>NC_079148.1:20009140-24809140 GCF_945859685.1 Eupeodes corollae | reverse complement strand
TTTTTGGCGAACGTTAGAAGCTCAGGTAGAAACAATGGCGGGTGTCTCCGTATTTTTTTGTACAGATAATGCTACGAGAAAAATACTTGTGAAGTTCCATAGCCAACTTTAGCTAGTTCAGACTCCTCAATTAGATTAGAATTTTCATCATTTAAGCAGTTCGATAATTGCATGACCAAATTTTAGTTTTGTTTGTTGCAGAAATATTCCTGAAAATTCCTTTTTAAGTGACTATTTGGGGTAGAATTTTGTTAATAGTTAGATTTTGGAATTGAGATTTGAGGGAACCATGTCTAAGGAATAGAATAAGCAATATGGTTACACACAATACGAACTTAATGAGTGCAATAAATAAATTTAAATAATTTTTTTTATTCCAGTATGGGGAAACCGAAAAACCGGTAAACGCACCAAAATCCATGTTTCTTGACTAAATAATATTATCTTCAATGTTTGCGCATACAATTACGAATTTTGTAGCATATGACAATTTCTAGACATTTTACAATGTGAACAATTAAATATGCTATGAAATAATTGGCTGCTTTAATGTTAATTTTTTTTTTAAGAAGTTGATGAAGGTTAGCCGAAACGGAAATTTCTTTAATGAACATACCTAAAATATTATTGGCTCTCTCAAAAATAATTTTCTACGCTAAACTCTTTTTATATCTATAAACTATTGTTTATGTATATTTTCTTCTATGTTCTGCATTTATAAAATGTGATCTACGGTAGTATTTATTATATTAAGAAAACTCATTAATTTTTTCATTATTAGCGGCACTATTACTAAACATACCCTTCAACCAATAATAAGTAAACTTTAAGTTTGGTAACTAAACATTTTTAAGGAATGAATGAAAATTATATTTTGCGTTAAACTGTGGAAATTAACTAAAACAAACTTCTGTACGTCAACAATAAACATTCATGTCAATTACATGATCTATTGAATGAATTGTGTATGAATTCAGAACGATTTTAAGACGTTTTCATTTTTTGATACATGTCAAAATTTGCATTTTATTTGCTCTGCATTCATTCAAAAGGTTCGCTATAATCGTTTTGATTATTTTTTTTTAAACATTTATGTCTTTGAAGCATAGTTTTTTTTAGATATCAAATAAATTACGGTTTTTTTCGATTACAACTCTTTTTTTAAAATTTTAATGTTTATTAATCAAAATGGAATTGAAAAATAGTTGCAAGTTTAAATTATTAAAAACAAACTATAAATATACTTGATACAGATTTTAATTACTTCCAAAAATAATATTTGGGCCGTTTATTAGGTAAAATTTATTAGAATTCAATAAATTGCGCTCTCACCCTTAACTTGATGGTTCTTCGAACGCATCTTTGATACAATAATTCAAGGCAAATTATGAAATTTAAAGAATTTCGTAGTGATTGCTCCAAATTAGTGAATTAATTATAATAAACTGATGTTGAACATGCTTTTTACAAGGCAAAAATTTACATTGGTTCACTATCAACAAAATGACTGCAAAATTAAAGCTTAAAACTGACTTTTTCATCGAAAAAAGTTAAAAGAAAAACATGAAAAAACTTATTAACCTTGTTTGTTTTCACATCTATTCATGGAATAATTTTCAAAATTACAAATACGCTACCTAAATTATTTATTTTAATCCCATTTTTGTAGTGAATTTTAATAGTTTGAATGCTATTATTTTAGTAATGGCGTAGTTTTTACTTGTCCAATGTCAAATGTGAGCGAGCTTTTCGAAATAAAACTCCTTCTTTGAAAATGCTATAACTCATAGGATGGAATGTTGTATATACAAATGTTTTAAATTTACTCAAAAAGCTGAATATTTAAATTCTTTATTAAACTCATTCTCCCTTCAACTCAAAAAGGCTCAACTAGTAAAATGTAATTATGGCAAACAGATAAATGTTGCTTGGTCACCTGTATATTATTTTAAAATGTCTTATACCACAACTTTACTTCTTTGATGAAGTTACTTTTCTTTTTCTTATTTTCATAACTTTAATAACACAGACCATGACGAATGGTCCATATGTTTAACTGACCCATTTCTTCAGACAGAAACTTTAGCTCTCTTCTGTTTGTTTTGATGAGTAATTTATGATTCTTGTTAATTGGTTGTCAGTAAAAATATACATATATGTAGGTGTTGTCCTTGAAAAAACGAAACCAATTGTTTTCTTTGGAAATCCAAGTTGTCTCTTGCAATGAAGGTGGTAACGTATGTAGGAAGTTGAGTCATTTTTTTTTTGAGAAGGTTAACTGTAATATAAAAGATGACTACATTAAAGTAGTACCTAACCTACTTTAATGAAGCAACCTACTTTGTAGAGTATAAGAAAATGGAAATAAATGGGAAACTATAGGATAGTTTAATTTTGAAATATAATTATTTTATATATACAAATACTTAAAATGGGAATAACATATAGAGAGGGTTTCAAATAAGATAGTTAATAACGAATTTGAAAAAAAACTTCAAAATTGAGACTTGTACTTATAAAACTTAAGAACTTTTAAGACATTTCACTTTTCTTTTATATTGTACGCGCATTCACGGGGTTATGAATACCCTTACAATGATTAGAAACAGTGCGAGCAATTGGGAAAGGAAAACAGAAAAGGAGATACCAATGCACATTGGTTTTTGAATGTTTGCACATTGTAATCAATGGGAAATATTAAGAATAGTAAAGCGTTCCACATTCGTGTAGTGCGATTAAAGAAAGAATCTCTGTACCTAACAGTACGTCCTAAATTAGACTCAAGGGTTAACTGATGAGCATTGCTCGAAGTACCGGTATTACGGTTGAATTGTTTCAGGGATGGAATGCAACTGGCTATTTCACTAAAGCATTATGTTTAAGACAAGCAAATGTCTCAGTAAGAGAACGAACTTTTATCAACTTTAGAGCTCTCTTTTTTTTTAATTCTTCCAAGAGACATAAGTACGTTATTGATATTGTTATTGTTATTGTTATTGTTATTGTTATTGTTATTGTTATTGTTATTGTTATTGTTATTGTTATTGTTATTGTTATTGTTATTGTTATTGTTATTATATAAAAATTATGCTTACGTTTCGCACGAATAAAAGAATTGTCCTAAAAACATTACAAACTTAGCTGGTGATTACTCCTTGAAAGATGGGAACTGAAAGCTGTTCAGTGTCCTCAATGCAAGAACCATGGATAGTGAAATTGAATAGTCCTCTATTTGGGGCTGTTATCTCTCCACACGAAACACGAAAAGTAGGATCTGTGTCATTACTAAAAGTGAAACAATACAAGCTTTAAAAAAACATGGTTTTAAGAAGAGCTAAAGTACCTCTTCGTAAATAATGTCCTCGGTAGGCAATAGTGGCAATGGTGGTAAAATTTGAGCCGTTTGCAGAGATATATGTCTTAAGACTTTTGAAGTTCTGTTCACACAAGAACTCAAAGTAGTTGATGTCTAGAATCGTTTCATCTTCGCTGTTTGGGTCTTTCCTTTACTTTTCCGGATGGAAAACAGTTTGTCTTCGTAGGCGACTTTGAAAAGCAGAATTCTCACATTTAAGAATTGAAAATTAAACATTGTCTTCCTGCACATAGAAAATGATATTTGAAATCCATTTTTTCGAGAGAATGTTCTTTATTCATATTCTATTTTGTAGCATAGTTTGGCATTAAATAAAGACAATACTGAACTAACTCCTTTAGTTCAAGAGTTCGTTTTTTGTTAGTATTGCCAAATTGTGAGTTACGAGGGTTGGTCATGAGGTTATTTGACATGAATATGATTGATTTTGATGGACCCGTGTTTTGTTGGAAAATCTATAAAAAGTATAGTTGGATTTTACACAAATAACAAAAACAATATCCGCAGTATGAATACTACGGATAAAAGTTAAAGTAGAATTTTACTACGGATGGGTTTTTGATATTTATATGAGTCTCAAATGGATCGTGTGTGATTTCGTTCTCGAATGTTGGTACGATTGATATTGCATTCGTACCTCGATGGCTCTGTTCGTTGAGTAGTTGTGCATTTGGAATCATGTGTTTTCCATTGGGGAAAAAAATCATTCTGTTACTGTTGATATTATTTAGTTTTGTTAATGAAAAAGGACTAACTGAGCTTATTTTGCAAGAGAAAACAATAGAAATGAAAATTAAGTTTTGCTACGTTTCCACGAAAGGTTTATGTCAGTTAAGATTAAATAAAAATGTTTGGTGTTTGACAGCACGTTCTCAAATGCAAATAGTGTTTTGATGTTTCTTATAAAGTGGAAGTTAAATAGTTTAATTCGTGTTAAACAATGAAAAACTGAATAGTTCCATGTGCATTAGGCTTTTCATTTTTAGGTTGATTAAAACAAAACTATACAAAACCAATTCCTCCATACAGATTTTTCTTCACAAATTTTGACTCGACTCCGATCTCCAAACGGAATCGAGGTGAATCAAGCAAATTTGAACACCACATGTTAATGTACCAGTCTACGAACAAACCCCCTTCTTGAAGTTTTTATTTTATGTCAAATTGTTCGGTGAAAACTTTGAAATGGACTACCACATTACACAGACGTATTTTCTTGATTTTGATAGTCAACTATCAAAAATCAGTTTACAGGATTTCACCCCTGGTCTAAATTTCGCAATTTCTTTTATCATGGAAATTGTTTTCTATTGTACGAGTAAATGCAATCACCTTTACAACACAATAAAATTCTTTTGATTTTTCTTCAAAAACTCTCATGCTTTTCAATATCAAAATGAAACTTCTTATTGAAAATGTTTTTACGTACATGTGTAAGCTTTGCCTAAGACCGCATTGCACAAATTTTTTTCTTGTTTTTGATCCTTACCAAAATCTTAATGCTTATGCCTTTAAGTACAAGAAAAATTAAAAAAAAAACACGTAAGGAATTTTCGCTTCAAAACAATCTACGCAGGTGTTCCATGGGCCATACATTAAATAATCTCAACATAACCACACTACAAATATTTTTGGCTAAACTCTCGACCAGATTAAATGTGTATATAACTTAATAACCAAAAATACCTTACGGAATCACACCACGCAACACTAACTGCATGGATTTTGTCCAAAAGAACATGACCTGGTGCGCACAGCTAAAACCTACCAACATCAAGCATCGAAATTAACACTCCACTCGAAATGGGCAATAACTACTCCCATGGCAGCTGGCTACTGCCTACTATACTCGTTGCACTAAACAAGCCTTGTTGTCAAACAAAAACAACTAAAGCTCGCCATGGCAATGGTTTAAGCCAAAAGAATTCCGGGCTTCTATAAACCTAACAACATATTGGTGCATTTAAGATTATTTTATTTATTTTTTGTTTTTTAATTTTTAAGGAATTTTGACATCTTAGGCGAAACCAGATGCTAAGGAATTTGCACAGCGTGTGTGGCGGTTTTTCAAGCAGGCATAAACTTCATCAAGCGCCGCCACCCGTCGTCGTCGTCGCCGGCCGTGAATGTCGTTGGCGTCGTCGTCGGTTTTGTCGTTGTTGTCGTTGTGGTGTTTTACTGCACAATAAGTAAATAAATCAATCTATAAACTTAATTGGTCTCCTATTTTGGCTAATACAAAAATTCTGCCTTAAAAACAGAATCAAAGGCAGAAATAATTGTTTTTAACCATTTACATGAAAGTTAAAGAATTTCCCAAAATATTTGCAGCCTATGAAATTTAGTTGTTTGGACCGAAAAAAGCTTTTTAAAATTCTTAAAATTTAAATTGACGTTTTGAAAGAGTGTCAGTTAAAAAAATGTTGAGATATTTATTGCAAATATATTCCAACGACGACAAATGACTGACGATCGACAGATTGCATGCCCTTTTACAGATATTATTCTTGATTCTTCTTTTGCTAGGTTTACATAAGGTATAGTTAGTTCTTCTTTTCATTTTTTGTAATTTAAATTTCAAAAGATTCACGCGAGGTCAAACTTTGGAGCTATACAAAAGGACAAAAATTAAAAACATCTAAATCCAAACGATGCGATCGATGTTGAAATTGAAAACAATTCCCAAATTGGATAATCTATTAATCCACCGTATCTTTTATCTTAAATCAGCAATTTAATCTCACTGCGAACCCAACACCAAAATAATGTCTTGAGCTTATTTTGGAATTCGTTAAGGCTGAGGTGAAGAAAACTGAAATTATGGACACACGCACTGTTCGATTGATTGATTCGATCCATAGCATAGCAAAAATTTACTTAACGATTTGGTTTATGGAATCTATTGTCATAAATTGAATATTGTAACACTTTCGAAGCTTCTGTAAATGGTGAAAAAATATATTTGAATTTATAAGTAAAGCCTTAAAAGATGTAACACTTCAAACAGAATATATATTCATCATTTTTATGCTTTAGGTTTAAAACGTAATTGTTTACAATTAAGCAGTATGAAGCTAAAGATGCCCAAGAATTCTGTTTTCCGATACTTTGTTTTTAACAATGGAAAGAAAAATTGAAAACATTGAAATTCATCGACAACTTCTGTGGGAAAATTGGTTTTCTGATTGGGGTTGTCATACATAAATGCAGAATAAAATCTATACCAGAGGGCGAATCAAATTTGGAAATACAAAAACTAATGTACGTAATGTAAACTTGCTAAGACTTTGACTAACACTAATTATGATTTAAGAAGTGCTACCAGCGTTTTTTTAACATTTTTCTGCTAAATTAAGATTTTACCTCAAATGTTCGTACCTAACTCAATAAATTTTCATGCTCAACAAAGGGATTCGAATTATTCTGTTAAGAAACAAATAGTTTAAATTTGTTTATTTCAATTTACTTAGACTTAGACTTAGGTCCTCAGACTTGTTAATTCCGTTGGGAACCCCTTAAGGGGCATAGGGCCTCTACTGCGCCTACGTGCCATCGTGTACGGTTTCCGAAGATGTATTTCAGCTCCCTCCAACTTTTGCCTAGTGGACGCTGATTTCGCCTCAACTGTCCTGCGCCATCTGCTTCCCGATCATCCAGATCTTCTTGCTTCTTGTGTGTGTGGATTCCATTGCATTGCTTAGTCTGCAATGCAGTCGTTACCTTTTCGAAGCGTATGTCCTGGCCTGTCCTTCTATGGAGGACCTCATTTGATATACGGGTTAGCCAGAAAATCCTTAGCATGTTACGAAAACATCTATTCACTAGGTTTGTAGCTTTCTTGTAATGGCTGAAGTAATCTTCCAAGTGCTGATGCACCCATAAAGAAGCACAGATTCGACATTTGCGCGAAACAGTCGTAGCTTTTTCCTTAAGCTGATAGAGTTATTCCTCTAAATTTTCGATATCATGCCGAACACCGCTTTTGGTTTTCCGATGCACTGGAAGCCCTCCACTTGTTCCACAGGTTGCTAGCAAATATTTATTTGAGAGGATGGTCGGTTTTTGAGGCTGATCATTTTTGTTTTTCCGCAATTAATTTTCGGCCCCACAACTTCTACTTCTCTCTCCACACTTGTTGTCATTTGATGTATATCCATGATCCTATGAGAGAGTAAGCAAACATCGTCCGCGTAATCCAATTGCTTTAAATAGGATGTCCACTACCTGACAAAGTTGCGCGCAGTACATCGCCTATCACCAACAAAACAATATTAGAGACAGAATACAGTATTGGTGATCGATATTCAACGCACTGTTCAATAATGATCCGCAGGGTGTTGATATGATCAATACAGGAGGATCCAGCGCGGAATCCTGCTTGATCGGCATCGAATGTGGCCTCAAGGTGTTCTTTGATGCGTTCGAGTATCACTTCTGCAACTATTTTGGCAACGGCAGGTAGAACGCAAATTTTTCTCTAGTTTTCGTACTTTGTTAGATCTCCTTTTTTTGGGTGCTTGACTATAATTCCCTTCTTCCACTCATCGGGGAACTTTCGGTGATTTGAATTTGACCAAATTAAACTTGTGTGACTTTTCCACAAGAGTAAATTGTTTAAAATCTGTAATACAGGGTTATACATTTTACGGTTTCAAAAGTAAATGTAAATAAAACACACAAACATTTTTTTGTTTATGATATTCCTTTTTTATTATAAAGTTTGAAAGTTGACATTATGCTTGAAACACCACATGATTTAAAAGACAACCACGCAAATTGTTGCAAGGTCTTTTTGACACATTTTGGGCGGGATCTTACCCTTAACTTGATAAATGTTAGTTTTTAAGTGCTCAAGAGTTAAAGATTATCCGAAATAAACATGGTCTTTGCGTAGCCCCACAAAAAAATGTCCATCGGTGTCAAATCGAATGATCTTAGTGATCAGTTGATGTTTCCACAACGAGAAATTACGCGGCTAGAAAATATGTATTGCAACAAAGCACCGTTTTGATAAAACCACATATTATCGCCTAGTCATATTCTTCAATAAAAGGCAAACAAGTCGGTTATCATATGACCATAACATTCCAAATTGACGTTGACAGTTGTTACGGATCAAAGAGCGCGCTAAAAAGTGACTTTTTATGGATGTAATGGCCTCTCTTCAATTACTTGAGGTTTCTGAGGACCCCAAATACGACAATTTTGTTAATTAATGTACCCACTAAGTGAGAAATGTGCAAATGTCCAATCGATTAGCTGGCTTCAGTTCAGTTGTTGTGTGAGCTGCACTTAATATAGATGTAGGTGGAGATCCAAATACAAAAAAACGCAATAATGTGCAGTAAGACTGTCCTTATTCCTGAGGGGGTCAAACTGCCTTCCATATCGAAGGAGGGAAGCTATGCTTGTCTGCAATCTGGAAGGAAGAAGCGCTTTCTTGCACGTCCACGTTGGTGGCGCCTGGCCACAACTTATAGAAATCAGTGCAGGTCGATGATGATTGATATTGTTGCATTCATAGTTGTCGAAAAAGGCACAGCTTAGAACTGCACTGAGTAAATT
This sequence comes from Eupeodes corollae, assembly GCF_945859685.1. NCBI lineage: Eukaryota > Metazoa > Arthropoda > Insecta > Diptera > Syrphidae > Eupeodes > Eupeodes corollae. The sequence goes on along the minus strand of NC_079148.1, from coordinate 24,800,199 downwards.
CTTAACTTGTAAGAAGCTACTGTTGACTTCGTTGCAAAGATTAAATCTTTCAAAAGGTGTTGTCCTGCCTCATAAGTTCGAGGCTGACTTCCTGATATAAATTATAAAATATCCATAGAAATCAGTTAATATACAAATCGAATGGCTATTGTCATCGGTATTTCATATAAGATAAAATAAGTCTGGAGTGGAAACAAAAATCATTTTTAGGAATGATGTAATTAAAGATAAAGCTCGGTGGATTGAGTCCCACATGAAACCGGGTGGCCACTTCTAAAGTTATCTTTCCTAGATGGCACCACATCAAAGATCTAAATTAACACACCAATGAAGATGTGGTACCACGGGATATGTTGCAGCCGCATGGCTAATTCCATGAACATATATGGGATGGCCTCCTTGTATGAGAGTACCGTGGAGGTTGTGGTTTGTCCTATATATAGGGTATTGGTTTTTCATTGTTTACCCAGAAAAATCAATCAATACTTAGATAGAAAAAGCCAAGACCAAAGGTTAACAAATTGATGCATTTGTTAAGTCTTGGTAGCTTAGAAAGAGGAACTCTCACTCGAAGTATTTTCCAAAGAAGAGAGGGTTAATCTTGAGCAAATCCTTTTGGTAATTTTCAAAAACTAAGGGTGTTGATGTTACGAGAAATTATCTTAAACTGTCCTTATTCCTGAGAACAACAAGGAATGCACACATTTGGGCCCTCGCCAACATTTTCACTTGCAATAGCGACATTTTCACTGGTAGGAGCAAAACGATAATGCACAGGGCACAGCAGTCTCTTCAAATTTCTATACAATTTTGACAATTCTTTGTGTAGTTCTACGATTATGTAAGCCATAATCTCCTCTTAAAGCACGATGTGTGGCTGTGACAAAATCACAATTTTTGGAGCAGGTTTTAAGAATATGTAAGCGTTGTGTGATAGTTAAACGATCCATTTTCGTAAATGTCAGACTTTCAGCTAAAAAAAAATCGGTTTAACAACTAAGTTTAACAGATGTCAAATTCCAGCCAAATACTTTTGAAATCGCAAAATGAATAATCCGTTAACAATACTTCCACCATTCTCTTAAAGCCCTTCAATGGAAATTTTATTTGTTGTCTCAATAAAGGTAATTACATTTTAAAAACTTCAATTGCATTTGTGTAGCAGCATATGTTTCGTTTAAGAAAGCCAATGGTTCGATATATGAAGGTTAGGTACGTTTTTAAGACGTTACTGCTTATAATGGCTTGCAATTTGCTTTAATTGCCCTTTGAATGTTCAGAATATGGATGGAAATGCCTAATAATTGTTGTGTGGTTCACTCAGGCGTATGCGTACTTTTTTTATGAAATCAAAGAATAAGTGTTTGTCAAAAAAAAACTAAAGTTTAACCAAATATAGCACACATTTGAACTAACGACTTCTTCACAAATTTTCTTTGAAAAAAAAAAAACAAAGTACTTTTCTAGGCTAAACAATGTCAATATCACTTGAAAAAAACACACACTTCATAATGATTTGTATAACAAATAATATGTTCCTACAACATTTTATCTAATTTTCAAATCACATTTCCATTACCTCAACAAATATTACAAATTATGGTCTCATTTCAAAGATGATATATTCATCTTCGAAGTCAATTGCTATATTTGTTTGGTGCCTTGCGCTTTTGCAATATCTGTATTGTATGTATACATCACTTAAGCAATTGTGAAATTCAGCACATTGACTAAATTATGACAACCATCTGGCACCAAAAAGTGTCCAAGGCGCGAAGTGGCAGGCTATGGTTCGGTCCAGCGTGGCGCGGTGGCTGCGGCGGCGCGGCGGTGTGGCACGCTCATTCGGTCAAAAGATCTTCTTATTGTTCATGACACCTAACACTTTTCTATTCAGTACGGTGCCTGTCTGCCTACTGGTTTTATTTTATCAAATCTCCATTGGGTTAAGTATTATGCAGTTGGCGATGATATGGAGGACAAGAGGTAACATTGTGGCGGCACTATTGCCACTCAATGGACCATCAACATCATAGTCGACGGCAGTAACGACAGCCGCAATAGCAACAAAAGCAGCATAAGATGGCCTTGACGATATGCTAAGTTTGAAGCTTTTACGTATATTTCGTCTATTCTTTGTCATGGTAATTAAAATATCGTGCTTATTGTTTAGGGTGCCTCTGTTCACTTAAGTTCGCGTGCCCAATTTATTATATAGCTACATATGAAAACGTCTTGAGACAAAGTGCCAAACACGAAGTGTATTGCGCATTTGATACAGTAGCGCAATGCATATGAGACATTTACATTTATGTATATCAAAGTTTTGTCGGTTTTCTTTAAACTAAACTATACTGAACTCAAACTCAACTCGCTGTCCTCACTCATCATATCATCATCATAATAAATGATTTCATATGGAGGTCGTGTGTCTCTATATCTATACATACATATATGACTATGTTTTCATTAAAAAACGAATAAGATGATGAAGTGTGGGCATAAATTGAATTTTAAGCTGATTTTAATTCATGCATTGCACATAATAAAAATTTGTAAAAGCAAATAAATTATAATGTTTGTATTTTTGTTTATAATAATTTGTTTTGATTTTCCAAACCAGTAACTCAAATTTTGTTTATTCGATTTGAACAAAGTTTGTTTGGAACAAAAAGAATGCTAAAAGCAAGAAAATCAGATATTCAGTCATATTTAATGGGTTTGAAAGATTGTGCCGTAATATTTACACTCCATAAAGTCAACGATATCTTTTCAATCAAACAAGAGGTTATTTTAGTAAATATTAAGACAGCTTATTTGTGAGATTATGATGTTAAACAACTTCCTTAACAACAGAGACAAAATTTTAGTTTTTTTCTTTTGGAAATGTGAGTTTCATCGGAGATAAGACGAGTTTTATTAATAAAACAGTTTAGAATATTTGACAAAAAATATTAACAAGTTATTAATGATATTACGCATCTATTAAGCACACATCAAATAATTTTGCCCCATATTTACAAATTTCTTATGCCAATAAACCTTAGGTTAATAAAAATATGTTCCAGTTCTTAGAGAACTGGAAATACCAGACACGCAGCTGGGATTTCTTCATATGCCTTAAAACTGGTCAGTTTACTACAATGGCGTAGTACGTAAAATTCATTCAAGATATGATTTAAAATTTTAATTTCTTAAACAAGAAAATGTATATCCCGAATATAATTAAGAGAAACAACTGAGATAATAACAATAAGAGAATATTAGTGTAAGAGACACAGATTCGAGAAATTAAAAATGTAATCGATTTGTAAAGATCGGTTTCAAGATTTTTTTAGAGTTCAAATGAACAGCAAACAATCAATTGTTTAAACAAATTTGCATAAGAAGATTTTATCTATAATTTTGAATTTAATTTGTTTAACATAAAGAACCAATTCTTAATTTTCTTACACATATAAATTTTCTTAAGGACGATACATTTTTTATCAATTTCGGTAGTACTTTAAACGTCCTTCTTACATATCAAAGACGTTTCAATTAAAAGATTTCATTTTGAATAGGCCGCTATTTAAGGGGCTGTCACTTTTAAAGGTGTATTTTTTTAACATTTTAAATTTTTATAGTTTACCCTAGGTTACAAGGATTTAAAAGTTCAGATATCCAAGTGATCTTTCTATTGAACACTCAAACCTCATCATCACCGCCAACTGCTCTAAGTAACCTTATCAATCCTTCTTTCAGTTTGTTAATCACAAAAAAAAAGTTAGATGGGTATCCAGCCATCTTGTAATTCAATAATGAAACTTAATAATGCGAATTAATTTGCAGTATATTTTGTATATAAATTCCAACATGATTCTTATACACCAGATTGGTCCTTTTTTCAGTGTTATTTTTTACGTTGAGTACTTTCTAAATCGGTTTCATTTCTCCCATCAGCCGCTGAAAACAAATTTCCTCAACTAAATGTTGAGTTCACTCCGGGTCCTGATGGTCCTTTTTGAAAGCATTCTATATATGAACTCCTTAGCTTCGGTTGCAGATTTCTATTACTTACTATACCCCAGAACAGCATATCTAGCAACATAAACCTTGTAGAGTGTGTTTTGTTCACTCTATGAGCCTTTTAAAGTGTTTGACAAAATGTCTTATGATCTTATGTTCTTCAAACTCTGCTCCTTAGGTTTTGAACCTATTTTCTTCAAATGGATTACTTTCTTGCCTTTCAGGTAGAGAATATTATGTCCGATTTTCTTTTGCTTTTTCCAATCCTATCGTGGGCACTTCTGGTGTTCCGCAAGGTAGTCATTTAGTCCCTCTTCTCCTTATCGTTATAATTAATGACATAGATATTGTCATTTAAAATTTTCAAATATCTTTTTACACTGATGATACGAAATTTTTCAATATCATTGCATCTCATGAAGACCTTCTTTTACTCCAAACTGAAAAAAATTGGTTTAAGCTCAACATTTTCAAAAACTGATCTTTTCGCGTAAACGCATTAAACTATCTTCCTAATCATCACATACATATAATAGAAAACATAAAAGATCTCGGCCTTTTATGTGACCGTGAACTTATATTTCTTCTTCACATTGACGGATTAATTCATAAAGCCAACTCTGCATAACGCTACATAAGGTTTTGTTAAAATATGGTCAAAAGAATTTTCTAACCCTTAACTAACCCGATCGCCTTACATGACGTTTTTAAGACCTCTACTTGAATATGCGTCGCAGGTTCGGTCTTCATATCAAAATATACTCATGTCAAGAAAAGAAAGCATCCAACGAAGGTTTTTTCGATTTGCTCTTCAATACCTTCATTGGGAAAATATTTTGATCTTAGCTCTTTTTCGTGTTCGCCTCCGTCTGATAAAACTCAACTCATTACAGGAACGTAGAGAAATTGCTGCTTAGTTTACTGCTCCTCTATTTATAATTCGTTTTCTTTGAACATTAACACCAGCAACTACTTCTGTGCCAAACATCGGAGAAGGGATTAAGCCAAGTCACTGCCCAGAAAAGCTTAATCTAAGCACCTCATTCCGCCTCCCTAATCATTGTATCGTCTTCCAAGCGGAAATTTTAGCGATCAAAGAAGTTCTCTCCTGGCTAAGAGAAAACGTGCTATCAACTTCTTATAACCGCATCTTCTCTGACCAAAACTTGGCCCTTCGATTGTCGATCGTCTTTTTTGGAGATGGCGCAGCAATTTAACATTCACCTTTGTTGGGTGCCGGGCCACAGAGACATCACAGGAAATTGTAGAACCTATAGAACTCGCTAAAAATGGAACCGTCATATCTAATGGAGAAGATAGGTGTACCGATAGCTACATGTAAACTTCTGCTAAAAGAAACAGCTTTTGCTATAACAAACTCTAGGTGGTACAATTTACCAACATGCGCAGCCACAAAACTCATATGGCCTTCACTGGACCTAAAGCGCTCTAAAGACTTGTTATCTCCAAGCATACTTTATATTAGCTCCTATAATAGGTGTCCTTACGGTACACTGTCTTATAGGCAGACAAGCAATACGACTTGGTGTAGCCTTAAATGACTTCTGTCATTTAGCTGTGAACTAACTAAAAAGGATATCAAATATCTTCTTCGCTTTATAAAAAGCTCATATTGGTTCGACTATAGTAAGAAGTAATATTCTCTAGATTCATGCGGTACCACAATGGGCCTTTTTTTTGGCCTAAGTGGGTGGATACGAAATCTGCAGCCACTTTAATCTAACCTAACACCTGCAACCTCTTCTATTTACTAACTTACGACTCCTCCTATGGCCATAACGAACTTCTGACCCGTTTGCTTTGGTTGGCCAATTCGAATATAAATTCATTTGATTTCAACATCACTTATATTTATAAGTTTACATTTAAGGTATTTTTTATGTATACCTACTTACATCTTGAATAAAGAGAAATGAATGGATTTTAATCCCTCAATAAAATTAAATTCAATTGTCTTTCCAAAGCTATACATTTGATTCAAGACCTTTAAGATGGTTCGTGAAATTAACGTAGTTATTATGCTGCAACCGTTAGATATGGTTGACATTTTTCTGATATGAATTTCCATGATTAATGGCAAAAGTTCCTCTTTACAATGAATGAAATAAACATCAATTGATTTAGTTTAAAAATACTCTATTTATATATTTTTAAATTTAAATTAAACCCCTTATTCTCTTAACAATATTCAGTTATCTGTTATAAGTTATAATATATTTAGCACTACTAAGTTAAAAATAAAATCCATTCTTCTCGGGCCAAAAAGCTAAATGATTATAAAAGAACCTTCATTGCCTTTGATTTTAGTAGATTTACTGTATTTTATTTGCATTTTAGATTCGATGGTAAATAAATTATTGGTTGCCTTTCCTATTAAATTTTATAAGCATCGGTGGTTCAGTGGTAGAATGCTCGCCTGCCACGCGGGCGGCCCGGGTTCGATTCCCGGCCGATGCAAAATACTTTTTTATTCTAATAATCTTAAAATAACAACTATTAAATACAAACAATTTTTTGAATTGCTACTTATTTAAAATTACTATAAAATTGACCTATATTTTAAAAAAGCTTTTATGGAATTAGTTAATTGATGAATAGAGAAGCAGATTTTTGGTATAAAGAAGAAGGAAGTAGTGTTCTTGGAATTTGTTCAAGAAAATTAAATATCGTTTCAAATTTAGGGTTTTATTTAATTCATATAAGTTTTTTAAAATCAACCAACTTTTAAAAATTGTGATGGAAAGAGAATTATGCCAATCTATACAAATCAATATAACAGTCTAGAAAGTTATAATGAACATATTACAAGAGTTATCAAGGCCTCAGCACCATTCTTTATCTTTATATTACGAGTAAGAAGGCTTTCAAAAGACTTTGTTCCAAAAAAAGTTAACTTCACGTCAACAATGTTGCAAAAGAGCTGGCAAATTATAAGAATTAGAAGGCTTTCTGGAACAATGTTCGTGAGCTGGGTGGTAGTGATAAAAGCATGGTGAATACGCTCGAAGTTGAGACACTAACAGCTCATTTTCAAAATCTGTTGTCGGCTGACGAGAATCACCATGCTTTTTATTATGCACAACCCAATGTCGCTATCTGCGAACTGGATAATCATATTACTCGACCTGAGCTTCAAATTACTCTGAGTAAATGGAAAAATAATAAGGTTCCTGGCATAGATGGCATTCCGATTGAATTTTATAAGAATAGTACGGACCCGTTTAAAAATCATCTTCTGGCATTTTTCAACAAACTTTATGAAAATTCTTTTGTTTCAAACAATTTCAACAAAGCGCTTATATTCGCAATCTTCAAAAAAGGAGTTGCCAATCAGCCTAAGAACTATAGAGGAATCTCGATTCTCAACTCGCTAAGAAAGATTCTAACTTCAATTCTTTATTTTTTTTTTTAATAATAAGCGCTTACTCAACGGGATATTACTACCCTTATTATGCAGAGGCACAGTGTGAGCACTAGGAAGAGAAGAGAGGGTTTAAAAGGAGATGTCGGTGAACATTGGTTTTGAAGTCTTGAATATTGCAATGACTAGGAAAGACAGTGTGGTAAGGCATTCCACATTCGCGTAGTACGGCCAAAGAACGAATCTCTGTATTTGACAGTACGGCCGAAGTTGGACTCGAGGGCATACTGATGAGCATTCCTAGAAGCACGAGTATTACGGTTTAAATTTGTAAGAGAAGGAATGCAACTGGCTATTTCACTAGAGCATAAGCCGTTAAAATAACGGTAAAAAAGGGTCATACAGGAGACCTTACTACGATGTTCAAGAGAAGTAAATGAACTTATGATGATATTATCATCCGTCAACTTAAATGATCTACGTTCAATACTATCCAAGACGCTTAAGTAAGTTGCAGGAGCACCAGCCCAGATATGGGAGTTATACTCAAGCTTTGGAAGTATGTAGTCTTGTAGATAACAGTCAGATCAGAAGGGTGAAATATTTTACGAATATGAAAAGCTAAGAGTACCATCGTCAGCGAAACAATGTATTGAATTATATGTTGCAGACAGGAGACCATTAATAAAAATGAGAAACAGTGTTGGAGATAGAACAGAGCCCTATGGCACACCTGCATTTATTTTATGGTTTTAAAACTTGAATCCATCCAATACTACTTGTATTGAACGATCCGAAAGGTCTAATAAAGGAGGGATTCATGAAAACCAAAAGCACGCATTTTCGATAAGAGAGATGCCAAACCCTATCAATTGCTTTTGAAATATCAAGTGCAATAATCTTACTTTCTCCAAAGCGATGTAAAGATTTACTCAACTGTTCTGTGAGATGAACCATAAGATCACTAGTAGACCTATTGCTTGGAAAGACAGATGAAAAAGCTTACGCAAAGAGCTATCAAAAGTAGTGTCATTGTCAACGAGCGTAGGAACAGATGGAGAGGAAGACTTTCTCATGTTTTTTACAAATGAAAGGTTGACGGAATAGATTGATAACAACAACCGACTCACCATGTTCCAGGCAGGATTTCGGTCGGCTTTCTCAACGCAAGACCATATATTCGGTCTGACAAGTATTGCCTTGAGATCGATTGAGCAGAAAAAGAAATTATATGCCTGTATTGCGGATTTTAAAGCAGCTTTTGACAAGGTAAATAGAAATGTATTGATGTACAAATTGTCATCCTTAGGTAATTTCACGTACATTTTTAATGATTTATTTCAAGTTTCATGCCTCATCTACAGCATTAGTGTAAGACTAAATTAACTGAATGGTTTGAAACAACTCCTCCAAGGGTGCATATTAAGGCCGATATTTTTCGCCTTGTTTATTGATGACGTTTGTGATGTACTTCCGGGTGTAATACTCTTTGCCGGCATAAAAACCAAAGTTTTGCTCTACGCCAACGACTTTTAGCTGCTAATCAACAAACTAAATATATTTTGTGAATTGTGGATTCTCTGCGTCAATACTAACAAGACAAAAATAATTATTTTTGAACTGCATCAGAGAAGAAGACTCGCAGAAGTAAACTGGTCCCAAAACAACGCACCTTTTGAAGTTGTTCATTATTTGAAGCCGTACAAAGGTATTTCTTCAAACACTTGTTCAGATTGCCTTCGTCAACACCAAATTATTCTATATATGTAGAGTCTTTCATAATACCTCTTTACAATAGAAACCTTAAGACGAACTCTGACTCCATATCGAAAGTTATGAGGAGGGATGAAAATAGCCTTCACAAATCCATTATGACAAGGCTTATGCAAACAAATGCTTCACCGTTTAAGGAATGGAACCACATAAGTTCTTCAAATGGCAGTAATCTTTTCTTTTGGAGTCCAATTTGAATCAATGGCACACCATATTTAATGATCTGATCACCAGAACTGATGGACACATCTTCAGTGAATATCTTTCAAGAGTCTTAACAACATTATCAAGAAATGTGTATAGAAACCTCAACCACGAAATAACATTACAGGCTAATTATTTCAGTAACAAGTTTTCTTCTGAGGCTATTAGTTACATATTTAGAGCCCGAGTCAAAATACTGAAAATTAGTTCTATGCCGCATCGAACTGTTCTTCCACAAATCTGTAGCCTTTGTAACACCGGAGAACCAGAAGACATCCCATACTTCTTTGCATCATGTCCTTTGCTCCAAGAGATTCGAGGGCTGTTTTTTTTGACCTGAGTTTTCTTCCCCCAACTCGGCTCTATGAAATCCTTAATGAAGACTATAGAAAGTCAAATGTCTATAGATACTGCAAACATGCTCTAAATTACCGCAAGAGTTTTCCATAACTCTACAACCAGTTATTGCAATTTAAGGTTCAAACAACGTTTCCTAATAACTATTTTGTGTTTCAAATCATGAAAAAATCGATATATTTTTAACTTCCCATAGGAAGTAATTGTAATTGGTCCGATTTGTCAAATTGAAAATTTTCACATTTCTCGACAGCTCTCAAGAAAATTGCGTGTACGTTTTTTTTTACCATAGTAGTTTAAAAAAAAGGTGAACATTTTAGTGAACCCTAAATATCTTACGAACCAAAAACGCTAGAGACTTGGATTAAATTTTATATAATATATTGTAACGTGATACCAAAAAAGTGTACTCTTTGAAAAACCCAATTAACGTTTTTTTTTTGTAAATTAAAAAAACTGTGAAAAAAATTTGCACCTCGAAAATTTTACGAATACAAAATGATTTTATCTCAAAATCAATAAAAACCTAAAAAAACATTACTCAAAGTTGATAAAAATTGAATTTCAACTCAAATACCTTTTCAAAACTTTATGATATTGGCTTTAAACTACTTTTATCTTTTGAAAAATATTGTTGTCTACACTCAATAAAATTTTGAGGAAAATCAATTTTTTACAAAAAATAAACCTAACAAAAAAAGCAATACTCAAACTTTGTAAACATTTATTTCCGACTCAAAAAGCTTTTAAAAATATTGTCTTCAAACTCTTTTTATTTCACAGAAAATATTAACAAACTATTATTTCTTTTTTTTATATAATTTGTTGAACTCATATATGTTGATTATTTGAATTTTTAACGTCTTTACATTTAAATTGTGTTTTTGTTACGAAATGTCAATCAGGCAGACGGCAGAATTTGCCTTGTTCATATTCTTAAAGATAAACATTTGCTAATAATTTATATGTATCTTAAAATAAAGAAACTATCTATCTATCTAACAATTAGTTTTTTACACTTAAACTTCACAAGTCCGAACTAATAACTCTTTTATTTTTTAAATGCTGCTTTAATCTCTTTAAGCCATTTTAGGTTCAAGTTCGTTTGTTGTGAGATTAATTTGTTTTAATAAGATTTGCAAATTTATTTATACCATCCCCAACACAACCAGACAAAAAAACACACCACACAATAAAAATAATTTAATAATTGAGAATATATTGTTCTTTATTGTAGGTAACATAAATAAAATATTATAAAAATGCACCTGCCAATAATTCCATTTCCACCCTTGCAGATGTTTCCCTTTAATTAACATTGTTTTGTTCTTATTGTTTGTTCGTTGGATTTGTTTTGTATAATTATCAATAACCAAATAATGTGTTTGATAAAAAAACAAATTATAAATTATCCAAATATTATTAAACAAGCATGTTTAAATAAATTAATATAAAACAATGAAAATTATTCGATCTTTTTTCATTGGAATACCATTTAAACGAGATTGAACGACAACGCCAATAATAATAAGAGTCAAAGTTCTTAAATACACGGGTTCATTGCTTATGACATTCCGCGATAAAGATATTAACCCCAACTTCCGTACAATCACCTCCTATTTACAAAAACAAAAATTCAAAATATGACAAAAAGTATATTTTTGAAAGAAACGTGTTGTACGTTATGTACCTGAACCTTTCCAAGACACTACCTTTACAATTTAAAGCGCGACTATTGACCTGTTGATCTTGTGATGTATCATATAATGAAGAGCGTCCACAATTCCCTGAGACGTTTCACGCGTTTTTCTTTGAATATTAGGTAATTAACATATTCTGTTTTTGAATTTACTGATAGATGTTTCGAAAATAACCTGCATTAAAAAGGGTATTGATTTGAACAACAACCATCTGTACATTTAGTTGTTTTCAGCCTAGAGATCAATTTTTTGACGTTGGGTCTTGGAAAAATATTACCTACTAAAGGTTTGACGCTACCTGTTGAACCAAGAACCACGGAGTTACGTGATGAGCGTAGCTTCATTATTATGTTCCTATCTGCTAATTGTCATAGAGACAAACATTAATGAATTTATTATGGATGGCACTCGTTCCCAAATATACTGATCAGGTTTTAATAGCATTTTACTTAGCCTGAGGCCAGATTTCCAGACATGAATTTGACTATTGACTGTGAGTAGGTAAGGTATGTATGTGTATCATTTAAGGGTGCATTTGAACTTTGCTTAACCTTCAGGACCACCACCATCGTCGTCGAAACAATTTACTGTTTAAATCATAACCATGATGATTTGAACAGGTTAACGAAACCATTAACACCCTTAAACAACAATCTTGAGAGAGTTCAATATAATTTCAGTAGCAACAAGTTTGTTGATCTGTGAAGGTGTAAATTTGTCACAGAGACTGTATTTTTTTGTTTATTGTTGTTGGTGTTTTGTTTAATTTATTTCTCTTCATCGTTTGGTTAAATTAATTAAATCAAAATATATAACACGCGAATATATACAAATCTCACGCGATAATTATTATTACTTAATTGGTAATAAAACCGTTTTTTCTCAACAAAAAAAAACACTTGTTTTGTTTTTGTGGTTTTAAATATATTCGTTACAACAAGTTACAATTTATTTGAAAATACCTTAAAACAAAAATGAAAATGATTACAAAAAGTAGTTAAATGCTGTCATTGTATGATTGATGTTAACCGAATGATTATTTTTAATAAGTGGCACGAGTCATACAAAGTTTTTATTCAGCGGTATTTATGACTATTTAATTGATAAGCTTTTGAGCTCAGTGCGTTTTTTGTATAGAATTATGGGGGTTGGAGTGAAATAAAATAAAGTTAATTGCAAAGTTCAAGGTAAATAATAAATATATAACAATGCAAAACAGTTTCATTGTTTCCCTATAATAACTTAATTGTTGTAAGCACACTACACTGTAACTTATTATAAATAAAGAAAAATGTAAATTGGTTCAAAGTTTAACATCTTATATGTGTTATATGCTACAGTTTTTACGTTTAATTATTATTAAGAGTTGTCAGGTTCAAAATAAGTCCATTATCCTTTTTTTTAATGACTGTCTACAACATAGCATCGTTTTTAACAAAAATGTATAAATGAAATAAAACAAGGTGTTTGTTAGTTTTCAATTTTTAATCGCGATTTGTTGACTACATACTTTTTTACATTTTTACTTGCGATTTATAGAAACTACATATACGCCAAGTCTACGTTAAAGAAATTCGAACTCTAGAGTTTTATCAAACATGACATTACAATGGTAGAGAAGTCGAAAAGAGGGGTCCCTCGATTCCGTCCGTATGTCTGTCCTGGCTCCTACAGCCAAAAACATTGATTGTCTTCAAATTTGGAAATTAAGGTTTTGAGTCAATTCATGTTAGGTGTTTATTCATATTTTTAAGACTTATAATATCGGTAGTCCCTATACCAATTTTTAAGTCAAAAATTGAAAATTTAAATATTCTCTAAAATTTGTGTTCTTAATTTGGCTTCTTTCAATACAAAAAAAATATGTTCGTATTGCTTCAGAAGATACCCATAATCAACTTATTTCAATAATTTAATTTACGCCCAAGCCTTTATACTGCTTGAATATTATTTTATGATCAAAATTGTTATTGTTTCTTTAATTTTTTTTTTAATATTTTATTTTTCGAAATTCGATATTTTTAAAAATTGTCATCACTTTTGCTCGAAAATAAAATGTTAAACTTATATTAAAACGCTATTTATAACAGCATAACAAAAATAGTTAAATTAAAAAAAATGTATTTTATTTTAAAAGGCAATGACAAATAAATAAACAATTTAACAGAAAAATGTTATTGAATTTTTTAAACTGGAAACAGACTTCTTTGTGGTTTCTAGTATACTGATCTAAGTTTGGTTGGAGGAAGGTCTCAATCATGTGACAGTAGCGATCCGCATTAACTCTAAAGGTCCAACTATAATAGGCATAAGCAAACATAAGCTTATGTCAAAAACCCAACGAAAATTCACTTAAGTTTGTGAAATTACTGCATTGCCATAATGCAATTTTGCTCACGTATCTACATGTCAGATTTTACTTATGCGGCGAGCGACTGGGATCGCTCTTGCTTAAGTTTGCTTAAGTTAACGAAACTGAGAAAAATTGAACGAAACGGAGCTAGACTCCATTATGTTCACTCGTATTGAGATTCTTTGTATTCGCACGTTTACTTATGCGCGAGTATACTAGCTTATGCCTATTATAGTTGGGCCTTAACTTTTTGCCCATTTCCTTCGAAAAAATACGCACCTAACACACTAAAAATACACCAAACTGTCACATAAGGGACACGCCATTATAATTACTAAAAACGGCACGTAGACTTCTATCTATCTATACCCGGAATACCATTTTATCTATAGCTTTAAATATAAACGTCTAAAAATACGGGACGTTTTTTTGCCGGACCCTGTTTATATAAAAATTAATTAAAAAAAAAAACGCTCTAAGGATTTAAGAACTCCATAAGACTTATTTCCAATCTCCATTTTGAAGAGAATGTGTTCTTTAAAATGATAAAACCTACAATTCAACAAGTTCAGCTACTCGTTGGCAATTGGCTTACCCTTTACGTGAAAATATACTTGAGGTTTTAAATCACAAGACCTCACGGGTCAATTTGTTAACACATCATCCAGAAAAAAACACACAATTTTCTATTGTTTCGAAAGTAATTCCATCTTGTTTACAAACCTAAAAAACACATCATACTCGCAAGAATGCCAAGTTCCAAAGATCGAAAGAAAAAACGACAAGATTGAGTTTTTATCAACATTACCGGCTACAGCAGCAATATTTATTAACTTGTCCCTAGCTCAAAGCTTCCACCAGAGAAAAAAAAACTTTAGGAGGGGGTGAAAGGGGGTCAAAAACACCTTCTGCAAATCACTTGAACCCTATAGGTTTTTTTACTTCTCATAGGAAGTTATTGTAAACGTTTATTTTTTGACGTTTCAAGGTCCCTAGAGTCAAAGTAAAAGATTTTAATGGGAGTCTGGGCCTGAGTGTGTATGCACGTTTGGGAAGTTTTCTTCCTCGTCCATAGCTCAAGAACCGGTGGAGATATTGACTTCACATAAATTTTGTTATACAGATAATAATGCAGAAAGATGCAGAAAGGACTCTCAAGAAAATTGCGTGTGTGGTTTTTTTTACCATAGCAGTTTAAAAAAAGGTGAACCCTAAACATTTCACGAACCAATGAAGCTAGAGACTTCAATTAAATTTTATATAATGTATTCTTAAGTGATACTTAATTCGTATATTTTTGGAAAAAAAAAATACAATTGACGTTTTTTTATAAATCGCAAAAAACTAAAAAAAAATTTGTCACCTCGAAAATTGTACGAATAAAAAATGATTTCATCTCCAAAACAATTTTGTGCACGAACTAAAACGTTTTTAACATCTGGTAAAATTTTGAGAACAATCAAATTGACAGTTTTCTTATAAAAAATAAAAACCTAAAAAATATTACTCAAATTTGGTAAAAATTGAATTTCAATTCAAATATCTTTTCAAAATTATGGCTTTTAATTGCTTTTGTATTTAAAAAAATGTTGTTATCATCATTCAGTAAAACAGTTTTTTTTTACAAAAACTAAAAACCTACAAAAAAATTACTCAATGGTGGTAAAAATTTACTTTTGAATCAAATATCTTTTCAAAAAATTGAGAGGCTTTTAACTAATTTATCTTATAGTAAATATTGTTTTCAACATTCGGTAAAATTCTGAGAAAAATCGAATTTGCAGTATTTGTATATAAAATAAAAACCAAAAAAAAACGTTACTGAAAGTTGGTAAAAATGGATTTTGACTCAAATATTTTTCAAAAATTAAAAATATTGCCTTTAAATTAAACTTTTGTCATAGAAAATATTGTTTTTGACATTCAGTAAACTAAAAAACATTACAAAAAATAGTACGCAAATTTGGTAAAATTTGTATTTGTTTGGTTTTCGACCAGAAATCTCGTTAGCAAAAATTGATTTTGAAATCAAACTATTTCATCATATGAAAAATAGTGTTGGTAATTTAAAAAAAAAAAATGCAAAATCATTCAACTGACACCGTTTTTTTTTTAAACAAAACACGAAAACCTACAAACCTTTTAAGCAAGACAAAATCGATATACAAAATGGGAATTTATCAGTGTGGATCGCATTCCAGCCTCTTTTTTAAAAACAATTATTGAAGCTCAAAAAATGCGAAAGTGTAGAAAGATCCGGAGTTTACACACTTGGCCTTGTCCGATAGTCATGTTAAATATAGCTCATTCAAAAGATTTTTAAGAGCACTACAAAAAAGTCGTGATAAATAATGGCGTAGTGTTAATCTGTCATATGTCAAAAGATGAGAGCTTATCTTATGGTGTCAAATGGGGATTTCCATGGGTAAATTCAGATTTCCTTCAAAAATGGAATTGTTTGTCATTAAATTAGTGCAACGTGTTACCGAGTGATAGAGCAGTTAAATTCCCGGCTACACATGTTTTTAAAAATTTTATTAGTATTGGAGGGGTAAATCTGCCTAAAAACCAAAATTGCAGATTTGATCTTAAATCAAAAATAAATCAATTTATTTATCCCAATGGAATGGAAACACAGGTAAAATTTAGTTCTGGCAGATATGGATCAAGAATAAATTGAATAAATTTTACCCATGGAAAACCACAAAAGTTTAGATTTTTGTCTGACGTTCGAAAATATGTGAAATTTATCAAAAAATGCTAAAATAAACACAGATTTGTAAGAAGCTCTTTTTATTTTTGGCTGTCAGTCACTTCTTTAATTTATATTTCAAAACATATCTACTTATGTAGAAGACTGCACATTATAAAGAAGTGATATTGGCAGACCCCTTGCATCCCTTTTTTCGGTGTCAATACATACCTTATTGAAGAATCCTAACTATTTCTAACTACATAGGAAATTAGCAGAAAAACTTGGCCTTTTTAAATATTTTTTTATTAATATTGAATTAATATCAGTCTACTACTTTCTCAATCAGTTGTTCATTTCCTGGTACAATCCTATTCATTCGACCCAAATTACCTGAATTATTCATCATAATTCAAAAGAACCCCCATCATAATGTTGTTAGGTGGATGAGAAATAAATTGAAAACAAAATGAAATAACAAAAAATCCCAAGACATAACTGAAAAAACAAAACTAAAAATATCTTACAGATCCGAGTAAAGTCGAAGCAGTTTTGAACGTCATACCTCTATAAAATCAAAACTTCGTGCGCGTGCCAATTCCTCGAATACTTACTATAGTCTCAGCATAAAGTGTTATATAGTTGGTTAGTTTAGTTGGCGGCCGTGCTTAAAATATTCTTACTCATCAAGTTAAGATTAAAAAGAAATTCCCCGTCAAGTCGTCGTCGTTTTGTCGATAGTAATAATTAAAAATAAATAAACAAACAAATTATAATTTATTATAAGTAGGTACCTTACCTACCCATTCCTTTTCCTATTCGAGGGGAAAACACATTTGCGAACTGCATTTTATATATGTAAAGAAAAATATAATGTACTTAGTGCCTTTTGCTATCTATTAACAATCATTTAAATTTATTTGTTTTTTCCAGTTGATATCGAGGAACGAGGAGTGACTCTATTCTGTCGAAGACTACTCATCTAACCGATACGATAGTGTCGTTGTTGTTGCCATTGCCGTCTGACTGTCATCGTCGCGTCGTCGTCGTTTTCTTTGCTATCTTCAATAGTAGTTACATCGCCTTCATCGGAGTCATTACCGCCAAAGTATTTAAAAAGATATTTTCTTTTCCCGGTGACCGGTTAAATTTTATAAATATAATTTCATATTTTGCAAGAAATATTTCGTAATAAAGTGTGTCACTTCAAAAATACCGCTAGTACGTGTCCGAAACCACAGAATAACAATTTATTATCAATATCATTAATATAACTGACCCAGAAAATCGATTTTATCCTATAAACTTCTCTATAGACGGATCAAAAAAAATATGCAAAAGATTCAACAGCTGAATCGCAGAATCAAAATAAACAAGAGCAAAGTTTCGTGTCTTTCGTGTTTAGTTCACTTCGTGTGAAAATCCACACTTTCATATATAATACCTTAAGCTACATATCTATTGCTATATTATAAACCTGGGGAAATCACCCAAGAACTTTGAGTTTCAAGAGATTTCGTCACATCTATCGGCAATTTACGTCATTGAGCACATTGAGCAGAGCGAAAGCTTCAACTTCCGCACATATGTATTTCTGAATTGTGACGCGACGCAAACGTTTAATCCAACCAAAAATAAGCTACAAAGTCCAAAGCTTTGTAAGCTACAAAACAACATAAAACACGAACAACAAGTAAGAGATACGAGATACGAGTGTAGTTAAAACAGGAGAGAGAGAAAAGAAAAAAGAAAGAAAGAAAAAGTATCTCTAGATTCTATACTTCGGTCGGATGTGTACTGTGTGTAGTGATTTTATTGTATCTCAATCTTCGGACGTGCATAAAATTCGCTGATTTTTATTTTGGTCAAATCAATTTTTCTTGCAAGTTGAAGTTGAAGTGTTTAGAACTTAGAACATAGTTAGAAAGACTTCGTCAAGTAGAATATATGGATGTTGTTGGAAGTATCCTCAAAGATTAAGTCTCCTAGAAAGTATCTGTCCGAAAATCTATACATATCTACAATCAGCTGTTCGCACCGCGCCGCGAGAATCTTAGAAACGATCGTGGATAAAATAAGACTAAGAAAACGGCAACACTTTGTTTATATAGCGCGAATCAACAACAACAACAACAAAAACAAGAAAAAGACGACCTACTTATTCTTTGTTCTCGTGTAAATTTAAAGAGAAATTCTTTCTTATACTTAGCTTAGTGTCTTTCTACTGAATATTGATATTTTTAATATTTTCAAATTTATTTACGAAATAAAAATATAAACAAAAATTAAAAAAGTATTTGTTTAGAGTTTTATACCACGAAGTAATGATTAATTACAAATTTAATCACATCATCCCCATAACTAGTGAACAAAATTATAACGAACAGTTTTTAATAATAACACATATCGTTGAATCAATACAAATAACTCAGTTAGTGTATCTTTTGATAAAGAATATTCTCAAAACTCTTATTGATTTCACTTAAAATAATTTTCAATATTATTGTCCATTGTGTTTTTTGAATTTAAAACAAAGAGAACAAACGAGATAACACACTTTCCAAACAGTCCGAAAAGGAGATACGAATAAAACAAAAGAAAAACATAAACCTAAACGAAATTCGAATACCATATATAAAAAATAAATATAAAGAATAAGAAAAATAAACAATTATACGGTTATATTGGCATAATGAATATCAATAGTCCGATATTTGTGCCATTGGGCCATGTATCGGGTCAGGTCTCCGTTCCTGTCCCGGTTCCAGTTACAGTTCCAGTTCCACATCAATCATCATTGGGACAATCGGTTTTTGTAATGTACGATGTGCCTGGTCCTCATCAGAACTCTCAAGCTGTCTTATCAGCATCGACTGCAGCAAGGCCGTATCAGCAGTTTACAAACCCGCCTCCACCACAGCAGCAATATCGAAACACTTATCAGAATCAACATTTCCGACAACACGAACAACGTACGCGATATTTTCAGCGAATGCAAAACAATAGTGCAGCGTTGATGAGTCAAATTTCAAGTTCCCCTTCGGCTTCTGGTTCATATCAGCATCAGTTTGTCCAGAGTCAGCAATTCTTTCAGCGTCAAACCCAGCAGCGTCCTTTAATTACAAAGGAAGAAGTCGAGTATATGTTATGCATGCAGCGTAGATACCGTAAGGTCAATACTGTACAAATGCAAGTGGACGATGAACAAAGTGAGTATATGTATTTTAAAGATAAATTGCGCTTCTAGAAACAAAACAAAATAAAAACCTATCTAAAGATCTAAATTTTGGGAATCACACAAGCACTCTTTTAAAATATTGTTCTAAATAAGTATCTATTGAAAATGTTTTGTTGTTTGGCACAAGCGTCGCGTCGCGTCGTTCGTTGGTTTTCGATGAGTTAAACCGCTAGTTCAACGAACGACAATGAACTTGAACGAATCGATGTTTTATAATTCCTTCGTTGTTTTTGTTTGACTTTTGTTATTTTCTTTGTTGGGGGTTTTGATGTACATATTATCTGCACATAAGTGGGGGAGTACAATGTACAAAGATGATGGATCTTTGCCTTAAACTTTTTTTTTGGTATTCTGGGGACGACCGAAAACCGACGACGCGACGAAGTGAAAACCCAAACAAAGTAAAACGTTGACGCGATAAGGGTGCGATGACGTGATGTATATAGAAATTGCGAAAAAGCCGACTCTGTCTGGGTCGCATTTGTTTTGTTATCATTGTGCGAACCGGCAAATACCGCCAGTCACCAGCCAAGCCAGCCAATCTACCACCAGGGGAGCTAGCTAGAAGCTATACGGGTATAGCAGATTTGTTATTTTATTTTACTGGGAATAAAATGCGGTGGCTGTGGGTGAGTTTAATGTACTACAACTTGAAGGTCATGGATTTTTTGTTGTTGTTGATGTGCTTATTCAACGAATTATAATATAAGTACTAATTTATATATCTTTTGAGCAGAAAAGGAGCACTGAACGTATAGAGGATAGGGTAATATCAGATGTTCATTGCTTTGCTCATGGTATTTAAGTTCATTCAATTTTGTAGCTGGCTTCAAATATTCGGTAGGTATAGGATTATGTATGATGTAAGGGTGCATTACACTTTCAGGGCTGATTTTGATGATGGTGATGATGGGATGAGGGATCTTTGGTTTTATTTTTTAAATATTTGATTTTGATGTTTGTGGTTGAAGTTATTTTTGCTGTGAAAGTGAATCTAAGTGGTTCTTTGAGGTCGATGAAATGACGGAGTTAAATTGTGGTTATGTAATCTTAAAGGTGTCTGACAAGACTTTGTTTTAATTATCATACAATAAAAGTTTTCTTAAATATTCTGATGAAAATACTATTTCTAGCTTATTCTTTGTATTCTTATGGAATTCCGAATGGTGCACTACTTGAAAAAATTTATTGTTTTAAATTATTTCTATCCATCTTTTCACTGTTGATAATGTAATGATGGTCTTGTTTTATATTTATGGAATTAACTTTTCTGGAGCATAGTTTTCAAAAGGTCAGGTTTAAATAAAGATAAATAAATAATTTACTTCTGGCAAAGTGAATTTAAAGTCAAGAGGTGGATATGTTAATTTTTATGCAAGAACCTTTAGTAGGTATTTGAAGTATTGGAAAAGGCTTCCTTGAAACGGTGTAATCTTTCACTTTTACCTGGTCCTAGAGGGTTTCTTCATTAAGTTTATCCTATTTACTTAGTATTTGTTCCAGCACTTTGGCTTAAAAAACTGTGACTGGTAGGTATGCATTTTTTTAAGGCCAATCATCTTAGGAAACTTCTTAATCAAGAATTACCTAAGATTAAGGTAGTTTTTTTTTGTATATCAAATTGAAGAACTTACTGCAAGAACGGAAGTTTTGAAGAGATGCTTATTTTTAATATTGCTGTTTTCTTAAGTAATTCATTATTGATATGTGGTATTTTTGATCTACATAAATATTGGAAGATTTGCTTTATTGTCGTATGTCAATTAAATATCATCAACTCGTCATTGATCTCAATACATAGTTTAAAATTTCTAAAACTAACCTGAGGAAAATTCTACACAAAGATCTCGGGTTATTCTGACAAGGTCCAATTGACGTGAGCAATTAAATGTAGACCATTACATGCAACGTTATCGCTACGCAGTATGGGCCTACCCCATATCATGTTTTCAAGCCGTATTGGCGGTTCGAGGTACATGTGGGACCCATGTTATGCCAACATTCGATTTATTTAATTATCCATTTATCTAGTTTCCTCTTACAGATTGCTTTGACTTAACCTACATTTACATTTCAAAAGAAGGGGTTGGTACTCTGAACTAATGAAATTAAGTCTCTCGTTCCGCCTTCCTAATCATTGTAGCGTGTTCCAGGGGGAATTTTTTTTCAATAAAAGAAGTCTTGTCTATAGGGCTTTTCTTGAACAAAATAAGAAACAAAACGTATTAACTTCAACAAAACTTCTTTATTACTAATGAAAAATATTATTTTGATTACATGGAAACAGTGAAAAATAAATAAGTTTTAATTTGATTATTCTGAGCAAAGTAATTATTAAGTACAGTGATATTTCATATCGTAATAGATGAAGCCTCTTACAGTTCGGCCATCCTGACTATAAATCGTCCTCGATTTACAATTAAATGCAACAATATTTACATCAACATAACATTTGCCTTTTAAATTACTATTTTTTTTTTTAATTCTCTTACATCTAAGGACTTAAACATAATTGAGTACATCATACATAAATACAATTAAAATTATGAAATATCAGTTTTGTTTTTACTGTTCAATTTGAAAAAAAAAAAAAATAATAAAAAAAAACATTATGACAAAGTTTTAACATTAAAAAAAAAAACTTTTACATAAAATTGATGAAATAAAAAAAAAAATCCGATTAAATTGATTGATGCAAAATTAGAGATTATGTTTGAACATAAGGCTTCATGTTCTCAGGGCAACATACCCCTTTATACGGCACGCGAGATATTTGGATATTTTCTATATCTTCTATAATATAACGGTCATTAGGCAAGACTTTTTTAACCTCATAGGGACCTTTATATTTAGCTATCAATTTTTTGTTTATTCCTGGAGTATTTACAAAGTTTTTAATTAGGACATAATCACCGATTTTGTATTTCAAAGGTGGCTTATGATTTTTATCAAAATTAATTTTGTTTTTGTTTTGGCTTTTGACAGTTTTTTCGTTTGCAAATTTTCGGAGCTCATCTAAATTCCTAGTTTCTTTCTGTAATATATTTTCTTCTAGATATTCTTTTAAGTTGTCCATAACTTCACCCTTTTGACAAACACCAAAAAGGAGTACACTAGGGCAAGCACCTGTGCTCTTGTTTTGTGTGTTATTGAGAGCAAACTCAACCTTTTTGAGATGTAACATCCAACTACCTGCATCCATTTCACTTTCTTTCGACAGCATTGGGGTAAGGCACCTGTTTATTCGTTCAACCTGGCCGTTGGACTGAGGTGAGCTAGTGGCCACCTTAATATGTTGAATGTTATACTTTTTACAGAAATCTAAAAAATCGCCTGAGGTGAAGCAACTACCCCTATCTGAAATGATGCGTGTTGGCTTACTATAGTATGCAAAATAAGATTCAAGGCATTGAATAACTTCTTTAGTCGTTGTAGTTTTAACAGCGTAAAGCTTCGTATATTTTGTAAATCCGTCGACTACGACAAGTATATGTTTTTTGTTATTTGAAGTTGAGGGAGGTAATGGACCGTAATGGTCGATGTGAACTGTATCAAATGGCTTGTCTCCTTTAGGAATATTGTGCAACACTGCTTCTGTTTTTCCAGAATGTGAAGCGAAATGCAGACATTTTAAGCAACTACTTATATATTGCTTTATTTTGTTTTTCATTTGGGGAAACCAGTATGTTTTCTTTAAAAAATTAAAACATTTCTCAACCCCGAGGTGACACAAATTTTCATGGTGAGTCTGTATGACATTCCTTTCCATCGAAGCTGGAACATAAAACAATATTTCTTTGTTAATTTTTCGATAGACTAACCCATTTATAAGTTCGTAGCTAGAACTCTCCCTTTTTTCAAGCAACTCGACTAATCTTTGTATAGTTGTATCTTTTTGCTGCGATGCAGCAAGCGCATGCTCAAACGTTTCAGGTTCAACAACCAAAATGTTATGACAACGACTTAAGGCATCAACATGACCCATTCTCTTACTATCTCGGTGCTCGAGGACGTAATCGAAATCTTGGAGCTCTAGAGCCCAACGAGAGATTCGAGGATTAAGATTCTTTTTATTTAGAGTTTGGGTCAGTGACCTACAGTCAGTGACAATTTTGAACCGAATACCTGTAAGATAAACTCGAAATCTCCGTAGCGCGTATATGATAGCAAGGGTTTCCATCTCATAAGAATGGTATCTTGATTCTTGATCCGTGGATCTTTTCGAAAAGAAAAAAATAGGATGGAGCTTTTTGTCTTCTTGGCGCTGTAGCAATACAGCTCCAAAACCTAAGCTGCTGGCATCGCAGTGAAGCTCTGTCTCGGCGGTCGGACTATAAATGCTCAAAAGTGGAGCTTCTAAAAGGGTTTTTTTCAAAGTGTTAAAAGCATCCAATTGCTTATCTCCAAATTCAAACTTTGTGTCCTTTTTCAACAAATCGTTAAGTGGTTTTGCTAAAAGAGAAAAATCTTTTATGAATTTTCGAAAGTAAGAGCATAAACCCAAAAACGAGTGCAACTTCTTTTCATTTGTAGGTATAGGAAAATCGGCTACAGCTTTTAAACCTTCATAATTTGGACCTATTCCATTCGCCGAAACCTCATATCCCAAATACCTAATTTTCTCATACATAAAAATGCACTTATCTAAACGAAGATGCAAACTATATTTGTAGACAACCTCTAAAACCTCTTTTAAGACTATAAAATGTTCTTCTTTAGTCTTCGTTGCAATCAACATATCATCGATATAAATCAACAGTTTACCAGAATCAATAAGATTTTTAAACATTTTATTAATGTAACGCTGAAAAGTTGTTGGGCCGTTCTTAAGCCCAAATGGCATTCGAAGGTATTCGAATTGTCCCATTGGGGTTACAAAGGAAGTTAGTTTAATAGAATCTTCGGCCATTTTCACGTGGTGGAAACCACTTTTAAGATCAAGCAAAGAAAAGTATTTTTTGTTTCGCAATCGGTCCAGATGATCTTCTATTAACGGTAATGGAAAATTATCCTTGACCGTGATTTTGTTTAAATTGCGGTAATCGACACAAAGTCGAACTTCACCAGACTTTTTCTTTGTCAGTACTATCGGAGATGCGAACGGTGAATTACTTTCACGAATTATGTTATTTTTAAGCAAATCGTCTAGAACTTTCTGCAACTCAATTTTATGTGCATATGGAAGACGTCTAGGAGTACAATAAAAAAAACTGTTTGGATTAGTCAGAACTATTTCCATTTCATAACCATTATCTGAATATTTCGCATTGGTTGTAATACTCCCGAAAACTAAATGTTCTAATTTTATCTTTTCATCATAAGTCAAATTCTCGTTTATGTTCAAGTTAACAATTTCATCGCGGGCATTGCATAAATCAATTTTTGAAATAATTTCGTCACAATCAGGATTTTCCATTTTTTCAACATAATTTTTATCATCAGGCTTAAAACTAATATTCAAATCCTTTACACATTCTAAATTTTTAACATTTTCAAGTTGTTCTTGTTCTTTAACATCAGCTCTTTCGTTTTCAACTATTTTAGTATCTAAATCACCAATCGCTAACTTAACATTTGTTTTATGTAAGAAATCTCGACCTAATATGATTGGGTCGTTCATAGTTTTGTTACTCACAACATATAGACAAAAATTAACATAGTTATCATAAAATTTAACACTACATGATAAATTACCTAAAATTACCAATTGGGAACTGTTAATTCCAACGAAATTGCAAGGTGATGGTTCAAGTGACGTCATCAAAATTGGTGGTACGTACCGTTGTTGAATGAAACTTATAGGACTGCCAGTATCTATAACGGTCATGATGTTCATCCAAACTCCAAAACTTTCAGCTTCCCGATTCGCAGATTTAATTTCATACTCCAGCACTCCATGAAAATCGGTCATCAATGTTGAAACTGGAGATTTCATTGTACATTTTCCTCTCTTGACGGCGAGAACTGAAGACTTTTGTGGACAATTGGTGATAATATGTCCCTTTTGTCCGCATCGGAAACACGAACCTTTTTCTCGGCAAGCTTTGGGACAGTTACGTGATATGTGACCCTCTTCGTCACAGTTAAAGCACCTGACCTTAGCATCAACACGTGGCACACTTCTCGAAGGTTGTACAGATCTGTTGTAACCAGAACTCGTAGGTTGCAACTCGGATTTCATTTTTTCATACTTGCGCAGAATGTTCTTGAGATCAGCGATGGTATTTGCAGTAAGCATGATTTGCTTATTAAATATTGAATCAGGAATCCCCTTGATTATATAGGCAATCACATCCTGTTCATCAATCTCTGCGGAAGAAGCTATCTCCTGCATGGATAAGACGTATTGCTGGTAATTTTCATCTCTACGTTTTTTTCGATTTCGCAATGTGTTATGGACGTCTGTTGCGGTTGTATGGTAGTGAAACTCGGACATCAGAGCGGCTCTCAGATCTTTCCATGATCGAAACGTTCTTGACCGCAAAAATAACTTGGCCGTACCTTTAAGAAGTCTTTTGAAATAAATGAACGCCTCTGAATCGCTCAGATGGTTAGTGACCATAGCATCCTCGACGTTTTCAATCCACTTACTAATAGAGTAATTATCGTCGCCACTAAATAATGGTAAGGACTCCTCGATATCACGTGACGAATGTGCACTAACGTGCTGGAACTCACGAATAGGGCTGTTAGTGCTGAGTTCAACCAAACGTTTTTCCAACGCAGCGATTTCTTCCTTTTTCTTGACTAATTCACGTAGTTTTTCAAGACGTTGTGACACAGCGCCATCCTCGTCCTCATGTGCGTCATCACAACTTGCCTCACTTTCCTGGTCAACAACAGGGAACAGATTTTCAATCTGCTCAGGTTCAAGCGAATCAATGGCTTCATTTAAACGGGCCTTAAGTGAAGTCTTGGTACCATGTGTGCTTAAATTCATCTGGACAAGCTTCTCTTTAAGGATTTGCACAGGAGCGTTTTCCAAAAAACTCAAAACACGAGCCATTGCGTTTGCATCCATGTTTGGAAAAATTTTAGGATCAAATTTTAGGACAAACAATTTTTTTTTTTGTAAATTTTCTTTAATTTATCGTAAGAAATGCAACCACTATTCAATTAAATGAGGAACTTTATCCCACTTCTGATTTATTATAGGGCTTTTCTTGAACAAAATAAGAAACAAAACGTATTAACTTCAACAAAACTTCTTTATTACTAATGAAAAATATTATTTTGATTACATGGAAACAGTGAAAAATAAATAAGTTTTAATTTGATTATTCTGAGCAAAGTAATTATTAAGTACAGTGATATTTCATATCGTAATAGATGAAGCCTCTTACATGTCCTGGCTTAAAGGAAACGTGATATCAACATCTGATATCCGTATTTCCTCAGATAGTCAGGCAGCTATCAAATCTCTGGACTCTGTCTCTACAAACTCTATAACAGTCCATAACTGTCGATAATCTCTAATGGGGATGGCAAAACAGTTTAATATTCACCTTTGCTGGGTGCTGGGCCATAGAGACATTCCAGGTAACTATAAGGCAGATGAACTCGCCAGGAACGCTACAGTGGAGCTCATCCTACCACGTTGGGAAAATGCTGGCATACCAATCGCTACTTGTAAACTGTTGCTAATGCAAGACGCTATGAAGAAGGCAAACACCAGGTGGAACAACATCACCACGTGTCAAGTCACAAAAAACATCTGGACAGCACTAGATTTAAGGCGATCAAGATGCTTGCTATCTCTAAGCAGATCGCATATAAGCTCGATAATAGGTGTCATGATAGGATGCTGTCTAAGAGAAAAGATCTCCACGCCGTTAGGAGTATTCTCAAATGACTTTTGCAAAAGGGACGAGGAAGAGAAGGAAACAGTTCTTCTCAGTACATGCCTTGCTCTATCTCAAAAATGCAAGAATTACCTAGGAGAATTCTTTTTTAACGATCTAAATTATATCAGCATAGTCAGCCTCTCACGTTTCGTATGGGACTCAAGCTGGTTCCATTTAGCCTATGAGGAAGCCTTAAGATTCATGTGGTATCACAATGAACCATTAAATTGGCCCAAGTGTGTCCGACTCCATCATGGACAGCCACTTCAACCTAACCCAACCTAACCTAACCTACATTTACATTCTGATTTAATAGTAGTTTAAATACATTTCTTTCAAGACTTATGTATATCTAAATTGAATTTTAATTTAATAAATAATTTCATACGTCTTGAAAATCGTTCATTTGAACCGTAAATATTTGTATGCAAAAAAAATATTATATATTTGTCTGCCTCGAATATTTCTTCTTGGAAACTAAATATTCAAAAGATTTAAGACAATATATCATAAACAAACATAACGCATCTTGCAATCCGACGATTTTCCAGAGAACTTGGCCAATTAAGCGCATCTTGTTTAATTGTCTTACTAAAAACCAAGTATAAATGATTTCTGAACTTTCTCGATTCGATTTTTTGAAATTATATAAAACGGATTCCTTGCAACTGAAGCATATTCCAAAGTAAAGACTGCCCTAATTGCATATCAGGATTAGAACATTCTGGGCAATTTCTTTGAAGAAATCTTAAAAAAATCTATATGAAACATTATGCCGATATCTTTTACTTAAGATAGTTTTTTTAAGATTTTATTTAAAATACTATATTCATGTAGAATAATAGCTTAAGAACTATGAAAAGAAAAGAACATCTTACATTTCTTTAAGAAGCTTTAAAAAGATCTTGAAAAATTGGAGAATGTGCTACAGCGAAAACCAAGCGTAACAGTCACTTGAACAACTTTTTGTTATAAAATAAATGATATAGTCGAATATTTAATTTTGTTAAATTCCTTGCACTAAGAACAAAAGACTTTTTTTTGGAGCACCCTCTGCATAGTAAAAATTAGTTACGAACACTTTCAGTTTTATACGTATATTTTATAATAAATTCAAAAAGGAACATTAAATCGACATCGTCTTGACTATTTGTTTATAAATCCATTAGTTTGTTGGTTTTTAACTATAATACTTTTTAGATTCCCCAAGGGAGCCATTTTAGTCCTTTATTGTTTTTCTTTTCACGTACTTATCAGATACCACTCTTAAAGGTTAAAGACTTCTATATAATATTTAAATATTATATGATACATTTATGTACATATTTCTCTATACATACTTATGTATACATATTATAATCGTAATTTAATCAAAAAATTGAATTGACATTTCCATCAATGAAAATCTTTGCAATAATTTATTTTTCTGATTTTCATTGCCAATTACAATTTAATTTAAAGAACATTTGGACATAAGATTAATATAAATCAAGTGGGGTAAAATATTTTTAAGAAATAAAACTCATTTTATATAATAATTCAAAATTTCTTGGAATTCAACTTCATTCTGAATGATTACTTCCTAGAAAAATAATAAATCTACGAACGCACAACATGACCTTATATTATATGGCTGAGATATAATAATATGTTACATATGTTTTATTTTTTTAAAGAATTATTGTTGTTTATTTTCAATGCAGCAATATTTGCGATTAACTAGGAAGTCGAAAATTCTAACGAAAGGCTGAATAGGATTTATTCTGAAATGAGTCATAAAATACTATAAACAGACGCCGCCGCGCCGGCACCTACCTGGTCCTAAGTTTGCAAGGAAATTTATTTATTTCAAGAGGCGTAAAAATTCCAATTTTTCATTTTTACAAGAGATATTTGGTTTTTTCATTTGAACCAATAATTTCTAAATGAACTTTGTTTGGCTCCCGTTGACGTTTATTTTTTAACTTTTAACAATTAATTTTTTCACAAATGTCAAAGTAAGATTGACATTTGCGGTCATTTGTAAAAATACTCGTAGTACAAACTTTCGATAGAATGATGACTTTTCTATCAAGTGGATTATTTTTAAATCCCTTTATCGTAGCTCCGTTTAATCATAAAAATCTAAAAATTAAATTGAAAATAAGGAAATATTCAAAGACATACATTTATTTTTCCGAAATGTGGAAGAACATTACAGGAAAATACATCAAAAACAGAAACATGTTACATATTCATGCCGGATTTATGCAATGTCAAAGGTAGCAACATTATTTCCTCCTCATATTACCTACCCACCTTCTGCTGTGTGACGTTTATTTCAGAACGAGGAACTTCCTGTTTCGTAGTTTTATTTATTTATTTATTATTTTATTTTTCAAATCAAGATGAAAACTTGTTAGTGGTAAGGTTAAGAGTTCTTGAATATGAAAACATATAATCAATATTTACAGGAGTTTTATTTATTTATGCGAGGAAGGATTATGATAAATTTTATTTTTGATTTTCCAAAAAAAAGAATGCGAAAACTAAACAATGTTTTCCATGTACCAGTATTAAAAACATCTTCAAAGCTAAATAAAAAAACATTAACGTCATCATAATCACAAAGATCTTATTCAATATTTGTTATACATATTTAAATACATTTCGCAAATAAATAAACGAACGTCATTATTAAATCCTACCCTTATGTATTTTTTTAAGATAAGGTCATTTATTACGGTTGTGTTTTGAGTATATAAAGGGTGATTTTTTAGCTATTATCTTTTTGGTGACACTGGTTTAATCAGCTGACGTCCGTTTCGTGTTTTGTTTCACTGACAAACATCTTCTGTTTGGTCTATAATTTAACCATGAATCGTCTTGCAAATGAATAACGCTTGCAAATTATTGAATTTATTATCAAAATGCGTGTTCTGTTAAAAAATTCCATCGCGCGCTTCTTCGATTTTATGGTCAGTTTAATCGACTCACTAAATAGCTCAATGGGTACGTATATAACCAGAGTTGTCAGTTTTCGAGTGAATATCAGCCAGAAGAATTGCAAGAGGTACCAATGCATCCAGGAAAAGTCACAGTTTAGTGCGGTTTATGGGCTGGTGGCATCATTGGACCGTACTTCTTCAATGATGATGCGAATCGTAACGTAACTGTGAATGGTGAGCGCTATCGTGAGATGATATCCAACTTTTTTTGCCCAAAATGCAAAAGCTTGACTTGCATGACATGTGGTTTCAATAAGAAGCTGCCACATGCCAAACAGCACGCCCAACAATGGATTAATTGAGAGGCGAGTTCGGTGAACATTTTATTTTACGGGACGTTCGGGGCCGCCTAGATCATGCGATTTAACTCCCTTAGTCTTATTTTTGTGTTGCTATGTTAAAGCTCATGACTATACACTGAAGCCCGATTCAATTGACGCACAAGACAACATTAAAGCATTTTTTCGTGAGGTACCGAAATGTTGGAAAGAGTATGTCAAAATTGGACTAAGCAAATAGACCATTTGACCATTTGGTGCAGTCAATGTCAACATTTGCATAAAATAATCTTCAAACATTAAATTAAATGGACCTAATATCTATTCAAATAAATATTTCAGGCATTTTTCTTAATTTCATGTGTTTCATACTGCTTTTAAAAAATTACTCTTTTTACAAATAGTATTATACCCAAATTAATTTCTTATAGTTTAATTAACACCCCACTTTTTATGTTGTATAAAGTATCACATTAATAATACTTTACATATTTTCGTTTAATATTTAAGCAAAAATATTCAATTATTCAATCATTCAATCACTAATAATACATAATTAATCATCATAAATATAAAGTTGAAAAACTTGTTTTACCGAGGAAATTCACTTATGCTTTAAAATAAACATTTGGTTTTGAATTGTTAACATTTCAGAGTGTAATTTCTTAAATGAAATACAATTTTAGAGTTCTAATTTATTCACTTGGATTTTAAAAAATCTATGAAAATATCGACACAATTGTTTTAAGCTAACATTGTTTAAGCAAAAAGACAAATCCCATTATTTTTATAAGAGAGTTTACTAAGAAGTTTAGTTTTATTTATATTATACGCGCACTCAAGGGGATATGAATACCCTTATCATGATTAATCACAGTGCGAGCAATTAGGAAGGGAGGGTAGGATTAGAAAGGAGGTACCGGTGCACATTGGTTTTGAATGTCTGCACATTTTAATGAGTGGGAGTCATTGAGTCTGGTAAAGCATTCCACATTCGTGAGGTGCGACTAAAGAAAGAATCTCTGTACTCTTCAGTAAATTGGGCTCAAGGCTATACTTATGAGTATTCCTATAAAAGAACAGGTATTACGGTTGAATTGTTTGAGAGGAGGAATGCAACTGGCTATTTCATTAGAGCATTGTTTATGAAAGTAGCAACAAAATAATGACATACATGAAACCTTACGACGACGATGCTCGAGAGATACAAAAGTTTCAGTTAGACAACGGTCACCTATCGTTTTTAGACCTCTCTTTTAAATTCTGTTTAGGAGATTCAAGTAGGTTATAGAAGCACCTGCTCAGATATGGGAATTGTAATCGAGTTTGGGACAAATATAGGCTTTATAGATTATAGTTAGATCAGAAGGTGTAAAAAACTTCTTGCATCTTCAGAGAAAACCTAAACACGCAGCATTTTTGGTGATGTCAAATGCACATACCTAAGACTGAAAGCTGTTCGGTCTCCTCGATGCAAGTACCACTCATGGATAGTGGCATAGGGGAAAGGTTACGCTTTTGTGACAGTAGACAGCATTGAGTTTTCGAAGCATTAAATTCTACACGGTTTTGATTCCCCATTGGACAATGCTGTCAAGATCAGAATTTAATGAGCTCATCATACGCTGCTGTTGGTAGTCCACATCCGAAGAAAGAGGATGAGAATCTAGAAACGAATATGAAAAGCTGAGGGTACTGTCATCAGCGAAACAATTAAGTGGGTTAGAAGTTTCAGACAAAAGATCATTAATACAAATAAAGAAATGTGTCGGAGACAAAACGGAGCCCTGGGGCACACCAGCATTTATTTTCCGAAAGTTAATTTCTAACCCAACGAAGAAGGGATTCATCAATACCAAATGCACGCATTTTCGATAAGAGAGCTTGGTGCCAAACTCTATCAAATGCCTTTGAAATATCAAGTGCAATAATCTTACTTTCTCAAAAGCCAAGTAAATATTTGTTAAACTGTTCGGTGAGTTAAACCATGAGATCATCAGTCGATCTATTGCAAAGCAATCCATACTGCCGGTCATGAAGAAGCTTCCGTTCTTCAAGATATTTCTTAAGCTGAAAATTGATCAGCGTTTCCATGACCTTGGAAATATGGGACGTAAGTGCAATTAGACGATAGTAAGATGGTGAGGATGATTCGCCTTTTTTAGGGACAGGCTGGACAAATGCAGTTTTCCATCCACTCGGAAAGAGACCTGTAAAACCTCTTCAGAACCATAGCGGGGAAACTATCCGGGCCAGTGGATTTATGAATGTCAAGATTTTTAAGTACTCTAGAAACTGAACGGGCGTGAAAGAAGATTCGTCTAATAGAATCGTTTGGCAGCACTGTAATATCAGCAAACTGTGCTTCAAGCAAATTGGCTGTATTAATCGAGCTTACGTAGGGAGTGTCATTGGAAATTAGCGTTGGAACTGACGATGACGTGGTGTTGCGCAAAAATTTAATGTGTCGTATAAGTTCGTTACAAGTATTTCTAGCTAGTTTGAACTTATTCCGGTTTTCCTCAGTTGGGTTGGCTTTGTAATTCCGGAAACTTACATTTTTGATCCTAATAACCTCTTTAAAGCTCGAATCAAACCATGAGTTTTCTTTGAGTTTGATAGAGTTTACCCTATTGGGGATAAACTTTCTCATTCCACAAAGAATGAAGTTTGTTATCATATCTGTACTGGAATACACTTCACTATCAAGGAAGCATAGTGACCAGTTAAAGTTCCTGAAGAATTCATTGAGACCGTCCCAGTTGGCTTTCTCATATAACCAAACGGTTCTCGTAGGTGTTTTAACTTTAACTGGTTTTTTTTTGGGAGAAATTTGCAGATATGACACAATGGAAAATGGCATACAATTTGTTAGAAGCCATATTGATATCCAGACTTAGGTATATTCTACTATTCGAGCAGTTATATTACTTTGAATATGTCACTTTTTAGACAAGTCAAAATTACGCCATTTTAAACGATTTAAACGCTTTAGCAACGACGCGTTAAAATTTGTGGAAAAATCTAAGCTTTTGAGACAAATTGGTGAAATGGTGTTCGAGGCGGTATGTGTTGCTCAAAAGAATAGTTGTTTTAACCCGTAGTATTGAAAACAACCCAGATTTGTCGATTCCTTATTTCCGATCTTTGAAATTATGTATTCCATAAAATTAATTATCCGAAATTTTATTGAAATAAGATCCTCAGTGGTGAGGCCTATTTTTAGCTCGGAAGCTACCTTTATAAGCAGAATTTTTTTTTAAATCCAAGTTTAATTGTTGAAAAAATTTAACATCCTCAACGTATCACTATTTGGTACGGTTTTCAGACTGACGATACTTATTCTTAAGTGAATATGGTGTATGGAGTGCACTTTCAAGCTATTCGTAATGATTCCTGTGGCTGAAATTAGACAAATGTATTGATGTGGATGGCGTTTATTTTCAACAAAACGTTCCTAAACTCACAATTTTCAAAATATTGGCTTTTTATTTAAAGTCGCATGAAAATAAGGTATATTCTAATGCCCCACAATCGATTCAAAACCTTAAGGATGGAATTTGTGAAGTTATAAAAGGACGTACTTTGGTTATGGAAAATTTCATAATTTGTATCATTACATTTTCCAGGATCTAAAATCTAAATGAAATTAAGTTAAGTTTGTAGCTAAGATCCTGTGTATGAACTGCCTTCGTTACAAATATACAAGCATACTGTGGCGTATGAGTGTTTTTTTTTCATCCATAATAATACCATAAAACTGAATTTATTTAACTTAATAATGCATTATTTATCATTTTTTCGTTTTTGTTTGTATAAATTAAACACCAATTAATAAAATTAATGAAAGAATGCAAACAAATCCATCGACTCTATGCTTTTGTACATATTTTGAATTCCTTCCATCGGTTTTTACATTTTATGTACATATATAGTGAATATGAATTTAACCTCGCAGTCAAATTATGAAAAACCATCTTTGTACATATATCTTAAAATTATTCTTCCCAGGAAGATCGTCATCACTCTACCAGCTGGTATCTGTACATATATGTATATTGACGTTTTCATTAAAACTTAATTGAAAAACAATTCTAAAAACTTTGAGATACACACAAAAGAAAACGGAAGTGTCATGTTAAAAATAATTAAATTAAATTTTTAAGTAAATATAAGTAAAAAATATATTCTTTGTTGCATAAAATCAAAATAAAATCATCATATTCAAGGAAAATTTTAAAACTTAAAACAATTCACCTTGCAATTTTTCATTTCTATAATAACAACAACAATAACAATAACTATTACATCAACTTGAAGGAAGTTTTCTTAATTTTTTTTTGCTTGGGGTTAATGTCGGCCGTCCACATTGCATCGCATCATTGTCGGTCGTCTACACTGAGAAGTTTTTGTTCTTTAAGTCTTATAAAATATTGTTTTTTTTTTTTATTATTTCTTATAATAATTATTACATGTTGCTTTGTTAAGTGGTGGAGATTTTTTCACTTTTGCACGAAAGAAATTAACAAAAATAAATATATTTCTTTTTCGCAAGCACCAAGAAACATACACCCACGTAGTATTTTGAAAAGAAAAAAAGCTTCTTGTATTTATATTTATTTAAGCTAAAACAAGGTCGTAGCCAAGGAGGATAAGAAAAAAGATTGTTTTTATGATTATTTAACTATATTTTAATTACACTCAAAAAAAAGCTTCATGTATTTTTGCAATATAAAGTAGCATGACATCGCTGTTTTGAAAGTACATTTTAAATGATTTACTTCCTTACTGTTATTGCATATCACTGGTCTTTAATTATTATTTACCTCAAAACATCTTTCAGTTATATAAACAAATATATCTTAAATGAATATCGTTTATACAAATAAAAGGCTTTATTTATCTTAAAGCAAATAAGTACATGCTTTTTTTTTAAATAAAAAAATAATCTACAGTCCTGAAGTTCTTATATTTAAACTTTTATTTAGCAATTTTATTTACTCTTGTGACTTTTTATTTGCACTGCAATCCACTTCCTGATTGAATAGCGAATGTTCTATCCAAATTCTTTTATCTTACAAAATTTAAAAAAAAAAAACAAAAACCAAAAAGTATATAAATAAGACAAATAAAGGTTTCCCAATTAAAGAGAGAGAGATTATGGGTTGTTAATATTTATATTTGTTTGTTTTTTTTTTTTTTTAATAAATATTTTGCAATTTTTCTGTTAAATTTAGCAAGAAAAAAGATATTTTTTTTGTTTTTTGGGTTTTATAGCTTTGTATGTGATATTTCAAAAGTCATGTCTCGTGGGTGATTATATAGTCTCTTTAAGATTATAAAAAATATAACAATTATAGCTTAATCACACGAACTCCCTATTTGCTTTTCATATACAAAAGCTAAAGCTACAATGAATAGCAAATCAAATTATTATGAAATGTGATTACAAGTAGATTGTTTTTTAATGAATTTTATGGATAAATCAACTTAATAATTGTAAACAAAAGTGAAATTCATCAAACATTTGAGTTCATCAAAACTAATAATTTTGAACACATTTAAAAATTTGAACAATAACCTAAATTAATCGTTTTTTCCAGTGTTACAATTTTTAACTTGCGAGATACACATACGTATATTTTCTTAACTTCGCTTCTTTCAATACAAAGAAATTTGTTTGGTATTGCTCCCAAGGGTTATTCCTCATAAAACCATTATTTTATTTTAAATATTTTCCAGGAACTAATATACCTATTTAAATAATGCACAAGCTCTCATGTTTAAATAATATTTGATGATAAAAATGTCGACATTTGTTCTGATTTTTAAAATAATATTATTTTTTTTCATAAATTCGATCTCGAAAACAAGTCAACATTTTTTTAGCAAAAATGATAATGAAAAGTGTATTAAAATATTTTTAATACCAAATTGAAAAATTATATATATAAAAAATTAATTTTAAAGAAACCGTTCTAACTACTTAAAAAAAATCTGAAAAATTAAGTTTTTTTTGCGAAATTAAGGGGTATTTACATTTTTGAAGATACAACTATTTTGTTGGTATATTTTTTTTAAAATCTATTCGGATAAAGGACCAAGTTCGTGTTACCAAGTCTTTTTATTCTTTTGCTTCTATAAAATTTGTTAAAACACAAATTTACTATTTTAATGACCAATTATTGAATTAAACAAAGTTAGGTATAGTTATATTTTAATGATCTGCTATTAATTGAATTCTTCTATCTACTATTTAAGCAAGATAACTTCAATATCGGAAAATTCATGGATTGAAAGTATGTAGAAAATTTTGCAGATCCATACAACAGAAGAATAAAAACACAAAATCTATAAGAAACCCTTTTAAAATGCTAACTGCGTACTGGGTGTATGCGTACTTTTATTTTATACTTTCTAAGAAGCTTTAAGGTGTAATTGTAAAAATATGAGCCTTTTGTAGGGATTATCTATTTAGAAAAAGCACGACAAAAACAGTTTTAGAACCAATTTTGACTTTAATTTTTTCTTGTGTTTAGGAGGCACATTTTATTTTCATTTTAAAGTCTTACTTTTGAATTTGTACAATTTTAGAAGAAGAATAAAATATGTTGTTGTTAGCGTGCTGTATTTTCGGTTACATATTTTTAACTTCCCATAGGAAGTTATTGTAATGGGTCCGATAATTCAAATTGACAATTTAGACATTTCTTGACGTTTCAAGGTCCCTAGAGTCGAAATAAAAGATTTTTAGAAGGATGTCTGCGCGTGCTTGTGTACGTACGTTAGTACGTCCGTACGTTCGGGACTTTTTTTTCGTCGTCCATAGCTCAAGAACCAGTAAAGATGTTGACTTCAAATAAATGTTGTTATACAGATAATAATGCAGAAAAATGCAGAAAGGGTTCTCAAGAAAATTGCTTGGGTAGTTTTTTTTTACCATAGGTGGTGTAAAAGGTAAACATTTTAGTTAACCCTAAATATCTCACTAACCAATGATGCTAGAGACTTAAATACAATTTTATATAATATATTGTAAAGTGATACCAAACCAGTATATTTTTGGAAAAAACCAAATGACAGTTTTTTATAAATCGAACAAATTGAAAAAAAAATTGTCACCTCGAAAGTTTTACGAATAAAAAATGAATTCATCTCCAAAACAATTTTGTTCAACTAAAAATGAAGTTTTTAACATCTGGTAAATTTTGAAAAAAATCAAATTGGCAGTTGTTTTATAAAAAATAAAAACCTAAGAAAAACATTACTCAAAGTTAGTAAAAATTGAATTTCGACTTAAATTTCTTTTCAAAACTTTGAGAAATTGGCTTAAAACTACTTTTATACATTAAAAAATATTATTGCCAATATTCAGTCAAATTTTGAGACAAATCGAATGGACAGTTTTTTTTACAAACAAATTTTATATTAAAAATTATAAAAATTGATTTTCGTCTCAAATATCTTTCCAAAACCTTAAGATATTGGCTTTAAACTACCTTAATCTTTTTAAAAATATCGTTGTCAACACTCATTAAAATTTTGGGAAAAATCGAATTGAAAGTTTTTTTTACAAAAAATACAAACCCTAAACAAAAAACTGAATAACAGTTTTTCAAAATTGATTTTCGACTCAAATATCTTTTCAAAACTTTGAGATATTGGCTTTAACCTACTTTTATCTTTTTTAAAAATGTTGTTGTCAAAAACAAATAACTTAAACTTGGTAAAAATTAAAATCAAATAGACTTTTTAAAATTAAAATTGTTGTCTTCAAATTTTGTTTTTACTTCACAGAAAATATTGTTTTCGATATTTAGGAGTTTTTTTTTTAATCCAATAGTCCGTTTTTTCATAAAAAAAATAAAAACTACAAAAAATTGTACGCAAATTCGGTAACAACTGATGTTCAGTTCTTGAAATAAGCTTTTTTCAGAATTCAAATTTAAGAACTCGAAAATGTTATAAAACGTGTCTGAATTTTTGTATTGCTTTTACAATACTTTAACTTAATTTTTTTATTTACTAGGTTTTTCATTTGGCGTTAGGTTCTTTCACCCAAAACCATATCGCCCAAGTTGAAAATGTCATACCGCACAATCAAATGTTAACATTTTATTGTTGGACGATTCGGGCAATATTAAAATGCTAACATTTTTTTGGGTTTTAGGAAATTCCAAATAAAAACAAGCGTTTGATCTTATTGCCCTTAAAAATAACACCTTTATATTTAAAATGTCATGTCGGTCGCCCAAAAGCTTTTTCACAAGATAATTCCCCAAAGCCAAAAACTAACTTCATATTGCCCAAATCCATTTTAAAATATCATTATTACAATTTTTGTTGTTTATTTTAAGGACTGCGACATTTTGAGTATTACATTTTATTGCCCAAACACAAAAAAAATGTCAAACTTGGAACGTCAAAAAAGCATTACAAATATGTTTGTCTTTATTTCACTTCGAGAAATTGAAATAAGGCCAATTTGAAATATAACGAAATGGTTTTCTTGCCCACAATGTTAGCACTATGGACGCAATATAGAATTTGGGGTAGGTGCGAAGTTGGGTGTATGCAAAGTTTGTTTGAATTTAAAGAAGTTTTGCACACACAAAACCTCACTGTTTAAAGTCATCTCAAAGCCCAACCACCAAATCTTTTGGGCGTTACGACACCGAAAGTTGGTTTGGGTGTTATGAAATTGTATTTGTGACGTTTTTTGAGTGATATTTTGTACGACGTTTCTCTATTCGGAGTTTTTGTCATTTTATGATTTTCATGTCGTTGGGTTATAAGGCATAGGAAACGACAAAAATTAAAAATGGTGTAATGCATAAAAAACATGCCACAAAACCCAACCCCTAGTCATAAAACCAAAATTAAAATTTGGGCATTTGTTTTGGGTTTGGTTTTGGAAATGATTTACTCACTTTTTAGGCTTTGTGACCAAAGTATTTAATCCATATGGTTTTTGGTAAAAAGACGCAACGCCTTTTTACTTAAATCATCAATTTTTATTTTATAAATATTGGTAGAATTTAAAAATAAAAAAAATTAAAATCTAACTTAAATTCATTCAACAAGTCGAATGGACTTTGATTTTGTTCACAATTGTTAGAAAAAAGTCTTCCAAAATACTTAATTTTTATCTACATCTACTTTTCTCCATAATAATATTATAAAGAGGAAAGATTTGTATTTTTATATGTAACGAAGCACTGGACCGATTTTAATAACTCTTTTTTCAATAGAAAGCTACATTATCACTGAGTAACATAGGCTATATTTAGTACTAGCGGCCCGTTCCGGCTCCATTTCATCAAACCTTCCCATTCATCAAAACTACACCTAGCTGACAACTGATTGTTAGACCTTTCTTTAATTCTGCTTTCTTTAGATTTGTTTTAAGACTAGCGGTCCATCCCGGCTTCGCACGGGTAGACTTATGTACATCATGTGAATACGTGTTTTTGTAAATATTCATTTCAAAAGTAAAAATAATAATTAAGTTTCCTAACGCTATCTAATAATTATTTATAAAGAACTTTTATAGAATTTTATCACAAATATCCGTGTAAGGATTCTAATTTATTTTTGATGAATGTGACTTTAGGTTCAAAACAATTCTTTGAAAATTAATATTAACTCATTATTTTATGTTTTCTAACGATATAATTAAACATAAACAAACAAGTTAAAATAAATTATTTGTTTTTCTGAGAACTCTGTCAAAATGACATTTTCTGCTAAAGTCAGCAAGGACATGGTAATTAAAGCTGGGCATACAAGCCTTTATTATTATTGTCATATTCAAATTATGAGTACATAAAGGCATATCATTTTATGATTGGGCATTGACTTATGTATAAGCTTTTAATGTAGTGTGTGAAGCTCAATTGTTTTGGTAATTTATGCTTTACATCATGTCTATAAATGCATAATTATAGATGCTTATACATTTCTTAATGCAGGTACATACAATTAAATCATATGCAATGAGTAATTTCATAAATATTTTTGTACTTTCAAGATTGAAATGTAAAATATCATGAAATTCAAAAATCTGGGAAACCGAACCTGCACTTAAAATAAGTATCAACGGAACATTTGCACGCAGATTTCCAAAGCAACAAATATAAATTGTGTGCATATGTAAAAGGTACATATATGGCCAAGAACCATGCATCGTTCAGTGAACTTTCTTCTAAGAAGACGCATTTATACCGGCTTCAGAAAATGTATTATTCCTTAAAATTTAAAACACACACAAAAAAAGTCAAAACAATATCTTTCTCCAAGTTGAAAAGCTTAGTGAGAGTTTTTGTTTTAAAATCCGTTCTAAGTTAATCCCGGAGAATTTTCTCTAAAAGAGTATACGTGTGCATCAAAACGAGAGTCAATTTGAGTCTTAGTAAACAAAAATAAAGCTTTACCTTCTCCCCAATAACCTATCGTATACGCCATACGAATCGAGTATCCTATAGGGAGCAAGACTTTCGCTCTGGATATGACTCTGTCTGTGGCATTCTGCGGGACCACATTCCACTAGCACTCAGATACATTTTCGTGGTCTCCTGGACCATAATATGCGGCTGCTAAAGTGAATTTCATAACAGAAAAGTCTGACGCAATTTCCTTACACAATTACGTAGGTATCTGTATTCGAACCTATACAAAAGATCTTCGACTTAATGTTCATTAGCATTGTAGATGTAACGCAATATTCAGTAATACGCATTATAAAGTGTGATAAACGTCTATTAGAGAGTAGAGATGGCCAACAACAAAAACAGCTAGCAGATAATTGCTTTACAACAACAACTGGACAAAAATAAAAAAAAACTTCAAGAACTCGCAACATCCATCAATATAATAAGATGCACATTGTACGTACAGTACACGCGAGTGACGCAAGAAGTAATAATATTCTTGAAAATCTTGAAAGTATTTATTTTTGGATTTTGATACTTTAAATGAATATATTGTGTGTAGGAATTTATGTACATTTATATTGTTTATAAGTTGCATGATTTGTGTCGTATTCTTGTATTGAACTTATTTAAGTTGACTATTGCGACGCGAATTTTAATTTGTTATTTGTTGTTATCAAAATTATTAATTAATTGAGGAAGTTCATAGACACTTTAGCAAAGAAATTTTAAATTTTTATTAATTTATTAAGATTATGAGTGGAATTTGTTTTTATTTACCTAATAATTTTGAAGTTCAACGATCCTTTGGTAAAGTTTTTTTTTTCGTCGTCCATAGCTCAACAACCAGTAGACATATTGACTTTAAATAAAATTTTATTACACAGATAAAGATGCAGATAGGGTTCTCAAGAAAATTGCGCAGGTGTTTTTTTTACAAAAAAGATGAACATTTTGGTTAACCTTAAATATCTCACGAGCCAATAACGCTTGATAGTTGAATTAAATTTTATATTATATATTGTAACGTAGTACCAAATAAATATATTTTTGAAAAAAAAATACAAATAACGGTTTTTTTTTTTTATAAATCAAAACAACTGAAAAAAAATTAGTCACCTCCAAAATTTTACGAATACAAAATGGTTTTATCTCCAAAACAATTTTGTGCAACGAAGAATAACGTTTTGAACATCAGGTAAAATTTAGAGAAAAATCAATTTGACAGTTTTTTTTTATGAAAAATAAAAACCTAAAAAAAACATTGCTCAAAGTTGGTAAAAATTGGATTTCGACTCAAATATCTATTCAAAAATTTGAAATGATGGCTTCCGACTAATTTTAACTTAAAAGAAATATTATCGACTCAAATAACTTTTCAAAACTTTAAGCCATTGGCTTTAAAATAATTGTATTTTGTTTTTATTGTCAACATTTAGTAATATTTTGAGAATAATCGATTTGACAGTTTTCTTAAAAAAAAATGTTCAAGTTGGTAAAAAGTGATTTCCAACTTAAATATCTTTTCAAAACTTTGAGATAAAGGTTTTAAACTAATGTTATCCTTTAAAAAATATTGTTTTCAGCATTCAGTAATATTTTGAGAAAAATCGAATCTTACAAAAAATAAAAACCTAAACAAATTAATAAAAATTGGTAAAAACAGATTTTCGACGCAATTATCTTTTCAAAAATTAAAAGTATTAGCTTAAAACTAATTTTAATTATAAGAAATACTGTCTTGAATATTCGGTAAAGTTTTGAGAAAAACTGAATTGAGAGTTTCTTAACAAAAAATAAATGCCTAAGAAAAATCGTAAAAATTGAGTTCCGATTTAAATGTCTTTTCAAAACTTTGAGATAAAGGCTTAAAACTAATTTTATCGCATGAGAAATATTGTTTTCAGTATTCAGTAAAATTTTGAGAAAAATCAAATGGACAATTTCTTAACAAAAAATAAATGCCTAAGAAAATTAATAAAAGTTCGTAAAAATTGATTTTCGACTCAAATATGTTTTCAAAAATTTGAGATTATGGCTTCCGACTATTTTTAACTTAAAAGAAATATTATCGACTCAAATAACTTTTCAAAACTTTAAGCCATTGGCCTAAAACTAATTGTATTTTGTTTTTTAAATATTGTTGTCAACATTTAGTGATATTTTGAGTATAATCGAACTGACAGTGTTCTTTTAAAAAATTAAAAACCTAAAAAAAATGTACAAAAGTTGGTAAAAAGTGATTTTCAACTTTTCAAAATTTTGAGAAAAAGGTTTTAAAATAATGTTATCCTTTGAGAAATATTGTTTTCAGCATTTAGTAATATTTTGAGAAAAATCGAATCTTACAAAAAATAAAACCTAAAAAAATTAATAAAAATATTCGACTCCATTATCTAATATTCGGTAATTTCTTTATAAAAATCAAACAGTCAGTTTTATCGTGAATTATAGAAAACATTGACTTTTACGAAATGCTACTAAAATTTTTAAAAATTGGTTTTCGAATAAGAATCTCGTTAACTAAAACAGATTTTGAAATCAAACTCATTTATCATATGCAAAATAAGTTTTAATATTGTTTTTTTTTTAGAGTTTTATTTTTTTTAAAAAACGTTCAATTCGAATTTTTTAAAAATTTTACTAAATGTTGTAAACAATATTTCTTATAAAATAAAATTAGTTTGAAGCCAATATTTAAAATTTTTAAAGAGATATTTGAGTCAAAAATCAATTTTTACCAACTTTTATATAAAAACTGTCAATTCGATTTTTCTTAACATTTTTCAAAATGTTGAAAACAATGTTTCTTATAAGATGAAATAAGCTTGAAGCCTAAATTTTAAGTTTTTGAAAAGATATTTGAATCGATATTCAATTTTTACGAACTTTGAGTCATGTTTTTTTTATATTTTTATTTTTATAAAAAAAACTGTCAATTAGATTTTTCTCAAAGTTTTATCAGATATCAAAAACATTATTTTTCGTTGCACAAAATTCTTTTAGAGATGAAATCATATTTCAGTCGTAAAATTTTGGAGGTGACAAATTTTTTTCAGTTAAACCGAT
Organism: Eupeodes corollae; assembly: GCF_945859685.1. Classification (NCBI taxonomy): domain Eukaryota; kingdom Metazoa; phylum Arthropoda; class Insecta; order Diptera; family Syrphidae; genus Eupeodes; species Eupeodes corollae. Next base: position 24,755,884 of record NC_079148.1, on the reverse strand, counting down.
AAATGGATTTTTTTCAAAAATATACGTCTTAGATATCACGTTACAATATATTATATAAAATTTAATTCAAGTCTCTAGCGTTTTTGGTTCGTAAGATATTTAAGGTTAACCAAGCGCTTCTATGAATGTTCTTTAGTATGACCTCGAGCCAAACTTCGGCCTTGCTGTCAAGTATAGAGATTAGTTCTTCAGCCGTACTTTGCGAATGTGGAATGCCTAACCACACTCTATCTTTCCCATTCATCGCATGCTCAGACTGTGTCTTTAAATAATAAGGGTCGTAATATACCCTTGATTGTGCATTTATTATAGGTACAAAAATATAGACGTATTGACTTCAAAACTTTTTCATTCCAAGCAATGAAAAGTGCTGCTAAATCTTATAAAAATCGCTTTTCAACTAGAAGTATCGGGAACAAAAACAGATATTGAAACCAAACTTATTTTATCATATGCAAAATATTATTGTTAACATTAAATTATTTTTTTAGAAAAATTCAATTGACAACTTTTTTTACAAAATACGAAAACCTTAAAATACAAGAAAAAAATTGAAATGGTGTTGTTGAAAAATTCGCAGACCATTTTTTAATGTTTACTAGAAAAAAAAATTCAATAAAACAATAGGTATTTTACTTCAAATATTCGATTGTCAATAACTTTTAGATGTAATTATTATTCCAAAAACTTTTAAGTTAAACTATGAAGAAAACTTAAGTTGAATAATGAACGAAGCCTCCACAGCCTTTAATAAGAGAGTGTAAATCGTCTGTCGTTTACAATCTTTAGTCAAAGGTTTCATCATTCAAATATCAAGTCGCTTGGTCCTCGAATCTTCAAAATATTCGAAAAAGTCGATACAGGTCAACAAGACAATTGAGATCCGGGAGGTGTTACATCTTAATTACCTCATTTAGTTCGCTATTCCAATTTATCTGGATGATTCGGATAATCAAATCCAAAATCCGAATTAATTCTATTATTTTTATCATTATTCTTAGTTATGTTGAAATAATTTGCTTCGTCATGGGTTAAAAGGTCAAGAAGTCAATGTTTTCAGTATAAAAACTATAAACAAACCAATTTATTTCTTTTTCCATTAAGAGAAAAGTCCACAAATCAATTATTATCTATCTACATACGTCAAACGTTCCTAAAATAACATCACAATATTATTAAGCCAACACAAATTTTAATAACCCTTAATTAACTACCTATTCGATCATCCTAAATCCCTTTCCTTTGAACATTTATAGCGTTCACAATACACACACAAAAAACACATTTTTGAAATTTATCAGCCAGTTGCAATAAACCATGAATATAAACTCAAAGGGCATTCGCCTTCAACTTTTACCACACTTTTTGTCGCATACTCAAGTTCTTCGCCGTCCACGACGACGACTACGACATACGACAACGATGTCGTTACAAATAGAAATTAATCAATTTCACTTTTCTGCTTTCCTGTGTTGACGTTTATAAATTTTATTTTATTTTGTACTCATTGTCAATTGAACACTCTCGTCTCAGACTGAGTTGAGTACAAAATCAATTTATTCTTCATATCAAAGGAATTTTTAAACCAGGGGAAACAAAATTCAAGTAGATATTTTTATAGAGACACTCTCTCTTAATCACGTGGTGCGCTTAATGAACTTTTAACTAAAGCTTTTGACATAAGGGCATATGATTTTTTTATGCTAAAAATTGAGATGCATTTTTTGTTTGCATCTTTTTAGAAAACTACGATAATATTTCGAAAACAGGTTCAACCCCATCTGGTAACGAAACTACTAACACGAACCACCAACCAACAACATGACACATTTGGAAGTGCTTGTGGTTTGTTTGAGTTTTACACTTTGGAGCTTTAAGAGACTACCAACTTTATAACTTTGTATATAATATTCATAAAATTAATTTACCTGTCAAACAAAATATTGGTACCATGTGGTACCGGTGTTTTGCTGCGCAATTGTTTTGGTCAGATGTCATTGACTATGTTATGGTATACCAACCACATTTGATAATAAAATAAAGTAATTTGTTTTGAATAAACAAAAAGCAAGTTATTTTATTATACTCTCATACCTTACCTTACCACAATGTCAATAACTTTACCATGGAAAATTATATTACCATCATTGCTTGTGATCAATATTTTTAGTATAAAAATCAAATATGCAAAATTTTTAATAATTTATTGTTAAGGGTTAAACAATTTAGTAGTTTATAATTTGCTAAGTATCTATCAATTAACTGAGGGACTCCAAAATTTAAAACCTTTCTCTTTGTTTTGCTATCTAGTAAATTACTAACGGTCAATCAAACATGTCGATCAAACATGTCTAAAAAGTGACAGTTCGTGAAAACAAACAAACCAAATACATTTAAACGGACCTATTCATTGGAGTTACCAAATGTTGACTGGACTGTAAATTAACTGTTCCAATAAAAATCATTGTGCAGATGTCGTATGGATTTAGAATATTGTTAAAATTTAAAGTAGCCATTCCGTGATTTTAACTTTAAGAAATTATTAAAAGACAGTTAGATCTTAAAATCGTTTAAATTGAGGTACATATATCATCTTTTAAGATCAGTTAATTGCTAAAAATGGCTTCAAAATTTTACTGAATCGTTTAAAATTTTGCGCCAAAGCTTTTAATTCGGAAAGGAACATTCTTGGGCACTTCATCGAAATAGAATTTATAGCAGACAGTATCAAAGTAATTACCTCGAAAATCAGAAATCTGTTTTAAAAAACTAATTGATGAAATTTTCATGTCATTTTGACATTAGGTAAAAAATATACATAGCCTTAAACACATCAAACCTTAAAATAGACAAGACGCAACTTAGTCAACTAAACGGTTATTTAAAACAGAGACAAAATTTTAACCTGGCGTGAAAGCCTCTCTTATTTTCTATTATATAATTTTTGACCATTCAAGCTGAATACGGGTCAGAAATTGATTCGATGATGTTTCATAAAAGTCATAACAAAATGGCTCCTGACATATCTATTTGAATCTATCTTCTTTAAATTAGATACACTTTTTTAAATCATTAAAGTTGCTATTTTTAATAATTATACTAACATAACGACATAACGTATTTGATCTTATTATTCATTACACAAGTGACTAGAGTTTATCAACCATTTTATAATAAAGGGCTCAAGGCCTCCATCGATCTCAAGATTCAAGAAGTTCAACAGATTTGTGTGTACCAAATTCAAACCTTAGAATATACAATTTTTTAAGAGTTCAAATTGAGTTGAAGCATTTATTGCCATTGTTATTTATCATCTTCATCATTATTTTCATTTATTTTTCTTAATTACTGGAAAATCCACTTTTTAACAGGATTAGGATTCCTACCTAGTAATAAAAACAAATGTGACAACAATTTTACAACTGTCATAAAATCGTAAAACTTATTTTTTTTCTTAGAATTAAAAAATATTTTAATTTTTGAAAAAAAAGATTAGTCATCCCATAATAAATAAAAACAAAGCAATATTATTTTTAAAATCAGTTTTATGTTCGATTTTCGATTTCAGAATTAATTTTATCTAAAAAAGTTACATTGTCATAAAATAAACACAGAAATTGTAAAATTCGTTGAATGCCATAAATTCTACTTAGGTCCTTGTTTTTGCCGATAAGCCTTATATTTATTTATGAAAATTGTATAATTAAACTTACTAAAAAAAATTCAAAGAAACAACATGTTTTACTTTGAACCACCCGTTTATTTTGCTTTGTTGATGATGAAGAATGACAATTTGAAAAAAACGTTTGTCTTGACAATTTATCGTTTGACATTTAATGCAAGTGCTATATGGACGCATATGTATTTTAATAGGCGCGTTCGATGACCTGCGTTGAATCGATCCTTATGTGTTCAACAGTACTAGTTGTAAGCGAGCTGTTGAACTATCGAATTTATGTTTTTATTAACTATAAAATGTTGATAACAAATTAATTTAATAGCAGCTAGTTAGTGATAAAATTGTATTATTGAAAATTCAAAGAATCAGGCTTGAATTCAATCTTTTATGACTTTGATTTAATGATTTTTATCACCAATCATAGGATCCTAACAATTTATTACTTTCATTTGCATTCAGTTTAAGTCTTTGCGATCATTATGTGAACGTGATTTATTATGATTGCAAAAACTGCAAAAGTACCTTTACAAAGACTTCAAACAATATGCAAAAATTCGAATCAATGTAAACGTATACCCATAAAATCTTAAATGGATTTTTCATTGATTTTTGTGTGCAAAGATGAAATGTCACAATGTGTCGTAAGTCAAACCATCGTCTTATGCACAACATCTTATAGCAAATAGGTTTTTTTGTTAGAATTAATAAATCAAACATCATTTATTTGTCACAGTTAAATAATACAAAACGTTAGGCAAGTTTATATTCTTGGATTTCGTAAAAATTGTTTAAGTCAGATTGACAAAACAGGAGGATAAAATATAAACAGGTTGACAGAACAGAAGATATGAAGATAAAATATAAACTAAATTCACAGTTTTATTCTTATGTAGCAATAAAATTGTTAATTTCTTTGTAAAGTATGCAACAGAGAATATTTCTTTAAAAAATCGAACCTTAAAAACTCTATTAAAGTTTCTTACAGCAAAAACAAGAAAATTGTATAAGAAATCTTGTTTCTATTTCTGAGAACACATAAATCCCCCACAATTGTGGCTGACATATTAAATAGTTAAGTTAAAACAACACATTTAATTCTTAAAATAACAATCTACTACACCACGCTCACAAGCCAGAATTATAGTACAACAAAAAAGCAAATTTATAGTATGCGATATAAACGAAATTTTGCTTTGTAAATGCAATAATTTAGTTATGAAAAAATGGGTATGTTTCTTCCAAATAAATTACCTAATTTAGTTTCAGTTTGAAGTCCTGTCAAATTCTTACACAAAAAAAAAATTGACAGACCAACACATTCAAAGCAATAGAATAAACTTAATTTCACTTGAGAATTGAAATAAACAAGTCTTAATGAATATACTTAACATTGAAATGACTTAAAACTCTACATTTCTTCGAATTCCTTTAAACGTCAGCATTTTCAAATTAATTTTTATTTTATTTCCCGCCAAATTGTCTTCATTTTGTAGTGTAACGCATAGCATCGCTTTCCAATATTACTTAAATTAAATTAACTGTAAAATCTAAACGGAAATTCTATTTTGAAATTTCCGTTTCGAAGAACTGCAGTACCATTCCACAGAACTCTATGAGCTTTTCGAAATTGCAACTTTCCTTTTCGAATCTCTGCTTTTAGTGTGTAGCTTTTAGTTTTTTTCCTATCCAAACAAACCATGAGTTCTTCTCTTTACACTTTATTAAAAAAAAAAAGAAACCAAAAGCTCAAACAACGCGCACATGGTCTGGTCTTTCAAAAAAGTAAGAGGAATGCAAGCGGCATTATTTCTTTACGTCTACGTCACATGGAATTTCTATTGAATGAAGGTGGTGTATGGTGTGGTGTGGTGTGGTATGGCTGACATTTCAATAGAAAAGGGGGTCTGTCAACTATCACACCATAAAAGTAATCCAAAAGCTAAAAATTCAATACCGACTTCACCGAATTCATCCGTCGACGGCAACGACGACGGAGTGAGAGAACTGAACTCACTATCGTGAGAATCACTGAGAGTCAAAGAGAAACCGGAATGTTGAAAGAGAAAAAAAAATCGTTTTTAATTCAACAATAAATAAAAAAGAGTAAAAAAAAAACAAATAAATGAATGAATAAAAAAAGAACTAAATTAACATTTTTTGCTTATTCGTTTGGTTGTTTTTGTTATTTTTTGTTTTTTCATTTTGCGCGAACTCAACTCCTCAACTTGCGTTGCGACGATATACGTTCGATGCCGCCTCAACTTCGAATTCAGTTGGTTGAAAACTTTTCGCGTATCAACTTCAGTTTAAACTTTCGTCCATGTTTAAGCGGTTTTCATTTTGATTTCTATTTACAAAACCGTTAATATCGTTCGGCGTGCGGCGTGTTTATAAGAATAAAAAAATTCACTCGCAAAAAATTAAACGACTTCCTGTTCATACGTTTTTCCTTATAGAAATAACTTAAGTGTTATTTTGTGTTTGTTTTATTTTCAACAGAAGCAGGGGGAGCATTCAACCCCCTTTTTGTAATAAAGTCTCGTGACTTACTCGCTAAGTTATACGTTAGAACGTTTTATTGATTTTTTCTTCTTCTTCATCGGTCGCGTGACTTTTCCCTGACGTGGTTTTATGTGGATTACTTACTTGAATATTATATCAATTTAATCGATAAAGGATATAACACTATATTACATCATAAAGGACATTTTATCTTTTCAATTTTCTGTGACATTTGTGAAAATATTAAATGAAGTGCTTGTGACAAAAGACGTTAAAAGTGACATTTAAAAAAAATTCAATTTCTTAAATCGACATCAAACATTAGCAGCTGTTCCTTTTTTAGCTAATTCTATTTTTAAATGATCATGGAGATATCATTTAACTGGAATCGATTGATGATTAAAAATTATTTTAATATTTTCAAACATAATAAGGACTTTTTGTTCAGATTTATAACTATATAAAAATAAATCAAGACAACAAACAAAGAAGAAAACCAGAGAAAAAACAAGAACAAGGACTATAGTGACACATGATCGGTTTTTGCATAACAAAGAAATATAAAAGGAACATCAGAACAACATATTTGGTATAAAACAGGAGGACAAACTAAAGGAACAACATCCAACTACGCAATAAAGAAAAGGAGAACAAAAATTCAAACAATAAACCATCTGCTTTCATATCCTGTGTGGAGGATTTTGAAAAAAAAAAAAATAATAAAAATTGGGACACAAGTCGCACATGTTGAAAGAAGTTTTATTGCCTTCTCTTTCTTAAGGATATATAAAATACATACAATAAATGATCTGCACTCCTTAGGCTTAGATACCTGAAACTGGAATTGTATAAACGAGCACGTGGTTAATTAGTTGCTGCTGGAAAATAAATCAAGGATTACATTTCTTTCAGGATCATCTTCATCATCATCAGTTGAAGTTTGTCATTCGGGTTCGAAAGATCATAACAATAATACATTTATTGTTTCAATTATTTATAAAAAAAATAAACCATTTTTTGTTTTAAGAAAGTGTGCCTCTTTTTGAAATCAAAAAGGATATTTTTTAATTCTGTGAACAAAAAACTAAAACACAATCAAATACAGCATCAAAATGGATCATATGGATATTACCAGTTCAGCAATGATAATAGTGCCTGTTATAGCACTTTGCATTGCTGCGTTCTTTGCTCTCCGAAGGACGAAAAGTAAGTCAATATTTAATATTTAAAAAATATATATTTTCTAGGAGTGTTATCAAAATAAATAAGTTTTGTCAAAACTGTCAAAGAAATTGTAATCAATAGTGGATGAAATATTTAAAAATGTCGCGCGGTTTAAATATTTTCGAGCTCTAAAAGTGGTGACATTAATTATTAGTGAAAATTCTTAAGATACCCCTTAATTCTTATAAGATTGTGAATTAGTAGTGAGTACGAAAACTTTCGATTTTTAATTCTTTGGTGTGAAAGGATTTATTTGGAATACATTTGAAAGCAATTGATCTGTTCGTTTTTAGTCTGAACGTTTGTACCATTCAATCAGTCCTAACAAAAAAAAATTGGAAAAAAATCAGCGTGTTCAGAAAATAACGACCAAGATCTTAAGAATTTGGCTTCGTCAAAAAGTGAGTCCAATATTTGTTGACCTAACGAAAAATAAAATTATTGGCAAAAATCAGCTTATTAAGTGTGTTTCAGAAAATAACGATCAAGACCTTAAGAATTTGGCTTCGTCAAAAAGTGAGTCATTGACATTTTGTTTGACCACCTTGTTCATCAAACAGATCTTATTTTGCTCAAAATGCGTAGTATATCTTTTGACGAAAATCCTTTCTTTCTAAAAAGCCTTTATTAGTTTTCAACCTTTTTGGGTATTTCATTAAGTAAGGACTCAACTTTCGAAAGTGGAGAAATGTGTTTTTCAGCTAAAATGTTGTAAACTTAAATTATATACGAAATTTGGCACATTGTCAACAACACCAACTTAAAATTTCTTCAACGAATTTAAGGCTTAACAGCTGAAACACAATTTTTGCAAAATGTCAGAATACTTTTGACCGATATTTTGAAGCACGGGAATAAACATTTATGTGTTTAAAATAATATTTGTATGTATCAAAATTCTTCTTAAATTTCAATTTCCAGTAAATCACCAATCATCGGTATTTATACATTCCTCCTGATATTTATTTTACTTTTGAATGATATCGTAAATAACAAATCTTAACAATTTGTTTCCGGTAGAAATAAAATGGTTAATAAACCTGCCGACAAAATAAAATCATGGAATCATTGAATTCACGAGTAAACTACAAAATTTAATCTCATCATTTTTACCTATAAAACAATACATATCTTTCACTAGCTTACTAAGCCTTTTATTTTTCTTAACATCGAAATTTTGTTAAATTTTCTTTATCATTATGAATCAATTATTTTATAATTGTTACCATAGGACATCAATAACATTTGTTTTCTTATTTAATTTACTATCAGGAACTTGACACAATGATATGACTTTTATTTTAATATATCTTAGATGTGAGATAAGATTTTAATTTTAGGTATTTCTTCATGGAAACAATAATACAGTGAAAATCATTTTCTGTCCCTTTAGCTTTAGTTTTTACGATAAGACACTAAGTAACTATCTATAGTTAACCAAGTTCGCAAGTACTTAAAGGCAAATAAATCAAAGCCTTCTTACTTTTATTTCAGTGGTACATGTTTATTGTTTAATCTTTTATCTAAAGAAGGAACTAAAAGCTAAGATCATGCAAGATTGCTTGACTTCGAAAATCTATAAATTTTTGATAATTCATAATGCTTTATAAACAAAACAGTTTTTTGTTGTATTGCGCAGCATCATTAATTCATCTCAATCCAACTTAATTCAATAAGAAATCATAACCTTATCAGCAAAACAATGTCGTAATCTACTTTATACCTAATAATAATATAATCTTTAGATGTTGCCGAAGACCAGGAAAAAGATAGGAATCAGTTATTTTCAGTCATTAAGCAAAATGCTTCTGATTAGAAATTTACAAAAAAAGTCGTCACTGAAACACATGTTTTGAAACTGATAACAAATTTTAGTTGAAAAGTTATATACAGTACAATGTTTTTAAAGATTGAAGCTTGTGTAGGATTTATTTCATGTAAAGGTATACTGAACCCTTGAAGCTATCAATCAAAATTGTGATACTGCTTAATCAAGAACTCTAGAGTGTTTATCTGAAAGTTTATTTTTATCAAGAAAAAGTTTACTATCTTGAACTACTCACCATTTTTCTTTGAAATTTTGGGCATAAGAAAAGTGTACTTCAGTAGAATTTTATTGTATTGACCAAGGTCTTATAAAAGATTTGAAGGAAATTCAGTGTTGTTTTTGGCTTCCTTTGGTAGCTCAAGAGTTTCAGAGTCCCTGAAACTCTCACAACAATTAACATATTTTAAAAGCTTTCAAGTCTGTCCCTACATCCACTTTATGTGATTCATTTTTCAAGAGGTAGATAAAAAACCACCAGTTCTCAACAATTCCATTAACACGTGACTTGAATTATCGAATGATAAAACCTATGCTTAAAAAATAACAAGATTTCTCCAAGACTTCGTCTTATATTACAAACAAAAATCACTTGAAGTGAAGCTACCATCATTCAACATTCAATAAATGAGAGAAGAAACACACACACAAATATTTTGAGGAAAGTGGGCGTGGAAGTAGGCAGGCAATTATTTTTTTACAAACTTCAGAAGTGAAATGGAAGATCGAAGGATCTTTAAAAGTTTATAAATTTTTATTTTAAGGCAACGAAAACTTAAAGAATTTGTATGAATTTAGCTCAAAGTCTCTAAAAGTTCATGTTCATAAAAAAAATTGACAAAATTTGTAAGAACCAAAAATCAGGGTTTTCAAAACTTAAATCTTATAAAATCGCACCAAAAAACAATTAAAATTATATGTAAATGAACCTACAACTTATGACACAATAAAATGCAAATCAACATTCGTCTTCCCAACTCCTCCTCGACGTTCATTAAGACCTTAAAAATTCTCCATCATAATCGTTTACGTAATCGTCTTGAGAAGAAATCGAAATTTCCCAATCTTTTTTTTTTGACATATAGCTACGATATTTACCTCTCTACAGTCTACATCACATCATCATCATAACTTCTATTAGTTTGGTTGCATAAAGAGAAACTTAGACCTTTTGACACCTTTACCCTAACCTTACTTAATCAAATTGTCAGACAACAAAAAGACAACAGACAAAATTATATTCAAAAACTCACAAAGTCAAATAAACAAAGAAGCAGACAAAAAGCTTTAAAAAAAAAATTAAAACTTAACCAAAAAAACACAACACACAAGAAAAAAGTGAGAAAGAGTGGGAAGAAATTTGTACAACTAACAGTAAGTTATTAAACTCACTTCTTTATCGACGTGATGATAATGATGACGATGACGAAGAAGACAACGACGAACGTGCAGCAAGTGAAAGTTTCACCGTGTAAACAATACAAAAAATAACAGAAAAAGAAAGAAAGAGAAGCCAAATAAAACTTTTTAAAAAAATGCTTACTAAACAGGTTTCTTTAAGTTTTTTTTTTCGCAAAGATGTGAAGTAGGTAGGTAACTCTCCTTATGCGGGCTTCATCGAAGCTACTTTTGGTGAAGTGACATGATTTCATCACAAGTGGTGTTTTAGGTTAGGTTAGTTGAACTACAACAACAACAACAACGTCGTGATCGCCGCCGCCGTGGTGTTTACTTGAGTTGCGAATTCCTTGCCATGGAATTGGAATCGGCTAAGACTGGTGGCTCTGGCTAAGTTGGTGGCAAAAACAAAAAATGCGATTTATACTTTGGTGATGATTCACAAAAGAAGGGAAAAAAACGCGTTATATTATATTCGACGCGACGACGGGACGTGTGTACCTGCACCTCATATGGTGAATGGTAAGAAAATTGGTGGCTGTTGATGGTGGGATTAAGCGCGAGATATCGCAGCAGCGACTTTCTTTCTTTCTTTGCTCCAAAAATGTATGGAAAAGGAGAGTTGATGGTGAAGCTTTTTCTTGACTTTTTTTTTATTTTTGTCTTAATCATTCAATCAAAAATAAAAAATAAAATTAATAGATATTAAAATAAAATAAAAAAACAATAAATGTGAACGATGTTGCCTAATAAGTCGTTGGAACTTTATCCATACGTGTGTAATCCTCATGTAGTTATGGGACTTTAGACTTCCGGGTTTAAAAAAAAATGATTGTGCAGGAAAGTTGTTATAGTGTCATCTTTTTTTAAGGTGATTAAAAACTAAAATATTATGATGTAGTAATATGTCATCATTTTGGAATGTTAATATTCTTAAAGGAAACGTTAAGTTCTTTGTTTAATATTGATTTAAGAAGATGATCGATGAATTATAAAACTGCCTTATGACATGAGTAATAGCGTTTAAAATTATTTATTAAAAATTTAGATGTCTGTTTTTGTCAATAATGATGGCTAGACTTTGATAAACATTAATGAATAATTAAAAAATAAATAGTTTTTTAAATAAGATTCATGACCTTCATGAGAATTAAATGACATTTTATATTGTTTTTGTTTAATATTAAATGTGGGTCGTTTGTATCATATTTAAACCTGTTTATTTATTTATATTTTGCCTACATATTTATGTATAGATACTTTAAATTTAGATTAGTGATTAGTTTTTTTTTTTAAACAAAGCTGCTTTCTATGCGAAACTGCTGGAAAATTTTAATAAAGGAGATAACAAGTTAGTGTACTTGATATTCATGAGAGATATATTTTTGTTTTAAAACAAAGAATTGTATTTATTATAAGAAAAAAAGCCGACAAAAAACTAGCTTTTGCGAAAACTACCGGCTTTGCAGGATTAAATACTAATTATGTATAGTGGTTTGACTTTAAAGAAAACAAAAACAAATATTTGCGATATAAAAAACAACGCGTCTCCAAACAGTAGTATTATGATAGAAATAGACTCTTTAGCCACTAATTTTGTGATAGTTTGAGAAATCAGACAATAACATAGACGAAAGATAAAAATGAATTCAATATATATAGTCATCAGAGAAAAATCACTGAAAAACTAGTTAAAGATTGCTGCTTCTTGGGCTTAAAAACTTTCAAAAAGTGTGGAGTCTCATCAGGTTCTTATTTTTCTTTTTGTCAAAACTCACTAAGTGCACGATTTTGTATTTTTTCAGCGAATTTTTTTGAACTAAAATTCTATAATAGGTTGAAAGTGTTGGGCGCCACTTAACTTGAAAGCCTAAAAAATATGAATATACGTGATTCAAGCAGTTGGAAAAACTAATAAATAGTATATTCCAAATATTAAACTCAATAAGTGCACTGCTGTGTAGTTTTTTGTTGACTGTCGATCTAAATTTGTTAAGATTCTATAAGTTGGTTGAAAGTGTTGGGCGCCACTTAACTTGAAAGCCTGAAAACAATGAATATATGTGATTCAAGCAGTTGGAAAAAGGAATAAATAGTATATTCCATATATTAAACTCAATATGTGCACTGCTGTGTAGTTTTTCGGTGACTTTCGATCTAAATTTGTTAAGATTCTATAAGTTGGTTGAAAGTATGTTGGGCACCACTTAATTCTTTTTTATTACAACCCTGAATGACTCGTTCAAGCAGTTGGGAAAAGGAAGAAATGATATAGTCCAAAGGTTAAACTCACTAAGTGCACTTTTGTCTAATTTTTTTAGTAACTTTGTCGAACTAAATTTGGCAAAAATCTATGAGAATTTGAAAGCGTTGGGCGCCACTTTATTTTTTATTTGAATGCGTGAAAACTATGGATTAGTCATTAAATTAGCTGGGAAAAGGAAGAAACGTTAGGTTCAATAAATACACTACTCTGTAATTTTTCAGTGACTTTGTCGTAGTAAAATTTGCGTAAATCTCTATTAGCAATTCGAAAGTGTTGGGTGCCACTTAATTTGGGACATTGACAACTTTGATTAATGCATTTCATTTGTTGAGGAGAGGATGGTTTAGTATAAATTAGATGAGACAATATTGCTTTGTTTTATTTTTGTTAAAATTTAACCAAATATACTATGTTTTTTTTATTTTTGTGAATTGAGAACAACTTGCAAGTTAGTCTTTTGGGAAAAGATCTAATTTCATAATTTTTTTCTGCTTAAAGAACGAACTTCAAGAAAAAAATAATTGTTATTCCTTCAAACAAAATATTGCAAAGTAGAAAGAAAAATGTGGTCTTTTGTTGGGCGCCATTTTATTTAATATTTCATAGAAAATAACTTTATATAAACTTGAGCTCACTAACGAAACGGGGAATCCATTTTAAAGTCGTTTTCGATGCAATTGTAAACAATAGTCTCAAATTTCTCACTTATTGAAAAAACCACTTGTAAATTGATTTATTAATGTTTTTTTGTTGAACCCCCTAACAGTTTATTTTTGTTCACTAATCCGCATCCATATGGTTATCCCCATAAAAATCATTTTCAATAAATCTGTCTTAAAACTATTTATAAACACACCAACCTGACCCCATTCCCACTTGTGTCATTATTTTAACAATACATTTTTGATTTCAAAATTGATTGCATCTCTGATATTTCTGCACCTATGTATTTCTCCCGATTTCTTGTCTTTAAATCCAATAAAACTTTCATCATTTAATAGAGAAGCTTCTCTCTAGCTGTAGGATGGATGTAGGTAAAGAATATATGAGCATCACGAGATAATCCACTTTAAATAGGTGAATATGTATTTATTATATTATAGGAGGAGGAAGGTATTTTATATATGTTCACTACCCTACCCACCTCCTTCTCTTTTTCAGATCTTTTGATTCACTCAATTTAAAAATACTTTTGACATTTTTATTGGATGAGTCTTTTTTTTAAATATTGTACAACAACGGCCGAGTCGTTCGTGGGTTAGTAAATTCAGTGGAAACGAGTTGTTGTCATTTTCATCCTCATCATCATCCTCATCATCATCGTCGTCGTCTTTACATTAAGTTTGGTATATATGAAGAACAGTAGACATTTCTGATGTTTTTTGTTTTATTTTGTAGCGTTGCATTTTTATATAATGCTATAGCCCCACTTCCTTCGTTCAGAACCGGAAATTTGCAAGTTCCCACAGCCAGCTACGAGAACCACGAGGTTTCTTTCAATATTCATACATACATTCATCGGTCTGACGGTATATGGGTAGGGTAGGTAAATATAAGAAAAAGATCTTGAGACCAAAGAAATTCAATTAAAAAAAAACCTATAAAAATAAATGTTTGAGAACCCCATGTGGTCGGGTCGGATTGGCTGCAGACAATAACAATGCAAAATAAATATGCTTGCTTCTCCGTTTTCACCTCACCCGCATTTGGCACATAATTTCAAAAATCCACAATATCTACAGATATACCTTATAAGCCAAATGCCAGCTAAGTTGGCTGATTTTGTTTTGTTCTTAGTTTTTATTTTTGTTATAGTTACCATCATCATCAGGAACTAACAAAAAAGGGGGTGATAACTCTTTTGTCCTTCCGGTCGGTGTGGTGTGGTGTATCATGGCGGTATGGTGTGGTTTACATGTTCTTAAAAAAGAACTAAAGAAGACGAATGAATCAGTTGTTATTGTGTCTTAAAAAAACATAACTTTTGCAGTTGCTACCCAAAATATCCAGCCCAAACTTATGGTATCCCACTCCTCAGTCCGCACTCACCTCTTAAAGGGGGCTTATACACCGTCGTCGTCGTCAGTGTATGAAGTGTGTGAGGCCCCCTTATCCACTGTTAAATTCTCAGCATTAGGGTTCATTTGTACCGCCACGCCGCCAATCCCCATCCAAACATACAGCCAAAGCAGAGTGGAGGAAAAGAACAGAACTTAATGGCCAACAACGACGGCAACGACGATGACTAAAAGATTGGTCATGCGCGCTACACATTCGTCTACCATCCATAAAACAAAGAACAATGCAATTTATATACCTACCTAACCTACCATCAGCTTCTGTATACCCGCCACTCTCCCAAGTCCCAAATATATAATTCCTCGCTTTGAAGCTTGGCAACAACAACAACGTCAAGGCAGAAAAAAAGAAGTTCATCGTACGAAGAAACGATTTTGAGATTGTGAAATTATTGTGCGCTTTTTTTTACAGCAGCAGCAGAAGCACAGAGAAAAACGTTGATGTTTATGAAGGTTTTTAAAAAATTTTACCACACAGTTTCTGATGCTGGGGAGGCTGTCAAAACGCTTTTGAGACACATATTCAACACTACAAGAAAAAAAAAACATGAGACATATTTGTTGTAGTTACAGAGAGAAAAAGCACTAAAGAAGCGCAATCTTTTGGTTCTTGATGTAGGACGAGTGTAAGGGATGGGGTCTTAGAGTAGGAAGAATGAAAACAAACCCATCCTCAATGAAGACAGTCTTCTTAAGAGAAAATCAGAACAGGAAAAAACTTATTCTCAATACAAAAAAAATACTGCAAACTGTGTCTAAAGAGTTTTAACCCAGATCGAAAACTTTATCTTATGAATGATGTTGAAGAGAAAATTGATTTATCAATGAAAATCCATTTGGCAAAGTGTCAACAAAAAATATATGTAAATATTCGAAAACGAAAAAATAAAATAAATAAAATGACAAATGGAATCACATGAGCTTCACACAGGAAAATGAGAAATTAAAAATTGTACTATATTTAACATTTGTATATTTATTTAATTTTCTTTCGTTTAAATAAAAACAAACGACATCAGGCAACCTGTTAATAAAAAAATATATATATTTTATTATTTTTTGTCTCCAATACGTAGTTTTTTTGTAGTGACTTTTTCGTAGTAGGTTTGACAATGTGTAGAATATTAGTGAGTTGAATGCGTGTGATGGGCGCCACTTAATTTGAGTCCTTGACAACAATTAATTAATCATTTAATTTGTTTGAAAAAACAATGATGATTTGTTATATATGTTTCATTTTTTATTAGTTTGATTAAAATGATTTTGTTGAATTCATGTATTGTAGTAGGAGAAGATTTATCTTTTGAAAAGTTTTGTTCTTGTTTTGCAATCTAAAGATCCAAAGTGCTAGAGCTACATAAGTGGTATTTGTTGGGTGCCATTTATTTTATATGTCTAAAAAGTAGCTTTTTACGAATAAAACACTCACAGACACATCGAAGAGAATTAGATTTAAAAAAAAAAATATTTCAGTAAAACTGTAATTGATGCCTAATTAGTGATAAAAACAAATTTCGTTGGGCGCCATTTAATTGCCGACTTTAAATTATTTGTCTGTATAAAAATACTAACACTTTAAGTTGAAAGTTTAATTTAATCATTGATAAATATTACTTCCGAAACGACAAAGAAATAACATAAAAAAGTTCCATGTGGTACACCTGTTGGGCGCCATTGTATTTAAATAGTTTGTTTTCAATAATAAAAAAAGATTTAATAAATAAAATATTCGAACAAATCAGAAATGAATATTGTTTAAAAATTGAACCAATTGAACCAAACACGGTCCTTTTTGGGCGCCATTTTATTTGAAAATTGTAAGATTTTAACAATTTTGAATAATCCATTGATCCATACATGGATATCAGAGAAAATACTTATACAAAATTTGAAATAACGTTGTAGTACTTTTTTAGGGCGCCATTTATTCAACATTCAAAATACAATGACGATTTTATTATTAAGATCATAACTACAATGTATTTCATTTAATTTTATAATGCTTGTTGTATATATTCCCACGTTGGGCGCCATTTAACATTTTTAGGACTCAAAGTGATCATTAAGAGACATTTTGACAAAGTTTTCAATGACTAAAAAAAATTAAATAAATATAGGATTCAAACAAATCAGAAACAAATATTGTTTAAAAAAGGAAAATGTACTAAACATGGTCCTGTTTTGGGCGCCATTTTATTTGAGAATTGTAAGATTTCAACTATTTTAAATAACTTACAGAAAAATCTGTGAAACAAAAGGTGTGAATTAACCCATTCATGGATAGCAAAGAAAATACTTAACAAACCTAAAAATTTAACGTTGTAGTACTTTTTTTGGGTGCCATTTATTTAACATTAAAAATACAATGACGAATTTATGTACTTCATTTGATTTTAAAATGTTTGTTTTATATAGATATTCCCATGTTAGGCGCCATTTAACATTTTAAGGACTCAAAGTGATCATTATAAGACATTTTGATAAAGTTGAAGAGAAAAGAAAGAAACAAATTAAAATTAAATTTAAAATAGTTGCTAAAATTTTTTAAAGTATATTTAAATTGTTTCTTGTTTAATGGATTTTTTCTCTAGAACTAATTTAATTTGTTCTAGTCTAGTCTACTCTAATAATTAATACATTAAACTTGTATTTTAAATGATCGAAATAGTTTTATCAATCAAGCTTAAAATTATACTTGTAGATAACAAAATTTTAAATTCACTATTAAAAACTTAATAATTTATCTTGACATAAGGCTTCTTTTTCTATATGAACCTAAATTAAATTAAGATTAATTCACTTTGCGAAATTATAATGAACTGCGAAAATTAGTTACCGTCGTTAAAAAGAAAAAACAACTAAATTTACTTTATATTATTCTCTCAGTCACGTATATTTTTTAAAAAGAGTTTCAAATAAAAAATCCATTTAAGTTTGGCATTTGAGTTAAACAAAAAATCTAAAACTTTAAACATTTTGGGAAACACCTCACAATTAAACAACAACTTTGTTATTTTTTTTTGTTTAAATTTTATTTATTTTTGCGGTACCAGGTACCAAAACGCGTGTATTATTATGTTTGATGTATCTTCGTGTTAGGCTATATATTTCTTTCGCCTTTCTCATCACAAATTTCGCAAAAATAATAAAATTAACAAAAAAAAAACCAAAACAAAAACAAAAGAAAAAGGAAACAAAAAATAGACAGATACTTATTATGAAATAAATAATATTAAAAGAAACAAAATTAAAAGAAGTTCAAAACTGGTTAATCGCGTGTTTAAAATGTATGCAAAGTAGTTTTTGATATAAAACTTTTTCGTATTTTCGATTTTATCGATATATTTTCTTAGATTCGTAGAACTAGATGGCATTACAAAAATGTGTTAAGTAGTTTGAGCTAAATTTTCGATAAAATTGATGTGATTTGATTGGAATTTTTGTTGATTCTTCTTCTTCTTCTTTTACTATGTTATTTTCTAACTGTTTACAATGAATATCTCAGATGTGTTTATGGGAGAAGATGACTTCTTTTGATTTCTATATGAAACATTTTATAGCAAAAAGTTACTCGTAAAGATTTACGTGCGGTGAATAAACCAAAATTTTATGCAAAATCATCTGAAAAAAGAGTATAATAAATAAAGTCATGAACCTCTCTTAAATTTAAAATAAAATTAGATCGATACTTTGTATCTTAAATCAAGTTACCAACAAACGTATAATAAACAACGTTCTATATTTAATCTTCCAAGAAATGCCTGATGGTTCATTTGGTATTTTTATGGAGCGTGTTATTCAACACTTGAAATTTCTACCGAAACAATCACAATTCGTCTCTTGGAAACGTAAAATGAATATACA
Source organism: Eupeodes corollae (assembly GCF_945859685.1). Classification (NCBI taxonomy): domain Eukaryota; kingdom Metazoa; phylum Arthropoda; class Insecta; order Diptera; family Syrphidae; genus Eupeodes; species Eupeodes corollae. Next base: position 24,737,048 of record NC_079148.1, on the reverse strand, counting down.
TCAATTTAACGAGAGAAAAAACGTAACTGCACGTTGGTTTTATTCGTTATATGTTATTGTGACGTCTGAAACTGGAATACATACTGCTCAGCTCAGACGCATTGATATGATTGACAAATTGCGTTCAATTCGGTTTTCTTGCCAAAATCCACCATTATTTGTGTCATTAAATTAGTGACACTTTTAAGTGATGCCCAATGTCCGATTGACTAATAAATTGATTCAATCCAATAAAGATTGACTTTCAATCTCAGCCATTGACGTATGACGTTTAAGGTGAAGCACAAGTTGTCTCTACTGACGTGACAGTTGACGTAAATCCTCTATCTGTTTACTTCATAAATGTCAAAGTTATTTTATCATTTGCGCGGTCATTTCTGATCATTTGCAAAAAATATTGTTATATCTTAGGTTACTCCAAATTTGTATGAATGTTAAAAATGGACTTAAGATGAAACTCTTTTGTTTTAAGCTCGAGGAAAGCATACAAACTACCAAAAATGGAACACAATAAAACAATAGTTTTTATTGTGATTGGTATTGTTTTAAAAATTTCACTCTCTGAATTAATAATACTTATTTTTTTTAAAAACGAATACTCATATGGCCTTAGGATGTTATTGAACTTAAAGAAAAAAAAAGTTAAATTATTTTATTTGATAAATTGTTAATTCTATAAAGGAATCATAAATCAACCAATAAAACAGGAAAACAATTAATTAACACGTCTCGTGGTGGGTCGATCGTCTATCAAGTGAAAAAATTAAAATGATTGAAAAACAAAAAACTCAAAAATATATCACGTAGTTTGATGATATTTTCAATTTTAATCATAATTTTTTATTTATTTTAAAATTCCAATCATAATCAATGTTTTCGTTTCCATGTACAGGAAATCGTAATATTGCAAATTTTTTAATCTATTTATTATTTTTTTTTTCCACTTTATCGTCACGTCTTCCTTTGAGATTATGTACACTTTATGTACAAGTTCTTGAAAAGTGACGCAAACTTTATTGTGACCTATATATTTATTAGGTTGAGCCGCAGAATTATGTCCATTATGATGGCGTATGAATCTTCTGAGGTTGACGCGTTAAATGTTAATGACACACAATACTTTGTAGAAATATTAAAAACGAAGAAATATTTATTCTTGACATTGCTGAGTTTGCAGTTTGTTTTTGTTTTGAACTTGACACCACAAATTATTTTTCTTTCTTAATAATATAGCGACATGCATAAATAAACATACTCATTGTTGTTTTGATGAATTTTTCATTGTTACAATGCTTTAGGTTATTGTTATTGTTTTCAATATTTTATCAGGTATTTAAGTTTTGACCTTCAAAAGTACTCGAATGTTTGAAAAATTGAAAAATGTTTATCATCGCTTATGCACCTAATTTAGTAACAATTTTTGAATAAATATGTTATAAGATCTGAAAAAAGAAAAAGGGTCAGTTGTTCTTAAACTTGTTAATTCCTCAAATACTCTCATAAGCCAAAATTCGAACTTTAAAATGTTGAATTCTTCATCAACTTTATGAAATAAGACGATATTAGTCGATTTAATCTTTCACAAACTGTCCCTAAAGAATCTCGATGGAAAAACGAATTAAACATTTGTACAGATTGGAAATATAAGAATATCATCGATTTTAATATTTGTTCATATGTTTTTAAGACTCACTTAAGACATCAATAATTATAAAGCTTTTATCTAGACAAATTATTAAAAAAAAAAAAAAACAAGAGTAAACAAATACTAACTTATTTTTTAAATGTATAGTTATTGTATATCTTCGATCTATTAAACTGTTTACTTATTAAAACTTCTCAATATATAAAAGAAAACAATTAATTTTAAATTCTTAAAAACAATAAATATCCATAACAAAACTAACAATCCAACTGTTTTGTTTACTAATTTTATTTCTATGCCGAATTTACGATATGTTTTTTTGATTTTTCTTAGCCTAGTTTGTGACAGCTTTTTAAATATTAACTTAACCTCTTTATTGTCATCTATTTAAAAGCTGTTTTAATAAAGTTTTACTTTGATTTTTTAACAATTATCAGCTTAAATTTATTTGGGTTTTCCAAAAATGATTTTAAAACTTTATTTTCAAGTAACACGCAAATTGTTATTGTCTGAAAATACAATCTTAAGGTGTTGGATTTTTGACGTTTTGAGACATGTGTATTATACATAATTCTGTTAAAAACACGTTTGCAGCAATCGATTTGTTAAAACCAATTTTCAATGACTTGGTGAAGTATTTCAATGGAGCAGCCATTGAATATTCACAATCACAATCCAGGATGTTTCTAATGTGTTCTAGGAATCAATCAATACTCACATCTGATCTATAGTTCTGTCTGATTTTGCACCGATTTTCATAGCGTGTTCCGTAACGGTTACGGTAACATTAACAAAACAAACGTAACCAATTTATTAACGCTTTATCGCTAAAAATTTAATACTTAAATGACATTTCTGAATAAAAAATATTTCTTAAACTGGAAATTTAAAAAGCTAGATAAATTCCAACTTTTTAGAATTTTACTTTTTCTGCTTTTTCAATCTCAATCTTCGTGAAATTCAAACATTTACTTTTTTCTCCAAAATACTCCATTTCTATGATTTCTTAACTGTCAGCTGTCAAATTTTTAAGGTATTGCTTACACTACAAAACGAAGTGTTAGTTAAAGATGTGAAGAATCGAATTCTGGAAGTTATCATAGACGTTTAGCGATGAAGGGTGATATTTTTCTTTATAGTTAATGGAAAGCCTTAGTTTTTACAATATTGAACAAATCTCAAATAAACATTAATTTTAAACTTCTACATGACAAATTTTAGATTATCAATAATTAATATGCGCAAAAGTTCTTTTAAGAGCATAACATTTAAGTATTTAAACTATACAAGCTGTTGCAATATTTATTATTTATTATTAAATATTTTATCAATAAAGTGTGTACAAGAAAACTTATTTGTTTATTTCCATACTCAAACGGAAGTTCAAATAAGCAAAGTAAGCACAGTGCACATAAAACAAAAATAATAATAATAACAAACTTAACCTTATTTTCAAGCTAAGTATTTCTATTTTGTTTAATAATAAAAACAATTTTTTGTGGAATTTCCAAAATAAATTCCTCTTAAAAGTTTCCAATAAATACTTATATTTTAGAAATGAATAAGCCTTTTTGAATTTCAATAAATTGACAGCTGTTTTTGTTTTGTGTGTGTACATAATTTGGTTTAGATACTTTTGTGTAAATATAATTTTAAGACATATTTGTGTTGCTATGAAGGTAATTTTTTTAAAGATTGTGAATCATTAGATCAAATTAATTAAAAAAGTGATAGATTTTTCGATCATCATATGAAGATATATAAAAAATTAAAGGGCAATCCAATCAAGTTTAGTTTGTATTATTAATACAAAAAAAAAAAACGAGATAAAAATAAAACACAAAATTTAACCACATTCAACTTACAGCATTGTTAAGTTAATAAAACAATTTATTATTCTATTCACACAATCATCGACCGACACTAATGATAATCATAATATACTGATTATGTAAAAATAAGGTATATAATAAATTCTATCCAACAAAACATTATTTGACGTTTGTCATTTTTTATACCGCAAACCAATTTGCGCAACAATCACAAAATCTTTTATAACCTCATTTCACAAAACGAAAAAATAAACTTAACAAACGATTAGTAAAATATGAATGAAACAATGCATCACAATTAAAGTTACTTATGTCATTTAAATGACAAATAAGAAAATATTAAGTAATGCCAAATTTTCAAAATTATAATTATGTCTCTGAAAATTGTAAAACATAAATCTCTTGTAAGAAATTATTTGCCTGACAACTAAGTATTACGGTTTGTGAGTTTATAAATGTCACGCATGACATTGCCAAAAAGAAAGAGACAAACAAATACAAACAATGAAGTCTTCTGAACAACAATAATTATACTCGTTGGCTCGAAACCTTCTAATTTGCGGTTCAATAAGTTTCATGCATCATTGAATTGTTTCAATAATAATAAAATAACTTACCTTTTAAGTTTATCTATAAAATCCAACATTAATATATATTTTATCTTATAATGAGTTATGAAAGGTCAGTTTACATTTCACAAAATGGATGAGTAAATGGGGTGTGTTTGTTATGAACAAAAAACTGTTATAAATTTGCAAATATAATTGACTATCATTTGTCAATGATTTATGAGTGCAACTCTGTCATTATGAGTTTATTGTAATTGGGGCCCATAACGCCCAACAGATATTCTTTTCAATAGTTTTTATTTTAAATTTTACTTTTGTTATAGAAAAAACATGGCTTAACTTTTAGAGGATGTTTATTGTAGTTTATTGTACATTTTTTTCTTAGTTGTAATTTTGCTTATGTGAGAAAGAGAAAGAATTATGAGTTAGCTCAATTTTTCCCACCTGTTTACTTTTACTTGTCAAATGTCAAATGATGACAGCTTAAGATCTGACAGCTACTAAAATAGAATAAAATAATCGTAATCGTTCATATGTTACGCATGATTTTTCATTCATTGAAAGTTTAATATTTGCTGTTTCTAAGATATAAAAACTTGTTTTCACCGAAATAGAGGGAAATTTAGATTTTTCACCCAAATTTATGACTTTTATCGTTTAAACTCTGATATTGAAATAGAAGAACTGATAAAAAAAATAGTTACTGTTGGAAAATATATCCATAGTAGGATTTTACACGAATACGAAAAACAATATCCATAGTATGAATAACAGTGATAAACGTTGGAGTAGAATCTTACTATGGATGGGTTTTTGACATTTCTTCGAGTCTCGAATGGATCTGGATGTGATTTTGTTCTCAAATGTTGGTAGGATTGATATTGCATTTGTATCTCGATGGCCGTGTTCGTTGAGTAATTGTGCATTTGGAATCATGTGTGTTTTCCATTGGGGAAAAAATCAATTTATTACTGTTAATATTATTTAGTTTTGTAAGTGAAAATGGACTAACTGGGCTTATTTTGCAAGAGAAAACAATAGAAAAGATATTAATGTTTTGCTATGTTTCCATCAAAGATTTACCTCAGTTTAGATAAAATAAAACTTCATGGTGTTTCCACCGCACAAGAAGATTTAAAAATGATTGAGTTTGACAGCACTTTCTAAAATGAAAATGGCCTTTCGATGTTTCTTATGAAGTGCAAGTGAGATAGTTTGATTCATGTTAAACGACGAAGAACTGAATAGTTCAGCACCATGTGTATTTTGTTTTGTTAAGTTTATCAAACCAAAACTATATTGTTTATACACGAATATTCAAACAAACAGACCATAATGCATTATCGGTAAAACCAACTCCTCCACACAGGTTTTTCTTCAGAAATTTGGACTCGACTCCGATCCCCGACCGGAATCGAGTCGAATCAAGCTCATTTCAACTCGGTTCAGGCATATAAAGAATTTAGGTTACCTTCAAGCTCGCTCTAACACCACATGTTAATGTAGTAGTCTTCGAACCAACCCCCTCCTTGAAACAATTGTTAAATTAACTTTTTTTATAGAATCTCAATTTCTAGATGTTTTCGTATTATTTTTTCTTGGAAATTGTCCATTTTATTAATTTTATTATTATTCTGACAGATCTTCTTTCAGTTGTACTAATTTTTAAATACAAAAATCTAGATACTGCGGATCGTTTTGTTGGCAATTTCTCACTGTACTATATATGGATTAAGAAAAAACGCACTTAGTTTTATCAAGGCTATGCCTCGACCTACCCTCCTCTTAAATTTTTGAACTGCATTTAGAAAATCAAATATCTAATAATCAAACAGAAATATTTTGTCGAAAATAAAACTTTTCCACGGGTAAGAAAACCATAAATATTATAAAAATGGGCGTGGTTGTGGGCAATTGTTAAGCTTTTCTAAACTTAAGTGAACTTTGAGACTTTTAAAAAGAATTTATATTACTTTTCATTTGCAGGAAAGAAATTCCAAATCAAATCATTTATACATTTATTATTTTGCACAAGAAAGTCTACGACGTACTTTAATATTAGTCAGAACATATTTCTATGGTATTTTAGCTAAATAAATATCACCAACCTTATTTTTATGATTGACTTTAATCAAAAAGCAAACAAAATAATTAAAGTCGTTGTTATGTTATGTTTTTTTTTTTGCTTTTTATATTTCATTTTATTTTGTCTGAGCTATTTATGGAAATGTACGCATTTGCTGTGGATTATAAAATACCACCCGAATAATTTTATTTTACTTTTTCTTTTTAAATACGTCTTATTATTATTTTTTACAAACCCTTTATGATTGAAGGCTCAATAAAATTAAAATGTCACCGAAGAAGCCGTGAGAGTCTATATTTTTTCTTTTATGAAAATTCTAAAAAAAAAAGTACCATAATTGTTCTTATCTTTTTATTACATATTTTATAATCTTAATCCTCTGAAACCTATTATATTTGTTATTATCTTTCATCATTATCTAATCAAAAACATTTTTCATTTTCCAACAAAAACCTTTTTACCATAGAATTTTACTACATTATAGTATTCCCGTATTTGGGCTTTGTATTTTTATATATCATTTTCAACTTATCACACTTTGTCGTCGATGATATCTTATATACGAGTAGTGTGGCTAATGTGAGCTATGATGACGTATCAAAGTTCGATTAGCTTTTTGTTGCTAGCAAATATAAATTTTTAAATATTTTCCAATCATATATTTATTTATATACTCGTATAATTCCTATTACGTTTCTCAAAGTGCAAAGGTTCTGCAATTTCAATATCATCACATCACATCACTCTACTATGTACTTAGAAACAGCTTAACAGCAACAAAAAAAACACACACTTGAAAAGTATAATGTCTGAATGTAGATTCAATGATGATTGAATGAAATCAATAAAGATTGTCTATGAATTAAATCACGCCTCTATAGAATCTACCTACTTATGAATTGGACACTTGGGCGTATACGTAATAAAAATTGATGTTTTTCTTGAATTCTTGTTGTGACAGTTTATGAATACATACTTAACAACAAATTGAAGTGAAATATCAATGATGAAAAATATTAAATTATAAGATGATTTCATAAAATAAATAGAATACTTTTTTACAATTTAGAAAACTAAAATTAATTATTATTTAACTAACAAATTTGTGTGTGTTTTTTTTTTCTTTTTAGATGACACTTTGCAACGTGATCGTAGTAAGGCAAGTCATTCTACACAACGCAAAAACGAAAAGGACACAAAACATGATAATAATAGTAATAAAACTGATGGGTTATTGACAAGTAAATGTCAAAAACATAAATCAGTTAAAAATGTTCAAAAGCAAAATAGAAATCAAAAATTACATCATCATCATCATCATTCGGAAAATAATCATAATAATAATTATCAAAAGAAAACAACATCAACAACACGAGCAAATGACAAGGAATTTGACACATTATTGACAACTAAATTAAATGGAATAAGGGATATGAATTTTACCAGTAATGGTGAATATTTTGCTTCAGGAACAGAAGGTAAGTTTTAAGATAAAATGTCAAACTTTTCCAACTTTAGCTGTGTCTATTTCTCTGCACTGTTAAATATATAAATTCGATCAAACGAATATCGTACGATCATGAAAGATTTTAGAATTGTAAGAACTTATTGACGGATTTTATTGATAACACAGATTTTGCATATTTTGTCAGTTTATATCAATTCACAAATATTACCTTTTTTGGGTGCAACTTCAATCGACCAACAATCAATTGTGCTCTGAAAAACTTACCTTCGATGACGAAATTTTGTATTCTCAAAATCCCACTTGAGACATCTTATTTACCATTAATAAAACACCCACATCATTATAAAAATATGTTATGATGATTAAGAAATACAACTTCAAAATATCTTTGACGATGAGTCAGTTTTCCTCAAATATTTAAGCTATGACTAAAGACTAAACACAAACTTCCTCATAAGATCCGTACTATAATAAGCTTGAAAAAACACTTAAAAAATGTTAAGGTACATTGTAGTTATGTATAAATTTAGAGATAGATAGACTTTTGTGCATATCAGGGGTATTATAGTTACTCAAAACCTCCGAGGTGAAATACAAAATATATAAAACCCGACAAATGCATGTAATGTCTACCTGTGCATATAAATGAGAAAAGTTAAATATCACGAAATACAATAAAAACAGAGGAAAGGAAAAACTAAAAGATTAAAAAATAGAAAAATATAAAAAAGAAATAACTAAGTATATGTATATATTGAGAAATATCTGAGCTTGAAAGTTTTAATGATTTATCGCATTAGGGTCAGACTGTGTGAAATAAATTACAATTCTCTGATGACGTTGCGCAGAGAAAGTCACACCATCATTTGATTTGGTATCTTTTTACCGAACATACATTCATACATTTCCTGACCTAACATACTGCCTGGCTTTTTCAAAAACAGGTGCAGTTCTTACTATTTTCTACATTTAAAAAAGCTCTTAAACATAGAAAAACAAACTAAAATAAAATGATCTTAACCGGTTAAGTTTCAATTGCAGTAGGTTTATAGATACAAATATAGAAAACTCGGTTTTAGTATAATTTTTCTAAAGGTCGCCTGATGTAATTTGTATTCTCAACTAGATACTGTAAAGGTATACTATAAACTTATTTATGCTGTTCTGAATGCACATAATCGTATGACACAGTGATTTAGAAATTCTAGACATCACCAACATAAAGATTATAGTAAAAAAGTCTAGTTCAGATCTTACTATAAAAATAAAATTCATTACTGCGGTTGTGGTTTGTTTGATCATAATATAATTGGTCACATACAATTACTTGCCACAGAGTATTATATTATAGATACTTGTATATTTATTATGACTACAGGCTGTTTGACAACATATGCCTATCGCCTATGAGGCTTGTTCCCCAGACATACTTCCTAGTTGTAATCAATAATTAACATAATTATGTTATAGTGAGGGTTTTATTTTTAAATCACGTTTCGTTGTTGATATACTTTAGACTCTTTCAAATTATTTGTAGTTTTTCCGCGTTTGGTGATAAGTTCCATGCATTAAAAAAAACTGCAAAAAAAAGTGTCTATTACTTGCTAAATTAATTGATCTTTTAATAGATTTACACATGTTTTATATTCTTTTATTTTGCATTCAGGTGTCAATTTAGACGATATTTTGCTATAATTTCGAACGGTAATATGAGTTTATTTTAGCAGACACCTGTCAAAAGCAGGAAAATCAACACTAATGTAATAAATTGCATGCGACGGATAACCTATATACTCAAAAGGCATTGGTTTTATAAACCTATCGGAAGATGCTATAATTTTGGAAAATGCCGGCAAATGTTATTATAGCAGAATTGACATTTGTTGCAATTTTTCATGATGTTGGTTTGTTTTGAAGTTTGTGAATTTCAGGACTGTGTTCACAGTGAACTTATTGGAGGTGATTAATTTTGACGTTTCATTTTTGAATCTTAGGGGCCATGCCAGTTATAGCAATCATTGAAATCGATTCGGGAAAATGTTTGAATCTTTATTTGACTATGTTTACCTTTAATTAGAAATAAAAATTATATACTGATCGATCGGAAATCACACAAAGAATATTTTTGATGAAAAAAAGTGTCATTGCGCATTTGTTTTTCTCTTTTTTCGGGACGGAAATTCATTTTCCTGAACAGCTGATACTTCTATGTTCAAAAGTGAAACGAATCGTTCCACTGATTTGTGTTACAGTTTCACACAATTCCAATGACAGATTTCTGTCAGTAAAAGTTTTTCGGTGGATTTCAATCAGGAAATTTTTTCAATGACAGGAACTTTAAATGATAGCTGTCAAGAAAATTCCAATGTTTGTTTTCAATGATGAAAACCAATGATAGCTGTAACTGGCGCCTTACTTTCACTACTTTGTTAAAAAATTCTTTCTCACATGTTACCATAAAGAGGGAATGAAACAAAATTTATAAAAGCTAATAAATGCAATAAAAAAAATGGTTGTATAGACTCATAAATGAAACAAATATACTTTGTTAAGATTGTGAGTTGTATTTTGTAGTAAATTTCATTAGTTTTTACGGTTTGTTCGATTGATAAGCGATCCATTATTGTAAATGGTAAACTATGACACTTCTAATGATAGTCTAATTTGAGAGTTGTCAAATTCCAGTTCAGAAAATTCAGGCGATATTTCAAGCATTACTTGAAGTATTTTTCAATAAGTTTCAATAGTATTTGCCGGTTTGTTCGATTGATTAGCAATCTATTATTTTAAATGCCAAATTATGACACTTCTAATGAAAGTTCAATTTGAAAACTGTAAAATTTTAGTGCTAACAACTTAAAATTTCAAAACGACCAATATTGTGTATTGTGAACTATGACACCTCTAATGACAGCCCAATTTGAGAGTTGTCAAATTACAGTTCAGACAATTTGGGCGATGTTTCAGCATTACTTGAAGTATTTTGTAATAAGTTTCAACTGCATTCACCAGTTTGTTCGATTGATAAGCGATCTATTATTTTAAATGCCAAACTATGACGCTTCTAATGACAGTCCAACTTGAAAACTGTCAAATTCTAGTGCTGCCAACTAAAAATCTCAAAATGACCATTATTGTAAATGGTCAACTATGACATCTCTAACGACAGTCCAATTTGAGAGCTGTCAAATTCCAGTTCAGAAAATTTAGGCGATATTTCGAGCATTACTTGAAGTATTTTGTAGTAAGTTTCATAGTTTTTACGGTTTGTTCGATTGATAAGCGATCCATTATTGTAAATGGTAAACTATGACACTTCTAATGACAGCCCAATTTGAGAGTTGTCAAATTACAGTTCAGACAATTTGGGCGATGTTTCAGCATTACTTGAAGTATTTTGTAATAAGTTTCAACTGCATTCACCAGTTTGTTCGATTGATAAGCGATCTATTATTTTAAATGCCAAACTATGACGCTTCTAATGACAGTCCAACTTGAAAACTGTCAAATTCTAGTGCTGCCAACTAAAAATCTCAAAATGACCATTATTGTAAATGGTCAACTATGACATCTCTAACGACAGTCCAATTTGAGAGCTGTCAAATTCCAGTTCAGAAAATTTAGGCGATATTTCGAGCATTACTTGAAGTATTTTGTAGTAAGTTTCATAGTTTTTACGGTTTGTTCGATTGATAAGCGATCCATTATTGTATATGGTAAACTGTAATACTTCTAATGACAGTCCAACTTGAAATCTGTCAAAGTCCAGTGCTACCAGCCTAAAATCTCAAAATAAATTACTTTTTTAAATAAAATCTATGATACCTTCATGATACATACAATTTTAGTACATTTACGAATGTGCTGGAGGCGCTGGTGATTTCCTCATTTTCAATTCTATCAAAATAATACATCTTACTTCTCCTTACCTATTTTGAATTAGTCATGCCAAAGCTTTAAGCAAAAGTCCCTCTGTCGGTAAAATATCCCAAAATACCTAAGCATACAATAAATTAGATTGCAAACTTAAATTTTTAAATATTTCACCGTTTTTACCCGATTTTACCCTAAAATCAATATGAATACAAGCAAAATGGAACCGTTTATATAGCAACAATCATACACCATATGGTATTATTATTCTGACGTAGTCATCGGTTTTAAAGTTCAAATGATTCATGTATAGCACCAAGTGTTTAGTAGACAAGAGTTTTTTCCATCCAACAATATAAATATAATAAGCCACACCACCAATAATAGACCTCGTGTATTCTGAGCTAGTGCTATAAATGGAGTTTACGTAAAGTTTAAATAATATAAACAATGCAAAAAGTTTATTCTTGAGTTAAAGTTTAGTTTAGTTTAGTTTAGTTTTTTTTTTTTATTTATTTTGTCTGTCATTGTATACACGAGTGTATTTTCCATGAACTACACTAAAGGTAGGTAAGTTATACTAATTTATTTACAACTTGAAATGAGTCAATATATCTTTTATAGTAGTTTTTACATCATCATCATCATCGTTGACTTTGTTGAGGTAGTTTTTCTTTTGTTTTTGGTTTTTCTTGGTTTTTCATGATGATGGTGATTCCATGTAGGACAAGAAAATAGGCATTTTCTTCAATGCGCTGCGCACGCCACACTGTGGTGCTTTTCGCCTCGGTCGCATAGGCATATGCATAAGCATGGCAGACAAGGCTATTGAACTGATCTAAAATATTGTAAGTGAAGAAGTGAGTTTTCTTTGATTTTCCATTGCTTAAATGAGTTATAAATGATTTTAAGTTTGTCATAAAAATAGCATTAAAATGAGACATGTGCTGTGAATTGTGCAATGTGCAATGTGCATGTTTACACAAGGAGTTTTGTAGACTTTTATGAAGATTAAAAATAAACTAAGAACAAAGAAATGTCTTGGAATTGTGGTATTTTAAAGATGTATTTATGTTGAACCTATTTATACCCGCTTTTTGAACAGCTGTCTTGGCGTCTTTAAAGCTGTCATATTTTGACATTTGACAAGTTAAAACTACGCCATTGCTACAAATGGAACGAGAATCCATTGAAATTTCTAAACGATGACATTAGCAACAAATCAATCGCGATATTTCAAGAGGAGTTTGAAGTTATTTTTATTTCTCGAAGATCACCTCACAACTGTTTCAATGCCTTAGAGAAATGGAAATTCACCAAGTTATCGAAGTTATGAAATAACATTCATTTTCAAAATATGCTCCTTTTTTAAATATCAAAACCATATGCAAATTAAGTCCGAAAAATTAGGTCAGAAAAATGTTGGGGAAGTTATAAATTAAATTTTTGTTTCCTTCATACAAAAATTTAATAAATGACTTAATTACGAAGATGAAAGCAAACGTCAAATAAATGCATTAATGCATGATGATAAAAGTACAATAAATTAAAAAAAATAATAACAATCTCAACCATTTTCAAAAAAACATCAATCAAAGTTTAGCTTTTATTTTTTGTTCTTTCATCTCTTTTAATTTTGTATTTAATATATCATAAGGTGAGGGCGGTATTAATTATTTAATTTTCTAAATAACATCAAAGGGGTGTACTTTTTTAATCATAAAGCTCACTTAAACTGTATTTAAAATGACATTTATAACTTTTTTCCAAAAAACTATTCGTAATTCTGAATAGTTGAAAGAAATTATTTTTTAAAGTACACTGTTATCTATTTTGCGGTTTCAAAAGTAAACGTAAATAAAACACATTCATATAAGATGTTTTTTGTATAATATTTCTTTTTTATTATAAAGTTTAAAAATTGACATTATGTGTGAAGGTCTACATCATTTAAATGAATACCACGGGAATTGTTGCAAGCATTGATTCTTTTCAGGTAATTTTCGAAAACTTTTGACACATATTGGGCGATATTTCAGTCATAACTTGAAGAATGTTGGTTAGTATAAAGACGGCATTTCGCGTAACCCTACCAAAAAAAAGTCTCGCGGTGTCAAACCTCATGATCTTGGTGGCCAGTTCATATCGCCACGACAAGAAATTAAGCGGTTAAGAAATGTGTCTTGCAATAAAGCCATATTCGCTCGAGTTGTGTGGCATGTAGCACTTTCTTTTTGAAACCACATATTATCCAAGTCGTATCCTTCAATAGCATACAAAAACAAGTCGCTTACCATATGGCCATAATGTTCAGAATTGACGGTGACAGCCGTTCCATTGTGGTTTTTAAAAAAGTAAGGTTCAATGACAGCTCCGGACCAAAGAGCGCGCTAAACAGTGACTTTTGTGGATGTTATGGCCTTTCTTAAATTATTTGAGGATTCTCAGAACTCCTAATACGACAGTTTTATTTATTAACATTTGTAAATGACAGACTTTCAACTGAAAAAAAATATGGTTTAACAACTTAATTTGACAGATGTCAAATTTCAGCTCTAAATTTTTGAAACTAAAATGTTCAACTTTATTTAACTTTTGTAAGTCAAATTGTAGAGGGCATTATTTACACTCTTGAGAGTTCAAAATAATTAGGCTAAAACAATAAAATCTAAAATTAATTGAATCCATAAAAATAAAACCCTTTACTGACACATTATGGCATGTGTCATTTCGACCCCACAAAATTTATTATCAGTCACTAGAAGTAAGTCTATTCACACCGCATCTACACCTCGTATCAGTCAAGTATTTTTTCTTTATATAATTTTACTTTGAATATTTATTTAATTTTGTGTTGTTGTTTTTGTCTTACAATTTAATGAACTTGCTATAAAGAGCAATCACTTCCACCAGATAGGTGTTGATACACCTATATCGGCCATTCCTCTTAATATACGAAAAAAAAAAATAAAAACCAAAACAATATCAAATAAGGTCACTGGCATCAAATCAACTGTCAAACCACAAACCAAAAAATAAAAACCAAAACAACTCAAAAACACACAAAATGTAATCATTATGCCGCCACCCAAAGTCTTGGCAATAATCACAATGACACACTTTGATTTGTTAATTAATTAGTCATATATAAAATTTTGTTGATATATGTATACATATATTTATTTAAATAAGTAATGTACAGGTTTTTTATATATATTTATTTATGGACATATTGTTTGTCTAAATCTTTACAAAAATGACATCATACGGAATTTTTCCCAATATGGTAGTTTTAACATTTTTCATTTTTTTTAAAGCCGCCGTTTTTTTGTGCGAAAAAGTTTACCTCAATCATACAAAAAAAACAGACTTAATTTTAATTAAATTAATTTTATTTTCAAATATGATTATTTTCAAACCCCATAAATCACCAAGTTTATAGGATGTTTTCTTTTATTCTAAGATTGAAACTTTTGAAAGGCTTTTCGATAGTTTGAAAGGTTTTTGATGTAAAAACAAAACACCCTGTAAAAAATCGTATTCTAAATATATGGTAATTTTTGTCGGTAGACTCTCTTTATGTCTACTTGGCTTGATAAATACAAATTGCAAAATAAAAAACTCACAATAGTCAAGGTCTCCGTAGTTAATATCACACACTTTACGTGCATAAGTAGGTAAATATAGACACGTTTCGTGATGAGATTCTTATTTATAGACTTTAAAATTTATAAAAAAAAAATTTCAACCGTCCTCCTCCTCTTCCAGCAGTGTGTCTCTTTATAAAATGATTACGATTGTACAACTTCTGAGATTGTCTCAATGAGATTTGATTGTTGTGTATACCTACTTTTTTTGTCTCTACTGTATTTTAAAATGCTATAAAATGACTTGAGGTTGTGTGTTCTACCATAATTCTATCATTGCCATAGAAGGTATACGATATTCTATTGGCACTAATTGGTGCTTGGACTTGGACTTCGAATTTGCAATCATAAAAATTAATATAAATAAATGCAAATACATACAATAAAATAATAATAACTTTACTTATTGCCTTTTTTATGTTATTTTATTGTCATTAAATTTATAGGAAATTTGATAAAAATAAATATATTTTAATGTTATAAAATTGAATGCATCCAATTTCTTTTTATAACAAAAAAAAAGGTAAATATTATCAGCCAAATTAATAAAAAAAAGTACCTTTATTCCGAGAGCTTAATAACCAGGGAATAATAGCTAAGCTTAGGGTTACAAAGTTCCATATATAAAACCAAAATGTTCGTGAAATAGTAAAGTGACTTTTACCACAAATCCCTTAAGAAAATCTGCTACAATAAATACGATTCCTGTTCGGTAACTTGAAATTTCCACCCAGTTCCGCAGACTTTGGTTTTCTTCGTATGGGTTTTGACAGCAAATTGTGATAATTTGTAAACACATCTAGAAATATAATAGAAGTGTCAATTGCGCCAATATTGGATGGTTGATAACTATTCGAAGTTGATTGGGCTTTTAATAAACTGCCTTGATTTAGAAGCAAATTTTTTTGCTACACAAGACAGACTGACTAAAGCTATACATATCAGCACAATCGTCCTCAACCTTTTTATTTTAGTCAAAGTCATTATTCGTAACTTATTACGACTCCAGTATGTGATGGAAGCCATACCTTCCAAACCGACAGGAATATGTCCAACTTTTGTGTCCCATTTAGGTAATTTTCAACAACCTCAATAAGTTTCCTCATATTTTCCTTAGAAAACTTATATTTCTTCCTGAAATCCTCCTCGCTTGGCACTTACGCTGGATCTGGTTTTGTATATTGTTCTTTTTGAAAGCTGATTGTCAAAAATTTGAGCTGGTTTAAAATCTCCACAAATCTAGCACAAGCAATATTCCCTTTTTTTGATTTCTCAATACATTTTATACATTTGGATCTTATTCCTTTGCTAATACATCTTCTTTTGTGGTTTTACTTAACCCCGGAGTAAGACCTAATTTATGAGTTTTTAAAATATTATGTAGGCAAAGCAAAGCTAAATAAAAAACAAACAGCGATGAAGTTTTGATAAACAATTTTATTCTTTTCGAAGTTGAGTGACTTTGGTCATCAACGCGTTTTGAATTCGAAGTTGTTTCGAGTAAATTATGGACTTTTGCTTAGACCTACTAAAAATACTTCTGGGTGTCAAATCTCATGATCTTGGTTGAGATAGTTGACATCAGACGTCACCAAAACTAAAAACTTATCATGTGTCAAAATTATAATCTTCAATCAACGACACTTTTAGTCAATAAATTCACATCATCAGTAACACTTTTACAGCTGCAATATTTCCTACGGTGTTCAACTGGCCTTAAGCATGTTGCACATGAGCTACGAACTGCGAACTGTAGATGTTTGCATATTTTGACATTTCTTCCACATGAGTTTTATTTCTATTCGTATACAGCGACAAATTGTCAATTTATAATTACCCTTTTCAACAAACAAAACAAGAGTAGTATAATTTTGAGGTTAAGTTGAGCGCGAACATTTTGTTCGTTGCAGTGTGGATTGTATGTGGAACGCGAATAGAGTTTGACAGTTCGTAGCAAACACACTGCAATTCGTTACTACCAAATTGTTTTTACAAAACTGTCTTATTATAGTGAACAAAATGCAAATTTTATTATCCTAACATACTCGTAAGTGTCAATTGGTTTCTTATAATTTAAATATGTTTTTGTTTGAAATTGACTTTTTGAAATGTTTAAAATCGCGTTTGATCGACCATTCGTTCATTCCTTATTCGCTCTCATGTGCAAGGCCCTTTACGATATTAGTACCGAAACTGCTATCTTAGAAATTCTTCACAATTTCACCGTAGTTTTAGTTTTATTACGGCGACCATAATCATCATTTAATCCACGGTTGAACCATCAGCTTTGTATCAAATTATTATAATTTCAACGATTTATTTGATTGTAACGCAATCCACTGATGACACTTTAAATGACAGCTTAGTTTGACAGGTGCCAAATGGCAGTGTTACCAATTTGCAAAAACGAAATAAATTAAATTTCAAAAACGGTATCAATCTTATTCATAACTTTCAAGATCTTAATTTATATGGGTCGTTAAATAAATTTGAGAAACAAAATACAATTGTTCAACCCTTCTACAACTTTAGCCTTTAAAGTGAATAAGGATGTTTCTATTATAATTTGACCTATAGTAGGCAAAAAAATAACTTTATTTGCATAACAATTGGATTTTCTTAAATTTGCATAACATCTTTTATACCTACCAACCGAATATTTTTTTTTAGGGGGGAGGTGTATTTCAAATACAAAGTAAACAAAAAAAAGTCCATACCAACTACGTACATATGCAAGGTATGTATGCTAGGCGTATGTGTTTAAATGCGGACATAACAATGAATTTACTAGGGCATGAAATTTCACTTCACCGCTGCTGCTGCTATAGCTAAGTAAGTCAGCCAAAACAATTGCAAACGACACAACAGCAGAACAAGACCGACCTATTCAGCTAGTATTCAAACTTAACGAGCTCAATACCGCACTATACCGTAAATCGCAAGTTGGTGGTTGCTTCTGGCTTAGCTAGCTGACTGTTTGGTTGGCTGGCCCAAAAGTCTTTTAACGTTTTTATTTTGTTTTATTTTGTTGTTGGTAACATAAAACAAACAATAAAAGCGCATTCATTTAGTTAGGTATAGTACAAATTATAAAAAAAAAACCTCATAGGCTTTTGGCCATCGTTCGTGGCACGGCCGCGTCACGGCGCGTCGTTGACGTTGGATTGCTAGCCTGCGCGTGATTCCGCTCGATGTTTTTATTTTTGCCTTCTTTATTTTTGCGTTTCACTGCGGTATAATTTACATTACATACAATACACACTTGAATTGAAATAAATTTCATCGGATATAAAACAGCTACACATAATCTATAGAAATTTAACAGAAATGCAATAGGTGTACGGATTTTTGCTGTGCTATAATTGTGTTTCCAACTTGACTTTATACCGATAGAATTTTAACGGAAGTTGTAACATGAAACGAACGGTATATCGTATATACCAACCTATAGGTGTTTGAGGAATTGGTTTGGTTAAACACACGATAATAGCCGTACACGAGAGTATAGGTCTTCAGTTATGGTTTCGTTTGATGTATAAATTGTGGCTTAAGAGGTATTCTCCTCTGTACTATAATATAATGTTTCGGTCTCGGTTCGGTATATCATTTATACAAGCTTCATGGTAAAGGTAAGAAAAATCTGCAAACATTTGAACTTGACTGATGAATATATGATATGCACTAACAATGTCAGTTGCAGAAAAGTTACTTTGGTAAATTCTATTTAAAATAAATGATATTGAAAGTGATGGTCAGTGTTATTTTATTTCCTTAAAAAATTATAGCAAATAGTACACCAAGGTATGATTTCGTGGAAATAAATAAAAGAATGATCTCAGTAGTCAAGTCAAGTTCCATACTTGTCTTTTAACGTTTGTCTCCTACTCACGATTTAATTTGTATTTCTTCTTATTTTTGAGTGCTATCCACTTATCCAAACAATACCGATTCGTTAGTTTATGGCGAATGGTGAAACGTGTGACAGGTCAAGTTTTCAATTGATCGTCCAGGTGGCGCTCGAAGTCTCACGTGGCAGTTTTCTCTTGAGATTGAATTAATTCGAAACGACTAACAGTATTTAAAGAATGACACAATTTAATTGTCAGTTATTAAATGAAAATAAATTCCATAACAAATTCCATAAAAATCGATTAGACACAAGTATAATGTTTGAAGTTTTTTATGATTAGTTTGGCTTCCCTATTAGAACTCAAAAATACTAAGTGTATCGATATTTATCTAATTAAAAATGTTATTGTAAGCAAGAACAAGTACTTGCGATGAAGGTCTGTAAACATCCGTTTTGATGACACACTTTTACCTTTTAGATACACAATTATAGGAACTATTAAGTTTAAGTTTTGACCAGAAAAACGATAGGTATTTGTGAATAATCTGTTTCCAATTGCAGTCTAGTAATGAAATAAAAAAAAGGGATATAACGGAAATAACCATTTGTTATCATTTTATCCCAGTGCCGATGCCCTTTCAATTTCTTCAATATCAAGAGCTTTGACACTTTAAAAACGTTTGACTTTTTATCGTATTTATAAATTCTTCCATGTCTCAAGACATTTTACACGTTTTTCAAATTCAACTGTCATATTATAGAAATAGACCCCAATCAAAATGTCATAATAATATGTCAAAGTAATTAATTTCAATAAAATAAAAATAATTTATTTTTTGGTCAAAATTGCATTATCTAATCATAAAACAAAAAACAGACTTTTGTTTGACATTTCTGTCTACAAAAAAGGAAATGTACACATTTTTACTCTTGTTTATTGCTTTATCAATTCACAAATCATATGATAATTTTTTATTATACGTACATATATGGTATTATTGCCCAATTTAAAACAAATGCATTATCTTGTAGGCCAAAAAATGATAAGAAAAAAAGCATAAGTAATGAAAAATATAATCTGTCATGCCATATAAAAAAGTCATTGAGTTCCCTTGACCTTACCTGCTGAAAATTAATATATAACTCAAATCGCAAGTGCGCCTTTCTATTGAACCTTCTTTAAAAAGCTTTGAACTTGCTTTGACGTATCAACTCATCATCATCAAACTTAATGTGTAGACAAATAGGGATTTCCTATAATAATTGTCAAACAAACAAACCAGAATTATTGGCACACCCCCACATCGTCACACTCAAATCAAACACATCTAATCTGTCAAACAAACTAATGCAAAATGAACTTGTTCGATTAATGTTTTTCTGTTCTAATTCCGATAAAATCAAACATAGCTAACCTATTTGGATCACACCTATAGATTGATTGAATGAATCATAAACTTATGCGCAGGAAATTATCGAACAGCTATAGAACCTATAAAAATTATCATTTTCAACGTAAAACCCTAATTCATGATCTCCACAGAATTATATCGTGATATCGAGAGAATTCCTTGTAAATTCCGATGATTAGGCATACTGGCATGGCACTCGATATTCAAGACATGAGTCAGTGAATATGTACTGTGGGTCTGTTTATAATATTAAAAACAAAAACACCAACAATTCTCATGTACATTTTGTATGAGATGACGTGTTGAATGAAAGCTTAGTGTGTTGTTTTATTTTTAAAGCATTATTTTCAGACTTTACCACTACGTCCGCCGCCGTCACCGCCACTACGATGGCGTTTCCAGTTTATAAAATAAAATAAGCAACTTGATAAGAACTCTGGCTGAGTGTTTGGGAATTTGCAATATAATTTATAAAGAAAACAAAAGTCAAGTGACTTTATATATTTTTGCCATAAAAGTGAATCAACCGGTGAATCTGTAGCCATTTGTACCGCGAGTTTCTAAAGTGATTGTTCAATGTTCAATTACAATACAAAAATTATTATAAATAATACAAAACCGTTAAAAGAAAGACTTTCAAAAGAAATAATATTAAAATAAAATATAATGGGTTTTTACGAAGTGATTTCAATATTAAGAGGTTAGTTCTGTTTGTTTTTTTCGTTGATAATAAATTAAATTATTATGTTTGTGAATATCAATTAAAAAATTACACGGTATTCGTGATATGAATTCTTTGCGTTTTTATTCTTAGTTTCGTTGTTTTTTGAGCGTTTTAAAAATACCTTTTTGTTTATTGTTTGTTGGAATATTTGCTGATGCTGCGCCCACATTAACTTTTATTTCAGTTTGTTTATGATTTTTCTGTTGTTGTTTTTTGTTTTTAATTTAAATAATTAAAAACAAAGTGTTATGCATATTTACAAAATAAAAACAATGCTATTTTAATGGCGCTGCTCTCAATGATAATTTCTTATGTGAAGATCATAATAAATATGTTTTACACCCCTTATGTGAACAGACCTCTAGTTTCTAGTGCATTCAAAGATTTGTATTCAAAATTTTAAATTTTTAAGAAGTTTTGTGAAAGTTTTTTGATTACAAAATGTGAGTTCTACTTTGATATTCATACCACTGTACATGATTCCTGATTATGAAGTGTTAACATATATGATTGCTGAAACTTTTGTGGTTAATGTGTGTTTCCCAAGTTCGTTTTGGCCTTAAAAATACGTACGTCAAGGTCTCGCATATCATCATTCAAAAAATATTTGTTTTAATAACACAAAAACAAGGATGATGCAAGATTGAATTTAAAATCTTTTAAGAGCATTTTTTTGTGTAATCAAAATTTTAATGGTCTTATATGTTTTATTCCTTTTGGTGTTGAATATGGTTTTTCCTATAAAATTTATAATTTATGGTATTTGTAAACTATAATTGTTTGTTTTGGAAAAAAAAAAAATAAAGAACACTCAAGGTTCTTATGTTAAATTGCCCATCTGTAGGTACTTAATGTAATGTTTTAATTTGTATAAAAACAAACAAACCTAACTAAAATAAAAACTTAAGAAAAGTGACGTAATCAAATCAATTGAAATCGATCATTCACACGTACGTTTTGATTTGCATTTTTATTTGTTTGTACTTCAAAATTAAATTTCAATCAGATGTTTTATTAGACAGAAATTTATTTAGATCCCATTATCCCACCCGTCAATATAATTTACAAAAAAAAATCAAATCATGAATCAAAAATGAACTCTGTCAGTTGCCACTTAGCTTGTGCCAAATAATTAGCACTTCAAATCTACATAAATACAAAAAAATCTTAATTTGATATGGATACATCTTCTACACATTATATTCTATTATTTTTGTATGTAATCTATCAAAGGAACAATTAAATAAATTGGAAAATAATACTACTAGCGCCGCCGCGCCGTTCGTCGTCCCTTACCAATGCTGTGCAATTTAGTTCTGTTTGTTTAGTTTTTTTTTTTGTATTCAATTGAATTTATTTAATTTCACGATCCACTAACTAAGAACACACTAAGTTTGCTTTATTTTGTTGTCTGTAGTTGCTGATCTGTAGCAACGTGGGGCTATTTAAATGAAGGTCAATTTTGTTATGACACATTAGAACTATGTTGATTATTGAATAAACCTTGAGTACTGATTGATTTTTTTTTAAAGTGAGATTTTTATTTATATTCCAAATTGTTATGATGCTTCTTGCTGTCTATGGTTTTAAACTGATATAAAAACAATTTTTGTTTGATTTTATATTCGATAAGATCAATCCTAAAATAGTTAAACTCAAACAAAAATAATACTGCTAATTAACTTTAAAAGTTGCCAAACGGAAATTGGAAACCATCAAAATTGAATTTGAGTTTAATTTTGATTACCTCAAAAAATTAGTCAGATTTTTTATATTGTTTTCTTTTGGATTTATAAAATTAGATAATGGATGTTAATTTTATTGTTAATAGATTTGTAAAGGTTCTAATCAATTGAATTTTTCTTAGAACAAAAAAACATATTTATATGTGTCAAAATGATTGCTTTGTGTTAACTGACACTTTAAAATAAATAAATTCAGTCTTAGTTTGCATTTTATGTAATTTTGTATTTGACACTTCCCACAAAGTGCACACGCGATAGCTATCATCTTTGACGTTGACAGACTAGAAACAAAGTGTTATATATCGTTTGCATGTGTTAAAAAAAGTGACATTTAAATTTTGTTCGTGCTTTTTTGTTTTTTTTTTTTAATAACCATATTTTGCTTTGATTTTAATTTACGAATGTGATTATGTCAATGAATGGTGTTTTTTTTCATTTAAATAGATAAATGCATTTAAATACAATACTATGTATGATTATGTTGATTTAATCTTATACACTGTTTTATAACGTGTTTTTTATTTAATAAACCTTGACTATTGAAGAAATATGACATGTTTTATGGCAAAACTATAATTTTCGTGTCAAAATCGCACTAAATTAAACGAATGTGTTTAAACACTTTGAATGCATTTTTAAGCGTGTACTGTTTCATTTTAAACAATGGCGTAGTTCTTACTTGTCAAATGTCAAAAGATGACAGCCTTTAAACATGAACGCTCTTATTAGAAAACTATTTCTTACTATTCGAATCCTGACTAATGGGCCAACTATATAAGACTATATAGATGTCAAAAAACCGAACGTAAAGTTATCAGAAGTTATCGTCAAAACAAAATGCAACCATAATGGATTCCAGTAGCTTAAGCAAATTTGACATTTAAATGACACTTGCGTAATTGTGCGAAAGTTAACGAAATTTAACGAAACTGAAAAGAACGTCTATTATGGTTAGAGGCATATAAGGCTGCGTGTTGGTTTGTTAACTTAAGCTGGCTTAAGCTCGTTTAAGCTTATTATAGTTGGACCTTAAGAATTGATGGATCATCCAACATCGACGCCTGGAAAAGTCACTTTTTATATTCATTCATTAAAGAGGCTCTTCCTTTCAATTAATAAATAAGATTAAACAACTACTAAATAATTAAATAAAAACTATATATATGAATGTTATTAATTAAAATAGGGCTTACTTTAGAAAAAACTAGGATTTTCATAGTAAAAAAACCTAAATTTGCAGAATACTCTTAAGACTCCTCACATATTATTTAATTATTGTTTAAATAAATCTTATCGGCTAACCTCGAATTAAGTTCAAAATAAACTTGTATTCAAACAATGAATTACTTTTGTAATTATATCTACGCCTAATGAAACCATTTGTTTACAAAATAAAACAAAAACCTTCAATTTATGATAGCCTCACACTTAAGTAAGATATCTCAAAGTAGTTACAAATTTATACTTTAACGCACATATGTATGCAGTATATACATGAAATTAAGCATATATTCTCTTTAGAAGAATAAAAAAACATTAATATTTGTTTTTACAATTTAAAGAATTAAATTCTACTTCAAATTCTATAAGTAACCTACAAGGCAACAAGGAAGTGACAATTTTTGTTTTAATATAAAACTATAAATCTAGCTAATTATTATTATCATTATTTATTTTGCTGTATTTACTTTTTTTGTACTATAAGCATTTTTTTAAAGTGCGAACGATACTTGCATACATTATTATCTTATTCTTATCATTGTTTTAATAGCATGTTTAAATATATAAAAATAAATATGAATGACAATTCTGTATATGAAAAATGTACACACGAGCATATTTAGTTGGTTTTTGTGGTTAAGGTTCTAATAGCTTAACTCATTATGTTTGCTTAGCAATAATAAAAAAAAAAGTTCTTCTAGTTTATGTTTATTAAAAGTAGATACCATCTTAGAACATTTCATTCTAGATCTTTTTTTATTGCGGTGGAAAACTAACTTAACTCAAACAATAATAATTCAGGAAATGTGATAAGCAATAAAAAACGACATAAGTGTTTCAAAAATATTAAATTGAATTGTTTCCCAGAAAATCGAGTTTAAAAAGCAAAAAATTTGATAAGTTAGGATGATTTTGTTCTGAATCATGAGGGGTTTTTGCCTCCCTCTTTTAATTGGATTGAAAGGCTTTAACCCTAAGGACGTTTTTGCTACTCAAAAACTATTTAAGATAATAATTCTGGAGGGAAAATTGTTTTAAAGGACAAAACTCCTTAAAAGCTGATAATGCCTTGATTTAAATGACGTAATTGAGCAAGGGTTAAATTCCACCGTGCTTTCGTCTACCTTCCAAAAAGACTCCACTTTTCATAAAACCATAACAAATATCTTCATTTATTTGTCAAAAAATCATATAAATTAAGCTTGCAAAAGATCTCATTATCTCAACACAAAAAAACTTCCCTATTACTTCATAAATATTTATAAACTTATATATTAATTTTAACATATGATTTCTTGAAACTAAGTCAACTTGAACACGCCTCATAACGATAAAATTCATAATCAGCTATTTTTTTTGTTTGTATTTTATTTTATGCGTGCTAGTTTAACTTACTCATAGGGCAAACTCCTAAGGCCGCTCTACCAGTTTTGATATGCCTAATTCTTCCACTAATAGCCATTACCCTAGATTTATTTGGTACAAACAAAAATAAAACACAATATTATCCCAAAAAAAGCACCTACTCACACGCAAAACAAAAATATAGATATACTTATGTTAAATCTGCAAAAGAAAAGTTATACTATATCTTTTAAGGTTATCTCATTTAGTGAATCTGTTTTAATTATTGCGTGGTATGGTACAAATTGTTGGAATTACATAAAGGGTAGGCCAAATTTAAGTTTGTGTCTTAAATATATCAACATCTTTCAAGACTTTGATAATGGTTTCAGGCTGAAGCGTTCACACAGATTGCTTTGATATTAAGTGCCTAGATAATTTCCCTTCACACTGTGGTAGAATACTGACTTTCTATAAAGATTGACAACTGTCATTAGTGTCAAAATAACGTGTAATTTAAAAATAAACCACTACAAGGCCCACCCTGTATATTTTGTGTTTACACTCAAGCACGTGTATAGTGTAAATATAACATCAAAGTGTAAACAAACCTTTGTAAGTGCTCAGAAAATTTCCCTTCACACTGTGGTATAATACTGACTTTCTTTAAAGATTGACAGCTGTCATTAGTGCCAAAATAACGTGTGATTTAAAAATAAACCACTACAAGGCCCACCCTGTATATTTTGTGTTTACACTCAAGCACGTGTATAGTGTAAATATAACATCAAAGTGTAAACAAACCTTTGTAAGTGCTCAGAAAATTTCCCTTCACACTGTGGTATAATACTGACTTTCTTTAAAGATTGACAGCTGTCATTAGTGCCAAAATAACGTGTGATTTAAAAATAAACCACTACAAGGCCCACCCTGTTTATTTTGTGTTTACATTTAAGCACGTGTACAGTGTAAATATAACGTCAAAGTGTAAACAAACCTTTGTAAGTGCTCAGAAAATTTCCCTTCACACTGTAGTATAATACTAACTTTCTTTAAAGATTGACAGCTGTCATTAGTGTCAAAATAACGTGTGATTTAAAAATAAACTACTACATTGCCCACCCTGTTTATTTTGTGTTTACATTTAAGCACGTGTATAGTGTAAATATAACGTCAAAGTGTAAACAAACCTTTGTAAGTGCTCAGAAAATTGCTCTTCACACTGTGGTATAATACTGACTTTCTTTAAAGATTGACAGCTGTCATTAGTGTCAAAATAACGTGTGATTTAAAAATAAACCACTACAAGGTCCACCCTGTATATTTTGTGTTTACATTTAAGCACGTGTACAGTGTAAATATAACGTCAAAGTGTAAACAAACCTTTGTAAGTGCTCAGAAAATTTCCCTTCACACTGTAGTATAATACTAACTTTCTTTAAAGATTGACAGCTGTCATTAGTGTCAAAATAACGTGTGATTTAAAAATAAACTACTACATTGCCCACCCTGTTTATTTTGTGTTTACATTTAAGCACGTGTATAGTGTAAATATAACGTCAAAGTGTAAACAAACCTTTGTAAGTGCTCAGAAAATTGCTCTTCACACTGTGGTATAATACTGACTTTCTTTAAAGATTGACAGCTGTCATTAGTGTCAAAATAACGTGTGATTTAAAAATAAACCACTACAAGGTCCACCCTGTATATTTTGTGTTTACATTTAAGCACGTGTACAGTGTAAATATAACGTCAAGTGTAAACAAACCTTTGTGAGTGATGTATGAAATATGCGGGCTTACAAAAAAACCTAAATATTTGCTAAGTACAAGAGGGATCATTTAACTTATTTCGTATAAGCTATGCTAATACGTACACGGAAATGTTTTAGCAATTAACATTATTGTATTTATATTAGAAGACACAAAAAAAGATTGTTGCTGCGGGGCTTTAATGGATAATTAAATTTTATGACAGGTAGCAATATCAGTATAACAATATATATAAAATTGTTATACAGTGAGTGCTGATGATTATCGTGGAACTTTTTACACACCATCCATCCCCACCTTAATATTATGTCATGGCTAGTTGAATTTTTTCGCACGCTTATATTAAGCCGGGTGTGATATACACACGACCTTGTAATAGATCATTAAGTAATACTTTTTGGAACTTTATAAGTTTATACTTATACCTACCTGCCTACTATATCAAGACTCAACAACTCTCATAAGAACTCTTGACTGGCAAATTAGCATAGACTGAAGATGTTGTGTCTTTATTTGAATTTCAAGTTTGAATTAGAAGTACATAATGTCTTGACTAATGATAATGAAGTCGAAGTGGATAGCATTAGTGGCTGGATCTATCTTTACCTAACACCATCAACACTTTTTGAAGATGTTTCGTTAAAAGATTTGAATTTTAAGTAGACAGTCACGCTTCGATTTTAGCATATTATAAAATAATAATTTGAATAAGTGTATAATCTTTGTGAAGATTAGAAAAATGTGTGTGATAACTTAAAATGAAGCGAGACCTTTTTTTTTTTTGTTTTGTAATTTAAAATTCGGATTGTTGGAATGTAACCCAATTTTAAAATGTATATCGGCGATCACATGGTTGAAATTTATCAATGGCGATCCTTCTATCAGCTGTCAAAAAAGAAACAGTGTTACCAGTTTGAAAATAAATTGCAGCTTGTGTATGTTTCATGATTCTTGGTGAATTCTTTTCCTTTTGTCTGGTTATCTTGAATTTTCTATTCTTTTTCTCTTAATTCTGATTGAAATACAAAAGCTAATGGTTGTTTTTTTATTTATTTCCAGAATCAATAATAAATCGTCATAATCCCACTCACAGAAACAGTACAGCAAGTGATGTAGCTAGTACAAGTGATGAAGTTAATTCAGTGAGTAGTCATGAAGACCTCTCCGATACTTATGATTTGGTAAAAGTGAATAAGAAAACTGCCCGAGCTAGACGCAATCGCAAACAGCGTCGTCAACAGCAGCAACAATTACAAGAACAACAATCACTGCCAGATCAACAACAGCAGCAGCAAACACAACAACAACAAACACACCAACAACAACAATCAGCATCGACACATCAAAAGAAACAAAATAAAAACATTTCAAATTCGTCATCTTCGATAGCATCATCTTCGTCGTTGTCATTGTCGTCATCATCATCATTGTCGTCGTCACCACCATCGACACCAAACAGCTTATTTCAGCAACAAAAACTCAGCAAATCTTCTCGAAGAAATGGCAAGAACAACAACAACAACCACAACACTGCCACAGCACAACAACACCCACTATCGAAAACTGCCAAGAATCTTTTGCACTGCTCCGAAACACCATCTTCGTCGGCAACAAATTCGGTTTCTTCATCACCTACTGCCTCACCAAAAGCCAAAAGGATCGGAAAAATTCGTCATCTATTTGAATCTCCCCTCAGTTTGGTGGATGTTTTGTCGGAATATGAAATTGCCAGTTATTTGCGTCAGTATGTTCCTGATGCTAAAAAGCTGAGAAATTTTGGTTATCCCGTTGAGAGCACTGTTTACGAGGGATGCATTGAGATCTATAAAAGTGTGCCGAGCTTTTTCCCACCACGTGCCACTGCTACAACAAGACATCATCATCCAGTAGGTGTGGTGAATTCCACCGATGGTCTTAGGAGTTTCACCTCTCCCAATCGCAAACTGTCATCGGGAGACAGTGGCAAGGGCAGTGGGACATCAACTCCATTGTCATACAATGCCAGCCCAGCTGACAGTGACTACTCAGAGGAAGAGAATACCGCTGATATGATATACTCACAGGTGGTCGAGAAGAATTGTGTGCGCTGCAGAAAACCATTTAAAGTCACCACCAGTGGTGAGTTCATTACTCGAGAACCATGCAACTATCACTGGGGAAAGCAAGAAGCTGGTGAATACATGGACGAAAAGGGTGATTCAACATCAATCACTTTCTTTTCGTGTTGCAAGAAGGTGCCACCAGAGCCGTGCACACAAAACCACGTACATGTCTGGACAGACATTACATCGGGCCTTAACGGACCCTACACAGACTTTGTGCACACGGAGCCTAGGCGTCGTCTGAGCAAAATCGGCTCAACAGACGACGACGTCAAGATATACGCTCTTGACTGTGAAATGTCGTACACCGGCTTCGGCATGGAAGTGACAAAAGTCACTGTAGTCTCATACAACGGAACTCCCGTCTACGAAAGTATTGTCCATCCCAGATCTGAGGTCGGCGATTACAATACTCGATTCTCGGGGGTTAGTGAAAAAGATTTCGCACCCGGAAGCGAAGCAAGAACACTCGAAACAGTACAAAATGATTTGCTTGATCTCATTGATGCCGACGATATACTTATCGGGCATGCGCTTGAAAACGACCTTAGATCCCTCCGGATAGTGCACAAGCGCATTGTCGACACTGCTATCATATATCCACATCCAAATGGTTTTCCCTTCAGACGCGGATTGAAGAGCATAGTTACCGCTGAACTAGGCCGCGAAATACAAGTCGACGAAGCCGGCCATAGTAGCTTAGAAGATAGCTTGGCATGTCTCGAACTGATGCTCTTAAAGGTGCGTTCCGATTGGCGAGCCAAATCCACTAAAAAGGCAAAATCCGAAACGCAGCCTATTATTCCCAAGTCCGAACAGTTTGTGGTGATCTCCCAACATCAATCCGCTCTGAAAGCGTAGAGAGTGCAATCAAGCCAAACATAATGCTTCGCAACTACGAGCTTGCTTTGTTTGTAAGGCTTAAAACAAAACATATTTTTTTATAAATTACTGTTTCATTTTGATAGAAGAAAGAAAAACAAAAACAAATATAAATATTTTAAAACAAAATTGTTATAGGGTAAAAATATTGTAAATTCGTTCGATCTTTACAAAAGTAAAATTTAAAACAAAACAAAAACACCTTACCATAAAAAAAAAACACAAGCAAAACAAATAATTAAGTGGAAATCTATTAAATATACCTACAAAACAAAAATGGAGCGGAATTTTAAAAAAATATATATATAACGAACTGATTTATTGCTGTGATTTTCTCTTTTTCTCATTTTTAATATAAAACAAAAATATAAACAAAAAATATCTAAAACAGACATTTTTGTATTTTCCACAATATCATTTTTTGTATATCAGTTAAAAAAATTATTTAAAAAAAAATAAAAACAAAAAATATGTCCACTCCATAATTTATCGTGTGATGAAGAAAATTCTTCATTTGTCCATAATATTTTTTTTTTTATTTTATTTAACACTTTTATAATATTTATTGAAAGCAAACAAAACTTACTGAACTAAAAATCATCTACCATCATCGCATCATCATATTTTACATTTATTTTGTTGTTGATAAAAATAAAAATTCTTTATATCTTTACATACATTTAATTTTAATTAAAAAACAAAATATACAAACTAAGTTTTAAGATTAGAAAATAAGACACAAAAAAATATAAACAATGTTTTTAATGTAATGTAAAACAATAAAATTAAAACAATGCAAACTTTTTTTTGTCAATTTTTAGGTTTGTTCCTAATTTGTACAGAGAAATGTAATTAATAATATTATTTAAAAACAACAATTAGTTGACTTGAAAGAAATGAAAAGAAATATTTTGTTTTAAAGCATTTAGTCAAGCAGTTTATATAAGTAGTACCTTTTGTATTTGCAAAAACAAATTTTTGGCAAACATTTTACAATATAAAATATGTTTGTATGTTTTTTGATGAATAACAATAACAATAATTTAATGCTATACAAGAACACACGAAAGTTAAACTGAGAAATGATGAAGTGAAGTGAAGTTTCTGAAACTGATCGGAAGAGAATAAAAATGCTACTTTATTTTTTTACAAAACAAAGCCCAAAATGTTTTTTTATTTAATTGCTGAATTGGAAATTTGCAATCTTTGGATGTTCATAGTAATGGGAAGACATTTAATTTCACTATTTTCATCATGGTATATCAAGAACCATTTTAAACACCAACAAAGCTGCTGAGATTAAGGTTTTGATAAAATTGCATATCGAGACCTTACCGTCGTTTTATCCTAAACGACACTTTCAATAATAAAGAACCTAAATAATTAAATCTTGCTGCATGAAGCCTTGAAGGCTATTGTCAGTTTTTAGCTTAAGCATAATTAATAATTTCCAATACTGACTTAGGGCAGCGTTGACGTTTGTCCCCTTAAGGTGCAATTTGGCACCTTTTTTGCGTTCGATCCCCGTGGCCACGAATTTTTTAGAAATTGCCCAATTGGCCCCTTTTAACGATTTTACTAGTAATAAAAAAATGTTCAAGGATAAATTATGATATCTTTTATCTTATCCAGTCTTTAAGCAAATTAATTAAAAATCGGTAACGAAGTTTCATACTGAACTTGAACTGAACTCTGTCGGTTTATACTCCGAAAAAAAACGTACTGGACGCTGTCTTTTTATAATTCGAAAAAATTACTATCCACTGAATGTTGTCATTTTTAATCGAAATTCGAGTTTTGACAGTAGAGAGGGACAACACTAAAATTTGTATAGAATGGTTTGGAAAAATTAAAGACTTATCTATGTTGTTTTGTTTAGCTGAATGACGTTCAATTTTTTGGTTTTGTTTTGAGAATTGAAAAAAAAAAGATGAAAAGGTAATTTATTTCATAAATTTTGTGAAAATGGTAATAAAAATAAACAATTTTTGAAGATTTCTAACCATCACACCGAAACATTTGTACCGTTTTTTTTTTCAATGGTGTTCAATTTTCGTATGTTGGCCCCTTTTTTATTATCGGGTCCCTTTTTTGTACCCTTTTTGATTTTTTCAGCGGCAACACTGAGGGTATGAGTGGTTTCAAGGAACATCAGTAAGCTTTTGATTTTTAGCAGAAAAGGTTCGATATGTTTAAAGACTAATTTATGCAATATGAAACATTGACGTTTAATGTAATTAAATATGCAATTTCAAGAAGGTAACATGTCGGATATTTTGTCAAATACGCTTTTTATATTAATGTGACGTAAATTCGACAGCACATTTCTGGTATTAATTCTACCATTTTTTTATTAATTCAATCTTAAACCTATCTTAAAGCTAGACAAAAATTCATAAAACTAGCCTAATTATCCATAGCTTAAAACTTACGTAATGGTTCCATACGGACACTCTAAGTTAAACTATAACACTTAATACTAACGGCTTTCGGCCCTAAGATCTATTTTACTTCAATTAAATTTTATTTATTTTTGTATTTATTAGAAAATTTGAAAAAAAAAAAAACTAACCGAAGGAGCTCTGCTCCGCCTTGTGCCATGGACGTCCCGGTTTTACAGGAGTCGCCTATCCACGGTTCGTCGTCTGACGTGGTAGATTAATGGAACTGCCAATCTATCCTGTATCAGACCGCATCTATCTAAAAAGAGGAATGCCTCTGGAGAAATGAAGCCGCTCAATCGTGCACTTTCAAAATACTCGTCGTTCAGTTAGAACATCCCGAAAATTAAATTGTTGGTCGAAGACATAGCACTTGCAATATTACCTAGAACGAGTTTTATCACGAAATTGTCAATTCTGTTGATTGAGCCCCTTTGTATAGGACCTCGTTGGAATAGTAATGCATACAGTGTCGTAAACACTGCCGCTCAAACACCCGAAACTTCTCCATCTGGGAAAGAGCAACGTTAAACCTTACAGGAAAACCATAAACGATCATCGGCCGTATAAGGGCCATGCAGCAAACTACCTTCACTCTGGGGTCAACCCGTCTGCTGTAAAACAGCCGTTTCGTCAGAGCGAAGGCTCCTCTGGTCCTGGTCAGAGCAGCATTTATATGTCTGTCGAAATATAAATACTGATCTAACCAGATACCGAGGTACTTCACTACACTTTTGCTCGCTAATGGCTAGCCGTGAAGATCAACGATGACCATCTTGCTCCAATTCTTGCACGTATCCCTCGTGGCCCTAGCCAACGTAGTCCGGAACATAATTGTCTCCGACTTCTGGACATTTATTTTCAGTTTCCAGTAGTCGCAATATCGCTGAATCTTGTCGAAATCACGCTGCAAGAGAATTCTAATAACCTCAACCTTTCGGGCCGTTCTGTACGCAATTAGATCGTCGGCGTACGCAATTGCTTTTGTAAGACTACCTATCAGATCCCTGGTGTAAATTCTGAAGAGAATCGGCGAATTCACCGCGCTCTCTGTTGAACACCATTTTAAACTGAGAATGTTGTGGTAGAAGTTACATTGCCACTTTTGACAACAAACTTTCTACCGTTAAGCATATCATAAAGTATATACAACAATGGCTTGTTTATGCCAAGCCTGCTCAGTTTTAGGTAAAGATCCTCTAACCATACGGTGTCAAAGGACTTTTCCAAATCAACTATAACAGAACCTGTGCATTGTTGTATTGATTTATTCCATTGGATATCAGTAACGAGTTTGACGCAGCATGAATTGTGTCACGACCAGGTTTGAACCCGAACTGTTTATCCGGAATTATTTTGTTGTCCGCAGCCCACTTAGTCAGAGCCCTATTAATGATCTTTTCGAAAACTTTGCTGATGCTCGGAAGAAGACTTATCGACCGAAGATTTGACGGGTTGGAGTTGTCCTTTCCTTTTTTCGAGAGAGGATGAACCACGGCGGTCTTCCAATGCACTGGATAATAAGCATTATTCAGTGCATTGTTAAAGAGTGTGGTGTAAATGTCAATTGCTTCCATCGGTAAATGTCTTAGTACAACGTTGGACATACCATCATTGCATATTCAATTAAAAAAAATTTGTTCAGACATTTTTTGTTGAGTTCTTTTGAGCTAAGCTATTAGTTGTCAAACCATATTTGTTCCTTTAAGCAGCGCCCCCCATATTTACCTGTTTCATGTTCATGCTAACAGATTTTTTTAATTTCAATTACAAATAGCATGAAATTTGTTGGAATTAACGGGTATCGTCAAGTTTAGTTGAAATGGAGGATGGATAGAAAATAATCATGCCTATCACAAGATCCCTTCGGAGAAATCCCCGAATGAAAAATTCCCCTACTAATCCCGAAAAAAAAACAATCAGAAGATCCGAATTGATTTTAAAAATGCATTGCCTGATTCAAGAAAATCTTCGTCCATTTTCGAAATCAGCTGTTCAATGTCGAAAAAAGTAATCAACACACCAGAAACTAAAATCCATTAAGTTAAAAAAAATCCCATAAATTTCCCAGAATCATTTTTAACCTTTTTTATTCTGGAAAAAATTGAGGTTAGCGCACTTTTTACGACTAAAATTGATTCTTATCAACTTTTAACATTGATTTTATTGAAAATATTATATGAAACTACCAATTTTACTACTAAACAAAACTGCAACATTTTCAGGAGTATGTTTATTGATGATCTGGCAGCACTGTCCTTCCTGTCAGATTTATTTAGTCAAATTCTATGTCTGGTTTCCGAGAGAGTGCTTTACACAGTTTATTGTATTGGTGTTTATTTGTTGTTTTCGGCCTTTAAAATCGTAAATAAATAAAATTATAAATAAATAATAACAAGACTAAGTTGAAAGAACTCACATTTTTTCAAATAATTGTTTCAAACAACTAATTTTCTTAGTCTACGAAAGAAAAAACCTGTAGTAGAAAAGTACAACATACATATTTTAAGTGTTTTCGAGGCTGTTGATACCAAACTCTACGAATTTCGAATTTCGTACCAGATTTTCCACTTTTCGGGATTGGTAGTCTTTTTTCTATTACGACGCGACGTAGCTCGTGATAGGAATGAATTCTACATGCGAGTAGATCTCGCGTTTAGAAATCTTCGATAGGTGAATTTTTAGATACCCAAATTGAGTGAGCTTGTTAAAAATAAAAACAAATTTCAGCTTTTCACAAAAAGCAGAGAAACATTTTTAAACAAAGTTTTTAATGGATCATTTTAATAATTTGCTGAATTTTTACCAAAAAATGTAAAAATCAATTTTTAGGTTCCTTCAAATTGAATCAGCTGTTCTGTCAGACACCCACATGTACCAGAAATTTCCGAACACCTTCTCATTCCCTTTTTTGACATTCCAGCTCTATTGGATCAGCTGTTCTTTTACATGTAGGACATTTAGAAAAAGGTATCTGGACATCCTATCTGTCTGAGATTGAACGAAATCAGTTTGTTTAAGTTTCTTTTTTTTTACCAAGTTTACCAAGTTTAACAACTTTACTCGTAACTCAACACTTTACTGTGACAAGTAATAATGTAGATAAGATTAGCTTTAAAGAACTTTAAACAGATTACTAATGATATGACAGTGATCCCCGTTCTTTTTTTTTTCAATTAGTGATCATATTATAGTTTATCATTTGAGTTTTTCAGCTGCAAACCAATTTGAGAAATTTCTTATAAAAGATCTGTGACTTATGGTAGGCATTCAACTTCCGTCTGTGTAAAGCGGTCAGCAAATATAATTTAAAATTCAGTTTACGTTTATTACCGCCCCAAAAAATAATATTCAAAACGTCCTTGTTTCGTTGTTTCCTATAAGATGCCGCCACAATACCACTTATTGTAATTATTTATTATTATATTCAACAACAAATTCATGATGAAAATACTAATAAAACAAAAATATCAAACATGAATAAAATAAAATAATACGAGTAACAAGGAAGCGAACGGAAGCACCATGAATCAGAAGTTTGTGACGGTAGCACATGTCTCTTAGACATCGTGCGTCGGCGTCGCATCAGTGACTTCAACAATTGTACCGGTACCGGTACGTTGAATCCTCCGAAATCTTTTATGCAGCGGTGGCGCTGGCGTTCATCATTAATTTATTGTTGATTTCAATTCAATTTCATTGGTTGAGAAAAAGTGTAATACCTATCTATACCTCGTACATATATGTACCTAAGCTACCAGACGGTGAAAGTTTTCCGTGAAATATTGTAATAAAATATTATCTGCTTTGCTTTTGCTGGGATATTGCAATCTTATACGTGAATTCAAAGAGATTTTTATTTCATTTTTCATTTCGTTAAAGAAAAAAATATGTGATACTTCATTATGACGATTAAGTTTTCTCGTGGTTTGCTTTTGTTTGGGTTTTTATAATTTTTATTTTGCCATTATTGCAATAAACTCTATGACATTCACTTTATTTTCTCTCTGTCTGTCTGTCTATCTGTCTGTTTATTTGTCTGTTTGTCTGAATGTCTTTCATTCATTTTGACTTCGACGATTTACTTCGGTGAGTTTGTCACGCTTTTATTTAACCGTCAATATCAGCACGAAGTTTAAGTTGGAAGGTATTATGTTTTTTTTGTTTTTCTTTACTTTGTCTCTCTCTCTCTTCTCCTTTTTTATATCTCCGTCTTTCTTTCTCACAGTTTGAACTCTTTTTTGTTCGTTAACTATTTAAGTTGGATTGTATTACGTTTTGGTTACTTATTATTTTTATTTGTTGTAATTTTAAGCGAGTATATCATTCAGGGTTTTCACGCAGAGACGTTGAACTTGAATTAATATAGTCAGAGAGACTTACAACAACGTCGTCGTCGTCGTCGCGTCGGCGTCAGAGATTGTAGTCGTGTGAAACATAAATCTGCATCACGAATTAATTTTTATTTAATTTTAAGTGATCCTGACATTGTTAAGATCTATTCCTTACTTCTTCATAGGATGTACAAATTGTTTATTATTAATTATGGGACAAGCGTTAAACATTTTTTGATCACGGTTATTGGTAACTTTATTGCCAAAAAAAATGGGAATGACTTGGCTTAGAAGGGTTGGATAGGAGTTGTCGGTGTTTATTGATTTTTAATTCCCGAACATTGCAATGATAGGGGAAGATAGAGCGTGGTAAGGCATTCAACATTCACGTAGTACGGCTTTAAAATTAATCTCTCTACTTCATAGCACGGTCGAAGTTGAGCTCAAGGGTAAACTGATAGTTAAAATGCTTAAGGGGAGAAATGCAACTGGCTATTTCACTAGAACAGAGTCCGTTAAAACAACGTTAAAAAAGGGTGATACAACAAATTTACGACGATGCCCGAATGACAAAATCGAGTTGATGATGTTAATGTCACCAATCATTTTAAAAGTTCTTCTTTGAATACTGTCCAAGAGGCTT
Organism: Eupeodes corollae; assembly: GCF_945859685.1. Classification (NCBI taxonomy): domain Eukaryota; kingdom Metazoa; phylum Arthropoda; class Insecta; order Diptera; family Syrphidae; genus Eupeodes; species Eupeodes corollae. The sequence goes on along the minus strand of NC_079148.1, from coordinate 24,699,458 downwards.
AAATAAGTTACTGAAGCACCGGTCCAGAGATGGGAGCTATTGAAATTCAAGTTTCGGACGCATATAGGATTTGTAGATTTTACTTTGTTGGTGCATGCTCCTAACCAACTTATATCCAGCTGCATTAAAGAGCTCGGCATTCAAGCCATCCGCTCCAGCGGCTTTATTAGACTTCAGCTTAGATATGGCAATCTTTACTTCGCCTAAGTCGAGAGGACAGGATTGTTGGCTTTCGTCGTCTATGTTGAATGGATCATCCTGCCTGACATCGGAATTCGGTTCGTCGCCGCCGTTATACAGTCTGCAGAGACTGCGGTTCTCTATGATGTTTCCACTTTCGTCTTTGCAGCCTTCGGTTCTAGGTTTATGTACCTGAGAATTTTGCTTCACCTGTTCATAAAACTTTCAAACTTCATTGATGCTTTTAAATCTCTCAACAATTTCGACCGCACGCTTCTCATGCCCTCTCTGAGAAGTCGGTGTTCCTCTCGCCTCTTCTGCTCATAGAGCTCATGAGCAGATATCGTCCTTTAATGTAGCGCCGTTTTGCGTGCCTGTTGTTTGGCTGCATTTGCCTGCCGACATTCCTCATCAAATCAGGGGTTCCTTGTTGGTGGCTGTTTGAACCCAGCACATCAGAGGCGGCTTCTCTGATTGCATCTTAGCAATGTTGCCACTTTTTTTTCGATACATTGTGTTGGCGGCAGAGAACTACTTGTAACTCGGTCAGAAAAGGCTTTGGCGATCTCTTGCGATTGTAGCCCTTCGACCAGCACCTTCATATTTTGCCTTGGGTCTTGAAACCCGTAGTGCTACCTTGGCTACAACGAGGTAGTGGTCCGAGTCGATTTTAGCTCCTAGGAAAGTTCGTACATCCATGATGCTGGAAGCGTGTCTGACGTCGATCGCAATATGGTCAATCTGGTTGACGGTAGATTGGTCCGGAGAAGTCCAAGTCCCTTTGTGGATGTTGAGGTGTGGAAAACGTGTACTGGCTGCCATGACGTTTCGCCCCGCAGCAAAATCTATGAGCCTGAATCCATTGTCGGAAGTGTTGTCGTGCAGGCTGTTTTTCCCGATTATTCCACCAAAGATGTCTTCCCTTCCTAGCTTGGCATTAAAATCACCCAGGACTATTTTAATATCGTAGCTATATATTTTGTCTAAAAGCTCGAAGAACATATCTTTGGTGTCGTCGTCTTTCTTTTCTGTGGGGGCGTGCGCGCATATCAGGCTAATGTTGCCGAATTTAGCCTTGATGCGTATGGTCTGGCTCCAATGACGAAGCCGCATCCAAATAAGCGCTGTTGGTTTTCGTGGTAGCAGTCACCATAGTAAATATCGCAGTTTTTCATCCTTTTTTTGCACGGCCCATCCCATCGTATTTCCTGGATGGCGGTGATATCTGCTTTATATCGTTCTAGGGCCTCCGCTAATTCTTCGGCCGCACGTGGTCTGTTAAGGGACCTAACATTCCACGTGCATATCCGAAGTTCGTTGTCCTTAATTCGTTTTCGTAGGTTGTCAACAGTAAATCCGTCCGTATCCAAGGCTTGTTGGTGCTTCGCAACTATGATGTTTTTACGAGGCCAGGAAGTCACCCCGACGGCAAAACCCCAGCCTGGAGGGCCAGATCCATAGTATAACTCCAAGGACGGGGAGCCGGATAGGTCTGGGCTTCGAATAAGTCGTAGAAACCCTATAAGGTGTTCACTAAGTAGTGCAACCTAACTTGAACTGTAGACACCATCCTTGATTCCATCTCAGGAATTCCTCCGCTGGCGTCTGGATAAGGAGAGCTGCCTTAGTGGAAACACCTTTCCCCCTCTCTCGTAGATATTTGTGAAGTAAAATTCTGAATTTAAAACTCATGACATGGGTCAAAAAATACGTTCAAAGAATAAAGCAGAGTACAAATGAAGTCCCTGATGTTATCTGAATCTGCCCAATGATGTTCCTGATTTTCTTAAACTTGACCGAATTTTTATCTAAGCTCGAGAAACAAAAGATTAAAAGTCGTTTCTGAAAAGGCATCTAGACGTATCCACTTTACTTGTCTCATTTATTTCTTAAATTGTTTCACTCATATTGCACAACAAATATTTGAACGTATAATTGCTTCTTTGATTTAAAAACAAAACAAAATCACTGACCCGACTTGATATTTTCTAAAATAAATGGGAAATCTAATTCAAAAGAAGCCTCCTGCCGAAAGAAAATTAATTACATAATCATTAGGAGAGTTCATTGTATTTATCACGTCCAATAAGTCTCGAGGTCTGATCAAAGATTTTAGAATTTCAAAATATGTATAGGTACCATATTATTGGTATCACCGTCACCATCACCATCAACATCACCATCGCCAGAAAACCATCCAATTTGTTTAAACAAAACCAAATTGCACATTGTACGTTTCAGCGTTGAGCATCATTCATTCAGGTGGCACGATAATTTCAAATTTCAGAGAGTCTTTAGTGGTATTTCTTTTTATTGACAATTTAAATTATTTAAAACCCAGCTAGTAACAAAAAAAAATCGAAAGATGAACTGACGAAGAAGACGTTAACGATAAATTTAGATCACCTAGAAAAGAATGCATTCGATAGATTGGAATTCACTTCACGTCGTCCTTTGCCCAACAATACAAAAATCTATTTTAAACACCGATGATAGATTTTCGAGTTGAAAATAAAAAAGAAATGAAGAAATATTTCACTCGACTTGCCAAAGGCTATCGAAAGCTCTTTGTACTTCGTTGTCAACTTTAATTTGAATTTTGTATTGAATTTTATAAAATAGAAACTTTGTAGTTTGCAATTTGTCTGTTTGTCTGACGTGAACTCTGATCTATAAGGTGGTTAGTTAACCGAACAACTTACATATATTGTATTAAGCTTAAAATTCTAAACCTATGGCAATTGGATGAAAACCTGGAGCTCGTCCAAAGTCTTATCATAACGACGGGTATGACCATATTTTTGGAAGCAACTCAGAGATCTCAATTTCAATGACCTCAGATGGTTTTCTTCATTTCAAACCAATTTTCATCTGAGTGTTCAGTTGTTCAAACCTAAAAGTTTGAACTGAATATCGAATTTTTCTACTACGAGCGACCTCTGATGAAATTCACGTTGTGTATTAACAACTGTACCGGAACTCGATAGCAAGTGATATTTTCTTTTATTAATTTCCTTCCATTCTATCGGTAAACATACAAAAATATTTTGACAGCTGAATGTCTTTCGTTACTTTGATTACTGACCTTCAACAAAATCCAAACATTATCAAATATTTTGACAGCTGTATGTCATTTGTTTTGTTGACAACTTTTTACAGCTAAATCAATCTGAAATTCAAAAATTCTGCGTTTGACAGGTCGAAAACCTCACGCCATCCATTGGGCTAGTTCGATTTCATTGATGTGTCTTAATCATATTACTACTAAAATGATTGACCGGAAATCTCGTCCTGCCAGTAATAAGATTTTGAAAGATGACGTAAAGCCACATATGTATGTACCTTTGACATACAATTTCTGTCAAAAGTAAAAACTGCTTTAGGTAATGAACAAACATTTTTGTATAAAACTAGACTTCATCAAATTAGAAGAACAGGTTAGAGTTGAGAAAATATCATACAACTAGTAAGGCTTTCAAATACGTTTTCTTCACATAGGCTGGGTATTATATATGTATTTGATAAATTTAATCGAAAAACAACGAAGTCAGTTTTTACGTAGACTAGACACAAATTTTTGTAATGAAATATTTTCAAATGTAAAATTTACGACATTTAAGTGGGATATATTCATATGACTAATATTTATTTCACAAAAACAAAAGTGCGTAGACAAACAGGCCCCACAGGAATATGTACGTCCAACAGCCTAGGTCTGTTCATGATACCTCTGCTATACATCTACCATCTTGGCTAGCCAGTGGCGGCGGCGGTGGAAGCATCAACGTCAGCAACCGCTTAATCCAGTCTTACCTACTCATATTATGAATCTTTTCCTCTAGGGAAAAAAAGAAGGCGTCAAATCTGTGAGAGGAGAAAGTACTTAGTGTGTTACATACTTAACTAGAGCACGTACCGGTCGAGTGCATGGTGTAGAGGATTGAAGTAAAAATGAATTTTACTGCTTGTTTTGTTGAAGACATCTTGTTGCATGCACCTTTGATTGGATTACCTGGTCATATAGAAACTGCAAGGAAAGGTGATCACTTTTGATGTCGTTTAAGTATAGACACAAAAAAAAAACAGCCACCATGGAATACGAAGCTTTTACTTTTTTAGCTGAATGGTTGCAATAAGAAATTATTTCTATACTGTGTGTAGGCCAGACCTATAGACCAAACTGCAACTCAGACACATTTGAGTAGGAACATTTCAATTTCGCTGTCAAATTTATGTAATATTTATATTTTTAGTTTAAGGAAAGCGGTTTACACTTAAATTTCGATTACACGCACTCCTTATTTGGATTTTTAATTTCTCTTTTTCACAATTGAAATTGCAATTAAGTTATGAAATCAGCTTAACAATTTTTATTTATATTATTCTTTGGATAGTTCAAGCTTAAAAATTGCATTCGCCTTGCTCGCACTCAACTGAATAAAAATTCCCAATCCACAAGTAATTAAAGTAAAATTATTGTGGATTAAGAATTCGTTCCAATTTCAAAAATAACTTTAGTTCCCAAAATTCGCCCAAAAACTTGTGAAAAACGAATTGCTGTGTGTAAATTGCAAATCATATGAAGTTTTCATTTAAAATATCCAAATATCATCAAATATGTATATACAAAAAAATTAAACTATTTAAGCTCTAACAACGCATTGTATTCGCTACAAAAATGGTGAATATTTTGCAGTCACTCCATATCAATTCCACAATTTTTTGAACGTATCACACTACAAAACTTATTTGTTTACATTGTTGTATTTGTAATTTTGACATTATGTCCAGAAATATATGTGAAATCCATCAACATTTATAACTAGTTACTTTTTTCAAAGCAATACAAATATAAGGGATTGCATGGTTTGTTTTGACAGTTGTTTTTTCCAGCCGTTGCTTTTTAACAATGTCAGATTTTGCAATAGAAATTTGTCGCTTAAATCTAACAATTAAATTATAATTTTGTAACTTTTATCTAAAAAACAAACCAGGCTCTAACACAACCTTTAACTTCATGTGGTTAAAATGCACGGTAAATAAGCACATATTCCACACATGTTTTTTATATCGAAGTCCAAATCTGGACAGAAATTCAACTTTTAACGAATTTGATGCTCTGTCTGACTCCATTTAAAGAATTGTTGCCCAGTGTGAGGATTCACACTGAAATCGTCATTGCGAGCGAATTTCAATGTACACAATTCTTCTTGGCTTCGTTATTCTGGCCAGTCAACACCGGAAGGAAGGTATGTTGAGATCTTTGCTGAGTTAAATCAATTAACTCAGCTTGTCGATGAGCCAACTCGAATCCCTGACGTTGCAGGTCAATCCGTCAACACCCTAGACTTGTTTCTTACCTCTGACCCTAATAAATCACAATCAGTGTATTACTGCTCTAGGCACATCAGACCATTGTATCGTATCTGCAAAATTCTCATGTCGAAAAAACCCAGTTAAAGAAAAACCTCCTATGAGAACCGTTTGGCAATATGAGAAAGCCAACTGGGACAGTCTCAATGAATCATTCAGGAACTTAAACTGGTCACTATGCTTCCCCGATTGTAACGTGGATTCCAGCGCAGATATGGCTACAAATTTAATTCTTTGTGGAATGAGAAATTTTATCCCGAACAGGGTAAAATCTATCAAACCCAAAGAGAACTCATGGTTTGATTCGAGCTGCAAAGAGGTTATTAGGATTAGAGATGTAAGTTTTCGTTGTTACAAAGCCAACCCGACTGAGGAAAACCGGAATAAGTTCAAACAAGACATGTAATGGTCATATTCGTCGAACCAACTAGAAATTAAGGCAAAACATACTACAATGTCCCATAGGTAAGAAACATTTCTGGTCATTTGTAAAAAACGTACGAAACACCCATCATCCTCGGTTCCAACGCTCGTCCACAATGACACTTCCTATGTAAGCTCGATTGATAAAGCCAATTTGCTTGCAGCACAGTTTGCTGTTAATTTTACGCTTCCGGAAAGTGTGATGAGTCCTACTGTTCTTGAGACCGTAAATGATTCTAAGGCACGAATCTTCAAGAAATTGTTCACCAATATAATTCGTATATCTGGGCAGGTGTCCCTTAAACAAGTTTAAATCTCTTGGATAGAAAATAAAAAAGGGCTTCTCTAGAACACCGCCGCAATGTTTCATGCCTTTCGTTGTTTTATCGATATTTTTACAAACAATGTTCTGTCGAACTAGCCAGTTGCATTCCACTCCTTAAACAATTCAGCCGTAATACTCGCACTTCCAGGAATGCTCATTAGTTTACCCTTGAGTTTAATTTCGGGCGTACTGTCAAGTATAGAGATTCTTTTTTAAAATCGCACATCGAGAATGTGGAATGCTTTAGCCAACTCTGTTTTTCCTTTCAGCTCTGACATTAGTAAAATGCACCAGGGATGCGTTCCAAAATCTTTGCATTTTATGGTATAGAAGCACTTTACATATGAAAAAGTTAAATTTTACGTTGAATTGGATTAAATATGAACACAAAAGAACAAAAGTTACATTATTCTTAAAATAAAAAGTATTTCAATTAGTTAACAGGAATTTGTGACGAATCCTGTCTGATAAATTCTTGGAAAATTGATGTTAGCTTTCAATATGTGCGATAAATTGATGTTGGTATTAGATGTGTGCGTGATAATTGACGTTTAAGCTTATAAGCGAACTAGAATGACAGCGAATGACAATTTATATGAAAATAATAATCATTCGAACGTAGAACCCATTTCTATACATTGTTGCTTTATAATGTTCATGAAAATATGTGAATTTCAATAACAATTTTAGGCTTGTTTTTACTAAAATTTACTAAGTTTTTCGCGCACTTTACTCAAACACTGAATGAACTATTAAATCAGCTGTTCACTTTAACTTGTAGGGAAACCAAGATGGCTAGTCTTTTTCTTTTCCGGTCTTCTTGAGAGTCTTTCGTCGCAAATACAAATCGCACTTTTGAAAATTGAATGAAGTGTGAACACATTTAAAACTTAGTTTATGAAAGAATCTAGTAAAACTAAAAAGTTTGTGAGTTTTTTATTTCATACTTAACTTCTCACATTACACAAGTTCCTTGGCTGAAGTTTACATTAAGACCACACGAATGTTACACGCAAATAGTCTTATTTAATAAATTTCAGGACTAAGAGTTTAAATATTACAATTTTAAAGTGAGGATACTTTTATTTATATTTTAAATTAATTTTTAAAGGATAACTTTTTCATTTTAAACTCAATCAAAATGGTTTATTTTGACATTTCCTTCCTGTTTCGTAATAATCATTAAGGTGCCAGTTATAGCTATCATTGAAATCGTTACGGAAAAATATTTGAATGGATATTTGACAGTGTTTCCCTTTAATTAAAAATGAAAATTATATATTGATCGATCGGAAATCACACAAATAATTTTTTTGAAAAAAAAGTGTAGTTGTCCATTTATTTTTCTCTAAAAATATATTTTTCTATTTTCCGGACGGAAATTCATTTTCCTGAACAGCTGATACTTTTATGTTCAAAAATGAAACGAATCGTTTCACTGATTTGGGTTCCGATTTCACACAATTTTTTCAATCAGGAATTTTTTTCAATGACAGATATTTTTAAGGATAGTTATAAACGACCTGCCAAAAAATTCCAATGATGAAAACCAATGATAGCTATAACTGGCGCCTAAAACAAACTCTTTGTAGGTGTGTACAGTGAGTCAAAAACAATTTATAAAAAAGTAGGGTTAAAGTCGAAAAAAGACATTTTTATGATTTCACGCTGTTTTCTTACACTTGGGGTCTCCACTGAACATTTACAATGACAGGACTATCGGCCTGTAATCAGATAATCCAATAGAGACCAATAATCCAACATCCAGTCCATATCCAGTTATCGCAGTTTGGATTTTTCGAGCGGATCAAAATCCTGTCATTAAATTTGACGTTTGTGTTGTATGTATAGTGGTGAGCGTCCATTTTCCGCAGTCTTTTTGAAATTAAAATTTAATTTTAAGTAATTAATCGTCCAGTGCGGTCATACAAAAAAAACACTGGATTGCGGATGAGATTGGGGAAGAGAAGTTGGATTGGATTTTGCTGTTGTGGAGCCTCAGGGACAATAATATTTTGAGTCTACTCTATGGAGACCCTTAGCTTACTGTACAAACAAATAAAATCCACGACTGGGTCATACGCTTATACAGTTGTGTTCATAAAAATTGCAGTGCTGGTCACATTTTATTAGATTGTCAATTATTTTAAGAACGGAAATTCTTACAAACAAAATTATAATGTTACTTGCATCTAACGGTCTTTTATTTTCATATTAGAGACTTTTAGCTTGAAGTTATACTCTACTTTTCTCGGTGAATACCTATTATTTCAAACTCTCTGGATATAGAGTGTTCATAAAAATAGCAGTGCTTTTGATTTTATAATTAAAAAGTGTTAATTTTTTTTTTATTTTTCGGTAAGTAAATATTTTACTATATAATTTTTTAAGTATTTGTAACACACTAGCATATAAAAAATTAATAAATATTAGCTCAAAAATAAACAATGGGACGGTCAAAACACTGCACCAAAGAAATTCGAATACTTATTCAAAAACTGCGTTTAGAGGGAAAAACCTACCAAAATATTCAAGACATCCTAGGCTGCTCAGCAAAAATGGTCGGTAACGCCTTTAAATGGCTAAATAAACCGAAAACGCGAGGCCCCAAAAATGATGACTACTGAAAGAACTGAGAGAAAAATAGTTCAGTTAGCAAAACAGAACCCTTTCATAGGATCTAGGAAAATAAGAAATGGACTTCACCTGTCTGTTAGCGCTGTTACAATACGAAGGCGTCTTTTATTAACGAAGTTACCAGCCTGAAGTCGCAAGGTACCATTCTTGATTAAAAGGCATGTGGCATAGAGATTGGGCAAAAGAGAAGTGGAGGAATGTTCTGTGAAGCGGTGAAAGCAAAGTCGTCCTTTTTGCGTCCAAGGATCGTCGGGAATATGTGAGAAGACCCTAAAATGCAGCATACTATCAACGGTACACTATAAAAACAGTGAAACATGGTGGAGGAAAAATTATAATATGAGCTTGCTTTTCATATTACGTGGTGTCGGGCCTATTTATCTCATGGGGGTTATAAGGGATGCAACCGAGTATGTGAAAATTCTCGAGGAGGTTATGTTACCCTATACTGAGGAGGAAATGTCGTTGGCTTGGGTATACCAACAAGACTTTGACCCAAAGAATACGTCAAAAAAGGCTAAACCATGCTTTGCGCTCAATACCCCGACCTTAACCCCATCGCAAATTTGTGGGAAGAAGGCATTTCATAAAGCAAAACCCTATAATTCGATATAGTTGTGGGAAGCAGTGCGTGATACCAGTCGAAAGGTGTCAGGTTTTAGTGGACTCGATGCCACGTAGATGCGAAGCATCATAATTGTAAGCTATCATTATTTCTACACTTTCATATAACTTATTACAATTTTTCTTACTTCTTACGTAATACATCAAGTACTTTTTCATGCACTGCTATTTTTATGAACAGCCATATATTTAAAAAGCGGTTTTTACTGTAACAAAGCTAACGGTAAAAAATCGATAATACTTATTTTCTGTTATTAAGAATAAAATATTTTAGTTTGTTATTAGAAGTTTAATGAAATGTTTTATAACCTAGATATTGAGGGCCTTTTTGTTTTATTTTGAGAGCACTGTTTTTTTATGAACACAACTGTATATCCATGTTACGGTATGATTTACCGCAACAAAAATCATCCCTTACATGATTCTTAAAATCGTTTCGGACCATGTTTACTCTTGTTTTGTGTCTTCCCCTCCATCCCAACCCTCAGATACAGTCCTCGAGCCCTTTAGGGATGACAAATTTAGATATATCCCGTTTGGAGATCGTGCTGAGCCAGCGGACGAGCTGGAGACTCACACGACAAATCGTTTAAAAGAGTGAGAAGCGCTGCCGAACATCATGGCCAGTGAGCCCAACATATTGTTTTAGTATGACAGAAAAGTTAAAGTTGGAACATAGTGACCTAATACAAAAAAAAAATTATAAAGATAGAAAAGAGTGGAGTTTGTGGAAAGAGTAAGAACAAAAAAGGGATCAGAGAAGAAATCGCCAGAAGGGTCAATCGTAAAAGGAAAAATTAACACAGGATAAGTAGATTTGTATTGAAATCTGTTTCTTTTTGTTTCTTGAAATTCGTTTGGTTTTAACTGTTGTCATTCTTTCGGGACAGAATAATAACGGTCCATTCAATCGGTTTCGGTATAAATTCGCTTTTGCATTGTTCTTTTCCTTATCTGTTTAAATTACTTCGTTGCCATTTTACTTACCATTGTATCACTGTCAACTAATTTCTTTGAAAAGATTCCTAGGTTTTTATCCGAAGCCGTTTCCTAGGACATTTCGTTAAACAAATAAAATTATCAAACTCCCCATCAAGGATTTAAAACGTTTCGTTTCTTTTAAAATGTTGAAGAAACATTTTCAGCTCCCGGTCAAGGCAAACGACCCTTTAAAAGGTTTCCTGGCGCCCACCAAATTTTAATAACAATTGGATTCGCAAAATCCAGTCTTTTGAGTGAAAAGAAAGAAAAAAAATTATACTACATCCAAACAGTTTTCATTTTCCAGATATCGAATTTCGAACAAAAAGTTTAATATTTTCTTAAATCAAAAGTAAAAACAGTGACATTTTTTATCGTCAAATACCATTGAGACAGTATAAGAGCTTGTGCAGAAAAAACTTAAGCACATACAAACTTTTTTTCGTTGGGATCCTTCTGGCGCAATACAAAAATATAAATATATTTTGTTTTATATTAAAATATCACAAATTAAAAAAATTGAGAAAATTAAAGGAATTTATCGGTTCGGTTTTAAGGAAATTGGAATTTTCGATTTTCCACCAAAAAATTTGTATGGGTACTACTGTTATTTTTAGTCATGCAAAAATGAAAAAAATCTCAACGCGAATCGGCTCAAAACCTTCATTTCCAAATTTGAAGTCAATCGACTCAATAGCTTGGGTTGTAGGGGCGAGGCCAGATAGACAGACCAGACAGGGGACCCACTTTTTCGACTTCTCTACTATTGTTATGTCATGTTTGATTAAAATCTCGAGTTTGAATTTTATTTACGAATGCAAAAATTGCCATATATGTAGTCATTATATGCTGTAAGTAAATATAAAAAATCTAGGCTTGCACCCTTAATGGAATGTCGCCCCAAATGCGTGCCAACTTTTCATACTCACGTTATAATATCCTAACTAAGTGAGGCACTGATATCGTAAAGATTTGATCTATTACAGGTATTGCATGGTATTTCTATGCATCATGGGTATTTTTTATAATTAAATCAAACAATCTAGACTTAAACTCGATATATTTTATATTGTAAACCTATTAATTAATTTTTCTATAATAATAAGGTGCATGTACAGATAAAGTACTTTGGAACATCAATAGATACCTTAAATCACCTACAATATTTCCTCCATCATAAGGAAAGGAAGCAAATTTCTACTTCCTATACTCTATATTTATTGTTACCGGTTTCAATATTTGAAACAATTAAGAAGTGTTTTATTTATATTTTTTATTTAACAATAATTATGTATGTTATCACTCCACTTTCACTTGAGATTATTCCATTATTTTTATATTTCCCCTTTTCGTTCAAATATATCCTATAAAAGACCAAGTTATCATTATCAAATTATCTCTATTTGATCACCAATCAGCCTAAAACCTGCAATCTTAAACTCGCCACTCTAGACGTAGACCTCAACATTTATCTGGTTAGTATATATGTATAAATACAATATATAATAAAATAAACTCCTACATACTTTGGTAAACAAAACTTATTACTTGTCATGCAGCTCCTTCCGTAAGGTGAATTGGAATTGGACACTGTTGGCGCCACTATCGCCACCGTCGCGGAAGCCCCGTATCGTCCAGCCAGCCTGCCACAAGCCAGCACCGCCATTGTCAGGCGGCCGGTTGATCATAAAGTTTAAGTTGCAAATACCTTCCAGGCTTACAATATACTGCATGTACTGGGTACATCATTGCGGCTTTAGTAAGGTACTTTCATATTCCATTAAATAGTTGTAGTCTTATACAAATATCAATTTCTTTAGCGAAAGGCCATCTTGTATACTCTTCTCATATAAAAATGTCGAAACGATACTTCCATTCAGTGGAAATGTTACCTCTTTAGCTAAGCCGCGTGCATGGGTGATGCTGTGATTTTATGTTGTTTTGACTTTTCCTGGTTTCAATCTAATCAAACGAAACATTTGAGAAAAATCCCAAAACTTGAATTGACTACATTCACTTTTTCTTACCAAAATATTCTTCGGATGACTTGATGTTAAGTGAAAACCTCACTTGATCAGTCCATACGAAGCGAAGGTTCAATTGAACGCAAAACAAGTTAGGATTTAATTTGAGATGTCAATATGCAATTATATGTAGATTCAAGTATCGTGAGATTTGAAAACGTAGATATTAATATACCAAGTAATGTGTGAATTTTGTATATTAACAAGTGATGTATTCAATGTGTCTTTAAATGTCACACATCACTTTGGTTAACGCCTTCAAGTTGGTAATAATTTAAAGATTTTATTTTCTAGAGTTTTGACGGACTTGGTCGTGACATAAACATCTGTAACATTTTACTTCATGGGATTTCACTTTTCTTTTCACCATAAATAGAGTGAAGTATTAGGTTATTCTCACCTTTCTCTTGTCGCTCTTGACAATTAGTGTTAAGTTAAAGCTTAAGTTCTGTTTGTTTTTTAGTTTACACGCAGACATACGATTGTTTGTAGTTTTGTTTTGTCACTTTTTTTATTTCCTTGTACATATTATGTAGATAGACATAAGTCTGGGTGGATCGTGCACGAGAATTAAATCGATGTAAATTTTCTTTTTGCTTTTGTTTCGTTCACATTGAAACTAAAAGTTTTGATTGTTTATAAATAAGTTCAATGAATATAACATTATTCATTAAGATACAGTCTTGCAAACATGCAAGCTCTTAGGTTTTTTAAATCTTTCTTTTCGTTTTGTGAACTGGTAAACGGATTATTGCTTTTTCCTAAAAATTAAAACGAACATCCAAACATGTCCAAAAAGTGACAGTTCGTGAAAATAAACAAAGCCAGTTCGCTTAAAGGGATCTTTTAATTAGAATTCTCAACTGTTGACTGGACATTCTACTGCTCTTATAAGAATAATTGTACAGATGTCATATGGACTCAGCAAATTATCAAAAGTTAAAGTAGCCATTTCGTGATTTTAACTTTAACAAATTGGTAAGACATAGTAAGATGTTACTTATTTAAGGTGGCGCTAATGTCCGGGTGGACCTGGGCCTTAACCAATATGCGTCTCCAGGCAGCTCGATCCCTAGCTAGCTGTCTACAGTTTCGCACGCCAAGTTGGTTGGGGTCTTCACCTGAGTGACGGTCTTCCTCTACTGCGCCGTCCCTCGGAATTGGATTCGAAGACCTTCCGGGCTGGAGCGTTGATTTCCATTCGCTCTACATGACCTAGCCATCTAAGCCGTTGGACTTTAATTCTGTTAACTAGGTCAGTGTCGCTGTACAGCCCGTACAGTTTGTCGTTATATCTTCTTCTCCATTCTCCATCTATGCGTACGGGACCAAACATCACCCGAAGAATTTTTCTCTCGAAGCATCCTAAGACGCTCTCATCTTTCCAGGTTTCAGCGCCATAAATGAGAACTGGGATGATGAGTGTCTTATAGGTGGTGATTTTAGATGCTCGAGAGAGGACTTTATTTCTCAATTGCCTTCTAAGTCCAAAGAAGCAGCGATTTGCAAGAGTTATTCTTCTTTTGATTTCAGCGCTGGTGTCGTTGTCTGTATTAATAGCGGTGCCTAGGTAGACAAAGTCCTTAACTACCTCAAAGTCATAGCTGTCCATGGTGACGTTTTGTCCAAGACGTCGTCGTTCAGTGTCCTTTTTTGATGACAGCATATACTTGGTCTTGCCCTCATTGACCACTAATCCCATCTTCTTCGCTTCCGTCGCAATGCTCAAAAACGATCCACTGACATCACGCTTTGATCTTCCAATTATGTCAATATCATCTGCGTATCCGAGTAGTAGGATGGACCTTTGGAAGATTGTGCCTCAAGTGTTGACAGTTGAGTTTTGCATAATTCTTTCCAAAACGATGTTAAAGAAGGTGCATGACAGTGCATCGCCTTGTCTAAAACCTTTTTCAACATCAAATGCATCGGTAAGATCTTTTCCGACCTTGATAGAGCAGCGTGCATTCTCCATCGTCATTCTGCACAAACGGATAAGTTTGCCAAGGATGTCAAAACTAGACATTGCTCGGTAGAGCTCTTCCCTATAGATGCTGTCATACGCGGCTTTAAAATCGATAAAGAGATGGTGGGTATCGATTTGAAGCTCCTGGGTTTTTTCCAAATCTGCCGTAGTGTGAATATTTTGTCGATAGTGGACTTTCCTGGTCTGAAGCCACACTGATAAGGACCTATCAGGTTGTTGACGAACGGCTTCAGACGTTCACATAATACGGCAGAGAGGATCTTATATTTAATGTTAAGGAGACTGATGGCTCTGTAGTTGGCGCAGTTTAGAGGGTCTCCTTTCTTATGTATCGGGCACTCTATGCTGAGATTCAACTCATCGTGCATGCGTTCTTCCGACCATATTTTGCAGATGAGTTGGTGCATGCTCCGTACCAAGTCATCGCCTGCTGCTTTGAAGAGTTCGGCAGCGATGCCGACTTCAGTTTAGATATAGCTATCTTTACTTCGTCGAGGTCGGGTATTCTGTTTTGTTGATCTGCGTCACGTAGGTTCAGTGGATCTATCTCCCTTACAGCGGAATTTGGTTCGTCATCGCCGTTATATAATTTGGACAAGTGGTCTTTCCATATTCTCAACATCGACTGCGGTTCTACTACGATGTTCCTCTGATCATCTTTACAGGCTTCGGTTCGTGGCTGGTACCCTTGGGAGGTTTTTTTACCTTTTGGTAAAATGTATGAACCTTATTTCTGTTGTGACATCCCTCTATCTCCTCGATCGCGCGCTTTTCATGCTCTCTTTTTTTCCAACTAAGAAGCCGGTGTTCCTCTCTCCTCTTCTGCTCGTAGAGCTCTCGAGCAGCTCTAGTCCTTTTGTGCAGCGCTGTTGTGTATGCTTGTTGTTTCGCTGCGTATGCTTGCCGGCATTTGTCGTCGAACCAGGGGTTTCACTGTACTGGCCATGTAAAACCTAGCAGTTCAGAGGCGACATCTCTGATGGCTGCAAGGCAGAGCTGCCACTGGTTTTCAACGCTTAATGCAGGCAGCATAGGACTCCTTAAGAGATTATTAGAGACTCGATTGGAAAAGGACATGGCAATTGTAGCCGTCTAACGTCGAAACTTCTCACATTACTTCCGTGTTTTGGCTTAGATCGGGATATCCGTAGCCTTGGCTACAGTTAGGTAGTGGTTCGAGTCAATGTTGTCCCCTCGGAATGTTTGGATATCCTGTATACTGAAGAAGTGTCGTGCGTCGATCTCTTCCTAGCTTGGCGTTAAAATCTCCTAAGATTTTAATGTCATAGCCAGGGCACTGCTCATATGTCTTGTCCAAGAGCTCGAAGAATATGTCTTTGCTGTCTTCATCTTTCTCCTCTGTGTAAGCATGGGCGCATATTAGGCTTATGTTGTCGAATTTAGCCTTGATGCGGATTGTCGTGACGCGCTCGCTCACACTATTGAAACTCAGGACTTTTTGCCTGAGTCCAAATAGACGCTGTCTTTATTCTCAATAGCAGTCGCCGTAGTATACATCGCAGTCTTTTAGTTTGCCTTTGCCCTGTCTATCCCATCGCCTTGCAGCAGTTTAGGACTTCCGCTAATTGTTCGGCTGCACTTGGTCTGTTAAGGGACCTAACATTCCACGTACAGATCCGAAGTTCGTTGTCCTTATTTCGTTTGCGTAGGTTGTCATCAGTGAATCCGTCCGTATCTGAGGCTGGTTGGTGCTTCGAAACTAAGGTATTTTTTTACGTGGCCAGGAAGTCACCCCTGGGCTCCGAATATGCCGACGAAGCCCTATAAGATGTTCACTAAGTAGTTCAACCTTACCGGAACTGTAGACGCCACCGTTGATTCCATCTGCCTTAGTGGAAACACCTCCCCCCCTCTCTCGTTTGCTGCCCCAATAACTTTCCACTGGGGTTAGAACCCAATATCAAGTTTAGGTACTAGGCATTCGATGTTCACCGCAGGGAGGTGAGAGTAGGAGTTGATAGACAGAGGTGGGTGTTGAGAAAAAAAACCTGTGGACGCTTGTGTCCTCCTGAATGCACATGCCTACCATTTGATGTTAACATCGTTTGAAAATAGGTTCATCATCTTTTAAGCTTAGTAAATTCCTAAAAATGACTAACATATGAATCGTTACAAATTTTGCCTTTGATAAATAAAATAAAAAATCCGTTATTTTGGCAGCTGTCACTTTCCAGTTGTCTTCTTTTGACATTTACTTACTTACTTTATCAACGTGGCGCTACAGACTTATGTGAATTAGGGATTCACCCAAAAATCTCTTCGATCTTGTTGGCTACTTTGCTAGATGTCTTCATTTGCGTACTGCAAGTTGGGGACTCGAAGACTTTTCGGACCAAAGTAATCGTTTCCATTTGCTTTACGTAACCCAGCCATCTCAGAGATCTGACTTTTTTCTTTCAGTTAAGTCTTCGTTGCCTGCACAGCTCGTCGTTCCATCTTCCCCTCCACTCACCTTTTATGGATACGAAACCGTTGATCACACCAAGAATTTCTCTCGAAATCTTCTCGAAACGAGCAGGATGATTAGGATCTTATATAGGGACACTTTAGTAGGTCGAAAGAGGGCTTTACTACTCAATTGCATTTTTAGACCAAATAAACAGTGGTACGCAAAAGTAATTCTTCGTTTGATCTCAGCGCTAATGATATTTTATACATTCAGTATAGCGGAGCCCAGACAAAGTCTTTAACTACCTCAGAGTTACGTCTGTCGATAGTAAAATTTTGCCCAAGACGACGACGGCGTTGTAGGTTCTTTTTTGATGACAGTTCCTCTACCTCAATTCTCACAAAAACCCCATTGAAATTACACTGAATTCTTCCGATTATGTCAATGACAATAGCGAGTTATAACATAATTTTTAAAAATAATCTAAACGTGGGAGCTCTGCACTATTTTTTCAATAAAGATGTTAAAAAAATCACATGACATCGCATCGTCTCGCCTAAAGCATTTTGACATTTGGCAAGTAAAAACTACGTCACTGACAAAAATTACACGATAAACCAAAAAATTCACTTCAAACATTTTGAAAATGGTCACATTAAGCAGTTTTCTTTTCTGACCGTGTTATAATTCTCAAAATTTAGCACCTTTACAGTGTTTTTTTGGGACACGTAAGAAATAAAGGCTATGGCAGTACAATTGTTTTAAGCCTAAAGATTATGTGACGTTATCAAGTTTACGGCAATTTTACGAAATGGTCATGAAAACATCATGAAATTAATGAGGCGCTGCAACCGTTACCGAGGCTACCATCTGGCTTATATCGTTTATCATTCTTAGTGGCATCCCTTCTTTTTAAATGTTGGTTATTTGAGTAAAGTTCAATGGAGGTCCTAGACGCTTATGTGTCAAAATCAAATTATCTACTTAAAACTCATGAATCTAAGTCCTACTCGCCAAACTTACCTAATATATTTTAGGTAGTACCCGCGGTGTGATTGCTAATGCGTTAGGACTGTAATGTCAAAGGCCTTTGGTTTAACACATGCCTGCGACACCAAGCTTTTTTCATGGATAATGCCTTTTGCTAGGAATTAATAAATCTTATAAAAGTAGTTCTTGTTATGAAAAGCGCTTTATCAAATTAGCCCTTAGCATTCTGCGGATCTCTTCCATCCCTAAAATGACTCGCACACAGGAATGTTTGAGATTTTTTGTAAATCAATAGGTCCTGGTTCTCTACGGATTGTTGCAAGACCTAATTTAATTTATTTATTACGGTGGGTTAACTAAAGTTCAATAGTAGTTCTCTTTTTTTAACGGTCATAATATTGAACCAAGATTTTACAACTTTTTGCTCTTACTTTCGTTATTTTCTAGACTTTCATATTTTTTTAGATATCAAGCCATATCTGTTTAAAATGTAATACTTAACTAAATAACATAGTATACATTTTACTCCAAAGAAAATCTCTGTGTAGAAAGCCTTTTATCTAATTTTTAATTTATCTTAGTCTTAAATCTCCAGTTGTTAGACTTTAAATTGTCCACAATAAAATTTTAGATGCGATAAATGTGATAGACAAAACAAATAATATTTAGATATACTCGAACCTTTTTACGGAGTAGCATTTATGGACCATGATAAAGATTTTGTTCTTTGAATAAAAACAAACTTTGTCATAAAGATATTTTATTTTGTTTAATTTTCTATTTTTAAAAAGCCGACAATTTGTTAAAAAAAAAAAAAACATTTATATTTATCAAAGATCAAAGAACATTATCTATGTATGACTCATTGTAAGAGATATTAAATGTTGTATTTTGAATTGTTGTTACTTTTATAACAATTAAAACCTTAATGTTTCCGGGTTGGCACAAAAAGACCCAAGCAAATATTATTTTTTATATACAAAAAAGTTACTTATACGATAACGAACTATTCTTAAATTTAATACAAAAAATATTCCGAATGACCTTCATCTCGTAATCGTAATGTTTCAACATTCGTTACATATGGGGTAATATGTAAATAAGGAAAGCTGATGCCAATCACCAAAAACGTAACACCTTAAACTATTTATAAGCCATTAACAAAAAAAAAACATAAACAAAGCAATAAACTTCAAATTAACAAAAAAATAAATAAACATAATAACCAAGTTCGCTTTCACTCTCGAATCGAAATGAAGTGAACAGAGTTTGTAACCACTGAAGGTGTGCTGGAGCTGCCAGAGCTTATGCAATACAAATGTTAAGTCTTAAACTTACTCACATAAGATAGAGTATATTTTTATCTTGAGGGTGCTGGCATATCTTTAGTTCCGATTTACTCTCACCAACTTGTAAGGTACATTTTTATAACATATTAATATTGTTTGCTTGATCTTTTTTTGGACTCGCCGCCACTTCCTTATAAGAAAGAGTAGGTTATATACTTGAATAAATTAAATGCAGGTAACGTTTAATTAATTTAAGATAAAAAATACTATTACGATTAAATGGAGGCAAGATCATAGATCCTTGTCTTTTCGTTGAAAGCGAAAGTTTAAGCCTCAGTTATTATTTTTGGGAGAGTTGAATATGTTAGCTTAAGTAATAAATTGTAGCTTATGAATTTGACGTTTCTGTCTTTGTGGTTAGACTTAAATTATGATTAAACATAACAATTGGATTTGGTTTTTGACATAATGTTTTACAAATATTACTATTTACTAAAAAGTCGTTACTGTTTAAATGGTAGACATGTGCATTCAAGAGGACACAAGCGTCCACAGGTTTTTCTTAAAACCAACCTCTGTCTATCAACTCCTACTCTCACCTCCATGTGGTGAACATCGGGTGCCTAGTACCTCAACTAGAGATTGGGTTCCAACCCCAGTGGAAAGTTGTTGGGGGCAGCAAACGAGAGAGGTGGGGAGAGGTGTTTCCACTAAGGCACCTCTCCTTATCCAGACGGCAGCGGAGGAATTCCCGAGATGAAATCAACGGTGGCGTCTACAGTTCCAGTAAGGTTGAGCTACTTAGTGAACACCTTATAGGGCTTCTTCGACTTACTCGAAGCCCAGGCCTGTAAGGAGCGGTTTTATCCGGCTCCCCATCCTTGGAGTTATACTTAGGATCTGGCCCTCCAGGTTGGAGGTTGTGCGTCGGGGTGACTTCCTGGCCACGTAAAAGCTTTCATAGTTGCGAAGCACCAACAAGCCTCGGATACGGACGGATTTACTGTTGACAACCCACGCAAACAAAATAAGGACAACGAACTTCAGATATGTACGTGGAATGTTAGGTCCCTTAACAGACCACGTGCGGCCGAAGAATTAGCGGAGGCTCTAGAACGATATAAAGCAGATTTCACCGCCATCCAGGAAATACGATGGGATGGGCCGGGCAAAAAGAGGATGAAAACCTGCGATATCTACTATGTTTTTTTTTTTTTTTCCAACCAACAGCGCTTATTTGGATGCGGATTCGTCATCGGAGCCAGACTTAGGCAAGAAGTCTTGAGCTATAGGTGCATCAATGAGCGCCTCATGACCATACGCATCAAGGCTAAATTCGGCAACATTAGCCTGATATGCGCGCACGCCCCCACAGAAGAGAAAGACGACAACACCAAAGATATGTTCTTCGAGCTCTTAGACAAAACATATGAGCAGTGCCCTAGCTACGATATTAAAATAGTCCTGGGCGATTTTAATGCCAAGCTAGGAAGGGAAGACATCTTTGGTGGAATAATTGGGAAGAACAGCCTGCACGACAACACTTCCGACAAGGGATTCAGGCTCATAGATTTTGCTGCGGGGCGAAATGTAATGGTAGCCAGTACGCGTTTTCCACACCTCAACATCCACAAAGGAACTTGGACTTCTCCAGATCAATCTACCGTCAACCAGATTGACCATATTGCGATCGACGCCAGACACGCTTCCAGCATCATGGATGTACGAACTTTCCGAGGAGCTAACATCGACTCGGACCACTACCTCGTTGTAGCCAAGGTAGCACTTCGGATTTCCAGACCCAAGGCAAGACAGGGAGGTGCTGGGAGAAGATACAACGTCGAACGGCTACAATCGCCAGAGATCGCCAAATCCTTTTCCGACCGAGTTACAAGTAACCTCTATCGAAGTTCTCTGCCGCCAACACAAAGTATCGAAAACCAATGGCAACATTGCCAAGATGCAATCAGAGAAGCCGCCTCTGATGTGCTAGGTTTCAAACAGCCACCAACAAGGAACCCCTGGTTTGATGAGGAATGTCGGCAGGCAAATGCAGCCAAACAACAGGCACGCAAAGCGGCCCTGCATAAAAGGACGAGAGCTGCTCGTGAGCTCTATGAGCAGAAGAGGCGAGAGGAACGCCGACTTCTCAGAAAGAAAAAGAGAGGGCATGAGAAGCGTGCGCTCGAAGATGTTGAGAGGTATAAAAGCAGGAATGGGGTTCGAAAGTTTTATGAACAAGTGAAACGAAATTCACAGGTACATAAACCTAGAACCGAAGGCTGCAAAGACGAAAGTGGAAACATCATAGTGGAACCGCAGTCAATGCTGAGGATATGGAAGGACCACTTCTGCAGACTGTATAACGGCGATAAAGAACTGAATTCCCCTGTCAGGCAGGATGACCCATTCGATATAGACGACGAAAGCCAACAATCCCGTCCTCCCGACTTAGACGAAGTAAAGATTGCCATATCTAAGTTGAAGTCTAATAAAGCCGCTGGAGCAGATGGCTTGAATGCCGAGCTCTTTAAAGCAGATGGGGATAAGCTGGTTAGGAGCATGCACCAACTTATCTGTAAGATATGGTCGGAAGAAAACATGCCCGATGAATGGAACCTCAGTATTGTCTGCCCGATCCTGAAAAAAGGAGACCCTCTAAACTGCACCAACTATAGAGGAATAAGTCTACTTAACATCGCCTATAAAATCTTCTCTGCCGTAATATGTGAACGTCTAAAGCCCATCGTCAACAAACTGATAGGTCCTTATCAGTGTGGTTTTAGACCAGGAAAGTCCACAGTTGATCAAATATTCACATTACGGCAGATCCTGGAAAAAACTCAAGAACACCAAATCGACACCCACCATCTTTTCATCGATTTCAAGGCCGCATATGACAGCATCTACAGGGACGAGCTGTATAGAGATATGTCTAGTTTTGGCATCCCTGCCAAACTCGTCCGTTTGTGCAGGATGACCATGGAGAATTCACGCTGCTCCATAAAGGTTGGAAACAACTTAACAGAACCTTTTGATGTCAAAAAAGGCTTTAGACAAGGTGATGCGTTGTCATGCGATTTTTTTTAACATCGTGTTTGAAAGAATAGTGCAGAGCTCACACGTCAACACTAGAGGCACTATCTTTCAAAAGTCTGTCCAATTACTGGCATATGCTGATGACATTGACATAATCGGAAGAACTCAGCGTGATGTCAACGGGGCTTTTGTGAGTATTGAGGCAGAAGCGGCAAAAATGGGTTTTACGGTTAATGAGGGCAAAACAAAGTACATGCTGTCGTCTAGAGAGGAAATACAACACCGACGTTTTGGTCAAAACGTCATAATCGACAGACGTAACTTTGAGGTAGTCAAGGACTTTGTCTACCTAGGCTCCGCTGTAAACGCAGAAAACAACACCAGCGCTGAGATCAAACGCAGAATAACTTCTGCTAACCGCTGTTTCTTTGGACTAAGAAAGCAATTGAGTGGTAAAGTCCTCTCTCGAGGGACCAAAGTGTTGCTATATAAGACCCTTATCATCCCCGTCCTGCTATACGGTGCAGAAGCGTGGACCATGACAAAAGCGGATGAAAGTACCTTGTGTCGCTTCGAGAGAAAAGTTCTTCGTGTGATCTACGGTCGACGAACTGTACGGGCTGTACAGCGACGTAGACTTAGCCAGAAGAGTAAAAGTCCAACGACTAAGATGGCTGGGTCACGTAGAGCGCATGGAAACCAATGCTCCGGCCCGGAAAGTCTTCGAATCCGCACCCACAGGACAGCGCAGTAGAGGAAGACCGCGGATCAGGTGGCGCGCACAAGTGGAATGTGACCTCACCCAACTTGGAGCGCGAAACTGGAGACATCTAGCTAGGGACCGAGCTAGATGGAGAAGTTTGTTGGGTGAGGCCCTAGTTCACACAGGACTGTAGCGCCACCTTAAGTAAGTAAGTAAAAAGTTGTTAAATATTAAAAACTCAACCACTTTACGTAGGTGGAAAGGCCAATAGAAACATAACCTGCGTTTTGTTTGAAAATCTATCCATAGTATAGTAGGATTTTACACGAATAACAAAAACAATATCCATAGTATGAATAACAGCGATAAAAGTTACTATGGATGGGTTTTTTACATTTATACGAGTCTCGAATAGATCTTATGTGATTTCGTTCTCAAATGTTGGTACGATTGATATTGCATTTGTATCTCGATGGCTGTGTTCGTTGAGTAATTGTGCATTTGCAATCATGTGTGTTTTCCATTGGGGGAAACAATCAATCTATTACTGTTGATATTATTTTGTTTTGTAACTTAAAATGGACTAACTGTTCTTATTTTGCAAGAGAAACCAATAGAAAAGATAATTAAGTTTTTCTATGTTTCCCCCGAAGGTTTATCTCAGTTTAGATTAAATAAACCAGCAAATCAAGCTGATTTCAACTCGATTTAGGTATATAAAGAATTTAGGCGAGTTTCAAGCTCGCTTCAACACCATATGTTAATGAAGTAGTTTACGAACAAACCCCCTCCTTGAGGCAATTGTTAAATGAACTTTTTTTTATTGAATCTCAATTTCCAGATGTTTTTTACCATTTCTTCCTGAAAATTGCCCATTTTCTTAGTTTTAGTTAGTTTTTTTTGCTAAGTTAATTTGAACATTTGATTTTCACAAAACTTTCTTATATTTGTGTTTTTTTTTATTATTATTCTGACAGATCTTCTTTAAGTTGTACAAATTTTTAAATTTTTTGGCAATTTGTTGAAAATTTGTATTTCATGTACAAAAAAGTACCGATTGGATTTTTTAAGAACACTATTTTACGTTAACAACATAGAATGAATGCATTGATTGAAATAATTTTGAAGTCAATACTTTTATACTATTTATGTACATCAGTTTTTACCAATTGTGCTTAATATTTTTTAAAATATGACTGCTGAAATTTTCTTAATAATAATAAATGTCAAAAACAACATTTTTATAAGATAAAATAAGTTTCAAGGTAATATCTTAATTTTTGTACAATTTGTTAGTGTTTTTTTAGTAAAAAAAACTGTTATTTCGATTTTTCTCAAAATTTGAATAAATGTCAAAAACGTTATTTTTCCTTGCAGAAAATTATTCTGAATTTTTTTCGTAAAATATTCGAGGTGACAAATATCTTTTTTTCATTTATTTTTCTTAAAAAATACCGTTAGTAGAATTTTCTTCAAAATTATACTGATTTGCATCATTGGTTCGAGAAATATTTGGGATCAACCAAAATGTTCACTTTTTACTTTTAAATTTCTATCGTAAACCTTAAAAATAATCCTGTAGTTTTTGGAAATTCGTTAACCGTAAGAAGAAAATAAAATGTTTACAAAAATTAACTCTATGTATATCTGACTATCTTCTCTTGGAAGAAGACTTAATATTATTCAGGGAATGGTGCAATAATAATCGTCTTGTTGTCGACAAAAGTAAAACCATGTGTTTTACACACAAAGAAGTTCCAATCGTTTGTATTTGTAGTTACATGTTTGATTCTTGTCTTTTAAGTAGAGTATATGTATTTTCTGACTTGGGTGTTGTCTTAGATCCTAAACTAACATTCAATGAACATATTAGCTTCATAGTTAAGAAAGCAAATAGTGTTTTGGGTTTTATTATTTGTGAAACCCGTCTTGGAATATGCTTGTACAGTATGGTCACCTTACTACGCGCGCCGCTCCGTACGCGTTACAAGACTCGAAGCCATTCGGAAAGATGTTTGCGTTTTTGTCTATACGATAACTTCCGTGGTTTCATGATATTCATACATTGCTGCCTTTTTCACAGATATTTTCTCTCACAAATCTTCCAATTTTGACAAATCATTGGATGTACTTGCAGCTTTTTAACTTCCCATAGGAAGTTATTGTAATGGGTCCGATTTGTCAAATTGAAAATTTTGACATTTCTCGACGTTTCAAGGTCCCTAGAGTCAAAATTAAAGATTTTTAGAAAGATGTCTGTGCGTGCGTGCGTACGTACGTTTGTACGTCCGTACGTTCGCGACGTTTTTTTCGTTGTCCATAGCTCAAGAACCAGAAGAGATAACGACTTCAAATAAGATTTGTTATACAGATAATAAGGCAGAAAGATGCAGAAAGGGCTCTCAAGAAAATTGCGTGGGTGGTTTTTTTACCATAGCAGTTTGAAAAAAAGGTGAAAATTTTGGTTAACCCTAAATATCTTACGAACCAAAAACGCTAGAGACTTGAATTAAATTTTATGTAATATATTGTTACGTGATACTAAACAGGTATATTTTTTGAAAAAAAAATCAATATAACGGTTTTTTTTTAAATCAATAAAACTGAAAAAAAAATTTGTCACCTCCAAAATTTTACGACTAAAATATGATTTCATCTCCAAAACAATTTTGTGCAACGAAGAATAATGTTTTTGACATCTGATAAAACTTTGAGAAAAATCGAATTGACAGTTTTTTTATAAAAAATAAAAATCAAAAGAAAAACATTACTCAAAGTTCGTAAAAATTGAATATCGATTCAAATATCTTTTCAAAAACTTAAAATTTAGGCTTCAAGCTTATTTTATCTTATAAGAAATATTGTTTTCAACATTTTGAAAAATTTTGACAAAAATCGAATTTACAGTTTTTTTACAAAAAATAAAAACCTAAAAAAAAAAATTATAAAAGTTGGTAAAAATTGATTTTCGACTCGAATCTCTTTTCAAAACTTTGAGATAATGGCTTTAATTTTATTTTTATCTTTCAAAAAATCTTGTTGTCAACATTCAGTTAAAGATTGAAAAAAATCGAATTGACAGTTTTTTTACAAAAAATAAAAACCTAAAAAAAATGTATAAAAGTTGGTAAAAATTGATTTTCGACTCAAAACTTTGAGATATTGGCTTTAATTTACTTTTATCTTTCAAAAAATCTTGTTTTCAACATTCAGTTAAAGTTTGAAAAAAATCGAATTGACAGTTTTTTTTACAAAAAATAAAAACCTAAAAAAAAATTTATAAAAGTTGGTAAAAAGTGATTTTCGACTCAAATATCTTTTCAAAACTTTGAGATATTGGCCTTAATTTACTTTTATCTTTCAAAAAATCTTGTTGTCAATATTCAGTTAAAGTTTGAAAAAAATCAAATTGACAGTTTTTTTTGCAAAAAATAAAAACCTAAAAAAAATTTATAAAAGTTAGTAAAAATTAATTTTCGACTCAAATATCTTTTCAAAACTTAAAGATATTGTCTTTAATTTACTTTTATCTTTCAAAAAATCTTGTTGTCAACATTCAGTTAAAGTTTGAAAAAAATCGAATTGACAGTTTTTTTATAAAAAATAAAAACATAAAAAATAATTTATAAAAGTTGGTAAAAATTGATTTTCGACTCAAATATCTTTTCAAAACTTTGAGATATTGGCTTTAATTTACTTTTATCTTTCAAAAACTCTTGTTGTCAACATTCAGTTAAAGTTTGAAAAAAATCGAATTGACAGTTTTTTTACAAAAAATAAAAACCTAAAAAAAAATGTATAAAAGTTGGTAAAAATTCATTTTCGACTTAAATATCTTTTCAAAAATTTTAAATATTGGCTTCAAAGTAATTTTATCTCATAAGAAATATTGTTTTCAACATTTGGTAAAATTTTTAAAAAATCAAATTGACAGTTTTTTTACATAAAAAAAAACAATAAAAAAAAAACAATACTAAAACTTCGTAAAAATTTACTTTCTACTCAAATAGCTTTTCAAAACTTAAAAATATTGGCTTGAAACTTATTTTATTTCACAGAAAATATTGTTTTCGATATTCAGTAATTTTTATATAAAAATCCAACAGTCCGTTTTTTCATAAAAAATAAAATCTACAAAAAATAGTACGAAAATTTGGTAATAATTGATACGAGAACATATAGACAAACTTTTAAGCAAGACAAATTGACAGACGGGATGGGAAGTTATCATTGTGGCTCACATCCCAGCCTCTTTTTTTTTTTTAATTTTGCGCCTTTAAGTTTCAATATTTAAAAACTCTGAAGTAAAAACTAAAATTTTAACAAAAACGTATGTAAATTAGCAATTAGGAAATATTTTATTTCAGTCTTTGCGTAACCTGCAATCCGTCCCTGTGAAATGTATGATTCATTTTCATACACAAATTCAAAGCACACATACTCATCGTCTTAAAAACACATATATTGCACAAAATACAAACCTGATTGCTTGTATGTATTTTTATATGTTGTATATGTACAGTGGGTCTCAGTAAAAAGCCGCTTTAGATGTATATATATATATATACATATATACAACTAATGATCAATGCTGTCTAACGTACTGCAAAAGCAATATTGGTATTGCTTTAGCTTGGTACGTACTCCCGTACTGCACAAGTGCACAGTGCACACTGCATTTTATTTTTTTTATTGCCAATTGTATTGCTTCTTAAATTCGTTGTTCATAAGAAATCTTCCTTGGTGCACAAGCTAATATTTTAGTTTGCTCTGGGTCTGGAGGCTTAAAAGGTGAAGTTATACAAAAGTATAAAAAAAAGTTGAAGAGATTATGTACGCAAAAAAAGAAAAAGAATTGAGTTCCAAGATAAAGTTTTAGAAGCCGTGCAAATAATTGATCCAAAAAATAAATACCCAGGAATTATACCGCTTATACAATTCTATCCAAATTTAAAATTAGATGGCTTTTATACATAAAAATATGATAAGTATAGATTTAAAAATTCGAAGATTATTGGAGCGCTATCTTTAATTTAGAAAACGCATTATATGCTCTAATCTTTCCCCCTTTAAAAACATTTTTTGGGACCATTTTATGTATTCCGCATAGCAGCGCAAGTGCAGAGCGCATATTATCGCAAGTTGCTTCGATAAAAGATAAAAAGAAACATTTTATTGACATCCACAGTCAATTCAATTTTAATGGCAATGATTTTATGTTGAGTCTCTATAAGAAAATATTCTCATGCTAAAATTACATAGTAAATATGTTTAAAAAGTCACAAATATGAATTGAGCTATAATATATATTTATTTTTATTATAAAAAAGTTCCTGTTTTATTAAAAGTGAAATTAAGAAAATATTAATGTTCAGAAAAAACTAAGCGGTTGAACTAAAAGGTAGATATGTATCTAACTTTATTTTTTATAAAGAAAAATAGAAATAAATATAAATTTAAGAAAATGTAAAAAATGCAATTTTTTTTGGAATGTACTGCTTTCTACTTTTCCAAAACGACAGCACTGCTTATGATGATGATGATGATTGATAGTGATTCACTTTGGATGTACCCTAAAAGTGATTCATTTTCATTTCAGTTGAAAATTGTGAATTGTTGCAAATGGTGGTGTGTTTCTACGTTTGTTTGTTTCCTTAGTCCTTTAGTTCTTTTGAGTTAAGCGCCTGTGATTTAAAAAAAATATATTTTATAGAATTCTGTAATAGTTTATTAACATTTAATAATAACAAAATGTCATTTAAATGGAAAGACCAACATATGGAACTGTTTCTTGAAACATACAAACAATACGAGTGCTTGTGGAACAACAAATGCATCAATTATAGTAAACCAAATGAGCGCGAAAAAGCGTACTTGTCGATGTTGAATGACTTAAAGATTCCTGGATTAACTGTGGGAGATATAAAAGCCAAAATCAAAACCATTCGAACACGCTATGGAGCAGAACTGTCAAAGATAAGAAACTCTGAATTAAATGTTGAAGCTGGTGGTGAAGTTTATGTGCCTCGACTATTTTGGTTTAAAGATGCAGATCAATTTTTACGCAATGTGTGTCCTCCGAAACCAAATTGTTCAATCCCGAAGGTAAATATTTGTATTTAATTATTTTATATTACGTATTTATGTATGTGTGCAGGAAAATATGTTTGTATGTAGATTATTCATGA
Source organism: Eupeodes corollae (assembly GCF_945859685.1). NCBI lineage: Eukaryota > Metazoa > Arthropoda > Insecta > Diptera > Syrphidae > Eupeodes > Eupeodes corollae. The sequence continues at coordinate 24,670,285 of NC_079148.1, read as the reverse complement.
AATTATGTAAGTAGACAGGGCCGTCGCGTCATAGGCCGTGCAAGATCCTTTGGGCGCATTGAATTAGGAACCCTTTTTTAAGTTAAAAGTAAAAAAGAGGATGGGATGCGACCCACACTGATAACTTCCAATCCCATCTGTCTTGATTAAAAGTTTGTCTATATGTTCTCGTATCAATTTTTACCAAATTTGCGTACTATTTTTTGAAGATTTTATTTTTTTTTATGAAAAAACATACTTTTGGATTTTTATATAAAAATTAGTGAATATCGAAAAAAATATTTTCTGTGAAATAAAATAAGTTTGAAGCCAATATTTCAAATTTTTGAAAAGATATTGGAGTCGAAAATAAATTTTTACCAACTTTTGTTAAATTTTTTTATGTTTTTAATTTTTTGTACAAAACTGTCAATTCGATTTTTTTTCAAAATTTTACTGAATGTTAAAAACAATATTTTTGAAAGATAAAAGTAGTTTAAGGCCAATATCTACAATTTTTGAAAATATATTTGAATCGAAAATCAATTTTTACCAACTTTTATACATTTTTTTTTAGGTTTTTATTTTTTGTAAAAAAAACTGTCAATTCGATTTTTCTCAAAACTTGTCCTAATGTTGAAAATAATATTTCTTATAAGTAAAAATTAGTTAGAAGCTATTATCTCAAATTTTTGAAAAGATATTTGAGTCGAAAATCATTTTTTACCAACTTTTGTTAATTTTTTTTTCGGTTTTAAATTTTTTCTAAAAAAACTGCCAATTCGATTTTTTTCAACATTTAACTAAATATTGAGAACACTATTTTTTGAAAGAAAAAAGTTAATTAAAGCCAATATCTCAAAGTTTTGGAATGATATTTGAGTCGAAAATCATTTTTTACCAACTTTTGTTAATTTTTTTTCGGTTTTTAATTTTTTGTAAGAAAACTGTCAATTCGATTTTTTTCAAAATTTTACTAAATGTTGAAAACAATATTTTTTGAAAGAACAATGTAAATTAAAGCCAATATCTCAAAGTTTTGGAAAGATATTTGAGTCGAAATTCAATTTGTATTAATTTTTTTTTTGGGTTTTTATTTTTTGTAAAAAAACTGTCAATTCGATTTTTTTCAACATTTTTCAGAATGTTTAAAACAAAATTTCTTATTAGATAAAATAAGTTTAAAGCCTAAGTCTCAAGTTTTTGAAAAGATATTTAAATCGATATTCAATTTTTCCCAACTTTGAGTAATGTTTTTTTTAGGTTTTCATTTTTTATAAAAAAAAACTGTCAATTCGATTTTTCTCAAAATTTTACCAGATGTCAAAAACATTACTCTTCGTTGCACAAAATTGTTTTGGAGATGAAATCATATTTAGTCGTAAAATTTTGGAGGTGACAAATTTTTTTTCAGTTTTTTTGATTTATAAAAAAAACCTATAAATGGATTTTTTCAAAAAACATACTTCTTTGGTATCACGTTACAATATATTATATAAAATTTAATTCAAGTCTCTAGCGTTTTTGATTCGTAAGATATTTAGGGTTAACCAAAATGTTCACCTTTTTTTCAAACTGCTCTGGTAAAAAAAACCACCCACGCAATTTTCTTGAGAGCCCTTTCTGCATCTTTCTGCCTTATTATCTGTATAACAAAATTTATTTGAAGTCGCTATCTCTTCTGGTTCTTGAGCTATGGAAGACGAAAAAAACGTCTCCAACGTACGGACGTACGAACGTACGTACACACGCACGCACAGACATCTCTCTAAAAATCTTTTATTTCGACTCTAGGGACCTTGAAACGTCGAGAAATGTCAAAATTTTCAATTTGACAAATCGGACCCATTAAAAAAACTTCCTATGGGAAGTAAGAAATCCGAATGTAGGTAATTTTTATAACTCGTTATGTTAATTTTTATTTCTCGTTATGTTAAATTTTGTACACAAGCGCTCATTTTTCTGCGTTGGTGTCGCAGCTATTTTTATTTTGCGGTAAAAGTCATTTGTCTCTTAGATATAATAAATTAATTTGTTTTCCAGTTTATTCTGTCAAAATAACGAAATTTTACCATTTTTATTTCCATTGGTCAAAATAAATTGATTGATTTAAAAATAATTCTGTTGGTTTAAGTTTCTCTAAATACTAAGCGATCCTAAGTTCACCAACAGTTTCAGAGTAGGAAAGACAAAGAAAATATATTTTCAATTGTGTTCCATTCGCCAGGTAAAAATTAATATTCTTTTAAAAATTAGACTTCAATGGAAGATCCAGTAAGAAAGTTAGAAGTTGAAATGGAAGCTTTTGACAGTTTTGACATAAATTAAACACGAAAATCTTTTATGATTGACATAAACCTTTCGTGTTTTTCAATTTTGTATAATGTACATATATACATACATACATATAAACCATACACAACTGCAAGAATCAGTAGGTCTTATAAGAATGTATAGTATCTTAAAGATTTCATAAGTTTATATTTTTGTTATTTTGATTTTTTTTTTTCAGGATAATGAAATGTCTTTTGAAACGGACCAACATACTACTCAACTTTACAACGGCAATGACACTGCAGATTCTCCAGACAATTCTACGAACTCTCCAGTGACTACAAGTTTTTTAAATCCAACAAATTCGTATGCTAACGCACGACATCGCAAAAACCAATTGAAACGTTCACTTCCCACCAATAATGCGTCAGTAATTGGAAGTCCTATTAAAAAATTAAAGCTAACACTAGAAGAAGAAGATGATAAATTAAATGACCCAAATATTAATGAATTCGATTATTTCTGTAAGAGTCTTGCCATACAATTGAAAAGAATGCCCTTGCAAAGGGCTATTGTTTGTCAAGAGAAATTACAAAACGTCATGACAAAAGAACGTCTATTTCAATTATCTGAGCCATATCTTTCATCGTTGCCGATCTCTGATAATGATGATGACGACGACGACGATCGGGATGGCATTCAAAATCAAAGTTCCGAACATAACTCTGTGATTTCATCAACAGAGCCTGCATTACATCCAATTATTGATGATCAACAGTTCGAGATGAAATTAGAAGATGAAAGTGAATATATTTCCGAAGTGAAAAAAGAAATTGAAGAAGTATTTTAAGTGTTAGCCTTTATATGGTTGTAGTTTTCTAGATTTTCACATTATTATTGTATACGAAAAACTATGCTAGTTAATAAAAGTCGAAATGTTTAAGATGAATACAATTGTGTTGAATTATTCTAGATTTACAGGAATTTTTCTTTTTGCATTTAAAATTAAGTAAGAACATTCATGGTGTATTAAAATGAATGCCACAAATAAACATGTGATATGCTTTGATCTCAAGATCTGCCTTTTTATCTTATTTATCACAGTTACCTAATTGTTTTTAAATGCGTTCTATACAACACGTAAGCAAGACGAATTATATTAGAAAGTGTGAATTTCAAGGATATAATTTGTTTATGTGAGATTATTTTTTAGTGAGTTCATGTTTTTAATGTTAATGTCATCTGACACCTATCAAACTCAGCTGTCATTTACAATAGTAGATCGATTGGCATTCAAATAACCTTTTAAGGGCAGGCTCAGACAACATAAGGGACTTAATTTACAGTCAACAGCTTTTTTTGAAGGTAAATTTTGACCAAGGAATTCGGAACTTTACTGTACTGACCTCTACCCTCAACTGATCGTGCAACAACTACTAAGAACATAGTTGTGTTGTGTTTTAAACAAATATTGCTTATTCCTTTACCAATTTGCCAAGAAACATTTTTGCATAAAACAAAACGGAATTGTGCAGGAAATAAATATTCCACAGAGTAATAAAGTTTAGCTTTTAGTTAATTGTACAATAAAATCTTGATATGTTGTCATTTTGACATATTTAGAATTGATTTGATTGTTAAGTACTATTTACATGAGCATGACCAACGAATATTCGTCGATTTTGACGTTTCTTTCACACGAGAGTTTTTAATTCGTCGCGAATGGAGCCACAGCCGAACACCATTCAACATCGAAACCAAAATGAGAATGATTTTTTAGGTTAAGTACGCGTGATTATTTTATTCGTTGCAAGTGTGGATAATGTGGAACGCGAATAAAAGTTGACAGTTCGTATCAACTATAATTTTTTTCGTGACGAATAAAGTTGTTTTCTTAAATTTATTAATATATTATATTGAAAAGTAAAAGTATGTATCATAAATCAAATAGACACAAAATTGCTATCGTTTTGTTAAGAATTTGTGTGGAAATATGTCTCAAACGTATATAAACTCACATTTTGTAATTCATTCGTCGTTCGTTGGTCACGCTCATGTGAATACTACTTTAGGGAGATTTGTCTTGACCAAATTTCCAATCTACTTTCTAATAAAGTAACCTTGGAAGGGGAAGGCAATTTTTTGGCAGCTGGCCAATCAGGTATTAAAAACTTTCATTACTTTCAAGTCCTTTATGACGTCCATTTGTGAAGTTGTGAAGAAATTTGAAGAGAGAAGAAGGTTTAAGGCCCAACTAAAATAGACTTTGTTGCGCGGCAAGAGGTGTGGAGGTAGGTGAAGTGGAAGGGTAGGATAAGGATAAAGTGGGAAAAAGATATAGGAAGATTTGGAAAATGTTAGGTGGGATTGTTGAGCTCCGGGGAGCCTGCTTACGGCCTGCTTGCGGTGCATTTCGTCAGCTCGTCGGACGGGGGGATCTTGCTCCCGAAACTTAACCTCGCCTGCAGACAAAAACATATATCAGGCCAAGGAATAAGGAAAAGGTAAGGAAACACATAAACGGACGGACTATTGGCACATCAGGGCACTGCGGATGTTAGTGCAGTGAGGCCATCCACTCTACCTTTAGGTATCCGCGACCAGTGTTGGATACCCCCAAGATTGTTGGTCGATAATCGGGTTCAGGTCATCTTAGTTCTATGTCCACTCCGCTACCCTCGATACAACTGAAAAAAAATCAGCACGAGATTGCTTCGCTGGTGCGAAACAACAAAAGCAAAGAAAATATTTTTCGTCCTTTTTGTATGCGTTTGGCGGAAGTTTATTCACATAATTATGTTAAAATTACAATCATTAAGGTAACAACAAAACGTATAACCCATAACAAACAATAACATGTAAAAATGGTCATTCACGAAGTCTGAATACGAACATAAGACAAAATTAGTATCAAATTACAACTAAGGACTCGAAGATGTCCAGGCGTCCGCAACAACTTAAACGAAAGTAAGCTAATGTCAAAACCGAACGAAAAGTTATCAGAAGTTATCGTCAAAACAAAAAGTAACAAAAATAACCAAATAAAAAGTAAACGTAATGTATAAGTAACTTAAGCAAATTTGACATTTGTTTAAGCGAAAGTTAACGAAATTGAGCAGAACCTAAGCCTAGTACATACTTGTGAACCATCTCGTGAACCCATACAAATTTCAGTTTTTGGTTCACCCGTGAACTTGCTCGTGAAGCTGAGTGGAGAACAAAGTGGAGAGTTTTCGTTCACGGGCAATTCACGTGCAAAATGTACGGGAACTGTTGGTGAAGCTTTGACATTTGGTTTCCGCATTTTAAAGTTTGTGGCTGCTTGCGCGTTGTTCTAAAAAAAAAGTTAAAATGGTGTCATATGAAATAGAATACCTATTTGAAGATACAACTGATGAAGTTGACGATGTTCGCCTCTCAAAAACAGCATTTTATGTCTTCATTAGAGTGTTTTTGAAACGTCAAATGTTCACAACGTGTACTCACAAGTGTGTACCAGTGAGCAATGTCAAAAGTTCACTTTCTCCACTGGCGAACGTTCACTTCACGAGGAAGTATGTACTAGGCTTTATGCTTAGTGACATATAAGGTTAAGGCGGCGTATTGGTTCGTTGCCTTAAGCTGGCTTAAGCTCAGGTCTATTATATTGGTGCTGCAAATTTAATTGTTGTTGAAAGATCCTTTTTTTTTAATATTTGTTTGTTCCACTCAAAATCCAAACCATACAATGATATGAAATTTTATTTTATTAACCTTTTCTTTTGAAAACAAAAAATTAATGACCGTTTAAGTCTAAAATGCAGACTATACAATCCATTGTATATATATTCCATATATTCGCTTCCGTCTTTTAATTTCATCTCTTCTAATTTCATCTCGAACTGTTGAGCATCAATAGTTGGATGTAATACGGGCTCTGTTGATGATATCACAGAGTTATGTTCGGAACTTTGATTTAGAATACCATTATCATAATCGTCATTGTCAGAGATCGGCAACGATGAAAGATATGGCTCAGATAATTGAAATAGACGTTCTTTTGTCATGAAGTTTTGTAATTTCTCTTGACAAACAATAGCCCTTTGCAAGGGCATTCTTTTCAATTGTATGGGAAGACTCTTACAGAAATAATCGAATTCATTAATATTTTGGTCATTTAATTTACCATCTTCTTCTTCTAGTGTTGGCTTTAATTTTTTAATAAGACTTCCAATCACTAAAGCATTATTGGTGGGAAGTGAACGTTTCAATTTGTTTTTGCGATATCGTGCGTTAGCATACGAAGTGGTTGTATTTGAAAAACTTTTAGGCACTAGAGAGTTTCTAGAATTTCCCGGAGAATCCGGGAACAAACAACAAAAATTTAAATTAATTCAATATTTAAAATATTGTTATAATTTCTAACAAGCTACTGATTCTTTCAATGGTATATGAATGTGGTGGAGATGGTAGAAATGACGATCTCAAGGCAACCTAGCTTGAGATCCAATTAGCGCTGTAGTGCACCGTTTTGATACCAAAAACCCGTTTGACCTGTAATAGAAAGGGAAAGATTTATGGAGAAGCTTCATAGCGATTATGTTAGAGCCATTTTGTCGCACTGAGAAAAAAGAGTAGGTCTCTAATCTTTGTCTCAGATAGCTCATCAAGTTCGTGAAGAATGCTTTTCCAAAGCATTTCATGCTAGTATTTGCCAAAGCAGGACATTTGCAGAGGAAATGGATTATCGTTTCACTTTCTCTTTGATCACTACAACTACAACTACTACAACTTCTCTCCTATAGGCCAATGTCCGGTACAAACCGCAACAATACTGGCTATGTCTTGCCTTGGCCTGCATAGAAGATCGTTTGTACGGGTTTTATTATAGGTGGGCCATATCTTCCTAGATATAATGCAGTTTGGTAAATTGCTCCACCTTCGGTTTGATTCAGTTTGGTAGATAGAAAAGAGAATGTTAACCATTTCCGCAAGTGAGCTACGATGGGCCGATCCTTGCCTAGCTCGTCAGCCCGTTCATTTCCCACGATACAACTATGGCCCGGAACCCAGATCAGGGTAACACCGAGGTTAATATTCAGGATCGCAAGCTCATCGCGACATTGCTAGACCAATTTAGATGAGGATATGGCCGAGTTAATGGCTTTGACAGCTGCCTGACTGTCTGTGAAGATAGCCGCATTTCGGTTTTGGTTTGGGCTTTGTTTAAGTATCTTACATGCCTCCATTATTGCCAGCAGTTCAGCCTGAAAAGCAAAGTCAGGAAGCCTAAAGGATTTAGCTACATTTAGGGATTCAGAAAGGATCCCAGAACCAACTCCGCACTCCATTTTTGACCCGTCAGTAAAGATGGTTGTGTCGAAACCTATCGACACTATGTCATCCTCCCAATCTTCTCTAAATAGGAAAATAACCTTAAAACCCTTACCTTACTACCGAGATAATATCTGAGGTTTTGACAACCAGCTGTTTGATTCCTTCAGTCTAATAGCGCTGCAGGAAACTATGTATTTAATAAAAAGGTCGATTGGTAGAAGATCCAAAATAACGTTTAAGGGAAGTACGCATGGCCCCTGTGGTGCCCACGCAAGCTGTTCTCTGAACCTTCTTTAGCATATCAATATTATAGGCTTTACTAAGAGTAGGCTACCACATAATTGAACCATATTGTTAAGATTGGACGTACTTCGACTTCTTCGACTGAAGTTTCCACTTTTTGCCAAAAGTTTTGCTGCAGGGGTAGAAGGCAACACAGGCCTTCTCAACCCGTAGTTCAATATTTAGTTTCCAGTTTAGTTTAGGGTCGAGTATAACTCCCAAATATATTGCACTGGAAGACAATGATAGGATTTGAACGTTGAGTCGAGGTAGCGTGAAGGGCGGTACTTTAGTTTTGGTTGTAAAGAGAAACAGTTCAGTTATACTTTGGTTAACTCCTAGTCCACAGCTGCTTACTTTCTTCAAAGATGACTCCGTGATTTCACTAATCACAGAGGTGTACTTTTCTGACACCAATAGCACTAAATCATCCGCATAGGCTACCGCCTTCACTCCACATCTCTCTAATTTAACGAGAATTGTATCCATGACCAGAAGCCATAGAAGAGGTGAAAGAACACCACCCTGGGGTGTTCTCCTACTCACGTGTTTTGTTGCGATTGTATTGCCTAGAGTGGCTCGAATCTTCCTACCACTGATCATGGAAATAATCCATTTTCGAATGAATTCTTCTACACCGAACTTAACGAGCGTTCCTTCTATGGATTCGGTAAGGACGTTGTTAAAGCACCTTCTATGGCAAGAGTAAATTCTTTATAATGGATTGTTTTTCCTAAAGTACGTCATGGAGGGCAGTTTCCGTCGATTTGCCCTTAAGATAAGCATGCTGAGAGCTTTCGAGAGGTCGTCCAACTAGGATTTCTCTAATATAGTAATCAAGAATGGGCTCCAAGGTTTTTAGCACAAAATATGTTAAGCTTAGGTCTGAAATCCTTCCGGATTGACTAGCTCTGTGGTGCAATTTTGAATTCACAAAGCTAGTTGAATTTTGACTACGTAGTCACTAGTTTTGTGAATGCGCGCATTGTCTCCCTCGATCTCCTACTATATTTGCATATGTTTTTCTCTATTTTCTATTCTTTAATTATTGTTGTATTTTCCCTCATTCTCAACTCCTCTAAACTATTTAGGGGTATAAAAAAAGGGATCAAATTCAATCATCTCCACGCCTCTCAGATGTCACTTCGATCGTTTCTCTTCATAATAGTACTATAATAAATATATATACACTGTACAATCCGTAACGCCATATTATGGTTCTAATTTTTAAAAACCAGCAGACGACAACTCTATAGAATTTCTTTTATCTCGTTACTTAGGTTGTATCGTATGCACAAACCTCTTACCAACGAACAAAATACTCGCTATAGATTTGAACGAGTACTTATCTGTAATTAGTGTCAAATGTCAACACAAATTTTCTCAGAATATTTGTTTTTACAAATTTATTTCAAATTTATTTTTTATATTATTTAAACAATTTAACATTAACGAGATTAGTAAAATATTCAATAATAATAATTCTACCTAAAATTGATTGAGGCATTGCGACCTCGTATAGAAATTTGTGAAAAATCTGTGATGTGATGCCTGTTTGCAAGCAAAATACTAAGCAACGTTTGCTGCGCTCCGATATTTTGATGTGTTTACCATGTGGTATGCGGCTATTCTGCGATTTATCCGGCGACGGCTTGTCTTGGGTATTATCTTCTTGTTTTCCCTCACATACTGCTTGGTCAATCTAATGGGAAATGTATGAAAGTCTTGCTCCATTTTGAACATGACTAATTTCTTTGTTTTGTTTTCAAGGGTGGACCACTGTCGATGGAGGCAGACGAATTCGAAATCCGCCGTGAAAAGCCAATGATCTGGCGCACCCTACAAGAGGAGACCAATAGAACCAACGACCTTACGGCAACTTGCCGTAATTCTGTTCAAGGAAAAGTTCTCATAGTTGATGACAGAGGCTATGTTTGTCAGCGCTCGGATCTGCTCTGGACAGGATGTTGCAATGTCGAAACCGATGCAACCAAATACTATAGCTGCGAGACCTGTAACGATGCACACTGCTGTGCCATTTATGAATATTGTGTATCATGTTGTGCACATCCCTTAAAGCGTGACATTCTCGAAAAGGTACTGTCAAAAGCTTCAGGGAGACAGTCGGCGGTTTTTGCCTCAGTGCAGGATCAATTCGAATTGTGTCTTGTCAAATGTCGCACCAATTCACACTCGGTTCAACATGAGAACAAATATCGTGATCCTAAGACAAAGCATTGCTATGGTGAGACAGAAGCCCACGAGTCTCAAAAAGAAGTCTCTGGAATTGCTGTCCATTAACATAGCAGCTGACACATTAAATAAGTTATAAAAATGATAAGATTTTAATCGGAATTTCTGTGTTTTAGTTTGTGTGAAATTTTTCGTTTGGTGTTATTTTTAAGTGGTTTTTATTTTGTAGCATAAATGTAAAGTTAGGAAATATAAATAGGTACATAAAATTATATAATGAACGTATGTATTGTATATATGATTTATATATATACATTGTAGGGAAGAACAAAAGGGTAAGAGAAATAGATAACAATATTCAATAAAAGAAATCTTACAAAAGTTCCTGTTCCTTTTTTTTTAATACACAATTTCTTAAAAAATTATGTAAGCTTGTTTTTATGTCTTTTAAACAAAATCAATCAATTATTTTTTAAACAAAAGCTAATTTTAAATTTGTGTAGGAATTTCACTCAATTACAAATCCTCTCTGTAAATCTCTCCCTTATTTATACCGTAGATTAATTTATTATCTTTCACATAACCCCAAGCCATCCTTTCTGAGGAGAAATAAATCCCAACTTCACCCTGCTTGTCAAGTGTAATAGCTCCTCCAGTACCAATCAGCCTCTGTGTCATCTCTCTAGTAGCATCTTCTGTTGCTTGCTGGACAGGAACTTGCTTGAGACTTATTAGCTGTAGAATCCGCTGGGCTAGATTGAAACGCATTATGGTTTCTCCATGACCCGTCGTGGATACTCCACCGATTTCATTATCAGCATAGGTGCCACAACCTAAAATTGGACTATCTCCAATTCGACCAGGCATTTTTCCTGTGATCCCTCCAGTCGATGTCGCTGCGGCAATATTTCCATCGACATCAATAGCAACTGCACCGACTGTCTCTCCCAATTCTTCTACAGACTTTTTATCTAATTCAGTTGGAGAGAAAATCGTATCGAGACCTTTTGCTTGGCGTTCCTTAAACTCATCCAATGCCAATTTTGCATTTTCTGTAACCAATGAACCCTTTGTTAAGGGCTTAAAATTGTGTGTCTCTGCGAATTTCAAGGCACTTTCACCGCCAATAAATGTGTGATTGGTTTTCTCCATGACTTTGCGTGCCACCGAAATTGGATGCATTATGTCTTGCAAAAGAGTTAAGCATCCAGCTTTGAGATATTTTCCCTCCATTATGCTAGCGTCCATTTCAACGATTCCATCGCTGTTGAGACACGATCCATAGCCAGCATTAAAATTATCATCCAATTCCATACTGCGAACAGCTTCTTCAACTGCGTCCAATGATGACTGTCCATTGTTGAGTAATTTAAAACCATCGCGAAGTGACTTCTTGATACCGTCCAACTTGCCAGACACTCGACTTGCTGGTATATCGCCTGCACCACCATGGACAAGTAAAATTGGTTTCATTTTAAGGAAAACAACAGTCTACAACTAAATTGACACTAAATAGAGTTTGCTATAAATATTTATATTGAATTTTGTGATTAAGGTTTATCAGTGAGAAAGTGTTTTTAATGTGTGAACAAAAAGTACATTTTACGTATAATTATTTTGTTATCTGTTCTAAAACTCATACATTCAAGTTATGTGGTCGCTAGCCACTTTCATTGCCTATTGAATTGATAATAATTATATAAAACCACAATTGCATTGATTTCTGTATGGTTTTAAAGTGTCACGCACTAGTTGGGCGTAGGGCGTCCTGATAATTTTAATTTTGTTTACATTTCCCAAGAAAAGTCTTCCGAAAATGTGTGTTGTTGTTTTGTTCTTCCCATGCAACTGGCTATTCCACTAGAGCATAAGCCGTTAAAATAACGGTAAAAAAGGGTCAGACAAAAGACCTTATGACGATATTCAAGCGAAATTAATGAACTTATGATGATATTATCATCTATCATTTTAAATGCTCCACGTTCAATACTATCCAAGAAGCTTAAGTAAGTTGCAGGAGCACCAGCCCAGAGATGGGAGTTATACTCAAGCTTTAGACGTACATATGTAAGTCTTGTAGATAACAGCCAGATCAGAGGGGGTGAAATATTTCTTGCTTCGCCTAAGGAAACCCAAGCACCTTGCGGCATTTTTGGCGACATCGCGGGTAAATCTCGCTTTAAAGATACAAGACAGCATTGGGTTTTCGAATAATTAAATTCCACGCTGTTGTTTAATCCCCATTGAACAATGCTGTTTAGGTCGGAATTTAATGAGCTTATCATATTTTGTCGTTGCAGTTCCACATCCGAAGAAGAGGGTTGTGAATCTGAAAACAAATATGAAAAGCTAAGGGTACTATCGTCAGCGAAACAATGTATTGGATTAGAAGTTGCAGACAGGAGACCATTAATAAAAATGAGAAACAGTGTTGGAGATAGAACAGAGCCCTGGGGCACACCAGCATTTATTTTATGGTTTTGAGACTTGAATCCATCCAATACCACTTGTATTGAACGATCAGAGAGGTAATTACTAATCCAATGAAACAGGGATTCATGAAAACCGAAAGCACGCATTTTCGATAAGAGAGCCTGATGCCAAACGCTATCAAATGCTTTTGAAATATCAAGTGCAATAATCTTACTTTCTCCAAAACGATATAAAGATTTGCTCCACTGTTCGGTGAGATGAACCATGAGATAACCAGTGGACCTATTGCTACGAAAGCCGTATTGCCGGTCATTAACAAGCTTTCGATCTTCAAGATATTTCTTTAGCTGATAATTAATCAGCGTTTCCATGACCTTGGTAACATGGAACGTAAGTGCAATCGGTCGATAATTAGAGGGTGAGGAAGATTCACCTTTTTTGGGAATATGCTGGACAAATGCCGTTTTCCCTTCGCTCGGAACGAGACCTGAGGAGTAGGACAGATGAAAAAGCTTACGCAGTGGTTTTGCCAGCGTTGAAGAACACCTCTCCAGAACAATATAGCGCGGATACCATCCGGACCAGCGGATTTATGTGTGTTTAGATCTCTTAGGACTCTTGCCACAATACGAGTAAAAAATGTGAGTTTTGAATTATTAAAGATATACAATTGTTAGTTTTTTTTTAATGAATATGTACTTATTTGTGATGGATCGTCACTCTATTTTTTTATTTCCTGATGGGCTCTTGTTCTCTGGTTTTCATTTCGTTGTCATTTTTGTCCATTTTTGTTTCTGCAGCCTAAAAACACGACCTGCACAATTCCATTTAAGCCTTATTGTTCTGGCCATGTTGGAATACTCGGAAAGGAATATGCCGACAGCGCAGTGAACTCAGCCAAAAACTCACCTGTACTCACCTTCAACATTTTCACCAAATCCGATCTCCTTAAACATACCGGAAAGATATCATCTGCAAAAAATAGTCAAGACTGGAGCCTATATCAGCAGCACTACAAGGATATAAACCCCTTTAAATCTGCCCCGATGTAACCTACTAACTGTTCGAAACAAAAAATAACCAACTTGGACACACTACTTCGTCCCACCAACCCCACTTGCAACACCCGCCTTGATCTAAAACATATTTTGGTACATTGTCTGTTGACGCAGCCCATTATTTAAAAAAATTTCAAAAATATTCCCGTATATGACATCCTCAAAAATCCCAGCTTAACAATTATAAATAAAACTTCGTGGAAACATAAATATTAATGATAATAATATTTTGACAATACTATTTGTGAAGTTAGTGCTAGACCACTTGACATGGTAAAGTGAGAAATGTAACGGTAAAATCCAAATATATTTTATTTTTCTCATGCATGTAGAATTAGGTGTTGTATTTGATAGACCGATAAAATGTTTCAATAATTAGCCGTGCGATACTAGCGACTTTTGAGCAAATAGTGTCGCCATCTAGAGCAGGATTTGCCCGGTGTCCCTTCTATTTGTAATTATTCAATGGTGGAACGTACGAAAGATTCCGATCTTGGTAAATGGAGTATTTTTGGCCATAACTAACTGGAAAAAGTATTTTGACATAGTAATCTTTGCAGTTTCTTTCGTGCCGCGTGCTATCAGAGTTGAGATTTACTTTTTATATTGGGCAGGTTCAGGCGACATAAGTGACTTGAAAGTTGGGCAATTTTCTAGCATCTGATTGGCCAGCTGCCAAAAAATTGCCTTCCAATTAAGGCGACTTTATTGGAAAGTTGACTGGAAAGTTAGCCAAGAAAAATCTCCATAACTAGAAAGTCAAGTGAACATATGTCAAAATGACAATTGATGATGTTTGTCGACTGAAAGCTGAACCTTATTACTCCATGAATTATTTATTTTTTGCACAATTCTATTTAATCTTTTGTGTAAAAGGGTTCCTTGTCAAATTGGAAGAGAAATAAGTAATATTTCTCTAAAATACAAAATACAAATCGTGATGGATTTGTAGCTTGCCTAAGGAGTGTTTTGTAGACAATAATGTTTTTGATAGTTTTTGTACAATGAAATAAAGGTAGAGGTTAGTGAAGTAAAGTTCCAAGTTTGAAGATTATGACAGTTGAAAACAAACTACATAGTTGTTTGACAAATGAAGTCCCTGATGTTGTCTGAACCTGCTCATTGTCTCTTTTTAATAAAATGTATTAGCTTCGAAGATATTTAGGTACAAACAATTAGTTGATAATAATGGGTAAAACGTCGGAAGTTAGAAAATATTTACGAATTGAGATGGTGACCAGGTATTATGCGGGTAGTTCGGTGGAAAAGTTAAGCAAACTATATAAAATTCCTCGACAAACCGTCTATTACCAAATAAATAAGCAGACAAAAAATAAATCCACGCTAAATGTTCCACGTTCAGGGCGACCACACAAGACTTCCAAGTCCAAAGTGGACCGATTAATAGACAGAAAGTTTAAAGAAAATGTGCTGAACACCCCAAAATCTGCAGCAATTGAGATAAAAAGAGTATGAAATTGAAATTTCAGAAAAAACTGTAAGAAATCGTCTGAAGGATGCTGACTTTGCTACTTATACATAGCCAGAACTATACCCCAAATATAACAAAAAAAAATAAGCTTAAACGCATGCAGTTTGCCAAAGAATTTTTACACAAGCCTTCATCATTTTGGGAACAAGTATTGCTGTTTTGAGTACCACGGATCAAAAAAGAAAACTTTTTGCAGAATCCCTAGAAAAATGCGAAGCAAAGTAGCACCTGTGTGTAAACGAGTACCTCATGGTTGTGCTTGTGGTACCGTCATGTTTTGGGGATGTGTTTGCTTTCATAGCACCGGAGACTTGGTAGCAATCGATGGTATGATGAACAAACAACAATATTTGAATATTTTAAATAACCACGCTTTTAGTTCTGGTGATAAATTGATAAGACAGTCGTTTTGCAGCAAGACAACGCACTTTGTCACAAAGCCAAGATGATAACTAATTTTCTAAAGGAAGTGGGTGTAAATACACTAGATTGACTAAGCCCCGACTTAAACATAATAGAAAATGTGTGTGCCCACATAAAGCGAAAAAGGTGTCCATGCTTGACAACAAAGCACGAAGAGACAATGGGCAAGTTCAGAGCACATAAGGGACTTGAAAGTTAGGCAATTTGATTGGCCAGCTGCCAAAAAATTGGGCAGGTTCAGGCGACATAAGAGACTTGAAAGTTAGGCAATTTTCTAGTATCTGATTGGCCAGCTGCCAAAAAAATGCTTGGAAGTTGTCTGGAAAGTAAGTCAAGTAAAATCTCCCTAACTATCAAGTCAAGTCGACTTATTTCAAAATGACAACTGATCATGTTCTTTCATTTAAGTGAAAGCTGAGCTTTCAAATCAAAAAAATCAAATGGGGTGGCGCAACAGTCCGTTGTGAACCAGGGCCTAGTGACTTACAACTCTCAACCATTCCTGTGTGCGAGTACTGTTGTCAGGAATGGAAGGGACCTACAATTTATGCCGAATCCGAACGGCTATTTTAAGAAAGCATTTTTTCATGACAAGAATTACTCTTGAAGGATTTGTCAATTCCTCGCAAGAAGCAGTACCCGCGAAAATTATTTTTTTTTTAATTAAGGTGATACAGGCAGGGTGAACCCTAGACCCCTTGCATGACAGTCCAACGCACTAACCATCAGGCCACGGGTACTAAAGCTGAGCTTTACTACTCTATAATTTATTTATTTTTTGCACAATTCGATTTAATGTTAATTAATTTAAAAAAGAAATAAGTATAATTTGTTTACAATACAAAAGACAAATCGTAATCGACTTGTAGCTTGTCTAAGGAGCGTTTTTTATACAATAATGTGTTTGGTAGTTCTTGTACTATGAACTTGTTGTAAAGGTTTGCGAAGTAAAGTTCTCAATTTGAAATTCATGACACTTGAAAAACTAACTAGCTGCCTTGGTCAAAATTTATGTTTAAAGAATGAACTTGACTGCAAATGAAGTCCCTTATATTGTCTGAACCTGTTTTAGACTAGTCAATATTTAAAACTAAATCATTATTGTTGCACCATTTCCAGAAACTTTGAGGGTCTTTTTGTAAAAGATAAGTCTTCAACAAAGTTAATTGTACAAAATGTTTGTAAATCATCGGCTATGTTTGTATGTATAAGAGACATAGAATTAACAAGGACGGATGGAAGATTTTTAATAAAAAGTAAAAATAATATCGGACCAAGGTTACTACCCTGATGTACACCCGAGTTTACAGTTTCATATTTAGAACGTTCACCCTTAAAAACATTATATAACCTGTGAGAGATATGAAAATATCCATAAAACAACTCTCTTTTTAAGACCCATTGTGTTGTAGTTTTCTTAAAAGAATACAATGGTTAAGTTTGTCAAATGCTTTGCTAAAGTCAGTAAAAATACAGTCAACTTGTTGTTTTTTTTTTATTCAAACGCGGCAATACAGAATGACAGAGAATGGATGGATCTTGCGAGGAACTGATAAATTCTCCTATAGTAATTCTTGTCATGAAAATTGCTTTCTCAAACTAACCGTTCGCATTCGGCATATAAACTGTAGGTCCCCTGTATTACTGCAATTACTCGCACATAGGAATGGTTGAGAGTTGTAAGTCACTAGGCCCTGGTTCTTTGCCGACTGCTGCGCCACCTAATTGATTTATTTATTTATTAACCCTAGTTTACAGCCCCAAAAAACTTACTACTTTTCTTGCCTGGGGTGTGTTACACCCCAACAGTTTCAAGCGCATCGAATTGTTTAAATTAGTGTTCTGTTGCCTTGTTTACGTTTTTTTCCAATCGAGTTGGCAATGGAATAATTGTTACTGTTTATGAACACGTGTATTGTTCTGCAAAAGTTAAAGCGATTTTGTAGAGAAGTGCAAAAAACTTTGGAATTTATCAAAAAGTAAGTATGAAAGTATTGTTTTATAACACAAATGTTAAAAGTTAAAGAACTTTGTAAATGTATACCTAATTTGTTTTAGTGTCTAATTTAGATGAATTATTGAAAAAATATAATAAAGGTGATGAAGAAGAAAGGGCAATAGCGTTGAGAGCAATGCTAGACTTGGAATCAGATGAAGAAGGCGAGACTGATCCATTTTATGCTGGCGGAGATGACGAACAAAATGATCCAGATTTTTTGCCAAATGTTGAATTCGATTGTATTTATTTTCTTTTAACATTCTGTATAAATCGTTCTTTGAATAAATTTATTCCTTAGCGGATTATGAGGACATCGATGAAACTTCGGCAGAGATGTTGGGACCAATTGAAAGTTTGCCTGAACCTGATGAAGTTGAAAGTGATATTGATCAAGAATCAACGACTCCAGTTTCAAATGACGTATGTTTTCTTGCTCATAATGGTCGAAAATGGATGAAAGATCCGGAGACAGCAGCTCTGTCTCGTGTTCAAGGAAGCAATGTTTTCAAGACTGGTGGAACTGTTGGACCTACGATTAATTTGAAAAACTCGTCTCTTATCCAAATTTTTAATCGAATTTTTAACCTGGATATGAGAAACGAAATCATAAAACGGACAAACGAAAAGGCCAATGATATCTACGAAAAATTAAATGCAAAGCGAACAAAGCAACGTTTTAGGAAGCCTTTAAATATGAATGAACTGCAGGCATACTTTGGGGTTTTGCTTTACATTGGAGCAATGAAAGATGGTCACCGCCGTCTGCGTACACTTTGGGATCCAATACATGGCCATACAATTCTTCGCGCTGTGATGTCATTTACACGCTTTGAGGAGTTGAATTTATTTTTGCGATTCGATGATTCAATTGGCCGTCGAGGACAATCAGCCGCAAAAAAAAACATTCTTCAGCCCGTTGAATTCCTTTTGAAAGAATTGAATCAAACCTTGACATCAAATTACATTCCATCCGAAAATCTAACCATTGACGAGCAATTGAAAGCCTTTCGTGGGCGCTGTAAGTTTCGTCAACATATGCCAAGCAAACCTGCTAAATATGGTATCAAGTTTTGGTGGCTCAATGAGAGTTCAACTGGATATCCATTGCAACTTTCAATATACACTGGCAGTAGTGATCAAAGTGTAGGCCTTGGCCGTGGATACGATGTTGTGATGTCATTGATGCCGAGATATTTTCACACCGGAAGGAATCTTACAGTGGATAACTTTTTTACTTCTGTAAATTTGGCACTAAAGTTATTGGACAAAAAAATTACTCTTCTTGGGACTATTCGCAAAAACAAACGCGACATTCCCAAACCATTTGTTGTCAAGGAACTCCTAAATGAGTATGATATACCAATCAAAATAAACAACAAAAAACAATACCGTCCACTTTATTCTTCACTTTTTGGATTTTCGGAGAAAATGGCATTGGTTTCATATGTTCCAAAACCCAGGAAACAAGTTGTGCTGCTTTCAACACAGCACATTGTTGAAAAGGCAGTTTTCGGACCTCAAAATAAACCTCTCATGATATTGGACTATAACAGAACAAAAGGAGGAGTCGACGTGTTTGACCAAATGGTATCTATATACTCATGTTCTCGTCAAACCAATCGGTGGCCCATGGTTGTTTTTTACGATTTGTTGGATGTTTCAGCTTTAACCACAGTTATTATTTTTCGCCATTTTAACCCTCCTTCAAAAAATATAAAGGTATTTAGAAACGAAAAGCTTATCCAACTTGCACAAGAACTAATGGAAAAGGAGTTAGACAATCGTTCGCATCCTTCAATGGAAAAAAGGTTATCCAAAGTTAGTCTTGATGCTCTCCGCGCTATGGGAAGACAGTTGCAGGTTTTTCGTTCAGTTGACGAGAAGCTTCCACGAAAACAGGTATTGATTATTGTAAAAAAAAAACAAAATGTTTCTAAAAAGCTTTTTTATTTTCAGGCCAGATGCCATCTTTGTCCGAGAGCAGACGACAGGAAATCGAGGTCAACTTGTGATGTTTGTGAAAAACACATTTGTCATCGCCACATCAACACAGTTTGTACTAAATGTCTGCCAGAACTTCCATCTATACCAGAATAATAATATAATATATATATATATATAATATAAAAATAGAATATAATTATTATTAATTCATGAAAAATAAAATAAACATTAAAAAATTGATTTATTTTACATTTTGATCATTGGGGTGTAAAACACCCCAGGCAAGTGTGGACGACCTTTTTTCACACGAAATTTCCAAAAAATCAAGTTGAAGCTCTTTGATTAAATAAAGAAGAAATTTATTCAGAAAAAAGAATTTTGTTCACTGATTTTTTATCCCAAGTCGAAAAACTGATTTTCAAAAAAGTTACAAGCATTTAAAAGTCGTCTGGGGTGTATCACACCCCAGGATGTAAACTAGGGTTAAAAAGACGAAAAATCAAATGTATACAAAAATGTTTATTAAAAATATCTACAAATCTTCCTTCAAGATTTCACCAGGATTAATGCCATAAATCAATTGATTTCCTTGCGTATATGCCCAGGCCATTCTTTTTGAAGAGAAATAAATTCCAACATCTCCTTTCTTGTCAATTGTAATGGCTCCTGCCGTTCCGATCAGTCTTTGAGTCATTTCCTTAATAGTATCTTCTGTTGCCTTTTGGGAACTCACTCCTTTAAGAGCTATACCCTGTAAGATGCGCTGGGCTAGATTATAACGCATAATAGTTTCACCATGACCTGTAGTGGATACACCACCGATTTCATTATCAGCATAAGTTCCACAGCCCAAAATTGGAGTATCTCCAATTCGACCGGGTATTTTTCCTGTGATTCCACCGGTTGATGTTGCCACTGCAATATTTCCATTAACATCAATAGCAACTGCACCAACTGTCTCTCCCAATTCTCCTACAGACTTTTTATCTAACTCAGTTGGAGAGAAAATCGTATCGAGACCTTTTGCTTGGCTTTCTTTAAATTCTTCTAATGCTAACTTTGCATTTTCTGTGACCAGCGAGCCCTGAGGCAATACTTCAAAGTTTTGAGAACGAGCAAAATTCATAGCCTGTTCTCCGCCAATAAACGTATGATTGGTTTTCTCCATGACTTTTCGTGCCACCGAAATCGGATGCATTATGTCATGCAAGAGAGTTACACATCCAGCTTTCAGGTTTTTACCTTCCATAATGCTAGCTTCCACTTCGGCCACACCATCAGTATTTAGGCAAGCTCCGTAACCGGTATTGAAGTTTTCATCGAGTTCCATACTACGAACCGCTTGTTCTACGGCATCCAATGCAGAGCCACCATTCTCAAGAATTTTGATTCCAATACGAATGGAGTTCTTAATGCCAGTCAATTTTCCAGGCACTCGACTGTCTGTTATGTCTCCTGCTCCGCCTTGGACAATAAGAATTGGCTGCATTTTAACTCAAAAACTGGAATTTTATAATACAAAAAATGAGATATGTACATTGTTAGTATTTTTACAATAATCTTACTTAAGATGAACAAATAGACGAGAATATTAAATGTAAAACTGAAACCTTGCAAATGGTGAAATTTCTGCGGGCATCAGTGAACTTTTATACTATTAAAAACAAAGAGCATAAGATAAAAACAATAAATCAAGTTAATGTATATCTTAAATAATCTCACTTTTATACTTGGTTTTATTATCAGTTATCATAACAAAAACAAAACAAAATAAAAATAAACAAATATGGACCCTGTCGGTTGGGTTGAGTTGGGTTGAATGCTTTCACTTTTGAGCACGGAGTTGCCGTGGTTTTTATTTATGCGTATATAAAACAGTATGAGCCTAGTGACTGACATGTCTTAAAACATTAATGTGATTGAGCGATGTCAGAAAAGGAAGAAACCTTAAGTTATGTGCCGCATCGGAACGGTAAATTTGAGAAGGCTTTGGAGGATTTCCTCGCAAGACTGAGCACCCGGATAAGCATTATTACAAAAAAGTAAATGTTTTTTATGTGATCATTTTTGTTTTAGAAATAAATAAATGTACAAAAATCGACAACAAAATCTCTTTGAGTCAATTTTTTTCACACTTGATTGATTTCAGTTGATAATCATTGAATGCATTTTTACTTTAATTTTAATCTACAAATGGCAGAAATCCAATTTTCGAATGAAGTAATTACTAGAATGTATTCATGTAATTCATGCTTGATTAAAGGACTGACATGCTAAACAGAAATAGTATGTTCGTTATATATTCTTGTCGCCCTCCTGGCTTTTTCTTTCACATTCCTTCATTATTATTATTGTTTGAGCAAGCCTATAAAGACCTTTAATAATTTTAATATTTTTTTTAGGATGAAATATGATTGTTGTGACTTCACAAACAAAAAAAACATAAAACAATACAAACCCATCTTTTGACAGCCGTACAGACAGACGAACTGGAAAGTGTATAGATTAATTTAGTTGAACAAAAAAGTATTTAAGATGAACAAAAAAGTATTTACCCACTGTGGAAAAATTAGTCCTTAGTCAGAAGGATTACGAACATTTCCGTGAAACAGATCCCTAAAAAGAGAAAATAATTTTAAATTGACATTTAATTCGCCATAATGAGCCGGATTTGATTTGAAAAGAAAATGATTCTGTTTTGTAACTGAGCAGTTTAAGGATGTGTGGCTCAGTGTGTATCAGCGGTTATAATGCTCCTAGTTATTGAACTTTTTCTAAATATGAACTGTCATTCTACTATTAACTGAGAATGTAAGACCATATGAAAAGCAAAGCAATTTTGCGGTAGCGATCATGGTTTAAAAAATTAAAAACCAATCTACAAAGTTAGGTCTTAAGTCTTATTTATAATTTTTTATATTATGTAACCTATTTTGTTAACCATATTTATATTTTTACTCTTTCTTGGAAGAAGGTTGTTTCATTATTTTAACATAGGTATGCGCATGCTTTTTCTGTCAAATTTAGACGACAAAAATGTTTACACTTTCGTGACTTAGGGCCAGTTGTGGATATTTGACATGATGAAAACTCCGACAAATATTTACATTTCGATGCCTTGATTTTCCCAATCCACAAGAGAAGAAGCACTGAAGATCCGGAAAACTACAGAAGAATCTTATTTTCGAACTGGTCATATAAAATATTTACATTGGATGGATGAATTCTAATAACGTGCCATAAACGTAGGATGGAAGCAATGCTTTAAAAATAAGGAAATTTCGCATACAAGTCAATTTACGGTCTTCGAAGCTGTATCGAAATCGGTTATCTTTTATGTGGCGCCAGCGTGAAGAGGTAAGAAATATGTATAAGTTGAAAAACTGCTCAGACTTCTCACCTTTCTTCGAGTACGCAAAACTACATGCTTATGTTAAAAACGGGTTTATCGCCTTTATTCATGAAACACTTAAGCTGCAAATCGATTACATCTCAAAGCTCTCGAAGTGGTTGGTTTAAAGACTGGATAGAACTACCCGAGCAGGTGGATGTTGAAACCAACTTTATATCTATTCATAGCTCGACTGGATGAAGCCTCAAGAGAACAATACATGGAGAAAACCACAAATTTTACTGCACCGTATGATTTACAGTAGACTAGACTACGGTCTCCCAGAAAGAAACTAACTGCACAACAAATATAGTATCGAACAAATTTCGTGCATGATTCAACTAAGAGAACTTCAATATTTGAATTACATTCCTCACCGCGAAGACTTACCGATTTTATGCAACCTGTGCAACTTGTAAGAGCGCGAGGATGTTTTTCATTTTGTTGGATGATGAGCAATATTGAAGAACTACTGGCATGACTTACTTTTTCTCCACTCGTTGATGCCCCCAACTGTCAAAAACTTTTTAAATGTCACCCAATCCAAAAGTATGCTGGACATGTGAAAAATGACAGTTCTGACAGAAGAACAAAAAACGTCTGTATTAAAAATCAGAATCAAAGACATACGTAAGTACACACAAATCAATATAAGTGCAAAACGTCAAAACAGTTGTTATTTCTTGAATCGTAATCCAGGGGTGCCTAGTACCTCAACTGGAGATTGGGTTCCAATCCCAGTGGAAAGTTGTTGGGGGCAGCAAACGAGAGAGGGGGAGAGGTGTTTCCACTAAGGCACCTCTCCTTATCCAGGCGGCAGCGGACGAATTCTCGAGATGGAATCAACGGCGGTGTCTACAGTTCAAGTAAGGTTGAACTACTTAGTTAACACCTTATAGGGCTTCTTCGACATATTCGGAGCCCAGACCTGTAAGGAGCGGTTTATCCGGCTCCCCTTCCTTGGAGTTATACTAAGGATGTGGCCCTCCAGGTTGGGGGTTGTGCCGTCGGGGTGACTTCGTGGCCACGTAAAAAGTACCTTTAGTTGCTAAGCATAACAAGCCTCGGATACGGACGGATTCACTGTTGACAACCCACGCAAACGAAATAAGGACAACGAACTTCGGATATGTACGTGGAATGTTAGGTCCCTTAACAGACCAAGTGCAGCCGAACAATTAGCGGAAGCCCTAAACTGCTGCAAGGCAGATATTACCGCCATCCAAGAAGTGATGGGATGGACCGGGCAAACTCAAACTAAAAGACTGCGTTAAATACTACGGCGACTACTACCGAGAACAAAGACAGCGTCTATTTGGTTGTGAATTTGCTGTTGGAACTAGACTCAGGCAAACAGTCTTGAGTTTCAACAGTGTGAGCGAGCGCATCACGACAATCCGCATCAAGGCTAAATTCGCTAACATAAGCCTTATATGTGCACATTCCCCAACAGAGGAGAAAGATGAAGACACCAAAGACATATTCTTCGAGCTCTTAGACAAGACATATGAGCAGTGCCCTGGCTATGACATTAAAATTGTCTTAGGAGATTTTAATGCTAAGCTAGGAAGAGAAGACATCTTTGGTAGCATAATCGGAAGATACAGCCTGCACGAAACCACCTCCGACAACGGATTCAGGCTGGTCGATTTTGCTGCGGGCGAGACGTTCTGGTAGCTAGTACGCAGTTCACGCATCTTAATATCCACAAGGGGACATGGAAATCTCCTGATCAATCAACCGTCAACCAGATTGACCACATTGCGTTCGCCGCACGACACTTCTCCAGTATACAGGATATCCGAACATTCCGAGAGGCCAACATTGACTCGGACCACTACCTCGTTGTAGCCAAGGTATGGCTAAGTATAAGCCAAAACAAGGAAGTACTGTGAGAAGATTCGACGTTAGACGGGTACAATCGCAAGAGACTGCCATGTCCTTTTCCGATCGAGTCTCTAACCTCTTAAGGAGTCCTATGCTGCCTGCATTAAGCATTGCCCGTGGCAACATTGCCTTGCAGCCATCAGAGATACCGCCTCTGAGGTGCTAGGTTTCACACGGCCACCACAGCGAAACCCCTGGTTTGACGACGAATGCCGGCAAGCGCACTCAGCGATACAAGAGGCATACAAAACGCCGCTGCACAAAAGGACTAGAGCTGCTCGCGAGCTCTACGAGCAGAAGAGGAGAGAGGAACACCGGCTTCTTAGATGGAAAAAAAGAGAGCATGAGAAGTGCGCGATCGAGGAGATAGAGGGATGTCACAACAGGAATGATGTTCGTAAATTTTACCAAAAGGTAAAAAAAAACCTCCCAAGGATACCAGCCACGAACCGAAGCCTGTAAAGACGATCAGAGGAACATTATAGTAGAACCGCAGTCGATGTTGAGAATATGGAAAGACCACTTCTCCAAATTATATAACGGCGATGACGAACCGAATTCCGCTGTAAGGGAGATAGAACCACTCGACCTAGGTGACGCAGATCAACAAAACAGAATACCCGACCTCGACGAAGTAAATATAGCTATATCTCAACTGAAGTCAAACAAAGCTGCTGGGGCTTACGGCATTGCTGCCGAACTATTCAAAGCAGCAGACGATGACTTGGTAGGGAGCATGCACAAACTCATTTGCAAAATATAGTCGGAAGAAAGCATGCTTAGTGTGCCCGATACATAAGAAAGGAGACCCTCTAAACAGCGCCAACTACAGAGCCATCAGTGTTCTTAATATTGCATATAACATCATCTATGCCGTATTATGTGAACGTCTGAAGCCGTTCGTCAACAACCTGATAGGTCCTTATCAGTGTGGCTTCAGACCAGGAAAGTCCACTATCGACAAAATATTCACACTACGGCAGATCTTGGAAAAAACCCAGGAACCATCTCTTTATCGATTTTAAAACCGCGTATGACAACATCTACAGGGAAGAGCTCAACAGACCATTGTCTAGTTTTGGCATCCCTGTCAAACTTATCCGTTTGTCAGAATGACGACGGAGAATGCACGCTGCTCTATCAAGGTCGGAAAAGATCTCACCGATGCATTTGATATCAAAAAAGGTTTTTAACAAGGCGATGCACTGTCATGCGACTTCTTCAACATCGTTCTGGAAAGAATTGTGCAAAACTCAACCGTCAACACTAGAGGCACAATCTTCCAAAGGTCCATCCAATAACTCGGATACGCAGATGATATTGACATAATTGGAAGATTAAAGCGTGATGTCAGTAGAGCGTTTTTGAACATTGCTACGGAAGCGAAGAAGATGGGTTTAGTGGTCAATGAGGGCAGGACCAATTATTAAGATCAAGCGTGATGTCAGTGGAGCGTTTTTGAGCATTGTGACGAAGTGAAGAAGATGGGTTTAGTGGTCAATGAGGGCTGTCATCAAAAAAGGACACTGAACAACGACGTCTTGGACAAAAACGTCACCATGAACAGCTATAACTTTGAGGTAGTTAAGGACTTTGTCTACCTAGACACCGCTATTAACACAGACAACGACACCAGCGCTGAAATCAAACGAAGAATAACTCTTGCAAATCGCTGCTTCTTTGGACTTAGAAGGCAATTAAGAAGTAAAGTCCTCTCTCGAGAATCTAAAATCACCATCTATAAGACACTCACCATCTCGGTTCTCATTTATGGCGATGAGAGCGTCTTAGGATGCTTTGAGAGAAAAATTATTCGGGTGATTTTTGGTCCCGCACGCATAGATGGAGAATGGAGGAGAAGATATAACGATGAACTGTACGGGCTGTACAGCGACACTGACCTAGTTAACAGAATTAAAGTCCAACGGCTTAGATGGCTAGGTCATGTAGAGCGGATGGACATCAACGTTTCAGCCCGGAAGGTCTTCGAATCCAATCCCGAGGGACGGCGCGCAGTAGAGGAAGACCGCGACTCAGGTGGTGCACCCAGGTATGAGAGGACCTCAACCAACTTGGCGTGCGAAACTGGAGACAGCTAGCTAGGGACCGAGCTGGCTGGAGACGCATGTCGGCTGAGGCCAGGTCCACCCCGGACTGTAGCGCCACCTTAAGTAAGTAAGTAATCTTTTTAGAAACGAACATTTTCTTGAGTACAATGGTTGACATTAAAAGCAAAAGTTTGACATATAAAAATACAACAAACTTCACAATCGTCAGAAACAAGACAAGTAACTCAGAAAAATAATGAATGAAATGGAAAGTTTGAAGGTGAAAACTGAAATTCTTCAAACTAATTTGCGTATTTAAAAATGATGTCCACCATGTTTATTCGAGAGATAAACCAAACCAAGACCAACCAACATTGCTTACAATAAGCACCGAATAAGAACTACTACTACTTTTCTTTAATCTTTTATTAATTAACTGATTCTGATGCGAAGCTTTTTGTTTAAATAAAATTCAAAATCTCTAATACAAAAAAAATTATTTATTCAAACATCCAGATAATTCCTTATACATCTCCTCCTCTGTATTCTTTTCATATTTATCTTCATTTAAAAAGTTTGTATGAAAAAACAAAAAAAAATTATGTAAAAGTTATGTTTATATTCTTTTTTTTTTTTTTTTTTGTTTAACATGGTGTATCACCATTTTTGTTTTTGATAAATAAAATACATAAACATGTACACATAATATTTATTTAATTTTATTTCAATTTTTTTTATACATATACGTAAAGAGCATTTATCTCAATAATAGTATAATTTAACTATATTTTTTTTCCAGTCTCATATTTTTGGGTTTTCTCTTATAAAAGTAGTTTACATTCATTTTTTTTATTTTTTATTTTATAATAGTAAATTTTTGTTTAGTAATACAATTGTTCAATGCAACCGTTTTTCTTTTTATTTTTTTTTTCTTTTCTTTTCTATTTAATATATTAACTAATTGATAAACCAACTAAGATTAACCCAAAATTAGACAAAGTTGTTTTTTTCATCGAAATATGAAATACTTGGTAGTTTTTGTTTGTTTTGTTTTGTTTTTTATTTTTTAATTAATAATTTTTACTTTTCTCATTTCATTTAATTTAAATTCAAATAATTTTGCTATAAGCATGTGCGTATTATATTTTTTTAAAAATTTATTATTACTTAAATTTAGGCAACAACTACAAAATAAAAAATTGATTAAATTATTAATATATTTATTACCAGAAAAATTAATGTTTAATGTAAGTTAGAGTTTTAAAAATGTTATTTAATTATTTGGTTGTTTTTTTTGTTTTTGTTTTTTTTTTTTAATCAAGCGATTGCACAACAAAGTTCCTTTATAATAATATAATCAATGAAAAATATCTATAAAATGGCGACACATAATAAAACGCATATTGTTAGCCATATATTATTACAACTAGGTACATACATAATTATAATATTTATGAATTTGTATTTTTGTTTTTGTTTTCTTGTAATAATTGTTTTGTTTTTGCTTTGTAATTGTAATAAATAAGAATTACCATATATTGGTTAAAGAATGTGTTTAAACAACATTTACGCACATAATTATATTAGAATTGTATAATAAAGAAAATTAGTTAGGGTTTTGTTTTGTTATATAATATAATAATATATTTTATTTTTAATTATATAACTTTTAAAGAAAATTTGTGGTGCTTTCTATTTCTATTTCCATTTCCATTTCCGTTTCCGTTTCCATTTTAATTTTGTGCCGTTAAAATTTTTCGAGCATACTCTCGATATATGAAGATATATAATTTATGGATTTATTTAAGACACCAACTTAGTTTAATATGAATTTAAATATAAATATAATAAGTATAAATTTAAATTTAAATTTGAATGTAATAAAGAAAGCAAATTGTTAAGAATGTTTTGTAAAAATTGTTTTGTGCAAATGATAAAATACCTATCATTGACTTTTTGTATGCTTATAGTTTATTGTGTATGACACATGTTTCACTACATACCGGGTTCACATTATCGGGACTTATGTTTTTCTTTTGTTTTGTTTTATTTTTTTCTTATAATTATTGCTTCGCTCCCCTAAATTTGCCTATATCTATATATTCTTATTGACTTGTATATCGTTTTTTTTAGTACATAACTCTTTTCTTCTTACTGTATTTCGTTAGTGCTTGGATTTCAATTATTTTTTAATCGATATGAAGAATTGTTATACAATGACTAGGTATTTATTTACGAATACCTTATATTAAATAGTACATTTACAGAAATCAAATAAGTTTTGTTGTTTGGCTTTAAATACACTTTTTTTTTCTTTTTTATAATATAATATTTGTTAATAAAGTATTCGTTTTTATTTTGTTTTGTATTTAATTATATAAGAATTTAATAATAATAATTTAAAAAAAAAAAGGAAAAAAGCAAAATTTATTTGAATATTCAAATAAATTTTGTGAAAAAATAATAAACAAGAAATATTTTATTTTGTTTTATATATATATATATATATAAATAGAAACAAATCGAACAGAAAAAACTTATTCGATTCGGACTTAAGTGGTTTTAGTTTTACTGTTTGCAGTTTTAAAACTTACTTGCAGTACTCGATTGCCTAGTGTGTAACCGTTAAGTGATTGTATTGCTACGACTGCTTCATCATAGTTGGTCATTGTGACGAAGCCAAATCCTTTGCATTTATTTGTTTGTAAATCTTTAATAACTTTAACACTTTGAACTGCCCCAAATGGTCCGAAGAGCTGCCACAGGACGTTCTCTTCAGTTTCTGGTGCTAGATTATAAACAAATATACACCAACCGGATCCGTTGATTGCGTTTGTTGGTAAAATTGTGTTGCCCAAGAGATCACCAGTTAATGGTGAAAATCTGAGAAAAGGTATGAACTGAGTAAATTAATAAGTTTATCAAATTTGTTTTATTTATAATAATAATTTATAAACTAAATATGATTTGTTTAACAAAAAAAAAAAATAATCAAGAGAACTTTAAAAAAGAAAAAAGAGGCTGGGATGCGACCCACACTGATAACTTCCCATCCCGTCTGTCGATTTGTCTTGCTTAAAAGTTTGTCTATATGTACTAGTATCAATTTTACCAAATTTGCGTACTATTTTTTATAGATTTTATTTTTTATGAAAAAACGGACTGTTGGATTTTTATATAAAAATTACTGAATATCAAAAACAATATTTTCTGTGAAATAAAATAAGTTTGAAGCCAATATTTTTAAGTTTTGAAAAGCTATTTGAGTCGAAAGTAAATTTTTACCAAGTTTTAGCATTGTTTTTTTTTGGAGTTTTATTTTTTGTAAAAAACCGTCAATTCGATTTTCTTAAAAATTCTATCGAAAGTTGAAAACAATAGTTTCTATAAGATAAAATTAGTTTGAGGATAATATTTTATAGTTTTGAAAAGATATTTGAGTCGAAAATCAATTTTTACCAACTTTTGTTAAATTTTTTTTTAGGTATTTAATTTTTTGTACAAAAACTATCAATTTGATTTTTTTTAAATTTTACTAAATATTAACAACAATATTTTTTGAAAGATAAAAGTAGTTAAAAGCCAATATCTACAATTTTTGAAAAGATATTTGAGTCGAAAATCAATTTTTACCAACTTTTATAAATTTTTTTTTAAGGTTATTATTTTTTGTAAAAAACTGTCAATTCGATATTTCTCAACATCTTTCAGAATGCTTAAAACAACATTTCTTATAAGATAAAATAAGTTTGAAGTCTAACTTTCAAGTTTTTGAAAAGATATTTGAATCCATATTCAATTTTTACCAACATTTGTTAATTTTTGTTCGGTTTTTAATTTTTTATAAAAAAAATATCAATTCGATTTTGTTCAAAATTTTACTGAATGTTGACAACAATATTTTTTGAAAGATAAAAGTAAATTAAAGCCAATATCTCAAAGTTTTGAAAAGATATTTGAGTCGAAAATCAATTTTTACCAACTTTTATAATTTTTTTTTTAATTTTTATTTTTTGTAAAAAAACTGTCAATTTGATGTTTCTCAAAATTTTACTGAATGTTGAAAACAATATTTCTTATAAGATAAAATAAGCTTGAAGCCTAAATTTCAAGTTTTTGAAAAGATATTTGAATCGATATTTAATTTTTACGAACTTTGAGTAATGTTTTTTTTAGATTTTTATTTTTTATAAAAAAAACTGTCAATTCGATTGTTCTCAAAATTTTATCAGATTTCAAACACATAATTCTCCGTTGCTCAAAATTGTTTTGGAGATGAAATCATATGTTAGTCGTTAAATTTGACAAATTTTTTTTAAATTTTTTTTGATTTAGAAAAAAAATCGTTAGATAGATTTTTTTCAAAAAATATACATCTTTGAGATCACGTTACAGTTTATTATATAAAATTTAATTCAAGTCACTAGCGTTTTTGGTTCGTAAGATATTAAGGGTTAACCAAAATTTTCATTTAAAAAAACCACCCACGCAATTTTCTTGAGTGCCCTTTCTGTATCTTTCTGCCTTATTATCTGTATAACAAAATTTATTTGATGTCGATATCTCTTCTGGTTCTTGAGCTATGGATGACGAAAAAAACGTCGCGAACGTACGGACGTACGGACGTATAAACGTACGTAAATCTACACGCACGCGCAGACATCTTTCTAAAAATCTTTTATTTCGACTCTAGGGACCTTGAAACGTCGAGAAATGTCAAAATTTTCAATTTGAAAAATCGGACCCATTACAATAACTTCCTATGGGAAGTTAATAAGCAATACGCGGTAGCAATCATTATGAAAAACAACTGTCAAGTGTACAGGAACAGGATAATCAATTTATTAAAATCTCTATTGACTCTAAACACCGTTTTGGTTTCAAGAAGGCTTTTAAATACATTCCTATTTAAATACAATAAGTTCATATATAAGTGGCAATGTCTGTTTTTGAGGAGAGAGTACGTTAATTTAGGCGACACAGTTTAATGACTGATTTGTATAAAACAGTTAAAAACAAGCATTTACTAAAGAAACGGGAGGTCTATCTCCCCAGGTTAAGGGGGTAGGGGCAATTAAAAAAAACTATGAACAAATAGAAATCAAGAAATGTTGGTAATACTTGCAACTAAGTTTTAAACATTTTTTACTTGCGACATATAGGAACTATATGGCAAGTTTTGCATTCGTGCAAAATTTCGAACTCGAGATTTTAATCAAACATCATATTACGATGGTCGAAAAAAGTGGGTCCCGCGATTTCATTGGTCGGTTTTGTCTGTCTGTCCACGCTCCTACAGCCTAAACCATAGGGTCGATTGAGTTCAAACTTGGAAGTTAAGGTTTTGAGCAAATTCGCGTAGGGCGTTTTTTTAATTTTTTTTTTTAAGATCAAAACTAACAGTGGCCCCCATACAATTTTGTTGGTCAAAAAACGAAAATTCGAATTTTCTCAAAAACAAACCGATAGATTTTTTTTTTAAATTTTCTCCAAAATTTTATTTTTTAACTTGGATTCTTATAATAAGAAAAACAAATTTTTGTATTGCTTAGAAAAGGTACCGCTCATAGAACCGTTATTTTGTTTTTTAATTTTCTCAGCAACTTATGAACTGATTTCAATAATTTTTTATAAATAAGCTCTTATATTGCCTTAACAATATTTGATTATCAAAAGTGCAATTTTTTATTGTTTGAAATTTTAAAAAAATATTGAACTATTTTCTTTCAAAACACTATATCTCAAAAATGGGTCAACATTTTTTTATGAAATTCAAATGTTGAGCGTATATTTACAATCACTAAACAGCTGCATACCAAAAATATTTTTAGAACACAGTTGGAAAATTTTATATGTAAAAAATTCATTTAAACAAAAAAAAACCGCTCTAACGATTTTCAAAAAAAAAATAGAAAAATCAAAAGTTTTTTGATTTATAAAATGGCGTTTAAATGTTTGAACACAAACTTATTTTTCAGGTAAAATTTTGAATTTTAAAATATTTTTTTTTAATTATTTTAACTGTGCATGAGCCCGAAAGAGCGCATTATTTTGACAAAATAGTGATTATATTCCTATCTTTTATCCAAATTAATGCATTTGGTACATATTTATGTATTTTTATGACAATAACTATTGTAAATACCAATGATGGCCATCGAGCGCCACTGTAACGGATTAAAGAATATCATGTATTTAATCAATAATATAATAAATATGATTTAAAATCATGAATTAATATTTTTATTTTTAAAATCATTAAATGAAAATAATTGGTGTTCGGAACAAACAGTTCGACTGTTAACAGTCAAACATTTCATCTTCTTAAATAATCCCTTAGCAAGGAAATAAAAACAGCTACAATTTATCTTCTATGAAGACTTGTAGCAACCATATAATTCGCAGTAGCTCTATGTAGCTCATATATCATATTATATGGAATCTCGATTTATTCGAGAAAATATGCGTCAAGACAAAGTGCAATGGTCATCTTCTGATGAGCCCAACCATTGCACCGGGGCGAAACGCATATTTGAACACTATGCTGGTTCATTTTTATTTTTATTTTCATTTAATGATTTTAAAAATAAAAATATTGTTTTCATGATTTTAAATCATATTTATTAAAATAATTGGTGTTCGGAACAAACAGTTCGACTGTTAACAGTCAAACATTTCATCTTCTTATTTTAAAGTGTCTATCAAGAAGTATTATCTTGGTAAATTTGTTTACATATATGATTTTAAAATATTATTCTTTACGAATAAGGTTGTTTCATACATGTTTTACTTGCTTTGCCTATATAAAAAAATAAATACTTAGTACCAGTGTAAGAAACGGGCCAGAAAGAGTATATGGATTTTCTATTAGAATCACTTTTTCAACGTATGTATACACATTATACCAGTATAGGTGTTACTTCTACATCTTTTACTTACGTGTCACTTCATAACTAAAATCCAAAACGCATAAGAGCCTCACTGTAAACAACACATGGATAGCAATTTCTTGTACTTGTTCATACGCTTGTTTCTTTTAAAACTTAACGAAAAAAATAAACTGAAGTAATGACTCCATTTTTGCACCAAAAACTTGTAGGAAAGAAGGAATGTGATTAAATTGTAGTAAGTACGTTCTACCTACTAATAACATTTATTCATTATCATCATAAACATGGCTGAGCTCGCCAATGAATTATTCTTTATCGTCTTAGACACCTGCCTAACTACACAACCAATTTTAAAATACATGTTCTGACTCTTTCTTATCTTCAGATAATTTACGTTCCATCCTGGTTCTTCTAATATTAAAATTAAATAAAGTCTTGGGATAAATTGCGCGGTTTTTTTTTGACGAGTCAAATGGCATTTATATCTTCAAACTTATTTTACAGGTATATTCTTAAATCTTGTATATGTACTTTAAACCGACTCTTAGCATATACTCGTAGGAGCAAGTTCGTGCGAACCAGTCGTGCATTTTATTCTTTTTGTCTATTAGCTAGTTTTGAAAATCAACGAAAACTATGCTAAAATGCACGACAGAGTCGCAAGAACTTGCTCCTGTATGCAAAAAGTCTGTTTAAAAAAGTACCTATATAAGATTTAAAAATATACCTGTAAAATAAGTTTGTCTTCAAAGATATAAATGCCATTTGATCTGTCTAAAAACGTATGTTTCATCCCAAGACACAACTCATCCTAGGACAACTCATAAGGGAAATGAAAAATACTTAAAAGCATACTTAACGAAAACAATTGTTTGTGCATTCAACTTGTTCTCTCAATGCGTTTTCCTTTGGAAAGCTTTATTTTAATTTCATATTGGAAGAACCAGGATGGAAAATAAATTATGTAGAGGTAAGAAAGAGGAAGAACATGCGTGTTTAAATTGTTAAGCGATCCCCTATTGGTTGTGTAGTTAGGTAGGTGTCTAAAACGAATAAAGAATAGTTCATTGGCGTGCTCAGCTGTATGCAGATAGATAGATAAAGACATGTTTATGATGAAAATGAAGGAATGTTATTGGAAGGTAGAAGTTAATTACTACACTCCAATCACATTCCTTCTTTCCCACAAGTTTTTAGCGCAAACATGGAGTTATTACGTTTAGTTTATTTTTTTTTCGTTAAATTTTAAAAGAAACAAGCTACGAACAACTACAAGAAATTGCTATTAATGTGTTTTTTACAGTGAGGCTCTTGTGCGTTTTGGATTTAAGTTATGAAGTGACACGTAAGCTGTAGGTGTAGAGGTTGTACGTAATGCCTATATAAGTATAATGTACATACGTTGAACAAGTGATTCTAATAGAAAATATATATACATACTCTTTCTGGCCCCTTTTTTTAACTCGTACTAAGTATTTATTCTTTTATATAGGTGAAGGCAAGTATAATATGTGTGAAACAACCTTATTATTAAAGAATAATATTTTAATATCATATATACAGAGGTACCAAGATAAACGGTGATTTTTTAAGAGCTTGAGAACTTTTAAAAAAAAAAAACGCATAAAATTTAGAAAATCTCATCGATTCTTTATTTGAAACCTTAGATTGGTCCATGACGTTTACTTTTTGAAGATAATTTCATTTAAATGTTGACCGCGGCTGCGTCTTAGGTGGTCCATTCGGAAAGTCCAATTTTGGGTAACTTTTTCGAGCATTTCGGCCGGAATAGCCCGAATTTCTTCGAAAATGTTGTCTTCCAAAGCTGGAGTAGTTGCTGGCTTATTTGTGTAGACTTTAGACTTGACGTAGCCCCACAAAAAATAGTCTAAAGGCGTCAAATCGCATGATCTTGGTGGCCAACTTACCGGTCCATTCCTTGAGATGAATTGTTCTCCGAAGTTTTCCCTCAAAATGGCCATAGAATCGCGAGCTGTGTGGCATGTAGCGCCATTTTGTAAAACCACATGTCAACCAAGTTCAGTTCTTCCATTTTTGGCAACAAAAAGTTTGTTAGCATTGAACGATAGCGATCGCCATTCACCGTAACGTTGCGTCCAACAGCATCTTTGAAAAAATACGGTCCAATGATTCCACCAGTGTACAAACCACACCAAACAGTGCATTTTTCGGGATGCATGGGCAGTTCTTGAACGGCTTCTGGTTGCTCTTCACTCCAAATGCGGCAATTTTGCTTATTTACGTAGCCATTCAACCAGAAATGAGCCTCATCGCTGAACAAAATTTGTCGATAAAAAAGCGGATTTTCTGCCAACTTTTCTAGGGCCCATTCACTGAAAATTCGACGTTGTGGCAGATCGTTCGGCTTCAGTTCTTGCACGAGCTGTATTTTATACGGTTTTACACCAAGATCTTTGCGTAAAATCTTCCATGTGGTCGAATAACACAAACCCAATTGCTGCGAACGGCGACGAATCGACATTTCACGGTCTTCAGCAACACTCTCAAAAACAGACGCAATATTCTCTTCTGTACGCACTGTACGCATTCGTGTGGTTGGTTTAATGTCCAATAAAGTAAACTGAGTGCGAAACTTGGTCACAATCGCATTAATTGTTTGCTCACTTGGTCGATTATGTAGACCATAAATCGGACGTAAAGCGCGAAACACATTTCTAACCGAACACTGATTTTGGTAATAAAATTCAATGATTTGCAAGCGTTGCTCGTTAGTAAGTCTATTCATGATGAAATGTCAAAGCATACTGAGCATCTTTTTCTTTGACACCATGTCTGAATTCCCGCGTGATCTGTCAAATACTAATGCATGGAAATCCTAACCTCAAAAAAATCACCCTTTATATCATATTCGTTAATATGATGCAGTGACGCTAGAACGCTAGAACGCCATCGTTGGTATTTACAATAGTTATAGTTATAAAAATAGATAATTGTGTACCAAATGCATTAATTTGGATAAAAGATAAGAATGTGATTCAAATTTTGTCAAAATAATGTGCTCATGCACAGGGCTTGATCTGACAAGGGAGTTACAATTAACACAGCTAAATTTAATTAATTTAAAAAACTATTTTAAGATTCAAAATTTTACCCGACAAAAAAGTTTGTCTTCAAAAATTCAAAATGAAATTTTATAAATCAAAAAACCCTTGATTTTTTTTTTTTGAAAATCGTTAGAGCGTTTTTTTAATTAGTTTTGTATGTATAAAATTTTTTAATTTTGTTCTAAAACATATTTTTGGTATGAAGTTGTTTAGTGATTGTAAATATACGCTCTAAATTTGAATTTCGTTAACCTGTTTTTGAGATATAGAATTTTGACAAAAAAATTCAATATTTTTTTTTAAACCCAAACAATAAAAAATTACACGCTTGATAATCAAATATTGTTAACGCAATATAAGAGCTAATTCAAAAAAAATGATTGAAATTAATTTATAAGTTGCTGAGAAAATTAAAAAAACAAAATAACGGTTATATGGATGGTACCTTTCTTGAGCAATACAAAAATATCTTTTTCTTATTAAAAGAAGCCAAGTTAAAAAATAAAATTTAGAGAAAATTTTAAAAAAATCTACCGGATTTTTTTTGAGAAAATTCGAATTTTCGTTTTTTGAAGAAAAAAATTGTATGGGGGCCACTGTCACGCCTAACGCGAATCTGCTCAAAATCGTACCTTCCAAGTTTGAACTCAATCGACCCAATGGTTTAGACTGTAGGAGCGTGCACAACTTGCACTATAGTTCCTATGTGTCCCAACTAAGAAAATTATTTTAAACTCAAAATTTGGGCATAAAAAAGTTAAACATGAAGTTAAAAATGAAGAACGATATCAGCCACGGCTATGTGTTTTTGAAGGCAAAAAGTGTTTTATTACAAAATTGGACTGCCTTTGACTATTTAGTAATTTTTACTTTTCAACTGTCAAAAGATGGTAGCTTTAAAAGTGACTGATGCCCAAATAGAGTCCTATCCGAAATGAAATCTTTTATTCGAAAACTGTACTTTAACAAATAATTGAAATACAACAATTCTATAAGCATAAGTGACGTTAAACATATCTGCCTATAACTTAGAGAAAATATAACATTTTTTATACGCGTGGAGTGTTTTTTAAAATTGAATTTGAGTGAGTACTTTCAATACTTCCAAACGGTTTTCGAAAATTTTTATAGGTTAAACGCTTTTACGGAAGCCGTTTAATAAACTTAAATCATTATCAAAGTTCTTAGTTCTTTAATGTGTGTGTACTTGGAAAATTTATTTTAAAAAAATGTTTAATACGAATAAATGACCTCTCCAAAAACACTGACCAATTGATTTTTTGAATCCTCATTTTTTTGACAAATTAGTCATATGCTGAACTACAAAAAAGACAATATTTATTAAACTGAAACTTCTAGAGCGTTTTTCCTTTCTCACTTCACTATGTGCCCTTCGAACAAAAGTTTAAAATGTACTCGTAGTTGACAATTAATAACGAAATTAAGAAATAAATGTTTCAAAAATATGAAGTATTCTTTCTGTTAAGCTAAGCAGGGGGAAGGAGAGGAAATTTTATTTAATTAAAGGGTGGTTAATTCATTTTATTTTTCCCCACTGACGTTCTAATTTTGATCAAATGACACATACTAAAAATTACTAATGGCTGAAACACAAATACGCTTCAACTTCGGCTTCGCCTGACGTTTACGAGTTCATGCTATCACAATGGAGCTTCGACCTCACGTTTGTTTTGAAAATCGTAAGGAAAAGAACGTAATGTAACGTAATGTGAATCCAAACGGAAGCTCAACAGATGGAGGGATGAATTAATAGAAATCTCATTCAAAGCAACTTCGAAGCAGGCCCACCGTAACGCAGACGAAGCCGAAGCTGAAGCATGTTTGTGATTCAGCCATAAATGCCATTAAGAGCAGTTTGACATCAATGACAGTGACAGCTGCCAATTTGGGAACTTTTTAAATTCATATATTTATAAATTGAATGTTTAAGGTTTTTATGCATTCACAAGAAATAAATAAAATAGAGCACTAAAACTAGGAATTTATAGTAAAGATAATTGATTGCCTTATCTAAAATTAAAATATTTTTAAATTAAATAAAAAAAAATTTAAATGAAAAAATAAAAAAATTAATTTAAATTGAATGAAAAAATAAAAAAAAATTATTTAATTTGTCCATTTGTCCATTTTTAAATTTTAAAGGTGTATATGTAACAAAATACACAACTATGTTAAGTTTTGAACCTCTTTTTTTTCTGATGATTTTGTTTGACGTTTGATGTGATTGAATATGTCAATCATCTGAGCATGTTTTCAACAAGCATGTTTTTAGTTTATAAAAATAGTTCTGAAAAGAGGTCGAGCATATGAAGCGTGCTCTAAACATCCTCTGCACAAAGAGTGTTCTGACAACTGGCCACTTAACTTTCACTATTTGACATTTGTCAATTTACTTGGCTTTTTCTTTTACAGAAACAAGAAAACAGAAACAAGCATTCAATGTATCATGTAAAGAAATTGAGATGCTCGTGTTCTGCATTCAACTCGGTCTGTTTAGTTATTTTATCCTGAGCTTATAGGTTGCGTTTGGACAAGCTCGTTCAAAATACAAAAATAAAAACACATTTGAAGTTCTGAACGTTCAGAGGTAAAAAACACAATTTTTGTTTGACAGTTCAGGTTCTGTTCTGAACTAAAAAGGGAAACTATAAATGTTAAGTTAAGTTTATAGACAAAAAGCCAATGCTTTTTTTTCAAATTAATTTTTTCCCCAGACAACACTTTTAGGTGAATTAACTAGAATAGGTAATTGTCAATTAAAATCTGCATAAAATAAAAACAAAAAACTTTTAACAGTTCTTGCGACAATGTTAATGCCCACATAGAATCGGCACTAAATAGCAGGTGATGATGGTAGTGTCATTTAAAATGTTTGGAAACGTAGCCTTCTATTCATAAATCTTGAATTTTTTAACAAATGTTTGGAAACGTAGCCTTCTATTCATAAATCTTGAATTTTTTAACAACTCTCCCCCTTAATCTTATATTAATATACCAAACAAACAGAAAGCATCTTAAGATAAACCATCATATGATACCCAAACACTCTTGGTTAAGCCCTTGAGGAAACTACCATGCAATTTTTGCAAATGCTTTGTTCGAGTGCAATGACCTAAAATGTCACTCGTAACTGTCTCACCTATATTTTTTTTTTGTCTTACATGGGGTGGTTTTTTTTTGTTCCTTCAAAATTAAAATATAAATGTCAGGGGGTAGAAACACACATACACATGCATACATACGTACATATTATGTGTGCCAAATAAAGTGTTTTTTGTTTTGTTTAATTCTGATTGGAAAATGGTGTCGCTTTTCCACAACTGCAGGTAGAATCAATGTTTCAAAAGCCTGGCGTATATTTTTTTAAGAAAGGGTGATCTCCCAACGACAACTCACTCATCGTCATCATAGTGGTTTGAATTGTTCAAGCGAATTTCAAATTCACTTGCAAATACAGGATTTTGTAGATTCTAAATATTTAATTTGGCCCTCTTTGAAAAATTTAATGAAACCATTCCAATTAGAACAGATGCACTTATTTGTTTAGTAAATAAAAAGTATAGAGTAGAGAAGCTTGTAAAAGGAAATTACATTCATTCATACGGTATAATCAAGAAGGTGGTGGTTATTTTTTAGTTACGGTATAAATGTATAAATGTCAACATGTATGTATAGTTGTAAGATGACATATATGAAATACGTTGTCAAAGTGACATTTCTATATATTTAAGAAACATTTTTAGAAATGCGAAATTATGAACATACATCAACAAATTCTAAATAGATTTCCCTGAAATAAAACAGGTTATTTGTCAAATAAAAATATATAAAATATGTTGTCAAACTTCAAACTGACATTTCCATATACATACATATGTTAGAGATTTTTGTTAATGGAAATCCATAAGTTTTCATCGAAAAATTCTATATTTCTCTTTAACAAAACTTGTTATTTCTCATTTTAAAAATCAAATGGTTTTCTGCACCAATAGATATGATATATCGTGCTATAGTGCATTTATAACTTTGGTAGTTCTTTAAAGCTATAACTTTAAAGGTCTTACCACCAGATTCTTAAAATCCAATAATAAAATAACTTATTTAGGTATACAGTTTTTAAAGAGTATCAAATGTCATATTTTACAGTTTTCCTGTAATAGAAGTGTCAAATACTCACACGGATTCATTAAATAAAATTTAATATTGTAATCGAATTTTAAATTTTGATACGAACTTAGATTTAGAATACCAACATTTTGCAGTAAATTTGCAGTTTTTAAACAGATAATTTTGTATAAATGATTTAAAGAATTCTTTGTATGTTATTATTGTCAATGGTTGAGTAAAATACAAATACTGTTTTAGCAAGGTGCTAACCTAAAAAGGTGATACTGCTAAATTTAAACGATTTTTGCATGTTTATATCTCGTAACTATCGGGTGATTTTTTTGAGGTTAGGATTTTCATGCATTAGTATTTGACAGATCACGCGGGATTTCAGACATGGTGTCAAAGAGAAAGATGCTCAGTATGCTTTGACATTTCATCATGAATAGACTTACTAACGAGCAACGCTTGCAAATCATTGTGAATGGGCCCTAGAAAAGTTGGCAGAAAATCCACTTTTTTATCGACAAATTTTGTTCAGCGATGAGGCTCATTTCTGGCTGAATGGCTACGTAAATAAGCAAAATTGCCGCATTTGGAGTGAAGAGCAACCAGAAGCCGTTCAAGAACTGCCCATCCATCCCGAAAAATGCACTGTTTGGTGTGGTTTGTACGCTGGTGGAATCATTGGACCGTATTTTTTCAAAGATGCTGTTGGACGCAACGTTACGGTGAATAGCGATCGCTATCGTTCAATGCTAACAAACTTTTTGTTGCCAAAAATGGAAGAACTGAACTTGGTTGACATGTGGTTTCAACAAGATGGCCCTACATGCCACACAGCTCGCGATTCTATGGCCATTTTGAGGGAAAACTTCGGAGAACAATTCATCTCAAGGAATGGGCCGGTAAGTTGGCCACCAAGATCATGCGATTTGACGCCTTTAGACTATTTTTTGTGGGGCTACGTCAAGTCTAAAGTCTACACAAATAAGCCAGCAACTATTCCAGCTTTGGAAGACAACATTTCCGAAGAAATTCGGGCTATTCCGGCCGAAATTTTCGAAAAAGTTACCCAAAATTGGACTTTCCGAATGGACCACCTAAGACGCAGCCGCGGTCAACATTTAAATGAAATTATCTTCAAAAAGTAAATGTCATGGACCAATCTAACGTTTCAAATAAAGAATCGATGAGATTTTGCTAATTTTATGCTTTTTTTTTAAGTTCTCAAGCTCTTAAAAAATCACCGTTTACTTTAAATGTAAGTACTTGTTTAAATTTATATGACTTCTAAATTTAGGTTTGTTTGATTTGTTTTTTTTTTTATCACGAACTGTCAATTTTTGTGTTCAGAAGTTTTAAATGAATGGTAATTTCTTTTTTACTAGTTAGATAATAAATACAAATTTGAAAGTTTTTGGAACAATATACTTTTTCTGTAATATTAAAAAAAAAATAGTTAAAAACTGTGTGAATATATGCCAATCTTTTTTTAATTCATAGTTAATTTTTAGGCTCAATTTGTTCGATCTCTTAAAATTTTTAAATCTCAAACTTGAGGCTTCAGAACGGATGAATTCTATTAAATTCGTTTTTTCTCAAAATTGCAATTTTTGAGAGTAAGTAAATCGGACCAAAACTTAAAAACAAACAACTAATTGAACCCTTTCCGGATGACAACGGTCATATTTTTTGAATATTAAATTCATAAAGAAAAAAGGACTAAGATGACAACGAAATGACAGTTACAAGTTAAATCTTTTAAAATTAAAATCATGCATATTTCCACTTAAAATCGAAGATGACATATATTGATTCTTTATAATAATATAAAATATTTAAATTTTTGAATCAGTTTTAAATAAATCACCTACCTGAATCGGCCGGTGGGATGATGAATTGGGCCAGGAAAACGTCTGTTTGGCTGTGGCTGCAGGTAAGCGGCCAACGGAGGTAATGCTTTATTCATATTATTACTAGGATTATTTGCAAATTTCACTGTAATTGCTTCGGTGGCACCCTTCGGAGTCGTTCCATTCAATGCCTGTATAGCACGTTCTGCTTCGCATCGCTGATCAAAGCGTATAAAACCAACGCCTTTTGATAGACCAGTAATGTTATCGCATAATATTCTCGATGTAATGATTTGACCAAACGAGCTAAATAATGATTCTAAGTCTTGCTGTGTCATGCTCTTCGATAAACCAGACACATATAGATTAGCACCTTTTATAGCATCTGAACTTGGTCGAGCAAATGATACTTTAATGGTTTTATTTTGCAAACGGAGTCCATTGAATGTGCTTACGGCTTTTTCAGCATCATCTGATCTTTGGTAATTTACAAAGCCATAGCCGAGACTTTGACCTTTAAAATTAAAAAAGAAATAGGTACATAAAATATATATATATGTACATAAAACACTCCTTAAAATAAT
The DNA here is from genome assembly GCF_945859685.1 of Eupeodes corollae. Taxonomy (NCBI): domain Eukaryota; kingdom Metazoa; phylum Arthropoda; class Insecta; order Diptera; family Syrphidae; genus Eupeodes; species Eupeodes corollae. Next base: position 24,627,022 of record NC_079148.1, on the reverse strand, counting down.
ATTCAAAAAATGTTGTTTTTTTTTCTGTATCAAAAAAATGTGTAATATTTTACCAGTTACTTTGTCCCGAATCAGCTTACAGCTTTCAACCTCTCCGATACTGGAAAACAAGGATTTCACTTCTTCCTGGGTCATGGTCTGTGGTAAATAATTAACTATAAGATTTGTCTTTGTGTCATCTTGAGCGCTTCCGATTGAACCGGCGCGTCCGTTTTGTTGCGAGTTTTCCACTAATCCGTTGGTCATCATCACTGATTTTCTTAACTGATGCGTATTGGAAGATTTCGCCGACAACGCCGAAGGATATTATTAAGTATGAAGAAAAATTAATTAAGGATCAACTATTTTCTTGATTTCTGATTTTTGATTTCCTACAACGGGCTCTGATTGTCTTGCACTTTGACTGATTTAACCAATGCGGAAATTTAAAGAAACAAAGTATTCGACGGAAACAGGGAGACGTGATGCTGTAAAAACACAAGCGTACGGAATTCTATGTATAAGAATCGATGATAAATGATATAGGTGATATATGGTATGTACTTTTTTGGGTTTTCTTTTGTTAAATATTAAAAATTAAAAAATCAAGAAAATAAAATTAAATTATACACGTAAAATTTCGAAAACCAAAATTCAAACTATAAATTTGTCATTTACAATAAACTTAAATAAATTTCCAAAATGAGAATCGGTATAAAGTAAAGTAAATTTTTGAGAGTAGTAAAAACCGAAAACCGGTAGTCGGAAAAAAGGATTGCCAATATATTCAGCAGTTCCACAGGCAACGAACGGTGCAACAACACTATATATCCTTCCAGTCCTTACTATACATAATGTACAACAATATACCTTCCCATGTAGGTACAAGGAAGAGAAATTTTCCTTGTATCTTTTACAACAGTTCGTGGGTGGGGTCTTTAGTTTTTTTTTCGGTTTTTTCGGTTTTTTTCTTTTTGTATTGTTGAAAAACTGAAGATTTTCGAAAAGAATATTTATCTTTCTGAACTCACCAAAACTTTAACAATAAAAACGTTCTTATTAGCAACTTTATATGTATAGATAAATTCTTATTAGACTTTTAACACAATGTCCTTAAACTATTCACACCCCTTTTTTAAAAATTAATTTCTCACTCTTTATAGTCCCGTATTAATTTAGTTCTATAATATATTTGTATATCTTTAATAAAATATTAATTAATATAATAATTTTAATTATAACGATAAAAACTTAATTCCCGGTAAGAGATTTAAGGAACAAGTACTGAACAAAACTAAAACATAGGTGTGTATCTCAGACGAAGATTCCAGATCTAATAATTTTTTTTTTGGTAGCTAAACTTAAATGGTGGTATATATTTCCTAGGCTGGTTGCTGCTGCTCGTTCTGCTGCTGCCGCTGCCGCTGCTGATGGCTCTTCAATGAGGAAATCCACTTAACCGAAATATACGTGCGCGTAAAAATCCCAACCCATATAGGGGTGGCCGAAATAACTTCGGTACACTGTTGTAATCGATTTTCCTTCCTCGTGCAAAAAAGTATCCTTTTTATGTGTACATATAAGGGTGGTTCTGTTTTTCTTCTTCGGCAAAGAAAAAAAAAAAGAAAACTAAAAGAAAATCTTTCTTTCTTTCGATTCAAATTTTCCAACAAAAAAATCCAAACAAATTATTTCAAAATAATCCTTAATAACTTTTAAAGAATAGATAGAGACAAATAAAAGGAATTACTTTTGTTTAAAAAATGCAGAATACCAAGTAAGTCAAAAACGAATTGTAACTAAAACTGAAACTGAAAATCGATGCCGCGCAAGGGATGAAAAGTGTTACACTTTCAAGGAATCACCTTAGACTAATAAGAGTCATGAAAATGAAAATGCCGAGTGATGATGGTAGATAGAAAGAACTGTGAGTGGACTCAAAGTTATCCTGTGCTATGCCTGTGCCGCAGTAACTGAGGGAGTTTTCTATAAGGAAACTTATTGCTCCTGGAAAATATGTGTAAGTAATTTCGCCTAGGATTTTTCTCTCAGCAATCTCTCACGATGGTGGTAGTGGTAGCTTTTCCATTTCCATTAGAAAGAGTATAAAGCTTGTGTGTTTTTCCAGCTCGATTTTTGGTATTTATTTTAAAATGCGCAGGTCCTTTGTCTGGATCATATGGAAATTTATCCTTCCGAGAGAGAGTATTATGTTTCCTGTTTTATTTACATAATGTATTGAATATACACAGCGGTGTCGGTCGGTGTCGGTGTCGGTGTCGGTTTCGATGTTGACGTCGGTGTCTATGCCGGCTGATGTACAAACGAATCCTGGGAATAGCCTGAAAATCCTTTCAAAGGCAACAGAATTAACATACAATAGATATTCGGGAAAAAAGGGATGTAATTAAAAATTTATTCAAGTAGAGTATTTATACCCTGATGGACATTTGAATTAACGTAAAAATTAAAAAAAAAAGGCTATAGCGCAACCTGGAAGTAATTTACATACTCGTATGCAGTTTTACATAAGAAATCAGGGCTCAGCTCAGTGTTTTTCAGCAACTGTTTACTCAGGAGAGGAAAATACTTGTGTATGTATGTAATATATATGTAAGGGATGAAAAGCTGACCCAATATGATGGCTTTGTACTCGCACATCAGTTTTGTTTTTACACAAAGATTTTATATCCTTAATTTGAGGAGTTCATGTTATAGAAAAGAAAATTTTCCAAATGGATCGTTGAGTAGAGGTAGCGGTATATTGCCTGCGAGGTTTTCCTTCAATCTTATTTCTGACTTATTTTCGTATAGACTTTCCAGTTGCGGTTAATTTTGTGCATTTTGTGTTTTGAAAAAAAAAGGATATTTTGTCGGTTTCTTATGAGCTTTTCTTCGCTTTAGCTGGGTGTGGCTGATCATTTGATTTCGGAATGACCCAATTTTTGTATAGGGCCTTTGTTTATCACGGAACAGGTGTATAAGTATATCTACCTACAAAAAAGGGCATTAGCCGGCAACCTATTATTTTGTATTGTTGTATTAATAAAATATATAACTACATATATGAATGTATGTATATTATTTATTACCCACCCTTAATTGATTGAATTACTTTAATTTATACCTTTGAGTTGGGTTGTTGTTTCTAGCTAGCAACCCTTAAAGAAATCATAAGAAATTTCTTCTCAGGCATAATACAGGTTGAATATAGGAAGGAATTGAAATAAATATGTCTATTATGTGTCCTTTTTCTAAGGATTTTCAAATATATTAACTTCAATTATAACTTTATAGGAAAAAGATATTACAACTTTTGATGACAGAATGCTAAACATCAAAAGTCCAATAAACTCCCCATGTTGTATTCATTGTAAAATTGAACGAAGCATATTCAAAAAATCGACTCTCCTGGTAATTTATATATGTACGTATATTTACATATGTACATAAATGGCACATGACTTTTAAAGTTCTTATCATTAATTATGGATCTAACGATTCAAGAACCAAGACAATAATAATCGCCCTAATAAACACCCTTTCTAAGAAAGAATGAAGTGATTAACCCTTTTTTGAAAAAATGGTCAATGTCATGATACTTGGCATATATTTTTAATTTGTTATGAAAATTAACACCATATTTCTGAAGGATTATAGCGTTGATAATGAAAAAGTTGTTTTCTTAACGAAGATTGGAATTGTTGACATTAAAAGGAAAAATTTTAAGGCCAACAAGGTGAAGTAAAAATAACACCTGGCTCAAAAGCTTTCACAACCATAAAATTATTCGGTAAACAATATCAAATTTATAGGAATACAGAAAAGAATGTCAGGTTGACATTTAGAGTATTTTTTACGTTTATTCCAAATGTCAAATTGGAATTTAATAAAAATTAAAACATCTTCTTGAAGAATAATAAGAATGACGTTTTTGTAAACTTAATATTATTTCGAAATGTGTGGTTTTTATACTAATTAATTACTTTCATTAGGAAAAAAGTACATACATTGATAAGAGTAATATGACAGAACTTTAAAAGTAGTCTTTTTTGGCGGTATACCTATACACATTGGACTCTTTTTGATGCTTCATCATTTCCTCTCAGTCATTTTTAAAAAAATAAACCACATATACACACTAACTAACTTTATATTCGTATCTTCGATTAATATTTTTTTTTGAAGACTTTTATACATAATTTTTTTAATTTCCATTTATAGAAATTTGTATTCTTTGAATACTCCCTTTAGAAAAAATAAATTACTCATGATCTAGTAAAAATTTGTCAGCATTTAAACATCAAAACTTTAATTTAATTTATTCATACAAAATTGTTGCATCGGTTATTAATATTTGATTCAAGATGTCAAAAGTGCTCAAGCCCTTTTTTAAGTAAGAAGCAACATATGTACATAGTTTCAAGGTTCTACAGAATAAAGCAACCGGAAATTTAGATTCATGAGTGCGGTGATTATTCTTTTTTCTCGGAAATGCTCATTTCATCTCTGGACAAAATGTCAATATGCCGTGCAATAAGACAGAAACAAGGTAGTTTTAAGAATCCGATGATTATTTTTTCTTCACGAAAATCTTATTTCGCACCGCCATATTATTTTTCAAATAAAATATACATTAAATGAAATGGGCTTCAACAAAGGAATGCCTATTATTTTTGGCTCAGTAAATCATATAAGTGCTTTGTGACGATTTTTGTGTCTATTTGACAGATAATGGAAATACAATTTCATCCACTTTTGCCCTGTTTGTAAAACAGAGGTGTAAAATCAAATAAATATTGAATGCAAAGAGAAAGCCAATGCTTTTATAGCTATTATATGAACTTTATACAAAAGTAGCAATCTCTTTTGGTTTGTTTGTGAGTTCTTCTTTAGTCTTATTCGAAATCTATATAGTAATTTTTGCACAAAATTTAAAAGAAAAATTTCTAAAAGATCAAAGTGGTTGAATAAGAAATGAAATCACTTTTAATGTTATGACCTTGCACTCGTTCACTTACCGTCTAACTCAATCATCTCTTTGAACGCACTTAATTTATTAAAAAAACCACATCCAACTTCAGTCCATTACCGATGACAACCATCGAAAAAACCGAATCCTCCAAAAATCGCTTCGTAATTTTCGCTGACTCCATATTCGTTTCACTTTATTTGTGATTATTAAAAATATAATAACTTTACTAGGAAAATCCTCAAAATGACTACCGGTTCTGTTCCAGCTGAAGGAGTAAGAGAAAAGGGTCTCTATGAATACCGTAAAAAACTACTCGAACACAAAGAAGTCGAATCTAGGCTAAAAGAAAGTAAGTAACACAAAGCCCAAAGACCCCAAAAATTGACAAAGAAATTAAAAATTATATGTAAAATTTGATAATTATCCTGATAGAACGTGAGGAAATCAAGGAACTCACCAAGCAATATGATAAATCTGAAAATGATCTTAAGGCTTTACAGAGTGTTGGCCAAATCGTGGGAGAAGTTTTGAAACAACTCACCGAGGATAAATGTAAGACGAAAAATTATTTTTTTTTGAAAGACGTTTATAATAAAAATAAAATATGATTGTAGTTATTGTTAAGGCGACTAATGGGCCACGCTATGTGGTGGGTTGCCGTCGACAATTGGACAAAACCAAATTGAAGTCTGGTACTCGTGTGGCTCTCGACATGACCACGTTGACAATTATGCGTTATTTGCCCAGAGAAGTTGATCCATTGGTCTATAATATGTCCCACGAAGATCCTGGTGAGGTCACATACTCGGCCATTGGTGGTCTCTCAGAGCAAATCCGTGAACTGCGTGAGGTGATCGAGTTGCCGCTGCTCAATCCTGAACTCTTCTTGCGTGTGGGTATCACTCCACCCAAAGGTTGCTTGCTCTACGGACCTCCTGGAACAGGAAAAACACTCCTAGCCCGTGCTGTTGCCTCCCAGTTGGATGCCAACTTCTTAAAGGTCGTCTCGAGTGCTATTGTAGACAAATACATCGGCGAGAGTGCTCGTTTGATTCGAGAAATGTTCAACTACGCTCGCGACCACCAGCCCTGCATTATTTTCATGGACGAAATCGATGCTATTGGTGGTCGTCGTTTCTCCGAGGGTACTTCTGCGGATCGAGAAATCCAGAGAACACTCATGGAATTGCTTAATCAAATGGACGGTTTCGATTCATTGGGACAGGTGAAAATGATTATGGCTACAAACCGACCAGATACTTTAGATCCTGCATTATTGCGTCCTGGACGTTTGGACAGAAAGATCGAAATTCCACTGCCCAATGAACAAGCAAGGTAATTGGTTATTTTTTGTTTTTTTTTTTTATTGTAAGGATTTGAAGTACCTTTTCGTAATTTTTTGTGTTCAGATTGGAAATTCTCAAGATTCACGCCTTACCAATTGCCAAACATGGAGAAATTGATTATGAAGCAATTGTTAAGCTCTCAGATAACTTCAATGGAGCTGATTTGCGTAATGTGTGTACTGAAGCTGGTCTTTTTGCAATCAGGTAAGTGATTTTTTTAAATTTTGGTGGTTCAAAACCCTTATTTATTTCGCCAAGTCTAATTCTTAATCTAACTTAAACAAACTAAGAACTTATCCTAAGATTTTGGAAAATAAAAGTGACTAAAAAAATGGACAATTGCGAAATTACACTTTAAAGCATTCGAGATATAGGTTGGTAGCAGCCATAGAAGGGTATGGAACATAAAAGTGTTAGTGTTAAAAGAGGTAGAGCTGTTGAGGGAAATACAGTAAATGAAACCAAAAAGGAGTCGATGAATAAAGAGAATACCTAAAACTTGGCTTAGTTCTTCCAATCTGTTCAAGTTGAAAAGTTTCAGGTGTTGAAAATAGGAAGGAAGAATAAGAGGATTGTAGCAAAGAGCAAAGCTACGTTGAATACTCTCGATTCTTAAAATATGAATACTTTGGAAAGGGGACCTACTTGAGACGCCTATTCGAGGAGTGCGCGAACATAGGTTATAAATAGTTACCGTGGTACATAAGGGTCAGAAAATTCTTTAGACCAACGTACAACGAAACCAAGTACTGAGTTGGCTTTGAGAATGATATCTTCTATATAGAGAGGAAACTAAGCTCTTGGTCACATGTAATGGCAAGGCCCCTAAAATTATTAATAAGCTGAAAAAAAGATCATGTGTAATAAGGGAAGGGCGGGGCGTGTATTGATGAAATGGCCCTGATAAAATTTGTATCATCAGCATACAGAGAGATAGAAGAATGCTATATGAACCACTCAAAATCGTTGGTTTTAGGAATTAACAAAAGAAGGCTTAGGTTGCTGCTTTGAGGAACACCAGAATTAGTTAGAAAAGTTATGAAGTGAGATATTTAAAATGAACGCTGTAAAATCGGTTTTCAAGGTAAGAAGAAATCCATTTATAAAAGACGACTCAAAGCCAAGAATGGTGAGTTTAAAAAGTATGAGAAGGATTGTTTTTTCTTGAGAACGACCTATGAGTTTTATTTAAATACCTTTCGTTCATAATCGTTAACAAATCGTCTATGGTACATCAAGGTAGTCATTTTGTTTGAGTTAATTCCTTGACCAATTTGTGTGATAAATGGAAATATATTTTTTCGTCGGCTTTTTTGATCAATGGGCAACCCGCTATCTCCGACTATGGCAGATCTGGTTTTAGACTACGTTTTAGATCAATGTTTAAATAAAACAAAGAAAAACCTTCGTTCCTGTTGACGACATATTTGCAATTATGGATAAAAGAAACATGGACAAAGTACTAAAAATTGTCAACGAACTCCGACCAAAAATTCGATTCTTACTTACTTACTTAAGGTGGCGGGGCGGTCCTGGGCCTGAACCAAGATGCGTCTCCAGCCAGCTCGGTCCCTAGCTAGCTGTCTCCAATTTCAGGTCTTCAACCACCTAAGTGCACCAACCGAGTCGCGATCTTTCTCTACTGTGCCGTCCCACGTGATTGGGTTCGAAGACCTTCGGGGCTGGAGTGTTGATGTCCATTCGCTTTACATGACCCAGCCATCTAAGCCGTTGGACTTTAATTCTGCTAACTAGGTCAGTGTCGATGTACAGCCCGTACAGTTCGTCGTTATCTATGCGTACGGGACCAAAAATCACACGAAGAATTTTTCTCTCGAAGCATCTTAAGACGCTCTCGTCTTTCTTTGACAGGGTTCAGGCCTCAGCGCCGTAAATGAGAACCGGGATGATGAGTGTCTTATAGATGGTGATTTTAGATGCTCGAGAGAGGACTTTACTACTCAATTGCCTTCTAAGTCCAAAGAAGGAGCGATTTGTGTGTGTTAATAGCGGTGCATAGGTAGACAAAGTCCTTATCTACCTCAAAGTTATAGCTGTCTATGGTGACGTTTTTGTCCAAGACGTCGTTGTTCAGTTTCCTTTTTTGATGACAGCATATAATTTATCTTGCCCGCACCACTGACATCACGCTTTGATCTTCCAATTATGTCAATATCATCTGCGTATCCGAGTAATTGGATGGACCTTTGGAAGATTGCACCTTTAGGGTTGAGTTTTTCACAATTCTTTCCAGAACGATGTTGAAGAAGTCGCATGACAGTGCATCGCCTTGTCTAAAACCTTTTTTGACATCAAATGAATCGATGAGATCTTTTCCGACCTTGATAGAGCAGCGTGCATTCTCCACCGTCATTCTGACAAACGGATAAGTTTGACAGGGATGCCAAAACTAGACTTTGCTCGGTAGAGCTCTTCCCTATAGATGCTGTCATACGCGGCTTTAAAATCGATAGGTCGATAGTGGACTTTCCTGGTCTGAAGCCACAATGATGAGGACCTATCAGGTTGTTGATGAACGGCTTCAAACGTTCACATAATACGGCATACAGGGTCTAATATGCAATGTTAAGCAGACTTATGGCTCTGTAGTTGGCGCAGTTAAGAGGGTCTCCTTTCTTATGTATCAGGCACACTATGCTGAGATTCCAATCATCAGGCACGCTTTCTTCCGACCATATTTTGCTGATGAGTTGGTGCATGCTCCTCACCAAGTCATCGCCTGCTGCTTTGAATAGTTCGGCAGCGATGCCGTCAGCTCCAGCAGCTTTGTTTTACTTCAGTTTAGATGATATAGCTATCTTCACTTCGTCAAGGTCGGGTAGGCGGAAGTGTTGATCTGCGTCGCCGAGGTTGAGTGGTTCTATCTCCCTTACAGCGGAATTCGGTTCGTCATCGCCGTTATATAATTTGGAGAAGTGATCTTTCCATATTATCAGCATCGACTGCGGTTCTGCTACGATGTTCCCCTGATCGTCTTTACAGGCTACGGTTCGTGGCTGGTACCCTTGGGAGGTTTTTTTTACGATTTACGAACCTCATTCCTGTTGTGACATCCCTCTATCTCCTCGATCGCGCGCTTCTCATGCTCTCTTTTTTTCCGTCTAAGAAGCCGGTGTTCCTCTCTCCTCCTCTGCTCGTAGAGTTCGCGAGCAGCTCTAGTCATTGTGTGCAGCGCCGCCGTTTTGTATGCTTGTTGTTTCGCTGCGTGCGCTTGCCGGCATTCGTCGTTATACCAGGGATTTCGCTGTGGTGGCCGTGTAATACTTAGCACTTCAGAGGCGGCTTCTCTGATAGCTGCAAGGCAATGTTGCCACTGGTTTTCAATGCTTAATGCAGGCAGCATAGGACTCCTTAAGAGGTTATTAGAGACTTGATCGGAAAAGTCTCTTGCGATTGTAGCCGTCTAACGTCGAATCTTCTCACAGTACTTCCTTGTTTTGACTTGGATCGGGATATCTGTAGCCACACCTTGGCTACAACGAGGTAGTGGTCCGAGTCAATGTTGGCGTCTCGGAATGTTCGGATATCATGTATACTGGAGAAGTGTCGTGCGTCGATCACAATGTGGTTAATCTGATTGACGGTTGATTGATCATGAAATTTCCATGTCCCCTTGTGGATATTAAGATGCGTGAACTGCGTACTAGCTACCAGAACGTCTCACCCCGCAGCTAAATCGACCAGCTTGAATCCGTTGTCGGAGGTGGTGACGTGCAGGCTGTATCTCCCGATTATGCCACCAAAGATGTCTTCTCTTCCTAGCTTGGAATTTAAATCTCCTAACACAATTTTAATGTCATAGCCAGGGCACTGCTCATATGTCTTGTCCAAGAGCTCGAAGAATATGTCTTTGGTGTCTTCATCTTTCTCCTCTGTTGGGGCATGTGCGCATATTAGGCTTATGTTGGTGAATTTAGCCTTGATGCGGATTGTCGTGATGCGCTCGCTCACACTGTTAAAACTCAAGATTTTTTGCCTGAGTCTAGTTCCAACAACAAATCCAGTCAGTTTAAGGCTTCTGCTAATTGTTCGGCTGCACTTGGTCTGTTAAGGGACGTACATATCCGAAGTTCGTTGTCCTTATTTCGTTTGCTTGGGTAGTCAACAGTGAATCCGACCGTATCCGAGGCTTGTTGGTGCTTCGCAACTAAAGGTATTTTGTACGTGGCAAGGAAGTCACTCCGACGGCACAACCCCCAACCTGGAGGGCCAGATCCTTAGTATAACTCCAAGGAAGGGGAGCCGGATAAACCGCTCCTTACAGGTCTGGACTTCGAATATGTCGAAGAAGCCCTATAAGGTATTCACTAAGTAGTTCAACTTTACTGAAACAGTAGACGCCACCGTTGATTCCATCTCTGGAAAAGGAGAGGTGCCCTAGTGGACAGGACACACCTCTCCCCTCCTCTCGCGTTTGCTGCCCCCAACAACTTTCCACTGGGGTTGGAACCCAATCTCTAGTTGAGGTACTAGGCACCCGATGTTCACCACGTGGAGGTGAGAGTAGGAGTTGATAGACGGAGGTGGGTTTTAAGAAAAACCTGTGGATGCTTGTGTCCTCTTGAATGCACATGTCTACCATTTGAACATCAAACATCTCCTTTCCGTGAAGTAGAATAAAGTTTGAAATGGAGTTTTAAGATATAAGTTCCAAATGTTTTACACAGCAATTTTTTTCAAACAATTATAACGTAATATCAAAAAAATTTAGAAAACTAAAGAAAACTATTTTTTTTTAAAGAAAAATGTTAGAGGTTCTAGTTGCAAATGTTTTGCACAGTACTGTAACTTCATTCCTCGGAATGCAAATTATTTTTATAATTTACATAAATGTTTTGATTATTAATTTTTCCTATTTTGCTTGAGTGAGTAAGGCAGCAATCCCTGCCGAAACGTTTTGAAATTCAATGTAACTTAATTGTTTCATTGCAAAAATTACAGCGACCAAAAGAACCGACGGAAAACTATTTTCATTTTTGAATAAATCAATGAAATTGATCAAAGCTATCTCAACATAAGAATGCTATGAGCATTTTTAGAGTGGTTGCATTAAACCTTATAATGTCTAACGTTATCATCACTGTAGACAACGGGGGTCTGGGTGTGGCTTCTTCAACAAGTTTTTCGACCTATCTTGGCCGTGTCAATTTGCTGTTCATATCCACTCATGCGATGTAAACTTCGCTCGTGTTTAATAAGCTTAATTTTTGTCACAATGTCTCCATCAAGGTCTTTCCCCACATAAACATATTCTGTACAAAATTTCCCTTTAATTTCGAAGTAGGAAATGCGACTGTCTTTTCTAAGCACCGAAGTTTAGGATCCCTTTATGTGAGCATTGGCCGAACCACACTTTCGTGCTGCAGCAGCTTTTAAGTTATTGTTAGGCTTCTCTTCCTTTCTTAAATGGCCACCCTGTAAACTCGTCTATTTTATCAATTGACTTCAAATATAAATTTTCCTTTTTTTGTATTTCAGAGCTGAACGTGAGTACGTCATTCAAGAGGATTTCATGAAAGCGGTCCGGAAAGTGTCGGACAACAAAAAGCTGGAAAGCAAACTCGACTACAAACCATTATAAGTTAAAACTAAAATATCGAAGCTTGAAACAAAAATCATGAATAAACAACAACACTTCGTGGATTTGTTCGTATTATTATTATTTTTTTAATAAATTCAATAAAAATATTACATTTATCTACTAAAAACTAAAAATCAAACAACAACAGTCTTAGACCGTATCGTCATCTTGTTTTGAAGTCTTCTCCTCGATGCGTCGTTTTTTCCTTTCGTAATATTCCGTAACGTTGTCAAATTGTTTTCTGAACCAACCAGAAACATCATCTGGTTTGGGAGCCTCGTTTTGGAAGTATTCTGTTATCATTGCGAGAACTTTTGAAGAATCGTCAGACTTGTCTCCGCCCCCGTTGGCAATGTCGATGACAAAACGGTCATTTTTGATACCAACGATGTACAACTTTTCCGCTACATAGCAGATTCCACTTACTATGATGGAATCGAAGCAGTGCCGTGACAATTCTTTGATGTGGCACACTCCAGCAGTATTTTTGGTGATTTCGTACTCTGCAATACTTTCATTAGGTTGATAAAGCAGCACAGCTAATTGACAAGTGGTTTCATTGACTTGTCGCAGTGCGCACTTTATACCCGGTGCTGGTAACTTAAAGTCACAGAGTTTTGTGCCATCGCGATAGTTCCACAGTTTCAACGATTCATCTCCAGATATTGAGAGAAGGATTTTATCATCGAATGGCAGAAGTTTGATGGCTGAAACGAATTCTTTGTGCCCCAGGCAATAACCCTCGATTTCATGGCAATTCGGGAAATTACTCACTCTTATCTTATCATCACGATCACAAGTGATGACATACTTGTCATCGGGCGTAAGCAAAACATCATAGACAACACTTAAGTGACCGAGAATCAATTTACCCGGCAACTGGTAGTTCTCACAATCAAATACATAACAATCACCAGTCTTGTCGGTTACCAAGAGCTGTTTATCATTGGCAGTAAAGTTTATGGCACTGGAAGCTCTTGCTAAACTTCGAATAGACACCAGCTTTGCGTGTTCCGGTCGGCATTGATAGAGAAGCAATGCTTTTTGTCCCGACGTTGTAACAGCAAGAATACAACCATTTGAAGAAAGCTGAACATGCTGAATCGTGGGCGGTTCGATGGGCGTAGATTTTGATTTTGTATTTGGCTGTGGATCATCGTCCGCGTGGCTTTCAATTTGGATGATATCACATTTTGTTAGGTCCTCTGGAATTGTGACTTCTTTGTAAATTTGCAAATCATTGGGATTAACAAATATTATATTCTTATTTAGGGCAATTATCAGTTCTTGCCATTCACCACGTTTTGAGTAAGATAAAGATGCCATAGCAAGGAATTATTTTTAAAATTGAAATGTTTGAATTAAAAAATAAATAACTTGAAGTTAAGTCTAAAAAAATTCAACTGAAGTGAAGTTTTTTTGACAGCTTCAAAAAGAAATGTTCGATTTGATGACAACAAAACTAAATGAACGCATTCAGATACTTTTTCATTTTATTGGTTCTCTATTTGATGAGTGAACTTGTTTAACAATTGTAATATTTAGCTTTATTTTAAAATTATGAAATTGGGACATTTAAAAACAGATTTATATATTTTTTTTATTCGTGTTTGTGAGAAATCATTAAAACATCGTTTGGTGAGTCAGCTGTCAAAAAATACAAGTAAGCACGGAAGTGCCGATGAAAAACTTCATTGTAAAAATATTTGTCATTACCGCAGCACGGATTTCATTCTGATTTTTTACAGTTATGGAAGGTTTTTGCACAGAATCGTAAATATACGGAATCTTATGATAGTTCAAATCACTTTTACCGCTGTTTTTTCCTCCAAACAATTTCTTCGTATCTACCAAAAGTTTGTTGTCCTTAAATATAATATTTACCATTATACTTTTTGGGTGCTTTTAAAGTATTCAATTTTCTTTTCAAAAAGGTCTGGAAAAATTCAAAACCTTTTGTTGGTTTTTGACAGCACCATTTCATAAATGGTGGTTTGTTGTTACAAATCTGAAGTCGTGATATCCAAACTTTTCAAAATGTATTTCAAAAGAGGGAAGGAAGATGATCGAAAAATTGTCATTTATGGAATCTCCATTGCTATTTCTTATAAATTGAAGTACATTGTATATATATTTATTATAGTACGATGGAAGTGACATCTGAGAGACGTGGAGATGATTAAATTTAATCCCTTTTTTATACCCCTCAATAGTTGGGAATAGTTGCGAATGAGGGAAAATTCAACAATGATTAAAGAATAGAAAATGGAGAAGAACAAATGCAAATGTAGTAGGAGATCGAGGGACACATAATAGCAACAACGTTTTGACAATATATGTGTGTATGCATATTATACTTGAAGAGGAAAGTTTTTACGGTTATGCTTTCGCAAGAAATAGAAAAAGTATGGAAAAACCCGTGGCATGATGGTTAGTGCGTTGGACTATCATGCAAGGGGTCTTGGGTTCAATCCCTGCCTGTGCCACCTTAATTTTAAAAAAAATTAATTTTCGCGGGTACTGCCTCTTGCGAGGAATTGACAAATCCTTCAAGAGTAATTCTTGTCATGAAAGAGTGCTTTCTCAAACTAGCCGTTCGGATTCGGCCTAAAATTGTAGGTCCCTTCCATTCCTGACAACAGTACTCGCACACAGGAATGGTTGAGAGTTGTAAGTCACTAGGCCCTGGTTCACAACGGACTGTTACGCCACCCCATTTGATTTTGATGGAAAAACGCAAAAAAGTACTGAAAGAGTATTTTTTGCGGTATTCAGTTAATATAATATATTTTTGATATGACTCTTAAATTTAAAAAAATTTATATTTCATCTTTTTTATACCAAAAATTTAGTTTGATATAATTCCTTTAGTTTGTCCGTTTTATATGGATATGTATATATTTATAAAGGGTGAATTTTTAAAAGCTATACGAACGTAAAAAAAAACACTTACAATTCAGAAAAATGCATGAAATCTTTATTTGAATAGATATTACGGTCCATATAATTTAATTTTTAAAGATTATTTCATGCGAATGTTGATCTTGACTGCGCCTCAAGTGGTCTATCTGCTAAGTCCAATTTTCAATTCAATAATTTGCTTGTAAGGTTAATTTTGCAACGTAGTTTTATATTATATTATATTTATTTATTTATATGTTTTTATGTGAAAATTAAAAATTCAATGCAGTACTCCCTATTTAGCCGTTAAAAACAAAAATCGACCTAGTTTTGAATACATTTTAATTTTTGATTGTGTTTGCACTTGATGCGTACCAATAACAAATAAAACACAATAATAACAATCACAAAATAATTGAATACATTTAAAATCTTCAATGCATCATATGACAAATTTTTGACAAAAAATTGCAAATTTAAAATCAAACGAGAATTTTTAAATTCAAAATACTTACAACGTTAAAGTATACATAGCTACGAACATATCTATGCATATGCACATCTACTCTAGTTAAAAAATGTAAACAAATACGTTTCCTTCTTGGTTTGACATTTATATTTTGGCTATCTCCCTCGAACATAATACTGTTTATGAAACTTAAATAAATTTACCTTTCTCATTCTTTCTTTAGTAATTTTCTCTTCATTCTTAATTCCTATACACGCAGCGCCCTCAATAGTAGTGGAGAAGAAATAAAAAACTTCGTCTTATAATAGTACTATAGTAAATATATATACAATGTATGTACTTGCGGTTTTGTGTTGATATTGTGAACTGCAAAGTGGTGCTTGCCCGCTTTATAAAAGTTATCACGTCGCACAGTGGTGCGAGAGCGGAAAAAAGTCTTTTTAAGAAGTCATATTTATCCTTTTAAATTTTATGTTTAAGTACTCTTATATAACCCGAGCGTATGATTTAAAAGTATTTTTCAACATATATATTGTATGTTCTGATTTACAAGCCCTCAAAGTTGAAAAATAATTTTACTCAAATCGCCAACCGTATGTTCAACAAATTTTGAGATTGTTTTTTCCGAAGTTCCTTTAAATAAATTCTCTATCTTCTTAAATAATTTAATTGTTCTATTTTTGATTATCTAAAAAAAAATTTGATTATTCATAAAAGATAGCTTCTATAAGTAGTCTGAAGCTTAAGTACTAGGAAAAAATGCATTTTTTTAAACTTTTTGATTTAAAAAAAAGCGCCAAAAGATACCAAGAAAGTAAGTATGCCAGCATATGCTGCAT
Organism: Eupeodes corollae; assembly: GCF_945859685.1. Taxonomy (NCBI): domain Eukaryota; kingdom Metazoa; phylum Arthropoda; class Insecta; order Diptera; family Syrphidae; genus Eupeodes; species Eupeodes corollae. Next base: position 24,610,911 of record NC_079148.1, on the reverse strand, counting down.
ACATGTAGGAACCAAATTACTTTTGTTTAAAAGAATAAAAGAAAGAATGTTCTTTATCTTAAAAAAATGTAAAGAAATTTTAATTCACAAGAATATTAATTAAATAAAACAGAGGTATTTAGGATGAACAGCTTAATTGAGGTCTTTACGGCTTGACGGCTTTGTTAATACTCCCCGAGTTGTTCAGTTGTTATCGCCAAACAGGTTTAGTATCATAAGCATAAGAAGAGAGTAGTGACGTCATACTAGGGACAGTGATGCCACTCAGCCTACATCCGGCCATCCTGCATTTCATCCGCCTCGGATGAATGGTCACTCTCAACATCGAGTCTGCTGTCAATTCGCCAAGGTTTCATGTAGTCGCAACTGGTGGTAGTGTTGTTGGGGCCTTCATGATCTGCGACTTTCTTTACTGTATAACGTCCACCTCTGCCTTTAGAGACCACTGAATATGGACCTAGAAAATCAGAAAAGAGTTTGTTACCCGCCCCAAATTGTGTTCTTTTAATAGCTACAATATCCCCTATATTATATTCAACCGCTTCCTTTCTTTTGCGATTAAATGTTTTTCTATTCTCGGCTTGTACCTTCTCAATTTGCTGTCGAACTTCAAAGCGTATTTCTTCTCTGTCATCATCATGCTGCTTAAGTAACTGCAGCCTCACCATCTCTAAGACTTCAACATCAGCCTTCTTCCTCATTGGAACACCGAACAGCACTTCGAATGGTGTGCGTTGAATCGACCGTTGCAGCGTACTGTTGATGGCAATTTGTACTCGCGACACAAACTTGTACCATTTCTCTGGTGAATCAGCTGATAACCTCCTGAGAACTTCAATCACTACGCGGTTCGAGCGTTCAGCTTGCCCATTTCCCCTCGGCACGCCTGTGGTCACAGCAATATGTTCTATATTTTCATCAATGCAAAAATCTTGAAAACTTTTGGAACAAAACGCACTCCCTTTATCGGTTATGAAGCGCTTTGGGTTTCCAAAATGTTGCTGCAGCTCTCTAATTTTCCGCAAAGTTTCCTCTGCTGACACCGTCTTTGTCGGGAAAATCCACATAAATTTCGAAAATCCATCAGTTATGGTCAGGATATATTTATACTGCTTTGTTGTTAGGTCCATCGGTCCGATGTGGTCGAGATGAAACGTATCGAATGGTTTGTCCCCTTTGTCCAGCTGATTAAGAAAGCCTTCCTGCTTGCCCGCTTTCCTATTTGCCAGTATACACTTGACACAATTATTGATGCGTCTTTGAACTTTTTCCTTCAACTGAGAAATGTAGAACTCTTGCGAAATTAGGTGCATTGTTTTCTTAAGCCCAAAGTGTCCCTCATCGTGCTTCATGCTGATGATTTCCGTCTCCATATTACGGGGAACTACTAAGAGTGAAAGACCATCAATTTCTTTAAAAAGTAACTCACCTCGCATTCCAAAATCGTCATACTTCTTTTCCTTAAGCACTTCTTTTATTGCCTGTATGAAGCTGTCCGCGTTCTGTGCTCTTTGTATGCGAACCAAAAGCTCCTGCTGTACAGCGAAAACAGCTGGTGAACGGCTCAGCGAATCCACATGGGCCATCCTAGATCCAGCACGGTGTTCAACTTCATAGTCGTAATCTTGCATGTATAAAACCCATCTTTTCACAGCGTTTGGGAGTTCCTTTTTATTCACAGTTTGACGAAACGCAACACAGTCAGTTAAAACTTTGAACTTGGTACCTAACAGGTAAATTCTAAATTTTTCTAGCGCCTTGTAGACGGCGTAAGTCTCTAGCACAAAACTATGCCACTTCTGCTCCGATAAGCTGTTCTTCCTGCTGTAGTAAAAAACAGGATGCAGCTGGTTGTCTTCACTACGTTGCAGAAGAATCGCTCCTATGCCTTCCTGACTGGCATCTGTATGTACTTCGCTGTACACACCTTGACGAAAGATGGTAAGTACCGGCTTACTGGTCAAAGCTTGCTTCAATGTTGCCATCGCTTGTCGTTGGGGAGCTGCAAAAACAAATTTGGTATTTTTCTTAGTTAGATCAGTTAAGGGTTTCGCCAAAATCGAATAGGAATTATTAAACCGCCTAAAAAAGCCTGTCAGCCCCAGAAACTCTTGCACCTTTTTTAGATTTGTCGGCTCTGGGAATTTAGATACGGCATAGATTTTTTCTTGAGATGGGCTTACCGTACCATTTTGCACAACGTGTCCAAGGAAAGTAACTTTCCGCTGAAGGAACTTACATTTGGCCCAGTTAAAAACTAACCCATTTTCTGCAGCAACCTTTAGAACGGCTTCCAGCTTTTCTAAACATTCCTCACAACTTTTCCCAGATATTATGAGATCATCTATGAATGTTCTTAATATTTTCTGCTTTACTAGATTGCGAAAAACAACTGTGATAAACCTCACAAAAACAGCGGGACCATTTTTCAGACCGAAAGGAACAAAATTGAATTCCCATTCACCATCTTCAGTTGCAAAAGCAGTGAATTTTTTGCTGCCTTCTTCCATGGGAACATGAAAAAACCCGTTCTTTAGGTCCAGCGTTATAAAAATCACGTCGTCTTCCAAATTATCCAAAACGGTCTCAATAAGTGGTATTGGAAATCCATCTCTTATTGTCCTAGCGTTGATTCCCCTGTAGTCGATACATACTCTGAAAGCACCACCCTTCTTTTTAACTACAACGACTCGGCTGGTAAAAGGTGAACATGATGGTCGAATTATTCCTGATTTACTCCACTCATCAACCTGCTTCTTAACAACTTCAGCTTCATTGATTGGAAGACGTCGTGGAGTTGAATAGATAGGAGTCTCATCACTCAACGCAATCGTCATCGTAATCGGACAATGACTTACAGCTTTCGGCGTGTAACTCGAAATGAGCTCCTTGACTCGAGGCTCATATTGAATTGGGACTTCAATATCGTTTTTCTCATCTAAATCTATGTTCATGATGAAATTCCCGTCTTCTTTACCATAAAATGTCGTCTCTCCATCAACCATGACCACCTTAGCTTGTGCCATAACATCACGCCCGATTATTGCATCGACGCGAATGAAGTTGTCTGGAACTACGTGCATAATACCCATCAGCTTAACATTGTCGATCATCATATTAGCTTCAAAACTACCCAGAGTACTATGCTTTCCTGAACCTAGACCAACTAAATTTACCTTCTCTTTACCTAGATAAGTATCAGCCAGCTTTACAAAACTATCTTTTCGAATTAAAGTAATTTCAGCACCAGAATCTATTAATGCTTTAAAAGGAATCCCGTTCACATAGATTTGTTTCAAATTAATTACGGAAAATGCATTAGTCTCTTTAGGTTTCACCGACGGGCAGTTATTCGACATGTGGCCTGTCCCGCTACATCGAAAGCACTTAGTTGGAGAACGGCATTCTTTCCTCTGATGTTCAGAAGAACCGCAATTGAAGCAATGCAGAGAACCAGCACCTCGTGACATTTTACCGTAACCTTGCCCGCTATTTTTTGATGACGCTCCCGAACCGTTAACACCACCGCTACTACTCCCTACACTTCTACCACCACCAAAACTCGTTCCAACTTTGGCTTTAAATTTCAGAAAGAGTTCATATTTTTCGAAAAGTTCTAAAAAATTTCTGGCACCGTATAATATAAGTTTATGATCTTCACGTGCACCGATACCATTAATTATGTACGTAATCAACGAAATGTCATCTACGTCAGCTAACTGCCCGATTTCTTTCATTTTATAGACATACTCGCGAAAACTTTCGTCTTTTCCCATTTTTCGATTTTGAAGGCGCATATAAATGTCCGCTTTGCAAAAAGTTTTTTCAAATTCCGCACATAAAATTGTTCTAAATTCATTAAAGGACCTACAAGTGCACGTTTTCATAAAGCACTGCGCCGAACCTGTTAACTGTTTTCTCGCGAAAATTAACTTTTCTAGCTCTGACCATTTTAACAGCACTGCGACATCTTCAAACTCTGCAAACCATGACCTAATTGACAAACTATCGTCACCACTAAATTTCGAGATTAAGCCTTCCACATCTCTAACAGAAAAGCGAAAAGAATCACCATCAGCACCACGTGGAATATTCATAAGGCTCTGCTGACCACTATTTGATTGCTGGCCTTTTTTGCTAGCAAAATCTGCGTCCGATTCCTTAAGTCGATCAAATAAGACAGCTTTAACACCATTTGTGTCCAGCCCTCGTTTGAGCAACTCAGCTTTTAACTGCTCCACAGTCCATAAATCCATTAAAAAAAATATATATAAAAAAAAACTTAAAGCAAATAAATTTTATAGAATTTAAAATTTAATTTATAATGAATTTTATGTTGACTTTTAGGTTGAGCCCCCAAAGATGTAGGAACCAAATTACTTTTGTTTAAAAGAATAAAAGAAAGAATGTTCTTTATCTTAAAAAAATGTAAAGAAATTTTAATTCACAAGAATATTAATTAAATAAAACAGAGGTATTTAGGATGAACAGCTTAATTGAGGTCTTTACGGCTTGACGGCTTTGTTAATACTCCCCGAGTTGTTCAGTTGTTATCGCCAAACAGGTTTAGTATCATAAGCATAAGAAGAGAGTAGTGACGTCATACTAGGGACAGTGATGCCACTCAGCCTACATACATTCATGTTAAAGCACAGAAAAAATCAGCTGCAAACACGTGCAGATGTGGAAGTTATGATCAAAAATATTTCACTGAATCGGATTTCAAAAAACTGCGTTTTGACGGTGGTGTTTACCAAAAAGTTTGATTTCTTCGTTATAAATTGTCAAAATAAACTGGTTAAACCCATTATTTTAAGAAAAATGTCAAACTTTATTTTAAAAATAAAACAAAATTAATACATTGACCCAGGTCTGAGAATTTCGATTTTTGCAAAACCATTTATTTCTACTCGGAAAATTTTTCCAACTTTGAACTCAATTTTCTTAGAAACAACACACGAAAAACAATATAGTTTTATAATATTTTAAATTATATGATAGAGTTTAATACAAAATAAAGAAAAAGATTAGGGATAATCCTTTATTTTTTTTATTTTTTGCTAAAAGGCAGGTAGAAATAAAAAAGGAGTTATTTTTAAAGTTTTATCGCTTTGTTTTTGTTGTGTATTGTACATAAATAGTGAATTCAATACCTTAAAATGCATTCAATCGAAATTCCTTATTCGGTTTTGTGTAGTGAACTTATTACTAATGGACATGATGTTCAAAATCTTCTACCATATTTTGAAAGGGAATACCCCAACTTAATTTCTGAGCAAATAGAAACTGTTCTGTCAGAATTAAAGAAACGTTTAAAGTTGTAAGTCACTAGGCCTTGGTTCTCAACGGACTGTCGCGCCACCCAATTTATTTTTTTTATTTTTTTATGTCTCATTTTTTGAGTCGATGGAACGCAGTTCATAGAAAAAAAAGGGCATTTTGAAAAAAAAAATACACTCATTGGCTCGAATGAGTTTTCGAGGTAGAACTAATACACTTTTGGTTAGCCCGAAACGTCAACTTATATGGGAAGACCACGAAAGAGTTTTGACGAATGCTGTGATCGAGCTAAAAGGTATAAGAGGGACGAAAAAGAAGAGATAAACTATGCAGCAACATCAGAGAGCTTTTCCAGCTCACAATTTGATCCGGATAAGGCTCTTGCATTTTTTATACAAGCAGAATTGTCGAAACGCTAATATGAAGTATTAAGACATGCCCAAAAAGACGAAGGACATGATGTTTTTCCACCTTATATTAAATTACTGGAACAAAAAGAAGTGCTATCCTTTAGATATAAGCATTACGGAAAGCTCAGCAAGTGTGCCACTACAAAAATTGTTAGACCACACTGCAACAAGGTTATTAGAAGGAAAGACATCAGAGGAGATAACCAGAATTGAAGGACAGTCTTTAACATTGTACACTAAATGGGGATGTGATGGTGCCTCTGGACAACCACAATACAGTCAAACATTTGACAATGAAGAAACTTCGGACGCTAATATGTTTATGACATCTTTGGTACCAATGCAAATGGCTATGGAGGATAACAGGGATATTATTGTATGGAACAACGATCGACCATCCTCTACAAGATATTGCAGAGTCATCCAATTTTCTTTTTTTAAAGAAACTGCAGAAATCATACGAAACGAGAAACAAAGAATAGATACGGAAATCAGTAATTTAACTCAGACGATAATTCAAATAGGCGAACGTCAGTTTACAGTCAACCACGAACTCATGTTCACAATGCCTGGACGGGAAGACAGCTCAATCTGTAACAGAAACTCCTGCAGCTTCTTCCTGTTTCATATGTGGAACTACAACTTCTGGAATGAATAACCTGACAAATATAAGAACCAAAGCTGTAAACAGGGAAGCTTTGAAAATGGGAATGTCTCCTCTTCACGCTCGGATAAAATGTATGTAGTGTATCCTCCATGTTGCCTACAATTTGCCATTTAAAGCATGGAGAACAAACAATGAGACCCACCATATTAGAGATGTTAAGAAGAAGAAAATTCAGCAGGAGTTTCGTGAAAAACTGGGCATCATTGTCGATCTTGTAAAACAAGGTACGGGGACAAGTAATGACGGCAACACCTCCAGAAGATTTTTTGCAAATCCAACCATGAATTCAGAAATCACTGGTGTTAGTGAATCCCTAATTCGGCGGTTTGCTGTTGTCCTTGAAGTAATAACGTCGAATGAAAAATTAGATTTAAAAAAAAGTGCAGCTTACATGTGGGAAACTGCTGAACTGTTTGTTGAGAAATATAAATGATACAATATGCCAGCAACCGTACATAAGGTTTTGATCCATGTAGACATAATTAAAAGCTGTGCATTTCCTGTTGGATCGCTCTCCGAGGAAGCCCAAGAATGCCGAAATAAGGATTATAAAGCCTACCGCAGGTTTCATTCGAGAAAATGCAGCCGAATTGCCACGAATGAAGTTGTGATGCATCATATACTCATATCCTAAGATCCAATAATAACAGGTTTAAGGCCACAGGCAACAAAGAAAATACTTCCAATCAGCGCAGACGCTAAAAACCTCATTTTAGGGTCATAAAATTACTACTTCATAATTGTTTTTTATTTATTTTTTGTATGTATTTATCTTTTTATTTATTTAATTTTATAATATACATAGTTAGTAATAATATTTTGTTCAAAATAAAAAGTAAAATAAAAAAAAACTTTTATTTAAATTTAACATTAAAAGCCTCAAATTTTAGAAAAATGTCAATAACTTTTATTCTCATAATTTTTTCTTGACCAAGCGTGTATAAGACTACTTTTAACACGTGTGAAAAATTTCATTAAAATTCGTTTAATAATTCAGATTTTACAGACTTTTTTCCGCTCTCCCATACAAAAATCAAAAACCCTCAAATTTTAGAAAAATGTCAATAACTTTGTTTATAATTTTTTTTTTTTCAACCAAATTTTGACCAAATATGTGTATAAGACTAATCTTAACATGTATGCCAAATTTCAATTAAATCCTTTGAACCGTTCAGATTTTACAGACTTTTTTCCGCTCTCCCATACAAACCGAACCACTGCGTCGTTGATTGACATTAAGAGATTTGGTTTGATCTTTTCTATTCTTTCCGTGGGTTAAGTATAATAAATAAAAATCCTACTATAATTATTAAATTTATAATCTTATCATTCCAATAGAAAATGCAGTTTTACTTTCTGTATCAAAAAGTTGATTGACAGTTGTGAGCAAGTTGTCACAACTTTTTTTTTTCTGCTAAGTACCTTTTATTGTATGCACCCTATCTCGTCGTCGGCATTAAATCCAGCATGAAGAAAAAGATTGTGAATGATGAAGATACCTACGAAAATATTACTTACTTACTTAAGGTGGCGCTACAGTCCTGTGTGAACTAGGGCCTCACCCAACAAACTTCTCCATCTAGCTCGGTCCCTAGCTAGATGTCTCCAGTTTCGCGCTCCAAGTTGGGTGAGGTCACCTACCACTTGTGCGCGCCACCTGATCCGCGGTCTTCCTCTACTGCGCTGTCCTGTGGGTGTGGATTCAAAGACTTTCCGGGCCGGAGCATTGGTTTCCATGCGCTCTACGTGACCCAGCCATCTTAGTCGTTGGGCTTTTACCCTTCTGGCTAAGTCTACGTCGCGTCGCTGTACAGCCCGTACAGCTCGTCGTTCCATCTTCTCCTCCACTCCCCTTCGATGCATACGGGACCGTAGATCACACGAAGAACTTTTCTCTCGAAGCGACCCAAGGTGCTTTCATCCGCTTTTGTCATGGTCCATGCTTCTGCACCGTATAGCAGGACGGGGATGATAAGGGTCTTATATAGCAACACTTTGGTCCCTCGAGAGAGGACATTACCACTCAATTGCTTTCTTAGTCCAAAGAAACAGCGGTTAGCAAGAGTTATTCTGCGTTTGATCTCAGCGCTGGTGTTGTTTTCTGCGTTTACAGCGGAGCCTAGGTAGACGAAGTCCTTGACTACCTCAAAGTTACGTCTGTCGATTGTGACGTTTTGACCAAAACGTCGGTGTTGTATGTCCTTTCTAGACGACAGCATGTACTTTGTTTTGCCCTCATTAACCGTTAAACCCATTTTGCCGCCTCTGCCTCAATACTCACAAAAGCCCCATTGACATCACGCTGAGTTCTTCCGATTATGTCAATGTCATCAGCATATGCCAGTAATTGGACAGACTTTTGAAAGATAGTGCCTCTAGTGTTGACGTGTGAGCTCTGCACTATTCTTTCAAGCAAGATGTTAAAAAAATCGCATGACAGCGCATCACCTTGTCTAAAACCTTTTTTGACATCAAAAGGTTCTGTTAAGTTGTTTCCAACCTTTATGGAGCAGCGTGAATTCTCCATGGTCATCCTGCACAAACGGACGAGTTTGGCAGGGATGCCAAAACTAGACATGGCTCTATACAGCTCGTCCCTGTAGATGCTGTCATATGCGGCCTTGAAATCGATGAAAAGATGGTGGATGTCGATTTGGTGCTCTTGAGTTTTTTCCAGGATCTGCAGTAATGTGAATATTTGATCAACTGTGGACTTTCCGGGTCTAAAACCACACTGATAAGGACCTATCAGGTTGTTGACGATGGGCTTTAGACGTTCACATATTATGGCAGAGAAGATTTTATAGGCTATGTTAAGAAGACTGATTCCTCTATAGTTGGTGCAGCTTAGAATGTCTCTTTTTTTCAGGATCGGACAAACAATACTGAGGTTCCATTCATCGGGCATACTTTCTTCCGACCATATCTTACAGATAAGTTGGTGCATGCTCCTAACTACCTTATCTCGGCATTTAAGCCATCCGCTCCAGCGGCTTTATTAGACTTCAGCTAAGATATGGCAATCTTTACTTCGTCTAAGTCGGGAGGACGGGATTGTTGGCTTTCGTCGACTATGTTGAATGGATCATCCTGCCTGACAGTGGAATTCGGTTCGTCGTCACCGTTATACAATCTGCAGAAGTGGTCCTACCATATCCTCAGCATTGACTGCGGTTCCACTATGATGTTTCCACTTTCGTCTTTGCAGCCTTCGGTTCTAGGTTTATGTACCTGTGAATTTCGTTTTACCTGTTTATAAAACTTTCGAACTTCATTCCTGCGTTTAAACCTCTCAACATTTTCGACCGCACGGTTCTCATGCCCTCTCTTTTTTCTTCTGAGAAGTCGGCGTTCCTTTCGCCTCTTCTGCTTATTGAGCTCATGAGCAGCTCTCGTCCTTTTATGCAGCGCCACTTCGCGTTCCTGTTGTTTGGCTGCATTTGCCTGCCGACATTCATCATGAAACCAGGGGTTCCTTGTTGGTGGCTGTTTGAAACCCAGCACATCAGAGGCTTCTCTGATTGCATCCTGGCAATGTTGGCACTGGTTTTCGATACATTGTGTTGGCGGCAGAGAACTTCGAGAGAGGTTACTTGTAACTCGGTCGGAAAAGGATTTGGTGATCTCTGGCGATTGTAGCCGTTCGACGTTGTACTTTCTCCCAGCACCTTCCTGTTTTGCCTTGGGTCTGGAAATCCAAAGTGCTACATTGGCTACAACGAGGTAGTGGTCCGAGTCGATGTTAGCTCCTCGGAAAGTTCGTACATTCATGATGCTGGATGTGTGTCTGGCTTCGATCGCAATATGGTCAACGGTTGACGGTAGATTGATCTGGAGAAGTCCAAGTTCCTTTGTGAATGTTGAGGTGTGGAAAACTCGTACTGGTTACCATGACGTTTCGCCCCGCAGCAAAATCTATGAGCCTGAATCCCTTGTCGGAAGTGTTGTCGTGCAGGCTGTTTTTCCCGATTACTCCACCAAAGATGTCTTCCCTTCCTAGCTTGGCATTAAAATCACCCAGGACTATTTTAATATCGTAGCTAGGGCACTGCTCATATGTTTTGTCTAAGAGCTCGAAGAACATATCTTTGGTGTTGTCGTCTTTCTCTTCTGTGGGGGCGTGCGCGCATATCAGGCTAATGTTGCCGAATTTAGCCTTGATGCGTATGGTCATGAGGCGCTCATTGATGCTCCTATAGCTCAAGACTTCTTGCCTAAGTCTGGCTCCAATGACGAAACCGCATCCAAATAAGCGCTGTTGGTTTTCGTGGTAGCAGTCACCATAGTAAATATCGAAGTTTTTCATCCTCTTTTTGCCCGGCCCATCCCATCGTATTTCCTGGATGGCGGTGATATCTGCGTTATATCGTTCTAGGGCCTCCGCTAATTCTTCGGCCGCACGTGGTCTGTTAAGGGACCTAACATTCCACGTGCATATCCGAAGTTCGTTGTCCTTTATTCGTTTGCGTTGGTTGTCAACAGTAAATCCGTCCGTATCCGAGGCTTGTTGGTGCTTCGCAACTTTGAAAGCTTTTACGTGGCCAGGAAGTCACCCCGACGCACAACCCCCAACCTGGAGGGCCAGATCCTAAGTATAACTCCAAGGATGGGGAGCCGGATAAATCCGCTCCTTACAGGCCTGGGCTCCGAATAAGTCGAAGAAGCCCTATAAGGTGCTCCTACGAAAATACAATCAGATAAATATTATCAACCTTTTTTTGAATCGACTGACATAAAACCATCAATTAGTTTGGGATAGAACAAGAACCGAAACAAAATCTTACTAGTGTAAGCGCTGTCTAAGGACTCAGAATAAATTTCTGTGGGAACATGCCTACAATTTTTTCTTTTTGTGCTTATTCCAGTTTTGCCAATTAATTCCAACACAAACGTCAGCTGATAAAAGATAAACAAAAATTAAACGGTTGTTTACGTCAGCGCTCAACTTGCTGCTTTTACACTTTTGCAGATAACACGAAACAGACTAGACTAATCGATCTTTAATTTCTTTGTGTTTATTTCTAAATTCTAATTCATTTGAAAATAAAAATAAATCAATTATTTAATGGAGAATAAACCTAAATATCCAACTTACGTGGTCCTTGGATCTGGTGGCCATACCGCAGAGATGTGTGAAATTATCAAAGCTCTCTTCGATGATCTTCCCCAAAATCCAGATTGTTACTTCGTCGTAGCCAAAACTGATACAACAAGTCGCAGACAAATCGAAGAAACCTTAGACACGAAAATCAAGCCACAATTTGTTGAAATTCCAAGAAGTCGTCAAGTTAATCAAAGCTATTTTACATCAATCTTCACAACTCTATGGGCATTGCTTTATTCTTTCTACATTTTACAACGTGATCAACCAAGAATGGTGCTTTGTAACGGACCAGGAACATGTGTTCCTATTTGCTTGGTTGCAGCTTTATATCGTTTTCTTCATATCATGCACAAGGATACGAAAATTGTCTTTGTTGAGAGTTTTTGTCGCGTGAAGACATTATCATTGACTGGGAAGATTCTACTTCCAATTACGGATACTTTTGTTGTTCAATGGGAACCACTTGCTAGGAATAGAAAAAATATTAAGTACTTTGGTCAACTTGTTTGACATTATAATAGAACTTTTACCGCTATTTTACATACTAACCTATAGATTATAAGAACATTAAAATACATTTTGGAGAAAATAACATTTAAAGACTTTTATTTATTGCTACTTGAGTGTTTTTTGGTCAATTTACTTTTTTCTTGGACGTATAAAAAGATAAGAAGATTAATCTACTCCGATAATTGGGATTGCAATCGTTTTATGGCACGAATTTCACATGAATTTATAGCAGGACTCATGTAAATCCACGCACTGTTGACGTTGTTATTTGATGATAATTCTTTGTTTGAGATAAATTACTCACGCTCATCATATTGACGATAACAGAAGGTATCGAGATATGAAATGAACGCTGGCATGTCTGGAAGCTCTGCTTTGTCTTTGATTTACATTCTTGGAAACAAGTATAATCACGCGTCTGATACTTATCATCGGCTGGGTCGAAAACCACGGCTAATTTCTGTTCTCTTCAAATCTACACCTATCGCGAGACAAATTTACTTCAAGGTTTTGGGCATATCGTTTCACGGTAGCTAGAATGTCCTACAGAGGACTTTCCAAAACGGTTTTTTTTGTCTTAAGCGAGCTTTGTAACTTGCAACGCAGTCTACCGAGTTGACTGCGTTTGATTGAAGTGCCTGTTTAAGGAAATAGGATTTTTTCAAAATGATTCTACAACAGTTTGTACCCTCCCCTTATTTCCTTTTAGTTAGCAAAGAGGAATAAATATCAACTCATGTCCGTCCCAATTTAGTTATTAAAGAGGCACCTTGTGAACAACTGAGTGATACTCCAAGGTTCAAAAGTTCTTGTAATGAAAAGGAGCTTCTAAAAATGGCCCATCGAATCTTGCCAAAAATTATAGGTCAATTTAATTCCTGCAATTGTAAATATTGCAAATAGTAAATCACCAACCCCCGGCTCTATATGAGCTAAAAAAACCCTACTTAAAGACTGTATATCGAGCTAAAACCAACAACCAAAATGTTTAAAGGAAACTCAAGAGTTGTATCGACGACCCCTTTTTTGCGAATAGCATTTATTTTATAATTATACATGTTTTACAAATTTTTATGTTGATATTCCCACAATAAGATTATTATTAAACATTACATGAACATTCTAAGTAATACATTTCATTATTATATTTATATAAATATATATGTTAAATTATCAACTCTTCCCCTCCAAATGCTTTGGGGTGTCGGCATAAGTGAATTTTAATCGAAAAGCTTCAGCTACCAAAATATTTATCTGCCTATCGGACCAATTGTATGTTGGAAGATTTTGCAGCATTATCATCAAACCTTGAAAGTCAGTTTGATTGAGTAGTTGAGTTCGCCAATGTAATAAAAATGCGGCGCACACGTACAAATGCAACTGAGCAAAGCCATCCGATTCGGCTAGATATGTGTCCCATAGTCTGATGGTGCAGTGTAACGGAAGTTCACGAGTTAGAAGATTGTTCATCCAGCGGAAGGAGAATTGCAGATAATCGATTCCCTGATCTTGAAGATGTCGATGGAGTGTGCCATCGATGCGGTGGATGAGATCCTTTAGCTGATTGACCTTTTCCTGAATGCCGAGTTGTGCAAAAATGTAATTATCTTGGATGCAATCTAGAAAGTTGGACAGACACCAAAAGGAATCCGCTTCGATGGCGTGGCGAACTTCCTCGGACAGATCTTTGAATTGGATCTTCTCCAGCTCGAAGCCATTAACTCCGAAGGCTTCCTGTAGGAAGACAATGAAGAATGGAGTTACTAGATCATTTATTCCTTGGACGTAGCCTGAAGCCGGATGGCGAATAGCCCAGATGAAGAGAATACGTTCGAACATCTCCTGAACCAGTTCCTGTTTGAAGAGCATGTTGTGGGGATTCATTCGAGGGACGTCGATGTGAATTTGGCGGTAGGTATCTTGCTGGCTCTCATCCTTGCTGTCAACCATGAAGTACTTACTGCGGAGCTCGCAGTAGCTTTGGCGTTTGCTTTGTAGCACATAGTTCCTTCGCTCGCCGTTCGGCGGAAGGTACTTGGAGAGGAGTCTCCAAGTTATGGCTCGCATTTGCTTGGGTATTCCGGACCAACTAATTTGCTTAAGATCTGCGAAATTTAAAAATGGCGATTCTATTAGAGCAGAGAGCTTACTGATTTTCGACTGGCTGTCCTCGTACTCTTCGGGCGTCGAACTGAGTTTTTGAAGTTGTGGCCATCCTGGATAAACATCGAATCTGCGATTTCTACATCGGTTTTCATAGTTAGGATCTGATCTGGGTTGCTCCTGGCACTCAACTACAGCATGATTGTTGGCAGTAGCAATTGAAATGTCGTGGGAAGCTGCTTCAGTTGGACTGACCGAGTTTTGTTGAGAATTGGACTTTTCTAGAATGCAGCATTCGTCATCACCCATATCCCACGCATCACTCACAGACATTTGGTAGTCTTTGAACGTCGAATCACCTGATTTCTTGCCAAAGGACTTTGTGGGGTTGGCCATTTTTAGGTTTACATTTGGGCTTGGACGACCAGGGACTATGCGACTGCTACTCTTCCAGAAACTTTTTGAGTTGTCTGGCTTCTCCATCATACATGCATATAGATATACCCAGCGCTCCTTGAGAACCTTTGAAAATAGAAAAGCGAAGAGGACTAAGTTTCGATGCTGAAACAAATTATTAACAGGGCCACATAATGAGCATCAGTGAAAGCGAATGAAAAGCAGCGAAAAAAATCGAATATTGTGTGTTTTGTTCCTACAATAACAAGATTGGATTATTTGTATTTGAATTTAAAGTTATTATAAACAATTTTGGATCATCTTTCGATGTAAGCAAGAAGTAAAAAATGTTTTCTTAATATAAAAATTGCACTTTTTTATCAATATTTTCCTAATTAATTGCTGTCAAACAAAAACAGGACAACCGACTGAGACTGACAGAATTTTTCACTAATGACAGTACATAAAAATGAAAGAATACAGCCAAGAAATGGGAACCCTAATGAGAAATTAGTTCAGTGCGAATTTAAAAAGTGATGCGTAACATTAAAATACAGAAAAACTTTGGCCTAATATATAATCAGCTCAAACAGAATCAAATTATGAAATTCAGTGATCTAAGTTTTAACAGGTTTTTATATAAATACCAGGATAAGTAGATTAAAGATTTGGCAACACTGAGCAATTTTAATTTGTGTTGCTTGCCATGGCTTACAAGGCAATTTTAAATTTTTGTAAAGATAAATTAAAGTTGCTCGATGACTGAAGGTAAGCAAGCAACTTACATTTTCTAAAAATTGCTGGAAATATACATACATCTGAAATCAACTTCGGTAAGCCGTGGCAATATTAAGTTTCTAAAACACTTACCCATATACGAGTAAATCCTTTTTGAAAAGTTTTTAAGTATATTCCAGACAAAATCATTTTTTTTTGTGGTATCCTTTATTTAATCAAAATAAAAATGTTCTCCATAATTGTGGATAAACCTTGTACGAAATAAAAAATACAAAAGAACGAAAAATTTAAATTTAATGCACCTTTCTTGTTGTGGAACAAAATAAAAATTATCTTAATAATTTTGTATCGTAATCATCGCTAATAATCAAATTCATACTCACCTTTAGTAATAGATACAAATTGAATTCACCACTGGCTACACAAAATTTGTAATCAAACAGGTCTGTGGGAGAACACTTCTGTCATATTTCACTCAGTTTTGACAGTCAGCTGATTGAAAATACTAAAAGAAAAACACGAAAATATCCATAATATTTTTGCCAACTTGTCTACATCATTGTAATTAATTATTATTTTGTTGTTTAATATATGTATCCCGTAAAAAATTGTTTTGTTTTTAAGTAAATCTATTAATGTAATTGATAAATAAACAAAATAACAAACAATGGCGTGGTTTAATAGTGGCTTGAATAGTATCAAGGGACAATTATCGAATTTAGCCCAAGAGGTCCTCGCCGATGCTGATCGGGAAGAAGAGGCCATAGATACAATACAGGCTTTGGACCAGGCTCAAACACAGTGCGAAGAGTTAGCAAAAATTTGTTCCGAAAGAGATCTTGAGGTAAGTTCATTGATTTGTAATTTATGTATGTTTTTAACAAACCAGAGAATACAATTATTAAAATATTTATGTTGTATTTATTTCAAGATGAAAGAATAATGTCTACCTGTAAACTTTTTTCGAGTTTAACTTTTAGTTGGCAACATTTAGGAAAAATTTAGTTTTCTTTTTAATTTAACTTTTTATTCGAGTGAAGATGTAAAAACATATTTCAAGGTACTTGTTTTTCCAATAAGATGTTGATAGTTAAGAATAGAAATCATTTGATGTGTTTTCCCATGATATTTCACTATTTAATGAGTTTATTTTTAGTCTTTTGGTTAACATTTTGCATTATTTACATTGATAGTCTTAACACATTTAATAAGGTTTCTATGCTGTTGCCACTAGTTACTATCTCAATTGTTGCACACCATTTACTTGACACTATAACATAGTAACTACCTGCTAAATATACTAACTACATTAGATTTCAAATTACCTTGAAGATTTTTACGTCCAACTAAAATAGAAAAAAATGTTTAGCTTTAGATTTACAGTTACTAAACATCTTACATTCTTAATAAGACATTTGAAACCTGATATTTCTAATTACAGATTTCTTTATAGATATGTAAATATATTTATAAGATTGAAGGGCAGCAGAGAAAGAGAAGTGCCCTAGTAAGTTTCTTGATATCTTTTTCATTAAAGAGTCTCTTCAATTAAAATTGTTAGTTTTTGTTGCTTTTATTTGGTTTCTAGCCAAAGTTAAGTTCACATGAAAATTTTATTCATAAGGTTGATCAGTAATTGAAAGGAACAAACGTACGAATAAAGGTATCTAAGATGTCACATAAGCGCACACTATGTTTTCATAGAACTTTATCAATTATGTTTAAAATCTGTAAGAAGAAAAAAGTAGGGAACGTAGAAACAGCAATTTTTCGCCTGGACACGAATTTAGCACTTTCAACAGTTTCTTGACAAAATTTTACTTGCCGTTATCAATTTTAAGGTTTTGTTAGTATTTGTTAGGGAACCCTTTATTTTGCAGTACAGAAGCAATTCTTCTTGGCAAACTTTCAACCAAAGACTCACATCGTGACCTGGGACCTCGATGTCGGAAAGTTTTTTGACTCCTATAGGATTGCGAAGCATCAACAAGCCTCGGATACGGACGGATTTACTGTTGACAACCAACGCAAACGAATAAAGGACAACGAACTTCGGATATGCACGTGGAATGTTAGGTACCTTAATAGACCACGTGCGGCCGAAGAATTAGCGGAGGCCCTAGAACGATATAAAGCAGACATCACCGCCATCCAGGAAATACGATGGGATGGGCCGGACAAAAAGAGGATAAAAAACTGCGATATTTACTATAGTGACTGATACCACGAAAACCAACAGCGCTTATTTGGATGCGGCTTCGTCATTGGAGCCAGACCATACGCATCAAGGCTAAATTCGGCAACATTAGCCTGATATGCGCGCACGCCCCAACAGAAAAGAAAGACGACGACACCAAAGATATGTTTTTCGAGCTTTTAGACAAAATATATAGCTACGATATTAAAATAGTCCTGGGTGATTTTAATGCCAAGCTAGGAAGGGAAGACATCTTTGGTGGAATAATCGGGAAAAACAGCCTGCACGACAACACTTCCGACAATGGATTCAGGCTCATAGATTTTGCTGCGGGGCGAAACGTCATGGCAGCCAGTACACGTTTTCCACACCTCAACATCCACAAAGGGACTTGGACTTCTCCGGACCAATCTACCGCCCACCAGATTGACCATATTGCGATCAACGCCAGACACGCTTCCAGCATTATGGATGTACGAACTTTCCGAGGAGCTAACATCGACTCGTACCACTACCTCGTTGTAGCCAAGGTAGCACTTTGGATTTCCAGACCCAAGGCAAAACAGGGAGGTGCTGGGAGAAAGTACAACGTCGAACGGCTACAATCGCCAGAGATAGCCAAATCCTTTTCCGACCGAGTTACAAGTAACCTCTCTCGAAGTTCTCTGCCGCCAACACAATGTATCGAAAACCAGTGCCAACATTGCCAGGATGCAATCAGAGAAGCCGCCTCTGATGTGCTGGGTTTCAAACAGCCACCAACAAGGAACCCCTGGTTTCATGATGAATGTCGGCAGGCAAATGCAGCCAAACAACAGGAACGCAAAGCGGCGCTGCATAAAAGGACGATAGCTGCTCGTGAGCTCTATGAGCAGAAGAGGCGAGAGGAACGCCGACTTTTCAGAAGGAAAAAGAGAGGGCATGAGAAGCGTGCGGTCGAAGATGTTGAGAGGTATGAAAGCAGGAATGAGGTTCGAAAGTTTTATGAACAGGTGAAACGAAATTCACAGGTACATAAACCTAGAACCGAAGGCTGCAAAGACGAAAGTGGAAACATCATACTGGAACCGCAGTCAATGCTGAGGATATGGAAAGACCACTTCTGCAGACAGTATAACGGCGACGAAGAACTGAATTCCGCTGTCAGGCAGGATGATCCATTCAATATAGACGACGAAAGCCAACAATTCCGTCCTCCCGACTTAGACGAAGTAAAGATTGCCATATCTAAGTTGAAGTTTAATAAAGCTTTTATTTGGTATCTAGCCAAAGTTAAGTTCACATGAAAATATTGTTTATAAAGTTGATCAGTAATTTAAAGGAACAAAAGTACGAATAAAGGTATCTTAGATGTCACAGCGTATAGCGGATGCTGCAAAAATGTTATATGAACACTTCTCTAGAGCTTTTTGAATAGAGAGGCAGTAAAAACGCGTTAACATTCTTTTAGAGAAGAAACAATAATTTCATTATGTGATGACAACGAAACGCTTGTGTTTCATTATACTTAACATTGATAACTCCTTCAACAATTTTTTTTTCACCTATCCCGATTGCCAGACGACCTCATTCCATTAGGCACCCCAATGTCTTCTTGTGTACACCATCTTTAAAGCATACGCATGGTCGCTCTAATATTATAAGGTGTGCTGCAGATGACTTTTCGAGCTGGTTAATCTTAGCTCAGAGACGGCAAAAATGGGTTTAACGGTTAATGAGGGCAATACAAAGTACATGCTGTCGTCAAGAAAGGACATACAACACCGACGTCTTGGTCAAAACGTCACCATCGACAGACGTTACTTTGAGGTAGTCAAGGACTTCGTCTACCTAGGCTCCGCTGTAAACGCAGAAAACAACACCAGCGCTGAGATCAAACGCAGAATAACTCTTGCTAACCGCTGTTTCTTTAGACTCAATTGAGTGGTAAAGTCCTCTCTCGTGGGACCAAAGTGTTGCTCTATAAGATCCTTATCATTCCTGTCCTGCTATACGGTGCAGAAGCATGGAAGCGGATGAAAGAACCTTGGGTCGCTTCGAGAGAAAAGTTCTTCGCGTGATCTACGGTCCCGTATGCATCGAAGGGGAGTGGAGGAGAAGATGGAACGACGAGCTGTACGGGCTCTACAGCGACGTAGACTTAGCCAGAAGGGTAAAAGTCCAACGACTAAGATGGCTGGCCATGGAAATCAATGCTTCGGCCCGGAAAGTCTTCGAAACCACACCCACAGGACAGCGCAGTAGAGGAACACCGCGGATCAGGTGGCGCACACAAGTGAAAGGTGACCTCACCCAACTTGGAGCGCGAAACTGGAGTACTATGTTTTCATAGTACTTCATCAAATATGTTTAACATCTGTAAGAAGAAAAAAGTATGGAATTGAGAGACATCAATTTTTTGTCTGGAAGAAGCAATTCTCCTTGGCAAACTTTGAACCAAAGCCTCACATCGTTTTTTGACTCCTATGGGATTGAGATAAGGATGTATCTTAAGCACACTACTGTTCTCCCTGTTCCTTGATGATATAGTTTGTTATTTAAACGGTGGGATTGATATACGAGGCAGTCTAATCAAAGTCTTGATGTATGCTGATGACATTGTGATGTTAGCCGACACTCCCATAAAACTTCAGATGATGATTACCAAATTGGAAGAGTACTGCAAAAGATGGAACCTAAGGTAAATCGTGCAAAATCTCAGATAATGGTGTTTGGTAGTGGTAAGGGACTTCAGAGTGGTAATTTTAATTGGAAATTTGATGGGGTTCCTGTAAAAATAGTAGACAACTACAAAACCTTGGCTTGATAATGACGCCACAAAATAGTATGAAGCTTCATTTAGGAGAAAAACTAAAAAGTTCAAAAAACGCTATCAACTGTACTTGGTTCAGCTGCATGAAATATAAAAATATATTTCTACGTGCAAAGTACCAGATATTTGAGGCTACTGCTCGATCAATTATGTTGTATGCAGTCCAGGTTTGGGTATATCTTCAATATGAGACTTTCAAACAACTGCTTAGATTTTTTCTCAAACGAGTACTACACCTGCCCATTTCAACGCCCACTTATATGTTACATATTGAAACTGAGCTTCCACCAATATACATCACAACACTGAAACTACATTTCGACTACATCCTTAAAGTGCTTAACATGAATGTATCTCGTCTTTCTAAAACAGTAGCAACCTGTGCCTTGGAAAACAAAAATCGTCATGTTTTGCAAAGTAGAAGGAAATGGCTGGGAAGACTGGATGTCCGCTCAATCTAGAAGCGTTTAACTTTCATCAAATGAAATCAGAGTTTTACAATATTCTTCGGGTTCTGGATGAAAGTATGCACAAATCATTTATCGAAGAAGCACAATCTTCAATATACAGAGTATATTATCCCAAGCTCGAACACGATCTCATCAAGATAAGTTATTTCGGAAATAACGAGAGTGTTAATAAAATATCTACCAATTTTAAAACACGAAGAGAGTTACTGCCGTTAAATTTTATACCCCACCGCCCAGATCTCCCAATCCAATGTAGCATATCTGACTACTCGTGAAGATATAATGCATTTTGTGGGAATATGTCCACTACTTAAAGAAATACGAAAACTATACCTAGGAAAAGCTATTTTCACAACGGAAGAAGTTATTTATCTTTTGAATGGAAATGATTAGTTGGCTCTTTTCAAATTTGAAAAATCCGCATTACGGTATCGAAACCAAATTTTAAGAGAAGCATTTTAATTACAATAATTATAAGTAACTATTTTGTTAAGTTACAATTATTTTGTCAATCTGACAAACGGCTTTTGCCATGTCATAAAAGATTTGTAAACCTTATTTAAATTCTTATAAATTATTGTATCTAATAAAATCTTATTCTAATTTAATCTAAAAATAATCGTGACTTTGGAATTGCATACCAAGAATTTTGAATCTCCTGCCACAATTGTGTTAAATTTGTTGTTTTTGTTTGCTCAATGTGATGTTCAACATCATTCCACAAATTCTCTATCGGGTAAGATCGGATGATTGTGCTGGCGACTTAAAAACGTCGATTTACTTCACCTCTTAGGCATATTTCACAAACTTTGAAGTGTGTTTAGGTCTGTTCTCGTGCATGAAGCGCCATAATAATGGCAAGTTGTCTTCTGCGTAGGGTATCATATGATCCAACAGGATATCTCTGTACACGTTCTGGTCCCTTTTAGTGTCAATTTTTATGATGGGGTCAACGCCGCGCCGTGCCATAAAAAGCAGCCCAGACCATAACTTTGCCTCCACCCTGTTTCACCGTCTAAATGGTGTACCTTGGATCATATTCCATCTTTTTTGGACGCCATACATATTTTTTCCCATCCGATCCAAACCGGCAGAATTTGGATTTATCACTCCAAAACACGTCTTTCCAAAAACTAATTTTGTCTAAGTGAGCTTTGTGAGAAGCCATCAGAGATGCCGCCTCTGAAGTGCTAGGTTTCACACGGCCACCACAGCGAAACCCCTGGTTTGACGACGAATGCCGGCAAGCGCACTCAGCGAAACAACAAGCATACAAAACGGCGCTGCACACAATGACTAGAGCTGCTCGCGAACTCTACGAGCAGAAGAGGAGAGAGGAACACCGGCTTCTTAGATGGAAAAAAAGAGAGCATGAGAAGTGCGCGATCGAGGAGATAGAGGGATGTCACAACAGGAATGAGGTTCGTAAATTTTACCAAAAGGTAAAAAAAAACCTCCCAAGGATACCAGCCACGAACCGAAGCCTGTAAAGACGATCAGAGGAACATTATAGTAGAACCACAGTCGATGTTGAGAATATGGAAAGACCACTTCTCCAAATTATATAACGGCGATGACGAACCGAATTGCGCTGTAAGGGAGATAGAACCACTCGACCTAGGTGACGCAGATCAACAAAACAGAATACCCGACCTCGACGAAGTAAAGATAGCTATATCTCAACTGAAGTCAAACAAAGCTGCTGGGGCTTACGGCATTGCTGCCGAACTATTCAAAGCAGCAGACGATGACTTGGTAGGGTGCATGCACCAACTCATTTGCAAAATATGGTCGGAAGAAAGCATGCTTAGTGTGCCCGATACATAAGAAAGGAGACCCTCTAAACAGCGCCAACTACAGAGCCATCAGTCTTCTTAATATTGCATATAACATCATCTATGCCGTATTATGTGAACGTCTGAAGCCGTTCGTCAACAACCTGATAGGTCCTTATCAGTGTGGCTTCAGACCAGGAAAGTCCACTATCCACTACGGCAGATCTTGGAAAAAACCCAGGAACCATCTCTTTATCGATTTTAAAACCGCGTATGACAACATCTACAGGAAAGAGCTCAACAGACCAATGTCTAGTTTTGGCATCCCTGTCAAACTTATCCGTTTGTGCAAAATGACGATGGAGAATGCACGCTGGTCTATCAAGTTCGAAAAAGATCTCCTCACCGATGCATTTGATGTCAAAAAAGGTTTTAGACAAGACGATGCACTGTCATGCGACTTCTTCAACATCATTCTGGAAAGAATTGTGCAAAACTCAACCGTCAACACTAGAGGCACAATCTTCCAAAGGTCCATCCAATTACTCGGATATGCAGATGATATTGACATAATTGGAAGATCAAGCGTGATGTCAGTGGAGCGTTTATGAGCATTGTGACGAAGTGAAGAAGATGGGTTTAGTGGTCAATGAGGGCTGTCATCAAAAAAGGACACTGAACAACGACGTCTTGGACAAAAACGTCACCATGAACAGCTATAACTCTGAGGTAGTTAAGGACTTTGTCTACCTAGACACCGCTATTAACACAGACAACGACACCAGCGCTGAAATCAAACGAAGATTAACTCTTGCAAATCGCTGCTTCTTTGGACTTAGAAGGCAGCTGAGAAGTAAAGTCCTCTCTCGAGAATCTAAAATCACCATCTATAAGACACTCACCATCTCGGTTCTCATTTATGGCGCTGTAGCCTAGACCCCGTCAAAGAAAGACGAGAGCGTCTTAGGATGCTTCGAGAGAAAAATTCTTCGGGTGATTTTTGGTCCCGTACGCATAGATAACGACGAACTGTACGGGCTGTACAGCGACACTGACCTAGTTAGCAGAATTAAAGTCCAACGGCTTAGATAGCTAAGTCATGTAGAGCGAATGGACGTCAACGCTCCACCCCAGAAGGTCTGCGAATCCAATCACGAGGGACGGCGCAGTAGAGGAAGACCGCGACTCAGGTGGCGCACCCAGGTGGGAGAGGACCTCTACCAACTTGGCGTGCGAAACTGGTGACAGCTAGCTAGCTTGGTTGAGGTCCAGGTCTGCCCCGGACTGTAGCACCACCTTAAGTAAGTAAGTAAGTAAATGACAACGGATAGTTATATTCTGATGCCAAATCAAAACTGATGAGGTTTTTTAGTAAACTGGAGGCAGGCCAGATTCAATATAAATAGCGTAGTTTGGCGTATTAGAAGGAAGTCTGAAAATACGTTTGAGAAAGTACCGTTGGACTAATTCGATTACTTCTATTTCCTTGTATCTATAAACTTCAATAGCATATAAGAGAGAACTTTTGATAGTTGTCTCAAATACTTTAAATTTAGTCGACGCATCTATAGGGTATTTTTTAGAAAAGCTTGACCACATACAATTGATAGCTTCTTTTACTACCTTTATTTCTTTAAAATTAGCTCCAGGATTTAAGTTACACTATATCAAAAAAATTGTTCATACAGGTGATGCTTCAAAATAATAGCTAAGGTATTTAAAGAAAAACAGATTTTAAATTTTGGTATTGTATATTATGTGAGGATTAAAAACAAAACAAAATAAATTAGTACAAACTTCATAAAGAAAAAAAAGCAACAAATTAGGCAATCAAACGTCAACAAATTGCACGTTCAGTGATAGAAAACTTAATTATGCATATATATGTAAGTTTTATTAGCGAGTGTGATAACCTTTAGCTTTTATAACATCCTAAAGGCGATTCTTCATAGAGAGAACTAGTTTTGAAGTGACTTCCGGCAAAATGTTGTTCCATTCTTCCAAGCTGATTTGTATTACTTATTTTTGATTTTCGGACCTTTCTTCCTAATTGCACAAGTAAAAAGTCGTCTTTTAAAGCGCTGGCATTCAAATTATCTTTTAAAATTTGTAAATACGTGGACTCTCGCAAACTTGAACATACGATAACTTAAACAGTCCAATAACTTGAACATGATATTTTCCCTTTTATGTGCTCTGTAGCTTGAACAGGCAATTTGTAAGGCTCTTTACCTAAAACTTTTTTATTGCTGACTCTATAATTTGAATAATTAAGAAATTTTGGACTCTATAACTTGAACAAATAAATTTTATATCAACAGGAGTTTGAATTTCCTCATTGCAGGTTACTACGTTTGTAAACTGTTTTTTTCATCCAAGGGGAATTCCCGGAATTTGCTATTTTGTATGTGTTTAAGATTTTATTTATTTTGCAGTAAGTTTTGTGCAAGCAGGAACGTGATAATAAAATTTTCCGTTAAATTTTGTGCAATATTTTGAAGTGCGTGTTTCGCAATTAAGTTTAAAGTTTAAGGACATAAAATTAGAATGTTGACACTTAAACAAAAGGCAGCAATTATTGAACAAATAAAGAAAGGAAAAAGCGTTACGGTTTGTGCAAAGGAATTTAGTGTTTCAAAAGGTACGATATGCAATATAAAGCGCAATGAGAAACAAATCACAGCAAGGATCGGTAATACTTTTTCTGGACCAGGCAAAATGTGCACAATTAAAAAAGCTGAGCATCCAAGAATGGAAAGGATACTTTACAAATGGTTCCTGAATCAGCGCAAAAGAAATGTTCCGATTAGCGGAAACATTTTAAGAGAGAAAGCCAAACAGTTGTTTATAAAGTATAAGAGTCAAAAGGTAGCTCTTTCAATGCTAGTTCTAGGTGGTTTCAGAAATGGAAGAGAAGATTCGGTATTCGATTGCTTACTATTAGTTGAGAAAAATTAGCTGCTGATCCAGGACCTATTGAGCCATTCAAAAAAAAACTTCAATATAAAATCGCCGCTCTTCAACTGACAACACAACAAATTTACAACGTTGATGAAACTGCACTGTTTTGGAAGTTGTTGCCCAAAAATACCTATGTATCGTTTAATGAAAAAAGTGCATTTGGAGGAAAAACTCCTAAGCAAAGAGTGACTTTACTCCTCGGTTCTAACGCCACAGGTACCCACAAACTCGTTCCTATGATCATTGGTAAGTCAAAAAATCCACGGTGTCTTAAAAACTTTGAAATGCCAATAGATTACAAAAGTTCTATGAATGCATGGATGACAAAATACATTTTCAAGGAATGGTTTTTCAAGAGCTTTGTAGTTCAAGTAAAGAAACACTGCGAAGAACAAAATCTCCCACTTAAGGCACTTCTGATTATAGACAATGCTCCATGCCATCCATCGGCAGAAGAGTTAAGGTATCTTAACGGAGACATTTGCACAATGTTCTTACCACCGAATGTCACTGCGTTAGTTCAGCCGATGGATCAAAATGGCATAAGAATTACGAAGCTGCATTATAAGTCAAACTTGCTGTCGTTGGTCATTGCCAACAAAAATGAAGATATAATTTCTGCCCTAAAGAACTTCAATTTGCGCCAAGCCATTGCATTGATGTCAAAATCGTGGGATCAAGTAACTTCTCAAATTCTTGAAAAATGCTGGAACCCCATTTTTAATGATGTCGATAACAGTTTCTTTAACGACGAAGATGATGTCCCATTATCTACTCTCAGAGAACGCTGGAGGGAAAACTTGATTGCAGATGGGGAAGAAGCACCCTTGATACATTTGCTCGAACAAATAGACAATAATCAGGTAACATTTCTTGACTTTAAGGACAAAACAGTGGGTACCTAATGAACAAACTTTTATTTTTCAATAAAACAGCATTACACCGAAGAAGAAGTAAACGAATGGTTACGCGATGAAGATGTTCCTGATAGTGTTGAAGATGAAGACATCGATTCGGAAAATGAATCTGACCCGGGTGATGTTATAATGGTGCAAAACATTGTAACTGACACCGAAGCCATCGAATCAATCGATAAAGTGATTGATTGGGCCAGTCAAAATAATAGAACATCATCTGAATTTACAGTACTCCAAAACCTCAGAGAAAGTGCGCTAAAAAATGTTTTGCAGAAAACTAAGCAATGTAAAATAACAAATTTTTTTCCAAAGTTGGTTTAAATACAATTGTGTTTTGTGTCAATTACTAACATTTAAAATAATATAATGAAAACGTATAAAAACGAAGACTTTTTTATTTTTTCCAGTAACTTGAACAATCCAGTAACTTAA
Source organism: Eupeodes corollae (assembly GCF_945859685.1). NCBI lineage: Eukaryota > Metazoa > Arthropoda > Insecta > Diptera > Syrphidae > Eupeodes > Eupeodes corollae. The sequence continues at coordinate 24,584,139 of NC_079148.1, read as the reverse complement.
AAAGGCCTCGTTTCGTAGGTGTTCAAGTTAGCGAGATTCCACTATTTGTTTTTATCCATTGTTGATTGTATAAAAACTACATTTTGATCAAGATTGGACCCCATAGCTCTCTAGACTATAACATTTCCGACTCCATGTTTCACCGTTGATTGCAAATTCTTAACATCTAATGCTGTGTTTGATTTCCTCCACACAAATCGGCGACCGTCCGACCCAAAGACATTAAACTTGCTCTTGTCAAGGAGTAACACATTCTTCCAAAAATCATCTTGTTTCGAAACGTATGCATTCGCATAGTTCAAGCGTTTTGAAACATTTGCTTTTGAAATATAAGTTATTTTTTTTGTACCGTGCGACCATTTTATCCCTTTGAGTTTGAATGCAGATACTTCCGAACAGTTTGAGGGTTATCGATATTCTAATATTTGCTTGATTGTCAGCAGCTATTTTAGGAGCACTTAACTTGGGATCAGCCTTTACCATTCTTTCAATTTTTCGTTTCATATGAGCGTTTAGTATTTTTTTGTCGACCTCTTCCTGGGGCCACTTCAAAGCTTTTATTTTTCAAATAATTTTGTAATACATATTGAACTGTAGACCGTGGTCTACCAATAGTTGGCGATATCTCAGCATAACTTTTTCCGTCGTTTCTTAGTTTAAAAATCACTTTTCTTACTTCAAGGGGTACTTTTTTATGAGAAGCCTCCATTTTAGATCTCTCACAATATCATTGCAGTACACAATTTACATTTCAAAAAGAACTGTTGTTTCCATTTTGATAGAGAAGAGAGCAGTGTACGAACATTTGTATGATGTGCGAACAATTTTTTGACATTCCTGGCAAAATTCTACAGTAAAACAGTAAAAAAACATGAGACAAGGCTCGAACATTTAGTTGCAGTTTTGTTGCATTTCCTATGATACATTATAATTTTATCAAAGAAAGTCAATAAGCTGAGATTTGTGGTAGGAAATTCAAAGTGTAAGGGAAACCCATTTATTTTCAATATATGCAATTTTTTAATGTAGTGTATGTGTTACTGTAAATCCTAGGTATTTGTAATCAGTCAATAATTCTATGTTTGAGCTGTTAAGGTGCCAGTTGTGATTAGTCCTGTTGTTGCCATTTTTGAGATCTAAAAACCATTATCTTTGACTATTTATTTTAAGGTCCCAAGTATCGCAATATTGTTTTAATTTGGTAATTTGGAGCTGCAAAGTCTCTGGATTACTGGTTAGAATGACAAGGTCATCTGCATATAAAAGCACCTTGATACATAAGTACATCTCCAAAAATAACACAACCTTGAAGTCAATTTTCCAGTGGGTCTATAAAAATTAATATCTTCTAGACACTGAGGTCCTTTGAGATTTGGTAGTCATTCCATTACAAAATACAAATGTACAATAACAATATTTATTAATAGAAAACCTTTATTAATTCTTTTTGAGGTTAGGATTTTCATGCATTAGTATTTGACAGATCACGCGGGATTTCAGACTTGGTGTCAAAGAGAAAGATGCTCAGTATGCTTTGACATTTCATCATGAATAGACTTACTAACGAGCAACGCTTGCAAATCATTGAATTTTATTACCAAAATCAGTGTTCGGTTCGAAATGTGTTTCGCGTTTTACGTCCGATTTATGGTCTACATAATCGAGGCTCATTTCTGGTTGAATGGCTACGTAAATAAGCAAAATTGTCGCATTTGGAGTGAAGAGCAACCAGAAGCCGTTCAAGAACTGCCTATGCATCCCGAAAAATGCACTTTGGTGTAGTTTTTACGCTGGTGGAATCATTGGACCGTATTTTTTCAAAGATGCTGTTGGACGCAACGTTACGGTGAATGGCGATCGCTATCGTTCAATGCTAACAAACTTTTTGTTGCCAAAAATGGAAGAACTGAACTTGGTTGAAATGTGGTTTCAACAAGATGGCGCTACATGCCACACAGCTCGCGATTCTATGGCCATTTTGAGGGAAAACTTCGGAGAACAATTCATCTCAAGGAATGGACCGGTAAGTAGGCCACCAAGATCATGCGATTTGACGCCTTTAGGCTATTTTTTGTGGGGCTACGTCAAGTCAAAAGTCTACACAAATAAGCCAACAACTATTCCAGCTTTGGAAGACAACATTTCCGAAGAAATTCGGGCTATTCCGGCCGAAATGCTCGAAAAAGTTACCCAAAATTGGACTTTCCGAATGGACCACCTAAGACGCAGCCGCGGTCAACATTTAAATGAAATTATCTTCAAAAAGTAAATGTCATGGACCAATCTAACGTTTCAAATAAAGAATCGATGAGATTTTGGAAATTTTATGCGTTTTTTTTTTAAAAAAGTTCTCAAGCTCTTAAAAAATCACCGTTTATAACAGCTAATCTAAATATCGCATCATTTTAGGAACAAAAATTATTTATTTGTTTTTCTCTTGCTTACGCAAAACGTATTCATGTAGAAATTTCAACATTTTTGTATACAAAATGTTCAAAATAAAAAAAAAACATGCTCATACCATGAACTATGACAATTTTATTTAAAAAAAAAGAATTAAAAATTATAATTAAAAAACTAACAACGATTGTTTTAGCAACCCAACAAAAAGTTAATTATAAGCTAACTGGTTACCTTGAACTGATTAATTAAATTAGTTTAAAAACCTTATTACAAAAAAAGATGTTTTAGATACGTGAATGCCATTTTATATATACCTGGATAAATACAAACGTACATATTTGATATTTTATCATATTATAATACTATATTGCTTTCATTTACAATTTCAGATTGCCTCACTTCGGAAGCAGATTGCTGAACTACAAAGTAGAGTATCTGATACTAGTGTTAGTAGTGGCGCAAAATCAACCAAGTCGGTAAGTTTCTAGTCCATATAGGGTAGCTCCCTATTCCACTATTTTGTTTCTATCACACCTTATACCTGGGTTATAAAATAACCATTTCCCAGAAATAATTATATACAATTTAACAAACATTAAGACGAACAAAAAAAAGAACCTAAACTGCCAAGCCAACCAATTTGCTTTCTTTTTATCTCAAAGTCAATATTTGAACATCGATAGGGAAAAAGTAACTATGCCACATCGCACAGCGATCAACAGTGTGTGTTGGAGACATCCAACTTTTTGGTTGCGTCGTCGCAATGGTAGTTAAAATTCTGCTTAGCATAAAAATAAAATGCCAAAAAAAAAAACGAAAACGATGCGGTACCCTCATTTAAAATATAATATGCCTGAAACGGTGCGCATGAAATACTTACCACATCGCATCGCAAGCGTTTTTATCAAATAATCAATATGTACATAGATAAACGAAAAAACTGTTTTTTTTTTCTGGTTGAAGATATCCCTACATTTTACACCACCACCTTGCTGTAGAACGAGTTCCTGATAAAGCGGTCGATGGTATACGTGTATATTTACTGCCGCGCCGCTGCTGATAAGAGCACATTAAATCAACATTCACTTCCCGACTTTCGCGGTCGACTCGGAACCGTAAGATGCGGGCCAGGGGCATACACCTTTGCCAATAGGCTTAGGTAGAACGCTAAAGTTTGGAATATATCCCCACAGTTCCGAGAATGTTTTTCTCCTTTTGTATTTAATGTCACTGATAAGAGCCAACACATCACAGGGTGTATTTAAACTCATTTTTTTAATGTTGTGTTTTGAATAATAATGTTTGCTAGCACATATAAATTCATGAACTCGTGTAAGGCTGGGCATTATTTAAAAAAAAAGAAGGAATTTAGGCTCAAATAGGTTTAAGTTAAGATTGACACACATTAAATAAATATTCCCTACAAAACTTAGTTTCTAGTTACCTTAATATTAACCTCATGTTTGTTTCTTAAAGAAATTATAATGGAGTTTTTGTTAATGGGTTTACTTAAGACATTTTGCAAAATTGAATGTTAAATATCTAAAAAGAAAAAAGAGTCCTTAAAAAAAATTCGATTGAATGGAGGTACTTTTATATTTAAAAAAAAAATTTCGAACCTAATGATTTTCATTGATCCTAGAACTTATTTTTTTAATATTAGGATCACCCTTATGCATGTACTTATGCCTACAATAACTGATAACATTAACTATGTGCTTTGTTTTATTACTTTTTTTAAACGATCTCACCCTTTATGTATATAAAACAAATAAGTCAGGAAAAGTGGCGTCGTTTTATTTTAAAACACCTTTTGTCTTTTTGGTTCTTTGTAATATTAACCATAAAACTTATGGTTTTTTTGAATGTTATCTTTTGCAAAAAAAAGAAAAGAACAGTATTTTTAACTTTAAATGGGTTAATCAAAGAATTTTAGAATAAGTCATTACCACTGAAAACAAAAGATATATATTGAAATAAAGAAAAAGGTGTCATTTTTGAAATATTGTTAAATTATTTGTTTAGAACAAAACATAGAAACCAATATGTATAACCTTTGTAATTTATTTATGTTTATAAAAGATGTGTAAGCTTGTTTTGATTCATTATATCGTAAAGAAATAACAACGATATCCTTCGTATGATAAAATAAGTTTGAATTCAATATACATACATATGTTTTTGTTGCCGAGATTTTTAGTTGAGAATTGTTAACAATTTTACTAGATTTTTTTTAAAGTTTTTATATCTTATATAAAAAGAAAAATTGGATGCAATAATTTAAAATTATTCACAATTTTTGAGAGAACCGCAGGTTTTACCAATTTTGTATAGTATTTTTTGTAAATTTATTTAAATTGTAATGAATGTTAAAAACAATATTTTTTGTAACATAAAAGTAGTTTGATGAAGAGAGTAGATAACTCAGGTGACAAAGTTTAATGACGGATTTGTATAGAACAGTTAAAAAAAAGCACTTTTGTCTATTAGCTTGTTTTTAAATGAAGTTAAAACTTTGTATAGTTTTTGAAAAAAATTGTCTTAAACTAAAAATTTGGGAAAAAAGTTAAAAATAAGGTATTAAGTGTAATTTTCCGAAACATTGAGATTATCTACTATTGTTTTTTTAGAATTCATTGATCTTATTTATTCTTAATTAAAAACTAAAAATAGATGATTTTATGTTTTCTAGTCCTTGAGAAAATTGAAAATTACCAACAAAAAAATCTTTTAATTAAATTATTTTTTCCTTGCTTGAAATTAAAATTACATTTTTCGAAAACTATACACAGTTTTCACTTGATTTAAAAACTTACTGAACATAATATTGACTTTAGAAAAATGTATAATACTTAATTACCATTATTTTTGTTTTCATTTTAGTTAATAATATTTTTTAAATTGCCCTCCTGCCTAAATAGAGGGTGATAGACCACCCCTCCCATAGTAAAAATTGCTTGTTTTTAACTGTTATCAAAAATCCGTTATAATATCTTGTCGCCTGAGTTATCGTACTGTTGCCAGTTTGAAGGTTATATCTTTTATTTTTCCCAAGATATTCGAATCGAAAATCAATTTTACCAACTTTTAGAAATATTTTTGAAGGTTTTTTATTTATTTGTATAAAGTCCAACGTTCAGCCTGCCTATGTATAAGCGGATCGCTTCGCAAGAACCCGTCTGTGGCACTAGACACCTTGCTCTACCTTACACCTCTTGACATATTTAGCAAACAAATAGCTGCAAGCTCTGCTATTCGCCTCAATGCTTCGTCGCAGTGGACTAACAACAACATTGGCCACTCCGTAATTCTAAGGTACTTAGAATCAATTCCAACGCACACAGACTACACCATCCCCCAACTGCAATTCGACAGAAACTTTCAGATTTCTATGCCTCCCAGATATTTTTGGGAGAATAGGACATTCTTGGAGGATGAGTCAATCCATTTTTACACAGATGGCTCAAAGACCAAAGAAGGGGTTGGTGGAGGTGTGTACTCTGAACGACTGAATTTAAGTCTCTCATTTTGCCTCCCCAATCATTGTAGCGTGTTCCAGGCGGAACTTTTAGCGATTAAGGAAGTCTTGTCTTGGCTCAAAAAAAACGTGATATCAACATCTGATATCCGTATTTTCTCTGACAGCCAGGCCGCTATCAAATCTCTGGACTCTGTCTCTACAAACTCTATAACAGTCCATAACTGTCGATCATCTCTAATGAAGATGGCGCAACAGTTTAATATTCACCTTTGCTGGGTGCTGGGCCATAGAAACATTCCAGGTAACTGTAAGGCAGATGAACTCGCCAGGAACGGTACAGTACAGCCCATCCTACCACGTTTGGCAAGTACTGGCATACCAATCGCTACTTGTAAACTGTTGCTAATGCAAGACGCTGAGAGGAGGGCAGGCACCAGGTGGAACAACATCTCCACGTGTCAAGCCACAAAAAACATCTGGCCAACACTGGATATAAAACGTTCAAGGTGCTTGCTCTCTCTAAGCAGATCGCATATATGTAAGCTCGATAATAGGTGTCATAACCGGACACTGTCTAATAGGAAAGCACTCCACGAGACTAGGCGTATTCTCAAATGACTTTTGCAGAAGCTGTATGGACGAGGAAGAGGAAGAAACGGTTCTTCGTCTTCTCTGCACATGCCCTGCTCTAGCTCGAAAACGCAAGAATTACCTAAACGATCTTAATCATATCTGTATAATCAGCCTCTCACGTTTCGTAAGGGACTCAAGCTGGTTCCATTGAGCTTAGGAGGAAGCCTCAAGATTCATGTGGTATCGCAATGGGCCATTAAACTGGCCTAAGTGTGTCCGTTTCCATCTTGGACAGCCACTATAACCTAACCTAACCTAACCTTAACTGGTCACTATGCTTCCTAGATAGTAACGTGGATTCCAGCCCAGAAATGGTAACAAATTTAATTCTTTGTGGAATGAGAAATTTTACCGCGAATAGGGTGAAATCTATCAAAGTCAAAAAGAACTCATGGTTTGATTCGAGCTGTAAAGATGTTATTAGGTTTAGAGCTGTAAGTTTCCGTTGTTATAAAGCCAACCAGACTGAGGAAAACCGGAATAATTTTAGACAAGCTAGAAAGATCTGTAATGGCAATATTCGACGAACCAAATTTTTGCATGATCAGAAATTAAGGCAAAAAATACTTCAGTGTCCCAAAGGTAGTAAAAACTTCTGATCATTTGTAAAAAACGTACGAAACACCACGTCATCCTCGGTTCCAACGCTCGTTCACAATGACACTCCCTATGTAAGCTCGATTGATAAAGCCAATTTGCTTGCAGCACAGTTTGCTGGTTATTCGACGCTACTGGATAGTGTCATGAATCCTCCCATTCTTGAGAGCGTAAATGATTCTATGGGGCGAATCTTCTTTCGCACTCATGCAGTCGAAAGAGTACTGAAAGACCTTGACATACACAAATCCGCTGGCCTGGATAGTATACCCCCTTTTGTTCTGAAGAGGTGTACCTCAACGCTGGAAAAACCACTGCGTAAGCTTTTCCATCTGTCCTATTCTGTCTCTTCCCGAGTGGATGGAAAACTGCATTTGTCCAGCCTGTCCCTAAAAAAGGAGAATCTTCCTCTCCCTTTAATTATCGTCCAATAGCACTCACGTCCCTTCTTTCCAAGGTCATGTAAACGCTGATTAATTTTCAGCTTAAGAAATTTCTTGAAGAACGGAAGCTTCTTAATGACCGACAGTATGGCTTTCGTAGAAATAGGTCCACTGGTGATCTCATGGTTCATCTCACCGAACAGTGGAACAAATCTTTACATCGTTTTGGAGAAAGTAAAATTATTGCAGTTGATATTTCAAAAGCATTTGATAGAGTTTGGCACCGAGCTCTCTTATCGAAAATGCGTGCTTTTGGTATTGATGAATCTCTTCTTCGTTGGATTAGAAATTACCTTTCTAACCGTTCAATACAAGTTGTATTGGATGTTTTCAAGTCTGAAATTCATAAAATAAATGCTGGTGTCCCCCAGGGCTCCGTTTTGTCTCCGACTCTCTTCCTTATATTCACAAACGATCTTTTGTCTGTCAATTCTAATCCATTAAACTGTTTCGCCGACGACACAGTTAGATTTACATCCTTGTCCTTCGGATGTGGAATTTCAACGGGAATCAAAAACCGTGTAGAATTTAATGCTTCGAAAACTCAATGCTATCTCCTGTCGTTAAAGCGTAACGCACCCCCGATCCCACTATCTATGAGTGGCACTTGCATCCAGGAAACCAATCAACTATCAGTACTCGGTATGTGTATTACAGATCACCTCTTATGGAATGATCACATATTCGATATCGCCAAAAATGCTGTTAGATGCTTAGGATTTCTCCGACGGTGCAAGAAATTTTTCACCCCTTCTCATCTGGCTGTAATTTACAAAGCCTTCATCCGTCCAAAGTTTAAATATATAATTCGTATATCTGGGCAGGTGCCCCCAAAACAAGTTTAAATCTCTTGGATAGAATTCAAAAAAGGGCTTTAAAAATGATAGGCGACAGAACTATAATCCAAACATTTACATCACTAGAACACCGTCGCAATGTTTCATGCCTTTCGTTGTTTTATAGATATTTTTAAAAACAATGTTCTGTCGAATTAGCCAGTTGCATTCCACCCCTTAAACAATTCAGCCGTAATACTCACACTTCCAGGAATGCTTATCAGTTTACCCTTGAGCTCAATTTCGGGCGTACTGTCAAGTATATAGAATCTTTCTTAAATCGCACATCGAGAATGTGGAACTCTGTTTTTCCCTCCCATTTTGATGTTCAGAACTTTAAGACCAATGTGCACCGGTATCTCCTTTTAAATCCTTCCTATTTTTCTAACGCTCACACTGTGTTTAAATATAAACATATAAAGGGTACTAATAACCCCTTGAGTGCTTGTGAATGTTAAAAAAGAAATATATAACTAAATATACATACATATATACCATATACATATACATACAAATAAGTATATTTAAATAAATACCTATCTTAAAGCTAATGCACAATATTTTGTAAATTTATTTTAATTTCAAATCTGAAATCAGATATATACATAATACTTAAGTGTAAGTAGTACCGTTATTTTTAAGTATTTTTTTAAATTTTAATTAATAATCTTTTTAAATTGCCTCCTTCCTAAATGGGTTCTGATAGACCCCCCTCCCATAGTAAAAAAATGCTTGTTTTTAACTGTTATTAAAAAATCCGTTATAATATCTTGTTGTCTGAGTTATCGTACTCTTGCCAGTTTGAAGGTTATATCTTTTATTTTTCCCAAGATATTCGAATCCAAAATCAATTTTACCAACTTTTAGTAATATTTTTGAAGGTTTTCTATATTACGTATTTTTGTATATTATGTCAAATTTTACCAGATATCAAAAACATTATTGGCTATTTTGGGAGTAATATCATTTTATCGTAAAATATTAGAGGTGAAAAATAAAATAAAATAAAAACTGCCGATGACACACAAACATCTTTCCAAAAACCTTTTATTTAGGTTCTAGAACCTTTAAACGTCGCTAAATTTCAAAATGTTCAATTCCACAAATCGATCCGATTTATAATAAGCGATAATACTACCCTTTTTATGCAGTAACAGTGTCAGCACTAGGAAATAGAGTGGTTGAAAGGAGGTGTCGGTGCACATTGGTTTTGAATTCCTGAATATTGCAATAGCTGGGGAAGACTGAGTGTGGCAAGGCATTCCACATTCGCGTAGTACAGCTAAAGAACGCATATCTGTACTTGACAGTACGACCGAAGTTGGGCTCGAGGGTATATTGATGAGCATTCCTAGAAGCGCGAGTATTACGGTTGAACTGTTAAAAAAGAGGAACTGGCTATTTCTCTAGACTGTAGAGCATAAACCGTTAAAATGACGGTAGAAGAGGGTGAGACAAGAAATATTTCGACGATGTTCAAGCGACATAAATGATCTTGCGATGGTAATATCACCAACCAATCGAAATACTCTACGTTCAATACTGTCCAAAAGGCTTAAATAAGTTGCAGGAGTCCCAGCCCAAATAAGGGAGTTGTATTCAAGCTTGTAGATAACAGCCAGAGGGGGAGAACAACTTCTTGCATCGGCTTAGAAAACCCAAACATGTGATCGTTCCTCTGGTGATACACATACCGAGAACATCGGTCTCCTCGATGCAAGTGCCATCTATGGATATTGGGTATATCTCGCTTTAACGATACAAGACAGCATTGGTGTTTCGAAGCATTAGATTTCAAAGTAATTGTATGTATTTAATCATAACAAATTGTTTGTGTGTCCACAAAAACAAAAAAGTTGCTTTTAGTGTTTTTTTGTTTGAACAACGTGCTTGAACGAAAAAACCTAATAAAATGGTTCAAAAAATAGTCGAAAATAAAATAATTTTTTTTTAAAGTGAGATATAGAAAATCCATATGTAAAATATTTTAATAGGTGCAATATTTTGAAGATGCGCAAATATGGACATAAACGATAATCTTCTTAAAAGCTATTAGATTTTTTTTTTTTATTATTTGTTATTTTCTTAACATTTAATTTTTAAAAGAAGCATGATTTGAATTAGTAGTACCCGTGGCATGATGGTTAGTGCGATGGACTGTCATGAAAGTTATTTTTATAACGAATCCACATCAAGTTCTTGAAATTAATTTAAGAAATTATCAGCCTTATTCTGAGATTCGAGTGAATAGCTCAGTCGATAAAATAGATCTATTCATTCGAATGAACTTCAAGTATTTTCACATTCGAACGAAAGATATTCACTGTAGAATGTGTTCACAAAATGAACTTAAATGAATATTATTTTCGAAATCAGCTGCTTGCAATTTACTGACATTTCGATTGTATGTAGTATGACCAACCTAATTCTTTTGCAGACTATTTAATTTATTTTAAATAAAAAACTTTATTTCAATTTCAGTCTTTTATATTACAGTTAGGTAACTATGTTTAGCCATTTATTAAACAGAAACAAAATAATTTTAATTAAAAAAATAATGATAAATAAAAAAGGAATTCTTTTCACAGCATATTTTCATTTTAAGTTTTCATCTTCTCAATCATCTTGTGAAGTTAAAATGTTCAGCCTAGCTTTGATCTGGTCAAGTTGAATATCTAGAAGTTTTGTTTTTAGCTCCAACTTCTGGCGCAATAAATCTTTCAGGGCAAGATGATTGCGACGATTTTCTTTTTGTGTATCACTGGTCCTCTGTAAGTAGCGGGTTATTCGGTGGAGTTCTTCTTTAATGTGATTCAGTTTGGAACACAAATCTTCAAACAAAACTTGTTGAACGTCATTCTGCTTTTGTAGAATTTGCACAGGTGTGTCTTTTTTGGGCCTTCTACTACAACCTGGAGACAAATCTTCACTCGCATTTTCGTTCACATGGCAAGATGTCATCGACATGTCATTTGATTTTGGCAAAGTTTCAGACTCTTCCGTCGGAGGCTGAGCTATGCCAAATACATTTCCACGTATTCTGACGATGGCTTCTTCAAATTCAGTGAGGATTGTTAAACTATTGTCGTTGAAGCCCGACTGCTTCCTCTTGACTTCATTTTCCAAACAAATTCTTTTTTGTTTTTGTTTTGAAGTCGGCCCAAACCTTGTACCCAGATGCTGGTTAACACATACATAAACATACATACAAACATTAATTTAATTCACCTTTTTCCAGGTGGATCCGTCCTTAGTTGGGGGCCCATAGCTATTTAATTTATCGACGGCATTTCTCCAAAACCGATCAACATCTGTTCTATTTGTTAAAAAACCCCTCGCTATTTCTTGGTTTTCTTCCATAAGCTGTATGAGAACTTCCTTTTGTTAACTCGTTGTCCAATTTGAGTGTGATTGTGACCTTTAATAAAAATATCAACAGATTTTCATTAAAATATATTACATTTTCTTTATTTTTCGGAAAATCAAACAGAACTTACATGGTTTTCTTTTAATTTCCTTCTTCAAGATTTGAACGCTTATAAAATGACGTTTGTTTCGAATGATTAAAAAGTCAAAGTTTGCTTAAGTTTCAAATTAAAATGAACTTTCGAATCGTTAGAAAGTAAAAATACGTATCATACGAATGCGAATAACTTTCGAACGAAAGAGAATGTCAAAATAAGGCTGTATATTGAAATTTGAGCTGATAGTTAAAATCGAACTTCGAATTCGAAATCTGCACCAAAAAAAAACTCCAGAACGTATTTTTCAAAGCCATGAAAAAAAATAAATATAATATAACTAATACAAAATTTAAAGAACTACAGTGCCAGTCAAAATAATAGCAGTGTAACCTCCATATTAATATATTCTAGTACAATGCAATATATGAACAATTAATTACATTCTTTAACTACTTTTTTGGTAGTAGAACATTTTGTCTTCCATTTCCGGAAAAAAAATTAAATGACATAACGGTTTTTTTCCATATGTTACTCTAATGCTGTTAAAGTGTATATCTTAGCGGTCAAAATAATAGCAGTTTTAGCAAGCTTATGGTATTTGTATATTGTTTTTTGATCCTGTGCACATTTGAATTATAATTATCTCAAGTTTCAAGGTAAGCTTTCAATGCCTCATTGTATTATCATATTTATACTCAGATACACTTACAGTATGGGCCGTAGTAAACACTGCACTCCGGAGAAACGCCGAATCATTCGCCAACTTCTTTCTGAAGGAAAAACTGATTTCAAAAATCAAAAATCAGGCAAAAATGATTTCGAATGCAAAAAATTATAAAGAAGAACCTGAAATCCGCGTCAGGAAAAAAGTTTTATCTCCGAAATCGGTAAGGAGAATTGTAAGATGCTCGAAAGCCTTACCCCACTTGCCTGCTACTGAGATAAAAAAGAATTAAATTTGAATGCAAGTGTAGAAACATTAAGAAGAATTTTAAGAAGAAATAATCTCTTAAATAATATAAATAATCAAAATTCCATTCCTGACAACAGTACTCGCACACAGGAATGGTTGAGAGTTGTAAGTCACTAGGCCCTGGTTCACAACGGACTGTTGCGCCACCCCATTTGAATCTCAACGCCAGAAGCCCCAGAAAAGTTCCACTTTTGACAAAAAACACATTGCCAAAAGAATTCAGTTTGCCAAGACCCATGTTCATAGGCCCCTTCAGGATTGGCGAAATATCTTATGGACGGATGACAGCAAAATCGTTTTGTATGGCAGCCCTGGTTCTCGTGAATATGTGCGACGCCCACCAAATGCTGAATACGTGCCTAGGTATACGCGTAAAACCGTTAAACATGGTGGCTCTAGCATTATGGTATAGGGTTCCTTCTCATACCACGTTGTAGGTCCCATATACCGAATAAATGGTGTGATGGATCAGCATGTTTACGTTGACATTCTTCAGGGAACCATGCTGCCTTACGCAGAGGAGGAAATGCCAATCAGATGGGTTTTTCAACAAGACAATGACCCGAAGCACACCAGCAAAAAAGCTAAGGAGTGGTTTCGGGTCAATAATATTTCTGTTTTAGATTGGCCTCCCCAATCACCTGACCTCAACCCAATAGAGAACCTTTGGGCAGATGTTAAAAAATGGTTGCAGCATCAATACCGACCAACAATAATCAGCTTTGGATAACAGTTGAGACTGCATGGAAAAGTATCCCATTGGAGAGATGTCAGGCTTTGGTTGATTCTATGAAGCGCCGATGTGAGGCCGTTATAAGCAATAAGGGGTCTACAACCAAATATTAATAAATTTTCTTGAAATTTTTATCAACATTTTGTTAATTTCCTTAATTTTTGTGAATACTGCTATTTTTTGACCGGAGCAAATCTTTACCTTGAAGGTAAAATTTTCTTTTTATTTTTATTTATTTGATAAAATCTAACTTTTCTTGTCATAACCTGGATTAAAATTAATGTGGCTTAATAAATATAAATATTTATAACGATTAAAAATCATAAGGTATTTATTAGGTTCAATTTTGTCGGTATTTCCTTCTTACTGCTAATATTTTGACCGCAGCTGTATGTAAAATACGTAAATGATTTAAAATGTATTTAGAAGACTAAAATGTGTACTTTGTAAACTCATCATACTGCTTAAAACTATGTTGTGTTCTACCTTAGCCTTAAAGACTCCGTTTTTGATTGTCTTTAACCTACAAGGCGTTCTTATTTAATTCAACTTAATCCTTTAAAAAAAGCATTGCTTTATTTGTGGCACAGAAGGAATAAGAAATATTTCGTTTGCTAAATTAATATATTTTTTTAAGTACAGTCTACAAATCAAGTTGAGATAACAAGATATTTCAAATCAATACACAAATATACATAATTTACTCAAATATATAGATTAATTTAATATGACTTGGTTATATATTAGCGTATGGCGAATAAAGCCTCTTTACAATCCAACCACCCAACCAACCAGAGTCATAAAGACTTATTCTAATATATCCTTCGCAATCAATAATTGTACTTTATCTAGTTGTCATAGGAGCAACCTTTTATCAGTACTTATCCCGCATAGGGGTGAATATGGGTATAAAAAGGAGTTCCACCACCTGTTGGGGTCCACTATACACCAACCAACGCAACGGTGCGTTAGTTCTGCAATTAATTCTATTGATAGAAAAGTTAAATTTTTTTGTGTTTCATTAAGTGTATTTTTATTATATACAATTTTTGTTTTTTTTTTTTTAAATTCTTTTTATTTTGAAAAAGTGTAACTTAACGGAGTTATAAAGTCATCGTCTTACAAATTTAATTAGTGAGCTACTGTTGTAGGTCGATATACATTTTTTGTTGTTTTCGATTCGTGGTAAGAATACTAATTTTTTTCTTTCTTTGGTTGTGGAGTCTATAGAGTCTCTGAGATTATGAGTGTTTTATTTGGCCAATGTAGACACAATTGTTTGACTCTTGAGTCACTTTTGTTTGTTCAAGTTTTTCGAAGAAGAACGTTTATTCTTTTTAAACTATACAACAACAACAATGAGGTTGTAAATTTAATTTCCTTCCTGTTTAGATGTAAAATTCTTATTATTATCTTAAAAGAAAGCAATCGTGCGAGAATTGTGCATTTTTTGGGGTCAACTTAACCATTTGTGTAGGTAAATTCTATACATATGCTGTACTTTGAGGTTTCTTTTGGTGTTTTGACTTTTAAGTTGTTGAACCATTTAAAAGTAAAATATAAAATAGGGTATTTTTCATTTTTGTCATCAATTAATGAAATCTGTTTTTATTGTTTAAGTCGAAAAAATTAAGAATTAAGAACATTAAAATAAAGTTTGGACATTTTGGAATAATATCTATTTTAACACCTTTGACTAAAGTTTTAAAGTTGTTGTATGTAATTTTGACTCTGTGTGTATTAAAACGTTTTTTTTTTTCAATTGATCCAAAATTTCGTCATTGAAATTTGTATTTCGAAATTTGAGCAACATTAGTTAGTCCACTAACCATAAACATCAGACCATACGGTAAATCTGTTAGTACTAAATTTTTGTTTAAGATTCCATACTGAACTTATTAACTTCCCATAGGAAGTTATTGTAATGGGTCCGATTTGTCAAATTGAAAATTTTGACATTTCTCGACGTTTCAAGGTCCCTAGAGTCGAAATAAAAGATTTTTAGAAAGATGTCTGTGCGTGCGTGTGTACGTACGTTCGTACGTCCGTACGTCCGTACGTTCGCGACGTTTTTTTCGTCGTCCATAGCTCAAGAACCAGAAGAGATATCAACTTCAAATAAATTTTGTTATACAGATAATAAGGCAGAAAGATGCAGAAAGGGCTCTCAAGAAAATTGCGTGGGTGGTTTTTTTACCATAGCAGTTTAAAAAAAAGGTTAAAATTTTGGTTAACCCTAAATATCTTACGAACCAAAAACGCTAGAGACTTGAATTTAATTTTATATAATAAACTGTAACGTGATCTCAAAGAAATATATTTTTTGAAAAAAATCTATCTAACGGTTTTTGTTCTAAATCAAAAAAACTGAAAAAAAAAATTTGTCACCTCATAAATTTGACGACTAAGATATGATTTCATCTCCAAAACAATTTTGAGCAACGGAGAATAATGTTTTTGAAATCTGATACAATTTTGAGAAAAATCGAATTGACAGTTTTTTTTATAAAAATAAAAATCTAAATAAAACATTACTCAAAGTTCGTAAAAATTAAATTTCGATTCAAATATCATTTCAAAAACTTAAAATTTAGGCTTCAAACTTATTTTATCTTATAAGAAATATTGTTTTCAACATTCAGTAAAATTTTGAAGAATATCGAATCGACAGTTTTTTTTACAAAAAATAAAAACCTAAAAAAAAAATTAATAAAAGTTGGTAAAAATTGATTTTCGACTCAAATATCTTTTCAAAACTTTGAGATATTGGCTTTAATTTACTTTTATCTTTCAAAAAATATTTTTGTCAACATTCAGTAAAATTTTGAACAAAATCGAATTGACAGTTTTTTTTATAAAAAATTAAAAACCGAACAAAAATTAACAAAAGTTGGTAAAAATTGAATATGGATTCAAATATCTTTTCAAAAACTTGAAAGTTAGACTTCAAACTTATTTTATCTTATAAGGAAAATTGGTTTAAGCATTCTGAAAGATGTTGAGAAAAATCGAATTGACAGTTTTTTTACAAAAAATAAAAACCTTAAAAAAAATGTATAAAAGTTCGTAAAAATTGATTTTCGACTCAAATATCTTTTCAAAAATTGTAGATATTGGCTTTTAACTACTTTTATCTTTCAAAAAATATTGCTGTTAACATTTAATAATTTTTTGAAAAAAAATCGAATTGATAGTTTTGTGCAAAAAATTAAATACCTAAAAAAAAAATTTAACAAAAGTTGGTAAAAATTGATTTTCGACTCAAATATCTTTTCAAAACTATAAAATATTGGCTTTAAACTAATTTTATCTTATAGAAAATATTGTTTTCAACATTCGATAGAATTTTGAAGACAATCGAATTGACGATTTTTTTACAAAAAATAAAACTCTAAAAAAAAACAATACTAAAACTTGGTAAATATTTACTTTCGACTCAAATAGCTTTTCAAAAATTAAAAATATTGGCTTCAAACTTATTTTATTTTACAGAAAATATTGTTTTCGATATTCACTGATTTTTATATAAAAATCCAACAGTCCGTTTTTCATAAAAAATAAAATCTATAAAAAATAGTACGCAAATTTGGTAAAAATTGATACGAGTACATATAGACAAACTTTTAAGCAAGACAAATCGACAGACGGGATGGGAAGTTATCAGTGTGGGTCGCATCCCAGCCTCTTTTTTTTTCTTCATTTTGAGCCCAATCCTGTCTCTATATGCCCGAAACTTTCCGAAATACAATCATACAAATCCCCTCTGGGAGATAATTTGTTTGTATTGTTATAAGAAAACTAATCGTGTTGAGTTAATCGATATGACCCCCAGTATATTTTGAATTATTTATTACTTGCGACATATAGGAACTACATATACTATCAAGTTTAGCATTCGTGTAAATTTCGAACTCGAGATTTTAATCAAACATGATTTTACGATGGTAGAGAAGTTGTAAAAAGTGGGTCCCGCTATTCCGTCCGGTCTGTTTTGTCTGTCTTTCCACACTCCTACAGCCTAAATCATTGGGTCGATTGAGTTCAAACTTGGAAGGTTTTGAGCAGATTCGCGTTAGGCGTTTCTTTCACAGTTTCTTAGAACAAACCGATAGATTTTTTTAAGCTTTCGCTAAAATTTTATTTTTTAACTTGGCTTCTTTTAATAAGAAAAACATATTTTTGTAATTGCTCAGGAAAGGTACCGCTCATGGAACCGTTATTTTGTATTTTAATTTTCTCAGCAACTTATGAAATGATTTTAATAATTTTTTTTTGAATACGCTCTTATATTGCCTCAACAATATTTGATTAACAAAAGTGCAATTTTGTATTGTTTGGATTTTTAAAAAAATATTGATTTTTAAAATATTATTCTTTAAAAATAAGGTTGTTTTACTTGCCTTCGCCTATAGTAGTAGTAGTAGTAGTAGTAGTGTGATTTTATTTAAAACAAAATATTGAAATACATTATGCATACTTAAACACAAAATATAGCATTTGCTTTTGCATATTGGGCATGTTCCCAAGAAGTGAAGGACATTTTCGGTCGCTCGCAGGTTGCAAAGACTGCACTCTATGCTCCCTTCAGGTCCATAAGGCTGATAGTTTAGGCGAAGCAATTCCCCCCTGGTTTTGAAAATCGATGATATTAAACTAATTGAAAAGCGGTCATTGAAATAGTTGTTTTCGCCAAGGTTGTACTGCAGCAGCTTATACATATTTCGGGATTCACTCCTATGGGCCAATTCTTCAAATTCAGCAAACATTGAAACTTCAATTTTTTCCAACAGTGTAGGGAAGCTGTCTTTCCAAGATTCTAGGTTGTTTTCTAATAACTGGACCTCATGCTGGGTGCCGAGTCTTGTCCATTCTTCAAAGAATTGAGACTTTTGGTATAGAAGATGTCTTACTATCTTGTTTGGCAGTCGATGATTTGGGAGCGCTATTATTTTGGAGATATAGTACAGATGCATCTTGAGGGTGAAGACGTAGAGCGGCGCGACACCGATACCTCAAAAGTTTTTCAACTTCCTCATGCTGATTTATTCCCCATACTTGCCCCGCATAACACATAACTGATCGCATGACCGCTTCAAAAAGCTTGTACTTAGCACTCGGAGCAATGTGTTTTTTCCCAAGTACTCCGTTCCAATTGCAGTTGATTGCTTTTTTTACTTCCTTCAACTTTTCCTGAAGATGCTTTTTAAAAGAGAGCTGCGGGGTTATGATAATTCCTAGGTATTTATACTCCCTTACCACATCGAGTTCCTCACATTCCCATTTCCATTTCTCATCCCTTGCATACCGTCCTGTTCCATTTCGAATTATCATCACTTTAGACTTTCTGGTATTAACTGTGAGACTCCACAGATGGCAGTACAATTGCAATTTGTTTATCATGATTTGCAACATATTTGGAGTCTCTGCAAAAATGACAATATCGTCTGCATAAAGCAATGCTTTTATGTCGGTACCCGCAAAAGAAATACCTCCTGGAAGAAACTATGTCAGGTCATCTAAGAAGAGTGAGAAGAGAAGTGGACTCAAAAGGCAACCTTGTTTGACTCCTGATGTCGTTTGAAACCAGTCTGATCTTTCAGCTCCGTCCCATACTGCTGATAAATTATCTTCATACAGCCGGCGTATTATCGTTAGCATTTTTGATGACAAACCGAGACAACTGAGTTTGTAGAAGAGAGCGATCCGGTTGATTGAGTCGAAGGCTGCCTTAAAATCAATGAAGAAAGCATATAATTTCTTTCCTTTGCTAATGTAAGAATTAGCGATACTTGTTAAGGAAAAAATATTGTCTACTGTTGAATATTCCTTCCTGAACCCAGCTTGAAACTCACTTAGGAGGTTGTGTTCTTGTGTCCAGAGTGTCAGCCTGTCTAAAATGACTCCGGTAAAAATTTTCATAACTGCGTTCAATATACCTCGATAGTTGTTAGGGTCGTTTACATCACCTTTTTTAAATAGGGGAAAGATGATATTCTTTCGAAAGTTTTGTGGAATTTCACAGCTATCAAAGATGTAGTTGAAGGCATCCGTAAGCTTTGTTATGAAATTTTCCGATGCGTACTTGTAGAATTCGTACGGGACACGATCCTCCCCTGGAGGCTTATTTATACTGCATCTGTTAAGGACATCTGTTATCTCTTGTGTTGTGAAAGCACGGTCGAGATAATCGTTTCCCACCCATGGGTAGGCAAACTGCATTTGATTTGGGCTTCCCGAGACAGAAAGTAACCGTTCGAAATGTTCCGCTAATATAGTTATGCTTATTTCAGTTTTCCTCGCAAATAGTATGCCATTTAATTCCCGAACAAGTTTCCAAAAAGCTCGGCTGTCTCTTACTTCCGATAATCTTTGCATGAGAGAGCGAGAGTATTGGTTTTTCTTTTCTTTACAAATTGTTTTGAAAGCCTTATATTTGCCTCTTGATACCTTGATTTAGCTGACATTGAATTTGTTGCTCTGAGAAGTTTCAGAAATCCGAAAGACTTTTTCCTTGCTGCCTCGCATTCTGCATCAAACCATGGATCCTTCCAGTTTTGCATGCGGCGTGATTGAAAAGTTTGTGCTGTTTGAGATATGCTTGAAACTAGCAGATCAATACCTCGAGTGGACTTAATTTGGTCATCGCTTAGAGTATTTATACACAAGTCAAGGTTCATTTGATATGACGCCAACAGAGTTCCTTTCCACTTAAGTTTAGGTAGTAATTTCAGACCTTCATTTCTTTCTCCTTGTAATTCACTGAATTTACACTTAACATTTAATGGAAGGTGATCAGAATATACTAGTTCCTCAACGCTTAGATCATCTACACAATCAAGCCACCTTCCACGAATGAGGCAGTAATCTATTGTGGAACAGGAAGTTCCTCTTATAAAGGTGAAGTTACCATTTTTGTCGCTATATAAAAGATTAAATACTTAGAACTAGTTAAAGAAACGTACAACCTCTACAACTACTGCTTACGTGTCACTTCATAACTAAAATCCAAAACGCACAAGAGCCTAACTGTAACCAACACATGAATAGCAATTTCTTGTACTTTAACGAAAAAAAAATAAACTGAACGTAATAACTCCACTTTTGCGCTGAAAACTTGTAGGAAAGAAGGAATGTGTTTGGATTTTAGTAGGAACCTTCTACCTACCAATAACATTCTTTCACTATCATCATAAACATGTCGTTATCTATCTATCTGCATTAAGCTAAGCACGCCAAGTGAACTATTCTATGTTCGTTTTAGACACCTACCTAACTACACAACCAATAAGCGATCGCTTTACAATTTAAACATATGTACATATTCTTCCTCTTTCTTATCTTCAGATAATTTACTTTCCATCCTGGTTCTTCTAATATGAAATTAAAAAAAGAGGCTGGGATGCGACCCACACTGATAACTTCCCATCCCGTCTGTCGATTTGTCTCGCTTAAAAGTTTGTCTATATGTACTCGTATCAATTTTTACCAAATTTGCTTACTATTTTTTATAGATTTTATTTTTTATGAAAAAACGCACTGTTGGATTTTATATAAAAAAGTACTGAATATCCAAAACAATATTTTCTGTGAAATAAAATAAGTTTGAAGCCAATATTTTTACTTTTTGAAAAGCTATTTGAGTCGAAAGTAAATTTTTACCAAGTTTTAGTATTGTTTTTTTTTTTAGAGTTTTATTTTTTGTAAAAAAACTGTCAATTCGATTTTTTTCAAACTTTAACTATTTGTTAACAACAATATTTTTTGAAAGATAAAAGTAAATTAAAGCCAATATCTCAAAGTTTGGAAAAGATATTTGAGTCCAAAATCAGTTTTTACCAACTTTTATTATTTTTTTTAGGTTTTTATTTTTTGTAAAAAAACTGTCAATTCGATTTTTCTCAACATTTTATCAGATGTCAAAAACATTATTCTTCGTTGCACAAAATTCATTTAAAGATGAAATCATATTTCAGTCGTAAAATTTTGGAGGTGACAAATTTGTTTTCAGTTTTATTGAGTTATAAAAAAACCGTTATATTGATTTTTTTCAAAAAATATACCTGTTTGGTATCACGTTACAATATATTATATAAAATTTAATTCAAGTCTCTAGCGTTTTTGGTTCGTAAGATATTTAGGGTTAACCAAAATTTTCACCTTTTTTTCAAACTTCTATGGTAAAAAAACCACCCACGGAATTTTCTTGAGAGCCCTTTCTGCATCTTTCTGCCTTATTATCTGTATAACAAAATTTATTTGAAGTTGATATCTCTTCTGGTTCTTGAGGACGAAAAAACGTAGCGAACGTACGTAGCCAGTTCATGCCGTCGCAAAAATTTGAAATGACCTGACCAAGAAACTTTTCCCTCAATCAGTCGTGGTAGGTGGCTTCTTGACAACGTCCAAGTCAAGATTGTTCGCCAACTTCGCCTTGAATTGATTGTAGACTTTGCCCATTGTCATTTCGAAAAAATACGGACCAATAAAACCTTTCAGTCAAAGAGCGTCACTTTAACTGGATTTAACTTATTCACACATTCTAAATTAAGCGGTCTTCTATCGTAAATGGTTAACATTCAACTTATACTGGGAAGGTTCTGAAGGCAAGTTTCTAGTATCTGATTGGCTAGCTGTCAAAAAATTGCCTTTCAATTAAGGGATCTTTATTAGAAATTATACTGGAATGTAAGCCAAAAAAAACTCCCTAACTATTGAGTCAAAATCACTTACACTACATCAAAAAATTGCACGTACAGCAATTTAAAATAAATGGTTTTTCCTTACACTATGAACTTCCTACCACAAATCTGAGCTTATTGACTTTATTTGATAAAATTATAATATATAATAGGAAATGCAACAAAACTGCAACAAAATGGTCGAGCTTTGCCTCATGGTTTTTTTTGTTACCGTTAGTAGAATTTTGTCAGGAATGTCAAAAAATTGCTCGCACATCATACAAATGTTCGTACACTGCTCTCTTCTCTAACAAAATGGAAATAACAGTTCTTTTTGAAATGTAAATTGTGTACTGTAATGATATTGAGAGATCTATGCTCTGTATGCCGTGGTGTATTGATTTTTCAACTGTTTTTTTTTTTAATTTTGCGAAGTTTATTTCGAAAATAGAGGCTTCTCATAAAAAAGTCCCCCAGGAGTAAGAAAACTAATTTTTAAACTAAGAAACGACGGAAAAAGTTATGCTGAGATATCGCCAACTATTGGTAGACCACGGTCTACAGCTCAATATGTATTAAAAATTAATTTGAAAAATAAAAGCTTTGAAGTGGCCTCAGAAAGAGGTCGAACAAAAATTCTAAACGCTCATATGGAACAAAAAATTGAAAGAATAGTAAAGGCTGATCCCAAGTTAAGTGCTACATTCTATTTGAAAAGCTTGCTTTAAAGCATGTTTTGACGTTATCGAATGTTTTTTCAATTGTTTTTGAAGATAATCCCACAACAGCTCATCGGAATCAAGTCTGGGTTCTGTGGTGGAGAATATAGAATGTCTGGGAGCATAATACAACAATCCTTTACTTTTCGTGTGGTGTGTTTAAGATCATTATCCTGTTGAAAAATCCAGCTGGGACCCAGAGTCAAAACTTCGACTGAAGGTTGCAAGTTTTTTCTTAGTATGTCCAACTACATGTGCTGGTCCATGTTTCCATCGATAAACACCAGTTTTCCTATTTCTAACCAAGCCATACTGCCCCACACTATAACGTGTCCTCCACCGTGTTTTACAGTTTCTCGGAAATTTTGAGCCTCTATTGCAGTGCCATTTTTTTGCCAATTTTCGAAGGACCGTTCGTTCGTGACCAAAAATATTAAATTTGCTCTCATCAGCGAATAACACTTTTTTCCAGAACTCTAAATCTTCATCTTGCGTAAAGTATCAAAGTTTATACGTTTTTCTTTGTTTGGTTCACTTATTAAAGGCTTTTTTCTTGGAATTCTTGCAAAACATCCATGTCTGTTCAGAGTTCTTCCAATTGTTCGCGCGCAGATACTTGTGCTGCATCTCTATGAGACTACTTCTTGAATGGTGGACGAATGATGTAATTTTCGCACTCATTATAACATACAAAAGCATATAAACTAACGGGAATAATTATCGTACGATGATTTTTGACTCTTTGACTGGACCACATTTTACTCTTTTTATTTATAACTTGAGTAATAAAATATGGAGAGAGAAAAAATATAACAGTAATTCTATGTCATTGAAAAAGTCTTATGAAGACACGATAACAAATTCATTTATTTTTAAACGCAGAGATGCTATAAGAACTTAGCATATCGTACGATAAATTTTGTCAGTCAGTGTATACATAATCAATTTTTTTATCACTGTATACGTGCAATTTTTTGACCTTTGATTTCGTACTTTGCCTAAGTTGTTGCATTTTTTTGTCTTCATAAAGTTTGTACTAATTTATTTTGTTTTGTTTTTAATCCTCATATAATAAACAATACCAAAATGGCAAAAAGAATGGTTGAATGGCAAGTGAGCTATGAAGAGCCGATCCTTGCCTGGCTAGCTCGTCAGCCCGTTCATTTCCCACGAAACAACTACGGCCCGGAACCTAGATCAGGGTAACACTGAGGTTAATATTCAGGCTTGCAAGCTCATCGCGACATTGCTAGACCAATTTAGATGAGGATGTGGCCGAGTTAATGGCTTTGACAGCTGCCTGACTGTCTGTGAAGATAGCCGCATTTCGGTTTTGGTTTGGGCTTTGTTTAAGAATCTTACATGCCTCACTTATTGCCAGCAGTTCAGCCTGACAAACGCTAGCAAAGTCAGGAAGCCTTAAGGATTTGGCTACATTTAGGGACTCAGAAAAGATCCCAGAACCAACTCCGCACTCCATCTTTGAGCCGTCAGTAAAGATGGTTGTGTCGAAACCTATCAACACGATGTCATCCTCCCAATCTTCTCTGGATGGGAAAATAACCTCAAAAAACCCTTACTAAGGCTCAAAGTAGGAGTGCAGTAGTCAGTGTCTACCGAGATAATATCTGAGGAAATCAATTTCGTTGTGTTGCTGTGACCATAAGGTTTTGACAATCAGCTGTTTGATTCCTTCAGCCTAATAGCGCTGCAGAAAACTATGTATTTAATATAAAGGTCGATTGGTAGAAGATCCAAAATAACGTTTAAGGCGTCCGTTGGGCAAGTACGAATGGCCCATGTTATGCCCACGCAAGCTGTTCTCTGAACCTTCTTTAGCTTATTAATATTATAGGCTTTGCTAAGAGCAGGCCACCACACAATCGACCCATATGTTAAGATTGGACGTACTACGGCTGTGTACGTCCATAAAATCATCTTCGACTGAAGTCCCCACTTTTTGCCGAACGTTTTGCTGCATGCGCAGAAGGCAACTCAGGCCTTCTTAACCCGTACTTCAATATTTAGTTTCCAGTTTAGTTTAGGGTCGAGTATAACTCCCAAATATTTTGCACTGGAAGACAATGACTGGATTTGACCGTTGAATCGAGGTAGCGTGAAGGGCGGTACTTTAGTTTTGGTGGTAAAGAGCAACAGTTCAGTTTTACTTTGGTTAACTCCTAGTCCACAACTCGTGGCCCAGTTGCTAACTTTCTTCAAAACTGACTCCGTGATTTCACTAATCACAGAGGTGTACTTTCCTAACACCAACAGCACCAAATCATCCGCGTAGGCTACCGCCTTCACTCCACATCTCTCTAATTTAACGAGAATTGTATCCATGACCAGAAGCCATAGAACAGGCGAAAGAACACCACCCTGGGGTGTTCCCCTACTCACGTGTTTTGTTGCGATTGTATTGCCTAGAGTGGCTTGAATCTTCCTACCACTGAGCATGGAAATAATCCATTCTCGAATGAAGTCTTCTACACCGAACAACTTAACGAGCGATTCTTCTATGGATTCTGTAAGGACGTTGTTAAAAGCATCTTCTATGTCTGGAAGGTGGCAAGAGTAAATTCTTTATAGTGGATTGTTTGTTCTACAGTACGCACTACTTCATGGAGGGTAATTCTCCTTAGATTTGCCATTAAGATAAGCATGCTGAGAGCTTTCGAGAGGTCGTCAAACTAGGATTTCTCTAATATGGTAATTAAGAATGCGCTCCAAGGTTTTAAGCATAAAAGATGTTAAGCTTATTGGTCTGAAATCCTTCGCAGATTCGTGACCTCGCCTACCCACTTTCGGGATAAAAACTACTTTGACCTGTCTCCACGACATGGGCACATGTTTGAGAAGGAGACATCCTTTGAAAATTTGTTCCTGCCATGGAGCTGCCACATCATGCAACTTTTGAAGCATAACTGGCAGTATGCCATCCATGCCTGGGGATTTATATGGAGAAAAAGTATTGATGGCCCACAAAATATTTTCTCTGGTTATAACGGAATTGGCTTGCTCCACATGAGCTACGTTTAGCTCTGTGGTTTCAAGCGGTTCGGGGTTATCACTCTCGCAACTCGGAAAGTGCGTCTTCATCAGTAGCTCAAGAGATTCGGCTGGAGAGGCTGTCCAGGTTCCATCAGGCTTTTTTAGAAATGAAGGATTACAATGTTCCTTCGATAAAACTTTGCTGAGCCTTGCGGAGTCCTTTATGTCTTCGATTGATTGACAGTATTCTCTCCAGCTTTGTCTTTTGGCTGATGACAGGGCTTGCTAGTAAATTTTAAAAGAATCATTATACGGTTAGTAAAACTTATGTTTGTGGCAGATATTGAAAATTGTCCTCGTCATTTTCCTAAGACTGGACAATTCTTCATTCCACCAAGAAGGAAGGGTTTTACGGCTATATTTACATGGGCAAGAGACTCTAAAAGCTTTACTTATAGAAGTTTCAAAGGTTTTCACCTTTGATTCAAGGTCTCCTATCGATTCAGTAAGATTCGGTAAGTTTCTTAGTTTGGAATTCGCAATTTGACTGAATTTCGTCCAGTTAGTTCTTTTGGGATTTCTGTAAGGCGGAGGGTTTTTCGACTCGAAATTAATTTGAAAAAGAATCCACTTGTGATCCGAAAACGTATTCAAAGGGGAAACTCTCCAATTCTCCACTAATAAATTACGGTTGTTTACTAAAGTAACATCAAGCACATCCTCCCATCCATCATAATTTTCCGAGCTCGGAAAGACGAAAGTGGGAGTATTGCCATTTGTAACAGAAATGGTCATATTATTTTCAATAATAAAATCAAAAAGTGACGCACCTCGTTCGTTGATCACAGAACTTCCCCAAAGGGTATGCCGAGCATTTTGCATAATCAACTGAAGGTTCCGAACCAAGTTCCGAGTTTGAAGTTTATGGCACTTGAAACACTCACTAGTTGTATTTGTCAAAATTTAAGTTCAAAGAACGCTGTTAACTGCAAATGAAGTCCCTTATGTTGTCTGAACCTACCCATTTTGATATTTCATATGACAGTTGAGTTGAAGTGTCAAATGTCAGCGTCACCAATTTGAAACAATAAAGTCAATAATCTGTCAATATCTATAAATCTCAGTTCTATATTCTATAAATTCAAATAGAAAAAGTGTTTAAATATCACCAATGAAGATGTTTATATGTCGTTTAAAATCCAACTCGCTTCCAAAAGAAAAAAAACATCCCCAAAATAGCTAATAAAAGAATAAGTTGAATAATAGAGTCCTTTCAATCAAAAAACATTCAACTTCACTTGAAAGATAATAGCGAGTCAATTTGTTTATTTTTCAATTCAATAACTCACCGGTTGCCATTAAAAGATTTAAGGTAAATTTAAAAAAATTCTCAATAAAGAATAAGGAAGAAAAGATTCTTCTTCTTCAAAAACAAAACAAATACATTCATAGATTTAAATTCCTCATGGTTTTTCCAATACGTATAGAGGATTGGAAGTAAAGTACGTCATGTTCCTATATTGACATAAAAGAAAAACACACGTAGCTCAATATAGTTGCTGTCTGTGCAGCATTTTCTATTTGTACTTGCACAAGGTGAAAATGAAAACCTTTTTTATTTTTTGTTGTTATTCCATCTCAAATAAATACAAAAACAAAATAAATGACGGACAACCAATAGATGGACCAAAAAGTATAAAAACGTGCATTTGTACTGCATATCTAAAACACTAAAAACACCGACCTCTGGTCAGATCTCACCAAGTAACCGCGCCATCATCGTAGAACATCGTTTAGCACATTGTTGTTAAAAGTCGATCTTGACGAATGCATCGTGAATACTGAAGAAGTACATATATAAAGGTACTATATTATTATTAAGTGGTACTGGTACGGGTTACGGGTATACCTGGGTGCCGGTGCAGAATGCTGCATGTAGCCTTTAGCACAAGTGAGGGCATTTTTTCCTTTTTAGACACGAATCAGTTACAAAATCCAAATGTTTTCCATCACTTCAAGTGAATTAGCGTGTGACACAATCGAAAACTAACGAACACAGTCTCTAAATGCAATATTATGTCCAAGCGAACTATTGACACAGCCCAATGCTCATTGCTTATTGCTTTTTGAGTTATGAAATGTATTTTCTACTACTTTATTATTTTCTATATATACATACATATGTAAGTAATTATGTGTGTATGTAAGTCTGTTCTGTTCTCTGCTGTAGCTTGTCATTATTTTGTTTTTCTTGATGACGTTTAGAAAAAAAGAAAATGCTTCAAGTTAAATATAATTTTAAAACACGAGGAAATACAGAGTTGAATTTACTAAATATATGAAATTTAAGGCCCGAAACTCTTGGGAAATCCCTTTAACTTTTGACGTTTAATATTTCACATGTCAAATCATTTGGATATCCAGAAAAGATATACATATTTCAAATTTCTACTACCCGCTATCCGTAAAGTGTCTGATATGGAAAATCGAGGTATGGTTGTAACTAATTGACGTTTTTTCTCTTTGAGCTGTCAACGGAATACAGAACTGTCAAAAATTCAATGTATTTCGCATTGTCAAACTATTCGGATATAAAAAAAAGAGAGAGTGCAAATTTTCGCTATTCGTAAACTGTCAGATGGGAAAATTAAGATCTGACTGTCATTATTTGACAGGGAAAATTGGGGTATGGTTGTCACTAATTGACATTTTTTCTTTTTAAGCTATCAACGGATCAAAAAACTGTCAAAAAATCCATATTTGTCTTAATTTATATACTTCAGCTAAATTTTGTTAACATTCTGTGCAGCTCAGAGCTTGCTCAGGAGGAAATCGTTAATTTTTTTTTGTGATTTCAACCCAAAAATCGCTCAGATATTATTGAAAAAGAAAAACGACAATTAAACTGGAGCAGATAGTGATGAAGTAACCATCATTTGAGATCAGATTGGTAGATATCGAATATGGTAATATAAAAGGCTTGAGATTCGAAACTATCTAAACGGTGATTTTTTAAGAGCTTGAGAACTTTAAAAAACAAAACGCATAAAATTTGCAAAATCTCATCGATTCTTTATTTGAAACGTTAGATTGGTCCATGACATTTACTTTTTCAAGATAATTTCATTTAAATGTTGACCGCGGCTGCGTCTTAGGTGGTCCATTCGGAAAGTCCAATTTTGGGTAACTTTTTCGAGCATTTCGGCCGGAATAGCCCGAATTTCTTCGGAAATGTTGTCTTCCAAAGCTGGAATAGTTGCTGGCTTATATGTGTAGACTTTAGACTTGACGTAGCCCCACAAAAAATAGTCTAAAGGCGTCAAATCGCATGATCTTGGTGGCCAACTAACCGGTCCATTCCTTGAGATGAATTGTTCTCCGAAGTTTTCCCTCAAAATGGCCATAGAATCGCGAGCTGTGTGGCATGTAGCGCCATCTTGTTGAAACCACATGTCAACCAAGTTCAGTTCTTCCATTTTTGGCAACAAAAAGTTTGTTAGAATTGAACGATAGCGATCGCAATTCACCGTAACGTTGCGTCCAACAGCATCTTTGAAAAAATACGGTCCAATCATTCCACCAGCGTAAAAACTACACCAAAGTGCATTTTTCGGGATGCATAGGCAGTTCTTGAACGGCTTCTGGTTGCTCTTCACTCCAAATGCGACAATTTTGCTTATTTACGTAGCCATTCAACCAGAAATGAGCCTCGATTATGTAGACCATAAATCGGACGTAAAACGCGAAACACATTCCGAACCGAACACTGATTTTGGTAATAAAATTCAATGATTTGCAAACGTTGCTCGTTAGTAAGTCTATTCATGATGAAATGTCAAAGCATACTGAGCATCTTTCTCTTTGACACCATGTCTGAAATCCCGGGTGATCTGTCAAATACTAATGCATGAAAATCCTAACCTCAAAAAAATCACCCTTTATTTATAATATGCGCACACTCAAGGGAATATTTTTACCCTTATTTTGAAGACACAGTGTGAGCACTGGGAAGAGGAGGGAGGGTTTGAAAAGAGATGTCGGTGCACATTGGTTTTGAGTTCCTGAATATTGCAATGCCTTGGAAAAACAGAGTGTGGTAAGGCATTCCACATTCGCGTAGTACGGCTAAAGAACGAATCTCTGTATTTGACAGTACGGCCGACGTTAGACTCGAGGCTAAGAAAACTTATTTACCTAAAGTTATTTACGGCAAAATTGAACTTATTTTCATTTATTAAAATTGTTTTTAAAAACGGAAAAGTTTATGTTAAAGATTTTGGGTTTCAAATCACTGTAAAATTGATGTTTTAAGTCTCGAATCAATGAGAATGTAAAATCGAAAAAAAGGCTGGGATGCGACCCACACTGATAACTTCCCATCCCGTCTGTCGATTTGTCTTGCTTAAAAGTTTGTCTATATGTACTCGTATCAATTTTTACCAAATTTGCGTACTATTTTTTGTAGATTTAATTTTTTATGAAAAAACAGACTGTTGGATTTTTATATAAAAATTACTGAATATTTTCTGTGAAATAAAATAAATTTGAAGCCAATATTTTTAATTTTTGAAAAGCTATTAGAGTCGAAAGTAAATTTTTACCAAGTTTTAGTATTGTTTTTTTTTTAGAGTTTTGTTTTTTTGTAAAAAAAACGGTCAATTGGATTTTTTTCAAAATTTTATTGAATGTTGACAACAATATTTTTTGAAAGATAAAAGTAAATTAAAGCTAATATCTCAAAGTTTTGAAAAGATATTTGAGTCGTAAATAAATTTTTACCAACTTTTATTAATTTTTTTTCAGGTTTTTATTTTTTGTAAAAAAAACTGTCAATTCATTTTTTCTCAAAATTTGTCCTAATGTTGAAAACAATATTTTTTATAAGTAAAAATTATAAAATTAGTTAGAAGCTATTATCTCAAATTCTTGAAAAGATATTTGAGTCGAAAATCATTTTTTACCAACTTTAGTTAATTTTTTTTCGGTTTTTAATTTTTTGTAAAAAAAACTGTCAATTTGTTTTTTTTCAAAATTTTACTGAATGTTGACAACAATATTTTTTGAAAGATAAAAGTAAATTAAAGCCAATATCTCAAAGTTTTGAAAAGATATTTGAGTCGAAAATAAATTTTTACCAACTTTTATTAATTTTTTTTCAGGTTTTTATTTTTTGCAAAAAAACTGTCAATTTGATTTTTCTCAACATTTTTCAGAAAGTTGAAAACAATATTTCTTATAAGATAAAAAAAAGTTTGAAGCCTAAATTTCAAGTTTTTGGAAAGATATTTGAATCGATATTCAATTTTTACCAACTTTGAGTAATGTTATTTTTAGATTGTTATTTTTTATAAAAATAAAACTATCAATTCGATTTTTGTCAAAATTTTATCAGATGTCAAAAACATTATTCTTCGTTGCACAAAATTGTTTTGGAGATGAAATCATATTTAAGTCGTAAAATTTTGGAAATGACACATTTTTTTTTTCAGTTTTTTTGATTTATAAAAAACTGTTATATATATAATATTATTCTTTGATATCACGTTACAATAAATTATTTAAAATTTAATTCAAGTCTCTAGCGTTTTTGGTTCGTAGGGTTAACCAAGATTTTCACCTTTTTTTCAAACTGCTGTGGTAAAAAACCACCCACGCAATTTTCTTGAGAGCCCTTTCTGCATCTTTGTGCCTTACTATCTGTATAACAAAATTTATTTGAAATCGATATCTCTTCTGGTTCTCTTTCTATGGACGACGAAAAAAACGTCGCGAACGACATCTTTCTAAAAATCTTTTATTTTGACTCTAGGGACCTTGAAACGTCAAGAAATGTCAAAATTTTCAATTTGACATATCGGACCCATTACAATAACTTCCTATGAGAAGTTAAAACTCTGCGAAACAAACCTTTTTAACTTCAATTCGAAAACTTTATTTATGTTTTTGAGTGATATATGTTTTGTAGCAAATAGGTCACCAGGGCCTAAGTATTGTTCAGTATGGCCCTGAACTGCGATATTAACGATAAATCACCATGAATGTACCTGTTCTGTGTACCTGAAGTTGTTATTAATTTTGTTATTTTCCAATTCAGGTAGTTACATAGGTACGCCGAAAAAAACGTTTGATCCAATTTTAACCGCACGGTGCTTTACATGCATTAATTAGGAAGATCGGTATTTTAGATGCATCAGCACTTTTATCCGCCGGAAGTTCTTTGAACGCCACAACGACGACGACGACGACGCTCGACAAACAATAAAGCTTATGCAAGCAAACCAAACCTCGGCCCTGCGCCGAGTTAAAAATGTGAAGGCAGAGGGTGCTAAAGAGTTTTCAATTTCAGAACCTTTTTTTTTGTTTTTATTTTTTATTTTAAAAATAAAGTGGCACTAATTTTGTGGAGGCTTTTTTTTCTGTTAAATTTGCATGTTTGACGTAAATTATTATTATTTACTAAAATTATAGATAATTTAAGGCTATATATAAGTATCTTGTGTATGCAAGTACAATATGTGACAGTTGTTGTTTCTACTTTGTGCATTGGTATGATGATGCATGTCACATTGACGTTTTATACTTCATTATTATAATATGCAATTACTTACACATACTTCACTTGCAATATAAGTTAATAATAAATGAACGTAATGACAGTACCTAGCTATACTTATACTAGTAATGTGAAAAGCTGTATTTTGAAGCATCTAAATATATAAAACAATGCCAACGTACTGATGGAGTATTATGACATTCCCTTGATCTAAGAAACTCTAACAAATACCTTAGAAAATGAATCACCAAAAAGATATTTCGTTGAAATTAAATACTTACCTGCTCAAATGATTCTTTTCTTGTTCATGTATCGAAGGGTTTTTCAAATGGGAATTTGTTATTTTTCTAGTGATAAATATAAATGTTTCTATGAAATGCAAATGTCTACTAAGAAAAGTGTGGAACCTGGAACCTGTTGTTTTTTACACAATTTTAATTATACACTGCCGCTCATAGGAATAGGTTCACAAATATTTGCACCTTACTGTTGGCCTCTCTTCATATGTATTGCAATATTACATCTTTTTAACTTCCCATAGTAAGTTATTGTAATGGGTCCGATTTGTCAAATTGAAATTATTGACATTTCTCGACGTTTCAAGGTCCCTAGAGTCGATATAAAAGATTTTTAGAAAGATGTCTGTGCGTGCGTGTGTACGTACGTTTGTACGTCCGTACGTCCGTACGTTCGCGACGTTTTTTTCGTCGTCCATAGCTCAAGAACCAGAAGAGATATCGACTGTAATTTTCTTATACAGATAATAAGGCAGAAAGATGCAGAAAGGGCTCTCAAAAAAATTGCGTGGGTGGTTTTTTTACCATAGCTGTTTGAAAAAAAGGTGAAATGTTTCGTTTACCCTAAATATCTTACGAACCAAAAACGCTAGAGACTTGAATTAAATTTTATATAATATATTGTAACATGATACCAAACAGGTATATTTTTTGAAAAAAATCAATATAACGGTTTTTTTTTTAAATCAATAAAACTGAAAAAAAAAATGTGTCACCTCCAAAATTTTATGACTGAAATATGATTTCATCTCTTAAACAATTTTGTGCAACGAAGAATAATGTTTTTGACATCTGATAAAATTTTTAGTAAAATCTAATTGACAGTTTTTTTTATAAAAAATAAAAATCTAAAAAAAACATTACTCAAAGTTCGTAAAAATTACATATCGATTCAAATATATTTTCAAAAACTTGAAATTTAGGCTTCAAGCTTATTTTATCTTATAAGAAATATTGTTTTCAACATTTTGAAAAATGTTGAGAGAAATCGAATTGACAGTTTTTTTACAAAAAATAAAAACCTAACAAAAAAATTTATAAAAGTTGGAAAAAATTGATTTTCGACTCGAATATCTTTTCAAAACTTTGAGATATTGGCTTTAATTTACTTTTATCTTTCAAAACATCTTGTTGAAAACATTCAGTTAAAGTTTGAAAAAAATCGAATTGACTTTTTTTGTTACAAAAAATAAAAACCTAAAAAAATGTATAAAAGTTGGTAAAAATTGATTTTCGACACAAATATCTTTTCAAAACTTTGAGATATTGGCTTTAATTTACTTTTATCTTTCAAAAAATCTTGTTGTCAACATTCAGTTAAAGTTTAAAAAAAATCGAATTGACAGTTTTTTTACAAAAAATAAAAACCTAAAAAAATGTATAAAAGTTGGTAAAAATTGATTTTCGACTCGAATATCTTTTCAAAACTTTGAGATATTGGCTTTAATTTACTTTTATCTTTCAAAACATCTTGTTGTCAACATTCAGTTAAAGTTTAAAAAAAAATCGAATTGACAGTTTTTTTACAAAAAATAAAAACCTAAAAAAAATGTATAAAAGTTGGTAAAAATTGATTTTCGACTCAAATATCTTTTCAAAAATTTTAAATATTGGCTTCAAAGTAATTTTATCTCATAAGAAATATTGTTTTTTTAAAAAATCGAATTGACATTTTTTTTTTACAAAAAAATAAAACTCTAAAAAGCTTCGTAAAAATTTACTTTCGACTCAAATAGATTTTCAAAACTTAAAAATATTGGTTTGAAACTTATTTTATTTCACAGAAAATATTGTTTTCGATGTTCATGTAATTTTTATATAAAAATCCAACAGTCCGTTTTTTCATAAAAAATAAAATCTACAAAAAATAGTACACAAATTTGGTAAAAATTGATACGAGTACATATAGACAAACTTTTAAGCAAGACAAATTGACGGACGGAATGGGAAGTTATCAGTGTGGGTCGCATCCCAGCCTCTTTTTTATAAATGTAATGTAAGAGCATCAATATGTGTTTGTTTTTGGAGAAAAAAATGTGTCTTAAAGCTTACCGTTATCCCCACACGGTAGCTCGACTAATGCCCATATTTTGCATTTCACTTATTGTGAATACACTTTGCGAAAGTGAATTTGGGTGTTCCACAATTCGTTATTGTGAATTGGATTTTCGAACATGAAAATGGATGTTCTGTATTTCGGTTTGTTCCATTTTGTGAACGCATTCAAATCATATCTTATATTTCTGTGAATTGTATTGTCTGCCATACAGTTGCAATTAGTTTGTTCTTTCTTAAGCTTGAATGTTTTCTTCGTCTTCCTGCAAAATGCAAGAAAAAAAATTGTGTTTTTATCGTTTTTTCGAAGTTTTCGAAATCGATCGAATTCAAGAACATGCAATTTCATTTCACGTGAAATTGAAACATTTTTTCAATTCACTTTCGATCGAAATTCGGAACATGGGCGTAAATGTATTCAGAAAAATTATTTTGGCTCATCTGAATAGGTTCAACGGATGAAATGGAAGAAAACAATAAAAATTATTTGAATTCAAAGATTTATTTTCCCGTTTTGTATTGTATGGTTATTTAACAGAAGTTAATAGTGAGTGTTGCCACCTCTTTTTAATATAGTATCGTAAATTCGGTTTGGAATGGAACTATACAATTTTTCCAGGTATATTGAAGCGAAATTTCGGACCATGCTTTTTTAATGGATGCGATTAGTGAATATTTGTCTTCGAATTGCCTCCATGACTAGTATACTTTAAGTGAGAGAAGTCCCCACACATTCTCTATTATGTTAAGGTCAGGGGAGTATGGGGGCCACACCAGCATCTCCGCATTTTGACTCTCAATCCGATGCCTTACTGTCCTCACTGTATGGATAGGGGCATCATGTTGGAATGTCCATGATATTGGTCCAAACTGAAGATCAGAAATCTGTGAGAAGGCCTTTTATAGCACACCTTTATAAGAATTTGCATTCATTCTCGATGTATCAAATTAGAGCTCTAAGGCTCCGTAAAGGGAGATTCGTAAAGTGGTGTTTTTTTCTGATTTTGTTTTCTTTTCAAATGAGAAGCACTTTTAATCACGCGTTTCAACGTAGCTAAACTGCAATTGACAGCGGTATTTATTTTTATTTTTGACGCGGAATCATGAGAATTAGAAGCTGCTCTGATGATAGCACGTCTATAAGCCAATGATGTAGCGGTATAAGTGCCTCCTTTCATGGTTTTTCCATAATTTCAGTTCAGTTATTTTGCAAGTAATTTTTAATTCTTTTAATTTTTTTCGCTATAAGTCGTTGGCTTAGGCCTGATTCCCGAAATGCTTTTATTTTGCCTTTTTCTTCCTCGCCTAAAGATTTTCCGCGACCCATTTTCAACGGCAATTTTTGCTGTAGAACGTATTCATATGAGCCAAAAAAAATGCTTGTTTTTATGACTAAATTTTGTCTAGCTACCATGGGAGGATAACGGTAAGCTTTAAGACACATTTTTTTCTCTCAAAACAGGCACATGATGATGCTCTTACATTACATTTATAAAAAAGATACAATAAGGTGAAAATATTTATGAACCTAATACCTATTCAGATGAGCGGCAGTGTACATAAAACTACATGTGAGATTTCATAAAAATTAGAATCATACTACGAGGAGGGATATAATTTTTGTTTGTTCAACTACGTGTTAAGTTACTAATTGGACATGACCCATATGAATCATTGAAGACTAAATCTTCAGTTGTTATTATTAAATGGAATGATGGGAATATACTTATTTTTAAGTATTTTATAAAATAAATAAATTAGTATATTATTCCCTAAATATTTCATTTTAAAAATGTTTGGCAATCACTTAACAGCATTAAGATAGACAATAAACAACGAAAAAAGAACACATGTAAGCGCTTCATTAATATTCGGTTTTTTGTTTTCTTTGCTGAGTTTGGCATTTGCTTCGATTAACAGTTTATCTATTCAAGAGTACCGTTGAAATAAAATGTTGACTAGACGTTTGCATTCATTTTTAAAACGATTTAGTGTAAGATCGTTTGGTTTTATTTAAAAAGTTAATCATAGGGAGTGACTGGACGCAGTTTTATCCAATCAAGGATATCCAACAAAATATTAAAATCAATGGTAAGAAAGATTAATTAAAAAGTTAATATAAGTATGTACAAAAAACCGAATATTAATGAAGTATTATTTTTTGAGTTGTCGTATTCTTTATTCATTTTATTTTGTTAATTTGCTGTTTTAATTAAAAATTTAGATATATTGAAATTATTAAATACAAAATATTTTAAAGAAAAATTGGTTTTTAACTTTTTTAAAGTTTAAAGTGAAAAGTAAAGTTTTTTTGGAAAGAAACAAAAAAAAAACGAATATTATTGGCACTCACTGTACATAGTTCTGAAAACGACGTTAACGAAAAATTTAATCACTGCATCGAGAGCATCTTTGTTCTATTGGAACCTTAAGATGATTGTATAAAAATTGATGACGAAAACTTTTACGTTCCTGTTCATGCGTCAAGTAATATTCAATCAAATAAATTAGGTGGCGCAGCAGTCCATTGAGAACTAGGTCTAAGTGACTAACAATTGGAAATAGTATTTTTTTCTGATACCGTTGGCGCTGAAGCAGTATTAACCTCAGATATTGAACAAATAGATGAAGATCGACATCATACCTCTTAAAAGGACTCGTAGTAACTACAAATGTAGCAATGAGGAGCGAGTTAAGACGGTGCAGTGCCAAATTAGCCTTTCTTAAGACAACTCTCGACTCTCGAGTAAGGGTTGCATTTTAACAACTTTTTGAAGTGAATACCCAGATAGTTGGAGTTTCTCTTTGCTGGTATCACTGATCCATCTGGGAGTGAGTTTGCAATGCTTCTGCACCTTGTCGCCGATCGACCTCTGGACGTTCGGAAACAGACATAGAAGTGAAACAGTCTGCTAAGATGGGTATCTATCTTCCTAGCTACAATAATGGGGGATTTCGATGAAGTGTATGCGAGCTAGTCATCACTCATCGGCGAAAAGAAGACTCTCACAGCTGGATGCTGGTTGGTAGCTGGTCAGCAAGCTGAAGAGGAACGGTCCAAGTTTAGAGCCTTGAGCTACTCCTGCTCTTATGATTTTCACTGAATATTTGCATTCTCCCAACTGGACAAAGAAGTTTCTGGAAGGAAGAAATGAAAACAAAATTTTAATTAAACCGAAAGGGAAACCAAGTAGGTTTAATTTATGTGTGAGCGGTTCGATCCAAACGCTGTCAAACGCCTTTTGGACCTCCAGGAAGCAGGCAACAGTCGTGTTAAATGTCAAGTGCTTTTCTCGAAAGCCAAACTGAAATTCCGGAATCAGGTTGTTTTCGGAGTTGAAAATGTTCTGTTTTCTTTCTGTTCGGTTTGACCTCTTTTAGAATTTCGCTAATGTTGTTGAGGAGGGAGATGGGACTGTAATTGGTTTGGTTCCTTGCTCCTTTCTATGAAATTGCCACAATTTTGGCATTTTCCATCGTTGCGGGAAGTAGCAGTTGTTGTGAAAGATGGTCCGGAATATGACGAACACGTTGGACAGTCTATTCAACATGAAGAGAATCCATCGGGTCCCGCGGACTTCTTAGGTTTCAAGGTGCTGATTATTTTCATATTCGATGGGGCCATCACCTGAGTTGGTTTGGCTGAATGTTACTTCTTCATTGTTTGGTTGATCAGCTCTTTGAACTGACCTCTCTATTTCCGCAAGGAATGCAGGATCGGTGGATGAAGTTGGTTTGAAATTTTCTTCAAAAAAAGACGCAAATGCTTCAGCTTTTTCACAGTCAGGAATACATTCTATCCTGTTTATTTCCTTGAATGCCTTAGGACCGGGTTTTATTTCCTGGAGTCTTCTCTGGAGAATGAATGTTGTTGTGGTGTTCAATCGCATTTCTGAACATGGTGTTGGTGCACTCCAGTTCCATGACGGATTTCTCAGAAAGGTCGGTTTTGGCTGCAAGATTATCACTAGAGTGTGATCGCCGCTATTTTGATCCATTCAGTCAACAATTGTTTGTCCTTGATTGTGGTGTCCATCCATTTATGATGCCTTGCATTAAAATCACCACCGACGTGGTGTGTTGTCTTCTTAACAGCATTGTTAAGTGCGTTAAGGTCATGCTGTATATTTCTTATTAGCGAACCGCATTTGATGTACAAACTGATTACTGCTAAGGTTTCTCCTCTCTTAAACCGGATAGTTTTTGGAAATTCTTAAATTGTAAGACAAAAACTAGTGGCTACCAAAACTATGAAAAATTCATCGTTCTGTCTCTTCTTCTAAAGTAAATTTTTCCCACTTAAATTCAATTAATTTTGAAATAAACGAAGATACTGCTGCTCAGATTATCATTAAATTGGATAAGTGTTTTAGTCCAAATCCTGATGGTGTACCATCCTCCATCTGAAAAAACTTTGTGTTGCTAGTTTATCATATCCGTTATGTGTTCTCTTTAATGAGTCCTTAAATAGTTCGCTTTTTCCTCATATCTAGAAAAGTGTACTCATTATACCTATGCACAAGAAAGTTCCTAAAAATGAAGTAATGAACTACAGACCTACAGCTTAATTATCTGTGATACCGAAACTGTTGGAGTCTATTGTATGTAATCTGCTTTCCTTTCATTATACTTCAAATGTATATGTGATAATCAGTACGATTTTGTGAAAAATACACGTACAACAACTTCACGTCCAAGGGGACAAGCCGATAGTGTATTTACTGATTTTAGTAAAGTCTTTAACAAGTTGTGTTAGAATACATTAATTTTAAAGCGAAAGCTTGATGTCAATTCTGGCCTTCCTCAAGGAAGCCATTTAGGTCCAGTTTTATTTATAATTGACTTGGTTTCGATCACAAAAAATATTTCCGTTTTAAATATTGATAAGTGTAAAACCATGAGTTTTACACGCAAACAAGTTCCCTTGAATTTTAATTATATGATTGATACATGTCATTTAAGTAAAGTCTCTGTGTTTTCTTATTTAATGTTCGTAACGATTTCCTTGAACCTTACGTTCTTAAGCTTCTCTTTGGTTCAATTATTGTAAGGCCTACTTGAAAATAGTTGTGTAGTGTTGTCATCTTACAACTCCATTCATATAACATGGCTTGAAGCAATCCAGAGAAAATTTATGCGTTGTTGTCTTCGTTCTCTTCCATGGTCACATAAACATACACTTCCCCCTTACTCTTAAAGACTTGCTTTAATGCCCTTCCAACACTCACCAATCATAGAAAGTATTTGAAACTTTGTTTTATTGTTAGAATTATTATAGATCAATATCATCTCCATCAGTTCTAATCAGTTAAATTTTAGTTTTAGTCGTAAAAGTTGAATTGAAATCTGACTTCAAAATGAACGTATTACGTCATGTTTTGAGATATCACTTTTTAAAGTTTGGAAAATTACGTATATAAGGCTTTTTGAGTCTGTCTTAACTTATGAAGTAGCATTTTTTCCAATAAAATCCGTGATGGTTTTCCAGATCTGTATTTCTTTTCTTAAATATTCATTTGTAATATTTATCTAGTTTCATATAATATTCGAAAAAAAAAACTTCAAAAGTTGTTATATTGTCTAACAAAACTCTAAAAAAACCCTTAACCATTTAAACATGAATCTGTTGTCGAAACAGTTCTATTATATCAAGTTTTTAAAACAT
This sequence comes from Eupeodes corollae, assembly GCF_945859685.1. Taxonomy (NCBI): domain Eukaryota; kingdom Metazoa; phylum Arthropoda; class Insecta; order Diptera; family Syrphidae; genus Eupeodes; species Eupeodes corollae. Next base: position 24,543,619 of record NC_079148.1, on the reverse strand, counting down.
ATTACAAAATATAAAAGTAAACAGTTCTATTATATCAAGTTTTTAAAACATATTACAAAATATAAAAGTAATGTTGAAAACGAGTATTTCGAGAAATTGAACAAGATACTTAAAAGATATTCAGCAAAAACAACATCTTAAAATTAATTAATTAATCAATTGATATACCATTATCAGAAACAAATGAAATAAATGCTTAAGTAGCCTTAATGACAGATTTTAAAAGGTATGAAGTTGGATGCGCTTCAAAAAAAAATGAAATCGTTCGAATTCACAACCAAAATACGCTACGTGTCACACAAGCAACGAAACAATTGAAATTTCCAAGAAAAGTGGGCAGGTTCGGACAACATAAGGGACTTCATTTGCACTCAACTGCATTTCTTGAACGTAAATTTTGACCAAGTCAACTAGTTAGTTTTTCAAGTGTCATAAACTTCAAACTCAGAACTTTACTTCCCTAACTTCTTAACCTTCAGTATACCGTACAAAAACTACTGAAAACATTTTTCACTCAGGCGAACTACAAATCCATCCCAATTTGCAGTTCGTATTGTAAAGAAATATTACTCATTTCTTTTCCAACTTGACGAGAATCCCTTTTACACAAAATATTAAATGAAATAAAGTTCAACTTTTAGTTAATTAAAAAAACATATTCGATTGTCATTCTGACATAAGTTATCTTGATTTGACAGTTAGGGAGATTTTTCTTGACTAACTTTCCAGACAAGTTTCCAATAAAGTTGCCTTAATGGGAAGGCAATTTTTTTGGCAGCTGGCCAATCACATACTAGAAACTTGCCTTACTTTCAAGTCCCTTATGTCGCCTGAACCTGTCCAGTGTCTTGCAAGTGTTATTTCTCAAAAAGTTGATCACATTTGACTTCAAGATCTTGTGATTTACCACCTCTAGTTGGACGTTTTTCTTTTGGCCTACGAAATAGGATCTATGCCAATGCTACAAGATCAATTCAAGGTAATGAAGATGGAATTCGTTAAGTTATGGAGAACATACAAGGGCAAAAGTTCGAATTGATATTAGAAAATTTCGTAAAAAGGAAATAGTGCTACTGGCTCACTTGGCTCACAGCGGTCAAATTGCTTTTGCAATCAACTTGAGAGATTTGATCATTATTATGACTATTTCCCCTTCTAGGGAACAACCGCGACCCATGTTTTTCTTAGAATTAATTATAATATAACTAAAATAATTGAAATTTACTTCCTAAAGTAAACTTATTGTCTTATAAAAGTGAAAAAATATATTAAAAAAAACTAATACTTTTGATCCTAGTTAAATATTAAGGTCTGTGTTCCAATGTGTTTCTATTTTTATGTACACCAAAAACACAGTCTTACCTGAAAAACAGTTCATCTCCAAACAATCAACAAGCAAAAACAATATCTAACATTTTTTTATAATGGTTAAAACTACTTCTAATACATGTTGTTGTTTTAATTTGGTTTTATTCTCAGCAACTGCCTCTGTGCCTATTTTAATGTCCATTTCTGTATCTTTTTATCTTAACGATGTGTAACATTAATCTAATATCTAATCAATATCACACATATAAATTATCTAATAGCTGACTTTTTAAGCTTGCTAATATTAGCAAATATGACAAATGCGAAGACAACAAAACCGATAAATTCTTCAAACCTTCATGTACATATTTTTCCGATATATATACATACATACATACATACATATATGAATAATATATAACGCCGCACCTCACCGGCAAACTTAATGATAATGTCTTCATTCAGTCTTTTTTTTTCAAAACATATATTAACCATACCTTTATATGTACATACATTCGATTAAGTATTTTTTTTTGTTAATTTTATCAGTAATTTATCAAAAAAAAAATTGGCTGAAGTAATAAATTATCTAATGTACTCAAATGACTCAATCATAATTTTGTTTAATATATTTTTCATTATCACCACCTCACCTGATATAAATGCACATTTTACAACTTTTCGATCTAATCATCTTCTCATCGTTTGATAAAAGTCAAACCATGGCCTTGTGTGCGGGTAAAACTTCCTGTCCGCTCACTCTTCTGTTCACCAAAATCCTATATAATTTTGATAGATTCATTAAAATAACCATTTCCCTTAATCTTCTTCTTCTTCAACAAAAAAAATATCTATCTATATGTTTCTACTGATCTACTTCAAGCGATCGGATCGTGCAATCTGATTTCCCTGCTTAAAGCTGGCACTCAAATTAATTTGACATAAATACTTATCTTCCTAAACACTACAAATTAACCCATAAACATCGTCTTCATGCTTTTGATATCGTTTTTCGACACCTCTTCCTTCCAACACCAAAAACTCCATCACCAACAACAACAACAAAAAGAGTCAACGTCTGTATCTATAAGTAACTTCTTTTCACCAAGTAAAACAACAAAAAGATAAAATATCTCAAACCAAACGATCGTTTACAAGAGACAACAGGCGATCACATCGATCACACAAAAGAGCACCTGAGCTAAGATTCCCGGTGAGCGGTGAAAACAACAACGATCGACGACAACGACGAACGGTGAGTTGGAGTAAACGGTATACCGATCGTCTACCGTGCCGTGTGTTTTTGAAATCTATACATACACCTATCCATGGTGTGGGTGAACCAATACCATCCAATCTTTCCCACTAAACCAACGATATTTCAAAAGCCAATCAAAAAATAGCCGTCATGAATTTTAGTACAAATAGGTTTAGGTTGTTTTTTTATTTTCTTAAAGTATTCGCCCGCGCCGCGGTTGGTTCTCGAAATATACGCTCAACTAGGTTTCCTATACGAATACCGGGCTTAGTTTCAAAAAAGGTTTAGTTGAGTGCGGTTCGGCGCATCATCAGTCATCATTTTTTGGTTGCATCTTTTTTTATTTTTACTAATATTTCATACACTAAAATTATGGTTCTAAAATAAAAAAAATAAGTGAAGTGTTAAAATGCGAATAAAATAATACAAACATAATTTTTAAGTATTTGACGTTAATTAAAGTATCTAGATAGATTGGAAACCTGTAGTAAATTAATCACAGATAAGAAGAGACGAAGAAACAATCGAATGCGAACTATTATAGTGTTGTTAATTAAATCTTCATAGATACAAATTATTATCTTTTTTTTTTTACATATATAATAATTTTAAAAAGAAGAAAAAACTTGAACTAAACGTCATCTTTCTTCAAATCGATTAACGTGTAAGTAATTCAAGATTTATTTAAAATCAACGTCAATTATTTTATATGTATTTTTTTTTTTGAATCGAAGGGCAGAATGTGAATAAATAATAATGTAAAAATTCATTGTTTTATTAATGTTTAACAAACGAAATAAAATCATCAATTGGTATTTAAAAAAGGCGGAAAATACACTCTACTAAATAATGATAAGGACCCACAAAAAAATATAATTAGTTTTTAAATTTGTTATTGGAGTTTTACAAACTAATTTCACTTTGAGTATCTTTCCAATCAAACCTATGAGGAAAAACGAAAATATGAAAAATTAGGCTTTACTTTATCGTTTTGCTATGGGTTATTTTTTGTTTTAAATAAAATATTGTTAAGGCCAAATGTTAAAGGCAATTCTTAGTTAAACTTAAAGTTTTTAAATAGGCGTTCAATATTTGGTGCTTGGCCCTTTTCGTTGAATAAGATCTCGTAGACGTCGCACATTGGGGCCGTTGTATGGGAAGTGTTACCCAAAACTAAAAACATATCTTTTGTGTTGAACTTTTTTTTTTTTTTTTTTGACAGGAAGAAATCTTGAAAAGACACTTGGCAGTATTCGACACCAAGTAGTGTGGGACTTTTAACCACTAAAACCAACTCTTCATCAGGACCAATCTTGAAGGATTGACTTCCGATTTTTTAAAGTTTAAACTTTTAATACTTTCCCATGTTTTTTTAGACCATAAGCTCATGAGGCTTGGTTCTTCTTAATCTGCCAACATGGTTTCTTGTATTCAAGACGGACTCCATTTCAGAATTAGTATGACTTTGCAGTCTCTGGTTGTGCGATATAGCGAATTTTTTAACAACTTCTGTAACCATTTCTATTTGTAAGTGACGATGTAGATCGGTATTTCTTATGTACCAAGGTGCATTAACTATTCCACGAAGGACTTTGTTTTGGAATTTTGACTTTGTTTTTGATTTTATGATTTCGGTATTTGTTTTCTTTGTACAGCCCCATAATTGGATTCCATAGGTCCAAACAGGCTTTAGTACTTGATTATACAGCATTATTTTGTTTTGGATTGATAAATCAGAGTTGTTACCAAGCAACCAGTACATTTTTCTATATTTCAAGTTTAGTTCTTCTCTAGCCAATATGGTGTGATTACCAACTGGAATATCCCTTGTGTATAGTAAATACAGGGTAGGACCTAGGACACTTCCTTGCGGTACACCGGCTTTTATTTTCTTCAATTCCGAGTATTCTTGATCGTACCTTACTCTTAACAATCGGTCTGAGATGTACGATTTTAATATTTCAAAGTACTGCCTGGGAAGATACCTTTGCAGTTTGTACTCAAGTCTCTCATGCCAAACCTTGTCAAAAGCTTGAGCAACATCTAAGAAAATAGCTGAACATACTTGTTTTTCTTCTAATGCTTTTTCTATTACATCCGATATTCTATGAACTTGGTCTATCGTGGAATATTTATTTCTAAAGCCAAACTGATGGTTTGGGGTTAACCTTCATTCTTCTAAGTCTCTTCAGAAGCAGTTTTTCAAAAACTTTTGCCATAATTGGTATAAGCGATATTGGTCAGTAAGCCGTCACTTCTGTAGGTGGTTTACCTTGCTTTGGTATGACAATTACTTCAGCAATTTTCCAAAAGTGCGGGACATACCGGTGCTTAAGGCATGCATTTATTATATATTGGAGTTTTATGAAGGCTTTCAATGGCATTTCTTTCATAACCTGAGCAGTAATTAGATCGTAACCTGGTGATTTTGATGTTGATGTAAACACATACTTTTTATTTCTTTAAGTATTACAAATGGGTTTTCGCTTTCATCTATCTTATCAACAAACTGTAAGTTATTTTCAGCCGCGTTTGATGAATATGGCTTAAAAACATTCGCAAGATATTCAGCGAAAAGGTTAGCTTTTTCTTTCGGGTTACCGATAAATTTTCCATCTTGAGATTTCAAGGGCGAGTTTTGTAACTGCGGTCTTTTCAAGCGCTTGGCTGCTTTCCATAGCGAAAAATCGGTTGAAGCATCAGTCGTTAAATTCCTTAGGAATGTACTGAGTGAATCATTTTTGAATTTGGAAATTTGTTTTTTAAGATTGTTGCTTATAAGGTTAAACGTTGTTTTATCATCTAGAAATCTACTATTTTGCCATTTTCTTCGAGCTCTTCTTTTCTCTATTATCAACTCTCTTATCTCTAAAGGATATTTTATTTCATTTTGTCTTCTATTAGAAAATGTTGGAGTACTTTCTTCAGCGGCCTGTTGCACATCAGCAATAAATTGTTCCACTTACCAGTTTCACTGGAGTGCCACCTGGGGTATTTAATCTAGTCGTTTTGTTCATTGCCATAATTTTGTTAACTTAGTGTTCGTACTATAAATAGGTCAGTTACTTATATCCATAGTTTATATTCAGCCGCCCCACAGGGTACAGACGCTGACCAGTGTGCCGCACAATATGTGTCAGACGCTCTTGGATTTAATCGTGAGCTGGCGCATTCAGAGCGGTATTTCTGTTCTTTTGCTCCTAGTTCCTGAAAAGATAACTCAGGTGACTCAGCTCCTGGATGTAATGGATCCAACGCTCGTCGTTAGTTGGTTATTCAGCGGGCACCACGAGTTTTGTAACTGCGGAGGAGGTGACGATGCGATTTCCCACGTGTTGAACTGATAAAAAATATGTTTATATTATTATTCATATTTCATCTTGTTTCAACTTCAACTTCTCCAACTAGCTTGGTCCCTAACTAGGTGTCTCCAGTTTCACGCTCCAAGTTGGGTGAGGTCACCTTCCATTTGTGCGCGCCACCTGATCCGCGGTCTTCCTCTACTGCGCTGTCCTGTGGGTGTTGATTCGGAAACTTTCCGGGCCGGAGCATTGGTTTCCATGCGCTCTACGAGACCCAGCCATCTTAACCGTTGGACTTTTACCCTTCTGGCTAAGTCTACGTCGCTGTACAGCCCGTACAGCTCGTCGTTCCATCTTCTCCTCCACTCCCCTTCGATGCATACGGGACCATAGATCACACAAAGAACTTTTCTCTCGAAGCGACCCAAGGTGCTTTCATCCGCTTTTATCATAGTCCATTCTTCGGCACCGTATAGCAGGACAGGGATGATAAGGGTTTTATATAGCAACACTTTGGTCCCTCGAGAGAGGACTTCACCACTCAATTGCTTTCTTAGTCCAAAGAAACAGCGGTTAGCAAGAGTTGTTCTGCGTTCACAGCGGAGCCTAGGTAGACGAAGTCCTTGACTACCTCAAAGTTACGTCTGTCGATGGTGACGTTTTCACCAAGACGTCGGTGTTGTATGTCCTTTCTTGACGACAGCATGTACATTGTTTTGCCCTCATTAACCGTCAGACCCATTTTTGCCGCCTCAATATTCACAAAAGCCCCATTGATATCACGCTAAGTTCTTCCGATTATGTCAATGTTTTTTTTTTTTTTTTTAAATTCATTTTTATTAATTCATTCTTAAACCTATCTTAAAGCTAGACAAAAATTCATAAAACTAGCCTAATTATCCATAACTTACATCTAACTTAATGGTCCCATACGGACACTCTAAGTTAAACTATAATACTTACTACTAATGCCTTTCGGCCCTAAGATCTATTTTAACTTCAATTCAATTTTATTTATTTTTGTATTAATTAGAAAATAAAAAAAAAACTAATATCAATATCCTTTTTATTTTTGCTTAAAAACTACTTAAATAAGGTCCCTAATATAAAACTTAAAACTAACTTAAACAACCTATTCTACCTATAAACTACTTAAAACTAGAACAACCACAGCAGCAAATCTAACTTTTTTTGTTTTTATATTTTACTGTCTTTTTTGTGTATGTTTTTTTTTTATTTTTTTTTTTTCATTTTTTTATATTCCATGTTTTTTTTTTGTGCCACCTTGCCTATTCTACTTAAAACTAAACCCTATAACTATAAAACAAGTATGTAAGCCGGCCAAGGCTTAAAACCCCATCCCGACTACCCTATATCAAAGCCACCAAAACTGGTTATCATGCTTCACCCTATCAGTTCCGTCCCGTTCGGACACAGCCCTACTGAACCGAAGGAGCTCTGCTCCGCCTTGTGCCATGACGTCCCGATTGTACAGGAGTCACCTATCCACGGTTCGTCGTCTGACGTGGCAGATTAGCGGAACTGCCAATCTATCCTGTATCAGACCGCATCTGTCTAAAAAGAGGAATGCCTCTGGTGGAATGAAGCCGCTCAAGCGTGCACTTTTAAAATACTCGTCGTTCGGATAGAACGCTCCGAAAATTAAATTGTTGGTCGAAGACATAGCTCTTGCAATGTGACCTCGAACGAGTTTTATCACGAAATTGTCAATTCCGTTGATTCGAGCCCCGTTGTATAGGACCTCGTTCGATATAAGCCGGTACAGCGTCGTAAACACTGCCGCTCGAACACCCGAAACTTCTCCATCTGGGAAGGGGCAACGTTAAACCACACAGGACAACCATAAACGATCATTTGCCGTATGAAGGCCATGTAGCAAATTACCTTCACTCTGGATTCAAGCCGACTGCTAAAAAACAGCCGTTTCGTCAGAGCGAGGGCTCCACTGGCCCTGGTCAGAGCAGCATTTATATGTCTGTCGAAATATAAATACTGATCTAACCAGATACCGAGGTACTTCACCACACGTTTGCTCGCTAATGGCTGCCCGTGAAGATCAACGATGACCATCTTGCGCCAATTCTTGCACGTATCCCTCGTGGCCCTAGCCAACGGAGTCCGGAACAGAATTGTCTCTGACTTCAGACATTTATTTTCAGTTTCCAGTCGTCGCAATATCGCTGAATCTTGTCGAAATCACGCTGCAAGAGAATTCTAATAACCTCAACCTTTCGGACCGTTTTGTACGCAATTAGATTGTCGGCGTACGCAATTGCCTTTGTAAGACTACCTATCAGATCGCTGGTGTAAATGCTGAAGAGAATCGGCGAATTCACCGCTCCCTGTTGGAGACCATTTTTAATTGAGAATGTTCTGGTAGAAGTTAAATCGTCACTTTTGACAACAAACTTTCTACCGTTAAGCATATCATAAAGTATATACAACAGTGGCTTGCTTATGCCAAGCCTGCTCAGTTTTAGGTAAAGACCCTCTAGTCATACGGTGTCAAAGGCCTTTTCCAAATCAACCAGAACAGCACCTGTGCATTGTTGTTTTGGTTTATTCCATTGGATATCAGAAACGAGTTTAGACGCAGCATGAATTGTGTCATGACCCGCCTTGAACCCGAACTGTTTATCCGGAATTATTTTGTTGTCCGCAGCCCACTTAGTCAGAGCCCTATTAATGACCTTTTCGAAAACTTTGCTGATGCTCGGAAGAAGACTTATCGACCGAAGATTGGACGGGTTGGAGTTGTCCTTTCCCTTTTTCGGGAGAGGATGAACCACAGCGGTCTTCCAATGCTGAAGAGTGTGGTGTAAATGTCGATTGCGTCCATCGGTAAATGTCTTAGTGCAACGTTGGATATACCATCGACACCTGCTGACTTTTTGTTTTTTATTGAGTTGAAGATGAGCTGAAGCTCAACCTTCGTCACTAACAAACAGTCCAACGCACTTAAAGTTTTAAATAGGCGTTGAATATTTGGTGCTTTTCGTTGAATAAGATCTCGTAGACTTCGCACATTGGGACCGGCGCATGGGAAGTGAAACCCAAACTAAAAAAATTAAAGTGTTTTGTGCTGAACTCATTAAAAATGCTTTCAAATACACACTGCTCGGTAATTTTGGGGAATACTGATTCCAGCAAGGCTTTGTAGGTTTTTTCAGTCATTTTACTATCTTGGACTACCAAGTCTATAGTGCCATAAAACGAAATTAAGCCCTAGACCATAAAGCCTCCTTCTATGCTTTGGTGACGGTTTAAAAACCGCTGCTCTTTCCTCATGTCATGGAAATAATAATTATAACCATCTGGGCCATCTAGGTTAAATTTCTTTTCGTCGGAAAAAATAACCTTCCGCCAATCATTTGTAGTCATTGAATTCTGCACATCGCAGCTCATGTGATTTTTCGCAAAACACAATCGTTGCTTCTTCCTTGTGTCATTAAGTGGTGGTTTTTTTAAGCTTAAGGCATTGCGGATCGTGCGTTTGACAGTCGATAAGCTGGCCTTAACATTAGCTTTATCCCTAATTTTGGCTGCCGATAAAGATGAATTTGACGCTATTCTAAGTATATTTCGCGTTTCGCGAAGTGTATTTTTCGGGCTATAGCACGGCATGAAAGACCTTCAGAGTAATAAACATCTATTCTTGCCATTTCCTTCACTGTCAAACATTTTTTCTTGCCCATTTTTATTACAACTCAATTAACAACAATTTATCTATGAAATACACCGTTTATACCGAAAATAAAATGAATTCACTTCACAAAACAACGTTTATATGTTCACTGCTTCTAATCTTATGAGCCGATTTATTTTCGCATATTTTCGACTCAATTGACAATTTGTCATGAAAGATCCGTTAGCTAATTCTCTAATATTCCCAAATTGTACATTTTGTTGTTAAAAAAGTATAGTTATTTTTTTCTAATCCACCATGTAACGGGAGTAATATTGATCTTACTTCTCAAAAATGCCTGCTTCTAACCTTATGACCCGCAGTGTATGTTTATATTATTATTTATATTTCATCTTTCGCGTAAGGCTTAAAATTGGATCGGATCAAATAAGTAATCTGTTAAATATATCAGTAATGTTATCAAGCCTGGAAGTTTTTCTTGAAAAAAGTTCCTGTGCCTCTTCGCTTAGCATCCCGATTGGTAATAATGCTTGACGTACAATTAAAGACCCATGTATTAAAATTTTGTATAGAGTAGGAGTCATGGGCATCCAAGGATATAATTGTACATACAGCGAAGCCGTCTCTAAACAATACTCTTCAAAAATTTTGTGAGTTGATTTTGAATCCACTTAAAATTGTTTGCAAAATTATTTCAAAAATTTTAAATACAAGCTTCTTACTAATTTTTACTTATAAGAAATATTGTTTTCAACATTCGATAAAGTTTTGAAAAAAATCGAATTGACAGTTTTTATACACAAAAATAAAACTCTAAAAAAAAAAAACAATACTAAAACTTGGTAAAAATTTACTTTCGATTTAAATAGTTTTTCAAAAATTAAAAATATTGGCTTCAAACTTATTTTATTTCACAGAAAATATTGTTTTCAATATTCAGTAATTTTTATATAAAATATCCAATAATCCGTTTTTTTCATAAAAAATAAAATCTACAAAAAACAGTACGCAAATAGACAAACTTTTAAGCAAGACAAATCGACAGACGGGATGGGAAGTTATCAGTGTGGGTCGCATCCCAGCCTCTTTTTGAAGATGAAATTATATGATTTTGAAAAAAATTTCGAGCTACATTGCCATCATTCGTGTTTCCAAAACCCGATTTTGGTTTATCCAATATACAATAAGCTCAAGCTTGATTTTAAATTGTTCTCGAATATTTTTTTTCGTTTCTTCCACTAAATCTTTGTTTTCACTTGATAAGCGCCAAGAAAGAGTTGGTAGTAAGAGATTGTAGCTTGAACTTCCATCAAACCCCCATTTTGAAAACAAAACCATTTTAGAGCATTGAATACTTTAAGTTGCAACAACCGGATTTTGGCTTTGCAAAATTCGAGTAACCGTATGATCTAAAAGTAATTGCAAAGGCACTTCTACTTCTGATACTGTAACTTTTAGATCATTGGAGTAGGAGTTCCGTTTTTCTGCTTGCACCAGTTTGTAAGATGGAAAAACATCTTTTGTATGGTTTCGGATAGTATTGTATTGATTCCTACTTAGTTTAGCTCAAATAATTATTGAAAGAACTTCACGGGGCGTAATTGTTTTAATATTAACGGAAAATGCGGAAAATGAGTATCAGACTTATTAGAGAAAAAAAATTATTTAAAAAAAAATGCACAGGTCCCTTTTACTTTTGACTTCAGTTTTGTGTTAAGAACATTCTAATGCTTAAATTATTTCCATACATTTTAAAAGTAAAATGTGCATTTTTATTTTATTTGATATTTGTTCTATAACCAGAGCCTCTACTGTAACTGCAGCTACCTCTTGTGAATATGCAACTACAATTCTAATAACCAGTCATTTTAACTTTGCTTACCATTGTCCATAGCTGATAATATTATATTAATTCGTTTTTAGTTAAACACATTAAAAAAAAACTGCTTTAATTTAAATCTAATAAAATTTTATTCACTTAACCACTTAAGAATTTGGACTTTGATGCCTTGGCTTGGTCACTACTTTTACGTTAATGATAAAGAAAAGCTTACAAAAAGATATACTAACCAAATATGATAAGAGAAATCATAACTGTATTTATTTTAAAATATGAGTTTTGGGCATCTCTCCCATACAGTATGTCCCACTGTGCGTCGTCGTGGTATTGAAATTATTAATGATTTTATTTGACACATATTAATTTTAGCTCACTCTTCTTGAACAACTAATGTCAAATAATTGTTTCAGGGGGCATTTACGACCAAATTTGGTCATTATTTTCTCACATGGTCATTTTTTATTCCATTTGGTCCCTTTTTTAAGAAATTGAACAAAAATAACTCGACTCTATTTCTTTCATATTCTCAAAAATAAAATGCATACCTAAAGTTCTTTTCATCTAATGTAAACGGTTGATACATTTATTTAATTGAACACATCCCATAACATAACAAATGCACCATCATGGAATGCACACACTGAACGCATTCATTTCACAATTTATTGACAAATTGCTCAACATCTACAAATCATCACATCTTAAGATCATAATTTGACAGATAAAATGGACATGTCAGAATGTTGGAGTTCTACTTTATCATTCCGATACTGCCAGATACTGTCGTTAATATTTCATTTTCATTCTTCTGATTTCAACGCGTTGCATCACACGAACTTCATTTCAGTATTCTTAACTTTTACTTCGTTTCCTTTTCTATATTAATAAAGTTATATTTGTATTTAATAATAAAATCGGTTTGGTATTATTATTCTTTTTCGGTTCATCCACTTGTGCAGATTGAAATTAATTTTGTATCCTTCAAGTTGACTGTTATAAAATATTTGTTGTATTATTCTTTTTAAACAAATTAACTAGCACGCATTTTAGCTACAAAAAGTAAAACTATTTACAATGTACACATTAATTAAAATTGCAATCAATAAACTCTTATGATCACATAAAAGCATTCAAAACTATGCATAAACTTGTGGTTTACATTGATCTTTTTATGCATCAGAATTTGAATAGTTTTCTTTTAAAAAACTTCATAAAATCTAACTTTTATTAAATAACCTCAATAGTCATAAAGTTTGCTCTCTTTTGTTAATAAATCACCTTGACATATGTTACCATTCAAATTTAAAACCCACATTTCTTAGAAATTTGATATTCTTTTTTAGAATCTTTTCTTAAAATTTATAACATTTGTAGTGAAATCAGGAAATAATTTATATCCAAAAGTCAAATTTTATCCATTCAAAAATTAACATCAATTAATTTTACTAAAAGTTTGAACAATTCTAAAAACAGATGGGCAATGTAAAGGCGACTTTATGTTTTTAAATCTGAACATGGTTGATTTATGTCTTTGAACACTTTGCCTTTTATCAACTTTGGACACCGTCAGGCTGATTTCCATGAAAGTTAATGGAGGACATTTATTTTTAAGAAAAAAGAAAACCATTCAAAATTAAATAAAATAATTTATCTATTTTTAACAAAATGCAAATATTTGTTATCAAATTTATTATTTTTAACAAAATACAAAAATTTTTATTCAATTCATCCAATTGAATTGGCAATAAGAACTGTCACTTTTAAATATTTTGACATATAATAACAATAAGAATAAAAGTTAAAGCAGAATCTTACTACGGATGGGTTTTTGACATTTATACGAGTCTCGAATGGATTTTATGTGATTTCATTCTCAAATGTTGATACGATTGATATTGCATTCGTATCTCGATAGCAGTGTTCGTTGAGTAATTATGCATTTGATAGAATCTTACTTCTTCGTAAAAATTGTCAATTTTATTAGTTTTAGTTAGTTTTTTTTCTGAAGTTAGTTTTAACTTTTGATTACCAAAATTTTCTTCTATTTTTAAGTTTTATTATTCTGATAGATTTTCTTTCAGTTGTACCAATTTTTTAATACAAAAATCTGGCTACTGTGGATCGTTTTGTTAGCAATTTCTCACTGTACTATATATGGAATACCAAAAAAATGCTTTAATTATAATTTAAATTTAAGTAGTGTTAAAATATAATCAATCATTTGGATATTATCATAGTAAGATTTATTTAATATTTCTAAGATATTTGTATTAAGGTTGATTTTGTTTTTTATAACATTAGAGTAGGGAAGGCGGGATCTGAGATGGTGATAAATTGTGATGATGTTTTGGCAGACACAAGTTGGGGAGGGTCATTTTTGAGGAGATACTTGTGAGTTATTGCGGTATAGCCCAGCCGAAGTCAAACAAAAAAAATAATAATTAAATATAATTAAATATATAAAAAAAGAAAGTTTAAAATTATAATAACTTTATGAATAGGTTATGTAGACAATTGAATGAAAAAAAAATTTGTTTCGCTTCCTGGTGATTGAGAAAGCTTTTTGAAAAATAAACTCTTCGAAGTTCTAGTAGAATTGGACAAACGATTAAAAAGTTCAAAGTAGCTCATATTATATGGAATCTCGATTTATTCGAGAAAATATGCGTCAAGACAAGGTGTAATGGTCATCTTCTGATGAGCCCAACCATTACATCGGGGCGAAACGCATATAAGAACACCTACGCTGGTTTATTTTTACTTTTATTTTCATTTCATGATTTTAAAAATAAAAATTTCATTTTCATGATTTTTTAAAAAGACTAAAAAGTGGTTGACATCTTTGATTTCATTTCAATTGCAGAGGTTATACCTGGAATTATCATTTCTGTGAGGTTTGTAATTCAGATTTAGCATCTCAGTTCTTGCTTTAAACAAAGTACATATTTGATTTGCAGAAAGATTACTATTAAAATAATTGTTTACAAAACAAAGTGTGATTGAATTGCTTATAGACCAATCTGCTTGCAGAGGTTCGAGCCCTATTCAAGAACTTGAGATACAATGAATCATCAACCAATGCAATCATTCATAAAACCTACCTTTCCAATTAGCAAGAGAAGTTGTACTAAGGTTTAGATTAAATCGCAGTTTTTGCCGATAAGCATTTTTCCTTAACATAGGACCGGAAATCTAGATTGCTACAAAATAGAACACCTAATTACTTAAATTGGTTAACCACCTTTTTCACGATCCAATGACCATAATTCTAGCGGGTTTCTCCTTCGACGGGTGCTTTCAAATATCATAATTTTTGATTTTGAGGTGTTTATGTCTATTAATTTGCAACTGTAATGTGGTGGGGTTGTCCGACAAAACAACAAGGTCGTCCGCTTAAAGTAGTACCTTAATAAGTAGATTTCCAAACCTAACACCCCCAGGAAAATCACGGGAGACATCGTCAATGAAAAGGCCGAACATAATCGGGTTTAAGGGGCAACCTTGGGGCACACCGCAATCATTGTAAAGAAGATGGATATGGAACTCCCATTTGACACAGTAGCGCAAGTATTGGTGAGGAGAAGTTTATAGAGTCTTAAAAATTTCGTCGATATACCTTAATTTGATAATTTATAAATAAGTGAATTTCGGTTGATAGTATCAAATGCTGCCCTAAAATCAATGAAAAAGACATAAAGTTTTTGTTTGTTAACGATGAAACGTTTTGCTATATTAAAGAGTGCGAAGATTTGATAGACAGTTGAAAGACAAGAGCGAAAACCAGCTTGGAAAGTGCTTAGCAATTTGTTTTCTTTTACCCACCTCATAAGCTTGCAGTATAGAATTTGGGTAAATATTTTTCTCAAACAAGGAAGAATCGAAATGCCCCTATAGTTTGCTGGTGTGCTTGGATCTCCTTTTTTAAAAATTGGATAAATTTGTGACATTAAAAATGACTGAGGTATTTCTTTTTTTTCAAGAAGCTTATTAAAAAAAACAAGAAGAAGATTTAGGAAAGACATGCATTAGTTTTAATAAAATTCAGCTGGAATTCCATCTAGCCCGGCTGCCTTGTTGTTTTTCATGTTTTTAAGGGTTGCTTGCAATTCATTTATTGTAATAGGGTCGTCTGAGTCTGAAATAGTGATTGAGGTTAAAGCATATTGAAATAGTTGTGAGTTTGTTGACGCGTTAAGAAGTTCCTTCAAATGGTTTGCTAGTAACTCTACATTTATTGTATTTGCTGAAACATTTTTAACGCCACCTAACAATCTCACTTTAGACCAAAATGGTTTTGAGTCTTTACATTTTGATAAACTTACTGCTAAACCAGCCATAAAAGTGTTTTGTTTATTTTTGCATACTTGCTTATACGTTTTATTTGCATCTAGGTAGAGCGATTTAAAGAAATTAGACTTTGTGTTCCTAAAAATTTTAAGCATTGCAAAGGATTTTTTTCTGGGTTTTGTGCATTCCCAGTCGTACCCCTCAGCAGTAAAATTTTGTTTCCTATTGGGTGGCATGGCTAAACTCTTAATAACTTCTATTATTTCGCCAGCCGACTGCTCACAGGACCAGGATACATGGCTTAATAGACTATTTACTTGCGCATCGAGTCTACGCTTGTACACTACTACCTGACTATCAACCCATTTATATTTTCGGACTGGTCCGCTCAGCGTAGAATCGAAGTTTTGAAATTTCATAAATGTCTTTATTGGAAGGTGAGCTGAATAGCTTACGGTTTGTATCTCAAAATCCTCTATAACAGTAAACAAATCGCCTCTAGCCAAACAGTAATCTATCATAGAACAACCCTGACCAGAAATAAATGTTAATTCACCTCTGCTATCTCTTTTAGAAATTCCATTTACAACCATTAAACCGAAGATCTCTACCAACTCCATTAATGACCTGCCACGTCATAGTTATTGCGGCCATTTAGCTGCAATAACTACGCCCTTTTAACATATGTGTACATAACACATACGTTAAAAGGATTGGGGTCATAAAAAAATTAAATAAATTAGATGGCGCAACAGTCCATGAAGAACCAGGGCGTAGTGACTCATTACAACTCTCAAACATTTCTGTGTGCGAGCAATGTTGTCAGAAATGGAAGGGACCTACAGTTTATATGCCAAATCTGAACGGCTAATTCGAGAAAACACTTTTTCATGACAAGAGTTACTCTTGGATTTGTCAATTTCTCGCAAGAACCAGTACCCGTGAAAAAAGTTAGGTGGCACAGGCAGGCATTGAACCCAAGACCCCTTGCATGACAGTCCAATGCCCTTGTTTTTAATTCATTTTTATTAATTTAATATTAAAGAAATAGCCTAATTAACCATAACTTACAACTAACTGGTCCCATACGGTCACTCTAAGTTAAACTTTAAACACTTAATACTAATGCCTTTCGGCCCTTAAATCTATTTTACTTCAATTTAAATTTTATTTATTAGAAATTTTGAAGAAAAAAAAAACTAATATCAAGATTCTTTTTTATTTTTACTTAAAACTACTTACTAACCATCAACCTTCGGGTACAACATAGATCATAATACTGTTTTTTAAATACCATATCTCAAAATACTGTAGTCTAAAATATTGTATGTAAAAAATACTGTATGATCAAAATACCTTATCTCAAAATTCTGTTTATAAAAACTCAGGATTTAGAAATGCTGTAAGTAAGGCTGAACAATATATGTTAATCGTTTTTATTTTTCAGCTTAAAAGCAGAATTTTGAAATACAGGGGCCCTACTATGTAACTCGATTCTACTATGAAATTGCTCGAATTCGAAAGATTGGTACTATTTGAATACTTTCGAACCAACGAGAATCGAATAGTTCTAGTAGTGCCAACTATATTCTTATGAACTTTCGAATAAACGAGGAACTACGCAACTCGAAAGTAGAATTCAAAACAAGGCAAAATCGAAAATAATCACTCTACATAAAATGTGTTTGCGAGCGAAGTTTTTTTTTGTCAACGTGTAAGTAAAATATTGAATATGAGTTCCATCTACCACCCCAATACACAGGGAAGATTTTTTGCCAACAATAGCGTTTGGACTTTCGTTTCTTTTCCTCATTCATTTCAAAATACGTCATCAGCGTGGACATTACTCTTTCGATTCAAGTCAAAACTTCGGCAAGTATTTTTGACATGGTTTGCTTTTTGTCACCACCGATTTCGTTTTAGTAACCTCCTGTTGCCGAAAAAATCAATGCTGCTGATAACTTAATGATAATCGGAACATCATCTTGTCTTTTGCGAGGAGTCATGTCGAATGATATGGTGTTAAGTAAGAACATAAATCCGTCTTTAGAAAGACGATAGCTCTTAACAAAACTAAAACAAAAGTATATATGTTACATTATGAACGCATTCAAATATTCTACTGTATATATTTGCACAAAACTTTTCTCACTCAGCTCCGTTATTTTGATATTATCTCTTATTCCCCTGCGTTCAATTAGCTCGTACCATTCTCCATTTTTTTGCAATTTGAACCAAATTCCAACGGTGTCCAAAATTTGATGTTTTATTTTTGTTTTTAAAAATGTCAAACAACTCGATACTCGTTCGAAAGTAAACATTTTTTTGAAAACAAGTTGGTATAACCAGCATCCGATTCTACTTTCATACGTAGTACGATTTGAAACTAGAATCGGAAATGAGCTTCGAATAGAATCAAAAGTAGAATTGAGTTACATAGTAGGGCCTCAGAATTTTAAAAATACTTTTTTTTTAAGACACGTCATAATAATTTTTCATTAGCATAGTGTTCATAAAGGGTGATTTTTTTGAGGTTAGGATTTTCATGCATTAGTATTTGACAGATCACGCTGGATTTCAGACATGGTGTCAGAGAGAAAGATGCTCAGTATGCTTTGACATTTCATCATGAATAGACTTACTAACGAGCAACGCTTGCAAATCATTGAATTTTATTACCAAAATCAGTGTTCGGTTCGAAATGTGTTTCGCGCTTTACGTCCGATTTATGGTCTGCATAATCGACCAAGTGAGCAAACAATTAATGCGATTGTGACCAAGTTTCGCACTCAGTTTACTTTATTGGACATTAAACCAACCACACGAATGCGTACAGAAGAGAATATTGCGTCTGTTTCTGAGAGTGTTGCTGAAGACCGTGAAATGTCGATTCGTCGCCGTTCGCAGCAATTGGGTTTGTGTTATTCGACCACATGGAAGATTTTACGCAAAGATCTTGGTGTAAAACCGTATAAAATACAGCTCGTGCAAGAACTGAAGCCGAACGATCTGCCACAACGTCGAATTTTCAGTGAATGGGCCCTAGAAAAGTTGGCAGAAAATCCGCTTTTTTATCGACAAATTTTGTTCAGCGATGAGGCTCATTTCTGGTTGAATGGCTACGTAAATAAGCAAAATTGCCGCATTTGGAGTGAAGAGCAACCAGAAGCCGTTCAAGAACTGCCCATGCATCCCGAAAAATGCACTATTTGGTGTGGTTTGTACGCTGGTGGAATCATTGGACCGTACTTTTTCAAAGATGCTGTTGGACGCAACGTTACGGTGAATGGCGATCGCTATCGTTCAATGCTAACAAACTTTTTGTTGCCAAAAATGGAAGAACTGAACTTGGTTGACATGTGGTTTCAACAAGATGGCGCTACATGCCACACAGCTCGCGATTCTATGGCCAATTTGAGGGAAAACTTCGGAGAACAATTCATCTCAAGGAATGGACCGGTAAGTTGGCCTCCAAGATCATGCGATTTGACGCCTTTAAACTATTCTTTGTGGGGCTACGTCAAGTCTAAAGTCTACACAAATAAGCCAGCAACTATTCCAGCTTTGGAAGACAACATTTCCGAAGAAATTCGGGCTATTCCGGCCGAAATGCTCGAAAAAGTTACCCAAAATTGGACTTTCCGAATGGACCACCTAAGACGCAGCCGCGGTCAACATTTAAATGAAATTATCTTCAAAAAGTAAATGTCATGGACCAATATAACGTTTCAAATAAATAATCGATGAGATTTTGCAAATTTTATGCGATTTTTTTTTTTTTAAAGTTCTCAAGCTCTTAAAAAATCACCGTTTATAATTGAATTTTCTCAAAAATATACGAAATCAAAGTGGTTCACTCGGGCGTATACGTACTTTTTGTATTTTATAAGAATTTTACCTCTATTTATTTATTTGTGGAATTTATGTTCTTTGAACGAAATTAATGTTCATGGATTATATTAACTAAAATTTTCCTTTTTAATAAGCTGTGTCAACGTTCATATGAGTAAGTAAATACTGTAAATGAACTTTTGCTAAATATTTGATATCTCACTTGAGATAACAAAAAATTGTTTTGCCTAAAGTGTTGTTATAAACTATACATAAAATTACTATTCATATTATTCCAACTCTTTAAAAGCCAAGTTATCACATGGTAACCAAAACCATATTGCAAAGCAAATAGCATTAGGCTTTTTACTGATAAAAAGGGGTTATAACCCGTCATTACTCACATTTCGTGTTCTATAGGTGCCACATTTTTACTCTCAACGCCATTTTTTCTGTTCTATATTTATGGGGCTATACATATATGTAACATGTTGGCTTTTATTTAATTTTTTTTCCTGTGCCTTCACCACTCCAAATAGATAAAACCCCCTTCGTTCATTTTTGTTTTTCGGTACAATCCCATTTGTTTATACACAAAAACAAAAATTAAGTCATTGTATCTTAATTAGCTTTTTCTTATCACATGAAAGTTAAGTATAAAGTAAACAATTTTGTGAAATTCTTTCTTATGCATATACGAACGAGTAATGTGTTTTACTTACACTTACACCCGCCCGCATAATGAACCACACAGGTTGTATACTTATTAATTTGTTATATTTGTTGGGAATTTAAAAATAGAATAAAGTTGGCGTGTGTATTGTTTTGTATAAAAGAAGAGAGTTTTTGTTATAAAATAAGAATTCAAAAAATGGCGCGCGTGGCACATCCGCTAATACCCTCATGTGAATTAAGTAAAGGTTCAACTCGCACTTTCTTGTTTTAGGTACTTAACCTACGAGTGCGCAAAATATCTAACAACTTAAGAATGCAGCTTCTCAATATAACAATGACACTTCAAAGCATTGTACTTTTTTATAGCTATTTTCCTTTGATTTTGCGATAAAAAAATTATAACTTTCTGAGAAAATCTACAAAAAAAATCTAGGCAGTAACTTGTTGCAAAAAAGTAATTAAATGCAAAGTCATGAGCGCGACCTGACAAGGCTTAAAGCTATTGTAACAAATCCCTCAACATATACTTCAAAACAATAGAAAACGCTTTTTGCTCAAATTAACTATTTAAGGCTGGTCTTAGGTAAAGTCATTTTAAGGGTATATGTGCATGAATTTTACTGCTGGCTATATACTTGTAAGAATGCATTGACGAAGTCATAAACCTGACATATGACATATCATGCAAACACTTGACACTTGTGTTTGATTAATAAATTCAAATACAAAAAAATTATTAAATAAATAATAATAATGATAATAAAATACAAATGGTTTTGGTTTCTCGCTTCGTTAATGACAGCATTCAAAAGTTTTTTTTTTTTGTTTTATACATATATTTTTTGAGAAGAACACACAAAAACAACCGACTGACGCGACACTCATTGGAGACAACTGAAATGATGACGACTGTGTATAATAACTTTTATGACGCTGCTGGTTAAGCCACATTTTTTTCCGTTTTTGAATTTAATTGTTATTTCTTTGATCTTGCAAGTGTTGATTTACACTATGGAACTGACGTTCTAAATGAATTATGGCTTTTGCAGTCACATAAAATCCAAATAGTTAATTAGTGGTTTGTCAATTACTTTTGTTCGATTGTATCCCAAAGAAAAAGTATGTTAGACATTTAATATACAAAATAATGGCGTCATCGATTTCAAATTGATTGATCATGTCTATGGATGCAAATTGTGTCGAACTAACAGCTGTCATATATTTTGACGTAAGGTTGATCTACCATAAAATTTTGCAAATCGATTACCGATGAACAAAAAAAATGATCACTGTTTTTAACATTGCGAACAAAATGTCTCTAACAGAAGCTGTCACTTATATAGAAAAAAGCGCGTATAGAACGCACTCAGACTGACAGCTTGTGATATACAATGATTTTTTCCGCTACCAACTTCTTTACAATTCTGTTCAATATGGTTTAACTAATAACTTATTTTTCTCATAATTCACAGCTTAAAGTTCTATTTTCTCTGTCGTAAATTAATCTATTACCAAGCTTACCAATTTAGCCTTAACCATAATTATATTATTTTGTTAGTACCTAAGTTTTTTTCTATTTCATCTAGTTAAGCCTTTTTTGAAATGTCATAAAAACTGTACTCTCTGGTTTGTCCCCATATCGTCGTCATACACCATTGTGCGAAATAATGTTTGCACACATCACATTCGCGCTGCGCCTTAAGCTAATCATTAAAAAATTGACCCGCATTCAAAAACTGCTGGTTCGTGCCTGAAACTTAATAAACTTTACTCATTTTGTCCGTTAACAAACAAAAAAAAAATGAAGAAAAAAACCGACTCAACAAATAAAAGCCTCATTATGCGACATAAAAAGCAGGTCAACGCGTTTTAAGAGATAATAACACACTAAAACGCAAGACCACAGCAACAACAACAACAATAAATTGTTATGTGACTTTTTGACGCAACATTTTTGTTCTTTAGGCGGAGAAAAATTATTTTACCGACGGTGGCGGCGGGTGGCGCAGCTTGGTTAATAATTTTTCTATTTTGCAAGTTCATAGTTGAGAACTTTCTCACGATTTAAGGCTAAGTATTGTGCCGTCGCAAAATTTGACAAAGTAAAAATCAAATATTTTGTAAACTAAGATCCCATGGCAGGTTAATAAAGGATAAGATGTGAACGCGTTCTTTTATAACATATAATAGAATTTAATAATACGCCGTGTTCGTTTGGGACGACAAAACGTTGTCTTTTATTAGAAGTAAACCGCTTAGCATTAAGTTTTGCATCGAGGTTGAGAAAAATGCAACAATTAAATCCCTAAGCTGAAACCCGATTAGTTTCAATGTTGCTATAAACATTTTATGAACGACATTACTCTTATTTATAGATAGAAACGTCAAAATTATAACATTTTTAAGGTTTCCATGTGCATAACATATTGTTTGGTGATTTTATGCTGTCATGATGAGTTGACATCCCGATGTAGTTTTTGTTGCTAAGTTGATCTTTTAAAATGTTTAAGACAGTAACAGGGTAACAGAATTTAATAAAAATTCTTGTCAATTGTTAGAAACTAGATTTATTTTAAGAAAAGTATTCGAAATATCGGAATTTATATTTTGTTGTATGAAATAGCACACTTTTTTGGTGATTCCGCTACGCTTTATGGATAATTTAATGTTTGGATTGTTTTCGCTCTAATAACGGCACTTTGGCCAACAATGGGCGACTTCCGAGAAAATTAATATTTGGTCATGATGTGAATCAACAGCGTACGTTTATTGAAAAACCTTGCCTAAATAATATATACATAAAAATTACTTTTATAAAACATAAAATCTTAGTACATTGAAAGTTGTGCTGGTGGCGCTGATGATTTCCTCTCAATCTCAACTCTAAAAAAATAAGTTCCATGACAACTGCTCAGATGTCGCATCGGTCGTTCTTCTCAATGAGAATACTATTGTCAAATGTGATATACAATATACAAGAAAAGTGTAATGGCAAACTTTACTTTATTATTTTGACAGATGCCATTTGTCATTAGCAACTTTGATAGCTGCCAAAACCTTACAATTTGAAAAGCCATAATTTTTATCTGGTCACTTTAAATCACAATTTTTTTACTAATTTCACATCTGGAACAAATTTAATTTGTCTTGCTTATTGATTTATTCTTTCTTAAGTTCTGCGTCCGCAAGCAAGCTTGTAACTTCCGGCCCGGTGATGAAACATTTTCATTTTTGTATATACCTAATTTTTTTTAGATATATATATAAAATGCATTGTCACTGTTACTTGGGCTATCGCTGTTTTATCATCCACATCATTGTACTTGCTCAGCAGCAGTACACACAACACAGATCGAGTGCAATTATTTCTTGATTATTAACTAACGTACGTTTATTTACCTGATGTTGTATATTTACAAGTAAATTCATGTTAGGTTGATGGTTAGATCGGTGGGTGATGTTTCATGCCTCACTGGGATTTCCGCCCATATCAAAGCCTAACAATAAGTCGCATCGTTGTTAGTGTTTTATTTTTGTATTATTGGTGAAGGGCGTACATAGCGAGAATAATGAATCCTACTAACGTGGTCTGCACTTGCATTGGAAACTACATTTAGGTATGTTTCAACTTCATCATATTTTTTGTGTAATAGTTTATTACTATTTAAAGAGAAGACCTTGTATTTCCGGATATTGAAGTATGTTACCAAATAATATTTAAAAAAATTATTTTTATCTAATCAAAATTGTAATTGTAGTCACCCTGTCTTGTCAAGCAAAAAAACTAAACTGTATTACCCTCAAGTAAAAATAATTTCAAATGTTGACCATGTGTCAAAATCAAGATATTCCCCTTTTTGCGTTCCATTGGGGAGAAAAGATTGATTTATTTTGTATTTCAATTTAAATTTTGAAGACCTAAACTTTTCCAGAGATTTACTTCTTCTTGCGGCAACACTAAAACATTATTTGTATGCTATCTTTAGTCTTCTGAGGTGCATCAATCTTGAGAACATTTGACACCTTCACAATGGCATAAAAAATCAATTTTAAATCTTGTTTCATTTGCAATAAAAAATCAATTTCTTCATTGAAATCTGGATTTTCCAATGGAAAACCTCATTAGCGAAAATATATTATGACTTTTTTGTAATGATTGATAGATATAAAAATCATAACATTCATAACTAATTGTTTTCTTTTTATTTTCATAAATTTTCAGGTGGGATTGAAAAATGTGTCTCTTGAAGACAGTTGGTACTGGGCAGATAATGCGGCAACCAATTCATCTGAAAGTGACAATGAAAAACGTCCGCCTCAAGCTGAACGACTCAAAAAGCTTCAAAAACAAAATAAAGCTTTGAATGAGAAAATTCTACGACTCGAAGAAGAAAACAATCAATTGAATGTTAATCTAGAAGAACTAGATACCGAACATCAGTTAGCAATTCAGAATGTTCTAGAATTGAAATCTGACATTCAACAAAAGTACACCGCTCTTAACAATGATTATGAGTCTTTGAAGAAAGAACATGCCAACAAATTTCTTAACACTGAAAATGAAATTGAAGAATTACGTAAAAAATATGATAATCTTCAAGTTTCCTATACGAAATATGTCGAAGAAAATGTTGTACTTAAAGATAAAGTTGAAAAATTGAATTGTGAACTTGCCAACAATTCTGTGGAACATGCAAATTTAAATGATCTACTAAGCAAGAAAGACACAATCATCGCAGAGTTGAAAGATGAAGTTAACCGAAAGTCCGAATCCGAAAAGGAAGAGAAAACTCTTCTCGAAGATAAAATTGACGAGTTGGCAAAGGAACTCGAGCTTCTTCGAAATAGTCAGTTAACACCTGAGAAAAAGCTGAGCGAAAGTTCATCGGGCAAACAGAGTGTTGACGATGATTTCATTGTGGTGCCTGTGCTGGAAACAGATACCCAAGCTGCTGCAATACCCAAAAAGGAGGAGTTTGAGGAAAAAATCGACCAACTGAATAACCAAATAGCTGAGCTTGTTGCCGAAAATTCTATGTACCAATCAAAGATTCAGGATCTAGAAATGGAGAAAGGACTGTCAGTTTCACAGCTCGAGATGTCGATCGAAGAACTGAAAGTTAAACTTGGCAGAAGCGAACGAGAGGTAGGTGGTCTTCAGGACCGGTTCAATGCGCTTGATGCGGAGAAACAAAAATTAGAAGGCACCTTTGGTGAGCAAAAATCTCTTGCCGAACGTCTTCTCAAGGAAAACCAATTTCTTAAGTTGGAAATGGAAACTATCAATGAAAATATGACCAAATGTGAAGCGAACGCTTCCGATGTAGAATCCAAACTCATGATGGAGAATGTTGATCTTCAGAAAAAACTAATTGATATGGAATCAAGCCTTAATCAAACTTCAACAAGCTCCGGAAACTCTGGGGATTTGAGTCAGCACATAAGAAAGCTTTTATCAACTTACACAAAGATTGAACTTTCCGAAGTAGGCCAGGATAATCTTGAGTCGGCATTTAAGCAAATTAGAGATAAGATTTGGCAAATTGAAGTTCTTGAAAAGAACCTCTCACAAATGTCTGAGGAAATTTTGGATCTACAAGAAAACAAACTGGCCTGGGATCATGAAAAGAAGACTCTGGAAGCTGATATTGGCCAATACATCATTCAGTGTGATGAGTTGATGAAGAACAATGAAATATTGCTAAATGAGTTGGAGAATTATAAGCGAAATAAGCTAGAGACGATATCAGAGAATAATGAGGAAAATCTTCTTTTACTCGAGAATCAATTGGACGAATGTCGAAGCTTAAATACCACTCTCGAAGAGGAGTATCGTGAGCTAAACGATAAAATATCAGAGCTCGAGAATGAGAAACAGGAGCTTGTGAATCAATTGAACACCGTTCAAGACATCAATTCTACCATGGTGACTGAACAGAAAATCCTCAAACAGCAGTTGGAGGCCTTAGAAACCGAGAAGTCGAATCTCTTATTCGAATTCAATGAGATGAAATCAGGTGATAGGGAAAATGAAGTGGGTCAGCAATTGACCGAAAATAAGGAACATTGTGCGAATCTGGAAAAACAAATTGAACGTCTTAATGCAGATCTTTCGGATGCAGTTCAAGCATTGCAAACGCAAAAGTTGAGTCTTCTAGAAGCAAAAAAAGAAATTGAACAACTAGAGCAACAGCACCGCCAAAAGGACATAACTCTTTCCAAAATGGATGCCAGGATTCAAGAACTCTCCGAGGAAGATCACAAAGGATCATCGGCATTGGAATCTTTGAAGATTGACAATGAACACCTTCAAAAGAAAATAGGCTTGCTTAGCGAAGAAAAAGCATCACATTTAGAAAAACTAGCAAAACTTGAGAGCGATTTGCTGGCAAACGCTGATTTACAAAAAACCATTGAATCCTTGAACTTTGAAAAGAACGAAATCATAAAAACTCTACAATCCAAACATTCGGAAAATATGCAATACTATATGGAAATTCAGCGGTTAAGTCAATTGCTTCAATCTGCTGAGCAAGAAAAGACACAACTTTCTACAAAAACTTGCGAGCAATGTGAAAAGCTTACAGCTAAAATTACTAGCGATGCTCAGGAAACGGAAAAACTCCAAGATCAAATTACTTTCCTTCGTGAGAAGTCGGACATTTTAACTAGTAATCTATTGACAGAGCAAACGAATCAAAAATTACTGCAGCAAGAAAAAGCTGAACTGGCTGAATCGAATGCAAACTTGCGCAAAGATTTGGAACGTTTGCGAGAGCATTTAGTTGAGTTGGAAGAATCACATACTCAAGAGACAATTGAAATGCAAAGTGTGATTGATGAAACAAAGGCCCAAATGAGCATACTCCAAGGAGAAGTTTCTAAGTCTAGCAATGCTTACACATCAGCCAGGTGAGTTTCTAGGACTATTAATTAATACGATTTTTTAACAAAAACTTTCCACCAAAAGTATGTTCAGGTTAAGAGATCTCAAAAAATTCCTTCTCTTTTGCATGTTGGTAAGAAGCCAGACTGTCTCTAGGCAAATTTGATTAGGATTGATAAAAACTTCAACATTTAAGAATTTATTAGATTGCAGTCTTACAACAATTCGAAAAGAAAAAAATGATAACGAAATTGATAAAATATTAAGACTTTTACTTTCATTGTTTCCTTTCCATATCAGATCTTATAAGACATTATTTTCTTTGTTCTTCTTTATCAAAATAACATTGAACTTTGTTATTTATTTCTGAAATATTAATGAGGCTAACGTTTTTTTTATGATTTAATAATAAATAAAATAATAATCAGTCAAGCTCAAGGTTTGGTGATTTTGTCTACGAGCTTAATTATAGAAGTGTTGCTATTTGAATTGGAGCGGATGCAGCAAGGTTGCTTTATCTTTCAGCTTCTCAACAACATTTTAAAAAGTTTAAGCTGTATGAGCTTTTAACCAATAACTAGAAATAGCAATATCTTTATTTTAAAGCAAAAGCATGGTGAGGAAGGCACTTGATCTAGTAACTTTCATCTCCCAACAATTCAAGTGCTCAATTTATGGCAGATGATATACAATTTTACGCACAAACAAAAGGCAACGGATACAAAATTCTTCACAAAAAAAAACACCTTAGGTTTTGGAAATAAGAATTAAGTTTTCAAAACAATTCCAAAGATTCTTTTTCAAATTTTACTTAATTTTTATCTATCAGTGAGTGGCATTACAATTTGACTGCCTTAGACTAACATACGAATTGTACGACAAAGGACCAGAGTCTTGAGTCTTCAAATCCAGTCAGAATTTGCTTTTAAGAAATAATGTCCAATTCTTGAGATTTTAATTCGACACATTTAAGTCTTACAAAATTTAATAAAGAACAAATTCTATCTCCTGGGTTTTAAATTCTTCAATAGTTCCTTCTATGACCTTTAAGCTACATAAATGTATGTTAAAATGTTATTTTATGTATTTTACCAGGAGTGTGTCCAATTTGCTTATCTTTTTCCTTTCTATTATTCTGTGTAGCTAGTTAAAATATGTCACAAACTGCTTCGACATAAACCTCATTTTTAAAGGGGGCAAAACAAATTGCTTTAGACATGGTAATTAAAATTCGATATTTTTTAGCCAGCTTTTCACTGCTGCTATATCAACGTTGCTGCGTTTCGTTTCGAACTTTTATCACTTTGCCCTGACTAATTACCGAAACAGATACAACAGCAATGACACAAAAAAAAAAAAACGTCCACAAATTCTTATCTTTTCAGAGCATTTGTCACGAGCGCTTTTTTGCACCATATAGTATAGGTAACTTACCAATAGCAAGTTACCTTCGAATATAGTCTCATTTCATCGCCTCTCATACGCTATTATTTAAAATTTAATGGCTAAATAATTTTATTTTTCTCCTCATCCTACTCCCTCTCGATAGCATTCGTGCCAATCAGCATGCCGAAACCTTGCAAGCGCAATATGCACTCGTTACACAACAACGTGATGAATTAGTTGCCAAGCTGAGCTTGGCCGAGGATCGTGAGTCGAAAAATCAAGCTGCATTGGTGAATTTGCAGTGTGCATTGGAGCAATTCCAAAATGGTAAGTTATTCAATTTCGAATAATGTTTTTAATTTTCAGTTTTTTATTATTTTTTGTTTCTAGATAAGGATAATGAAATTAAAATAGCTACTCAAAAGATTCGTCGTGATCTTGAATCGGAACAAGAAAAGCAAAAGAAACTTGAAGCCGATATTGCTGCTTTAAATCAACAATTAGCCGATGCCAATCAAGGCTTACGAGCTGCTTCGAGACTTTCTGATCAATTAGAAAGCTCTCAAATGGCTATTGCCAAATTAAATGAAGAAGGTTAGTATTTGATGTATACAGTTTAAATTTGGTATCAAACAAATCAACATTTGGAAGTATCTAACAAAAACAACATTCACGCAAAAGTTTGTGCAAATTTCAGTGGGATTTGAGCAATTATAAATAATTTATAGATTTTTTTTTCGGCACAAACTTATCCAAAAAATTGCTAACAAAATATATGCATGGCCCTCATACTATGGTTCTTAGAGGTAAATATCAGCTGGTAATTCTGGGATTTTAAAAATTTGCAATCACTCGGAATTTCAGTTGGTATGCACTTTTTAGAATCCAAAATTTACACACATAAACCACAAGTTCATTTTTATATATGAATAATATACATAATATTTAAATAAAATATATCAATAAAAAAAAATAAATATTTTAGTATTGATTGTGCACAAACTAATAAATTTATTAAGGACATTGGACTATTTTACATACATAATATATTAATTAATTTATTTATGCTTTTTTTTCTCACCACTTTATGTTTAAAAAAAGAGTGAAATTATTTATTTTAATTTTGTACATATTTGTATTAATTTTTTCGATAACTGCACGCTTTTTTTTGAGTTTCCTTAGAAAATCTTTTCCTATGAAATCACTTAAAAGTTTTCCTTTTTTTAAATTTCAAAGCAAAACTCTGAACTCCCAAACATTAGCCTGTTTGTTTTTAGCGAATATCAACTACCAATTAATAAATAGAAAAGTTTAACCGGCTTGACAATGTTCAAGACAGGAAAATGAATTATAATTAATTTTTTGAAAAGCAGAATTTAATATTTATCACTTGTAATAGAAAAAAAATGAATTCGCAAGTTGATTAAAAAAGCATTTTAAAAGTGGACTAAACTCAAGTTAATCCTACTCTAATCTGACTAATTTGCTTTATAATTAAGTTAAAGAAGTACTCGGAAGTTTAAATTTATTTTCTTTCATCAATAAATTGTTTGTGGATTTTAATACTTTTGAAAAAATCTAATGGTATGAAAATATTCAATGATTTGTATTTTATGTTCAGTCCCTGGCCATATTATTAGACGCAAAAGTATTTAATTATTTATGCAAAATCTTAATTTCCAGTAAAATCAGGTTTTCGAATATTGTAATGCATTTAAATTTTTTCGAGAGAAAATCATACAAAATTCTTAAAAGTGTTACATACAACCCACCGTCATTTCAAAACTACTCTCTTCATTGAGATGGTTCAGACGGTTCTGAGTTCTAATTTATGTCACCTAAGTGTTTCTTACAACCATTTTCAATTTAAAGAATGATTTCAAAAAATTCCCATGTAAAAGTATTTTCAATACTTTTTGATTTTTGTGATTTGCACATTTTCAGAAGTTGTGGAGCTACAACTGGAACTTGAATCATCATCGATAAGATTCAATAGGGATAAAATTGAATTGTTTGATTCTTCGCTTTCATCGCTTTCAAATAAAAATTGCAAATTATAAAAGTTTTTAATAGAGAAAAGAAATACAAATTAAAATGAATACTTCGATCAACCACAGCAGCTTCCATTTTGGGTATTTGTTTATATTTTTTTTGCTTCGAAATGTCACTTTTGAAAGAACGAATTTGACACTGCTACCAAACTTTAAATAATAAAAAATATGATGATCCAATGCTGTTTTATTATCATGATCTGATCCGGATCAGATCACGGTGATAATAAAACGCGGCTAATATGGCCAGGGACTGTAAATCTATTCATCACTTAAGCTACGAGTAGAAGGCATACAAAAGCCGCAAACGTTTGCTGTTCTGACGTTATTTTAACGTCATTATTTGCGAATGTCGACAGATATCATCTGACAGTCTCCATACGCACGCAAATGGTTTGCGGCTTTTTGGATATCTCCAAAACACCTTCCCATATTTTTTGCGACAGATTATGACCTGAAATTGTCGCCCGTAACCAAGAAACAAAACAAAGAATTGATCTTTCGACATTCTCATAAAACCGTGGTATAATTCTGGTACAATCTCACGCAGTTCCAGTAACTAATTCGCGTAGAATTCTCTCTGGCCATACAAAAGCCAGACCTTTGTCCACACACTGCGCACACGTAATTACTCCAAACAGATTTTTGGCGACTTTCATGTTCTTCAATCAAATCCAATGCTAAAACAGCAATAGCAGCCCACTCTCTTTTCGACATTTTGTATTAATGTAAGCTCCTTATTAATTAAATGCATGTACGTTTTAAACTTCGTGAACAATCACAAGCCTTAAGCAAAGGACATTATAAAACAATCTTTTATATTACCGCAAAGCTGCATATGATCACAAACAGGTCATGTGCGAATTTTTCCACATATCTAGTGAACACGTCACAGATTGGTCGCAAAGTTTGCTCACTATTTGCTTACACTTAATGCACAAGCAAATCAACGCAAAACAAATTTACGACTTTTGGGATAGGTTCCGCACATCGTCTTTTATGTGAGTTTGCTTACAATGATTTACGTGAACCAATGGTCGCATTCACAAAGCTAGTGGCTACGTAGTCAAAATTCAACTAGCTTTGTGAATGCAAAACTACACTACAAAGCTAGTCAATCTGAAACTGTCATATTATTGACAAATGCAAATATATAAAATGAGAAACATTTTTGCCTTGATAACTTTAACTTATCTTTTGTGTTTTTAAATTCAATGAAATCAAATTTAATACACAATTTGAATGATTTATATTTGTATTTAAATATTGAACAATTTATTTCATTTTGAATTCGTGTTACTTTACCGAGCAGCTGATTGTGAAACGCCAAAACCATTCTCCACTAACTATGTAGCCGAATTTTTTACACTACGTCGGAGGGGAAATTTCAACTACTTTTGTAGTTAGATTTAGCCAATCAGGATCCTTTGACTACGTAGCCACTAGCTTTGTGAATGCGACCAATTGCTCTGCTTTTTAAACTTTTTACGTGACGTCAGAACCACGGCTTTTTATATGCCGTCTGCTCGTAGCTTTAGAGCCTTACTGAAACTATTTTCAATTGCACTAAAATTCATACTTAAACTTATGAACAGATTTTAAGTTCCGTTGTATGTACATATATATTTGAAAAAAAGTCATTCTTTCTTCTTTCAATAAAATACCGAGTCTCCAAACTTTAAGTCATCACGGATTACTACTTAAATTTTACTAAAATTTCATGTACATATTATAATTTCCAATCAACTTCATTCATGATTTAACCTCTAAATGTAAACATAAATTCACAGACCTAAAATAAGATTCAACTGTGTTTCATTTTATTGAAAATTGTACAAAATGCATTTTTGTATCAAAGTAAAACTTTTAATATTTTTTGTACAATATTTTCCTCTTCTTATTTTATAAATTTGTGTTTTTATTTTGATTTAATTTTTATATTTTTTTAATAATCTTTGATTTACTTGTGTTTCGTCGTCCAAAATCGTTGTTTTGTTGATTTTTATTTTTGATTTTTTCAAATGACGAGTAACAAGGCAATCTCAATTTGTAACTGTGACATTTTTTATTTTATCTAGTCACGTTACAAGGTGGGATTACCTCATACTCGTTACGTTCTTCAAATTATTTTTTTTTTTATTTTAAGTTTTTAATATAATAATAACTTTGCTTTAATCTATTGTGTCGTTTGTTATTCTTAATTTAATTTATATGTGTTTTTTTACAAAATTAAAACTTAAAGCATGTTGAATAATAATAAAAATAATAATGATAATAATTAACAAATATGATAAAATATGTGCATCGAACTAACAAGGGACAAAACTAAATTATTCGGTTGCCCAGGTGAGTATTACATTAGGTACTGGTGTATATATTTTCAAACCCAACCAGTACCTATGTTATACTTTTCCTAGGCGACACGAGAATGCTGCATGAACGAGAGAATGGAAATATCTTAAATGACAAAATTAAGAAACATCGCGAAACTAAAGTTTTATAAATATTGCATTTTTTATTAAATAAAATTTAATATTTTTTTGCATGATGAAATTTTCTAATATAATGTTTTTGCTTTTTAAACAATATAGTCCGCAAATTGATGGATAAAAACACATCACTTAGTGAAGAGCTGAGCAAAAGTGAATCTAGTCAAACGGATAAGATCGATAAAAATCTTATTAAGAGCCTTGTAATTGGATATGTGGTTAGTGGCAATATCAACGACAAAAATCAAGTGCTACGCATGATAACTTCTGTGTTGGACTTTAATCAAAACGAAACCGATAAAGTTGGACTTAATAAGCAGCAGTCAACTTGGTTTGGATCGATTATACCACCAATTC
Source organism: Eupeodes corollae (assembly GCF_945859685.1). Lineage (NCBI taxonomy): Eukaryota > Metazoa > Arthropoda > Insecta > Diptera > Syrphidae > Eupeodes > Eupeodes corollae. Next base: position 24,510,282 of record NC_079148.1, on the reverse strand, counting down.
CAGGTAATACAAAATATTCATAAATGGTTATCTCTTAAGCATGATATATTGTTTTCATAAACTGGGTTTGTTTTAAGGGTTTCCTTACTACTAACCTTTGTAACAATCAAATAATTGGTGTTAAGAACTTAAACTGCCTTGTTAATCTTTTTTTGTAAATATTTTTGTTTGTTTGTTAGGCACTCAAACAAAAGACAATCTTGTCCAAGCTTTTGTACATTTCCTTGAACAAGAATCACAACCAAGATCTAAGTCGAATAATGTGCCCAATCTATTGAACATTACAACCCAAAGTACAACATCTAACAACAATTCGAGTGGAGCTTCTGCCACATCAGCAACTAGTTCCAGTAGAAAATCATCAAATTGTGATCCTATGGTAAGACCATCGACAGCAGGTACAGTTCAGCCAATCCTATTGAATACAACAGTCCTAGATGATTTTACTCCATCGAGAAATTCCAGTTCAATACTTAAGGATATCCTAAGTGATTCCTGATATAATATTTAATTCCAATAATAATAATAATAATATGTAAACGTAAAATTATTTTTTAAATAAAATATAAAATTTTTATTAAGCTCTGTGAATGTGAGAATAAAATGTATCAAATGTTTTTATAATTGATTTTAAATAAAAAAATATATAAATATTATTAAATATAATAATAATTGTAATTAAGTAAATAAGTTGTTTGTTATTTTGTTTTGTATATGATAATTAATACTTTTTCTCATAATAATAATGCAAATATACATAGTTTCAGTTGATTTTGAATTAAATTACCCCTAAACATCAAAATCTAAGTTGAAATGATCCCAAGTTTGTATTTCTTCGAAAAGTTTCCTCCCAGGACTCTCTGTAGGGCTGCATTGGCAATGACCAATTAATTGATAATCAGGTGCAATATATCCACTCTCGACACCCCTTAAGCAAAATAAGTAACAAAAATTAGTGACAATTGATAACAAAAGGAAGTAATTAATTTACTTTTGTATAATTTTTTTACAAGCTGCTAGACTCGTCGCTGAAGGAAGCTCTCGCATAAAGCATCCAACAAATGAAATACCCACAGAAATGTTATTGTATCCTTTTGCGTGTGCACCAACAACACCCCATCCTTTTTAAATAATAAATAATAAAATTTATATGAGTTTCCAATACTTTGGGATAGTTTAAAGATAGATAGTCTATTTTCTTATTTCCTTAGGCGTAGGTACTCTCAAAAAATAGATTCGATTAATTTGTTATCAGGTTTTTTTTATCAAAACTATGGACTTTACAATATTTAACATAATTTATTGAAGTAACAGAAATAACTTCTTATCAATTTTAATGACGTCAAAATGTATAATTATAATTTCCTTACCTCTTCCCTCATAAATATTGCCATCGTTTCCAATCAAAAAATTATAAGCTATATCATTCCATCGACAAGATTCAATATGAAAAGACTGTATAAATTAACAAAAAAAAAAAGAAAGAGAAAAATATGATAAACAATCCGAACACAAACAAACTCCATGATATGAGTGATACCATCATTCAAAGTGAAGGTTTTATTTGTACATACTTGAATGTTTCTTATAAGAAAAATATTATCTGGCATAGATGTGGCCATTTCGGTGGCGGAATGTGCTGAAAGAAGAAGACAAGTTGAGTTAAAAAAATAATAATAATGAGAGATAAATATTTCAATTCTTACAAATTATAACCAATTCAGCTGGTTTAGAGAGTGTCTGGTAGGGTTCCATGGGCTTCTGTGCAAGCCATCTGCGTCGTTCGACTATATGCAAAACATGTTGGGCTAACTTGCGTTCTGTTAAGTATTTCATTAAAAAAGAAAGCCCTGGCTATGCTTCATTTTATCTTACTAATGTTACTGTCTAGAAAAGCATCATCTCTACAAGATTCCTCCTCCTGAGCCGATCTCTCATTTTCTTTCTTTCCCTGGTGTACAACTTTAGATTCATTGGTAGTAGAAGGAAGCGATGTAGGAAGATTTGAATGAAAATTCTTTGAACTGCTATTGAATATTTTCTCTATATAACCTTGGCTAGGATTAGTTATGTGAATAGGGCCTGTGATGTAAGTAACATTGCCGATATGAACTTGGCTCGAGTTCTCTATATGCACATTGCCAACAGTTTGTATGCTACTATCTTTATTGAATATATGTTGAAGAACTTCTGATTGGATGGGAACATTCGATGTATTGCTAGAGCTAGTTAGACTCATTTTTCGTGAACCTATTTGTGGGAGTTTCTTATTAGGCATTAAAATACTAACATTTTTACTAACCTTCTGGATCTTCTAGATTCAAAGAACCAAGATCATAATCACTGTCAACTACAGACGAGGAAACGGCAGTACTTTCGGAGAGAATTGATTCTTCGTCATCATCGTCGTCGTCGTTGAAACTTGATGTATTAATCCATTGGCTCACCAATTCTGATTTAGTTTGTTTTTGATCTATTTGTTTGTTTTCTACAAACTTATCATCACTTGTGTTATTATTCTCTTGTGTCAGTACTTTCATCATGGTTATTTTGATTTTTGGAACACAAAGTTATACAAAGAGCGAGGTGTTTTTTATCAGAAATAAATTACGAACAAAATAAAGAAATTGTTTTGAAAAATATCATTGAAATCAAAAACACTCTAGTATATATAGAGTGTTTTTGATTGAAATGTTCTACTCAGCCATCCTACCATACTACTGAAACTGAACAACTGATAAGAATGACGTTTAATGATTTGACAGTTAAGTGAATGTGTTCAGAGTTATGTTTGATTTTTTTAAAAATAATTTGTCAACATTAAATTTTTTTGTTTTCATTGCTTTGCTTTAAATTTGTCTAGAAAGACTAGGCGCGCACATGCAACTTTTTCGAAACCAAATAGTTTGATCGTTAGTTGCCCAAACATCGCGCACATAAGCAACTCCAAAAGCAATCAACGAAATAAACCAATACACAGGAAACATTTATTCACTTTTTATATCTCATAAACACGAAACGAAATTGTTCCAAATCTGTCCTATTCTTTCGCTTATAAAAGAAAAGAGCAGATATATTGTTGGAATTCAAAATCATATTTTTTTTAATACCATAAGTCAATACAAATTTCTGGAAATGGATTTTTACAAATTGGCACAACACAAAATACCCCCAACAAAATTGTGGCTGCGATTTTCCTTTTTTTGGTTTCCTTTTGCTGCCATTTTTGATGGATGTTAACTTTTTTCAATGGAAATAAAACATCTTTTAATTCTACTTTACTTATTTATTTTTAGTAAAACAAAAATAATAGATCTTCAGTAACTAACTTTATGCTTATACCTTCTCATACCTAACATTCTAAATGACATTCTTATTATAACTAATCATAAAATGAACTTATTCCTTTATTTATTCCTTTTAACTTAATACGTTCAGATTGAGGTCTCGTGGTTAACGTAAATAATTTAGGCCTACTAAATCACTTATTTCATCAATTTAACCGCCAGCACTGCCAAAGTCCATTAGAATGGTCGATAATACCGCGTCCATTTGGTCCCATCGCTCCCACACTATTCGCCGCATCCAAATACAAATAAGCTTTGTATTTCTTCATTAATGCAATTACCTCAGGCAATCGGACAATCAAACCCTCCATACTGAAAACACCTTGGACAATAATCAACATTTTTTCCCATGGTTTGCCTGTTTTTGGCTCACCATTAATTGTACATTGTCACAGAACACTGTTCAAATCTTTCATGTTTTTGTTTTCTGAATACTTTTGTTGTGGCTCCTGACAATCGAATGCCAAGTATAATCGATGCATGATTCTTTTCCCAAGTAGTTGTACTTCAGTTCAGACATCGTGTTTCTGTTCCAGTGAACTCGAATGGCCAACCGTAGTCCTTGATTATGATATCCTCTGCCCCAGGGACACTGAAAAATCGGTGGATTCCAGCAATCTCGAGCTCTCCGATAGATATAGCGTAATAAGAAGCTCTCGAAGGCATCGTAAAGCGTACCATAACCCTGAAAACAAAATTAATTTCAGACTCAGTCAGTTCGTGGATTTCAAATCGATTTAAATCGTCATCTTACCTCTCGATTATTTTCTTTCGCTACTTTTCGGTCGCACATCAATTGATTGCTGTAGCCCAATATCATGAGCTGGTGAAATCCAAGATATGTTTGGATGAAGATTTGCTCCGATTAGGAATTAGGATCATCATAGAATCCAATCTTCCTGATACTGCTGCTCCTGTGGCTGCTTTTCCGTTGCAGTGTTGTTTATGTTACTTTTTATTGTATAAATTTGCATTTGCAGTCTGGTTAATATCATTCGGATTCGACGGCGACAGCGTTGTTTTACTCTTAACATTCCCATTTGTGAGAGGCAAAATTCCATTTGAAATAGTTGTGCCGTTTGATGAGGATTACGCTTTAAACGATGACGCACTTTGATATGATTGAAGTACATAATAATCTGAAAATAAAAAAAATTTAAAATATGTTTTTTTTTGAGTTACAAATAATAATAACCACCTCCTTTCAGTACATAAATACATTTGACGTTTAAAAAGTAGCAAATTGAATTATGAAAACAAACTTACGAGAAGGATATATTATTCTGCGCGTCTGGAAGTATCCTACTAACCTCGTCACACTTTAAAGAATCATTCGACTGATATGCACTCATACAAACATACGAAAGAAACTATTTAGTTGCATGTGCGCGCAGTTACGTGTATCATAGTAGAATACAAACATTTTGTATGGGTTTAAGCAACTAAAAAATTTTCACAATCAATGTATGAAAGAGAAAACTAGTAAAATTGAGATTTAAGGTGGTACCCTTCCTTCAGAATTTTTTGTGAAAGAAAACATTGACTAAATTTTTTTCTCTGTTGCACTTAAAGAAAATTATTCAACGATTTAGTTGAATGTGCGCGCAGTTACCTTTAATTCCTTGTGACACAAACTAAGGAATTGGTTTGGGGTGATCGTTTAGTTTGTGTCAAAACACAAACTAAAAAGTTGCTCGAATTAGCGACCGAATAGTTTCTGCATGTGCGCGGACTCTCGTATAAGTCTATAGTGCTCAGTTTAGAAACCAAACAGTTTCGAAACTAAAAGTTGCATGTGCGCGCCTAGCCTTAACTGAGATATAAAAGATTGTGCCAGAATAATAAATTATTTGGGGCGACTTTCCATTAACGCAGCACGAATTTCCTTCAGATTTTTTTTTACCGTGCTGCGGTAATGGAAAGTTGAGCCAATTATTTTATTAGTAAAACAAACGCATATTCTTGGTTTCTTTCGAACTTTTTCGTTCCTAATTCATAACACAAGTAACATTGGAGAGATCGGTTTGTACAATTAATTAATAAAGTTGTAAATACTAAAATTAAGAACAAAAACTTTTATCTTGTTTTGACTTTGCCGTTCGTCAGTAAAATTTGAAGATGTCACAAATTTACCAAGTGGAGACGAAAATTTTAATTTGACAAATTTAAATCTGAACATAATAAGTATTAAAAATAAGACTCTATGTTTTGAAATGCTTAATGATAATAAATAAATACAAAAACAAATACAAATACAAATACAAAATGCTATAATATACAGTTGTGTTCATAAAAATAGCAGCGCTATCAAAATAAAACAAAACAGGCCTTCAATGTCAACGTTATAATACATTTCATTAAACTTCTGATAACAAACTAAAATATTTTATTCATAATAACAGAAAATAAGTATTATCGATTTTTTACCGTTAGCTATGTCACAGTAAAAACTGTTTTTTAAATATATGGCTGTTCATAAAAATAGCAGTGCACACAAAGAACTAGATTTATTACGTAAGAAGTAAGAAAAATTGTAATAAGTTACATGAAAGTGTACAAATAATGAAAGCTTACAATTATTTCTTTGTTGCATAACCATTGTTTTTTATGATGCTCCGCATCTACGTCGCATCGAGTCCACTAAAACCTGACACCTTTCGACAGTATTGCGTTCCACGAATCACGCATTGATTGCCACAATTATTTCGAATTTTAGGGTTTTGCTTTATGAACTAAGTTCTAAACATCCTCCCACAAATTTGCTATGGATTAAAGTCGGGGGATTGAGCGGGTCACTCCATTACGGATAACTTCTTCGGCGCAAACCATGGTTTTGCCTTTTTTGACGTATTATTTGGGTCATAGTCTTGTTGGTATACCCAAACCAACGGCATTTCCTCCTCAGCATAGGGTAGCATAACCTCCTCGAGAATGTTTACATACCCGGTTGCATCCCGCATAGCCCCCATGAGATAAATAGATCCGACCCCGTAATATGAAAAGCAAGCTCATTTCATAATTTTTCCTCCACCATGCTTCACTGTGTTTATAGTGTACCGTAGATAGTATGCTGTATTTTAGGGTCTTATCACATATTCTCGAAGACTCTTGGACCCAAAAAGGACGACTTTGCTTTCATCGCTTCACAGAACATTCCTCCATTTCTCTTTTGCCCAATCTTTATGCGCTTTACCAAACTCCATTGTCTTTGCCACATTCCTATTCGTCAAGAATGGTACCTTACGTGGACTTTGGGCCGACGTCTTCGTATTGTGACAGCGCTAACAAACAGTTGAAGTCCATTTCTTATTTTCCTAGAACCTATGAGAGGGTTCTGTTTTGCTAACTGAACAAATTTTCTGTAAGTTCTTTCAGTAGTCATCCTTTTTGGGCCTCGCGTTTTCGGTTTATTTTAAATTTAATGACCATTTTTGCTGAGCAGCAGAGGATGTCTTAGATATTTTGGTAGGTTTTTCCCTCCAAACGCAGTTTTCGAATAAGCAGTGTCTTGACCGTCCGATTGTTTATTTTTGAGCTAATATTTATTAATTTTGTATATGCTATTATGGTACAAATACTTAAATACTTTATACAGTATAATATTAACTTACTGAAAAATAAAAAAAGTTGTATTTTTAAACCTTTTCAATTATAAAATCAAAAGCACTGCTATTTCTATGGAAACACTACATCCAGAGAATTTGAAATAATGAATGTTCACCGGGAAAAGTAGAGTATAACTTCAAGTTAATAGTCTCTAATATGAAAACAAATGACAGTTAGATGCAAGTAACATGTCAATTTTTTTTGTAAGAATTTCCGTTCTTAAAAGAATTGAATATCTAATAAAATGTGAACACAACTGTAGATTAATATGTTTATATTTGCTATAATTTTGACTTCTGCTTTTCTCTTCATTCTTATAATTCGGAATTAAAATTCTTCTGCACTGTTCTCGTTTCTCTCTATCTAACAAATGTAAATTCTGTGTAAGGCACCCCGTTTTCTGCACAAATTAAATGCAGATACATGTAAATCCACCATAAGGATGAAGGTATATTATTTAAAATAGAAAACTTCATCAACCAGATGCCGTCAACAGTTCCAACACCATATCCTTCATGAAATTTTCGGATATTTGTGGCATAATTTTACAAAATAAGACGTGTGGCAAGTATCAATTTTTGTAAAGTGAATTAAGTGCTAATTTTTCATAATTTGTGTGTATATAAAATGTATAATATTTGGTTGGAGCTTTTTTATATTGGTTTTAGTCACAAGGTGGCGTTGGATGTTTTATATACAAAAGTAAGGTTGGAAAAAACTGCAAAAGCTTACGTCACGAATATATGTAGTATTATAGATTTAATATACAAAGATAATTTCACCATTTCATTAAATACATTTAATGTATTTTGAACAGCATTTTAAGCATTACTGTACAGAATTCGTTGAACACACTCCTTCACATGTGGATTCAAAATCAGCTGTCACTGTCAGTCTGGTCTCTGGTCTACCTCTCTTTTGGGCTTTGACAAGTCACGTCTTACGAAGGGTTTTTGGTTTTGGTTGAATCGAAAAAATGCTAATTTTGTCCTGAAAAGAAAAATAAATAAAATTAAATTATAATTAATTACCAACCTATCACAAGTAGAATAACAAATGTCTGCTTTAAAGTTATTGTCGTTCACAACGAGCTGTTTAGCTCGAAGTGGTGTTGGACGAAGTCAAAATAAATATCTCCTACCGACCGGCATATCAATTTTCAACAAAAACTACATAAATTCCTGGGCACCTAAGCAATCAGCCTTAACCTATCCACTTAATGGTGAATTGAGACTTCTGGCAACCACTCCATTTGGGCTGAATAATTATTCTAGCAATACTCCAAAATTCAGTACAAAACGTCCAATCAAAGCAGATGACAGTGACAAGTCAACCCCATTAGTGGACCCTACCAATGCTGATGATTTAATTTTCGGTGAAGCTTCGAAATTAACTCAGTTCCAGAAGTTTAAACTGATGTACAAGAAGTACTGGTATGTCTTGATTCCAGTGCATGTAGTAACTTCTATAAGTTGGATTGCCGGCTTCTATTATCTTTCAAAGAGGTAAATCTTAGATTAAATTTGGTTCTTTAAAACATGAACTTATAACTTTCTAATTCTAGTGGAGTTGACATTCCATCCATGCTCCAGTATATACATCTTAGTGAGACAATAATTGATAAGGTCAAAAATTCAGACATGGGTCATTACGCAATAGCATATCTATGCTATAAGGTGATAACACCATTGCGGTATGCAGTGAGCTTAGGTACTTAATAATAGCATTTATGTTTTCTTTTTTTGGATTGAATCCCTACAAGCAAATACCTAAAATATTTTATTGACTTATTTTAGGCATGACAACAGTTTCTATTAAACGACTGGTAATGGCGGGTTACATTAAACCAATGCCAACTAAAAAAGAATTTATGCAAATGTACGAGAAGCAAAAAGCAGATCGCGCGAAGCGCAAGGAAGATGAAGCCAAGGCCTCAAAGGAATAATAATGGCTATAAAGTTTTACATTGTTTTTTTTTTCATAATTATAAAATGTTAAATACCCATGGTTGCGGAAATCGTTATTACTAATTTGTTTTATGCAGCCAAACAAAAATTAGGTACCAAAAACAATGACCCGGATTTTAAAACTTATTAGTATCAATGTTTTTTGATCCGTACATTATCTGTTTTAAAAATAACTTTCCAAATATGAGACCTAGAAAAAAAACAATCGAAGCGGTAAGCAATCATATGCAGCTTACGTTTATTTAGATTTGATTTCATATGTGGAGCGGATACAAGTATACTTGCTCTTAATAGACTGTTAATACACCAGTTCCTATCCATTACCTTTCAAATACCCATGTTTTGGAATCAAAAGTTATAGTTACAGTAACCGGCTTAAGTGCTAAACTTTTTGTACAAAATGGGCTACAATTTAGGCAGGTCAAATCTCTGGACTCTGTCTCTAAAAACTCTATAACAGCCCATAATCGTCGACTCTAATGGAGATGGCAAAAAAGTTTAATATTCACCTTTGCTGAGTGCCGGGCCATAGAGACATTCCAGGTAACTGTGAGGCATATGAACTCGACAGGAACGGTACAGCGCAGCCCATCCTACCACGTTTGGCACATACTGGCATACCAATCGCTACTTGTTAACTGTTGTTAATGCAAGACGCTATGAAGAATATAAACACCAGGTGTAACAACATCACCACTCGCCAGGTCACAAAAAACATCTTGCCAACACTACACTTAAAGCGATCAAGGTGTTTGCTATCTCTAAGCAGATCGTATATAAGTTCGATAATAGGTGTCATAACCGGACACTTACTAATAGGAAAGCACACCACGTAGTTAGGCTTATTCTCAAATGACTTTTGCAGAAGCTGTATGGACGAGGAGAAAACAGTTCTTCACCTTCCCTGTACATGTACAAAAACGCAAGAATTACCTAGGAGATTTTTCTCTAACGATCTAAATTATATCACTATAATCATTCTCTCACGTTTCGTAAGGGATTCAAACTGGTTCCATTGAGCTAGGAGGAAGCCTCACGATTCATGTAGTATCACAATGGGCCATTAAACTGGCCTAAGTGTGTCCGATTCCATTTTGGACAGACACTTAAACCTTACCTAACCTAGGCAGGTATATTAAGGGATATTTTGAGATTAAATAGTAACAAATTTTGCATCGAAAACCATTAATTCCTCTAAAATGTGGGCATAAAAGTTTTTATTTTATAATACACCGCCTCTTAAGTTAGATAAAATTAATATGTACGATGTTTTTTGCTTAAAATCTCCACAAAATTGTGAAAAAGATAGTGAAAGGCAATTGGGTAAAAAAAATTGCTCGAAATGTTTCCCTTCCAAGTTATTTGGAAACGGTTTGCATTTGATTTTAAATTTCGTTGAGTCGGTTTCCTAAACACGGGATCTTAAATAATTAGTTTTAAACTATGTTTTCTTTATAAATACGGGTAAAAATGCTTAGATCAAAAGCGAACTAAACAATAGCTTTCCATTTGGGAGTTGTACATTCTTGAATTTTTAAAATTAAGTTGAGCATACATACATTCATTAGGTGGCGCAACAGTCCATGAAGAACCAGGGCCTAGTGACTTACAACTCTCAACCATTCCTGTGTGCGAGCAATGTTGTCAGAGATGACAAGAATTAATCTTGAAGGATTTGTCAATTCCTCGCAAGAGGCAGTACCCGCGAAAACTTTTTTTTTTAATTAAGGTGTCACAGGCAGACACAAGACCCCTTGCATGACAGTCCAATGCTCTTTTGTTTAAATTCATTTGTATTTATTTAATCCCAAACCTATCTTAAAGCTAGACAAAAATTCATAAAACTATCCTAATTAAACATAACTTACAACTAACTTACTCGTCCCATAAGGACACTCTGAGTTAAACTATAACACTAACTACTAATGCCTTTCGGCCCTAAGATCAATTTTACTTCACTTTAAATTTTATTTTGTATTTATTAGAAAATTTTGAAAAAAAAACTAATATCAAGATCCTTTTTTTTACTTAAAAACTACTTAAAATAAGGTCCTCAATATAAAACTTAAAGCTATCTAAAACTACCTATTCTACCTATAAACTAATTAAAACTAGAACAACCACAGCAGCAAATCTAACTCTCTAACGTTTTTTGTTTTTCATATTTTGTTGTCTTTTTTTTATTTATTTTTATTCCATGTTATATTTTTTGTATTTTTTTTGTGCCACCATGGCTAATCTACTTAAATCTAAACCCTAAAACTATAAAACAAGTATGTAAGCCGGCCAAGGCTTAAAACCCCATCCCGACTACCCACTATCAAGTGCCGATTGAAGCCACCAAAACTGGTTCTCCTGCATCACCCTATCAGTTCGGTCCCGTTCGGACACAGCTCTACTGAAGCGAAGGAGCTCTGCTCCACATTGTACCATGACGTCCTGATTGTACAGTAGTCGCCTATCCACTTTTCTTCGTCGGTCGTGGTAGATTAGCGAAACTGACAATCTATCCTTTATCAGACCGCATCTATCTAAAAAGATTAATGCCTCTGGTGGAATGAAGCCCCTCAAGCGTGTACTTTCAAAATACTCGTCGTTCGGATAGAACGCCTCGAAAATTAAATTGTCGGTCGAAGACATAGCTCTTGCAATGTGACCTCGAACGAGTTTTATCACGAAATTGTCAATTCTCTTGGTTCGAGCCCCGTTGTATAGGACCTCGTTGAAATAATATTGCATGTAGGATTATTCGGCTGTTCGATATAAGCCGGTACAGCGTCGTAAACACTGCCGCTCGAACACCCGAACCTTCTCCATCTGGGAAGCGGAAACGCCAAACCACACAGAACAACCATAAACGATCAGTGGCCGTATGAGGGCCATGTAGCAAATTACCTTCACCCTGGGTACTGCTTAAAAACAGCCGTTTCGTCAGAGCGAAGGCTACTCTAGCCCTGGTCAGAGCAGCATTTATATGTCTGTCGAAATATAAATACTGATCTAACCAGATACCGAGGTACTTCACTACACTTTTGCTCGCTAATCGCTGCCTGTGAAGATCAACGATGACCATCTTGCGCCAATTCTTACACGTATCCCTCGTGGCCCTAGCCAACGAAGTCCGGAACAGAATTGTCTCTGATTTCTGGACATTTATTTTCAGTTTCCAATCGTCGCAATATCGCTGAATCTTGTCGAAATCAGGCTGCAAGAGAATTCTAATAACCTCAACCTTTCGGGCCGTTCTGTACGGAATTAGATCGTCGGCGTACGCAATTGCCTTTGTAAGACTACCTATCGGATCGCTGGTGTAAATGCTGAAGAGAATCGGCGAATTCACCGCTCCCTGTTGAAGACCATTTTAAATTGAGAATGTTGTGGTAGAAGTTACATTGCCACTTTTGAAAACAAACTTTCTACCGTTAAGCATATCATAAAGTATATACAACAATGGCTTGCTTATGCCAAGCCTGCTCAGTTTTAGGTAAAGACCCTCTAACCATACGGTGTCAAAGGCCTTTTCCAAATCAACCAGAACAGTATTGTTGTTTTGATTTATTCCATCGGATTTTAGAAACGAGTTTAGACGCAGCATGAATTGTGTCATGACCCGCTTTGAACCCGAACTGTTTATCCGAATTATATTGTTGTCCGCAGCCCACTTAGTGAGATCCCTATTGATGATCTTTTCGAAAACTTTGTTGATATTCGGAAGAAGACTTATCGACCGAAGATTTGACGGGTTTGAGTTGTTCTTTCCTTTTTCGGGAGAGGATGAACCACAGCGGTCTCCCAATGCACTGGATAATATTGCATTATTCAGTGCATTATTGAAGAGTGTGGTGTAAATGTCAATTGCCTCCATCGGTAAATGTCTTAGTACAACGTTTGATATACCATCGACATCTGCTGACTTTCTGTTTTTTATCGAATTGAAGACTAACAAGGGACTTGGTCCCGTTTGCTCGGCGATTATGGCATTTGCCAAAGAATCGTCATTGAACCGCATGAAGTTCAAAGCACTAACCATCTTCGTCGGTTTAGAAGAAATATGGAAACAAATTTGAACTTGATTCGTATATTTTGTTTCTGTTTGACATAAAGCAAAGTAATAACAGAAAATGAATTGTAGTTTTTTCCGCCAAACCTACAAGAGGCAAACGTAGCTAAAGAGATGGAATCAATTTTAAGAGGAGTTGTGTATGAGAATAAGAATCCACTAGCAGTTCGTTTCAATTAAATGTTTATATACTTTTTGAGTACAGCTAACAGTTGTTTCTATTTTTTTCACCAATATCAGTTTAGGTATCCAACTCTCTAAATAAGGTGTCTAAAAATTCACCTATCCAGGCTACCCAATCCAACATGAGATTGAACGCAGCCAATAAGTAAACCTTTTTCTCAAGTCACAATACGATTCGCGCGAATTCGCTTCAATTTGTTCGGTGGTTAAGATTGTCTCATTCTGTCACATTGACACTTGTAGATGTCATTTTTGGCTTTTTTATTTTACTTCTTCTAGTTCTTCGTCTTTGGAAAAGATAAGACCTGAGACCTAGACTAGGAAATACGAAAATATACCTCAATTTATTTAAAGTTTTCCTGGCTCTATAATCTAAAGTTGTTAAAATTTTGTATTACAAATGTGATATGTGTGACTTACTTCTCAATTCTTTGAATACCTGTCTATTTCAACAAAGAAATTTCAAAAGGAAAACTCATAGAAGAATGAATTCAACCTGATAACAAATACAATACATATCGAATTGTCTTGGTCTATGGGCGGCTCCTGACTTAAACTTAAAGCTATAATTAAAAGATTAAAAACAAAAGAATTTGTCTTGTTGTTTAAGTCATCGTTTTGTTTTCCTGTATCTACGTTTCTTCTTATAATCCGGAATCTAAAATCGATCGCTGCTTTGACGTTATTCTACGAAAAAATAAAACATAAAAACTAGGAACAAAATTGTGTATTAAAGTTGACCTTGGCATTAAATATATTATAGTGTTTTATACACTGTGTCATCAGTTTCGGAAATGGATATAAGAGGCAATATTGGCAGACCAACGATGACGAATATTCCAACAGTTTCTGAATCAGTAAACACAACTCCACTGCTTGTTGGTTTATCTATAATCCAACAAAAGTTTAAACAAGGGGAGATTCCATCAATGGTATGAAATGATTTATTATTGATTGTTAACAGTCATTAAGTTGTTGATCGTTTTTTATAGTTTAAAGTAAACAAAAACAAAACATTCAAATTTCAATCTAGATAAATGATCGTTATAAAATAAATAAATAAAAGGGGCACGACAGATTGAGGAATAAAAATACGTAGTGGCTTTTTATGTTGACCATTGAACCCATCCGAGCGTTAGTTAAGATAATACCTATGAATTTTATAAAGAAAACTAATGGTCTTGGTAGAATAATGCGTCATTTTTTGCCAATACGAGAAAAAATGGCTCACTGAAAAGCATTTGTTGTACATTAAACGGTTATGGTAGGATTTGAATATTTATCATTTTACTAAATAGGCATTTAAAGTGTGGGCTAGAGCCCTAAATTCGGAATCTAGATTTTTTTTTAAAACTAGATGGCCCTTAATTAAACTTTTGTGATAACAATCACATTTTCCATTTGCTATCGTGCTTTTAAAACTGCAAAACTGTAAAGTTATAAGTTAAATGAGACTTAGATTTCTTATGTAGATTTCGATTCAGCATTATCACATTTAGGGTTACATTATCAGATCAGCTTCGATAAGATAGAACAAATCGCAATTAAAACTTTGTGTACGTGTGCTTACTATTTTCCTATTAGAAATGAAATGAAAAATTCTATGCAACCAAAATGTATACCCGTACTACTCGTGATACGCATGATGATTAGTGTCATGCAAGAGGTCTTGGGTTCAATCTCTGCCTGTACCATCTTAAGGTTTTTGTTTCACGGGTACTGCTTCTTTCTAGAAATTGACAAAGAGTAATTCTTGTCATGAAAAGTGCTTTCTCAAATTAGAGTTGTACGTCACTAGGCCCTAGTCTTTATTTAAAAAAGAAGAGACAAATAAATTATTAAAATGTGGTCTTCTTGAGTGCGAATATTAACAATATTTTTTGAACTCGATTTGTAATTTCATGGAATTGCAAAATTGAGTTCTGTAAGGTTTAGCCAGAGAAATACTAACTCCAAAATTTGAAATCAAATTATTAGATTTATAAAAGTGCAACCCTTGAAATATTGTTGCTTACCATCAAGATCTTACTAATGTGGTTTTCTGTAAGACCAAATCAAGTATTTTTTTTATTTAAGGGGATCATCCCATGTGACGGCCTGTATTTTAAGGAATTTTTAGGATTTTTTTTACGACCAGTAAATAGATAAAACTTTATTAAGTTTATTATCATTTATTTACATAGTTCGACAGTATAAATATAAAATTTGAATTAAAAAAAATTGTAAAGAACATGAGCTACACCGGTGTGAATAACTCCACCTCGAAAAAATGGGCCCGCACTTCCTCGAGGATTCCAGGTGATTGGCTTATCTAAAACAAAAAAAAGTAAACAGAGTTTTAATATCTTAGCCTAAATGCATGGAATGAACTATCATCAAAAGAATATACCAACAATTGGACTTTGGGAGACATTTGAATTTTGCGAATTTCGCGAATTTTGCGTTTATTTTTTAATTTTGCTATAAAAAATGGAAATTTTTAGAATTATTTCTTGTCGATAGTTTATTCCATGCGTTTACATCTGATGAATCCAACCCATTAAATTTCAAGTCATTCGGTCAAACCATTTTTGAGATACGATGGAGAAAAGTTTGAAAAACACTGTTTTGAGAAAAACTTGTTTAAAGTTTCAAGTCCTCTTAACTATGAAAGTATCAACTCACTTACCAATCGGCGATACCTGGTACATAGAGTATTCCTTCCTTTTCTTCTTGAAACTCTTTCAAAGCAGATTGTTCAGCTCATGAATCAATTCTGGCTTGTTTAACGGTTTCGTTAAACGGCACCTTTTTTTGTCATTAGACGACGTTAAGGAAGGGATTTTGAATGTTAATTCAAGTCTAACTCCAGGTCCTGATGGTATTCCATCCTATGTAATTAAAAAATGTTTGTCTTTAGTTGAACCTCTTTAAATTATTTACAATTTGTCGCTTTCAAAAGGAGTTTTTTTAGATGAATGGAAGTTTTCGTTTATAAATCCCATTTTTAAATCGGGTCAAAAACATAAAATTGAGAATTATCGTGCAATCACCAAACTTTCTGCTATACCGAAGCTTTTTGAGTTGATTGTAAAAAACAAAATTTATTTTCATGTTAAAGAATTTATTTCTCCATGTCAACATGGATTCGTGAGTGGTAGATCTACTACAACTAATTTGACACTTTTTACTCAACATTTGTCAAATGCCTTGGAATCTGGTTTTCAGGTTGATGTAATTTATACTGATTTTCGGAAAGCGTTTGATAGTATTTGTATACCACTTCTTGTTCAAAAACTCAATAATTTCGGTTTCCATTCAAATTTTCTCAAGTGGATTTCAAGCTATTTGGTTAATAGAAAACAAGTTGTGAAAATTTTGAACTCGCTGTCAACAAAAACAATATATGTACCATCTGGTCTTCCACAAGGGAGCCATCTTGGTCCATTGTTGTTTTTGATTTTCATAAACGAATTACCATTATACTTGAATTTTACAAATGGTCTATTATTTGCGGATGATTTTAAAATATTTGCAACTGTTAAGAGTATCAATGATTGTATATTAATACAGAATGATATTGATACTATAAACGATTGGTGTAAAAGTAATCATCTTTCGCTTAACATCAATAAATGTAGTTGTATGTCTTTTTCCCGATGTCATACCATTATTAATTATAATTATAATATTTCAAACGTCGTCTTAGGTAGAGTTTCTGAGATTAAGGACCTCGGTGTAATATTCAATGACAAATTAAATTTCTCTGGGCATATGGATTATGTTATTGCTATAGCGAATTCAATGTTAGGTTTTCTTAAAAGTAATTGTGCCGAATTTTCGAATCCATATGCAATAAAATCTGTCTATATGTCTCTTGTACGTCCTCATTTGGAATATGCTTCAATTGTATGGGATCCTCATTATACAGTTTCAAAAAATCGTATTGAGAAAGTTCAAAAGTCTTTTACAAAATTTGTAGTTCGACAACTTAAATGGAATTTAGATTCAATGCCTTGTTATTCTACAAGATGCGCTTTAATTGGTCTGAACTCTTTAGAAAATCGGCGAATTGTTAATTTTGTAATGTTTGTTCATGATATATTGTCTTACCATATTAAATGCTCCGATTTAATTAATCTATTAAATTTGTATGTTCCTCAAAGATATATTAGATCAAGACAATTGTTTTATATACCATATCATAGATTTAATTATGGTTTAAATGAACCAATTTCAAGATGCATGAAATCATTTAATGAATTTGAATTATATTTAGATATAAGCCTAGAAAGAAATGTTATTAAGCAATATTTAAATGATAAATTAATTAATTAGTATGTAGTTAAAAGCAATCTGTAAGAGTTAACTCGATAGATGAAGTAAATAAATAAATAAATAAATTTATGAACAAAAAAATTTGTTTGAACCCATCACATGGGATGACCCCCTTAACTCTAAACAATCAACTTTTGTTTATATTTTTAAATTACCACAAGTTCTTGCATACCTTTGATATCGGCAGATATACAGTATGAGCATTAGAAACAAAGATAGAAAAGAAGGAGCTTTCGGTGCACATTGACTTTGAATTCCTGAACACTGCAATGAGATAGAAAGACGGACCGTATTGGTATAGTACGGCTAAAGAACGAATCTCTGTAGGTTACAATACGGGCAAAGTTGGGCTCAAGGGTTAACTAAAAGACATTCCTAGATGCGCAAGTGTTTCAGATAAACAGTATAAGAGTACTCCTCATAGCAGCTGGCTATTTCATGATGAGATGGGAGTTATACTCAAGCTTTGCACGTTTTGATTCAAGACAAATCAGAATTAAATTATTGCATCGTATCGGAAAACACAATCATCTTAAGGGTTTTTTTTTTAAATATCCCTTATATGATCGTTTTACACTACAGTCCCTGGCCATATTATTAGACGCACTTTAGATTTTATGCATTACCTCAATTTTCAGCTATTTTAATCAGGTTTTGTAATGCATTTAAATTATTTTGTATGCAGAATATAAACTATTTCCTACTTTTGTATAGAAATAAAGCAATAGATTAATAGATTTTTTTTAAATTAATATTTTTAGTTTTTTTGTTATTTTTGTACTTTTTTTCAATATTTTCTTGAACCTTCTTTTGCTTTAATGAGAGTCTAAATTCTGCGCAGCATACTGTTAATGCATAATTTGATGGTATCCTGCATTTGTGGCTGGTGATTCCACACGTGAATTACTCTTCAATAAGTGACCGCATCTTAAGCTACCCACACGTTTTAACAGGGCTGTTTTCCGGCCAGTTCATTAAAGGGATGTTTTCTTCCCTCAAAAAAGTTTTAATAGATCGAGCTGTGTGGCATGGAGCTCCATCTTGCATACAAATGTATGTAAAAATATTGCGTATAATCTAATAATTATAAAAATAAGAAAATTGAGTCTCGTTCAGAGAAAGGAAATTATGCAATTGATTTTCATTTCAAAAAAATTCATCAAGATCTCTAAAGAATGCAATGACGAAACTTGACATTCTAGAACTGACCAATATTTCCCTTTCATGTTGGTCTTCGAAACTACGGCATTGTGTATTGTGAGGGCAACCCAACTTTACTGCTTACTCTCCTATCGGCCAGTGTCCGGTAAATATAACCAGGACATTTTAAAGAAAAAGGAACAATTAAAAATGCGTTAGAAATAATTCTTTCTTAAACATGGAAGCATTTTTAAATGATTCCACAAATTTTATTTAAATTTAAAAATTTTATCGATACTTGTTTCATCAATGTAAAGACATCACCTAAAAATGAGAAACGATTCTGTATTCAATGTTTTCCTTTGGTCTCGAAAATTTTGATTTCATTTTTTTTAAATTTAATTTTCACCAAAAATATACCCCATTAAATCGGGCTAAAATTACAGCAGTCTCCATAAAAACAAAAGGTTTTTTTTTGACTGGAAGTTGAACAAAAAATTTGCTGGAATCGATTACCAGACTAGAGATTTTTAAAACAAAACTATTTTGCATTAAAGTTTCACTATTTTTTTTTTAATTTTACCACACTCCTAAACAATTGTTTTTAATTAGCTAGCGAGAGATATAGGTACAATTTTCAGAGCAAGGGTTTAAATATTGACCTTGAATAATATTCCGCATCGGTCAGATCTACCTCTCCCTTGCAATTATTGTAACAGAAATGAGCGTGACGATATTTACCATTTCATAGGTATTTGTCCGATACTACAAGAAATTCGAAAGCTCTATTTTCAACATAGTGTCCTCTCTAGAGAACAAATGTTTGGTGTAATTAACGGATCCGTTAGATAGACATATCTCTTCATGTTATGCCTTAAATAATCGAAGAAGCTTGTTAACCTTTTAATTTTTTTTTAATTCTGTTTTTCTAAAAATATTAATTTACAAATTTCTAAAACAATTTATAATATGAATTTATAAGAACGTAAACTAAAACGCAGAAACCAATAGTTATCAAAAGATCATTTATTTTTTTCTTTTTAAGCGAATGTAAAACAACAAATTGTGTTTTTTTCATAACAAGAAATCTAATGAAAACCTACCAACTATTTATTTTATTATTTTATTGAAGCAAATGTTATTTTCTGGCAGACGGCAATCTTGCCATGTTCATATATTATTTTGATTTTGAAATTGTAATCAAAATATTTTTTAATGAAATAAAAGTATAATAATAATTATAATTTGCTGGAAGAACAAATCTTAAAAAGATTAAGTACACCCTGTCAAGAAACGAAACGAATTGAGAACCATATGAAAGATTTCTGGGAATTTTGTCTCAAGTCCGTTCTTATTATATTAGCCGTTCCTTTGACAAAAAAATTGATTTATTGGTATACTTATCTATCATTTTAAAGTATTGTTTTAAAAAAAAATATTCCAAGGATAATACACTCATTTTAAATAAAACCAAAATTAAAAAAAGAAAATACTATACCAAATATGTAATTTATTATTTTCAGCTTTTGGAAGCATATCAAATAATCGGAAATGAACATGCAAATCGTTTACTTGCAATCGTCCAATCAACGGGAACTCATGCTATATTTTCTTTTAATGTGGCACGGCTTCCGCCGCAAACTATCTCTGATCTAGCAATTGATAAAATATTTCCATTGGACGATACCTTCGAATTGACTGCAGGTGCATACAGAAAAGAAAAACATTTCTCATTCTACTGAACATTTGTTTTTCAAAAAAATAGTTTACTTTTAGGTAGAATGGATGCGCAATCTAATTTACAATTTAGTCTGAAATCATTTAACGATAAACCATCCGAATTTTACACAAGTAAAGGAATTAATAGCTTTGAGAATTTTCAAAAGCATGTCAATAAGGCTATGGATAGTTATAAGACTAGACTACGATGGATAAACCAGCAACAGCAAAATCGAAATCTTACTCAAAGTGTTGATAATGGGATAGTTATAAGTCCAGTAGAGATGAGTTTCAAATGGCTGGAGGCGTATCAGAAGCAAGACGCAGATATGATTGCCATCGACAGAGGAATTGCAGATGGAACAAAGCAACTTAAAAAGGGTGAGACTAAGTTTCAAGACGAACTAAGAAAGCGAGAAAAGGATTATATTGTATACAAAAACTATCGGTGAGTTGTTGTTCCGTTGACGATGGTTTGAAGATAGAAAAAATGAAAAGGATATTGAAACCAACTTATTGTTCTTTTTATTTCTAGAATATATTGCGCTACTTGGAACATCAATAGCACGCCATGTCCACTTAGTGATTTGAGCTTATGGCTAGCAAGATCTGAAGATCCACCAGATATTTACGTTATTGCCTTGCAAGAGTTGGACGTCACTCCAATGGCGATTGGGTTTAGTGAAAGTAAACCTGATCCTGGTTGGAAGTGAGTTTAAGTTAGAAAATTAATTTATAATACATATTGATTTTTTTTATATCGTTTCAAGTCGAAAATTCTTGGAATCTCTTCATAAGAACGCAAAATATGAACAACTCACGTCGGTGCGTCTTGTTGGCATGATGCTTACAATTTTCGTACGAAAAGAACTTCGCCCAAGTCTTGTCCGTTATAGTACCCAGAGTGTTGGCACAGGAATGATTTCTTTTGGAAATAAAGGAGGCGTTGCTGTTAGTGTGACATTTAACGATGCTACCTTATGTTTTGTTAATTCGCATTTAGCTGCACATATGCATGAAATTGTAGCAAGAAATCAAGGATTTGACACAATAAATAGAAAATGCATTTTCAATGATATTTCTGGTCTCCGATGCATTTCACAACATGAGTGAGTATTCAATTCGAAAGTTTCCTCGGAATTAGTTTGTATCGGGACAAATTTTTTATCATTTTCGATATCGTGGCATTATTGAATCGTTAGTCAAAACAATTTCTAGGGAAATCAACGAGAATCACATTTTTGAACACTAACTTTTTTTTATAGTCACATATTTTGGATTGGTGATTTAAATTATCGAATCAACGAAATCCCTGGCATACACCTTGACCGTTCCAACTATGAAAGTCTGCTTAAATTTGATCAACTGGTTATGGAAATGAGAAAAGAAAATGTTTTTCGTGGCTATACTGAAGGTCCTATTAAATTTAGCCCAACATATAAATACGATCCTGGTACGGATAATTTCGACTCCAGGTGAATTGTTAAAAAATTTCAAAATACTTTTCAAAACTAATCAGTATTATTTTTGTTTGTTTAGTGAAAAACTCCGAGCGCCTGCTTATTGTGATCGTGTTCTATGGAGAGGTGATGGTATAACACAGTTATCATATAACAGTGTGATGGAAATAAGACAAAGTGATCATAAACCTGTATATGCTGAATTTACAACACCGGTAAGATAGTTTTTGGTTAGGACGAATACAAAAAAGGATGCATAATCGTTTTTATTTCTTGTTTGGTTTATTTTAGATAAAAACGAAAGACTTCGATCTTTATAAACGTGTCTACGAGGAAACACTTAAAAGCGTTGACAAATATGAAAACGATAATCGACCCCAAATTACAGTTGAAAGGACCGAAATCGACTTTGACGAAGTTACTTTCAACGAACTTGTGGTTAGGGATTTTACAGTTGCTAATAATTGTCATTTGCCTGTTGAGTTTTCTTTTGAACAAAAAGAGCGAAGAATTTGTGAGAAATGGTTAGATGTTGAACCGAAATCAGGACGACTACTTACAGGTATGATAATGATTTATGGTCCTTATTATGAACGTTCCACTTAAAGCGTACATTTCTGTAATCTCTCATTTCGCAAATCCCATTTCATTTTTCACTCTTTAAAAAAAACACAAACTTCTTTGGAAAAAAAAATTGTTTACCTTAATTTTTGGCACATTTGGATTTGTGTAACGTTCGCTTTAAGTCGAACTTTCGATTCGCTATTCGTAATAAGGCCGTATTATATTTTTCGGGCCTTAAAATTATATTTATTTTTTTTCGTTCAAGGTTCTAGTATGAGTATTCGAGTCAAATTTCAAGCAAATTCTGAAACAATAGCTGATTTTGTTCAGAAAATAAATTCCTCAAAGAAAAAATCCGTATTCGATATATTGGTGCTTCAAGTTAAAGATGGACCGCATTCGTTTATATCGATTCTAGGGCTTTATAGGCCAAGTTGTTTTGGTTTATCGGTGGAGACATTATGCCAAACAGAACGTCCAGTTTGCGAGTATGTTATTGAAGAATTAAATGAATTGGTGAGGATTTTTTTAAAGATATTCTTCAATGATAGTTTTTGTCCAAATATAAATTTTTTTTTTATATTTTAAGGCAAATATCAAAGACAAGTTTCGAGTAAGTATGCCGAGGGAATTCTTTCTTCTTATTGATTACCTTTATAAATCGGGAACGAAAACTGAGGGACTTTTCTCACTTAATCGAAACTATGCAAATAGTGAAAAAATCAACCAGATTCGAGATTGGCTGGACAGTTGGTCAAATGAAGACTTTCGTAAGTTTCCATTTTATAAAATGCTCTAAAAAAGTGCATTGATATTTAACATCCATAATGAAATACTTTTATGTGCAATTTCACAGATGATTTGTTAATTTATTTAAATTTATACAAATCTTTTATAGCTGGAAGTCCTCATACTGCTGCTGAAGCATTACTTATGCTATTAGAATCTCCAAAGGAACCACTATTAAAGCCCTGCGCTGAACAATTGTTAAAAACAACAACAATAGAAGAAGCTCTGAATCTCATAACACGCTTAAGTCCACCAAGGCGTAATATGTTCTTCCATTTATGTCTCTTTCTAAGAGAAGGAATTGGTAATAAATTTTACAATGTTGACGAAATAGGTGAGGTTATTTGTCTGCATTTTAAATGCAATTAATTTATTAAATTTTATTATAATTAGCTACATTATACGGAGATATACTATTGCGAAAGAAATCAGAACAAGTTAAGGGTATCCAAGATGGACGTTGTCGTTTGTTGATGTTAAGGTTCTTACATTCGGATTTAGGTATTTTCACACGAATAACGAATTCTATATTATCTGATCATCATCATGAGGATACATAAACAAAACAATATGAATTATATCCTCCTATCATGTATATTTATTCAAATCACCATTAATTTTAAGCTAAAAGAAAGATTAGATCATTGAATTGTTATAAAAATAATATACTGTCCATGTCATTAAACATATTACATACACCTATTCACATTTCACTGCTAGAACGGATCGATCGTAACGTTTCGTGACAAGCTAGTGAACTATTGGGAGAATCAAAAATAAAAACGCTTACACCATGTTGATTTAAGTAAACAAATATTATTATTTTCTTTTTTCTTCTATTTTTGCTTGGCAGCCATCGGAAAGACTTAAAGGATTTTGATTAAATGCAATGCAAACTTCATCTTGTATGGTGGTTGATGAATTTTTGTTAGAGTCCACGAGTAGCGCATTTAAGAACTTATAGACAGGGTGCGTTAAATTAAGTGTTTATTTAAATTTGTTGCTTGTGAATTTTCCAAAGTGAAAAGTAATACTTTTAAGTAATATAAAGTTAAATCATGTTAAAACAATAATAAACGTTTGTGTATCTGAAAAAAAATGCAATTAGAATTAAAGAAACAGAAAAGAGGCAAATATAAAACAAAGCAATTAATAATAAACTATGTGTAGATAAATTAAATTCATAAAGACATAAATGATTTCAGTTCTTGAACAAAATAATTTATATCATACTTTTTATGACTGAAAGGTTATAAAAATATCATCACTTTGTAATTTGTCAAATTTAACTGACCTTGGGATAGTGCTGGATTTAAGACTAACTTTTATTGACTGTTTTTACTATATTATTAAAAAGGCTAGTAAGACTCTTGGTTTTATTGAAAGATTTTCTCGAGAATTTCGTGATCCTTATGTTCTAAAAACTCTGTATGTCTCATTTGAAAGATCTTTTTTATAGTAGGGTTGTGTTGTATGAGCACCATATTATGTAAATATATTGGAGTCCGTTCAAAATAGATTTATGAGATTTTGCAAATAAATTGGAGTCCGTTCAAAGAAGATTTACTAGATTTGCCATGGATCAAGCGAATTACCTTGCCGCCTTAAGCTCAACGTATTCAACTAATAAATCTTCCATCTCTAAAAAGTCGCGGACCGTATCTACAGTTTTGTTTTATTCATGAGATAATCAATCGGTTATTTTAAGCTCCATTGATTCCTTGTCGATTGAGTTTCATTGCTAGTCAGTATAGTTTGCGAAGGCAGTTGCCAATTTGTAACATTTTCAGTAGATCAAACTACGGTAGTAACAGTCCTTTAAATCGTTTTATTTATAAATTCCAGTAAAGACAATGTACAAACACTTGACTTAAGAAGATTACTTCGTATTCTAAAAATTCATAATGTAGAATAGATGTACATTTTTCTCTTCTTTTTTGTTTCGATATAATTTTACAAAATTTGTACCGTTAGTATTTACAGAAAGTAAATAAATAAAAGGTTTTAAGAGCGTTCCATGGTAATGCTTTTACTGGCGGCAAGTTAATTACAAAGGTGTGCGATTTTAACATCAATCGATCGTAAGAGCTATCCAAGAGTAAAAAGACAAAAAGTGTACAAGCCTGTTCAGAAATAAAGTGAATTTTTAAATTTTGTAGTCAGGTTAAATGTATGTTTACGTTTTCTTTCATTATAATTCTATTTCTATAGAGACGAGCCTGAAGAATTGATATATTTTTTTAACTTCCATATTGTTAAGCAAGAGCATAACTTGTTTTTGCGTCAGTATTCGCTACCAAAAGTATTTCTTTAAGAACTGGACACCTTCCACCAAAGTGTAAAACATCTTCCCTTTCCTTTAAATTGCACAATGATCATATAATCGGTAAGTCATCTCTATGAGTTATACAATTCAGCTGCATAACTTCACCCCTCAATTT
Organism: Eupeodes corollae; assembly: GCF_945859685.1. Taxonomy (NCBI): domain Eukaryota; kingdom Metazoa; phylum Arthropoda; class Insecta; order Diptera; family Syrphidae; genus Eupeodes; species Eupeodes corollae. Next base: position 24,484,689 of record NC_079148.1, on the reverse strand, counting down.
AACCATAATTGAAATTTCGACAATGCTGTTATCGTCCCTTAAAAAATTCCTCTCTTCCATGTTGTGATTTAGTTGACAGTAGAGCTGCCTGTATATAGATCCTGTGGCATCATTTAAGTATTTCTCTCGTTTTTTTGTGTCCACTGCGGAAAGTAGCTGATATAAACAAGCTTTTAAATCATCCTAATTATTACACAAAAGGTTAAGTTCCATTCCACATTCTCTTACCAAATTTATCCAATTAGGACATCAACTTGTTTTAGTATAACTTGAAGCGCTGCTGTCTTCGGAAGCCTTTTATTGCTCATCATCATAACTTTCAAGATGTAATCGACTTGCATATTTAGGGTTCATATGAACATAGGTGATAATCCTGATTCCAACATAATAACAGTTGGGTGTACTTGATGGCAGTCTAAAAATTCGCTTAATAAAGTATGGGAGAAGTTTCTCAACAGTTTCGATTCCCAAGTTTTCTGTGTAAAACATGACAGACTCAGGTACCGCTTCAAATATATTGAACTTGCTGCTATGTGCTATACTCTTGTTAGAAAAACATCTTTTCCAAGTTGCACTAATTACACCTTTAGACTCAACTAGTTTCTTTCTTTAGCCTTAACTAGTTTCTCTCTAAGATGAATTTCCATGCTCAAATTTTTCATTAAGTGAACTCTAAGGTATTTGAATGACCTCTCCATTATAGAACCATTTTTCTTTCGCCGAATTGCGGGCTCCTCCTAGTTTAAAAATCAAAATTTTGGACTTATTAAGATTAACCATCAAACTCCAAAGCTGACAATATTGATACAGGCGGTTTATCATTAACTTTAATGATTTAGGTGATACTGCCGAAATAACAATGTCGTCCGCAAACAGCAATGCTTTTATTATTAAAAAGATGAATGTCGACGGTTGACCTAGACGGCTCATCTCAACATCAACAACCATTGAAAACACTGACACTGAGAATCATCAAATCACTATAGGCATTTTTATTTTTAGATATTTTGCATTTGAAGTATGTGTGAGTTTTTACACTCAGATTGTGTAAATAGTGCCATAAAATCTTGTGTTTCCGAATTAAGTTATGGAGCGCCATAGGGTGCAAATACAGCTGTTTTGTGATCATCTTAACTTTGTAGTTTAAAAAATTGTCAAAAACACAATTTGCTTGTTTCTTTTTTGTATTCATAACTTAAAGAGCCCAGTGTTTAGCATTTCTTCGAGATTAAATTAGTCATGAATACAATTATATTTAGTAAGCTTAACTCAGCAATCAAATATAAAACCCTTTTTGTTCTATTCTTAAGATCAAATTAATAAGACTTATCTTAAGGCTAATGAATTAATAATAATTGAAATTAGAGTGTTGCCACAATTAAGGAAACAAAGACCGAATCACTGAGAAGGTATTATGGATATCAATAAAAAGTACGAGTATCTTTGTGTTCAAAAGATAAAAGCTCTTAAACCTATTTGTATAGTTTTTTAGAAAGCGGATTTTTAACTTGCAATTTTTGTTTGAAAAGAAAATTAGAAGCATATAAACATAAAGCTTTCAGTACTTTGACCTTTATATATACAATTATTTAAATAGTAAAGTAAAATTTTTAAATAGTGGAGTATTTAACATATTTATTAATGTTTTTGACTTAAGTGCTTTAATTAGAACAACTTCTACAGTTTTTCATTTGCTTCGTATTTTAAGATGATCTTAGGTCGGTTTAGCCGTTACTATGATTTCATGCTTCTTCTTTTTAATTGCCAAAATATGGTAAAAAATATTCTGTTAATATAAGAAATGTAAATCTAGACAATGGGCAGCTTCAGACAAATAAGGGACTTCATTTGCAGTCAACATCATTCTTTGAACGTACATTTGACTAAGGCAAAAAGTTAGTTTTTTCAAGTGTCATGAATTTCAAATTCAGAACTTTACTTCAAAAACCTCTGCTTTAAGTTCATAGTACAAAAAGTACAAACGAAATTATTGTCTACAAAGCACTCCTCAGGCAAGCTGCAAGTCCATCACGATTTGAATTTTGTATTGTAAAGAAATATTACTTATTTCTTTTCCGAATTGACAAGGAAACCATTTACAGAAAGCATTAAATAAAGATGTGCAGAAAATAAATAAATCATAGAGTAATAAAGTTCAGCTTTGCGTTGAATTGAATGAAAAAACATTATCAACTGTCATTTTGATAGAAGTAGACTTGACTTAATTGTTAGGGAGATTTTTCTTGACTAACTTTCCATTAAAGTTGCCTAAATTGGAAGGTAATTTTTTGGCAGCTGGCCAATCAGATACTAGAAACTTGCCTAACTTTCAAGTCCCTTATGTCGTCTGAACCTGCCCAATTTTTTGTGGTAAGATAACTTAAGTTGACATAAGCGTTTTAGCGGTTTTCCTTAACATCGAACATTTAAACGATTTAAGACATTTTACCAAAATCATTCTGTACTTAATTTGTTTTACCTTTTGCAAAACCCTACGAATTAAACTTAAGCTATTTCACAATATAACTTTCTTGTTTTACAAGATTTATCAACGATGGTAAAAAGAAAACATTGCATATGGACAGAGTATATAAAAAAGGATTAGAGATAAAACTACTTAAGTCGACTTAAGAACCTTTACCTTTTCAGCACAGAATTATGCAGCGATCCGATTCCGACGACGCACGTACGTCATGTTGATTTAATTTCGGATTGGAAATAAATAACCACACTGGAAAATAAAATTATATCACCTGAAACTATTGGTTTATCAAAAAATAGTATATTAAGCTAAATTTTGGTGACCATTCAAAAAATGTTTGAAATATGGTCACCTCCTCTTATTTAAGCTTTAACGGATAAACAATTGAATTAAATCACATAAATAACGTTTTGATTTAAAATAACTGCAATTTGTACTGTTTTTAAAATGCAATCGTAACAAAAATACAAATAAGTTATTTGTCTCTACTTTAGTAATTTGCAATATCTTCAAATTAATGGTTCATAAGTAGGACGAAATTGTTAATTTTGAGAAATTACCCAAAATTTTTGTTTGAACTCTTTCTCTTTTAGATCTTTTCGATAAAAAAAAAAAAACATTTATTAAAACTCAAACAATTAAAAAGTATAGAATTTTATTTCTCCTACAATTGAATCACATTTCATTTAGTTCCACTTTTTTAAATCACCTGTAACCCGCAGCCATACACAAACGCTCTCAGATTTTCACTCTCTTCAACTAATTCAATGCCTTTAACATCAGCAACACAAGATACCATTTCCCAATTGGAATCAAATGTTTCCAAATTAACTTTTCTTACAACTTGATCTATACTGCTCGAGTAAAAATAATTCATACACGGTGTAAATTTAACAGCGGTCACTTGGGCAGTGTGTAAATAATTCATACGTTTTAATGTAATAACATCGAATGTGCCTGAGTTATAATTGATTTTTGAATAAACAACATCTTGATCGTCTCCACCAGTAATGAGATGAAATTCATTTTGGTTAATAACTCGAACATCGAAGCTATTAACACCGCTCTCATGATGGGCAATCTTAAAATCAACTTCAAAATTGTTGATATTCCAAAAACACACAACGCCATCTGTCCCAACCGAAAGAAGGTAGGGCCCTGCAATGCGAACGTGTAAAATGCATTTTCCATAGAAGACTTCCGAAACTTGGCTTATGCTCGATTTTTCCATTTTTAATCGTCGCACGTATCCATCGGAACATCCCACAAAAATGTCAAAGCAGTTCTCCTCTTCTTGACGAAGACGAACATCGATAGACATAACACGAGTCTCGGGGTCACAACGGATGTCCTGTGATTTTACTTGGTTTTGTATTGTATAGTCAATAAGCTCCTCAACAAATTCTGAGCCTTCTTCAAAGGCACTAACACAAATCTGTGCCCGTCCTCCACAAGAGAATATTACATGTTTCCTTGCAGTTGCATTCCACGCAACACACAATCCTCGAATACTAGAAATGTGCGAATAAATAGAATGTAATTGTGTCAATGTCCCACTTTCAGAGTTAAATTTCGAAACCTTTAACATATTATCCTCCCCACCAGACACAAGGAACAATTCGTTGCTTTTATGACAGCTCAAGACATTACAAGGTTTAACATGCCAATTATTTTTCGGAATATTCAGTGTGAATGTGGATTCGTTGAAAATTATCTTTTGATGCAAGAGAACTTGTTTGTTCTTAATAAAAACTGTCCGAACAAGATTCTTGGACGGTTCGATATGTAAATCCCAGCAACGATGACCTCCTCCACAGGGAATCTCAAAATGTGTTTCTATTTCACGAGACCATAACACGAAATGGTTATCATTGAAGCCGAAAAGCAATTCGTTGTTGTTGTGGGAAGGAATTATTTTTTCTACCCATGCAATTGGAATTATTTCTCGAGACAAGACAGAAATAGTTTTGTCTTTTTTGTCCAATTTAATTGTTTTAACAGCATAATCGTGTCCAGTAGTTTTGAGTATAGAAAACGAAGTGTAATCTCTCAGAAGAGTCACCGTCGTACATCCTAAATGACCATGAAGACGCTTAATCGTATCGCAAGGCTTAGATGTTTGATCGTCGACAGAAGTAGAATATAGCATAAGACTTCCCTGTCGATTGCTAACAATCAGAAACTCCGAGTCTACTTTACAAGCAGCTGTTATCCATCGCTCTTTGCATTGGGGTAAGTCAATCGATACAGAATCTTCAAAATTGTGTGATCGAATCAATTTACAGTTCCCTGATTCATCAGATACCAGGTACTCACTTTGGGAGAGAAAGATAAAGGATCGTATCACACCAGGAAGGACTTTGCCTTCGAACATTTTTTCGAATGTTGAATTAGTTTCCATAAAATTGTAAAGTGTAACCTTTTGATAGCCAGCAATTGCAATCATGTCATTATAAACCTCCAGCACTGTACACTTGCATGGAACAAATGAATTTACAATAATCCATTCACCTTTGCGACCATCCCCGTCGTCGCCATCGACTTCGTGGTGTCTATGCATCAAACGGTTTTTATTGGTCATGGCGATAAAGTTTGTTTCATTCAAAAACTTTATTTTTGCAATGTACTCATTCTCTTCAAGAGATTGACCTGCCGTTAGGATGATTGGGAGATGATCTGCATCCTGTTTTAAACAATCTTCCAATCCATATTTTAGTATATTCCCACTTGATCCAACTGTGAGTATGGTTTTTGTAGGACTATGATAGTCAAGATTCCATATTGTGGCACCAAACTGTTGCCGTCGTTTAAAAAGCAATTCACCTTTACGATTCCAAAGACAGAAAAAGGAATCTTCACCGCCGGTTAAAACGTATATTTCGCCACCTTTTACCAAAATAATACAAGAGTGTATACTATAGGGTGATAGATAAAAAGATAAGTGGATAGTAAAACTTACATTCTCGTATGATTTTGGCCTTAAACACCCTAGCAACATGGCTGTATCCACTTTTTGGATTGACGATCTTAGCTTTGTTGAAATCATCACTTTCTGCACTCAATAATATATCCCAAAAACGTACAGAACGATCATCAGATGTTGTGACAAGCATCTTGGCTTCCATGTCAATATCAATGGAAAATATGACACCATTATGACATGGTCGTCGTTGAAGGAGTTTTGCTCTTCCGGAATTCTCCTCACATTGAATTGTTGGTTGCCAAACTAGAAGCTCACCAAAGGCGTTACCTAAAACCAATTTGTCAATGTATTGATTTGTCAGTCAGTTTGTGGATCTATTCTTACCCCCAAGTATGAGTAAATCCTCCCAACTCGTTCCATAAATGTATGAGGAGTATAGAGTCGATTTGTCTGTACATGAAATCTTATTTTGGATTTCACAAAAATGTGTAACGTCGTTATATTTCAAAAGCACAGCCACACTATGTGAAGTAACTAGAAGAAAGCTTCCTTCTTCTTTCAAGAGTTTTCCACTGCTGACCCAGTCAGATAGACATCCTCTATAGAGAAGTTCAAAATTTAACTTCTCGTGCAAAGTAAACATTTGCTTTATCTATAGTATTTTAAATAAATATTGATAGAAGACCTTACAGCATTTTGTTCAATGAATATAAATTCATTTTCACCATAAATTAATAATTTATTTGTCCATTCTTCACTCTCGATGCCATGAACCTTTCCTTTGAGTTTAAACGGAAGTGTTGAGCTATCGTCTTTCGTGTGCAAACGAATTTCATTGCCAACTCCTAGAATTGTAAAATTATATGAGGTAAATGTATATTGGTTACAATTATATTAGGAATTTATTTTACCTGCAAGTACATTGTTGTCATTTATTATTTTCAAAGATATACTATCACTTATTGTGTACATTTTGTCGAAATGTTTGTTGTTAGTTTAGTTCATGTGCTAAAAAGAATAATTTGGAATGTGCTCCACAAATGTCTCTTTGACAGGTGATAAGGGTCAATTCACAATAATCATATTAGGTGTTCATGTGAGCATAGCTATTCCGTCTAGTTTATATTGTTGTGGTCTTATGAAAAGAAAAGTTATTATTTATGAATGGAACATTGATGCGAAATAAAATAAAGATGATTTTTTTTAAATTGACATGAAATGTATTTTATTCGTCTATTGGCTCAATTTTTATTGCCGCAGCACGAATTTCAACTCGTGTTTTTTTTTTATTTAATAGATATGTGCAAATAAATAATAACTATAGCAATTGTAGAGCGAGGAAACATTTATTTATGTTTTTAATTAATTTTCAAAGTTCACTTTCGTACATACATACAAAACACACAAAAGTGGTTGATTTTTACATTTATTCCCTGTTTTTTGTTCAGTGTTGCCATACATGCTTTTTTGGGATTTCTTTGATTTTAGTTTTCAAATGCAAAAAGTACTTTGCATATACCCAAACTCGCACCCACCCCAAATCCTTTAGTGATCCCAAGTAGTTGGGTTGCATGGGGGCATTTACATTCCTTATTGTTAGTACGCCGTGCTATCAATTAAAGAAAGCTTGTTTTAGGCTTAAAAAATGCAATACAAAAAAGGAGGGTTAAGTCCGAAAAAGAAAATATTTTTTCTATGACTTAGGCTAGGCGCGCAAATGCAACTTTTTCGAAACCAAATAGTTTGATCGTTAGTTGCCCAAACATCGCGCACATAAGCAACTCCAAAAGCAATCAACGAAATAAACCAATACACAGGAAACATTTATTCACTTTTTCTATCTCATATACACGAAACGAAGTGTTTCAGATCTGTCCTATCTTTTGCGTATGAAAGAAAAGAGTAAATATATTGTTGGAATTCAAAATTATATATTTTTTTTAATATCATAAGTCAATACAAATTTCTGGAAATGGATTTTTACAAATTGGAACAAAACAAAATACCCCCAACAAAATTGTGGCTTTGATGGATGTTAACTTTTTTCAATTAAAATAAAACATCTTTTAATTTTACTTTACTTATTTATTTTTAGTGATACAAATAGATATAATAGATCTTCAGTAACTAACTTTATGCTTATACCTTCTCATACCTCAAATAAATGACAATCTTATTTAATGAATTATTAAATGAACTTATTCCTTTATTTATTTATTCCTTTTAACTTAATAAGTAATCAGATTAAGATCTCGTGGTTAACTTAAATAATTTAGGACTATTGAATCACTTCATCAATTTAACCGCCAGCACTGCCAAAGCCCATTAGAATGGTCGATAATACCGCGACCATTTGGTCCCATCGCTGCCACACTATGCGCCGCATCCAAATACAAATAAGCTTTGTATTTCTTCTTTAATGCAATAACCTCAGGCAATCGGACAATTGAACCCTCCATACTGAAAACACCTTCGACAATTATCAACATTTTTTTCCATGGTTTGCCTATTTTTGGCTCACCATTAATTGTACATTGTCGCAGAACACTGTCCACATCTTTCATGTTATTGTGTCTTTTGTTGTAACTCCTGACAATCGAATGCCAAGTATAATCGATGCATGATTCTTTTCCCAAGTAGTTGTAATTCAGGTTCAGACATCGTGTTTCTGTTCTATTGAACTCGAATGTCCAACCGTAGTCCTTGATTATGAGATCGTTGAGGGTTACCTCCGCCAGGACAATGCAAATCGGTGGATTCCAGCAATCTCGAGCTTTCCGATAGATATAGCGTGATTAGAAGCTCTCGAAGGCATCGTAAAGCGTAACATAACCCTGAAAAAAAATCTAATTTTAGACTCAGTCAGTTCGTTGATTTCAAATCGATTCAAATCGTCATCTTAGCTCTCGATTAATTTCTTTAGCTACTTTTGGGGCACACATCAATTGATTGATGTAGCCCAATATTATGAGCAGGTAAAAGCCAAGATATACTAGGAAGGCTGTGTGTAGAGGAACCTTTTCGAATGAAGATTTGCTCCGATTAGTATCATCATAGAATTCTCCTCTTCCTGATACTGCTGCTCCCGTGGGTGCTTTTCCATTTCAGTGTTGTTTATGTTATTCTTTATTGTATACAATTCCATTTGCAGTCTGGTTGATAGCATTCGACGGCGACAGCGTTGTTTTACTCTTGCCATTCCCATTTGTGAGAGGCGAAACATCATTCGAAATAATTGTGCTTTATTCCATTTTTTAAAAGATGACGCACTTTGATACGATTGAAGTCATAATAATCTGAAAATAAAATAAAAATTAAAAAATATGTTTTGTTTTGAGTTACAAATAATAATAACCACCTCCTTTCAGTACATAAATACATTTGACGTTTAAAAAGTAGCAAATTGAATTATGAAAACAAACATACGAGAAGGTTATATTATTCTGCGAGTCTGGAAGTATCCTACTAACCTCGTCACTCTTTAAAGAATCATTCCACTGAAATGCACTAATACAAACATACGAAAGAAACTATTTAGTTGCATGTGCGCGCAGTTACGTGTATCATAGTAGGATACAGACATTTTTTATGGGTTTAAGCAACTAATAAATTTTCGCAATCAATGTATGAAAGAGAAAACTAGTGAAATTGAGATGTAAGGTGGTACTCTTCCCTCAGAATTTTTTGTGAAAGGAAAACATTGACTAATTCTTTTTCTCTCTTGCACTTAAAGAAAATTGTTCAACGATTTAGTTGAAAGTGCGCGCAGTTACCTAAAATTCCTTGAGACACAAACTAAGGAATTGGTTTGGGGTGATCGTTTAGTTTGTGTCAAAACACAAACTAAAAAGTTGCTCGAATGGGCGACCGAATGGTTTCTGCATGTGCGCGGACTCTCGTATAAGTCTATAGTGCTCAGATTAGAAACCAAACAGTTTCGAAACTAAAAGTTGCATGTGCGCGCCTAGCCTTAAAGTTGTTTTAAATCGCATCATCTTGGAGGCCAATGCACAGGTTCGTATCAGTAACGTGAAACTATGCGGGTTTCAAACGCGTCCTTTAATAAATCAGTTGTCTGACATGATTCGGTGTTTTGTTAAAACCACAGCTAAGTTGTTCAATAAATGGACAAAAAGTCAGTAACCATGGCTCAATAGCGCTCACCATCTAACTTTCTTGCCAGCATCGTTTTTAAAGAAGTACGGACCAATTAATCTAACAACACATGAAGCATACCACTTTGTGTGGATGTAACGGTGTCTTAATGTACTTAATGTGTAAGCAGCAATCTGGTTTTGGGTCATTTTGTAACATTGGGAATCGTTTTTTCCGGCGTTATTCTATTCATGTTTGTATTCCAAACCAAACTTAAAATAAATCATTTGAATGCTGGCAAAATGACTTCTAGTTAAAAGATTATTGCCAACTAAAATCTCTTTACCTCTTAAAAAACACTGTACTATTTTTATAAACTCACATGATATTAAACGTTACCAAGCACACTTTTTTCTCAAGTTCATTATCTATTCTATTTATCTTTTAATTTATCAGATGAATGGACAGAGCAGGAGAACAATAATTATAAACACTCACTCTCACCTAACAATCAAATTAGATTTGCATTTCTCTTATCCCTCTTAGAATTTTATGATAGAGCATTTTTAGGAAATTTCTGTTATCAGATTTCTGATAGAAATACTGAGAAATGGGTATAGAAAAATTTGTTGATTTTTCTAAAAGTACGGAAATCTCTGACATCTTTGAAATAGTGACTGGCCAATTAGTATGACAAAAAAATGAATATTGGCACCACCTTGAATCGTTGCTAAAAGTCAAAATAAAACTTGAAATATGATCTATTCACAATAATTCAGCCGATTTGACATTAGATTGTTTACTTTATTTGAGCAGTTGGTTGCTGCTACATTTTTGTTTTAAAATAACAAATAATTTAAAATCAAAATTATGTCTGCTAAAAGGGTTTGTTTTTTGCCAACAATATTTATTTTCAATAAATTGCTATATTCAACCTTTCTTACTCTAGCCAAAATGGGTAAAATCAGTATTTTCTCAAGATCTCTCATCGTCATCATCCGAACAGCCAGCAAAGAAAACACGAAGTTCCTCTTTATCAAGTGAAACTATGTCAAGCTACTTTAAAAACACTGCATCGAAGGACTCATTATCCTCTACCATACATAACAAGCAAAAGCCTACCACTGAATCACTCGCCATTCCATCGCCCAATTGGATTGATAGTTTCGAACCCCATACCATCGATGATCTAGCAGTTCATGCTAAAAAGATTCAAGAAGTCCAGGACTGGATGCTTCATTGTGACATTTTGCGTACCAAAAAGCAACCAGCCCAAATTTGCCTAATCACTGGACCAGCAGGTTCTGGTAAGACGGCGACTTTGAAAGTTTTGGCAAAAATAATGAAATGCCAACTTGTCGAATGGATAAATCCAATTGACTCTGATAACATTACACAACTGGGAGATCAAGAAAACCAATATGCCCAATCTCAAGTGGAGTTATTTAAGAGTTTTCTATTTCGATCGTCACGTTATAAATCGGTCCTGGAGAGTTGCGATAAACGTTTGATTCTCGTTGAAGATTTTCCAAACTGTTTCATTAAAGACACCAGTGGATTCAATGATGTTCTTGAGTAACTCTTAAGTCCCTACTTATATCTTCAATTTTAATGATTGTAATATTCTTTAAATATTTTTTCAGGGACTATTTAAAATATGGGAAATCTCCTTTGGTGTTTATTGTCACCGATTCGAAAAGCAAGAAATTGAATATAAGTTTTAATCTCTTTTCGGATACTGTGAAAACGCAATTCAGAATTAATCACATAAGGTATACAATAGGTTTCAAATAAAATCCCTACTGCCTTGATTAGTTCTCAAAAATTTTTAAATATAATTTCAGCTTTAACCCAGTATCAACTACATTAATGAAAAAAGCACTTAAACGAATTTGTACACTGATGACAAGTGAAAGCTTTAGAAACTTGTACAAAGTACCCTCTGTAGATATGGTCGATTCAATTGGTATGGCTGCACAGGGAGACATGAGAAATGCACTCATAAATTTACATTTTGGATCACTCAAAGGTTAGTAAAAAGTATTGATGTTTAATACTGAAACCCAAAAATTATGTGGATAAAATTCAATCAATTAATTTTGTTGATTGGCAATATCAGCAGAAAGCAATTGTTTATTTTGTAGAATTGTTAAGGAAGAAGTTTGGGGATTAAGTCCCGAGTACCGTCCTTTGAAAGCCATTGATAGATCTTCATTATTAGGCTAGTTTGGAAAAAATCTTACATTTGAAATGAGAGTCAAATCCTCCACAACCGAGTTCTTAATATAAACAAATTCCAAGTCATAGTTTTTATATTAATCAAGGTTCCAATTTTCGTAATTGTATTCACCAAAGACTACGATACTTCATGTTTATTGTAAAAACTATTAGTTATAAAAAGAGATAACAGAGTTGGGGAGAAATAATTAATCATAAAGTATGTCCATTGGTAATTGGGGATTGAGACTTAAAGTAATTAAAAATAAAAATCATGATCTAAGTGGTTTGCAGTAGGGCAATTTTTTTTTTATAACAAAGTGATTCAGTACCCCAAGACTTTCGGTGTCTTTGACATTTTGTCTATTTAATAATCAACGCTAAGCTAAATAAGGTGATAAGTATCCTGGCCAGTCGAATTTACGGAGTTTCATTTTCAAAACATCTTCTTCAAGGTAGATGATAATTCCCGAAAGAACTGGCGGTCAAAAGTGAATTGTGTCTAATACGATGTAACAACTGGAAAAAGTCTCTCGATCAGGTAAACATTAAGAAACTATCGACGTAGACATTCAAACTGATTATTTTAAGCCATACACAGATGTTAACCGAATAGTCCTAACTGAAACCTTACAAGGGAGGTCTTTTCAGCCGGTTTCATAATAAAGGATGCGTAATGTCTGCACTCGTACTGTGGTAAGTGTCGTTAGAGATCTAAACACACATAAATCCGCTGGTCCGGATGGTATCCCCGCTTATGTTCTAAAGAAATGTTCTTCAACGTTGGCAAAACCACTGCGTAAGTTTTTTCGTCTGTTCTACTCCTCAGGTCTCGTTCCGAGAGGATGGAAAACTGCATTTGGCCAGTTCATTTCCAAAAAAGGCGAATCTTCCACACCCTCTAATTACCGACCGACTGCACTTACGTCCCTTCTTTCCAAGGTCATGGAATAGCTGATTAATTATCAGCTCAAGAAATATCTTGAAGACCGAAAGCTTCTTCATTTGATATTTAAAAAGAATTTGATAGGGTTTGGCATCAGGCTTTCTTATCGAAAATGCGTGCTTTTGTTTTTCATGAGTCCCTGCTTCATTGTATTAGTAATTACCTTTTGGATCGTTCATTACAAGTAGTATTGGATGGATTAAAGCCTGAAAACCATAAAATAAATGCTGGTGTGCCCCAGGGCACTGTTCTATCTCCAACACTCTTTCTCGTTTTTATTAATGATCTCCTGTCTGCAACTTCTAATCTAATACATTGGTTTGCTGACGATAGTACTCTTAGGTTTTCATATTCGTTTCCAGACTCACATCCCTCTTCTTCGGATGTGGAACTGCAACGAAAAAATATGATAAGCTCATTAAATTCCGAACTAAACAGCATTTTTCAATGGGGACTAAAAAACCGCGTGGAATTTAATGCTTCGAAAACCCAATGCTGTCTTGTATCGTTAAATCGAGATACACCCCTATTGCCATTATCATTGGATGGCAATAACATCTCGATATTGTCGGTATGTGTGTCACCAACCACCACTTGTGGAACGACACGCGATGTCGCCAAAAATGTCGCAAAGTATTTGGGTTTCCTTATGCGGTGCAAGAAGTATTTCACCCCTTCTGATCTGGCTGTTATGTGTAAGACTTACATACGTCCAAAGCTTGAGTAAAACTACCATCTCTGGGCTGGTGCTTCTGCAGTGGCCTTGCGAATCAGTATACCCTAGAGTCCAACTCCGGCCGTACTGTAAGATACAGAGATTCGTGCTTTAGCCGTACTACGCGAATGTGGAATGCCTTACCACACTCTGCCTTTCCTAGTCATTGTAATATTCAGGAATTCAAAACCAATGTGCACCGACATCTCCTTCCAAACCCTTTCTCCTTTTACAGTGCTCACACTGTGTCTGCATAATAAAGATAGGAATATCCCCTTATAAACAAAAAACTTTTCATCTAACTTTCCTCTAGATCAATAAAGCTTCCAAAAATCCAGACTGCAGTGTCTGTCTCTCAAGTAGAAGTACTTGTGGTTTATGAATCGGCTAAAGTTATTTCTTGCCAAAAATTAGTAAACTAACACTAAGCCAGGCTAAGTCGGCCACAAAGTCAAAACTGTTATTACAATGCCAAAGAAAGCTACGTTTAATCAACCAAGGCAACAAGATTTTCCTCGCTTGGCTCTTAGGATAATAAGTGACATTAAGGGTTCTAAAAAATAGACTAATTACCCAAAAATAAATCACTGCATCAGACGAGTCAAACCAAAACAATAAGTGGAAAAACTTACCAATTTTTTCCTCTAAACGGCAAGCAGTGAGTACTAGACGGAAGACACTTCCTCTGTAAATCCCAAAGCGTAGCAAAATTAAGAAAGAGAATACTAGGATTACTCAAGTATTTGATCCAAATGTTAGACCGTAGAAGCATACAAATCCTAAACAGATTACGTCTGTCGCGTAATTTTGTTTTCATATTATTATCGGCTTCTCCTGGTCCAAGTAATTTAAAAAATTGCGATATTTCAAATTCATGCAGTTCTAGTAGTCGACGCTATTATAAACTAATTGTACCTTTTCTTCAATGATGTGATATGGTAGCGATGTACAATTTTCATTGGCACACTAAAGATGTTGATTACTTACTTAAGGTGGCATTACAGTCAGGGGGGACCTGGGCCTCAACCAACAATGTATCCAGCCAGCTCGGTCCCTGCGTGCGCCACCTGAGTCGCAGTCTTCCTCTACTGCGCCGGCCGTCCCTCGAGATTGGATTCAAAGACCTTCCGGGCTGGAGCGTTGATGTCCATTCGCTCTGCATGACCCAACCATCTAAACTGTTGGATTTTAATTCTGCTAACTAGGTCAATGTCCCTGTACAGCCCGCACAGTTCGTCGTTTTCCTCCATTCTCGGTCTATGCGTACGGGACCAAAAATCAACCGAAGAATTTTTCTCTCGAAGCATCCTAAGACGTTCTCATCTTTCTTTGACAGGGTCTAGGCCTCAGCGCCATAAATAAGAACCGGGGTGATGAGTGTCTTATAGATGGTGATTTTAGATGCTCGAAAGAGGACTTTACTTCTCAATTGCCTTCCAAGTCCAAAGAAGCAGCGATTTGCAAGAGTTATTCTTCGTTTGATTTCAGCGCTGGTGTCGATGTTTAAGCGGTGCCTAGGTAGACAAAGTTCTTAACTACATCGAAGTTATAGCTGTCCATGGTGACGTTTTGTCCAAGACGTCGTTATTCAGTATCCTTTTTTGATGACAGCATATACTTGGTCTTGCCCTCATTGACCACTAAACCCATCTTCTTTGCTTCCTACGCAATGCTCAAAAAAGCTCCACTGACATCACGCTTTGATCTTCCAATAATGTCAGTATCATCTGCGTATCCGTTGGATAGGCTTTTGGAAGATTGTGCCTCTAGTGTTGACGGTTAAGTTTTGCACAATTCTTTCCAGAACGATGTTGAAGAATTCGCATGACAGTGCATTTCCTTCTCTAAAACAGTTTTTGACATCGATGCATTTGATGGTGAGATCTTTTCCGTCTTTGATAGAGCAGCGTGCATTCTCCATCGTCATTCTGCACAAACGGATAAGTTTGACAGGGATGCCAAAACTAGACATTGCTCTGTAGAGCTCTTCCCTATGGATGTTGTCATACGCGGCTTTAAAATCGATAATGAGATTGTGGGTATTGATTTGAAGCTCCTGGTTTTTTTCCAAGATCTGCCGTAGACTGAATATTTGGTCGATAGTGGACTTTCTTGGTCTGAAGCCACACTGATAAGGACCTATCAGGTTGTTGACGAATGGCTTCAGACGTTCACATAATACGTCAGAGAGGATCTTATTTGCAATGTTAAGGAGACTGATGCCTCTGTAGTTGGCGCAATTTATTGTATTGATCATGGGCGAACATAGCCGTGTTAATATTTTTGGGTGTCGAATCCTTTCGTGGCCTTTAAAAGTTCAACCAAAATGATAAGTAAAAACTAAAGACCACTGAATTGTACAAGTTACAAATCTCAAGAATTTCTGAAGGGTCTACGATTTGTTTTAATTTGAAGTAAGTCTTATTTCGAAGCACTTCATTATGTAAAGTGAAAAATACGTTGCAAGGACAGGAGTTGAAGTCGGGCAGCCACCCTGAGAGTCTATAAATAGGTTCCAAGTTCCGTAGTTTTAGTTAGAATAACGGTACCTCCTCTTCTGTGATGAGGGAAAGTTTAGCAATTTCCCCAAAATACAGTTTTTATAGCTTTAGTCTGCCCTCAAGATTGGTGGTCTGTGTTTTGCTTTATTTCATATAACTTCGGAAAGCCTTAAAATATGATTTTAGCTACTACTCATAGTCAATCAAGTTCTTTAATTCAATTTTAATAAATAGGCGCTCCAGTCCTAAAAACGGACACCCTCAAAACATCTTCTCAATCGAAGACTCGCAGTAAAACTCAAAAAAAGCTATCATCAGTTGGCCGAGATGAAACAATTACTTTGATGCATGCACTGGGTAGAGTTTTTAATCCAAAATGTAAGTTAATAAAAAATTCAAATTGAAAATATTTATAAATAATATAAAATTACATATTCCAACAAAGATACCGATGCCGCTAACCAGTTATTACACTCACCTGAAGACATTGCAAGCTCCTTCTCCACCGAGCCAAGGAATTTCACTAATTTCGTTCATACAAATTTCCTCGGTCATTTCGCTGACATTGAAAATGTCTTACCTGCTATCGATGCGCTCAGTGTTTGTGATAATATTCTTTCCGAATATAGAGAAGATACTCTGGGTTTGATTGGTTTGAACGTCGCAGTTCGTGGCGTTATGGTTTCCAATCGAAACCCAGTTACAGGATGGATGCCTATAAGAGGACCAAAACGAATAGAAATCGAGTGAGTCTGAAACCATATTTTTAGAATTATCAAAAATATAGTCATATGATTTCCTTTGTTGTATAGAAAAACTGCTGAATTAACTTCATTAGGCCTAAATCAAATTACATCCTCCCATCTGCTGGCATCTGACTATCGCAGCTATGTTCGAGTTATTCTTGATAAAAAATAATAACCAAAGGCCCTATCATAATTTGTAAAGTTTTATTTATTTTGCACATACTTGTAAACATACTTTCTTGTATTGAAGTTTTGCTTTAGTTTTTCATATTGGGAATAAATTCTAATTTATGTAACACTTAAATTTATAATAATCATTGTTTTATGGTTCTTTTTAGTAAAAGTTCGAATATATATATAATATCATCATATATTTTGTTGTTTTAATAATAAATATATAGATTTACTGAAAGTTAATTTCATTGACATAGTAATTAATTAATATAATTTAAACAATCTTTTTTTAAGCGCGATAACATTGAAATATGTTTTTTTTTTCTATTAAAATATTTTGGTTTTTCTTTTGTTTTCATATTTATAAAGAATTTCTAACATTGCGACTAGAAAATAACAAAAACTACAATTAAATTCGAAGAAGAAAAGAAAAATTCTTAAACCTATAACTCCAAATACATACACACATACTCATATTTTATATTGCAAGAATTCAAATTGAAAACAAAAACAAAAGAGATCGTAATAAAATCCCTGATTGCAAAGTAAGTTTCTTTTTAAATAAAACATATCCTTTGAATATTCATAGGAGAAAACTAACTAACTAAACAATCATAAATGCTTTGTCTTATCATTAAAAAATATAAAGAAAACAAAACGATTAACACAAAGTGATGAATAATGCAGTTTTTCTTTTTTTTTTTCATAAATGCTTAAAGTATAGGTAACTGAAAAACGTCCTGAATTTTGAAATAATAGTTTTAAATGTAATGTTATCTTTTTTGGGTTTATTTAGTGTCTTATTTAATAAATAAAAAAAAGTACAAAATCAGCTTGTTGTTGTAGTTTGTTTGATTGAATCCGCTGCTGAAGACGACGCCAAAGACGCACGCAGTTTGGTGGGGCGTTGAAAATGTAGTTATATCTACTTTGAAGCAATTTTATTGTTGTTTGTTGTTCTTTTTTTGTTCAGTATTCAGCGCATATTAATCGAACCTGGCATCTTTTGTGGTCCACGATCATAAAATAGCAAATAGGCTGGCACACTTAGAACTTCATCGATTGAGACTTCTCGAACCACCGTATCAGATGTATAGAACCATCTACGAGAGTACGATAAGAATACACATTTCCATTGATTAAATTTATATGATGTGATATTTCTTACCTGTGAGAACTTCGCAAAGCCCCTCTGCGATAAGTGACAAAATGTCCACTATTTGCTTCACCAGAATGTACAACAACCGCCAGCAATCGGTACAAATTCCGCGGGAACATCGATCCAAACGTATTGAAGCTGCCGAATGTATCCATATTGCTGTTAGTTGGAACACTCGTTGAGAACAGAGACATTGTTGATCCCCATGGAGTGTTGGCCTTTAATTTTAATTTTGTTTTTAAATCTTTTTTCGGTTTGTTTATTCGATTAAATATTTTTTACCTGACTATTCAAATGGGGTTGTACAAAACTGTACGGTGCCATGGATAGACTCTCTGGAAAATGCACATAGTCTTGTCGTTTACACACCTGCCCAGTTGGTAGCCAAACTGTGCGTGAAATATGAATGCACAGACAAGCTGGTAGTTTGGCAAAGGTGAGTGATTTTGTGTGATTTGTCGTTTCACTGCAGGAATCACATTTGACTCCTGTTAGATTTTCTGAGGCTATAAATTCACTTAGCAAATGACCCAAACTTAGACCGGATCGCCTTTGATCGGGTAGATGAAGAGTTATGCTGTCAAATTTATCATATCGAACAGTTGACTATAGAAAAAAAATCAAATTCAAAAACTTTACAGTTGCTTATCTTAGAGTAAAGAAAAAAAGAAATAAGTTCAAAAATATCATCTTAAATAAACAAATTAGGGTTTCAACAGCTTGTAGAGAATAATGGCCTAGTGACTTACAACTCTCAACAATTTGTGTGAGTGTGTGAAGTACGTGTAGTTTCAGGAATTATGGAGACCTACAGTTTAATGTCGAATCCGAAAGGATAATTTGAGAATACAAGTTTTTTGAAAAGAAACTCTCGGATTATTTATTTACACTTTTCTGAGCTATAAAGTTGGGAAAACGAAACCTAGCCCAGTGAATGGAAGGATGGAGTGATTGTTGAGGTGCCAAAAACAGGTGATCTCAAGAACTGCAACAATTGGGTTGGTATTACCGTTTTGTCCGTTTTCCCAAAGCTAATGGCAACTTTAATCCTCGAACGGATAAAGGCTAGGATTGAGACTACACTCAAGAGGTATCAGGCTGGCTTCCGCAGCGGTGGGTCGGGCGTTGACCATATTAACACCTTACGCATTGTTCTTGAGCAGTCTGCAAAATTTCAAACACCGCTAAACCTTATGTAGGTAGATTTTGAAAATGCCTTTGAACGAGTTAACTGAAAAGGTATATTTAGATCACTTCTTGGGAGAGGAATTCCGCCAGAAATCGTTGTCATTATAAAGGAGTCATTAATAGGTAGCTATCCGACTCTTTCGAAGTTCGTCAGGGTGTGAGACAAGGGGATGTTTTATCGCCAATTCTTTTTCTGCTAGCGATAGATGATGTTCTGACGGCCAGCGTCGGTACAACTGAGAGGCAAGGTATTCAATGGAGAACGTTTGAAAGGCTTAGCCATTTAGACTATGCCGACGATATATGTCTCATGGAAAACAACATCAGTGGGCTAAACGAGATGTGTCAAACTTTACGGGTGAAAGAAGAATCGTGCGTATTATTCTGCATGACACGCCTGTTGAAGAGGTCGAACAATTTAATTACCTCGGAAGTATTGTATCAGCAAATGGTGGTACGGATTTCGACGTAAAAAGCACAATAAATAAAGCTCTCCTTGCCTTTGGTGCTCTGTCTCAAATTTGGAAATCCAGTCAAGTCTCCTTACGCACTAAACTAAGATTCTTCGAATCCAATGTGAAATTCGTGCTATTATATGCTTGTGAAACATGGAAAGTCTCGGCGACCATCTCGAGAAAATCACAGGCTTTTGTGAACCGTTGTCTGCGTCACATCCTTAAAATTCGCTGGCCACAAACAATATTTAACCAGGAATTGTAGCGTAGGACAGGTCAGAGGCGCTTGGACATCGACATCAGAAAGCGCAAATGGCAATGAATTGGTCACACACTAAGGAAACCAAACGATGATATTGCGGAGGAGTCCTTTGAATGAAATCCTCAGGGGTCACGGCGGGTTGGAAGACCAAGAACAACATGGAAATCTACAGTGCTATCGGAAGCTAACTCCCAGAGAAAGACGTGGCCACAGTTAAGGTATCTAGCTGCAGATCGAGGAGGATGGAGACGTTTTATTGACGCGTTATGCCCCGTACGGGATTAGAGGACCTGATGAGCTATACAACTTTCACAACGCTATCTATTGGTTACGCAAGCAAACCTTATTTAAAATCCTAAATCATTCTTTCAGTTTGTTAACTACAAGAAAAAATAGGATGGGTACCCATCTAGTCTCCCTTCCATAAAAAAACGGTCTTTTACAATTTCTCCCGCAAAAACCGTCAGTCCATCTATTATGCTAGGCGTTTTTAAGCGCAGGTCTACAACCACTCGTATCGTTGAATTTGGGTCTTTTATCCTCTCTGCCTTTGGAAAAGGTTACGACGTCATGTTATTTCAACAAAAAGCACTAAGGCATTTGGCAAAACCTTCCAAAGACTTATTTTCTTGGCTTTAAAATACTTTTTTTTAAAACCTTGAAAACCGATATTACTGCGTTTGTTTCACATCTGTTATTTCATACCCTTTGCTGTTCTCCAAGGAAGCCGACTAGATCTTCGTTTGTTCAATTTTACAATCAACAATTTTGAAAGGATCTTGAAGCATTCTTCTATCACACTATATACTGATGATACAACATGTTTCAAGACCATTTCATTAATACATGACCATCTTTAATTCAACATGATCTTGACTATTTCAAAGCTTGGTGTCTAAAAAAAACTGTTTGGGACTTAATATTGCTAAGTGCCAATCAGGCTCCTCCACGTCTCTACCTTTTGTACAATAAACCCATACCTACTGTCAATAACATTTGGGACCTAGACATTTTTCTCACTAAACTTCCTCGACAACTCTTTTATGTTCCTACCCACCGCACCTCCTATGGCTTTCACGAATCTAATATTTTGTATGATGCGAAGTGTAAATTCGCACTTGGACTTTTTTTGGTTTCAACCTTGGTACTCCTTCCTTAAAACGAAGACCTGCATTGTGCTACTTGACCTGTCTTTGGCCCTTTGAAATAGCTTTTGAACTTTTTATCCATAAGTAAAGGTTAGAAATACCAATAAGTCACTTGGCAATTAGTTTACCTTAAATCCACATCCATTGCATACAATTTGACTTCCCAATGCTCCTTGGAATGGGTGTGGTACTTGTAATGGTGCCTGGTCGCTCCATATCTGCAAATACAAATTGTTTTATCACATTTGATCTACCAACCAAAAGAGTAATTTCTTACAGATACTCTTCCCGGACCTCGGGACAATCGTTCCAAAGATCTGCAAGACGAAGAAACTTTTCGGTTCAACGCACCATCACCCATTTGTGTTTGTACCGAGCGACATCGACTCTGCCGCTGACTAGCTATGCTTAGATTCGGCGACATTGTTGGATCTTCGTTCATGTCCATCATTAGGGATCTTGACCCATTCACTCGGTCCTCGCCCTCTTCGTCGCAAATAGAAGCAGGGGAGTCCGGTGTATGGGCCTCAGATCGAACTTGCCGCATCAAATTTGTCGACTCATCATATTCCGCATTCAAAAAATCCGAAAGGAGAGCACTTGACGGCCTCTGAGGCGGCATCAATTCCTGTTTGCTCCCGTCCTCAGGCAATAGAGCATCTGACAAGCAACCGACTTTCTTCGGTCTTGTGGATTCTTCTTCTAAAGAAGCTAGCATTACGTGCAATAGTTCGTGGGCATCCTGTTCGCCCTGCGGTATAACCCAACGGAGATTGTTCAAAGCACGAATCACAGCCCCAGGTGAATAGGGATCTCCTCTCAGAGTGGGGTGGGTGCCATTGACGATCTCAAGTGTGTTCAACAGTGATGTAATGAGATTCTTCTTGTCCATAGAGACTCCATTATACAACTGTAGCCATGCTATGAATTGTGGGCAGGCTGCCAATGCTTGCAGCAGAGTATTCAGAAAGCAAGTTCGTCCGAAGTTGTGCAAGCCTGCAATTTGCCCTCTTCGCTGGCGAAGTCTTGATGAACCTACCCAGAGAGAAATTGGGAAGAAAATACATGGCTATTTATAGTTTCTGTACGAATGGATGGGAATAATGAAAGAAAATCACTTGGGTTACCCGATGGTCCCCAAAAAACAAAAGCTCCAACTACGGCAGCCACTGTGACACCTGCAGCCATTAAAATCTTCTCTCCTTCCATATTTTTTGATTTAGATTTTGATTTGCTTTGATTTATTTTCAATTTGATTGCGTTTTACTAATCGTAGTTGAAGCACATTTTGTGCAATGGGTTTTTCTAGACACTTTTAATAATATCTTTGGACTATTGTTTTTGTTTTTGTATTATTAAAATAAAATTTCGTTTTCGGTGACCAAAAATTTTCAATTTGCTGCAGTTGGAAAAAATAATTTGTAAAGAAGAACGTCAAATATCGACTTTGTATCTGTCATAATTTTTATTTTTCGTTGGAGTCTGTTTGGAAATTTATAGAAATAGGTCAGTTATGGTAAGTTCACAATCATTGTTTACTATTTGATCACAATGGGATTTGCAATGGACAGCTGGTAAAACAACTATTCAATCTATTGTATGGCAAATTAAATCCTTCAAATTGAGATATAAAGGAAAAACCTTATATCTGTTAAAGACGATAATTAGAAAACACTAGAACTAGAAATATATAGCTTCTCATTAACATCGAACTTAAAGATATAGATACAGAATCTGAAAATACAGATTTTAGCATTACCTTACTTTTTAATAAGTTAAATAGGATTTAGTTATACCCGTGGCAAGATGGTTAGTGCGTTGGACTGTCATGCCAGAGGTCTTGGGTTCGATCCCTGCCTGTGCCACCTTATTTACGGTGTTTATTCAAAGTGCTTTCTCAAATTAGCCGTTCGGATTTGGCATTATAAATTGTAGGTCCCCTCCATCCCTGCAATTACCCACACACAGGAATGGTTAGTATTCGTAAGTCTCTACGGACTGTTGCGCCACCTAATTTATTTTTTATTTAAAATGGGATTTACGAAATTCTTAAATTGTTTAATCAAATTTTAACATCACAGTCACATTTTCAATTATGTTTGACTTGATAACTTCACAGAAGGTCAGATATGCTGGCTAGACGGATGCCAAAATATAGAGTTGTCCTATAAGAGGTATGATACCTCTTGTCATTTGTTAAGAAAACGAAAAATAGAACGTGAATGCTTCAAAAACGTGATAAAGTGGTGAAAGTTTTGCAATTACAGTTTTAAAAAAAAATCCATGGCTAATACCTTTTTCTTTACAACGAATAAACATTCATAATATCTTTAACCACTGCTTGGACAAAATTTCTTTTTTACTGAACTAAAAAAATGTTATCTCAAATTCTCTTAAATTTTACCAAAACCTATGAATAACTTCCAAATAAAAGCTACAAAATCAATAAAGCCCCAAATTACAAAAATATAGATCACTATCCCTAGAACCAAAAACAGGGAAGAAATGCCATAAATAAAGATTTTGTATGTGAGAATGTGAACTTTCAAAATTGAAATAGCAAATAAAGTTGCTATAACTATCATTTATTTATTTTCACATGTCTATGAAACCTATTAAAACAAAACAATGTGTGAATATTCGCTTTTCGAATGTATTCTAGTCAAACCGGCAGGAAATTTCGTTTTAAAAAATATTTCAAACTCTACCGGATAAAAATAAAATAAGAAAATTAAAATATGTACAATCAATGGACACACCCAACACGATAAATGCCCTTCTTTTTATTCCTCTACTGTTAAATTTACTCCACCACCTTCAAAAAAGCACTCAACTGTCAAAACCAAATCTCACCACTTCTTCTGTCAGTTAAAATAATTCAAGGGGAGTCTCGCATTTCACTTTCTGAAACTTTTTCATAGAAAATTCACACAAAATCAAATAACTCCTAGAATTTTTTTGTAGTTAATATAAACTTTTATTGTAACAAAATTAAAATTACCTCAAAATAAAATACAAATACATTGAGCCAAGTTCAATTTTACTCAAATAAAAAGAAATCTGCATGGGCGAGAAGTTATTATCACCGACGACAGGCAGAACTTGAACAAAATCGCAAAATGGTGGGTTTTGGAGAAGTTTTTCGCAAGGATTTTTATTTGTTCCTCTTGCCAAGAGATTCGATAACTCCACTTCCTTTGTGGTTTCTTGTTATCTTTCCTTTTTTGTCGTTATTTTCCATAGTACTTAAGATTAAATAATGAAAATCTTTGCATTGGTAACCAGCTGGGGGGCACAGAACTACCTACTTCTAAATCTCTTCAAAAACTTTGTCATTGGGCGTAGTTGTTGAACGTTGAACAAAAAGAAAAAAACTAATAGAAAAATTCTACTGCGTACTTAAACAAAAGCAATCGACAAATAGTTTCCTTATTGGGGCTTTGTTGAGTTGGGAATTATATTTCTTTTATTTTGCATTTCAGTCAACTTCCCTTGGGATTGTGGAGAATTTGTTAAATGAATTCTATCATCCCGCAACACATAACCAACGAAAACGTGAAATCGAAGACCAACTGACTTCGTTTAAGAATCAGCCCAGCTCCTGGCAGCAGTGCCTTTGTGTTCTCTCATCAAATTGCTGTTCAACAAATGAATTCCTCTGGTTGTTCACCACTTCCACCCTCGAGCACACAATATCACGCCGATGGACCCAACTATCGCCCCAAGAACACAGCCACCTGCGAGAGAATCTCTGGTCTAGCTACGCCAATCTGCCATACGATGTTTCGCGTCGACAACGAGACACAATCGCACAATTGATAGCACTCGTCGGTAAACGGGAGTTCCCTGACGACCATCCCGAATACATTAAGCATTGTATAGAACTCACCAAAATGTACTTCCAATTGGGAGTGGTTCTACTAAGAACTACATCCGAAGAGGTAGTCAGCAATAGGAATGATGTTTCTTCAGATAGAAAACAGTATTTTCAGTCATGGTATTGAGCACTTAAATTAGTTCATTGATAAATTTTGTATTTATTTATTTATTTTCTGATTATTTTAGCATAACACAATGTATGCCAGAAATTGTGGAACTCTTGGGAAAATATTTAGTTATATCAACGTGTCATCTTAATGGAACCGCCTTGAGTGCGATACCAAGCAATATAGCAGACTACAGGCTGTACACATCACTGCCAAATGACAATTCTTTAAGGTATGTTTGATTACATATTTGTATTCATATTTTGTATTTATTTAAATAAATAAAATAAATAGTTTTTCTTTGCTTTTGAGATAAGAAAGTTCTTTTTCCTTAGTTAGTCATAAATTTGCAGTAATCGCTTCACATAACTTTTAAAAAATGTTTGTATAGGTAGGAAGTAGAAAGTAAACTCAATAATTGGCTTTGTTCCATGATACAAGAACTTAAAAAAAAATGATATTCAATTTATATTAATTATGTAAAAAGGTTAAACGATTGAATGCTTTGGTTTTGATACCATAAACTCGTTAGACCAGTGGAATAAGAAAACAATTTTTCATAACTCATTTATCAAATGACAATTCAGCGACGCTAGAGCCATTTCGTCACGTTCAGAAAGGAAATCAGTTCCTTGCTTTTCATTTCGTTAAGGGCAAGACATTCACTGAGAAAGAGAATCATAGTTTGCCCTTCATGTTAGCCTCCGTCATCAATCGTCTTATCGTTCTTCAAGATATAAGCACACAAAATTGATAGCTCTGGTTGATGTTGAAAATAGTTAAGACATGATTTAAACTCTTACTTCGAGTAACAGACAAATTCGTTGCATTAAGAACGTTGGCTAAAATAGTTAAGTGATGCCTGCGTAGGAATCGGTTAAGGCCATTTACATAATAAAAAATACAGCATGTTTTCTTCAGAAAATTTTAAGCGAATGATGTTGTTAAAATAGTTTAACATATTTTTGTGACTTCTGAATTTATGAATTTTGATAAAACTAGTCGCGGAAAGGATTCCGCATACATCCATCCATTTTCCGAAAAATATTTGTGAAATCGATGGGAAAAATTTAAGCTAGCTCGAACCCCTTATCCTACTCGCTACAGAAATAAGAAGCCATTAAATTCAAGCGCAGGTTTTGCAAAAAAAAATTAGAAAAGTTAAAAGACCAATAAAATTTGCACTATTGAAAAAAAAACTAAATTTCAATTTACTAAGACTCATCTTGATATGTGTTGAAATGGCCCTTCAAAAATGGCGAAATATCTTATGGGCTGAATTAAATTTTCTTGTATGCCGTCTTTAATTTTTGTTGAATTGTGTGACGCCCACCAAATGCTGAATTCGTTTCTAGTCTAGGTACAGGCTCTAGCATATTAGTTTCGGCAAAAAATTAATGAAGTGAAGAGGCATTATCTTCTTGAAAAATTTAAGGTAGAAGTCCAAATATGTTTTTCAGTTTTATAAATTACCGTTTCAACAGCATTTTAAGTTTTTGCCATTAATTGTTGTGCAGTATAGTAGGTTATAGCCCCCACATCATGACTTCTAATGTACGACCGTGTTGCGTTACCAAAATAAGCTCTTTTTTTTAAGAATAAATAAAACATCGGTGAACTATTTTATCAAATTTGTAAGCTGTACTTCTATAAGTTGTGATCCCGGCCGATAACTCCACCATCGCTGCCACATCGAGGATCCGGTCCTGGCCTTAACCCCTTACTGCACGATTTTTTTTTCTTCATGAAAAAAATATATGTATGTGATAGTTAATTATATTTTTAAAAAAAAACAAGTGTTTCAGGAATTTAATTTTTTTTGAAAAAAATTGCAAAATTTTGCGATTTTCGGTTTGGATCATGTATGGCAGAAAAGTAACAAACACAATTTTCAATAAATGAAATCAACTATTTATTCAAAAAATAATGTAGTATGAAATATTGTAAAACAGTTTCTTTACTCATTCAACCAAAGATTTACTTTTCATTTTCGGCTCTCCACATAAGATCTTCCATGGCAGTCTGGAACCTTAAGCCGCTGTCTTGCGGTCAAAATAGGAAGGTGCTTTAATTGATCTAGTCGAACGGCCTGCGATGGCATTATGGCAACAGGTCCTTTCAATTTCTTCAATTGTAGATTATTCTCCATGACATAAGTGCGTCGTTTACGTTTGTTAGTTGTGCTTAGTTTGCTGCCATGGCATAGATCTTCGACTACCGAAATCTGTTAGTGGCAGCCACACCTCAGAACCATTAAGCGTTCGTCTGTACAATAACCACGCATAAATAGCTGTCATATCGATATTGTGGAAGAATATTCTGTGGTAACATTTTTTTGATCTTATTTGTATTCAATAGTATCCAAGAAGAGCAAAAGATCAACCTTACCCATATGCCGTTTAAATGTCATGACTGCCTTTAGACATGATACAGTTTGGTAGCGCTTTTCCTTTTTTGTTGAAGCGTTGGACTTCAGAAGACGGTTTGCTGCCGAAATATGTCGAAGCAAGGTTCACAATTCTGTTGTCAAACCATGTTACCACAGAAATATCCAGGTTATCAATTGTCGCCAGTTTTTCCTCTTCCGATTTTTTCAATTCCTTTTCAGTAGGAACTTTATAACCCAGAATCCGATTGGATTTTATGGTTCCTAGCAGTAAAAACGCTTTATTTGCCAGATAAGTCAACATCGGTAAGGACGTGTACCATTTGTCAAAGAATAATTTGTAGTTGAATCAGTCGGGAATAGTTCTCGGCAGTCTAATTTTTGGCAAATCGGTTCTGCTTTTGGTTGGTATAATTTGTTCATCTACTGCCATATATTCTTCTCTAGAAACAGTAAGGAGTCTCTGCCTTATTTGATCCAAGAATGGTCTCATTTTATGAAGAGGATCATGTCTTGGTTGTCCTTTGGGTGTTTGGGTCGTATTGGCGTATCATCACCTTTGAATGCGATTTCGTTATCACCTCTGGGTTTTTTCAACTCTCGCACTTCTATTTGAGGGAGGTACCATCTGGAATTGAGAATTGTTATTTTCTAATTCCCAATCAGATACATCAGATTCTGGAATATATAGAGGCGGAATATTTTTGCATCTGTTTACCTCGTGCCCATCATCTGAAAAATCTACGTCACTGCTGTTGTCGGGAAAATTTTGTGTAGAATTATGAATACCTCCGTAAAACCGGTGTGGGTCCATATCTGAATTCTGTTATCTCGGTATAAAATGAAGGTATATTTCTGCGTGGTATTTCATATTTGACCCAAACCGTTTTCTCAACTTATAAGTACTTGTTATTTCATAAAATCGAAAAAATTCACATTGTCAAAAATATTTATATTATTTGCTTTACTGGTAATTTTTTTTTCAAGCACTACATTTTATTTTTATACAATTTTGAATTTCTCAAACACGCGTTTCTCGTATTGTACCCTTTGTGACGAGTTTGACGAAAAAAATTGTTGTCGAAACTCGTTCATAGATGGGGTTTATCAATAAAATTTAGAGCGTTTATTTATTTATTTTATTTATTTTATTTTTATTTCGTGAATGCTTTATAACAGTAAGATACAATATGTATTATTATTATGTTACTAATTTCACACTGTATGCACAAAACAACAGAATTTGTTAAAAACTGGAAAATATCGACAAATACGGTTTGGCCCTTATATGAGCCACCATGCAGTAAAGGGTTAAACATGATCCCTCATATTTTTTCATCATTGGCCGAAGCCATTCAGTTTACCACCACAAGACTCTAGGCGACCTGATCTACGTAATTCTTTCAGTAAAGACATGCTCTTCCCCGCTGAATTCCGGGTGGATTCTTTTTCGATCATGTGTGCTATGTACTCAGCCCATTAGAATCTACCTACCTTAATTTTTTTGTCTTTATTTCGTATAACCTTTTCTTGAATTGTCCTTTTTCAAAATGTTCTCCGTGAGACTTATCATACGGTCATAGTCTTATACAGCATTAATTTGGATTATGCGCAAATATTTTTGTAATTAAAGAGTCTTGATAAAATACAGTAGGTTTTTTCCTCAAACATACACCCGTATTCTATGTTATTATCGGCTGTTACTAACCGCCATAGATAGGTGAAAAATTTGACCAGTACCATGATTGCTGTTTGATTTCCAACGTTTGTTATTTGATGTTGGGAAATTTAAACGATCTTTTCCAATTTACTCCTTAACTTCATGAAATTCTTATTAGAAATTACGTACCTATTCGCAGGTAGTAAATGTTTCCCCATAAAAAATGTCCAACAGGTAAATAAAGCTAAAAATTATATCTTAAATAAATTAGTTGCAGTTCCAAACCCACATCAGGTTTGGCTCACATTTGGGACTGCATTAAAAAAAATGTATAATTTTTATCACAATGATAGTATTTTCAGTAAATATTTTGTTTACAAGCTAAAAAAAAACTAAATTGCAAATCCTTTTTTTTTTGTTTAATTTTGCAGCTCATCGATTCTCGAGCTTCTCCAATGCGTTCAACATATTTTCTCATGGATACCAGTAGATAGTTTACTCACCGAATATTTTATATTGGCTCTATTCGATTTGGCAAAATGGCGTAAAGAACAACCCGAAATTTCAGTGGCCGCCCTCACAACAGTCAATGAATTATTTTACTTACAAAAAGCCATACCATTTCCAAATACAATTATGACTGCAATCAATGGACTGTTAGATAAGAATAATTATACTAAATCAAGTGAAATGTACGAAGACAAATTCACGGAACTCCTACGACTGAGTGCAACGAAATTCTGCTCAAAACTATTTAATGATCAATCTTTATTAGATGCATTTGTATCTGGTTTGCAGGCATATACATTTAATGTTGAATCAACAACGCCATTATCAGAAAGACTCGAAATATGGAAACCATTGTTGAGAGCTTTTCCAACATCAGCTAAAAGTGAAAGTTACATTGAGTCGTGTATAACATTTTCGGGGCATATTTTAAGAGGGATGCGTTTAGAAGTCCTAAATCCAATTTACGAAGATGAAACACTTGATGAGAATGTAAGATTCTAAAAAAAAATCAGTATTTAATTTTAATTAATATTTTAAAATAGATGCAAACAAAGTGGCAACAATATATTGCACCTTGTATTGAAGTGATCGCACTTGTGGCAGAAATGCGACCAAACCAGACATTCAATCAAGTGTATCGACTGTTTACGAGACCGTTTCTGGTAATCATCATGTCAATTGAAAAGGCTATTGATAATAAGACTTTCGATCCAACCAACGAGTTTGAATGTTCCCGCATCCGTTTTAGTTTGAGAGAGATTTCGATGCTTTGCCAAACGTTAGTTCGAATAGCCCCATCTCTGGACCTAGGTTCATCAGAAGAAATACCCCTAAATCTGTGTACTCTCGTGCGGACACTTCTAAGTGCAGTCAATTTTTTTAGCAGCAAAAAATTTCAAAGTCTTCACGCGGAGAACTCACTGCTGGTTGCGAGTTTTGTTGATTTGTTGGACAATTTCAATCTGAAACAAAAGAAAAATTGAAAATAATGTGTTAATTTTTGTTTCTAGATATGCTCAGTCTTTGTTGGCATTGCGAAGTCTTTTAGCCATATCACCCGCAGTGATAAATGATGATCAGCTGCGAAGCTTGATACATACAGTTGCACAAATATTGCTTCCAAGTACGTTTAATGAATCCGCTCTCGTACAAATGGCAGCCGGTAAGTTGTTTTTTTTAGATTGTTGTTCAATTTGAGTTCGTTTATGTCAGGTTTCTTCTTTTAGCTCAACTGCTTTTGAATATTGCTTCTATGATAAGACCAAAACAAATGTTAGAAGTTGATTTGGTTGTTCAATTAGTGCGAGCTGGCACCGCATTGCCTCATTTGCCAAAGCACGTACTGCCCGTGGTCTATGAAGCCCTTATAAGTTCCTTAGTTTTTCCTTGGAAGAACATTAGCCAGCAAGAACAGGATTTCGGACGGCGATCTCTTGTTCTTCAAGATTACGTATCGTGTTTGTGTCAGGAATTCTTAGCTATTGATCCATCCGTACTCAATAATGGACATGATGTTAAAATAAGTGCAATAACCGCCGGTATTCTTCCCATAATTACCGAAATCATCAATTATTTTAACGACACAAATAGTGCAGTCAAAGAAATGCTTCTTAATGCATTCAAAGTAAGTTTAGACCTTGGAGATAAAAAAAAATTAATGTCTTATGTTGTTGATTTTTTTTTTTTAATTTTTAGCCGACAGTTCATAAAGCAATGAATATATTCAATGCAGTTGGTTTCGATAGCAATGAGATTGCGACAACAGTTTCTGATTTTGCATTGAGTGTGTTGCGAACGTTGCAGAATCAATTAGGCATGGCGTTCGTTAGAGAAATGATCACATTATTTATAAATTCCAGCACAAGGTTTGTATGAACAATTCGTTGTTTTTCCAAGTTTCATTTTTATTAAAATATTTTAATAGAGGAGAAATGACTGTGAGGAGATTAAAGTCTATGGAGAAAATCTTGCAAATGTTTCAATTAATTGTACAACAACCGGGCAGTGAAACCATGTCACTTATTCCATCGATATTAAATCTAACATTGGACCATATACTGCCGTTATTGAGTTACGATAATAATTTATTGGATTATTCAGATGTCGCACATTTGATGTACACATTGTTTGATAGGTATGATTTGATATAAAAATTTGTGTTTCATTAAATTGATGTTCATTTATTTCTTTTAGCATTTTAAATTACCGCTGGCAATATTTCTATAAAACAAACGTACAGTCAATAATTTTAAATGGGTCAGCAAACTCAAACAACAGCAACGATCATGTCCAACATCCCGAACAGTTTTTAGCCATATTCAATTCCTATGGTCAAGCACTAGTCATCGGCAACGATCCGAATATCACTAGCACAGTTTTGGTTTCATTGCAGAATCTTAACGAAAGATGGAAACTCTTTCATCGTGCTCTATTCAAAACAAATTTACTCACATCATTCCAGTGTGCGTTGATAAACGCATTACTCTCAGCTGAAGGTGCCCTCCATTTTGATGTTATGAGTGGTGTCCTGTTTTCTATGGGCCAGGTTGATAAATTGAAATTGCATGAGAGTTTTATGTCGATTGGATTCACAGCCACTAATTCAAAAGTCATTGAAGAAATTTGTTTAGCAACGGTAAGTAAAAACAAAATCTAAAGGATTGATAAGTGTTCTTATTTATTTATTTATTTTTCAGGACATTCCAACGTTCTCCCAAAAAATGTCACAGCTTATACAAGATACACGTTGCACAAGACTATCGCAATAACATTAAGAGATTGCCCCGCGAAATCATCACATTTTGGTGCAATCATTCATCAAATGATTTATTTTATTTTAATATTAAATTTTCGTGTTTCGAGTTTGTTTTTTTTTATCTTTTTATAATTTGAGAATACTCAAGATCTCAGCATTATATATCACGTAGGAATTTTGTGTTTCTTTTTAGTTTTTTTATTTTCACGTAAAAATGTATTCATGTTTTAAAATTGAAGTTTCAAGCCTTTAACAAATGACTTTTTTTTAAATTGGCGTAAGAATTTCAATTCCTGTGGATTTGATTTAAGAATTAAATTATGAATTGTTTTTCTACAAAACCATTTGAAAAAGCCATACCTTTTCGGCCTTAATTAGCTAAATTTTTGAAGAAAAAAAAAGAACTAAAAATTATACAACTAACTTAATTGGCAACACAAGAAACTCAAAACAAAACTTATAAATCAGTTTTAATTTTATTTTCGCTTTGTTTTTTATTTTTTTTTTTAAATTTCGTGTTACAAAAAGAACAAAATAGTAGAGATTATTATTAATAATATAGTAAACTGTACCACATTGCGCATTTGGATATTAGTTATAGAATTAACAACAAGAAACAAAAAAAGAAAATTGTATATGTAACATGTTACTTCCTAAGAACATATTTAGTTTTAAAAACACAAAAGGAAGTATTTAATATTATGATTTATTATAGATTTAGATTATTTTACTTATTTTGTATTTTTTTTTTTGCTTTGTTTTAATTTTTCTTTTTAATTTTAAATTTCGTATTTTCACTTATTTTTGCTTAAAAGAAAATAGAAACAAAAATAAAAACAAAGCTCTAAAAGACGTAAGATTCTATTTAGTTGTTTCTATAGTTAATTAAGTTAAATATCGAAAACAAGAAACAACAAAAATAATTAAACAGCAAACAAAAAAAATATATATCGTCATTTGTGTCATTTTTTATATTTATATATTAGGTATACATAAATATATATTGATAATAATTATTATAAAGTATTTCGAGTAAGAACTTTTAGTCATGTGTGTAATGAGCATTTTAAAAATATATTCGTATTCGTATACGTAAAAATTATAATTCAAAATGTTTTTTGTATTGTTTGTTTTTAGATTCCATATGGATGCTACTATCGAAAACTAAAACTGGGTACATCCAATATGTATGTGATGTTGATGTACTCAGTTAGCTCTCATATCAATAGACCAGATTCGAGGTTATAAAGCGAAAGTATTAAGTGTTTTCATAAACTTCTGGCTATTTAAGACATGCGTTAGAAATATTCATAATGAACTAACTTAGATGAACTGCTTGAGGTTTGTTTATCAATGGTGACGCAATCACATTTTATTGACTGCAAGACTATCGAAAATTGACTAAAGGATATAATGGAACATTTAATAATGTAACTATGTGTGCAAATTGTTTATAAATAGTTTTTAATGATATTTCTTTGAAGAAAAACGAAGGTACAATCTGAAAAACGTTCCACATTAAACCATTGATTCAGAAGGGGTTTAATACAGAGAATAAATTAAATTCAGTAAAGACGGAACGTGGTGCCCGTTGCATGATGGTTAGTGCATTGAACTATCATGCGAGAGAGATCTTGTGTTCGATCCCAGCGAACCTTCACGTGCCACCTACATTTTTTTCTGCCACTTGCGAGGAATTGACAAATTCTCCAAGAGTAATTCTTGTAATAAAAGTGCTATCTCAAATTGGCCGAGTTCGGCATGTAGGGGCCAGTTATAGCTATCATTGAAATCGATCCGGAAAAAAATTTGAATCGACATTTGACGATGTTTCCCTTTGATTAGAAATGCAAATTATATATTGATCGATCGGAAATCACATAAAGAATTTTTTTAAGAAAAGAGTTTTGTTGCACATTTATTTTTCTATTTTCTGGACGGAATTCATTTTCCTGAACAGTTGATACTTTTATGTTCAAAAGTGAAACGAATCGTTCCACTGATTTGTGTTCCAATTTCACACAATTCCAATGACAGATTTCTGTCAGTAAATTTTTGTCGGTGGATTTAAATCAGGAAATCATTTTCAATGACAGAAATTTTTAATGAGTGCTATAAACGAAATGTCAAATAATCCAAAGTTTGTTTTCAATGATGAAAAATAATGATAGCTATACCTGCCGTCATAAACTGTAGGTCCCCTCTATCCCTGAAATGATTGGCACACAGGAATAGTTGAGAGTTGTAAGTCACTAGGCCCTGGTCTTTACGGACGGTTGCGCCACATCATTTATTTAAAGACGGAACAAGCTCTGCTATGAAATAAAAAAATTCGTTCAAATTTTATCTTTGGAAGTTCGTCATATTAAGACAAAATTAAAATTACCTTTCAAATTATTTTCGTTTATCAACTTCTGAATTTTGTATTTGAAGAAAAATTTCCAACTTTTGTCTGACTACTTAAGAACTGTAGTTTAAGGGTTAGTTACAGCTATCAGTAAAAACTATCGGTAAAATTTGAAACAGGAGGAAAATGAAATGTTTTAATGATGAGCCTTTGTAGCAATCAGTAAATTTACGTCACTAAATGTTGTTTTCATTCGATCATAACATCGAGCTCAGACAAACTTTTTACTGCTGCTTTCATCAGTAAAATGTTTAACCCTAGAAAGATAACCTACGTCGAATATACATACATACGTAAAAATTATGTGTATCACTTATGGGATATGAACCCAACCAACCAACAGTAAAATGATATGGTTTTTTTTGGCAGTCAGCTGTTCAGTAAAATTAAATTTCATCATTAAAAAGTTAAAATGGATTTATAAATTAAATAAAACTTTAAATGCATTGTTTGTTTTTGAAAAAATACTTGAATATGTAATTCTCAATCAATCTTTTACTAGAAATAAATCTGTAACATGTTCAAAAACTAAGAAAAAAAATGTACTGATAGATTTTACTGATAATAATAACCGGGCCCTTAGTCTTAATTGATGTAGTGAAGAAGAAAAGCAATCGTACCAAGGCACAGAGTTCCGACGTTTATGAAAACACTCGTTGATCAAATATACGAGGGGCGTTCAATATATTCTCGGTATCGGGGTGAAGCTGTGGTTATATATATAAATTGACTTATTTATCAAGTAATACTATTATTTTAGTGCATTCATGTAAAATTTCGTATAAATGTGATTATTATTTACCATTAAATCTCTATTTAAACAGAATCATAATGGCAACTGAGACGATGATGGTGAAAATTGAGCATCGCGCTGTAATTAAATTTCTCACTAAGCAAGGAAAAAGTCAAAAAACTATTCATGAAGAAATGGTGGGAGTTTACCAGGGTTCCGCACCTTCATTATCAACTGTGCAAAAGTGGTCAAGTGAGTTCAAGAGAGGCAGAGAGAGCATTGAAGACGACCCCGCTCAGGCGCCCGACTAGTGCTTGTACGGGAGAAAGCATCAAAGAAGTCGAAAAACTTGTTCTCGAGGATGCCCGAATAAAGGTGAAAATGATGGCAGAGATCACCAAGCTTTCGACTGGTACCATTCACACCATTCTTCATGACCATCTTAACCTTTCAAAGGTCAGTGCAAGGTGGGTGCCACAAATGCTCCTCAGAAAAAAGTGATTATCGCATGCTGTAGAGAGCTTTTGGAGATGTGTAGTGAGAACGCGGACGGTGTTATGCATCGGATTGTTACTGGGGACGAAACATGGGTTCACCACTATGACCCTGAAAGCAAACAGTCCGTGCAGTGGCATAAAAAAGGAACAGACCCCCCGAAGAAGTTCAAAGTCACTCCGTCTGCCGGGAAGCTCATGGTCACAGTTTTTTGGGACTCAAAGGGAATCTTACCCATTGAGTACAAAAAAAAAGGTGAAACCATCAACGCCAAATCCTACGCTTCCACTTTGCATAATTTGCGGGAGGAAATTAAAAAGAAAAGACGGGGTAAACTCGCAGCGGGTGTGTTGCTTCTTCATGACAACGCTCCTGTTCACACGGCGCGAGTTTCCAAGGCTGCTGTGCGAGATTGTGGTTTTGAAGAAATTCAACATCCACCCTATAGTCCAGACCTTGCCCCTAGTGATTACTTTCTGTTTCCGGTTTTGAAAAAATGTCTTCGTGGAAAAAGATTTTCGGATGATGAAGAACTCAAGTCGGCAATAAATGGGTATTTTGCAGGGAAAGAGGAAACTTATTTTTTGAGGGTTTAAAAAAGCTTATCTCAAGATGTAACAAATGCATTGATGTTAGGGGAGATTATATTGAAAAATAAAAACAATTTAAATTGAATTCGCATTTTCCTTCATATCGATACCGAGAATATATTGAACGCCCCTCGTATGTGCAAATTGTTTATAAATAGTTTTTAATGATATTTCTTTGACGAAAAACGAAGGTACAATCTGAAAAGCTTCCACATCAAAACATTGATTCAGAAGGGGTTTAATACGGAAAATAAATTAAATTCAGTAAAGACGGAACGTGGTGCCCGTTGCATGATGGTTAGTGCATTGAACTATCATGCGAGAGATCTTGGGTTCGATCCCAGCGAACCTTCATGTGCCACCTACATTTTTTTCTGCCTCTTGCGAGGAATTGACAAATTCTCCAAGAGTAATTTTTGTCATAAAAGTGCTATCTCAAATAAGCCGGATTCGGCATGCAGGGGCCAGTTATAGCTATCATTGAAATCGATCCGGAAAAAAATTTGAATCGACATTTGACTACGTTTCCCACTGATTAGAAATGCAAATTATCGATCGGAAATAACTTTTATGTTCAAAAGTGAAACGAATCGTTCCACTGATTTGTGTTCCAATTTCACATAAAATTTTTTTTTAATGACAGACATTTTTAAGGATAGCTATAAACGACCTGCCCAAAAAAATTCCAATGTTAGTTTTCAATGATGAAAACCAATGATAGCTACACCTGGCGCTATAAACTGTAGGTCCCCTCTATCCCTGAAATGACTGGCACACAGGAATAGTTGAGAGTTGTAAGTCACTAGGCCCTGGTCTTTACGGACGGTTGCGCCACATCATTTATTTAAAGACGGAATATGCTCTGCTATGAAATAAAAAAATCCGTTCAAATTTTATCTTTGGAAGTTCGTCATATTAAGACAAAATTAAAATTACCTTTCAAATTATTTTCGTTTATCAACTTCTGAATTTTGTATTTGAAGAACAATTTCCAACTTTTGTCTGACTACTTAAGAACTGTAGTTTAGGGGCTAGTTATAGCTATTAGTAAAAACCATCGGTAAAATTTGAAACAGGAGGAATCTGAAATGTTTTAATGATGAGCCTTTGTAGCAATCAGTAAATTTATGTCACTAAATGTTGTTTTCTTTCGATCATAACTTAGAGCTTCACGCCTCAGACAAACTTTTATTGCTGCTTTCATCAGTAAAATGTTTAATGATGTGATCAGAACAGTACAAAATTGGAACACCAACAGTAAAACGAAATGGTTTTTTTTCGCAGTCATCTGTTCAGTAAATAAAATTTCATCATTAAAAAGTTAAATTAAATAAAACTTTAAATGCATTGTTTGTTTTTGAAAAAATACTTGAATATGTAATTCTCAATCAATCTTCTACTAGAAATAAATCTGTAACATGTTCAAAAACTAAGAAAAAAAATTTACTGATAGATTTTACTGATAATAATAACCGGGCCCTTAGTCTTAATTGATGTAGTGAAGAAGAAAGGCGACAATTGAGCTGGAGAGTTACAAAATAAAATCTAAGTTTTTCTTTTTTTTTGCAATAATAATTGATAACATTTCAAATATTGTTAAGGTCAAAAACAACAAAGAAGGGTCTGCTTGAAATGCTTTTAAATTTGATGGAGGCTCAACGCGATATTGCGTGTGGCTTCCACTAGAAAACAAAGGCGGAAGTGGCATTGTTTTGGCAAATGGTGAAAAATAAGCTGAATTCGTGTGGACCACCAAGAAAAACACTAACAGAATGGAAAAAAAGTAAACATTTAAACAAAAATTCAGTAGATCTATTTTTATTAACATATATTTACATGTACATATATAATCATAGGTTTGGAGTGATCAGAAAAAATATATTCGATCAAAGGCGGCTGCGAACCTAAAAGCAAGGAATGGGACTGGTGGTGGACCAAATGAGGAGCAACCTTTTTCGGACTACGAACAGGCCATCTATGTTTTGATTGGAATGAAAGAGCCCGTAGAAGGTGTTCCTGCAACAACGTTTGGGCTGGATGCAAGGAAAAGGAAATCAAATAAAGAAAATTTAGAGCCAGCAAAAAAAGTGACCATTTCCTCTCCAAGATTTCCAAGTAAATTAAGAAGGGGTACGTGACATACATAGTACTAAAAATAACTTACCAAGAAGCCAAAAATTTCTCATGCCATTTAAATACTCCTGCTCAAAATGGGCCCTTAACGCGCTTATATTCCAAATGAAAGAATCATGACACGCGGCTGGATGGGAGGCATCAACGTATTGAATTCTTAGTTGATCATCACAAACTAGCATAACATTTAGGCTGTATGTTCCCTTTCTGTTATAATATAAATGTTTGTTTACAGATCGGGCAATGATCCGAACGTGCGTTCCATCAACGCACCAGGAAATTTATGTTTTGAGTAGAAGGCCAGCGCAACTCTTCTTTTTTCTGCGGCCGTTTGGCATACTTTTAAGAACATAGTTGCTCCTCCAAAACGTTTAAGACTTCGGCAAGCACTTTGCTAAAACTAGGTTGGGCAAGTCCAACAATGTAGTCTTTTCCAACCCCCGTTTGGTATCCTCCTTCAGCGAAGAAACGCAAACAACCACTCAATTTTGTTATTGGTGGAATCGCGAAACTTTTTTTAGCTGGATCACAGGACCTAGAGAGAATATCCAGCAAATACTTGAAGACAACCTTGTTAACTCTATAATACTTTTGAAACCTAAGAATCAAGTTGTTTAATGAAACTAGAAAAACAAATTTAGAATAAATCTTTGTGAATTTACAAGTATACTTACAACCATTGAGGCAACTCCAGAGGGTTCGAACTGTCCCTCAAGGATCTTCTAACAACCCTTGGGCTTTGGTGTTCTTCTAACTCCTCTTCAAACAAGATTCTTGCTGCAATACTGCACATTTTTTTAATTTACTTATATATGCATTTATTTATGCATAAATATCAATTTCAAAATGTTTGTTTTCCTTTTCTGAAACTTTTGTACAGCTATGTACATTCTTGTGTCAAATACTTCGGAACAGCTGTTTCGAACATACAACATTTTTGTTCCCGAGTTCGAAGGGAAAAACTGTCTCCCGGAGAATTCGGAATAGGAGAATTTTACTCTCGGGAGATCCAATCTCCGGGGAATTGTTTTCCCCGGAAATATTAAGAATTAGGCTGATTATTAATATATTTCCCTGAATTTTTATTTTATTATTTTTTGTTAAATTCTTCTTGACTCGGAAAACATTTGGTCCTATTGAGGTAACCGTAACGGTTACCTCGATAAGGCCGATTTATAAGTTATCATTCTATTTTTAAACTATAGAGATATTATGTTGTTTGGTACCGCCTATAAAATACGCTCCTCTATCCTACATAAATGTATAGCCCCATACGCTAAATCTATCATCGGACAATATCAGCTTCATCCCACGCAAATCAACAATCATACCTTAGGTGCGATGGAAAAATGGCTAGAATTTATTGTTTATCACCGGTTTATAGACTTTAAGGCTACATGCGATATCATAGCTGGGATAAGAACATTACAAAGCCATGAGAAAATTCGACTTTCTGAATAAATTGACACGATTATTAAGGTAGACCTTGGCCAATATAACAAGGCAAGTCAAACAGCCAGATTGCTATCCAGACCAATCAACATCTACGATCACATCCGACAAAGGGATGGTTTTGGCTTGCCTCCTCTTTAACGTGGCGTTGGAGAAACCGATCCGTTGCACTGACACACCAACAAGAGGCATTGGATGCTGGCTTACTTAGATGACGTCGACATGATAGGAAAAATTTAACATGCTGCATACGATTCCCTGACACAAGTTCAAGCAGACGGCACATAAGTGAAGGAAAGTACATGGTGGCGTCGACCTTCATTTTTTGAATAGTTGGTCAAAAAATGAAGGCAAGAGCATTATTTTAAAGTAGCGCAATCCTTCAAATATCTTTTATCAACTGCTGCTTAAAGCAACCAGAGCCTACTATAGTCTGTCAAAGCATTTTAAATCCTGAAACCTTACCATAACTTCTAAGCTGCTGCTGTACAATACCATGTATCCTACGGTGAATTCTTTGACCTTAATTTGTGGAAGGACGATTTTGAAAAGACTACAACCATGGAACAGAAATTAAGCTAGGTGGACTCAGATGGGGTGGACACCCAGCTCACATGAATAAAGAATTCGAATAAAATAAGACACGTTAACGTCTGTAGAGTCAGGTAGGTTGTCTATATAAAAAGGACTCATGTACGGATTTTGTGTCCTCTGTTGTATTCAAATTTATGACTTTCGTATTGCTTATGTTTCGAACAGTCAAAATATTGTGAGTCACCATTCGCTCGCCATCGACATTTTTGATGTCCAGCTCTAAAGGTTACTATAAAGTAAGGCAAGTTTCTAGTTTCCAATTGGCTGCGTTCAATCT
This sequence comes from Eupeodes corollae, assembly GCF_945859685.1. Lineage (NCBI taxonomy): Eukaryota > Metazoa > Arthropoda > Insecta > Diptera > Syrphidae > Eupeodes > Eupeodes corollae. The sequence goes on along the minus strand of NC_079148.1, from coordinate 24,443,700 downwards.
CATACAGATACCTTTTTGTTAGTGTTACGTGTAAAATAAAAGTTGATAAAAAACAGCTGCGATGTCAAAAAAGGAATCCAAAGATAGCCAAGAATTTCTGGGGTATGCATGAATGTAGATATCTGACAGAACAGCTGATTCAACACATGGTTGAATTTCAAGAAACTTGAAAATTGATTTCAGCTTTTTATATTTGTTGGTAACAAAAAGATACAAAATGTAAGTTAAAGTTGTATTTGAGGATGTTCTGTACATCAAAGACGATGACGCAGCTATTTGCCTCCGAATTTTAGAAAGTAATTATGATCTATGTATTTTTTTAAACTTCAAGATTGACTTATTTTAGAAGATGAAATGTTTGACTGTTAACAGTCGAACTGTTTGTTCCTGAACACCAATTATTTTTAATAAATATGATTTAAAATCAATTCGCCCCGGTGAAACGCATATTTGAACACTATGCTCGTTCATTTTTATTTTTATTTTCATTTCATGATTTTAAAAATAAAAATATTATTTTCATGATTTTAAATCATATTTATTAAAAATGACTTATGTATGTATTTTGTTCTCGTTTTGTAGATGACGAATTGTTTATTTAATTGTTACGCATCTATCAATACATCATCGTCCGACGAATCAGTTGAATTATCCATTAAATGTTTTATCCTACAACAATTTTGACTTCGAAGCTTAAATGTTTCTCTGCTTTTTGTGAACAGTTGAAAGTGTTTTTATTTTTTGACAGATATCTCAATACAGCTATACAACTCCTTGAATAAGTTATCTAAAAATCCAGCTTTCCAAGATACCCTATCCAACACGGGATTGAACGCACCCATTAAGGCAAGTTTAATGGAATGTTAGTAAAAAAAAATCTACCCATGTCAAGGTGACAGTTGACCATGTTTTTACATTCAACTGAAAGCTATGCACAATTGCATTTTTTATGTTTTATGTAAAAAGGTTCCTTATAAAATTGGAAAAGGAATAAGCAATATTTATTTAAAATACAAAACACAAGTCGAGATGGACTTGTAGCTTTTTAGTGGTTTTTGCACAATCAACTGAAAATAATTTAAATATCAGAACTTGAAGGTTATGACACTTTATCAAATAATTAGTTGCATGGGTCAAAATATACGTTCAAATGAAGCAGTTGACTACAAATTAAGTCCCTTATGCTGTCTGAACCCACCCTTTGTTTTTGTAAAATATTTTTGCATTAATTATATTTCATAAATTCGAAATCAAAAAGACGGAACAACGTCGGTCAGATAGATTGTCTATATAAAAAGGACTCAGGAAGTTAGCGGTTTTTGTGTCCGTTTTTGTATTTATATTTAAGACTTCCGTATTCCTTACGTTTCTAACAATCAACAAATTGTATGCTCTGTATAATATTCTGATACAAGTTTGTCTCATTCGCTTGCCATCGAAATTTTTGATGTCCAGCCTTAAATGTTTTGGATTCAGGCTGGTCGATTTCGCTGCGGTGCGAGACGTTCTGGTATCTAGTACGCAGTTCACGCATCTTAATATCCACAAGGGGACATGGAAATCTCATGATCAATCAGCCGTCAACCAGATTGACCACATTGCGATCGACGCACGACACTTCTCCAGTATCCAGGATATCCGAACTTTCCGAGAGGCCAACATTGACTCGGACCATTACCTCGTTGTAGCCAAGGTACGGCTACGGATATCCCTATCCAAGCCAAAACAAGGAAGTACTGTGAGAAGATTCGACGTTAGGCGGCTACAATCGCAAGAGACTGCCATGTCCTTTTCCGATCGAGTCTTTAATAACCTCTAAAGGAGTCCTATGCTTCCTGCATCAAGCATTGAAAACCAGTGGCAACATTGCCTTGCAGTCATCAGAGATGCCGCCTCTGAAGTGCTAGGTTTCACACGGCCACCACAGCGAAAATCCTGGTTTGACGACGAATGCCGGCAAGCGCACGCAGCGAAACAAGAGGCATACAAAACGGTGCTGCACAAAAGGACTAGAGCTGGTCGAGAGCTTTACGAGCAGAAGAGGAGAGAGGAACACCGGCTTCTTAGATGGAAAAAAAGCAAGCATGAGAAGCACGCGATCGAGGAGTTGAGGGATGTCACAACAGGAATGAGGTTCGTAAATTTTACCAAAAGGTACAAAAAACCTCCCAAGGGTACCAGCCACGAACCGAAGAATGTAAAGACGATCAGAGGAACATTGTAGTAGAACCGCAGTCGATGCTGAGAATATGGAAAGATCACTTCTCCAAATTATATAACCGCGATGACGGAGCGAATTCCGCTGTAAGGGAGATAGAACTCTCAACCTCGGCGACGCAGATCAACAATTCCGCCTACCCGACCTTGTAGAAGTGAAGATAGCTATATCTAAACTTAAGTCAAACAAAGCTGCTGGAGCTGACTGCATCGCTGCCGAACTATTCAAAGCAGCAGGCGATGGCTTGCACGAACTCATCTGCAAAATATGGTCGGAAGAAAGCATGCCCGATGAGTGGAATCTCAGCATAGTGTGCCCGATACATAAGAAAGGAGACCCTCTAAACTGCGCCAACTACAGAGGCATCAGTCTCCTTAACATTGCGTTTAAGATCCTTTCTGCCGTATTATGTGAACGTCTGAAGCCATTCGTCAACAACCTGATTGGTCCTTATCAGTGTGGCTTTAGACCAGGAAAGTCCACTATCGACCAAATATTCACACTACGGCATATCTTGGAAAAAACCCAGGAGCTTCAAATCGATACCCACTATCTCTTTATCGATTTTAAAGCCGCGTATGACAGCATCTATAGGGAAGAGCTCTACCGAGCAATGTCTAGTTTTGTCCATCCAACTACTCGGATACGCAGATGATATTGACATAATTGGAAGATCAAACCGTGATGTCAGTGGAGTGTTTTTGAGCATTGCGACGGAAGCGAAGAAGATGGGTTTGGTCGTCAATGAGGGCAGACCAAGTATATGCTGTCATCAAAAAAGGACACTGAACAACGACGTCTTGGACAAAACGTCACCATGGACAGCTATTATTTCGATGTAGTTAAGAACTTTGTCTACCTAGGCACCGCTTAAACATCGACACCAGCGCAGAAATCAAACCAAGAATAACTCTTGGCAATCGCTGCTTCTTTGGACTTAGAAGGCAATTGAGAATTAAAGTCTTCTCTCGAGTATCTAAAATCATCATCTATAAGACATTCACCGTCGCGGTTCTCATCTATGGCGCTGAGGCCTGGATCCTGTCAAAAAAAAATGATGAGAGCGTCTTAGGATGCTTCGAGAGAAAAATTCTTTGGGTGATTTTTGGTTACGTACGCTGGCTGGAGACGCTTGTTGGTTGAGGCCCAGGTCCGCCCCGGACTGTAGCGCCACCTTAAGTAAGTAAGTAAGTAAGTAAGCCTTAAATGTTTCTTCGTGAGAATAGTGACTAGCCTATCCCTTAGAATTTCCTTATATCAAGAATTCAGTTTCAAGGGGACATGTGCTCTTATTTCAATATGTTAAGCTTAAGTTTTCAAAAAAAAGTTGAAAATAGTGTTCATTTAAAAATTCCGTCGATGATGACAATTCCGAGGCATATTTTGTTTCCTGCAGAATTATTTTTTAAAAATGTGGCTTCGGTAGCATGATAGGGTGACACATATGAATATTTAAGAACATTTTCTAAATTAAACACAAAAAGTGAGACAACAATTTTTATTATATTTTTATTTTTCTTATACATTGCATGTATTGTATGGAAAGGTTTTTTTTTATTTAATTTTTATTTTATATAAATTTATTTTATTATCTTTAACATCAATTTTCGTTTAATATTAAATAAATATTATACGTGTATAATTTATATTATTCAACACTTATCTACATAACTTATTAACTCAATTAATTTCTCTTTCCTTTGTGTGTTCAAAAAATATTGACACATTTATTATAACTTAAGATAGGTTTAGTAGGTTAAAGCCAAACAAATTCTTCGATATAAGGTTCCTTACGTTTATTAGGTTTTTATTTCTTTTTTTAAAACATTTTATAACATTACAAACATATTAAAAGTTTTTCTTTATTTTTATACAACCACATTTAATTTATTTTTTGAAACAACTTAAACGAGCATCAAAAGGAACTGAAAACATTGACTAATAGTATTTAAATAAACAAGATGTTCCTAGAAAATTTTATTAAGCGACCAGCGCTTTATTATTAATATTTCTTTGTTTTACAAATGAAAATAAAAATATAAATTTTGTTTTTAATTAAAATTTAAATTAGTTGAATAAAATATTAAACTTCAACTTGAGACTCATATTTTACTCCTAGCTGGTCGAATATTTTGTCTCACAAAATAAGTAAGAATTTTTTCTCATTTTTTTGTTTATTGTATAAAATTAAATTATTGTTTGCCATAAATTAAAAAAATAATCTAAATAGTTTATAAGATAACACAGGCTCATAAAAATCGTATAACTTTTGTGTGCGCTTATCCTTTTTATGCTTTTACTTTGAAACAATTTTCTGAGATTCATTAAAATCATACCCTTTTCAAGAATCCCTTAGTTAACCTTCACATGACTCCTCATACAAATTTAAGGACAATACGCAAAACGCTTTTCATTTTTTAAATTAGAAGCGATAATGTGGTAAAACATAACATTATTTATTTGTTCTTGTCAAAAACCGTTAATTTATTTATTAATGTTGTGTACCTTTTTTCAATATCAATATTTTGTTTTTTTTTTTCGTTGGTATACAATTAAGGTCACTCAACAAATAATTTCTATATATTTTCTTTTTTTAATATAAAAAGCTTTTTACATTTTAAATTTATCAAATGTATTTTTTCTTCCAATTGGTCACAATAAGATTTTCTCATAGAGAAGAATATTTATAAAAAATATAAAAATGTATACAAATTTTTAAGATCAATTTTTGTTTGTTTTCATTTTTTATCAAAGAAACACACAGATCCAGGATGAGCAGATTTTTTAGGTTCTTATATTTATAAATTAGTGACTATACATGAAAAGAAACAAAATGAATACTAAATCAAATGTTAATTTTCCGAAAAAAAATAATATTATGTAATGTAAACTTTAAGCTTACAATAATGGTAGGTTAATTACTGAGTTGTCCTTTTTGCGAACGTATCCTGTGAACATAAAAATTAGCGGTGTTTTCCCCTAAACATTTTTCAACTTTGACTCATGTAAAAGTATTTATTGCGTATCTTCCATTCCTGCCAAAACACAAAACATCAAAATACAGGAATTGAATACAATTTTAAAAAAAACTTCGCAAACTACGGTCCCAAAAAATTTAATTATTTCATTTTGTCTTTTTATCAGTTAAGACTGAACAAAGAACCCATTGACTTAACTTGAAAGATCTGTGGAAGTTTTTAATATCAATCCAAACGTGGAGCACTGAAAACAAATTCCCTCGCTTTTCCAAGTTGCTTTCAATCCATTTCTAAAATCTTAATGATATTGCACATATATGTACATATTTGAATGATTAATGGGCTAAAGGGGATTATGACTTTTCTTGAGACACATAAAAACATTTTGAAGGAATGAAACATTTTTTTTTCGAATCGTTTTCAATATCGCGAGACTGAAGTTTGAAAAGAGTTTTCAACTTTGAAATTAAAAGAAAATTCACCTTATTTCAGGATTTAAAATTAATTTTTTTCTCTGAACCGAAACAAACTTTAAAAATGTTTTATTTGTTTGTATAATTAAACTTTGAAGCTTCACTTTATCGATTGTTTACTACAATAATTTGTAAAGAAAAAGAAAATTTGATATTTTCTCTAAATTTTAACATACCTACCATAATTATACGACCATTATCCAAGTTCATTAAAGAAAAACAACATAAATACATATAAATAAACAAGATTGGTTTAGAAACCTTGAACATTATTGATCAAATTGGTTTCTTTGAGCTCGTGGCTCGAAAATTACAACAAAATGTATTGAACCAAAGAATCATTTTCACAATTACCTATTCAAATGTGCTCAACATTTTAGCATGAAACTTGTATGTTATTATGTATCCTTACTCAATATAAAATGTATATTGCCTTAATGTGCAATGTAATGATTCTCAATTCTATTTTGTCTACAATCTTTCCTGCATAGTTCCATAGAATAGTTGATATTTTTTTCTATTAATTTTTAACAATATGACATACCTTTTGAAATCATCATTTGTTTTTTGAAATTCTTCTGCATACCAAAAACTATTCTGTATTCTTAAATAATACACACAATCATATTATGCTCCTTAACTGATTCCCAAGTTCCATTCTATAAATATTATTTTTTAAATACAACACTCTAGCCCTTTAGACAAACTCTAAGATCTATCTTCAAATCACGAATACAAATGAATTCTTATTTAATCAAAATTTTGTCCTTTCAAATATAAAAAGTATTGTTTCAATACAAATACATTTCTTTACCCCTTTCAATTTCTAAAAGTTGGCAGTATCTTTAAACAACAATCCCAGATAAATTTAGAAGTTAATGATTAAACAAACAGAGTATATTTTTGTTACTATTGTTTTTTATGGTCTTCAAGTTTCTTTTAATTTCTTGTTATCTTTTGTATGTATTTTAAATGTTGAAATATATTAAAAACGACTTGAGTTATGAAAACAAGTTTTATATGTTACCCCTTTTTTGATTATTACTTTTTAACTTCTCCATTAATAATCTTAAACCATTACAGTTAAAATTTGAATAAGCAACTTTCAAAAATAACGAATACAATTATATACCCAATCCATTGGGAACATAAACCTAAACAAACAACTTATAGAGATTCTGTATTCTGACTTTGTAGTCAGTGAAGTTATTGGTCCTTTGCCTTTGCAGCTACATTAAATTTCATTTAGAAAAATTGAATTGGGATTAAAAAAATATCATTATAATTTGATGACGATAAAGCATGCCTCCAAAATTTTTAATGATACTCGTAGCAAATTATGTTAAAAACTCGAATTACTTATAACATAAGTCCAGGTACCTTAATAGAAGATTGTTTTTTAGTATGAAATTAATTTATATATTTTTATATATAGAAGTAAAATTCAACCTAAAAAAAACAGAACTTTTAAAGAAAAACATAACATCTATAAAAGAAGACAGCCGATTGAGTTTGGAAATACCGATTTCTGATATCGTCAAATTATGATATACATTTTTTTTTCAAGTGAAAATAAACATCAAAGATTTTCTTATTATTCATAGCAAATTTGTTGGTCTAGAAGAATTTCCAATTCCTCCAGTAAGCATCCAGAACTTTAAAGAGTGTCTCCTTTCAACACCAATTGAATTGCTATAACCATAACCAACTTAACGACGTTACTATTTTTGTTAATTCGAAATTCGATACAAATTTTAATACAACCTACATATTCAAACTTTACCAACATGAATTTGTTTACTTTCTTTTTTATTTTATTTGATTCAGGAAGAATATTCCTCCATTTGCCACAGATAACACAAAAATTATTTATCTATTGCACAAGTATATTTTTCATATAAATTTTTATTTTCAATAAATATATTTTATTCATATAAATTCACCTAAATTAGGAAAGACCTAAATATACATAATTTATTATATATTTTATTCTTTTTCATATAAAATAGATTTAAGTTTTTTTTTGTTTTATTTAATTTTAATTTTTTTCAAAGCCAGTGCGACAGAAAATTGTTTTTTGTTTAAATATAATTTTATATTTATTTTTTTATTACATATACGTATATCTATAAATTTTATTTAATAAATATAATTGTGTTTGCTTTTATTCCTTAAATTTAATTTATATTTCAATTTTTAAACATACATTTACATGAATACATTTCTTTTATTAAATTTAATGTGTGCAAAATCACACTACAACAATAATTATTCACAATTTGTTTTATTTAGGTTTATTTTTTTTTGTTATTTTTGTATTTTAAATATAGTATAATATATATATAGCTTTGCATAAGTATGATACAGTGTATTTTTAAATATATATAAATTTCTCGTTGTGCTTATTTGCGTTTAGTTAATTTTTGTTTTATTGAGTTATTTTATACTTTTTTTTTGTTTTGTTTTATAAATAAATGTTTTAATAATAATTTGTTTTTCAATTAAATTGATTTTTTCGGCTTAAACTAAAACAAATTATTTGATTTTTGTTTTTTTTTTTTTTAACATAAATATGTAAGCTATATTTTTATTCCTGTCCAAATACAAATACAAATTAAATTAAATTATTTTTTAAATACTAAACATTTAGTTCACAGCAATGTTATAACTTGTTTCTGAAACGTAACATTTATATATAATATATATATATTTATTTTTTTATTTATATTTTATTTGGAATGCAATGCAACATCCAATTCAAAATAGAAAATATAATTCATATTCTTTTCTTTAAACATTGTTTAAATATTTGTACCATTCTCCATAATATAATATGTTTTTTTTTTTGTTTGTTTGTTAAATTATTTTATTTTGTTTTGTTTTAAATTAGCTATCTAAATATTTAATATTTTAGTTATCCACTGAATCATTTAGCTACTTTATGAGATAGAAAAGAATGACCAGAGAACAAAGAGAGAGATAGAGAGTGTGAGAGAGTAATAAATTTAAATTATAAGTATGTATGTACAATTTTTTTTTTTTTTTTAATTTTTAAATTCATTAATTTTTTTTTTTTTAAATGTGATGCACCATATTATTGTATCAAAAGAGAACATTAAAGCACCAAAAATGTACACCATTTGACAATTTAATTCACAAGCAAAAAAATTAGCTTTTTGATAAAATTAAAAGTGTGACATTTGTTTTTTTTTTTTCATTTTCTTCTAAAAAATTGTATCTTCTCAGTTTGAGAAAATTTTGTTTAATAACAACGAGTATTCTTGTCATTAGAAATAGGACGGAGGTAAAATATTGTTTTACTTTTGTTCATCCGTATCTCTTTCCAAAAATCAATTAAAATGATCCTTTTTTGTTTTTTAATATAAATTGTAGTCCTTCTGACTAATTATTTGATTCTCCATGATCATTTTGCGATGCTGCTAAATGCTGCTACCACAATGTTGAGTTGAGGAGAATATTTTTTCCCAAAAAAACTTTATTGTGTTCGTGGAGGGAGGAAGGATATAACAACGCGTTCGATCCTATCCTTTGGGCCACAAACACAACATACACAAAATTATTTTATTATTTTTCGATTACTTCTGATGATTTTGTATAAAGAAGTGTAATGTTTGTACGATACAATTGCCAACAAAGTTTACTTTGCATCATCTTGCTCCATGGGTTCTTCAGATTCACCTCGCGATAAGGCCCTGCCGAAGTAAAAGTGGAATTATTAAATGGATTTGTGTCAAAAAGAAACGAACACTATTTTTTACTATAATTACAAGAAACATAAATAATAGAAATTTAAATCAAATGAAATACAAATATAGAGTTGTGGTCATATAATTAAGTCTCAAACGAACAAAAAATTGTTTCCTAATTTTGGGATTGTGCATCACCTTAGATTGCTATGAAATTGCTTAGCAACTCAAAGCCTCACGTAGATTTCAGATCAGTAGCCCTTACAGAATTCTCTACTACGGAGAAGGCAGTAGGGTCTGATATGTGGTAAGTTCATTAATGTAAAAATCAAGATTTGAGCTCATAAATGTAAATGCACTGCATTACTGCAGTCGGTAACTCTGTTCAAAAAAACAGTCTGACAGCTGGACAGCGATCAAACCTGCAGTCATTGGTGGCATTCACAAAGCTAGTGGCTACGTAGTCATAATTCAACTAGCTTTGTGAATGCAAAACTACAATACAAAGCTGGTCAATCTGGAACTGTTATATTATTGACAAATGCAAACATATAAAATAAGAAACTTTTTTGATTTGATAACTTTAACTTATCTTTGTGTTTTTAAATTCAATAAAATCAAATTTAAGACACGATTTGCATGATTTATATTTGTATTTAAATACTGAACGATTTATTTCATTTTGAATTCATGTGTCTTTACCGAGCAGGTGATTCTGAAATGTCAAAATCATTCTCCACCAACTTTGTAGCCGAATTTTTTACACTACGTCGGAGGGGAAATTTCAACTACTTTTGTAGCAAGATTTAGTCAATCAGTATCTCTTGACTACGTAGTCACTAGGTTTGTGAGTGCGATCATTTTATTTCAGTTGCCGCTCTGAAGAAAAATTTCAAAACAAGATGAGTAGGTAAAATAATTGATTATTTACAAAAGTTGTCTTCAACGAGGTTTTGTCTAGATCAGAACAGCACAGGACAGCACAGTTTCGTGAGAAACGTCAGATCAAGTTAAAACAGTCAGTTGAATGTAAGTTGTCAAAAAAAAAATGAAAATTGTGTGAATTTTTCGTTTCTCGCTTATTTTTTTTTAATTTTTTGTGTTTTTACTGTGTTTAATACAATAGAAAAATGTTGTTTCATTTTAACCTCTTTCGATATTCAACCGCGTATTTGGTGAAAACTGCACAACCACAGTCTTTCCTTCCTCGGATGTCAATTCAATTTAATTAAACAAATTAGCAAAATAACTTTCTTTTAATTTTTTTAAATAACGAAGCACAGCCAAATTAAAACGTAAACAAAAAAATGTAAACTTCGATTTTGACATTTCCCACGAGTCTGTTCTAACCTGATCTGACTCAAAAGCAAGAACAGAAAATCCTGTTCTAAACTGATCTAGGTTTGTCAATGAACAGGAAATCAGAACAGTTGAGCACAGAAAAAACCTCAATGAACAGCAAAAATCTATACTTATCTGTCTAGAACAGTCCAGCACAGCTTAAATGTTTGGCAAAAAATAAAATGATTTTTTAGTAATAAGTTGAAATATAATATTTATACTTCAAAGAAATGAATGAATGAATGGAATTTTACAAAGACACTAAAAAACCAAAACCCGAGTAACTCAAAGAAAAAACTTAATTATTTGTATCATAGTTTTTTATAGACGCCTACTGACAACGTAATGGCTGAATCACAAACACGCTTCAGCTTCGGCTACGTCTGCTTTACGGTGGGCCTGCTTCGAGTTTGCTTTGAATGACATTTCTATTATTTCATCCCTTCAAAGAGCAAATATTTTGTTTGTTGACATTTTTTTACAGCTGTTGAGCTGTCATACAAAGTAAATTTTCAGATCATTAAACTAGAGTTTCCGTTTGGAGTCACATTACGTTCTTTTCCTTACGATTGCCAGAAGAAACGTGAGGTCGAAGCTCCATTGTGATAGCATGCATTGAATTTATATAGCTGAACTCGTAAACGTCAGGTGAAGCCGAAGCTGAAGCGTGTTTGTGATTCAGCCATAAGGGACTTGAAAGTTAGGCAAGTTTGTAGAATCTGATTGAGCAGCAGCCAAAACATTAACTTAAAATTAAGGCAACTTTAATGGAAAGTTGACTGAAAAGTAAATCAAGAAAAATCTCCCTAACTTTTAAGTCAAGTCTACTTCTATAAAAATGACAGCTGATCATGCTTTTTCATTCAACTGAAAGCAGATATTTATTAATCAATAATTTATTTATTTTCTGCACAGCTTCATTTAATGTTTTGTGTAATTGAGAATTTCGAAAAGAAATAAGAAATATTTCTTAACAGTACAAAATACAAATCGTGATGGACTTGTAGCATGCCTGACGAGTGTTCTGTAGACAACAAATTGGTTGGTACTTTTTGTACTATGAACTTAAAGTAAAGGTTTGTGAAGTAAAGTTTTGAATTTGAAATTCATGACACTTGAAAAACTAACTAGTTGCTTTGGTCAAAATTTACGTTCAAAGAATGAAGTTGATTGCAAATGAAGTCCCTTATGTTGTCTGAACCTGCCCAATGTATATCTGCCGCATTCTTGCAGTAGTTTTTCTGTTCATAAATGCATTGCATGAGTTTTGTCGGCATGACTTGTGCAACTAGTTGCATTTTTTAACTCAGTCATCTTTTCATATAATCGTCCAGGAATACTACAGCGTCTTTCAAGAAGAAATACTCGCTGTTTCTAAAAAAGCTTATAACCATTCTTAACACAATTTGGAAAATATAAACAAAGACACTTTTATTGAAATCGAGGTCATATCCGCCACCGTTGCAAAGTCAAAACTGGAAAATTTAAAATTGCCAAATATTTACACAGGAAAACAAAATATCTTTTGAGACTAGGCATAGCTCAGTTATCCTCATGGAACACAACTTATTGGGTACACAGATAAGCAGATCCTATGTTTTGGTTGATCTATGTAGAGGTTGCGAAGATGAGGAGAGCGAAGAGGGCACCCTACACTTTCTCCGCGAATGACGATACTAAGAAAATACTTTTTCGACGACCTGAGGATATTCTTATAAGAATCACAGTGATTCAAAAAGGCACCATCAACCTTAATCCCCATCAACTTCCCTTTACCTTGCCATTTCGTTAGGAGCACAATGGAGCCACAGTGATCCGAGTGAGATGTTTTTCGGTCTACAGTTGTATCATGCAGTCAAACCTAACTTAACCAATAAAATTGCTTGAAATTATTTGTCATAGTTTTCTATTTTCCTAAAGCTCGCACTGTTTTTAAACTTTAAACATATTAAGGGTATTAATAACCCCTTGAGTGAACGTTTATTATAAAAAAAATACGAAAATGCAAGTTCACAATCTGTATAAAAGCGTTCATGCTGAGGACGATTAGGTTAAGCAAAGCGGATAGATAAGAAACTAATTCAAAATAGGAACTTGAAACTTGAACTTGGACGCGACCTTTTGCTTGACGTAAACAAGATGTGTTGAAAAATACGTGAGTTTGAATTATGGAAGACCAAGCGTCGAGTTAAATCCATAACATACATCAGTACTAAGATGACTGGTTTAATTTGTATAGACAATGTGGGCAATAATTTGAAAATAGATGTCAACTAACTGTTAGCTTGGATACTTCAATTGAATAGCGACTCGAAGCCTCATATTAATTATCTTGAAGCAGTATATTAAAATAACAGTATTAAAAAGATGAACAGAAGTTAACAAAGTATTACCTACACAAACTGTTAAACGGCGATGACCTAATTATTTGTAAATTACTTGAATAACGTATTTTAAATATTTAATTTACAATAAATATTCTTTTTTTCTAAATTAAAAAAGATATTTATAATTTTAGTACCTAATTTTATGACCACAACTGTATTTTTTTGCAATTCAAAACTCGAATAGGAGTCCTTCTAAGATGTGTTTATCTGATTTTGATTTCTTACCTGTTTGGAGGTTGCATTGAAAGCCCAGCCATAGCTGTAACAGTCTCGGATTCTTCTCGTTCAGTTCGAAGAGCCTGCATAGCTGACATGGCAACTGTATGTGCTGAACGACGTACACAAGGCCAATGGGACATCTAATAAATAAGAAAAGAAATGTATTAGTAAAATCTTATGACCATTTTAGAAATGAAAGTATGTTTTTAATTAATTGATTTCCATCTTATTCTTTAAATAAGTTACGTATACGCCGCATGTTCACTTTATTTTTTCTTAAAAGCAAACTATTAAATATGTACTTATATTTTACCAACCTGTATAGCAATAGTTTTTTGCAATGTGTCTACTGCATTTTGACATGGTGGTCGCGATAACTCTGTTTCTGCTATTGCTGCTGTTTCATCGCCCAACAAAGCCCGGACACATTCTTGAGCTGAGTCACATATCGCTGGCAAGTCATAACCTCCTTCTAAGGCAAGCACAATCTTTCCACCAGCCAATTGCATTAATTCTCTTGTCATGTAACCAAAACAAGCTGGCGACACTAAATAACCACCCAATGGCGCAGGATGTCCCGCGGCAGCATCGAAGCCCGCTGACACAAGAACAATATCCGGATTGAATTCCCGAGCAATGGGCATGACAACAGTACGGAATGCAGCTAAATATTCGGCATCCCCTAGTGGTGGATTGAGTGCACCTGACCAGGATACATTCACATTAAAGCCAGCTCCAGCTCCAGTTCCACACTGTAAAAAAGATTTTTCATTTTATGAGTAAAAGTAATTTATAATCGAATTTAAGAGCACCGACCTCTGTTGGCCCACCAGTTCCAGGAAAGAAATTTCCATCGTCATGTCTATGGATTGAAAGATACAAAACATTGGGGGTATCATAAAACGCTTGTTGAGTTCCATTCCCATGATGTACATCCCAGTCGACAATTAATATTTTTTTCATTTCTGAAGGTAAACGCTGACGTAATATCTTTGCCGCAATAGCGACTGAGTTGAAAAAACAGAAACCCATTGCAAGATTGGATTCAGCATGATGGCCAGGAGGACGAACTACCGCGAAGCCATTCTTCAGGTCACCTTTAGCTGTTTTAAATGCCAAATCAATCACACAACCGGCTGCCATTCGAGCCGCTGCAGCAGTATGGTGTTCATTCCACGTCGTGTCAAGATCCACACCCACTCCGCCACATCCCAGCCTTACAAAGCTAACAGAAGGAGTTATTTCAAGCTTTTGCCGATTCAGTTGATTCGAACCGAATAGCAAAGCATGAGCCTCTGAGTGAACGGTTTGTAATTCCTCTTGTGTAGCTTTTCGCGATCGAAGACGATCACATCTGTTCGCCAGACCAGTTTCTATTAGTCTAGCCCAAACACTTTGCAAACGTCCACTATGCTCTGGATGTGACGAATTGTTACCACAAACGCAGGCGTGCTTCAGCATTAAATTGTCAAATGCCAGCCCCGTTGTGATTTTGTGCGGACTCTCGATCACATGACGTCGATGTGGCATACTTAGATTGACCGGTGGAATATGATCGGCAGAGGAGGAAGTCACAATCGGCTGTATGTGTTGTCCAGTGTCGGGAATTTGACTAAGACCGTGTGGTCCTAGATGCACCAGCGGGCTGGACAATGTCCGCGATAGAGGACGGATTAAACCACGTGCCACGGCATCGTCGACCTAGAAAATGGAACGATTTGCGGTTTTTTTTTTTGGTTAGCAAACCACAAAACAGGGACAACATCGATCATTCCTCCTCTCACCTGCAATGAATGCATATACAGCAGTTCCCTCTGTTGCTGTAGGTACTCTTGGTCGCGCATTTTTGATTTGAGAGCAGCTTCCAGGGCCGTCTCTTCAGGTATACTTCTTTGAGATGTACTGGTTATCACAGAGTTGGCCAATACAGTCTTGGGCGGTTGTTTTTTATCGGTTAGATCTATCACTTCGTTGGTGGATTCTTCGGCTTCCTTCAGTTGTTGGTGCTGCTGGTGTTGTTGTTGCTGTTGATCACGACCGCTGCGGGTGAGAACAGTTTGTCGGATTTTCTGCGTAAGTAACATATGTTGTTGCTCATAAGCTTGACGTTCCGCCTGTTAAAACAAAATAACGTTATATTATTAATGATTTATTTAAAATAAATTGATATTTTTTTAGTTTTAGTCTTTAATATAAAAATTAACTTACATCACTATTCTCGTAATGAGTCTGTGCAATATTAACTTGTCCCGTCCCCGTCAACATTGGGTGTCCTAATGGCAGTGGAGCCGATTGTGTGCGTCCCAATGGTCGATGACCCTGCTTATTGAGCCTAGCATGGGCAACCTGGACATCTGTAATTGGTTGGCCATACAAAGGAAGAGGATGCATACCCATTGACACACTCGTCATGGGTGTATTGGCAGCATGTGCTTGCGGCGGCATTTCAATTGATCCCGAAGACGATGACGCCGATACGTTGGATCTTGTTGATGGTGGTGGTATTCCAGTAGTACTGCTAGTTGCTGCTGAATGATGATGATCGTAGGGCGGCAAGGGATTGTAATAAGTTGGAGCACCAGCACCAATCATAGGTTGAGCAGCAGCTGCTTGTTGTCGCAAAGCAGTTAACATGGCATAATTAGCAGCGGTAGGTGTATGCGCGTTTGGTAAATGCGGTCGTCCCAAAGATATATTCGGCATGGATGGCGAACTGAAGAGGGACAAATCGTTAATACTACTCCGTGGGCCAGACTGATATTGAGCGACATCCTCGTTTTCCTCTTGAATCGGTTGGCTTGTAGGAGAGCCTCGACTACCGCCAGTCACAAGCGATGGCGGTGAATTAGGTCCAGAATCTGGTGTACTGTTGCAGTCTTGAAAGAAGAAAATAAATTATAAATTAAATTCAATTAAGACACAGTTTCAAAGAAATTAGTTTTGTTTTATGTTTTTAGTGAATTAATACAAAAGCATCAAAATATTATTAAAAAAACTAAGATTGTTATCCAAACAAAAAATTTAGGGATAAAGAAAACCAAACATATTAAAAAAACACTAAACATAACAAAATGTGTGATAAATAAATTATTATATAAATATTTATTTTTTGTATTAATTCGCTGATATGTGTACCTTGTGGGATTTTGTTTTGTTTTGCATAAAATTGTTTATTTTTCTATATACGTACTTGCTAATGTTGAATTGTGCTTTGCCTGGCGTCTTTGAATTGCTTGGAGATGTCTTTCCTGCCGTCGGGCAGCTGAGGGACCAATCCTGGCTTTGCGATCGATTACACTTTGTTTGAGGCGTAATTTCAGCAGATTCGGCTCGGATGCTAATGTGGATAATTTTCATTTGTTATACAAAATGTTTTTCTTTAGGCTATTTCATATTAAATTAACATTTACAAAATAAAATGGTTTTTATTTTAAGATGTTTTCTTGATCACTAAAGTCTAGTAGTCAAGATGACCCAAAATAGATAAGAATCAAATTCATGGAAAAAATAGACAGATAAGGTGTAAACCTGGAGCTCTAGAAAGCTGAATTATATATACTTAGGTTTTGAAGTAAACCTATAGAATTGAAATTCAAATTATTCTTCAACTGTTGAGGGAAAACGTTTGATAAATTCTGCAGTTAAATAAAATAATTAAATTTATTAAGTATTTTAATGTACTTTTATTGTTGTTACTATTTTTTTAAAGCTATTCAAACCGAAAGAAAAGAATATTTTTAAGAAAACGGGCTTATTCTAGAAATTCTTTAATTTCTGTGTTTGAAAACCGTCAAAATAAATAATTCGAGTTAGAATATGTTTAGGAGTCAAGTCTAAAGTTAATAATCTAAATTACTAAAATACAAATATTTTATTCTACAAGCGTTATTAATTTGCCATTTTATTTTTATTTTATTCAAAACAAACTAAGAGTAATTATAAATTATTTATATTTTATATTTGTATTACCAAATCAAGTTGTTTTGGAGGTACTTTTTATTTTGTCCACTTTTAAAAAATTTATTTGTTTTGAATATTTTTAATAAATATAAAAAGGCAATGAAAAAACCATGCATTGATGTTTAATAGTTTATTTTTTCGTATTAATAACAAAATTAGATAAAACCAAAAAAAAAACAAAACCATTTGTTTTAAATAAAAAAAACTTTAAAAATCTTACCTGTTTTTCTTAATGGAAAATCGGAATCATATTTAACAATAGTTGAGGGCGGTTGAGGAATTTTGTACGGATGTGAACTTGTTACCGTACCAGCCGGCAAAGATTCACCTGAAGAACTTTTAACAACGCCTCTGTAATTAAAAAATGGAAAGGAATTTAAGTGTTGGAATGTTTATAATTTATTTTACTGTTGAAATATTTTTACTTTTAAAATACACTAATAAATTACTAATGAATGGAAGAGACTTTGTAATTTATGCTGAATCCGAAGAATTCATTTCTCTCTTTTAAGACATGAATTCCTCTTGAAACATCTATCGGTTCCTCTTAAGAGTCTACACCAATGAAATTGTTGTTAGTTATGGCTTGGATTAAACCACGAATTTGAAACAGTTTCTTGAAACCATCGGTTTCTCTTGGAACTCTGTACCCATGAAAGAGTTGTTGTTACTGGCTTGGATTAAACCCACAATTCGAAACAGTCAAAATTGTCTTATGTCAAAAGTTTTAAACTGTCCGAAGACGTTATTTTAGTGTGTTTTTGATATTAGCCTTGAATTTTGTTAAAGTTTCATTTATAATTTGAGCTTATAAGAAAAATAATGTTATAAGATTGATATATGTAGTTCAAAGACATCAATTATTTCAGCTTTATCAGTTCAATAGGTGATTACATGTCGTCATATAAAGTGGAAAATGAAAATCAATCAGTCTTCTTATCATAAATTCCCTCGTAATCGAACATTAGTATGAATTCCGAAAAAAGCTATTACCAAGTCCATTCGTAATGCAAAATTGTATAAGACCATAATGAACGTATTTGGTAATAGTTTTGTTCTGGGATTCGTACAAGTTTTCGATTACGGTGGAATAGGGTTTAATATCTTGTTTCTCTTTTACAGAACTGACATGACACGCTTCCAAAAATTCAGTTGACAGAAAACACGTAGTCAAGGGATTCTGATTGGCTAAATGCAACTACAAAAGTAGTTGAAACTTCCCCTCCAACGTAGTGTACAAATTTCGGCTACAAAGTTGTTAGTGCAAACTGGTTTTGACGTTTCACAATCAGCTGCTCGGTAAGGAGAAATGAAATGAATTTTTCGGTATTTAAATTAAAACATAAATCAATCATTATTATATCTTCTATTTGGTTGTATTGAATTTAAAAAGAAAAAAAACTATTTAAAGTTCTTAAAACACAAATGTTTCTTATTTTATATATTTGTATATGACAGTTCCAGATTCACAAGCTTTGTAGTGTAATTTTGCGTTCACAATGCTAGTTAAATTTTGACTACGTAGTCACTTGCTTTGTGAATGCGCCCATTATGGCTGAATCACAAACACGCTTCAGGTTCGGCTTCGTCTGCGTTACGGTGGCTTTGCTTCGAGGTTGCTTTGAATGACATTTCTATTATTTCACCCCTTCAAAGAGCAAATATTTTGTTTGCTGACATTTTTTACAGCTGTTGAGCTGTCAGACAAAGCAATTGTTCAGATAATTAAACTAGAGCTTCGGTTTGGAGTCACATTACGTTCTTTTCCTTACGATTGTCAAACAAAACGTGAGGTCGAAGCTCCATTGTGATAGCATGCATTGAATTCCTATGGCTGAACTCGTAAACGTCAGGCGAAGCCGAAGCTGAAGCGTGTTTGTGTTTCAGCCATTTGTGATTCAGCCATAAACTACAGCTTCGGTTTGAAGTCACATTACGTTTTTTTTCCTTACAATTGTCAAACGGAATGTGATGTCGAAGCTCCATTGTAACAGCATGCATTGAATTCCTATGGCTGAACTCGTAAACGTCAGGCGAAGCCGAAGCTGAAGCGTGTTTGTGTTTCAGTCATTAACTGCATGCGGTCGCTTAATTTAAAGCTACGTTTCTACTTTTAATTCACCAATAACTGATGCAACTCACAAACACTTATTTTCTTAGAAACGTAATGACAAAATTATATGTATATTAGTTTTTCTTGTTTGATCTTCTGACAAGAAACAAATTTGACAGCTGATTCATGAGAAATCGATTGGGATGTAATTGATTTATCAAAGGGAAATATAATAATAATTCAGAAACACTTTTATTTTGTCTGTCTTTTTCAAATAAGTTAAAAAGATCGAGAGGAGTACAGAAGGCTTACGCATTTCCAAATAAAGGGCCAGTTTGGAGGTTTAAAGGCGATTAAGAGAGTCATAATTGCAATGCTTGGAGTCGAAATGAAGATGATCTGTGATAGAGTTTTTTAATGAAGAAGTGTTTCATTTTCTTTGTATTCCAAAGTATCAGTTTTTTTTTTGAATAATCAACTCTAGTCGCAAATGCTTAATCCAGGAAACATGTACAGATTTTTAATGGAAGCTATAACGAACCTGTCAAAAAATTCAAATGATTGGTTTACATGACAAAAACCAATTATAGCTATAAACATGCCCTAAAAGCGACATCTGTCAATTTAAGACACAGTATTAAATAAATTGACAACCTTAGCATTTAATAGTACAATGTTGAACTGTCAAAAAACTCTGTCAATTTGACTGGAAATCAAGCATTATCAATAAGCCCAGTTTTAATAATGATTTATAAAAATTTAACAGAATGGGGGGTTTCCATGGGTAAAGTCAGATTTCCTTCAAAAATTGTTTTTTTTTTTTTTTGTGGGGCATTGTATTTGTGTAAATTGGTGTACGTGCTGCCAAATATTTAAAAAAGGGGAAATTTATGTTTTGTTAGATCTTGATCAAGAATAAATTGATTTATTTTGTCCATGGAAAACCCCTTAAGAACTAATTTTTAAAAAATCAAAAAAAAATTATTACCTTTTGGAGTAAGGTGACGCTGTCATGCCATTAGAAGAAGCCGCTTGCTTTTTGTTCATCAAAAAACACTACAAATAAAATAAGAAAAAATAGAATATTGTTAATGTTTTTTCTTGTATTATAATAACTTACCATTAAAATTTGTTTAACTTCTGGGCTTGCATTGGCACTGCAATTTTCTTTACGTTTCATTGCTTCGCGTTCACGTTCGCGACGTTCCCGTTGTTGTTGTTCCTCAGCTGCAATTTTTTGATCTCGCAATTCCTGGAATACGCCATGTGAGTGCGCCGCAAACTATAGCAATTATAATGTCGAAAAATTTTGTTTTTGTTTTTGGAAAATTTTGTTCGTTTTGTTTTGTATTTTTTTTTCAATTTCAAAAAAGACGAAAAACCAAAAAATATAAAAACTTAAAAGACTATACAGGTTCTTAAAGAAACCACAAATAATAAAAAAAATAAAACAAAAAGTGAAGATTTGAAAATAAAATTCTTTCGAAAAACTTATGTTTTAAGATTTTACATATTTACTTTTATATACAAATATGTACCACAGAGTTTTTGTATGTGTAATGTTTAATGTGTTTTACGCTTAAAATGCATAATTGAAATTATTCTGGTACAAATTATTGTTTACTAGTTCCAAATTTTTCACTTAATGTTTTTGATTTTTTAGTTTTTCAAAAAATTTAATTTTTGAAATTTATTTTTTTCTTACCTGATATTTGTGTTCCAGTTGCAGTTTATGTTGTAGCTCGAGTTGCTTCTTTTGTTCTTGAAACGAGTGTATGAGCATTTGTTTTTGCATTTCTTGTTCCTTCTTCAACTGAAATATGACAGGGGAGTTCTATTGATACATGTTATTGAATCAGGTCATAATTTGGCAAAGAGGTTTTATATTATTTTAAGTTTAAAAAATATTTAAATTTTATAAGAAAAAATTGAAATTTATTTTAAATTTGATCACTAACGAAGTTTTGATTCACTGTTTATTAACTTCCCATAGGAAGTTATTGTAATGGGTCCGATTTGTCAAATTGAAAATTTTGACATTTCTCGACGTTTCAAGGTCCCTAGAGTCGAAATAAAAGATTTTTAGAAAGATGTCTGTGCGTGCGTGTGTACGTACGTTCGCGACGTTTTTTTCGTCGTCTATAGCTCAAGAACCAGAAAAGATATCGACTTCAAATAAATTTTGTTATACAGATAATAAGACAGAAAGATGCAGAAAGGGCTCTCAAGAAAATTGCGTGGGTGGTTTTTTTACCATAGCAGTTTGAAAAAAAGGTGAAAATTTTGGTTAATCCTAAATATATTACGAACCAAAAACGCTAGAGACTTGAATTAAATTTTATATAATATATTGTAACGTGATATCAAAGAAGTATATTTTCTGAAAAAAAGCCATTTAACGTTTTTTTATAAATCAAAAAAACTGAAAAAAAAATTTTCTCCTCCAAAATTTTACGACTTAAACATGATTTCATCTCCAAAACAATTCTGTGCAACGAAGAATAATGTTTTTGACATCTGATAAAATTTTGAGAAAAATCTAATTGACAGTTTTTTTTTATAAAAAAATAAAAATCTAAAAAAAACATTACTCAAAGTTCGTAAAAATTGAATATCGATTCAAATATCTTTTCAAAAACTTGAAATTTAGGCTTCAAGCTTATTTTATCTTATAAGAAATATTGTTTTCATGAGAAAAATCGAATTGATAGTTTTTTTACAAAAAATAAAAACCTACAAAAAAATTATAAAAGTTGGTAAAAATTGATTTTCGACTCGAATATCTTTTCAAAACTTTGAGATATTGGCTTTAATTAACTTTTATCTTTCAAAAAATCTTGTTGTCAACATTCAGTTAAAGTTTGAAAAAAATCGAATTGACAGTTTTTTTTACAAAAAATAAAAACCTAAAAAAATGTATAAAAGTTGGTAAAAATTGATTTTCGACTCAAATATCTTTTCAAAAATTTTAAATATTAGCTTCAAAGTAATTTTATCTCATAAGAAATATTGTATTCAACATTTGGTAAAATTTTTAAAAAATCGAATTGACAGTTTTTTTTACAAAAAATAAAACTCTAAAAAAAAACAATACTAAAACTTCGCAAAAAAATACTTTCGACTCAAATAGCTTTTCAAAACTTAAAAATATTGGCTTGAAACTTATTTTATTTCACAGAAAATATTGTTTTCGATATTCAGTAATTTTTATATAATAATCCAACGGTCCGTTTTTCATAAAAAATAAAATCTACAAAAAATAGTACGCAAATTTGGTAAAAATTGATACGAGTACATATAGACAAACTTTTAAGCAAGACAAAATGACAGACGGGATGGTAAGTTATCAGTGTGGGTCGCATCCCAGCCTCTTTTTGACATTTTAAATTGACTCATAAATTATTTCCGCAAATTTGTTATGTTGGATACGAATACATAAACCAATGCAACGTTCGAAATGGTAACCTCAACAAAATAAATTGAGGGAAATGTATTTAATAACGGATTATCCAATTTGCGGTTCTAAAACTATAGGGCTGGAATTCGACATCTGTCAAAATTAAGTTGTTAAAACAATTTTTTTGTTTTCAATTTAAAGTTTGACATTTACGAAAAGCAAGCAATTGGCAAATTTGTGAAGAAATTTAAAGAGACAGGTTTGGTTACAGATATTGTGCATCATCGTTTTGCTCACACTAATGAAAATATGGCTGCTGTAAGTGAAAGTGTTGACGAAGACTCTAATGTGTCAATTCTTCGTCGTTCTAAGGTATTAGGACTGTATAACCGCGCATTATGGCGTATTTTGCATTTGGATCTGCACCTAGATCCATATAAAGTCCAGCCCACACAACAACTGATGCCAACTGACCATTCACAACGTCGTAGATACGACGAATGGGTGCCTAAGGAATGAAGCGTTATGGTCATATGATAACCCACTATTTTACCTGCTTTTGAAGAATACGAATTGAAGAATATGTGGTTTCAACAAGACGGCGCCAGATACCATACAATTCGTGGCTTTATTGCAAGAGACATTTCCTGGCCGCGTACTTAAAACCCAAAATTCGTCAAGTTGTGGCTGAGATACTACCCAATGTGTCAAAAAGTGATCGAAAATTACCTCAAAAGAATCGATGATTGTAACAATTCGCGTAGTTGTCATTCAAATGATGTAGTGTTTCACACTTAATGTCAATGTTCAAACTTTATAATAAAAATGAGTTATCATGGAGAAAAATATTTTATATATATATATTATTTACGTCTACTTTTGAGACCTCTAAATGAATAACGATGTACAAATAATAAAAGTATGTATGCACCTGAATGTACTCCAAGAGAAAATAAGTGAAATACACCAGAACAAAATGTGTAATCTTTTAAAATCTAAAAACTAAGACCCTGTTCACAATAACTGTGTCTAACTGTTAACGCTGCTTGACGAAGCGGTAACGCTAGTGCGTAAAGACCCAACATAATAGGCATAAGCAAACATAAGCTTGACGAAGCGGTACTGCAAGTGCGTAAAGGCCCAACTATAATAGGCATAAGCAAACATAAGCTTATGTCAAAAACCCAACGAAAATTCACTTAAGTTTGTGAAATTTCTTCCAAGCCATAATGCAATTTTGCTCGCATACTTATCTACATGTCAGATTTTACTTATGCGACGAACGACTGGGATCGCTCTTGCTTAAGTTAACGAAACTGAGAAAAATTGAACGAAACGGAGCTAGACTCCATTATGTCCACTCGTATTGAGATTCTTTGTATTCGCACGTTTACTTATGCGTGCATATGCTAGCTTATGCCTATTATAGTTGGCCCGTAAGACTCAAAGACAGTCACCAAGTCAAAAAAGATGCAAGTGTGCACTGGGCCTAAAAGTTATTGATCTCGTGTCCACTGCAAAAAAGTGTGTTCCAAGTTGACATTGTGTTATTTTGGAAACTCCAAAGTTCTGTAATAATTTTCTTTATTATTTCTCTTTCACGTTAAATCATTTTTATAAGGCAACAACAAGAAAGTATGGAAACGGATCTCATGAAGTAAGCGGCAGTGACCGAGTCATCGAAAATTGAGTTCAACGAATCGATCGTTGTAAACGTGCCTGTAGTTTACACATGGACAACGACGACGTCGAATTCAATGACATTGAAGTTGATTCAAATTCAAAACATTGGTAACATTTTCGAGACAAATATCTCAAATAGTTTTCGTTTAAGAAAAAGGTAAATTACCACCTGTGATGAGCAGACTAGTACAAATTACCTCAAAATATAAATTTAACTACACTTAAGCTTTTCAATTTATAGTTTTTTTGTATATGAGTACATAACATACGAGTACTAATAATGATTAATGTACTTTAATGACACGTGCGCCATAGTATTTTTATAACCAAAACACATCAGGCACATGTAACAACTAAACATGTTTTTATCTGATATATTATGTAATGTAACGTATTAACTAAGTTCATTAGCCCCCCAGTTTGTGTACGCAGATAAAGCAAATAATAAAATAAACAATTATTCACGTACACACATATGTATGTATGTGTGTAGTTGACGGATACTCAATGTCATAATTCCAAAGTTTTTAATGTTATATTTTCTTTTGATTTAAAAAGCAAACAACCCTCAAAAACATATGTAAACAACAGTTTCGAGCAAATTTTGAACAAGTTACAAAAAAAGAAAAAAAAACTTTAATGAAAAAAAACGCAATACATATTTTTGTAGCAGGGCATAGAATGTTTTTAACTTTTGATTGATATTTTTGTTCATGTGTACGAGGAACAAAATTCAATCTTCGACTCAATGTATGTTACAAAAATTCTACTATATGCACATTTTATTCAACCCTGAAATATCTCTTGTCAATCTATACACCATATTCTTGCATACATAAGCATCATTAATAATTCCTAGTTAATGATTGAACAATCAAATTAATTGACATTTTCTGTTTTATTAAATGTCAAAATCACAAATCAACATCTTTGTCACGCTTTTTTAATTTTTTCTTTCTTCTTAAAGAATGACATACAAAAACAAAATGCAAATTTATACTTTAGAACAGAAAAGAAAAAAAAAATGTTAATAACACGTCATTATGCAAATTTAATTTTCAGTCTGTCATAAATTGACAAGACTTAGATTTAGTATTTAATGTTATTCATATTATTTATAATGTGTGATGTCAAAGTCATATATACGTACATCAAATGCACATAGCATAAAAATAACACACTAAACTATAATGGAGTTCTATTTCTCTCTGTAAATCATTTTAAATGTGTTATAAATTTTTGTTCTAAATGTAAGCTACCCCTATTAGAAATTGTTGTTCTAAATGTAAGCTACCCCTCAATGTTTGAAACGTCAAACATCTTCGATTCATGTTTGAATAGTAAAACGTCATCGACGAGTGTTTGACGTTTGGGACAGACAGTATTCCGTCGTTTTTACATTCTGATTCTTCTTTTAAGCTATAGTAGACTTGGCAATTGGCAAAATATAAAATTCAATTAAAGAAATTAAAATAAAACAAAAAGAATTTAGTTTTAATAAATGAAGTATTCTTTTTGGAATTTTTCAACGTCAAAACTGACAGCCAATACTTTCGAGAAGTGAAAAATGATTGCATATATAATTAATTTGACAGAAGGAACTAAGCATACTTATTTCATTTAAAAATTGATTTCTTTTTTCGTGACGCATGGAACATGATTCAAACTGTTTTTGTGCTGTTGTCATTGTATTAGTGTAACTTAGTGTACGTGTCAAATATCCAGCAAAACACTTTTTATTGTATTGTATTATATAACAATTGTATTAGTTATTGATGCAAAGAGGGGTAAATCTACCGTGTTTTGTGTTTTAACAGATCTAGATCTAGATCAAGAATAAATTGAAACATTTTACCCATGGAAACCCCGTTAATATCTCTAACAATTTACTTCCCCCAATAAATTAATGTCGTTTTTATTTAACAATCCGTAAGAATTGTATACGAAATCAATAGTAATCTAATGGAACATGAAATTTCTTTAATTCATTTATTTTTAACTCTAACAGATCATGTACGTAACTTGACTTCTTCCCATGTGTCTGTCGTATCTTTCTAAAAAAATAGACAAAGTACAAATAATGCCAATGGCCTTCGGGACTTTTCTGAAAATATTTACTTAAGGGTCCGGTTAAAGCTATCAGTAAAATTTGAAACAGGTGGAATTTTATGTTTTACTGATGAGCGTGTACCTATAGCAATCAGTAAATTTACGTCATTAAATTAAATGTCACTTTCGATCATAACATCGAGCTTCACGCCTCAGAAAATTTGTTTACTGTTGCTTTCATCAGTACAATTTTAAATGATGTGATTGGAACAGTAAAAGATTGGAACACCAACCGTAAAACGAAATGGAATATTTTTTGGCAGTCACCTGTTCAGTATAAAAATATCATCAATATGGATTTATAAATTAAAGAAGACTTTAAGTGCATTGTTTCTTTTTGGTAAAAATACTTGAATATTGGATTCATCTTATTGTATCAATCTTTTAATAGAAATAAATCTGTAATATATATATATATATATATTCAAAACCTAAAAATACAAATTTTACTGATGGATTTTACTGATAGCTATAACCGTACCCTAATATATTTACTTAAATGTCAAACTCCATTGCTGTCATTTTCTTATCACAATTTTGGAAGTGATTTTCTTTCACTAAAATTTTTTTTAATTTTTAAAAATATTAGCTTTTCATACAAAATCACACCAAATTTCAGAATTGTTAGAATCAAAAGAAAAATTTTGTTAGGAGCCCAAATCGGAGAGATTCCGGATTGTCAATAAAATTGATAGTTTTGATATTGACGTTTGTGATCGATCCTATTTATAAAAACGCTTTGTTCGAATCTATCACTGTCTGCCAAATATAAAATTAAAAAAAAAAGAAAATTAAAGAAAGCTGACAACTAAAAACAATTTTTAAAAATTATGATAAAGCTAACACAAAGAAGATAGAAAGGAACGTCGAACTCCGCAGTTGTAATTTTCTTAATCGAAATTTTAGAAGTGATTTTCTTTTTCATACAAATTGTTTTTGATTTTCAAAAACATTAGTTTCACATACAAAATCACACTAAATTTTAAAATAATTAGAATCAAAAGTTAGGATCACGATTCAGACAGAAATTCCGAACGAAATCCATCACTGTCTGTCAAATATAAACTAAAAAAAAGAAAATTACAAAACTGGCAACCTTAAAAACGGTTTTAAAAATTATGATAAAGCTAATACTACGTTTCCACCGGGCACTAAACCGAGATTTAGCTAGATTTGTCACAAATCTCCTTGAAATCTCACAGATTTACAATAGAAATTTTAATCTCCTCAAATGAAGATTTCAAATAAAACTCATTGAAATCTACTTGGAAACATTAGTTTGTCAAATCAAACAAACTTTTGTTTCGGAGAATAATTGTTGAACCGACCCATTTAAACGATAATTTCGTTTATTGACAGATGGAATTGTCAACAAAAAACTATCTGTCTCACTTCCATATGATTCAAATTCAAAACAATAAACAACTTTCAAGAAATCATAGATAAAATAAAATGTAAGTATACAAAAATAATAAATATGTACAAGAATCGGTATAGGTAAAGTTCTTTTTTTTTTGTTATTTTTTTAGAAATTATTAAATTCTTTTCACTAATAGAAAGTAAAAAAAAATGTTGGGCCTTCTGGTTTGGTTGTTATGACATTAACCAAACGTCAAATTAATCACCTTTTCTTTGGTGGAAACACCTCATGGTTTATTTTAAATCACTTGCCTTAAATCTCGGATTATTTGTTGGTGGAAACGTGCTATTAGATTCTATCACTGTCTGTCAAATATAAACTAAAAAAAAGAAAATTAAAAAAACTGACAACCTTAAAAACGATTTTAAAAATTATGATAAAGCTAACACAGAGAAGATAGAAAGGAACGTCAAACTCCACAGTTGTCATTTTCTTAATCCAAATTTTAGAAGTGATTTTGATTTTTTTAAACAAATTGTTCAAATACAAAACCACACCAAATTTAAGAATAATTAGAATCACGATTCAGATAGAAATTCCGAACGGCCAAAAAAAAATAACTGAAAATATTCAAAGTTTGGATCTTGACGTTTGTAAACGAGCCTTTTTATAAATACAAAACTCTGTTAGGTTCAATCACTGTCTGTTATACAACTTTAAAACAAAGAAAATAGAAAAGAACTGTCAAAGACTAACCTCAAAAATGATTTGAAAAATTATGATAAATCTAACAAAGATAAGTATTCTATGAAAACAAAGAAAAAAACTGTTTCGAATACGACAAACTGTAATGTCAAATTTGCAGCTAAACATTTGTTTTTAAAATTGTATTAGTATTGATGCAAAGAGGGGTAAATCTGCCGTGTTTTGTGTTTTGACAGATCTACATAGATCAGGAATAAATTGATATATTTTACCCATGGAAACCCCCTTAATATCTCTAACAATTTACTTTCAAAAAAAAAGTAATGTCGTTTTTATTTGACAATCCGGAAGAATTGTTTACGAAATCTATAGTTATCTCTTGGAACATAAAATTTCTTTAATTTTATTATTATTAACTATACCAGATCATGTACGTAATTTGACTTCGGTCCATGTGTCTGTCGTATCTTTATGTAAAAGTACAAATAATGTCAATAGCCTTCTGGACTATTCTGAAAATATTTAATTGATATAAAATTATGATAGAGAGATTCCGGATTGTCAATAAAATGCTTGATCGTTTTCAAAATTTGGATATTGACGTTTATTATCTAAATAAATTAAATTCAATAAATTAGATAGCGCAACAGTCCAAGAAACCAGAGCCTAGTGAAAATTAAAAAACTGACAACCTTAAAAACGATCTTAAAAATTATGATTAAGCTAACACAGAGAAGATTAAAAAGGAACGTCAAAATCCACAGTTGTCATTTTCTTAATCTAAATTTTAGAAGTGATTTTTTTTAATACAAATTGTTCAAACACAAAATCACACCAAATTTTAGAATAATTAGAACCAAAATATTCAAAGTTTGGATCTTGACGTTTGTAAACGAGCCTTCTTACAAAGAAAAAACTCTGTTAGATTCAATCACTGTTATAAAAAATTTTAAAACAAAGAAAATAGAAAAGAACTGTCAAAGACTAACCTCAAAAATGATGTAAAAAAATTATGATAAATCTAACAAAAATCAATATTCTATGAAAACAAAGAAAAAAAAAACTGTGTCGAATACGACAAACTGTACTGTTAATTGCAAACCAGTATATTAAGTTTTATACTATCGAATTGAATTAAGAAAAAAGATTTCCAAAATAGAATTATACTAATAGAATATAACCAGAAGTTGTTTCGATTTAGATTTTTGTTTGTATTTATTTATTTATTTTTTTTGCCAGCAAATTTAAGCCAAAATCAAGACTTGCGACCTCGAAATATTATCAAAAGATATTTTATTTTTATAAATATATTCAAACATATCTGTATGTAAATGTAAACATCTATATCAGAATTTCAAAACAATAAAATTAGGCTTTTTTTTCGTTTTTGGTTTCTCGGACGAGATCAATTTATTATTATTTTGTTTTTGGAATTTTTGTTTTTACAAAGGTTCATATATTAATACAATTTATTTGATCGTGCTATGGAAAAAAACTTATGAATTAACATTCTTTACTCGTACATCACATGGTTTGAAATATCTGTGACCATCATTACGTTTGCGTGAATCAGTGTATTAAAAATTCTGAGAAATTCATCTCTATAAATATACAAACGCACATAAATATCTTCTTGTTTTCATTTGATTTGATAAATTAATCAACCGCATAAATTAAAATATCGAAATTTTGAAAAATCATTTTGAATAGCTTTATAAAAATTTCAGCGTTCTCGTCGTCGATGAGTTGCTATATATGTATATACGATTGTATATATATTCATTCAATATTTCTTAATTTTGTGTTTGAAAATATATTATTGTAAATTTGTATATTCCTAAGTATGTATGTATTTTTTTTATAAGATGTATGTTTTTAAAAATAAATATTTAATTTCCTAAGAATTCTTGTTTTATTTTGTATTTTTTTTTTATTAATACACAACATTTTATTAATAGAACACACATTGAATTTTTATACAAAAGTCTATGGCAGCACTTTCGACTTAGCTAGAGCTAAGCTATATTGGAATAAGACAATTTAAATTGCGTCGTCGTTTCATTTCATGTCCCGTTTTATAAATAGAAAGTTTAATTTTGAAAAACCGAATAAAAAAAAATAAATAAATAAATTTGTAAATGAGCAACACACAAATAGAGCTGCTCTATAGCCGAGTCGCACAAGGCACAAGTACAACAGCGTATTGTGGTGGCTGTTTTGAAGCTTTAGATTATTAGATGGCTTATAGCCGTAGCTAACTTAGATACATATTTTCGGCGGACAATAGTATTTTAAATATATTCAATTTGAATATAGGAATGTTACTTAAAATTAAATTGATACCCTTTTAATGTAATATACTTGAAAATTTGATTTTTTTTAATAATTTTGTTTTAACAATTTAAAGTGTTTCCCTTTTATTTATTAATCTAGATAATGTACATCCGGTAAAGATGGGAAATTAATTATTTATTTTTTGTTGAATAAATTTGTTTAGATTACATTTGATATAAATCATTATCAAACAACATAGAATGTTGTATTTGTAGATTGTGACAGTTAACAATCACAATCTACAACTACAACATTCGAGTTGGTCAAAATTTTGATTTAAATTTTTTGAACAGGAATATCCATACAATTTTGAGCTTTTAGAAATCCTATTAATATTGGTTTTTATTTGACCTTTGAGACAAAATTAAAATTAGCATGAGGTTAATCTAGGAATTCAATACAAGAGAAATTTCGATTTCTGACGTTTGCCTGTGAAATGCCAAAACATACTGATGCGTAGATGTATCTAAAAGGTGTCCCAAAATTAACGCAAGATTTAAATTTGCCGCCATTTGTGCAGTGAAGTGTTGGCAACCCTGAAAAAAAGCAATTTGACAGCTAACAATATAGGGTTATTAAAAATGGAGCGTTACACCATAGAACAACGTGTCTTCATTATTAAAGAATATTTCAAAAATGGACCCTGATTTTTCGAGCAAAATCATCCTAAGCGATGAAGCACATTTTCATCTTGATGGCTTTGTCAATCGCCAAAATTGCCGCATTTGGGGTTCGGAGAACCCACATGTGATTGGCGAAAAACAAATGCGTCCACAACGCATGACTGTATGGTGTGGATTTTGGGCTGGAGGCATAATTGGGCCATATTTCTTTTGGTCAAGCAGTGACTGTTACTGGTGCTCGATATAGCGACATGATTACACAGTTCTTTCTGCCAAAATTGGATGATATTGATGTGTCCAATATGTGGTTGCAACAAGACGGTGCCACATGTCATACAGCCCGTGAAACAATTCAATTACTGCATGAGACATTTCCAGGTCGTGTACTCTCTCGTTTCGGTGATAAAAATTGGCCTCCTAGATCGTGTGATTTAACACCATTAGACTTATTTTTATGGGGTTATTTGAAATCACAAGTCTATGTCAACAAGCCCACAACAACCCGTGTATTAAAGGAGGAGATTCAACGCTGCATCAACGAAATTCAGCCACATTTATGCAGAATGGTCATGGAAAATTTCAACAAAAGAGTGCGCATGTGCATGCAAAGCTGTGGAGGACATTTGTCCGATGTGTTATTCCATACATAACCCTATCCTATGTACTTTACGAGTCAATAAAAATATAACTATTAAAAGACTAAAAACGGCGTTTTCTATTTAATTCAAATCTTGCGTTAATTTTGGAACACCCTTTATTAGCTGTCAAAATTATTGTTACTAGAAACAAATAAATTAATTTAAAATGTTTTCGGAGGAAGAAGATTTTGAAAAGTCACTTTTGCATTTGGTTGGACTGCTAAGAACAACACGCTCCTTTTCTGGACACTGTCGCAACCTTAGATACCCTCCTGAGTACCCACAACCACTGCCACCAACCTTCACACCCAAGCCAACAGTTGTAGCATTGTAGCTGCTTCTGGGTATTGAAGATGCTTCACGGGGAATAGATCTATCGCAGATATTCAATAATTTAATGTACATTTCATTTAAACTTTTTCACTAAACAATAATTCTTTTATCTGGTAGAATAAATTTTTAATATTATTCGGTGTTAATATCCAAAATAGTTGCAACGAACTTAAACTTTAATGCAAATAAACTACGGCGAATTCTGAAAACAAAATTAATGAAAAAAGAAAATACAAATTCAATGTTGTCACTTTGACATTTGCAAAAATATTAGGGTATGTTTGTTTTGTTTGCTCCACAATCTGTTCATGTTTTTTTTTTTTAATAAAATAGCTTTAGCATGATACTAGTTAGCAAAACAATAAAAAGTGTTTAAAATTAGTGAAAAGTTATTTTATTACTATGTATATAATAAATTGTTAACTAGTATCGTGCTAAGGCCTTAACAATAGGTTGTTTAAAATTTTGCGGAATTTATATAAGAAAATAAAATTTCTTGAATTTGTTTGACAATAAGTGATCTCCCAATGATTTTTTTTGGTACATCAATTTTGTTTTAATATTAATAAGAATTTATCAACAATTTTTTTTTGTTTTATTATTTATTTTAGATTTTTGATAGAGTCAAAAATACAGCTATCAAATGTTTTATCTTTTGATTTGTGTTTTCTTGAAATAAAAAAAATTATCTCGATCTGAAATAGTTGTAAATAGATAAAATTCTAAAAGGGGGTTCCCGTTATTAAAATAAATTAATTCATTTTTGATTTTAATCTGTCAAAACCCTTATCTCGAGGTATACCTTAATTTTCAACATATTCCTTACATCAATACTAATCAAATTTTGATCTGTCAGTTTGACTAAGATGATTTGCGAAATTGTGTTGAAAATACACTATATCAAAAAATGTTCGTACAGTTGATTCTTCAAAATAACAGCTTAGGTATTTAAACAGTTTTGGTATTGCTTATTATATGAGGATTAAAAACAAAACAAAATAAATTAGTACAAACTTCGTGAAGAAAAAAAATGCAACAACTTAGGCAAAGTAGGAAATCAAAGGTCAAAAAATTGCACGTACAGTGATAAAAAACTTAATTATGTTATGTAAGTTTTAATAAAGAATGTGATAACCTTTCGCTTTTATAACACCCTGAAGGGGATTCTTCATAGAGAGAACTTGTTTTTTAAGTGACTTCTGGTCAAATTTTGTTCCATTCTTCCAACATACCGGCTTTTTTATTACTTATTTTTTATTCTCGGAAATTTCTTCCTAAATAATCCCGAAGATGCTCAATGGGGTTAAGGTCTGGGGATTGGGGAGGATGAGGCAATTGCGTTTTAACATTATAGAGAAGCCACTCCTTTATTATCTGTGGAAGAACGCCCTTTACTTCATCCATAAAATAAACAGACCTAAATGCAGCAATATAGCTGTCTCAATTTGATACGGCAGTTTGCATTCTTCATTGGAAATGTCACCATTTTAGTTTTTATTTTTTGTTTTTCCGTATATCCCTTTAAATTTCATTATGAAACTGAACTTTCAAAAGTAAGTCGAGGGGTGCAAACTGCGGTAAGTTTTTTGGGACAAACATTTGTAAAATGAACTACATGTGTTATATTTTACAGAAATAAAATATTACGTACAAAATTATCGCAAACACTTATGAATTTCAAACTCCTCGTCAAAGAAAGGACACTATCCTTGATGAATGTTTAGGATCGTTGTCTTGCACAAGTAAAAAGATGTCCTTAAGGCCAATTTTTGAAGCGCTGGCTTTAACATTTTCTTTTAAAATTTTTAAATATTTGTTTTTATCCATTGTTGTTTCTATAAAAACTAAATTTCCCACACCATTGGACCCCATAGCTCCCCAAACCGTAACATTTCCGCCTCCATGTTTCACCGTTGCAAATTCTTTACATATAATGCTGTGTTTGGTTTCCTCCACACAAATCTGCGACGACCGACGGTCCGACCCAAAGACATTAAACTTGCTCTCGTCAAGGTGTAACACATTCTTCCAAAAATCATCTGGTTTCAAAACGTATGCATTCGCATAGTTCAAGCGTTTTGAAACGTTTACATTTCAAAAAGAACCGTTATTTCCATTTTCTTAGAGAATAGAAAAGTGTACGAACATTTGATTGATGTACGATTTGTTGAAATTACTGGCATTCTATTAACGGTAAAAAAAAACATGAGGCAAAGCTAGAACAGTTTAATGCATTTTTTATTATACATTATAATTTTATCAAATAAAGTCAATAAGCTCAGATTTGTGGTAGGAAGTTCATAGTGTAAGGGAAACCCATTTATTTTCCATTGCTGTACGTGCAAATTTTTTCGTGTAGGGTATGTCGGTTCTTTAAAATTATCCTTTAAATATAAAAATAATGAACTAGTTAGACCATTTTAGCTTTTCTTTTTAAGGCATTTTATTTTGATGCTTAGAACTGTCAAAAAAATCTGTGTTTCTTTCTTTTGCTCGCAGAGATATTAGAATGTTCGGTTTGCGTTTCTTTTTTTCAATCATAGCTAGCTTTATGCGATCTGAATAAAATGACCGAGAAAATGGAGTAAAAAGCTGAGCGTGGCTGACTTCACGTTTATTTCTTGTGGTATGAAGGAGACAGATGGAAAATTCTTAAGCTATTGACAGTTAATTTCTTCAGTGCGTTCAAACTCTGCTTAGACTCGATTTGCTGAGCTAAAAAAGTAAACCTCCAATAACTAAATAGGACAGAAAAGAACACAAATTAACTACAATAAAACATCTATGTATTTACAGTCTTGTGTTACAGGCCGTGAGAAAAATCAATTTGGATTGAAATTCAATTCAAAATTACCAATGAAAAATCACGCATTTTTAAAAACTATGCAATAACTTTTTCTTAGAATACTTTGGCTATTCAATGATGATCTTTGGACTCGTCAAATTTTGAACTGTGTGTAACAAAAAGAGTCTTCGTCTGGACTTGGACTTGTGAACACACAAAATTCTAACCCGGTTAAATTCAGTTTTCACAACTAACTCCAATTGACGTTTAGTCTGAAATTGATTGAATGATTAATTCCATGCCAAACTAACGTGATATCATCTTGACTCACTGTTTAACATTTATGTTCACATAATCATCTGTTAATCTCGACAGATTATTAATAAAAATTCAATTTAGTATAAATGCAGTTAAAATTAGTTTAATCTCTTGAAACAAGATAAACAAAAAAAAAATGCAGACAAAATTAAAAAATAGAAGATTTGTTTGTCTTGTTTCTTCTTCTTCAAAGTCGTTTAAAGAAAAATGTCATTCTCAAGCACATAATGATGTGTGTACTGCCTTAAACCCAGCTTAAGGTCAGTCTATTTCTAGAATTATTTGCTTTTGTCGCTAAGTAATGCTACTGTGCCTTGTCATAGTCATAGTTGTCGTCGGCGGTGATGGTGGTGGCGGCGCAGCGGCGACGGGTAGCGTGGCTTGGTTGCAAACCTATTCCTCGCTAACCCCACTGGATAGGCGAGGTTATATTTGTACATAAATAAACATACCTACATTTGGCAAAGTATCTAGCCTAATTGATAAAGAAACACACTTTATAAACCGGTTGACAGCAGTTGAAAAGCGCTCTTATTTGGTTTATTTTAATCATACAACAAGTATAAGGAATTTAATAATTTGACAGAAGGTTGGCATGTCCAAAGAAATGGAAAATGTAAGTGTTTACTTATGAATCTAGTTTTCAGTATAAATAAAAATGTTGCTTTTTTAAAAGTTATATTTAATACAAAATGTATTTTTATGGTTTTCTTTGAATTTTAATTCCAGAATCAGCCCATTTAATTATTTGTTTAAGTATTTGACAGGACTGTAAACTAAAATTCACTGGAAACTACAAGGATTCAAACTAAACGAACAGAGCTATTGCTGCATGACATTTAAATGCACTAGTATTGCAGTGGGTGCGTTTAAAAAGTGTAAACAATTCCACTTAATTAACAAACAAAAAGTTAAATCTGATAGTGAAGTCGGTAAAGGCATAAAGAATTTTAAATGTATACATAATTGAAGCGAGGATGAAGTTTTTTACGCTCAAGATGACTGTTTAAAAGTCATAAATTGCATTTAATTATACTAAGATAAAAGCTTGCTATTTTTATATCCGATTAGTGTGTGTAAGCTGCGATTTTTATTAACACCCACTCAAACTGAATTATTGTTGTAGTTTACATACAACTTATTTTAAAACCGATATAAAATGTTTATGCACTAAAACCACACCTAATTTTAAAGTATTGCAAGTAGAACCCGGCTAAAAGCCACTCTATTTTTAGACAACTTGCACTTTGACACTTAAAATTTAATGCTTTTTTTCGTTTGAAGGACTGATTTGCATATATGTATATTTAAGTAAATTATAAACAAATTATTTTTATCTATTGGTGTCTAAATAATAAAAAAAATATTTATTATAACCAAAAATCTTACGCAATATGTGAATAGTATTTCGTAAACTTTTGACAAACTAACCTCTAACTCTGCAATGAAGTCTAAACAAAGATAAGAACAACACATCATCATCATGCATAATACTAAATCAAATATTTATTTAATTTTTACGTCAGAGTTTTCTGCTACTATAATTTTTGTTTTTATTTTTATATTTTAACAAAACATCTCAATTGAAAAATTTATATTTATCCGCGTTCCGGTGTGGGAAAAGCGCATTAAAAACCGTTTGCTTGTTTCTAAATTTACACCGGAAACGCCATTTTATATATATAAATAAGCTAAAATAATATATATAGCAAAAAAAGAAAATAAATAAAAATTCCTTTTCTTAAAATTGACCGAGCACCATAATATTTTTTTTCCTTTTGAACAAAATTCAAAAACGCCAAAAGTTTATTTTATCCCACTTCTTTAACTCGCGGGCCGGTTCTATTCTTGTAATTTTTGTTTATAAAACCTACACGAAAGTTTAAATACTGCTTCTCTTTGTACTATGTGATGAAAATTTATAAATATCCAATCAAGTTTCTATTAATATTATGTACATATGAATGTATATATAGCGATTTATTTATTAATGGTTGGGGTATTATGCCATTTAACCGAAATCTATTTCCGATTTGCAGGAGCGTGTTTTTTTTAAATTTATTTTGCTTCTTGTTAGGTGAGATTTGTTGATTCGTATTTATTTAATAAAGTTGAAAAAGTCTTTTTTCATATAAAACCATTTGTTTTGTTTTACATACATTTTAGTTTTGTTATGAATTAAGACGAATATCCTTACAAACTGATCGATTCGGCAAATTAAGTTAATTTATTTTTGACTTTAAATCTAATTTGCAGACCTTTGTTTTGAATTTCAACACCAATGGAACATTTATATCTGTCAGTGTGATTTTTGATTTTTTTTTTAAATGAACTAAAATGGCTGATTTTGATAATCCGTGTTTTTTCTCTTTTTAATTGCAACTGACAGCTTTTACTTTGACAAGTATTTGTTTTTAATATTTTATGTCAGAATAGTTATAGACATTTTAAATACCAGACCAACAAACACAAAAATAAATCTCAAGGAGAAATATAATATGTATACAATTTTGTTTGTGTTTTATTGAGTTTCCCAATGGAAAATCCCATGAGTAAGTTGTCAATTGCAAATTGAGTGATCATTGAAAAGGTGTATTTGTAGAAGATTATAAAACTTGACAGTTCGAATCATTAAGACAGCCACAATTTTTGTGAGGAGTCCAATGAACTCAATGCAATCCGTGTGATTACATTTTTTTTCTTGCAATCCACAGACACAGCTTTTTAAACATATTTTTTTGAAAGTTGAGTTAAAGTTGAAGAGTTGAGTTTAGATTGCAAAAGTAAAAATGGACGCGTTCAGATGTCGAACCCATACCTGAAAGTTATGATCTGTTTTTTTTTTCCTTTGTTATCAAATTTAGAAAACAACTGTTTTCTATTTCAATTTTGTTTATAGAATTTAAATATTTTTTAGTGTAGAAAAAAAAACATATTTTGTGTATATATTTACCTCCAGAATTTCTTGATTTATATCAGCTGGTGCTGCAGGAGGCTGATTGCCTGTTGAATTTATATCTAACGACAAACTACCAGGTACTACTATCATTCGATCGCGAGCTATTGCGGAATCGCGTGCCATATCTGTAAATAAAATTTAAAAAAATAGAAATATATTAGTTTGAAATATGTAAGTATGTATGTATGTATTTATTTACTTCAATTACACACTCCTGTCATAAAATTTATCAAAAACTATGTTTTAACATAATTTTTGTTGTTGAGCCTAGTACGCTGCTGATGCGAAACGAAAATTCCAAAACAAAAATGACATGACGAAATCATAAACGAAAAATTTCACTGTACGACGAAATGTGTCATTTTCGTAGATAGCTGTACTAGATTTCTTAGTACAAGTCTCCACTCTTTTCGTTCTCAATTTATTTGACATATTAATTGCTTGCGAAATTTTGACGGAAGGCCTTTCTAACACACCTATTGGTGATGTGCAAGAAGTGATGAAGACGAGCAGTGAACTTTAACTTCCAAAAAATAAACCGAAGAAAAAAAATTGATTTCTCTTCGGTTGAAGCCAGTGAAGCTATTTGGAAGTTGGATCCTCTGGAGTAATATAGTTGCAGGAATGAAAAAACTATGCGCTCAACAAAATGTTAATAAATATAATTCTTTCCACTTTTGTTTACCAGCAGCTGACTGTCAGAACTTGTCAGTTGTTTTTGACAGTAGACAGAACTCTCCACAAATATTTTTCCGCTGTGGTTTTCGTTTTCATTTTGCTCTGAACTTGGAGACCACCGAAAAAATTCGTTTCACTTCAGCTGCGTACTAGGCTTTATGGCTGAATCAAAAACACATTTCAGCTTCGGCTTAGTCTGCGTTACGGTGGACCTGCTTCGAGGTTACTTTTACATTTCTATTATTTCATCCCTCCTAAGAGCAAATATTTTGTTTGTTGACATTTTTTATAGCTGTTGAGCTGTCAGACAAAGCAAATGTTCAGATAATTGAACTATAGCTTCCGTTTGGAGTCACATTACGTTACATTACGTTCTTTTTCTTACGATTGTCAAACAAAACGTGAGGTCGAAGCTCCATTGTGATAGCATGCATTGAATTCCTATAGCTGAACTCGTAAACGTCAGGTGAAGCTGAAGCTGAAGCGTGTTTGTGATTCAGCCATTAAGGTCTACATTCTCACCTACAGAGTTGTTTGTCTCATTTGGAAGTGGTATAATATAGAACCTACATATTAGATGTCTAAAGTTGTCGAACTTTAATTTGACTGAACTACTGGTTAAATAACCAATTTAATGTAAAAAGGCAATTTTAACACAAATTTGGTTTCCCGAATTAGGTGACTTTGAGTTGTGGAACTTGAACTTACTGACTTAGTGATGTAAGAAATTGAAAAATACAATAGCTCAAAATTGTAGGTAAAAAATTTTCGACATCTTAAAGACATTTTTAGAAACTTACTAATCATAAACGATGATTTAACTGATTTCAAATGATTTTATCTTCTTAATATCTTTTAGCTATTTCCTAAAGTAAAAACCTTAATAATCTGCTAGATCCGTATGACGTTTGTACAATTAATTTTATAAGAGAAGTGAATGAATTGGTCCAATCTACAGTTGGAAATTCCAATAATTAGGTCTGTTTGACCTTATTTGATTTGTTTATTTTCACGAACTGTCACTATTTAGACTTGTTCGGATGCCAGTTTTGTAATAAAAGAGAATTCGAAATGTAGTTAGAAAGGGGAAAAAAGGTTACAAATTCCTAAATGTTTAGAAAATTACTACTTAGTAAAATGTGAAGTCCTTAATAATAGGTTATTCAAAATTTTGCGCCAATTGTTTAAAAATAAGCAAAAGATAATAACTTCTTCATGGCTCTTTGACATTTATGAATGTTAGAAAGGCAATTGGTTGCACGAACTATCAATGTATTTAAGCACTGTTCCATAGTAAAAGTTTAAAAAGTTTATTAAGTATGACATAAGTTGAAAATGGGATTGGTCCAATCTACAGTTGGAAATTCCAATAACTAGGTCTGTTTGACCTTATTTGCTTTGTTTATTTTCACGAACTGTCACTATTTAGACATGTTCGGATGCCAGTTTTGTAATAAAATAGAATTCGAAATGTACTAGTTCGAAAGAAGAAAAAATGGTTGCAAATTCCTGAATATTTAAAAAATTGCTACTTAGTAAAATGTTAAGTCCTTAATAATAGGTTATTCAAAATTTTGCACCAATTGTTTAAAAATCAGCAAAAGATAATAACTTTGAATCTTTGACATTTACAAATGTTAGAAAGGCAATTGGTTGCACGAACTGTCAATGTATTTAAGCTCGGTTCGATAATAAAAGTTTATTAAGTATGACATAAGTTGAAAATGGGATTGGTCCAATCTACAATTGGAAATTCCAATAACTCGGTCTGTTTGACCTTATTTTCTTTATTTATTTTGACTAACTGCCACTATCTAGACATGTTCGGATGCCAGTTTTGTAAAAACAGAGAATTCGAAATGTACTAGTTAGAAAGAGGAAAAAAAACGGTTACAAATTCCTGAATATTTAGAAAATTGCTATGTTAATGTTAAGTCCTTAATAATAGGTTATTTAAAATTTTGCGACACTTGTTTTTTAAACAAGTGATTTTTAATCAGCAAAAGATAATAACTTCTTAATGACTCTTTGACATTTATAAATGTTAGAAAGGCAATTGGTTGCACGAACTGTCAATGTATTTAAGCACGGTTCGATAATAAATGTAGTTATATTAAGTATGACATTAGTTGAAAATGAGATTTAGATGGATTTTGGCAGATAAAGTGAGATTTAAACAAGATTATATGACACAAATATTGAACTTCAAATAGCTGACTAACGACGCGACGTCAACATTCAAAAATACAATTATTTTAAATTTCACATCAGATAATAACTTCTTAGTGACTCTTTGATAAATGTCAAAAACTAAATTGGTTCATTGGTAAATGCTTAAAGCACTATTCGATTATAAAAGTATATTAAGTAAAACATGTTCAAAAATTCAAATTTGTAATCGAACAGATGCAGATGAATTGCAGAAGATATGTTTATAAACGTCATAAATGACATCAAATGACAGGCAGATTGTGCATTCATATTAGTTTGACTACAGAGAGCGTGGGAAATTAAATTCAATGAAGTGCGGAAAATAGTTTTGTTAGCAATTTTTTAATAAGTTTCTTTGTAATTTGACTCAAACAAGATTAAAAAAGTTGAAAGCAGTATTTTAAAAGAGTTTTAAACAATTGTTCCAGGGTTGAAATTTGCTGAATCTGTTTTGTTCTATATACACGTTTTTAGTTACAAGCTTAGATTTGAAGTTTACATAAAAGTCACCCCATCTGGAAAAGTAGTTTAAATTCAAATTCTACGATTGTACAGTTGTACAGTATTTAATATCTATACTATTTATACTAAATCGGTCAAGATTAAATGAAAAACGATCAAGAAACTTGCATTAAATCAATAAAATAATTGTTTTTGTTATTGTTTTGATTTGTATTCGAGTAGTAAAAATGTTAAAACAAACATCTTTTTTATTTCATATATATTCTTATTATAGTAAAATCTAAACACAACACTCCTTAATAGCATTCAAGGTGTATGACTAAGACCTTATTTCTACGTTCACACTAGACATATTATTATTATTATTATTAATTTATAACCAAGTCGCAATTAATCAACCCACTTTTCTCATTTCCCCGCTCTCGTTACAACAATATAAACGACAATACTTCAATTTGTTTAAAAGTAGAAAATAAAAAATACACTATGCATTGCATATCTTGTCAAACCACTTAAGTCAAAATAAACCGTTAACATTTAACTGACAATCTAAAAACAGAACCGCACTTAACATATGCAGTAGCAGTACCGATACCTATACGTAGATATACTTCAGAACCAGACAATAACACAATAGGTACTAAAAACAAACAAACCTAATAAATTATACTTGATT
This sequence comes from Eupeodes corollae, assembly GCF_945859685.1. Lineage (NCBI taxonomy): Eukaryota > Metazoa > Arthropoda > Insecta > Diptera > Syrphidae > Eupeodes > Eupeodes corollae. The sequence continues at coordinate 24,401,093 of NC_079148.1, read as the reverse complement.
TTTTTCAACATACAAACATCTCTCACTCAAAAGTTAAAACAATTCTCACCCGAAAATTATTGTAGAGCAACATTTAAGTATAGTGTCAGTAAAATGATAATTGGCAATTGAGTAGAAAATAAAATTAAAACAACAACATCACAAAAATGATCTATGAAAACAACAAATAGCTACAACAACAACGACAACAAAAAAACAATACAATATGACACTTTTGTTTGTCATTCTAAATGATACAAAAGAGACAGAGCTAAACAAAGAGAGAGAGAGAGAAAGAGAGAGGACTTCAAAAGTCACAGCCCTATACACAATACAGCCCCTGGCGACATTTTCTACACCGAGGACTGAGGCAAAGTTTATTTTTAAGTTTTTGTTGTTCCTATCGCCGTGGCATTGAGCTTATCGATCCAAATCTATTTTTAGAACCTTCACAATGTTTACCGAGAGAACTTGTAGCGTTCATATGTATTGGTAATGTTCTCTTTAAATGTGTGTTAGTATGTGTGTACCTGTCAGAGTGAAGCAAGGCAAGACAAAGCGGGGCGAAGCAAGGAGATGAGGAAAAATAAAAACACACATGTAATATCGCAATATGTGAATGGGGGTGCATTTTCTTTTGTATATATTTATATTTTTATTTTTTATAAAAGCTCTACACCTGTATCAATGTGGGGTAATTATAATTACCCCAGTGGCAGCATCAAGTGTGCCATAATGCATCAGGTAGACACAAAGACGTAATCAAAGTTATCTAAGATAAAGAATTTCAAGTTTTTTTACGATTCTTTTTTCTTCGTCTTTTATTTTCGCACTCTGTTTATTTTTCTTTATTCTGCGATACAAATTAGAGAAAAAGTGTTCTAAAAATAAACCGAACATGATTAGGTTATGTTTTTTTTTTTTTTTTATTATTTTTGTGTTTGGTGTTTCAGATTTTTTTTTTTCGAAAGAGAAGAAATTAAGAAAAATATTATTTCAAATTAATTTTACCTACTTTATCTAATTTACGATGAAATGTTCTATTGTTGTAATAAGAAGAATAAATAAAATAACGAGCAATTTACAGTTTTTAGTTTGGAATTACAAACCAGCCAATTATTGATTATGTTTGACAGATGAACGATAAACGATCGATAATTTTGGATTTTGGAAGTTTTTTGCGTTTCATAACTATCAAATAAAGTAACGAGATATCTGTCCCTTTGTCTAGTTATGGTTTGTTTGATTGTGAAGAATGTGTTTGAGAAGAAAAAGATTGGCACATCAACTTTAAGAGTATCAAAATCTTCGACTTCAAAAGTCATGTAAAACGTCGATGTGTCAATCTGTTGTCGCTTTAAAAATATCAAAAAATGTTAGTTCTTCTTAGTGAAAAGATTAATAAAAGAATTAGTTAACAAATAAGTCTAATCATATTTTGAAAATTTGGCAATCGGTTTAAGGGTGCATTCACAGTGAATAATGATATTTATCAAGTCAAAATTGAAGAATCATTTTTGTTTAATTGCATTTACATTGGTTTTATTGTTTGAAAATTTATAAAGGTTCATTTTTTTTAAATGTCAGTTGACACAAATCAATCTCAAGCATGTCGGTGTCTTCAAGTTTTGTATCCCATTCTTCATTTAATATTGTGTTGGCATGTCTACAAATATTTGAATTTATGGATGTATTTAAAAAACAAAAGCACCGCACAAATCAAATAATTATAGTAATTACATCTCTAAGTTGTTTTTTGTTTTGATATCACATATTATAAACAAATCACGTATATTCTATTCTTATCGAATTTGATTAATTGCTTTTTTATTTTGACTAACAAAAACTGTTCAAATTGTCTGTATTGAGTGATTGTCTAGTTTGAAGAGACACTGAAATTCCAAAATTGTATCATTGTCACATGGAATAGCTCAAAACTTAATCACAAACTAAAAGTTGCGAGAGATCTAAAGAGCCTTGCACATGAAAACGAACAACGAATGAATGAATGGACGAACAAACGTAATTTTAAATATTTCAAAAAGTCAATTTCAAACAAAAACACAATTAAATTATAAGAAACCAATTGACACTTATGTTAGGATAACAAAAATTGCATTTTGTTCTCTAAAACAAGACAATTTTGTAAAAACAATTTGGTAGCAACGAATTGCAGTGTGGTTGCTACGAACTGTCAAACTCTATTCGCGTTCCACATACCATCCACACTGCATCAATAAATTGTTCGCGCTCAACTTAACATCAAAATTATATCACTCTTATTTTGTTTGTTGAAAAGGGTTATTATAAATTGACAGTTCGTCTGTGAATAGAAACAAAGCTCATGGGAAAGAAAAGTCAAAATATACGAAATTCCACAGTTTGCAGTTCGTAGCTCATGTGCAAGGTACTTAACTTGATGAAACTTTAAATTATCTGTCAAATTTTAAAATGAAAAAACTATTCCCTTGATATCCATATTTAAAGATAAAAGATTGCTGAGGAATGTGCAAAGTTCTCAAAGTTCAAAAGTAGGTAAATAAATGAAAGTTATTTGTCAAATTGAAATTAATTTGACATTTGTTAGGTCTGTTTATTTTAGTTTCATATTGAATCAGTGGAGACAAAGTTTCAATTGCAAAGAAAGTTATGTTAAATTTTCAACATTCTTCCAGTAAGGAAATATTATTTTTTTTACGGTTACAATAATTATATGAAGATATCTGTCCAACGGTCATTTAATTAAATTTAACAATTATTTTAAAATAGAACTGACGTATATCAAGCACACTTTACCTACTTCAACGCATGACACACACAAATTTATTATTAACAAAAAAAAACTAAAATATTTTAAAATCTACTTAAAATACCGCTGATAAGATTTGATGTTAATAAATCACAAATCGATTTACAATCAAAGTCCGATGAAGCTGATTGAATTATAGATTTGGCTTCTTTTAACAGATTTAAAAATTTTGATAAGAATTTATTATTAAAATTGGAACTTTAAACATATGTATGTATATATGTATATATAAACATAAGTGGGATTAATACATTTTTAAAAGGAAAAATAATAATAATAATAATTTATCGGCAGACATCTAGTTTTGCGCGCTTCGGTTATAAACAAGGTGAAATTAAGTAAAATAAAAATATAAATATAATGTTAAAAAATTGGGTTTTCCCAAATTATTTAATTGCTAGCTTTTTTATCGATGTTTATTTTATATTTGGAATGTGAAATCTAATTCAATTTATGTACATAGAAAAAAATTGTTCATAATATAAGAATGATTAAGATAGAAAATTATCATCATATTGAGTTTCAGTGTTTTTTTGTTCTATAATAGTGAGTATGTAACTTGCCATGACGAATGATTAAAAGAAGATCATTGGCCAGTTTATATTTCTAAGATCCCAGAGATTTCCGTATTCTCAAAATAATAAACAAAGTCTCTTTTAAAAAAATGTCTTATTTTTGCAAGGCTAATGCGATTGTGAATTGTATTAATTTTTCACTCTCCTGCTCTGTCAATCCATCAGAGAAAATTCTCAGAACTCTTAGGAATATAAACTGACCAATTTTGACAGACGGTAAAGGAAACAATATGGCCGCCTATAGTAAAACCATATATATTTTTGTTTTGACAGACATCTGATGGTCACTTAAGGCACTGTCCAGATTTTCAAAATATTCCACAATAAAACAATAATTATTTTTTTATTAATAATAAAGATAAAATTACGAAATAATATCTTTTATCTGTCAAAAAATTGAATACCCGAAAAACCTTATGATATGAAAGTTCACGGCTTCACCTAGTGCAACAAAATTGCGTTTTGGAAATTTTCCAAACCTCGGATATAATTGATTGGTATCCAATTTATTTAATTTACACCCCGTTTACACTTGAAAAACCAGTTGTAAACAAATATGCACATATTTACTTGCAAATTCATAAAAATATAAATTTAATAAAAAAAATGCCTTTGGCCTCGCAACACTAAGCCAAGAAAACTCAGTTTCATTCTCAGTGTGTACATTGTACGTACTATAAGAACAACAACCAGTAGGTAACAAAAAGAAACCAAGAAGAAATTAAATATCTTTTTTAGCTTCTTATCTCTCCACCAGTCACATGCGGGGCACGACTTGGCTGGAATTAAAAAAAATCGGTACACTGACCTCGTTTTTAAGTTTCTGACGTGATCCTGTTTAAATGTCAAAAATAAATTTAAGATCTTCACTTTAAGTGTCAGCCATTTTATTTATCATTATGGTACGTTTACACGACTACACGTGTAAGAAATCAATTTATTTATAATCTCTGCTTAAAACAATAAGTCTAAATATATTTTTGAAGTCATCAAGTAAAAACACTATACATTTTTTTTAAATACCTACTGACATAATTATTTCTATTTCTTTGCTATAAATTTTGCTTTCTGCGTAGGCATAGCTTAGATTTATAACCTACTCTATGCACATTTTGTTGGAATTATAGCACTGATGAATCATCAGAATTCACATATCACTATGCCTCTCTCTCAACCAGTTTCCAAAAATAGTATCAAGCTACCTTTTTTCTTGTTAATTTCAAGCTTCATCATCATCGTAATCAACATCAACAGGAAATACTATACCAGAACAGATTTATTTGTTTCTCTTATATGATTCAAAAACAACAACAACAACCAGACCGGATAGATGAAAGAAGTCAAATACAAATAATTTTTGCACAAAACTACGTTAAATTAAAATTTTTCCATAATACCAAACGAACAAAACAATTTTAAAATTTTGTATAAAATTAAGGTTAAACAGGTTTTTAATTATAATTATGTCCGTGGCTGTGTTATTATTAATTTTTTGTTTAATATTATTTTTGTATTTTGAAAAAAAAGTAAGGAAATTTCCATTGGAATACTTTTATCATATTTTAATCAGTGGAATGTATTTACTTTTATACTCCTACGATGTATGTACGAATAACCATACATATATGAGTTAAAGGGAAAGTTGTGGATTTATAAAAACAAAACAGAAATAACTACTCTTATAAACGTATTTTCTATTCAAACTTCGCATTAACGTCAATGACTAATACGAATTGCAAAAGTGACACATAAAGTAGTATTCACATGAGCGCTACCAACGAACGATGAATGAATTACAAAATGTGAGTTTATATACGTTTGAAGACATATTTCCACACCAATTCTTAACAAAACAGTAGCAATATAGTTTTCTATTGATTTATGATGCATACTTTTACTTTTCAATATCATATATGTATTAATAAATTTAAGAAAACAAATATATATTGATACGAACTGTCAAACTTTATTCGCATTCCACATTATCCACACTCACAACGAAGAAAATAATTTTTGTTTTGGTTTCGGTGGTGAATGGTGTTTGGCTGTGGCTCTTTGTCAAACTTCTTTCGCGACGAATTAAAAACTCTCATGAAAGAAATGTCAAAATCGAGAAATATTAGTTCATTCGTTGGTCGTGCTCATGTGAATAGTGCTTAATAGCCATCAGGTGTCAGTTAAGCAAATTAAATACTATACTGCGCACAAACAATCGGTCACCTGTCAAATGAACTGTCATTGTAGAATGTTAGAAATTAAGTTTCTATTTCAACAAGTTTTTAGGTCTTTTTCCTTACTTAACTATTTATTGTAGTTATATTTCATTAATCTTTGTTTATATTGACTTGGCAGCACTTTGGCATACAAATCAAGAAGACAAATCAGACTAAGGCAATAATCCTATTGAAAGGTTTGTTTGAATGATATAACAAGAGATATAACCGTTTTAGGCCTGTTCCACAATATAGAGGTTGTACGATACTTATAAACTGACTTAATTTATAGAATTTAATTTAATTAAACTTCAGTTTCAAGAACAACAATTTTAAACCCATATGTCAGCTTTATGTAATTCATATTTCAATTTCAAGATAAAGAGTGGAGAAGGAGGAAACATTAACAAGATCACATTGTTATTATTATTGCTCATCAAAATTTAGGAAGAATATTTGTTTTTTTTTTCTACTTCATCAACAAGAATTTCAATTGTTTTTGTTTTGAGATTGTACTTTGATTCTCTGATAATAAACAAAAACAACAAAAGGGGGATCGAACTGTCACTGGTTAAAACAAAACAAACAAAACAAAATAAAAACATTAAACCCAGTTCGCAGTTCGCACTTACCCCGGTGACATAGTTGGTGTATGTCTCAAAAACTTGTTTAACACTTAAATATTACAACTTTTGCGGGCTGTCATTGTCAGCAATAAAAATGAAATGGCGTATATTACTATGTCTATATTATAGAGAGAAAGGAAATTGAATGGAAATTTATTGTGAGTTTATTTTTGTATCTCCCACACATTCTGTTGTAAAAGTATTACTCATTATCTAAATTTGTCCCCAATGGCGGGTGGCAGCAGCGGTGCGGCCGGCGGGGTGGCAGTGCGGCGGATAATGCCAGAGATTGCTGGTACAGACAATAATTTTATACAAAAAATAATAAAAACAATGAGTGTAGGAATATGAAACAACAAAGTCACCTCTACTTCAAAACCAAATTACAACTTTCTTGTTTGTATTTTGTTCATTGTGCTTATAGACTTTTTAGACGTACCTTGGGAACCTTTAAAAGTGTCTAGCGCGATTCGGAGATATGTCGGCAATTTATCTCGGCATAATTTTTGCTATTTTATTAATAGAGGGCTATGTTGTTGGTTCTTTTACGATCCTAAATTTATTTGCGACTCCGAATTATGATTTTTGTACGAGATTGTAGAAAATTTACTGTCATTCATTTTAAAGGTTCTTATTCTGGTTTTGGAAAATGTTTGAAAGTTTTGTAATAAAATCTTTTAAATGAGACACAATTGGATTGTATCATATTCTGGAAAGGAAGATTTAATATACATATGTAGTTGACAGTTGAAATTTATATTATCTTGACATTTATCAAAAGTGATGAATTAACTGTGTTTCTAAACTAGGCCTGTTCAGATTTATAAGTCTCTGAGAATGCAATAAATTACATGTTATTTAAAGATGGCGAACGTGAAAGAAGATGCAAGCTTAAGTTATTTCAGAATGTATAGTTTGCCATTTTTGGATTATATAAGTAAAGACATTCAAAGTGATTTATGGTCAAAAAATTGGAGAAATAAACATTCCACGACGGTAAAGAGAGAGATCTTAGAAAACAGTATCTTGAATCTGTGAAGTACTATTTGACAGCAATACTTCTAGTACTTTTTGATATGTATGGTTTTTCTTATGTCATTAAATCTCCTCTTTTATTTCTCCATCTAAAAAAATCAAGAGGCGAGTTAAAATATTGAATTGAATGAAGTTCTGGTACCGTCAATTGGAGTACAACTCTATAAAGTTGAAACTTTCAACTACTTAAAGTTTTTTTTCTTCAAGTGATCGTTTGTGTTTTGATTTGTATTTCTTGAATTGAAAATAAACAATTTATTTATTCAAACATAATATTCAACAGCAAAATATGAGAAATTATCAACTTGGAATTGTTTTTATTTTGTTAGCTTTTCAACATATTTCTGCGGAAGAACGACATTTCCATGAAATTCAAGTTAATTAAAGAACTAACGAGTTATATTTTTATTGCAATGCAAATTAATGTATTCATCTTCATTTGTTTTTTAGAATATGGAAAAAGCTCATAAAAGTAGACGCAGTGCATCAGATGTATCCGAAGATATGAACAAAGAACCGCAGACAAATTGTCAAAGCCGAAATATGCTTGGCTCTCAAAAACAGAAAGCCTCAAGTATTGCATTGAAAGCCGCTCAAGAAGCCAAAGCTGCATCGAATGCGCAAACTGCTGCCGGACAACAAGCTGCACATCAGGTCAAAGCTCAATTGGCTGAGAAAGCTTTACAAGCTGCAAGAGCTGCAGAAGCTGCATTGTCAGGTAAACAAGGCATAGTTGAGCAATTGGAGAAAGAAGTTCGAGAAGCTGAGGAGGTTGTCCACGAAGAAACAGCTTCTATGCAAAATACACAAAACAATGTAAATGCTGCAATGCAAGCAGCCCAACAAGCCACAACTCTGTTACGAACACTAACTCAAGCTGTACAAACTGCACAGGCAAATGTTGGCAATTCTGAGCAAGCTGCCTTGGGGGCACAACAAGAATTGTCAGAAAAAACCCAATTACTCGAAGCGGCCAAGAATCGAGTTGAGCAACTTTTGAGGCAATTAAGTGAAGCTCGAACAGATTTTGCTAGCACAAAACAAGCTGCTTACAAGGCCTCTGCTTCAGCACATGAGGCGAAATTAAATGCTGCTAAAAATCGTCGTAGACGTAGAATAAATCGTCTCAGAAGGACTGACATTAAAGGAGGCAATTCATTGGAAAACTGAATTAATTTACTATTTTTGTTAATATATTTTTGAGTTACATATAATACAAAATGTAGTTTTTTTGTTTTGAACAGAAATACCAAGGTTTGTTTGTAAGAATTGATGATTCGAAATTCTCTTTACATCGGGCCTAAACTTCGCTCCCACTTGATGGTACTTTATTAAAATGGATATTTTTGACAGATAGCATGACATGTCTGTCATAATTTTTGAAATGATAAAACATGGTGCAAATAAATATACTGAACAAAATTTACTAATCTCTTTGTTGAAGAAATTGTTATTACATTAACATTACTTGTTTTTTTTTGTGCACTAAAATCACAACACATTTTGTTTTTTTTTTGTTTATTGTCTTTTTATAAGCAACACTTGTTTTACTTTCAAATTTAATTTATTATAAATAGAATACAAATGTTAAAAAAAAGATAAATATACATTATACACATACATACATAAGCACATAAATGTACCTTAAATACACATATTACATGTGTATACATATATACATACATAAATCCATACATACTTATATGAACATTAAATTTTAACGAGATAGGAATTTTTCCGCACGTGTTTGAAATGTAATTGAAATATTTATTTATAGAGGTCTTTGATTTCATTTATAAAAGTAAACATGTCTTGCAATTCGAACGAGATGATGTAAAATACTTTTAAAGTTGAATGTTATCTCTGCGGTTAAATAAAAATGCATTAAAATTGTTTTGAGCACGTATATATGTACATACATACGTTTTTGGTAAAGTACGATTATAAATTTTGTTTCATTTTTTGATCTAAGACAAAAATTACTATTATGTGTTTGTACTAAAAAAAATACGTTCTTTGGCAGCACTTTCTCAACAACATTTTCTGAATTTTTTGGCAAGTCAATGTCAAATGTCATTTTGAACTGTCAAAGCAGTAGGTAATGAAAACTATAAAACAAAAAGGAATAGGCTTTTGAAAGATGTGACAATAACCGCACTTCGATTTTAAAACCAAAACAAACCCCAATCTATTTTATTAGTAAATTTTTGTTCCAATTAAATGTGTCAATAATTAAATTTAGGTATTAAAGTGTGGCCAACACTTTTTATTTTAAGAAAAAAAAGTTATCTTTACTTAATTTTTGAAGACAGAAAATGTGTATACATACCGGTATATTTCAAATAATATTTATTCATGTGTTTTGCTTTTTTGTGAATAAATTAATTTAAACAAAAATATAGGTTATTTTTTTGTCATGATGTTTATTTGAAAAGTTCTTAAAACAGTTATGTTAAACATTATTTGAACAAATTGTGCAATGCACATATGGACATATGTTAGAACAATGTACATATATTATATATACATTCCCTGAAGTTTAAAATAAACAATTTACTTAATTGTTTTCATTTTAAAAGTGGCTTAAAAATAGAAGTAAAAATATAAAAACAAATATCTACATTTAAAAACAATGTAAATGGCCATGATATCGGCTTGTTTGAGAGAATGCCATCTATCAGCTGTCAAAATTAATGTCAGTAAGAAACAAGACACAGGTATATCTATTTGTATTCACTTTAGAAAAGATACAAACTGAAAGTCAAAAACAATTACGATTCTAAAATTTTTTTTTTCCAAGTTCAAGCGTGCCATTAATTTAGAGCTATTCACATTGAAACGGTGAGGTTTATAGTCGGATCTATGATTTAAAATGGTCTATTTATGACAGAACATGTAATTTTTTTTATGACACACTCTATAAGCAATTTGTTTCTTTATTAAAAACTCTAAAGAACTCAAAAGTATAGATGATGACATTCATGACACATTTCAAATTAATCACGTGTAACGATAGCCTTATGAATTGCAAATCATTTGTAAAATTAGGTTCGTTTTTTTTTCAATTGCTGAACAACTACTCTGTCGGTTTGGATTTCGATAGTTTTTTGACAACTCAATCGATAATCGATAATATTGAAGTATATTGATAATATAGTCAAATCAATCGGATCCGGTTGAAAATTGGCAATTTTTGGTTTAATTTTTCATATTTCAACAAAATATATTTAAATAAATATTTTTCCAATAAAAACAGTTACAAAACATGAAATCAGATTTTTGAGAACATACGTTTCTTTATAATAAACAAAATATATTTAGTTAGTTATTGGTTAAGAAAAATACAGTTTCCAACTTTTCAATTTTCTTTAAAATTCTACTACTTTAAAAAGTTAAAAAATAAATCATCAAAAAATGTCCAGCAGTTAGTTTCATCTGGTGCAACGGACATCATAATGTTTCGAAAAATTCAAAAGTAAGAGTTGTCAAAGAGCAACATACATTGACAGTCTTATTTAAAAACGCATTATAGAGCCTACATAAAGTTATGTAATCTCTATAATGCCTCTAAACGCAAAAATGCTATTTATAAAACTTATGCAAGGTTGCATAGTCCCATAATAAGCTAAACGCGTTTTGAGTTTGAATAGAGCCCACATAAGGAAATTATTGTGGTTATTATTTCGTAAATGTCATTTTGATTTCTCTCTATTATTTAAATTTAAAAGAAAACAATAATGCCTTTCCAATAATTTAGCTCATTTATTAACGATTTTAATAATTTAAATCGCGTTTTACCAACTCCGAGAAGTCGGAAAGTTTATAAAAAAAAGTTTCAACCTAATGAGCCTAAAAAAACAAAGAATTTAAAAAAAATATTGATTTTCAAAAAAGAATATCCTTTTTGTTTTCGATTCCATTTTTGCACAACAAAAGCACAACACCAATTTCTATATTTTGTTTGTTATGACAAACAGCTGATTCGATAGACAGATAAATGGAATAGATTGCTCCATTTTGGTACTTTTTTTGACATAAGCATTGTATAACTAAAATGTATAGCAGAATTTTTTATAAATGAGAATTTTCGTAACGTTACATAGAGCCTACATAAATCCTTATGCACTGTATAATTATTCATCTGTTTAGCGAGTTCTATTAAACAAGACTGTGAGTGTATATAAATATTTGGCCAGTTTATATATTGTAAGGTTTCTAAGAATTTTCTCATAAATATGAACACAATTAACTTCTATCCCTTAAATTAGCTTTGAAGTTCTTTTTATCCTTCTTGAATTATTCAGCGATAAAAAATTCTTGAGAAATCGAATCATACATACAAATTCTGTTCTCAGATTTCTGACAGCAGAATTCTGAAATTCTTATGAGACATTTTGTTAATATTTCTGACACTACAAAAGCCTCTGAGATCCAAAAATTATAAACTAGCCAATGACGTCTTTAAAAATGTTTGTATATGTCAAATGTAAATTAAATATTTTGGTACGTATTTCCTCGAATTGGAAAAAAAAATGACAGGTTCATAAAACAGAGTTCACCCTGAAAATCTAAATTGTAAAAATCCTACGCTTTATTAAAAGGTTGATGACCGAAATATTGAATTTAAGTTGTATACTCTATTACAACCTATAGATTTATATAAAATAACTGACAATGATACTCTTGCTAAATTTATATAAAATGTCGATCAATCTTTTCAAAGTGTAGACACTAGCTTTATTCTATTCTATTTAAAGAGAAGTTTTAAACACTTCAAAACGTATTAAAAGCGGGTTTTATTAGAGTCATTGTATATTTCGTAAAAATTAAAACAAATAAAATTTAAAATAATACGTAAACATAAAAATAAAAATAGTAAGTAAAAACATGTAAATATTCACAATAGAGTTTAGATATTTCGAATAATTGATTATTTTGAAGTGTTTGTAACCAAATAGAATTATTATTAAAATAAAACTTAAATAATAAATTTCAATTTACCACAATACAAGCATATTTAGTTGCCTCGAGGTCAGCCAATATTTTATTATTATTATTGTTTTTTTTTTTTTAATTGATAAATCAAAGTGAATTTGATAAAGAAAGATGCGATGATGAAAGAACACACACGTTGAATATTGTAAATTATTATTATTATTATGATTATTTTGTTGTTGTGTTTTATTTTTGATTGATTTTTTTTTCTGTTGTTGTTTTGTTATTCTATTTTTATTTTGAATTGATTTTATTTATTATTCCATTCACGATAGGCGGCAGCAGCGACCGACGCGACACACGGTGGCGATGACGGTGACGGTTTAAGTTTGAAAAAACCGTCTTTTATAAACTTATTAGTCACGCAAAAACTTATAAAACAAATCTTTCCAACACGCTATAAAATAAAAAAATTACACTTTAGTTTTTCCAAGAAAAAGAATTGGCTATGGGATGTTTTCTTTTTCCTTAGTGAAATGAGGCGCACTTAAAACCCACAATCCGGTTGTTGTTGTTGTGATGTATATAAGAAAGTATCTTTATAGTTTTATATACTGATGAAGTACATAATGTAATACGGAGGTATATTATGTACTTTAGTTGTTTTTCGTTGAAAGAATTTATTTTTTTGTTATGGAAGAGAAATCAAATCATCAAGTGATTTTTCCTTTTTATCTGAGTTGATCGCGACACGATTTGTTCTTTTTTTTTTAATTGTATTTCTTTCTTTTTGTTTGCTTAATTAAAAAAGCAAAATAAAATAATTTAATTTAACTTGTTGCTGTCGTCGTTCGTCGTGGTCACAGTCACAGCTTTGCTGGTACTGCTTGTCACATGAGATTAATAATTCAATCTTTTATAGAAGTTCGACTTTATTTTTCCACTGATGTTGTGGACTTAATAAATTGAAAGAAATAAAATCACACACAAATTACCAATTGATTTTGATAAATATGCAGCAGCAGTAGCAATGGAGAGAGAACGAAACAAAACCGCAATGGCAATAAAATTTTATTTTATTTATTTATTTTTTATTATTTTAACGCAATACGAAATTTTAGTAAAAGGTTCTTTTTAAAGCGGACGGTAGTGTTGGGACGCACTTTCTTCTTTAAACAGACCTAAACTCGGTATTTGGATTCGGAGGTGGTTCACAAATAAAAATAACAAACACCTGTTACAACCGTTACGGACAGGTAGTTTCACTGACAGCAGAAATTCGCTTTTACTATTGTGAATAGTTTTTTTTGTGTTCTAGTTGATTCTGTTTGATTTTAATAACCACGATGATTTGCGTGTTTGCAACAAAATTCACATGTTGCTGCTAATCAAATTAAAATTTAAGGGGCCACAAGAAAAATAAACTCGTAAGTATTTTTGTGTGTATTTTCTTCTTTAGCTAACAGAATAAGATCAGTTTATAATATAGAACACGTCCAAACCGAACGGTGTATCTTTAACGACTGAATCTGAACTAAATTTATATCTGAAAAAATGAAAATTGAATTGAAGACCAACAAAAACAACAACAACAACGAAAATAAAAGATACGTTTTTAGATGTGTATATTTGCTGTTGTTGTTGTCGATTCGATAGTCGACAAAATAACGATGAAAGCGAAGGCGAACACGAATAAAGAAGAAAAAAAAGTACAACAAAATAAGAAAATAAGAAAATACTAACAACACGACGAGAAAAGACGACGACGACGACGACGTCCACGACGATGGCAGCTCTACTTCGAATCGAATTCGAATGAGTGAGTTGAGTGAATTGTGTTATTTGTTTTATTGCTATTTAGTGGATAGAGGTGGGTTAATAAAAATGTAGCTATAATTTCTTTTCTTATTTTGACTTTCGATGATATTATAAGGGTAAGTTATGAATTTCGTAAAAAAATATCTACTTTGAAATAGTATAACGCAAATATTAAATATAAATATGTTTTTAGGGAAGGATTGATTTGGTGTAGTGCTCTATGTTAGGCCGAGTTTACACTATTTTGAATAGTTTTGTTTTTAGTCGAGAATCGATCTTCAGTGACAGTAGAAAAGTTTTTCAATTAATATGAACAAACCAAAAACTATATACCCAAATATAGAAATTGAATGATCGGTTGGCACTCGCAAAGCTTTTTTTTTTAATTCATTTTTATTAGCTCATTCTTAAATCTATCTTAAAGCTAGATAAAAATTCATAAAACTAGCCTAATTATCCATAACTTACAACTAACTTAATGGTCCTATACGGACACTCTTACACTAACTACTAATGCCTTTCGGCCCTAAGATCTATTTTACTTTAATTTGAATTTTATTTGTTTTGTATTTATTAGAAAATTTTGAAAAAAAAAAAATAATATCAAGATCCTTTTTTATTTTTACTTAAAAACTATTTAAAATGAGGTCCTTAATATAAAAATTAAAACTAGAACAACAGCAGCAGTAAATCTAACTATCTAACGTTTTTTGTTTTTCATATTTTGTTATCGTTTTTTTTTTTTTATTTTTTTTATTCCATGTCATATTTTTTGTATTATTGTTTGTATTTTTTTGTTTTGTATTTTTTTTTTATTTCTTTTTGTGCCACCTTGCCTATTCTACTTAAAACTAAACCCTAAAACTATAAAACAAGTATGTAAGCCGGCCAAGGCTTAAAACCCCATCCCGACTACTCACTATCAAGTGCCGATTGAAGCCACCAAAACTGGTTCTCCTGCTTCACCTTATCAGTTCGGTCCCGTTCGGACACAGCCCTACTGAACCGAAGAAGCTCTGCTCCGCCTTGTGCCATGACGTCCCGATTGTACAGGAGTCGCCTATCCACGGTTCGTCGACTGACGTGGTAGATTAACGGAACTGACCTCATCTATCTAAAAAAAGGAATGTCTCTGGTGGAATGAAGCCGCTCAAGCGTGCACTTTTAAAATACTCGTCGTTCGGATAGAACGCCCCGAAAATTAAATTGTTGGTCGAAGACATAGCTCTTGCAATGTGACCTCGAAAGAGTTTAATCACGAAATTGTCAATTTTGTTGATTCGAGCCCCGTTGTATAGGACCTCGTTGGAATAGTAATGCACATAAGAAGATTCGGCTGTTCGATATAAGCCGGTACAGCGTCGTAAACACTGCCGCTCGAACACCCGAAACTTCTCCATCTGGGAAGGGGCAAGGTTGAACCACACAGGACAACCATAAACGATCATTGGCCGTAGGAGGACCATGTAGCAAATTACCTTCACTCTGGGGTCAAGCCGACTGCTAAAAAACAGCCGTTTCGTTAGTGCGAAGGTTCCTCTGGCCCTGGTCAGAGCAGCATTTATATGTCTGTCGAAATATAAATACTGATCTAACCAGATACCGAGGTACTTCACCACATGTTTGCTCGCTAATGGCTGCCCGTGAAGATCAACGATGACCATCTTGCGCCAATTCTTACACGTATCCCTCGTGGCCCTACCCAACGGAGTCCGGAACAGAATTGTCTCTGACTTCTGGACATTTATTTTCAGTTTCCAGTCGTCGCAATATCGCTGAATCTTGTCGAAATCACGCTGCAAGAGAATTCTAATAACCTCAACCTTTCGGGCCGTTCTGTACGCAATTAGATCGTCGGCGTACGCAATTGCCTTTGTAAGACTACCTATCAGATCGCTGCGCTGGTGTAAATGCTAAAGAGAATCCGCGAATTCACAACTACCTGTTGAAGACCATTTTTAATTGAGTATGTTGTGGTAGAAGTTACATTGCCACTTTTGACAACAAACTTTCTACCGTTAAGCATATCATAAAGTATATACAACAATGGCTTGCTAATGCCAAGCCTGCTCGGTTTAAGGTAAAGACCCTCTAACCATACGGTGTCAAAGGCCTTTTCCAAATCAACTAGAACAGCACCTGTGCATTGTTGTTTTGATTTATTCCATTGGATATCAGAAACGAGTTTAGACGCAGCATGAATTGTGTCATGACCCGCCTTGAACCCGAACTGTTTATCCGGAATTATTTTGTTGTCCGCAGCCCACTTAGTCAGAGCCCTATTAATGATTTTTTCGAAAACTTTGCTGATGCTCGGAAGAAGACTTATCGACCGAAGATTTGACGGGTTGGAGTTGTCCTTTCCCTTTTTCGGGAGAGGATGAACCACAGCAGTCTTCCAATGCACTGGATAATATGCATTATTCATTGCATTATTGAAGAGTGTGGTGTAAATTTCAATTGCTTCCATGGCTTAGTACAACGTTGGATAAACCATCGACACCTGCTGACTTTCTGTTTTTTATTGAATGGAAGATGAGCTGAAGCTCGAAGGTAAAAGTGATTAAGTAGGGCTCTGTTTTCTAGGTCGTGGTTGGGGCGAATGCTAACATTCACCTTGTACACTTGCTGGAAAGCAGCTCCCACCGCCTCCACTTTTTCCTTCGGATCTTCAATAATAAAAAAGTCATCGTCAAAAATGGCTTCTTCTGAATCTATTTACGCTTTCCTGATTACGTCTCTGTTCTCTTCAGTTCTTTGGAGTTTAAAACACAGAAGGTCATTATCGTTTTTTTTTCCTGAATAAATTACACGTTTTTTAGACAAATCAAATGGCATTTATGTATATCTTTGAAGACAAACTTATTTTACAGGTATATTTTTAAATCTTATCTTATCTTTTGGGTGATGTCAAGTAGTCAACGCATTGAATATTGACGTCGACAGTCTAATCGTAGATTAATATTTCAAACCAATTTATTTTTATTCTAGTGAAAATAGAGCACAAGAAAAATACGAACGCATCCCCAAATAATAAAATCCTGCCAATCTTTTAGTAAAAAATATTTCTGGAACTGGATGAAGTGTCATTCTATTCCAAGCATTCCAAAACTTTATCTGAACTATTTATATGCACTATTTTGACAGCCTTATTTATCCGCACTATTTCTTTTTTGTAGTTTAGTGTGTAAGATTTTACAGCTCTGCGTATAAATTTACCAATAAAAAACACCTATAGACACTTTTTTAAACAGACTCTTTGCATACAGGAGCAAGTTCGCGCGACCCAGTCGTACATTTTATTTTTTTGAACATTTTCCCCAAGAAAACAAGCAACTTCATACGACCCAATAGTTTGTTTTAAATGTACGTCATTGCAAATATTTTTCTTTTTTCTATTTTTATTTTAATGTAAATCATATTTCTGTTTCTTTTTTTTACTTCCTAAAATTATGTATTATTATAAAGGAACCCTTCAATTTATTTGTTTAGATTATTTTTATTCCCCCATGGAGGGGGTCACTTCTCATGTGCCATTTTACTTCTCGTATGTTTCTATTGTAATTTGATTATGACTTAACTTACACTGACACAAATCCCGGCATACGGTGAATCAAACAAAATCAAAATAAAATAACAAAAAGAAAAACAGAAGAAAAAAGGATTTATTTTTCAATTAAATTACATAATCGACAGGTTGTTGCTTTGCTACACAAAACACATGTTTTGTTCACGTTTTAAGAAAAAAACTTAAATAAATAAAACACAAAAACATATACACAACACACACGCAAACACAAAACATGCATAGCGGTACAATACAATTATTCAACTCACCCTTAGCTTTCAGAAAAGGATTCTCTTCGTTGCATTTGAAACTACGTGAGTGTTTTGTTAGGTCTAAGGACTCCCCTAAAAAGAAACAACAAACAAAAATAAAATAAATAAATTTAACAAACAAAAATGTAAAAATAAATTGAAATTAGAAAATAAAAAAAATCTGACAGCGGTGGGATTCGAACCCACGCTCTTTCGAACTGGTGCCTAAAACCAGCGCCTTAGACCACTCGGCCACGCTGCCATATACACGGTGATAATTCAAAAATATATTTTAAGAACGAGTAGAAGAAGTAGATTGTATGAATTATGGTCTGCTTACAGTACGCGACGTTGAAGTAGACGAAGACGGGTACCTTCCGGTATGAAATTAAGTTGGTGTGGAAGTGTGGACAAGTATTACTTTTGATTTTTTGACAAGTCATCAAAATGTTGTTTGTAAAGTTGAAATTAAACACAGACAGCCAAATCAAAAAAAGTAGAATAGCGAAGGGTTACGTCTCATTCCATGGACTGAATCCAAAATGTTATGAATGAAATAAAATTCCTACTAAGTGACGTTTACTAAGTTAAACCACCGAAGCAGGTGTATTAGAGACAGCTTATGAAAATGTCCCAATCAATTTCTGAACAGTTATCAACCATGTAACAATTTGCAAAAATATTGACTGCATTACCACATTCGAATACTAATAAAATATATTATATTTCTTGAAGTGTTACAAATTATCACAATTTGCTGTCAGAACCCATACGAAAAAAAACCAAGTCTGCAGAACTTGGTCGATATTTCAAGTTACCAAACAGGAATCGTATTAATTGTAGTAGGGATTTCTAGTAAACGTCACTTTACTAAAGCATCTTGCACATGAGCTAAGAACTGCGATCTGTGGATGTTCGCATATTTTGACTTTTTTCACATGATTTTTATTACTATTCGTATTCAGCCACGAATTGTCAATTTATAATTACCCTTTTCAACAAACAAAACAAGTGGCCAGTGGGGTATAATTTTGAGGTTAAGTTGAGCGCGAACAATTTATTCGTTGCAGTGTGGATTGTATGTGGAACGCGAATAGAGTTTGACAGTTCGTAGCAAACACACTGCAATTCGTTACTACCAAATTGTTTTTACAAAATTGTCTTATTATGGAGAAAAGAAATGCAAATTTTTTTCTCCTAACATAATTGTCAATTGATTTCTTATAATTTAAATGTGCTATTGTTTGAAATTGACTTTTTGAAATGTTTAAAATCACGTTTGTTCGTCCCTTCGTTAATTCGTTGTTTGCTCTCATGTGCAAGGCCCTTAATTCACGAACAAACATTTTGGTTTTATTCATGGAACGTTTTAGCCCACAGCTTAACGCTTATTCCCTGGTTTAGTAAATTCGCGGAATGAATTTTATTAATTCAGCTGATTAAGTACATTATTTAAGGTGCGCATATAGCCCAAAGCCACAAAGCTTATAAAGGGCGTTTTTCTTTTTTAGTTTAGATCAGAGCAGAGCTCGAACTGTCAAAAAATAATTGTGTTTCTTTTAGAGCTCTGATCGTTTGTTTCTTTTTTAGTTCTGAACATGTTCAGAGCGTGCTCTGTGAGTAGAATGCTGAACACAAACAATTTGATATTTGAAAGCCGGTAAATTCAAAAAATCATCGTCAAAACAATAAAAATGGCGGAAGAAGCTGGTCGCTTTAGTGCAGAAGGAAAGATAATTTAGAAAAAACTAATTGATATAGCATTTTTATGAATCAAATTTATTTCAGGCTTCAAATGGACAAACCCTATGACTGTTTTTTAATTAATTTGAATAAAGAAAATTTTGAACGCCTTCAAACGAACAACATTTTTAATCATGACAGTTTAGTGCTCAAGTTGTTTGATAATTAAATCAGAGAGCTCTGAACATACTCTGCTCATAACTCTACTCTGTTCGCTCAGACTCTGCTCAGTGCTCAGCTCTGAACTAAAAAAGACAAACGCCAAAAGTGGTTTAAAATAGGAACATGTTGATTTTGACAGCTATTGGCAGCCATATTGTTTCTTTTACTTTCTGTCAAAATAAAATATCTTTGCTAATCAGTCACTAAAAACAAAACATTATGGAAAGTAACTGCGTCGAGGAACACGTGCAAATGATAACAAAATGGATTTTCCTTGAAGTAACGATGCGCGTGGTGCGTTCTTTTGTATTGTGTACATGGTCGTCCTTTCAATTCGACTATTCAACGTTTGGGGGCCAAATTCGTGTCTACCTGATCGGTGAAGAATCAAAAAACACCCGTACGTCAAAACGCATGATCTGCTGAAATCATCGCCGCTGTTCTAGAAAGTGTGCAGCAGAATCCGTGGCGATCAATTCCACATCGCTTACATCGCAGATCACGAATTTTGTATCGTGATTTAGGCATGTGCCCATACAAAATCTATCTGACCCACAATTATCACAATTCTCATCGAAAAATCATCTTTAGTGATGAGGCCAATTTGATGTGGTACGTGAATAAGCAAAATTAATGGATTTAGGACTACACAATCCACGCTAGATTCACGAGGTGGATTTTGGGCTGGAGGACTCATCCGTCCGTACTTCTTCGAAATAGGTTAATGATGATCAACTTTTTTTGGCCTTTGGAATTGGTTGATATGGACATCAGAGACATATGGTTTAAAATAAACGCAGTCTACATCACCATCTTCAAATTCCAGCCATAAGAAATCATAAATCTAAACTTGGTATCGCAATTCATTCACAATAACACTTGCACTAGCCATAGAATTTTAATAAGAAAGGTGCAATCACAATACCAGCTGAAAAGCAGAACAGACACGGTGTAAAATAGCCTTATGACTTAAGTTGACTTTTCAATAGAGATGCGTTCATTTTGATGCATTTCAGAGAATCTATAAGCAAAGATACAAAGTTGGTAGTGATTGAGCTGCTTGAATTGTAGTTGTCAAAAAATGACAGTTTAAAAAAAAAGTGACAGCTGCCAAAATAGGATATTATTAAAACTGCAGTTGGAAAACCCTTTACGATAGTACCTGCATTTACTGTCAATGCTTTTTAAACAAAATATATGGGAAAAATATTTGATAGGTGGGAGAAACAAAAGATCTAAAGAGAAACGCGTTTTTCTTTTTTTTCTCTAGGGAATTTTGGAATACAAATTCTTGGTAAATCGAGTATAAATTTTAATTTCACAACATTTTACACTATCAGGAACTGAATATATAAAATATATGTTATAATAAATTTGTATTTCTCTAAGTGTATAGCATAGACTTATAGTTGATGGGTCATGTGAAGCTCACAAGATCATTGCTCTTTTGCCATCACAAGATGATCATTCCACAAACGGATCTAAATTAATACCAACAAAATATATTCTTTTTGTTTCTATAATTATAAAAATCTAAAGAAGCACAATATATAGGTCATATTTGAAATGAAAAAAATATACAAAAGGTTCAGTAAATTTAAATAGTATGTAGGTACGTATGACAAAATGAAACATAAATCTTTGAAAATTTTGAAGCCATTAAACGTTCTGCAAATAAGATGATATGAATTAAACTAAAAATAAATGAAAAAAAAACGCCCTTATCATCATCATTGCGAAGAGTTATTGTATCCGTATGACGTTGATGACAATCACGCACCAAACTGATGTCTTGTCAGTTGTCTTGAATACGCAAATTGATAACTTCATATATATGTACATTCCGCGTAAATTGTTCATCAAATTATAGAAGAGTAGACAGACATTCTGGCATTATATATGAGTGAGTACGTAAGTACCTATCTGTGTTAGTTTTGTTTATAAAAATTCATAAAGAGTGATATTTAATTAAACATATAGATGTAAGGAAACAGTGTTCATTTTCTTTGTCAATTTTGAATGATACGTAGTGATTTTTATTCGTACACTGATTACAGAATTCGATGGATGGGCTGCAAACAGAGCCAAATGTCAGTTTTGACAGTTTTCCAATATTTAAATGTCAAAACCTGACTCCGAATCCATCATCTGTATGATATCTATGGTCTCTAAGGTGTCTGTGGTCTCTGTGGTCTCTATAATCTTTATGATCTCAATAGTCTTTGGTCCATATGGCTTCTGTAGTCTCTATGGTCCTTACGGTCCTTATGGTCTCTATGGTCTCTATAGTCCTTATGGTCTCTATGGTATCTATGGTCTTCATTCCTCGTGCTCTCCCGAGGAAGTAGTAGAAGATCTTGCACAAAAAGGCTTCCAAGCCCTTGATGTAGTCAATCTATTTAAGAATGAGACAATTAAAAACTCCTCTGGAGAACCAATGACAAGTAAGAGGTTGCTGCCTTTATTCATGCTTACTTTTGACTGCAAACAAAGTCTCGAGGAGATTTATAAAATAAGATCAATCTTGGGCATAGCTGTTAAAATTGAACCACTCCGAAAATCTAAAGTTGTTCCGCAGTGCAAACGTTGCCAAGCTTTTGGTCATACCCAAAAATACTGCAACCGAGAGTTTGCTTGTGTAAAGTGCGAAGGAAAACATGCAACTAAAAATTTTCCTTTGAGCAAAGATCAGAAAGCAAAATGTGTGAACTGCAAGGGTAATCACCCGGCAAGCTATAGAGGCTGCCCATTTGCCAAAAAATTCCAAGAGTTCAGAAGCAAAAATACATCTGCTAGAGACAAACCCAGAAACACAGTAAATAACGATTTAACAGCTGAAAACAATACTTAGAAGGAATCGCCTAAAAAGGCTGTTTAAAGTAAAAGCGATGAAAAGAAAGCCTATTCTCAGATTGTTAAAAATGTGCGGAAGAATGAAGAGACTTCCATAAAAGAAATGCTACAACTTATTCTTAAAAGAATTGATAAACAGGATTTGAATATCAAAATGCTAAGCGAAAAAGTCGCTCTTAAAAAACAATGATGGACAGAACACTTAAAATCGCCACATGGAATGCAAACGGTCTTACACAACATTCATCCGAATTAAAAATCTTTTTAGATCTTGAACATATCGATATTTGCCAGGTGTCCGAAACTCATTTCTCCAATGGGCAAAGTCTAGATAATGTAATAGAAAACTATTCATGTTACCACGCTCCACATCCAGCTGACAAGGCAAGAGGTGGATCGGCGATTCTTATAAAAGAAAGCTTAAAACAATATGAAGTAACCAAGTTTACTAGTGAAAATATGCAAGTAACAACTATTAGCATTGGTATGA
Source organism: Eupeodes corollae (assembly GCF_945859685.1). Taxonomy (NCBI): domain Eukaryota; kingdom Metazoa; phylum Arthropoda; class Insecta; order Diptera; family Syrphidae; genus Eupeodes; species Eupeodes corollae. The sequence continues at coordinate 24,378,036 of NC_079148.1, read as the reverse complement.
AGAAGAAAGAGTTTAAGATAGCAGCTATATACTGCCCACCAAGGCGCTCCCCGACAGAAGATGACTATACAGATCTATTTAATCTTCTTGGGCATAACTTTCTTGCTAGTGGAGACTTCAATGCAAGCCACACCCATTGGCCTTTTTCCAAGCAGGCGGTAAATACAATTGCGAATTCTATTCCTCCAGGTCGCCAACTTACTGGCCTTCCGATACTAACAAAATAATAGACCTTATTGACTTTTTCATAGCTAAAGGAATCAAACGAAATCACATTAGTGTCGAAGGTAATTATGACCTGTCATCAGATCATACTCCAGTGATTCTATCACTAAGTGAATCGGAAGTACTAGAAAAAAGTAATCCAAAGCTTGTAAATAAGAAAACAAACTGGAATGATTCTAGAGAAAGGCTTTTAAGTTTTATAAATTTAAGATCTCCCATGGATACAATCGAGCAAATGGACCATGAAGTGGAACAATTTATTGCTGATGTGCAACAGACCGCTGAAGAAAGTACTCCAACATTTTCTTATAGAAGACAAAATGAAATAAAATATCCTTTATAAGAGAGTTAATAATAGAGAAAAGAAGAGTTCGAAGAAAATGGCAAAATGGTAGATCTCCAGATGATAAAACAACGTTTAACCGTATAAGCAACAATCTTAAAAAACAAATTTACAAGTGATTCACTCAGTACATTCCTAAGGAATTTAACGACTGATGCTTCAACCGATTTTTCGCTATGGAAAGCAGTCAAGAGCCTGAAAAGACCGCAGTTACGAAACTCGCCCTTGAAATCCCAAGATGGGAAATGGATCGGTAACCCGAAAGAAAAAGCTAACCTTTTCGCTGAACATCTTGCGAATGTTTTTAAGCCATACTCATCAAACGCGGCTGAAAATAACTTACAGTTTGTTGATAAGATAGATGAAAGTGAAATACCAATTGTAAGACTTAAAGAAATAAAAAGTATGTGTTAACATCAACTACCAAATAAAAAATCACCAGGTTACGATCTAATTACTGCTCAGGTTATGAAAGAAATGCCATTGAAAGCCTTCATAAAACTCCAATATATAATAAATGCATGCCTTAAGCACCGGTATATCCCGCACCATTGCAAAATTGCTGAAGTAATTGTCATACCAAAGCAAGGTAAACCATCTACAGAAGTGACGGCTTACAGACCAATATCGCTTATACCAATTATGGCAAAAGTTTTTGAAAAACTGCTTCTGAAGAGACTTAGCAAAATCATAGAAGAAAGAAGGTTAATCCCAAACCATCAGTTTGGCTTTAGAAATAAACATTCCACGATAGACCAAGTTCATAGAATATCGGATGTAATAGAAAAAGCATTAGAAGAAAAACAAGTATGTTCAGCTATTTTCTTAGATGTTGCTCAAGCTTTTGACAAGGTTTGGCATGAGGGACTTGAGTACAAACTGCAAAGGGATCTTCCCAGGCAGTTCTTTGAAATATTAAAATCGTACATCTCAGACCGATTGTTTAGAGTAAGGTACGATCAAGAATATTCGGAATTGAAGAAAATAGAAGCCGGTGTACCACAAGGAAGTGTCCTAGGTCCTACCATGTATTTACTATACACAAGGGATATTCCAGTTGGTAATCACACCATAATGGCTACTTTTGCAGATGATACCGCAATTTTGGTACGCGACCAATGTGTCTCTAAGGCAGCAGTAAAACTACAAAATGCCGTCGACACAGTGAGAGCTTGGACCGAAAAATGGCGTATCAAACTCAATGAAACAAAATCTTCAGATATAAACTTTACAAATAAAAAGATAAACAATATTCCAATAATCATTAATAATCAAGCTGTACCTTACGCCAATACGGCCAAATACCTTGGAATGACTTTGGATGCAAAGCTTAAGTGGAAAGAGCACATCAAAAAGAAAAGAGAAGAACTAAACTTGATATATAGAAAAATGTACTGGTTGCTTGGTAACAACTCTGATTTATCAATCCAAAACAAAATAATGCTGTATAATCAAGTACTAAAGCCTGTTTGGACCTATGGAATCCAATTATGAGGCTGTACATAGAAAACAAATACCGAAATCATCCAAAAATTCCAAAACAAAGTCCTTCGTGGAAAAGTTAATGCACCTTGGTACATAAGAAATACCGATCTACATCGTGACTTACAAATAGAAATAGTTACAGAAGTTGTTAAAAAAAACGCTGAAACCATGTTCGGAGATTAAGAAGAACCAAGCCTCATGAGCTTATAGTCTAAAAAAACATGGGAAAGTATTAAAAGTTTAAACTTCCCCCAAAGTGATTGTACTAAATTAAGAAAGAAAAATCGGAAGTCGTTCCTTCAAGATTGGTGCTGATGAAGAGGTGATTTTAGTGGTTAAAAGACCCACACTACTTGGTGTCGAATACTGCCAAGTGTCTTTTGAAGATTTCCTCCTGTCAAAAAAAAAATAAAAATAGTCTTTGGTCCATATGGCTTCTTTAGTCTCTATGGCCCTTATGGTCCCTATGGCCCCTATGGTCCCTTTGGTCTTTATGGTCTCTATGGTCTCTATGGTCGCTATGGTCAATATGATCTCTTTGGTCTTTTTGGTCTTTTTGGTCTCTTCGCTGTCTTTGGTCTATATGGTCTCTATGGTCTGTAAGGTATCTATGGTCTCTTTGGCTCTATGGTCTCTATCGTCTCTTTGGTCTCTACGGTTTCTATGGTCTCTATGGTCTCTTTGGTCTCTAGAGTCTCTTTGTTATATTTGGTCTCTATGGTCCCAATGGTCTCTTTGCTCTCCATGGTCTCTATAATCTCTATGGTCTCTATGGTCGCTATGGTCTCTATGGTCTCTATGGTCTTTATGATCCTTATGGTCTCTATTGTCAGTATGGGCCCTGTAGTCTCTATGGTCTTTATGATCTCAATAGTCTAAGATCCATATGGCTTCGGCTTCTGTAGTCTCTATGGTCCTTATGGTCCTTATAGTATCTATGGTCTTTATATGGTCTCTTTGGTCTCTTTGGTCTCTATGGTCTCTATGGTCTCTATGGTCTCTATGGTCTCTATGGTCTCTATGGTCTCTATGGTCTCTATGGTCTCTATGGTCTCTATGGTCTCTATGGTCTCCATAGTCTCTATGGTCTCTATGGTAACTATGGTCTCTATGGTCTCTATGGTCTCTATGGTCTCTATGGTCTCTATGGTCTCTATGGTCTCCATAGTCTCTATGGTCTCTATGGTTTCTATGGTCTCTATGGTCCCTATGGTATCTATGGTTTCTATGGTCTTTATGTCCTATGGTCTCTTTGGTCTCTTTAATCTCTATGATTTTAATGATCCTTATGGTCTCTATTGTCTATGGTCTCATGGTCTCAATTGTCAGTATGGGCCCTGTGGTCTCTATGGTCTTTATGATCTCAATAGTCTAAGGTCCATATGGCTTATGTAGTCTCTATGGTCCTTATGATACTTATGGTCCTTATAGTCTCTATGGTCTCTATGGTCTCTATGGTCTCTATGGTCGCTATGGTCTCTATGGTCTCTATGGTCTTTTTGGTCTCTAAGGCATCTATGGTCTCTATGGTCCCTATAGTCTCCATTGTCTCTAGGGTCTCTATGGTCTCTATGGTCTCTATGGTCTCTATGGTCTCTATGGTCTCTATGGTCTCTATGGTCTCTATGGTCTCTTTGGTCTCTATGGTTTCTATGGTCTCTATGGTCTCTATTGTCAGTATGGTCTCTAAGGCATCTATGGTCTATATGGTCTTTATGGTCCTTATGGTCTTTATGGTCTTTATGGTCTCTATAGTCTCTATGGTCTTTATGGTCTCTATGGTCTCTTTGGTCGCTTTGGTCTCTTTGGTCTCTATGGTCTCAATGGTCTCTATGGTCTCTATGGTCTCTATGGTCTCTATGGTCTCTATGGTCTCTATGGTCTCTATGGTCTCTATGGTCTCTTTGGTCTCTATTGTCAGAATGGGCTCTATTGTCTCTATGGTCTCTATGGTCTCTATGGTCTCTATGGTCTCCATAGTCTCTATGGTCTCTATGGTAACTATGGTCTCTATGGTCTCTATGGTCTCTATGGTCTCTATGGTCTCTATGGTCTCTATGGTCTCTATGGTCTCTATGGTCTCCATAGTCTCTATGGTCTCTATGGTCGCTATGGTCTCTATGGTCTCTATGGTCTTTTTGGTCTCTAAGGCATCTATGGTCTCTATGGTCCCTATGGTCTCCATTGTCTCTAGGGTCTCTATGGTCTCTATGGTCTCTATGGTCTCTATGGTCTCTATGGTCTCTATGGTCTCTATGGTCTCTTTGGTCTCTATGGTTTCTATGGTCTCTATGGTCTCTATTGTCAGTATGGTCTCTAAGGCATCTATGGTCTATATGGTCTTTATGGTCCTTATGGTCTTTATGGTCTTTATGGTCTCTATAGTCTCTATGGTCTTTATGGTCTCTATGGTCTCTTTGGTCTCTTTGGTCTCTATGGTCTCTATGGTCTCCATAGTCTCTATGGTCTCTATGGTAACTATGGTCTCTATGGTCTCTATGGTCTCTATGGTCTCTATGGTCTCTATGGTCTCCATAGTCTCTATGGTCTCTATGGGTTTCTATGGTCTCTATGGTCCCTATGGTATCTATGGTTTCTATGGTCTTATGGCCTATGGTCTCTTTGGTCTCTTTAATCTCTATGATTTTAATGATCCTTATGGTCTCTATTGTCTATGGTCTCATGGTCTCAATTGTCAGTATGGGCCCTGTGGTCTTTATGATCTCAATAGTCTAAGGTCCATATGGCTTATGTAGTCTCTATGGTCCTTATGATACTTATGGTCCTTATAGTCTCTATGGTCTCTATGGTCTCTATGGTCGCTATGGTCTCTATGGTCTCTATGGTCTTTTTGGTCTCTAAGGCATCTATGGTCTCTATGGTCCCTATGGTCTCCATTGTCTCTAGGGTCTCTATGGTCTCTATGGTCTCTATGGTCTCTATGGTCTCTATGGTCTCTATGGTCTCTATGGTCTCTTTGGTCTCTATGGTTTCTATGGTCTCTATGGTCTCTATTGTCAGTATGGTCTCTAAGGCATCTATGGTCTATATGGTCTTTATGGTCCTTATGGTCTTTATGGTCTTTATGGTCTCTATAGTCTCTATGGTCTTTATGGTCTCTATGGTCTCTTTGGTCTCTTTGGTCTCTTTGGTCTCTATGGTCTCAATGGTCTCTATGGTCTCTATGGTCTCTATGGTCTCTATGGTCTCTATGGTCTCTATGGTCTCTATGGTCTCTATGGTCTCTATGGTCTCTATGGTCTCTATGGTCTCTATGGTCTCTTTGGTCTCTATTGTCAGAATGGGCTCTATTGTCTCTATGGTGTCTAGGGTCTCTAAGGTATCTATGGTCTCTATAGTCGCTTTGGTCTCTATAGTGTCTATGGTCTCTATGGTCTCTTTGGTCTTTGTGACCAGTTTGACCTCTATGGTCTCTTTGGTCTCTATGGTCTCTTTATTCTCTATGGTCTCTATAGTCGGTATGGTCCCTATGGTGTCTATGGTCTCTATAATCTTTATGACCTCTGTGGTTGCTTGGTCTATGGTCTCTATGGTCTTCATGGTCTATAGCTTCTTTTGTCTCTATGGTCTAAATGGTCTATAGTCTCGTTGGTCTCTATGGTCTCTATGTTCTTTATAGTCTCTATGGGCTGTATGGTCTCTAGGGTCTCTACTATCGTTATGACCTCTTTTTAACGTCTATGGTTTCTATGGTTGTGTTTTGCTCAAGCAAGTTCATCCAATTCAGTCTTCTTGATGATTTCATTCAGTTTAAACTAAAATACGACGCAATTAAAAATGCTTACATCCCTTCCGTTAACCCCCACCCCCCCCCCTACCAACCCCAAAGAAAAATCTTGCCTCCCACTAATTTTTAAAAGCTTTAACCGACATCATTCGCTCATTTATGTCTGCCTTGTCGTCTTGTGTTTTACAAATTTTCATTCGAGATCAAATCTTCCTTTATTCTTCAATTTTGGCCATATGTTCCCAATGCGATTGCGATGGGTTCTAAGAATAACCAGATTTTATTTTAGACAATTCAATATGTTTAATTTTCTTATAGCCATCCATCCGACTTTGGCCTGTGTGATGCATCTTCACTTGGGCATCTTTGCTGCGATGCACAATGTATATCAGTACAGTGCAGTGCAGCAAGATGTACAAAATGCACTCTCCCCCACTTGACATTCCGCCCCACAAAACAAAGTGCATATTTTCAGATGGGTCCCTTCTTTTATTTATACAAAAATGTATCTTGCGCACACAATAAGGCTAAAAATAATTTTACTTTGCCATGGGAAAATTAAAGCACAGATGAGACGAAGAGGTCAGGTGAAATCTAAAAATAACTAAACCGATGAATTTATTTCGGGATCTGTAAAACCTCTTCTTGCAGAGTCTTGAATCTATTTGTGGCTTCTTCTTCGTTGGCCGTCGTCGTCGGTTGGTGACGGTGACTTCGACGTTTGGTTCTGCTGGCCCTCATACCTTGTTGTTGTTGTTGGTGGGTAACCGCGGACTCCTATAATGCCGACCATTCCTCTTGAAATTGCTGAATGTTGAAGGATGCCTATTACATCCTATATGCATCCAGAATTTGTGCGGTGGTGGTTTTTGGTGCACAAGTACTCATACTCATCCTCGTATTCATATACCAAACATTTTGGGAAGGCCTTATAGTCAATGGCTTAAATGCGGTATTGGTTAATGAACGTCAATTTAAATTGTTAAACCCTTTTGCAGGGTTAAATCATAAAACCTACATTTTAAGTCGACAAAGTGATGCCAGAGCACGATCTTGAACTTAGCAATACTAAGATATACAAGTATTATATATAACTGTATATAGTTACCAAAATATTTATTTGTTAACTAACTCACGTCATCCGGCAACACTTTGGCAAACATTGACAGATGCAAACTGTCACCAATAAAGGTACCTATAATAGTACCTATAAATGAGTTCGTAACTTTTGTTTGAAAAAAAAAAAACAGAAAGAGAGAGAGACGGAGATAGACAAAAAGAGATTTACGTCAGTGACATTGATGTTTTATTGTTGATGGTCAATACGGGTATTGTCATGCAAGCCATTATTGCTTTCTATTTTTGCGTGTCAATTGTTGGCATTAGAATTATAGACTTCATTTTCGTTTATATAGTCAATTGCGTCAATGAAAGATTTTATTTTTTATAGTGTGGATTATATCAATGCAACACGTGCTTTAAGGAGTTCATTTCTAGAATTGAAGTCGATAAAAATCAAACAAATTTTTTTTTTAAACTAGTTCTGGAAACCTGACAATTTTCTGTAAGAAATTTCTATCTCTAGAAAAAAATCAATATAAAGCGTATGTTTTTTTTTTTGATAATCCAGAGTTCACTTTTTGTCATTGCTGTCAAACTTGTTCGTTGGCGCAAACATAACTGAACCAACGAATACGCATTTACCCTAAGGACACACTAAAATATAATTCAGCTACGTTCGTTTAAATTTCGTTATAATTTAAAAAAAAAAAATATGGATTGTTTTTTTATTCTCTCATTTCTAAATTGAATTTGACAGAGAAAAAAAGTGTGTATAAAAAGGCTGTGTCAAGTTCCTTGATTTAAAGAGGGAAAAAAGCATGAAAGGAGACAGTCCCTGTTAATTTTTCGCAAATCACAAGAAATTTTATGTACTTCTATTTTTTTAACATCATGCAGTTTTAACTTAAGGTTTTCAATTTTAAATTTATTTTTGTTCCTCCAACAAAAGTAAACAACCAAACCGAAATTCACAGCAGTCAATATTTCGCTCGACAGATAACAAATGTGATCGAAATTTCATTATGGTTACGTCAAGTACTTTTTATAACATTCAAATTTCGTTGGGTTTTTGACAATAGCTTATGTTCAACTAGCAATTATTATAGCTGGGCTTTGAAGAATTCAAGACGATGCAATGAAGTGGGAGTTTCTTAACATCGTTCTGGAAGGAAGTGTGCAAACCTATATCTTCAACACTAGAAGCACAATTTTGTCAAGTTCTATCCAATTGCTTGGATACTTTGATGATATTGACATTATTGTAAACTGACAGCGCGATGTCAGTGGAGCGATTGTTTCACCGACACTGTGAAAGAACATTGAACGAGGACATCCTGGACAAAACGTCAACATATGCCGTTATTATTTTTTAGTTCAGAGCAGAGCTCGAACTGTCAAGAAAATAATTGTGTTTCTTTTTGAGCTCTGATCGTTCAGAGCTTCAAATTTGTATTTCTTTTTTAGTTTTGAACATGCTCTGAGTGCGTTCTGTGAGCTCAGAATAAAATAGCAGAGTAAACGGAGTAAAATGCTGAAAACAAACAATTTGATGTTTAAAAGCCGGGAAATTAAAAAAATCATCGTCAAAACAATAAAAATGGCGGAAGAGGCAGAATGTAAGATAATTTAGAATAAAGTAATTGCATATAGCATTTTTATGAATCAAATTTATTTCAGGCGTCAATTGCTTTACCCATTTTTGTTGAACAATAAACTGGTCTTAACTTTCTTGATAAACAAATATTTACGTTTGACAATCTGACATTTGGCATTTCAAATCATGACAGTTTAGTGCTCAAGTTGATTCATAATTAAATCAGAGAGCTCTGAACATACTCTGCTCAGAACTGTACTCTATTCTACTCTGTTCCCTCAGGCTCTGTTTAGTGCTTAAGCCTAGTACATACTTCCTCGTGAAGTGAACGTTCGCCAGTGGATAAAGTGAACTTTTGATATTGCTCACTGGTACACACTTGTGAGTACACGTTGTGAACATTTGAAGTTTCAAAAACACTCTAAACCAACACCGGAAACCAATGTCAAAGCTTCACCAACAGTTCCCGTACATTTTGCACGTGAATTGCCCGTGAACGAAAACTCTCCACTTTGTTCTCCACTCAGCTTCACGAGCAAGTTCACGGGTGAACCAAAAACTAAATTTGTATGGGTTCACGAGATGGTTCACAAGTATGTACTAGGCTTTAGCTCTGAACTAAAAAAAAGGCCTATAACATCTATAACTTTGAGGTTGTTGACGACTTGTTCATCTAGCCAGCTCTTAAATCACACATAGAATAATTCTTGATTATGGCTGCATCTTTCTACTTAGAAGTCAATTTAGTTAAGACTTTAAGACGCTAAAGTTTAAACCTTGTTAAGGCAAGATAAGAACGTCTTAAGCATCTTGCACATGAGCTACGAACTACGAACTGCGAACTGTTCGCATATTTTGACTTTTCTTTTACATGAACCTTTTTTCTTTTCGCAGACAGCGACTTAAGTAGTGTTCACATGAGCGCGACCAATGAACGACGAATGAATTACAAAATGTGAGTTTACATACTCGTATGTTTGGAGACATATTTCCACACAAATTGTTAACAAAATGATAGCAATATAGTTTCATATGATTTATGATGCATGCTTTTACTTTTCAATATCAAATATTAATAAATTTAAGAAAACAAATTTATTCATTGTGAAAAATATTGTAGTTGATACGAACTGTCAAACTTTATTCGCGTTCCACATTATCCACACTCGCAACGAAAAAATGTAAGTACTTAACCTAAAAAAATCATTCTTGTTTTGGTTTCAGTGGTGAATGGTGGTGACATTTGTCAAAATCGAACTTTATTCGCGACGAATTAAAAACTCTCATGTGAAAGAAACGTCAAAATCGACGAATAAACGTTCATTCGTTGGTCGCTTTCATGTGCAAGGCCCTTTAGGGTGATTCGAGAGTAAAATGTTTCCTTTCATATTTAGTTTCGCTTGCAAGGATAAAGAGTGGGAGAAAAGATACAACGAAAACTGTACGAAGGACTGTCGCACAAAAATTAAAGTCCAACGATTTAGATGACTGTCCACGACACAGTTGCAATAGATATAAACAATACACCTCGAAAAGCCTTTGAATGCGTAATCCAATAAGAATGGCGCATTAGAAACGTGTGCACGTCGGTGGGACAGGTTCTCTATCAACTTGGCTTGTAAAACTGAAGACAGCTAGCTACTTCAGCAGTATGTCTATAGGGGTATAGGTCCGTTCTAGACTTTAGCTGGCCCAAAATAATATAGGTGTTATTTAATAGAATCAGCATAACTATCTCAAGGGCGATTGATAGATAAAACAAACCAAAAGGGCTTCTTCACAAGTTAACTTGCAAAAGTTTTGTGTACCACAGGATTCCATTTTTACTCCGACATTTTTAACTTTATACTAAATCATCTTTATTTTTGAATGTGTTTTCGCTATTTTCGAAATTTCTGACAAAACTGAGTTTGTACCTAAAACTTCTCAAAACGTACGCATGTCACTTTGCAGCTTGCATAAAAACGTGTTCTTTTATAGAATCAGCATAACTATCTCAAGTACGATTTATAGATAAAAAAAGAGGCTGGGATGCGACCCACACTGATAACTTCCCATCCCGTCTGTCGATTTGTCTTGCTTAAAAGTTTGTCTAAATGTACTCGTATCAATTTTTACCAAATTTGCGTACTATTTTTTGTAGATTTTATTTTTTATGAAAAAACCGACTGTTGGATTTTTATATAAAAAATACTGAATATTGAAAACAATATTTTCTGTGAAATAAAATAAGTTTGAAGCCAATATTTTTTAATTTTTGAAAAGCTATTTGAATCGAAAGTAAAATTTTTAGCAACTTTTAGTATTGTTGTTTTTTAGACTTTTATTTTTTGTAAAAAAAACTATCAATTCGATTTTTTTAAAAATTTTACCGAATGTTGAAAACAATATTTCATATAAGATAAAATTAGTTTGAAGCCAATATTTCAAATTTTTGAAGATATTTGAGTCGAAAATCAATTTTTACCAACTTTTGTTAAATTTGTATAGGTTTTTAATTTTTTGTACAAAAACTATCAATTCGATTTTTTTCAAAATTTTACTGAATGTGAACAACAATATTTTTTGAAAGATAAAAGTAGTTTAAAGCCAATATCTACAATTTTTGAAAAGATATTTGAGTCGAAAATCATTTTTACCAACTTTCATTAATTTTTTTTTAGGTTTTTATTTTTTGTACAAAAAACCATCAATTCGATTTTTCTCAAAAATTGTCCTTATGTTGACAACAATATTTCTTATAAGTAAAACATAGTAAGAAGCTATTATCTCAAATTTTGGAAAAATTATTTGAGTCGAAAATCATTTTTTAAAAAACTTTTGTTAATTTTTTGTCGGTTTTTAATTTTTTGTACAAAAACTGTCAATTCGATTTTTTTCAAAATTTTATTGAATGTTGAAAACAATATTTTTTGAAAGATAAAAGTAAATTAAAGCCAATATCTCAAAGTTTTGAAAAGATATTTGAGTCGAAAATCAATTTTTACCAACTTTCATTAATTTTTTTTAGGTTTTTATTTTTTGTACAAAAAACCATCAATTCGATTTTTCTCAAAAATTGTCCTAATGTTGACAACAATATTTCTTATAAGTAAAACATAGTAAGAAGATATTATCTCAAATTTTGGAAAAATTATTTGAGTCGAAAATCATTTTTTACAAAACTTTTGTTAATTTTTTTTCGGTTTTTAATTTTTTGTAAAAAAACTGTCAATTCGACTTTTTACAAAATTTTACTGAATGTGAACAACAATATTTTTCGAAAGATAAAAGTAGTTTAAAGCCAATATCTACAATTTTTGAAAAGATATTTGAGTCGAAAATCATTTTTTACCAACATTCATTAATTTTTTTAAAGGGTTTTCTTTTTTGTAAAAAAACCGTCAATTCGATTTTTCTCAAAATTTGTTCTAGTGTTGACAACAATATTTCTTATAAGTAAAACATAGTAAGAAGCTATTATCTCAAATTTTGGAAAAGATATATGAGTCGAAAATCATTTTTTACCAACTTTTGTAAAAATTTTTTCAGTTTTTAATTTTTTGTTAAAAAACTGTCAATTCGATTTTTCTCAAAAATTGTCCTAATGTTGACAACAATATTTCTAATAAGTAAAACATAGTAAGAAGCTATTATCTCAAATTTTGGAAAAGATATTTCAGTTGAAAATCATTTTTTACCAACTTTTGTTAATTTTTTTTCGGTTTTTAATTTTTTGTAAAAAAAACTGTCAATTCGATTTTTCTGAAAATTTTATCAGATGTCAAAAACATTATTTTTCGTTCCAAAAAATTGTTTTGGAGATGAAATCATATTTTAGTCGTAAAATTTTTGGAGGTGAAAAACTTTTTTTTCAGTTTTTTTGATTTATAAAAAAAAACCGTTAGATGGATTTTTTTTTCGAAAAATATATTTCTTTGAAATTAGTTACAATATATTATATAAAATTTATTTCAAGTCTCTAGCGTTTTTGGTTCGTAAGATATTTAGGGTTAACCAAAACTTTAGGTTTAGGGTTTTTTTCAAACTTCTATGGTGAAAAAACCACCCACGCAATTTTCTTGAGAGCCCTTTCTGCATCTTTCTGCCTTATTATCTGTATAACAAAATTTATTTGAAGTCGATATCTCTTCTGGTTCTTGAGCTATTGACGACGAAAAAAACGTCGCGAACGTACGGACGTACGTACACACGCACGCACAGACATCTTTCAAAAAATCTTTTATTTCGACTCTAGGGACCTTGAAACGTCGAGAAATGTCAAAATTTCCAATTTGACAAATCGGATCCATTACAATAACTTCCTATGGGAAGTTAATAAACCAAGCGGCTTCTTCCCAAGTTTACTTGCAAAAGTTTTGTGTACCACAGGGTTCTATTTTTACTTCGATATTTTTTACTTTGTACTAAATCATCTTAATTTTTGAATGTGTTTCCACTTATATCGTACTGAAGCAACTTTCTTAACATAAAATTTACTTAAAGCGGTTTTTCTGACGTTTATAAAGTAGAAATTTCTGACTAAAACTGAGTTTGTACCTAAAACGTCTCTTTCTGCAGCTTGAGTCAAAAATGCTTCCCTTCCGCCGATCCAAAATGATGTGATGATAGGTAGTTGTTTAAACTAAAGGGTGATTTTTTTGAGATTAGGATTTTCATGCATTAGTATTTGACAGATCACGCGGGATTTCAGACATGGTGTCAAAGAGAAAGATGCTCAGTATGCTTTGACATTTCATCATGAATAGACTTACTAACGAGCAACGCTTGCAAATCATTGAATTTTATTACCAAAATCAGTGTTCGCTTCGAAATGTGTTTCGCGCTTTACGTCCGATTTATGGTCTACATAATCGACCAAGTGAGCAAACAATTAATGCGATTGTGACCAAGTTTCGCACTCACTTTACTTTATTGGACATTAAACCAACCACACGAATGCGTACAGTGCGTACAGAAGAATATTGCGTCTGTTTCTGAGAGTGTTGCTGAAGACCGTGAAACGTCGATTCGTCGCCGTTCGCAGCAATTGGGTTTGTGTTATTCGACCACATGGAAGAATTTACGCAAAGATCTTGGTGTTAAACCGTATAAAATACAGCTCGTGCAAGAACTGAAGCCACAACGTCGAATTTTCAGTGAATGGGCCCTAGAAAAGTTGGCAGAAAATCCGCTTTTTTATCGACAAATTTTGTTCAGCGATGAGGCTCATTTCTGGTTGAATGGCTACGTAAATAAGCAAAATTGCCGCATTTGGAGTGAAGAGCAACCAGAAACCGTTCAAGAACTGCCCATGCATGCCGAAAAATGCACTGTTTGGTGTGGTTTGTACGCTGGTAGACTCATTGGACCGTATTTTTTCAAAGATGCTGTTGGACGCAACGTTACGGTGAATGGCGATCGCTATCGTTCAATGCTAACAAACTTTTTGTTGCCAAAAATGGAAGAACTGAACTTGGTTGTGGTTTCAACAAGATGGCGCTACATGCCACACAGCTCGCGATTCTATGGCCATTTTGAGGGAAAACTTCGGAGAACAATTCATCTCAAGGAATGGACCGGTAAGTTGGCCACCAAGATCATGCGATTTGACGCCTTTAGACTATTTTTTGTGGGGCTACGTCAAGTCTAAAGTCTACACAAATAAGCCAGCAACTATTCCAGCTTTGGAAGACAACATTTCCGAAGAAATTCGGGCTATTTCGGCCGAAATGCTCGAAAAAGTTACCCAAAATTGGACTTTCCGAATGGACCACCTAAGACGCAGCCGCGGTCAACATTTAAATGAAATTATCTTCAAAAAGTAAATGTCATGGACCAATCTAACGTTTCAAATAAAGAATCGATGAGATTTTGCAAATTTTATGCGTTTTTTTTTTTTTTTAAAGTTCTCAAGCTCTTAAAAAATCACCGTTTACTAACAACAAATTCATTCACATTTTCAATATGTTTTATAAATTTCAATATTTATCTCAAATATTGAAATTTTAAAAATAATTTTTGTTAACACCTTCACCGTCCTTGCAACAGCTCCGTGCAGCGTACAATACACCTACATATATGATGAAGGTATGGGTATGGATATGAATTTACAAGAAGTTTCTTCTCACAAAATTAATTGACCATTACTCTGTGTACATCTGAATTATCTTTATTTATATCTCAAACAAAAAAAAACATAAAAACAAAAATAAATCCGAATAAATCCATTTGTATAGCCTTCTTCTCTCTGCCATACCCCTTGCCCAATTATATTTTCGATGGCATACATATCAACTTATAAGTTACTTTAAATTAAAAAAAAAAAGAAAAAGAAAAGAAAACACCACCAACAACAAAAATTTACTAAAAATAACTTAATTTAATTTCGGTTTGTTCTTCTTTTATCATTCGACTACTATCGGTATTTTTATAGATTTTTTAGATTCTTTTTATAATAAGACTTAAATTATATTTAAAACAATCTTTATAAAAAAAGAAGCTACACAAAGTGAAGGTTACTGTCTCCCCCTAAAATAATAAAAAGTAAATAAGTTTAATTATCTAATTAATATAGTTTTTTACAAGTTTGTTAAGAACTCAAAAAAGGTGTAACATTTGAATTTTTGAAGATGGTTTTCAAAACCATAACCAATAAGTTTTCCTGGAATGTGCGAGAGCGTGTGGGGCATGTGGAATCTAGGAATCTTATCTTATATTAGATATGCACATAAAACATCTCAAACCACACACTAAGCATACCAAAGGAATCTCTAAATAGCATCTAAGCCATGGCAAGTGGATTCGAAGTGTGTCCTATTTTTGGAAATATTTTTGGATAAATATTTTTATTTTTATTTTTGATGTTTTGTAGTATAAGACGAAAGCAACAACAACTAAAAGAAGAAAAATAAAATAACGATACAAAATTAGAATCGATCCACTCCGCTGCTGCTGCTGCTGCTGCCGCTCCTACAACTGCTCTGAAGTGGAAAAGCTATTTTGGGAAGGCTTTTCTTCCTCATTGCGCAGTTTTGTTGTGTATTATTTTGTATAGGGTGTTGTTTGTTGGATAAAGTGCAGCCGCAGCAAGCTGGGTTGTTTTTGTTGGGCAATATAATCAATTTGAATTTGAATTTGGATTTGCTGAGATGCGCGAGAGGAGGAGACTTGAAGGAAAAACTATTTTTGGACAAAATAATTTGGAATATAAAAAGTTGTTTTTATAAACATTTACCAGATCCAGATGGCAAGTGAAAAACCATAAATTTAGTGCTTTCCTTTTACTCTTATAATATTGTAGATTGTAGATGGATGTTTTATGAATTCGCTGTTGGGGGAAAATTAATATTATTATGGGCAATGAAATGAACATGCGCGTAAAATTGCTTTCCAGTTGTAAAAATATGTAAATAAAAGAAATAAGTTTAATGTCGACTTAAAATGCATCTAACAAAATGAAGTTTTATAGATACCCGCATAAAAACAATGTACGTGAAAATGTATCTATATCTATGTATCTGACAGAAACATAATTTATTTACAAGACGACTACTACTGCTGCTAGCTATGTCCTTTGGATTAAAATAGATTGGCTTTTGAGTCACGGAAGCTAATAAAATGCACTTGGCCGACACAGTTATTTGACTTTGACGACCGTGTGTGTCGTCGTCGTTCCGGGTGAGGTTGATTTGACACACGGGTGAGTGTCGATGATAAATATTGTTGTAATATATTTGACAGTTGACAGCTGTGGTAGAGAATATAGAGTGTAAATTGAATAGGTACAAACAATCTATAATTCTTTTACTAAGACAAAGTTACTATAAATTTTATTATATAGGGTGACCAAATAGCGCAATTTTCATATATTTTACTTTATAGCATATCTGTCGATGTGACCAATGACATCCTGCTGTCAAAATATTCAATATAGTTTGCCACTTTGTCATGCATTGTTTCACATACTTTCTTAACCTGTGGAAAGGAAATGATGTATGGATATTCCAACTTAAAGTTAACTTTGTTTTTGAGGTTGGTCATTCAAATGGTTGAAAAGTTTGAGCGTGTGAACACACTTTTGAGCCGATTACGCTGGTCTAAAAGGCTTTGTAAGTGGGAATAAAATGATATTTTTCGGAGGATTTTTAAAAACGCCAGTCTTAAAAAGGTGTTTAACATCATTCTGGTAAAATTTATATTTTTCAAGATATTAGTAGTTGAAGTTTCGGACATTTTTTTAAAATTCGGTTCAAAAATGTATGGGAGTTCAATGATGCCAAATTTGACAACTTTATATCTCGAAAACTATAAATCTTAGCGGAATAGTTGTGAAACAATTCCTAAAAAAATGTACCTAACTCTATTTTCTTTAGTTCTTGTCATTGCCAAGATATAAGCAAAAAAGTAAAAGTTTTCTTAAACAAAAAGTGTCTCTTTGGTAACAGTTAGAAGTAAACCGTTATGAATACTTTTGTAAAGCGGAAAATTTTGAGAAAAACTCCATACTCGAAGTCTTACTTACTTACTTACATAAGGTGGCGCTATAGTCCGGGGCGGACCTGGGCCTCAACCAACATGCGTCTCCAGCCAGCTCGGTCGCTAGCTAGCTGTCTCCAGTTTCGCACGCCAAGTTGGTTGAGGTCCTCTCCCATCTAGGTGCGCCACCTGAGTCGCAGTCTTCCTCTACTGCGCCGTCCCTCGGGATTGGATTTGAAGACCTTCCGGGCTGGAGCGTTCATGTCCATCCGCTCTACATGACCTAGCCATCTAAGCCGTTGGACTTTAATTCTGCTAACTAGGTCAGTGTCGCTGCACAGCCTGTACAGTTCGTCGTTATATCTTCTCCTCCATTCTCCATCTATGCGTACAGGACCAAAAATCACACGAAGAATTTTTCTCTCAAAACATCCTAAGACGCTCTCATCTTTCTTTGACAGGGTCCAGGCCTCAGCGCCATAAATGAGAACCGGGAAGATGAGTGTCATATAGATGGTAATTTTAGATGCTCGAGAGAGGACTTTACTTCTCAATTGCTTTCTAAGTCCAAAGAAGCAGCGATTTGCAAGAGTTATTCTTCGTTTGATTTCAGCGCTAGTGTCGTTGTCTGCATTAATAGCGGTGCCTAGGTAGACAAAGTCCTTAACTACCTCAAAGTTAAAGCTGTCCATGGTGACGTTTTGTCCAAGACGTCGTCGTTCAGTGTCCTTTTTTGATGACAGCATATACTTGGTCTTGCCCTCATTGACCACTAAACCCATCTTCTTCGCTTCCGTTGCAATGCTCAAAAACGCTCCACGGACATCACGCTTTGATCTTCTAATTATGTCAATATCATCTGCGTTTCCGAGTAAATGAATGGAACTTTGGAAGATTGTGTCTCTGGTGTTGACGGTTGAGTTTTGCACAATTCTTTCCAGAACGATGTTGAAGAAGTCGCATGACAGTGCATCGCCTTGTCTAAAACCTTTTTTGACATCAAAGGAATCGGTAAGATCTTTTCCGACCTTGATAGAGCAGCGTGCATTCTCCATCGTCATTCTGCACAAACGGATAAGTTTGACAGGGATGCCAAAACTAGACATTGCTCGGTAGAGCTCTTTCCCTATAGATGCTGTCATACGCGGCTTTAAAATCGATAAAGAGATGGTGGGTATCGATTTGAAGCTCCTGGAGTTTTTCCAAGATCTGCCGTAGTGTGAATATTTGGTCGATAGTGGACTTTCCTGGTCTGAAGCCACACTGATAAGGACCAATCAGGTTGTTGATAAACGGCTTCAGACGTTCACATAATACGGCAAAGAGGATCTTATACTCAATGTTAAGGAGACTGATGCCTCTGTAGTTGGCGCAGTTTAGAGGGTCTCCTTTCTTACGTATCGTTCACACTGTGCTCAGATTATACTCATCGGGCATGCTTTCTTCCGACCATATTGGTGCATGCTCCGTACCAAGTCATCGCCTGCTGCTTTGAATAGTTCGGCAGATATGCCTTATGACTTAAGTTAAGATAGCTATCTTCACTTCGTCAAGGTCAGGTAGGCGGAGTTGTTGATCTGCGTCGCCGAGGTTACAGCGGAATTCGGTTCGTCATCGCCGTTATATAATTTATAATACTCGAAGTCTACGTTTATTTTATATGGGAAAACATGAAGTATAAGTATTTTATAGGGGACCGCCAAAAATAAATAGTCGCCTAAAAAAAAACAAGCGCCCTATTTTATATGTATATTTTAGTTTTATAAATTTCATCTGAAAGAGTAAGGTTTTAAGAACACTTTTATAATTCATATAACACCTATTTTAATTTAAAGTTCTAAACAAACCTTCCCGTAACTCAAACAACAGCAAAATCAATCAACGTTAATAATTTAACAGACAAAATACAATGTATTTAATTTCAATGGCTTTGTTACGCTAAATTCCATATTCTATAATACAAAAGTTCTTCCAATTGAAACTTGACAGCTAGCTTTCAAATTTCATGGTGAACCAATAACCGAAATTTTAAGTGTCACACTGCTAGGTGAAAATATTTTATCTCTGGACTGTTACCTTCTCATTGGAAGTAATTGAAATCGATTCGATTTGACAAATTGTAAATGTTGACATTCCTCGACGTTTAAAACTCTTTCAGTCACGATTGTATTCTAAGAATATTATATCATTTGAGTTTTACTTTTATAATTAAAATCGACTAAAATATAGCAGAAAATATTTTAAAAAAATCTGATTACTAAGGTTTTCGAGAAATGAGGTGGTTAGCAACACTAACCACCATGGCTATTGACGAAGAGCAAACTATGATGGATTATTTATACTTTTTATTATTAATTAATATTTCTTTCACGAAATGAAACTATAAACTTATTATAAACTTATAACTACTTGGTATGAAAATTTGCAAAACAGGTTTTTCCTTTGAGAATGTAAAGGGGAACTTTGCACGTATTGCACTGCCATATTGTCCTCACTGCATTTACGTTTGTGCTACATTTGCAGGATCTTCTCGAAGTACTTCTTTCTGGTTGATGTTGTATGCATTCTAGACGAATTTCCTCTGCGACTGTAGGCTAGTGGCGTTTGATAAATGCAGGTCCAAGAGATGAGGACCTGGAACTTCGTTTTCTGTGTTCTAAACCAACCTTTGCTTCTGTCTGACATATTCCGGCGCCAGAAGACCCTGGTAAACGCTTCGTCTGAAATCTTTCAGAGTCAATGGGTTTAGGTCCGTGCGAGAAGAGGCCTGCAGTTCCTCATAAGTTAAAAAGGCATTAACCACACAACAATCAAGAAAATCAAAAAAAAATTCCGACAAAATTCATGTTAGCATTATAGTCTTTAACGGCTTCTGGACAGGAAACCTCGTTATAGGTACCATCGCGCTCTCTACTGTTAAATTTACCAACGTTCTTAGGATCATGATAGTTTGACAACATGAATACTGATCTCTTGTCTTTCCATTTCAACAAACTAACTTTTGTCTCACTTATGCGGTAATCGTGTTCGCCTCTGCGTAGATGCCTGTCTTCTTTTAGCTTCGGCAAGAACTTTCTATTTGAATTCACCGTTCCACAGGCGAAAATTTTGTCTTCTTTTAATCTAACTTTTAAAGGGTAACTTTTGAAATAATTGTCAAAATAGACTTTATGAATTTTTCCTTTCAAATTTTCACAAAAATACGTTACAAATTTACCGGCTAAGTCAGCTTCAATGTTAGTTCCCTGCTTTCCAGTATAAAAATCGAAATCAAGGCAGTAACCTGACTCTGCACACATCATCCATACCTTGTACCCTCGTTTTGTCGATTTTTTGGCATGTATTGCTTCAAAAAGTTTCTTCCCTTGAACTTTATCATATTCTCATCAATATCAATTCTTTGTGATGGCTTTTAATTGTTTCGAAAATTAGTTCGTAAATGTCCAGTAGAGGTCTAATTTTATACAGTTTTTCGAAATATGGGCAGTTTCTGTCAGGCATTACGCTATAGTCATTCACGTACGAATAATTCAGAATCCAACTGAATCTATTCAAGCTCATAAACTTCGAGACATAGCTGTCATGAAAATCAGCTGCTGAAGGCCATGTAATCCTTGTAGCTTGGCATTTTTTTTATACCCATCCCCAAGTTCAATGCAATGAAAACGTCAAGCTCTTCAATTGTAGTGGGTGTATAAGGTTTCCCAGATTGAGTTGCGTAAAGGTTAGTTTGAAAACATAAAATGATTTGTAAATGTTCTGTCCAAAATAGCCGAAATAGTGAAAGAGGGGCAACATTCTCCATGCCCAGAATTTCAACAGATATTCCCACACTTTCTGAAAACTCACCAGGTGTGTCCATTCTATAATTTTTCTTCCACTTTGGAGCTAGTGTCATTGGTCTATTTACATTCACGGTGTTGGACTCTGTAACATTAGGATTTCGCTGAACTAAGTTTGATAAAGGGAGGTCTATATCGGAATCAAAGTCATAATTGGGAACTTTTCCAATCAAATCCCCTAACAAAAGTGGACTTGGCTGATCGTCTCTTTCTTCTCCGTCATCCTGGTCACTACAAAAACTGTCGTTTCCTGAAGGAATATCTTCCAACAAATATTCGAAAGTTTCTCTTCCTTGTAGCCGGCGGCGCGACATACTATGTACATGTATAAATTTGCTTTGGACTGTGACCACAAACACAAAACATTCATGGTAGTTAGTTTAGTTACCACCATATTTTCTCCATCAGTACACAGTGAAAACACAAAAGTAACATTTTTTCTATGTAAACACGTATAAAATATATTTATGAGAAAACATTGAGTACAAAAAAATAAAAAAAAAAGATCTTACTTTTCCAATTCACAATATAAAACCACTTTATCCCAAAATTGAACCGAACGCAAAATAACAGTTATGCATTGGATACCTTTTTGCGTTAGATACCTTTTTTTTGTCAGCCAATACTGCATACTAAAAATATTTATAAACTTAGATTAAAAAAGAAGCTGGGATGCGACCCACACTGATAACTTCCCGTCCCGTCTGTCGATTTGTCTTGCTTAAAAGTTTGTAGGTTTTCTTGTTGGTTTAAAAGAGTTCTCAGTTGAATTATTCTTACAAATTTAAAATTACCAACAATATTTTTCATATAAAGAAATAGTTAAGCTTGAGAGTCTAGTTTTGTTGAAAAGATTTTTATTCGAAAACGAATTTTTATCAATGAATAAATGAATGAAATTAATTTAAGAGATGTCAAGAATCGAACATCAATTTTTAATTTTCGTACTATTTTTTTGTATTTATTTAAATCAGAAGTAAAATTTTACGAAGTTTTAGAATTGTTTTTTTGTTAGGTTTTTATTTTTTTTTTTAAGAAAACTGTCACTTAGATTTTTTTCAACATTTTTCAGAATGTTGAAAACAATATTTCTTATAAGATAAAATAAGTTTAAAGCCTTACTCTCAAGTTTTTGAAAAAATATTTGAGTCGAAATTCAATTTTTACCAACTTTGAGTATTGTTTTTTTTAGGTTTTTATTTTTTATAAAAAAAAAATGTCAATTAGATTTTTCTCAAAATTTGATCAGATGTCTAAAACATTATTCTTCGTTGCACAAAATTGTTTTGAAGATGAAATCATATTTTAGTCGTAAGAAATTACACTTTCATGCAACCAAAAACAATTTTGACATGTTTTCTAACAAAAAATAAAAATCTCCAAATTGGTAAACAAATATTTTCGATTCAACAATCTTGAGAACTTTAAAAATTAAGTTGAAGATTTTGTTTTATACAAATAATCTACCAGTGTTATATAAGAATGCAATCTTTTTTGAATGCAATCATGAATGACTTCAATGGACAGGATGGCATTCATTGATTTTACTTTGAGATTTTCAAACTATCCAAATTCCATTTACTTGTAGCGAAAACATTGCTATAATTTTTTCCTAATATTCATAAAACAGCAATCAATTGAATGCAATCTTTGAGAATTCATGTATTTTTGCATTCTTTTCATTCTTTTGTAAACTTTGCATTACTTGTTTGCCATTTCCCTTCATAAATAACTTTTATCCTACACGAAAAGAAGTGCATGGCATTTATAACAAGGCTAGTATGGCCTGGAGTCCCATCCTAAAAAAGTATCGGTGATATTCGTACATTGTATTGCTACAACTCCTATAAGTATGGGATTATGCACTACTATGAGGTGTGTTCAAAAAGTACCCGGAATTTTTAAATTTCGCGGGTCTGGAACTCTGGAGAGTCCGAAGGTCAAAATTTGTTTTGTATTGTGTTGGCATACATGCCCTTAAAGTACGATGCAAATCACTTTGTCTGTGGTAGTTGCTAAGGTTCGACGTGTTTATATGAGCGATTTTTGCTTGTTTTTTTAAACAATGCATGACCAAAAATATAGTCGCAAGAAAATCGCTCAGTAGCTGTTGATCGCTTAATGAGCTCTGACGATTCTTCA
Organism: Eupeodes corollae; assembly: GCF_945859685.1. Taxonomy (NCBI): domain Eukaryota; kingdom Metazoa; phylum Arthropoda; class Insecta; order Diptera; family Syrphidae; genus Eupeodes; species Eupeodes corollae. The sequence continues at coordinate 24,355,138 of NC_079148.1, read as the reverse complement.
TCTGGTGAGAAGCACGCAAGCGTTTCGAATTTCATGAAAATATCAAGATTTATAGTGAGCTCGATTTTAAATCCCACTTCAGGTTGAATAGCTCAACTGTAGAGAAATTGATAGGTGAACAGCTTGTTGGTTCATCTAACTATTTATTTAAAAATATAATAGCGTTTTCTATTTATTTTAAATACGTACTCAAGGGATGTGTTGAAAAAGTATTATTGTTTTGTATGTAAAGTTGAATAAGAGTTAAAGTTAATGTGTACATGCAAGTCCAGTCAGAATAGAGTTGAGTATGAATTAAGAATTGAGGGAGATTTTGTCCTTCCCCGTAAGCCCCTCTTGCCTACAAGCTCCCAGTTATTGGAAACTCAGTTTTCCTGTGTGAAACAAATCAAAGCGAAACATTCAGCGCCACAATTAAACTTTCTTTTCCCAAAATGAACTTACACTGCGATAACTGACGCGAAGCCAATCAGGGGAATCATTCACAAAAATAACAAAAATGACAAATACACAATGCCGCGTCGGCGAATGTGCCACTTTCGCGTTGGTTTGGAAGAGTTTTTAAACCCGACCAATGGCGAAAGTTTTGTTTTCGCATCAAATGTTTCGCTTTGGTTTAGAGCGAGTCCTAACACACATCACACGTCAATAAATTTAGAGATAGCACTGTGATTATTGATGATTTTTGGGCGACGTCAATTAGTCAACGCATTGAATGTTTACGTCGACAGTCTAATCGTAGGTTAATATTTCAAACCAATTTATTTTTATTCTAATGAAAACAGAGCACAAGAAAAATACGAACGCATCCCCAAATAATAAAATCCTGCCAACCTTTAAGTACAAAATATTTCTGGAACTAAAGTGTCATTCTATTCCAAGCATTCCAAAACTTTATCTGAACTATTTATGTGCACTATTTTGACAGCCTTATTTATCCGCACTATTTCTTTGTTGTTGTTTAGTGGGTAAGATTTTGCTGCACTGCGTATAAATTTACCAATAAAAAACGCCTGTCATGTACGCAGAACAGCATTGAAAACCCCACCAGTGTGACCATTCTTTTTTACGTTATCACGTTACTATTTTTAATGTTTTGCAAAAATATTAGGAATCTTAACAAAAAGTACTTGGGATTTGTTGTACAAAAATGTAAGTTTCAAACGGAAGTGGTATTACGACCATATTTATTTTTATCTCCTTTTCTAAGAATAAAACGCAATTTTGGGAAATAAATTTAAAAACAAATATAAACCAATCAATTTGTTTTAATGTCAAAACACTTCGAAAGGCTTGTGCTTATACACGGTAGGTATAAGTACACATTTCTATTTTTAACTTTGAACTTTATTTTCCATTATTTGTGTAGGTTTGTTTTTTCCTTATTTTTTTTTAACTCCTTTCAAAACACGTTGCCTTGCACGCAAAATAAACGTTTCCAAACAAGCCACATAGAATATACATACTTAGATATATTCCTATAGGTACCTGAGTTATTTTTGAAATCGAAATTGCAAGGAGTGCTAAAGCTAAAGCTAGAGCTAGAGTGCTAGACCATGATGCAGCATTGGCATGGGGATGTCTTTAAGTACATTATACTCGTATACAGTGAATTGGCGAGATATTAAAACCTAAAATAGTTTGTTGTTTCACTGACAGCTTTGAAGGAAAGTCAAAGCAGAGTTCTGGGCTAAAAACTACAGAAGCTATATTTAGAAAATTCACTGGATACAAACAAACGTAAAAGAAAAACACAGTAAACAATGTTGGCAAAATAGAGTGAAAGGATAAAGGGAAAGTGCACAGAAACTCATGGGTCTTCTATATGTTAGATTTTATACAAAAAAGAAAGAAAAAAAAGACACCCGACCGACCGACCGACCGCATACTGAGGATAGAGCTCTCTGTAAAGATCCGAAAATAGAAATGAAATTACATTATTCGTATAAATAAACGATTTGTGGAAGGAAAGGTGAATATTGTTGGATGGTTGAATGTAGATATGGATGTAGAAGGCGGCCGGCGGCGGCGCGGTGGGCGGGCGGGTGTACATCAGAGGCGAGGACCTTAACGAGAATACTATTTGCGGAGGACTGATGTTGCAAATGGCTTTCACTCACTGATGGCGATGGCATTGAATTTGCGCACCGTCAGAATGACATAATCTGGATAAAAATATACTCTTTTTCGAATCCAGCTTTAGATATGTTTGTATATTCCAATAAACGTATAAATCGTAAAAGGGACATACACCACTCCGATTCCATAACGAGGTCTAAATTTAGTTTACCAGAATAAAGACTAATATAGCACGGCTTAATCGAAACGATCGGAACCGAACCGAACCGGGCTGGGCCAGGCTATAGGCAGTAGAAGCACAGGAAGAAGCTATATAAGACCCAGTGTTATGCATAGTGTTTAGAATTATAGCCTAGTTAAAGGCGGAGAGTCTCTATATTTACGAGCTGTCTGAAAAAACGACAGGATATATACAATAGGAGCTTGTGTATATGTTAAAAAGTTTTTCGAAAATAGAGTAAATTAAGATTTTCCTAAAATAGAAATTAATATGCTTTCTAAAGAAAGAGTGAGGTTTGCAAATTTGAAGGAAAGTGTTTTCAGCATAGGTAAGTTAAATTGGTTTGTCTATATATTTACAGTTAATAACGTTATGACCCTGATTGATTCGGTTTTATTTTAGTCCGAAATAGTATTTTTACCAAGAATAATATTTACATAACTACGGTTTTGAGTTTTAAAAGGAAATCCTTTTTTTATAAATAGAAAGGAAGTTTTGGGAAATGCAATGTTGATATAGTTGTTAAAAATATAATTAATTTTAGAGAAATTCTTCATAAAACTATTTCTTAAAATAGATAAAGGACTCTTTAAACTTTTAGCAAGTTAAATAACTTTGTTCTCTATACGGTTTTTAATTGGTATTGATTTACTGGTAGATGTGAGTTTTTTTTGTTGGTTCATTTAGGTTTTGAAATTTTCGCAAATACAAACAGAAATTAGTTGTTTGCTAAAGGGGAGAAATGAGTATCAATATATACGTGATTTTTTTAAATTTAACAGGGAAGAAAACAACAACGTATTAATGAATAAAAATTAAGTTCAAAGTTAGTACAAATATTTTAATTATAATAGAGTTTCAGATTGTGAAATGTAGGAGGCAATTAGGTGGTGCCAAATCGAATAAATATTGGGGGGGTATAATGACATTTACTCTACTTGGAGTTTCATCAGCAATAGACTGATTATACAGATATGGACATTAAAATGGAATTGACATTTGTTTTGTCAAAGTGAAGAATAAAATTGTTATAGAGCTCTTAGAAAAAGTCTTTACAAAAATATTAAAAGTGCATTAAAATTTAAAACTGATCGCTAAAAAAATCTTTAGGTTACGGATTTACCAATAAAAATCAAATCTTGAGTTAGTACTAGCATTTAAGCAAAAAAAAAACACAAACTACTTTTACCCACAAAGCTAAGTCACTAAATCAGCAAAAGAGGCTTATCATCTACCTCCCCCGATCAATTAAAAAAGGAAAAACGCAGACCGTCTTTAGCAGACAATTTTTACAAAATGGACTCTCCTACTCTCCTACTTTCCAACGAATCCTTGATACAAATCCTGCGTAATAACAACAAAGAACTTTGTCAGGAGCTTCCTTCCAAAGCCGATTTTTAAGTGCTCAACAATGAATTGGCCGGCTTAAAATTAAAGTACGACAACATCACTGCCAAAGTTTTAGAGTTCGAAATAATGTGTTGAAAAACAAAATTCTGCAAAAAACATGGAAACGAATGTTGTGGTGCACCTGCCCGCAGAGCCAAACACGGATATGAATGAAAGTGCCAAATCTGTTTGCGCGGGTCTTCTTGCCCCCTCTGAGGTCTCTGAAATTGAGAATGCGCATGCGATAACAGGTAGGAACGCGAAAACGGCTCAACTTTCCATTACCGCAGCACGAATTTCGACTCTCGGTTTTTTTATTCGATAGATATGTGCAAATAAATAATAACCATAGCAATTTTAGAGCGAGGAAACATTTATTTCTATTTTTAATTAATTTTTAAATTTCACTTTTTTACATACAAAACACACAAAAATGGTTGATTTTGACATTTCTTCCCTGTTTTTTGTTCAGTGTTAACATACTTGTTTTTTTTTATCTTGTTAATTTCTTTTATTTTAGTGCTCAAATGAAAAAGTACTTTGCATATACCCAAACTCGCACCCACCCCAAATCCTATAGTGACCCCTAGCAGGGGGTTGGAGGGGGGCAGCATACCCCCCTTACATACCTAGCTGTTAGTACGCCGCCGCCGTGCTATCAATTAAAAAAAACTTGTTTTAGGCTCAAAAAATGCAATACAAATAAAGTAGGGTTAAGTCCGAAAAAGAAAATATTTTTTTTTATGACTTAAAGTTGTTTCCTCGCCTAAATATTTACAACATGTTCTATTGAGACCCCTACCTAACTGTACAAAAAAAATCAGAAGGAAATTCGTGCTGCGGTAATGGAAAGTCACCCCAAAGAACTAAACAGAGAAAAATGAATAAATGTTGATTTGGCACTCTTTTTAGCGACCTTTCACAGCCCCTGTTGTTTCGCATCAGTTTTATGCAGATTTTATTTAATAAAATTCAACAAATTTTATTATTTAAATAGAATAAGTGTTAAAAATGCCAATTTTTTCAATCAAAATTTCGTGCAAAGGTAGTTTACGTACAAATTTAAAAATGAGAAAAGTTCTGCACCGCTTTCGGAATGCGTTTGCATGAATATTTTAATTCCAGAGAAAAACAAAACATCTGAACAGACCCATGCAAATAAATTCAAGAAGTGACATTTGAAGAAGCGTATACTTTATAGACAATAACAGTGATACCAAATATATAAATTAAATTAAAAGTGAGTAAATCAGTGAGAACAGTGTTCTATTGGTTTAAAATTACTGCACTTACGATATGATAACAAAAAACGCAACCAATGTATATTAGCAATTGTGTAAGCTTTATATCAACATTTTTAACATTCCATAAAACTTAAAAAAAAAATAATTCTTGATTTTAGTCTTGACAGCTGAAAAAAGCAAACTCTCTGAACACAACAAAAACAGCAAAAATCTAAACTTCAATTTTTTAAATGGTGAATGCAAATAGACAAGAGTCTCAAAGTATGCAAACATAAAATAATAATAAATTGGGTGGCGCAACAGTCCGTTGAGAGCTAGGGCCTAGTGACTTACCATTTTTGTGTCCGAGTATTATTGTCAGGGATGAAGGGGACCTACACTTTAAAGCCGATTCCAAATGGCTAATTTGAGAAACCACTTTTCATGACAAGAATTTTTCTTGCAGAATTTGTCAATTCTTCACAAGAGGCAATACCCGTGAAAAAGAACTTTTAGATGGCATAGGCAGGGACCGAACCCAAAATCTCTGGCATGACAGTTCAACGCACTAAACATCATGCCACGGGTACTGAATTATGCAAATACTCTGACAAAAAAAAAATCGGTACAATTTTATGAACAGGCGTAGGATATGGCTTGAAAATATGCGCACGCAAAAACAAATAGTAGATTTGTTAAGTATTAAGGTTAAGTATCTTCATAGAGATTGATTTAAGTTAAAACTGAAAGTATCGATAAGAAGGTTCGTCTATAATCAATACCTTTTCTTGCGGCTGTTTGTCCATTCACGAATTCTATTTGTAAAGAATTAATTCAATTGTTCACATAAAGTTAAAAGGTGTTGAACCACAAGATGTCGCCTTAAATAATTAGTGATCATGGTGATCAGTAGCGCAATTCATTTTACAATCACATCACCATCCCAAAAACTGCAACAAATAGCAACACTTTAAGGTTTTTCAACAACCATTCTTAGCTTCATATTCGATAATTCAGCTTATTGTAGCCTCCTAGGTGTAAATGCAGGAAAATAAATCGTTGGCGCATTTCAATGATCCAATCAGCGAAGAGGAGACATTGATGTTAATCAATCTGCTTGCGTTCTTGTAGTAACACTTTAAAATTCTAAAGGCTTTACATATTGAACTTAAGGCAAAGTATCATGTAATGTCGTTCGTGGAATATTAAAAATTTCAGAAGATCGACGAAAAATTGATGAGCCTTGGTTTTTGTCAACACTATGGCCTACTGCTTGAGTTTCTATTAACAGCCAAAAAATGTGTTCATCTAATTTCACCTATTGCCGGCTTTAGTTTTTCGATTTGTGACCAACAAATGTTCACAATTTTTGCATAATCTATTTTACCTCCATTTAAACAACTCAATTGTTTGTAACGACAAAATTTTTGCTTGTCAAATGTCAAAAGACGACATGTTCAAAAGTGGCAGCTGTCTAAATAACGAGCTTTTCAAAATAAAAGCTTTTATTGAAAAACCTTTTATAAATATATGTATTGTCAATGTGAAATACATAGTTGTGGATTAAGTAAATTTTTCGTAAATAAATGTCAAAAGACGAAATCTTCAAAAGTGACAGCTGTCTAAATAGCGAACTTTTCAAAATAAAAGCTTTTATTGAAAAGCTTTTAATTATTGTCGATGTGAAATAGTTAGAAATAGTGGATTAAGTAAATGTTTCGGAAATAAAATTTTGGGGATTCTATCATCGACAAGAATATTTCAAAATACAAATTCTATAACAGAAACAAAGAATGCAGAAACACAATTAGTTCTATCAAAAAAGTCCTTATTTATTTTAAACCAACGTACTGATGTGTATACACAATTATTAAACTCTTCTAAACTAACCCATAAGCTATACTAAATTACTCTCCCAAAACGTCATCAAAAAATACTAAGAACCCTATTTTTTCCACCTTTATTAAATTTAAGTTACAAACTTCCTCAAAATATGTTTCATGCATAATTAACATGTAAATAAAGACATAAGTCTATCATTCAATCTGATTTACAAACTCGGAGATATAAGAGAAAAAAATTATTTCGGTAATCAATCTTCAAGTTCATAAAAATTTCATTCTACAAAAATGCCAGCTTGCTCGGTTCACATGGGACATAAACCATGAACAAAACCGAAATATGTATACATCAGGACAATTATGTTGTCCATTTGAAGGACACATTATTTAAGTTGGTCGATAAGGGTATACACTTCTCTTATATTCTTATATAGGCACTAAGTGTCTTCACCTTTAACAGACTATTTTTTTTTTTCTTTTCTTCATCAACGTCTTGGGCTTCTAAATTCAGTCCACTCGATTAAGGCTCTTTTTTTCTTAACAAAGTGTGTGTGTGTATGTGTGTGTAATGAAAACGTTTACATATATATGTAAGAGAAATTAAAACAAAAAAAAAACATCCATCCAAACTCATTGTAAATTCATTTCCATGGTGCGTTACTAAAAATAGCAAAAAGCGAAAGACTGGCTTGGCTCAATGCCAACAGCAAAGCTTGAAATTTCATCAACAAAGAGAAGAAGGATCAGAAAAACATACGAGTATACAAATCTCCTTCACCTCATTTTCCATACCCATCACATTAAGTTGTGTTTGTTTGTTAACTATGAACTCCCTGACGTGCTGATGTGCCTGTGCAAGCTGATGTGTTCTTCGTTGGACATTGCCATTGCTCAAGGATATTCAACACCCTACCATAACATACCAAGAACACCCTAAAAGACCCCGACCCTTACAAGAAGAGTTTGCGCCCGGCAAAACTAATCCCGTTCGGCGTTCGGGCACACTACTCGTATATGATATCAATAAAAACAAAATTAAAAGAAAACAAACAGACTTAAGTGGAGGAGCCCAGCAATTTTTCAGGCGGCACGGTTTTTATTTTTTGTTTAGTATTATTTTGTTGCTTGGTGTAATTTTATTTCAGATTTTCAGCCATTTGTCTTGCTCTGATTCATGCTGAGCTAATGTGTATAACAAGAGGCACGAGCACACGAAACCTCTTTATCATCATCCCCATTTGTGTCCCTCCTCAACCTCTCCACTTCCACTTCCACTTCCACCCCCAAACCAAACACTACATCGCAATCGCACCCCGGGTTGATTCTAAAAATAACCTTTCTCAATACGAAGACAGTTATGCCTCGGTCGTCGTGTGGTGGTATAATGTAACTACTTGTCAACCCCCTCGCCTTGATTTGTTATAGAAGAGCGGGAGGCGAACATAATAGGTACGAAAAGCTTTATTAAAGGGGATGTTGCATACTCAATTTTAAAGGTTGAATTTTTGAAAATATTAGACGAGAGTTCGTGCAAAGGATTTATGCGTGTTGAACTTCAAGGACAATTGTTATGGACACGCGAAGATGTTGTGAGAGAAAAAGCTTTCTTTTGTGTTTGCAATTAGGGAGAAAAAGCTAACTTTCTCTCTGTTTGTCTCTGTGATGAACATGAAGAGAAGAGACTGTTTGCCAGTGTGGCTTCTTCTCTTGTTTAAGGAGCATCAGTCTAAGGTTGATACACACTTTTGTTTAGACAATGGAGCTCAGATGCCTGTTTCCTTTAAGAAATGAGTTGTCAAATAAACAAACGTGCCAATGGTTGATAAATGAAAGACATAGAACTCCTTGCAAAAATGTCTTGATTGTTCCTCAAAAAAATAGCAACATTGTCGGAGTTATTTCAAATGCGATTTTGATCTTATTGGAAGACCTAATATTATAAAGTCGTTTGATTAAGTCCTTAGCGCTTTTCGAACGGACTTTAATGTAAGTTAATCTTTTTGTTTTACAACTCTAGCTTAAGGTCTTTTACACTCACAATAACATATCTTTGTGTAATAGTAATTACCGTTAACAAACAAAACAATTTTTAAAAATTAAATTCAATTCAAAATAAAAAAGAGGCTGGGATGCGACCCACACTGATAACTTACCATCAAGGCTGTCGATTTGTCTTGCTTAAAAGTTCCTAGGTTTTCGTGTTGGGTTAAAAAGTTGTCAGTTGAATTATTCTTAAAAATTTTAAAATTACCAACAATATTTTTCATATAACGAAAAAATTTAGTTTGAAAATCTAGTTTTGTTAAATACTTTTTTAGTCGAAAACAAATTTTTGTCAATTTTTTTAGTAGCATTTCTTAAATTTTTACAAATTGGATGAATGAAATTAATTTGAGAGATATCAAGAATTGAACATTTTTTGTAGACTTTATTAACTTCCCATAGGAAGTTATTGTATGCGTCCGATTTGTCAAATTGAAAACTTTGACATTTCTCGACGTTTCAAGGTCCCTAGAGTCGAAATAAAAGATTTTTAGAAAGATGTCTGTGCGTGCGTGTGTACGTTCGTACATCCGTACGTCCGTACGTTTGCGACGTTTTTTTCGTCGTCCATAGCTCAGAACCAGAAGAGATATCGATTTCAAATAAATTTTGTTATAGTGATAATAGTGCAGAATGATGCAGAAAGGGCTCTCAAGTGGGTGGTTTTTTTACCATAGCAGTTTGAAAAAAGGTTAACATTTAGGTTAACCCTAAATATCTTACGAACCAAAAAGGCTAAAGACTTGAATTAAAGTTTACATAATATATTGTAACGTGATATCAACGAAGTATATTTAAAAAAAATCCATTTAAGGGTTTTTTTATAAATCAAAAAAACTGAAAAAAAATTTGTCACCTCCAAAATTTTACGATTAAAGTATGATTTCATCTCCAAAATAATTTTGTGCAACGAAGAATAATGTTCCTGACATCTGATAAAATTTTGAGAAAAATCGAATAGACAGTTTAAAAAAAAAAAATCTAAAAAAAAATATTAAATATGGATTCAAATATCTTTTCAAAAACTTAAAATTTAGGCTTCAAAATTATTTTATCTAATAAGAAAAATTGTTTTCAACATTCTGAAAAATGTTGAGAAAAATCGAATTGGCAGTTTTTTTACAAAAAATAAAAACCTATTTTTTTTTAGGTTGGTAAAAATTGATTTTCGACTCAAATGTCTTTTCAAAACTTTGAGATATTGGCTTTAATTTACTTTTATATTTCAAAAAATATTCTTGTCAACATTCAGTAACATTTTAAAAAAAATCGAATTAAATAACAAACGTTGGTAAAAAATGATTTTCGATTTAAATATCTTTTCAAAAATTAAAAATATTGGCTTCAAACTTATTTTATTTCACAGAAAATATTGTTTTCAATATTCAGTAATTTTTATATAAAAATCCAACAGTCCGTTTTTTCATAAAAAATAAAATCTACAAAAAATAGTACGCAAATTCGGTAAAAATACGAGTAGATACGAGTACATATAGACAAACTTTTAAGCAAGAAAAATCGACAGACGGGATGTGAAGTTATCAGTGTGGGTCGCATCCCAGCCTCTTTTTTTTATGAAATAACGGACCGTTGGATTTTTATAAAATAAAATCTACTGAATATCGAAACAACATTTTAATTTTTGAAAAGCTATTTGAGTCGAAATTAAAGTTTTAGTATTATTTTTTTTAGGTTTTTATTTTTTGTAAGAAAATGTCAATTAGATTTTTTCTTAAAATTTTACTGAATGTTGGAAACAATATAAGTTAAAATTAATTGGAAGCCATATTCTCAAGTTTTTGAAAAGATATTTGAGTAGAAACTCAATCTTTACCAACATAGAGTAATTTGTTTCGGTTTTTATTTATTATAAAAAAAAACTGTCAATTTAATTTTTCTCAAAATTTTACCACATGTTAAAAACTTTATTTATCGTTGCACAAAATAGTTTTGGTGATGAAATCATTTTTTTTTTGTAAAATTCTCGAGGTGACAAATTTTGTTTTTCAGTTTTTTGAAAACCGTAAATTGGATTTTTTTTTCAAAACTATACAATATATAATATAAAATTTTATTCAAGTGTCTGGCGTTATTGGTTCGTGAGATGTTTAAGGTTAACCAAAATGTGTTTTTCTTAAACTACTATGGTAAAAAAAAACACCCACGCAATTTTCTTGAGAGCCCTTTCTGCATCTTTTTGCACTATTATCTGTATAACAAAATTTATTCGAAGTCGATATTTTTTCTAGTTCTTGAAGATTTCAAGACGACGAAAAAACGTCGCGTACGTACGGACGTACGAACCTACGCACGCACAGACATCTTTCTAAAAATCTTTTATTTCGACTCTAGGGAAATTGAAACGTCGAGAAATGTCAAAAATTTTAGGTTGACAAATGGGACTCATTACAATAATTTACTATGGAAAGATAAAAAGTGCGTATACGCCTCAGTCAACAATAGTTGTGGTTCTTTGACGTTAGGTCTGAATTTAAAAAATGCATTTAGGTTTTTGATTTGGTGTAACGACCTTTTTGTTCTCTTTCGTTAAAGACTAGCGATAATTCAGCTTTTAGGCAAGAAGACACATAAATTAATATTTTTTGATATAACGTCTTAAGTTCATTGACGTATAGTAGTATAGTATAGTACACCCCAAAATGGGGTGTCTGTTTAACTTAGTGTTTTTAAATGCAAACATTTATCACATGCCCCATGGAGTTTTGAAACATATAACACTTGATTTACACTTCAATATCGCTATTTTTGATCGGACTCCAATGCGAAATCGAATTTTTACGTGAATTCAGCTTATTTGCTGATATAAAACATAAATCTGATACATAGCTAAATTTAACATAAGTTTCATGTTATACTTAAATTTACGGCTAAAGAACGAATCTCTGTACTTGACAGTACGACCGAGGGTATATTGATAAGCATTCCTAGAAACGCAAGTATAACGGCTGAACTGTTTAAGGGGAGGAATGCAACTGGCTATTTCACTAGAGCATAAGCCGTTAAAATAACGGTAAAAAAGGGTCAGACAAGAGACCTTACGACGATGTTCAAGCGAAGTAAATGAACTTATGATGATATTATCATCTATCAATTTAAATGCTCTACGTTCAATACTATCCAAGAGGCTTAAGTAAGTTGCAGGAGCACTAGCCCAGAGATGGGAGTTGTACTCAAGCTTTGGGCTTATGTAAGTCTTGTAGATAATAATCAGTTCAGAAGGGTTGAAATATTTCTTGCATCGCCTAAGGAAACCCAAACATCTTGCGGCATTTTTGGCGACTCGCGTATGTGATCGTTCCACAAGAGGTGGTTGGTAACACACATCTTGAGAATATCGAGTTGTTCAGTCTCATTGATGGAATTGCTACCCATTGATAATGGCAAAGGGGGTATATATCGCTTTAACGATACAAGATAGCAATGGGTTTTCAAAACATTAAATTCCATGCGGTTTCTTATTCCCCATTATACAATGCTGTTTAGGTCGGAATTTAATGAGCTTATCATATTTTGTCGTTGCAGTTCCACATCCGAAGAAGAGGGATGTGAGTCTGAAAACGAATATGAAAAGCTAACAGTACTATCGTCTGCGAAACAATACATTGGATTAGAAGTTGCAGAAAGGAGATCATTAATAAAAATGAGAAAGAGTATTGGAGATAAAACAGAGCCCTGGGGCACACCAGCATTTATTTTATTGTTTTCTGATTTTAATCCCTCCAATACTACTTTTATTGAACGATCCAAAAGTGATAATCAAGTGATAATCTTACTTTCTCCAAAACGATGTAAAGATTGGCTCCACTGTTCGGTGAGATGAACCATGAGATCAACAGTGGACCTGCCGCACTGACAGTCATTAAGAAGCTTTCGATCTTCAAGATATTTCTTGAGCTGATAATTAAGCAGCCTTTCCATGTCCTTGAAAAGAAGGGACGTAAGTGCAATTGGTCGGTAATTAGAGGGTGAGGAAGATTCGTTTTTTTTTGGGGACGGGCTGGACACATGCAGTTTTCTATCCGATCAGAACGAGACCTGAGGAGTAGGACAGATGAAAAAGGGTTGAAGAACACCTCTTCAGAACAATAGCGGGGATACCATCCGGACCAGCGGACTTATGTGTGTTTAGATCTCTAAGGACTATTGCCACAGTACGAGTGCGAAAAAAGATTGGTCCCATAGAATCACTAACTCGCTCAGGTACAGGCGGAGTCATAACACTCACTGGCAGCGTAGAATTGGTGGCAAACTGCCTAGCAAAGAGATTAGCTTTCTCTAAACAGCTAACAAAAGGAGTGTCATTGACAAGGAGCGTAGGAACCGATGAAGAGGATGAATTCCTCATGGTTTTTACAAATGACCAAACATTTTTACTGCCTTTTGGACATTGCAGTATTTTTTTTCCGTAATTTTTGGTCATTGTAAAATGTGGTCAAGTATGGGCGTTGCAGGCCTTCCTGGCTTGTTTGAACTTTTTCCGGCTTTCCTCAGTACGGAAACCTACCTCTTTGACCCTAATAACCTCTTTACAGCTCGCATCAAACCATGCGTTTTCCTTGGGTCTGATACTTTTATCCCAGTTCGGTATAAAAGTTCTCATTCCCAGAAGAATTTAACTTGTTACCATATCAGCGCTGGCGTCAACGTCACTATCGAGGAAGCATAGTGACCAGTTAAAGATCCTGAAGTAATTATTTAGACCGTCTCAGTTGGCTTTTTCGTATTGCCAAACGGTTTTCTTAGGAGCTTTTTAACTCAACAGTTTTGACACGAGAAGTTTGCTGATATAACACAATGGTCAGATGTGCCAAAAAATTAACTGAATTGAAACACAGAATATTTGTATGTTTCCTTTACGAAATGTATGTTTGGGTATAGGTTTGGTGCATAGCTGAACATAAATATTTATGTGGTGTACCATTAAACGGGCCTTTATATCTTCTGGATCATTCAAAATACAGCTTAAAAACCGATACCAACAGAAGAAAACCAACCAAACGTATAGAGCCAGATTTTGCATGGATTTTTTAAGAGGAAAGGCGCCTACAATATGATTATATCTTATGTCTAATAAGACACAAATCTAATACATAAGATCGAAAAAAGTCTAAAACACATTTTAAAAATAATGTTTTATAGTAACGAGAATTTGGCATCACCTACTTAAAATAATAAACTTATATTTCTGAGAATCACCATCATAAAAAGATGGCCGCCATCAACTGTCAAAATCGATATAAGCTATTTCGATAACATGAGTAGAGATGAGACTGATTCAATTATGAGACTGATTGAATTAAGAATTTCTTAAGAGTATACTTAGTTCACTATATTTAGATCGTAAAATTGAAACTTCAAGCAAAAGAAAGAAAAGTTGCCCAGAGACATAAAAGGAAGCATCATTGATCTCGATTAAATATTTTCGAGTAATTCAATTTTACAAGGATAATTTCTACAGAATAAAAATCCAACAATGAGTTTTTGGAAGCTTCTCTATCCTTAACGTACTACTGTTATTTTTAATTTTAAATGCGCCGCTAGTGCAACTGTTACGGGGAATGGATTTCGCTACCAAGTTGGAATTGGAAGGTGATGTGAATGGCGTTTATTTTCAGCGAGACCGGCTTAAGTAGCCATAACAACCATTTGGCCGATATTGTTTTTCATATTTAATGGCATAAATATATTCTTTACAATGTAATAAACATCCAATAATTTCTTTTAAAAAAATATTGATTTCTTTAATATCAAATGAAACCTCTTATTGGAAGATCCTATTTTTTAAACCTAGAAACTAGTTTATTTTTTTAGTTTTAAAAATACATGTTGCGCAATGAAAGCAATTTTGGACAATGACCTGTATTTCATTTATAGTAACAAATTATTTTGTCAGGTTTTCAATAGAAACGCGACTTTTATTGATGCTCTTTGCATTATGTTTGTTTAACTATTTATAAACTAATTTATTATAAATGAATCATCACTAAATGTGTCACACAAAAATGTCCGATTGGACTTGATAGAGATATATAAACAAAAGAGCATTAAAATTTACGAACATACTCATACAATTCATAGACTTTTATAATGTCCTCTTTATTTTATTATGTGTCCAAATTAATTTATTATTATTTGATGTTTCTAAACATTCCAAACAAATGTTGCGAATATAAATAGAAATAATGATTCAATTTACTGATGTGCAAATAAACTTATTGTTTTACCCCAATAACAATAACAACAAAAGCAAATGTTTTAAAAATAAATCAATAACTTTCTCCTATATACCCAAATAATTAAACAAAGGATTTATTGTTGAATAAACATTATTTAATTCCTATAGCCAGCTACATGTGTCTATGAAAATTTGAATTTCTATTGCTCATTTTAACTTTCATATTGATATCATTTTGAAATGACAATTAAATAAACTGTAAATCCATAAAATTTAAAATATAGACATATTAATAAAAACTTAACAACCTCCTCAACAAACAAAAAAACATAACAGCGAACTAAATCTCAGGCACAGGATAGACCTAATAATACTAAAAGCCCTATCTGGCAGCGCATAAAGTGATCCATTGGGGTGACACTTTGATTCATCTGTGACAATAAAATAATAATTCTCTGTGACAAAGTGCCACTCCACTTTGTCTCATCTCACAGAAAATATACACACGGAATTCAGAAAACACCGAGACCGGACTTCTGATGACTGGGGCGAAATGTTGCTTTATCGATTTTGAGTTATTTTTGGAATATATAGCTGGCTCTGATACCTACTGATGGGAATGGCACGAGCCGGAGCCGACCGACCACCGTTTTATATTTTCTTCTTTTTCCATTTTCCTGATTTCTTTGTTTTTCATTTGTTTTTTTTTTCGCTTTAAAGGAAATAGAGTATACTACAGTGAAAGCAATGGAAAACAATTCTCGCTATAAGGAGCAAAAGGATAATATTTTATGTGGCAAGAACAAGGCAAGCTTGGGACTGGCTTGGCTTGGTTTGGCTCTGCTTTGGGTATTGTATGTTTTGTTGTGGTCGTGTGGTTCGTCAAGCATACACAGACTTTTTCAAGGACATTAGCTCGTTTTTATTATCGCCGCCACCACCAGAGCCACGCTTTAGATGTAGCTTCATAGTTAAATAAATAGGTACACAAATATTTCGTTCCTTTTGTTTCCTTAATTTTTTTGCTTTTGTATTTTTGTTCCATTTAAGTTCGAGGAAGATGGTGCCACAATGGTTATTGCCGTACAAAAGTTTTGGTTTCCATTTTATAGCTGTCAAATACAGAAAATAAGTAATTATGTTTACCTTTGAAAAAAGTAAGGGAAAGCATCAGTTTTGACTGAAAATAAAAGAAGAAGAAGAAGAGAGAGGCAATGTCTCATTTTTCCAGGAAAAGATAAGGAATTTTTCACTTAAAATTTTGTAAATTAAGGGCCTGAGAAAGACACACACAACAACTTTAATCTAAAGTTTTCTGTTTAGAAAAAACTTTGCACTAAAAAATATGATATGAATTTAAAGTCACATTCTTCTCCTTTTCTGAATCAAATCGAATGTCAAAAAATCATTTATAAGATTTGGCCAGTTTATATTTCTAAGATAACAGAGATATCCGTTTTCTCAGAAATATAAACAAACATTCTCAATTTGGCTGTCAGAAATCTTAGAACATCATTTCTCTGATTCGATTTCTTAAGAATTCTCTGTTTAAAAAGAATAAAAAATAGAAAACAAAAAACAAATCAGTTATAGGAGTGGAAAATAAGAAGAATAGAGAATTTGGAATATTCAAAAGAGAAAACAAAACATATTTAACTCTATTGAGGAAAATTTTCTTAGAAAATGAAAGTAAAGTCCAATTGGAACTTCGATTTCGTTTCAAACCAATATAAACAAAGTTGAAGTCGATAGACAAATTTTGTTTTTTCTTCAGTGGACAATTATCATTAAACCCACTAACAGAACAAGAGTATTGATAAATAATTTATATTTCGGAAAAGTATGCATATTTTTAAAAAACATTCCTTAATTTAGGAAAAATTCAACTCTCAGCTGTCAAGAAAACGTTTGATACGAAGACCTGTTCGATTTGCGTATCTATTAAAATCTAAAGAATGTCGGAATTTAAGGTTTGTATTTCATCTATAGTCCGGTCAAATTAGACCAAAAAATCAGTAAACCCACGACAAATTCAGGGGAAGCTGAAAATTCTTAAAATTGTTTAAATTATAATTATAAACATTGTCTTAAAAGTCCCAACCGATCCCATGTAAGGAAAAAATTTTAGCGGGGTAATAAGGTCCAAAAAATGAGTTTTTCGCGATTTTCTTGAAAACGGTAAGTTTTATCGCAAAATTACCCCAGACATAATTTGTAGATCAGGGAATTTCCTATAAAAAAGGTATCAATAATTTTTTCCCTAAAAGCCACCGCTTCTGAGATATAACGATGCAAAAAATTGCAAGCGTCATAAACGCACAGAAATTAATAGTTTATTCGTCGGATTCGGAATCGTCAATCACTTCTTCTTCTTCCTCTTCCTCTTCTTCTTCTTCTATGGATGTTGTCTTAAAAACTCAGATGGTACATGGACTAACTCTTGCGAAGAAACGTTAAACCTGCTACTAGACACCCACTTCCCACAAAGCTCCGATATCGATAATACATCAAACCGTCCTGGGTTGGGTATTAACTTAACTATTCCTCAAGGTCTTGTTACAAGAGAAAAATTGACATGGGCTCTGAATAGTTTCGAACCTTATGAATCTCCAGGTTCAGATCAAATCGTACCAGCTGAGCTACAACATACCATCGTTATAACTTTGCCCATCGGCCATCATTGAGATGATCTTCAAAAGTTGTCTAGATCTGGTGTATATACCTCAGCGATGGAGAGAAGTAAAGGTAGTTTTCATTCCCAAGGCGGGCAAATGCTCGCATGTCAACCCTAAAGATCTAAGACCTATTAGCCTATCATCATTAATTCTCAAAACTCTGGAACGATTGATTGATGTCCATGTACGTAATAGCATTGATAAGAGACTAACTCAACTCTGTGAGTTGATTAATCTAATGCTAAAAAGCAGAATCATCAACTCTAAGATGGAGGATTTTTGTACGAAAAGGTCTGAATCCGAAACCACTTTAGTCTAACCTAACCTAATGGGTGTTTTTTTAGACGTGTGGCTTTTTAGATGAAATAAAACGCATATAATTTATTTTTATGACCAAGAATTCTGCTTAACTACAGAGATAAGTGTTTATTAGCATGTTTTTAAAATGATTTCGGTTAAGTGGCCGCACCGCGACTGGCTCAAATAAATTCCAATCGAGAACCTATTTTTGCAACTATTGGGTCCGTATATCAAGACGTTTAATGTCTCTGCCTTATCCCCGCATACAAAAGTCCAGTTCGAGAAGGATTTCAGACCAATAAGCTTAACATCTTTTGTGCTTAAAACCTTGGAGCGCATTCTTGATTACCATATTAGAGATATCCTAGTTGGACGACCTCTCGAAAGCTCTCAGCATGCTTATCTTAAGGGGAAAACTACGGAAACTGCCCTCTATAAGGTAGTGCGTACTTTAGAATAAAAAATCCATTATAAAGAACTTACTCTTGCCACCTTCCTAGACATAGAAGGTGGTTTATCGAATCCATAGAAGAATCGCTCGTTAAGTTCGGTTTAGAAGACTTCATTCGAGAATGGATTATTTCCATGCTCAGTGGTAGGAAGATTCGAGCCACTCTAGGCAATACAATCGCAACAAAACACGTGAGTAGGGGAACACCAAGGGTGTTGTCCTTTCGCCTCTTCTATGGCTTCTGGTCATGGATACAATTCTTGTTAGTTAACCAAAGTAAAACTGAACTGTTGCTCTTTACCACCAAAACTAAAGTACCGCCCTTCACGCTAACTCGACTCAACGGTCAAATCCTATCATTGTCTTCCAGTGCAAAATATTTGGGAGTTATACTCGACCCTAAGGTTAGGTTAGGTTAGGTTGGGTTATAGTGGCTGTCTAAGATGGAAACGGACACACTTAGGCCAGCTTAATGGCCCATTGTGATACCACATGAATCTTGAGGCTTCCTCGTCCATACAGCTTTTGCAAAAGTCATTTGAGAATACGCCTAGTCTCGTGGCGTGCTTTCCTATTAGACAGTGTCCGGTTATGACACCTATTATCGAGCTTATATGCGATCTGCTTAGAGAGAGCAAGCACCTTGAACGTTTTAAATCCAGTGTTGGTTGATCTGGGTTCGGGCCATAGTGGTATCGTTGGAAATAAACGGGCTGACGAGCTAGCCAGGCAAGGATCGGCCCTAAGCTCACTTGCGGAAATGGTTAACATCCCTCTTGGTGCTATGAAGGGTAAAATCTTTTCTATCTACCAAACTGAATCAAACCGAAGGTGGAGCAATTTATCCAACTGCATTATATCTAGAAAGATATGGCCCACCTATAATAAAACCCGTACAAACGATCTTCTATGCAGGCCAAGACAAGACATAGCCATGATTGTTGCGGTTTGTACCGGACATTGGCCTATAGGAGTTCAAGCGGAGAAGTTGGGTATATTCTACAACACCTTTTGCCTTAGTTGTAGTGAGCAAAGAAAAAGTGAAGCTATCTGAGACAAAGACCTAATCTTTTTTATCAATGCGACAAAATGGCGCTTACATAATCGCTATAAAGCTTCTCTATAAATCTTTCTTTTCTATCACAGGTCAAAGGAGTTTTTGGTATCGCACTACAGCGCTAATTGGATCTTAGGCTAGGTTGCCTTGAGATCGCCATTTCTACCTACCTACCTTCCTACATATTTCCCACAAGATTCTTAACTTGTTTTGAAATGAGTAGCTTTAAAAGAGTCCAGTGTAAAAACCGTGTTGGGCTCATTTAGACCTCTTATCATATTATCTTGTTTCGACCTTGAGAATAAAAAACCTACGTGAAACGAGAATGTCATCTAGTGGACCTGCACTTCAAATTTATTCTACAGAAATTTTTGCAGTGTTTAGCAAACAAAATTTACTCAATTGGTACTTTTAATACTTTTTTTGAAAATGAAACATCCCCCCCCCCCCCTTTGGAAAAAGTTCTATGAATTTAGACAACAGGCATTAAAAAAGGGTCTAACGAACGAATTTATGATAATTGTTGCATCCTAAATCTTAAGGACAAAAAACGAAGTCGATGGACAAGGTCAATATAAATTAAGAAGCACTACACACACAAAGTCTAAGGACCTTAGCTTTACATCAATATGCATCAATGTGAAGAATTTAGTTTAATTGAAAAATTGTTTATTTCTTTTTGCACCTCAACAATTTGTCTGCACAAAGCTTTCTTCTTTCCTGAATACTGACCCAGATGGAGGAAATATTTCCTTATTTTTTATTTTTGTTTTTTTTTTTCCAAAATAAAATGTTTCGTCCTTGCTCTCCTAAACATAGCACAACACACATACATACATATGAATACGTTCATACAAACGCGGAAAACCCAAGAATTAGAGTGGGTGGTAAGAGGGTGGTGGTGTGGTTTTCTAGTGTCAGAGCTTTATCCTTGAACACACTTTCACACACATAAATATATGGAATTGATATAGATACATAATGAAAACGAATTTCGCCTTCCCCAACATTTATCAGAAATTCAGAAGCAGAGAAAGCAAAGAGAAACATCAAAAATATAAACTCAAGCGTCAAGCTTATGCACATACATACATACGAGTGAGTAAAGATATACTTTTATATTTTTGTTTTTATATAAATTTTAACTTTGAAAGTTTTGAAAGTACCTAAATACATACATACATATATGTATATGTTTGTATGTATATAAATATATAGGAAGGTAGGTATATTTGGAACTCCAACACGTGTCAATTTTGTTTCCTCGTCCGCTCCGCATGTCTCTACTGTTTTCTTCTGTTCTTGATGATGGTTCTTTGTCATTTTTGTTGTTATATGTTCTGGAAGAACTTGTGGCTTCGGAACAGTTGTTAATTGTTTCATTTGTTTTTATTTTTTGGGAGTGATGTAGGAGCCGAGAATAATAGAATTTTTCTTGTTAAAATTGATTTTCTTTTCTTTTTCTCTTTAAGCTTTAATTTCTATTTGATCCTATAAACATATAATAATTTACAAATACAAACAAAAAACATATGTATCTGTATATGCGATGGGTATCAATAAAATACAAAGAAATGAATTATGTTTCGTTTGATATTGAGTGACAAATTAATAATGATGATAAATTGAACGCCAGGAGAAGGAATATGATGGCTTTTGAGGTCTTTATTGGGAATTGTTTCTTTTGTTCTTGTTTTGACAAATTAAATGATGCTATTTCTTTACCTTTCGAGGAACCTGGAAATCAAAATTGGTTCAGACTAGTCTTTTGATTAGAAGATACAAAAAGCTTCGAAAATTGCCTCTTGGGTGTACCCCGTTCTTAACAAGCCAAACATGAATCAATGCTTCATGTAATTAATAAATGGTATGCGTTTTGTTGGAAAATCTATCCATAGTATCGTAGGATTTCACACGAATAACAAAAACAATATCCATAGTATGAATAACACCGATAAACGTTAGAGTAGAATCTTACAATGGATGGGTTTTTGACATTTATACGAGTCTCGAATGGATCTTATGTGATTTCGTTCTCAAATGTTGGCACGATTGATATTGCATTTGTATCTCGATGGCTGTGTTCGTTGAGTAGTTGGAATTACGTATGTGTTTTCCATTGGGGAATAAATCAATCTGTTACTGATGATATTATTTAGTTTTATGTAATGAAAATGGTTAGTGCGTTGGACTATCATGCTAGAGGTCTTGGGTTCTATTGTTGCCTATGCCATCTAAAGTTTTTTTCAGTGGTACTGCCTCTTGCGAGTAATTGACAAATTCTTTAAGAGTAATTCTTGCCATGAAAAGTGCTTTCTCAAATTAGCCGTTCGGATTCGGCTTAAAACTGTAGGTCTCCTTCATACCCGACAAAGCACTCGCAGACAGGAATGGCCCTAGTTCTCAACGGATTGTTGCAACACCTAATTTATTTATTTATTTAATGAAAATGGACTAACTGGGCTCATTTTGCAAGAGAAAACGATAGAAAAGATAATTATGTTTTGCTATGTTTCCACCAAAGGTTTACTTCAGTTTAGATTAAATAAATCTTTTTGGTGTTTCCACCGCACAAGAAGATTTAAAAATGATTAAGTTTGACAGCACTTTCTAACTTGCAAATGGTGTTTCCATGTTTTCGAAGTGTGAAGTGCAAGTGAGACAGTTTGATTCATGTTAAATAATGAAGAACTGATTAGTTCAGCACAATATAAGAATATGCTTCCTACTCCATATCCATTTTTTTTTGGAATTTGATTAAAACAAAACTATATTTTTTGTACACAAACATGCAAATAAACAGACCATGACGCATTATGTGTAAAATCAACTCCTCCACACCGATTTTCTTCACAAATTTTTACTCGACTCGACTCATCAAGCTCATTTTAACTCGATTCAGGTATATAAAGAACTTAGGCGAGTTTTAAGCTCGCTTCAACACCACAGTAGTAGTTTACGAACAAACCCCCTCCTTGAAGCAATTGTTCAATGAATTTTTTTTTTTTTATAGAATTTTAATTTCCAAATGTTTTCTTACCATTTCTTCTTGAAAATTGTCCAATTTATTAGTTTTAGTTATTTTAATTTTAAAATTTGATTTTCACAAAACTTTCTTCTATTTGGGTGTTTTTTTTTTATTATTATTCTGACAGATCTTCTTTCAGTTGTACCAATTTCTAAATATAAAAATCTGGCTAAATTAGGCCAGTTGATTGGTATATCGTGATACCACAGGAATCTTGAGGTTTTCTTTTGAGCCCAATGCAACCAGTTTGAGTCTCTTAAAATAATATATTAGTTAGGAACAGTCTTTTGAGAAGAAGGGCCTAGTGTGTGCGAGTTATGTTGTCAGGGATGGAAGGGACCTACAGGAGATTCCGAACGGATAATTTGAGAAAGCACTTTTTAGAACAAGAATTACTATTGGGGGATTTGTCGATTATTGGCAAGAGACAGTAACCGTGAAAAAAAACTTAAGATGGCACAGGCCGGGTTGAAACCCAAGACTTCTGGCATGACAGTCTAACGCACTAACCATCACTCCACGGGTATCGACCCTTACGAAACGTGAAAGACTGTTTTTGTTTAGATCGTTATAGAATAATTCTCCTAGGAAAGATAAGCGGATCGCTTCGCACGACCCCATCTGCGGCACTGGACACCTTACTCTGCCTAACACCTCTTGACGTATTTATCACACAAGTAGCTGCAAGCTCTGCTATTCGCCTAAATGCTTCGTAGCAGTGGCCTAACAACAACATTGGCCACTCCGTAATTCTTAGGTATTTAGAATCAATTCCAATGCACACATACTACACCATCCCCCAACTGCAATTCGACAAAAATTTTCAGATTTCTATACCTCCCAGATTTTTCTTGGAGGATAAGACATTCCTGGAAGATGGGTCAATCCATTTTCATACAAATGGTTCATTAACAAAAGAAGGCTCAAAAACCCAAGAATTACCTCGGAGAATTCTTCTTAAACGATCTAAATCATATCAGCATAATTAGCCTCTCACGTTTCGTAAGGGACTCAAACTGGTTCCATCGAGCTTAGGAGGAAGGCTCAAGATTTATGTGGTATCACAATGGACCATTAAACTGGCCTAAGTGTGCCCGCTTCCATCTTGGACAGCCACTTTAACCTAACCATGTCTTGAATTGGAGAAGTGCATATACAGAGGATGTGAAAAACTGATTTCCCTCTTCCTCATCCATACAGCCTGATACTGAGGTTTGTACACCTGATATTTGCTTTCTGCATAGCTTCTTGCATTAACAAGATTAGCAATAGGTGTGCCAGAACTAGCCAAACGGGTTATTGTTCCATTTCTGGTGAGTTTATTTGCCTTACAATTTCCTGAAATGTTCTTATGGGCCGGCACCTAGCAAAGGTGAATGTTGAACTGTCATGCCATTTCCATTACAGATGATCGGCAGTTAAAGACCTTCAAAGAGTTTGAGACTTGATTTCAGAGACTTCCGATAGTGAAATGACTATATGTAAACATACGGATATGAGATGTTGATATCACGTTTCGTTTAAGCCAAAACAAGACTTCTTTTATCATCAAACGTTCCACCTAAAACACGCGGAACTAGAGACATACTTTTAGTCCTTTAGGGAACACGCATTCACAAATGTGGAATGTTTTAACAGAATTTATTCCTCCCATTTGGATATTCAAAACCTAAAGATCAATTACGAGTGATATTTCCTCTCAAATTAGATATTTAATTTTAAACAAACATGCGATCATTACACTTTTTTCATATGATTATATAATAAATTTGGAGAAAAACAGTCGAATATATAATAACAAATAAGTTTAGTTGGTTCACAAGTTTATTTTCTGTTTTTATTTATAATTTAGTTTTTCTTACAAGGAAATATCTTAAAATGGCGTCTCGAATTCAAATGCCTGTCTTCGTTATTGTACATGAAGTTGGCTGCGGTTATTTTATATTTACAATGAAGTTGGCAATAATTCTATAAAATAAGGTTTAGCTGCCATCGTTGAAGTGCAAACCAAGTATAATGGTCTTCTTACACTTGGTCTCTTCTATTTATTATACTACAAACAACATATTTAGTCAAATATAAAAAAAAGTTTGGGTAACGATGTTTTTTAGGTTATGTTTGGAAAAATATTTTTTTTCTAAAAACCAAGTTTATAGTATGGAATTATGATTGAAGGCCTTATAGATGTCCCAAATATGCAAACCTTTAGCTCATATTGTTTAAAATTAACTTCTTTTTTTAACGAATCAAAATAAAACCTTTTAATGGAACGCCCTGTACTTAAAAGCACCTACATATACTTTGTTCTTCTGATACTGTCTTCGTATTTTCTTAACCCATTTGTGTCTTAATTTAAGTATAGAAGGATTAAACGCTTTTAAAAATAGTTTCAGAAAACACTTGATTTAATCTTGGCAGAATCCAAGTGTCGTTTCTTATTTACTCTTTAATTGTGTTATCCCTTTTTAAATAATTCACACATACTAATTATGTAAAACGTGTATAAATAACGGTAATCGGTCGCTTAAAAATATTGGCCTCATCGTTGTAATTGAGAAGTTTATTTTTTTGAATATGGCTTGACACATTGCGATGAATTAATCCCTCATTTAAATTGTTTCCGAGGAACTCTGTTGAATCCTAAGGTCAAGCAGATTGCATAACAATGATTTTCGTCGTTTCGGAAAACGGTAAACAATGACTTTTTGAAATTTAAAAATAAATCATGTAAAGATATTTGATTTACTTACCATGAGTCACAATTCTTCCGTCAGGACTTGTCATTCTGATTTGCAGATATTTTTCACTTTTTGTTTAAACGCAACGGAGAACAAAAATTGACTATATTATGTGGTTGTCATTCTTTGTTTTAAAACTGAAAAAAAGAAGGGTTTAAACATTTGAATTAAATTTTTCGAACATGAGTTATGTGTCTATAAAATTTATAAAAATTACATTGCTTATTTTTTGAAAAAAAAAATGTATAAATTATCAATATTAATATTTAATTTTCCAAGGTCACAAAACCTTTTTTGGATAATATAATATTTTTTAGTAAAAGAAATTTTTAATTCATTCCCTTAATTAATTTATATTTAAGATTGAACAAAAGTAGTATTTGTTTCGGTTTTAATAAAAATAAGCAATATAATTATAAAAAAAAAAAAAACACATTAAGACCAGAGATCAAATAACCAAAATAATTTAAATGATTCTTATTTCTTTGTGCTTTAAATGTTTCTTAAATTAGTCAATTTCAGGAAAATCCCACTTATAACGTAAGCAATTGACGCATGTTTTCACACTTTGAAGACACTTTTTATATTTTTAAAACATAGAAAAGTGTCTCCTGCTGTGATTATTTACAAAACAAAACAAGACCAAAATAATTTAAAAAAAAAATTAGAAAATTCGCATCCGTTGAAATGAGCAACAAGTTCGACGTGTGTTGCGTTTTAGTGTGAAAAAAAGAGATACGAATAAATTATGTCTACGTATGCATGTGTCAAAATGATTTTTGTTTTTTTTTTTAACTGTTTTCTATTTAATATTCAAAAAATGTATGCAATTCTGAATTATAAAAATATAAGCTGAAAATATAATTTTTTTAATGAAGAGTTATTTATTTCGTTATTTCAAATAGTAAGCACTGGCATTTGACCCCTGTCAAACTCAGTTGTCTTTCGAAGTAGCATAAAATGAATTGAATGTAAACGTAGGTATAGCAAATTTTTTTAATGAAAAAAACGGTTTAACATCGACTTGCTTTGTTATCAACGTTTATATTTAACCGGTGTGCCATCTTTTGTTTTGGGTTGTAAATACTGAAAAATGTTGACATCTGTCAAATATACGTGCCATAAATACTGTTACAACTATTTGAACCTGTATAATGTGACATTCAGCTGCATGCAACAAGTCACATTAATTGTTTTTAATAACTACTCTTATATAGGTTTAAAATAAAGTATAGTCTTAGTTCTACTTTACAAGTGCAAAAGATGGAGTCCTCAAAACAAGAAAAGAGAATTGCTGTTGTTGCGCTGCATAAAGCTGGAAAGTCCAATTCTTTTATTTGCAAGTTGTTAAAAAACCTCGGACGTTACGGTGACGGAAGGTATCATAAAATCATGTTTTCAGATGAGAAAATTTTCACCATCGAAGAAAAATACAAACGCCAAAATGACAAGGTCTATGCTCAGAGTTCACAGAAGGCAAAAGATAAAATTGGTAGATCCGAAAGGGGCCATCATTCAAGTTCGGTCATGTTTTGGTAGGGAGTGAGCTACGAAAGCACCAAAAAGTTGCATTTTTGTGAACAAGGTATAAAAACAAAAGCAAAAAACTACCAAGAAGACGTTTTAGAGAAAGTGGTGAAACCACTCAACAACACTTTATTCAATAAAAAGCGTCGGGTGTTTCAGCAGGACTCAGCTCCAGCCCACAAAGCCAAATCGATCCAGTTGTGGCTGGAAAAGAATGTCCCCGAGTTCATCAAGGCATCAGATTGGCCCTCAGGCAGTCCCGATCTCAATCCTCTGGATTATTCTTTTTGGACAGAGCTTGAGCTGATGGCTTTCCACAGAGGACATCCGAATCTGAAAAGTCTGAAACCAAGTCTTGTCCGAGCAGTGGGGAATTTTCCTGAGGAGAAGGTGCGTGCTGCCATAGAAAATTGGCCGAAGCGACTCCAGGCCTGTGTTAAGTAGCAAGTCAAAAATATTATTTTTATATCGTACTTAATAAAATTTATAACATATGTCTTCCTTATTTTCAAAGAAAAATGTGTAACTGTATTTATGGTACGACTACGTATAGAAGTTTGCGCAACATTACCGACCAAGCAGAATGCTGATCAAAAAATGCATTTTTTGCCATAAAGGTTGGCGCGTAAAACTTTAAACCTTTGGAAAGTTGGCATGATGAAAATGTCATTTTAACTTTGACATTAGTAAAGCAAATATATTACAAATTGTTATTCGAATCAAATTCTTCCGACATCATAAAATCAAAATTAATTAACTTAATTTTATAAACTGTTTATTTTTACCAAAAACACAAAACGATATCATTAAAATTAATCGTCAAGGCCACCTTTGCCATTATAATCCTGTGTGTCATAATAATCGAGTTCGTAATAGGTACACACATCACAAAAAAAAACGGTTTATCCATTCATTAAAACCTCCCCCCATCCCCCTCCCCAAAACTGCGTCGACGACGACGAAGACGGCAACGTGGTATTCTATCCAAAAAGATACTTTACGACAATTTAATGCCTGTAGTATATATACATTTGAATTACGCCACCTTAATTTTTAGGGGAACAGGCATAAGACACATCGAGCAAACAAATGACACAGCATAGCACATCAACATCAGTTGTCAGTTTAGTCAGTATGTGCTACAGTGCAAGAACCCTCAGAAATGTGTTACTCATCTTCTCCGTTGTCGTAGTGTCGTCGTCGTCGTCGTCGTCGATGTTGGTTGAATTGACGGTTTTATTTGTCGTCGAATCGGATCGTTGCCGAACTGAAGAGGCGTTTTCACTTCCGCGTAATTTCCTATGCGTAGCGTTGCGCGGCAAATCTTATTTAGCCTACGAGTGTTGTGTGTGTTGTATGTGGCATAAAGCGCCTGCATGATGACATTTTCTTGGGTATTACGTAGCACACAAAAAGAACACTCATTCCCATACCCACGACCCACCCGTCAATGCACCACAGCACACACTTGTTGGCTCTTTTGTGACTCTTTGTTGTTGTCCATATTTTATTTTGCTGTTGTTTTAAATAATGATGTCCTCTTTGGGTTTGGTTGGATTGTGAGTTGGGTTTAATTGCATTTTTATACTTATCTACAAACATTTTTTTATATTATAAGAGTATGAATATGCATATGTATGTATATAAAAAAGACAAACATCATGTTTAATCGTTTTCAAGTTGTGTTGCAGAAACAATTCGATTCGATTCCAAGGAAAATTCTTTGGCAAAAATATGCCGCCACCGCAACGCTTCCTTTTTTGTTATCTCTTAGACACTTTCTTTAGCGGATTTCCCTTTTGAAAAAAAAAATTAAAGGAAGTAAAGTTTTCGAAAAATTATTTACCAACATAAAATGTTTGTTATTAAAGTAAAAGAAATCTTAAAGCTTTAAGAACGCAATTCGTTCACTTTTTCTTATCGGAGTGTGGGTCAATCTTTAAAATATGTGTGTCAAATGTCTTTCAATCGTGTGAACTTAAAATTGTGTGTGATAAAATTGCCAGAAACGTCAATTTCAACAATTGTCACACGACACGTTTGAAATTGGCAGATGAAGCTGTCAAAATATTTGACATTTATAGTAAATCGACTTTGACTTTGGCTTAATCTTTTTACCGTGTGAATGGAGATTTTTTTGTATTGAAGGTTGGCATATTTGACAATATTGTAAGATCTGAGATCTTACGTATTTATTGGCAGCTTTAATCAAATCGAATGGTAAATTTGAATTGTTTTATTTCTTCAAACGAAATTACTAAGCAAAGAATGATCATCAAAGTATTCAATTCTTTGTTAAGTTTGATGCAACATAAAGTTTTTGTGAAATAGAAGTATAAATTGTTTCGGCCAGCGGTGCACGCCGACAATGTTTTTTATCAAATTACTAAGTGTGACTTACTTACTCGTACTATTTGT
Organism: Eupeodes corollae; assembly: GCF_945859685.1. NCBI lineage: Eukaryota > Metazoa > Arthropoda > Insecta > Diptera > Syrphidae > Eupeodes > Eupeodes corollae. Next base: position 24,325,953 of record NC_079148.1, on the reverse strand, counting down.
TATCAAAATTTAATTTGAGCATACACATAATGACATTATGTAGGTTAAGTGGATTCGGAAGCGATATAAATTATATATACGTCAATCCAACGAAATCATAATGATCGCATTCACAAAGCTAGTGGCTACGTAGTCAAGGGATTCTGATTGGCTAAATATAACTACAAAAGTAGTTGAAATTTCCCCTCCGACGTAGTGTAAAAAATTCGGCTACAAAGTTAGTGGAGAATGATTTTGACGTTTCAGAATCAGCTGCTCGGTAAAGACACATGAGTTTAAAATGAAATAAAATCATTCAGTAATTAAATATAAATCATTCAAATTGTGTCTTAAATTTGATTTTATTAAATTTTTTTCATTTAAAAATTCGAATCAGATTCAAAAGTTCATATAGGGTCATTTATTTCGTGGTGTCAAATTGGCAGTACTGACATTTGACATCGGTTAAATTGAGCTGTCATTTGAAATGTTATGATATTAGTTTAATGTTTTCCGTTAATAATAATGGATCACCTAGCAATCAAGTAACGCCTTGAAATAATTAAAACTTACCACAAAAGTGGTTATCCAAACTTAACCACTTTTCGCACATTAATCAAAGATTATGGCCGTCATAATAGGTACAAATTTAAAGAAGATTGAAAAGTGGAAGCGTTACTGGTGTTGTAAGGCCTGTATGGACGGTCTGTCGAAAATATTGGTACTTAAAGTGCAAGTTTAGCTGAAGATCAATTTTCCGGTGTTTAAAAAAAATCTTGACAATAATCCACACAACACAAACAATTATGGCTTTATTGCGTGAGAAGTTTCTTGATCGCGTAGTTTCTCTATTTACTCATGTCAATTGACCACAGGATCATGCGATTTGACATTTTTTGTGAGTCCTCGCAAAAAAGAGTGCTTGTGTGAATAATCCCGAAATATCAGACTCATTAAAACTATAGGATCATAATAGAGACTAAAATATTTTTGGATTGATCTCGAGGATTGACCCAAAATCAATATAAAAAATCTGTGTTTTTTTTATCTTCAAAAAAAAAAAAAAAACTGAGAATTTTTGAGATGAATGAATAAATAAACGTCAAATATTAATACTTTGCCCTCAAGTTTTCAGATCTTAATTTTGAAAATCAAAGTAATGCGGTTTTCCATTGGTAAAATAAATCAACTTATTTTTTATCTAGATCTCTCAAAAAACAAATTTCCAGTGTTTTTGCATTCCATTTGGTAAACTAATTTTATTTAAGATCAAATCTGCCGATCTGGATTTTTCGGCAGATTGACGCCTCTTTATACTCTTATACTAATACAAGTATACAAAGAGGTGTTGCTTGAAATTTGACAGCTTTATTGCACTAATTTAAACGTCACGAAGTTACACTAATATACAATGATAAAAAAGCAATTTCAGTTCCAGTTTCAAACAAAGGATATCTGTTTATTTACGTTTTTCAAGCGCATTTGAATATATATATTTAAATGAGTTGGAATAACCATGATTAAAATAATCCACTGTCAACAAACGCACCCTTTATGTCCTTCAGTTTTTTTCAATTAAAAAATAATTGAGTTAGTTAAGTTTTCTATCTCAGTTTAATAACTGATTTAATAAATTTATCAATTAGCGAGTTTATATTTTTAAGATCTGAGACATTTCTGTATGCTCAGAAAAATAAATAAACTTCTGGTTGTTACTGTCAAAACTCTGAAAATAGAATTTTTTATTTTTTTATCTAAAGTATTGTAAAATGCACTTTTTTAAAAAGAAAGAACAAAATTTTGCATTTTTATTTTTGCTTATTGAATTCTGTTTATATTTCATTTTTCTGCTCTGTCAACTTAACTTGACCGAGAAATGTCAGAATCACAAAAAACTTATTTGTATATTTATAAACTGGACACATTTAGAAAAATATGTCTAATATGAAAAAATTAATGAAATTTACACCAAATACTGAATCTGATAAGTAAACTGCAAAAAAATGTATCATGTCAATTATCTATAATCGGCATGATTATATTGACATTCTTTATTTGAGATAATTTTCTGAACGGACTTGTATATACATCACAAAGTACGACGATCGATATTTTCTCTACAATGGCAACTCTCTGCAGATACACATTCCAAATTCCAATTTATAAAAAAAAATAAAAATCAAAAAACATAAACACAAACACAACTACGCCTCGTCACTCGCTCAAACGTATACATATAATACGTTTTATTTATATGTATAATTGGAATTTTCCCAATAAGTCACACGGACACATTTTCCACCGCCTCTCTTACACTACCTCACCATTTCAACACATACCAATTTAAGATTTAATATTATTTTATTTTTGTCTGTTGTTTGCATTTCTTTATTAATTCCAACAAGTAGCTGGGAATTTTGTTTTAGATTCTTTTTCTTATTTGATTTAAAATGAAATTATATATTATCCAAATCTGATCTGCCTGACTTTTATGTTCTGCTTGTTGACAGGTTTAAAGTTGAATTATTGCAATGGTTTAATTCTGTTTATTTTCGTATTAATAAAATATTATTTAATAACTGCGAGCGTCGTTAGTGCCACTGCCACAATTTCCACAAACAAACACGAGTTTTTAAAGTTCAACTGCAAAAATGAAGTTGTTTGCTATTTTTCCATGGACATGGATATGGATACAAATGGGGGGTGGCTGTGGCCCAGCAAAAATGCCCACAATCCACAGAAAAAGAAGTTAAGTTGAAGAGCAAAAAGGGGGGACCGGGAGTTCAGAAATGTTTTATTTTTAAAGTTTTTCAATTAGGTACACTTGTTCTTTATAATATAGGTTTGTATAAATGTATGTACATAGGTTTACTTATTGATTTCCACTTAAACAAAATGTAAACAGGAGAATCAGAATACGATTGATTTTTGTTGGCGCAATGTTTATACAAAATTATAAGAAAAGAAAAACGAAACACACAAAATGGGAACACTTTGTTATTGTTGAATTTTGAAAGTAGAAGTTGTCACAATTTTTTGATATTTCACAACAAGCAATTCCACCAAGCAAATAATTTATTTTCTTTTTTTTTGTATTTTCAAATCCGAAAGAATAGCAGCTATAAGAGAAAATGAAGCAAATTCTTCTAAGAACTAAGCGAACCGAACATCAAGACACAAAAGAATCGGAATTGGGGGATATGGGCGAATTATGATGGAGCAGGAGCTTCAGCTTAGGCAAACAAATTATACTTATAGACAAGAAATTCCAACCGAACGCAGCAGGCGGAGCGGACGCATGGACAAAATAAGTATCAAATCGAAATCGAGTCGAGGCAGGAAAACCGAAAACCCAACCAACAGCAACACGAACTTTGTTGGTTGGTTCTGAATTGGTACCCAAAGTGTAGCTATAGCTGCTAGCTGGTAGATAGGTACCTATATTTATTTTTCTTTATTAGTTTGTTGTTCTTGCTTGCGGGTTTATTCACTTTTCTTCTTAATTTTCTTTTGATTTTTTTGTATTATTGTTGATTTTGCTAGGTGTCACTTTTAATGTGTAGAGACTGTAGATAGATAGCGCTTCAACTTGTCATTTGTATTATTTTGTGAGATTGCTTGAAGGTTTATGCGAGGAAACGCAAACGATAAGGTTTCTCAGAACATTGATTGGCTGACATTCTTTACAATTAAATTGTTTTTAAGAAATAAATTTTCCGCTTGCCAAAAATTCAATAAAACTCGTTACACTACACACCCGCCGCCACCGACTATGCATACTGTAATCGAATTTAATTCGAATGAGAATTGAGAAAAATGTCAAAACATCTATTTTGCTATGCTCCCCTTTTTTGTGTGGTGAATTGGTGAGTATGGAATTTGAAAAAAAGAGGAAAATGACAAATGGGGATGTGGTAGGTTATGGGTATAAGTTAGGTTGTACATGGGACATTTTTGTGTACACTTTTAAATTATTTGGAGATAATCATAGGTTATGAGCTGAGCATACATCGCACCCATAGAATGAAAGTGACCTAACTCACTTGTGGGAAATGACCAAAAAGTCTTCAACAAAGTGTAGTTGTGAGTAATTTTAATTGTATTTCTCACATAATTTGGCAAATAATTGTAGTATAAAATTAAGGCAACTATCATTAATAATGTGTAATTCCCCTTATGTTTAGGTTTCAGAGTTTCGTAGCTAGATGTCGCACGCTGAGCGCGAAACTCTGAAACCTGAGACATAGAAGCGAGACAAAAGGTTGTTTGGCTCGCTCTCATAAAAATTTGTATTCTAACGTCTATTCTATTCAACGGACGCGCCCAAGCCAGTCGAATTAGATTTGTAGTCTTTAAATAAGAGTTATATTTTAATAAAGAAATTATATACCACAACGTCAGATGTGGGGTAATACACCAAAAGAAAACTAAATTATTGTGTATATTACCTCTTTTTGCGGATTTAAAGCCAGCTATGACAAAACTCAACAAAGCACAATTGGTTGAAGCACTTCAGAGCGCTGGAGTAGATGTGCCAGACACGGCTTCTCTAGCTCAACTTCGGGCATTGTATGAAAGTACAGTTACAGTGGCACCCCAACAACCTTCTGGTGAGTTAACTGAGAAAACTCCACCTTCTGCTGAGCTAACCGAGGAAACTCCACCTTCTGCATCTCCGAATGGAGAGAATACTTCCGAAACACTGGCCGCTTCTGATAACAGGCACAGTAATACAGCTTCTGATGTCCAAGACTTGGAAGAAGAACAAGAGCTGGCCAGACTTGAGCGTCGGAAAAAAATCCTTGAGCTAAGGAAAGAATTGGACCAGATGGAAGCGCCCACAACATCTTCGGTTGCACCATGGCGTGCAGTGGACTTCTCAGACATCGAAAATGCTGTTCCTGCATTCAACGGTGACGATCCATACAGCATCACTAAATGGATAGTTGACTACGAAGATGTGACCGACTCGCTGGGATGCGATGACCGATGCAAGTACTTGTCTGCACGCCGTCTCATGCAGGGAACTGCGAAAATGCTGTTACGCACGGTCTACGTTGACAACTGGGATTCTTTGAAGCAAATACTTATCAAAGAATTCGACCATAAGATGAGCAGACAGCAGGTCTATCGTCAACTGAGTGAGAGAGTACGTCGTCAGGGCGAGCCACTTCTTCGATATGTCATATGTATGCAAGAACTTGGGTCACATGCTGAAATCGATGAGGCAGAGTTGATCGAATTCATTATCGATGGTTTGAGGGATTCACCAGCAAATGTCTCTATTCTTTTTGCCGCCAAAACTATAGTAGAGCTCAAAAACCTCTTGCCACGATACGAAAAAAGAAGAGTTCCGAGGACTATGGTTGCTAGGGCAACAACTTCTGGAGGAAATATGGTTCCCTCAACTTCAGCATCAAACAACGAGCAGTCCAAGAGATGTTTTAATTGCTCAAAGTATGGGCACATCGCAGCAAAATGTCCAAAGGAGCAACGACCAGCTGGATCCTGTTTCAAATGTGCTGACGAGGGGCACACTTACAAAAACTGCCCTTATATTGTGAAGACCAGAGTTGGAGCCGTGAACCGGGATGCCCTACATGATGACACCAAGGAGCTGACTCAGAGTTTGGATGCTGTTCAGATGGTGAGTGTCGCCTTTATGACAAATAAGAATAAGTGCACAAAATTTATCGATTGTTGTTCTCTTTTGGATACCGGTAGTCCGATTAGTTTCATACGAAAGTCTGTTCTGCCTGAAGAAATTAACGTTCAAGAATCATTAACGTATTCAAGATTTAAAGGATTAGGAAACATTAAACTCTTTACGTACGGTACGATTAATTGTTATATTAATATAAAAGATAATTTAAATCTTGTTTCCCTTATGGTTATTCCAGATGAAGTAACTCCTATACCTTTACTTATTGGTCGTGATCTCCTTGAAATCTTTAATATAAAACTTAACATGAACTGTAATAAAGTTAATATAACTTCTGAGCAGTGTCAAAATGAAATTTGTTCGAATAAAGTTTTTCTTTCTAACCAATTGTATATGTGCACTTATTCTGATGAAAAAACCGAACCTTCAGAGTGTAGTCATTATAAGAACAACATAAATGATGTTTTTGGGAGCAGCGTATTAGCCGGTGAATTAAAGATACAACCTAAAGAACTTAGTGATTGCTTCAAAGACAAGTTGAATACATTTGATCATGATCGGATTAAGCTTAAAGACGATCTTGATGTGAAGAGAGAATACAATAATGTTGAGGTAGATAGTGATTTATTTGGCTGCCATGCTTTTGAGATTATATGGGATAGAAAAGATTATATAGATATTGATTCAAATCTTAGTTTAGACATTTCAAAAACTATTAAAAATATAGTATCTCAAAATTATTTGAATTTTGATAAAACTATGGTTTCACCAAAGGATTTTGAGATGCACATTAGACTTACATCTGATATTCCTGTTTGTTTTGCTCCGCGAAGGCTATCAGTCTCAGAAAAAGGTACTGTGAGTGAAATAATAAAAGACCTATTGGAAAAACGAATTATTCAGCCAAGTAGTTCTCCGTATGCTGCACCAATAGTTTTAGTTAAGAAAAAATCTGGTGAAACCAGAATGTGTATAGACTATCGAGCATTGAACAAACGTACAGTAAGAGATCCTCATCCAATACCATTGATAGACGATTGCATTGAATACCTGGAGGGGAAGAAGGTTATGACCTTATTAGACCTTAAGAGTGGGTTTTACCAGGTAAAGGTAGCAGCAGATTCAACACAATTAACATCTTTCGTAACCCCGAACGGTCAATGGGAATTTCTTAAAATGCCTTTCGGCCTTAAGAATGCGCCCAGTGTTTTTCAGAGATTCATAATTCAAATTTTTCGTGAATTTATAGACAGAGGAGATATAGTTGTCTACCTAGATGATATATTAATTGCTAGTAAAACTATTACTGAACATTTTGAGATACTTACTAAAATTTTATGTTGTGTAGCGAAGAATGGGTTGGAGCTCAACTTGTCAAAATGTCGCTTTGCATATTCGAAACTTGATTACTTAGGGTTTAAAGTAACGGAACATGGCATCCAACCTAGTGATTCCCATATTCGAGCGATTGCTCAATATCCTGTGCCTAAAGACAGAAAGAAATTGCATTCATTTTTAGGACTTTGTTCATACTTTCGCAGGTTTGTCGAATCCTTTTCAAGAATAGCAAGACCTCTTTATAATTTATTAAAAGCTGAAACTCCTTTTAGATTTACTTCCGAATGCGAAGATGTTTTTCAGACTTTAAAGGAACGGTTAACATCTCCACCTGTATTGGCAATCTATAGTCCAAGGAAAGAAACAGAACTGCATTGCGATGCAAGTTCATTAGGGTATGGTGCAGTTCTACTCCAACGACAAGAAGATGATAAATTACATCCGGTAGCATTCTTCTCTAAAAGCACCACTGATCAAGAGGCCAAATACCATAGTTTTGAATTGGAAACTTTAGCCATAATTTCAGCTTTACGTCGGTTCCGTGTTTATTTGCAAGGTATTCCTTTTACAATCGTAACTGATTGCAGTTCTTTAACAATGACACTGAACAAAAAGAATGTTAATCATAGAATTGCTCGATGGGCCTTAGAGCTGGAGGATTATGATTATAAGGTCAAACATCGTAGTGGTGCCAATATGAATCATGTTGATGCCTTAAGCAGATGTAATGTTATATCCGTTATTGACTCTGAGGATGTTGATTTCCAACTCAGAGCAGCCCAAAATCGAGATGTAAAGATTTTGGAAATGAAAAACAAACTATATTTAAAAGATAATAATTCGTTTTTAGTTCAGGATGGTATTGTCTTCAAAAAAAATAAAAATGGTAAACTTCGATTCTATGTCCCATCTGAAATGGAAACTAATGTTATAAGAATGATCCATGAGAAAATTGGGCATTTAGGTGTAACAAAAAGCTCTGATCAAATTGGCCGTCACTATTGGTTTCCGAATGTTCAGGAAAAAGTTGAAAAATACATTAAAAATTGTATCCGTTGCATAATGCACTCAGCACCAGTTCGATCTAATATACGCAATTTGTTCAATATTCCTAAGGAGCCCATTCCATTCCATACAATACACTTGGATCATCTTGGTCCTCTCCCTTCAATAAAGTCAAAGAGAAAACATATATTAGTGGTAATAGATGCATTTACAAAGTTCACTAAATTATACCCAGTTGTATCTACAAGCTCAAAAGAAGTATGTGCAGCACTAAGAAAATATTTTGAGTATTACAGTAGGCCATCAAGAGTAATTACTGATAGGGGAACCTGCTTTACATCACTAGAGTTTAGTTCATTTGTTATAGACCAGAATATAGATCATGTTAAGGTGGCAGTTCATTCGCCACAGGCCAATGGTCAAGTAGAGCGAGTCAATAGGGTATTAACTGGCATGCTTGCTAAGCTTTCGGAACCAATCGAGCACTCAGATTGGGTTGTTACTTTAACACAAATAGAATTCGGACTAAATAACACTATACATCGCGCTATTCAAAATACACCAAGTCAATTGTTATTTGGTATTAACCAAAGGGGAGTAGTAATCGACAAATTAACAGAATTTCTTGATGATAAACAATTAAGTCAACTGGAAAGAAATCTTGAATTGTCAAGAGAAAAGGCTTCAGAAGCAATCACTAAGATTCAGGAATATAATATTAAATATTTTAATGAGCATAATAACCCGGCACGTATATACGATGAGGGTGATTATGTAGTAATAAAAAATGTAGATACAACAACCGGTGTAAATAAGAAATTGGTTCCAAAGTTCAGAGGCCCATACGTTGTTTACAAAATTCTACCTAATGATAGATACGTAATACGCGATATCGAAGGTTGTCAAATCACACAGCTGCCATATGATGGCATTGTCGAGTCTCGAAATATTCGACTTTGGAAGAATCGAGACTCTGAAGGTTCGGTTGATTAAGGGCGACACCTACCATCTCATGATTATAACTTAAGACTTGTTTGTTTAATTTAATCGTGGGCGATCAAATTGTCAGATTGGCCGAGTTGTAGTATAAAATTAAGGCAACTATCATTAATAATGTGTAATTCCCCTTATGTTTAGGTTTCAGAGTTTCGTAGCTAGATGTCGCACGCTGAGCGCGAAACTCTGAAACCTGAGACATAGAAGCGAGACAAAAGGTTGTTTGGCTCGCTCTCATAAAAATTTGTATTCTAACGTCTATTCTATTCAACGGACGCGCCCAAGCCAGTCGAATTAGATTTGTAGTCTTTAAATAAGAGTTATATTTTAATAAAGAAATTATATACCACATAATTAACTTTCATTCAAATATGTATGTGAGAAATACAATCAAAATTACTCAAAATTACACTTTTTTGAAGACTTTTTGTTCATATCCCACAAGTTGCAATTTTTGAGTTAGGTCACTTTCATTCTATGGGTGCGACATAACAGGCTGGAAAAACATTAAAAATAGAATAACATAGGATACAAATATTGCCTGTTCTGAAGTTTGTACGAAGAAAAAATGAAAGCGATTCGTATATTGCTACAAAAATGTTAAATGCTTTAAAAAATGACAATCATATGTGTATGTATCAACCAATACTAGATATATACCATTAATTACCCGTAGAACATCAGTCAGTGACTATTACCTTTTGCAGTCCAGGCCCGAATTAAAGAAAATTGTGGCCCTGGGCTATTTTAAATTTGAGCCCCCCTAAAAAGATATAAAACCCAAGCAAGTGAACCCCTCATAACCCAGAGCGTCCTAATCCCCAAGCGAGCCAACCCAATAACCCGGGGCGCTAGGAGACCACGCTCTCAGAAGATGCGAGGTGTTGACGCATCGAAAATTCAAGAAGCTATGCCGGTAAATTTTTTTTCTTCTCGAGTGTCGATGTTTGTATTAAAACAAATACAATACTTTTTAGGGCCTCTTTAAAAAAACTAGTAGTCAAATATTTCAAGTCGAACAATAATTTTTAGATACGCGTAATTCCGAAACCCTTCCGTGTGCAAAATTCAACTTTACGTTATTCGAACAATATGATTCAATACTTCTGCGACAAAATTTATTTCGATATTTTTGGCTTGTTAAATTCAAAACGGAATCGTGGGAATTAACAATTCAAAATTTTACCACACTAGTATCGAAATGTACTTTAACGCTCAATTCGCACATCTCTTTTAATCAAGAATTAATAAGGTACTAATTAGTCCAGCACATTTCAACACTTCGCAAAAAAAGAAAAAAAAAGGACGAGGCATAAAATTAATTTTTTTTCAATCAGGAAACCCTTTGCTCAGCTAGGCTGCATTGATTTAATATTTTTTGAGTTTAAAGTTTTGGGTTAATAGCGACTTAGACTATGTGGGTTTGACTTTTTGGTGATACTAGCGAGTTGAGCTATGTGGTTTAAAGTTTATGGGATAAATTTCAAGTTGGGCTATATGGGTTTTTGGGGTATGTAGCTATATAGAATTTGTGGGGTCAACTAATTTTGTTTTTAATTTTTGGGGTTTATTAGATTAGAAATAGTCTTTTTTTCCTACACCGTCGTAGAGTCAAAAATATATTCAAAGTAGATACTTCAAACTTCAAGTCTATCTTTATACAAATTGTTCTTTGAGTTACAACGCCACCAAAATTAAAAAATCTGATTGCGAAAAAACGCGCTTTTAGTTCCAAACAGTGCATTTATTTCTGTGAGCAGTCGTTTTTTAGACTCCTCCCATTCAGAAATTATAACAGATATTTAATGAAATACTTCTTAAAATATACTTTGTCAACATTCACAAGAGAGAATATATTTTTTTTTAATTTTAAAAAGTTTAATATTTAATCAATTTTGGAAATGATCTACTTCAAAAAGCCCTCTATTTTGAATGTGCGCTGAGAATAAAAAATAAATTGGGTGGCGCAACAGTTCGTTGGGAACTAGGGCCTAGTGACTTACAACTCTCAACCATTCCTGTGTGCACGTACTGTTGTCAGAGATGGAGGGAACCTACAGTTTTACGCCGAATCCGAACGGCCAATTTGAGAAAGCACTTTTCATGATAAGAATTACTCTTGGAGAATTTGTCAATTGTCGCTGAGAATAAATAGTGGATGCAATCAGCGAAGCCGCCTCTAATGTGCTGGGTTTCAAGGAAACACCAACAAGGACCCCCTGGTTTGATGAGGCAGGCAAATGAAGCCAAACAACAGGCACGCAAAGCGGCGCTGCGTAAAAGGACGAGAGCTGCTCATGAGCTTTATGAGCAGAAGAGGCTAGATAAACACCGACTTCTCAGAAGGAAAAAAAAGAGGGCATGAGAAACGTGCGGTCGAAGATGTTGAGAAGTTTAAGAGCAGGAATGAAGTTCGAAAGTTTTATGAACAGGTGAAACGAAATTCACAGGTACATAAACCTAGAAGACGAAAGTGGAAACATCATAGTGTAACCGCAGTCAATGCTGACGATATGGAAGGACCACTTCTGCAGACTGTATAACGGCGGCCACGAACCGAATTCCGCTGTCAGGCAGGATGATTATCCATTCAACATAGACGACGAAAGCCAACAATCCCGTCCTCCCGACTTAGACGAAGTAAAGATTCCCATATCTAAGCTGAAGTCTAATAAAGCCGCCGGAGCGGATGGCTTGAATGCCGAGCTCTTTAAAGCAGCTGGAGATAAGTTGGTTAGGAGCATGCACCAACTTATCTGTAAGATATGGTCGGAAGAAAGCATGCCCGATGAATGGAACCTCAGTATTGTTTGCCCGATCCTGAAAAAAGGAGACCCTCTAACCTGCACCAACCAAAGAGGAATCAGTCTACTTAACATCGTCAACAAAATCTTCTCTGCCGTAATATGTGAACGTCTTAAGCACATCTTCAACAACCTAATAGGTCCTTATCAGTGTGGTTTTAGACCAGGTCCACAGTTGATCAAATTACGGCAGATCCTGGAAAAACCCAAGAAAACCAAAAACACCCACGATATTTTCATCGATTTCAAGGCCGCATATGGCAGCATCTACAGGGACGAGCTGTATAGAGCCATGTCTAGTTTTGGCATCCTTGTCAAACTCGTCCGTTTGTGCAGGATGACCATGGAGAATTCACCCTTTTCCATAAAGGTTGGAAACAACATAACCGAACCATTCGATGTCAAAAAAGGTTTAACACAAGGTGATGCGCTGTCATGTGATTTTTTTCACATCGTGCTTGAAAGAATAGTGCAGACCTATCACGTCAACACCAGAGACACTATCTTGCAAAAGTCTGTCCAATTACTTGCATACTCAGCGTGATGTCAATGGGGCTTTTGCGAGTATTAAGGCAGCAAAAATGGGTTTAACGGTTAATGAGGGCAAAACAAAGTAAAGGGTGATTTTTTTGAGGTTAGGATTTTCATGCATTAGTATTTGACAGATCACGCGGGTTTTAAGACATGGTGTAAAAGAGAAAGATGCTCAGTATGCTTTGACATTTCATCATGAATAGACTTACTAACGAGCAACGCTTGCAAATCATTGAATTTTATTACCAATTATTTCGGTTCGAAATGTGTTTCGCGCTTTACGTCCGATTTATGGTCTACATAATCGACCAAGTGAGCAAACAATTAATGCGATTGTGACCAAGTTTCGCACTCAGTTTACTTTATTGGACATTAAACCAACCACACGAATGCGTACAGTGCGTACAGAAGAGAATATTGCGTCTGTTTCTGAGAGTGTTGTTGAAGACCGTGAAATGTCGATTCGTCGCCGTTCGCAGCAATTGGGTTTGTGTTATTCGACCACATGGAAGATTTTACGCAAAGATCTTGGTGTAAAACCGTATAAAATACAGCTCGTGCAAGAACTGAAGCCGAACGATCTGTCACAACGTCGAATTTTTAGAGAATGGGCCCTAGAAAAGTTGGCAGAAAATCCGCTTTTTTATCGACAAATTTTGTTCAGCCATGAGGCTCATTTCTGGTTGAATGGCTACGTAAATAAGCAGAATTGCAGCATTTGGAGTGAAGAGCAACCAGAAGCCGTTCAAGAACTGCCCATGCATCCCGAAAAATGCACTGTTTGGTGTGGTTTGTACGCTGGTGGAATCATTGGACCGTATTTTTTCAAAGATGCTGTTGGACGCAACGTTACGGTGAATGGCGATCGCTATCGTTCAATGCTAACAAACTTTTTGTTGCCAAAAATGGAAGAACTGAACTTGGTTGACATGTGGTTTCAACAAGATGGCGCTACATGCCACACAGCTCGCGATTCTATGGCCATTTTGAGGGAAAACTTCGGAGAACAATTCATCTCAAGGAATGGACCGGTAAGTTGGCCACCAAGATCATGCGATTTGACGCCTTTAGACTATTTTTTGTGGGGCTACGTCAAGTCTAAAGTCTACACAAATAAGCCAGCAACTATTCCAGCTTTGGAAGACAACATTTCCGAAGAAATTCGGGCTATTCCGGCCGCAATGCTCGAAAAATTTACCCAAAATTGGACTTTCCGAATGGACCACCTAAGACGCAGCCGCGGTCAACATTTAAATGAAATTATCTTCAAAAAGTAAATGTCATGGACCAATCTAACGTTTCAAATAAAGAATCGATGAGATTTTGCAAATTGTATGCGTTTTTTTTTTTAAAGTTCTCAAGCTCTTAAAAAATCACCGTTTACATGCTGTCGTCAAGAAAGGACCTACAAAACCGATGTCTTGGTCAAAACGTTACCATCGACAGACTTTGAGGTAGTCAAGGACTTCGTCTACCTGGGCTCCGCTGTAAACGCAGAAAACAGCATCAGCGCTGAGATCAAACGCTGAATAACTCTTGCTGACCACTGTTTCTTTACACTAAGAAAGCAGTTGAGTGGTAAAGTCCTATCTCGAGGGACCAAAGTGTTGCTACATAAGACCCTTATCATCCCCATCCTGCTATACGGTGCAGAAGCATGGACTATGACAAAAGCGGATAAAAGCACCTTGGGTCGGTTCGAGAAAAAAGTTCTTCATGTGATCCACGGTCCCGTATGCATCGAAGGGGAGTGGAGGAGAAGATGGAACGACGAGCTGTACTGGCTGTACAGCGACCTAGACTTAGCCAGAAGGGTAAAAGTCCAACATGGAAAGCAATGCTCCTGTCCAGAAAGTCTTCGAATCCACACCCACAGGACAGCGCAGTAGAGGAAGACCGCGGATCAGTTGGCGCGCACAAGTGGAAAGTGACCTCGCCCAACTTGGAGCGCGAAACTGGAGACATCTAGCTAGGGACCGAGCTATCGGACAATTGTATTTGCTTTTCAACATAACGTACCCATTCCCCGAGCATAATACCTTCATATTTAAATTCAGCCTGATTATGGGATTCGCGTCGAATCGTTTTGCTAGCGAGTTTCCCATTTTTCAATTATTGCTTTCGCCTTTTTCAAATTAGACCAATTAACGATTTCGAAGGCGAATTTGAAATGTCATTAAGTTTGTTGGCGAGTTGAAATCCGATAGATGTTTTTGGTGGATTCACAGGCAGGTGTTCATTATTATTCACTGTTCGATTTCGTGGATTCTTTTTTGATTGTAATTACATAAAAATGTGAGTTCTTTATTTTAATTTTCTTATAATTTATCTACAATCCACAATAGAATATATAAAATTTCTAATAAATCACTGCAAATTTCACAAATTCAATCAAAGTAAAACAAATTTTGTTTGGAAAGCTGTCAAATCACTGGAATATAGGAAGAAAAAGTCAAACCAAAAGTGTCAAATCACTGGAATATAGGAAGAACTAGTTTCGCTTCGCCGCGAATTCGTTAATAAGGAAATACGACGCGAGTCGAATTTGAAAGATCGAATTGAAAACGATCCGCCACGAACCTTATAATCAGGCCCTAGGTTTAGCAGGAGGAGAAATGTTAACCGACCTTCTTCCTAAATCATCATTTATGTATAAACATTTCAACGTGACTTTTAGAACTTTAAAATGATCAGGTTCAGACAACGTATGGAACTTCATATGCAGTCAACTGCATTCTTTAAACGTACATTTTGAACAAGACAACTAGTTATTGAAAACTAACTAGTCATAATGGCTGAAACACAAACACGCTACAGCTTCATAATTTTACTAAATTCTACCTTCGGTAGGTTCAGACGACATAAGGGACTTGAAAGTAAGGCAAGTTTCTAGTATCTGATTGGCCAGCTGCCAAAAAATTGCCTTCCAATTAAGGCAACCTTATTGGAAAGTTGACTGGAAAGAGAGCCAAGAAAAATCTACCAATTAAATCTAACTATTAAGTAAGTTCCACTTGTGTCTAAAGACGGCTAATCATGATTGTTCCATTAACTAAATGCTGACTTTTATTACTCTGTGATTTATTTATTTTTTGCACAATTCCAAGTCCAGTCAACTTTCCATTAAAGTGGCCTTAAGTGGAAGGCAATTTTTTGGCAGCTGGCCAATCAGATACTAGAATGTTTCTCTTTTGAAATATATTTTTGTTTATAAACTTTTTTCTACTTTCAATATGTTTAAGGAAAACAAATTATTTGGAGATATGTAATTATTCAAATTTAACTTTTGAATATTTTCAATATTAAAACCAACTTAATTTTGTTAAAAATAAATTTATTAAATATTTTTTTTTAATTGAATTCCTATTTTCGTATTGCTTATTTTTCATCTATGCCTCCAAATTAATTAAGTTCTAAAGCAAAAGAAGATAAAGCAAATTAAGTAATGTAAATATTAATCATCTAACTACAATCATTATAATTATTTTAATAAATACCTACTTGTGTAAATAATATTAATATTAAGTAGGTTTTAATGTATATGTGTAACCTATGTATATGTGAATTTATTCGCCAAGTTATTGTATTTCTGATAATTTAAATTAAACACAAATCTTTTGCTTACAAAAAATATAAGTTTGTATGCAATAAAATAAACCATAAAACAAAATATAATAACAATTAATTAAGTAACGGCTTTAAGTACAAATTCTAAATGTTCACTTTATACCATAAGTAGTGTGTTATCTATACAAAGTAAAAATACAACAAATTAAAAGAACAAAAAATATTCATGTCTTTTTATGGAATTGTTTCACTTAATCAAAACATAATTATTATTTTATTAAATTGAGGTTTATTAAATAGAAAGTGTCATTGTAGAAAATTCGAGATTGCTTATATAATCATGTTATTCACTTTCATCGTTATTTTTAATTAAAATTAAAAGTTATCAAATGTTAAATTATTATTTTTCTTAAATTCTAAATTGCCAATGCGTCTTTTCTCTTAAATGAATACACATAGTTTCTTATTTTGTATATTTATATTGTATAGTGTATGTATCTTCAAATTTATCAGTCGTTTTTTTATTAAAAACAACGTTAAGAATTGACATGTCATTTTTACAAAGTTATTCCACATAAACAAATTGCTAGTTATTAAGTTTTGTTAATCCTCAACTAAAGCAAAGTATTCTGACTACCAGTTTTTAGTAAAAAAGTTTGTTTTCATTTTATACATAATTATTTATCTTCCTTATTTTGACATTGTCACATGGTTTTCAACGGATTTTCTTAATTTTTAAATAAGTATGCAATTGACACTCTTCATATTTTATACAAAGTAAAATTGGAAATCTAGCATTTTGACAGTTTAAAACTGATTTAAAGAATGACGTTTAAACGTCATATTGTTCGTTCCTTGTGCTTAAATGTTTGAATAAAATAGCCATAAGTGTAAAATATTATTGACACATATTTGCTAAACTGAAAAATACAACGTAATAATGATTTAAATGTTGGTGAGCTAAGTTTTGAGACAAAAAGCCCTTCTAGAAAAAATATCCCGGTCCCTAAAGATGGCATATTTTGAGATGTGAATAAAACTATTTAATGCGGTGTTTTTATTTACAAAGATTGTAATTAAAAATCACCAAAACCCAGAATGAAGAATTTAATCACAGTTGTTATATAATTTGATCTAACAAAATCTTGTATTTATAACATTGGGGTGGTGCTTATTATAAATATTTTTAGTATTTTAGGCTTCGAAACAAATAAAGTAAAATATCTTAATACAATTATCTCGTTCGATCTTTCAAGAAAACTTTCTTACGCATATATATTTAATGTACATTTCGAAAATTAAGCACCACCCTTATGTACATGTTCAAGATATATATTTAAAAACCTTTTGAATTTTGCATATGCATTGAATTGGAGGTTCTCCTTTTGACCTCAATTATGTTATTTACACGAAAAATGCTTAAAACAAACTAAGACTGGTTAAGTGCTCCAATATTTTGTTATTTGTCATCGAAATGTCAAGTTTCAGCTATGGCCAAAAATTAAGATTTGTCAAAGAAACGAAGCTTATTTCTAAAATCTCCAAAAATTTCAGAGTCTATTTATTTTGACATTTACATTCGAAAATTTGGCATCCTAAATACCTAACATATACAATAATTATAATTTTTACATCTTGAAAGTTCTTGTAAAAGAACTTTTTACATACAAAAAAAAAAACAGTTTAAATGTCAAATATATAAGATACTAAAAATAAACGTCATCCGTAAAAATATAAAATTTGACAGTTTTCAAAACGTCATTTTTTTGTGTTACAAAAACAAATTTACAAAATACATATTTCTTCTTTTTCTTTTATCTTACGTTTGATTATTGTTGCTAGTAAAATGTGATGAATTGCCATCACTCGAATTACCGCTGTATTCGTCATTCGTTCACGATGGATGATTATTGCAACTACAATTACTTTTACTGCTACAATTATTACAACTACTTGTGGTGGATTGGGCAGATTGCCGTCTTTTGATGGAAGATTCTTTTGGATTTTGCTTAATACTATTGCTACTGCAACTATGTGAATTGTTATGTGCAAGTGTTGCCATTGCCGCTGACACAACCGATTCGAAATTACTAGCCGCATTAAGGCACTCAGCACTGTGTGAATTATGCAAGTTTGCTTTTATGGGACTTCTTTCCAAAGGGGAACCGTAATTTTCGGCGTCTCTTTTTGAGTTCGTCGTCGAGGCTGGAAGAATCTGTTGAATTGGTATCATCCACTTGGGTATCACCGTGTGTCGTCGTAGTAATGGCCGCTGATTGGGCGGCGGTGGGCGGATGGTTTGACGGAAGCTGTTTGTGTTGAATCGATTGCTGTTGCAATGAGCCAGAGGAAGACTTTGTAATGAATGGTGCAGGGGGGTGGTTGCCGGTGTCGATGAGTGGCTCTTGGTCACCAACCCCTGATGATGCTGATGCTGCAGCTGCTGCGGCTGCTGCAGTTGTGATGTCGTGGAGTGATCGGAAGTTTTCACTGTTTGCATTTCCGCAATTGAAGTCAAAGATATGTTGCTGGAGTTGTTGGAGTTGTTGCGCGACAATTGTTGCAGCGGGTGATGACATTGCTTGTTGATTTGACAAACATTGCTGGCTGGAAGAATTGTGTCTAGGGGAGAGTACCTTTCCATGCGGCTGTTGTTGTTGCTGCTGATGGTGCTGTTGGCGGGCAATGAAATTGTAGATTTCCATTGGCACCAAGTCAGTGCTTTGGGATCGGATGATATGACTAAAAAAGTTAATTAAATATGAGCTTTAATGTTTTCAGTTGTTTTGATTGTTATGTATATTATTATGTATTTTAATGAAAGAAAAAAGCATTGTTTAAAAACTATAAATATTGAAAGGTAACAAAGCGCAATTTAAGAAACAAAAATGAAACAGTGATTATAGAATGACAGATAAATGACAAACAGTTGAATGACATATCGATAAGTAAATTACAAAAGGCGGCTTACGTCTTTTAACTAAATCGAAAACATGTCAGCAAAATGTTTTGCTCAGTGTTGCTTTCGGCTCACATAGAATTTTTATATATAAATATTAGATACAATTAAAATTATTATTTAAAATGTAAAAATTGTTGTTTTAAAAACAAAACATAAAATGAAAATAATTAAATTTATCACTTGGTTTTTTTAAGTACAGAAACTCTTTTGACATTATATGCAAATATCATGGAGTTTTCTGCTTTTTTGCTCTGAAATTAAATCAAACAGAATTACACGTGATTTTAAATTACTTTTTTTTTAACATATATTTTCTGGTTTAGTTGTCAAACACGAACTTGTTAGTTACAACATGCATTCTTAGTTTTTGGTTCAAATATTAAGAATATTGAGGGCAGGTGTAGAAGAAAATGTTATTCAAGATGATCGGGACGAAATAATTCGTGTCAAAAGATTCTCAAACTATCTCAAGAAAGTTGTAATTGAGCAGCAGATAAGAAAGTGAATGGTAGGATCTGTTTACAATTAATAATAGGAACTTAGTTTCGATTCAATTCATTTTTCAGAATTTTTTTCGATGAATGTCACTTATGAATTAATTAAATTCGGAACAAAATATTAAAAAAAAAAAAACAAACAACCAGGTCTTAAAATTGTTGTATCATTTATTTAAGGACCGTTCAAGTTTATGTGCAAACAGAACAAAAATTGACAGAATTTGTAATTAAAAATCACAGACATTTGAAGTAATCGAAAAGACCTTGTTAAATTAAACAAAAAAGAACTTTCTGAGTCTTTCGAGAATACGTACACAAATGTTCGATTATTAATTGTACCACCACATTTCTGGGAGTTGTAGGTTAACTATTACTTTCATACTTTAAAAACATATTAAACACAAATTCAAACTAATGACAGTAATAATTTGACAGATAACACGAACACATCAAGTGAAACCGTTCTTGTACAAAAAGGAAACAGGATTCTCTCTGGTGACAAACAAAAGCAAGTGAAAGTGAAGCATGGAAACGTGGGATTTTAAGAAGGGGTTTCAAACTTAATATAACATATAAATATACAAAGGAAATATGTACATTGTTGTCTTGCTAATATTATTAAGATAAGAAAAACTTTAGCACTTATTTAAAACTGACAAGTGAAGACAGTCTTCTCTGACAAGAAAACTCGAACACAAAATTTGATTCTCAAATCTTTTTCTGTACACGAATGCGAAAATGATATACAAAATCTTGATTTATGAATTAGATTTATTTGGATATACAAATTGAATTTTTAACTCCAATAGAATATGACTGTAGATTGATTGTTTTTGCTACGATGCTTGTGATAAATCATGTCAAACTGACAGTTGAAAATTTGTATTATGTACAGTGAAAGTGAAAGATAATGGGCAAGTTCAGACACCATAAGGGACTTCATTTGCAGTCAACTTCATTCCTTGAACGTAAATTTTGACCAAGGCAACTAGTTAGTTTTTAAAGTGTCATGAATTTAAAATTCAGAACTTTACTTCACAAACCTCTACTTCAAGTTCATAGTACAAAAATTACCAAAATCATTATTTTCTACAAAACACTCCTCAGGCAAGCTACAAGTCCATCACGATTTGTAATTTAAAGAAATATTCAGGATTATTGTGAGTTTCACACGGAAAAACCATTCACAGGGAAAATGTTCGTTCCCACGGACTTTCAAAAGCTATTGGGAGTTTTACTCGAATAAAATTTCAAATCGAATCGGAAATGACATTTTAAAAAATAGACATGTTCAAAAACCTGAGACCTTAATAAATTTCCCTTCTCTATGATGGAAACAGAGACTGAAATCTAAATAATTTCTTCTTATTAATGAAAACAATTCAAGAAATTAATGTGGCGCTCCAATTACTTTCTAATACTGTTCCCACTGAGTGCGAAAACACTCTTTAAATTCAAATTTAAATAATTATGTTAAGCATTGGAATTCGAATTTTATTGGATGAAGAAGGAAAACGCGAAGAACGAGCTGTTCGAAGATCTTTAAGGGGTCATTCCAATCCCTTGGAGTTGCGCGATTCCTTGTAAGTATACAATTCTTATCTACATTTTTGTTTATTAAAACAAAGTTTTCAGATTCGCTCGTGCTCATTTGGAGAACCTTTCTTTTTTTATTGATTTGAGGTGTTAGCAATTTCAGGGTTTTGTTGCATTTTATTTAAAAGCATTTCGCTTTGAGCTTTATTTAAAGTTTTGCTCCTGAAATATTGGAAAAATTCACTTTTATTTTAGGTCACAAAAAAAAAAAAAAGAAAAAGCAAACAACTTACATTTTCCGCTTTGTCCTTCTCTCGGTCTCGTTTGCGACAAAAAATAAGTGAACATTTCAGCTGTTGAGGACGTTACATTTCACACGGAAAAAATGCTTACAATAAGGGGATTTTTTCGAACATGGGGAATTTTTTCGTCCGAAACTCACAATTAGAGAAAAGGGAAATGGGAATTTTTCCATGTGGAATCTTGTTCCCATGGAATTCACAATAGGGCTTATTACTTATTTCTTTTTCAAATTTACAAGGAACTTTTTTACAGAAAGCATTAAATGAAGTTGTGCAGAAAATAAAAAAACCATTGAATAATAAAGTTCAGCTTTTAGTTGCATTAAAAAATATGATCAATTTTCATTTTGACATAAGTTAACTTGACTTGATAGTTAGGGAGATTTTTCTTGATTAACTTTCCAGTCAACTTTCCAATAAAGTTGCCTTAAATGGAAGGCAATTTTTTGGCAGCTGGCCAATCAAATGCTAGAAAATTGCCTTACTTTAAAGTCCCTTACGTCGGCTGAACCTGCCCAAATCATATCTGATCAAACAATATAAAACATTATAAATCAATATTCTTCAATATTTTACCGATCAATTTGATTTTCTTGTTTAAAAATCAAATAGATGAAATTAAATTTAAAAAAAATATATTTTAAATCTTGTTCCATTCGATACGGAAAAAAATCAATTTTTTAATTGCACTTTATTTAATCTTTTTTACTCCTGCACATTAAAAATTTAATAAAACGGAATTAAGAAACCAAAAACTCTTTGAAAATTATCAATCTTTCTTCATGGTCCTACCAACTTATCTAACCAAAATGGTATGATCAAGTATTATGGTTTTAAGTTTTTAGGAAACAATGTAGGTAAATATATTGTTAAGGTGTAACTATTCAAATCAAAAACAGGATCTATTACATTAGATCGTGAACCTGGACATCCTTTAGTATTGATATATATTATAAGGAGCAAAGGATTAAAAACTCGAGAGGACTAGAAAAAAAAACCATGTAAAACCGTTTCAACAAATTCATACAATTAAATTAAACAAACCTCTGATTTGTTCTACGAGGTGGCGGTAAAGGTGCACGGCCAATTGGGCCACTCGGTGGTGGTGGCACCGTTGGCGGAACAGTTGCTTTTTTCGTGCGTGGAGGTATTGGTATGGAACGTTCCGACGACACAGACGGACTATGTCGGCTATCATCGGCACTATGGTGCGAAGAACTACAAAATAAAAATCAAATCAAATATAAACCATAACCATAATAAGCTACAAAGTACATTAAAAAAGTAAAATTAAAACAACAAATAAATACATATATTAATACAAAACATACAATAAATATTTACATAATCTAACCAAAAACCAATGTTCATAATAAATTACACAAAAATAAGAAACAATCAAAGTAAAAAATAAATAAATAAATAAAACAAACAAAAAATTACCTATCATTTGAATTGAATACTGCGTGCGAATTGTGCATTTGCGTGCCGCCGCCCACGCCCACTCCCACTCCCCCGCCCACACTACCGCCGCCGCTGCTACCAGTAGAGGGCGCTGCTGTAATTGGCTGCGTTATTGATGGTGTAATTGGTGTCGATGAGCCAATGTGATTAGTTACACTATTACTAATCGATTCCAACGGCTGGTAGCCAGAGTGACGATGATTTATATTAGACGGTGGTGGTGCCGGTGCAGGTCCGAGGAAAAAATGCACAGATTGATTGTCAATGCCATCGTCACTGCATGAAGAATCATCACGTATGCCAACAGATCGACCATCAGTACCACCACCTACACCGCCGCCGCCACTTGTCGAAAGGTTGTTGCTACTGATAAGGCCGCTGCTGTTGACACTATTGCGACTAAAGTTGCTGTCGGACATACCTGGGCAAATATATAAAATTTCTTTTCTTACGTTGATGGCAGTTAGCATTTTGTCTTACACATACGATTTATATGGACAATCACAAAATGTTGGTTAGTCGTGTGTGTTTTTGTGTTAAATAGTAAAACTAGTAGGTATAATGTTTTATTCATATTCATGACGATTACAGAATTCGACAAATGAGTTGCGAATCGATTCGGATCAAGTTTTTGACATTTTTAATATGATAGAAATGTCAAAATTGACATTTGACTCCCTCTGCAGCCTACTGAACAGATTCTGTAATCGGTGTGAATTAAATTTTAAGAGATTGACTCAACGGACGACAATTTGCAAGTCCTCAAAAATCGGTCTTATCACAGACCTTTTCGTCGGAGGTGATGCGTACTGCAAATATCAAAACAATCCATAACCTTAATCTTAGATAAAATAATAGCATCGAATACTCGTCTTGTGACAATATTTTTCACGAACGTTAAAATTAAGGGTAAATATTTTTGTTAGAAAGGAAGATATGATATTGTTGCCATTTGTGATACTATTATTCGCATCTGAGGACTGCGATAAGGACGACATTTTTTATTGTTCACTGCTAACAGTGTATTTTGTCTAAAGAACAAATTATAGAGATACAAAAATGTGTGAGGGCTAAAATGGAAATTGCTTGAAAAGTATCTTACGCCTGGGGCCTGATTATGAGGTTCGCGTCGGATCGTTTTCAATTCGAACTTTCAAATTCGACTCGCTTCGTATTTCCTTATTAACGAACTCGCGGCGAAGCGAAAGTAGTTCTTCCTATATTCCAGTGATTTGACACTTTGGTTTGAATTTTTCTCTCTATATTCCAGTGATTTGACACTTTTGGTTTGACAGCTTTCCACAAATTTTGTTTTGTTTTGATTGAATTTGTGAAATTTGCGGTGATTTATTTAATAAACAATATTAAAATTAAAAAATGGAATCAATTATGGTGTATATTTATTCTGAAAGTGAGGAATTTGAGGAATCCCAGGAATCCTCAAGATTACGGATGTCCAGGAGACTACTAAGGAGCAAATCTTTTCCTCTGGATCTCCCTTCAACTGAGTAAGTATTGTTTCCTTTTAGTTGAAATCAAATTAATCAATTAATTTACACATTTTTTCTTAATAGATTTATCAAACTATTTCGACTTTCGAAAGAAGATTTTGTCTTCATTTTGCAAGAGATCAGTGAGGAATTCAAGGATCAGAACAGCAACGGCATTCCTTCAATTTTAAAGCTTGCCGCTACTATGAGATTTCTTGTTGAGGGATCGTACCAAAAAGGAGTTGGACAAGACGTACTGCTTGGAATGGCGCAACCAACAGTCTCAAACGTTTTGTCTGAAACTCTTAAAATTTTTGAGAGAAAGTTGTGCCCAAAAATGACGAGAGCCAAAAATTGATGTCGATTTGTTTGCTTGTTTTTATCGTTAGCAAAACGATTCGCCGTGAACCTCATAATCAGGCCCCTGTTTTATATTTTTTTCGTAGATTACATACATTATGCATGTAGTTAAATTCACAGCTTGATTTAATTCTTAAAAATCTTATTTTGTCACGGAACTAATGTTGGTACCTAACTTTTGTAAATGATTACTAAATAACCGATGTGGTATTCGTAGTTAATTTTTGTTTAAACAAATAACATTATTTCATATTTATGTATAAATGATCAATTAAACTATCTTGCAGGATACACAAAACGTATAAAGACTAGAAAAATATTCAAAAAGTTGAAAAACAGTGTTTATTCTAGTTTAAACATACTTTTATAGTATTGTAGACAAGAATTATTACCATTTATGTTTTTTAAACAAATTATGTTCATGAAAAGGGTTACGTGATTTCACTTGCAAACAATTAGTTTAATTAGTTATGAAGGAAATTCAACCAAATACAAAATTATCTTACCTTAAAATATCTGCACATTTTACACAATTTTGTTTTATTTTATTTTATTATTAGGATTTCATAATTTGTATGTATTTTTATTTTGCGTTTTAATTTGTCATATCTACTATATTTTGGGTTTTTTTGGTTTTTGTCTACTACGTTTCTGATTGATAACTATGAGTATTTTTGTATCTTATTATTTTGGGAAATCCATCTTAGAAAAAATCTAAGAAAAAAAAGTTTGAAAATGAAATAAAAAAACCTTTGGTTAGAGAGTAAAGTTGAAAAATATTCTTGTTTTTATTCTATTTTCTCATTTTTAATACAGCTTTTTATTTTATTTTGTTATTATTTTATATTGTTTTGTTTTGAATTTAACTTTAGTGATGTATAAATCAGAACAAAATTTATAGCTATTATTCTTATGTGTTTAGATTTTGCGTTATTAAGTATATTTTTAATTCTCAAAGATTTAATTTAACCCGTTCCGGTGACGACATTATTTAACTATGCCAATTAGTTTTATTATATTATTCTTTTCTTTCAATAGATAAAATGCTACAGATATTTTTGGGTTAGCAATTATTTAAAAAATAAGGGAAAAGAAGGAAGTTGGAAAATATTAAACAAATATCATAGCAAAAAACATTTTGGAGAAAGTTAGTAATGGAATTTATGGAGAACAAAAGGGGAACGGAAAGTCATCTGTAGTGAAACTTGGCAACAGTTAATTTAATTTAAACAAAAAAAAAATAAATATGTTTGTGAAAACATGATATTTGTGTAAACAAAAAATAACATACAAGAATGTGCTTTTACATTTAACACTTAAACTAAGTTTACTGTTTTCGTAGAAAAAAAAAATAAAAATAGGAATATAAACTAAACGAATATATACTGGCAAGAAATGCATCAATGATATAGAAGTAATTGATTATAACGAATTCCTTGAAACACCATTTCAAATTTAGGTTTCTTTGGCATGAATATATTTTAATTCAAATATTTTGAAATTGGTTTGTTGCATTCCAAAAACTTTTGTTGTTTGAATTTCAATTTAATTGTATTCTATAAAAAAAAATTCTTATAATAAGAGCTAAAGAAGAAAACATTATCGATTCCGGTGCAATACAGCTTAAGTTAACTTAAGGAAAAACGAATCGGTTTTTTTATATCAAAGTTATTTTTTAAACGTATCTTAAAAATATATATTTTATTTATTTGATAAATGTTTATCAATAGAGTAAAGAATGTGTATTTAAAAATATACTGGTTTTTTTACAACACCACTGGTTTAACTTTCCATAAACGCTGATCAGATCAACCTAATCTAGCCTGATCATTTTTCAGAGAGTATCTACACTATGCTTTAAATATAGGAGAGCTTTTATTTCACGAAAAATGCTTAAGAAAATAAAAGAGATACAAAAGGCAATACGGCAGTTGAAATTCAAAAAAAGTTTCAGGCAATTAAAACTCAATAACCAAACCATTAATCTCAAATTATTTTATAAACTACACATAATTTAAGGGACTTTGAAAAATCAACAAATCTTAGCAAGCTTTATGTCTATGACCTTATCTCCTAAGCAACTCGATACAAGACTATCATAGTTCTCGAATACAATACTTTATAACGTTCTTTAATACAACGTAAGTCTGATCAACAGTTACCTATTTATCCTAAGCACAATATTTTGCATATAAATGAACATAGTTTTTGCTGTGGAATGCAAACGAAAAAATAGAAAAACAAAACAAATGCTTCAGTTGAAAAACTTATCATATATACACTGCTAGTCATCAGGTTAGCACATCCCCCATAAGCTTAATAAAACTGATCTGGTCGTTGTTGTTTTCAACTTGCAGCTCACATTGTGTATCCTATTTTTCTTATCTTTGTATACTCTCTCACTGGCAAAGAGAACATGTAATGGAACGATACCGTTATACGGTTTATGTTATTTTTTATGGAAAAGTGACCTTTATTTTTGTGTCATCAGGTTAGCACATGCAAATTGTTTTTAGTTTATCTTCAAGAGTTAAACGCGTAGGCTAACCGCATTTTTGTTGCTGCTTAAGTGGTGTATTAAAATTAATATGGGTAAGAAAAAAATCGTTATCTGTGCAAGAGAAAGCTAAAATTAAAGCCTACAAGGATTCAAGGTTGTCAATATCGAAAAAATCGGTAGAAGTCGAAAAGTAATATCCGCATTCTTGAGTAATAAGTCAGGATATGGAAAAAATAATAAAGGCGGTAATAATAGAGTGATTTCTAAGACTGAGCAATTTTGAGAGAAGCATCCAACTGTCACAACTCGGCAGCAAAGATCAAAGCAAATGTAGGTGTTCAAGCGAGTTTTTCAACAATCCAAAGAGTGATAAGGAATGCCCCATACTTAAACGGAAGAAGAAACCCCCATTTAACGTGGCTCGAAAGGCAATGTGATTGGATTTTGCACAAGTGCACATGTCATGGAGTTTTGATTGGCGCTACGTTGGCTTTTCTGATAAAAAGAAATTTAATTTGGAAGGTCCAGACGGATACAATTTCTACTTTCACGATCTTCGCAAGGAGGAACACTAGTTGGATCGCCTTCATAGTCGGGTGGGGGTGTGATGGTGTGGGGAGCAATCTCCTACTATGGTACGTGCGACTTACAGTTTTTGGCAGCAAATATGAATGGAAGTATATACAAAAACGTACTTGAAAATGATTTTCCACATTTCAAAAATTTGTTTGGAAACTTACAATTTCAACACGACAACGCTCCGATCGTTAAGACATGGATTAAGGGACAAAATGTAAGTTTAATTCAGGGGCCGCCTTTACTCACCTGACATTAATATAAGAGAAAACGTGTGGGGGTTGCTTGCTCGTAAAGTTTATGAGTCTGGGAAACAATATTTCAAAAAACCAGAACTAATCGAAGGCATTAAACGCTCTTGGTCATCCATTCCTTGGATTATATTATATATAACAAGGGAGGATCTACACACTTTTAAATTTATTAAACACTGTTTTAATTACTAAATGCATAAGTTAAGAAATAAGTTCTAAGCTTAAAAGCTTCAAAAAAAAAAAAAAAAGTGATATGTGCTAACCTGATGACTCAAATTGAATTGTAATTTTGTGTGTTATTTTCTAAAAAAAAATTTAAAACAATATTAAATAACGGAAAAACAAAAATGTTTGTTTTAATTAACTAAAAATTAAATCGGCCATTAATAAAAAATAATATAAAAATCTTAGCTCATTTAGTTTGGTTGGAATCAGTTGCGCGAGAGTCTGTGCTAACCTGATGACTCGCAGTGTATAATAGTGCCCCCAAAACTACCAAACACTTAAAATATAAAAATAAAAGTTATACATTTCTAGTCACTTCCTTATTTTAAATAAATGAAAAAGCACCCAATATATTCATCAATGCATTTTTGCCAGTAATGGTCTGGAGACCAACGAAATTCAAGCTTTTATTACACCGGAAAGGATTAAAAACTTATATATGTAATAATAATAATAATAATAATCTAAAATTTCAAATATTATTATTGCATTCAAATCTCAAAAGCTGTTTATATATTTTATTTACAACTAATAAATTATTATGTAATAGTAAGCTTTTTAACTATACAAAAATATAAAATTTGTTTTTATTTAATTTTATTTAAATGCACTTTTATTAAAATCTACTAAAAGTAAATATACTACAGAGATTCAATAAAATTAAAAAAAAAAAAAAACAAACTATGTAACTTAAGTATAAAACTATGTCCCGCAAACCTCTGTTAAAGATGGAAAAAAGAACTTACAAATTAATTTTATACAAATTTAATTTTTAAGTATCTAGAATTTTAATAGTAATGATAAAATTAAATTCTAAGCATAAATAAAACAGCTTTATATGGAATAAATATAAAGATAAAATAGTGCACCATTTCTAATTGTAAAATGATAATAAGCATTTAAAAATTAATTAAGTACCCCTACTATTACATTTACAAAAACAAACTTTCAAATATTATAAATACGTTAAAAAATAAACAAGCCACTCAATTCAAAAGGAAAAAAAAAACAAATTCTACTTAAAGAGGAAAAATTATTATTAAAATTTAAATTTTAAATTACAAGCACCGTTTCTTTTTTAAATACTTGATTTTATTTTTTTTTAAATTTTATATATTGAATTCTTCTTTTGATTTGATTATTGTGATGTCATTTAAAAAAAAAAAAACAAACAAAAGTAGTTTTCTTTTGTTTAAAACAAACGTTAAATAAAAATAGTAAACTTAAGAAGAACAAGATGTATATGCATTCGGTTTCGGAACATATCATGATGATCACTCCGATGAGAAAAGGGAAAAATTCTCAAATGTCTTACCTTGTACGGATTCATCGTCAAGATCATCTGTGCTATTTGTCATTCGCCCTAAAATATTCATACAAACACAAACAATAAAAAGAGAAATATTAATTTTCTAATAAAATTCAAAGCTCACCTCTTGAGCCCTTAACTCCTCCACTTCCATTTCTACTATATAGGACACTTTCTAAATAGGCAAGACCATTATTGTTGACAATATTAAAACCTAAACATGTTTCAATTTGTTTCCAACGATGTAAACGTTCTTGAAGTTCATTTGTTACATCACTTAAAGAATTACGTGCTTCAACAATGGAACGATCAACATCATCGATACTTTTACCATGAGTCGATACAAATGCACCGACTAAACTCGAACGTTTCTTACGAAGCTTCTCACATGCTTCACGTGCTGATTGGAGTTGTTTTTCGGCGGAGACACGTTTTTTTAGATGATTTTTAGATTCGAGTTCGTAGGTGTATTGCAGCCAGGACTGCAATTGTGCTGGTGGTGCCCAGCAATTATCGACAAGTTCAATTTCGGCACGGGATAATTCAGAACGAAGCATTTCGATTTCTTTTTTCAATTGTTGAACTTCTAAGTCCGAACTTGAGGAAGTAAGTGATGGTGCTTCTTTGAGACGTCGTTCGAGATCCATTTTTTCCGTGGCGACATTCTCTTGTTCCATTCGAGCTCTTTCAAGTTCCTTTAAATTAAATTTAAAAAAAATAAAAATATTAACTTAAAATTTAAAGACAAAAGTTAAAGTTTAAGGCTTTTGCAGATGTTTTTTTTATAATTACTCAAGGACGACGCACGCTTAAATGTATTTAAATTTCTTAAGTACACTGGTCAACACTGGTTTTGTCACACGAACTTTGATAGCTAATTTTGTTTTGTCAATCTAGTCCCATTAATTAATCACAATTGCCAAGTGTCAATTAGCCTCAGTTTTGTTGTGATACAGTATAACTCAAAACTTGTACTACGCAGCAAATTAACAGAAGAGCTTCCAAGTAAACCGTTTTAAAAATATTTGTGGTTTCATTTTAACACCTTTTTGTTTTATCATTTTTTTGTTATTAACCCTGTGAACATGTTGAGGAAGTGTAACAATGATCCTATCTATTTATGTTATGTTGCGGAGAACTGACATTCAAAAAACAAAGACGAAACTTTACGAGTCTTGTGTTGGAGTGTTATCACCAATGTTTTGGTTTTTCTGTCCCATCAAGACAAATCTTATGCTCCTTGTGTCTGTTGCATAACAAGTGTGACAAATTCAACGGACTGGAAGAAAGGCGCACGACCAGAACTATTACTAGTTGCAACTACTCCTGTTGAGAATGACCATTCACACCCGTCTACTTCAGGTTAATGTGTTGACGAGGACGATGACTTTCAGTTTAAAGGAATCGCAAACGTGCCACATTTCATAACTCAAGGAGACTTAAATCATTTAGTTCGGAATCTAAATTTGTCCAAAAAATAATCAGAACTATTTAGAAAAATCTGCATGGAAGGCTTTTAAAAAAGTTGTTGCAAATTTTTTCGGTAACCACAAGAGTGATAGCTACAGTGAGTTGGTTAGCGAGCTGTTAATGACATATAAAGCCTTGGGTTGCAACATGTCACTTAAGATCCACTTTTTAAACTAGATTTTTTTTTTCTGACAATTTAGTGCCTGTCAAAGACTATTTATTTTTTCTTATGATCACTAACTAAAGCAAAAAATATCAAAAAAGTCCGTGTGGCAAAAAAAAAGTTAAAAATTTGTTGACCAGTGTTATTGTTGTCCCATCTTTCATCTCTAAATTACAAATATTCCAATGCAAAGGGAAACTTTGAGAATGTCAAACTTTGGAGCCTAAATTTAAGACATGATTCCAATATAGGGTTTATAGGACTAAGGGGATATGCAACAATTCAGTGAGTTGATCAACCAATTTTTCCACTGTTTAACAATAATTTATTAAGTTGAATAAATTAGCATACTGATTCAACGCATACATAGGTACATATTCATCTTTAAATTGAAATATGTACGTGGCTTATTAGGAACTGGCTTGCTTTTGTAAAAGCCGATTGGACAACGAAATTATGTAACCAAAATTGTTGAAAATGTTGCTATTTAAGTTTATGGTTAATAAATTATTTTGGACCCAGTTGCTGAAGCGTATAATTGCAATTATAACATCAGAAAATACTAAAGTCTAGGTGCTAACTCTCGGAGAATAATTTTAAGTTTCATAAATAATATCACAAAATTCACATACAAAATGCTCTATATTTTTGGTTATACTTAATAAACAAACAATAAATTATAACAAAACTGTTTTAAACAACACTGGTATGCAAAATTAAAGTTTAAGTTTGTAGAAAAATAACAATCTGCGCAATTTCCTAATATTTTACGTTATGCTCCATCAAATTTAATCGTTTCGAAGAATGACTATTTCCGACACCGATATCAATAAGCGAATGAATAGTCGATGGAAATTATTTTTGCTATCTCTAAGCTAAACTCTGTTAATAAGTTTTTTTTTTTAATTAAAATTTGAAATTTAACACTATGAATTCATTGGTTTGGAACATGTTGCCGTCGTTGTTGTCATCGATGTCGTTGTCAAATAATTATATTTTTTTTTCTCACACATTTTATTTAATGTGTATTTTAAAATATAGTTCATGGAATATGTTTTGGAAAGTTATTTGTCAAAATCACTTCACACAGTAGCAGGCTTGCCGAGCCGCAGTCTCACATTTGTAATTCGATACTATTCCGGAAGCATTTAAGTTTTATTTTTTTTGAGTGATCACATGATTTACTGAAATCTTCCTAAATTGTGCTTGTAGACTTGTAATCACCTTTTGCATTTCCTGTAAGCTTTGTTCGGCTCTTTGAAGTCCCTCCATGTCTTGTGCCATTCGGCGGAGATGTCTTTTTGCATTTTTATTTTGTTGGTAAGCATACCAGCAGCCAATAATTGCACTTAGAAGCAAGGTTACTAATATGTAGTCTTTCCATCTAGTTCCAGTTTCTAGTAAAAAAAAAAAAACACAAAATATTATTATTCAATTTAAAAGCTTCAAATACTTGCATAAGCGAGTTACTTACCTCTCGGTGGACCGAATAAAACTACATCCATGGCTTTAAGAGCAACCTTTTGCTTGTGGATTGGATCTTTAATCCCTAGCACGTTACCCACATAGTGCATATTATTAACTGCCAATCTGAAATGAGATGATCATTTGAGTGGTAATTAAGCTTGTTTTTGCTTTCTATTCATCGTTAACTTTTTTTTTAAATGCGAATAAGCCAGCTAGGCCAAATTATACACCTGTCTCATAGCTCTCGGACTGTGGAGTGTTCTCTAGATGATATAGGGTAAATTTAAACAAGTAGGGTAGGAGGTATGGAGTGTTGTGATTTCGAATTGTGAGATACAAATGATTTTACAATGCCAACAATTTTCGCAGAAAAGAGTAAAAAAGTGGTTTGTGTGTGTACATACGATACACCAGCATATTATTATTCTCTTAGAATAATGACTAACAGTTAACAGTAACTACAACAAGGTATATTGTGTTTAGTAAACAATAGTTGTAAGTTTTTTGTTTGTTTGTTAAATATACTATTGGGTGGCAATTAAGGTTTTTATTTACGCATTGACATTATTACGGGCGTGTGGAAGCACTTTACATTTATTAACTTTTACTTTTGATGTATGCACCGATGAATTTCCTAGTGTTAAAACGTTTTAGTAATTATATTAAGGAAATGTTAGGAAAAATAAATTAAATCAAGCTTCACTTTCATATGAAGACACTTCATAATTATAATTATATACAGGTGGAGCTATCTAGGGGTTTCATATTTTTCTTTTTCACGTTAGAAATCTTAACAGAAAGTCAGTAGTATAGCTTCGCCGAACGAAATAAGTTGCTCAACATTTCAAAAACGTTGGTAATATACATAAAGTTGTGTTCATAAAAATAGCAGTGCTCTCCAAATAAAACAAAAAGACCTTAAATAGATATAAACGTTATAAAATGTTTCATTAAAGTTCTAATAATTAACTTAAATATTTTATTCATAATAACATAAAATAAGTATTATTGATTTTTACCGTTAGTTTCATAACAGTTAAAACCGTTTTTTAAATATACTCGTATGGCTGTTCATACAAATAACACTGCATGACAAAGTACTAGATTTATTACTTAAGAAGTAAGAAAAACTGTAATAAGTTACATAAATGTATACAAATAATGTTAGCTTACAATTAGTACTTTGTTGAATAACCATTGTTTTTTATGACTGCTTCGCATCTACGTGGCATCGAGTCCACTAAAACCTGACACATCTCGATTGGTATTGCGTTCCACGAATCACGCTTCCCACAATTCTTTCGAATTCTTGGGTTTTAATTTATGAACTGCGTTCATATTCCTCCACAAATTTTCGAAGGGGTTAAGGTCGGGGGATTGAGCGGGCCATTCCATAACGGATAACTTGTTCTGCGCAAGCCATTATTTTGCATTTTTTGACGTATGCTTGTCTTGTTGGTATACCCAAACCAACGGTATTTCCTTTTCAGCATAGGGTAACATAACCTCCTCGATAATTTTCACATGCTCACTTACATCAATTATACCCCCGATGGGATAAATAGGCCCGACCCTCCTCCACCATGCTTCTCTGTTTTTATAGTGTACCGTGAATGGTTTGCTGCATTTCGGTGTCTTCTCACATATTCTCGACGACCCTTGGAGAACAGAACATTCCTCTATTTTTTTGTTTGCCCATTCTCTATGCACTTTGGCAAACTCATTCTCTTTGCCACATACCTTTTCGTCAAGAATGGTACCTTGCGTGGACTTCGGGCTGGTAACTTCGCTTCAAAAGACGTCTTCGTATTGTGACAGCGCTAACAGACAGTTGAAGTCCATTTCTTATTTTCCTAGAGCCTATGGAAGGGATCTGTTTTGCTAGCTGAACAATTTTTCTGTCAGTTCTTTCAGTAGTCATCCTTTTTGGACCTCGCGTTTTCGGTTTATTTTGCCCTTTTAAGGCGCTGCTGACCATTTTTGCTGAGCAGCCTAGGATGTCTTGAATATTTTGGTAGGTTTTTCCCTCCAAACACAGTTTTCTAATTTCTTCGGTGCAAAGTCTTGACCGTCCCATTGTTTATTTTTGAGCTAATATTTATTAATTTTTTATATGCTAGTATGTTTAACACTTTTTACTTATAAAATCAAGAGCACTGCTATTTTTATGAACATTCTATATCCAGTTTTAAATAATGTGTGTTCACCGGTAGAAGTAGAGTATAACTTCAAGCTAAAAGTCTCTAATATGAATACGAAAGACCGTTAGATGCAAGTAACATGTTAATTTTTTTTTTGTAAGAATTTCCGTCACTTAAATAATAGACAATCTAATAAAATGTGACCAGCACTGCTATTTTTATGAACAAAACTGTATATGTATATATTTAAAATGTATTTGTAAAAATTGTGTGATTTTTTTGAAAAGAAATTTCGACTGTAATGAAACACCCAACACTCTTAACGGTGGGTGTTACAGATCTCTATTAACCAACTTTTTTTTAAAAATATAATTGAAGGCATCTATTTGTCGGTATCATTAAAGCTTTCCGTGAGCTTTATATTTAGGTCCGTTCGCGTACTTTCATAAAAAAGTCAAATTTTACGAAATTTAACTAAATCCTGTTAGCGTACTTAAAAATTACGTAGTTTTCCATAAAAGAGAGAGCTCACGAAAGAGTAAAATATTTCCCCAACCTACGAATTTTAGCCCAAGAAATTTCTTTACGCGGATTTGTGAAATTTATCAAATTTGATAGAACTTCAAATAAATTAAATAAATTGCTCGCTTTTGCTATCACTTATAAAATTAAAAACTCTGTTCCCAAAGAACAGCAACAAGATTGTAATTTTCAAGTTTTTTTCATAAAAAAAATCAATGGATTAGCATGATTTTGCTTGAAGTTCATGATGTCTTAATTTATCCATGTACAGAAAAAAATAAATAAATTCTAAACACGAAATGAAACGATGATGTTTCAAAATGTGTATTTTTTTTGACAGTCAAATTGTGGACAAAATTTGTTCACTTACATTTTTGTAATTTTGTCTTTTTATGAGAGAATTTTACCCCCACTCTTTAAAATATCTCTTTTTACGAATTAAGGTGCAGAAAGTAAGCGAACGGATCTAGTTCGAAATTTCGAGTGACAGAATGCGCTACTGCAGAAACGTCAATACAAATTGTATCTGTCACTTTGACTGAAGTGCAAAATACAAAAACAAATTTTGATCATGACAAAAAAATCAATCTTATTAATGTAACTACTCAAGTATATACAGTGGTGGACAAGAATTTAGCACACTTGTTAAAGAAAATAAAAACCATTTAATTTTCAATTTGTTTTCTTATTATGAAATTAGTTAATAGTTATTTTATTAACATTACATACATATATGTACATACCACTATGTTTTAATAGTACTTAACCAAATATGTTTAAAATCTACAAGAAGAAAAAAGTATGGAATGTAGAAACATCAATTTTTTGCCTGGACACGAATTTAGCACATTCAACAGTTTCTTGATAAAATTTTACTCCAGTTCTAAGTTTTTCTTAGTATTTGGTAGGGAACCCTTTATTTAGCAGCACAGAAGCAATTCTTGTTGGAAAACTTTCAACCAAAGCCTCACATCGTGACTTTGGAATTTCATAACAAGTATTTTGAATATCCTGCCACAATGGTGTTAAACTGGTTGTTTTTTTTTGCTCAATGTGATGTTCAACATCAGTCCACAAATTCTCGATCGGGTTAAGATCTGGTGATTGTGCTGGCCACTTCAAAACGTCGATTTTATTCACCTCTAAGGCACACTTCACTAACTTTGAAGTGTGCTTAGGGTCGTTGTCGTGCATAAAATGTGTGACTAAATTGAAACTCAAATCCGAGATGTTGAAGTTTCATTCTCTATGTAGATATTTTTTTTTTTAGTTTAGAAATTGATTCATTTTTGCTTTCATAATGTGATTTTTTTAGTTTTATGAAGTACGTAGGTACATTTAATATTTAAATACCATAAAATGTGCTAATTTAAAAAGATTGAAGTTATTTGTTTTTGTTTCGTTTTTTTTTTTATTTATTATTATATTTAGTCTTAAGAGTTGCTTTTCAAAAATAAAAACTTTATGAATTCGTTAAATCATCTCTTATTTTATTTCTTATTCTTTAAGCCAAATTAGAATCTTCATTTGTTTCTAAAGGCTGTTCTTCCAAAGAGAAATGGTTCTCGTCTTCTTCTAATAATGCTTGTGTTGAATTAGGGTGTTCAACTCTGAACTTCAAACATAGATTGTGGAGAGCACAACACACGTTCATAATTTGGGTAACCTTCTCGGGTGGATAATGAAGTTCCCTGGCCGCCAAAAGACATCGGAATCTTGCCTTTAGGACTCCGAAAACGCGCTCAATTATTGATCTTGAAACTGAGAATTTTTCGTTGAATTTTGATTCCAAAGTTCCTTCAGCTGCCGTTCTGTACGGTGTCATAATCCAAGGCTCTAACGGATATCCTGAGTTACTGAGTTAAGACTTATGTCCATTTTGAAAGCAACGTTTGAGGTAAGCTCTTTCCGCACTATCCATTTTTATTTACATATAATTCTTTATTTAATTATTTTCGGAAAATATTGGTCGCCAAATCAACGTTTGTTTTTTTTCTTTTCTAAATTAACTTATGTCAAACATAATGCGAGACTCGTTCGAAATTCGCAAATTTGTTGGCTAAAAGGTTGGCATTACTGGCATTCGATTCTACTTTTATACGTAGTACCATTTGAAAGTAGAATCGGAAATGAGTTTCGAATAGAATCAAAAGTAGAATCGAGTTACATAGTAGGGCCCCAGACTTATTTTTTCATTTGAGCGCCATTTTCTTTTTGTCATGACTTATTAATTTTTTTTAAATATGGATCATAAAGGAATATTCAATTACCTCAAAAATTATTATTTTCTTTAAAAAAAAACACAAAAATTAAAAATACACTCTTTGATTGCAAAACGCCCTAAATTTATGTCCAGCTAAAAACAACGCAAATCACAAACAATCTTTTACCTATTTTTATTAATATATAAGGTTGTCATAGTAACAACAAAAAAAATGAACAGTTACTTGCAAGTAATAAAAAATTGAAAGTAGAAAAATACTTGTACTTTTTTCAATTTGCTAAATTTGTGTCCATCACTATACATACGAGTTTCCCTGACTTTTACTCACAAAACAAAAATTGCAGACGGTTTTTTCTTTGTTTTCTATTCGCATTTTCTAAAAAAATGAAACAATAATTTACCTTGGCAAAGCAGCGCCAGTAACTTTATGGGCTTTAAATAATTCCACATACTGTGGCAGTTGAACAGACTGAGCTAGCCAGTCGGTAGTCTGTTCTATTGTCCAGTTATGCACCTATAACAACAACAAAAAAAAAGTTTGTTAATTAAAGTACATACATAGAGATTATAATGTATAAATGAAAATATACCTCAGATCGAAGCCACGCTTCCCATAGTTCCTTGACTGAAATATGCATATCATCATTAAAATGAAATGCTTTCTGACGTTTCTCATATCCAGAGTCATACTTAAGCTCTTCCCTCAAGAACTGTAAATAAAATTAAAAACAAATAAGTTAAATATAAATAAGAATTTAATACAAAGTAAAATGTAAAGCCTTGCCAACCCCAAAAGCTAAGAAAATATATGTTGTTAAAGTGCAGTTGCCAAAATTCGAAAATTTCGAATTCGAATATTTGACATACAAAAGTACATTCACTTTGACCCTATAATTGTCCATTAAAATGTCTGTCAGTCATATACATATGTATGTACATTATGTACTTTATTAACATTAAAATAATGAATAAGCAAATAAATAAATAAAAACTAATTTAATATTTTGAATTTAAATTCCAAACATCATTCTCGAACATTGATTTAAAAATTTAAATTAATCACTTTAAAACATGTTGGAATGTTTTACAAGTAAATATGCTTTTGATGTTTGTACATTTGAGGAATACACGTTCCCCCATCAACATCAACGCTGTACTATGTATATTTGTAGAATATATATGTATGTATGTACTTTTGATGAAAGCCTAAAAAAAAAACCAACTGAAATATTCAAAGTACTCATTCATATGCTGAATGAGTGTGAAATGATGTAAAATTGTATATTAAAGATCACTAAA
Source organism: Eupeodes corollae (assembly GCF_945859685.1). NCBI lineage: Eukaryota > Metazoa > Arthropoda > Insecta > Diptera > Syrphidae > Eupeodes > Eupeodes corollae. Next base: position 24,287,307 of record NC_079148.1, on the reverse strand, counting down.
GGCTTAACCCAGATTATTTGTGCTGTTTCTTCAGTTAACTGTATAAAAATCATAACATTTTGAAGACTTATTGTGATTAAACATAAGAAATATGAATATGAATATGAAAATGAAAATGTCCTGCATTACGATTTTTATTTCTGAACATACCCAAAATCACTCCGTTTGTAATAGAATTGTTTGTTGAACTGAACTTGCTCAGTTTGTTGGTGGAGATAAATGGAACTTTTTAAACGTGACATAAGATACAATTTAATTTTATGGTGAACATATTATTACACATTTTTGAAATTTAAAACAAAAATAGTTTTCACACACAAAACATGGGTTAATTTCGTAACACAAATACTAGCTGTTGGGTGTTGCTTGAGAACCAACTTTTTTGATTACGTGTCAACCCAAGTACAACGAACAAACCTATTGTTTGTAAAGTTTTGGAGAATTCCAATTATTTAATAAAATTTACTTCTCCATATTTCTTTTTTCAAAGTTTTGTTTGGTTTTATCCCAATAATATATATTCGCAGTTTTATGAACTGTTTGTTTTAATTTTTTCGAAGTCAACTCGAACTATCAAACATGGATGTCACTTTCTCAATTACTATGATTTTGAGTAAAAAGTTCTGTCAACAAACCAATAAATCTTACAGCTACGTTCAAATCACAGTAAGCACCTATATATATTAATAAAAACTTCAAATAAGGTAAAATAATGTTAAAATTGATTAATTTATAGCTGGGGCGTGATTCGTAAAACAAATCTAGTGTGATTTCCTAATCATCAATCATTTTTAGCAGATCAGGAATGTATAGCTCTGTCCGAAAAAAAAAATACAACGATTCATTCCAACAAACTTATCAACTGTCCAAAAGGCATTTTCGAAACAACAAAAAAGTGTAAATTCATGAACTTGACAAATGTCTTCTACAGGTGATTAATGTTATATTTAGTATCTATCTTATACAAGTCGTGCCTACTTTGTTTCTTAGTTTCATTGACCACGCAGTTTACCTTCAGTGTACCACGTCATGGTCAACTTCACTGTATGTACATAGAATCTATTTCAGTTTTTCAAAATTAAATAACTATCATGAGATGTAGATAATGTTTGCTTGTGTAAACAACAAGCATTGGGTGTACACATGACATTTTTGTCGGTTTCTGCGTATATTATCCGTATCACAAAATTCATAATTTAAAAAAGTAGTAGAGCAATGACAAACATTAAAAACTCCGACAAAGTTTATTTATCAATTAATTCATTGTTATCAGTTGAAGGAGGGGAAATGCTGTATGTACATAATTTAAATTTTTATATTTCGATTTTTGAAAGAAGTAGCAACAATTTGTGTTTCTTTTTTTCAGTGAAATAACGCATTAATATTTTTTCTTAAAGAGCGCTAATTAAAATGTTATCTTCACAAATTGCGCAAATATGGAGGTATTGTATTTGTTATATGTACAGGGTACCGATTTATTTATACATTTTTCCCGTTCGTTTGCTAAAAAAAACAATAATAATTAGCTTAAAGCAGTATGCAAATTGGTGATCGTAAGCAAACACTTTTCAATAGAAAAATAATAATATTTTAAATTAACAAACAATATCTTTGAAAAGTTATTTACATATACAAAATGTACATGGTACATATGGACATGAATTAGATGATATATTTGCCAAACAGGTGGTATTTTAATAGCACTATGCGTTGTTTACTTAAAAATATACAAAGATATAATGTATATAAGTCAAAATAGAAATTATTAAAACACCAAAGTCAAATGAAACGTGCAGTTGAAGAAATTTCGAAGTGCTTTTGTTGAAAAAAAAACAACGTTACCATTAACAACGTGATAAACTTATGTAAATACACTTATATTTCAAGTTAGATTCATACGAATTCAATTTTTTACAAAAATATCGAAAAGAAGAGAGAATACATAAAATTACCGCAAACTCATTTTAATGTGAACTATTTTTTGTGGTTTTGTTTAATCAAATATCTTAAATCTGAAGTCAAAACATATTACAGCACAAATCGAATTTTTTGACTTATAGTATATTTACGTTACCAAGCTAACATCTGATATGACAGATTGAAAAATATGAAACGAAATCAGTGTAGTAGTTGCTTTGCAATATGATTGTGCCTTTCCTAAACATACCCTTAGTGAATTATATGGTTTGTCATTTGCTGTGTTCCAAACCTAGTTTCAAACAGTTTCAGCTGGAAGTTTTAGTCATTTATGGATGAAACACAAGAACGCTTCAGTTTCGGATCTGTCTGCGTTACAATGGGCCTGCTTCGAAATTACTTTGAATGACAAATCTAATGTGACAATTCTAACTTGGGGTCTCCATTGAACATTTCCGATGACAGCGGCCTGTCATCAGATAATCCAATAGAGACCAACAATCCAACATCCAGTCCATGATCCGGTCATCGCAGTTTGGATTTTTCGAGTGGATTAAGATCCTGTCATCAAAATTGACGTTTGTGTTGCATGTAGTGGTGAGCGTCTATTTTCCACAGTCTTTTTAAAATTAAAATCTCATTTCGTTTAAATTGTCGTCCAGTATCTAAATTCATTAATTCAAAGTTATCTTTACTAGGCACAAAACAGCTTCAAAGCTGTCGACCGACATCCTACGAAAATTCTTATAGTTTGCACCGTCCTCCCATAGTAAGATCTTGAGTCTGAAGGTGCACCAAATCATGAAGTTCTCTTACTTTGAGAAATGGATTCACCCAAAACATGTGTTTTCTTTTATTCTCTTCAATGGTAAGCTGTTGTAGTCTCTCCAGCTTCTTAACCAGAATTCATTTTTTTAAAGGCCTAATTTTTGTTTACTAAAATGCATTTTTTTGTATCTAATTTGTTTGTTTGTTTAAAATCAGCAAATTTTAACTAGGGCTTTTGTTTGAAGTCACATTACGTTCTCGTCCTTACGATTGTCAAACGAAACGTTAGGTTAAAGCTTCATTGCGATAGCATGCATTGAATTTCTATGGCTGAACTTGTAAACGTCAGGCGAAGTCGAACCTGAAGCGTGTTTGTGTTTCAAACATTATTGTACGAAGTCGTTCCACACTTCAAAATAGAGCACGCGCGAGAGAGTAAAACATTTCCCCTTTTTGCCAGATTTAGACGCTAGTTATAGCTATCATTGGCTTTCATCATTGAAAACAAACATTGGAATTTTTTGGCAAGTCGCTTATAGCTGTCATTGAAAAAAATTTCCTGATTGAAACCCACCGAAAAATGTTTAATGACAGAAAACTATCATTGGAATTGTGTGAAATTGGAACACAAAACAGTGGAACGATTCGTTTCAATTTTGAACATAAAACTATCATTTGTTGAGGCAGATGAATTTCTGTCCGGAAAATAGACAAATTAATTCGCAATTATATTTTGTTTTCTCAAACAAAATTCTTTGTGTGATTTCCGATCGAACATTATATAATTTTTATTTTTAATCAAAGGGAAACACCGTTAAATATCGTTAAAAAAATTTTCCGGATCGATTCCAGGTATAGCTTTAACTGGGCCCTAAGTCAGAGGAATTTCTTCTGGCAATTTCTGGATTGGCTATTAAATTCGATTTGACGTTCACGGCAAGTAATGACAGAAGAAAAAAAAACGTGTGGCCTATTGACTAAGGGTTGCCCAAGTAATTCTTTTATTTTCATTTAGTTTTGGTAAATGTGAATATTGTTCATATTTTTAAGTTTCATTAATTAATAAAACAATTTTTATAAAACGTATATCTTTTTAAAAACTGTTATTGAAGAAATTTGTGGTAAAAAATTTACATTTAAGTTTTATAATTTATCGAATAAATGTATTTTAATTTAAAATATATATATAAGTTTACTTCTGTTCATATTTATTTTATTGAATTCTCTTTCATGATTAAGTAGATTGAAATTTATCAATGATCTTCGATAACTCTGTTTTTTCTGAGAGTATTTCACCTCTTCTCACCAAATTTGACCAACTTTTAGTGCAGGAAATGTTTGGAACACAGCTATTACATGGTATTCACTGAATTCACTTAAGCAGTATTCACATGAGCGCGACCAACGAACGACGAATAAATTACAAAATGTAAGTTTATATACGTTTGAAGACATATTTTCACACATATTCTTGACAAAACGATAGCAATATAGTTTCTATTGGATTTATGATGCATACTTTTACTTTTCAATATCATGTATTAATAAATTTAAGAAAACAAATTTATTCATCGCGAAAAAAATTGTTATTGATACGAGCTGTCAAACTTTAATCGCGCGTACTTAACCTAAAACAATCATTTTTGCTTTGGTTTCGGTGGTGAATGGTTTTCATTCGCGACTAATTAAAAACTCTCATCTAAAAGAAATGTCAAAATCGACGAATATTCGTTCATTCGTTGGTCGTGCTCATGTGAATAGTGCTTTATCTGTTGAATTCATCTTATTTTTGTTTAGATAACGGGGTAAACTCTAAAGGATAAAACTGCATTCTAAGACTAAACAAAATTTGAGTATATTTTTCCTATGGAATATTATTATCACAAACCAATTTAAAAAGCTTTAGATAACTGATTTTATCGTACCATAGGCTGCGTTCAGTCTCAGACAGATTGTGCACCGGATGCCTTTTTGTTAGTGTTTTACATGTAAAAGAACAGCGCGTATGTCAAAAAAGAAATCCAAAGTAATCCAAGAATTACTGGTATAGTGGTATTAAGTACGACAGGACAGCTGATTCAACATACCAAGAAAGTCGAAAATTGATTTCAAATAGTTAAGTTTTTCGTTACAAATCAGGTAAATTATTAAAATTATCTATTGATTTTTACAATAATTTTGTACCTTGAAATCTAAATGTTTTTCTGCTTTTTGTAAACAGTAAAAAATTGTCTTTATATTTTGCCAATCTAAAAATTCAACTATCTTGAATAACCTATCCAAATCGAGATTGAACGCAGCCATATAAATATGTTTCATTTTTTACCCGTCAAACTTAAGTGCAATTTTTAAATGTCAGAATTGATTGTTTGCCATTTAGGATAATGGACAATTTTAAAATAGGACAAAGCATTGAAGTTATTAAAATTCACTAAAACGGGGTGAGGCGATCATTGTCACATTCCACTGTCTATGCAAGCTTATCGAATTTATGTGGAGAAATTTGAAATAAGCAAAAACATTACTAAAGTCGAAAGTCTTGTACATCATCGGAATTTACGCGCAATGCTACTGCAAGTAAAGGTTTTGCTTACGATCTAAATTTATTGCTTTTTTTTTTAACTGAAATACTACCTAAAATATGAAAAATTGTGACAGTGAAAACTGAACAGAAAACTGCTGCAAATCTACAATAGGCAGGTTCGGACAACATGAGGGACTTCATTTACAGTGAACTACATGTTTTTACTGCTCAGTTCATAAAGAAAACATTTATATTTTGAAAGAAAATATGACAAAAAGTACGACATTAATTTTAAACTTGAAATATCTTTTATTTGCAGAAAGTACGTACATCATTATTATCTACAAAAAAAACTTGCTTACCCAGGTCACAAATCCAAGTTGCGTTTTGCATTGTAAAGAAAAAGTACTTATTCGTTTTTTTATAAAAGGAACCCTTTTACTCACAACTTTAAGTGAAATTGTAAAGTTACATTGACATAATATACATGGACTGCTAGTAGCCAACTTCACGATGGCTCCACTTTTAACGGACAAAACACTAGCGCAAAGAGGGCTATGCGGAAAAATTGTGTAACATTTACATTTAATACCCACAGCCACTGCTGTCGTTATTGCTACTACAGTAGTAGTATTTTACTATTTTCAGAGTCAACTGCTACTCTACCCACGGACGAAAACTACTCCCCAAAATAAAACGGAAAGGAAATTTGTATTTGGTTTACAATAAAAACCAAAATTTAAAATATAATGCCCCATTAATATTGCAACAGCAGAAATAAAATTTTGACATATAAGCCTTATAAAACATAAAAAAAGAAATTCACTCAGGGTGGAAATGGTGAATGCCCTACTAACTGCTAAGGAACTTCTTAAAAACAGTTTCACCGAAAAATGGGAGCCATCGAAAACTTTAATGGAGAATAACAAAACATTGTATAAGGCGCAAGTTATAGCAAACATTGGAATTTTTTGACAGGTCGTTTATATATTTTATCCTTAAACATTTCTGTCATAGAAAAAATTTCCCGATTGAAATCCACCGACAAAATATTACTGACAAAAATCTATGATTAGAATTGTGTGAAATTGAAACACAAATCAGTGGAACGATTCGTTTCACTTTTGAACATAAAGTATCAGCTGTTCAGGAAAGTGAATTTCCGTCCGTTGTAGAGAAAATAAAATTCTTTGTGTGATTTCCGATGGATGATTATATAATTTTTTCTTCTTATCAAAGGCAAACACCGTCTGGATCGATTTCAATGGTAGCTATAATTTGCCCCTTTTAAAATTTTTAAAACGACAGCACTGATCACAGTAAAAAAAAAAACATGGCATCGTTTGTCTTCAACTAGATGTCAAAACTTTCTATGTCAGAAAAAGCTTATCTAATACAAACAGATGTCGCTAAATATTTCATAACTTTTTTTGTTACTGTGCCTGGAAGGGGTAGGTAGTTAATTTGTAGTGGAACCATTTTTATTCAAATTTTGTATGGAAAATTCACACCAGTTAACAAACAAATCATTCAGTAATAAAGTTAAGCTTTCAGTTAAATAAAAAAAACATTAAACTGACATTTTGACGTAAGTAGACTTGACTAGCGTGATGGTTAGTGCGTTGGACTGTCATGCAACTGGTCTTGGATTTAATCCTTGCCTGTGCCACCTAACTTTTTTCACGGGTACTGACTCTTGCGAAGGAATTGACAAATTCTCCAAGTGTAATTCTTGTCATGAAAAGTGCTTTCTCAAATTAGCCGTTCGGATTCGGCATATAAACTGTAGGTCCCCTCCATCCCTGCATTTACTCGCATACAGAAATGGTTGAGAGTTGTAAGTCACTTGGCCCTGGTTCTTCATGGACTTTTGCACCACCTAATTTTTTTTTATTTTATAGACTTGACTTAAAATTAAGGGAGATTTTTCTTGGCTAACTTTCCAATAGAATTGTCTCAATCAGGAACTAGAAACTTGCTTTACCTTCAAGTCTCTTGTCGTTTGAATCTGTACAAACTTTATAATAAAATAAAATTTGTATCGAAAATGTATCGCTTTGTGTTTTTTAATTATCTTTTTTCGCCAAACGAAAAAGCTACCCAATTTGACATCTGTCAAAAAACTAAAATCTTTTCTGGCGAAAGTACGAGCTGAATGATTTTTCCACTCCACTCAAACTTCACTTCTCATACTCATATTCATTTTTTTGATATAAATGTGTTCAAAAATTAAAAAAAATAGGTCAGTTTATTATAGGAACAAAAAGATTGAGTACATGTAATATAATTTCACACAGCATAGTGTAAACAGTCCTGCTATTCATTTCCGCTTTCATGTTTTTATTTCTCATCTATCAAACTTGCTGTCATTATACCACCTCTCACACTATACTAACAAAATAAGAAAGAAAAATTAGAAACAATAAGTAAAGTATTTGTATGACACATTTGGCTATATTCACCTTCATGATCTACATTTTCTTTTTATTTCAAGTTCATAAAAATGTTTCATTACAAAAATAGAGGGAAATATACACAAATAATGAATATAATATGTATTACTGTATATTTAAAAATATAATAAAATCATGACATATACTCACATCATCTGACTCACTGAGATCAATGTTGCCATTGTCATCGTCATCTAGCTGTCGATGCAATGTGCGTATCGCTTCCATTCCCAGACGATCCTGGATGTTGCCACTATAGCAATCTAGGTCGTCAGCATGACAAGCGCCATCTGCTGAACCGCTTCCCAGAGCACCTTAAAGAAATTAAACGAAATACTAAATTAGAAATGTTATTAAAAAGTTGAAAAGTGTTTAATTAAAATTGAAATTATTAGAAAATTTTGAAAGTGTTTTCGAATTTCGCTTGTTTCATCTAAGTTTTTAACACAAAAGTGATTTTATTTCAACCAAAAAATATATATTTGGTATTTTTAAAAATTCAACTTTAGAAAAGCTTACGTAGTTATTTTCCATGTTACTGAAAAAATAAAAAGCTCTTCATCTTAATCTTCCTCGTTTTCTTTTCTTTGTATAAACAAAATAAAATGACAGGTTTGAATTTAATGCTTTTTAAAGTAAGAAAGTTTGTCGTGTTAAAGAAAAAAATAATAACAATCTGTGGTTTTATTCATTTAAGAATAATTATTTTCATGTAGTTACGATGATTGATTAAATGGATTTGAATTTTTGCCAAATAAATTAAAATGTATTCAAATTTCAAAAGAGATTTAGTGGAAACAAAATAATTTTTATCTGTCTACTTTATGTTGTTATTTTATTCTATCCTCTTTCACTTACAATCGTTTATAGATATACATTCAAACACATACAAAAATGAAAATGTTTCTTGATTAGATTATTTTATTTCCTTATATTAAATATTACTTGGTTATAAAAATGTGTACGAACACACAAGGCAATTCGTTTCAATGGGATTTAAAAGTTATCTCAGATGTGATTCACTCAATACGCGTAGTCCTAAAATTTTGTTTGTCTCCAGGTCAATAACCGCAATAGAACAGTCAGAAAAGCATGTCTTTTTTTACTTACTTTTTTTAGCTTACAAGCCAAGACTTTTGTATCAAAAAAAGGAAAGACAATAATGAGCACTGGACCGTATACTCCACTTTCTTTTGACTCTGAACATAATGTTGGTTTATGCAAGGGGTTATATTTTATCTTGAATAACCCACTATTTAGACAGCTGTCACTTTTGCAACTGTAATTTTAAATTTGACAAATCAGAATTACGCTATTACTACTTACTTGCTTAAGGTGGCGCTACAGTCCGGGGCGGACCTGGGCCTCAACCAACATGCGTCTCCAGCCAGCTGTCTCCAGTTTCGCACGCCAAGTTGGTTGAGGTCCTCTCCCACCTGGGTGCGCCACCTGAGATCTGAGTCGTGGTCTTCCTCTACTGCGCCGTCCCTCGGAATTGGATTCAAAGACCTTCCGGTCTGGAGCGTTGATTTCCTTCCGCTCTACATGACCCAGCCATCTAAGCCGTTGGACTTTAATTCTGCTAACTAGGTGTCGCTGTACAACCCGTACAGTTCGTCGTTATATCTTCTCCTCCATTCTCCATCTATGCGTACGGGACCGAAAATCACCCAAAGAATTTTTCTCTCGAAGCATCCTTAGACGCTCTCATCTTTCTTTGACAGGTTCCAGGCCCCAGCGCCATAAATGAAAACCGGGATGATGAGTGTCTTATAGATGGTGATTTTAGATGCTCGAGAGAGGACTTTACTTCTAATTTGCCTTCTAAGTACAAAGAAGCAGCGATTTGCAAGAGTTATTCTTTGTTTTATTTCAGCGCTGGTGTTGTTGTCTATGTGAATAGCGGTGCCTATTTAGACAAAGTCCTTAACTACCTCAAAGTTCTAGCTGTCTATGGTGACGTTTTGTCAAAGACGTCGTTGCTCAGTGTCCTCTTTTGATGACTGCATATACTTGGTCTTGCCCTCATTGCCAACTTAACCTATCTTCTTCGCTTCCGTCCCAATGCTCAAAAACTCTCCACTGACATCCCGCTTTGATCTTCCAATTATGTCAACATCATCTGCGTATCCGAGTAATTGGATGGACCTTTGGAAGATTGTGCCTCTAGTGTTGACGGTTGAGTTTTGCACAATTCTTTCCATAACGATGTTGAAGAAGTCGTATGACAGTGCATCGCCTTGTCTAAAAACTTTTTTGACATCAAATGCATCAGTGAGATCTTTTCCGATCTTTTCATTGTCCATCGTCATTCTGCACAAACGGATGAGTTCGACAGGGATGCCAAAACTAGACATTGCTCGGTAGAGCTCTTCCCTCTAGATGCTGACATACGCGACTTTAAAATCGATAAATAGATGGTGGGTATCGATTTGAAGCTTCTGGGTTTTTTGCCAAGATCTACCGTAGTGTGAATATTTGGTCGATAGTGGACTTTCCTGGTCTGAAGCCACACTGATAAGGACCAATCAGGTTGTTGACGAACGGCTTCAGACGTTCACATAATACGGCAGAGAGGATCTGATGCCTCTGTAGTTGGCGCAGTTTAGAGGGTCTCCTTTCTTATGTTCCACTGATCGGACATGCTTTCTTCCGACCATATTTTGCAGATGAGTTGGTGCATGCTCCCTACCAAGTCATCGCCTGCTGCTTTTGAATAGTTCGGCAGCGATGCCGTCAGCTCCAGCAGCTTTGTTTGACTTAAGTTTAGATATAGCTATCTTCACTTCGTCAAGGTTAGGTAGGCGGAATTGTTCATCTTCGTCGTCGAGGTTGAGTGGTTCTATCTCCCTTACAGCGGAATTCGGTTCGTCATCGCCGTTATATAATTTGAAGAAGTGGTCTTTCCATATTCTCAGCATCAACTGCGGTTCTACTACGATGTTCCCCTGATCGTCTTAACAGGCTTCGGTTCGTGGCTGGAGGCTTTTTTACCTTTTGGTAAAATTTACGAACCTCATTCCTGTTGTGACATCCCTCTATCTCCTCGATCGCGCGCTTCTCAAGCTCTCTTTGTTTCCATCTAAGAAGCCGGTGTTCCTATCTCCGCTTCTGCTCGTAGAGCTCGCGAGCAGCTCTAGTCCTTTTGTGCAGCGGCGTTTTGTATGCCTGTTGTTTCGCTGCGTGCGCTTGCCGGCATTCTTTGTCAAACCAGGGGTATCGCTGTGGTGGTCGTGTGAAACCTAGCACTTCAGAGGCGGAATCTCTGATGGCTGCAAGGCAATGTTGCCACTGGTTTTCAATGCTTAATGCAGGCAGCATAGGACTCCTTAAGAGGTTATTAGAGACTCGATCGGAAAAGGACAAGGACTGGCAGTCTCTTCCGATTGTAGCTTTCTAACGTCAAATCTTCTCACAGTACTTCCTTGTTTTGGCTTGGATCGGGATATCCGTAGACGTACCTTTCCTACAACGAGGTAGTGGTCCGAGTCAATGTTGGCCCCTCGGAATATTCGGATATCCTGTATACTGGAGAAGTGTCGTGTGTCGATCGCAATGTGGTCAATCTGGTTGACGGTTGATTGATCAGGAGATTTTCATGTCCCCTTGTGGATATTAAGATGTGTGAACTGCGTTCTAGCTATCAGAACGTCTCGCCCCGCAGCGAAATCGATTAGCCTGAATCCGTTGTCGGAGGTGGTGTCGTGCAAGCTCTCTTCCAAGCTTGGCATTAAAATCCCCTATAAGACAATTTTAATGTCATTCATTCACTGCTCATATGTCTTGTTCAAGAGCTCGAAGAATATGTCTTTGGTGTCTTCATCTTTCAACTCTTTTGGGGCATGCGCGCATATTAGGCTTATGTTGGCGAATTTAGCCTTGATGCGGATTGTCGTGATGCGCTCGCTCAAACTGTTGAAACTCAAGACTTTTTGCCTGAGTCTACTTCCAACAACAAATCCACGCCCAAATATACGCTGTCTTTGTTCTCGGAGGCGGTCGCCGTAGTATATTCGCAGTCATTTAGTTTGCGTCTGCCCAGTCTATCCCATCGCACTTCTTGGATGGCGGTTATATCTGCCTTGCAGCAGTTTAGGGCTTCAGCTAATTGTTCGGCTGTACGTGGTCTGTTAAGATCCGAAGTTCGTTGTCCTTATTTCATTTGCGTGGGCTGTCAACAGTGAATCCGTCCGTATCCGAGGCTTGTTGGTGCTTCGCAACTAAAGCTATTGTTTACGTGGCCAGAAAGTCACCCCGACGGCACAACCCCTAACGCTATTACTATTCCTATTTTCTATTAGTGTTCGTCTGTTCATTTTCTAAAACTTTAAAAAATGTCACTTGAGTCCAAAAAAATTCTTATCAGTTTTTTGTTGCTTTTTGTAAGTTTTCGTGTTTTGTAAAATAAATTGTCAATTGAATATTTCTAAGAAATTAAATAAATTTTATGAACCATATTTTGAACTATGATGATATGGGTTTGATTTTATAATCTGTTTTCTTTCCTGGCGTTTTTAGTCAAAAACAATTTTTAAATATATGTATGTATTTATAGATATCATAAAAAGTAAATTAATTTAAAATGTTTTTGGTGGAAGAAGATTTTGAAATGTTTGAGGATTCAGGGTTTGTAGGAAAGTTAAAAGTTTTAAAACTGGAGCAAATCCTCTTGAAGAGGTGGACGATGGTGAATTTTACTCCAAGTATAGATTTGATATAACAACTGTTGAAAATCATCTTACTTCATCGAAGAAATCAATCACACTTAAACAGGTTACTTTTGCCTTTGGTTGGACTGCCAAGATCAACACGCTCCTTTTCTGGACTATGCTAGTCTTAACTGTCGCAACCTTAGATACCCTCCTGAGTACCCACAACCACTGCCACCAACCTTCACACCCAACGAACAGTTGTAGCGTTGTAGCTGCTTCTGGGTATTGAAGATGCTTCACGGGGAATATATCTATTGCAGATATTCAATAATTTAATGCACATTTCATTTAAACTTTTTCACTAAACAATAATTCTTTTATGTGGTAGAATAAATTTTTAATATTATTCGGTGTTAATATCCAAAATAGTTGCAACGAACTTAAACTTTAATGCAAATAAACCACGGCGAGTTATGAAAACAAAATTAATGAAAAAATAAAATACAAATTCAATGTTGTCACTTTGACATTTGCGAAAATATTAAGGTATGTTTGTTTTGTTTGCTCCACAATCTGTCATTACTTAGATGTGTTCATGTTTTTATTTAATAAAATGGTTTTAGCATGATTCTAGTTAGCAAAACAATAAAAAGTGTTTAAAATTAGTGAAAAGTTAGTGGATTACAATGTATATAGTAAATCGTTAACCAGTATCGTGCTAAGGCCTTAATAATAGGTTGTTTAAAATTTTGCGCCAGTATCTTTTAGTCGAGAATCAATTTTAGTAATGTCGTCTTTAGGTTTTCATTTTTTAAAAGAACTTTGTGTTTGATTTTTTTTCAAAATTTTGCAAGATGTCAAAAGCGTTATTTTTCATTAGATAAAAGTATTCTGGAAGCAATATCATATTTTGGTTGTTAACACATATTCAAGGTGATAAATGTTCACTTTTTTTAAATTATTGTAAAAAAACACCCACTCAATTTGTTTTGAAATCTTTTATGCATCTTTCGTGTTAATACACTCCTCGCCACATGAATAGGACACCCCTCAGGTTTTTTTTCTATAGTCCATAGTTTCCAAACCAAACATGCTATAGACCTATTTTTTTTTAATTCCAAACCAAACATGCTATAGACATTTTTTTTTTAATCTTAAGTTCAGTTAATTGTTTTTATTTCACCTGAAAAACAGATTTAAATCGAAGGATTTAAGTATTAATTAAAAATTATTCATCAAAAACAAGCAAACTGCGAGGTCCAAATTTCACACCACTTGAATAGGAAACTTGTAGGATATTAATTTATTCACGTAATGCAAAAATAATCAATCGCGTTAACAAAGATGCATCGCATCAAATAATTTAATATAAGTTGCTTTCAGTTAACGACCTGAACGCTTTCGATTTTCAAACTCTGAACGCGTCCTAAATTTTGAATGTCAAAACGTTTCCTTCTTACTTCTTCCTTCTTACTCTCTTTCTTAAAAACTATATATGGATTCAGAATATTCTCGACTTGTGTGCTGGACGCTGGTGCAACAAAGCTCCCAACCTAAAATCTAGAATTAATTTAAAAACTCATTGATTGATGCATTAAAGTTAAACGATCTTATTTACTCGTGTTTTATTTAATTAATATATCGTGTTGATAAGAAAATCGCCACGACAAAAACAATTTTAGAGTTTTACTTTTCTTTGGAATATTTTATTTAACAAACAAAAATGTTTTAATAGTGTGTTGAGCAACCTTTCTGCTACAAAACTTCACGAAATCGAGCTCCAAGCCAATTCGATGGCTTGGGTTAGTTGGGATATAGTTGAATATTGTCTTCCTGATCCGTATACTTGACGTGTCAGCCATCCCCAAACATTTTCTATGATATTCAAGTCCGGTGAGTAGGGCGGCCAGCTTAATAGCTCCACATTTTGGCTCTGTATATACGATTTAGCTACCCGGGCTGTGTGTATTGGGCCATTATCATGTTGATAAATCCAGGGAAGAGGTCCAAAAAGGGTTTGAAAGTATGGAAAGGCCTCTTTTAATATATCATTGTGAGACAACGCATTCATTGTTGTTGACACAAAATGTAGTTTGCAAGTGCCATAATAGGATATAGCTCCACAAACCATTACACCTTCAACTCTGCTTTGTAGCCGGTCCAGGTAATAGCTATATCCATTGGTACCTTCTCGATGCGACTCAGAAGTCCAGGTAACATGTGCGCTACAAAAACTGAGGCGTTGCTTTTTTCGAACTGGGTTAAGGGGTGGCTTCTTCTTGATTTTAAGTCTTTTTATGTGTTTAGCTTTCGAAATAACACGACGCATGGTTGTTAGATTTGCTTTAACACCACATTTTTCCCTAATTTTTGCCAAAGAGTCGTGAGAATTTAACGCTTTTTTGTTGCCTTTCCGTATTAGTAAGCACACTGTGTGCGGTTTTTCATGTTTTTCCCATATTTAAGCTCATTACCTAAAAATTTGGATATCACGTGTCGACTTCTCTCGACTTTTTTAGCTATTTTGGCAATAGATAAGCCAGCGTCCTTATATATGCTTTGATTTGTCCTTTTTCCGCCTTGGTCAACACTTTTCCACGACCCATTTTACTTTTTTTTAAATTAAATAATCGAAATTTACAAAATAGCTCGATCAACGAAAAATACAATTCCACGTGACAAAGATAACTATTAAACTAAATGTATGGCCTATTCAAGTGCCGCAAAAATATTGCTTTAATTTAGACGAAAGTTAACATAAAATAGAGAAAAACAATATAACGGCTTTTTTGCCGAACTTGCAATTTGTCATAGAGAAAGAAGAAAAGAGTTGCAAAAAGATAACGGACAAAGTACCATTATTTTATCATTCCGCTTTTGAGTTATAAGTAAAGTAAAAATAGTTACAGGGTGTCCTATTCAAGAGGGCGATGAGTGTATATGTAAAACAAAATTATTTCGGACGTACGGAATTAAAATACTGCGCCCTTTTTTGACGTAATATTGATTTGTATAAGTGGGTTAATTATGAATAACCCACTATTTAGACAGCTGTCATTTTAGAAAACTGTCATCATTACATTTGACAAATTAAAACTACGCCATTACTGTAACGATACATGCTTCAACAACGTAATGATATTGTTAAAATTTTTATTATTACTTCAAGACGGCAAGAATCATTTTTTGACCGTGTTTGTGTTTCAAAAAGGTGATCACAATACGTCATCGAGGTCTTGTGATTTAATTCCAATAGGCTTTTTTGTTTGGGAGACACGGGAAAGAAAAAGGAATAAGCCAATGCTCCACAGTCGATTCAAGACCTTAAAGATGGAATTTCTAAAGTGCCAGTTGGTCATGAAAAGAATATAACCGTTGCAGTGGCAGCCATTTGACCGTCAACTGTGTTCATATTTCAATTGTATTTCATGTTTTGACAACATTTAAAAATAGAATACAAATCACAAAAAAAAGTGACATATAACTTTTGCAGTATCAATGACTTGACTGTCATTTAAATTTTAAATCACTTCCACTTGAAACGTGTATAGGAATAAAACTGAACGAAACAAAAAGGCAAGACATTTTTTTTCTATACTATAGATTTTGTTTGTCGTCGTTTGTTTTTCATTTCAATTCAAAATGGATATATAGGTCTTTGTTATTACGTACATATACTTTTGACATGGCAAGACAACTTGAACAGTTGGTTATTGCCTTAGAATTGTAAATATAATAAACTGTTATGGCAACAATTTTTCAAACATTTTCCAGACACAACCGTATTTGTTCACTGCCATACCGGCAACAACGAACGAATTCGCGTTAGAAAACCGGTTTAATTTTTTTATCTAACAAAGTTATTGACAGAAGAGATATAATATCTATAGAAATACGTACATATACATTTTATTAGGTACATTATACGCACATGATCTTTGTTAAGGTTATGTTATTGAAAATTTGCAATTCAAGTCTAAGGTGTACTTATATCGAGGTAGGTAATTAATGTGATTTTTTTTAGATATTCTGAGATAGATACAAGCAAAATATGATTCATTATACATATATGTAGTTAGATTTTGAAGGTTATTTAATTAATTTTAAGTATGTAGACTCTTCATTGTTATTTTGTATGAAACCCTAGGTATACCCTAATCAATTTTTCGTTAATTAATTTTATTTAAGCTCGTGTTCACTTAAAAATCTCAGCCAACAGAATAGTTGTTAATTACCAAAAAAAATATATAATTTAAATGAAGAAATGAAGAGCGCGCCATCTGTAATGTCGGTAAGTTAGTTTTCATTACAGAAATTACAGTTTAATTTGCTGTAAATTTGGCATGTTGATTTTGTTAAAAAGTCCAAAAGTCAAAGTAACCTAATGTTCAAATTAAAGATGGATTCCGTAGTGTATTCCGGAAATAATAATCAAATACTTGTTTAAGATATTAGACTTCAATGTCTTGTTTTTAATTCACTTTTATTGGTAGTTATAATTCATAATTAGGTTAAGTACAACATAGGTTATGCCATAGACAATGTGTTTCACAAGAATGATGGATAGGTCCATCATAGACACACCATATAAAGACCAGAATCTTTCGTACGTTTTTCCCTCCAACACCCATTTCTTTACATTGTTGTATTTGTAATTTTGACATTACGTCCATTTTGAAATGTGAAATCCAACAACAATTCGATGCGGTGCATTAACTTGTTTTGACAGGTTTTTTTTATTAAACTGCTGTGGTGAGAATTTTAGATTTGATTTTAGCTGTCAAATGAAGCATTTGTTGTTTTGTTAATTTGTTTAAAAATGCAGGATCCAAATAAAGATTCTGAATGGAATGATGTCTTTCGTGCAAAAGGTATCCTTCCACCCATGCTCGAGAATGCCATTGAGAAGCGAACTGGTGGTGAGAAGCAGAAAAATATCGAAGACATGAACATGGACGAATCTGAAGACTCCCAAGACGAAAGTGTTCGCGAGGAATATCGTTACAAACGAATCAACGAAGTGACAAAAACTGGAGAAGGTATGTGGGTTGTGTTGCATTTGTACACAAATAGTGTGCCGCTCTGTTCGCCCATACACCACCATATGCAACAGTTGGCCATAAAATTCCCACAAATTAAGTTCCTGCGGTCGATAGCCACCACCTGCATCCCAAATTTAACAGAGAAACATCTGTTAACAGTGTTTATCTATTTTGAGGGCCAAATGAGAAAGCAATTCATTGGTGCCTTGGAGCTTCGTGGTTAAAAATTGACCACCGATGTATTGGAGTTCATGTTCGGTCAGTGTGGTTTAATTCCAACGGAAATCAAGGTAGATTCCAAGCAACAAACTCGTGACAAAATGCTCAGCGATCCGTCATCAAACTTTGTCGCCTGAGTCGTACTCTTCCCAAAAAATGCAATATCTAATTTCGCCGTAGCCGCTAGGTTCCACCCCTAAAGAATTTCTCATCACTATTCCTTATTTTCGTGGTGAATTGACTTTAGAGGGTGGTGAATTGATGTTAGCAGTGGTGAATTGATGTTAGACCTAAGTGTGCGTGTAAGTTGACGTTTCAGCTTGTAGGCAAACCAGAATGACAGATTAGTTTCTGGTCTTTATATGGTGTGCCTATGGGGTCCATGATAATTTGACAGACAGCCAGATCAGCTGGACGCTCGATGTTATCGAGCGTAAGCATTGCCAGACTTGCTGATAAATACTCAACAGATTCTTTTGTATTAACAAACCTGATTCACATGAGAAATAGAAGATGAGTTAATTAGTATCTTATTTTATATTATTTATAAAATTCACATGGGCAAAACTTCACCACTCAAATTTACAGTTGTAAATTAAATCGGTGCTGTTACAAGGAGATGTACATTTATTTCGATATATTTTGATCTGTAAAATTGATTTTAAATAAATTATTTTGTACCTTTTGCGTTTTGACAATTTAAAATCAAAAATAAATTGATTAAGTTTACCAATGGAAACCTTAAAATCCTAATCCAATCGATTAGAAAATTAAAAAGATTAATCTTCTGTTACTTTTTTTACAATGATGCCTAAAAATTAGTATATTTACTTAAATATTATAAAAATAAACAAATAATAAACTTTAACATACTGAAATAAATTTATAGCTAATCTTCATGTCATAGTTGCTAACAACAAAAACAAGAAAAAAAAAAACATAAATTAAAAATACAAAATTCGTGTACGATTTGTCTCATAAATAATAAAAATAATAATGAAAATTTAATTGAAGTCAATTTCTTTTTGAGATACAAACTATTCAAAGATCAAATATATCTATTACAAAACCAAAACCTCTCGTCAATAGCAAACTTGCTAATTCTATAAATCGCTATTTAAGCGCATTATACGTCCAAATGTACAGTACCTATATTTCTATTTAAATATATTACGAAGGGCATTGACGGCCGATGGAACTTGTTATTATAAAACTAATCGATTGTTTATCCGCATAGTTCTTTGTGTGTCACGTGTATTTATACGTATATTGTGTATATATAGCCATACCACCTACGCCATATACGCCACGCAACTTAATTGGCGGCAAAGAAGAAAAACTAAAGACAAGCGGAACTGTCGTCGAGTTGACAAAAGACACGATATGGATCAAGTGATGCATACACAATATTAGTGATGCCGAAGAATGATACACAATATGCAATAAATCATTTGAAGATTATTACGTTGAAAAAATCTACTTGACGTTCCACGAAAGTGTAAAAACATCTCCTCCCACAGGCGATTTAGATTGAATTTATAACGACTTTTTGGTGGGGTTTGCCATTGGTATAATTTTATCAATCAATCAATTTTTTGTTTTGGAAAATATCAATTGATTTACGAGTATTTTTGGAGTGAAATCAAATTTGCGGATCTATTTTTTCTAAGCCTTGAACCCACAACATTATAATTTGTATCTGTCATTTTGATGAATAAAGTTACCGATTTTTCAACACGCTTCAGCTTCGACTTTACCTGACGTTTACGAGTTCAGCCATAGGAATTCAATGCAAGCTATCACAATGGAGCTTCGATCTCACGTTCCGTTTGACAATCGTTAGGAAAAGAACGTAATGTAACGTAATGTGACACCAATCGGAAGCTCTAGTTCAATTATCTGAACATTTGCTTCGTTTGACAGCTCAACAGCTGTAAAAAAAATGTCAACAAACAAAATATTTGCTCTTTAGAGGGATGAAATAATATAAATGTCATTCGAAGCAGGCCCACCGTAACGCAGACGAAGCTGAAGGGTGTTTGTGATTCAGCCATTAAGCACTGATCAAAAAGAATGTTTTTTTAATCTTTTTTCAATTGTGTGATAAAATTGATATTTTTTATTACAATCCAAATCTACCAATATGACAAAACTCTATATACACGCAGCCGTGTAATTAACTTTGTCAGTGATTATTGAAATGATTACTCCTCCTTACTATGAAAAATTATAATGTTATTGATAACTTAAACATATAACTTCCCTCTAAATAATCATCAGACTATTCGAAATAAAATAAGCAACGTTATCTTTCATATAAATTACGAAGTGCCATTGAAATTAATTAACTTAATGTCTATTGTTGTATTATTCTTTTTTTTTGTACTAATATAAGCCCTATCATCTATAATAAATCCCATCATTACAATTTATTTAGCTAGGAGAAATGTTATTTAACTACATTTTTAAATATATACCTAATCGAGATTTAAGATGAGAAATTTACTAATTTAATTGTTAGGTAAAAGTACATACTTTCAAATGGAATTTTTATTTAATGTGAAAACAAGTTGTTGACTATAGTATTTACTGTTTGAGATAGCTCATCTTATTCAATTAAAGGTACAAGTTCTAAGAATGTTTCTTGAGATTTTATAAATGCTCTTACTTAAGCTTAGCACAGATTTTACAACATTGTTAGATCTGTCAGGAAACAATATTTGGCCAGTTTATATTTCTGAGAATTTTCTCAGTGAGATTGACAGAGCAGAGGAGAATGAATGTGTTCCAACAATACATTTCTCAATCGGAAACTCAGGATGTTGAAGTTGTTATTGGTGATGTGCAAGAAGTGACGAACACGAGCAGTAAACTTCTACTTCCAAAAAATAAACCGAAGAAAAAAAAATTGAATTCTCTTCGCAGGAAAAAAGGAACTGGCTTCGTTGGTCGAAGACAGAGAAGCTATTTCACAAAAATTATTCAGCCGTTGTGATCCTCTGGAGTAATATAGCTGCAGAAATGAACAAAAAACATGTACTAACTGCTCAACAAAATGTTCATAAATATAATGCTTTTGGTTACCAGCAGCTGACTGTCAGAACTTGCCAATTGTATTTGACAGCTGAGAGAACTCTTCACAATTATTTTTCCGGCGCGTATTTCGTTTTTATTTTGCTCTGCACCGAAAAAATTCGTTTCACTTCAGCTGTGTACTAGGCTTCAGTACGCTGCTGAACGACGAAATGTGTCATTTTAGTGGATAGCTGTACTTGATTTCTTAGTACAATTCTCCGCTCTTTTCGTTCTCAATTTAATTAATGTATTAAGCCTAGTACGCTGCTGATGCGAAACGAAATTTTTCGGTGGTCTCCAAGTGTAGAGCGAAATTAAAACGAAAACCACAACGGAAAAATATTTGTGTAGAGTTCTGTCAGCTGTGGAAAACAAAAAACAAAAACACCGAAAGTCACGAGTAAACAATTTTCAATTTTTATTTGTAAACAATTTTTTCCAATAAATAAATTAATATACCGGGCAATTAAATTGAGAACGAAAAGAGTGGAGAATTGTACTAAAAAATCTAGTACAGCTATCCACTAAAATGACACATTTCGTTGTTCAGCAGCGTACTGAAAAACGAAAAGCACAGCGAAATTTTTCGTTTATGATTTCGTCATGCCATTTTTGTATGGGAAATTTCGTTTCGCATCAGCAGCGTACTAGGCTTTACTATTAATTGCTTGCGAAATGTTGACGTTTAATTTTTGTATTGAAAAACAAAATTGTTTACTCGTGATTTTCGGTGTTTTGACTTTGATTTATATTCGATTTAAGATTTTAAAAAAATGGATTTATCTAATGTGTTCCAACAATACATTTCTGAATCAGGAACTCAGGATATTGAAGATGTTATTGGAATGAAAAAAAACATGTACTAACTGCTCAACAAAATTTTCATAAAAATAATTATTTTGTTTACCAGCAGCTGACTGTCAGAAATTGCCAATTGTTTTTGACAGCTGAGAGAACTCTCCACAAATATTTTTCCGCTTTGCATTTCGTTCTTTCTTTTTTGAATTGTGCGATAGAGAATACTTAAAAAACCGAATCATAAATATTCTACTCTCAGAGTATTAAAGAAAAAACTAAAAATTTCGTTTATATTTCTGAGAATACAGAAATAACTAAGATGTTAGAAAAATAAACTGACCAATTATCACAAATGTCATTCCATCGTATGAACTGACAATTTTTTGTGACAGTATTACCATTGTTATGTATAGTACCCGTGGCATACAACGCAACGCACTGACCAGTTAACTGTCATGCCAGATGTCTTGGATTCAATCCGTGCCTGTGCCATCTAAAGTTTTTGTCACGGCTACTGCCTCTTGCGAGGAATTGACAAATTCTCCAAGAGTAATTCTTGTCATGAAAAGTGCTTTCTCAAATTAACCATTCGGAATCGGCTTTTAAATGTAGGTTCCCTCCATCCCTGACAACACTACTAGCACACAGGAATGGTTAAGAGTTGTAAGTCACTAGGCTCTAGTTCTCAACGGACTGTTGCGTCACCTAATTTATTTATTTAGTTGGACGAAACTGCTAGATGTCGTTGTTTGAGTCATCTGACAATTTCTGAAGAGTTTTTTTTTCAAATAAACGTTAAATACAAGAAATTCTTTTTCAAATTCACAGTGATTTGTCAACCGGTGTTGATGTTAAAAATAAACCCAATTTCATACGAGATTAAGTTGCAATCTTTTGACATCTGACCCCCAGAAAATAATGCTTTAAGAAACGCTAATTATAGTTATAAAAAACAAATTGATTTCATTTTTTCAAACCTTGTCCCTAACCCCGAGGTCACATAAACAAGCATTGGCAAATGAGTTCACTAAATAGGTACTTCAAATTCGACACGACTTATGCAAATAAGTTACTAAGTTTAGCTAGATATTATAACATATTGCCACTTATAGATGAAGTTGACAGTAGTGATATTTTTATCGATGTACACATATCTTTTTTTATTTGTCTGCGTTTACACAGGAAGATTTCTATCTGTAAATATGGATTCCGATTTACAAAAAAAGGATTTTTTAGACTAATCCAAAGAAGATTAAAAACATCTATGCTGCTGCTGCAACTGTCCAATTTGTGTTTAAAAAAAGAAACAAAACCACATCAGTCAAACTGACAGACACAAACTGTATTGATGCTATAAGGAGTAAATCTCTCCAAAAAATAAATCTCCAAATAGGATTTCAAATGACAAGTGAATCAGTTTATTTTTGCCAAAAAGAATCACAAACAGTTTTTAATACTGAAGTTTTAAGAGATCGGAATCAAAAATAAATTGGTTTATTTTCCAAATGGAAAACCCCATAATGTTAAACATATACATAGATGTTTACCATTACTCTACGAACGAACCCCACTTTCTCTGTTTTTTTTCTTCATAATAATAATAATTCAATATTTCCGTATCATCAAAAACAAAGAAAACACATAAAACAGATTTGAATATTTAATTATTTTTTAAATTTTATTTGTTGTTAATGGTTTAAGTTTTTATTTGATCTATTTTTGTCCACTTTCATTTTCCTGTGATACAAAGCAGCTGTTGAAGAGTTTGCACATTTCTTTATGTTGAAAAATTATATCTTTTTACTTATTAAAAAACACGCGTTTTGTCTCAAGTCTGTCATTAGATCAAGCACCTGCGTTTAAAGACACCAATGGAACTAGACCACATCACAAAAACGTAATGAGATTGAGTACCGACATTGTCAAAATTTCCTTAACTGCATTATAATAAATACATTTAAACGGTTTCTATATTGATTGTTTTGATTTATTGTGTATTTTTATTTTTCACTTTACTTTTCGCAAAAACTGACAAGGAATATTTCGCACCACATATTGATATTATTATTCTTTTATAATTTTATGGTGCGATATTGTTTACAAAAAACAAACTTACTAATGATCGATGGAAAAGTATTTTTCCATTAATTTTGATCTTAAGGTTATTTAAGTGTAAATTCGAATGATATTTCTTTACATTATAAAATTATATACATTTATAATAAAAAAAATATTAATATTCAAGACTGAAGCTATTAATTTTAAATTGAAAGTGTTTTCCATTGAGGAAAAATTCTTTGTATTGATCTTTTGCAAGAACATTATTCTATGAAGATATATTTTATTAAACCATTTCATAGAAATTAATTTGTTGAAGTTTTGAAGCCAAACAAATGGATTTTTTCGTTCGATAAAATAAATCATGTGTATGAGCACATTTTTGAAATAGCCTCAATATTAAAAAAATAAGAATAATGAACAGATCATGTCAAGATTTAGGCCATTTTTAAAATATGGCATTTTTTATCGGAATTCTTCTTTTCATTTGTACTTAGCTGCAAAATTTCATTTATTAATAAATGCCAAACCAATTTGAGCATAAATCAGATGGCAGCTGTCAAAAGGACCACAACGACAAAAATGGTCGCATTCAAAAAGCTAGTGGCTACGTAGTCAGGGAATTCTGATTGGCTAAATTTAACTATCAAAGTAGTTGAAATTTTCCCTACGACGTAGTGTAAACAAATCGGCTACAAAGTTAGTGAAGAATGATTTTGACGTTTCACAATCAGCTGGTCGGTAAAGTAACACGAATTCAAAATGAAATAAACTGTTCAATACTTAAATACAAATATAAATCATTCAAATTGTGTCTTAAATTTGATTTTATTGAATTTAAAAACACAAAAGATAAGTTAAAGTTATCAAATCAAAAATGTTTCTTATTTTATATACATATTTGTATTTGTCAATAATATGACAGTTCCAGATTGACTAGCTTTGTAGTGTAGTTTTGCATTCATAAAGTTAGTTGAATTTTGACTACGTAGCCACTAGCTTTGTGAATGCGACCAATGTATTGCCAGATTGAAAATAAAACGTCAAAAAAACACCCGTTACATACGATTGTTAAAAATTATGTTACAAAAACGTATGCTTATAAAAGTAATAATATCTCCTTATAGATCTCTTATAAGTGTCATTCATTGTTTGGTAGCGAAAGGTAAGCGAGATGCGAAGCATTGTTCATAAAATGTGAATGACATTCTAAACTTTAGATTATTTTACTGGAATAATGCAACTAGGGTCCAAAATATGAAACTCCTGATGCAACAGAATCACAAATAGTCTAAGTCACAATCTTCAACCGCTGGCCAAAAAACCATTTGTTCAATTGCTTCGAGTAGCGAGAAATCGATCATCGGATCATAAGCACCACTTGAAATTGCAGCAGCACAATTTTTAAATAAAATAATGCACATGTCTTTCGAAATCAATAACTCCTGCACTCTTTTAAAATTTCCATAAAATTTTACCGTTTGTTTTATCGTTCGATTATGAAGACTATAATCATCGCTAAATACCCAAAAAGTGGTTTTGTTTTATTCACAACTTTTTTAGTAACTTTTTGTCTATTTTAACGTAAATATTTCAACTTGTATTATGACACTTTCAATTACAGCTGAGTCTGACAGGTGTCAAATGACGAATGAGCGAACTTACTCGAATATCTCATAATGAGCACACGATCTATCAATGGATTTTTCATTCAGCAAAATAAAGATAACTGTATTTAAAAATGGTCTTATTCCTGGGCTACAACTTAATTGAAGATCCGGTAACAATGAACCAATTCTCAAAACATGAATTCTCTGAAATCACTTTGATGTATTTTTTTCAGTTTGTTGCAAGCGGCGTCCGGCGCGGCGGCGCCGATAATAATCTTAGTTTTTACTACCTGCCACAAAGCTCTTTCACCAAACTGTCTAAATTTAGCTTGATTCAATAATAAACCCAATCGTTTCACCCAAAATAGTGCGCTAATAAATTATCTACACATGTCTAGGTAGATAAAACATGCTTAATTCAGAAATTTTAATAAAATAACATCATAATCGACAAACAGTTTTTCAAATGATGAAAGGACTACAAGTTTATGGGAAAAGGAAAAACAATATTAAAATTATTTGATTACCCATCGGTCTTGACTTTTGCGATACCTTCTTATAATATTGTGTTGCGCCAGAAGTGTGTAAAATGTCTTTCATCGCATCACCTCACCAGAAACAGCAACCGAGAAAACAAGCAATTTTGATCTAATTTCTGTTTCGTTTGTTTTTTCTTTTTATTTTATCCCACTCGTTAAAACGGCGGCGTGGCGGAAACATTTTTTCGAACGAAAAATGGCAACACTATTCATCCTACGATTTTTCTCTTTCTTTGCAACTAAAAGTGACAGATGACAGTTGGGAAAGATATCTCCGCGTGGTGTAATTAAACACACAACAGAACAGATACTAGAAGATATCACAGAACCAGCCCACAGTGAGAGGACACACATGCCATAGTCAACACCACATCCACAATGACCATCGTCGATTCGAACATGAAGCTAATGCAGCCTGAACTGAACAAAAATAAATTGGCACCTGGTTCAGCAACAAATTTTGGCTAACATTCTGAAACCCAGAAGTGGTGAGGGGGCATTCACTTTATTTCCTCCTTCCCCGGTTTGCTCTATTTATATTTTACATTCATTCGTGTTGTATTTTTTTTTTATTTTTCTTAGGAAAAGAGGTCAGTTTGTGCTTGAGATTATCAATTAAGCGGATTTAGATTGGATGACAAAGGGAGATGACGAGAAAATATCTAGAGATACATATTTACACATAGCGTCTCATCCGGCGCGGCGCGTTGTGAGTTCAGCAGATGATTATGAATTGTATACCAAAACTTAACTCAACAGAATTGGGAAACAATTTGGCAGAGCTGTTTGGCTTGATGTATTATTTTATGCCGGTACTGTAGTAACCAGTATATTGCATATATTCTACGCGGTTGTTTATTTTTCTTCTAACCACAAAAACACAAATCGCTAACAATAATTTGAAATGAATACAAACAACGTGATTAGAACATATTAATAAAAGTTTATAGTTTTTTTTTCTTCTTAATATCATTTATTAGATCCCTCTTTTTGTATTTATCTTCTCTGATTTTTTGTTATTTGCATGAGCTGAATAAAAATTTGTTGTATTTCACTTGTGTTCAATATAAACTGTCAAATTGGTTTTTTTTTTTGGTGTATTAGTTTTTAAGTTATTCTTAACTTTATTTTGTGCGGGAAAGTATTTGAAATTATAATTAATTATTAACTATCCAAATCTGGAATTTTCAAAAGTTATAATACCGCTAAGTGCCAGAATAACTGACAAGAATCAATTTGACAGCACAAATAATAATGAAATAATAAATCAATTTTTCTTATTTTTGAAATCTCAATTTACTAATCAATGAAGTTTTTCATTGGAAAAATTCAATTTGGGAACTTCAATTTTTGCTGTAGCTCATTGAACACGATTAATTTCAATTCTTTTCAACAGTGGAGATATTACCGTTGTTACAGTCATTACAGTGTTCATTGAAACTGCCTCCATAGTTGATGAATAATTAAGGTGTTTTCAATGGGTTAAATACATCCCTTTATTGTCTTTATATAGATCTGTCAAACACGAGTTTTCTCTAATTTTGCATTCCATGGGGCAAAACAAATTGATTTTTTTTTAAATTTAAAACATTGATTTAAGACCAAATCTGCAGATCTGGAATTGTTGGCATATTTATAATTTTTAAAAAATGCTGAGAATTTGATTTAATTCTACCGAACATGTTAACAAGCACACAAAAAAAATAACAAATAAATTGCAAACGTGTTCCTTGCGCAACGAAAAGCAATCAATTTTTGGAGAAAATCTGAGTTTATCCATGGATAACACCATTAAATTAACAACAATTTGGTTTAAAATCAAAATTAAATCAATTTGTTTTTCCAATAAAACATCAAAATGGGAAAACAGGCATTAATACGATTTAAATACCAATAGGACCCTATTTTTAATCATTAAGAAGGTTTACTCAACATAAGGTACTTTTAATTTTAACTTTGAAAATAGTTTTGAACAGATCCCATTGTATCTAGAATGATCTGAACTTTCTATAACGAAGCGCAAACATAAACCATAACCTGTCAATATTTCCATTAATTGGCTGTGTTCAAAATAATAGTAGTGTTCATTGAACTACATATACCACCCCTGGACATTAACGCCATCTTTACAGTTAAAAACTTAATTTCTGTGATGTCAAAGTTTATAACGGGAAACCATAAACAAATATACTGTAGCCTTATATTAAAAATAAATTAACTACAAAAAGTTATTAGTCAGCTCAGCTTTGTGATGTTTGCTCAATTAGAGCTGTTCAAAATTATGGTAGTGGAACTAATTTTGTTTGATTTGTAAGTGATACATAAATAAAACAATTTATTTTTTTTTTTTCTTGAAAAGTAAGTATCAATTTAATTTTGATAAATTAAAAAAATCATTTAATTTGTATTATAAAGTGGGGAGACCAAAACATTGCAATGTGGATAAGCGATGCCTAATATTGAAGCTGCGAGGGGAAGGGAAAACTTATTTGGAAATCCGAGCCCTTTGCATCATCTGTTGAAATACAAAAGACCTTGAACTTGGAGGTAAGTGCACTTACGATTCGGAGGCGATTGTTGGAATCAAATTTGAATGCTCGCAGTCCTTGCAAAGTATCGTTGTTGACCAAGAAGCACATTAAAACTCGACTCCAATTTGGTAACGAGCCTCTAATACGTCCGTCGTCCACCCAACACAGAATATGTATAGAAATTCACTACGAAGACGGTAAAACATGCGTAATTTGGGCCTGTTTTTCCTAATCTGGTGAAAGGCCCATAAAATGTTTTTCCTACTTTGGAGAAGGGCCCATAAAATAAGCCATGCTGCCATTTGCTGAATATGATATGCCGCTGATACATATAAACAAAATGTTTCTTATAAATGTCTTACTTTTGAGGTCAGAAATCTAAAAACACACATTGAAGAGAAATGCCAAACAGATTTGATTTCTAGGTGAGAATGAGCTGTATTTATAATTCATTCTCATGTTTTGTCAATCGGACTGATAAAATTCTGAGAAATCTTAGAAATATAAACTGGCCCCATACAAATAGAATGACGTCTTTGTATAAACAATGGTATTATCAGAGAGCATTTATTTTTCCGTTTTGGAAAGTTTTGTATACAAAAGATGAAGTAAAAAAATACACAAGTGAAGTCCATCTCGGCTTGTATTTTGTATTTTAAAAGAATATTACTTATTCCTTAAATAAATAATCACAGAGCAATAAGGTTCATCTTTCAGTTGATTAAAAAATCATGATTAGCTGTCAATTTAATATAAGAGGACTTGACTTTATAGTTGGGGAGATTTTTCTTGACTAACTTTCCAGCCAATTTTCCAACAAAGTTGAGTTAATTGGAATTTTTTGGCAGCTGGCCAATCGGAAACAGAATCTTGCTCCTTATGTCGTCTGAACCTACCCAATGACGTGTGTTTGTTAATGTTTAGAACTGTCACGGAAGAGATTAAGCTTCAAACTGATACGAATTTAAGGATATTTGCAAACAAGATTATGAAAATGAATATTTGAGCTATTTTTAGCTTTTTCAAACAATTTGTAGGAAGGGATCAAAACCACAAATTAAAAAAATAATTTATTTTATATACATGTTAATTTGTAACATCTAAAATGTATTAAAGTAAACTAACTTGCTATAATGTTTTAGTCAAATAAATTTGTTGAACTTAAATAATGTCAAATAAAAACAAGTTTGCCCAGAATTTGTTTTATTTTACTTGGTCGAAGTTGAAAGCACGAGTTACAGTGCAAATTCAAGGTCATTAGCATTTTAACCAGTTTTTATTTTGTATTAGCATAATTTTTTTTATTTACTTATATTTTAAAGCATTGTCAAAAAATACTAAAACGAATTTATATGATAAACTTAATAAATATTTCCAGCTTTATTTATACCATTGTTTACTTATTATTTAATTTGTTTTTTCTATCCGAACTACTTTTTGTTTATACAGTTGTAAGGTCTTGTTGTTGTTTATATATTTTTAACAGTGCGTGGTTAAGCAAAAAGATGTGAAATCATGATTTGTATTTTTTGTGAAAGTTTAAAGCATCTGATAAAAATGACAAATCGAAATCATAAACCGCAAATTTTGTTCTGCTTTCCTTTTTTAATAATTGTTGGTGAGTTTTTGGAGAGATCTGCACTTATATCTTCGAATACAATCAATTTTTGGGACATTTTTGAATGAAGCCTAGTACACAGCTGAAGTGAAACGAATTTTTGCGACGGTCTCCAAGTGCAGATCAAAAAGAAATAGAAAACCACAGCGGAAAAATATTTGTGGAGAATTCTGTCAGCTGTCAAAAATAATTGCTGCAGTAAACCAAAGTGAAAAAGTTTTATTCTAGTTCGAATCTATTAAATTATTAAAATTAATTTTCAAAATAATAATGAAGACGAAGACGATTTAATGTTAAAAACATTAATCACATCTGCATCTGTGTTTTTATCGATGATAACGAAAAGAAAGAATAACTTTAAAACAAGAACCTAATATAATTTATAGTTTAATGACATGGAAGCAAATGAAAAAGTGTTCAAGTAATATTTCCATATGCCACCAATTATATTTCGAGAACTATTCTTGTTTCGGTAGTACGAAACTTTATAAAATGAATTTTAAATCTTAAATATTGAATTTAACTTTAAATTAAAATACATTTATATCAGTTAAAAAAAATTGCACTATTGTGAACTGAATTGTGTGAATTGTAAACTGTATTGGTATAAAATTCAAACTTCCCGCCCATCCGGCCATATTTTATTTAAAATTTAAAATTAAGAAGAAAAAGGAAAAAGGAAACACGATAGTTCCGCACATTCAACACGCGTTTTCTTTAATCCGCATTTTTTCGCTTGATTTAAATTCTTTTTAATTTGCGAAGTTATTTAACAGCTCAAGTAAGAGCTAATTTACAAAAAAGCTTGTTAAATTTTCAATTCTCATTGGTTGAAACAAAGCTGGGTGCGGTGCGAAACACAAGACCAGAAGATGAAATAACTCCATTAGATAAGTTTGCAGTTGTTATTGAGTAAATAATTTATTTTAGTTATACCTACACAATAACTTACTTTCTTACTTAAGGTGGCGCTACCGTCCTGTGTGAACTAGGGCCTCACTCAACAAACTTCTCCATCTAGCTCGGTCCATAGCTAGATGTCTCCAGTTTCACGGTACAAGTTGGGTGAGGTCTCTTTCCACTTGTGCGCGCCACCTGATTTGTGGTCTTCCTCTACTGCGCTGTCCTGTAGTGGGTGTGGATTCGAAGACTTTCCGGGCTGGAGCATTGGTTTCCATGCGCTCTACGTGACCCAGCCATCTTAGTCGTTGGACTTTTACCCTTCTGGCTAAGTCTACGTCGCTGTACAGCCCGTACAGCTCGTCGTCCCATCTTCTTCTCCACTCCCCATCGATGCATACGGGACCGTAGATCACACGAAGAACTTTTCTGTCGAACCGACTCAAGGTGCTTTCATCCGCTTTTGTCATAGTCCATACTTCTGCACCGTATAACAGGACGGGGATGATAAGGCAAGGATGATATAGCAACACTTTGGTCCCTCGAGAGAGGACTTTACCACTCAATTGCTCTCTTAGTCCAAATAAACAGCGGTTAGCAAGAGTTATTCTGCGTATGATCTCAGCGCTGGTGTTGTTTTCTGCGTTTCAAGCTGAGCCTAGGTAAAAGAAGTGCTTGAATACCTCAAAGTGGCGTCGGTCGATGGTGACGTTTTGACCAAGACGTCGGTGTTGTATGTCCTTTCTTGACGACAGCATGTACTTTGTTTTGCCCTCATTAACCGTTAAACCCATTTTTGCCGCCTCTGCCTCAATACTTACAAAAGCCCCATTGATATCATGCTGAGTATGTCAATGTTATCAGCATATGCTAGTAATTGGACAGACTTTTGAAAGATAGTGCCTCTAGTGTTGACGTGTGAGCTCTGCACTATTCTTTGAAGCACGATGTTAAAAAAATTATATGACAGCGCATCACCTTGTCTAAAACCTTTTTTGACATCAAAAGGTTCTGTTAAGTTGTCTTCAACCTTTATGGACCAGCGTGAATTCTCCATGGTCATCCTGCACAAACGGACGAGTTTGGTTGGGTTCGTCCCTGTAGATGCTGTCATATGCGGCTTTGCAATCGATGAAAATATGGTGGGTGTCGATTTGGTGTTCTTGGTTTTTTTTCCAGGATCTGCCGTAATGTGAATATTTGCTTAACTGTGGACTTTCCTGGTCTAAAACCACACTGATAAGGACCTATCAGGTTGTTGACGATGTGCTTTAGACTTTCACATATTACGGAAGAGAAGATTTTATAGGCGATGTTAAGTAGACTGATTCCTCTATAGTTGGTGCAGTTTAGAGGGTCTCCTTTTTTCAGGATCGGACAAACAATACTGAGGTTCCATTTACCTACACAATAAAGTCATACTAATAATGTTTTTCTACTGAATTAGCAAGCAGCATTTTGGTAAGATTTTGGATGACGTTTGCATTGCTCTATGCGAGGTCTTGGCTACTTACATACCGAAATTGGATGCTTTGCAGTTTATAGAAATTGCAAACCAGTGCATAGGAACCATCGATGGCAAGCATGTTGTCATTAAATGTTCTCAAAAAAATTACTTTGTTTCAAATTTGAGTCTTTCTCTTTTTTGGTTTCTAAATTTCGATTTTAAAAATAATAATCTTAATCTTAAGTTTCAACTGTGGATTTCCAATGCCAGTAATTTAAAATTTTTAAGAAAGTATAAATTAAGGGGGATGATTTAAATCACCATGTTTGAGGATTTAAAGAGATATTCGTCAGGTTCAGAGAACATAAGGAACTAAATTTGCAGTCAACTGTAGTCTTTGTGTCACAAACTTCAAATTTCGAACTTAACGTTACTAACATCTGCCTTCAGCTGATATTGAAAAAACTACCAAGGACATCATTTTTTACAAAACACTCCTTAGACAAGCTACAAATCTATCTCGACTTGTATTTGTATTTTTTTAAGAAATATTACATATTCTTTTTTTAATAAGAAATGTAACTTTTCTACATGAAACGACAAATGTATGCATTCTGACAATAATTAAATCACGAGTAATAAGTTCTATGAAGGAAAAATTATGATAAGCCGTCATTTTGACATAAGTGGCCTCAATTGGAAGATATGTGAAACTTCACATACCTTCAAGTCATTTAAGTCGTCTTAACCTGCCCATTGTTTGCTCTTCACTCCAATAATTTATGAAATCTACGAAATTAAAAGCAAATGCCCAACAAATCTCCTCTCACGTTTTTAAAAGGATTTAGAAGGCTTTAATCTTAAAGGCTATTCAATTTTTAAGTAACTTAAAAAAAAAATTGAAAGTAAAATAATGTTATGAAAAAAATGCCTTCTTGTTAATTAAAGAAAAAATTGAAATTTTAAAGTTTCCCCTTCCTTCACTCAGATCTCATTTTTATTGACTTGTATGATTATACACGACCCCCAAATAAAGAAAAGCTTTGTGATTAATTTGTATTCTTTTCATGATCTTATATGTTAATAGGTACTATAAAACTTAAGAAATTACCTACATTTAAATATGTCTGACGATCGTGCAATGATAATTTTTTAATATTTCCGCAATTACTCTAAACCAAAAACAATATTTTTTTAATTACATATGTATGTATGTTTTATTTAATATGTTAATATACTCACTAAATTCATTGCTAACGGCTTGAGACATTGCTTCACTGAGTAGATTATACGAGTGCCGATGATCTATGTGGCCACTTCCAGGTGCTCCATGATGATGAGCGTAGGAGGAGGCCGCATGGGATCCACCGGCACCGCCACCACCACCAACAGCACCTGTTGTTGTCGTTGTTGTTGTTGTTGGCAATTGTGAAGCTTTTAAGCCACCACTATGTTGCTGCTGCTGCTGTTGATGATGTTGTTGTTGTTGCTGCTGCTGCTGTTGTTGTTGTTGTTGCTGTTGTGGTGTTGGCTTTTGCGATGGATGGTGCAATTGCTGGTGGTGTTCTAGCTCATGTGATGGATGTGGATTGTAGCGATTACCACCAAGAGCACCGGCAGTAATCACAACTGAATCACCAGGGGCTCCGCCACCGGAGACACTGTATTTATGTGGTGAAGAAACCAGAGATATCACAAGTATAAGGCAAATGTTCCAAAGCATTTTGATCTTTGGTTTTGTGTAATTTTTGTTATTTTATTGTCGTTGTAAAAAATATTTTTTATTTTCTTTTGTTTTATTATGTTAATTTTGTCACTTTAAGAAAAATTTAAGTTTTATTGTTTACAATTGCATATTATTAATTAGTAACTAGTTGATTTGAAGGTCACCCTAAGGAATAGTAGAATCTTAAAGTAGTTCCATAAGGATATGTATGCACACATTTGTATTAATCATAAGGATGAATAAAATGTTTTTCCACTCATCTCCAATGAGTAAGCTGATTTCCCAGTTCGGAGATAAAATTTAAGACCCATGCATACTCAGGTAGTTACCATTTTTAGGAGAGGTCGAGTTAGATTAAAAATAAGTACGCAGTAAGCTTTGAAAAACAAAATAAATTAACAATTTCTATTCTACATTCTTCTATTCTCTACAGGGTTATCAAATCCGGAAAAAATAATGCTCCAACATGACATCATAACAATATACACACGCATTAAATGAGAATCTATACATACTTATTGTTATTTAGGTAAGTATAGATTAACGAATAGCTTAAAATGCTAAAATAAAAGTGATTGTAGAAATTGTTTATGTGGAATAATTTAGCTTTTAGTTAAGTTTACTTCTTTTTTTTTTCGTTATCATTCATTACTTTTTTATTCACTTTGTCATTTTATTGACAGTTTATATTGGAGACAGGTAGATACAAGTTTTTAAAATAAAATAGTGAAACAATACAAAAGACACAAAAGTGTGAACAAATTTCATAACATATGTGCATAGGTACGTATCTAAATATCTTTTCATAGTTCCACAAAAAATTCTTCACACATGTTCTTTTTTAATGACATCATGTTAATGCCAAAAATGTATTATTAGTAATTTATTCAAATAACAAAAACATTAGTTTTTTATTTATTTTAAATTTTGAGTTGAAAACAAAACAGTTAAAGTAAGCTGCCATTTAGTTTCGGCTGAATAATATGTATGACAGTTAAATAATTTGGGTGATTATAGGGTCATAGGTATCTCACACCTGACAAACTCAGCCGTCATTTGAAGTGTCGATATGTCTGTTTGGTTACGTTTGTAGTAAAATGTAAAACCTGTCAAATTGTTTAAAGGAGGGGTAAATTCTCTCTGAGATAGAACAACTTTCCACAAAGTGAATAATAGCTTTTGTTTCACTTTGTAAATGAACATCAGTCTGACAGGATCTTTTTTTGTTATATTTTAATTTATTTATTTGTAATTGTTTTTTGAAAGTACATATTTTAGCCTTGGTTTCGGAAATTTTTGGAAATGATTATTCAAACGTGGACTCATTTGCAATAGCCGAGGCAATGCAGCACGAAAAGAAATTGAATCAAAGACTATCTCTAGAAAGTTGTGCAAAACCTTTTTAAATGTTCTAGGAGAAACATTTCTATCTAACTAGCAAAAAAAAAACGAATAAAATGAAAGTGACATTGACAATGATTGCTAATTTTTACAGTTTGTAAACTTCTTGCACTCAGAAATGCTTGCAGTAGCAATTTCAATGGAGAGAAAATTTCGTGTTCTCTCGTTGTGCTCTATTGTTACAACTTCCTTGAGTTAAAAAACAAGAATTTGTGAAAACTTCTCCGACTTTTTATAGGCTTTTCACACCAAGTCCAAACCCCGGTTTTCGCCCAAAAACCTACATTAAAAACTAAACAAACAAACCTTTTGAAACATTCAGTGCTCAAATTAATTTAAAAAATCAGCTGATGGCTGCTGTCAAAACAAATATTTCATTTTGAAATAAATTTGGTCGTGATAAGTAAAATTATTTATACAATTTCCTTACAAAATAAGAATTATTTCTTTTTGTTTTTTATTTACATAATGTGGAAGAGAAAAAAAAAAACAAAAAAAGGAAACTTTGGGGGAAAACTTGCCAACGTCGGTACTGGCGGTTCATTTATGATCCTCCAAAGTTTCAAACGCTCTTTGTTAAGCGAGGAACCGGAATTTACTATGGCTACTGGCGTGACGACCAAGATTTGTTCATAGTTCGTAATGAGGTTTCTTCCAAGGGATGCGTTTTCGAACTCGTCGCTACAAATATGTATGTTCGACTTTTTCGCTTACTACCTGGAGGAAGACTTTTCGGTAACTCCGTTCAATCACAAGGATTTGGGAGATAGGTATAAGTTAGGCGATAAGTTCATCTGTTGCAGGCTAATTCACAGCGGGCTAGGAGAATTTGCGGCAAAACATTCCACAATGTGGGAATCGTTGTTCCAGTGAACAAAACCACAAAATTGGGGTTATCGCAACTTGATTAAAAGCCCATAACATCAAGAAGATCCTCAGTGCATTGGACAAACCAGGCAAGTCCTCAAAGGAAGAAGCCAAAGAGATAGTCATGGAGAAATTGCAGCCCACCATAACAGCTTCAGTGATCGCTTTGTATGCGTTTGATTTTGGTACGAATCTGGAACTTTTGTTGTTGTTGATTCTATGATATATTTTCTAAACAATTAGCTTCCCCTTAGTGAATTGTTTGGACCGGTTGAAGTAAACTAAGAGGATAGCTGCATGCAGCCAAGCTCGCTTGTACCTTTTGTTGGTTCATGCCATGAGCCCATTCCACTTGTCCCCAGAACTTCAGTTGAAACTCTGGCTCAACTTTCCATTACCGCAGCACGAATTTCGACTCGCGGTTTTTTTTATTCGATAGATATGTGCAAATAAATAATGGGGCTACTTTCCATTACCGCAGCACGAATTTCCTTCTGATTTTTTTTTTTTTGCAGTTAGGTAGAGGTCTCAATAGAACATGTTTTAAATATTAGGGCGAGGAAACAACTTTAAGTCATAAAAAAAAATATTTTCTTTTTCGGACTTAACCCTACTTTTTTGTATTGCATTTTTTGAGCCTAAAACAAGTTTTTTTTAATTGATAGCACGGCGTACTAACAGCTGGGGTCACTATAGGATTTGGGGTGGGTGCGAGTTTGGGTATATGCAAAGTACTTTTCCATTTGAGCACTAAAATAAAAGAAATTACCAAGAAAAAAAAAACAAGTATGGCAACACTGAACAAAAAACAAGGAAGAAATGTCAAAATCAACCATTTTTGAGTGTTTTGTATGGAAAAAAGTGAACTTTAAAAATTAATTAAAAATAGACATAAATGTTTCCTCGCTCTAAAATTGCTATAGTTATTATTTATTTGCACATATCTATCGAATAAAAAAAACCGCGAGTCGAAATTCGTGCTGCGGTAATGGAAAGTTGAGCCTAAATAATAACTATAGCAATTTTAGAGCGAGGAAACATTTATTTCTATTTTAAATTAATTTTTAAAGTTCATTTTTTTCCAAACAAAACACTCAAAAATGGTTGATTTTGGCATTTCTTCCCTGTTTTTTGTTCAGTGTTGCCATACTGGTTTTTTTTCTTGGTAATTTCTTTTATTTTAGTGCTCAAATGGAAAAGTACTTTGCATATACCCAAACTCGCACCCACCCCAAATCCTATAGTGACCCCAAGCAGGGGGGTTGCAGGGGGCAGCATGCCCACCCTTACATACCCAGCTGTTAGTACGCCGTGCTATCAATTAAAAAAAACTTGTTTTAGGCTCAAAAAGTTGTTTCCTCGCCCTAATATTTAAAACATGTTCTATTGAGACCTCTACCTAACTGCAAAAAAAAAAAATCAGAAGGAAATTCGTGCTGCGGTAATGGAAAGTCGCCCCCAAATAATTTAGAAGAGCAAAACTTTTTACTCACAAATTTGTTCATCAACACAAAATTTGACAGCCGGTGTTAAACAAAGGGAAATGTCAAATGAAAACGTGTAAATATTCAGTGCGAACGAATTTCGGGTTTTCGAAAACATTTTGCAGAAAACCCTGTTTTGGGTTTGGTCTGAAAATACTATTACGACGTTAAAAGAATTTTGAGTAACCAAACAGACCTAATAGATCAGTCGAACATATTACTACAGCAGTGTTAATATTTTAGGCATGTTCCACCGTTTAACATAGTTCTTGATTTGTTAGTCAGGAATATTTTATTTTTTTAACTTTTGTGGCTGAACTTATTTTATGTGCGTGCATTTGTGTTGAAGTTGTATTTTAGTCTTCATTTCGATTTGAAAAAATGTAGAAAAGTACGAAACGTGTAGACATTTTAAAACTTTAATATTTTTGTCCAAATTGGTAATTTTGTTATCGTAAGAAAAAAAAAAAAAAAAAAACAAAAATGACGAACAAATTATATTCAGGACAGATGTCAAAATATATGGCTGGAAAATCAGAATTCTCAGAAAAAAAATTGAGCGCTTAGCTGAGAATTTGTATTCCATTTAAAATCTTTAAAGACTAATGAGATCTCAGTGAGATTTTACTATGTTGCCTTTCTGTAGAATACGGCTTGAAACTTAACAATTGATTAGAGGAAAAAAAGTGCAAAACAGACCACTTGTCATTTTGACAGTTGTTACCATTCGTTTGACATTTGCTTTATAACGGAGAATCAGCAAAATCTTACAAGAATATAATAATAACATGGACTTTATACGCTGTCTATGTTTATGTTTATCCCAATAAATATTTTTAAATAATAGGTATGATTGAATTTTCTTTACTTTTAGGTTTGTTCTAAATTGTTGAACAATTAAAACCCTATTTTTGATAAATTGACATTTTTCAATAACTAAGATTCAAGGACATTTAAAAAGTAAAACAATACTAAAAACCACTAAAACAACATTCCTTTGAAGTTAAACAAAAAAAATCCCCAAGATGATCTTCAAATCAACTTATTTATTTTCTTCAATCAACAAGTCCAATCGAATCGAATTGATGTGTACAACATTGTACATCCACAACAGCAAAAACAAATCGATCAATTTTCATCAAGTGACAGGGTAAGGAGGTCACTAAAATGAAACATTTGGGCGTCCATACATTTTTCACACACACGGAACCCGAACGCGTCTTCAACCGGCTGCTGTCAAAACACTTTTGTCACAAACAATTGCATTTAATTGAACACGTCTCGTCTATGGAAAGGTCACGAAATTTAACTATAGGTATGTGATTTTGGCTGACAAGAACACCGCCAGCCACCTTAAATTAAAAGAACACGAAATTATCAAATTCACAAAACAAATTAGAATAAGATGAATGCACAAGAACAAAACAAAAATATGAATAAAACGCAACCGAGAAACACAATGCCTCTTTTTTTAGTTTAAATTTTTGTATTTATCTATTCAAAGGCTCTCATCACTGCATGAATGTGTTTTGTGGCTTTTCTGATCAATTTTTAAAATTAGATTAGGTAAGAATATTACTTATTTTATTTTTTTTGCATCGGAACCCCATAGACGAATAATATAGTCGAAGGAAGACAAGAGGAACACCGGAGCACCCGAGCGACAGCAGTTAAAGCAGCGAGAAGAGAAAAGCAAGACCGAGCCCGAGACCGAGCGACAGAAGGCAAACAACAGACAGACTGCTTCTGCTTCAGCCTTTGCTTATTTTATTTTTCTTGAGTGCGAAAACGAATAACAACGGAATTTATTTTGCAACACGTCACATTTTCATCAAATATATTATTAAAGAACTACAAATAAGATGATATTTTTTAAGCACACTTATAATCAGAATCAGGTAGAGAACGGAATTCACTTTGAACAGAAACTTTGAATTATAATGCAAAATTGCGTGATGAAATTATTAAGGTTAAATCTAGAAAAATCAACTTATTTTCATCTAATAAAAGGTAGATGGGTATAACTTCGTTTCTTATTTCTTTTACCCTGTTTTATATTATTAAATTATTGCGCGACCAAACTGAAGGCATTTTAATTTATTTCACAAATATGCTTTTGTATTTTTAAGATTCTTTTATTGATTCAACGAAATGTTTGGAAGTATTAAAAGAAAAAAAATATTATTATTCTATTTTATTACTTTAGCTAGCTACCAACAATAAAATAAACCAACCGAAAACAAAAACTTCATTCTCAATACTGTGCACTGGGGCAATTTTTGAAGTCTCTGTAAAAAAAATAGAAATTTTCGTAAATCGAATCATTCGAACTTGGGGCGGTATAAAACGGGAATTGGGACACTGGAAATTATTTGAATTCGCCGTCGCATTGGGTATGTTCATTTGGTATGGTAGTCCCATTTCACACGGTGAAAGATATTTGATATTTCGTTACTTATAAGGTTTTTGTATTAAATAATGGTACGCAGATCGATCTAAAATTAAGCTTCTATACAAAATTTTCTTCAAAACTTTAGCAAATTATTTTAGCCGAGTGGTAGCCAGCTCTAGGTAA
This sequence comes from Eupeodes corollae, assembly GCF_945859685.1. Classification (NCBI taxonomy): domain Eukaryota; kingdom Metazoa; phylum Arthropoda; class Insecta; order Diptera; family Syrphidae; genus Eupeodes; species Eupeodes corollae. Next base: position 24,247,103 of record NC_079148.1, on the reverse strand, counting down.
AATTTCATATTTTTGTTGCATATCGTACTTTATTGAGCTGTCAAAATTTAGCGGACTAGTGAATTGCTCGGTGCGTTTATTTTGTGCTAAATTTTGACAAATTATTGAAACTAGTAACTAAAAAGGAAAAGGAGGGATGGTCATGGTTGAATCCTCTTAAGGGCCTTGCACATGAGAGCGAACAACGAATGGACGAACAAACGTGATTTTACACATTTCAAAGAAAAACACATTTAAATTATAAGAAACAAAATTGGCACTATTGCACTGAGGTTGCTACGAACTGTCAAACTCTATTCGCGTTCCACATACCATCCACACTGCAACAAATAAATTGTTCGCGCGCAATATAACCTCAAAATTATACGATTCTTGGTTTGTTTTTTTTTTCGTGAAAGATCATAGCTGAGGCAAATATGGAGAAAAGGGTAGTAAAATTCGTCGCTGTCTGTGAATAGAAATAAAGCCCATGTGAAAGAAAAGTCAAAACATGCGAACATCCACAGTTTGTGTTTCATGTGTAAGATGCTTTAGAAAACGTATGTTACAAGAAAGAAAAGATATGTCGAATATAAGTACAAGTGCATATAGTAAGTCAAAAATGGGCCACTCTCTTAGTTTCTTTTTTGGCTTCCTACATTTGAGTTAGAGAACAACTGTATTTTTATTTCTGAAAGGGTTCTGTTATGAAATTTTGCGCCGTGCTTAAATAAAATGGATATGCGCGAAATACGAACAAATAAAGTTCTGACGAGAAAAATAATTTAGTAAAACTCGTGGGGCATTATCCTCTTATTTGGAACATACAGGATAGATACGTTAAGAACAATTGCATATTCGAATGTTTTTCAACATGCCTTTGTTTTGCGTTGAAAAAAACTTATACATGGCTCAAAGTTTTTCATTTAAAATATGAAATTTCGTGGCTTAACAACGCTGTAAAAAACAACTATTTCGATTAAAAGAGAAAACTACGAACATCGTTACTGATCAAGGTTGCATTTTTTACATTATTTGAGTTTCTTGAACCTTTGAGAGTAAAAGGGAGAAATGTATAAATATTAAAATAAATAGTTTGTAGGTTTTCATTAGATTTCCTGTTATACAAAAAAAATATAACTTGTTGTTTTACATACGCTCAAATAGAAAAAAGTAAATGATCTTTTGATTACAATTGATTTCTGCGTTTTCGTTTACGTTATAAATTGTTTTTGTAATTTGTAAGTTAATATTTTAAGAAAAACGGAATTACAAAAAAAAAATTAAAAGATTGAAAAGCTTCTTCGATAATTTAAAGCATGGTCACAGAACATCAAGAGATTTGTCCACCCAACGGATCCGTTCATTACACCAAACATTTGTTCTCCAGAGAGGACACTATGTTGAAAAAAGAGCCTTCGATTTCTTGTAGTATCGGACAAATAGCTATGAAATTGTAAATATCGTCACGCTCATTTCTGTTACAATAATTGCAAAAGAGAGGTCGGTCTGACCGATGCGGAATATAATTTTAGTTCAATATTTCAACTCTTGCTCTTGTCACATTAGTATTTAAAGAGTGGCATAAATTTCTATATATTTCTCTTGATGACGATGATGATGCTCTATATAAATGTTGAAGATATATATTTTCATCAACTTTTACGATAACATTCGAAAAGATACCTTTCCAGTTATGTTAAACTCATTCAGTTCAAGTGAAACATTATGAAATCGGGCAAGTTGAGTCCATTCCTTAAATGGCGATGCTTCTGTTTCGCTAAAGAACCTTCATGATAGATGTGTGAAAATCCGAACTTGGTTTACTGATTACTCTTGTTAGAAAATCTGCATGCAGTCTCAAATTTTTAATACAAATCTGCGCAATTCCGAATTAGATAACCGAAAATATTCTTTTGAAAAAGTGGCGTTGTATCAACTCAAATTCATCAAAATAGGTGTGACCAAAAACTTGAATACCGTAAGACAAACAAGAGTAAATGGTTGCTTGGAAAACTAGGTATTTAGATCCTAAGTCTATGTTCTTGTTTGAGAAGAAAGTTGGACACATTATGTAAAGAGCTACTTAAACTTCTTTACACTTACGTTAAACATGTTTATTGAAGCTACAGTTAGCACACATCAACACTCATAGATATTTGAATTCCTGTACTATTTCAACAGGTTGGTTGTTAAGGAACCACCTTTCTTCTCTCAACCTTCTACAACTCCGTGCCTCAAATACCATTATCTTTGTTTTCTCTGAATTTATTTTAAGGTTCCAGTTATTGCAGTACGTTTGGACCCTATTGATTTGTAGCTGGAGAGAAAATGGGTTATCCGTTAGCATAACCAAGTCATCCGCGTAAAGAAGCACTTTTATACGAATATCAGAAAAACAAACTCCACCGGGTAAATTATCTGAAATATAATCAATGTAGAGGGCAAACAAGGTTGGGTTGAAGATACATCCTTGGGGAACACCTGCAGTCGTTGGAAACCAATTTGAAACCTCGGCCCCATCCCAAACTAATTACATACAAATTTGATTTAGATATTTAAAAGTTTTCTAGATATACCAAGTGAGGCCATTTTGTAAATGAGAGCTTGTTGGTTGACGGTATCAAATGCAGCTTTTAAATCGATAAAGCAAGCATACATATTCTTTTTCTTTTGGACAAATTTGTTGGCAATACTCGTTAAAGCAATAATATGGTCAACCGCTGTTAAAAATTTTTGAATTACTGTAAAGACTTCTGAATTGATTAAAGAACAAACTAATTTTTGTAGTAAAATGTATTTTATTGATAACTGATAGTAATGGTAATACTCAAAAAATTTTAGTTAATCTTATTCCATGGAGATCTAATTCAAAAGTGCGCGTTATTTCATGTTTTCTTATTCTCATCTTCTGATATACGCTGAGTAGTACACCGGTAGGATTTTAGTTGTCTCTCTTCTTTAAATGTTCTTTCTTGTTTTCTGTATTTCGTTTGTCTTCAAGTTCAGTGATGCCACTTTCATTTTTCTTAACAGTTCCCCCCAGTTTGACAATTCCCGGTTGGGAAGTTGTTGAAACATCACTACTACCGATTTCCAGCTTCGCTAATTTTACTGTTGGTCGTTCAAAAACTCCGTGGATGGTCTGAATCGTTGCACTGCGTACCTGTCCATCGGAAGAAGCTTTAACGGAGATCACCTTTCCCTTTGGATAATTGTTCCGAGGGAGGTCTTTGTCGACGATGATGACGAGGTCGCCTATCTTCAATGGTTCCACCGGATTATACCATTTTGTTCTCAGAGTCAACTTAGGTGCATACTCTTGTATGAATCGATCCCAGCATTTGTTTGCAAATCGCTCCTTGTATTGATATTTGTATCGCAGTGTTTTAGGGCTATCGTTGATTCGTGCGATTGGTTGGGCTCCTCCAGAATCCAGCCTCAAGAAATGGTTTGGAGTCAAGGCTTCTTCTAGTTCATCGTTCAAAGGCATATATGTGAGTGGCCTGGAGTTAATCATACCTTCAGCTGCTACCAAGCAGCTTCTCAACAGCTGGTCAGTCGGCGTTTTTGTTGGCAATGAAAAGTATAAGGCTTTTTTGAATGAGCGAACTAAACGTTCCCACGCTCCTCCCATATGGGGCGACGCTGGTGGGTTGAAGACCCATTTTGTTGTCGGACTGATGAATCGCTTCGCTATGATGTTTGGATCTATTGCCTCAAGTTCACGTCGTAGCATCTTCTCTGCCCCAACAAAATTGGTTCCTCGATCGCAATAGATTTCTTGTGGAGACCCTCTTCTATGTATAAAATCTTGGAAGCATAGTATGAAGCTATCAGAATCTAACTTGTGGGCTACCTCAACGTGTACGGCTCTAGTAGTGAGGCAGGTAAATAAAACACCCCACCTCTTTTCTTGACGTCGTCCTACTGTTACCATGAGGGGCCCAAAGTAATCTACTCCAGTGAACATGAACGGATTACAATACAGCGATAATCTTGCTGGAGGAAGAGGGGCCATTTCAGGTGTGCTCGGTTTTGCTTTATTGATCTTACACCATTGGCACACTTTGATAACACACTTTAATTGTTGTCTTAACTTAGGGATTACGTACCTTTGTCTCAATTGGTTGACTACACATTCGTTATTGGCGTGGTGAAAGTCTTCGTGGACTCGTTGAACCAGTAGCTTCGTAATCGCATGATCCCTCGTCAATATGATTGGTCTCTTTGTGTTGATGTTGATACATGGGGCCGCGTCCAATCTTCCCTTTACTCGAAGTAGTTGTTGTTCATCATCTAGATATGGTGAGAGCCTCTTGATTGAGCTTGAAGCAGGAACTCGAATTGGTTTATTTGGTATTTTGTTTTGTTTCTTGAGTGATGAAAATTCTTCAGAATAAACGTCCCTCTGAGCAATACGGAATAGAATAGTTTCAGCCTTTCGTAATTCTTCGCAAGATAAAATGCCAGTACTAGGTATGTCCGGTTGTAATTTAAGTTTGATATTTAAGTATCGATAGACGTACGCTGTAGTTCTCAAAAGTATTTGCCAGCTTGAAAAACGACTTATGTTGATCCACGGTTGAAGTGCTTGATGAATGCATACAAGTTCTTCGCCAGTTCCATTTGTTGTTGGTATGTTCTTTGGCCAGTTGGCTTCTATGTCCATCAAAAAACTTGGGCCTTGAAACCATCGTTCGGAAGGGTCCAGCGTTGGTGGTCTTGTCCACTTAGTGGCGTCATCGGCAACATTGAATTTTGATTGAATGTACCGCCAGCTTCCACCTTGGTCGTTGTCTTGTACTTCGGCTACTCGGAACGCTACGAACTTGTTATAGCGATGGGGATTTCCATTTATCCAACTTAGTACTGTCTTCGAATCGCTCCAAAAGAATATTTTGTTCACTGTTATGGACATTTCATCGGTGAGCTTTTTGGCAAATCTGCATCCCATAACTGCAGCATCCAGTTCCAATCTTGGAACCGAGCGGAGCTTAATCGGTGCGACCTTTGTCTTCGCCCCTAATAGCGAACATTCGATGTGATTTTCTGAACTAATTCTGATGTACGCTACAGTGGCACATGCTTGTTCACTTGCGTCCATGAAAACGTGTAATTGCACAGTTGTTCCAAGCCAGTTTGGTAAATTCTTCAATAGACATCTTGGAATGCGACACCTTTCAACTTGAGGAAGAACCTTCAGCCATATCTTCCATGATTCAAAGTGGTCATCATTTACCGGAACATCCCAATCAACACGACTACGCCATATGTCTTGCAACAAGATCTTGAGATAAACCAAAAAATGAGCTATCAGCCCAGGCGGATCATATATGGACATGAGGATTCGCAGAATGTCTCTTTTCGTTGGTCGGTGTTCACCGTTCAGTACTTGTTGGTTCCCCTTGTTGAATCATAGAGAGAATGTATATTCATCACTTCGCTGAGACCACCACATTCCTAGAACCTTTTCTAACGCAGGATCGACACTCGGGTTTAAATCAGAATAATCATCAGTAGGCTGTGCATTAAGAGCTTTCATGACAGTCAAGGAATTAGATTTCCAGTTTCTGATTTCAAAACCGGCTTTCGCATGAACAGTTGTGACGTCTCTTGCCAGCTGAATTGCTTCCATTTCGGTGTCAACACTTTCCAAGAAATCGTCCACGTAATGGCTTTCTAAAATGCTTTTAACAGCCTTCGGAAACTCTTCTTCATATTTCAAAGCATTGCAGTTTTTTATATACTGTGCGCAGCTGGGAGAGCAAGTCGCGCCGAAAGTCATCACTTGCATCACGTAAGTGTCCGGTTCTTCATTAGTGTTACTTCTCCAAAGAAACCGTAGTACTTGTTGGTCTTTCGCAGGAATTTGTACCTGGTGGAACATTTCTTTAATATCACCAAAGATACATACCTTGTTTTGTCGGCTTCGTATGAGGACACCCAGGAGCGATGCGTTCCAGTCGATTCCTTTCATCAATAGCGTATTAAGCGAAACTCCTTCCACCTTCGCGGCCGCGTCCCACACCAGTCGAACTTTCTCCGGGTTGTTTGGATTTCGCACCGGGAAAATCGGTAGATACCAGACTCTGTCGTGATGTTGGTTCAATTCTTCTTGTGACAGCTTTCGGATGTAACCCTTCACTTCGTATTCGTTGATTTGTCGATGCACGTTGTCTTTCAGATCAGGATCACCATCGAGACGTCTCTCCAGACACTTCATTCTTTGCAATGCCATTGGACGGCTATCTGGCAATCTGAAGTTCTCATACTTCCACAGAAGACCAGTTTCATAACGATTTTGATTCTCAACTTTATTTGTGGTTTGGTTCAATATGCTCTTCGCGCGAAATTGTTCTTGAGTGCCTTCAAAGTCTCTTGGTTCTACCACTCCCAAGCCGTCAACAGATATGAATTCTTTCACCATCTCATGCAACTTCATATCAGTCGCTTCTTGACACTCGCACATTTGGAAATTCGATTCTGAATTCTGGTTTTCAGGTTTACCAACCAATGAAAACACTGTCCAGCCAAGCCGACACTTCGCAGCAATTGGATCGTTCTCATTTGCTTCGAGAATTTATAATGGGACAGCGACATGCCAGTTTCGAAGACCAATTAAAATACCAGGATTTGCATCGACGTATGACTGCACAGGCAAATTTTTCAAATGAGGATATGTGTCAGCCAAGCCTTCGTAATTCAAAGATTGCCTTGGTAGATCTAGTGCTCGGACCGTTCGCACGTTTGTCATGGTATGAGTTTTCGCATTCTTAAATATGCCAGATATGTTGACACTGACCACCCTGGAACATGGTTCCTGTCTGGACATGGTCCCACTCCACTTCAAGCATAATGGCAAGTTGTCGCCCAGAAGTCCAAGTTGATTTGCGAGACTGTCATTTAATAGAGTGCTGGATGATCCTTCGTCCAGGAAAGCGAATGTCTGTAGCTGAATACCATTATGAGACAAGAGTACTGGCACAATTCGGAAGCGTATCGGAGTTAATTCGGAATGAATCATGTGGAAATCGTTTTCATTTGTATTGTTGTTGGCGTTATAGCTTGGTTGCCAGTTGGGATTGTGCAAAAGAGTATGATGTTTCTTATTGCAATTCAGAGCAGAGCAGGTGATTGGTGACCAACACCTAAACGGATGCCTTTTCAAGCATTGTCTGCATAAATTTGATTTTTTAACCAAATCCCATCTGGTGTCGACGTCAAATTCAAGGAACTGTTTGCAGACATCGGCAGATCTACAATTGTCTTGGCAAACTGGGCATTTCCTTGGTGTGTTTTGTGGCACATTTTTGTTTGTTGCCTTTTTTGGCATGTTGTCGTTATGGATATAAAGTTCTTCTTTCTTATTTCTTGTTTTGTGCTGTAGCTCTCTTACAGTGAACCAGGACATAGACGGCTTCGCATCACAAATTTCGGCAGCTAAATCTTTTAGCCAATCACCAAGCACGCAAATGCTATCTGCTTCTATTTCAGTTCGTTTGTGAGTAGCCCAATTCAATTGCAAGGTGGGTGGCAATCTGTCTACGAGTTCGGTCATCATATTAGGATTTCGCATGTAATTCTGAAGCTGTGCCTGCTCCATTGTAGCGCATTAATTTCTTACGGCAACAGAAAACTCAATAATGGATTCGATGCGTTCAATTTTCGGCGATGGCATTTTTTGAATTTTTTCCATATAATGTTTCATTATGATTTCTGGCCTTCCAAAGTATTGTCTAAGGGTTTCGATGATTTCAGGGACGCATTCTGGTAGCGTCAGCAATGCCTCGACGACATCTCGAGCCTTACCGCGTAAGCATCGTTGCAAGCGCATTAAATTTTCGTTCTTGGTGAAGCCACACATTGCTGTTGTCTGTTGAAACGTACTTATGAAAACTGGCCATTCGCCTGGCCTACCAGTGAATATTGGCAACTCCTTAGCTACTACCTGTCGTGCGGATACTTGTTGGGAAGATATTGTATAGGATGATTCTTTCTCTTCTACTTTCGAAACAGCCAGCAGTTCGATGGGACTCTTTTTGACAGGGATATTTCGCTTATTTGGTGGTTCTTTCTGTCCAGCAGCCTGTTCAATATCGTCGTCTGACATTTCGTCCAAAAGAGCCCGTCGTTTTGCTAGCAGTTCCTGTTGTTGCTTAAGGAGCAATTCCTCCTGATCCAAGAGTTGCAATTTTAACTTGCTTCTGTTGGATCGTGGCTTTGTTGATGCATTGGATGCTGGTTTGGGTTTGCATAGAGTGCATTTCCAATCATCGATGCTCGCCACCTCATCACTCACTTTAGCACAATCGTAGTGAATCCATTTTTTGCACTGTGTGCATTCAACCATCCTTTCTTCTGTATAAGGCTGATCACAAATGGGACATTTTGAGCCCACCACGGTGCTTGCCGACTTTGACATTGTTCAATTTATAAAATTTTTTGAGAAATGTTAAAAATTTTTGAATTACTGTAAAGACTTCTGAATTGATTAAAGAACAAACTAATTTTGTAGTAAAATGTATTTTATTGATAACTGATAGTAATGGTAATACTCAAAAAATTTTAGTTAATCTTATTCCATCGAGATCTAATTCAAAAGTGCGCGTTATTTCATGTTTTCTTATTCTCATCTTCTGATATACGCTGAGTAGTAGACCGGTAGGATTTTAGTTGTCTCTCTTCTTTAAATGTTCTTTCTTGTTTTCTGTATTTCGTTTGTCTTCAAGTTCAGTGATGCCACTTTCATTTTTCTTAACAACCGCTAAAAAGCCCTCACGAAAACCAGCTTGAAACATACTTAAGCCATTGTTTGATTCTACCCAATTGATAAGTCTTTTATATAGGATTCTACCAAATACTTTTCTGATGGAATTTAATATTGAAATACCTCTGTAATTCTCAGGTAAGCTAGCATCACCTTTCTTAAATATAAAACAGCTTTATTAAAACTCGAGGGAATTCAAGCCGAATTGTACAAGTTGTTGTAAAAAGAAAGTAGATATTGCTTGTATTCTAAAGATGAGTTTTTCAGAAATTCAACAGGAATGCCATCAATTCCTGGGGACTTATTATTTTTCATGTTAAAAAGATCAAGTTCCAGTTCATCAAGGACTATTACAGAATCAAGCAAATTATCGACTGTGTTGGGGCAAGCGTAATGAAAAGATTGCAAGTCATCTAGACATGTCAACAAGGATCGGAAATGGGATGCCAGCTTGTAATACACTTGAAGACATACGATTGTTTCCACCCAACTAACTTACATTATACCGAAACTTCTTTGAATCCTTACACCTTTCTAAGTTGATTGCTAAATTAAGTGTGTAATTTAACATTTTAGCCTCACAGACCTGTTTGTATATTTTGTTAGCTTCCTGATATGCAGACTTAAAATGGTCTAAATTGAATCTTCTAAACAACTTAAGGAAAGCTAATGATTTTTTTCTGAGCCTCATATATTCGGAATCAAATCATTTATTTCTGGGATGCAGCTGCTTGGGACTACTTAAACGGGAAGCAGAAAATCTAACAATTTCGCTTATTTTTTCTCCTAGTTGGTCATTTGCAGAGGGCTATATTCAAGTATTGGTCTTACATATGAAGCTTAGAACGTAAGGGTCACTGAAATCGCGCCCGAATTTCTTTATACATTTTAGGATCCCATTAGCTTTCTTAACTATGTATTTAAAATGTTCCTTAAAAGTCAACATGGAATCAACAATAACACCTAAATCAGGAAACACAGAGACTTTGTAACTAAAATCGAAGGGAACTTTTTTGAGTATAAAACTCACGGTTTTAGACTTGTAAACATTCAAAGCAAGACAATTATTATTGCAGCATTCCCCAAATATTGGGCGGTGTGAATAAAAACGAGTATGACGAGTATTTACTTACAAGTAAAGTGTAACGAGTATTTAAACTCCAAGTAAACCGATGTGAATAAAGCGTCGAGTTTACTTGTGACCGTGTACTCGTCAAACCGAGGGTTTACTAGCAAGTATTTACTCGCGAGACAACTGAATTCACAAAAAAGGCAAGTAAATACTTGTAGCGCCACACAGACTACGCATCATTTACTGTTGTGACTTGTTCTGTTTTCGCCTAACGTTCTGTTTTCGCCTAAACTGAGCCATCTTTCGTGTACAAGTACGACTGCAAGTCTGGGGTCGGGTTGACTTGCGAGTAGACGAATATTTACTTGCTACAGAAGTATTTACTTGCGTTTATTCACACCAAAATTGGCATTTTTCCGGGTTTTACTAGCCTTTCAAGTATTTACTCGCGAGTAAGAGTAAATACTTGTTTTATTCACTTCAATTTTGGCGTTTACTTGTAGTTTTGATATGTTCAAGTATTTACTTGTCCTACTCGTTTTTATTCACACCGCCCATTAACAAGTCGAATTTTGTATGATTAAAACAAAGTCAATCAATAAATACATGAATAAAATTGGACCTAAATGGCTTCCCTGAGGGACGCCAGAATTTACAACAAATTGATCCGAATTCTCATTACGAAATAGAACACTATAAATTCTATTTTTTTAATACGATGAGATCTAATTTTTAGAAGTTGATTTTAATTATGTTCCAAATTGCTTAACTGTGACTTTAATTTATACAAGTCCCTTAGTTTACAACATTTTTATTGGTTATGAATTGAGCCCTTATTTCACTCGGCATGAAGTTGTTCTGTTTCTGGTTTTGAAAAATACCTTTTAAAATTAACATTTGGTGCCAATTCTGAGTCTAAACTCCTATTTTAGATAAATAGTTTAAACTACGAATTCGCTATAAGGACGAAATCATACCGTTTTGCATTTCTCTGTTAAAACCAATTTAAGCGGTGTTGTTTTGAGATTTATAATAGTCTACTGAAGGCTTACAACTAATGAGAATTTTTTGAAAAGCAAAGATAACAAAAACATTTAACCGGATTATTGAAAATTATTAAGTTTGAAAAAATTTTTTTACTCAAAAGCATAACGTTGGTTTGAATTTACTTATATTTTATATTATATTCATATCTCAAAAACTTGTCGGATTCGAGTTAAGGCCAGCGAAAATCTTAGACAAAAAATGATTTGATTTCCAGATACAAAACCCTATTGTAATTTTTTATAAAAACAAATATCTCAAGTAAAAATTTTGTAATAATAAAAAGGGAATAAACGACATATTTTACAATATTTTAGTTTTTTAATATACAATAATTTGTTGCACAAACACATTTTTAGAATATACAAACTGAAATGATATTTTTTATTAATATTCAAAGCAACCATCGACGAACTGTCAAGTTTAAAAAAATGTTTTCAACTGAATTTTTTAAATCTAAGGCGAACAATATTTTTCGGGATCAATAAATTCCCATTCGCCTTCTTGCACTTATTTTGGAAATGAGTCATCTAGCATGTCATCGACCGTCTGTTGTCTGCAGTAAACAAAAAAGAAAAGTAAAAAATCAAAATCATTTGATTTTGCCGGCCGTGCTCGAAGGATTTGCAAACTGTATTCACATTCCACAGTTTTGTATTAATTTAACAAAACAAAATGTCCTCCTCAATTGTAATACCATCAGCATCAGACTTTGTTAAAGTTAATGTTTCCAATTCCAAAACCGATGGCATTGCCTTTGAAAAGAAATTTCCAAAAAGTTTAACAATTGCTGAGCTCAAAGTAAGTACCTACCACCTGGTTATAAGTTATAAGATTCATAATCCTTGTGGACCTTGTGACTTAGTATAGTTAAATAAAAATATTAATTTCAATTAGAAACAATGTAAAAGTGTATTGATTGAGTATTTCATACCAATGCTTCTGTAGGAAAAACTGGAAATTGTAACCGGAGGCAGTGCCTCAACCATGCAAATTGAGCTCTACAATGGCGATCGTCTCATATGCAAAATCGACAATAATAACTCTCTTCTTGGTTCGTATCCCATTGAAGAGGGTATGCGTTTGCATGTTATAGATAGCTTCCTAATACTTGCCGATGAGGTGGAAAAATTCGAATTGACCGACACTCAGTACGAACAAAAGCAAGATTCAGTGCGAAGTTTTCTGAAAAAGAATCGTCTTGGCAAGTACAATGAGGAAGAGATGAAACAAATAGAGGAAAAGCGTAAACAAGCTGCTGAAGAGGAGCAACGCAGAGCTGATCTCATAACAGTTGGATCCAGATGCAAGGTGGGTAAAATATTGTAATCTTTGGACTATCCAGTAATAAGACACTTACAAATAAAAAGGTACAAGTAAAAGGAAACCCAACTCGCCTAGGAACAGTTATGTACAAGGGTGAGATTGAAGGCAAAAAGGGAGTTTTCATTGGAGTCAAATATGATGAACCTTTGGGCAAGAATGATGGATCGTAAGTTTGAAGACAAACAATTTAAAAAAAAAAAACAATCATTAATACAATTTATGTTTCTTTAGGGTTGATGGCAAACGCTATTTCGAATGTGAAGCGAACTATGGTGGCTTTGTTGTTCCCTCGGGTGTGGAGATTGGAGATTTCCCACCTGAAGATTCTGAGTTGGATGAAATATAAATGAACACATGCATATCCACTGGTGGACAAAAATATACTCTCCTGTTCGAACAACAACAAAATGCTGGAACATTATTATTTTCTATATTTAATTTTTTTTTAATTTAGTATTTACTTTTTGCCAATGATTAATTGCTAATAAAAATGATATCACAAAACAAAGTAACGAAAGAAGAAATTGTAGTCAAAATCAAATTTTGTTAACACATTCCACGATTATGCAATTCTGAGTTTATTCTGTTCAATTGAAACAAAAGGAAATGTTTCTTCCAAATCATTAATAATTAATTTTTGTTTGGCTCTGGAACAAGTGGGCAGTTTACATATGTTTCTAACATATCCGACAATTTTCTCAATTGATTTTAGAGAGCAGAAGGATGAAATGTAAGAGCAAAGCACTATTCATTCTCGACAAGCAATCAATATTAGGATTAAAAACTGGCTAAATATACACAACGCATGTTCGTGAAGATTTCTCGTTATTTAAATAAAATAAAATATTAACGATAGCTGAATCACTTGCAATCCATTTCAAACATCTTCTCCACAGCGACTCAAACCTACAGTTTTCCTACGCTCACCCATCAATATTCGACGAATCTTTAGATTCGGCCATAACACTTGAGGAAATAGAAGCAGTAATGAAGAAAGCGAAAAATGGAAAGGCACCAGGTGAAGATTGGATTCCCTACGAATTTTACCAGACCGCAACTCCTTCATATTTTAACTATTTGTTAAAGTTTTATAACAAGATCTTGGCTAAAGCCGAAATTCCCTTCTCGTTCACAAAATCAGTTATCTTCCCAATTCATAAAAAAGGCGCTTTTGATATTGATGACAACTATCGAGGCATATCATTTATGAACGCATTAGCCAAAATATTTGTGGAGAGACTTGAAAAATGGGTGAAGAGGAAAAGTATTCTTTCAAATCTTCAAGCCGGTTTTAGAAAGAACTGTTCTACAACAGACAACAGATTTTTACACTTTCTTCGATCGTTAAAGCCTAACAAGCACGTAATAAGAAAAGATACTCTTTTATTCAAATTGGTTTGAAACAACCACTGGAGTTCAGCAAGGATGTCTTCTCAGCGCGTTACTGTTCTCCCTTTTCTCCTGAAGTCAAAACGTGAAAAAGTGGTACTGCAATAGAAATTTATTAGAAGTAACCAATGAAATTAAATTATCTAGGCGTAAAACTTACCCACAATTTGAACTTCAACAACCATCTAAGAGAAAAGGGTAACACTTCACGAAGCTTGTTGAATTGTACATGGAGAAAAGTGTTTAATAATAGTGGAATAATTCTTTCCACCAAGTATGCGATATACGAAGCGGTAGTAAAGTTTACGCTCTGTTAGGCGTGTCAAGTCTGGGGTGCAAATGAATATGAACAAATTGAACAGTTCCAGAGAAATTTATTAACAAAAACTCTTCAACTTACCTCGAAACACATTAAACTATGCAATCTACTTGAAAACAGAATTACCAAAACTTCTTACAAGTACCCTTAAAGCGCAGTCTGATTTTATTATTAAGACTTTATAGCATGACGACTCATAGATGACAAAAAAATGATCTTATACGTTGAGCAATAAAGACTGGTTGACTGTTAAGTTGGAAAACTTAGGTACTGCTTGTTGTGAAACACTTCATATTGACTTTCATAGCCCCAACAACTTAAAGGAACAGGTGTACCGTATAATTAGAAAGAATGAGGACTTGACTCGAGAAACATTTGTTTGATTTGATTGTTATACTCTAACTACTACTTTAACGATACCTTAACATACCGAGAGATTTCTTTCATTTTAAAAGCAAGATGTGAACTACTCAGCCTAAACGGATGCCCTTATAACGGGAACTTTGATCAGTTCTGTTCAATATGCAACCTTAAGGGAAAAGAGGACTGCTTCCATTTTATAAGTATATGCTTAACCCTGCAGTCGTCGCGCGGATTACTATTGTAATCCACTCATACAAAATGGAGTATTCCTAAGAAACAAGTGGTGGGGATTTTTCGTCTCTTTAAGTACTTACAGTTAAATAGTTAGAACAGTTAGTTAACTTTACTTAATATAACATGTAATTATATTTTAAAGCCAAAATAAATTTGAAAAAATTAAATCATTTTAGTTTTATTCTAATTTTAAAATGGATTACATATGTAATCCACGCGACGACTGGGGTAACATTTTGGTGCGCGACGACTGCAGGGTTAATATTTAAGCCACATTTCATATTAAATATTGAATTAATTTATGATTGTGATTTATCCTATTTTCATTAAATATTAATAAAAAGTATATTGTTATTTTAAAATGTCGAGTTCGAAAAGTTATATTGAAGATATAAGTGATAAGGAAAACTTTATTTAAGTTGCGAATGTGAGAAAAGAAAAACGCATTCAATTCAAAAGAAATCATTTCAATTGCATTTTTATTTTTTCGTTTAAGCTCACAGAAATCACAACTCACAACGGTACTTTAAAACAATACAAATTTTCCCCGATTGTCAACAAAACACAAAATATCTATTGCTGTTTCACGAGTTCTTTGCTTCAGAGAGAGAAAGAAAAAACGATGAACAGCTACGTATTGCTTACATTACGTCACCTGACTTACAATGCTACCAAACTCTTTTATACAATTTAATTAAACTTCTTTCAATTGAACTGAAGTTCAGAGCACACTGTGAAACTAGAGGAGTTGAACTTCAAATCTAAACTTTAGTTCAGGTTCACCTGAGAATTATAAATCTGTCAACCAGGCTGACGGCCATAGTTTTAAAATTCATGTATAAATTAAAACTTAAACAATTATTAAATTAATAAATGAATTCGTTACTTACTTAATTACTTAATTGACGTTTTTAACTTTAAAATCTTCCCCTAAAAATAATAATTACTTCAAATTTTGTATAGAGTTGAAAATTCAATTAAATGCAGTTTTGGCTTCGGATTTTATTTTTGAGTATTGGTATTTACTAGATAACTAGTTACTTTGTATAAAATCGAATAAAATTGACCAAAATTAAACTGGTCAACAAGGTTTGTTTATATACTTTTTCTAAGGTTTTTAATGGTTTTAGTTCGAATACGACTTTAAAATCAATCTATCAAGTGATTGAAAGGTTTCAGATAAAACCTTTATAATAAAAAAAAAACTTTTATTGGGCTTTTTGAGGCTATGTTAATTTGCAATAAAATTCCTTATAATTTTCCAAATCTACAATCTCTTACTTCGTTTAAAATGTTTAGTATCTTACTTATTTTAATTCTTCACCTGTCATACATTACCTTTAAAAAAAAACGCCGGAGAATTTATGCTAAGACGCTTTTTAACAGAAAGACGGCAATTTTTGATCTATAATAAACTAAAAAAATTATACAAATATTTTTGAGTTTGAGAATGTTTGGATTCGGAAACAGCGCAAAGAATTACATTCCAGGTTTTTCAAAACTTCAGATGACCCATAAACAATGTGCGTTACTTTAATGATTTAAACTGTATGTAGAAGATAAAGATTTGTAATATATATCATGCCAGAGGTCTTGGGTTCAATCCCTGCTTTTGCAACCTTAAAAAAAGAAGATTTTTTTCATGGGTACTGCCTCTTGCGGGGAATTGACATGAGATATTCTTATCATGAAAAGTGTCTTTTGAAATTAGCCCCTCCGAATTCGGGTTGAAATTGTAGTCCCCTCCATCCCTGACAACATTACTGCTTGAACACAATGTAAAAATCGGGGCCGCAGCCGGAGTCGGGATAGCTGTCACAGCTTGTCGTACGTTAACAGAAAGTACGCACATAAAGGAGTATTCACATGAGCGCGACCAACGAACGACGAATGAATTACAAAATGTGAGTTTATATACGTTTGAAGACATATTTCCACACAAATTCTTAACAAAACGATAGCAATATAGTTTCCATTTGATTTATGATACATACTTTTACTTTTCATTATAATATATTAATAAATTTAAGAAAACAAATTTATTCGTCGCGAAAAAAATTATAGTTGATACGAACTGTCAAACTTTATTCGCGTTCCACATAATCCACACTCGCAACGAATAAAATAATCGCGCGTACTTAACCTAAAAAATCACTCTTGTTTTGGTTTCGGTGGTGAATAATGTTCGGCTGTGGCTTCATTCGCGACGAATTAAAAACTCCCATGTGAAAGAAACGTCAAAATCGACGAATATTCGTTCATTCGTTGGTCGTTGGTCGTGCTCATGTGAATAGTACTTAATGCATCGTACGACTTTTTAATGAATTCCACTAAAAAAAACATTAATTAAAAAAATTAAAATAAAAAACAACATCACATAAAATACACTTGGCATATTGCATTGTCGGGCAATTGCTTCCCATTCCTTTGCTTTGATTATATTGTTTTTGTAGTGTCTGTTTTCCAAATTCCATAAGACGTCCCTGTCACTGACCGCTTGGATATTTTTTCCGATTCATCCATTTTGTATTCTTTAATTTAACTTTTATTTGATTTAATTTAACTTTTCTTTATTTATTCAAAGGACCGCAATGCCCAATTAATTTAATGCACAAACACAAACCACGAAATCAAATTTAATGTGCTAAAAATGATAGACGTCAAAAGTGTCGTACGTCAAAGTTACAAGTTGATGAACTCTTCCGACTCCGTCGCGTTGTGTTCGTGCATCTGCATCTGCGGACTTTTAATATTTTGACAGGTATTCCGGTTACGATTCCGGCTCCAGCTCCGTCACTATTGTGTTCCAGCAGTTACACGCACACAGGAATGGTTGAGAGTCGTTATTTGAGTAATTTATTAAACAATTGCTTACTTACAAAATACAATACCTTACTAAGCGAATCAATATTAAAACTCGCCGTTTTCGATTCTTCAACTTATAGGTTTTTCCATTGGTAAACAAAATCTATTTATCCAACTAGGATCCTTCTAAAATGTGGCTGTAAACCAATTTTTTTTTACAAAACAACAAAGAACTTGAAACTTTAATTAATAAAGTTAATTATTCGATTCCGATTGATTAGCACCTTTACAAAATTTAGTTAAAATTGAACCCATTTCGATTTATATAGCTCTTATTTGTCAGAAAGATGAATCTTAACTTTTTTGCGTTCCATTTCATAAAATAAATTGATTGCATTTTGATTTAAAATACAAATGGCAGTTAAATTTTATGGGGTTTTCCAAAAGTAAATTCAAATTTCCTTAAAAAATTGATTTTTTTTTCGTAGCACATGGAACACAATTGGAATTGTTTTTTGTTGTCATTGCATTAATGTAACTTCGTGTACTGGTTAACGAGTGCAGTAAAGTTGTCAAATTCCCAGCTAAACATTTTTAAAAATTCTATTAGTATTGGTGCAAAGAGAGATAAATCTGTTTAAGGCCAACTATAATAGACTTAACCGAAAGTAAGCTAATGTCAAAACCGAACGAAAAGTAACCATAAGTGATACAAGTAACTTAAGGGTTGAAATGTGTTTCAAATTTGACATTTGTTTGAGCCATTTAAATGGTTGTTGCGTAGTTGCGCAAAAGTTAGCGAAATTTAACGAAACTGAGCAAAACATGTATTATGTTTAGAGACATATAAGGCTGCGTATTGGTTCGTTCC
This sequence comes from Eupeodes corollae, assembly GCF_945859685.1. NCBI lineage: Eukaryota > Metazoa > Arthropoda > Insecta > Diptera > Syrphidae > Eupeodes > Eupeodes corollae. The sequence goes on along the minus strand of NC_079148.1, from coordinate 24,228,931 downwards.
CTTAAGCTGGCTTAGGCTCGGTTAAGTCTATTATAGTAAGGCCTTAAGGCTGCGTATTGGTTCGTTCAATTAAGCTGGCTTAAGCTCGGTTAAGTCTATGTGTCTAATGTGTTTTTACAAATCTAGATCAAGAATAAATTGATTTATTTTACCCATTTAAAACCCCATAAGTTTTATGTTTTTCTTATTTGGTAATCGGAGACACGATGAACTTTTCTGAAAGTGTTTCCTTCTAAAAAATGACAACTTTGTTTCCGAAATGAAAAATTTGTTTAAAAAATTCAAATCCGATTCCAAAACAATGCACTTGGTCACGCATTAATAAATTTAAACGTCAAATTTGACATTAATCATTTTCGTATCCTAAACATGCGAAGTAGTTTTCTTTTAACAGACCTTATTTTTTATTTGTTGAAATGAATATCATTTAAAATATACCCATAATATTTTGGAATATATATTTCCCACCAATTTTTTAAAATCGTCAGAAAACTACATTAGATCCAATAAAAAATGTCCACTTCAAAAATTCCTTTCCCAACTCAACACTAGTACTGATTAGCTGACAAATTTACGGCGAATTGAGCTCACAATCTGTCATAACAAAAACCTTCTGAAAATGGAACATTTTTCGAATCTATTATTTTTGTATGTCCCCCGGCAAATAACCCACATGGGAAATGTCAAAATTATTTTGAGTTTTTTTTTCCTGTGTAGCATTCCACTAGTTCTCTCCTCGAAAATAAAATAAATTGGAAGTTAAAAATTTTCAATTTCACAATTGCCGACAGCTAAATAAACTAGTTTGAAAATCTCGAAAAGATGACCAACCTCCTTCGAAATGTATCAACATTGCGATTGGTATCATTCAGCAATACATTTCTTCGACAGAGAAAAATAATTCTCCATCCAATAACCAATTGCCCTGACATCGAAGGAAGAAGGTACCTACATGATGGAGCTGATGTAAGTACACAATGGATTATGATTTAGTTTAGTGTCGCAATTTTTGTTAAAGATATGTTCAAATGTAAAAATAAGCTAACATTGTCGATTACATAACAAAAATAGAAAACGAGTGTACCTCTTTTTGACAAAGCTTGTTTTTCTAATAATAAACCCTTGACCATTGTGTTTTTAGCCAACAAACACACCTTTTGCAACTAGGGTGAACTCACTAGTCAATTTTGGAACTGAACTAGCTCAAAGACAAGTTACAGAAAAACGGTCAAGGGACGTTTTCGAGGTACTTAAAATGTTGTCACAAATACAAGATCCTAATTCCATAATTTCTACAGAGGAGTAAGCTAGTTAAGAACTCTCCAGAGCCCACAAATGATCCAAATAAACCAACCTTAGAGCAATTAGATCATGTCTTCAATGTACTGCGTGAAACCCTACCAAAATTGTTTATTCAGCCAATGGACTATTCGATTTATAGTCCAAATTTGATTTTCGAGAATAACATCAAAGGAAAGCACACGGTGTAAATAAACTAGTCTCTACAATTCTTACAAAAGAAAAGGAATTATAAAGTCATATTTTGTCATATTTCAGAGGTTTATATCATTATGTGAAGCAAGTTGCCTTGCTACGAACAGTTGGTCATTTGAAATACGCTTATGTTAAATTTGATGTTCTTAAAATCACAAAACACCCAGAAGATTTCTCAATCAGAATACGATGGAGTGTTAGAGGTATATCGGGTTTAAAGGTGAGTTCTGTAGTTTTGTAAAAATATTTTGAGCTGCCAAATAATCCGCAATATTTATTTTAAGGTGATGTTTCAATTTTGGAAGGTCAAACTTTGGAAATTTAAGGAAATTTTAGACCAGCAAGAAGCGTAAGTTCATCGATTTTACATAATTCTAGTTGATTTGTATACATTACGTATGTATATAGAAAATTGATATATGTACCTATTTGGATGAGTACAATAATTTATACTTGAAAATTGTCTAAAATATTTTTTAAATTAATTTTAAAAGGTGGTACGATGGATTCTCTACCTGCTACATAGGACCAGATGGCCTCATTTATAAACATGTTGCTGACAGGGTAAATATTAACCACAAATTAAAGACAACTTTTTGAGATTCGGATAATTGAGTCAAGACTGGTCGACACGAAATAAGCAAGGTTCTATTTTGTGTCCTACTTGATTCATTATCCAGCTTCTTCTTTTTAACTTTTATATATCATTTTATGAAATATATATTCAATTTTAAGGTGATGCCTGATCAAAGCAAAGAAGCTAATACCACTTTAAAAGAAACACCACTAGCAGCAGCATCTGTAGCAGCAACAGCAGCACCAAAAGTTGCATTCGTGATTGGTCTAACAACTGATATTTCTAATTGTATTACATAATTTCAAAAGAAACCAAACAAAAAAAAAAGAAAAAGAAAACAACTTGCATGTCCTTAAACACTGATTCACATAATGCTTAATATTTTAATATTATTTAAATGTTAACTATATATTTCGCCTAAGACACTTGCAACAAACGAAACTATACATTTACAATAGATTCAATCCTTTTATTGTAATTTATGTTCTTTATTTAAGAAATACCCATAGCTACATAATATATAAAAATATATTTATTGTTAAAAGTTGTTGTTATTTTTGTTTTATGGCAAAAGTTTGCCTAGTTTTAAAGTTAAAGGGCCTCAGGAGGCTATATTTATTGTTTGACAAAATTAGTGAATAGATTTGTCTAAAACTGCTAAGCGAACTGAATAAAAGCATATTTTGCTTTAAATCAGTTTTCAGAAGTATTTTCAGCAATATGGTAACGCAGTCTATTCTTTAAAAGTGTTGATAAAAAAATATTTTTTTTTTAAATATCGAATTTTAAATCTCCCAACGAATAACCCGAATGAAAGACTGACAAAACTTCATTATTTTGGACATTTTATACCAGTTGTTTTTTAACAATTGTGATTCAATAGGCGTGTACCATCAACTGAGCGCTCAATGTCAGATTGACGGAGGCAGAATCGTTTTGTGGGACAAGAATCTCCGTATAAACATAAGCTGTCAAATACATATGTTGTCAATTGTAGTTTTTGATGTGAATTTATTATTTTTTTCTATTGATAATTCTTTGTTACTTTTGGAAAAAGAAGTTATGGTTACCAGTTCGCAATACATCTATATTTTCGGCTGTATCGATGAAAAGATATTGCACCCCGTCGACCTCACACATTTGCTGAACTTCTTCACTCATGTTAATTAATTTATAAAAATGTTTAAATTTTATTTCTTTTTTTAAAAATTATTTAAATTACACGCCACACCAGACAAATGACAACTGAACAGCTGTTTTGGGTGAGCAAGCAAATTGAGAAATGAATCCATGATTTTTTTGTCTCAGAAATCTCCGCAAAAAATCTCAGTGCTCAGCTGAGATTTTTTGTCTCACTTAAAAAATAGTTGAGCGCTCGGAGCGCTCAGTTGATGGTACACGCCTAATATTTGAAAATCAATTTCGAAGGAAGTAAAACATTAAGTTAATTCACTCACAGCTTAGTGTTCTCATCAAATGAATTTCATTTTCTATATTTCGATTTTAACGATTTTCAATTCATATAAATTCGACTATAACTAAACTGTGTTAAGTTGCCGAAAGAAACAAGAGCGTAATAAACGTCCAAAATCAACAACATAACATGTGCTTCAACGCGTTCCCTTAATCCGTCACAGCTTAAAATTTACTATCAAAATGTTGGTGGCTTGCGAACAAAAACTAGTGAGTTTTTCATCACTTCAAGTGCACACAACTTACTTAAGGTGGCGCTACAGTCCGGGGCGGACCTGGGCCTCAACCAACATGCATCTCCAGCCAGCTCGGTCCCTAGCTAGCTGTCTCCAGTTTCGCACGCCAAGTTGGTTGAGGTGCTCTCCCACCTGAGTGCGCTACCTGAGTTGCGGTCTTCCTCTACTGCGCCGTCCCTCGGGATTGGATTCGAAGACCTTCCGGGCTGGAGCGTTGATGTCCATCCGCTCTACATGAACTTGCCATCTAAGCCGTTAAACCTTAATTCTGCTAACTAGGTCAGTGTCGCTGTACAGTTCGTCGTTATATCTTCTCCTCCATTCTCCATCTATGCGTACGGGACCAAAAATCACCCGAAGAATTTTTCTCTCGAAGTATCCTAAGACGCTCTCATCTTTCTTTGACAGGGTCCAGGCCTCAGCGCCATAAATGAGAACCGGGATGATGAGTGTCTTATAGATGGTGATTTTACATGCTCGAGAGAGGACTTTACTTCTCAATTGCCTTCTAAGTCCAAAGAAGCAGCGATTTGCAAGAGTTATTCTTCGTTTGATTTCAGCGCTGATGTCGTTGTCTGCATTAATAGCGGTGCCTAGGTAGACAAAGTCCTTAACTACCTCAAAGTTATAGCTGTCCATGGTGACGTTTTGTCCAAGACGTCGTCTTACAGTGTCCTTTTTTGATGACAGCATATACCTGGTCTTGCCCTCATTGACCACTAAACCCATCTTCTTCGCTTCCGTCGCAATACTCAAAAACGCTCCACTGACATCACGCTTTGATCTTCCAATTATGTCAAAATCATCTGCATATCCGAGTAATTAGATGGATCTTTGAAAGATTGTGCCTTTAGTGTTGACAGTTGAGTTTTGCACAATTCTTTCCAGAACGATGTTGAAGAAGTCGCATGACAGTGCATCGCCTTTTCTAAAACCTTTTTTTGACATCAAATGCATCGGTAAGATCTTTTCCGACCTTGATAGAGCAGCGTAGATTCTTCATCGTCATTCTGCACAAACGGATAAGTTTGACAGGGATGCCAAAACTAGACATTGCTCGTAGAGCTCTTCCCTATAGATGCTGTCATACGCGGCTTTAAAATAAAGAGATGGTGAGTATCGATTTGAAACTTCTGGGTTTTTTCCAAGATCTGCCGTGGTGTGAATATTTGGTCGATAGTGGACTTTCCTGGTCTGAAGCCACACTGATAAGGACCAATCAGGTTGTTGACGAACGGCTTCAGACGTTCACATAATACGGAAGAGAGGATCTTATACGCAATGTTAAGGGGACTGATGCCTCTGTAGTTGGCGCAGTTTAAAGGGTCTCCTTTCTTATGTATCGAGCACACTATGCTGACATTCCACTCACCGGGCATGCTTTCTTCCGACCATATTTTGCAGATGAGTTGGTGCATGCTCCGTACCAAGTCATCGCCTGCTGCTTTGAATAGTTCGGCAGCGATGCCGTCAGCTCCAGCAGCTTTGTTTGACTTAAGTTTAGATATATGTAGCTATCTTCACTTCGTCAAGGTCGGGTAGGCGGAATTGCTGATCTGCATCGCCTAGGTTGAGTGGTTCTATATCCCTTACAGCAGAATTCGGTTCGTCATCGCCTTTATTTGGAGAAGTGGTCTTTCCATATTCTCAGCATAGACTGCGGTTCTATAAATTCGGTTCGTCATCGCCTTTATTTGGAGAAGTGGTCTTTCCATATTCTCAGCATAGACTGCGGTTCTATACTACGATGTTCTTCTGATCGTCTTTACAGCTCCGGTTCGTAGCTGGTACCCTAGGGAGGATTTTTGTACCTTTTGGTAAAATTTACGAACCTCATTCCTGTTGTGACATCCCTCTATCTCCTTGATCGCGCGCTTCTCTTGCTCTCTTTTTTTCAATCTAAGGAGCTGGTGTTCCTCTCTCCTCTTCTGCTTGTAGAGCTCGCGAGCAGCTCTAGTCCTTTTGTGCAGCGCCATTTTGTATGCCTCTTGTTTCGCTGCGTGCGCTTGCCGGCATTCGTCGTCAAACCAGGGGTTTCGCTGTGGTGGCCGTGTGAAACTTAGCACTTCAGAGGCGGCATCTCTGATGTTGCCACTGGTTTTCAATGCTTAATGCAGGCAGCATAGGACTCCTTATCTGATTTTAATTTAAGTCGAACTTCAAATGAATAGGGATATGTTTAAGAGTATTCCTTTAAAAAATTTTAATGATGTAGAATGATAAATTATAATTTAATTGCAGTCAATAGATTATGTATCCATTGATGAATAAATAAATAAATAAATAAATGTGCTATGATAATTTGTATTAAGTTATTAAATTTGTATTTAATTTAAAAAAAAAATAGGGGAAATTATAGGAAATGTGCAAAGGAAGCAATTTGTTTGGGCTTCCTGGAGAACCATCAAGATGATGTAGCGAAAGGTCTCATCAAAGGTCATTGAGTGGCTATTGAAGCGTTGTGAGACGAATTTTTGAACCCACAATTAAGTTTAATAGAATAGAAAAAAATGATGGATCTAGTGGCCTTTAATCTATTTTTATTATTATTATTTTGAAACAAAATAAAACAAAAGAAATTGAACAAATTATGAGAGTTAACAATATCGTTTAAACAAATTTAATGTCGATACTTGTTCTCATACCAAACCCTTCTTAAAAGTGATTCCACCTTTGCATATAAAACCTTAAGTTCTTTCTGATTACGGTGGCATTACCTTTATAATTTTGCTTAACTTTTGCACACACAACTTCTGACGCCATCTTGAGGATACGGCGAACATAAAAAAGAGCTCCATGATAATACTATATATTTCATATGTAAAGAATAGAATATTTAATTGGAGTCTCCATTGAACATTTCCGATGACAGGACCACCGGCCTGTCATAAGTTAATCCAATAGAGACCAACAATCCAACATCCAGTCTATGATCGGGTCATCGCAGTTTGGATTTTTCGAGTGGATTAAGATCCTGTCATCAAATATGACGTTTGTGTAGTATGTAGTGGTGAGCGTTCATTTTCGGCAGTCTTTTTGAAATTAAAACTTCATTTCATTTACATACATATTGTTTACATTAAGTAAGTAAAATTAATTAAAGAAAAATGGAAATATATTTAATTTCTTATATTGTTGTTGTTTACTACTACTCAAAGGCATTTTTTTTTATCTAATTTGTTTTAATTTCCTTTTGTAAAAAAACAACAACTACCGACACAAAAGGTTAATCAATAAAAAAGTAAACTACTGCTTAACCGTTGTGTCAAATGTGACATTTGAGGTTGGTCATGTCAAGACATAATATATCCAGACAAAAAAGAAAAACACTGGATTGCGGATGAGATTGCTGAAGAGAAGTTGGATTGGATTTTGCTCTTGTGGACCCTCAGGGTTAGCTACGCTTGCTCTTTTGTAGGTTTGGTGAAAAAAATTATAATTATTTTCAAACGCCATCTGTTTTTTGTTTCTTCCAAACAAATTGACAAAATAAAAAAAACAAGTTCAAAAGTTTCTCCATATTTGACACTAATATATTTATTAATTTGTCTTTAATATTGCAGGCCAATACATTTGAGATTATATGAGTTTTGTGGCTGCGCATGTTGGTAAATTGTGCCACCTAGAGTTTGCTATCGCAAAAGCTGTTTCTTTTAGCAGAAGTTTACCTATCTTCTACGTTTCAGGTGCATTAGGCATGACGGTTCCATTTTTAGCCAGTTCAACCTCTCTACAATTTCCCGTGATATCTCTGTGGCCCCGCACCCAACATATACATACATGTCAAAAATAAAAAACAAATGTGTTCAAGAATGAGTTCACAAAAATAAACAGTTTTTTTTCATATCTGATTGCACTTTTCTATATCTCTATCGAACTAATGTGATTCCTATATTTTCCATCATCGTTGTGTAGACTTAAATGTAAGCAAGCAACAATTTTAATGCCACAATAAGCATTTTAAGACTGTTCAAGGTTGTGAAAAAATGTTTTTAAACAACTCTAAGCGAACTGTAAACTGTATAAATATCTTTATTTGGATTTGAAAACATTTTTCAACCTCTATACAGGTTTTTTCAATATGATATTCCAAATTTAAAACAACTATAAGTAAATAAATAATAGATCCATCTTCACTTTAACCACAATTGTTCCCATAATCATCCTATAAAATCAATTCTAACTCCGTTTCCTATTAAACATTCCAATCGAACAGATCTTCTTAATTTGTTTTTTTTTTTTTTTTTTTTTTTTAATTGTTGGTCAAATGTCAGATAAATGACATTTACAAAATAAAATAAAAATATACTCGAAAACGAAAACATGAAAAATTTCTTAAAAAATAGTGTTCTAGTAAAAAGTAATAAAAAACAACAAAATGAAAAGTTTTTCAACATTTTAACTTACACATTAGTGGCAATTGTTATTTTTGGTGGTATTTCTCTGCTGTGGGATTTGTTCGAAGAGAAGAAAAACTCAGCCAATGGATTTTCAAATAAAAAGGTATCCCTTGATATCTCAAGAATCTCGGAGTATGTTTTAGAAGATGATGCCGAACTGGCTCGAGGTAGGAATGGTAATTGTTCATTTTGGGATTGTTTCAATGTCTATCGATGTGGACAGCGGGAACAAGACAGAATCACAATCTATGTGTACCCACTGACAGAGTATGTAGATCAGGCTTCGAAACAAGCTTTCACTTTGACCCAGGAATATCATGAGATTCTCAAGGCAATAGTAGAAAGTCCTTACTACACTCCGAATCCAAATGAAGCTTGTCTCTTTGTGCCCAGTATTGATACGCTTAATCAGAATCTCTTGGATACGAAGTTGGTGGGAAAAGCATTGGCATCGCTGAATTACTGGGAAAATGGAGAGAATCACATTCTCTTCAATATGCTGCCAGGAAGCTATCCCGACTTCAATCGAGTTATGGACGTTAACACAGATAAGGCACTTATCATGGGTGGTGGCTTCGATTCGTGGAGCTATCGGGTGGGCTTTGATATTTCCATCCCTGTTTGGAGTCCCCGCTTAGGAGGTCACAACAGAAAAGTAAACCAGTCAGAGAAAAAGTTCTTGCTGATTGCAGCTCAATTGAACATGTTTCCTCAACATGTGAGACTTTTGAGAGATTTGGCAGAAGAAATTGGCCCAGATGTGCTTCTTCTTGCCACTTGTCCACAGCAACAGGTCGAGGAAATGGCGGTTGAACCTCAAAGAATAAACACCAGTGTTCGGTGTAGTTTGCCCAAAGGCAAACGCCATGAGTATCCTCGAGTTCTGGAGAAGGGCAAATTCTGCCTCATTGCTCGAAGTGTCCGTCTTGGACAGCCCGATTTTTTGGAAATATTGGCCCACAATTGCATTCCAGTCATTATGGCAGATAACTACATTCTTCCCTTTAAGGATGTCATCGATTGGGAGCTGGCATTGATTCGCATTCGTGAAGCTGACTTGCACTCCATAGTAGAAAAACTACAATCATTTTCGGCGGAGAAGATCCTCGAGCTGCAGGAGCAAGGGAAATGGTTGTATGAAAAGTATTTCAAGGATCTACCCACGATTACTCGAACCACGTTAGATATTCTCAATGATAGAGTTTTTCCACATCTGGCAAAGACATCGCTCCAATGGAATACCCCGGATAACTACAAAGCAAGTCACAATCCCTTGTTCTTGCCATTGATTGCCCCTAAGGCGCAAGGATTCACGGCAGTTATTTTGACATATGATCGGGTGGAGAGCTTATTTACGCTCATTCAAAAACTCGCAATAGTTCCGTCGTTGCAGAAAATTTTAGTTGTTTGGAATAACCAAAAGAAGTCACCCCCACATCGTAGGTTAAGATTGTTTGTTTTCATTTCCACCTCTAATTACAACCTCATTTCAGCTTCAATGTTTCCAAAAATACTGAAACCTTTCAAAGTGATCCAGACTAAGGCGAACAAATTGTCAAATCGATTCTTTCCATATGACGACATCGAAACCGAGGCTATTCTAACTATTGATGATGATATTGTTATGCTCACCTCAGATGAACTTGATTTTGGGTAAGTCCAGCAGACAGACCTCGATTGAAGCGAACTCCTAAACATGTGTATTTTCAGTTACGAAGTTTGGCGAGAATTCCCCGATCGAATTGTCGGCTTTCCTAGTCGTATCCATGTCTGGGATAATATAACACTTCGCTGGCGTTACGAATCCGAATGGACCAATCAAATCTCGATGGTTCTTACTGGAGCTGCATTTCATCATAAATACTGGAGCTACATGTACACCAATGCAATGCCAGGCGATATAAAAGATTGGGTCGATGAGCACATGAATTGTGAAGATATAGCAATGAACTTCCTCGTGGCGAACATTACAAATAAGCCACCAATAAAAGTGACTCCTCGAAAGAAGTTCAAATGTCCCGAATGCACCAACACAGAAATGCTGTCGGCAGATTTGAATCATATGATGGAACGTTCGGCGTGTATTGATCGTTTTTCAAAAATCTATGGCAGTATGCCGCTGCAAAGTGTTGAATTTCGTGCTGATCCTGTTTTGTACAAGGATAATTTCCCAGAGAAACTGAAACGTTTCAATGATATTGGTAGTTTGTAAGGGAGGAGAGTGTTCTTGTTAAAAAACACACACCAAAAAATATCATAGTTTAATTAAATTAACCAAATATTAAGTAAGTAATTACATAGTTAAATTTTAAATATATACACAAATAACTTATAGGCAGTGGGATTAGAATGAGATTCGCATGAAATTTAGGAGCTAAGAATTCCCCTTAAAAGATAATTAAAATTAAGTTGAAAGCAATCAATTAAAATTGAAAAAGGAATTAGGCTAAAACGTAAATTTTTCTTTTTTGATAAGAAAACTTTGCTTATGTTCATTGCACATAAAATGTATATGTCCTGTGGTTTCTAGAGGCAGATCTAAGACGTTATAAGAAGTTGCTGATGGATAACGACTCGTAAAAACTTGTTTAAATAACTAATTCAAGTAATTAAGGGCCTATTATGGATCACAACTCAACTTAGTTGATGGTGGTCCAATGCTATTCAGTTGAACAGCTATATTTTCCCATTCTTCGTCTTGGGTTCTTTTTGTGGAACCGAATTGTCTTTTGCCTCTGGCCAGCTCAGGTTTCTGCTGCAGAACCTCAATCAACCTCTTGAATTAGGCAGGTTTAGTTATTTTTAATCTAACAAAATTATTTTCTTACAGATGTTTATATTATTATTTGTAAAACTTAAATTTTTTCTCCATTTTCTTAAAAAATTGGTTTTCGATGAACTGTTGATGCCTACCGTTATTTTTGAAAGGCTGCAATTTTTTGATTACAGGCGCAATATGAATCATTTATTATGTATTGATCTGTCGATGTGGGTTTTCTGTAGACACTGAACTCAACGTTTTTCCCTTTTCTCTAGATTTCAAGGTCGAGGAAGGGCAAAGTGTGAAGGGTGTCATCCTCTTTCTCGAAAGTGAATTTAATGCTATGGAATCTATTGTTGATTGTTGCGAGTATTATGTCAGCTTCTGATTTCTTCACTACAGCAAAGGTATCATCAACCAGGGTTGCCATGTTTTCCACTAGTTCCATAGCCCAATTTAAAAATTTCTGTTGCCCAAAATCCCGAAAAAGTACCCCAAATAGTAGCCCAATACCAATAAAAAACATAACATTTCTTATAACTTCAATCACAATTCATTTTTATTAAAAAAAAACATTATAATACATTTTTATATAAAAAAAAAAACAACGAAAAAAGAAACATAAGTCCATAAAGAAAAGAAGAATTAACATATTATCACATTTAACATATTAGGGTAACTGCTGCAAATCAGTCTAGAAAAGCGATATCTTATCAGAGTTATCGTCATTGTCACTGTCATCGTCACGGTCATTTTTATCACACTGGTACATCGATTGATTAAATTTATCATTTCAATCGAGGGTAAAAAATCTTTTTCAACAAATTTTTTTAACTGTAGCATCAATACGTAAGCGCATAATTGCATCGAGCGATGCTGTAGTCAATCGATTTCTTGGTTTTGTTTTTACACAATTCATGAAAGAAAATGTTCTTTCTACTACAGCGTTGCTCACAGGTAAAGTTAACAATTGTATTACGCAATGCGCCAAATCCCCGAAAACTAATTCACCCAAAATGTTTTTTACATTCAGAGCCAACTCTGTCCAAAATTTTTCCAATTTCGTTGGAAATTTAGAGGGAAAAAATGGACTCCAATCGAATAAAGGGAGCTTATTCCATTGTTCTTCCAAATTTTGAATTTGAGATTTGGGCTGTCATACTGAAATTGCTGTCGGCAATTTTGGAAAAAGATAGCCCAATTTCAGATAAATAGCCCAATCTGGCAAGCCTGATCAACATATCTATGCCAAATACGTGGTAATTTGCCTTCTTTTTTTAAATCAGAATCAAATTTACACATGTAAGCTTCTGCGACATATGGCGAGAGGCCATTTCTCATACTACATCCGAAGTCGTTTGAATAAAATGAGTCCCGAAATTGAAAACAATTGTGTTTTATGCAAATGTTGATGCAATCAATGTAAGTTTTTATTTTTTCTGGTTGTAGATCAAATTTAGGTAAATGCTTTCTGATTGCTTCGACTGCTTTATTAATTGGAATCGATGGAAAAAGAAAGTTTTGATAGACGGTTTTGTCCCATCGTATACACTCTCTCCTAGGTTGAGGGCAAGACCACCCCACTCAGCCATTAAGCGATTGGGATACTCCCTCAAGATGGGTTGGGAATTGGAAGTGGTTCTTATCAGGGCCATTTGAGATTTTGATATTTCACTGACTTCCTGATTGGAGTGAACAAATATAGATCAATGATTTCTGTTATTTAATATTAATATAATTAAATAATCATGTATGTACAAAGTACTGTAGGCTGTAGGTAAAGGTAAAAAAGCAAAAAAAAATATATATCAAAGTTGGAATTTAAAACAAACATTTTCCGAAGTTTCTTTTGTGGGGGCCTCCCGTTTGTGAAGTCCCCGGGGCTTCCGCCCGGTTGCCCTCCCCTCAACTTGGTCATGGGCGAGTGTGCTACATAAATGTTTGTTAAACTATTTCCTGCTGAACTGGATTGAAAAAAGGCAGCGAGTCTGAAATCTAATTCATAAGTTTGTATATTTTTTAACTTCCTCATGTAACTTCAAGTGAGTCAGGCTTTAAGATATTTTACAATGAAATTCAAAGCGCTTGTGAACAAATGCAGACTACAACAAATGTGTTGCGGAGTTGCATTGAATATGTGAGTGTTTCGGTCACTGAAATGTTTGGAGAAACAAATTAAGTCCTGTAGTTATTGAAAAAATTGAAAAATCGCCTTACACCAAAATCGCCTCATGCTTTCTCGACGAAATGTTTCGTTACATTCCTGTTGTATAACCAATCCAGCTCTCTTGTTGCTGCCTAATATTAGGATCTCTTCTCTAATGAAATTAAAAAAAAAACGAATCTCGAGTTTTCACAGTCGAACAGCAAAACAGCCTTAACGTTTGATTCGTAGAGTTTTAGTTTTGTTTCCAGTAGTATTATTAAGCTTAAGTTCCACACAACAAAAATCATTTCAAATTCACTTCAAGTTTTGTTAGGCTCCTCCAATATTATAAATCGTTAAAAAGTTTGAAATGTCACATTTTTTTTAGTAAAATGTTTGATGATCTTCCAAATATAATCTCAATTTTTAATATTAACTTTCAATATTTTCAGTATATTCATTTTTCGACAAAGTTCTGCACATGTACAAAATAAAAATTAGCGAACAGTTTAAAAATAAATTTGTTTTTTAAAGAAGGCTATTAAAATATTAAAACTATTAAAAAAAATATAAAAATAATTTACTAAACCAAATTTGAACTGATAGTTAAAATCAAATTTCAAATCAACACCCCAAAGGCTACAGTTCGTTGCCTTTTTATAAAAACTCACTTAGTTCAATTTTTGTGTGTTTGAGATTTAAAGTTTGAAATCAGATCAGATTTCGGGACTTATAGTTCTATACAATTTTAAAAATGAAGAACGTAGAGCTTAGAGAGTTTTGACGGAATTATATTATTTTCTTTCCCAAATGAATTTCTGCAGAAAAAAAATAAATCAGAGTAATAAAGTTCAGCTTTCAGTTGAATGAAAAAACATGATCAACTGTCATTTTGATAGAAGTTGACTTCACTTGATTGTCAGGGAAATTTTTCTTGACTAACTTTCCATTAAAGTTGCCTTAATTGAAAGGTAATTTTTTTGGCAGCTGGCCAATCAGATACTTGAAACTTGCCTTATGTCGTCTGAACCTGCAATAGCAGCTGGAATTGATGTGTAAGGGCCCAGTTTCTGTAAACAGTAAGTTGAGTTTTTGACAAATCATTCTGGTATAATGAAGCCAATCAAATAAAATAGGCTGATTAGCTAAATTTAAATTTATGGTCAATAACTTTGGATTTTATTTAAATAAAATTTACTTACAAGTGTCTTTGATAATACAAGAGCTGGAAAATGAATGGATTAAAGTTGACGCAATGTGAACCAACTATCCCTTAATCCTTAACATCCTTCATGATTTCATACGCTTTTGACCTTTTGATTATCTCTTAGCTTAGAAATAAGCTGCTATGGTGACCGATCTAAAGAATGTGTGTCTTTTGGACAAATTGCATTTAACCCAACATGTTGCTGCGTTTTATACAGACAACTATTTTCTAAACCAATAAAATTTCGATTGCTTTCTAATTATGGGGCGAAAATCGCCTAAAATCAAATATTTTGGCGAATTAACAGTTTGTTGGTATTACCAATGGCGAACTCCGTAGTACGTCTTTGAAAATAAAACTGCCAACATTAAAAACTGAAAGTGAAATGTCATTGGGCAGGTTCAGACAACATTAGGGACTTTATTTGCAGTCAACTACATTCTCTGATCGTGAGTTTTGACCAATGCAACTAGTTAGTTTTTCAACTGTCATATTTCTCTTCCAATTTGACAAGGAACCCTTTTACACAAAAGATTAAATGAAATTGTGCAAAAACTAAATAATTCATGGAGTAATAAAGTTCAGCTTTCAGGTGAATTAAAAAACATCATCAATTGTCATTGTGACATAAGTTCACTTCACTTTATAATTAGGGAGATTTTTCTTGACTAACTTTCCAGTCAACTTTCCAATAAAATTGCCTTAATTGGAAGGCAATTTTTTAGCAGCTTGCCAATCAGATATTAGAAACTTGCCTTACTTTCAAGTCCATATGTCGCCTGAACCTGCCCATTCATTGTCATAAATATTTGTAAAGTCAGATTGAAGAATATAGTTTTTTTGTGAAAAAAAGTAAAGAAAAATAAAGATGATTAGCAGCGTTGGATTGTTTTTCGAGGATGAAAATGAAGTAGTAACAAATAAAGAAGAAAAAAATCATGATTTTGGGTGGTATTGTAATTTACATATCCGTTTTTTTATTTTCAAATCCGGAAAATCTTTATGTTGATGCACCTTCTGCACATTTTCTCTCTCCTTCCGTTTTTCCTTTGCTTTGAGTAACTCAACATGTTCCTTGTTAAGTTCATAATTCTTTCTTGAATATCTTGCCATTTCGGAAAGAGATTTTTGAATGGAAACCGACGCAACAAGAAGTTTTTCTTGAGTCTCCTTTTGTTTTTGGAGAAGTTTGACTCGTTTAACCACAAACTTTCCAGCCCAGCCAAACCTATACAATTTTATTTTCTAAAACTGTTTTGTAATATTTTTTGTTACGTGCCGTATGCCACACTTTACCCTTTCGTACAGGAGGTCCCAAAGGGTTAAGCTCGAGGGCAAACGAATCCCAATATTTATCTTGGTTTATCTTCACCAACTTTGAGAACTGGGCGGTTCTTTATTTAATTTATTCTTACCTTTTTCGATTTTCACTCATTTTTTTTTATTTCGCAACATAAAATCTAGACAACTACTTCAATTAAAAAAAACTGTGATTTTTTCAAAGTCTCCAAGAATTACAGTTCCGATTACCGATTATGACAGATAAAGGCGAGCATTGGCCAATTGTAATAGAACGACTTTTCAATTTGCCAAATTTTTGAAGTTAGCGTATCGCAAACAATAATGCAAAAAAGTCACATTCGTTAATTTTTTTAGGCGACTCGCAAGTGATAATACGGCCTATATGCCGTTTTTAAATAATGTTGAAATACTGAACGTAATGAAATCTATGTATCTCATTGAAAATTGTTTTTTCAACATCATTCAAGTTCTTCATAATAATTTTATATGCAATTATAATATCTAATGAATATTTTGTGGATTTTTTTCTAATCTTACCAAAACCTTAAAATGCAATACAAATCTATGACAAAATATTTGAAAGAAGTTTGTAATTAAAGAACGCGAAAAAATTCGAGCTTCCGTTGCAAATAATGAACAGAAGAAAATGCGAAAAAAAATATTTCAGTTAAACTAAATTTTATTAGTTTTTCTTTTTATATATACACTACAAATTTTCATAAATAACTCACACACACATCGTCTACTTTATGTTTATTATTTTTCATTTTCTTTTTCAATAATATGCTTTTAGCTAGCGTTTTTTAACAAAACTCAAATGCAACAATTCATTATTTTTCACCATTAATACGAAATTCGTAATAATAAAATATTCATATTTTTTTTTCGTTGTTGTTATTTTTTTAAAAATTTCAAAAACAAAAGCGCCACATAAATGACAGTTATTATTATTTTAGTATTTACGAATTTCGTAATAAGTGTGAATGTTGTTTTCACAATCAATATATTAAATTATTATTAGTTTAGTATATAATACAATTTTTGAATGTATGTAGTATTTGTATATTCTATTATAGAAAATAATTTGACTGCAAATTTTGTTAATGATATTTATATATATATATATTTACTATACATAAGTTAAACTAGTGACATCAATAAAACATATTAAACATAACAAAAACGCAGTGTTTACATTTAAATCTTACTGCTTGTTTTTTTTTTTGTTTTTGTATAGATTATCCAATTGAGGTTTTTTTGTAAACTGTGCAATAACCTAAAATATATATTTATATATTAGTTCCAGCTCTATGAATAAGGTACATTAATGTAGGTCTCTATTATTTACATCATTATGTTGATGTTGAGTGGGTTATTTCGGTTTGCAAATATAAAATAAACAAAAACCAATATATAAAACAAAAACACATTAATATGATGACATATTTTTACATATCTGTTGGCAAAATATCCGGTATAAGATACTTGCACAAATCTAACTCATTATCAACGAAAATAACTTTCTTCGCAGTGTTCTCGTCTAACCAATTCCGAATCACTGGCCATATTGTTGAGAAGAGTCCCGGTGAATTGATGATCAAACAAACACCCAATCGCTCTGGATAATGTTTACTCAGCAACCAGATAAGATTCTTAATTAATTGATAATCCATACAAGATGTACTGAATTCGGCCAAATCGAAGACTATACACAAACTGTCGGTGACTTCTTCGAAGCATTTTTTACATCCTTCCTCCAGACAGTAGACAATGAATTTGGTGAGTTCATCGATGTCACGATCGGATGAGTTGTGATTTTTCGCTGGAATATATACAACTGGACGACCAGTACAATCGCGATGTCTTAAAACCCGAGCTTTGTTGCTGTGCTTTTTGAGATCTTCGCTTTGGGCGAGAGCTTCAACACCGTATTCTTCACGCCATTTGTTTGTTTTTAAAATTGCCTAGAAAATAGAAATATGAAACATTTATTTAAATTAATATACTTTTTAATTATTGTTTCTAAAAAAACAATAAATGTCTTCCTTTTTCAACTATTTTATAATCGAGTTTGGGGAAAGTGCCAAACAGTCTTGAATATTCACAATACTTAATATTGTTATTATTTTGTTTGTTATTCTTTATTTAATAATAATATATTTAAAACAATTAGTTTAAGAGATTTACATGCATGCCTTATAAGCCGTGTGCCAAAAATGTAACCACACTTTTTAACTTCCCATGGAATTGAAAAAAATTTACATTTCTCGTCGTTTTAAGGATCCTTGAAATGTGTTCATATGTTTGGGATTCATTTTTTAATCGGCCATATCTCAAGAACCAGAAGAGATATCGACATCAAATAAATTTTGTTTTAAAAAAAATTAAAATGCAGAAAAAGCTTTCAAAAATATAGAGTGGGTTTCTAAAGCAATGATAAAAGAATGTGACAAAATCGGTAGCGATGTTAATTAAATTTTATACTACACATTAGTCGCATTCACAATTGATTCTGGTTGGCTAAATTGAAATTTCCCCTCCGACGTAGTGTAAAAAATTCGGCTACAAAGTTAGTGCAGAATGATTTTGACGTTTCACAATCAGCTGCTCAGTAAAGTAACACGAATTCAAAATGAAATAAATTGTTCAATATTCAAATACAAATATAAATCATTCAAATTGTGTCTTAAATTTGATTTTATTGAATTTAGATCAAAAATGTTGCTTATTTTATATATTTGCATTTGTCCATAATATGAAATTTCCAGTTTGACTAGTTTTGTAGTGTAGCTAGTTAAGTTTTGACTACGTAGCCGTTAGCTTTATGAATCCGACCATTGTAATATCATACAAATTTAGTATGAATTCTAAAAACGTTCAACTAACGTTTTTTTTTTAAATACAAACATTTTTGTCACCTTTCTGAACAGCTATTCCATTAATGTTCAAAAGTGAAACGAATCGTTCCACTGAATTGTGTTCCAATTTCCACAATTCCAATGACAGAATTCTGTCAGCAAACATTTTTGGTGGCTTTTAATAAGGGAAAACTTTTCAATGACAGAAATTTTTAATGATAGCTATAAACGACCTGTCAAAAAAACCAATGTTTGTTTTCAATGATGAAAAATAATGGGCAGGGTCAGGCAACATGAGGGCCTTCATTTGCAGTCAACTGCATTCTTTGAATGTACATTTTGACCAAGGCAACTAGTTAGTTTTTCAAGTGTCATGAATTTCAAATTCAGAACCTTCCTTCACAAGCCTATACTGCAAGTTCATATTACAAAAACTACTAGAAATATTACTGTCTACAAAAAAACTATCAAGCAAGCTAAAAGTAAGTCATGATTTGGATTTTGTATTGTAAAGAAATACTACTTACACATTTATTTTCCACATTGACAAGGAAACCTTATAAAAAAAGCATTGAAGAAAGTTATGCAGAAAATAAATAAATAAATAAATAATAAAGTTCAGCTTTGTATTCAATGAAAAAACATGATCAACTGTCATTTTGACAAAAGTAGACTTGACTTGATAGTTAGGGAGATTTTTCTTAAATAACTTTCCAGTCAACTTTCCATGAAAGTTGCCTTAATTGGAAGGTATTTTTTGGCAGGTGGCCAATCAGACAATAAATACTTGCCAAACTTTAAAGTCCTTTATGTCACCTGAACCTGCTCAATGATAGCTACAACTGGCGCGTTATTATCAAGTCAAGTCTACTTCATTTTGTGCAGTCAATTGCTTTCTTTAAACAGACATTTTAACCAAGGCAACTAGTTAGTTGGTAAAGTGTCATAAACTTCAAATTCGGAACTTGACTTCACCAACGTCTATTTTCAGTTGATCGTGCAGAAACGAATAAAAATATAATTTTCTAGAAAAGAAAACTTCGCAAGCAACATCTTGACTTGTATTTTAAATAAATATTACTTATTCAACATTTAATATTATATTCAACAATTTTCAACAAAATTCAGCTTTCAATTGAATGAAAAAAAATGATCAACTGTCATCTTGACATAAATAGACTTGACTTAGTGCCTGTCCATACGTGTTGTGCCAACAACGTTGTGACGAGAGTTTGTGGGCAAGAGAGGAGCTGAGTAAAGGGACGGGATGCTCATGACAGAATTGAATTTTCCTTTCCTTCCTTCCTTTCCTTTCCTTTCTCATTTCGTTCCGAATATATGGGACCGAGATAATCGGGTTTGGAAATTCAAACTTCGAAAAGTTTTCCCCCGTAGCCAAAAATCGAAGGACTATCGCTAAAGATTCCTCCGCAGGAATAGCTTCTCGCATAACAGAATTCCGTTTTTGAATTGCACTATTCTTTAAAAGTATCCTCGTCCATACGAAGATAACGCCTGTACGCGTCCTTATCTTCTAAGCGTAGATCGTCATTTAAAAGTTTAAAACAACTTTGTGTATTCCTGCGGAGCCTCCAAGGTTTTGACCATTCCCTTGTGTTTTTCTTTTTTTCCTCTTCTTCTTTTAGCAGAAATAAAACATTCGCCGCTGCGCATATTGCAGTTAAACAAATAATTTCATTATTTGCATCCATTTCAATCTATAAAATTCCATATCTTGTAAAAAGCAGACAAAATCCTATGTATGTCGGGAGTATATCACCCGCTCAAAATCCCGAACACAAATGTTTCAAGTTCTTCGTTCCACAACACAAAATGGAAAACGGGTCGTGAGTAGTCACAACACATGTAGACACATTGTGTTGTGAGCACAACGTTGTGGGCACAACACGTATAGACAGGCACTTAGGGAGATTTGACTAACTTTTCAGTCAACTGTCCAATAAAGTTGCCTTGGTTGGAAGGCAATATTTTGGCACTTTGGCAGCTGGCCAATCAGATAATAGCACAATTCCATTTGATTTTTCATGCAAACTTGTTTCATTTCAAATTGAAAAAGAAATAAGTAAAATAAACAATAATACTTATAATAAAAAAATAGTATTTCATAAAATTGGTAAGAACGGATAATAATTGGTTTTAGACTTCAAAACAGCGTGAAAACAATGAAATATGTATGGGGTATGCTGTCCCCCTCCAAACCATCAGTTTGGACATATTAAAGGATCTGGAGTAGGTGGTGATGGTAGGAGGTTGGGTAAATGGAAATTTTCAAAGTTTTCATTCAGTTTTGAAATAAAATTATTAAAATGGAAAATATGCCTGGCACTTAACCTCGCAAATCTGTCCCAAATTCTGTAGCTTGGTGCTAATATAAAAGCCGCCAAAAATGTAATTTCTTCAATTTTGTTACGTCACGACATTTATTTCGTATAGTTAGGAATTAGCGAACCTACTTTAGATTCCAAAATAACTGCTATAACGTCAACTGATGTAACAAAAACAAGAGTTTATTGTACTCTACGATTTTGCTCTTCTCTTTTCCTTCCTTTAGGTTAGTAGGTATACCGACTATTTGAACAAAACTCCAATTATTGTCACTATAATTGTACCTACATTCGTGTTTCAGTAAACCCCCTTACGAAATAATGGTGAATATTTTATTTATCAATTATTTGCATTTACATAATATTTCATTCAATACAAAAATAAGAAATTCATTCAATTTATTGTTTGAATGTTAGCAGAGCTTAATTGAAAAAGGCTCTAATGAATAATAAATACCTACATATAGATTTATATTAATTTATTGTCTTGTCCAATTGACACTCGTAAAAAGATTTGCTCTTCATATCAATTAATTTTAATAGAAACGAATATAAATTAATCACTGTGAGTGTGACGTAGCAAGTCGCACATATTGCTACAATTTGACCTTCAAAGTAAAATAATATTAAAGTAAACGAACTCCAACTGTATACCTACTAACCTATCTACATACATAGGTACTATACAAATGTAACTATCTACCCCATATTTTTATAAAGAAAATGAAACTTCTTAAGTAAACTTTTTGTAATTTTGAGTCACACTAGACACAACCTGCATGTTTTATAACAAGATGTTACATATAGGTGTAATTTAAACAAAGCTTAAGAGGAAACATATGGTTATTATACCAAATTAACGTGACTTAATAAATATATTTGTTTTCATGTCTTTCTAGGAACAATGTAACTTTTATCTTATCACAGAATTGCTCCAAATACGACAACGACACATTCTAAAAACAGTATTAGGAACAGGAAATTGATTTTTTCCCACTCTGATATATTCCAACTGTAGGCACCAAAATAGAATAATTTAAGTTATAGGGCACTCTCCTCCTCTGATATATTCTTTTTTATTTGTAATTCTTGGTCTAATGATATCTTTTAATTTAGGATGAGTAAGTATTATTGATTTACCTACCTGAAATGCAGCATCGGCCGTTTTAAAAGCTCGTAGATAACGAATCAAAGAGAATTCATTATGGTACTGTTTAGGATCAGCATCTGCAATTAGTTTCATTCGATTCTTCAAATCCTGTAGGTCATCTGGATTGACTGGTGCAACTTCCGTTTGTGACATGATATAACTTTGTCCAATGAGATGATAATTTATATGAAGGTTTTGCAAAATGCGTGGGTGGTCAAACCATATGCAACTTATTTATTTAAGCAGATGTAAGCGTTTTGTTTTCGTTTTTATTTTACTGTTCCAGATTAATAACAACCCCCTTATGGTTACAAGAAAATAATCAATTACAATTGATTTATATTTATTTAAAAGGAAAAAGTGTATCCGTATCTGATTTCTTACGTAGGTAGTTTACTCGATAAAACTTTGACAACACTGGATAGTGGATTTGGATTGGGCTCTGCTGGTTCTGGTTTCTGTTTCTGGCTTCTGCTGGCTTTGGTAATGGCCTTTAGTAGGGTGAGTTCGGTGTTCGGTAGAAAAAGTGGAACTACAACAAAAAAAGAAAACAAAATTATCTACACATAGCTATTCATCATCAGTTTGTCTTCGTCAGATATTCAAAAAAAAATAATGAATGAAGAATAAGCATGAAAAGAAAATCAATGATTGGCTGACAGGCTGACAGAAGAGAAGGTACTCTTTTTTGTGGTGAATTTCTATATAAAAAGTGTTAGCGGTCTATTGATTTTAAAAATTCCTACTGTTTTTTAAAGGAAGTTTTTCTTTTTAAAATTTCTGAACTTAATATTGTTATAACATTTAGAACTCATTGGAAAATAGATTTCGGTTTAATATGAAATGAAAATGATACTAGTTATTGTATGTTGTGGGTGAACGGTTCTCTACCAATGCTTCCTTCTTTTGGTTCTGGTTTCTGTTAATCTAGATGACAATGACATGACAAACCAAACGCCTCTGAGCACTGGCTGATAACGCTATCGGCTTCGGCGGCATTTTGCTTTTTGGTCGTAGTTTGTTTTTAACTTTTTTAGTATTTGTTTAGTGTGGGTGGCTGAGTCATTTTAGTTAGTGAAGTGTATTTTTGGGCTTTGTCCACTTAATTGCCAAAAAATGGTGTTGCATTTCTTATTTAATACCAGCATAATGATTCAATTAATTGAACATCAGCTGTATGAAATTTGTTTAATGTTTACGAATACAATTTTCCACAGTGCTAGAGGAAGATATTGGAATAGTGGGAATGTGAAAGAGATGGAGAAAGCTAAAGTAAGCTGTGGGAACTGTGATAAGTGTGGTAAGTTTAATCATTTAGGGAAATTTTAAGCTTTTATATTGAGGCTTGTTTAGAAACTCAAAGTTTAATCTGAATTTTTAAAAATGTTCCTAATACTTTTTACCAAAATGAGATAATTGAGATTTCAAATTATTGTAACTGTGTTTTCATCTCTAAGGTCACTTATATTTTTAACTTTTTATCAAATTAACGAAATCGGAGAGTTAAACCTACTTGAACCACAGATTAAATAATAAACTATAATAGTTGTGGTTTGGGTTTGAACTGGCTACAAGTTTTAAAATTGGAATTAAAAAGAAATCCTGCATATTCAAATATTGTGCAAAGTAAGAAGGGATGATTTTAAAGGATACTTTATTTTAATTTTAGTTTTAGTTGAAACTTCAACTCGATAATAATTAAAATATGTTAGAGTAATTTTATAGTTGGCTCAAAATCACCAAGGTTGCAAAATTCACAATTAGTTTTATGAAAAAAAAGTATTTATTTAGTATTTAATATCTAAGGTTAGGTTGGAGCGGATGTCCAGATGTCATTGACGCACGTAGACCTCAAGGGTCCATTGTGATACTACTAAAGAGGTTACTCATGGGAGAGTAATGAACTTAAACAAACCATTTCGTACTTTTAATAAAGTTAGAGAGACGTTTTGTGTCAATCGTTGCCAGTTCACTGGTGTTATCGAAGAAGGGATTACCGAGAAAGTAATTTCTTCTAATGGAGAGTGCTGGACATGTACATAGAAGGTGTTGGACTGTTTCCTCTTTCTCCTCGTCCATGCAGCTTCTACAGAAGTCATTTGTGTAGACCCCTAGCCTCAGAGCATGTCTTCCTATGAGGCAGTGTCCTGTTATTACTCCAATTGTAGAGCTTATACTTTGTCTGCTCAGTGATATCAAGCTTTTTAACCGTTTTAAGTCAATACTTGGCCATATTTGCTTGGTTGCTAGGCAGGTGGTACTTTGTGACCATCTAGCACTTGTTGTTTCTAGAGCATATTGCTTGAGAAGATATTTGGTGTTCCTATGTTATTTTTTTGTCTAACATAAGGCAGAAGTGTTCCGTTTTTGGCGAGCTCATCGGCTTTGCAATTTCCCGGAATGTCTCTGTGGCCCGGCACCCAAATGAGGTGAATGTTAAACTGTTCCGTCATCTCATTCAGAGATGATCGACAATCGGGGACTGTTTGAGAGTTTGTGGAGACAGACGCGAGAGATTTAAGAGCGGCTTGGCTGTCTGAGAAGATTCGTATATCCTTACAAGATATAACGTTTTCTTTGAGCTAGGATAGTGCTTCTTTAATCGCCATTACTTCAGACTGGAATACCCTACATTGATTGGGAAGTCTATAGGATAGACTGAGATTCAGTTGTTCTGAAAGGATACCACTTCCAACTCATATATCTTATAAAAGCCATAAATTCGGGAACGTTTTTCTAAGTTAAGTTTAAGCTTTGATTTATAGCATACCAGTAGACAAGACTCATGGTTCCATTGTTGTACGGTGCGCTCAGGTTTAAATAATTTTGAAATTATTTAGCGCATCACCATGAAGTTCATTATCGAATTTATTGGAGAACGGTATAAAGCGAATCAAAATCAAATGGGGTGGCGCAACAGTCCGTTGTGAACCAGGGCCTAGTGACTTATAACTTTCAACTATTCCTGTGTGCGAGTACTGTTGTCAGGAATGGAAGGGACCTACAATTTCAGGCCGAATCCGAACGGCTAGTTTGAGAAAGCACTTTTTCATGACAAGAATTACTCTTGAAGGATTTGTCAATTCCTCGCAAGAGGCAGTACCCGCGAAAATTATTTTTTTTAAATTAAGGTGGCACAGGCGGGGATTGAACCCAAGTCCCCTTGCATGACTGTCCAACGCACTAACCATCATACCACGGGTACGGGTATAAAGCGAATAATCTACTTTAATTCCTTTGACTGGGAGCAACCTTTAGGTCAACATTGTGTTCTATAGAGCCATGTTAATTGACTTTTTGTTTTATTGAAATTGAAGACAAATAGGTTTAAGTCTTATTCATGCAAGATTTGCCACAATTGATATGCGCACGAAATTCAAAAATAAAGTATTTGCAATGTTGCTTAAAGATGCGATTTTGCTCATTTAGAGTTTTTTGTGGGGAACCATGAAGACCGATAACGATTCAAGCGTAATAGCTTTTTCACACCAAACCCAAGACCGGGTTTTCGTCAAAAAGTTTTCCAAAACCCAAAAATAATTCACACCGAACATTTAAACGTTTTCATTTGACATTCAAATTTGTATAACACCGGCTGTCAAATTTTGTATTGATGAAAAAATGTGTGAGTAAAAAGTTATGACTATTTCTTCTTCTCAAATTATTTGTGAAAATAAAATGAATTCTAACAACATTCTCCTAAGGATTTGTCTTTGCCGTCGACAGTCTTAAGTCGATAATTCCTTCCTGTGCTGTGATAGAGCAACAAATCAGCGCAGATAAAGCCGTAGCACTATCTCGTCTCTAAGAAGAGTTTCAACTGAAGTTCTGGGACGGGTGGAGTGGGCGCACGACATGAACCAATAAGAACTGCAAGCTCGCTTGGCTGCAGCTATCCCCTTTGTTCACTTCAACCGGTCCGAACAATTCACTAAGCAAAAGCCAATTGTCTAGAGAATATATCATAGAATCAACAATAAAAAAAACTGTTGCAATAAAAATTCATTTTATTTAAAACATTTTATTCTTCTTTCACAACAAATTCAATCCAAAATACTGAGCTAATGACTATTGCTGCCGTTGGCCAAGTGTGCCTTCAGGATCGCCATATATTGTGGCCGTCCGAGTAGGGGTTGAGAAGATTCTAAACGATTTCGTGTAGATCCTTATAGCCGGAGCAGAAAAGGTCAATTGCCTGTTCCAGATTCGAACCAAAATCACACTCATATAGAGCGATCACTGAAGTTGTTATAATGGGCTGCAATTTCTTCATGACTATCTCTTTGAGGACTCGTCTAGCTTGTTCAAAGCACTCAGGATCTTCTTGATGTTGGCATCGCTGTCCAAGGCTATAGCTCACTGTTGTGGTTTTATTTACTGGAACAACGATTCCCACATTTTGTCCTTTCCTTTTTTTTTCCTTCCATATTTTGTAAGGAATTTGTATAAATAATATAACCATAGACACACAAGTTATTGCACCGCATCGAATTGTTGTTCGCTTTCACATTTCAAAATGGACGTAATGTCAAAATTACAACAATGTAAACAAATGGGTGTTGGAGGGTAAAACGTACGAAAGATTCTGGTCTTTATATGGTGTGTCTATGATTCCGGCCTTTATATGGTGTGTCTAGAAATATAACTTACCACGACCAAATTTATTTCAAAATTAAATATTTGTTTTGACAGCAGCCATCAGCTGTTTTATTTACATTAATTTGAGGGCTGAATGTTTCGAGAGGTTTGTTTGTTTAGTTTCACTTTGAATTGCTACTAGTTTTCCAGATGTTTTATATAAAACTTGTGGTTTAGGAAAACATGTTGTTTACAAAAAATGTATGGGAAAACTTGAGCTTTCGATGTAGGTTTTCGGCCAAAACCGATAACTTCACTAAAACAGGGGTTTGGACTTAGTGTGAAAAGCCTATAAGTCTAATATCACTTGTTTAAGCAATATTTGAGCCACAGACCAAGACAATCTGAAAGGTCGTGAAAGTTTATTAGATAAACAGAATGCGCCTCTCTAAAGAGACTTTAAAGAAATTATGTTCCATAAATAATGGGAATGTAAGGCTTTATTAAAGCCATATTAAATGCTGTTTTTTTTTAAATATACATTTTTTGAATTTAAATTAAGCTAATCTTCTGACTTCGTTGTTCAAGTATGATTTCCGTAATATGACAGTCACGGCTAGCTCGGACGCAGTCTTCGTTTGATTTCAGCGTTGATGTTGTTTTCTGAGTTCATATCGGAGCCTGTGGACAAAGTCCTTAATTACCTCAAAGTTACGTCTGTCGATAGTGGGGTTTTGACTGAGACGTTTGGTGTTGTAGGTCCTATCTTTATAACAGGATATATTTTGTTTTGCCATATTTAGCCTCTGCCTCAATAATCAAAAAAGTCCTTTGACATCACGCTGAGTTCTTCCCATTCTGCCAATTTCATCTGCATATGGCTCAAATCATCAAGGTTGCAAATTTCAAAATTGGTTTTATGACAAAACAAAATTGCAAGTTAAAATGATGAGTTTTAGCATATACTGTTTTAAAATTAGTATATTAATAAACTTTGACAGGGCAGTGCACAGAATTCTACACTTTATTAGAAATATTTTTTAGTAATTAATATCTTATAGAAACCATCGATTCGGGAACGTTTTTCTAAGTTTTAACAAAGCACATAATTTAAGCTTTGATTTAAAATGGGTATCTTATGTATCTATATTAAATATGCAATAATGAAAACAATACATACAAAATCTTCTACAACGAAAAAAACGTCAAATCATGTCCGGGAACGTTCCCGAAATGACCGTTCACAAAATGACGATTTCAAATAAGAGCGCCCTTTGATTTTACGGTGGCCATCGTAAAAAAGAATTTCATCAATAATTAAATATAATAAATACGTTCACGGAATAACGAATAATTGATATACGCTCTACGAATAATGAATAGAAAGGTACTTAACATTTAGATATAATTTATTTGACGAAAGATACTCTGACAGCTGGCTTTGTTATTGTTCTCCTCCTCGACTGACGTTTGACACCGAATGGCTAAATTTACTTTAAATTATTTTTGATCGATTATCGATATGTTCACTGAAATGACTTGTGCGGTATTGGACAAACTATTTTTGCATTTTTATAATTAAAAATAAATAATCTTTTAATATCCTGTCAAAAACTAGATTTTGTATAAAAAATACAGTGTATTGAGTACTGACCGGGGTTAAATACTTTACATTTTCAAATATATTTTGGACTTGTTGTTGAAGATTATAAATTAGGACCCGTTCCCGAAATGATTTTCTATATATTGATTTCATTCAAAATTCAACTTATTAATGAATTATATTGTTTGATGGACACACAAAACAAGTTAGTTTTAGTATTTTATTAATTTTTTTTTTAATTAAGTCAAGATTTAAGGCATTAAATTGCTAGCAAAGCCAATTCTGCACCTTGGTGATTTTGAGCCAGTTACTTATTTTATAAATATTCTTAAGAATTCAATTGAGTTTTAAGTAATTCAGGTCATTTTAAGTAAGATAAAGTTATTTACAATTTCAAACAAAAATGAAATGTTTGGACAAATGATGATAAAATAATTAAATTATAAGGCGATTGTTATTCTTGCACATTCTACTCCCAGTATATTATCGTATTTGAAAAAAAATTTTTTTTCGGACTTAACCCTACTTTTTTTGTATTGCATTTTTTGAGCCTAAAACAAGTTTTTTTTAATTGATAGCACGACGTACTAACAGCTAGGTATGTAGGGGGGCCATGCTGCCCCCTGCAACCCCCCTGCTTGAGGTCACTATAGGATTTGGGGTGGGTTCGAGTTTGGGTTTATGCAAGTACTTTTTTATTTGAGCACTTAAATAAAAGAAATCACAAAGAAAAAAAAACAAGTATGGCAACACTAAACAAAAAACGGAAGAAATGTCAAAATCAACCATTTTTGTGTATTTTGTATGTAAAAAGTGAACTTTAAAAATTAATTAAAAATAGAAATAAATGTTTCCTCCCTCTAAAATTGGTATACTTATTATTTATTTGCACATATCTATTGGATTAAAATAACCGCGAGTGGAAATTCGTGCTGCGGTAATCGAAAGTTGAGCCAAACACTTTTTAACGGTTGGTATGCAAATTATCCTTTTTTGTGACAGATTTAAAAATGATAGATTATTAATCATTTTTATTTATTATTAATATCTGCATTTCGGACTCTTTTGTCTCTAATTGACAATACGTGCGTTTTGTTCGCATTTCATATATAGTAAAGTGAGAAATTCCCAACAAAACGATCCGCAGTGGCCAGATTTTTGTATTTAAAAATTGGTACAACTGAAAGAAGATCTGTCAAAATAATAATAAAAAACTTCAAAAAGGGGGTTTGTTCGTAGACTACTACATTAATATGTGGTGTTGAATCTTAAGAGCTATTGAAAAACATAATTACAAAGTGTCTCACAATCCTCATCACAGAAGACAAACATGAACGATAGGTACCCGTGGTCATTTTAGGCGAAAAAATATGATGTCATTTCTTGGTTTCCGTGTTCTTTTCCAGTTGTAACTGTTATTATAATTTTTGGAGTACTATCCTAAACTTTGATGAATTTCAACCTTTACTTGTTTTTATTGACACTACAACTTTTTTCAATGCTGATACTGAACAAATTCATATATTTTTTTCCATGATTAATAGATTTTAAACAAATCAATCACCTTGCTTAACGTTTTTTTAACTGTGGTTATTCTTGAATTTATTAATTAAATTCAAATTAAACAAAGTTTTTGTTTGATATGAAGTTAAGCATTGTTGAGCAAAACAATTGGTATTTGGGCAGCTTTTTACTTATAATTGTCATTTTTTTAAATTTGACTACTTGTTGAATACGCCATTATTAAAAATTGAATCATTAAACGCTTCAACAACGTATTCAAATTCACGTCGAAAACAGCTCTAACACCTTAAGACTTTTACTTACGATTAACTTATTATTTAAGTGTCAAATAGGTGCGATTTGTTAAAATTTATTACAAAAGTTCGAAAGATAAGTTAAAAATCTTGAATTGTCAAAGTGAATGATTTGCTTACAAACAAGCATTTTTTTGTTTGGCTGGGAAGAAAACCATGAACTTAAAAGAAATTCCTCTTAAATTAGACTACAAATTTTCGTTATACCATTAACCCAAATTTAACTTACCATCTTTTTATTAGAAAAAAAAACTAAATATTTGATTCAGGATAATGTTTTAACACAAACATTATTTAACTCATTCATTTTAATAAAGTTTCTCAAGCTGCTTCAATTTTACTTGCGTTATTAACAATGTAATTTAGGGTTGTTAAAACAATATTTTTTCCATTTTTAATTTCCCATTGGAAGTTATTGTAATCGGTCCGATTTGTCAAATAGAAAATTTTGACATTTCTCGACGTGTCAAGGTTCCTAGAGTCGAAATAAAAGATTTTTGGAAAGATGTCTGCGCATGCGTGTGTACGTACGTTCGTAGGTTCGAGACGTTTTTTTTTCATTGTCCATAGCTCAAGAACCAGAAGAGATATCGACTTCAAATACATTTTGTTATAAAGATAATAGTTCAGAAAGGGCAGTGACAATTTTAGTTAACCCTAAGTTTCTCACGAACCAATAACTTGAATTAAATTTTATATTGTACATTGTAACGTGAAAAAATATATTTTTGGAAGAATTTTTATAGATCAAAAAAACTAACAAACTTTGTCACCTTGAAAATTTTACGAACAAAAATCGTTTTATCTCCAAAACAACTTTGTGTAACGATATCAGTTTTGAGAAAAATCGAATTGACAGTTGTTTTTATAAAAATTAAAAACCTAAAAAAACATTACTCAATGTTGGTAATAATTTAATTTCGACTCAAATATCTTTTCAAAAATTAAAAGTATTGCCTTCAAATTATTTTCATTTTATATTAAATATTGTTTTCAACATTCGGCAAAATTTTGAGAAAAATCTAATTGATTTTTTTTTACAAAAAATAAAAACCAAAAAAAAAATGAATGAAAGTAAGTAAAAATTGATTTTCTACTCAAATAAATTTTCAAAACTTTGAAATGTTGGCTTTAAACTGATTTATGAGAAATATTGTTTTCAAAATTCATTCAAATTTTGAAGAAAATCGTATTGACAGTTTTTTACAAACAATAAAAACAATATTGATCAAAGTAGTTAAAAACAAGGTATTTGACTCAATTATCTTTTCAAAAATTAGAAATATTAGATTCAAACTAATTTTATCTTATAAGAAATATTGTTTTCAATATTGAGTAATTTTTTTATAAAAATATAACAGTCAGTTTTTTCATAAAAAATTAAAATCTGCAAAAAATAGTACGCAAAATTTGTAAAAATTGATGTTCGTTTCTCGATATCTCGTGAATAATTGAAAACATTGGTTTCAAATTAATTTCGTTCAAATTGTATTTGTTTATATTAGAAATGAAAACTTTTGAGAAATGCTACTAAAATTATTAAAAATTGTTTTTCGAATAAAAATCTCGTTAACCAAAATTGATTTTGAAATCAAAATATTTCATCATATGCAAACATTTTTAATTTGTTTAGAATAATTCAAATACAAACCTTTTAAGTAAGACAAATCGACAGAAGGGATGGGAAGTTATCAGTGTGTGTCGCATCCCAGCCTCTTTTTGATATTTGTAGTTTGACAGATCAAACATTTTTAACCATAGTATCAATGACAATTTAACAGTTTTTTTGCCGACAATCTTAATGTCTTATTGTTGTTAACAGCTGAAAGTTGTTTTATTGCAAGATATTTTAATTTAAGTATCCAGCTCTTTATTCAACGAGTGTCTAAAAATCAAGGATAGCCTAACTTACTCGGAATTGAAGGAAGCCAATTGTACAAATAAGAACAAACCGCTGCAAAAAGAATCAAATGTCAATTTTGATACTTCAACCATTGTACAACTGTCAAAAATCACTCCAAATAGATAATGGCTGAAACACAAACACGCTTCAGCTTCGGCTTCGCCTGACGTTTACGAGTTCAGCCAAAGGAATTCAATGCATGCTATCACAATGGAGCTTCGACCTCACGTTTCGTTTGACAATCGTAAGGAAAAGAACGTAATGTATCGTAATGTGACTCCAAACGGAAGCTCTAGTTCAATTATCTGAACATTTGCTTTGTCTGACAGCTCAACAGCTGTTTAAAAATGTTAACAAAGGAGGGATGAAATAATAGAAATGTCATTCAAAGCAACCTTGAAGCAAGGCCACCGTAACGCAGACGAAGCCGAAGCTGAAGCGTGTTTGTGAATTTGCCATAAAGAGCAGAGTTGTAAACGTTCTTGACATTTTTGCTGTAGCCAGAATTGTATATGAACATACAAAGTCTACAAAAAAAAAAACAATTGTTTTCTTTATTTTCCGTGTTCATACTCGTAAAAAAATTTACATTGCTAATTTCTGCTCTTTTGAATTACTAAACTTTTTGTAGGCCTTGCAAATTTTAAAAGTCCGTTTAAAATGCATTTCATAAAAATAAGAAATACTTTTACCTTAAGACATTTGAATTTGTTTACAAAAATATATTAAGATGGTCTCGATATGTTAACCTTTTACTTTATTTAAATCATTCGCATCTTTATCATGCCCTAAAGTACTTATCTCCAATATTAAAAAATACTACACCATAATCAATGATAATTATCTCTTTGTTTATAAAACATTTAAGTCAAGAAAACAAAACATGGAAGTGACTCCAAGTGTAACAACCGACCGAAAGATGACCACAGCACAAATTGCGTCATTATACCATCGGTACAGAATTAAGCTTCCATTCAGAAACATTTCTAGGTTACACTATAGTGAGCTGCTAGACTTTGTGTAGCCGATTTATCGCCATAGCAAGCCTCACTCAACTTAGAAATGTGCATACGATTTTATCACTCAAACCGAAAACTACACAAAGCGGCCTTCATCCTACTATATACAAGCTGCGCAAGCTGCATTTTATTATTTATAAAGAATGATAGCAATCATAATACACAAAGACGATTTCCTTTTTTCTATGCAATTTTTTTAAAGATAAGATTTAACTTTCGCAAAATTGCATATAAATAAGCTTGGCAAAATATTTTTGCAAGCAGTTAATAAATAAATGTTGTTGAAACTTTGAGTAACTAAACGAAAGTAAAAATTAATACTTAATCTTTATTAAATAGAAAAAATGTTTTCTTCCGAAGATAAATTGGAGGCACGACCAATCGAAACAAATAAACAATTGTGGGAATTCGATATTCGAAGTAAGGATGTGAATTGGCGGGAAATAGTGGTACCATTAGCGCCAAGACAAAATGCAGTCTATTTGGGCAATTTGTTTCCATATCTCAGCAGCAATCGTCGCAAACTCACCGAGGAGAACAAGAAGGAAGTTCTCGTCTGCCATGACATGATGGGGAATTATTTAGAAGACCGGTAAGTTTATGTAAAATCTTAAT
Source organism: Eupeodes corollae (assembly GCF_945859685.1). Classification (NCBI taxonomy): domain Eukaryota; kingdom Metazoa; phylum Arthropoda; class Insecta; order Diptera; family Syrphidae; genus Eupeodes; species Eupeodes corollae. The sequence continues at coordinate 24,195,447 of NC_079148.1, read as the reverse complement.
TAGACTAATTTACTCTCCTTAAGATAGCTCTTAAATAGTCAAAGTAAAGCCTAGTGACATTCAACGCTCAACAATTTTTTGTAATCCCCGAGGGGAAATCCTCAAACATAAAATCTCCAAAAAGAAAACCCTTATGTCAAAAATCTCCGAAAAAATATCTCCAATTGGTGAATCATGAATTTAAATCGCACGATTTATTTGTAAGGCCAATACGAATTTTCAAAAAATAATGGACGGCACACAAAATTATTTCAAATCCTAATATAGTGGTTTTCTTAAAATTTTAGGAAAGTAATCGCATCGATTAGAGAATCCGATGAGTAGACTGCGAAGGGATGTTCAAATGGTAGACATATGCATTCAAGAGGGCACAAGCGTCCACAGGTTTTTCTCAAAACCAACCTCTGTCTATCCATTCCTACTCTCACCTCCACGTGATGACCATCGGGTGCCCAGTACCTCAACTGGAGATTGGGTTCCAACCCGCAGTGGAAAGTTGTTGGGGGCAGCAAACGAGAGAGGTGGGGAGAGTTGTTTCCACTAAGGCACCTCTTCTTATCCAGACGGCAGCGGAGGAATTCCCGAGATGGAATCAACGGTGGCGTCTACAGTTCCAGTAAGGTTGAACTACTTAGTGAATACCTTATAGGGCTTCTTCGACTTATTCGGAGCCCAGGCCTATAAAGAGTGGTTTTATCTGGCTCCCCATCCTTAGAGTTATACTTAGGATCTGGCCCTCCAGGTTGGAGGTTGTGCCGTCGGGGTGACTTCCTGGCCACGTAAAAGCTTTCATAGTGGCGAAGCACCAACAAGCCTCGGATACGGACGGATTTACTGTTGACAACCAACGCAAACGAATAAAGGACAACGAACTTCGGATATGCACGTGGAATGTTGAGTCCCTTAACAGACCACGTGCCATCCAGGAAATACGATGCGATGGGCCGGGCAAAAAGAAGATAAAAAACTGCGATATTTACAATGGTGACTGCTACCACGAAAACCAACAGCGCTTATTTGGATGCGGCTTCGTCATTGGAGCCAGACTTAGGCAAGAAGTCTTGAGCTATAGGTGCATCAATGAGCGCCTCATGACCATACGCATCAAGGCTAAATCCCCACAGAAGAGAAAGACGACAACACCAAAGATATGTCCTTCGAGCTCCTAGACAAAACATATGAGCAGTGCCCTAGCTATTAAAATAGTCCTGGGCTATTTTAATGCCAAGTTAGGAAGGGAAGACATATTTGGTGGAATAATCGGGAAGAACAGCCTGTACGACAACACTTCCGACAACGGATTCAGGCTCATAGATTTTGCTGCGGGACGAAGCGTCATGGTTTCCACGCCTCAACATCCACAAAGGTACTTGGACTTCTTCAGATCAATCTACCGTCAACCAGATTGACCATATTGCGATCGACGCCAGACACGCTTCCAGCATCATAGATGTACGAACTTTCCGAGAAGCTAACATAGACTCGGACCACTGCCTCGTTGTAGCCAAGGTAGCACTTCGGATTTCCAAACCAAAGGCAAAACAGGGAGGTGCTGGGAGAAGGTACAACGTCGAACGGCTACAATCGCCAGAGATAGCCAAATCCTTTTCCGACCGAGTTACAAGTAACCTCTCTCGAAGTTCCCTGCCGTCAACACAATGTATCGAAAACCAGTGGCAACATTGCCAAGATGCAATCAGAGAAGCCGCCTCTGATGTGCTGGGTTTCAAACAACCACCAACAAGGAACCCCTGGTTTGATGAGGAATGTCGGCAGGCAAATGCAGCCAAACAACAGGCAGGCAAAGCGGCGCTGCATAAAAGGACGAAAGCTGCTCATGAGCTCTATGAGCAGAAGAGACGAGAGGAACACCGACTTCTCAGAAGGAAAAAGAGAGGGCATGAGAAGCGTGCGGTCGAAGATGTTGAGAGGTATAAAAGCAGGAATGAGGTTTGAAAGTTTTATGGACAGGTGAAACGAAATTCACAGGTACATAGATCTAGAACCGAAGGCTGGAAAGACGAAAGTGGAAAAATCATAGTGGAACCGCAGTCAATGCTGAGGATATGGAGGGATCACTTCTGCAGACTGTATAACGGTGAAGACGAACCGAATTCCGCTGTCAGGTAGCATGATCCATTCAACATAGACGACGAAAGTCAACAATCCCGTCCTCCCGAGTTAGACGAAGTAAAGATTGCCATATCTAAGCTGAAGTCTAATAAAGCGTTGGCTTGATTGCCGAGCTCTTTAAAGCAGCTGGAGATAAGTTGGTTAGGAGCATGCACCAACTTATCTGTAAGATATGGTCGGAAGAAAGCATGCCCGATGAATGGAACCACAGAATTGTTTGCCCGATCCTGAAAAAACCTGTAAACTGCACCAACTATATAGAGGAATCAGTCTACTTAACATCGCCTATAAAATCTTCTCTGCCGTAATATGTGAACGTCTAAAGCCCATCGTCAACAACCATATAGGTCCTTATCAGTGTGTTTTTAGACCAAGAAAGTCCACAGTTGATCAAATATTCACATAACGGCAGATCCTGAAAAAAACTCAAGAACACCAAATCGACACCCACCATCTTTTCATCGATTTCAAGGCCGCATATGACAGCATCTACAGGGACGAGCTGTATAGAGCCATGTCTAGTTTTGGTATCCCTGCCAACTCGTCCGTTTGTGCAGGATAACCATGGAGAATTCCTGCTGCTCTATAAAGGTTGGAAACAACTTAACAGAACCTTTCGATGTCAAAAAAGGTTTTAGACAAGGTGATGCCATGTCATGCGATTTTTTTAACATCGTGCTTGAAAGAATAGTGCAGAGCTCACACGTCAACACTAGAGGCACTATCTTTCAAAAGTCTGTCCAATTACTAGCGTATGCTGATGACATTGCCATAATCGGAAGAAGGGACCGCGCTAGATGGAGAAGTTTGTTAGGTGATGCCCTAGTTCACACAGGACTGTAGCCCCACCTTAAGTAAGTAAGTAAGACTGCAAAGGGAGTAACCAAAAATGTCATAAACTGGCTCCTATTTTATTCGAAACTAATTCGTCGTTTTAACAGGACTGTTAAAAAAACACTGAAGTGAAATTGATTTTGAAACAAAAGTATAGTTTCATTGGTTAAAAAAATTTCAATTAAGTGTCAAAAAAATACATGCACATGGAAGTTGGGGATTTCGATATTTCGGAATTAAAAATTGATTTCTTAGAAATGTATTCCACGCAAGAAATAATCCAAAGTGGCCTAATTTTTGTTATGAAATTTTGACAGTTGGTATTTGGAGTTTTTTTTACGTCTTATACTATTTCCGTGTGCTAAAAGTTAAAATTCTCTTTGTCCCAGGTTTTACCATTCCTCTACAAAATACGATGATTATCGATTCTTTCATTGGTCCGGAGTGGATTACTTTTGTTACTTCAGTCATAAATACATTACCATACCTCCTTGTGGCTGGATCAATGCTGCACATTCTCACGGAGTAAAAGTTTTAGGTACCATAATTAATGTTTCTAATATTACGATATATTAAAATAACTTTCTAGGAACCTTCATAACTGAGAGTTCTCCACCTTTGGAAGAAGTTTTACGGACTAAGGATAGTATAGATAAAACAATTGAAGCTCTTGTTAAACTGTGTCAGCACTTTTACTTCGAAGGATGGCTTCTTAACATTGAGTGTAGAGTTGCCAAAGGTCTCATGGAGAAACTTTTGTAAGTGACATAAATGTGCATATTTTTATTAAACCTTTAAACACTATCTTTTCGTTTTAGTTATTTCGTGGAGCAGCTAAGAGCTCGTGTAAGGAATGAAGTGGAAAATGGTGTAGTTTTCTGGTATGACAGTGTGATCGACACAGGAGATCTCATTTGGCAAAATGAGATCAATGAGCAAAATATTAAATTTTTCAAGCTCAGCGATGCAACATTAGTAAATTATACCTGGAATGAGAGGAGCTTAGAGAGAACAACTGATGTATTGAAAGCCCATGGACAACCTGCTTCTAAGTCGTTTTTTGGAATCGACATCTTTGGCCGAGGTCAAGTGGCGAAATTTCAAACCAAACAAACTTTGGGAAAAATTTTCAAAACTAACTTCTCATATGGTTTCTTTGCTCCTGCTTGGACCTTTGAGACTCTTGGTCAATTTGGATATGACATTAAAAATTCTGATGGAAATGATCAAGTGAATGAAGCATTTCTCTTGAGAAATGACAAATTTTGGTGGTCGTTCTGGGAGTACATTCCAACGCATCCATATGTCATGCTTCCATTGTACACCGATTTTTGTCTTGGATCTGGGAAGGCTGTCTATGAGTTTGGGCAGAAAGTAAGGAATAGCAGCCAGTTCTTCAGTTTGTCAAAACAATCATTACAACCATCTGTGCCTCTGTATGGTTGTGCCGAACGAAACTTTGACAAGGTTTACAATGGTGGATCTAGTTTGAAAGTTGTTCAAAGTGAAATAAGCTTTCGCCTTTTCACGACCGACTATGAAATTGATGGAACGCTTATTTTCGCATATGCATTTAAATTGGATAAAGAAGATGGACATTTGGATTATATTCTGAGGTTGCAAATAGATGAGGATGATGGTGAATGTTTATTGTTCCTAGGGGATTATTTGCGGTCGAAAGTCGAACCTGGCAGATGTTATTTATCTGCAATAACTGACAATTATATTGATACACTTAAAAGAGTTCTTGATGAAAGTGCAGTTGATCTTAAGATCCCATTAAGTGGTGATGATAATTGGAGAATTCGTTATTATGTGTTAAACTTTGATACAACAGTGTACGTTAAAGATATTGGTGTCCTTTTTAGAAAGGCGTCATTTGCAAATGACGTAGCCTACCTGGGAGCTGTTTATCTAAATAATATTGAGAGTATCACTCTTCCTCGGGATAGTAATGCAATGTACCTCAAAATAAAAGAGGACTTTCTAATGCATTAATGGATTTATAAATTTAAGAAAATAAAAAAATAAGAAAAAACTTAAGCATATAAAAATAAATAAACACGATTTAAATTTGTTAAATTTGCCACAACTTACTTTAAAAATTAGGTTATTTAGCTTTTGTACTGATAAAAGAAGTTTTGCTGGAGAGGTGGGGGAGTTGCCATGTATGTCAAAGAAACATTAAAATAATGACATATAGCTGGCTCTTGTGAAGTGGCAGTGAAATGGAATTCGCTTTCGTAGAAATTTTGAATGGTCAAGAAAAATTTTAGTGGGAACAGTATATCGACCCAATAGAAACGTTTGTATTTCTCCTCTTATCTCTACTTTAGAAGAGTTTTCAATTTCGTACTCTAACATAATCCTAAGTGGTGATTTCAAATAATAATGGTAATCCTTCATTTTTGGATCTATTTTTAGTATGTGATCGAAATAAAGTTATTCACTACGATCAACTATCTGCTCCAGGTTTTTCAAAACACGACCTTATTTTCTTAGTTTATGATTTCCACGTTGAAAGACGTAGGCAAAACCATACCTTCGAATACAGAGATTTCCGTAATTTGAACTACGCCGCCTTGGAACAAAATCTTAATATTATTAGTTGGAACTCTTTGTAAGATATATCTTCGCCCTCTATGCAGGTAGAATTTTTTACTGAAAAAATTAATGAACTTTATTATAGTCATGTGCCCCTAAGAACTAAAACTTTCAGTCCAAATAGATAACGAGAAGTATTCTCTCTCTCATTAAAAAAAGAGATTTATTCTTCAAACGCTGGAAATTATTTCGCATTGACAGTTTTTATGTAAATTATTCCAAACTGCGAAACAAAATTATTCGGGAGATACGCAAGGCCAAAGCTCAAACATATTCAACACGTTTCAATGCCGCATTGGGAAGCAAAGATATTTGGAAGAATCTGAAAAACATAGGAATTGGTAAATTCGATAACAAATCTACAGATTTGCTTGACATAAATGCCCTAAATTTATCTTTCGTCTCAAGCACGACAGGCACCTCGCATTTTTCAGACCGGGTTAATTCATTGGAGAATAATTTATAAAATGCTAGGCCTAACACACCCCTTTTCGACTTCTCTCCCATTACCTCGGAGGATGTAGTTGAGGCCCTTCTATCGATAAAATCTAACTCTGTATGACTCTATATGATGCACCCTAAGTTCTTAAAAAATTTTCTCCCTACCTTGCTAACATTCATCACGAATCATTTTTAACTCCATTTTAAGAACACGTGAATTTCCTTCTCTATGGAAAAAAGCAAAGGTTATTCCTATACCAAAAAATCACAAAGGAGATGAGTTTAGACCTATATCTATATTGCCTTTCTTGTCGAAAGTTTTTGAGAGAATACTTCAAAAGCAAATAAACGAGTTTCTAACACGGTTTGACTTATTGACCTCAAGACAATCCGGCTTTCGAAAGAAAAATAGCTGCTTGACTGCCTTGTTAAGTGTTTCTGAGGATATTAGAAAAGCAGTTGATATGGACAACGTTACCTTTCTAATTCTTCTCGATCTCTCTAAGGCCTTCAATATGGTAAATCACAACATTCTTTGCCTTAAGCTATCAAATTATTTCAATTTTTCCTCCTCTGCAGTCGATCTATTGCTTTCTTATTTAACAGAACGTGAACAGGCGGTTGAACATAAACAACAAAAATCGATCTTCTTACCTGTAGCGAATGGTGTTCCACAAGGGTCAATACTAGGCCCCTTGTTCTTTTCAATGCATGTGAACGAGTTGCCTAGTATTGTAAAAAATTGTTCCATTCGCATGTATGCCGACGACACTCAGCTGTACCTAAGTTGTCCCTTAGGGATGGTTGAACACTACGTTGCATGTATTAATGAAAATTTAAGAAAAATCGATCAATGGTCAATAGAAAATTGCTTGCTGCTTAACCCGATAAAATCGAAATGCATCGTCATCGCTAGGGATAAGATGGATGTGCCATGTTTTCCTCAAGTTGCTCTCAAAGAAAATGCCATCATGTATGTCGACAAAGCTATAAACCTTGGTAAACCCATATCAATAGAACTGTGGGTAAGTGTTATAGTGTCCTTCGTATGCTTTGGCCATCTAAACATTTAATTCCAATAGAAATCAAAGTTCTTTTAATAAAAACGTTGTTTCTGCCTTTATCAACTTACGGTTGCGAAATTTTCTGCAAACTTGACTTCGAAAGCAAAAGAAAACTTAGTGTCGTCTTTAACTGTGCTATTCGTTATGTTTATGGACTTAGACGTTTTGATCGAATATCCAATTACGTGATTCAATTTATCGGAATGACATTTACAAATTTTCTCAAATATCGAACTATAATTTTTTTTCTCTGATATTCTTCAAACCCGACAACCTGAATACCTTTATAATGAGATAAGATTCCTAAACTCAAATCGTTCCGCTCAAGTTTTGGTCCCGCGTTTTTGTTGTGCGACATCTGAACGCCAGTTTTTTGTAAACTCCTCACGAAAGTGGAATTCTTTATCACTTGAAATAAGAAGTTTAAATTGCGCAAAGAAATTAAAAAATTAATTAAAACTGTACTTTAGCAATTAATTACAATTAAAACAATTAATAATACATTTTTTAAATACATCTTTTTATAAAATTGTATAAGTACCAATTCTTATTAAGATTTTTGTTATTATTATTCTCTTTCTTTTTTTTTTTTTTGTAATTTGATGTTTTAACATTTTGCTTTGCTGCTTTTTTCTTCCAAGCTGACAGAAAATAATTTGTATATAAGTGAATCCTTCGCTTTGACATTTCAACACTGTCAAACTCATCTTCCCAGCTGAGTTGTTAATTTTTACCAATTGTAACTATTTGATATTTTTTCAATAAATTAAGAAAGATTTGATTATGTCATATTGCTAGAAATCGTATACATTTTAACGTTTAGGATCGGCAATAGTCAACGATTGTTAACAATAGTGGGAAAAAAGAACAGGCCTCTGATGTTTAACACTTTCAAACTCAGCTGTCATTTAAAGTCTTATTACAATCAATGTTAGTTAAATATTTCTCATTTATGGATCGCTAAAAATCGAACAAGTTTTATAATGTTCAAAACAGTCGAAGCCTTTTTTTCACGCATCGCTTTGCTTATGGCCATCGAATAATCGAACGCATCCGCAACAAATGGCTTTATTATGTGAAAACTTGCGTAATTTTACGCGTTATGCAATTTGAAACCGTTAAATTTTTGTTCTACAGGGCTTCCGTTACTTTATAATAAAACATATTTTCTAAGATTAGCTTTCAAAACCGAAATTGAACGTAAAAAGTTTAATGGCACAATTATTTTATCCGGAAAATGCATTTTTCATTCTATTTTGTCAAAAAATAGTTTATGTTACAGTTTCAGACAAATCCAATGACAGAATTCTGTCAGAAAAATTCTTAAGCAAACATATTTCAATGACCTGTCGAAAATATTCAATTGATTGAATTCAATGATGAAGACCGATGATAGCAATTAATTTGGCAGTTTCCAACAAACAACATTTTCCATAATACATATATTGAAACTTCACTTATCATATAAAAACTTTAAGTTGCTAAGTGATCTATAAGCTTTAATTTTGTACACATATATTCGGGGTGTAAGATTTCCTCACAGTTCAATCATAAAAACGAGAAACTTGGCAGCACATAATTCAACACGTTCATAAATCTATTACAATTTACGCCATCTTTTTCGGCATCGCGAAAATAGACAACTTAATTTTTTCTTAAAAGAAGAACACTTTTGTTAGCCTCATTCCTTAATTGAAATAAAATATACTATTTTATCAATGTCAATAAATTGAAGACTAAAAATTATTGCCAAAATACAAATCTATTCCGTCGTGTGTTTCTTCAAAAGAACATTTATTTAATTTTGTATTTAAATCCATAAAAACTCAACCTACAATTCCATAACAGGTAAGCTGAAAACATTTTAATTTAATTACTATAACTTTTTGTTGTTATATATATTAATAAATTTTAATAAACGCGTATTTAAAGTAAAGTAACCGAGTGAAAATGAACCTAATCCCAGGCGAACCAATTCCGCCTGGCTTCGAAGATGAAATAAATCGTGTTCCTGAAATTCAGTCGACTATAAAAAACTATCGTGAGAATGCTCTCATTGGAATCGAGTACACCGTAGAGCTGCAGAACGATGAGGAACGTGAACCCTCCTACATGTGTTTGCTGTGCGAAAAACGCGGTGACCCACGTACCATCATTTGCCATTGGACTAGCTACAACCATCGTCTCAAGTACTTGGAGAAGCACTTCCCATCAGTCATTCGAGAACTGGCTCCGGTGCGCTACAAGCCCGATTCTCGTCAAGCTATGAATCATTTGATAGTTGGCATTTGCAATGCCATTGAACATCATTATGGTAGATTATCGGTTAGTGTTTATCACGCCGATGACTTTCATTCGTTGCGAGAACGCATAATAGAAGAAATAAACGAAAAGTACCATTACGACGAAAAGAGTGGCATATCATTCACCAATGCCATTGATCGCGAGTACTTGAACAAAAATACGCAGATTTTGCAAATCACCATCAAAACTCCGGCTTCTATTAATGCAGATGCAGTTCCTCTAAAGGATCGTGATAGTTTGGATGAGATATCGAGCGAAGAAGAAACAACACGAAAGGTATCTGGTGTATCAAATTCCAAGAAGAAGCGCAGAAGTCAGTCACCGGCTTATAAAGTAGCTCTTCCAAGAGTTCGGCGTTCTCCTCCATTCGAAGAGGTATTATTATATCCTAATGTTTTAATCATAATTTGTATAGTGTTTCTTACAAACGTGTTAACTCCAAAAAATATATACAGAGCAGTTTTGCGTCCTTATTAGATTTTTCTGAAATGATTTTAAAACATGTTGCAATAAGCCCTTATCGTTTGTTTACTATGAAACTGTGCTAAACCAATGTTCTTTGGACAAATTTTTTCAAAGTAAGTTTCAACTGAAAATTGTTTTCTTTAAACTGTTCGGTTACTTCTTCTACAAAAGCGATTTACTTCGGCCTTTTGGTAATTTAGATTGTTGAGACTATTCAATGCTCAAGCGGTTGTTGGCTTTTCCCCAATTTAGACTCTCGGCATTTCTGCCTTTTTGAGTGAGTGGTTTAAACTGCATTGTTTGTCCTCCATGCCTGCACCATATCACTGTTAAGGAATAAAAATTCTGCGGTTCTGTTTGATTACATTTTTTACATTAAACTTCTCTGACAACCAACCTATAAGTCGCTTTTATAATAGTAATTAGTTTATTCAAGATACCTCTTCTGTGCCAAACAATTTAGAAGAACTCCGATGACGCTGTCATAATGGGATTTGTCCATAAGAATGTCATTTCCCTGATATGTAGGTCCAGAAGTTAAACAACATTTTGCCCCTCAAAAAAGTCTTATTCTTATAATACGAAGTTATACCACAAAATAATTCTTATTTAAAAAAAATTAATTGCCAACAGGTTCGTCCAGGAGATTCCAACAAGAAAAACAATAACAGCAATGTCACATTACCAACACCTAAAGAACTTTCAATTCAAGCATTCCAAATTGCCCAAGAACGCTATAAATGGGAGAAATATCGTTGCATGTTAGAAATTGCAGTCAAAGGTCTTGAAAAAACCTTGAAAGACTATGAGAAAAATCCCGAAAAACATCCACTCTACCCAGAAGAATGGAAGAAGTTTTGGAATCGTCGCTACAAAGAATTGCAAGCCGAAAAGAAAGTTGATCCCAACAAGTATGACTACAAACCTGAATGGATTGTGTTTTGGACAAAACGCATGAAGGAAATACATAATACCGAAGTTGAAGAGAAAAAAAAAGAAATCAAAGTTAATCTTGGTCTTAAGGAAGACGAAGAAGAAAGAACCGATCAGCTCAAACAAAAGTATAAGGTTCAGGCGTCCAATGCTCATAAAAGTGTCCGTAGTTCTTCTGCTGAAAAACTATCCAAATCATCTGGATCTAATCCGCCGGCACCAAGTAATAAAAACGACTCTATACATAACCAAAAACCTTTAGCTGTAATTGATATAAGCGACGATGAAGAGGACGACCGAAAACACAAGTCTTCCAGATCGAAAGGTAAACGCGTCCGCCCACGTTCTCGTAGTCGAAGCTTATCGCCATTGAGTGACGATTACAGGGAATCACGCCACTCACACTCTTCGTCCTATCGTAGTCTATATGAACGGTCTAGGTTAGTTCCAGGGCGGTCGTCCCATTATCCACCATCACGGACAGTAGCTCCAGATTATTATCCTAGTTATCATAGTGGCCACTTTCCACCACCGCCAACTTATGGACCTGGTTATAGAGTCCTTGATCCGTACATGTACCCGCAGTATGAGAAACAGGGCAGATTTTCTCCTCCTCCAAAGGGTAAGTCTAAGGCAGAGGAAGTTAAAGAGGAGGCCGAAGATGAAGGCCCGCTAACAGTTGTGGCTGTTTTGCGGTTGCTGACAGCTCTTGAAGAGCATTTGGGAAGTTTGGGACCGAAAGTTGTTGATCTTTTGGGTAAGGCGTTGGCATTGGAAAAAGTGAAAGCTAATTCTGCCGATGATATGCTTGTGAATGAGGACAATTCAGTGTTTTTCGAGACAATTAAAGAAAAGTTAAAAGGACTCCTCATCGCTGATGTTCTAGATGATGCACAAAAAGTCAGAGCTGTGAAGAAAGCTGTTAAAAATATTGCAGCTATTATTCATCAAGTCAACGAAAAAGGTAATTATAATTTGATTATATTTTATAATTCTAATTTCTTTTATATAAATGTATGTAAACAATTTTGTAAGTCATATTCTCAACGACCGACGGCGGAATGGCGGCGGTTCGGTTATTTTTGTTTGTGTTGTGAAACAAAAATTTGCTAAGTGCAAAATGGTTTTTAAAAAATTAGAAATCAAAAGATAATCTTCAGAGTCGACAGGTAAGTGGTAGAATTTAAGCTTTTGCTTTTTTTAGATTCTCAATGGAAATATCCAATTTGTTGTTAAATGTACGGTAAGTCGAATTTTAGGTAAAGTTAAGTATTTTTATTTCGAAATAGATTCTAAGATTGAAAAAAGTTATTTAAGCATGTTTAATCGTGTAGGTATACAGTAAACAAAGTTGAGTAAGGGCTATTCATTTATAATTAAAAAACAAACCTTTATTCCGAAATACATATAGTCCAAGAAAATAAGTTGAAAATAGGAATTAACCTCTGAATGAAAGGTAGTAAGCTGTAGATTTGTTTATACCTTGCTTTTGATGTTTTTAGCATTATGCAAGAAGTGTCATAAATTCCATGTCCGTGTCGTAAGTTATGCACTGCCAAAAGTCTCAAAACCGCTTTGTCGAGATTATCTCTGTTTCTATAGCTCAAATCATGTTAACACCTTTACCAAAATAATTAAATATACAATTTGCTAAAATTTGTGTCTAAACATTGCAGAGAAAGGAACAAAAAGTTCTATTTCCAGCTTGTTATCTCTCACTCCGAGGTAAAATCCTTATTTCACTGGACTAAACTTTTTATATTTTTTTTAAGTCAGTTTCTAAATTTCAAAATGTAAATACGTATGCAAAGTTTTTCGTGATTTTTATTTCAAGTTCCTTTTTCTTGATGTGATGTGAAGTGCGAGTGATTAACGTAGATTTGAAGTTAATATAAAAAAACACGTGAAGTTGTCAAATAAAAAGCTTAATTCAAGTTACGTTTCAATTCAAGTTCAAGTCAATCATAGTGCTCAACATTTTTTAGGCTTGCCCGCGTTTCACCATTGTTTGTCCTAGGGAATTGTACAGGATATATTGCGCCGCAAGTACGGACATTGGGGTATCTGTACTTCTGTCACTATATCCTTGTGGGAAAGAGCCGGTTAGTATTAGTGACGTGATGGTTAGTGCGTTTTATCAGAAGTGTCGGTGCAATCCTTGCGTCTGTCAACTATTTTTTGTACGGGTACTACCTCTTGCGAAGAATTGATAAATCCTTTAAGAATAATTAGTGTCATGAAAAGAGCTTTCTCAATTTAGCCGTTTAGGATGGGTCATTAAGGGGGTCATCTCATTTGAAAGCCTGTATTTTAACGAATTTTTAGGATTTTTTTAACGACCAGTAAATAGATGGTTGCGTATGCCGATGATGTTGCTATCGCTGTCACAGGGGAACATCCTAATACACTGAGAGACCTCCTCCAAAATGCACTCAATATGCTCACTAGATGGGCTGATAACTGCGGACTTAGTATTAATCCTCAAAAAACAGACCTCGTCCTTTTCACACGGAAATATAAGATCCCAGTAATTGTACCTCCTTCAATAAAAGGTATACCATTTATTTTTACCAATGAAGCCAAATACCTTGGTCTGATATTGGACAAAAAATTAAGTTGGAAATCCAATATACAGGGCAGTGTTAAAAAAGCTACAGTAGCTCTTTTCCTTTGCAAGAAAGCTATAGGAAGCAAATGGGGTTTTCAACCTCGCATAACCTACTGGCTATACACATCGGTCATCCGACCAATAATTATGTACGGGGTTGTAGTATGATGGACTGCTCTGGAGAAAGTCACATACTTAGCAGAGTTCAGCGCACTGCATGTCTCTGCATAAGCGGGGCATTGAGAACCACATCCTCAGCAGCGTTAGACACTCTCCTCCATCTGACACCCCTCTACATCTTCAGTAAACAAGTGGCAGCGAGTACAGCGATAAGACTCGACGCCTCATCTCAATGGACCAACAACAATGTGGGGCATTCCATCATTTTGAACCTTTTTGGTTCTATACCAAAGTACATAGACTGCACTATACCTAAACCCCTATTTGGAAAAAACTTCCAGGTATCCATTCCATCCAGAGATGAATGGGAAGACAAAAAACTCCTGGATAACAAAAGTATTCACTTTTATACAGATGGATCTAAGACAAATGAGGGAGTTGGTAGTGGTGTGTACTCAGAAAAGCTTAATCTAAGCATCTTATTCCGCCTCCCTAATCATTATAGCGTCTTTCAAGCGGAAATTTTAGCGATCAAAGAGGTTCTCTCCTGGCTAAGAGAAAACGTGATATCAACTTCTGATATCCGCATCTTCTCTGACAGTCAAGCTGCTATCAAATCCCTTGACGGTGTCTCGACCAAATCTTTGACTGCCCTCGATTGTCGATCGTCTCTTATGGAGATGGCGCAGCAATTTAACATTCACCTCTGTTGGGTGCCGGGCCACAGAGACATCACAGGTAATTGTAGAGCCGATGAACTCGCTAAAAATTTAACCGTCATTACTATTTCACCTAAAAGGGAAAAGATAGGTATACCGATAGCTACATGTAAACTTATGCTAAAAGAAACAGCTTTTGCGATAGCAAATTCTAGGTGGCACAGCTTACCAACATGCGCAGCCACAAAACTCATATGGCCTTCACTGGACCTAAAGCCCTCTAAAGACTTGTTATCTCAAAGCAGACTTCATATTAGCTCCCTAATAGGTGTTCTTACAGGACACTGTCTTATAGGCAGACACGCAATACGACTTGGCGTAGCCTCAAATGACTTCTGTAGGAGCTGCATGGACGAAGAAGAAGAGGAAACAATCTCTCATCTCTTATGCACTTGCCCTGCTCTTTCACTCAGACGCAAACTTCATCTGGGGCACTACTCTTTTGATAATACCAGTGAACTAGCTCAAAATGGTTCGACTAGTTAGAAGTAATTCTCTAGATTCATGTGGTATCACAATGGGCCTTTCTCTTGCCTAAGTGTGTGGATTCTAAATCCGCAGCCACGTTAACCTAACTTACCTAAATAGATACAACTATATTAAGTTTATTATCATTTATTAACATAGTTCGACAGTATAAACATAAAATTTGAATTAAAAATATTGTAAAGAACACGAGTTACACCGGTGTGAACAACTCCACCTCGAAAAAATAGCCTCCTCTACGATTCCTGCTGATTCTCTTATCTAAAACAAAAAAGTAAACGGCGATTTAATCTATAAGCCTAAATGCATGGAATGAACTATCATCAAATGAATATACCAAAAATTGGACTTTTGGGAGACATTTGAAAATAAAAGTCGCGAATTTTGCGTTTTTTTTTGTTTTTTACTATAAAAAAAATCGAAATTTTTGGAATTTTTGCTTGTCGATAGTTCATTCCAGGGTTGTTGCGGATGTACAAATTTTGATATCCGCGGAAGCAGATGCGGATGCGGATTTTTTGAGACTCACATCCGCGAATGCAGATGCGGATGTTAGATTTTCTTAAATAAAAACAATTTGAAGTCCGGTAAAAAAGGAAACTTTTATTGATTATCTTTGCGTTTAATAATTTAATTTAAAAATGGCGGAGTTATATTTAATAAAAGACAAGATTGCAGCCTTCTCAGACTGTAATCTGTTTTTTAGTGGATCGTATATTAATCCAGCTCCACTAAATAGATGTTTGCCTGCAATGATGTCACCTGTATGGCGATCCTCGATCGCATTTTAATACGATTGATGTTCGTTCAAAGTTTTCTGATACTCCGGGGCAAGTTAAGCTTAGCAAGGAAACACTTGAGCTGGGATCTGTCCAAATATCAGAAGTAAAAAACATGTCATATTTTTCAATTCTTTGACTTTAACAGCAACTTTTCCGTACAGTTCATTGCAAATGAAATCAGTAAAAAAGTTTTGTTCTCTAAAATTATATTTGGGTGCTAGTCTTGTATAAAACGGCGAAATCCAAGTCCGTCTACAAAGTTAAATGGTAAATTGTGAAACACTATCATTTCTCCAATCAGTTTGTCAATTTTATATCAGTTGCTGATGCTTATATCCCATTTTTCCCTTTTGCAAAGATTCCTCTAACGAAAGTTGTTTGCTTCTTGTAAAGGTGTTGCAATTTTTTCTTAAAAGAAAAAAGATAGTTTCAAGAACATAACAAACAATTTTGTACGAAAAAAAGGAACTAACAAGCTATTTCAGAATTTTATGTTTATAAAAAAAAGTATCATACCTGCATCTTCTTTCTTTTTTTTAAACGATTTTCATTGTTGGCGCTCTCAAATAAAAAAAAAACTCTTCTGGGTGCTTTGACTTCAAGTGGTTTTTCAACGAAGAAGTCGTGTATCCTTTTCGTTAGTATGTTTTACGACATATTTTGGATTCGGACTTGTCAGGATCATTTTTATTTAAATTAAAATTAAAATAGATCCAGATGCTGCTTTTTGTTGGTGGCGGCATTTATGTTCTGGGTCACTTTTTCACTTAATATATAAAAATAAACTGTGTCCTCTGGCCACTTGCAGAGCTTTTATATCCTCAAATCTGTGACCATTGCAATATAGCATATGACATTTTGTTCCTTTTGTCGTCACCCACTTGGGCAGAGATTTTTGAATTTAAAATTTTTACTAAGGGTGACCCTTTCATCACTTTTTTTATTGATCATATTATAGTATGCCGTGCTGTTGCTATTTTTCGAATTTTAAAAAAAGCGTTACAAAACATCCGCATCCGCAACAAACTCCGCATCAGTTTATGTGGATGCCTATGCTGATGTTGGAATTATTGCGGATAATCCGCAATTGCGGATGCGGATGCGAATATTCGCAACATTACTAGTTCATTCCATGCGTTTACATGCGCTGAATCCAACCCATCAAATTTCAAGTTCGGTCAAGCCGTTTTTGAGATACGATGGAGGAAAGTTTGAAAAAAAAACAGTTTTGAGAAAAACTCGTTTAAAGTTTCCAGTCCTCTTAAATATGAAAATATTAACTTCCATGGTCCATAGAGTATTCCTTCCTCTTCTTCTTGAAACTCTTTCAAAGCTGATTTTTCAGCTCTTGAATCAATTCTGGCTTGTTTAACGGCATCACCTAAGTGCCGATCAGAATGTGAGATTCGATTTTCATCACGTTTCTCAACATAAGTATGGGCTTCGCGGCCTATAGGGCATCCCATAACCGACATTACTTTCAAATTACCTTCAAAACCTTCATTAAAGATTTCCTGAATAACTTTATCAGTAAGTTTACCTGGGCCTTTTCCACCGATGCCTTAATTTGTTTTATCCTTTTTAACATCCCGAAGTCGTATCTTTAAAACGACTTCGAATTTTTTGAACCCATCACATGGGATGACCCGCTTAAGACTATTGGTTCCTTCTATCCCTAAAATTGCTCGCACATACATATATAGTTGGGAGTTGTTTGTCACTAAGCTCTGATTCGTGAAAAATTTATTTTTTTATTTAGACAAAAAGGAATATCTTTAAAACAACATGAGGATTTATTAATTCATTGAACATTAGTTTTTTCAATCATCTGGGGTCCATTTTGCAATTTAATTTCTATTTAATTGAAATAACTCTTAAAGTACAAGAAGTGTAAAGGTTAAGATAGTTTGTTTTCCTCTTATACGCGCACTATCTTATGTGATTAAAAACTCTGACCCCTGGCTGTGGACTTAAGACTGATTTCACTGTACTTAACCTACTTTTTATAACCCGGTATAATATTTAGTTTGACCCCAAAAATGTCATCGTTTTTTTTTTTAACATAACATTAAAAAAAATAAACAAAGTGAATGTACATTAAATTTACAAACTGCACATATGCATATTTCCTTGAGAGTGCCTTATGCGGTAAGGAGGTCAATTTAATTCGAACATCAGTGAACGAAATATATAAGATAAGATCATGCATAACCTTCCATTTGCCCTTCTTTCAATGCTCATAAACTTAATTCATTTGCTTCCTGTTACAAATAAACAAAAGAAGGTCTCCGAAAAAAAACAACAAACAAATTAATTATCTTTAACCTTATCGAAGTTGCAAACACAAATGATAGCCATTGAAGTGTCTTCGTTTTTAACTTACGCAATACGATTTTTATAATTCACAAGACCTTATAATTATTGTTTGTTCATTATAAATGCAAAAATTATTATTCTGCGGTTCATTTGACATTTAAACGTAGTTGTCAAAAAGTGCGGTTTACAACAATAAAAAAACAAAACAAATCTTAGCATATTTTGATGTTTCTTCAATGTTTATATATATTTAACTTAATACATTTAGTAATTATAATTTTAATAATAAATTAAATTTATCCACAAATCGTATTTCCATAATTGGCAAACCAGTTTTCATGACATCTGGTTAAAGTAAATTTAAACAAAAGAAAAACTACACTACTGGATACTTTGCTCATCATCCATCCATCCATCTCCTCGTTGTGCACTTAAATATTAATTTGAACAGTTCTTTGTTGTGTATTTTTGTTGTTTACATTTAATTCACTTTATCTTCTCTCGGGTTTTTTTTCACCCTCCATCCGAATCACCAACATTATTATTTTCATCGTGAATGTAATTCTCTCTATGGGAAGGTGCTGCAGCAATTTCAAATTGACGAAAGAACATCATAGTTCTCGTGGACATGATGTCATTAGGGCTTTGTTTCAATGCTCCACTACTACTTGCACTGGGATTAATCTTTTCATCAATATCATTTCCAGAGAATCCCGTTGAATCATACCACTTTCGTTTCCTGGACATATCAGCACAATATTTATTCGTATTGAAACTCGTTTTGAGTTTGTTTCTTTTCTTTTAAGATTATATTTTTGAAGTTTACCGAACTATGCACTAGCGATGCCTGTTAACGACTGTGTGTTTATAATGTTTCTTACCTTTTCGTTTGTCCGTAGAGTCAACAGTAAATACCACATTTCCAAGGTCAACAATGGTTAAATTAAAACTCCAACAAAAAACAAAAACAACAACAGAAAAACTATCTTTGTATTTCTCTACCTATTCAATGTCAAAAGATGAGTTTACTTTTTCGTTTATGTTGTTTTTGTTTTTTGTCTGCTTAACTGGAAGTATATTCGCGTGCAAGAAAAAGGGCAATAGACTATGCTATGCGGCCAGGCCAGGCCGGAGTAGAGTCAATTAACATTTAGACGTGTTGCTACTAAGCTTGTTTGATATGCAAAACCGATCGCATTTCTATGTTTATAACATTTATTTTTGTTTATACTTTGGGAGGTTTGGTTTTAATAATTTGATGGCTTGATGGTTAAAATTATTGAGCTGTGTCAGTGACGTTTTCCAAAGTTTGTTTTGCCTTCTTTTGTAATATCCCTAAGCACTAATTGCTTCGTGGTAAGATCGCCAAGTCGATTGGAGGGAAGTGACAAAATAAATATATAATTTTTTTTTCGTTGACAAACTGAAGTAATATGGGTTTGGTTTACTTTGGCTTGGCTTACTAACTTCAATTATATTATAAGACTTGTTACAGCAATAATGCAATTGTTTGGTTTTTGTATTTAATATATCAACAATACAAAATCTGAGGTTGTCATTTGAAAGATTTTCTTCTTTTATACACATATTGTAAGTGATTCCAATTTTTGTGGTAGTCTGGCCAACCTTCACAGCCTACAGAGTTCATTTTCACGCTTTACCTGATATACTACACCATCCATACATGAGTTGAGTATATTTACCAGATGTATACGAAAAACATGAATACCATCGACAACGACGACGATGATATGACGATGGCGGGACTTAAACAACAACCTTGAGCCTACTTGAAGCTCTTGTACAACATATGAAAACGTATAGCACTAACATTTGCACGACTGATGACATTAATACTTCTTTTTGTTTTTCTTTTCTTGTTTTACAATTGTGGGTAAAAAAATTGAGATTGGTTGAAAAATTTAATAATTTTCCCATCGAAAGATTTATGTAGGTAATCATTGTCTTCCCACATTTGTTTTGTTGGTAATTTTAATTGTGTGTATGAAAGAGGAAAAAAGAAAAGGTGAAAATAGGGATAATGTTTTCCTTAAAAATAGTAACAATTAAAAATTGTTGTGAAAAAGATGCCTTTTTCTGAATTATGTAAAGTAGTGTAATAAAAGGATAAATAAAAATATAGGGAAATTAAGGCATAGTAAAAAATCATTTCCTTCTTTTAACCAAAGATTTTTTATTATAAACAATTTTATATCAAAATAGCCAGTTGTATTTCCCTCCTCCCCTCCCTCAAACGATTTTGCTGTAAAACCTCGTATTTTCAGGAACGCTCATCACCTTTAACCCCTGAGCTTATAAGCGCCAACTTTCTTAGCATTGATTAATGGGGAGTACAATAAAAAATCGTCTAGAATTTAACTAGTCGAAAACTTAACACAACTTCTTGTTGTTTAAGCGAAATGTAGCTGCCTTTGCCTATCGGATAATTAATAACATGCGTTAACTCAATATTAGCCCAGTTAATACGGTGATTTCGACTCACTTCTTTGACGGGGGCGCAACACTGCTTGACTTATTTTTGGTGAAATTAGGGATGTGGTTTTGTATGATCAACTCTCCGCCCCGCCCTTTTCAAGGCATGACTTAATATTTTTGACAATACATTTTAATCTTAAATATGCCGTCAAACAGATTTCATATCGTGATTTTAAGAATATTAATGGTGTGCACTTGGAGGAAGATACAAGAGTCATCAATTGAGATAACATTTTCTACATGCCTTCTTCCAATGAACAAGTTCAATTCTTAACGAACAAGATAAATCTTCTTTACGACACTCATATACCCCTGAAAACAAAATAATAAGCCCTGGTTTACAAATAATATAATATCGTTAATGCAAAAACGGGATCATGCATTTAATAATTGGAAGCGGTATCAATTGCCCGAGTTACGACTCACATTTTGTTCTCTTCGGAACATAGTAATTGCGGAAATTCGTGCAGCTAAATCTCAAATTTTCTCTAAGCATCTAAATGCTTCACTGAATGGGCGACAACTATGGAGAAACTTGCGAAACGTTGGCATTGGAAATTCGAGAAATGCGTCTGCTGTAGATCTTGATGCAAACACACTTAACGAAGCATTTGCCTCATGACCGTCACCTTCGCCTTTGCCAATAACATCTGGGGGTGTCTCGTTTGCGGAAGACTCAGATCATCCTGATTTCGGTTTTTGAACAGTAGATTCTACTGATGTTGTAAAAAGCTTACTCTCAATCAAGTCTAATGCTATTGGTGTGGACGGAATTGATCTAAAATTTATAAAAATGATTCTGTCATTTTTGCTGCCTACCTCACGTTTACATTTAACTCCATTTTAATGTCTGGAGTTTATCCTGACATTTGGAAAGTGGCAAAAATCTTGCCACTCCCTAAAAATGCTAAAAATACCGAATTCAGTCCTATCTCAATTCTTTCTTATTTATCTAAAGTTTTTGAGAAAATTTTGCAGAAACAAATTAACGCTTTTCTTACGACTTACTTCATGCTTACCTCGCAACAATCTGGTTTCCGAAAAAAGCACAATTGTATAACTGCGCTTTTGAACGTAACTGAAGACATTAGGCAATCGTTGGATAGGGATGATGTAACTTTTTTGGTTTTACTTGATTTCTCCAAGACATTTGACACAGTTAATAATGTCATACTTTGTAACAAGCTTATGCAGCAGTTTAATTTTTCAACAGGAGCCGCAAAGCTCATATATTCATATTTAAACAAGCAGTCCAAGCTGGTGACAGTTTGTCCAATTTTCTACCAACGTTATCTGGCGTTCCTCAAGGATCGATACTGGGTCCTTTACTATTCTCAGCGTATGTAAATGGACTACCATCTTTGATCGATAAAAGTTCATGTCACTTGTATGCCGATGACGTCCAACTATATTTAAGCTGCCCTCGCGGATTTATTGACAATAGAGTCTCCAATGTCAAGTAGGACCTTGAGAAAATTTTAAATTGGTCCCATTTCAATGGTCTTTTTTGAATCCGAAGAAATCTAAAAATGCTTAGTTATCTCAAGAAAGAACTTAGATTTTGTTTACTTTCCTCAAATTATTTTAAGTAATGATCCAATCGAATACGTACAGACTGCAAAGAACCTTGACGTTACATTTAATCGATTTTTGACTTAAGACGATCACATAAACGGACTTGTCGGCAAAATGTATGGTGCTTTACGTACACTTTGGGTAACCCAGTAATTTACGGCAGTAAAAACACGAATGCTGCTAGCGAAGACCTTGCTTATATTTATTTTGAATTATGGATGTAAATTATATTGCAACTGTAGATATGATAGCAAACGCAAACTTAATATTGCTTTTAATAATATCGTTCGCTATGCTTTTGGTTTACGTAGGTATGACAGAATATCTAACTATTCTTCCCTGTTACCAAATATGCCCTTGGAAAATTATGTAAAACTTCGTTGTTTAATCCTCATCTCCGATATATTGCTCACACAACAAACACAATATTGTTTTGACAGAATATGTTTCCCCACCTCTAACAGGACTCGTAAACTAGTTCACTCTCGCTATACATGCTTAACATCTGAGCGTCAATTTTTTGTAAATTCAGTTCGCCTCTGAAACTCCCTTCCACGCTTTATTAAATTACTTTTCGATTTAAACTTATATTACATACTTACATAGACCGTATAGAAAGTTCTTAAATATAAAGTTCATAATATAAATAATTGAAATGTCATTTAATAATAATTACATTGTGATTCTCATTTATAAGCTTGTAACTACCTTATTGGTATTGTATCTAACAGTAACTAAGCATTGAAATTGATCAATAAAAAAATAAAACAAATAAATAAAAGAGGTGTTGCATCAAGGGAACTGAGCAACTCTAAAGTACATCTTTTGTAATAGAAAAATGTGAAAAATACCGCAATGTGTTTGGTTTTCTTAGGCGATGCAAGGAAGGAACCTCTGATTGGGTTACTAAAGATTGATTCATTGTCGTAGTTTAATTTATAATGAATATTAAACTTACAATAATTCAGATAGGCCAATTTTGGCCAACTAGTTCGAGAATTGCGACTTGTGTATAGCGAACAACACGAGTAAAAATAGCGTCAATCTTAGCTGATTTATTCCTGTAGACCTGAGGCTTTACATATCCACAGATAATTTATTGAACGGTGTGACATCGCACGATCTAGGGAATTAGTTTCCCGTTGCAAAATGTGAAATTAAGTGCTCACTAAAAGGATTTCACAACATGTCCATTGTTTTACGCCTTCTTATTTAAAACCATAAAAAAAATATGAACCAATGATTCCATCAACACATAAACCACACCATACCGTTTTATTTTAAATGCATGTAATGGTAACTCTTGGTGCTTTTGAGTTGTGCATCAACATGAGCGTTCAAAACTATTAGAGGTTATAGAATCGTTACCTTAGCTATGTCTCGCTTGAACATTGTTGTAATATCTCATGTCTTAGCTTTTTTTACCGTTATGTTAGTGGATTATGCTCTACTGAATTAGCAGAATTATATACAGTTGTGTTCATAAAAATAGCAGTGCTGGTCACATTTTATTAGATTGCCAATTATTTAAATAACGGATATTCTTACAAAAAAATTATAATGCTACTTGCATCTAACGGTCTTTCGTTTTCATATTAGAGACTTTTAGCTTGAAGTTATACTCTACTTTTCACGGTGAACACACATTATTTCAAACTCTCTGGATATAGAGTGTTCATAAAAATAGCACTGCTTTTGATTTTATAATTAAAAAGTGTAAATTTTTTGTTTTTAATTTTTCGGTAAATCAATATTTTAATATTTAAAGTTTTAAGTATTTGTAACATCTAGCATATAAAAAATTAATAAATATTAGCTCAAAAATAAACAATGGGACGGTCACGACATTGCACCAAAAAATTCGAAAACTTATTAGAAAACTGCGTTTGGAGGGAAAAACCTAAAAAAATATTCAAGACAAGGCAGCTCACTAAAAATGGTCAGTAACGCTTTAAAATGGCAAAATAAACCCAAAACGATAGGCCCGAAAAGGATGACTACTGAAAGAACTGACAGAAAAATTGTTCAGTTAGCAAAACAGAACCCTTCCATAGGCTCTAGGAAAATAAGAAATGGACTTCAAATGTCTGTTAACGCTGTCACAATACGAAGACGTGTTTTATAAGCGAAGTTACCAGCCCAAAGACCACGCAAGGTATCGTTTTTGACGAAACGGCATGTGGCCGAGAGAATGAATGGAGTTTGTTAAAGCGCATAGTGATTAGACAAAAGAGAATTGGACGAATGATCTGTGGAGCGATGAAAGCAAAATCGTCCTTTTTGGGTCCGAGGGTCGTCGGGAATATGTGAAAAGACGCTAAAATGCAGCAATCGATCCACGGTATACTATAAAAACAGCTTGCTTTTCATATTACGGGGTCGGGCCTATTTATCCTACCGGGGGTATAAGGGATGCAACCTACTATGTAAAAATTCTCGAGGAGGTTATGTTACCCTATGCTGAAGAGGAAATGCCGTTGGTTTGGGTATACCAACAAGATTATGACCCAAAGCATACGTCAAAAAAGTCAAAATCATGGTTTGCGCAGAAGAAGTTATCCGTTATGGAGTGGCCCGCTCAATTCCCCCGACCTTAACCTCATCGAAAATTTGTGGAGATGTTAAGAACGCAGTTCATAAAGTAAAACCCAAGAGTTCGAAAAATTCGTGGGAAGCAGTGCTTGATTCGTGAAACGCAATACCAGTCGTGAGGTGTCAGGTTTTAGTGGACTCGATGCCACGTAGAAACGAAGCAGTCATAAAAAACAATGGTTATGTAACAAAGTACTAATTGCAAGCTAACATTATTTGTATCCTTTCATATAACTTATTACAGTTTTTCTTACTTCTTACGTAATAGATCCAGTACTTTGTCAGGCGCTGCTATTTTTATGAACAGCCATATATTTTAAAAATGGTTTTTACTGTGACAAAGCTAACGCTAAAAAATCGATAATACTTATTTTCTGTTATTATGAATTAAATATTTTTGTTTGTTATAAGAAGTTAAATGAAATATTTTATAACGTTGATATTGAAGGCCTTTTTGTATTATTTGGAGAGTACTGCTATTTTTATGAACATAACTGTACCTCTCTTTAATCAAATCAACCGTAATTCTCGCGCCTGCAGGAATGCTCACCAAAAACCAAAGTACACCAACACCTCCTTTCGAACCTCCATTCCCTTTCGTAATGCTCGTAGTTTGTCTATGGTAGCCGAAAGTTTCACCCAACTTTTTCTACTCAGAACAATGTGCTTAGTTTTACCCACCAAGATATTTTTCTATACTATTTATCTAACGGGTTAAACTAATTAGAGTGCGACACTAAAAAAATTGCCTTTACAAATCACAATCGAACTTTTTCGGACTTAGCAAAAAAGTTTTTAGTTGTTTTTATTCCTGAAAAATCATCTAAAGTGGTAATAACACTTTAACACTTCGACTCATTAAGCTGACGGTATTCGTTATGTTCAAGACACAAAATTATTGATAACAAAAAAAACTATGTAATGTTAAGGATCTGAAAATTATTGTTGATCTTATATTAAAAATAAATCCAAAAATAAGCAAGCTTTTAAAATAAATTAAGATTTATGTACTTTTCGGTTTCGGTCTTCTCAGTACGTAAACTTTATTTATTTGTTTGTTAAAGTGAGGCTCTAAAAACTAGGAGGCATTAAATGAATCAATTGTGCTTAAAGTTGGTGATAGATAATTTTTGCAGTTCCTGGATTTTTATTGGTATGTTTTTAGTAAAGGTATTTTTTTGAATAAAAATGGTAAACGGTAAATAAATAAAAACCGATGAATGAATAAATAAATAAAAACTTAATTCAAAATAATTTAAGATAGTTAAATAATTTAACAAAACTGTATTGATAATATTTTATAAGACTAAAGGCTGAAAACAGTATAATAAAATAAAGTATCCTTTTTTTTTAAGATCATAACTAATAAAATTAAGACATGAAGACATTTATTTAGAAAAATGATGAGTCTTTGCTGACACAATAGCCTTAAAATTATTTTTATTAAAACATAAAAATAAAAATTATTTTTATTAAAACATACACATAAATTATACAAAATTATATATCCAACATAATAAAGATTTTACAATTTGTAGTCAATTTACAAATATCAAAGATTTATAATTGTATTTAAGAGAAACCGCTAATCAAGAAAAAATGATTATATTTCAATCTTATTGTTTACTATAATTTAACAAGCCATAATATATTTTTTTTAATAAAGGACACGTTAAAACACCTCATTGTTTCTCCTTAGAAAATCTAAAATACAATTTCGAACCTTCGGTTTATGTGTATTATTTTTTAACAATACATTTTAAGAATAGCCGGAAGTTATGTTATGTGAAATTTGTGAAAAAGTTGCGCAGAAAAAAACTCCTGTGATAAATCTGTGAACAAGAAACGTGCCTTGAGGACCTACAATAATATAGTTCAAAACTACCACAGTTGATTGTGTAAACAGAGCACTGTCATGCAATTATATCTTGTCCTCATATGTACATTGTACACATAGCAAGTGAGTAAGTTTAAAAATTATCTCGATATTCCAGATATTAAAATATAATATGGTAAATATTAAAGGAGGTTTTCAAACAAATTAATATGTTCTTTATATTTTTATAAATTCCAACTATAATCATTTTTTTTTTATAAAATCTCACTTCCATAAAAATAAAACCGTTTTCGCGTTTATTTCAAATGCCTAACGATTGACAATTAAAGTCTCATAGGATTCGTATTTGATCAGTTAAATACGAGTACATTTTAATTTAAATTCCTAGTAGTATGTTTAAGTGCATTGTTTAAAGTATATTAAGGTGTAAAATGCTGATTTTATGTTTCCAGTGTCCTTAACAACATTCACAACGGAAGGCAAGTTTTTTACGGTAGGATGTAGAAATAAATAATAATTATTTTATTTTCAAAAAAATGTATTAAATTTTTAATATAACTCAAAATCCTAGATACATTTCTAACAATTTAATTTTTTCCCCATTTTACTATTTTCGTGTTGTTATAGGAAAATCAAACAATTCTGCTGATTTAAAAAATACCGATGAGAATAAACTTGCCGAAGATAAACCAAAAGTTCCAAAAACTTCTAAGCCAACAATTGCAGATTTACCATTTGACAGACAAATTGTTTCAACAAAACTAGCAGCAGCTTTAGTTATGCAAGGACGAGAGGATGTTTCGACAACCGATATGGATAAACTTATTTATTTCTTTATACTTTTGGTAAAATTGTCAAAAGAAAAAGAAAAAGTCGACGGAAAGCCAATTCAAATGAAGAACGTACTAACTGAGTTGGGTATAGCTCCAAAAATAAGTCCGGAATTGGTTGAGGAGATAATTGAGCAGGAAGTTGCTACAATGGCAGCTGAAGTTGAAATGGAAGTTGAAGCCAGTGAAAAGGAAGCAAATGTCTCGAGCAGTGCCAATGCATTGGAAAGCCTAACCGATTCCGATTTGCAGACTTTGTTGCAGAACTTCAAGCATTTGTCAACTGAGGAACAACATCACTTGATTGCGCATTTGAAAAAACTTGAAACCGCTGATCCGTTGCGAGTTGAGAAGCTCCGAAAATATGTTAACTTAGATACAGATGCGAAGGAGCCATCTGGCTCAGTATCAGCTGGCAGTGAAAATAAATTTTCAGAGTCATCAAGATCGAAGAAAAGCGCAGCAGACGACTCCCCGCCACCAAGAAGCAAAGATCAGTTTACCGATGACGATGAGAGCCGCGGAAGTAATGTGCGGAAGTTTATTGATGATGATGACGAAGATGATGACTATAATTTCGAAGATGTATTCAAGGCTGCTTCAAGTAATATCACCCGCAATTCTGAAGATCGATCAAGACACGCCCCAGCCAATAATCGTGCACCATCGCCACCTGCAACTAAACCTCAGCAGCACTCAAACCTTCGACAGGTACATATAGAAAAATCGCCACCTCCACCCGTGCTATCAAAACAATTAGATAAGTCAACAGCAGACTTCAAGAAAGCCCTTGCTGGGGTTTCCATAGCAGATACTCAAAATCTCATTGCGAACCTTATGGGTTCGTTGCAGCAAAGTTGTGGAAAATTCAATCCAAAAAACGATGACGCCGCAGGTTCTTCAGAAGTAGAGCAGCGCAATGTTGTTGCACCACCTTCAAGGAATCCTCAACAAAGTGCGCAATCGTCTGTTTCAGTGCCCTTCTATCAACAACAGCAGCAACAACTGCAACAGCAACAGCAACAACTACAACAGCAACAACAACAACAACAAATGCAACAGCAACAAATGTTATATCAAAACATGTCTAATCAACAGTCTCAAGATTACTATCAAGGCTATAATAACCAAGTAGCGTATCCTAACTTTAATTACTCTGGTCCAATGCAACCGGGTATGACGGCCCCACAATTGGCTCCATTTAATGCAAATTTTATGCAGCAACAAATTCCCGATCAAGCAAATTATAACTGGAACACCGGAAATGGTGGTTACAAGTAAAATCTTAACGCCTGTGTCGTGTCGTATGCTTGAGTGTTGTGTTCCCGTGAATACTTAGAATTAAATATTAGTTATTTGTAAGATGCATAAACTGTGAACTTAACCAGAAGAAATAATATACATATATATTATACAAAAAAAAATAGTGTTACCAGTCGTACACAACAAGAACGAGGATTGATTTGTTATTCTAGATGTGTGCTACAATTTTTGGAGATCTAAATGTTAATGGTAAGTACATTTTCTATATTAGTTTATTGTTTGTAAATATAATTGTTTTTTTATTTTACTTTTTAAACAAATAGACAAATTTGCAAAAGACGTTTCGGGCATTCGTCGTTCTACGGGCGTGAAATGTTTAAGGAACCATTAGTGATTAAGTAACCAACAGTTCCGTAGTTATCACAGTTTTGTAATAATTAAAAAAAAAATATAATTACATTATATAAACAAAGTTTAATCGCAGCATTGTTCATAAACTTGCTTGAAAAGACCGTGTTTCTGAAACAAAAACATCTCTTCTTCTTAAATGTTCTTAGGTGACAAAAATAAAATACAAATCATTTTGTGGATAATGTTTTTTTAAATTTATTTTATATAAATTCAACGGAATGGGTAAGCAAATAATTTAAAAGGGCTTTAAAATTTCAAAATTTATATTAGTTATGTATATCGATCGTGTTGATGCAGTTCCCAAAAGTTAAGGCACGTCTTTTAAAAAAATGAAATCGTAAGTTTAAGAGAGACAACAAATCAGTCACTCAAATCAAGAAATCATATTAATTATGGATGAAAGTAAAATAGATTTAAAAACAATTGACTAATGTTACTAAAATTTGACTCAAATAAAAAAAAAAGAATAGACTAAGAAGTGTGAGTATATCGTGTAGACCAAATTAACAATTTTAACATAATCTACTAATCAAAAAATAAAAAAACGTCTTAAAAAATTAACTATCAAATAAATATTTAATATCAATTCAATCATATTCAACGCCAACAAAACTCACCCATGTAACCCTAAAAATACTAACATAACAATTTACATTGGTTTCAACCCTTATCTTTCTTAAAAAAAATCATCCTAAATATCTGCTAACCTTTTTTTCTATTTTTATGGTTAAGAATTTTAACATGGTTGAATTTTTGAGTCAAAAACGTATTGAAAGCTGAATTGAAAATAAGAAAAAGTTGCGTATTAACATGGTTTTCTCATTTGTTTACTCATGATAATGAGATAATAAGTACGAGTGAGAATACCGGGACCAAACGCTAGTACACCAATTTTTGATGGACTTAAAGGCTGATAAGCAATTTTGAATAAAAACAACAAAATTTGTAAAGAATACATCTTTTTCAAAATGTATCGTTATATATCGGTTATAAATAATCGCAAATATAAAGACTATTCTTTTTCAACAATTTAGAGAAAATTTAAGGAATCTTTAAAAAAAATCAAGCGATTACAGTTGTTATTAATATCTTACTTATTTTAAAACTATTGTGAATTAAATCCAAAAACAATTTTTGTGTAGCAGGAAAAGAAAATTTCAGATATCGGAGAATTATGTATGAAATTAATGAACTTTCTATCATCTTGACCGTTTGGATACAAAAATCGGGGAAACCCGAAACCCTGGCAAACTCGTGGAAGCCGATTTTATTAGGAAGACCACAGAAAATCTCATGGCCAAAACCTTTTTCCCATCGGGAATTTCTCAATCAATATTTTTCACTTTTGCTCCAATCAAATATTCCTGAGAAAGATCAAGATCTTAAGTTCACTGTAAAGTACGGTGACCATATTTTCCGAGACAAAATAATGAACAGTACCCAACAAATGAAAAATGTTGACCAGTTTTTTATTTCATTGAGTAATAGAAGATAAATATAATATAATATAAATAAATTAATAAAATTAGGTATACATATTTATAAAATAAACAAAAAAAAAAAATAATAAACAAAACTAACAAAAATAACACAGATTTTTTCAGTCCCTAACTTATTCACCCCTATTGTGAGTTTCACCCGGAAAATATTTCACCCGAAAAATTATTGTTCCCCCGGAATTTTTAAAGCTATTGTGAGTTCCACCCGAATGAATTTTCACTTCGAATTAGAGGTGACATTTCGAAAAAAAGAAGCGTTCATTGAAAAGGCAAATACAAGCTGAACGAAATATCTGAACAAATCCCAGAAAAAATTACAATAGGACGGTGTTCTAGTTTTGCAAATAAATTATTATTTTCAACCCCTTTTGGAATGAAAATGACAATTTGTTGAGTTAAAAACTTTATTAAATATTTTTTGTATGTTAGAAGTAATTTTTCAAGAAAAAAAAACAAACGACGGTATCCATAACCAAAACAAAAAAAACCGGAACAATTCAGAACTACATCACTTCGAACACGGCTAAACAGATTTTTGACAGATGAGTGAAGTGTGAATTAAAATTTTTAAAAAAGTAAACAATATCCGTGCATTCCGTGATTCCGTCTTTAATTCATAAAAATAAATATACTTGAAAATAAGTAAATAAAACAAATAAAAATTGTTTTTTGTGATTCTGCCGTAGCCTTTATTTGCTCTCATCAAAAGGTATGAACTTGAACAGTATGATATTTTATTACACAAATTGTTTAGAATTGTTTTTATATTTTACTTTAGCAACATGTATAGCATAGCCCTGAGGGAAATGATTATTATTAACAAACAAAAAATAAGTAAAACCTTAAACCTTTTATATCATATTTGCTAGTCAAACAACTTTGACATCGAAATATAATAAATTAATATTGCTAAAATAAGTACTTTTCGGAAGAATCATTTTTTTTTTTAAATTAATTCTTAAATTACCTGACAACATTACTCGCACACAGGAATGGTTGAGAGTTATCAGTCACTAGTCCCTAGTTCTTCATTGACTGTTGCGCCACCCAATTTATATATTTATTTTATATTTGCAAATTAAAATAGATTGTTTTTTTGTTTGTTCATACATTGTTTAAAATTGAGAAAACTCTCTGAAGGGGCATTAGACCCAGGAAGGCATACAAAAATCTCTACGATTTTTGAAATGTTTGCATACTGTATCATTTTTTTTATTGAAAAACTTGAAAATTTCGACCCACCTATCTCCAGCACTTATTTGACTCTCCTTCCATTCAATCATTTTTTCTGAAGAAACACAATTTTGTACACTGAAAGCTCGTCGAAAACATCAGTGTCATTAAATTAAATATTGATTCTCTTTTTCAACATATGCATCATAGATTATAGGCCGATAAGATCATAACCCATTAAGTCGGGACTCTAGATAATATATTTCCTCTATGATATACATTAAACTTAACTCCACTTCGTCTCAGGAAAGACTGTTACCCCTGCTCTTCATTTATTTTTGGAGTGAACGATTTTTCAACAATGAAATAATTCCAACAGTCGGATTGCACTCTCAAAATTACTTTTGGAAAATGTCATAACTAGTCCGAATGCAAAAAAGATGAGTTTCATTCACATTCACTGAAAGTTATTTTTACCATTGTCATGGTCAGTAAAGCTCAAGGGTAAAATTCATTTCCAGTCGTGAAAGTCATCCTGTGCGCAAGTGTAAGAGTATTAGTTGTTAGGATGTATAATATGATCTGATTTTTGTAATTGGTAGATTAGGAAGTGTACCGAAAAAGAAAGATTACGAATCATTGACATCATCATACATGGACTGCTAGGGGTGTGAATTTTCCATACAAAATTTGAATAAAAATGGTTCCGCTTCAAATTAGCTACACTAGACTTCCAGGCACAGTGGCAAAAAAAGTTATGAAATATTTAGCGACATCTGTTTGTATTTAGTTGATATAAGCTTTTTTCTGACATAGAAAGTATTGATATAATAAAGTAAGTATAATTTGTTGAAGACAAACGATGACATGTTTTTTTTGTATGTTATTGAAAGATTTCGACAGTTCGTGCAAAATAAAGCTGAAGCAGGCTGTGCTCTGTGACTGTGAGTATTAAATGTAAATATTACACAACTTTTGCGCTACCGTTTTGTCCGTTAAGAGTGGAACCATTGTTAAGTTGGCTCCTAGTAGTCCATGTATAGTATGTCAATGTTACGAATTATGATATAAGGCTACGTTTTCATTAAACATTTAATGGTTTTCATTTTTAAGCTTTCCTTAATCTGCTATTGGTGACGCAAATTAGACTTTGATCAATGGTGACGTCGCCGGTCTCACAGACCGGGTTTTTCAACTGAAGATTTTTTTCAAATGTGTTACTAATATTTCATGTTTTTTTTTTGTAATATATGCTCCTTGACAATAAAACAGTTACAATACACAGATTCAAATTAAAAAAAAAAAAATAATAACGGAGAAGAATTTTATTCGAACTTTTTCGTAAACCCGGTCTCACAGACCAGTAGGTTCCCATTGGCGGGTTAAAGAAAAGTCATAAAATAATGAGCAATTTCTGAAATAATGAACATTTTTATGTTTTCCGACAAAAAAAATTTAAAATGAACATTTTCTTCAAATAATGAACTTCTCATTATAAAATTGTACGGATGGTCACCGTACTGTAAAGGGATTTAAAATGGTTAATTCAGATTTCCTTCAAAAATTGATTGATTTTACCATGACGCATGGAACACGATTGGAATAGTTTTTAGTGAATGTGTGAACGATTGCGGTAGAGCTGTCAAATACCCTGCTAAATATTTGTTTAAAAATTACACTGGTCAACACTGGTTTTGTCACACGAACTTTGACAGCTTATTTTGTTTTGTCAATCTAATCTCATTATTAAATCACAATTGTCAAGTGTCAATTAGCCTCAGTTTTGTTGTGATACGGTATAACTCAAAACTTGTACTACGCAGCAAATTAACAGAAGCGCTTCCAAGTAAACCGTTTTAAAAATATTTGTCTTTGCATTTTAACACCTTTGTGTTTTAGCTTTTGTGTTTTAGCTTTTTCTTATTAACCCTGTGAACATGTCGAGGAAGTGTAATAATGATCCTATCTATTTATGTTATGTTGCGGAGAACTGACATTCAAAAAACAAAGACGAAACTTTACAAATCTTGTGATGGAGTGTTATCACCAATGTTTTGGTTTTTCTGTCGCCCATCAAGACAAATCCTGGGCTCCTTATGTCTGTTGCATAACGTGTGTGAAAAATTTAACAGACTGGAAGAAAGGCGCACGACCTATGCCGTTTGCAGTTCCCATGATATGGATTGAACAGCGAGATCACGTTTCGGATTGCTATTTTTGTCTCACTGACATAAACGGTATAAAATACAAGAAAAAAAAATACTGTTATTTTTCCTAATTTATCTTCGGCTATAAGACCAGTCTGTAATTGTAAAAACTTGCCAGAACTATTACTAGTTGCAACTACGTCTGTTGCGAATGACCATTCACACCCGTCTATTTCAGGTTAATGTGTTGACGAGGACGATGATTTTGAGTTTAAAGGAATCGCAAACGTGCCATATTTCATAACGCAAAGAGACTTAAATGATTTTGTTAGGAATCTAAATTTGTCCAAAAAACTATCAGAACTATTATGACCTCGTCTAAAAACTAAGCGATTT
This sequence comes from Eupeodes corollae, assembly GCF_945859685.1. NCBI lineage: Eukaryota > Metazoa > Arthropoda > Insecta > Diptera > Syrphidae > Eupeodes > Eupeodes corollae. The sequence continues at coordinate 24,161,419 of NC_079148.1, read as the reverse complement.
TGAAAAATCTGCATGGAAGGCTTTTAAAAATGTTGTTGCAAATTTGTTGGGTAACCACAAGAGTGACAGCTACATGGAGTTGGTTAGCGAGCTGTTAATGACATATAAAGTTTAGGGTTGCAACGTGTCACTTAAGATCCACTTTTTAGACTCCCACCTGGATTTTTTTCCTGACAATTTAGTGCCTGTCAGCACGGTGAGAGGTTCCATCAACACATTTTGAATATGGAAAAGCGATACTAGGGCAAATGGAACCCAAATATGTTAGCGGATTACTGCTGTGCAATTAAAAGGGACCAACCAGAAGCAAAACATGGAAGAAAATCTAAGATTCATTAAGTCATTTATCAAAAAAAATACAGTTTTGATTAACAAGATCTGTTATATTTCGCAATATTTTAAATTACTCAATAAAATAAAATTTTTTTAAATATTTATTTTTTCTTATGATCACCAACCAAAGCAAAAAATATCAAAAAAGTCCGTGTGGCAAAAAAAAGTTAACATTTTGTTGACCAGTGTTATATAAGTATTATTGCAATAATAAGATCTAAGATTTGATCTTAAATTAAAAATAAATCAATTTATTTTTCTCCATCGAATGCAAAAACAGTAGAAATTTGGGTTTTGAAAGATCTAGATCAAGAGTCTATTGATTTATTTTACCCATGAGAAACATGACAAGGAATAAATATTTTAAAAATGTCTTTCATATTCTCACTCACAAGTCACAACGCTTCGATTTATTGTATTAAAAAAACAGCTTACAGTAATACCCGCTTTACGGGAGGGATACGTTCCGAAAAAAATCGCGTTAACTAAAATTAGTGTATTATTATTAAACAGTCAAAATTGAATACAAACAAATACAAATCATTTTAATCAATCACTTTAATTCTAAGAACATGAATATATATGAATATGAATGTATTACATAACATTCATATTCTTATTTTTTACGGAAAGATATATCTATTGTCATTTGAGTAGCGTTTTGGAAATCCCCATAGAACAAAATCAAAGGACGAGGAATTCCCAATTCTCCAAAGAAATTATTCAGAAGAAACGGGGATCCCACGAACATAGAGAAATTGATGACTACATTATGTTTGTAAGCACTCTTTCGCTTAATGCGAGGCATTTGTAAGCGAAATTTGAAATTCGCGTTATAGTGAAACCGAAAATCGATTAGGAATAAATCTATTATATAAATTTAGGTGACCCAATGGGTGGTACAGGGATTTAATACAAGACCTCTAGCATGACCGTCTTACGCACTATCTATTAAGCCACGGATACTCCGGATTAACAGATTGTTGAAAATAAAAATAAATTTGGAAAATTTAACGTTCTGATAGGTGCAACCGCGGAGGAGGTGTTGCTATATATGTTAAGTAAAACCTTATCTGTAAGAAGTTATACTATTCGTCACCCGGCTCTTCTTGCGAGTATTTTTTTTGGAGGTTAAAGACAGAGAAGGTAGTCTTCTCTTGGAACTATCTACAGACCTAATAGTTAAGAGTTATTGAAGACATTACTGTTACATAGCTCTTTAAACATTATTATATACGGTGACTTTAACTGTGGCCATTTAACTGACAAAAGGTTAATTGAAAACATGAGATCCTTCGACTTGCACTCAGTGAACATTACTCAACCAACCCACTTTTCCAAGTCATCCTGTACGCTACTAGATCATTACTATGGAAGTGAAATAGATCGAGTACTGTTATATGATCAGCTTGAAACACCATTTTTTTCTAGACCTGATCTTTTTTTTTAACCTATGATTTTAATTCAAGTTTAGATATTTTAAGAATATCAATAAAACACATCTTAAAAATGATATAAACATGATAGCATAGAATGACATCGGGTGAGTTCAAAAATGCAACTAGTTGTACAAGCCATGCCAACAAAATTCCTGCAATGCATTTATGAACAGAAAAAAATACTGCAAGAATGTGGCAGATATACAATATCAAAAATCAGTTCATAAATGTTATTAAAGTAGGGTAGGGGCCTATAAAAAAGTATGACAGAAATAATCAAGTGTTTTCTTTGAGCTACGCGTGTTCTGGTTTTTTATTGTGTTAAAAAAATTCTTTCAAAATGTCAAATACAAAATATTTTATTAGGACATATATAATTATATATGTTTTGAATGTTTTCAACTTATTAATAACAAATCATTTTATTTTTTGCCAAAATTTAATAAATATTCAATTTTGTACCTACTCATCTTGTTCTGACATTTTCCTGCAGAGCAGCAACAGAAATAAAATGACTGCAGGTTTGATCGCATTTCAGCTGTCAGACTGTTCCTTTGAACAGAGTTACCGACTGCAGCAATGCACTGTATTTACATTGATGAACGCAAATCTTGAATTTATGCTGCATTTTTACATTAATGAACATACCCATCTTCCTAATACCTTCACCAGATGACCAAGTCGAGTTTCTAAACACAAATATTAATATTTTATTTAATCGACACGTTCCATTGATAGCACAAACTAGAATTTTCCAGCTGAATTGAATATTAATGAGCTAAACAGTAAATTTGCTTCTAATCGCTTTGCGATTGCGATTAGACCAATTTCTCTAAGGTCTGTGAAAGGATAATGCAAAAATAATTAAGCAACTTCATCAGTCGTCCAATCAAGTTTTCGTTCACACCATAGCTATATAACGAAACTCAAACTATAGAAGGCATTAGGAATGAACTCGGTTTTTTATGAAATCGGTTTTATTATATGCCGATGACATTCAAATTTACAAAAGCAGTCCTTCGGTCACACTACGGCAGATCTTGGAAAAAACCCAGGAGCTTCAAATCGATACTCACCATCCCTTTATCGATTTTAAAGCCGGGTATGACAGCATCTATAGGGAAGAGCTCTACCGAGCAATGTCTAGTTTTAGCATCCCTGTCAAACTTATCCGTTTGTGCAGAATGACGATGGAGAATGCACGCTGCTCTATCAAGGTCAGAAAAGATCTTACCGATGCAATTGATGTCAAAAAAGGTTTTAGACAAGGCAATGCACTGTCATGCGATTTCTGCAACATCGTTCTGGAAAGAGTTGTGCAAAACTCAACCGTCAACACTAGAGGCACGATCTTCCAAAGGTCCATCCAATTACTCGGATACGCAGATGATATTGACATAATTGGAAGATCAAAGCGTGATGTCAGTGGAGCGTTTTTTGAGCATTGCGATGGAAGCGAAGATGGGTTTAGTGGTCAATGAGGGCAAGACCAAGTATATGCTGTCATCAAAAAAGGACACTGAACGACGACGTCTTGGACAAAACGTCACCATGGACAGCTATAACTTTGGGGTAGTTAAGGACTTTGTCTACCTAGGCACCGCTGTTAATGCAGACAACGACACCAGCGCTGAAATCAAACGAAGAATAACTCTTGCAAATCGCTGCTTCTTTGGACTTAGAAGGCAACTGAGAAGTAAAGTTCTCTCTCGAGCATTTTAAAATCACTATCTATATATATTCTTCGGGTGGTTTTTGGTACAGCGACACTGACCTAGTTAGCAGAATTAAAGTCCAACGGCTTAGATGGCTAAGTCATGTAGAACGGATGGACATCAACGCTCCAGCCCGGAAGGTCTTCGAATCCAATCCCGAGGGACGGCGCAATAGAGGAAGACCGCGACTCAGGTGGAGCACCCAGGTGGGAGAGGACTTCAACCAACTTGGCGTGCGAAACTGGAGACAGCTAGCTAGGAACCGAGCTGGCTGGAAACGCTTGTTGGTTGAGGCTCAGGTCCGCCCCGGACTGTAGCCCCACCTTAAGTAAGTAAGTAAGTCCTTCGGGTTTAATTGAAGACATCGCTTTCATTCTGAACCAAGAACTAGAAAAGCTATCCTACTGGGCGTCGTGCAATGGGTTGGTTCTCAACGCAAGCAAATGCAAATGCCTGGTTATATCAAGAAAAGAATTAAACTTAACATACTTTACTTCCATATTTCTAAACCAGAACCCATTAGAATTTAAAAATTCTAGTAAAAATCTAGAAATAATCTTTAATAAAACATTGACCTGGAATAAACACATCAACCAATCAGTAGGTAAAACTTATGAAACGCTTAGAACGCTGTGGATCGCCCAAAACATCACTCCATTTAAAACCAGACTAATTCTAGCAAGGATCCTTGTAATACCTGTTCTCACTCATTATTTTTTTACAACTGCTATTCCACCAGCAAAAATAAATTAAACATAGCATTCGATAGTATCATTCGATACATCTTTGGGTTAAGAAGGTACGACCATGTTTCACATTTACAAGAGATTGTGCTTAGTATGTGTTTTAATGACTTCATGAAGCTTTGAATATTGATACTATTTTTAAAATCTTGAAAACACGTCAACCAGCTTATCTGTTTAAAAAAATCAGAATGTCAACATCGAACAGATCGACATCGGTAATTTTGCCACGCTTTTCGTGTTCGACCTCGGAAAGGAAATTTTTCATCGCTGCATGTCGGCTCTGGAACTCACTTAAAACTCATTTGCGGGATATAAGTGGTATGCATATTTTCCAAAAAAGTATTACGATCTTCTTTTCGAACTAAAGCAACTAGCTTAACTTAGCTATATTCTCTTCCTTACTTTAACTAACTTAACTATCTTTTCTTATTCTTTTTCTTCTTCTATTTTATTTCTATTTATAATTCAATTAATATTATATCGATTAATTATTGTTATTTTTTTTAATTTAATTTAATTTTATATTATTTTCTTACCGTATTTTTTTTTATTTGAATTTTTATATAAAGTTAAGTCATAGGCTCTCACAAATTTATAAAATATCTATCATCTTACTGTGTAAGAATCTAATTCTTTTACGAATGTTGAAGAATGATGTGGTATTAAAGAATGTGTATATTTCACAGTCTTAAGTTAAATAAATAATACAAGTAATTACTGCGATTTTTTAAATTTGGAACTGCTCTTAAAGGCTTAAAGATTTGGATGGAAAAGAACAAGTAGCGATATTGACCTCAAATAGATTACAGATGTATGTAAACATCGAGATTTTCAGAAAGAACTAAAAATTGTCCACTAGTCTCGAAAATCTCGAAAACATTTTAAACTCAATTATTGATTGCATACTTTTCGTAGTTTTTTAAAAGGAAATTTATCTTCTAACAAAACAAAAAACAACATCAGGTGGGTGCAAGTTTTGAGACCAGTTATCAGTGTCGTTTGCATCCCAGGATCATTTTTAAATAAATTGTTATGAAACATAAATAATAATTAGATAATTAAATTTGATACAGTCCATTGGCCTTTTTTCTTTTGTAATGAAATTAAGTTTCATGCCAATAATAATCAATCACTACCCAAAAGAGTAAAGACCTGCAACAATAAATCGAATTGAGATTTGTAATTACGCATTTTACATGATTTGAATATTAAATATTTTATTATTTCGAGGTTACAGCGAGTGATTGTATTTTTGCAATATATCTCTAATTGATATTTTCAAGTAAAGTATCATTTGGATTGATTTCATTGCGCTTCAAAAAATGTGCACACGATTAAAGCAAAACAAACAATCATACAAAAAATACTTCATCATATTTGTAAACATTTCACGTATTTTCGCGGACCTAAGGCGAAGAACTTCTTTAGCAAGATTGCATTTTGGTGTTATACAGTGGTTCGCTTTTTAGTGTAAAATATAATTTAATCGTTTACTTAAGCTTTTGGTAAAAATGATATTTTATTCTTATAACAATAATAATGGTAACTCAATAATCAAATGAAGAGGAAAAAAGGTTTTTAATTCTTAATTAAAGAAGCGGAAGGAACTCATAAATTGACGTATTAATTTTGTCACTGGGCATTGTTAAAATGCCGTCTTATATAAGACTTTTGGCATACTCAATTAAACTAAGGTAAGTTTTAATATGGCTTTTATCTTTTGAGGATGACAAGAGTACTGCTTATTTTCTGTGGTGGGTCTTTTTTGTATCTGAATGATATAAGGTGGAATTGATTTCCCAATTAACCGATGGAAAATGTAAGAACACAAAAGGTAAATGTATAAAAACCAACTAAATCTAATATTATTTTTAAATTATATAAACATTTTTTTTTCTCTTATTTGTTATGTAAAAGTTAATAAAATTGGGTGTTTTTTTTTAATATAAAAAGTAAACACTCCACACATTTATCAATTAATTTTGTGCAATGATTTCTTAAGGACAAACATTTAGGTTTCATTTGAATATACAATTTCTAAAAGGGCACATCTCTGAAAATTTAAAATGTTTATGAATTTTTCAAACTAGTGCTTACATATTTTTTCTTATCTACAGGTGATGAAGTTTATAGTAGAAATAATACCAGAAATGTACTGTTTTTGAGCTTAATGGGTGTGGACAAGCATTTACGTCACATTGGTATAAAAAAAATATATAACAAAATATCCGACATATTTCGAAATTGCATATTAATTTATTTAATTTCAAATCACTCTATCCCACTGTTAGGGGAACAACGATTAAAATTATTTGTCTTGATAAAAGCAGCAATTATTGCAGTCATTTTAGTGTGTCTCGAGTTTTTTTTTTAAAGGGCCGACCAATATGGGTAGACACTTTCACTTGAAGCCCCTTTTTACTTTTATATTTACTTAGGTAAACATACCTTTCTGATTACATACTGTATTATTTCTTTTAAGTATGAATATTCATAGAAGATAAGTGAAGAACTGGTTTATATCAAAGCGCCATCTACGAACCTTATTATGTATTTTGAATTGAAGACACAATAATCAACATCGTCGTGCTTACCTTTAAAGGAATACAACGTACTTTGTACATTGCCTTATGATGAACATTTATGAGTTTTATTATGCAATGAAATGGAGTAATAATTATAATGACATAATATGCGGAATAAAAATAAAATTCAAAACAAACCAAAACAAATTCACACCATTTTCAGTCAATACAAACAAATATAATATGGGCAGGTTAGGTTCATACCTGCGAATAATTATTTAATTTGAAAAGTTGTTACAAAAATAATATTAATTACTTTTTTTTTAATATGTTTTATCAAAATTGGGTTACCAGCAATATGTGGCAATTTTAAATTAAACAATCCTTGATTTTACGACGACACTAATTTTGTGTGTGACCATAAATTTAGGTGTGGTTTTAATCTTGAATTTCATGAGCCTATTTTATGTTATTTTAAAATCCATGCAAGTATGTGATTATAATAAGATTGACTGACTTTGAAATGAGTAACTTTAAGAGTTAGATAATTCGACGGTCACTGCTTAGATTATAAAGAGTAAAATAAGTCTCAAAGGGTTTGAGTTTGTTAAGATCAATATTTGCTTATTTCCATTGTTATAAAAGCAAAATTAAGCGGAATCAATGGAAGCAACAATAAATAAATGATAATAAAGCCTTCAAACAAAAGAGCTGAGGTACAAACCTTATAAAAACATTGTGTTACATGAACGATTAATTATGTGTATGTATGTATTTAAAATAAAGGTCCAGTAATATGAACTTTAATCTCTCAAAATAGAGTTCTTATTATAAAATATAAAAAGTATAAGTGTATGTTATTCTATGCACGATGCTGTGTTCAAAAAATGACTAGGTCAATAAATATCTTTAAAGAAAGTTCGTCAGCTACCACAAAAAACCATGAAAAAATACTTCAGTTGATTTCGCTAAGCCTAATTTGAATTTAAACCATTTAAGGTCATTTACATTGCACCTTTCACTCTATCTACCATCGTCAAAAGAATAATAACTCCACCTTATCTCGCGATACAATTTTTTATAGGTACCCTGGGTTGAATTAGTAATTTCATAGTGCCACAGCTACCCTTGCTCATACATTCATATATGTACACATACAGTACTACTCTACTAAGTGTATCGAACTTTCTTATAACCTAGTTGCATAAGTAAAACATAAAATTGTGCGCTTACCTTGAAAAGTCAAGCCATTGGCATGGTTTCATGACAGTTGAGTCTTTAACAATAGTGTACATAAATATAATAAGTGACTATTAAGCTTTCTCTTAAGTGAATCTATTCAAGATTACTATAAATTAATTTTGGTAAAGTGTTGTATATGCAGTTGAGAGCTCTAACCTCGCCTCTAAAATGCATTCTGATCACGAACAAGTTTGCGATCAGCTAATTTGAAATTCAACAAGCATCAGCAGACTACTTCCACAAAAGAATCTCAACATAAAGACTCTTCCAAGTAGAGTTAAAAAAATAAGCAAAACTCCAGAAGTTTATCATTATAAAGTGGCATATCTGCCGCATACGTTCGTTAATAAATATCTAGGTTTTAGGAAGAAAAGTGTGAAATGTATGTGTATGCATCAGAGAGGCATACATATGTCACTAACAAATGATCTACTGCTATGCCAATATCATTGGGTGGAAATTATTTGATGATCTCTTCATTCTTTAGCCATCAGTCATTTTTTAAAGTCATAGGCCACATACACTAGGTGAAAGCTGTATGAGTCCAACATCAACAATAACTGAAAACTGATCTTCACTTAATACATACTAACTTTACTCGTTGCCATCCACACTGCACTACACTCCGATCGATACTCTTACTCATAATTTTACTTTCGTATAATGACCATTTCTGGTGTCATCTTCGCTGCTCCACAAGCCACAAGTGTTTTAAGATGTATCTATTTGGTTTACAGGGTTGCATTTGTTTATATTAACAAAAATGCTTCATTCCGTTTTCGTGCTTTTTGTAGAGGTATTTAAAAAGCCGCTCGGATTCGGCCTTAAATTGTAGGTCCCTTCCATTCCTGACAACTGTACTCGCTCACAGGAATGGTTGCGAGTTGTAAGTCACTAGGCCTTGGGCCACAACGGACTGTTGCGCAACCCAATTTATTTTTTTTTAATTTACAAATTGCATACATTTCGGGTACTTTAATGGGGTTTTCCATGGGTAAATTCAGATATCCTTTAAAAATAGATTATTTTTTAGTTTTTCGTGGCACATGGAGCAGGATTGTGATTGATTTTTCTTGTTTGTCATTGTATTAGTGTAACTTTGTTTACGTCATAAAGAGTGCGGTGCAGCTGTCAAATTTTTTAGATATAATATTTATAACAATATTAACATTAGTGCCAAGAGGGGTAAATCTAAAGAAAAATTTGATCTTAAATCAAAAACAAATCAATTTATTTTGTCCCATAGAATGCAAAAACAGAAGAACAGAAGACAGATCTAGATCAAAAATAAATTGATTTACTTTACCTATGGAAAACCCAATACGTATGTGTAAATTTCCATCTAGCTGTTTCCCAATTGTTAATTGTGTTCGAATGGCTGCGTTCAATCTCAGACAGATAGGGTATCCAGACACCTTTTTTGTGTGTAAAATAACAGCTGGTCAAAAAAGGAATCCAAAGGTATCCAAGAAATTCTGGGGTATGTAGGTATCTGACAGAACAGCTGATTCGACACATGGTTGAATTTCAAAAAACTTGAAAATTAATTTCAAGTTTTTGTATTTGTTGGCAAACAAAAAGATACAAAATGTTAGTTGAAGTTGTATTTGGGGATGTTATAAACATAATAAACGATGAAGAAGCTATTTGCCTCCAAATTTTAGAAGGTAATTCTATGATTTTTTTTACTATGGGTGGGAGTATTTTTTCGGTTATAATAATTAACAGGGTTTCGTAAAGGTTGTTTTATTTGTGTATGGCAACCGTCAATTGCGCCAACAACTCCTGGAATACAGTCTCCAGATTTTTCTCGGAATGCTTATTTTGATAAAGCGATATTGATGATGTGATTTTATAAATAAATGTCGCTGGTTCTTAAAGCATAACCAAACGGATATATCATGCCACAAAAGTTCTTCCGTTGGTCCCACCATCTAAAACTCTATCTACTGTGAACAAACCAACTCAAAATCTTATCGCAAAGCAACTTCTGCTCATTTGGAAATGAGATCGAAATTCTTCCAAACTATTGCCCATGTTCTGCATTTCACTTATTGGGAATACACTTTGCGAAAGTGAATTTGGGTGTCCCACAATTCGTTATCGTGAATTGGATTTTCGAACATGCAAATGGATGTTCTGTATTTCGGTTTGTTCCATTTTTCGAACGCATTCAAATCACATTTTTTAATTTTGTGAATTGATCTTTGAAAGCTTCCTTTTGCTAGGAATTTGGAGGGTTGCAGCAAGTTTTGAATTGAAGAAGGTATTATAAAAAGTTCTATTTCTCTTAGAACATATAAAAATTTGCTTTAACTAAAATAACTTAATTTATCAGAACAATTCTACATAATTTTCACACACATAAAATGTGTCAGCAAATCCAGTATATTTTTTTCTTTCTTATTTTATCTCTTGAATTCTTCTTCCTTTTTTCACTTAAAATTGATAATAATATTGCATCCATCTTCAAAACAGCAAACATTTTACTTCAGAAACAAAATAAAAATGTATGATTCTTCAGTTCTGACAGTTCGAACATGGGCATATATCTAGGTATTGTCACTTCATAATAGTTCTCGTTTCTGTTAGGATAGTTTTCTGTTAAACGTAAATCGTTTAAAATCGTATATTTCGCAGGTAAGTTATCAATTGAGATAAGAGGAAATTTAACATAGATTACAGATTAAGGTTATCCCTTATTTATTAAATTGTTACGCACCTATCAATTCATCATCGTCCGACGAATCAGTTAAACTATCCATTAAATGTTTTTCTTACAACAATTTTGACTTCTACGCTTAAATGTTTCTCTGCTTTTTGTGAACAGCTGAAAGTTGTTTTTATTTTTTGACAGCTATCTCAATACAGCTACCCAACTCGGTCAACAAGGTATCTAAAAATCCACCTATCCAACACCACCTGTCGTGGTTTAAAGTGCTCGTATTTTACACCTGTCAAATTCAACTGCCATTTGTAGTGCCAAATGTCAATTTAGCCTTTTACAAAGTGGTAAAAGTCTATTTTTACATTTTTCAAGAGATCCTAATAATTTTATATTTTTAATAAGCAAAGCATTATAGATATCAAGACTAGTTTGTTCACAGTTTATTTATTGGTTTTTTAAAAATTTTTATAAATATACATGGCACGTAAACGTTCCCGACTTTAAAAGATGTATTTATATTATAAACATGTTGAATTTAAAATGTATTTAAAACAAATGCTTTTCATACTCAAATGAACTTATTCAACTTCATATAGGTAGTAAATTTTATAAGAAACGTAGGTACTATTTATTTATTATTTAAAAAACGAATTTATTTAAATTAAACTTTGTTTTTAAAAGTTTGTATAACGGATGATGTAAGGTCAAATGTCAAAAGTCAACACATATCAACTGGCGTTCATTTTTTCAGCTGTCATTTTATTTATTTTAAGATTGGTTTGTCATTTCATCATGAACAACGCTTTCAAATTATGCAAATTAAATTTAAAAATCATTCTATTCTGAGCCAAAGATTGGTGTTGATAACAATTTGGTTTTGTTTAAATGAATACGTCGTGTTATAATAAACACTTTTTGTGTGAAGCTAGTTTAACCCGATTAGCACGAAACGTTTGAGGATTTAGGGGACAACATTCGCGCATTATTGTTGATATATGACCAAAGACATTGAAAAATTGGACTCCAGAAAAGACTATATCCAAACTGTGGCAGTCATATGACAGAGATCATATACAAATTATAATGCCAGAAATTTCCATTTACAAAATTATCTTTGATTTATTCCATTTCAAAGTTGTTTACCTTTTAAAAACTTTACTTTTCGTGGATTTATCTGAACCAGAATGAAATAAATAAAATGCATGAGCTGTAATAAAAATTGGGACTGGGTTCGGAAGAAAAGGGTTAATATTTTGATTTTAGTTGTAGTTGGTGAACTCGAAACATTCAACGTTTTTACTAAACCCAACACGAAGTAAGTTATGTATCTTTAATTACTTGGGTGCTTTAATTGTTTTTTTTTTTTTTTGGTAAGTACAATATTCCATTTTCAAGAGGAGGCATTTAAAACCTGTCAAACTCAACTTACATTTGTAATGTAAATATAAGTTGAATGTTTGTTAATTTTCAGGTTCAGATGACATAAGGGACTTGAAAGTAAGGCAAGATTCTAGTACCTGATTGGCGAGCTGCCAAAATCTAACCTTCCAATTAAGGCAACTTTAATGGAAAGTAAACTGGAATGACAGTTGATCAAATTTTTTCTCTCTGACTGAAAGCGGAACTTTGTTACTCTATGATTTATTTATTTTCTGCACAACTTCATTTAATGCTTTCTGTAAAAGGTTTCCTTTTCAATTTCGAAAAGAAGTAACTATAATTTCCTTACAGCACAAATCGTGGTGGACTGGTAGATTGTCTGAGGTGTGTTTTGTACACAATAGTGTTTTTGGTAGTTTTTGTACTATGATCTTAAAGTAGAGGTTTGAGAAGTTAAGTTCTAAATTTGAAATTCATGAAACTTGTAAAACTAAGTAATTGCCTTTGGAAAAATTTACGTTTAAAGAACTAAGTTGATTGCAAATGAAGTCCCTTACATTTTCTGAACCTGCCCAATAATGGGCAGGTGTAAGCAACATAAGGGATTTGAAAGTTACACAGGTTTCTAGTATTTGTATTTATCAGCTGTCAAAAAATTGGTTTCCAATCAAAGCTACTTTATTGGAAAGTTGACTGGAAATTTAGTCAGGAAAAATATCCCCTAAATATCAAGTCAAAATGGCAATTGATAATGTTTTTTCATTCAACTGGGATTTGTACTTTATCACTTTATGGTTTATTTATTTTATGCACAATTCTATTTGATGTTTTGAGTAAAAGAGTTTCTTGTCAAATTGGAAAAGAAATAATTAATATATCTTTACAATACAAAATATAAATTTTGTTGAACTTATAGCTTGCCTGAGGAGTGGTTTGTAGACAATAATGTTCTTGGTAGTTTTTGCACAATCAACATAAGGTAAAGGTTTGCGAAGTAAGGTTCTGTGTTTGAAATTTACGACACTTGAAAAACTTGGTCAAAATTTAACGTTCAAAGAATGCAGTTCATTGCGAATGAAGTCCCTTATGTTTTCTGAACATGCCCGAAAATGCGGGCATTCACTGAGCTTAAGCCATTCTGATTGGCTTTTAATGCAACCACAAAATGTGTTGAAATTTTCCCTCTGTACGTAGTATACAAATTTCGGCTAAAAGTGACACCGAATTTGATGTTTCACGATTTGATTTTATTGAATTTAAAAGAAAAAAAAATCCAAACACTTACAAATGTAACAAAAGAAGCAATGATTATGATCGACCGGCTTTAATTCAATCGGCAAAATTGTGAAGACATTTTAAGAGAGGAAGCGTTGGTCCGCTCGGTCGAAAATGTTTAACCAAATTTAACGATGTACTGACGTTCGTATCAATTTAAAAGTTGTACCAAACTTTTTGATCGGTAATAAAAGATCGTAACTGCCATATGTGGTTCCAACAAAACGGAACAACAAGCAATACACCACGAAACAGTATGTTTTTATTGCGTAAGAAGTTTCCTGGTTGAGTAATTTTAAGTTTTGGTGACGTAAATAATTGATAACGAGGATCAAGAATTTGACACAATTGTTTTATTTTTTTTAATTAGGTAAAAAGAATCGCATAATGCGAATATTCCTGGGACTGCCTTTTAAATTCTATTGTTTATCCACCTGACGGTAAAGTTAAAACTACTGTAAAACTAATTATCTGGACGAGAAACAGACAGTCCCTAAAACAAGTGACACAACAAACGTTCATTGAATTCAAAAAAATGTAGTAGAATCATTTGATAACCGTTATTTATAATTTGTTTAAATTATCAACAAGCGCCCTAAAATAATTTCAAATCCGACCATGGATAACTGGTTAGTTCATTCATGTGATGTATCCTCTTCTGTGTGGTTTTACTAAGTCTAAATGGCTTTAGTGTTCCTCTCATATGTAGGTACACATATCCCGTGGTTGGAGAATGGTTTGAAAAAAGAAAGTTATGCTGTAATTACAAATCTCTCAAAGATGAAGATGTGAGACTATTGTTAGATCGCTGTCTACATATGAACATGTACATAGTATATTGATTATAACAATTATTATTACTGTCTATCTATTGACTTATTGGAATTTCGATAAATTCCGAAGATTGTTGTATGTTCTCATTATTGAAACCGACAACCGCATTTGTACATTTTTGTTTAAAAAAAAGATTTCCTTTAAAAGCACAATTAAGCAGCAGAAAAAATTATAATTATGGAAAAAATTTACACTTGGATGATTTAGAAAACAAAGTTTATTCATATTTATCTAAAAGAAAGTCACATAAAAGTTATCAATTTTATCACATAAGTACATATGCCACTTTTTAAAGAGTAAAATTTAAATGTGTACATTCCACCTTCTCGCGGAATGTGGATCTATTCATATCCAAGTAGGTATGTTAAAAACTTACGCAATCCAACTTCTTCTAGATTTTTTTTTAATCTGCAATTTATTTGATTCCAGAGGCATGCATGAAATTAAATTATAGAACTGGTTTAGCAATTTTTTGTTTACATTTGTCTAGAAACTAGAAGTATGGAAGTTGTGTATTTAATCTTGACAAAATACTGCTCTTAAATGTTTATAGATGGATATGTCTACATAACAACACAGATAGTTATTTTATTTACAAAGAATAGAACAGAATCAGCAGTGGGACTGAAATCTATGCATAAATTCACGTGATTGTGATGTATTATTATCTGAGCTACACATAGGTAAGTTGGCGTTTAAGGTTAAAATTTGAAACCAAGAAAACCTTAACATAGAATAAAGATTGTCATTTAATTTTGAAGGATTCTAAAATATGAAATTTGAACGAGAACAAATATAAAAATATCGTTTTTCGTGTCCTAGTTCTCGTACTTAATAAAATAAGCTTATAAAATAGTAGAACACTTTGAGAATAGTCTGATATTCTGTGAATGGTTGGATCCGATATATCAAGCCAACTTTTTCTAGTTATTGAATATACACAATTTTTGCAATGGAATATATTTGATGTTTTTGGATAAGTTAAGGAATAAAAGGTAAATTTCTAAAATCTAACT
Source organism: Eupeodes corollae (assembly GCF_945859685.1). Lineage (NCBI taxonomy): Eukaryota > Metazoa > Arthropoda > Insecta > Diptera > Syrphidae > Eupeodes > Eupeodes corollae. The sequence goes on along the minus strand of NC_079148.1, from coordinate 24,146,246 downwards.
GATCAACAGTTCTGACGGTTGCGAGCAAATTGATTGCTTTCAACATGGTAACCCGAAAACTGTAAGTTGAAAGTTAATGGAATACAAATTTCTGGAAACAACATTAGCAACAGTCAACTTCACACGTATCTGAAACCCTAAACCAAGCAGTAGGGTTGCAGGGGCAGAACATCGTAATTTCCATTTTGCTCTCTAGCTTTTGGTTTTTAATTCCAAATTTTAAACATTTTTTTCTTGTTTTTCAAAAAAGAAATCTGGTGTGGTGATTGTTTGAACTATTATTGAATTTGATGTATCAGTCACAAAAAAATGTGATAGTCATTTACAAACAAATATGTTTATTCTGAAAAGAGCTACCAGACGCTTCTTATTAAGCTTTTCTTGTGACTGACAAAGCTTACGAAATTCGAAAAAAAAAACAAGAAAGTTAAGAATGTTATTCTAACAAAGGCAATTTGATACTTTTATTTAAATATTTTGTAGAAATTAATTTAAAATTTCACCATATCAATTCAATTTTGAAAATTCTTTTCTAAAGTTGTTGAACTGAATTGAATTGAGTTGAATTATCTCACACATACGAAAAACTCGGTAATAGTCAATTTGACTACCAAAAATATGATGTCAGTTAACACTTTACCCAATTTCACACTTGTTCATCAATGAAAAAAACCGAATTGCCAAAAAACGCATTAAACAATTAAGTAAACCGATCTTTATTGATTTGAACCTGTCAAAATTTTGATCTTCCTATAATTTGCATTTTATTCATCATAATAAATTGAATGAATGGAAAATATCTTTAATAGATCCCATTTATAAGAGTGGTCTTAAGCACTTAGTGAAGAACTATAGACCAATATCAAAACTTCCAGTTATTCCCCAACTTTTTGAAAAAAAGGTCAACCAAAGACTTTATTTTGCTGTCAAGAACTTCTTGTCTCAAAAACAGTATGGTTTTGTCAACGTCTACTAATTTAAGTTTATTTGCAAATTATTGTTGTAATCAGTAGAAAAGGGTAGAGAAGTTGATACCCTGTATACTGATTTTGTTAAACCCTTTGACCGAGTGCATCATGGTCTTCTCCTACAAAAGTTTAAAATGTTATGATTGAACGTTTCATTTTTACAATGGTTAGATTTCTGAAAACAAGCTGTTTAAATAGATGATTGTGTTTTAAAGCTTATAGCATGGTGTCGGGTCTTCCACAAGGTAGTCATTTGGGTCCACTTCTTTTTATAATTTTTATAAATAATTTACCTCCTGTTTTTTAGAATGTTGCTGTATCGTCTTGTCTCCTTTATATGAAAATAATAATTTGAGAATAGAAAGAGTTCAGAAAAGATTCACTTATTATGCACTTCGAAAGCTTAACTGGGTTGGGTCTTTACCAAATTATAAATCAAGGTGTGCTCTTATTTCCTTCAAAACGCTTAAATGTCGGAGACAAGTCCAAAGTGTTTTGTTTATAAAGGATATTATTGATAACAAAATAAATTCTTGTGATTTGCCTTAACTAATTCCATTCCATGTTCCATCACGAGTTTTTTCGCAACATAAATGTATTATTTTTATTTTTTTGTTGTACACGTGGCATGCATGCGAAACTAAGCCAAACCACAAACATAAACTGACTCATACAAATTACAATATCGGCCCGACTCCACTCGATTGGGCGCTGTCGCTCTCTTTATACGAAAAGTCATTAATTATAAAGTCATATACAACAATGAATTGCGAAAGCTCAAGACGCTAGAAGTTTGCGTTGTATGCATATCTCTCACTCAAGGGAAGTGGATGCATATGATTGCGGCTGGAGCTCCGCAGGTTACTTACTTTGCTTCAGAACTCGAGATTTTTTTAGGGAACTTAAACTGAGCTTGGAAGAAAACTATTTCATCTTGGCCGGTGATTGGGGAAATCAACATAGTAATCCCAGAGGTAATCATCTTTTTAATTTGATGAATCTTTACAGCGTTGAATATGCTGGCTACTGAAAAGCCATCGTATCGAAGAAGCGGCTCCTTCCTGGATCTTTTGCTGTACGACACCAGACTGACAGTAACAGACAAAGCAGGTAATCACCCTCGAAACTGCTTACAGACAGTCGAGTACGACAGTGATCACTGCGGAAGCTTACAAGACTCAAAAACTTGTACAGACGACTTACAGACCCACACGACTCGGAGGTTAGGACACTGAAGTCGTCAATAAAAAATGTCAATCTGTTGATTAAGGAGAACTACAGGTTATCAATTAATAAGTACTGGGACCGCAAGATCCGGTCAGTTAATTCCCATGACCCTAGTATGTTCCCCAAAATCAACAAGGTACTCAGGAAAAAGAACGGCAATGACCTTTCGAGTCTGCAACTCCAAAGAACTGATGAGAACAGAGACGTACTCAGGACAGCGCAAAGGAAAAAGTGAAGGCGGTGGGAGCTGCTTTCCAGCAAGTGTACAAGGTGAATGTTAGCATTCGCCCCAACCACAACCTGGAAAACAGAGCCCTACTTAATCACTTTTACGTTCGAAATGATATAACACAATGGCGATCTGAGAACCGCGGTTTCATGCGGTTCAATGAAGATTCCTTGGCAAATGCCATAATCGCCGAGCAAACGGGACCAAGTCCCTTGTTAGTGACGAAGGTTGAGCTTCAGCTCATCTTCAATTCCAGAAAAAATAAAAAGTCAGCAGGTGTCGATGGAAGCAATTGGCATTTACACCACATTCTTCAACAATGCACTGAATAATGCATATTATTCAATGCATTGGAAGACCGCTGTGGTTCATCCTCTCCCGAAAAAGGGAAAGGACAACTCCAATCCGTTAAATCTTCTGTCGATAAGTCTTCATCCGAGCATCAGCAAAGTTTTCAAAAAGATCATTAATAGGGCTCAGACTAAGTGGAATAAATCAAAACAACAATGCACAGGTTCTGTTCTGGTTGATTTGGAAAAGGCCTTTGACACCGTATGGTTAGAGGGTCTTTACATATAACTGAGCAGACTTGGCATAAGCAAGCCCTTGCTGTATATACTTTATGATATGCTTAACGGTAGAAAGTTTGTTGTCGAAAGTGGCAATGTAACTTCTACCACAACATTTTCAATCAAAAATGGTCTTCAACAGGGTGCGGTGAGTTCGCCGATTCGCTCTGCCCAGGGCCAGAGGAGCCTTCGCTCTGACGAAACGGCTGTTTTTTAGCAGTCGGCTTGACCCCAGAGTGAAGGTAATTTGCTACATGGCCCTCATACGGCCGATTCGCTCTGCCCAGGGCCAGAGGAGCCTTCGCTCTGACGAAACGGCTGTTTTTTAGCAGTCGGCTTGACCCCAGAGTGAAGGTAATTTGCTACATGGCCCTCATACGGCCAATGATCGTTTATGGTTGTCCTGTGTGGTTCAACGTTGCCCCTTCCCAGATGGAGAAGTTTCGGGTGTTCGAGCGGCAGTGTTTACGACGCTGCACTCGCTTATATAGAACAGCCGAATCTTCTTATTCTATACAACGGGGCTCAAATCAACAGAATTAACAATTTCGTGATAAAACTCGTTCAAGGTCACATTGCAAGAGCTATGTCTTCGACCAACAATTTAATTTTCGGGGCGTTCTATCCGAACGACGAGTATTTTGAAAGTGCACGCTTGGGACGTCATGGTAAAAGGCGGAGCAGAGCTCTTTCGGTTCAGTGGGGCTGTGTCCGAACGGGACCGAACTGATAGGGTGAAGCAGGAGAACCAGTTTTGGTGGCTTCAATTGGCACTTGATATTGGGAAGTCGGGATGGGGTTTTAAGCCTTGGCCGGTTTTGGGTTTTAAGTACAATAGGCATGGTGGCACACAAAAAAAATAAAAAAAAAAATTAAAATTTAAAAAAAAAAAAAATGGAATATAAAAAAAATATAAAAAAAAATTTAAAAAAACATAAAAAGACAATAAAATATAAAAACAAAAAACGTTAGATTTGCTGCTGTGGTTGTTCTAGTTTTAAGTAGTTTATAGGTGGAAAAGGCAGTTTAAGTTAGCTTTAAGTTTAATTTTAAGGACCTTATTTTTAGTAGTTTTTAAGTAAAAATAAAAAAGGACCTTGATATTAGTTTTTTCTTATAATTTTCTAATAAATACAAAATAAATAAAATTTAAATTGAAGTAAAATAGATCTTAGGGCCGAAAGGCATTAGTAGTTAGTGTTATAGTTTAACTTAGAGTGTTCGTATGGGACCATTAAGTTACTTGTAAGTTATAGATAATTAGCCTAGTTTTTAAGATAGGTTTAAGAATGAACTAATTAAAATGAATTAAAAAAAAAGTGCGTTGAACTGTCATGCGAGAGGTCTTGGGTTTGATCCCTGCCTATTTCACTAAAGTTTTTTTTTCAACGGAACTGCCTCTTGCGAGGAATTGACAAATTATCCAAGAGTAACTCTTGTCATGAAAAGTGTTTTCCCAAATTGGCCGTTCGGATTCGGCTTAAAACTGTAGGTCCCTTCCATCCCTGACAACAGTACCCGCACACAGGAATGGTTGAGAGTTGTCAGTCACTAGGCCCTAGTTCTCAAACGGAATGTTGCGCCACCCAATTTATTTTAAAATGTATTATTTTATCCTCCTCTTCATAGGACTAATTATGGTCTAAATGAACCAATAACGCGTTCTCTGTATCTATTTAGTATGGTTTATAATGAAATTGACCTACGTTTGAATAGAGATTATTTTATGAAAAAAATTCTTGAAATATGTAATTGATTAATTAATTAAATTTAATTTAAAATTCCTTGAAAATATGTATATATCTTATTAGCTTTATTATTTTGTAGTAATTTTGTAATCAGCAGATCTTCTACCAATTGATAAAATAAATAAATAGATTTAATTTTAAATTAATATTAAATTTGTAGAACATCTAAGATAATTATCACAATCGAACACATGTTTAAAGTTCCATCAGTCAAACTAAAAGATCAAATAAGTGTTTATGTTGACACAAGAATAGACATATCTCTCAAAAAATTTGATCTTAAATCAAAAATAAGTCAAAGAAATCAAAAAATTAGAAAATCAACGATTTGACAGATTTCGATCAAAAATAAATTGATTTTTTTACAAATGGAAAATCTCAAAAGAAAAATATAGTATGTGTTGAAATCGAAAGCTTAATGTTAAAGATTGAAAAAACAACAACAAAATGGGACAAATTTACAAATAAATTTGTATATTGCACTCTTAAGAATGCAATCCTCCTTTGCACACATTTTTCTCCCAGTCATCTCCCAATCAACATAAAGCAACCTAATAACAGGTACATGTACACGCGCGCAACCAACTGCATAACCACATCATCAGCTCCTAGCGCGTTGTTTGTTTGCAGGTTGCAGCTAAGCACAGCTCAGCTCACCTGCATATATAGCATATAGCGTGTAGCTTGTAACCATCTCGCGCACAACCAAAACAACCATCTTTCATTTATGCGCCTACCTCCCAAAACACCACTCGTGTTGCTGCTTCATCACCAGGGTACCACTATAGTGCTATACCTCCGATATCGCTAAGCTTTATACCTCCGTTCCAACTTCGCAGATACTTCCAATCAAACAGGTACTGCTGCGGTTTTAGTTTACTCGAAGCCACCATCAGACTAACAACAACTCATTTAGAAAATAAAGAAACTAATTTTTTTCTACTGGCTTTGCGGATTTGTGTAAGATTTTCGGATTCGGATTTTGCGAAATCGTGGTTCGAATAGATCTTTGTTTTTGTTTTCCCAAACGAGTATATGAAAAACGATATGTCTTCGAGAAAAATCCGCTAAGGTTCTTTTCAATCTTTCAGTCAATGTGCTCATTTGTCGTCATTTTGTCATCGGTGCTTGTGCGGCTTTTAACTGAAAAGTAAAAAAAGAATTAATTGTTTAGCATGCCAAAGATAATATTGTGAAGAAGTTCGTTAAGATCGTCAAATATCACAGCATGGTGCCAGCAGTGTCACAGCTACTTAAATTTTAAACTAAAGTATTTTTCAACATTCAAAAGGTGCTCACGGTTCATTCTTTACTCGAAAGTGTGTCAATCCTACTTCATACAGATACAATAGCTCGATAAGTATCTTTGAAGCAAAAGTTGGAGAAAAGAGGTGCGCGGTTATTGCAATTCAGTACTTGATCTTCGGCGACCAAGTAGTGTGTGATCTTTCTGCAACTCGCTCTCAACTAGCTAAAGTGCATATCGCCTGCAGCAAAGTCTTAGTTTCAGTTTCCGCGCTAAATTCATATACACTGGGATTTCGTGCCGCGCTACCCACCGCCTTCAACATCATTCCATGAAAATGGAAAGTGATTGCTAAATTGTGGTGCAGTGCACTGTTGTAACGTTTTATTTGTGGAGTTATTAGTTCATTTAACCGCAAATTGCAAAAAGGTGCAGAAAAGTGCAGAAAAATTGTAACATTCATTACTGATCGTGACTCTTGGATGCTGTCAGAGAGGTTATTATTATTTTATTTTTTTCTTCTATTTTCTAGATCATCAGGCAATAATTTGTTTTGTTAGTTATTAGAGAGATATTTTCCAACTCCATTTATAAGGGGGATATCTTACATATTTTTGCTAATTGGAAAAAATTATCTTTCTCGTATACTATATATCGACTTCGAGAACTATACGATTTTGACATACATACCTATAAGATTGATTCAGGTTATTGGTGGTATAAGATAAGTTTTGTGGTCAAAACAATGATTTTAATGCGATCATTTTTATTCGTGTGACCTCTCCTTAAAAACCAGTATTATACTACATTTTCGAAGAATAATACCTAAACAAATAAAAATTGAAATATGTTGTTATTTATAATAATAAAAATAACTTTATTTATGACCAGTTAAAAGTAAGACTTATGTAAAAAATAACAAGTTCAGGAGTGGTCAACCCCAAACGAAAAATGTTAACTGGGGCGTATGTGGAATATTTGTTTTGTAATTTTATATTAATCTGTAATCATTTAAATCAAACATTATGCCTATTTCAAAAAGATTTTAAGATTGTTATTTTTCCTTAATCTCTGTTTAAAATACTAAATTATATTCGCATATTGACGACGTGAGGACTTTTATTTTTAATTCAATTTTGTTTCATAAACATATGAGTTAAAATAGATTCTGCTTTGCAATTGGTGTTGGTGTTTTTAGTCGATGGAACTAGTTTTGGTACTAACTCTCTAATATTGAGCCAAATTCTGACCGATGAAAAACGACATTGATACTCATTCAAAACGTGGGTCGAATTACAGCACAGACATCGAGACATAAGTGACTGAATTATTAACTTCCCATAGGAAGTTATTGTAATGGGTCCGATTTGTCAAATTGAAAATGTTGACTTTTCTTGACGTTTCAAGGTCCCTAGAGTCGAAATAAAAGATTTTTAGAAAGATGTCTGTGCCTGCGTGTGTACTTACGTTCGTACGTCCGTACGTTCGCGACGTTTTTTTCGTCGTCCATAGCTCAAGAACCAGAAGAGATATTGACTTCAAATAAATTTTGTTATACAGATAATAAGGCAGAAAGATGCAGAAAGGGCTCTCAAGACAATTGCGTGAGTGGATTTTTTACCATAGCAGTTTGAAAAAAATGTGAACATTTTGCTTAACCCTAAATATCTTACGACCCAAAAACGCTAGAGACTTGAATTAAATTTTATATAATAAACTGTAACGTGATACCAAACAAGTATATTTTTTGGAAAAATTCCATTTAACGTTTTTTTTTACAATTCAAAAAAACTGAAAAAAAAATGTGTCACCTCCAAAATTTTAAGACTAAAATATGATTTCATCTCCAAAACAATTTTGTGCAACGAAAAATAATGTTTTTGACATCTGATAAAATTTTGAGAAAAATCGAATTGACAGTTTTTTTTATAAAAAATAAAAATCTAAAAAAAACATTAATAAGTTGGTAAAAATTGAATATCGATTCAAATATCTTTTCAAAAAAGCTCTTCAAGCTTATTTTATCTTGTAAGAAATATTGTTTTCAACATTTTGAAAAATTTTGAGAAAAATCGAATTGACAGTTTTCTTACAAAAAATTAAAAACCAAAAAAAAATTTACACAACTTGTTAAAAAATGATTTTCGACTCAAATATCTTTTAAAAACTTTGAGATAATAGCTTCTTATTAATTTTTTCTTATAAGAAATATTGTTATCAACACTAGGACAAATTTTGAGAAAAATCGAATTGACAGTTTTTTTTACAAAAAATAAAAACCTAAAAAAAAAAAATACTAAAATTGGTAAAAATTTACTTTCGGCTCAAATAGCTTTTCAAAAATTAAAAATATTGGCTTCAAACTTATTTTATTTCACAGAAAATATTGTTTTCAACATTCAGTAATTTTTATATAAAAATCCAACAGTCCGTTTTTTCATAAAAAATAAAATCTGGTAAAAATAGTACTCAAATTTGGTAAAAATTGATACAAGTACATATAGGCAAACTTTTAAGCAAGACAAATCAACAGACGGGATGGGAAATTATCAGTGTGGGTCGCATCCCAGCATCTTTTTTAAATTTGGAATTATCGCAAACGTTATCAACCAATCTAGTACAATTATTTGACATGCATGAAGGGCCATAATAATGGCAAATTGTCTTCTGCGTAGGGTATTATATAATCCAACAGGATATCTCTGTACACGTTCTGGTCCATTTTGGTGTCAATTTTTACGATGGGGCCAACAGCGTGCCATGAAAAAGCAGCCCAGACCATAACGTTGCCTCCACTGTGTTTCACTGTCTTTCACTGTCTTAATGGTGTTCCTTGGATCATACTCCCTGTTTTTTGGACGCCTTACATATTTTTTCCCATCTGATCCGAACCGGCAGAATTTGGATTCATTGTTCCAGAACACGTTTTTCCAAAAACTAATTGGTTTGTCTAGGTGAGCTTTGGCAAACAGTAAATTAGATTTAATTTTTTTTGTTGATACAAGCGGTTTTCTCGGAGCAACGCACCCACGTATATTGTTTTCATTTATTCGGGGTCTTCTGGTTCTTGAGGAAACATTTACTCCATAGTTCGTTGAAAGTTCTCTTCGAATGGCACTGGGGGTCTTAAACGGATCCTTGGGCGATAACCTATAAATAATTCTATCTTCATTTGTAGTTGTCTTTCTGGCCCGGGGGTTTTGTTTAACGTTTTCAATCACTCCAAACTTTTTAAAATGACGAAGGGCATTATAAACCAGATTCCTGGAGTATTCTAACAACTTATTAATGTGTGTTACCGTCCGCCCTTTTGGCTTTATTTTCAAGATCAGACTTCTTTTTTCCTTTTGGCACCATTTTCCCTTTGTCTTCATCACTTCTTACACATCACCAATAACATCCTGAGTTTCCGATTCAGAAATGTAATGTTGGAACACATTAGAAAAATCCATTTTTTTAAATTTTAAATCAAATATAAATCCGAATCAAAACACCGAAAGCCGCGAGTAAACAATTTTTTTCAATTTTTATTTTTAAACAATTTTTTTCAATAAATAAATTGAACGTCAAAATTAAGCAAGCAATTAATGTGCCGGGCAATTCAATTGAGAATGAAAAGAGTGGAGAATTGTACTAAGAAATCTAGTACAGCTCCACTAAACTGACATATTTCGTCGTTCAGCAGCGTACTGAAAAACTAAAACCACAACGAAATTTTTCGTTTATGATTTCGTCATGTCATTTTTGTATGGGAAATTTCGTTTCACATCAGCAGCTAACTAGGCTTTAATTCAAATAAAAACAAAAACTCAGCCCAACTGACAGTTAAATGATATTATAAAGTTTAAAAATGTAACGAACATTATTTTGTAAATGTCACTTATGATATGACAGAATGGGGTCGATACTCAATAAATACCTCATATGTGTAATAAAGGGTGATTTTTTAGCTATTATCTTTTTGGCAACACTGGTTGAAACAGCTGACGCACGTTTCGTGTTTTGTTTCACTGTCAAGCATTTTCAGTTTGGTCTATAATTTAACCATGAATCGTCTTAGAAACGAACACAGCTTGCAAATTATTGAATTTTATTATCAAAATGCGTGCTCTGTTAAGAATGTTTATCACGCGCTTCTTTCATTTAATTGTGTTTCGGTTTTGGAGCAAATATCAGCCAGAATCATTGCAAGAGCTACCAATACATCCAAAAAAAGTACAGTTTGGTGCGGTTTATGGGCTGGTGGCATCATTTAACCGTACTTCTTCAAAGATGATGCGAATCGTAACGTAACTGGTGAATGGTGAGCACTACCGTGAGATGATATCTAACTTTTTTTGCCCAAAATGCAAGAGCTTGACTTGCATGACACGTGGTTTTAACAAGACGGTGTCACATGCCATACAGCATTTTATTTCACGTTCGAGACATGTCAATTGGCCAACTAGATCGTGCGATTTAACGCTTTTACACTATTTTTTGTGGGGCAATGTCAAAGCTTATGTATGTCTATACAGGCAAGCCCACTTCAATGCATTGGAAGACTACATTTAAACATTTATTCGTGAGATACCGGCCGAAGTGTTGAAAGAGTATGCCGAATTTGACTAAGCGGATGGACCATTTCAGGCGCAGTCAAGGTCAACATTTGCATAAAAGAATCTTCAAATATTAAACTATATGGACATTTTTCTGAACTGTATGTGTTTTTTTTTTTAACTTTTCTATAGCTTTTAAAAAATCGCCCTTTATATCTCGAACAAAAGAATAAAAAGCTTGTAGAATAAGACTCAAGAGTGTGAAAATATCTTTTGAACTTTATTTTTTGTGTGAAAAAAATATCCGGCTTAAGGATCTAGTATAAATAAAAGTTCTGATTACTATAAAAACTACCAAAATATAGTCAATAAATAAAGTTGTCGAAACCCTTATCAATCGCATTTCCATAAATAATAAATTTAAATACAAATGAAAAATTGAATGAAACAAATTTAACTACAAAATGTGGTCGTTACTTTAAATACTCAAACATTAAATCCAGTTTTAGGTTTTGATTATCGCATTCTCTTTTTATTTTACTAAAACTCTTGCCTAGTTCTTGCATTCAAATTAGTGAATTACGTTTATAACTATTTCTGCATTTACTCGGATAGCAGAAATTCTTTATGATCGACACACACATTTATTTTCTGAGTTAGATACAAATCATTTAATTATATGTATGCAAATAAAAATACTAGCCATTCACTCTAAATTTTGTTTAAACAGTCAGATAAAAAGTTAAAAGATCTAATCAAAATGTTAATATCGCTGGATCAATTAAATCATAGTAATTTTTTTAATTAGTCTAAAAAACTATGCTTCCTACCAAATAAAAAACTTAATAGTTAGCACGAATCCGATAAATATTTTTTGAAATGTCAAGTATAAAATATATTGGGAAACTATTGTTGTGCATATTTGAACAATGTTCACTTAACAAATAATTATTTATCCACAATTTAAAATATATGTAACTTAAATAAAATGAAAAGTTTTAATTCAAAGTTAATGTCGAGTTTAGGAACATTAAGAAATACAATTCAACCTTGAGTGTGACTAGAATTACATCAAGGGTTGGAAATTTATTTTTCGCAAAAGCAAAATACAGACATGTACGAGTATGATGACCCAAAATGAATGGTCCAAACTTAATATGCTAAAATTTCATGTCATAGCCAAACAGAATTTGGTAAATTTGTATGATCCTCATTTAAAACGTTTTTCGAGTAACAGCTGTTTAAATGCCTATTTCCGGGTCCTACTTTGAGTCAGTTTTTACTCACGCTGTCCATGAAAGGCGTTTGTCTTAAATAATGTATGTATTTTTTGAAGTACAAAAATTCCATATAAATTATTATTATTAACTAACTACCTTAAGAAATATCAACAATGATTGTTTGAACGTTAATTCTAGAACATCCAAAGACTTAACATGCAATAGAAATGGTACTGCACTACTCGATATGCTTCAACTGTATGATTTTATTCTCTTGAATGGATGCGCCAAGGGTGACCTAGATGGTCAATATACGTTTATTGGAGGATTAGGCAAATCAGTGATTGATTACTGAATGGTGAACAATGATTGGATTAAACTCATAAATTAGTTTGAGGTTCCATACAGGCATTTCTCTGATCATATGCCAATCACCGTCGAATGGAAAACAGAACCTGGCTCACATCAAACAAATCTCAAGCTATTACACCGACTTAAATGGAGAGAAGACGAAGCGGGAACTTTTCGTCAAGAATCCCAATTGACATCGAGCCTTCAGATACTCTATCAATTGAACTTATAAATTGCATAAGAAATGCTGGGAGCAAATCAAGCGACAATGTAAGGAAAGCGTTCAAACAAAAATGGTTTGACAACTAGTGTATGAGAGCAAGACAAAAATCATTTGCTTTTTTAAAAGCATTTAAGAGATTCGACAATGAAGAATTACATAAATGGTACATGCAGTCGAATTCACAGTATAAAGGTCTATGCTATGAAAAGAAACTTGATTCTGAAAATGAACAAGAACAATCACTTGGCAAAACAAAGAATACAAAGAAATTTTAGAAACTTGCTAAAAATATTAATGGTACTCAACATATAATTGGCACAGGTGTATCCGCCGCTAATCTTTCTTCTTATTTATCGAACCTTCTTCAAACAAACTCTAACTTAGTGTTTACTTATGCTGAACCTCTCATCACCGATGATATATTAGACACCGATATATCTTTGATTGAAATAGAAACAGTTTTACGAAAAGCTAAAAATAATAAAGCACCAGGTGAAGATGGTGTACTGTACAAATTGTTTAAGAATTCCAAAGTTTTAAGCTGCAACTTGTGCTTTTTAACAAAATTCTTACGAAAGCGGAAGTTCCATCCTCGTACAAAAAATCGGTTATCTTCCCAATACATAAAAAAGGTTCCTTAAATGACGTCTCAAACTACAGAGGTTTATCTTTAATGAATATTATAGCTAAGGTATTTTGCGGAGTTCTTGTCGCATATTATCAGACTTCCAGGCTGGATTTAGGAAAAAATACTCTTCTGTTGACCAAATCTTTACTCTGTCATCGATAGTGAAAGCATTTGAGGCAAGAAATAAAAAGGTTTATTCGATGTTTGTTGACTTTAAAGCAGCGTTTGATTTGGTAAATCGCAATGCTTTAATATACAAACTTTCGTAGATGGGTGTTTCAGCCAGATTTGTACATGTCATCAAGAATATGTATACAAACACAGAAGCTAACGTCTGGGATGGAGCGCATTTTTCTGAATGGTTTAGTACTGATTCTGGTGTCAAACAAGGATGTCCGCTTAGTGCACTTTTATTTTCACTATTCATTAATGACATAGTTAACGACTTACCTGGAGGAATTAGAATAGCCGGAATCCGGATAAATGCTTTACTTTATGGTGACGACATGGTCATACTATCGGAATCGAAAGAAAATCTTCAATTGATGATAAACCGACTGTCTGCATACTGTGATAAATGGGGATTAGAAATCAATACAGAAAAATCAAAAATAATGATCTTTTCGCGATCCAATCAGGACTGAAGTTGGAAGTAATTGGACGTACAACGGAAGAAGTTTGGAGGTGACAAACGAATATATATATCTTGGAGTGAACCTCAACCCACGACTAAATTTTAGTAAGCGCCTTGACATTAAAAAAAAAATCACAAAGTCTAATAAACTTAACATGGAGAAAGATCTTCTCGAACAACCTTGTATATTTGTCTACCAAATACCAAATTTTTAATTCAGTTGTGAAGTCCACTTAATGTTATGCAGCTGAAGTTTGGGGTATAGAAGAGTATGAGGAAATTGGGAAATTTCAAAGGAGTTTCATCAAAAAATTTTAACCTACCAATCAACACGCCGAACTATGCGATCTACTTGGAAATTGGCTTACCAAAATTATTTACAAGCACATTGAAACTACAAGCGGATTATATTATTAAAGTCTTAGGTTTTCCAGATGAGCTACTGAGCAAAATAATGCTGCTTTACGAAATAAAGAACAAAGACTGGTGGTATGACAAATGGCAACGAATTGCCACTTCATTTGGTGAAGATATGCAAATTAATACAAGTAACATTCTTGATGTTAAGGAAAAAATGTATAAAATTATCCAGCTTAATGAAGACTCGGTTCGAAATCAATTTATAAAAACAGCTATTGAATCAGAAAGCCGAATATTATATAGCCAGTTAAAATTTAATCTAAGTAGCAATAACTATTTCAATGAATCTTTAAGCTACAAAGATATTTCTTTGATTTTCATAGCTAGATGCGAAGTCTTATGTCTCAACGGTAGACCATACAATGGGAGTTTCAACCAGTTCTGTACACTCTGTAATCATAAATCCAAAGAAGACTGCTTCCATTTTATAAGCATATGTCCAATTTTCAGATACAAGAGATTCTCATATTTAAAAAAATTCTCTCTCACTTTACAAGAGACAATTCTAATATTGAATGGACCAGATTGAAAAAATCTTGTCAACTATCTGAAGAAAATTTGCAGATTTAGAAAATTGATTATGAATATGTGTGTAAAAATCAATATATAATTAAAACTGAAATTTAAAACAAAGTTTACCAATGTTATAAAAATTTAAGTTGCTAGTCGAGCTGACGGCAAAGCCAAAGGTTTTAAATTTAAAAACAAATGTTTATGTATTTATTTTAAAAACTGTTAATAAATGAATTTACTTACTTACTTACTTACTTGCTATAAAGCTTTATTCACTCTGTTGACATACTATTATACAATCATTTAATCTACATAATAAAATTACCAAGTTAAATTCTTAATATTAAGATTTTACATTAATATAATTATTACTTTTTTAATATTATTATCTTATTAACATTATTATTGAAAATTTTCTTCATAATATGTTAAGAGTATAAGCTTCCCCCAAAATATTCCATGCGTCTCTATTCCTTGTAAACTGCTGCCATCGTGGATTAAGTCTTTGGATATCGTCTCTCCATCGCAAAAATTTGTCTTCCTGCTTTTCTTGTTCCATTTCTTGGGTATCATTCTGTTAGCTTTTTGGTCCAGTGGTCATCACTTATTCTTGCCTTATTCTTGTGTTTTAAGTTTTTTTGTAACATCTTCAAATTTTGTGATTTCTCTTGTATTTCTCACTCTTTCAAACCAAGATATGTTAAAAAGTGATCTTTCTATACTCCTCTGAGTAGTTTCGACTTTTCTCAAACTTTGTACGTTCACGCTCAATTATTGTGAACCATACGTTAAAACCGGAAGGACAGCCATGTCAAATACATTTTTTAATACTTACTTACTTAAGGTGGCGCTACAGTCCGGGGTGGACCTGGACCTCAATCAACAAGCGTCTACAGCCAGCTCGGTCCCTAGCTAGCTGTCTCCAGTTTCGCACGCCAAGTTGGTTGAGGTCCTCTCCCACCTGGGTGCGCCACCTGAGTCGCGGTCTTCCTCTACTGCGCCGTTCCTCGGGATTGGATTCGAAGACCTTCCGGGCTGGAGCGTTGATGTCCATCAGCTCTACATGACCTATCCATCTAAGCCGTTGGACTTTAATTCTGCTAACTAGGTCAGTGTCGCTGGACAGCCCGTACAGTTCATCGTTATATCTTCTCCTCCATTCTCCATCTATGTGTACGGGATCAAAAATCACCCGAAGAATTTTTCTCTCGAAGCATCCTTAGACGCTCTCATCTTTCTTTGACAGGGTCCAGGTCTCAGCGCCGACCTTGATAAAACAGCGTGCATTCTCCATCGCCATTCTGCACAAACGGATAAGTTTGACAGGTATGCCCAAACTAGTCATTGCTCGGTAGAGCTCTTTCCTATAGATGCTGTCATACGCGGTTTTAAAATCGATAAAGAGATGTTGAGTATGGATTTGAAGCTTCTGGGTATTTTCCAAGATCTGCCGTAGTGTGAATATTTGGTCGATAGTCGACTTTCCTGGTGTGAAGCCACACTGATAAGGACCAATCAGGTTGTTGACAAATGGCTTCAGGCGTTTACATAATATGGCAGAGAGGATCTTATACGTTAAGGAGACTGATGCCTCTGTAGTTGGCGCAGTTCAGAGGGTCTCCTTTCTTATGTATCGGGCACACTATGCTGAGATTCCACTCATCGGGCATGCTTTCTTCCGACCATATTTTGCAGATGAGTTGGTGCATGCTCCGTACCAAGTCATCGCCTGCTGCTTTGAATAGTTCAGCAGCGATGCCGTCAGCTCCAGCAGCTTTGTTTGACTTGAGTTTAGATATAGCTATCTTCACTTCGTCAAGGTCAGGTAGGCGGAACTGTTGATCTGCGTCGCCGAGGTTGAGTGGTTCTATCTCCCTTACAGCGGAATTCGGTTCGTCATTGCCGTTATATAATTTGGAGAAGTGGTATTTCCATATTCTGAACATCGACTGCGCTTCTACTAAAGTGGTAAAATTTGGTAAAATTTACGAACCTCATTCCTGTTGTGACATCCCTCTATCTCCTCGATCGCGCGCTTCTCATGCTCTCTTTTTTTCCTTCTAAGAAGCCGGTGTTCCCCTCTCCTCTTCTGCTCGTAGAGCTCGCGAGCAGCTCTTGTCCTTTTGTGAAGCGCCGTTTTGTATGCCTCTTGTTTCGCTGCGTGCGCTTGCCGGCATTCGTCGTCAAACCAGGGGTACCGCTGTGGTGGCCGTGTGAAACCTAGCACTTCAGAGGCGGTATCTCTGATGGCTGCAAGGCATTGTTGCCACTGGTTTTCAATGCTTAATGCAGGCAGCATATGACACTTTAAGAGGTTATTAGAGACTCGATCGGAAAAGGACATGGCAGCACAGTATTTTCTTGTTTTGGCTTGGATCGGGATATTCGGAGCCGTACCTTGGCTACAACGAGGTAGTGGTACGAGTCAATGTTGGTCTCTCGGAATGAATGGATATCCTGCATACTGGAGAAGTGTCGTGCGCCGATCGCAATGTGGTCAATCTGGTTGACGGTTGATTGATCAGGAGATTTCCATGTGGATATTAAGATGTGTGAACTGCGTTCTAGCTACCAGAACATCTCGCCCCGTAGTGAAATCGACCAGCCTGAATCCGTTGTCGGAGGTAGTGTCGTGCAGGCTGTATCTCCCGATTATGCCACCAAATATGTCTTCTCTTCCTAGTTTGGCATTAAAATCTCCTAAGACAATTTTAATGTCATAGCCAGGGCACTGCTCATATGTCTTGTCCAAGAGCTCGAAGAATATGTCTTTGGTGTCTTCATCTTTCTCCTCTATTGGGGCATGCGCGCGTATCAGGCTAATGTTGCCGAATTTAGCCTAGATGCGTATGATCATGAGGCGCTCATTGATGCACTTAGCTCAAGATTTCTTGCCTAAGTCTGGCTCCAATGACGAAGCCGCTTCCAAATAAGCGCTGTTGGTGTTCGTGGTAGCAGTCACCATAGTAAATATCGCAGTTTTTCATCCTCTTTTTGTTCAAGCCAAGGTTTTCAATGTCTATGTTTCTAAATATTTCTTCCAACAATGCACAGAAAACTGCTGGTGAAAGAGGATCTCCTTGTCTTACTCCTCTGCCTATTGTAAACGTTGGACCTTTAATTTCAGTTGTTATTTTTGATGTACTCTTCATGTATAAGATTCTCAAGATTCTTATAATTTTGTGTGGGATACCTTGCTGCTTTAAGGCTTGCCATATTTTAACATGTTCTACAGAATCAAATGCCTTGTAAAAATCAACAAATGCTATATGTATATAGGTCTTTGTTATACTCCACACTTTTCTCAATCAGTTGGTTGATTAAGTGAAGATGGTCTGTTATAGAATATCCCGATTGGAAACCTGCTTGTTCTTTTGGTTGGTTTCTGTTGAATGTATCTTCACATCTTCTTAATAGCCATTTAGCGTATACTTTGTATATTATTGATATAATGCTTATTGGTCTATAATTATTAATATCATCTTTTTTCCCCTTTTTGTGAATAAGGATTATGTTTGATTCTATCCATTGATATGGTAGTTCTTCATGTATCAAAGTTTGATTAAATATAAATGTTAAAACATTTAAGATTAGGCTTTTTCCAATTTTAAGCATTTCCGTTTTTATGTCGTCACTTCCAAAGCTTTTTCCCGACTTCAGTTCGTTGATCGACTATTCCAATTCCGATTTCAAAAACATTGGAAAGCTATCACAATGATCCAAATCTGGCATTTCTCAAGTGGTTTGGTCAAAAGTAAACTTTGATTGGTATAGGTCCTTGAAAAAATTTGTGGCGGATATATTTATTTCGTTTCTATCACTTATTTTTGTTTTTTGTCATCTAAAGCAACCATCCATTCTTTTCCTTGGGAAAAGTGTTCTTTTGCTTTTTTGATTGATTTGTTACCCTTCAAGTACATTGTCTCATCATATATTTTAATGTCATCTTTAACATTTTTTTTTATACGTTTTCTCAATGATTTGAGAGTTTGTTTGCCATTTTCATCTAAATAAATGTTTTATGGCCAAGATTTTCTCTTTCTTCAATTAATACCACAAGGTATTCTTTTGTCTTGTGGCTGATTTTTATTTTAGTACGAACAATTCGATGGTCGCTTTCAAAATTCAACCGGTTTATAATGGAGACACCTTGAACTGTTTTTCTTTTTACTAAACAGTTTGCAGATATCCAGGTCCATTTATTTTTTGACTTTTTCTTAAACAGACTGTTGCAGACGGGTCAACCATTTTGACATAGCCATGTTATCATCTTTTCACCACGCTCGCGCTGGTTCCTTGATCCAAATCCGTACTCTCCTTACCTATACCTTCTACACCATCTTTTCTGAAGCCCACTTTAGCGTTAAAATCTCCAATTATGTACAGAATTTTTGATCTTGATTTTGATATAATTTCATTGAGATCTTCATAGAAAGAATCAATTTTTCCTTCGTTTGAAGCTTCGGTGGGAGCATAAACCTGGACAATAACGACCCTTGTTTTGTTGATCTCCAACTCGCATGATGCAATTCTTTCGTTGTGTAAAGTTACCACTTTAATATTCAATGAGCGAGATTGACAACTGTGTCAAACTATTTGTAGAGATCCCCATAAAAAGAATTAATTGGTCTCGTCAGTTAAAATCTATATACATTTTTTAAATTTGTTTATTTATGTCCGCATTTCTTGCATTTTCAATGTCGTTTTGAAAGAGGTCAATTGTGGAATTTCGTTTATATTATCAGCGCATCAAAGCAATAATGTAGAAAAACGCATCAAAGCAATAATGTAGAAAAAATCGTATATAAATATTTGTGAAATAAAAAAGTAAGCATACGCCTGAGTGTACCAACATAAAATGTACTTTTTAGTAATAAAAGTTCGTACTTTGCACTATTTCTTCTTCGAAAATAAAATTTAAATCAATAACTTTATTTAACTATACGTGCGTTTTGTTCGTATTTCATATATAGGTATAGTAAAGTGAGAAATTCCCAACAAAACGATCCGCAGTGGCCACAATTTTGTAGTTAAAAATTGGTACAACTGAAAGAAGATCTGTCAAAATAATAATAAAAAACTTCAAAAAGGGGTTTTTTTCGTAGACTACTACATTAACATGTGGTGTTGAAGCGAGCTTGAAACTCGCCTCAATTCTTTATATACCTGAATCGAGTTGAGATTTATCTATTCTAAACTGAGATACAATTTTTTTGGAAACATAGCAAAACATAAATATCTTTTCTATTGTTTTTTCTTGCAAAATAAGCCCAGTTAGTCTATTTTCACTAACAAAACTAAATAATATCAACCGTAATAGATTCGTTTTTTCCGCAATGGAAAACACACATGATTCCAAATGGAGAACTACTCAACGAACACAGCCATCGAGATACAAATGCAGTATCAATCGTACTAACATTTGAGAACAAAATCACATAAGATCCATTCGAGGTTCGTATAAATGTCAAAAACCTATCCATAGTGAGATTCTATGGATAGATTTCCCAACAAAACCCGGGTTATGTAAATGCCATCTTTTGGATTATCGTAGATTGTTTAAATGTTTCCTAATTATTAACATGAATCACTTCGATTAATAAATATAGACTTGTCAATAACTTGATACCAGTATCATTTATAGGGTCATTGGACGGACGACTTGAAAAAAATTCCACAAACAATTATAAACGTGTATTTATGTTTCTGCAAGGCTATTAATCAAACGGTGTCAAATTCTATTTAACTTTTCAGATATAAACCAACATCCGTTTTCGTGTCTGTAGAAAAATTAAAGATTGTTTAACACGACAACTTGGTTACTTTTTAGTTGTTGGATCTCAACTCACTTAAGGACAGGCGGACTTAAATAGACTTTTTGTCATGATAATTTTAAGACTTGAAGTTTTTTTTCGATTCCTAAGTATCAGCTTGCTCCTTAATTACAAATAAAAGTGTAACAATTGCGTAAGACATGTCTGTTTTTAAACTTACTCGTATAGGTTTGTATATATACATATACATTATATTTACATTATGTATAACAAAATGTAATTAGCATAAATGTATCTGTTAATTTGTTGCAAAATGTAAATACTGAGTCTTTGTTTAGCAACAAAAAAAAATTGTAATTAAGTGATGTTTGCCTTAGCTTTTGTTACGCAAATTATTAAGACTTCAATCAATTTTGTCATTTTGATTTCTTGTGAAAATTTTGTTTCTTTAAAATAAAGATAGAAATGAGATCATGTTCATAAGTTCCAACAATTTTTAAACGTACTTATGTCCGTAGTGATGATAAGGTTTAGATTCAAACTAAATAAAGGATAGACCTTTGTCAATTTAAGTCTTTCAGGGTTATTGATTTAAGAGGATACAAATAGTTAAATATGAAAATATTTAATGTATTGCAAAACTTAAAAGTCAACCCGTACAATAAGCTTGTATCTGCCCTTTTCCAAAAATATGTAAAATATATTAGACGATTGTTGTTGTTTTTATTGGTACCTACTACAGAAATATATATGTATTCGTATATACACAGACATTTACTAATTTCATAAGATAGCAAAGCTTGTCAAACAAATGTAAGCTTTAAACAAAGGTTTAAATTTTCTAGCTTTTTTTCTACTTTTAAAGATCAAACATAGTGTTGTAGCCAAAAATGATTTGTAATGACAAAAAAGTAGGATGCACTTAAATGCTTCCTGATAGAGTACCTAAAGATGTACTACAATACAAGTACGTATAAATTCAAGTTACATGTAGTTTATATGTTGGAAGCTGAAACAATAAGCGCTCTACAATCTAAAGACAATTAATGTGAATCTTCTTGAAAAAGATAAAATATGGGAAAAGAAAAACTACCATTGTTAAAGGAATTCACAAAACAATAATATACATATATAGGTAGCTTTAATGGTTTTAAATCTATTTGTTGATCTTCCTCAACATAAGTAATGATTCGGTTTATGCGGAAGTTGGTATGAGAAATGAATGGTGCCCTTTAAGAAAACAAAAGAAAACAACATTTTTGGTTTTTACTCTGTACTTATACGATGTTATATTGTTTTGAAAAAATGTCATGTTTGAATACTCATAAGTCATAAAATATCAATAAGACAACTAGAATAATTAATGGATGAATTGGTCAATTAATATTTCTGAGAATTTTATCAGATTAATTGACAGGGCATGAGAATGAAAGATAAACACAACTTACTATCATTCAATTAGCAATCAAATTAGCTTTAGATACATATATTTCATTTCTTAATTTTTAAACTGTGCGATAGAGAATTTTTGAGGACTCGAGTCAAAAAATCATATTCTCAGATTTTTCAGAGCAAAGGTGAGAAATTCTGTTTATATTGTATTTCAACATCCACATCAAAAAAACATTTGTGAAAAATTTCAAAAACATTTTAAATTTTTAAATTAAATATTCTGAAATGTTTTGCAAACAAGGGGAAATATTTTAGAAATGTTTTCTTTTCGCAAATGCTTCCAAAGTCTTTGTATACCAAAAATTAATCCATAAGCTATATTTACGATTTTCTAATAAGGGCTTGACAACTTAATAAAAAAAGAAGCTGGGATGCGACCCACACTGATAACTTCCCATCCCGTCTGTCGATTTGTCTTCCTCAAAAGTTTGTCTATATGTACTCGTATCAATTTTTACCAAATTTGCGTACTATTTTTTGTAGATTTTTTTTATGAATAAACGGACTGTTGGATTTTAATATAAAAATTACTGAATATCGAAAACAATATTTTCTGTGATATAAAATAAGTTTGAAGCCAATATTTTAAATTTTTGAAAAGCTATTTGAGTCGAAAATCAACTTTTATAAATTTTTTTTTAGGTTTTTATTTTTTGTAAAAAAGCTTTCAATTCAATTTTTCTCAAACTTTGTCCTAGTGTTGAAAACATTAAAAAAATTAAAAAAAAATTACCAACTTTTGTTAATTTTTTCCGGTTTTTAATTTTTTGTACAAAAAACTGTCAATTCGATTTTTTCAAAATGTTACTGAATGGTTGACAAGAATATTTTTTAAAAGGTTAAAGTAAATTAAAGCCAATATCTCAAAGTTTTAAAAAGATATTTGAGTCGAAAATCAATTTTTACCAACTTTTATTAATTTTTTTTAGGTTTTTATTTTTTCAAAAACATTATTTTTCGTTGCACAATATTGTTTTGGAGATGAAATCATATTTTAGTCTTAAAATTTTGGAGGTGACACATTTTTTTTTTCAATTTTTTTGAATTGTTAAAACAAAATTTTAAATGGAATTTTTCCAAAAAATATACTTGTTTGGTATCACGTTGTAGTTTATTATATAAAATTTAATTCAAGTCTCAAGCGTTTTTGGTTCGTAAGATATTTAGGGTTAACCAAAATGTTCACCTTTTTTTTCAAACTGCTATGGTAAAAAAACCACCCACGCAATTTTCTTGAGAGCCGTTTCTGCATCTTTCTACCTTATTATCTGTATAACAAAATTTATTTGAAATCGATGTCTCTTCTGATTCTTGAGCTATGGACAACGAAAAAAACGTCGCGAACGTACGGACGTACGAACTTAAGTACACATGCACGCACAGACATCTTTCTAAAAATCTTTTATTTTGACTCTAATGACCTTGAAACGTAGAGAAATGTCAAAATTTTCAATTTAACAAATCGGACCCGTTACAATTACTTCCTATGGGACTCTTACGCAAAGTGAGTCATAATGTGGTTCTTTGGAACCCCGTGGTATTGACTGATTTGGATCATTTGCTACGGATGCCTGAACGTTAGCAACATTTTCGACCAACTTGTTGTCTCACTGACACGTGCAACATTACGTAAGGAATATTGTGCATATTCGTACATTTTCCACTTACTTGTTATTGCTTTCTGCTAAAGCGAGAATTACGACCGAAATTTAAAAATTGCTCTTAAAGTTGCGATCATCGACTCAGAATTTCGATAGAAAAATTTTGCGGATGTTTCTCGTTTGTATGCTTTACCTTGCGATAAAAATGTCGAGTATAATGAATAAATTGACAATGACAGTACGATGATTAGTAAAAGGGTGCGTTCACAAATCAAATTCAAGGTTGTCAAGTCCCTATTAGAAAATCCGATGTATCACAACATTTTGTTAGTAAGTAGTTCTCAATAAAACTATAAATCGTAGTAAAGAAGTTTGTCAGCTTTTTAAACTTTTTCAGTTCTGTCAGTAAGAAATTATCCCAAATGTATCACAACCGTGTGAACTTACAATTTTGTAGAACAATATTGTCAAATGTCGTTGTTTTAGAGATCTGACAGCTGCTGACAATCGCCTCGTACAGACGACATAATTGACCTAAAGGTAAGGCTGATTGGCCAGTTGTCAGGAAATTGCCTTACAATTAAATTACGTCAAGAATCTTTCTTGCTATCAAGTCAAGTCTATTTATGTCAAAATACCAGCTGACCATGTTTTTTCCTTCAACTGTTAGCTCAACTTCATAACTCTGTGATTTATTTTTACTGCACAATCTTATTTAAAATTTTGTATAAAAGGGATCCTTATCATATTGGAAAAAACTAAGGATTTTTTTTGTCAAAATAAGAAACACGACTTATTATGAACTTGTACCTTGTGTACTGAATTTTGTTTTTTTGATAATAATGTTTCTGCACGAAGCTAGAAGATAGTAAAGTAAAGGTATCCAAGTTTAAAATTAAACACATCTGAAAAATTAACTAATGTTGCGTTCAAATAATGCAGTAAACTCTAAACGATGTCCCTTTATGTTGTCTGACCCTGTCCAATATATTTACTGTTAGTTGTCATAAATTAGCTGGTAACGCAAATTTTAAGACTTTTTCTGTAAATGGCAAATTTTCATTGGCTTCGTTCAATCTCGTTTTGGATAGGGTATCTTGGATAGGTGGATATTTAGATGCCTTGTTGAACGAGCTGTATTGAGATAGCGGTCAAAAAATAAAAACAAGTGCTGTTTACAAAAAGCAGAGAAACATTTGAGTCAAAATTATTGTAAGATAAAACATTTAATGGATAATTAAACTTATTTTATTTCTAATTCCTTCTCATCAAAGATTGACCCGTGTTCTTCAAGGACAATTTCTTGAAAAATTATTCTTCGCCGGGTTTTAGGTTTCTTTTTCTGCACTCCTCCAAGAAGAGCATATACATATTTTCCCAACCTTAAAAAAAGGAAACAGAGTGGTTCTTCTTTGGGGTTTTGAATCATATGAAAGAATTGCTAACCTTTCTTTTCATCTAACTTATTTGCTTCTAGCTCCTCAAGCTGTCCGCCTCTGTCTGCTTTAATACATACAAATAAAAAAGTTAGATTTATTTATTACTACAAGGTTAATATATATTAACATGTATTTTTTTCTAACCCTGGACACGGTGAGGTTTTTCAACTTCAGAATGCTGGACACTAGACTGGTGGTAAGACCTAGAAAATTGGTCATCTACTAAACGAGAACAAAATAAGTCTATCAACTAACATTTTGTATCTTTTTGTTTACCAACAAATACAAAAAGCTGAAATCAATTTTCAAGTTTGTTGAAATTCAACCATGTCTTGAATCAGCTGTTCTGTCAGATACATACATACCCCAGAAATTCTTGGATACCTTTGGATTCCCTTTTTGACATCTCAGCTGTTTTTGATCAGCTGTTATTTTACACGTAAAAATACTAACAAAAAGTTATCTAGACACCCTATCTGCCTGAGATTGAAGGGCATTTATCTATCTGTTTGTTTGCCCATTAGCAATAATTGTCATACCTCAGTATTGTGAGATCTGACAATCATCTTTACTTGGCTTAGGTAGGCCATTTAAAGATACATTAGTCCACCAAGCAATCGATTTCTCTTTCTCCTACATACCAAAATAATTTCAACAGTTTTAATTTCACCAAAAATTGCCTTTGGCAGATATTTAAAGGAGACACTCCTCCAATTTTAAAACTTAAATAGACAACTTTAAGGTTAACTAAACTTCAATAAGATTAACTTTTTCAAATATCAAAAGCAAAATTAAACATAATGATATGCTCACTTTAATTTCTTTTCACATGCTAAATACTTTGTTTTTAAACAATAAAGATTCATTTATAATGATCTCGCTTAAACAATAATAAGCTTGATTACTGCTATTAACAAAAGTTCAACCACCAATGCAACAATAGACCTATAGAGCATACTTCGAGTATAGTTAATTATATGCAAAAATGTCGATTGGCCAAGAGTATAAACACGCGTTAACAATTAAGTACCTAACCTACCTTCCATATCTATCAACGGCGTCGTGGCGGTGTTAGTTTATGCTGTATAGCAACTCATATTCATTTCATGCTTGTAATTTACAGATAAAAATGTATCTATTAGAAAATGCCAAAGAAGCTGTCCGCTCTCCTTAAGCTCCAGCTTCATTGCAATAGTTTATTACCTATTATGGATCACACAACACTTTCGATTTCATTTTAAGTAAACAACACAAAAACTCAATTCCTTCCATTTCCATCATCGGTAGCCATTTAGCTGGAGCTGGTTTCAGTTTCTGCAAGACTATATCAGCATTACATGGTAATGGTTGTACAGTACATATGCAACATAAACGTCCAAATACAAAACCAATACTTTTGGTCTAATCAGCTATATGAGCAACAATCTGCCAAAAACAAGTCCGTCACTGACAAGTTTCCCAGCATTGAAACCAGTCCCAGTCTCTGATGCAGCAGCCACTAGCCAGCGCCAAATCAGACACAGCCACTGAACCGACAGCCATCGGCCGCGTCCCTTTCCGATAAAAATCCATTCACTTGCGGTAGAAAAGTTATTGCGCTGCCAATATTTTTGTATTTTTGCCGACACAACTAAATAACCTGAATCAAACTATTTATCCATTACCGGGACAAGCTTTTGCTAGAGATGACGAAAATCAATGAACGTCGAACCGCGGTGGCGAGCGGCAGGGTGGACGTTTTGCCACTGTAATGTAATGTTTAAAAACTAGATTTAGCTTTTTTTTAGTCTGAAATACTTTCACCCAAGATTATCTCTGCTCTGTTCCATGAAGTGAATGAATTTCTGGTTTATCTTCATGTTTGATGCTTTCTTCAACCGACGCGACGATGGAAGACGCGGTCTTTGAGCGTTTCTTAACCCCACATGATTTCCTTGTCACAGATTTTTTTTTAAGATGGTATTTCTACCGCGCGGAAACACGTTCCAAAGCTGTACAATAATTATCTAATAATTTGTATTTTTATTTTCTTGTTTCATTACCTAGAACATTCCACAAGTTGTAAGTCACCTTCATTTTCTTTATTCGATGGAGGCCAACGAGCATGTTAATGCTATTCACCGTCAATCAGAATCTCCGGCGTGTACCATTGATTCGCATGACTCGACGGTGGGCAGTATGGAGACAATTGTGGATCGCAATGAGGAATTGATGCAAATAACAATGGATACCAGTACGAATACCACAAATCTGGACAGGCATAGTTTGACAAACTCCCAGATATCAATGATAACCAAGGACGAAAAGTCGACTGCTATTTCACAAGATGCCCAAAGTCATATTTATTCGAGTCCAGTTTACATGACTACCACAGAGAAGCCTAGCAATGGCACTGGAGGACTTCCCCAAATTGAGCTACCAAAATTAATAAGTCACGCTGAATTTGAAAAACAACAGTTAAGTCGACCAAAATCGGTTGATTTGACAACAAAAAGTGAAACAGCAACGTTGGAATCAAGAATAAGCAAAAAACAAAGATTTCCACCCGAGTTAATAAAGATCAAAGGGGACTCGACTAAAGACTTCAAGGTGGGTCCACATCGTCATCGACGAAGGAATTCGTTTCCCAACCAAGTTAGTCTGGGAGTGGTGCAATTGTTACTGAGTGTAGCACTTGTCGCCTTGGGTGCTTTGTTGGTTGTGCGTGGGGCGTCATTGGCAACGTTAGGTTGTGGCGTATGGACTGGTGGGATAGCTGCTATTACAGGTGCTTTAGGTGTGATAAATATGCGAAAGGTGCAAACTGGATTTTTGGCGCTGAGTTTGGTGTGTATAGCAACGAGTACGCTGGCGTTGGCTATAACAGGCGTTGGACTGACAAGGGATATTAGTAAAATGGAAGAAAAGGTAAGTTGTTTGTTGATATGGATTTTATTGTGTTATTTTTCGAGTTAAATATGAGATATGAGAATAATTGATCATGTACTTATATGTATGTGTTAAAACCTATTCACTTTATGTTTGGACTCAATTACTATAAACATTTATAAATGTCAAAATGTCCTATATGACGGTTTACACATTACATCGTTCCACCACCTTACGGCTAAGATCAAAGTGTAGAGTGTATTAATTTGTTCTTATCAGCTTAGCGGTGTTCACGTTAGACTCTTTTCAGGTTACTTATTTTGACATTTTAGTACTGTCACTCTGAATCATGAAAAAAAATGTCTGCATAACTTTCCCGTCACTTTTCTACTATGAAGTGGGTAAGAGGTACTTTCATAAGACGTCAAAAGAATTTAATGTGAACATCGCCCAAGAATACACTTTAACATTTACAACTGTCAAAAAGTACATATGTATTTAAAGAATAAAGTTATTTGTTATATTTGAGTGTTTACTGTCAAAATAAGAAAATTCTATCATATTTAATCATTTCCAGCTTTATTATTAAACATATGAACATACATACGTATTTCCTGAATATATGTAAACTACTTTTTAATAATACCTCAAAATCAAGTACTAACAATATAATGACTTTTAATTAAGTAATTTAAATTTTTTCTTTCATTTCTTTTTCTTTATTTATTTTTTTAGATTAATCAAACAAAATTGAATAATGAAAAGATTGCCGCCGCATATTGGTTGGTGCTTACGTTGGGCCTACATTTTATTGTGAGCGTGATTTCTGTTTATAAATCAGCCTCAAGACTTTGTTCAAGGTAAGAATGTTGTTAAATTAAAATATTAAAAGTTTATGAAAGTCTATGTAGGAGTGGATATCCAGAAAAAGGTTTAAACTTTTTTTTATTCATTATGTACATAAATAGAAACCACAGAATTTGGGTATATTTAAATTTTCTATAGGAGGCTTTCATTGATTTGCATCAATGAAAGTGAAATTAGTTTTAATTTATTCGATGTCGGTGGGATTGTTGTTACTTGCTAACTAATGTGTCAGTCAAAAGAGTCAAACAAACTTTTAATGTATGCAAAACAAAAACCAAATTAAAACAAATATTTTTAATCTAATCTGTTTTCTTGTGTATGTTGAATTTCTATTTTTCTCACATTAATTTATAAAAATATAAATACTTTCTACAACATTTCATACCTACTATAATTTGGTCAAAGAAATGATTCACATCGAAAATTCTAGTTTAATTATGGCTTTTTTAAACAAAGTTAGACATATTTATGTATCTGTCTTCCGAAACATCTCCATAAATAAAAACTGATATATATTTATAAACAAATATTTTTGGATAGAAGTATTGATGCATTTATATTAAGTATAACAGTGGTGTTAAATCGAAATGTCAACTTTTAAACATGGCCTAAGTTGACTTTAAATAAACCTGAGTAAAAATAACTGCATGTTTTGACACATGTCAAAGTGAAGCAATTTGCATTCTTGGTTTTATTTTTACTTTGTAAGACTTTATTTAGTTTATTTCATGAAATTAATGGCCGAAACACATACACGCTTCAGCTTCGGCTTCGTCTGCGTTACGTTAGGCCTGCTTCGAGGTTGCTTTGAATGACATTTCTATTATTTCATCCCTCCAAAGATCAAATATTTTGTTTGTTGACATTTATTTACAGCTGATGAGCTGTCAGACAAAGCAAATGTTCAGATAATTGAACTAGAGCTTCCGTTTGGAGTCACATTACGTTACATTACGTTCTTTTCCTTACGATTGTCAAACGAAACGTGAGGTCGAAGCTCCATTGTGATAGCATGCATTGAACTCCTATGGCTGAACTCGTATACGTCAGGCGAAGCCAAAGCTGAAGCGTGTTTGTGTTTCAGCCATAAACTATGTACATTGCAGGAATATGAACTCAATAATCAAGTATCAATTTTTCAAATCTAACAGAATAATTGCCCTTGATGGCTGACCAGGTGTCGTTACAGTCGTTTACAGATTTTGTTTACAAAGTAGAGTTACTTTAAAAAAAGTTTCCATTATAATTTTGAATACATCGAAAATGTTGTTGGTCTTTTTTTAGGTTAGGTTAGGTTGGAGCGGATGTCCAGATGTCATTGACGCACGTAGACCTCAAGGGTCCATTGTGATACTACTAAAGAGGTTACTCATGGGAGAGTAATGAACTTGAACAAACCATTTCGTACTTTTAATAAAGTTAGAGAGACGTTTTGTGTCAATCGTTGCCAGTTCACTGGTATTATCGAAGAAGGGATTACCGAGAAAGTTATTCCTTCAAATGGAGAGTGCTGGACATGTACATTGTAGGTGAATATTAAACTATTCCATCATCTCATTCAGAGATGATCGACCATCGTGGACCGTTTAAGAGTTTGTGGAGACAGACGCGAGACATTGATTATGAAGTCTATAGGATGGACTGAGATTCAGTTGTTCCGAATAGATACCACTTCCAGCTCCGTGATCGATCTTTGAACCGTCTGTATAGAAGTGTACCGCATCGTCTTCCAGGGGTCCCTCTTCTTCCCAGGAGGATCTTGAAGGGATGGACACATGTAAGCTTTTACAGAATACCATTTTTGGGGTGGTATAGTCTAAGCGATCTGGGATAGATCTGAAACTGTCTAGAATAGTTTTATGTCCAGTATTTTTACTGTTCCATTGAGAGGTGGCTCTAAGCCTCATACATGAGTTGGCTGCCACCATTTTGGAGAAGATTTCAAGAGGTATTAGGTTTAAAAGCACTTCCAGTGCTGCGGTTGGTGTTGAGCATGGTGCTCTTGTGATGCATATACCTGCTAACAGCTGGACTTTGATGAGCTTATTTAGGTTTACCATCTTGTCCAGTGCGCTCCACCATACGGCAGCTCCATAAATGATAAATATAGCCAGTGGGTTATTTTTGGGGAGAAGCCCCATTTTATCCTATGGCCTTTTTACAAGTAAAAAGCGCTACAGTAGCCTTTTTTACTCTTCCATCAATATTTACCTTCCAATTTAATTTTTTGAGGCCTAAATATTTAGCTTGGTCGGAAAATCTTAA
Organism: Eupeodes corollae; assembly: GCF_945859685.1. Lineage (NCBI taxonomy): Eukaryota > Metazoa > Arthropoda > Insecta > Diptera > Syrphidae > Eupeodes > Eupeodes corollae. The sequence goes on along the minus strand of NC_079148.1, from coordinate 24,115,466 downwards.
TGGTATTCCTCTAATCTTGGGTGGGCTAATCTGAGGAATTTTATATCTTCTCGAAAAGAGTATTAATTCTGTTTTATGTGGATTGACGTCGAAGCCACATTGCTTAACCCATTTTGTTAGCCTATTTAAGGCATTTTGTAGGAGTTCTGAGAGAACTTGGGGGTTGCTTCCCAGATACGGATATTGCAACGTTGTCAGCATAGGCAATCACCTTAAAACCCTCTGCTTCCAAGGATGTAAGTAGGTCGTTTACTACCATGTTCCATAAAAGAGGCGAAAGGACCCCACCTTGAGGGGTGCCTCGATTCACCGATCTGGTGGTAGTAAAACTTCTCTTGCTAGAAGTTATTGTCCTGCTTTTGAGAATGAGACTTATAAGATCTAGGATTGATTTCATCTTATGCATTGCTGTTGTGATCGCCTGGTAACTGACGATCAATCTTTCCAAGGTTTTAAGAAGGAAGGATGATAGGCTGATTGGTCGTAGATCTTTAGGGTTAACGTGGGAGTGTTTCCCTGCTTTAGGAATGAATGGTCTTTTTTTAACTACCTATATAATTTACCCATTTTTCGCCGAATTGGTATTTATTTTTTTTTTACAATATTACTAAAAATTAACATATTGGCTCCAAGCTAATTTTATTTAATAAAAAATGTAAAATTTTTATAAAAATTCATTCACATAAACTAAAGTCTACATAAAATATTACACAAAATTGGTAAAAAAATATAAATTTTTGAAAAAATTCTTTGAAAACTGATTTTCGACTTAAAATGTCGGGAACAAAAACATATATTGAAGTCAAACATATTTTATCATATGCAAAATTTTGTTTGTAATTTTAAGTTAATTTTCTTAGAAATATTAAAGTACAAACAAAATACAACTTTTTTAACAAGACTTTAAAACCTACAATAACAACAAAATCCCTATAAGAAGTGGTTTTTGACTCAAGTGTTATGAGAACAGAGAAAGTTATTGACTCCAAAATGTTGCATCTCATACAAAATGTCAAAATGTTGTTATTAATGTGTTGTTGAAGTTTAAGACAAATCGACTGACGTGACGGGCACAGATGTAAAGTTATCAATGTGGTTCACATCCTAGCCTCTTTTGCTATGATTTAATCAATTTTCGATTTTTTTAAAAAGTCGATACTTCGAAAAATAGATTGTCATTGCTTAAAATAAAAATTTTACTCTGCAATGGAATTTTCGGTTCAACATTAGTTCATACAAAATTTGAGCAAAATCAAATATTTTGCCATTATGGGAGAACATGGCGAATTGATCCATTATTGGACTTCAAAGAATTCGAACCGTTGGAAATTGCAGCCAATTTGACAACCAAGATTTAAATTGGGTCAGGCATAATGTAAGCTCTACATAAAGGTATTGTTGTGACAAAATGTCATTTTGATTTTTGTTCATAATTGAAATGAAACTGCCTTTCTAATGTTCCTCATGGCAAATGATTTCATTGTTTTAAATCAATTTATTTTGAGTCTGATGCCTTGTCATTGTGTTTGAAGATGTCATATTTTCGTCATCCATGTACTAATATTGTAACAACTGAAAATATATCTAAATACTTATTAGGAATACACATTGCCTACATTTATTTTTGTAAATACATGCATCCTTTTAGACGCCATATGTTCGTATTTGCGTCAACATTCTTACTTTCCATTATTCAATTACAATTCGAACTTGTACATTTTATTTTCATAACATATGAAAAACAGCTGATTTGATAAATAATCACAGCTAAATCAAAAAGGTTTTCCCATTTTTGTACTTTTTTTAAATAAGCACTGCGTAACTATAATTCATAGGAAAATGTTTTTTAAATACGAATTTATGCGCTGCATAACTATTTATCTGTTTTGCAAAATCGATTAAATGAGACTGCAAAGTATGTCTTACACAATCAGTTCTCTTTGTTGTTTGACTTCTAACCCAAGCCAAAGTGCACAAAATAGAACTATTCATACATGTTTATTGCGTTCCTTCTTTGAAACAAACCTTATACCAGACTCAACATTCATGACTATTTTGCTTAAATAAAATGAACGAGAAATAATGTAAATTTTAAAGCGAAACTAAAAATGTTTATTTTAATAAAACAGGTATTTCGATGCAAACAGACACTTATCTCAAGTCACCTTCGTTTTCAATTCTACCACTTGCTGAACGCATTCATTTTACACAACAAGTATTCCCCACACTTTATTATGGCTCCACCTTAATTTTCCTCTACTCTACCATTTGACGTTCGTTGTGTCATTCGCAATTCCCAATTCGCTAGTTCATAAATTTTCTTCATCATCGTGTGTTTGTTTTCTCTATATATGCATTAATTTTGTATTATTTTTGCTTTTTATCGACAAAGAAAACAGCAAATCAAGTGTTTAAAAATAATAAATCAATTAAAAAACTTTTAACAAACAACAACAAGTTCAGTATGTGAAGACGTTGGTGGAGAAATCTAGAGGAAACAATAAAAGAAAACACGGGATAATTTTTTGTTTTTTTAGAATTCATTTTCATGAAATATTTTCCATTCGAGAACAGTGTCTACTTTCGGTTTTCCCTTCGTGTTAATCCTTCTCCATAGCCATCTCCATCTCCAGTCCCCATACCCATACCCTTGACATAATAATAATATTAAAAAACGCAACATGCCACTTGCTGACTCGATCAAAGACTTACGCCTGGGAGTGTCCAATACCAATAATGCTGCTGTAACAACAACAACAATGTCGGAGCGGGCCTCGGATGCTTGCCAGGATGATTCAGAGACACTCATGGAGGGGATTGTGTGCGGCGGGGGCCGTGATTCGGCCACCGATAACAATCACCAACACATGGACTGCGAGGATGACACGGAAATGAGGGAGAATGAGATAGAATTGAGGGAAGTGGTAAAGGAGGGACACGACAAGGCCGATCCATCACAGTTTGAACTTCTGCGGGTGCTTGGCGAGGGTTCCTTTGGCAAGGTATTTCTGGTGAGGAAAATTGTTGGAAAAGATGCGGGTGCACTTTATGCAATGAAAGTCCTCAAAAAGGCCACCCTCAAAGTGAAAGACCGGGTGCGGAGCACAAATGAGCGCAAGATTTTGGCTGATGTTGGTCATGCCTTCATTGTGAAGCTGCACTATGCTTTCCAGACGCCTGGCAAACTCTATCTGATATTGGACTTCCTGCGCGGAGGCGATTTGTTCACACGACTCAGCAAGGAAGTCATGTTCACTGAGGAAGATGTCAAGTTCTATCTGGCCGAACTGGCTCTGGCCATGAATCATCTCCATAGGCTGGGTATCATCTATCGTGACCTCAAACCGGAGAATATCCTCCTCGACGAGCATGGCCACATCGCTCTGACGGACTTTGGGCTCTCCAAACAGCCCCTGGACGGTTCGAAGACCTACAGTTTCTGTGGCACGGTGGAGTATATGGCTCCAGAGATTGTCAATAGGAAGGGCCACGATTTCGCGGCAGATTGGTGGTCGTTCGGGGTTTTGATGTACGAAATGCTGACGGGCAACCTTCCCTTCCATGGAGCTTCGCGTCAAGAGACGATGAATCAGATTCTTCGGACAAAACTGGGAATGCCAGAGAACCTCAGCCCGGAGGCTCAGGCACTGTTAAGGGCGCTGTTCAAACGAAATCCTCAGAATAGGCTCGGAGCTGGGCCCAATGGTATAGAGGACATAAAGGCTCATCCGTTCTTCGCGACAATTGACTGGGAGGGGCTGGTGAAGAAGGACGTGAGACCTCCCTTCATTCCGGCTGTCTCACGCGATGACGCGTTTTATTTCGATGTCGAATACACAAGCAAATCGCCAAGAGACTCCCCCGGCGGTCCCATAAGTGCCAGTGCCCATGAAATCTTTCGCGGATTCAGTTTCGTGGCGCCAGTTCTCCTCGACGACGTCTCCCCTACGCTTGTGCCAATTGCCCAGAGCCTTATGCAACAAGCAACTGTCAGGCAGAACAGCATGCCTGGCGTCCTGACTGCGGACAACTTCCAGACGGATTACAATTTGCTGCAGGAGCTTGGTCGGGGGACCTTCTCGGTGTGTCGGTTGTGCGAGCACAAGACCACAAAGAAGCACTTTGCGGTGAAAATCATTGACAAAACTGCAAACGACTGCTGGGAGGAGGTCGAGATCATGCTGCGCTACGGCAATCATCCGAATATCGTGACCTTATTCAGTGTCTACGAGGACACCACATCGGCGTACCTTGTAATGGAGTTACTGAAGGGCGGCGAGCTGCTGGATCGCATCCTCACAGTGCAGACAATGTGCGAGAGTGAAGCCAGTGCTGTCCTGCGCACGATTGTGTCGGCTGTGGCCTACCTTCATGATCATGGAGTGGTTCATCGCGACCTCAAGCCCTCGAACATGATATACGCTTCGATGCGACAAACCCCGGACTCTCTAAAGCTGTGCGACCTGGGTTTTGCCAAACAGCTGCGGGCTGACAATGGACTTCTGATGACGCCTTGTTACACTGCGAACTTTGTCGCTCCCGAGGTCCTCAAGCGACAGGGTTACGATCTAGCCTGCGACATTTGGTCCCTCGGAGTACTCCTCTACATAATGCTCTCAGGACGAACGCCATTTGCTTCCACGCCGAACGATTCGCCAGATGTGATCCTCAAGCGAATCGGCTCCGGCAACATTGACTTGTACTCCAAGAAATGGGCCGACATTTCACCAGCAGTAAAAGACCTCCTCCGCCAAATGGTTCACATTGTTCCCGAAAACAGGCCAACAGCGTCACAAATACTCCAGCACCCTTGGATGCGAGAGCAGGTGCCGTCATGTGTGCGTCTGACAGCGCACACTGCCGGCGTTCAGCAGTCATCCATGAAGGAAGCATCGCTCGCTCTGAAGGGAGCCCTGGATGCGACATTCCGTGCCATTGCAATTCCCCAAGCAGCTAACATTGGACCGGTGGAACTATCGAAGCTGGCCAAGCGTCGTGCCAAAGATCGTGCCACAATACATTCTTAACGCTAGTTAAGTGCCATGATATGATGTCGCGCCTTCAGTTGGTGCAGTTGTTGCTTTTTCAATTATTACCCAGCATCCAACCACCATTTGAGTCTAGGACAAAAACAACAAAAACATTATTATTATAGTTATATTATTATCAATGAATTTATTATTATATTTATATATATATATATTATATATTCCAGAACAAAAATACCTAGAAAAATACAGTTATTAAAAAAAATTATTATACACAAAGTTATTAAACTAAAAACGAAAACAAAAATTATAACCATGAAGACGACAGATGCAGCAGTCGGATCCTTCGTGCTTCTCTCTCCATTTATAAGTATTAAACAAAACAAAAAAAAAATATTTTATTCATTTATGAATAAAGTTTAAACAAAAAAAAATATAAAATTATTGATATTTATACACATACTTCAACACAAAAACCACACACATCCACTCTTTAAATTTATTATTATTATTATTATTATTAAACATTTAAAAAGAAAAGTATTAAAAGGTTTTATTAAAGCATAAAAAAGAAATGTACATATATATAGAACAAAACTAAACTAAACTGATCACACACCCATTGCATTTTAAAAAATAAAAATGTTTCAAAAAAATAAAATTAAAGGTTTTCATTGTGATTGTTTACTTGAATATTTTAGTGTAGCGCTTTGATAATTGGTACAATGGAATATTTTTGAAATATCAAGTAATTAGTTTTTATTTGTGTTAAGACGGGAAGGGGTTGTGACTATTTTTGAAGGATTAAAAGGGGAAGGAAATTTGGAGCATGGAAAAGCCTTTCACATTCGCTTAGTGCGATTAAAGAAAGAATCTCTTTATGTAAAGTTGCGAGTGTTCAATTTATTTTAATTTTCTAGTTATCTAGTTTTGTACTATCTCGAAGTTTTTTGGGATACGCCTTTTTTGCAAGTGTATTTTTAGGTTTGATGCGATAAAAGTTTTTCATATAAAAAATATTGGGCGTCATACTTTAACTTTATAAATCTGTCAGAAAAGATTTATGTTTGTTTTGTTCTTGTTCTTCCGTCGTTATCTTAAAATTGATATAAGCTACATCAAATAAAATGCACGACTGGGTCGCACGAACTTGCTCCCGTATGCAAAGAGTCTGTTTAAAATGTACCTATATAAGATTTAAAAATATCCCTTTGAAATAAGTTTGTCTGCAAAGATTTAAATTCCATTTGATTTGTCAAAAAATTCATCCCAAGACACAACTCATTCCGGAAATGGAAAATACTTGTAAGCATACTTAACGAAAACAATTGTTTGTGTATTAAACTATTTCGTTCAAAGCTTTTTCCTTTCGATAGCTTCATATTAATTTCATATTAGAAGAACCAGGATGAAAAATAAATTATCTGAAGATAAGAAAGAGGCAGAACATGTATATTTAAATTGTAAAGCGATTGACGATTGGTTGTGTAGTTAGGTAGGTGTCATGTTTGATTAAAATCTCGGGTTAAAAATTTTGCACGAATGCAAAACTTGCCATATAGTTCCTATATGTAAAAGAGAAAAGTAATGAGACGAAGAATTAAAGAAATGAAGATTAAACAGAAAAGAATGTTTAAAACACGAAAACTTACAGACAATTCAAATCACAGAATAAGGAGTCAATTCCAAGACTTATAGCCAGAGTTGAGAAATAATGAATATATATTTCAACTACAAGTAATTAGTATTTGACGTAATTGAAATTTAAAATATACATTATAATGACTTGTATTTGTAATTGAAATAAAGTGCACGACTGGGAAGCACGAACCTGCTCACGTATCCAAAGACTCTGTTTACAAATAGTAATTATATTTTTATAAACTTAAAAATGAACACGTAGTACCCGTGGCATGATGGTTAGTGCGGTGGACTGTATATGACACAATGGCGATCTGAGAACCGCGGTTTTATGCGATTCAATGACGATTTCTTGGCAAATGCCATAATCGCCGAGCAAACGGGACCAAGTCCCTTGTTAGTGACGATGGGTTGAGCTTCAGTTCATCTTCAATTCAATAAAAAATAAAAAGTCAGCAGGTGTCGATGGTATATCCAACGTTGTACTAAGACATTTACCGATGGAAGCAATTGACATTTACACCACGCTCTTCAATAATGCACTGAATAATGCATATTATCCAGTGCATTGGAAGACTGCTGTGGTTCATCCTCTCCCGAAAAAGGGAAAGGACAACTCCAACCCGTCAAATCTTCGGTCGATAAGTCTTCTTCCGAGCATCAGCAAAGTTTTCGAAAAGATCATTAATAGGGTTCTGACTAAGTGGGCTGCGGACAACAAAATAATTCCGGATAAACAGTTCGGGTTCAAGGCGGGTCATGACACAATTCATGCTGCGTCTAAACTCGTTTCTGATATCCAATGGAATGAATCAAAACAACAATGCACAGGTGCTGTTCTGGTTGATTTGGAAAAGGCCTTTGACACCGTATGGTTAGAGGGTCTTTACATAAAACTAAGCAGGCTTGGCATAAGCAATCCATTGTTGTATATACTTTATGATATGCTTAACGGTAGAAAGTTTGTTGTCAAAAGTGGCAATGTAACTTCTACCACAACATTCTCAATTAAAAATGGTCTTCAACAGGGAGCGGTGAATTCGCCGATTCTCTTCAGCATTTACACCAGCGATCTGATAGGTAGTCTTACAAAGGCAATTGCGTACGCCGACGATCTAATTGCGTACAGAACGGCCCGAAAGGTTGAGGTTATTAGAATTCTCTTGCAGCGTGATTTCGACAAGATTCAGCGATACTGCGACGACTGGAAACTGAAAATAAATCTCCGTTGGCTAGGGCCACGAGGGATACGTGTAAGAATTGGCGCAAGATGGTCATCGTTGATCTTCACGGGCAGCCATTAGCGAGCAAAAGTGTAGTGGAGTACCTCGGTATCTGGTTAGATCAGTATTTATATTTCAACAGACATATAAATGCTGCTCTGACCAAGGCCAGAGGAGCCTTCGCTTTGACGAAACGGCTGTTTTTTAGCAGTCGGCTTGACCCCAGAGTGAAGGTAATTTGCTACATGGCCCTCATACGGCCAATGATCGTGTATGGTTGTCCTGTGTGGTTCAACGTTGCCCCTTCCCAGATGGAGAAGTTTCGGGTGTTCGAGCGGCAGTGTTTAAGACGCTGTACCGGCTTATATCGAACAGCCGAATCTTCTTATGTGCATTACTATTCTAACGAGGTCCTATACAACGGGGCTCGAATCAACAGAATTGACAATTTCGTGATAAAACTCGTTCGAGGTCACATTGCAAGAGCTATGTCTTCGACCAACAATTTAATTTTCGGGGCGTTCTATCCGAACGACGAGTATTTTGAAAGTGCACGCTTGAGCGGCTTTATTCCACCAGAGGCATTCCTCTTTTTAGACAAATGCGGTCTGATACAGGATAGATTGGCAGTTCCGTTAATCTACCACGTCAGACGAAGAACCGTGGATAGGACTCCTGTACAATCGGGACGTCATGGCACAAGGTGGAGCAGAGCTCCTTCGGTTCAGTAGGGTCCGAACTGATAGGGTGAAGCAGGAGAACCAGTTTTGGTGGCTTCAATCGGCACTTGATAGTGGGTAGTCGGGATAGGGTTTAAGCCTTGGCCGGCTTACATACTTGTTTTATAGTTTTAGGGTTTAGTTTTAAGTAGAATAGGCATGGTGGCACAAAAAAAAATACAAAAAAAATTAAAAAATAAAAAAAAAAAACAAAACAAAAAAAAATTAAAAAAAAAAACAAAAAAAAAATACATGGAATATAAAAAAAAGAACAAAAAAAAAATAAAAAGCATACAAAAAAAGACAGTAAAATATAAAAACAAAAAACGTTAGATTTGCTGCTGTGGTTGTTCTAGTTTTAAGTAGTTTATAGGTAGAATAGGTAGTTTAAGTTAGCTTTAAGTTTAATTTAAGGACCTTATTTTTAGTAGTTTTTAAGTAAAAATAAAAAAGGACCTTGATATTAGTTTTTTTAAATTTTCTAATTAATACAATAATAAATAAAATTGAATTGAAGTTAAAATAGATCTTAGGGCTGAAAGGCATTCGTAGGTAGTGTTATAGTTTAACTTAGAGTGTCCGTATGGGACCATTAAGTTAGTTGTAAGTTATGGATAATTAGGCTAGTTTTATGAATTTTTGTCTAGCTTTAAGATAGGTTAAGAATGAATTAATAAAAATGAATAAAAAAAAAAAAAAAAAGTGCGCTGGACTGTCATGCAAGGGGTCTTGGGTTCAATCCCTGCCTGTGCCACCTTAATTTAAAAAAAAATAATTTTCGCGGGTACTGCCTCTTGCGAGGAATTGACAAATCCTTCAAGAGTAATTCTTGTCATGAAAAAGTGCTTTCTCAAACTAGCCGTTCGGATTCGGCCTAAAATTGTAGGTCCCTTCCATTCCTGACAACAGTACTCGCACACAGGAATGGTTGAGAGTTGTAAGTCACTAGGCCCTGGTTCACAACGGACTGTTGCGCCACCCCATTTGATTTTTTTGAAAAATGAACACAAAATAATTTTTTTTTTCACAAAATTAAATGCTTCATTCATTTTTATTGTCGAAAATCATTTTTAGTTAAGTTTGCGCTTATACAATATTTCAGTGTTTTCTTAAAAATATTGTTGGTATAAAATTTTGTTGTGCATATAAATATTTGTTTTATATTTGATTTTTGTAAAACAAATAATGATTCATTTTTGAGATATCGAATTTTGAAAAAAAAAATTAATATATTTTTAAAAATTCAAAAAAGCAAAAAACAACAGTGACATTTTTGATCAACAGTATAAAAACTTGTTTTCGAGAAAAATTAAAAACAAAATAACGGTTATATGGGTTAGCCTTCTGGAGCCATGCATAAATTCAATTTTTACCAACAATTTTGTATGCTGACTTGTGTTTTTTTTGGTATTAAAAACAAACATCTATGACGAATCAGCAGCTTAAAACCTTAATTTCCAAGTTAAGTCTGTACTCAATCGACCCAATATGGTTTGAGCAGACAGACAAAATTGCATGCAATTATAGTAATTGAAATTCTTTAACTACATTTGCAAGTAATGGAGTAATTGTAATTGAATTATTTTGTAATCATTTTTATTCATCATATACACGTATATTTTTATACATCATACATACGTACAGTGGTTGACACGAATTTAGCACATTGAAAAGAGTACAAGTATTTTTTTACTTTCAATTATTTATTACTTGCAAGTAACGGTTCTTTTTTATGTTGTTACTATGACCACCTTATATGGTAATAAAAATGTGTAAATGATTAAAAAGTAAAATACCGTTTTGCAAAAAATGAAGATTGTTTGTGATTTGCGTTATAGACATAAATTAAGCCCGTTTTGCAATCAAAGAGTGTATTTTTAATTTGTGTGTGTTTTTTTTAAAGAAAATAATAATTTTTGAGGTATGCATTAGTCATGGCAAAAGGAAAATGGTGCCCAAAAGAAAAAAGAAGTCTGATCTTGAAAATAAAGCCAAAAGGGCGGACGGTAACAGACATTACTAAGTTGTTAGAATGCTCCAGGAAGCTGGTTTATAATGCCCTTCGTCATTTTAAAAACATTTTAAACAAAACCCCCGGGCCAGAAAGACAACTACAAATAAAGACAGAATTATTTATAGGTTATCGACCAAGGATCCGTTTAAGACCCCAGTGCCATTCGAAGCGAACTTTCAACGAACTATGGAGTAAATGTTTCCTCAAGAACCAGAAGACCCCGATAAATGAAAACAATCTACGTGGGTGCGTTGCTTAGAGAAAACCGCTTGTATCGAAAAAGAATCTGAAATCTAGGTTACAGTTTGCCAAAGCTCACCTAGACAATCCAATTAGTTTTTGGAAAAACGTGTTCTGGAACGATGAATCCAAATTCTGCCGGTTCGGATCGGATGGGAAAAAATATGTATGGCGTCCAAAAAGCAGGGAATATGATCCAAGGTACACCATTAAGACGGTGCAACACGGTGGAGGCAACGTTATGGTCTGGGCTGCTTTTTCATGGCACGGCGCGGCGTTGGCCCCCTCGTAAAAATTGACACTAAAATGGACCAGAATGGGTACAGAGATATCCTGTTGGATCATATGATACCCTACGCAGAACACAATTTGCCGTTTTTATGGTGCTTCATGCACAACAACGACCTTAAACACACTTCAAAGTTAGTGAACTGTGCCTTAGAGGTGAATAAAATCGACGTTTTGAAGTGGCCAGCACAATCACCCGATCTTAACCCGATCGAGAATTTGTGGAATGGTGTTGAACATCACATTCAGCAAAATAACCAACCAGTTTAACACAATTGTGTCAGGAGATTCAAAATGCTTGGTATGCAATTTGAAAGTCACGATGTGAGGCTTTGGTTGAAAGTTTGCCAAGAAGAATTGATTCTGTACTGCAAAATAAAGGGTTCCCTATACCAAATACTGAGGCAAAATGTTTCTACATTCCATACTTTTTTCTTCTTCCTTAGATGTTAAACATATTTGATGAAGTACTATAAAAACATAGTACTATGTATATGTAATGTAAATAAAATATAACTAATTAAAAAATTAAAAATGCTAAATTCTTGTCCACCACTGTATATTTTAAATAGTTTATAAAAGAAGGGAGGGTTTAGGAAGGAGAAATGTCGGCAAAAACACTCTAGTAGATATACACACTCTAGTATATATACTTCATTATGCTGTTTAGGTCGGAATTTAATGAGCTTATCATATTTTGTCGTTGCAGTTCCACATCCGAAGTAGAAGGGTGTGAATCTGAAAACGAATATGAAAAGCTAAGAGTACTATCGTCAGCGAAACAATGTATTGGATTAGAAGTTGCAGACAGGAGATCATTAATAAAAATGAGAAAGAGTGTTGGAGATATTACAGAGCCCTGGTTCACACCAGCATTTATTTTGTGGTTTTCAGACTTGACTACAACTCGTATTGAACGATCCGAAAGGTAATTACTAATCCAATGAAGGAGGGATTCATGAAAACCGAAAGCACGCATTTTCGATAAGAGAGCCTGATCCCAAACCCTATCAAATGCTTTTGAAATATCAAGTGTAATAATCTTACTTTCTCCAAAACTATGTAAATATTTGTTCCACTGTTCGGTTAACCATGAGATCACCAGTGGACCTATTGCTACGAAAGCCGTATTGTCGGTCATTAAGAAGCTTTCAATCTTCGAGATATTTCTTTATCTGATAATCAGTGTTTCGGTAATTGGACGGCGAGGAAGATTCGCCTTTCTTGGGAATAGGCTGGACAAATGCCGTTTTCCACCGGCACGGAACGAGACCTGAGGAGTAGGACAGATGAAAAAGCTTACGCAGTGGTTTTGGCAACGATGAAGAACACCTCTTCAGAACAATAGCGGTAATACCATCCGGACCAGCAGATTTATGTATGTTAAGATCTTTTAGGACTCTCGCTACAGAACGAGTGCGAAAAAAGATTTGCCCCATAGAATCATTAACTCGCTCAAGTACAGGTGGAGTCATAACACTCACTGGCAGCGTTGAATTGGCGGCAAACTGCCTAGCAAAGAGATTTGCTTTTTCTAAAGAGCTTACAAATGGAGTGTCATTCACAATGAGCGTAGGAACCGAGGAAGAGGAAGAATTCCTCATATTTTTTACGAATGACCAACAATTTTTACTGCCTTTGGGACATTGCAGTATTATTTTGCCGTAAATGTTGGCCATGTACAAATTAGTTAAGTCGAATATGGGCGTTGCAGTTTTTTTCCTCAGTTGGATTGGCTTTAAAACAACGTAAACTTACCTTCTTGACCCTCTTTACAGCTCGCATCGAACCATGCGTTTTCCTTAGGTCTGATGCTTTTAACCCTATTCGGGATAAAAGTTCTCATTCCCAGGAGAATCAAATTTGTGATCATATCAGCGCTGGCGTCAACGTCACTATCGAGGAAGCATAGTGACTAGTTAAAGATCATAAAATAATTATTGAGACCGTCCCAGTTGGCTTTCTGGTATTGCCAAACGGTTCTATTTCTTTAACTGGAGAGTTTTTACACGAGAAATTTGCTGATATGACACAATGGTCAGATGTGCCTGGAGGAGATAGAACACGAATAGTGTACTTACCAGGGTCAGAGGTAAGAAACAAGTCAAGAGTGTTTTCTGCTCGACCTACCACGTCCGATATTCGAGTGGGCTCGTTGACCAGCTGAGTAAGGTGGTTTAACTCAGCGAAGATCTCAGCACACACTCCTTCTGGTGTTGACTGGCCCGAATGTTGAAGCCATGAAGAATTGTGTACATTTAAATCGCCCGTAACAATGATTTCAGTGCGAGGATAGGACAAAATAATGCTTTTAATGGAATCAGACAAAGCATCAAATTCACGAGAAGTTGACACTCTGTCTAGATTGGGGCTTCGATAAAGGAAGCAATAGTGAATGATTTGCTTATTCACGGTGCAGAGACCATATTGTGGCAAAAACTGATAAGCAACATGGTTCCTAAAATATATGGCGAGACCATGGTGGGAAAAGAATAAAGGCACCAAGTTATACCCTTGAATAAAGAATTCAGTGGGATCGGAATCCTCACCCACTTGGGTTTCACTTTTTTTTAGTTAATTTAATTGCGACACAAACTAACCTGTGTAGATAATTTAAGAATAATCTAACCTCATCTAACTCTCTAAAACCTTTACTTACTTACTTACTTACTTAAGGTGGCGCTACAGTCCGGGGCGGACCTGGGCCTCAACCAACAAGCGTCTCCAGCCAGCTCGGTCCCTAGCTAGCTGTCTCCAGTTTCGCACGCCAAGTTGGTTGAGGTCCTCTCCCACCTGGGTGCGCCACCTGAGTCGCGGTCTTCCTCTACTGCGCCGTTCCTCGGGATTGGATTCGAAGACCTTCCGGGCTGGAGCGTTGATGTCCATCCGCTCTACATGACCTAGCCATCTAAGCCGTTGGACTTTGATTCTGCTAACTAGGTCAGTGTCGCTGTACAGCCCGTACAGCTCGTCGTTATATCTTCTCCTCCATTTTCCATCTATGCGTACGGGACCAAAAATCGCCCGAAGAATTTTTCTCTCGAAGCATCCTAAGACGCTCTCATCTTTCTTTGACAGGGTCCAGGCCTCAGCGCCATAAATGAGAACCGGGATGATGAGTGTCTTATAGATGGTGATTTTACATGCTCGAGAGAGGACTTTACTTCTCAATTGCCTTCTAAGTCCAAAGAAGCAGCGATTTGCAAGAGTTATTCTTCGTTTGATTTCAGCGCTGGTGTCGTTGTCTGCATTAATAGCGGTGCCTAGGTAGACAAAGTCCTTAACTACCTCAAAGTTATAGCTGTCCTTGTGACGTTTTGTCCAAGACGTCGTCGTTCAGTGTCCTTTTTTGATGACAGCATATACTTGGTCTTGCCCTCATTGACCACTAAACCCATCTTCTTCGCTTCCGTCGCAATGCTCAAAAACGCTCCGCTGACATCACACTTTGATCTTCCAATTATGCCAATATCATCTGGGTATCCGAGTAATTTGATGGATCTTTGGAAGATTGTGCCTCTAGTGTTGATGGTTGAGTTTTGCACAATTCTTTCCAGAACGATGTTGAAGAAGTCGCATGACAATGCATCGCCTTGTCTAAAACCTTTTTTGACATCAAATGCATCGGTAAGATCTTTTCCGACCTTGATAGAGCAGCGTGCATTCTCCATCGTCATTCTGCACAAACGGATAAGTTTGACAGGGATGCCAAAACTAGACATTGCTCGGTAGAGCTCTTCCCTATAGATGCTGTCATACCCGGCTTTAAAATCGATAAAGAGATGGTGGGTATCGATTTGAAGCTCCTGGGTTTTTTCCAAGATCTGCCGTAGTGTGAATATTTGGTCGATAGTGGGCTTTCCTGGTCCGAAGCCACACTGATAAGGACCAATCAGGTTGTTGACGAATGGCTTCAGACGTTCACATAATACGGCAGAGAGGATCTTATACGCAATGTTAAGGAGACTGATGCCTCTTATGTATCGGGCACACTATGCTGAGATTCCACTCATCGGGCATGCTTTCTTCCGACCATATTTTGCAGATGAGTTGGTGCATGCTCCGTACCAAGTCATCGCCTGCTGCTTTGAGTAGTTCGGCAGCGATGCCGTCAGCTGCAGCAGCTTTGTTTGACTTAAGTTTAGATATAGCTATCTTCACTTCGTCAAGGTCGGGTAGGCGGAATTGTTGATCTGCGTCGCCGAGGTTGAGTGGTTCTATCAATTTGGAGAAGTAATCTTTCCATATTCTCAGCATCGACTGCGGTTCTACTACGATGTTCCTCTGATCGTCTTTACAGGCTGGTACCCTTGGGAGGTTTTTTTTACCTTTTGGTAAAATTTACGAACCTCATTCCTGTTGTGACATCCCTCTATCTCCTCGATCGCGCGCTTCTCATGCTCTCTTTTTTTCCATCTAAGAAGCCGGTGTTCCTCTCTCCTCTTCTGCTCGTAGATCTCGCGAGCAGCTCTAGTCCTTTTGTGCAGCGCCATTTTGTATGCCTCTTGTTTCGCTGTGTGCGCTTGCCGGCATTCGTTGTCAAACTAAGGGTTTCACTGTGGTGGCCGTGTGAAACCTAGCACCTCAGAGGCGGCATCTCTGATGGCTGCAAGGCAATGTTGCCACTGGTTTTCAATGTTTAATGCAGGCAGCATAGGGCTCCTTAAGAGGTTATTAGAGACTTTATCGGCAAAGGACATGGCAGTCTCTTGCGATTGTAGCCGTCTAACGTCGAATCTTCTCACAGTACTTCCTTGTTTAGCTTGGATCGGGATATGCGTAGCCGTACCTTGGCTACAACGAGGTAGTGGTCCGAGTCAATGTTGGCCTCTCGGAATGTTCGGATATCCTGGATACTGGAGAAGTGTCGTGCGTCGATCGCAATGTGGTCAATCTGGTTGACGGTTGATTGATCAGGAGATTTCCATGTCCCCTTGTGGATATTAAGATGCGTAAACTGCGTATTAGCTACCAGAACGTCTCGCCCCGCAGCGAAATCGACCAGCCTGAATCCGTTGTCGGAGGTGGTGTCGTGCAGGCTGTATATTCCGATTATGCCACCAAAGATGTCTTCTCTTCCTAGCTTGGCATTAAAATCTCCTAAGACAATTTTAATGTCATAGCCAGGGCACTGCTCATATGTCTTGTCCAAGAGCTCGAAGAATATATCTTTGGTGTCTTCATCTTTCTCCTCTGTTGGGGCATGCGCGCATATTAGGCTTATGTTGGCGAATTTAGCCTTGATGCGGATTGTCGTGATGCGCTCGCTCACACTGTTGAAACTCAAGACTTTTTGCCAGAGCCTAGTTCCAACAACAAATCCACACCCAAATAGACGCTGTCTTTGTTCTCGGTAGCAGTCGCCGTAGTAGATATCGCAGTCTTTTAGTTTGCGTTTGCCCGGTCCATCCCATCGCATATCTTGGATGGCTGTAATATCTGCCTTGCCGCAGTTTAGGGCTTCCGCTAATTGTTCGGCTGCACGTGGTCTGTTAAGGAACCTAACATTCCACGTACATATCCGAAGTTCGTTGTCCTTATTTCGTTTGCGTGGGTTGTCAACAGTGAATCCGTCCGTATCCGAGGCTTTTTGGTGCTTCGAAACTTAAGGTATTTTTATGTGGCCAGGAAGTCACCCCGACGGCACAACCCCCAACCTGGAGGGCCAGATCCTTAGTATAACTCCAAGGAATGGGAGCCGCATAAAACGCTCCTTACAGGCCTGGGCTCCGAATATGTCGAAAAAGCCCTATAAGGGGTTCACTAAGTAGTTCAACCTTACTGGAACTGTAGACGCCACCGTTGATTCTATCTCGAGAATTCGTCCGCTGCCGCCTGGATAAGGAGAGGTGCCAACTTTCCACTGGGGTTGGAACCCAATCTTCAGTTGAGGTACGGTTCACCGCGGGGAGGTGAGAGTAGGAGTTGATAGACAGAGGTGGGTTTTGAGAAAAACCTGTGGACGCTTGCGTCCTCTTAAATGCACTTGTCTACCATTTGAACCTTTACTTATGCTCCTAATTTATTTGCTATTTTGTAAAAAAAAAATTAAGTGGACAGAACTTATTATTTTTGCATAATCTTTCGTAAAAGCAAATATTTAAACAAATGACAATGTATTGCTTTGTGTATGATTGAAGATTATGTCTAGTACCCCCTCGTCCTTGTTTTTTTTTTAAATTGAAACTATTATTGCCCCTGCACATTTTGGTTTATTTTAACAACTTTATCGGCGGGCGACATGATACATTAAAAACGCTTCCACAAGTATTTTCCCATTAAATACAAACAACAATAAACCCTCAACATTGATTAATTTCCTTATCTCAAAAAATTAAAAAGAAAAAGAAGTAAGGCTTCTTTTGAATAATAAATTTTGTTATCAAATAACCTTTTTTTTTAAATTCAATTGAAATACAAACAATTACTCTAAATAAAAAATAATCAGAAGAGGTGTTCCAAATTTGAGCAATATGCATACACTCAATAGAAGCAACAATAAACTGTTATCTGCTGGACTCGAATAATGTTTATTTAGCAAAAAGCAGAATACCCTCAATTCCTAGAATAGATTCATAAAGATTTCGATTTGTTATCAATCAATTAAAAACCTAAAAAAAAGAACGAACTCTTATCAGAAATACAGCAACAAAAAATATAAATAAACAAAATAAAAAAGCATTATTTGGTGCTAACGGAATAATTATTATTATTATTAATTAAATAATTTATTTAGTTACAAATTTTATTTTTACTATTTGTTTTTATATATATTATTTTTATCTTCTCCTTCTGCGACTTCTTCTACTGTTTGCGGTTCATCTCGTTCTTCGAATTGAAAGAGACGTTCTTTTATATCTTATTGTTTCCTTCGCGCTCTTCGTGTGCCTAAAATTAAAGGTTTCTTTTATAAAAAAAAATTACGAATGTCTTCATGCCGCTTTAACTTCTGGGCTAGTTAAATCCTCTTTCTGTTTCTGTTTTTGCTTCTGTTCGTTTTCTTGTTTTTCTGCATCATAATCCTCATCATCATTATTGCTATGGATTTCTATTGCTTCTAGGGCAGATGCTGCTGCAGAAACGTCCTCTTCAACAACACCATTTGTCACCACCACTACCTCCTGCGCCTGCGCCTGCAGCTGCTCTTGCTCCTGCTGCTTGGTCTTTTCGGCACATATTCGTTCCCATTCGGCGTGCTCCTTGTAATACTGGTAAACTGGAATGACTATGACGGATATGTCGTCGACTGTGGCCGCTGCCTTGCTGTCCGCCAACCGCCAATGACCATATTCGTTGATCTTGCCACGAGCTTTCGCCACCAACTCCTGTGCAACCATCGTATATCGATGCTTCTCAGTGGGATACATTGCCAGGGTCTGGAACACAGTCTTGGCAACGACATCGTTTTCCGAAACATCCCAAAGACCATCGGTGGCCATGACCAGAATTCCATAGTCGCCGTCTTCGTTATTCTCCCCCGGAATGGACACGATCTTGGACAAGTCACGGCATTTTACCTCCGGATGTGGCGTAAGGAAGGGCTTTATCAAGGTTCCCGTGTTCATTGCTAAGAGATCATGGTCACCGAAACCGCGGGTGACGCCCAGTGTGCCCAGCAGACGACTCCGCTTGCCTTCTCCCGTCACCACTGGCATGCGCAGATCCTCGCGAGTGATAGTCTTGTACACCCATCCCTCGGTGTTGCCCTGCCTGCAGAGGATCCGCTGCCCCAGGTCCCTGACATGAGGTCGCCGAGCGTACTCCATGGCAATGTATTGCCTTCCTATCAGCTGCGGCTTCAGCTGAGCGGTGTTCATCAACCTGCGACGCTCGGTCTCCGGTGTGTGGTCAAACGAGAACGGGACTGGGAACACCTGCTTAGTGTCCTCGTCATTTTCGGCGCCGCCGTTAAGTACTTTAGGTGTGGCTCTCTGGCAGAGGACTCCCCGACTGTCGCCAGCGTTCGCCACAAACATCTTACCATAAATGAACAACGTGACCAGAGCAGTGCAGCCACCGGCGTCACGGTACCACAATCTATCTTGGGCGATGAGGGCGTCCATGTTAAAGAAGGCACTCTCTAGAGCGCCAACCACCAGCTCGTCTTTGGTGACGGTTTTGTAAAAATGACGCGGATGAGGCAGTCCCTGCGGATGCACTGCGCCGTTCTCGTCCTCTCCGCGTGGCAGCAGCATGTCTATGATGTCGACCAGCTTCTCGTGAAGAATGAGATGGAACTGGTGAGATGCGGCTAGCGCAGCCCCGTACCCAGCATGCCCGTCGAAGATGCCGAAATAGGTGTACGGCAAGTCGGGGTGCTTTTTCGAGGGATCCGACAGAACTTGCCGACAGAAGGCAGCCTGGTCCTCGTTCCATTCGGACTTGCCAGAGTTCACACACTCGGCATAGCCAGTGCCAAAGGGGAGTATGGAAATGTCACGGGGCACGATTATCGGACGAACATTATGATCGGCGGACGCCTTCAACTCGTCTGGAGTGAGCAGTTGCAGAAATACCGGCCTAGCATAATTAAACTTGTCTATGAGGCACCTCTTCGCGTATGGCTCATGGCCATCGTCGCCGTGCAGAGAGGGCAGAGGGGGCAGCATAGAGCGATTGTCCGGCACAATTGCAGTCAAAAGGCGATTTCTCATGTTTACAAACATTTCCCCGATAATTGTGAAGTTTAAGGCTCAGTGAATAGAATTTATTGTAAACAGCCACGTCGCCGTTGTCGTCGTCGTCGTCTTGTATTACTAATCGTATTTTTCTCTTCGATTTTGTTTGCTGAAAGATTTTCCTTTACTACTTCTTGTTTATTTGCTACAACAAAGAAAAAATATTTCACATCGAATTTATTCAATCGTAAAGTTGAAAAATCACTAAAATTTCTTACTCACGTCGATGGAAAATTATTTAATTATATAAGAATGTGGATTATTGAGCAAGAACATGCTAATTTCTTTAAGAAATTTGATTTTATTTCGTAGAAGAAAGAAAGTTTTTAGTTTTGTTATGGCTGGGATATGATTTATTTTTTCTTTATTTCTCACTCACTCACTTTTCTGATTTCGTTTTCTTTTTCTTGTATTTCATTTTATTTTTGCTTGTCAATGGAAATGGAGAATGTCAAATTGAATTACATTGGGTGTGTTCGTATGTTTGGTATGAAAAATGACATCAGAAAATATCCCAATTGGGATATTTTTGTCTGTCTCATGTGAATTGTAGTAGATTTGGAGTTTAAGGTGCAAACGCATTTTCGCAATGATGATTCTGTACATCATGGTCGACAAATTAAGATTAATATAAAACAAATATTTTATAAAGGTTATTTAAATTACATACTTAAACAACGCAGTTGTTTGCAAAAAGTTTTAGAAAAAGATTTGTTTGTTTATGTTTATAGCAAAATAAATAAACTTGAAATAGCGAAGCAGACTTATTACGAAATGTTACTACTAAAACAAGGTTCTTGCAAAATGACGTTTAGTTACACCAGCGTAGAAAGTGATTTAGCTAAGGAATAAGCAAAACTGCTAGAATTTTTTTTAGAAATACAAAATTTACTGTTAAAAAATTAAATTTAGATACAACCAATAATTAATTATAGATTTTTTAAATCTTTTGTAAAAAAAAACAAATTTCTCAGACTTGTCGCACATTTTAAGCTAACAAACAATTCATTCTTGGTAAAAGTCACTTTTTTCAGTCCACTTTCTTTATTAATTGATAATATTTAGGAAATGACTAATCGCTATTAAAAAAAATAGTAACCTTAGTGAACTAATTCGAAATAAGTCTTTCTTATTGATAAGATAGGAAAAAGAAAGTTTCTTAGCAGAAAGCAAAAAGATTATTATAATTTTCATAATAAGCTTAAATAACTTCAACGCATTGCTGGATTGCATATTTTTCCATGGTTCACATTGAATTTATCTGAAATTGAGAAATGTCAAATAAAAAGCAGAACAAATTTGACATTTAGGTGTGGTTCACATATAACATCGGCCCTCAAAATTCATCCACTCTTTATTTTTACACTTTGAAAAGTCAAGCCTTGAAAAACAATTTATTAGATAAATAGGAAGTCGGCTAATAATAATAATAAACCCGTTATACTATGTTTTCAACTGTTGTAAATCAAAGTTTGAGCGAAGTAGTTTAAGTATAAATCTCGACAGTTAAGTGAACTTTATATTTAAAATCGAGATTTATTGTAATGTGCTTTTGTGTTAAAAATAATTTTAATGGACCAATTAATTTTTGTAGAACGATTTTTGACTAATATTTTGAGAGTTTATGATACAAAAACTGGCATTTCTAACAATTTTTTTTACAAAGAACATACTTACTTTTGAAATTTAAAACAAATATCTATTATCAACAAAAAAGAATCATGAAATGAGTGCGTTTCGCAAAACTAGGTGTGTTTGATTCAATGAAACCCTCCAGCTAAATAGATTTATAGTAGATTTATTTAAAAAATTATTTGAAAAAGATTTAAATTTGTATACAAAATTTACTAGATTTAGCTCAAAATATCGAAAAATCAGGACTTTTTAAAGCATATATGAGCTGCAAAACTATGAATAAACTAGCCCTTAGACAAAAATCAGCTACTTAACTTGATCTACAATTAAAGCCTCAAAGTATAAATTTCTTTATATAAAATTTGGTTTAAAAGTACATCTGAAAATTTAAAGGCTGAATAACCTTGGATCAAAGATAACATTGTGACTAAAGTAGCGTTTAATGCAGCCTTAAATTTAAGTTTAATGTAACCTTTACAAAATAAAGCCTTATTCTGTATTTATTCCTTTGTAGTTTCCGTTTTAATTTTAGTTTTCGGTTAGTTGATAGTGAGGGTTAATCGTACTTCTAAGTTCGTTTGAATTTCGAGATTCTATTCGTCTGACTTTGTTAAGAGCAAGTCATTTTTAATCAAAAATGATTGCACTTGTTAACCAACATTTTTATAAGCAGTATTTAAATGAAGTTTAAACTTGGTTTAGGGTTGATATACATATGTGTTGAAAATATGTTATATCCTTAAACCACGGTTAAACCTCGGTTAATTGAACCATGGATTAACTTTTGAAGAATTATTGAACTAATGGGTCTTTATGTCTTGCATTTTGGTGAGTTTAAGGAAGTTCAAACATTTTTGTTATTAATGTGGATACCTACTTAAACCTCTATTAAACCTAAGTTAAATTATGAAAATAGTCAATTATATAAACATGTTGATACAATTTTCTAAAAGTAGTATATGGCACATTTTCTGAAACTATGACAAAGGATTATAAATACACTTTTATATGTGTTTGGGTCTCATCCTCAACAAATTCTAGTAAACCTTAAAATGTTTAATAATTCCTCTATTATAACTCTTTTGCAGAACCTCCTATGATGACTCTATGTACGACAACGTTAAAAGTTCCGGCTTGCCTGTCGACAATGAAACAATAGAGGAGTATATCAAAGCAATGTCCTTGTCGCCTGGAACAAATAATGTAACACATATTCTGTTAAAGTCTTTTTCTGAAAAAAAAAAACAAAAACTATTATAACCCTCATACTTTCAGTTAATCAAAAAGGAACAACTGGCTCCGCAACTCATGTATCCAACAATGAAGCCATCGGGTTCATCCAAGGCTGCAACCCTGCCATCGCGCTCAGTTATCTTAATTCCAGCATCCCTGAGAAATGCAGTAAGTATACCTTGTACTCGTATGCAGGAGGCCTACAATCAGAGTAACCCCATTCCTAAAGTCCCCATTCATCGGTCACTCGCGATGTTTGTCGATGTTGGTACTTTGTAAAATGTAAACCTTCCAACATTAACCATCAATGGTGTGCTTTGTAGATCCTTTTGTTTTCCGCATGTCCCATCATCGCAGCAACAGTTGTTCCACCCCATTCATGTTCCTACCTATATATAGTCATCAATTATACACGCAATTTAAATTGACACAAAAACCAAACAAATTAAAGCGTTCTACCACTCCGTTACAGCTTCTGCCGCCCACACAACAGTCGATGACACAGTTGATGCGACCTCCACTTGGTTTGCCACCACCCTATCCCATGTTGTTGCCTCCAGGTGCGACACTACCTCCACCGCCGTTGCCACCATTGGGCTACCGTTGTGGTATGACACTGCCATATAAACGTCCAGGACGCTTCTATGCATCACATCGTTCTCAAATACCGTCGTCTGCTCGCCAACAACGCTACCATCCGCACCCGCATCCTCATCTACATCCTCATCCGCATCTGCTTCAACATCCCCAGTCCGAGATAAATGGTCGTCATTCCAAGTCAAATCGCAGGACGTGCAACACCAACAGCGACATCGACGACGCCAACCGAGGCCGACATCAACATCAACATCAACGTCGTAAATCAGACACCGATGCGGACAAACGAAAAGCATTCACCTACACTGGACTGGACAGGAAAATAGCTGATAGTTTCCTTGCTCGGCAGGAGCAAACTAACAGGAGTCATATTGATTATTCATCATCTGCGGATGCGGAGTCCGGCCGGAATGAATGTCACAACGTTGACGACGTAGCTATGTAGTGCCATCAGGCACGTCCTCGTGCCTCTGCCTAGAACGTATTTTATGATGTTGTGCTGTATAGTGATGAAGCTATAAAATAGGTGCTGCGAGAATATCCAATCAATGCAAATGCGGTTTCATATTAAACGACCGACCGTTCGACCCAAGCGCTGCGCTAGCATCCGTTTTGCAGGTGCTATATTAAATTATCCTTTCCGTTTCCGGACAGAGACTACCAAGCTCTTTTATATTATATATGTAAATATCCATTTTATCTCTCTCCACATGTGTATTATTCTTATCTAAGCTTACGAATTATTAATTAATATATGTAGATACATTTTTATGTCCATAATAAATCTGTTCATTCATGTAATATTGTATACAGTATCTAATAATGAAACAAAATGATTATAATTGTGCATACAATAAAATTTAATTACAAACAAATTGAGATGTATACAGAGACAGAGGTACAAAGTGTGAACGTGGACATGGACAAGCTCTGGATCTGGAGGAGGATGTTATATACTGAAGTATAGTTTTAGGGTGACGATTTAAGGTGTGAGCATGAGGTGAATTATCTAAAAGTCTTCATCACTATGGTGCTCCTGCTTGTTGGCTGTTTTGGGACGCATCGGTAATTCACTGGCGAGCTTTGACAAACTAATTTCATCATCTGTGTTCAGCTCATCTGGAATGCAAAAGATAATTATTACTCTCAACTTTCAGCTCAGTAGATACTTCTACATTTTGTATCTAGATACAATGTACATTGGGCAGCACTGTATGTATGTATGTAAGTAGGTATGAGAAAGTATTGTCATTGAAATTGAGATTCTTGATTAAGATAATTGACTGGCAGATTTCAGTTAAAAATGCAAATGCGGTCAGATGAAATACATACACTGAATAGATTATAATATGATATTGGTAATGGAATTAAACAGTTTTGTTGTTCATACTTTTGTAGGAAGAGAACTATCTATAAAGGTTTAATTTGTATTGTTTTCAAGAATTTTATTACATATGTGATTATTGTTGCGATAGTTTTTAATATTAGCATCTAAAGTTTTAAAGAAATTAGCCGCCTCCCCCTGAAGTTGTGAGGGATTTTATTTAAATACTGAAATTCTGAAATCAGTTGGGACAGTTTAGAAACAAAAATCTATCAAGAAAGAATTACACTTGCTGATTTTTTAAAAAAAAGAGGCTGGGATTTGTCGTCTGTCGATTTGTCTTGCTTAAAAGTTTGTCTATATGTATCAATTTTTACCAAATTTGCGTACTATTTTTTGTAGATTTTTATATAAAAATTACTGAATATCGAAAACAATATTTTCTGTGAATTAAAATAAGTTTGAAGCCAATATTTCAAATTTTTGAAAAGATGTTTGAGTCGAAAATCATTTTTTACCAACTTTTGTTAATTTTTTTCCGGTTTTTAATTTTTTGTAAGAAAACTGTCAATTCGATTTTTTTCAAAATTTTATCGAATATTGGAAACGATATTTCTTATAATATAAAATTAGTTTGAAGCCAATATCTACAATTTTTGAAAAGATATTTGAGTCGAAAATCAATTTTTACCAACTTTTATACATTTTTTTTTAGGTTTTTATTTTTTTTTTTTTAAAACTGTCAATTCGATTTTTCTCAAAATGTGTCCTATTGTTGAAACGACTTTTCTTATAAGTAAAAATAAGTTAGAAGCTAAAGTTTTGAAAAGATATTGCAGTCGAAAATCATTTTTTACCAACTTTTGTTAATTTTTTTCCGGTTTTTAATTTTTTTGTAAGAAAACTGTCAATTCGATTTCTTTTAAAATTTTACTGAATGTTGACAACGGTATGTTTTGAAAGATAAAAGTAAATTAAAGCCAATATCTCAAGGTTTTGAAAAGATATTTGAATCGATATTCAATATTTACCAACTTTGAGTAGTGTTTTTTTTAGAGATTTATTTTTTGTAAAAAAAACTGTCAATTCGATTCTTTTCAAAATTTAATCGAATATTGAAAACAATATTTCTTATAAGATAAAATTAGTTTGAAGCCAATATTTCAAATTTTTGAAAAGATATTTGAACCGAAAATCAATTTTTACCAACTTTTGTTAAATTTTTTTTAGGTTTTTAATTTTTTGTACAAAAACTATCAATTTGATTTTTTTCAAAATTTTACTGAATGTTGAAAACAATATTTCTTATAATATAAAATTAGTTTGAAGCCAATATCTACAATTTTTGAAAAGATATTTGAGTCGAAAATCAATTTTTACCAACTTTTATACATTTTTCTTTTGTAAAAAAACTGTCAATTGGATTTTTCTCAAAATTTGTCCTATTGTTGAAAACGATGTTTCTTATAAGTAAAAATTAGTTCGAAGCTATTATCTTAAAGTTTTGAAAAGATATTTGAGTCGAAAATCATTTTTTACCAACTTTTGTTAATTTTGTTCCGGATTTTAATTTTTTGTAAGAAAACTGTCAATTCAATTTCTTTCAAAATTTTACTGAATGTTGACAACGATATGTTTTGAAAGATAAAAGTAAATTAAAGCCAATATCTCAAGGTTTTGAAAAGATATTTGAATCGATATTCAATTTTTACCAACTTTGAGTAGAGTTTTTTTTAGAGATTTATTTTTTGTAAGAAAAACTGTCAATTCGATTCTTTTCAAAATTTAATCGAATATTGAAAACAATATTTCTTATAAGATAAAATTAGTTTGAAGCCAATATTTCAAATTTTTGAAAAGATATTTGAGTCGAAAATCAATTTTTACCAACTTTTGTTAAATTTTTTTTAGGTTTTTAATTTTTTGTACAAAAACTGTCAATTTGATTTTTTTCAAAATTTTACTGAATGTTGAAAACAATATTTCTTATAATATAAAATTAGTTTGAAGCCAATATCTACAATTTTTGAAAAGATATTTGAGTCGAAAATCATTTTTTACCAACTTTTGTTAATTTTGTTCCGGATTTTAATTTTTTGTAAGAAAACTGTCAATTCAATTTCTTTCAAAATTTTACTGAATGTTGACAACGGTATGTTTTGAAAGATAAAAGTAAATTAAAGCCAATATCTCAAGGTTTTGAAAAGATATTTGAATCGATATTCAATTTTTACCAACTTTGAGTAGTGTTTTTTTTTAGAGATTTATTTTTTGTAAAAAAAACTGTCAATTCGATTCTTTTCAAAATTTAATCGAATATTGAAAACAATATTTCTTATAAGATAAAATTAGTTTGAAGCCAATATTTCAAATTTTTGAAAAGATATTTGAGTCGAAAATCAATTTTTACCAACTTTTGTTATTTTTTTTTAGGTTTTTAATTTTTTGTACAAAAACTGTCAATTTGATTTTTTTCAAAATTTTACTGAATGTTGAAAACAATATTTCTTATAATATAAAATTAGTTTGAAGCCAATATCTACAATTTTTGAAAAGATATTTGAGTCGAAAATCAGTTTTTACCAACTTTTATACATTTTTTTTTTGTAAGAAAACTGTCAATTCGATTTTTCTTAAAATTTTATCAGATGTCAAAAACATTATTCTTCGTTGCACAAAATTGTTTTGAAGATGAAATCATATTTTAGTCGTAACATTTTGGAGGTGACAATTTTTTTTTCAGTTTTTTTGATTTATAAAAAAACCGTTAAATGGATTTTTCCCAAAAATATACTTCTTTGAAATCACGTTATAATATACTATATAAAATTTAATTCAAGTTTCTAGCGTTTTTGGTTCCTAAGATATTAAGGGTTAACCAAAATGTTCACCTTTTTTTCAAACTGCTATGGTAAAAAAACCACCCACGCAATTTTCTTGAGAGCCCTTTCTGCATCTTTCTGCCTTATTATCTGTATAACAAAATTTATTTGAAATCGATATCTCTTCTGGTTCTTGACCTATGGACGACGAAAAAACGTCGCACGCACAGACATCTTTCTAAAGACCTGTTCTTTCGACCCTGGGGGCTTCAAACGTCGAGAAATGTCAAAATTTTCAATTTGACAAATCGGACCCATTACAATAACTTCCTATGGGAAGTAAAAAAAAAGGTAAGTATAAGCTCAAGTGACTAATTGTGTTATCGTTCTGTTGTCACCAGAAAATTCAATTATAGTTTATTTAAGCCACTACATCTTAGGAATTAGGAATTGGCATTATTTCTCTTTATGTATGTCTTAAGTTGCAATAAAGTTAAGAACATACAAAAAATCATCATATAGCTATTCGATTTTTGTACGTGAATTATGGAAACACTCTTTATTCAAAGCATGGTTTTAAGTTGTTATTGTTGGCATTTGACACCTGTGAACCCCAGCTGTCATTTTAAATGTCATTATATTAATTTCATTTGGCAGTTTTAGGCAACAGAAAGACTTTATTTCAACGCAAAATTTTTCAGATGTTCTTAATTTTATACTTTAAACTTTACTTGACGATCTTAAATCAACGGTATTATACCAAAAAAAGTCCTTGCAAAATGTACAAGTCCATCATAAGTTGTTTTCTGTGTCGTAAAGTAAAAGTCGTTAAATATTCCTTTTCAAATATGCCAAATAACCCTTTTTACAAAACTTTAAATAAAACTGTGAACTAAAAAAATAACTTACAAAGTTATGAATTTCATCTTTCAGTTGAACGAGAAAACATAACCATCTGACATTTTAACATAAGCAGAGTAGAAAATAAAAAAATCACAGACAACCTGACATTTTGACAGAACTACACTTGATTTTAGGTCTGTTGGGTTACTCAAACTTCGTACATCGTCATACGACGCCACCAAACGTTTCATGTTTGTCAAATCAAGAAAATTGCTTCTACAAGAATTTCTGAGTGCAAGAAGCTTAGAAGCTGTCAAAATTTGCCAACTACCATTTCTATCATTGTCGCTTTCATTTGATTGTTTCTTTTGTGGATTTTCACAAATTAAAAATGAAAAAATTATGTAATTTCAAATGCTCTCCCAGAACATTGCAAAACGTAAGGCACAAATTCAACCACCCCCCTCTCCAAGATAGTTCTCGATGCAATTTCTATCCGTCTGCGTCTGTTGCAAATGAGTCCACGTCTAAATCATCTATTGTTTTGAAAATTTTGCTCAGTTATTATTGAATAATTTTCATACTCATTGGATGTCAACGAATCGAAAATTTCCGACACCTGAGTTTTAAAATAGTTTTAAAAGACAAATCGGTTTTAATAAATAAATACAAATTTTACACGTCACACTGACGTCAATGCTTTGTGGGAAGTTGTACTCTCTCTGAGAGAGTTTCCCCTCCTTTCAAACATTTTTCGTGTTACAAAAGTAACCAAACAGACCTTTTATTATCTAATTTTTCAGTCAACTTAGCAATAAAGTGGCCATAAGTTTTATGGATTTTTTTTGGCAGCTGGCAAATAAGATACTAAAAAGGTAAGGCAAACCTTTAAGTACCTTATGGTATCTGAACCTGAACATTCACCCTTATCATCACAAGCCCCGACGTAATAGATTCGCACTATGAATCCCGAAAAAAGGTACCATAGCTCCGTTCGTATCGAAAAATTCTGCTATGAAATTCGGAGGTCTGAAAAGTGGTATCACTAGCCCCGAATGAATAGTAAGTTTGACAGATTTTTCTACGAACAGATTTTTTGTAGGAGCAATTCAAAAATAGACACAACAGTTTTGTCTACCAAAGTGAATGGATACAAATTGACAAAAATGTAAGTTCAAATACAAAATTATTGTGAAAAATAATTGTTTTTTAAAGGTCCAAAAAAGTAATTACAAACAAAACACAGTACCAAAGGCTATTGGATTTGCTCCAAGAAAACCCAGAAATTGCTCAAGGGTACACAAAAGCAACAAAAGAGGAAGTCGCCGCCTTTTGGCATAAAGTAAAAGAAGAACTAAACAGCCTTGGTCCACGTGTAAAGGATGCCAGCAGCTGGAGGAAGGTACATTTCATTTACATAATGCTGCAAAATGGTCCGTTTAAAATCTCTCTTTTTGTTTTAGCTATGGCTAGTAGAAAATAAAAAAGAAATCAAGGTTACAGGTGGTGTAATGAACAGAATGAATTGTCATTATTGTCAAATGGATTAAATGCATCATTTAAAATTTTCCTTTGTATTTTTAATCCGCGTTTTTGTTGCAAATTTTCTTCATTTATTGCAAAAATAGCGATTGCAAATGAATCAATTTTAATAAATACACAAACAGCAAGATCCAAGATTAAATTTCAATTTTGATTTTCACATTTTGACGTTTAACAGCTGATTCCGAATGTTCGAATAAAAGGTTTCTGTGTGGCAATGCTTTTTCACATTTCGTTCGGGACCTATGATATGAATTTGTTCGTATTCGTAGCGGAACGAAACGTTTTGAACTTTGCTACGAGGGAGCTTGTGATAAGGGTGACTAACTCAAGCTAATATAACTGTAAAACTAATTGATATTCTGAAATCAACCCGCTGCCACACCCACTACTACGTTTGAATTAGAATTCAAAAAATATACATTGTTTAATTTCTTTTAAAATCACAACTTTAAATTTTACACCAACAGTATGAAATTTTCCACAAATTTGTCGTTTTTTTATGATTTTAGAACTTGTCTTAAAAAGTTGAATGGCTTCAAGTTTAGCAGTTTATGGACTTACCATACTTCTGTCGAGAGCAATAATAGGAAAATTTAGTAGATTTAATTTTGTCTCTACACTAAAGTTAACAATATTACTTTACTGGTCGGCATACTTTGACGAAAGAAAGACAATCTCAATTCTCAATTTCCAAAAAGTCTGCTTAAGCTAAAATATGGCAATGACGTATAAGTTTCCGTCAAAGAAACCATTTTCATTTCCCCTCCCAGAAATGCGCTTTGGCTTTAACCTAAGCACTTAACAATACTTTTCATAAATTTTGAATAAAAAATCATTATTTGGGTAAAATCTTTCAAACAACTTATGATTACGAATGCTAATTTTACTTACAATCTTCGCCACCAATATCAATATCGCTGTCAGAACTTCCTAGACTACTGTCCAAATTATCTTCAGAACCCCCCAACATACTGCCAACAACCTTATGACGTCCAACTGTTGTTCCTGTTCTTGGTTTCTTGCGTCCAGTTGTTGGACGAACGATGGTTGTTGTATTCGTTAAATCTCTTGTATTTTTATCCATCCCCATGCCACTGTTAGAACTACCCCCTATCCCCTCAGCTTCATTGTTCATATTGACCATTAGATCTTCATCTCTTATAAATGGCATATTATCATCGAAGTTTCCATCAAACTCTTCGTCCTCATCATCAAAATCTTCCATCAGTCCCTCAGGCAAGAAGTGCATAGAACTTTCTGCTGGTTTCTGAATTGGTGAAGAAATTTGTCGTCCTGCGGTTTTCTCACTTCGAGCTGTTATCTGGGCTTTAAGGGCATCTCGACAGTGGATTCGTAGGAAATATTGTTGAAATAATTCCTTTAACTCGATTTCGTATTGTTCGAATTCTTGCAAATGAGCTGGGCGTATTTTTTCCAGAGCCTCAAGACGTTGCTTGGTTCTCTCTAATTCAGATTTTTTCCTTTGTAATTTTGTGCTAAGGGCGTTAAATTCAACCCTCGAACTTTCCAACTGAACTCGACTTGATTGAAGCTTTAATTGTGCCACTGATATAGCATTCTTCAAAGATCGCTCAGCACTTGAGATTTCCATTGGTCGATTGGCTTGCAAAATTCTCGACTCCTTATTGACGACTTCCTTCGACAATAGATCATACAAAGCCGCTCCACGATTTGTCAAGTCCGACGAAAGTTCTCGTGCTCTGCGTAAATCATCGATTTTATCACCAATATCTACTTGATTAAGACTTCTAAAGTTCTCATCATCATCGTTGTCTTCATTTTTATGTGATGGCGTTATTAAGAGCTTTGTAATCTTTTGTAACTCACCGGCAGTGGCTGCCGAAGAGGCATATAGTTTTCGGGGATTCAATTTAATTGAAGATTTTGTGACGAAAAATTCCGTTGCTGAACGAATTAGAAGAATTCGTTCGGCTTCACTTTCTGCACTTCCAGAAAGTATTGTTCCAGGTTCAAGGAGACTGGCCAGCCATTGGAGTATTTCTGAGACAATTCGAAAACTAGCCAAACTTCCGTAGTTGCTGCACAAGGCTTGCAATGGGAAAACCCGAGGAAAACCCAAGAGCTTAAGATGTTCTGATAAATCTTTAAAAATATTGAATGTCAATCAAAAAACTCAAATATTTGAATATTTTTGAAAGAATATTTACCTCTGACGTCCTTAAATGACATTATTGTCGGTTTTTGGCAAACGAACTAAAAAACAAAACATTTGGAAAATTCCTACTTAAGAAAAATTCTATTGTTTGTAGTAGGAAAAGTACCATAGCAACAATTTGCTCGAAATATTTTTCTTAAGGGTGAATATAGGAACAGGATAAGGTAAGGGTGTTTTTGATTCCGTTGATATTGTGACCAAATATTGAGGTATAACCGTTAAGTTATTTTGTTTTCACTGAAAATGAATTGACATCAAAATAAAAACATATTTTCAATACAATTTCAAACAAAACTCTTTTGTTTACTTCTTATTTTCCTTGTCCACACAAAATTCTCTTAAAATATCATATTGAGAATATTTTAAAGAGAAAGTCTTTTTTAAGGAAAATAAGAGTGAAATAAAACTCGAACGTTTCTGATTAGGAATTCATTCTTTTGAAATCGAAATAATTAACATTAATTTTATGTTTCTTCAATATGAAGTATTTTAAAAATATGATGTGATAGTCTTTTTTAGACTTTGAACTGGATTCGATTGAAAATGTTGTAAAAGCATATGGCTTAAGGTTTCTTCATCAGTTAGGGTATAAAAGGTTTAACTCTAAACGGTTTCGTTTTAAATATCCTGCCTTAATGAGAAGTGTCACTCTTGAGGCTGTCATATTTTGACATTTTACAAGTAAAAACTACACTACACCAAAAAATTGCACGTACAGCAATTGAAAATAAATAGGTTTCCCTTACACTATGAACTTCCTACCACAACTCTGAGCTTATTGACTTTATTTGATAAAATTATAATGTATAATAGGAAATGCAACAAAACTGCAACAAAATGTTCGAGTTTTGCCTCATGGTTATTTTTCACCGTTAGTAGAATTTTGCCAGGAATGTCAAAAAATTGCTCGTACATCAATCAAATGTTTTTACACTGTTTTATTCTCTAACAATTTGGAAATAACGTTTTTTTTTGGTGTATTGATGTTTTCAACTGTTTTTTATTTTAATTTTGTGAAGTTTATTTTGAAAATGTAGGCTTCTCATAAAAAAGAGTAAGAAAACTGATTTTTAAAATAAGAAACGACGGAAAAAGTTATGCTGAGATATCGTCAACTATTGGTAAACCACGGTCTAAAGCTCAATATGTATTAAAAAATAATTTGAAAAATAAAAGCTTTAAAGTGGCCTCAGGAAGAGGTCGAAAAAAATTCTCATATGGAACAAAAAATTGAAAGAATAGTCAAAGCTGATCCCAATTTAAGTGCTCCTAAAATAGCTGCTGACATTCAAGCAAATGATGGAATATCGCTTTACCCTCAAACTGTTCGGAACTTTCTGCATTCAAAGGGTCGCACGGGACAAAAAAAAAACTTTAAATAGGAAAGGTTTCAAAATGCTTGAAATATCCGAATGCATACGTTTCGAAACCAGATGATTTTTGGAAGATGTGTTACACATTGACGAGAGCAAGTTTAATGTCTTTGGGTAGGACGGTCGCAAATTTGTGTAGAGGAAACCAAACACAGCATTAGATGTGAAGAATTTGCAATCAACGATGAAACATGGAAGCGGCAATGTTATGGTCTGGAGAGCTGTGGGGTCCAATGGTGTGGGAAATTTAGTTTTTATAGAAACAACAATGGATAAAAACAAATATTTAAAAAGTTTAAACAAAAATTTGAAAGCCAGCGCTTTAAAAATTGGCCTTAAAGACGACTTTTTACTTGTGCAAGAAAACGACCCTAAACATTCATCAAGGATAGTAAATGAGTGGCTTCTCTTTCATGTTAAATCGCAATTCTCCCCAATGCCCAGACCTTAACCCCATTGAACATCTTTGGGATTATTTAGGAAGAAAGGTCCGAGAACAAAAAATAAGTAATAAAAACCAGCTAAAAGCCGGTATATTGGAAGAATGGAACACAATTTCGCGGGAAGTCACTTCAATCTAGTTCTCTCTATAAAGAATCGCCTTCAGGATGTTATAAAAGCAAAAGGTTATCAAACTCGCTACTAAAACTTACATATATAATAATACATAGTTAAGTTTTTTATCACTGTACGTGCAATTTTTTGAAATTTGATTTCCTACTTTGCATTAGTTATTGCATTTTTTTGCTTCATGAAGATTGTACTAATATATTTTGTTTTGTTTTTAATTAATAAACAATACCAACATTGAAAAAAAATGGTTGAAAATCTGCTTTTCTTTAAATACCTTAGCTATTATTTTGAAGAATCACCTGTACGTACAATTTTTTGATATAGTGTTCATCATTATTAAAAGTGCTGAACATTTCGGAGTCAAATTTCAGAAACTAAACCACTTTTGGGTCGTCGTTAAGCATACGCAGTTGTTGTGGCCGATATCGTTTTCTATTGTTGATGGCATAGCTCTTTCCTTACATTAAATAAACGTCTATTCATTTCTCTTGTAAAATATTCCCTATGTTTATTGTTTGAATATACATCCACTTACTGGAAGACCCTGTAGGATTTATGTCTTGACTTCTTAAATTTAAGTTCTCTTAGTTTGCAAGTTTATTTCACTTTCAGTTTTCATTGTTTTTATTTGCTTGCCATGACATTTCTCTTAGTTGAGTATACCTTCTTTAAAATTTCTCAAAAATGCAACATGTGTTTTTTGTTATGGTATCATTCTCTTCAACCCTTAAAGTCAAAACCTGAAGAGGAATGCTTTTGAAAGGACCAGAAGCCTAACATACAAAGCCCAACCTCAAACAAGACACACAGAATAAATACTCTTTCTTAAATATTCGTAAATGTTGCTAGAACTAAACAGTGCTGCCAATGCTTTTGTAATTATCTTGTTTTAAAAATTGTCCAATTTAAACAAAACTTTCATTTCATGTATTTCTGTTTCTGAATTAAGTGTAAAATTAGACGTTTAAGCATTTTTCAGAAGCATGAGCTTAAACTTGAAAAAAAGGCTGGCAAGCGACTCGGACTGATAACTTCCCATCCTGTCTGTCGATTTGTCTTGTCCAAAACTTTAACAAAATGTTAATAATAATATTTTGTGAGAGATAAATAATTTGAAGTTAATATCTTTTCTTGTTCACCTAAAAATTGAGTCGAAAACTGTTTCTTTTTAGGTTTTCGTGCTTTGTTAAAAAAATCTTTAGTTGAATTTTTCTTAAAAATTTAACTAAAAATTACCAACAATATTTAGAAGATGATAAAATAAGTTTTAGTTCAAAACCTATCTTTGTTAGTGAGATTTTTAGTGGAAAACCAAATTTTACCAATTTTAGTGGCATTTTTTTTAAAGTTTTTATTTCTTATACAAACAAATGCAGATTGGATTTTTCTAAGAATATTTAGCACAGAATGAAATCATTTTGAAGTCAATATCTTCATTCATCCACGAGTTATCAAGAATCGATCATCTATTTTTACAAATTTTGGATACTTTTTTGAAGGTCTTAATTATTAGAAAAAAAACTAAGTGTCGGATTTTATAAAACTTTACTAAATGTCAAACACAATATAATTTATGAAATAAAACTAGTTGGAAGTCAATATCTTAATTTTTTGAAAAAAATATTTATTTTTTTGTAAACAATACTGTTAATTCAATTTTTCGAAAAATGTTACCAGTTTTCAAAAACAATATTCTTTGTTGTCATTTTTAAATCATTTTTTGTTCTTTCACTGTCAATTAGATAAGTGCGTCAAATATGATTATAAATTCAAAAGGTAAAAAACACTCCAGTGTAGATACAAATTTGTATTCAGATAAAATGTTGTGTACCTAATTGTACGACGCTTTATTAAATGCAAGTTTTAAGCATGATTAAAATAGGAGTTTTTACAATCTTGAAAACAGACTTCTAGATTCAAAGTAAATCAGCTGTTAGGGCAAAATGAAGAACTTTTTTCTCCTTTGTTTCTGCTTAAGTTAACTTACGCCGGTTCACCTTTTGCTCACAGTTTTAAAAGAGTCGTTATATTTTCAAGAAGTCCCTACCTACCGTAGGTAGGAGCCGCAGCAGTCCGTTGAGAACTAGGGCCTAGTGACTTACAACTCTAAACCATTCCCGTGTGCGAGTAATACTGTCAGGTATGGATGTAAGCAACAGTTGTATGCACTTTCATGGCAAGAATTACTCCTGGAGGATTTGCAAATTCCTCGCCAAATGCAGTACACTCAACTTTAGATGGCTCAGACAGGGATTGAACCCAAAACCCCTGGCATGACAGTTCAACGCATCGTTTAAACCGAGAAAATAATTGAAAACCTAAATGCAACTTTAAAAAATAAAAAGTAAAATGAACAAAATGGAAAAAATGATAATGCGAAATAGTAAAGTTTTAAGCATTTTTAAGGTTGTTTTTTTTTGAGACTTATAACTTATAGTTTTTAAGAAGAAACAAAATGCATGTAATTAAATTTTATGGCCAAAAATGTAGCATTATTCAAAATAACAAATTTCGCCCCTATGTTTTAAAAATGATTTTGGGCATGTACTTTTTCCGTATAGGCCGCTTTAAGCCCGTATGTCTACAATTTATTACTCACTGAATATTCCCTTCCAAGATGTCAATTGTCTTGATCTTATTTGCGTAGGCAACCAAATTTACACAACATTACAAAAAAAATAGTCTAGCTGTAATAAATTGAACGATCTTGGAGGTCACGTTACAGGGCCACGACATAAGATACTGCGCTCACCAAGAGTTTGCTTAAATAAATTGATTGTTTTAGCGGAAGCTTGACATGTAGCGCTGTCTGTTCGTAATAAATATATACGATTTGTAAACGCTGTTTAGCAGTAAGTCTATCTACCTACAAAATGGCAAATAAAACTGATCATAAATCAAGTGACAGCTGTCAAAAAGATAAATTCAGAAAGTAAACAGATAGGCACTCATCAAAAGAATTATTGAATTCTAGGCCCAGAACAACGTTATTTTATTAACTTCCCATAGGAAGTTATTGTAATGGGTCCGATTTGTCAAATTAAAAATTTTGAAATTTCTCGACGTTTCAAGGACCCTAGAGTGATAATAAAAGATTTTTAGACAGATGTATGTGCGTGCGTGTGTACGTATGTACGTCCGCACGTTCGCGACGCTTTTTCGTCGTCCATAGCTCAAGAACCAGAAGAGATATCGACTTCAAATAAATGTTGTTATACAGCTAATAATGCAGAAAGAAGCAGAAAGGGCTCTCAAGAAAATTGCGTGGGGTTTTTTTCACCATAAAAAAAAGGTGAACATTTTTGTTAACCCTAAATATTTTATGAACCAATGAGGCTAGAGACTTCAATTAAATTTTATATTATATAATGTAACGTGATACAAAACAACTACATTTTTGGAAAAAAATCCAATTACCGTTTTTTTTATAAATCCAAAAAAATGGTCACCTCGAAAATTTTACGAATAAAAAATGATTTCATCTCCAAAATAATTTTGTGCAACGAAAACTTAAGTTTTTAACATCTTGTAAAATTTTGAGAAAAATCGAATTGACAATTTTTTTTTTAAATTAAAACCTAAAAAAACATTAATCAAAGTTGGTAAAAATTGAATTCGACTCAAATATCTTTTCAAGACTTTAAAATTATGGCTTTCAATTAATTTTAACTAATGAGAAATATTGTTTGCAAAAATCGAATTGACAGTTTTTTTTTTACAAAAAATAAAAACCTAAACAAAAATATTAATAAAAGTTGGTAAAAATTGATTTTCGGATCAAATATCGTTTCAAAACTTTGAACTACTTTAATCTTTTTTTAAAATATTGTTGTCAACATTCAGTAAAATTTTGAGAAAAAATTAATTTGACAATTTTCTTACAAAAAATAAAAACTTAAAAGACAAATTAACAAAAAATGGTAAAAATTGATTTTCCACTCAATTATCTTTCAAAACTTTGAGATATTGGCTTTGAACTACTTTAATCTTTTTTAAAATATTGTTGTCAACATTTAGTAAAATTTTGAGAAAAATTAATTTGACTTAAAAGACAATTTAACAAAAGGTGGTAAAAATTGATTTCCACTCAAATATCTTTTCAAACATTTGAGATTATGGCTTCCAGCTAGTTTTAAGTTATAAAAAACATTGCTTTCAACATTTGGAAAAAATTTGAAAAAAATCGAATTGACAGTTTTTTTTACAAAAAATAAAAACCTAAACAAAAACAATACTAAAACAAGGTACAAATTTACTTCTGACTCAAATAGCTTTTCGAAAATTAAAAATATTGTCTTCAAACTTTTTTTAGTTTCACAGAAAATATTGTTTTCGATATTCATTAGTATTTTTTTTTTTAAATCCAACAGTCCGTTTTTTCATAAACAAATAAAATCTACAAAAAATAGTACGCAAATTTGGTAAAAATTGACGTTCAGTTCTTGATATCTCTCAAATTCATTTCATTCATCTAATTAGTAAAAATTTAAGAAATGCTACTAAATTTGGTAAAAAATTGTTTTCAATTAAAAATCAATTTAACAAAACCAGATTTTCAAACTAAATTTTTTCTTTATATGAACATATTGATGGTAATTTTAAAAATTGTAAGAATAATTCAACTAACAACTTTTTTAACCCAACACGAAAACCTACAAACTTTTAAGCAAAACAAATAGACAGACGGGATGGGAAGTTATCAGTGTGGGTCGCTTCTCAGCTTCTTTTTTATTTTTAAAAACGCAACGCTTAAAACAAAATAAGCATAAATCAAGTGACAGCTGTCAAATAGACTTACTTCAAGAAAATTAATAAAACAAACAAACGTCATTAGAAACTATGAATTCTAAATCTAAAACTGTCTTTTACTTATGAATCAATTTTTCACCTTTAAAGAAAAAGGTTTCACTTCGTAGTCATTGAAATATTTTTTTCGAAAATGACATATACAAAAAACTTCAGTTAAAAAAAGTTTCGCTTTAATTTTTTTGTTTGAAAATCAAGCATTTAAAACCCAAAAGTCAAAATATCATTTTTTTTCATACCTTAAAACATAAAAGAATATAAATTTTTGTAGAAACTTAAAAATATTTCCCCTCGTCTTGCAACACTAATAAAAACCCTCCTACAAAAAATAAGAATTACCCAAAAACGACCACTTGAGATTATTATACACACAAGTGGACAGCCAGGCCAGAGTCAGCAACAACCAACAACAACAACAACAAAAATCAGTCTCGACAACACAGTGTAGCTGTAGTGTACGTATAGCAGCGCCAGGCCAGGCCAGGCCAGGCCAGCAGAGCCGATACGATACGATAAACCAAAAGCATACAAAACCAAATGAAACCAAAAACTGAACTGCGCTATGTTGAGAACGACTAGAAATCGGAATTCGTGTTTTTCTCACCAAGCAAGGTTGCTCAGATACATGTTTAGTTCAGTTGAATTTTTGGTGTCGTCTTTGGTGGAGCGTTCGTTTTTAATATAAATCTACTTTTATAAATTACACCTTGCGGTAGTTTAAATTTATTTACATCAAATTTTGTTTTTGATTTCAAATAAATGATACAAAATAAATCAACTTTTGGTTGCTCTTTATAATCGTCAGCGTCTCGGTGATGGTCTCTAATCGGTTGCACTTATAATCCGGCAAATGCGCTAGTC
Organism: Eupeodes corollae; assembly: GCF_945859685.1. Lineage (NCBI taxonomy): Eukaryota > Metazoa > Arthropoda > Insecta > Diptera > Syrphidae > Eupeodes > Eupeodes corollae. The sequence goes on along the minus strand of NC_079148.1, from coordinate 24,075,866 downwards.
TCACTTTAAAATAGAAGTTCAACTTGTTCATGACTTCTTTACTTATACCCTATAGTAGATAATTTTAATTTATTTAAACAAAAACAAAAAATGTAGACAAACAAATGTTTTTTCTTTTAATTCCTTTCCCATTCCCTCTCTTTCTCTTTCTCTCTTCAATAAAGTTGTTAAAAGTGAATTGAAGTGAATTTAATTTAACTATCTACTACCTACTTCGCTAATCATTCAAACTTAACTTGAATTCAAAAAAATAAAAAGATACAAATTGAATTTAAAAACTTTATACCCTGATTTGTACATATTTGTATCTGGTTGTTATTTATTGTGGATTTCCAAAAAGTAATCAATTTTTGTTCACTTCTGGTGTACCTAGTTCGGTGAGTGCGAATGCGAATGTGAGTTCAGCTTCAGCAGATAATATACCTATAGAGTGAGGATTATCCCTCGGAAGCAGCAGCACCACCAGAGCTAACACCAGAACCATCAGCAGCATACAGTACACGTGTTCTCAAAGTTTTTATTTTTATTTTTATTTTATTATTATTTGTATTTCGATTGATTCAACTGAGTCGTTTCTAGTGCAAGAAAAATACACAAATGTACAAAACATGATCTAAATATCTTTAGATACTTCACATAGATACATTTGTATCTATAGTTCAGTGTAGTGTAGTGTAGTGGTTGTTTTGTTTTTTTTTTTTTATTATTATTATTTATTTATTTATCTTATGGTGGTGCATCTAGGTACCTATCCATTGTATCTGTGTTTTTCTGTTTTGTGTTGAGGATTTGTTAACTTTTTTGTATCTTTTTTTGTTTTTCTTGTGAATTTTATTTGAAATTCTTGTTTTCTTATGTCTTTCAATTTATAGAAGTGAATGCAAAAATAAAACTTCAAGCAAATTGAAGGAAACGAAGCTACGAAGAGAGTATAATACCCTATATGAGTTAAAAAAGGAAGTGAAACACTTGTTTTTGTGTTATTTCCGTTGCATTATCTGAGAATGTGAAGTGTGTCTAGTGAATTTTTGTTTTTGAATAGAAAAGTTTGAAAATAGTTAAGAAAAAAAAATCACTTAAACTCCTGGTCCAGCAATAACAGAAGCTGCAAAAACAACAAATACAACAACTTTAACGCCTTCGTCTTCATCTCTTTTATCTTTTAAAAAGTCAGTCAGTCCGGACTCCGGCTGATGGCTGATGGCTGCTGGTTTTGGTTGCATGTGATGTGGATTTTGTATGCGATTCTGTATGATGGTTCACTCACTCACTGTCACTATTCTTCACCGTTAAAACACACAACAGACCGTATTTCTATATAATGTTGCTGATGCTGGAGCAATAAACATAGTGTGAGTATATGAGTATAACTTTTGGATTTGCTGACTTTTTGTTTATATTTTCAGTTTTATTTTATTATTTTTATTTTGTTGTGTATTATTTCTCTTTCTCTCTCTCTCTTTTTCATGACAGTTCCATCTGAAAAACAGGTTCTTATGATAATAGTCAAAAAGTCTGCAATAGATATAAAGTTACAAAGAAAAATAGCGTGTGTTATGATGATAGACATAGATAGGGTTAGCCTCGCGGGATTGTTTAGTTTTTTTTTTTTTTAACTTTGCTATAATTTATTTAGATTCGAATGCGAAAATCGGATTTATAAGAATCGACAATTATAGGAACTGGAAATTACTATATTTGTTCATTTTGTTGTTTTTTTTGTATTATTTTTGTTAAACAGCTGATGATGTGTATAGATATAGAGAAACGTAGAGGATAGAAAAGCTTGATAAAGACGATGATGGGGGGCGGTGGGTGACGTAATTTCACCACAAATGGAATTTTATTTGATTTTTGTTTTCGTCATTGGATTGAAGTAATGTGTACTTTCGTATTTACTCTATTCGTGTCTAATGTCGCTTGGATAAAGTTGTTTTTTATTTTATTTTGTTTTCTATTCTGTCAAGATGAAAGGAAGACGAAGAATAGGTATATAACAAGAGAACAAAAAAATCATTAAAAAATTACTGAAAAGGACGATAGGGAGAGAATAACAAAAGGACTTTTTTTTGGTTGGATGGAATGCCTATTCTATGTTGTTTTTTATTTCTGCCAGAAGGAATAGAAGGAGTATATTATGTATGTACATGTGTATGTACAAATGTATATGTATAATAGCATGAAATGAGATTTTGAGTAAAAAATAAGAAAAACAACTTAATGAGTTTTAAAGGCAAATAATATGATTTATGGGTAGGGACATACATTTCAAAGTAGTGAACAACAATAGACTTTAAATGGGAAGGAAGAATAGTAGGTGCAGCGCTATCAGGAGCTTTGACCGAACTTCATTCCACCCGACAACAAAATCTCCCTTTTCTTTTCCCTCATTATATGAGTTTCACGGGAAAAAAAATCATGTTCGAAAGATTCCCCTTATCATAAGTATTTAATTCTCGCGAAATGTGAGACTTTATACAACGTTAAGATTTAAGTTTTTCCACGAACTTGTCTAATGTTAAAGTAAATTTATTAATTTTCGTTTTATTTTTAAATCAATAAACCCTAAGTAAGTGAAATGGTCTTGCGGAAAATGCAAGGAAACACTGATATTGCGGCAAATTTAACAACGGGTAGAATTCCGAAGTATTTTTTAAGGCTTTTGAAATATTTAATAAAGCGGCAAGAGTACGATAACCTAGGCTAAACATTGATAACAGTATTTTATTGAGCGGTCAAAAAGAAACATTTTTAACTTCCCATAGGAAGTTATTATAATAGGGCCGATTTGTCAAATTGGACATTTTGACATTTCTCGACGTTTTTAAGGTCCCTAGAGTAGAAATAGAAGATTTTTAGAAAGATGTCTATGCGTGCGGGTGTACGTACGTTCATATGTCGGTATACGTCAGTACATTCGCGACGTTTTTTCAGTCGTACATATCTCAAGAACTAGTAGAAATTTCGACTTCAAATAAATTTTGTTATGCAGATAATAATGCAGAGAGATACAAAAATTGCATCGGTGGTTTTTTACCATAGAAATAAAAAAAAATTGAAAATTTTGGTTAAACCTTAGAATCTCACAAACCAATAACGCTAAGGTCTTTAATAAAAATGTATATTATATATTACGTGAAAACAAAGAAATGTATTTTTGAAAAAACAATCCGATCAACTGGTATTTTTGTAAATCGGAAAAACTAAACAAAATATTTGTCACTTCAAAATTTTTATGAACAAAAAACGATTTGGCAAGAGTACTATAACTCAGGCGACAATATATTATAACGGATGTGTATTATTTATTTTATTAGGTGGCGCAACAGTCCATAAAGAACCAGGACCTAGTGACTTACACCTCTCAACCATTCGTATGGGCGAGAAATGTTGTCAGCGATGGAAGGAACCTACAGTTTATATGCCGAATCCGAACGGCTAGTTTTTGAGAAAGCACTTTTAATGACAAGAATTACTCTTGGAGGATTTGTCAATTCCTCGCAAGAGGCAATATCCGTGAAAACTTCTTTTTTTTTTAAATTAAAGTGGCATAGGCAGGGATTGAACCCAAGACCCCTTGCATGATAGTCCAACGCACTAACCATCACGCTATGGGTACTACTACTACTAAATACTAACGAATTTGTTTTTGGTAATTTTTAATTTTCTCAAGAACTAGAAGACATAAAATCATCTAGTTTTCAGTTTTTGATCAAAAACAAATAAGAGCAATGAATTCTAAAAAAAACAACAGTAGATAATTTTAAAGTTTTGAAAAATTACACCTTAAACCTTTAAACAACAGTAGATAATTTTAAAGTTTTGAAAAATTACACCTTAAACCTTTTTTTAACTTTTGTTTGCACAATTTTTGAGTTTAAAACAATTTTTTTTTTAACTATGCAACGTTTTGACTTGATTTAAAAACAAGCTAATAGACAAAGGTCTTGGCTTTACAAAAATGTATAAAACTTAGTTGTACGTATTGCCAATAGTATTTAATATTTTTTTTCCATTTAACTTACATACTTTTTTAAACTGCCCTGCCGTCTAAATGGGGGAAGATAGACCCCTTCCCATAGTACAAAATTCTTGTTTTTAACTGTTCTATATAAATCCATCATTAAACTTTGTCACCTGAGTTATCGGTTTCTCCCCAACGATTTTATCTCAAACAAATTTTGTGCAACGAAAAATAACGTTTTTAACATCTGGTAAAATTTTGAGAAAAATCGAATTGACAGTTTTTATTTTATTAAAAATAAAAACCTAAACTAAAAATATTACTCAAAATTGGTAAAAATTGATTTTCGACTGAAATATCTTTTCAAAAATTTGAGATTATGGATTCCAACTAATTTTATGTTACAAGAAATATTGTTTTCAACATTCGGTGAGCTTTTGAAAAAAATTAAATTTAGAATTAAAAAAAAAAAATAATAAAAGTTGGTAAAAAATAATTTTCGATTCAAATATCTTTTCAAAACTTTGAGATATTGGCTTTAAAATAAAAAAATAAGCAAAATATTGATGTCAACATTCAGTAAAATGTTGAGAAAAATCGAATTGACAGTTTTTACAAATAATAAAAACATAAAAAAAGCATTACTTAAAGTTGGTAAACATTGATTTTCGACTGAAATATCTTTTCAAAAATGAAAAATATCGGGTTCAAACTTATTTTATATCACAGAAAATATTGTTTTTGACCTTCAGTAAGTTTCTTATAAAAATCCAACAGTGTGTTTTTTTTTCATAAAAAAATAAATTCTACAAAAAATAGTACGCAGATTTGTTAAAAACTGATGTTCTTTCCTCGATATCTTTTAAATTAATTTCATTCATCTAATTTGTTTTTGTTTATGTAGGAAATAAAAACTTTTAAGAAATGATACAAAAAATGCTGGTAAAAATTGGTTTTCGACTAAAAATCTCGTTAACTAAAATAGATTTTGAAATCTAACTATTTCGTCATATGCAAAATATTGTTGCTGATTGACGCATTTTTTAACATAATTCAAGTGACTCCTTTTTTAACAAAACACGAAAAACGTACGAACCGTTTAAGAAAGACAAATCGACAGAAGTTATCAGTGTGGGTCACATCCCAGCATCTTTTTTCCTATGGGAGCTGGGGTCTATCTCCCCCCGTCAAACTTTTGGAAAAAAATGACAAATTGAAATGAATATTAAAAAGGAGGCTGGGATGCGACATACAGTAATTGGAATACTTTCCATTCCGTCGGTCGTTTTGTCTTGCTTAAATTTTAACAAAATATTCGTAACAACATTTCTTGTGAGATAAATAACTTGAAGTCAATATTCTCCTATTACTTGAGTCGAAAACATTCTCTTATCAGTTAATTTACCAACAATATTAATACATAGTTTGATTTCAAAATCTATTTTTTGATAACGATATTTTTAGTCGAAAATAAATTTTTACCAAGTTTAATGCCAAAATTTTAAATTCGTCAAATCGGACCGATTACAATAACTTCAAATTGGAAGTTTTAACAAATCTAGAAGTGTAAACTAACATAATCTTGGCGATTGTTTGTGATATCCTCTTTAAGAAGTAACACGGCCATTAAGCTTATCTTGCAAATTTGTGTCGAACGTTAACCCGTGCTATTGAAAATCAAAATCGTCCACATAATTATGTTTCAATTCCGACAGTAACAAATCACTTGTCATAGTGCAGAAGCTCATCCTTTTCAGTTCCTTAGAGGCATCAGCCTCACATTGATAGACTTCCGCACTGAAGAGGATTTTGAATGCAAATATGGATCATTTTTTTGTTTTTTAAGGACCGAATCAGCGAAATATTTGCTCTTTGACACTGGACATCTGTTAACTGAACTGTAAGAGAAAAGGCCTTAAGAACTATTTTTTTAATGAAAAATATCATGTTATGTCGTAAATGAGGTGCCAAATACAAAAGATCGTTGAGGAATTAACAAACATGGATTTTCCTCAACATTTTAGTTTATACGACTACAGCAGCAATAACTAATTCATTCAATTCATTAACTAATATTCACAAGTCAAATTTTTGCACCAGTTTCAATATTGTCGAAAACGTGCATTACGACAATTTAAAAGTGCCTTATTTATGCCAGCTCTGATTTGAAAACTTTCGACTTTTTTGCAATGAATTTTTATTTACTTATAATCAATTTTAACAATTAAAAACCACATTAAACCACTGCGTAAGCTTTTTCATCTGTCCTACTCCTCAGGTCTCTGTTTGAGCGGATGGAAAATCTATTCCCAAAAAAGGCGAATCTACCTCACCGTCTTATTACCGACCGATTGCACTTACGTCCCTTCTTTCATGCTCATGGAAACGTTGATTAATTGTAAGTTTAAGAAATATCTCGAAGACCGAAAGCTTCTTAATGACCGACAATACGGCTTTCGTAGCAATAGGTCCACTGGTGATCTCATGGTTCATCTCACAAATCTTTACATAGTTTTGGAGAAAGTAAGATTATTGCACATGATAGGGCATCAGGCTCTCTTATCGAAAATGCGTGCTTTTGGTTTCCATGAATCCCCCCTTCATTGGATTAGTAATTACCTTTCGGATCGTTCAATACAAGTGGCATTGGATGGATTCAAGTCTGAAAACCACAAAATAAATGCTGGTGTGCCCCAGGGCTCCGTTTTATCTCCGACACTCTTTCTCGTTTTTATTAATGATTAATCCTGTCTGCAACTTCTAATCCAATACATTGTTATGCTGACGATAGTACTCTTAGCTTTTCATATTCGTTTTCAAATTCACATTCCTCTTCTTCAGGATGTCGTCAAAAATGCCGCAAGATGTTTGGGTTTTCTAAGGCGATGCAAAAAGTTTTTCTCCCCCTCTGATCTGGCTGTTATTTACAAGACTTATAGGCGTCCAAAGCTTGAGTATAACTCCCATATCTGGGCTGGTGCTCTTGCAACTTACTTAAGCCTCTTGGATAGTATTAAACGTAGAGCATTTAGATTGATTGGTGATATTACCATCATAAGATCATTTACGTCACTTGAAAATCGTCGAAATGTTTCTTGTTACAAAGATTCGTTCTTTAGCCGTACTATGCGAATGTGGAATGCCTTGCCACACTCTGTCTTTCCCAGCTATTGCAGTTTTCAGGAATTTAAAACCAATTTGCATCGACATCTCCTTTCAACCCCTCTCTCCCTTTCCTAGAGCTCAGACTGTGTCTACATAATAAGGGGTAGTATCCCTTTGAGTGTACGCTTATTATAAAAAAAAAATGTTGGAGCGTGTATTTTCCCATTTTCGGTAATGGCTATGTTCTTGTCTCAAAAATTGACAGCTTCAAAAGTGACAATCATCTTTATTGGAAAACCTTTATTCTGTTTAACGTCCATTTGAAAATCTGTATTGTAGTATCCTCTCGATTGTCTCGATTGCTCCAAAGTTGGTTAGACCTTCAAAATAAAGCTAATTTTACAGGTATGGAATTTTTTTTACAGTTTTAAAAATAGAATATTGATAAAGTTTAACATTTAAAAGATAACAAATAATAAATTAATGATAAATATCAGACAAATTAAATGCAAAATTCACGTGTATTAAAAGATTCAATCGAATAGAATAAAACTTATAGACTTATAACTTACGAACTTGGACTTGTAAATAGGAAATACCACAACATATAAGCATCTAGATTTTACTTATCTGCCTATAACTTTCCTTTCCTGAACATAATTTATTATTTTCTTAACGTTTACCTAAACAAATGCTAGAAGCTTTAACCCAACAGAACTTAGATAGTAAGTATATAGAGGTTTATTGATAAAGTTGAAAAGACACTTAAACCACCTGTTTAGAAATTATTTGGTTTTCTTTATAGTGGTTGAAATGTAGACAGGTACACAAGTTTGTCCTCTTTCTTGGAATATCTATGGAACTTAATACACATTTACAAAGGCAAGAAGCCATCATCGTCAGTGCCTTCAGGACATTATGGGGTGGTTGCAAGGAATTTCGATATTTGTGTCTGGTTGATTGATTAAAATGACCTACTTATTTAGAAATACCATAAACATTGGGTAATCCTTTTGTCGGGTTGCTTATAAAGTAAAAGTTTATTTCGGATTAGGGTTATAGGTAGAAGAACCCACAAGAAACTCCATTAAACTAACGTTTATAGAAGCTCCTGACGCAATCAATAGTAACGTAGAGTATTATAGTTATTTAAGAGACTATAATAATATTGTTTGTTTCATAATTATTTACTCCAAACTTTTTCCAGCGTGTTGACAGTTGATTTAAGAATTTTTAAATTTTACAAAAGAAAATCTAAACTTTATCTTTAAACTTAAGAATTTAAACCTGCTAAATTTTAAAAGGAATGCACTCATTCATAAATTTATTGGGACCACAACCAGAGTATCCAGATTTTGACAGCTATATGTCACTGGCAACTTTGACAGTTGCTGAAAGATTACAATTGAACAAAATAAGCCTGGGATTATAAAATTGTCTCTTAAATTGAAAGTTCAATATTTGAAACGCTAACAAATTGGGTTGTATTTTTGTGCAGGACTTTACATTTTCTGAAAGAGAACTTTCAATAGAATTTAGTATATGACGTTGAATAACTTTACGGATTCCATCCTTAACATTTTCAATTCCTTTACTTGTCCCAAAAGAAAAAAGTCTAGTAATACTTGTCTTAAGATCTCGAGATTTCCATGCCTAATTGTAATCACGTCTTCGAGAAACAACAGGATCAGGAAACATTTCCTACCAAGTTTTATGAGATGACATAAAATTAAAGTCAATGGCACAACATTTTTAACAACTATTGTTATGGTTTTTACCGTTTACAAGTTAGCAATTTGCTAAATATTTAGCAATTTAGATTTTAAATCTTTCTTTTCGTTTTAATAACTAGAAAATTACTAATTGGCTTTTATTACAGAGCGACCATTCGAACATGTCTAAAAAGTGACAGTTTGTAAAAACAAACAAAGCAAATACACTTAAACGGACCTGTTAATGGTAATTCCCATCTGTTGACTGTTCTTATAAGAATAAATTTGCAGGCGTCCTATAGATTTAGCTAATTTAAAGTGGCCATAACGTGATTTGAACTTTTGGTAATTGTTAAGCAAAATTAAGTTAATCTACTTTTAAGTTCAGTAAATTGTTAAAAATGTCCATTTTGGAAATGGGCTAATATATTTTGCGCCAATATCTTTCTAAGTAACCTAAGTACTAAGGAAATAATAAATCTTCCAAAATTAATTCTTGTGAATCTTCCTCTTGTTCTTTCTCTGTTCCAAAAAAATACTTGAGTCCAAAAACAATATTATTTTTCTAGGTGTTACATTTTTTTTTTTTGTAAAATTACTGTCAATCGTATCTTTCTAAAAAAAATTACCAGGTGTTAAAAATCATCAAACAAACATCAATTTTTGTTTTTGATTTGTTAAAGAAGTGTTTTCTGATTTTTCAAAAATAAATAATAATCGTGCATGACGTCCAAATTTGTGAAATGAAATTTTACTGAAATCAATAGCATTTCATGAGATATTTGGGGTATTTCAAGGCCACACAAAGATTTTTTTTTAAATCCTTTTGAGCATCTTTGTGTCTTAGTGGCCGAAATTTCTAAATATGGCTCAAAAAAAAGATATTTAGACAGGTAAAATATGTAACTTTCAATGGAAATATAATTTCAATCTGGGGTGAACTCGACTAAGGTGATTGTTAATAAATGACAGTTAAAATAATCGAATCGGATCTGTGTAAGTTGATAGTCAAATTGATACCTAAAAAGATGTCATAACAAAATTTAATAGTCATTTTCCTAAAAATATGACGTTTCTGAATAGAGCTGCCAAAAATGATATTAAAACACAGCCAATTTGTTACTTTTAGTTAGAGTTTTTATAGGAATCATTTTAAAATGTCACCAAAGCAACAATGAATTGTGACAATTCTAATCTGAAATTGAATTGTGTTGAATCATCATACACAGACGGAAAGCTTACTTTCTTACTTAAGGAAGCGCTACAGTCCTGTGTGAACTAGGGCCTCACCAACAAACTTCTCCATCTAGCTCGGTCCCTAGCTAGATGTCTCCAGTTTCACGCTCCAAGTTGGGGGAGGTCACTTTCCACTTGTGCGCGCCACTTGACCCGCTGTCTTCCTCTACTGCGCTGCCCCGTGGGTGTGGATTCGAAGATTTTCCTGGATGGAGCATTGGTTTCCATGCGCTCTACGTGACTCAGCCATCTTAGTCGTTGGACTTTTACCCTTCTGGCTAAGTCTACGTCGCTGTACAGCCCGTACAGCTCGTCGCACAGCGCACATTACTTTGTCTAAAACCTTTTTTGACATGGAAAGGTTCTGTTAAGTTGTTTCCAACCTTTATGGTGCAGCGTAAATTCTGCATGGTCATCCTGCACAAACGGACGAGTTTGGCAGGGATGCCAAAACTAGACATGGCTCTATACAGCTCGTCCCTGTAGATGCTGTCATATGCGGCCTTGAAATCGATGAAAAGATGGTGGGTTTCGATTTGGTGCTCTTGTGTTTTTCCAGGATCTGCCGTAATGTGAATATTTGATCGACTGTGCACTTTGCTGGTCTAAAACCACACTGATAAATACCTATCAGGTTGTTTATGATGGGCTTTAGACGTTCACATATTAAGGCAGAGAAGATTTTATAGGCGATGTTAAGTAGACTAATTCCTCTATAGTTGATGCAGTTTAAAGGGTCTCCTTTTTCTAGGATCGGGCAAAAACAATACTGAGGATCCATTCATCGGGCATGCTTTCTTCCGACCATATCTTACAGATAAGTTGGTTCATGCTCCTAACCAACTTAACTCCAGCTGCTTTAAAGAGCTCGGCATTCAAGCCCTTATTAGACTTCAACTTAGATATGGCAATCTTTACTTCGTCTAAGTCGGAAGGACGGGATTGTTGACTTTCGTCGTCCATGTTGAAGGGATCATTCTGCCTGACAGCGCAATTCGGTTCGTCGTCACCGTTACACAGTCTGCAGAAGTGATCCTTCCATATCCTCAGCATTGACTGCGGTTCCACTATGATGTTTCCACTTTCGTCTTTGCAGCCTTCGGTTCTAGGTTTATGTACCTGTGAATTTCGTTTCACCTGTTGACAAAACTTTCGAACTTCATTCCTGCTGTTGAACCTCTCAACAACTTCGACCACACGCTTCTCATGCCCTCTCTTTTTCCTTCTGAGAAGTCGGCTTTCCTCTCGCCTTTTCTGCTCATAGAGCTCATGAGCAGCTCTCGTCCTTTTATGCAGTGCCACTTTGCGTGCCTGTTGTTTGGCTGCATTTGCCTGCCGTCATTCCTCATCAAACCAGGGGTTCCTTGTTGGTGGTTTCTCGAAACCCAGCACATCAGAGGCAGCTTCTCTGATTGCATCTTGGCAATGTTGCCACTGGTTTTCGATACACTGTGTTGGCGGCAGAAAACTTCGAGAGAGGTTACTTGTAACTCGGTCGGAAAAGGATTTGGCAATCTCTTGCGACTGTAGCCGTTCGACGTTGTACCTTCTCCCAGCATCTCCCTGTTTTGCCTTGGGTCTGGAAACCCGAAGTGCTACCTTGGCTATAACGAGGTAGTGGTCCGAGTCTAAAGTTCGGACATCCATGATGCTGGAAGCGTGTCTGGCGTCGATCGCAATATGGTCAATCTCGTTGGCGGTAGATTGCTCTGGAGAACTCCAAGTTCCTATGAGGATTTGAGGTGTGGAAACGCATAGACGGAGAGCTTAAAAATTAAACAGTCCCTAGTCAACCCTAGGCCTAGTGACTTCTCTCTCCATTTTTGTGCGCGAGTGCAGGGATGGAGGGAACCTACAGTTTATATGCCGAATCCGAACGGGTTATTTGAGAAATCACTTTTTCATGACAAGAATTATTCTTTGAGAATTGTTCAATTCCTTGCAAGAGGCAGTACCCGTGAATAAAAATTTACGTGGCACAGGTCGCATGACAGTCCGACGCACTAACCATCATGCCACAGCTACTACAGACGGGAAGCTCGGTGATAGGCAATTTGACTATTAAAAATGTAATAGTCATTCATCACCTTAGCGCCGATTCCACCCCTGAATCAATTACCGAACCTTTTTTTTGTTGTTGATTTTCGATACAAATCTTTGAATAATTTCCACTCACTATCTTCGTGTATCAGAAACTATCTTTCTCTATAAATAAATAATTAGGGTTTCGTATGCATTTGAACAATTTCCTGCTTTTAGTTATTTTCAGCGCTATTAAGCCAATTACTATTTTCTGTCATTGATGTATAGCGTTGCATTTTCAAACGTTAAAGCTTCCTCGTGTTCATAGTGTTTGTAGTGCATCTAACCGAAACAGTAGTTCTAGCAAAATGTGTACTTGACATGCACTGTTGATGGGAAGCTGTTCTAAAATATTTGTCGTTTTTTTTTCCACAAAACTGCCTTCATCTTATTCAGTACAGAGGTTTAGAGAGGTACCTCGCTCTTGGAACTGAAATGATGTTAATTTTCCCGAGTGAAATTAACATAGTTTTATCTGTGAACTTTATCAACACGGAAACATTTATTAAACAAAAACGTTCCAGTTCCAGTGTTACACATTCATTCCACCATCAGATGATATAAGAACAAAAATTATGTAAACATCTCTAAATTGATTAATAATTTCCAGATAAGGGTAGATTTTTATCAAACAAAGAATGCATCTTATGAGTTGTTGTATACATCGTTTTACGCATTTTTGATGGGTCATTTTAGTTGGCGGAATCATTCAAGGAGCTTTGTAATTAAAAACTTAAACAAGGGTGCTTATGGCTCACGCTCACGATAAAACGGGCCGTTCTATTTTTATGAAATCATAAATTCTTAACTGATTATACTGAGTCATAAATAAGTACATAACGTGTTTTGTAAACAAAACTTGTCAACTTGCCGACAGAATATTTTTATGTACCTATTTATAATTCGTTGGGACTCTTGATTGATATATTTATTTAGATTTTAACTTGTTGATAATTGCTTAGCATTCCATACGAAACAATTAGATGCTAAGAAAGATGTTAGACAAATTAAAGATAGTTGTATCTTGCTGAGTTGTCTTTTTTTTATTTGTTGTCTTTAATAAGAAGCGTGATGCTAATTTAAAAATGAATAATGAAACATTTTTATTATCATACTATAAATACATTATGTGTTATGTACTGTATGTTCATGTGTGAATAAATGTTTAAATATGGGTGCAGTGTTTTTTTGTTTAACTTTATTCTGTTTAATTTGATTAAAGTGTTTTATTAAATAGGTACTTTGGGAAATAAACCCACTTTCTATCAACTTATAACGTGTGGTATGTTGTAATCTTGTCTGGATTACATCATTTTTATAGGAAAAAAGACTGTGTTATGTACAAAGTATAGAACGCCTGATGTGATAAGAAAACTGTCAATCATTTGTTATATCTCTCTTGCTTAAAGGGTGTTCTCTGAACTTGTGATTACATAAGAAAAGCCTATCTGCAATTCATTAGTTAGTCTATAAGGAAGGAAAAAATTAAATTTTCCAAAAGTAAGACACATTTTAATGCCAAAAAACACCATCCATTTACTTGATCCAATCCATTTCGATATATGTTAGAATGTTATTTTCTTTATTTATTTATAACTTTATTAACACGTAAATAAATTACAATGCTAATACTTAGCGAGCTTTAGCTAACATGACTACCAGCTCGAATTATTACTACAATAAGATACATTTATACAATATTGAAATAAAAGTAAGGTAATTTTAATTTAATAACTAATTTTCAAATAAAATTTTCTAAATTTAGTTTGCATATTATCTTGTAAGTATGGTTGATGTTCTCTTTTGATGGGTTTTTATTAGATTAGTTAAGGATGAGTCGGGAAGTACTGTTTTGGCTACTTCTTTAATTTTAGGACAATCATAGACGAGGTGTTGATTATATCGTTTTGGAGGCTCGGTTCTTGTCATAAGATGACCGTGGGTAGTATAAGTGTGGCCCAATTGCAGCCTAAGATATATTTTAATCTTTTTCCATAAGCATTGGGTAGGAAAAATTATCCGTTGGAAGTTTGGATTGATATGAGAATTATGATGTACATATTGCATCCAATCGTCGTGAAGTTTCTCCTTCCAATATTCATTAACTTCTTTTCGCGTGTCTTTGGTGCTTTAAAAGTAAAACGTATAAAGTGGTTCACTTGTTGCAGATTTAGCAGCTTGGTCTGCTGATTCGTTACCTTTTATTCCAAGGTGTCCTGTAATCCACATAAGCTTAATTTTGTCCTTGCTGCCAATTAGTTTGTTGCGAATAATCTCCGGTAAGAGGGTTCTATTGTCAACATTACGCACTGCTTCTATTATAGAGAGACTGTCAGAGCAGATTATTGTTTTTTTCGATCCTGAAATTTCGATTGCTTTCAAAACAGCCATAGCTTCGGCTGAGAAAACAGAAGCGTAAGCTTTTCCATCTATCCTATTCTTCTGGGCTCGTTCCGAGTAGTTGGAAAACTGCATTTGTTCAGCCAATTCCAAAAAAAGGCGAATCTTCTTCTCTCACAAATTACCGACCGATAGCACTAACGTCCCTTCTTTCTAAGGTCATGGAAACGCTGATTAATTATCAGCTTAAGAAATATCTTGAGGAATGGAAGCTTCTTAATGACCGGCAATACGGCTTTCGTAGCAATAGGTCCACTGGTGATCTCATGGTTCATCTCACCGAACAGTGGAACAGATCTTTACATCGTTTTGGAGAAAGTAAGATTATTGCACTTGATATTTCAAAGGCATTTGATAAAGTTTGGCATCTTGCTCTCTTATCGAAAATGCGTGCTTTCGGTATCGACGAATCTCTTCTTCGTTGGATTAGAAATTTTCTTTCGAACCGTTCAATACAAGTTGTTTTGGACGGATTCAAGTCTGAAACTCATAAAATAAACGCTGGTGTGCCCCAGGGCTCCGTTTTGTCTCCGACCCTCTTCCTCATTTTTATAATTGATCTCCTGTCTGCTACTTCTAATCCAATACATTGTTTCGCTGACGATAGCACTCTTAGCTTTTCATATTCGTTTCCAGACTCACAACCCTCCTCTTCGGATGTGGAACTGCAACGGCAAAATATGATTAGCTCATTAAATTCCGACTTACACAGCATTGTACAATGGGGAATAAAAAATCGTGTGGAATTTAATGCTTCGAAAACGCAATGCTGTCTTGCATCGTTAAAGCGAGATAAACCGTCTTTGCCACTATCTATGAGTGGCACTTGCATCAACGAAACAGAAAATCTTGACATCCTCGAAATGTGCATCAGCAACCACCTATTGTGGAGCGATCACATACGCGATGTTGCCAAAAATGCCGCAAGATGTCTAGGTTTTTTAAGACGTTGCAAGAAATTTTTTTCTCCGTCTGATCTGGCTACAATCTACAAAACCTATATACGTCCGAAACTTGAATATAACTCTCATCTCTGGGCTGGTGCTCCAGTAACTTATTTAAGCCTCTTGGACAGTATTCAAAAAAGAGCTTTTAAAATGATTGGTGACATTAACATCATCAACTCGTTTACATCACTCGAACATCGACGCAAGGTTTCTTGCCTCACCCTTTTTTACCGTTATTTTAACGGACTATGCTCTAGTGAAATAGCCAGTTGCATTCCTCCCCTTAAACAATTTAACCGTAATACCCGCGCTTCTAGGAATGCCCATCAGTTTACCCTTGAGCCCAACTTCGGACGTACTATGAAGTACAGAGATTCTTTTTTTAGCCGTACTACGCGAATGTGGAACGCCTTGCCACGCTCTATCTTTCCCTGTCATTGCAATGTTCAGAAATTTAAAACCAATGTACACCGACACCTCCTATCCAACCCTTCCCTCTTTTCCTAATGCTCACACTGTTGGCATATTAAAGGTATAAAAAACCCTTTTAGTGTTTGCTAATTATAAAAAAAGCAGAATGTCGAAGGAGTCCTTTTGAGATTATAGTACCGTCCGTGGTGGAAACAACAAATCCTGTGCCGAGATCGTTTTTAGATCCATGAAGATGAAATTAAAGTTGTGTTGTTTTTTTGTATCCATAATTTCAAAGAAGCTCTGTTTATACTGCTCGTTTCGGGTTGTCTTTTGGCAGGGTCCAAGGTGGTTTGGCGGCAGGTCGAATGACATTTTTTAAAATTGGGATATTCATTTCTTTTGAAAATTGTATGATATTGTAAAGTGTTGACGGGGAATTAGGAATTCTTTTACGGTTTATGCATTGCCTAGCATCAATCGACACAAGACAACTTTCGGATGTAATTAATCTTTGAACGAGAAGAGATGTAAGGAATTGAACTCTTTGCTCTAAGGAAGAAAGACCAGCTTCAGTTAACATGTTTTTAATAGGCGTAGCTCTAAATGCTTTAAGGCTCAACCGAATAGCATTATGGTACTGGGGTTTTACTATATTCAGTGAAGACTTTGAACATTTACCATAAATACTCATTCCATAATCGATTTTGGCAAGTATGGTTGATCTGATGATACTTATTAGTGAGTTAACGTGAACTGAACTACATGAAAAACAGTAAAGTAAACAGCGTTCGATCATCTGCATATAAAGAGTATTCCAAGTTTTTATATCTTCTTATAATTTCGCTCAGATCGTCAAATGCTATTATGAAAAGAACAACTGAGAGAGGAGATCCTTGAGGGATTCCGTTCTCAAGATTTTTGACAGATGAATATTTATGACCTAATTTGATTCGAAATTGTCGGTTAGTTAAAAATGATTTTATCAGATTATACAATTTTGGGCCTATTTTCCATTGAGTAAGTTTTTTAAGAATAATATGAATTCTGTTAAAGGCTTTTTCAAAGTCTATTGACAGAATTGAGACATGGTTTTTAGTCGATAAAGCGGAAGAAACATAGTAATCAATGTGCAGTAAGGCATCAATTGTAGAATGTTTTTATTTGAATGCCACTTGGTTTGGACTAAGAACTTTTTTTTATCTAGGAAGCAAAATATCCTCTTTGATACGGTAGCCCGATATTTCAGTGGTGCTCTTATTGGATTTTGGGATTGGTATTACACTCGCTATTTTCCATACTTGTGGTATGAATGCTTTGTTAAGAATTTCATTATAAAGATATAGAAACATTTGTTTTAAATCCATTGGTGCATTCTTTAGCATTGTGTAGGAAATCCTGTCAAAACCATGAGTTTTTCCTTTTGCGGAACGAAGACAGCTTTCTAGTACTATTAAATTAATAGGAAGTTCAATGTGTTTTGCTGTTGAATCAGTTTCATAGGTTGGAGCGAAGTTGTTATTTACTTCTTGTTTTTTATAATGAATTCAGGGGGAAAGTTTTGGTCCTTGGAATATAGTGACCACGTTTAAAACCCTAAACCATTATTATTCACTTATTCGTTTGCATCTGAAAAAGAGTCCTTCAGAACAAAAGAGTCATTTTTATGTATTTTAAAGGGATATTTTTATTTAATTTGCATTGGCAGACAAGAATTGTATTAAAATAAGTTTAAAAAAAATGCTTTCGTCAAACTCCCTCAAACAAATTAAAAAAAGAGTCTGGGATGCGACCCACAATGATAACTTCCCATCCCGTATGTCGATTTGTCTTGCTTAAAAGGTTTGTAGGTTTTTGTGTTTTGTTAAAAAAGTTATCAGTTAAATTATTCTAAAAAATTAAAAATTACCAAAAATATTTTGCATATAATAAAAGAGTTTGATTTCGTAACGAGAATTTTATGTGAAAACCAATTTTTACTAATTTTGCGTACTATTTTTTTGAAAATTTAAATTTTTTGTTATAAGAAACTGACAGTAGGATTTTTATGAAAAATGTACTGAAAGTTGAAAACAATATTTTATGTGAGATAAAAATAGTTTGAAGCCAATATTTTTAAATTTTGAAAAGAAAATGAAGTCGAAAGTAAATGCTTACCAGATTTAGGAATGTTTTTTTTAGGTTTTTAATTTTTTGTAAAAAAAATGTCAATTCAATTTTTCTCAAAATGTTATTAAATGTTGACAAATTTATTTGAAAAATAAAATAAAATTAGTTTAAAGCCAATGTATTAAAGTTTTAAAAATTTGTTTGAGTCGAAAATCAATTTTTATTAACTTCTATCAATTTTTGTTAAGGTTTTTATTTTTTGAAAAAAAATTGTCAATTCGATTTTTCTTAAAATTTTACCAAATGTTGAAAACAATATGTCTTATAAGATACAATAAGATGAAAGCCATAATCTCCTCAAATTTTTGAAAAGATATTTGAGTCGATTTTTCTCAAAAATTTACCTGATAAAACGTTATTCTTTGTTTCACAAAATTTTTTGGAGATAAAACCATTTTTAATTCGTAAAATTTTCGAAGTGACAAATTTTGTGCAGTGTTTTTAATTTAAACAAAACCGTTGACTAGATTTTTTTTTCTCAAAAAATATACTTGTATGGTATCACGTTACAATATATAGTATAACATTTAATTCAAGTCTCTAGCGTTTTTGGTTCGTGAGATATTAAGGGTTAACCAAAATGTTTTTTAAACTGCTATGGTAAAAAAAAACCTCCACGCAAGAGAGACCCCTTTCTGCATTATTATCTGTGTCAAAAAATTTATTTGAAGTCGATATCTCTTAAGTCTTGAGCTTTGGACGACAAAAAAACGTCGCGAACGTACGACAAATCGGACCCATTACAATAACTTTCTATGTAAAGTTATTAACCGTATTTTTAACAACCTAAAACAGGTCTTGAAAGACTCTCGAGTAAAGGTAATAGTTTTTTTTTAAGAAAATTGAAGTAACCATTTTAACTAAACTAATACGACGCACGGATAAATATTGTATGGTGTTGATTTTATCGTAAGAAATGTGAATATTCAAATTTGTATCAAGATCCAAAGAAAAACTTATTTCTTTTACTGATGGAAAACCTCAGAGATTTTCAATTTTTTTGTTTGCTCAGTGTTTCTAGTTCTAAGCAAAGTTTTCTCTGAAATTTATCTGATCTTTAAGGCTCTGAACACACTGAACTTTTGTATTTCCTACACTCAGTTTTTGACGGAGCCAAATTATTTTTACAAGCAGTGTGTTTTTACTTTAGATCGAAAAAAGTACTAAAATGTGGATCGGTTTTAATTCTATTAAATCTCCACCTGGAATTTTGGGGGATTTTCAAAAATTTAAATTATATTCATGTAGAATAGGGATGCAGGTAGGATATACGGCGTTTTCAAGTATTAGGCATCGTTCATCAAGTATTATTCATCACTGACATACTTTGAGTAAAGATCTTGCGTTAACACCCATACAAGATCAAGCTTACTCAAGAACTGATGCTGATGATGGATCATTTGAAGCGAAGACGTACATATGTACGTTCTCCTAATGGTCTAGTTATTAAACGTCTATTACAAATGTAGTTTGTGTACAAATTTTAATATAAGCGCGACTTATTACAAAAATGTCGGTAGTTTAAATAGAATGTAAAAATATACTAAAATGTCGTCGTTATGAAAAAAAAAATTATTTTTCTTGAAAAAATTTTATTCAGAATGCCAAATTCTTAATTTTCGTCGAATTAAAAATATCCTAGGTCTCCCTGGCTTGTTGGTGCTTCGAAACTATCATCCCCGTCCTAATATACTGTGAAGAAGCATGCACTATGACAAAAGCGGATGAAAGCACCTTGGGTCGGTTCGAGAGAAAAGTTCTTCGTGTGATCTAGTCAGTAAGTAAGGTCTGTCTTCATTTGGAGTTCGTTTTTGATTTTGTATTTGTTTATCCTACAAACCCAAACCAAATTCTTATATACAGAAGTATATAAGAATTTGACAGCTGTCAGATAATTAAATCGATGGACGATTACTTTTAATCGATACATAAAACTCAAAAAATCGATGACTAGTTTTGATTTTTACAAAAACAAAACGCTTTCTTAAGCAATGTAACTTTATTCAAGTTTAGATTATTAAAACTTTTAATCTCAAAAGGAGACAAATAAAAAATTAAGTTCTGCTTTTGCTGTTGTTTTTATGACTTTTGCTTCTTCTTTCTGTATCTTCTTTTTGTGTTTTTGTTTTCGTTTATTGTTTTATTGTTCTGTAAGATTAAGGCGCATTCACAAGTGAACGCATCCAGCGAAGAATCTCGGATCTGGTGGTGGTTTGTTGCAACAACATGTAAACGATTTAGACAGAATTAAAATATCGATTAAAATAAATGTGTATATATGTATGTATATGTATACGCATATATGTATGTGAAGAAGATTCATCACTATTACTTTGACAGTTTTTTTTTGCCCGAAATGTTATGCAAAACTAATGTTTGAGATTACAATGAAAATATTTGTACAATCAAACTTTATAAAATAGTTCAATTTTACTTTATAAATAAAGTATTTAGAACATGAAGTCTGCCGAAAAAAAGTAATATTACTTGGCGCAATGGCAAATAGCCAAGCCGAAAGCCCAGTCCTAGTGAGCAATGCAAGAAACAGTGGGAGGCACTACTAGGAAAGCTCAGCACGAATGTACCTCCCACCAAAAAATTGATACTCAGCTAATTAAGAAGTGAAATGTCAAAGAATTAACTGTGGTTTATTTTCGAACGAATTTATTTTTTTATATTCCATAATGCAAATCCTTCGCACACATCAAGACTTGTGTTCAGTGCAAAATGTCACCCCAGTGTTCTCTCAACAACAATAAAAATATATTTTGAGAAAAATATGTATAAAATTAAAACAGAAATATCAATCCAATAATTTAATAATTCTTAAATTGCATTCTTGTATTTTTGCTTTAATTTTACTTGGGCTGAATTTCATTTGTTTGTTTTTTTTTTTTAATTCTGACATATGACATTTTTGCTTCACAGTTTCATGTACTGCACTACCTGCGCTTCTCTACACTGGCAGTTCCTAGTTGAACAAACCTAAAGGCCCAACTATAATAGACTTAACCGAGCTAAAGCCATCTTAAGGGAACGAACCAATACGCAGCCTTATATATCACTAACTATATAATTGACGTTCTGTTCAGTTTCGTTAAATTTCGTTAACTTTCTCGCAATTACTGAAGAACCATTTAATTGGCTCGAGCTTAGGCAAATGTCAAATTTGCTTAAGTTACTTGAATCCATTATGGTTACTTTTTGTTTTGACGATAACGTCTGATAACTTTTCGTTCGGTTTTGACATTAGCTTACTTTCGGTTATGTTTATTATAGTTGGGTCATAAGGAGTCCAAATTAACAAATTAATTGAACTTCCATATTTTAATTTGCATTAATTACTCGTATGTGTTTCGGTTAGGTTACGTTAAAGTGACTGTCTTTGATAGAGTAGAACACACTTATTCTCCTATTGTGGTAGATTTTGTTCTGAGCTCAATGAAACCAGTACGAGTCCTTTACGAAAAGTGAAAGACTGATTGTTGTAATATGATTAAGATCGTTGAAATCATAATAGAAAAATTCTCCTAGGTAATATTTGCGTTTTTGAGACAGAATCCAAAGATTTGATACGGATATCAAAACTTGCCCCTGGAACACGCTACAGTGTTCAGAGTATACACACCTGTACCAACTCTTTCATATGTTTCATATCCATCTGTGCAAAAGTCTTTTGCTTCGTCTTCCAGGAATGCCCTATCCTTCCAGAAAGATCTGCACGGTATACAAATCTGCAGGTTTCTGTCGAATTGCAGTTGGGAACGGTGTAGTCTGTGTGCTTTGGACTTGATTCTAAAAAGTTTAGAATTACGGTTTTGCCAATGTTGTTGTTAACCTACTGCTATAAAGGTTTGAGGCAAATAGCAGCAGTACAAGAGACTTACAACTCTCAACTCTCGGGGATGGAGGGGACCTATTGTTTAAAGGCGAATCCAAACGGCTAATTTGAGAAATCACTTTTCATGACAAGAATTACTATTGGACGAATTGTCAATTCCCGTGAAAAAAACGTTTGCTGGCACAGGCACGGATCGAACCCAAGACCTCTCGCATGACAGCCCAATACACTAACCACCATATGCTACGGGTTCTAGCACCTATTTCTGTGCTAATTATATGAAGAGGTGCTAGGTAGAGTAAGTATTCAGGGCCGCAAATACGGTAGTGCAAAGCGATCCGCTTATACGTAGGCAATCTGAACGTTGGACCTTATTAAGTTTGTCGCGGTTTATAGTTTTTTTTAAAGCTATCCACCATACCGCAATCGGTCTGATTACCGATGTGTATAACCTTTTTTTATAAAAACTGGTAAATTAACTATTTCCTTTAGTCTAGCAGTCAAGCTTTCGTTAATCGTTGTCTGCGCTCTGTTCTGAAGATCCAGTGGCCGCAAACCATTTCTAACGTTGAACTGTGGAATAGGACCGGACAGAAAAAAAAAAGAATTGGACGTAGACATCATGCAACGGAAATGGCGTTGGATAGGCCATACACCGAGGAAATCGGACGAGAATATAGCAAAACAATCGGTCCAATGGAATCCCCAGGTTTAATAGACGCGTTGGAAGACCAAAGACAACTTGGAGGACATCCGTTTTGAAGGAAGCTCCGTCTCAAGGTATTCAATCGTGGCCACAGCTGAGGTCAGTTGAGGTGAATCGGGATAGGTGGAACGATCTTGTTGCTGCCCTATGCTCCAGGAGGAGTTAAAGCGCTGTTGTACTTGCAGCCGGACAACATATATATATATTTACTCTACTGGTTGCTTATGGGAATGGAAGTAATATTTTCATCTCGTTCCCGTGAATATTTCCACTTCGCGATAACAACGCCATTAACGCGGCATGTGGTTGCCCTAAAAGTTTCTGCTCATGAGAGTACTATGGTTTTTATTTACAAAGCTATAACCAATGTGTAATTAGGGGTTTTAAGGCCCATTTTTTAACAATGTTTTTTTACAATAAAAGAGGGCTACAGTTACTTTTTTGACTCTTTCTTATATATTATGTTTTCAATTTAGTTTGTTTGTCTAAAATATGTGGGTAACTCCTAAATAGTATCAACACGTCAAAAATATACTAAGACAAACAGTTTAAACAGCTAATCATAACAGGTTAATTAGGATTCCTGAAATTGAAATACATTTTTGAATTTACTAGATCCTTTTCTAGTGGGAGTAAGTATATAAAACAATGTATAATTATAATAAGTTCAAGTTAAGAACAATGCAAAATATTCACATATATGTACCTAACTAATTTAATTCAATCCTAAACAATAGCTATTATGTACATAACTAAATCTTATTACGCTTAGTTTGCAATTTTTTCAGAAAAAAGTTTAAGCGAAAGAAAATTCCAATTGCATTCCCTAATATAAGCTCAAACCCATATCCAACGACATTGAATAATGATCTCTGTTAATTCACCGCCCGTTCGTCGTCGACGGTCGTCACCGCCCGCCGGCCGCCTCGCCGGCCGGTTAATCTACCGCCACCGCACAATACTCCATAGACTGCCACACAGGTGCATTCAATTTCCATATTTCTTAGGAAAAACATTTACATGACATTATGTCCGCTAATATTATGTATTACTTTACAATATTTCAATATTGAATTTCCATTTGTTTATTCAAATGTCAAGCAAAAATAAAAATAAAATTAAAAAAAGGGCAAACCACGGTGGATATTGTAACTATAATAAAATTACTGACTATTTGTTATTCTGCTCACATATCCACATCATATACAGATATACATATGTACTCCTAAAGCTTAGCTTGGAATGGGAGTATAATTTTTCTTGTGCTATTTTTTTCTTTTTTAATATCTCTCGGATTGCTTTTGTAAATCTCCAAATTACTATGTAATCATATTATCATGATGAGAAATACTCGTAATATATATAAATAAGTAATTCCTTAGCATTTTGGTCTATGGTCATCTTGTGCTTCCTTCTTGACATTGGCATAGCATGAAGCACGTGCCGGGTCAGTTTTTGTTGTTGTTGTTTTATCCTAAGTCCTAATGCATGTACTTATGAGATTATATTACAGTCTGGTTCATTTGGTTAGAATTGATTTTGTTTGGGTTTAAATAGGGTCATTCATTTTGAAAGTAAAGCTAAGGAACTCCTTCACAAACCTTTGTTACAAGTCAGCTTTTGATATTTAAAGAAATTTGAATTCTGTCTTTTTTTCTATTGAAGTAAAGATTGATATTGGGAAAGCTTGTCAAAAAAAAAAATACATACAATTCAGAAAAATGCATGATATTTTTCTTTGAATTGATAGTATGGTCCAAAATCATCATCAGGTCCTCTAATCCCGTACGGGGCATAGGGCGTCAACAAAACGTCTCCATCCTTCTCGATCTGCAGCTAGATACTGTGGCCAAGGTTTCTCTGGGAGTTAGCTTTCGATAACACTGTAGATTTCCATCTTGTTCTTGGTCTTTCAACCCGCCGTGACTCCTAAGGATTTCATTCAAAGAACTGCTTTGCAATATCATCGTTTGGTTTCCTCAGTGTGTGACCAATCCATTGCCATTTGCGCTTTCTGATGTCGATGTTCAATCGTTTCTGACCTGTCCTACGCCACAATTCCTGGTTAGATATTGTTTGTGGCCAGCGAATTTAAGGGTGTGACGCAGACAGCGGTTCACAAAAGCCTGAGATTTTCTCGAGATGGTGGCCGAGACTTTTCATGTTTCACAAGCATATAATAGCACTGATTTCACATTGGATTCGAAGAATCTTAGTTTAGAGCGTAAGGAGACTTGACTGGATTTCCAAATTTGGGACAGAACACCAAAAGCTAAGCGAGCTTTATTTATTCTTCTTTTTACGTCCAGATCTGTACCACCGTTTGCTGATACAATGCTTCCGAGGTAATTAAATTGTTCGACCTCTTCAACAAGCGTTTCATGCAGAATAATACGATGTTGTGTTGGGGGGCCTGTTAGCTTTATTTTTTTCTTTTTGCTATTTATTTTAAGACCGCACGATTCCCCTTTTACCCTTAAAGTTTGACACATCTCGTTCAGCAAACTGATGTTATTTTCCATGAGACATATATCGTCGGCATAGTCTAAATGGGTAAGCCTTTCAAACGATCTCTATTGAATGCCTTGCCTCTCAGTTGTACCGACCGACGCTGGCCTTCAGAACATCATCTATCGCCAGCAGAAAAAGAATTGGCGATAAAACATACCCTTGTCTCACACCCTGACGCACTTCGAAAGAGTCGGATAACTGCCCGTTATGCAACACGAAACACCGTGCATTGTTGTAGGACTCCTTTATGATGGCAACCATTTTTGGCGGTATTCCTCTCCCAAGAAGTGATCTCCATATACATTCTCGGTTAACTCGGTCAAAGGCCTTTTCAAAATCTACAAACATGAGGTTTATCGGTGTTTGAAATTCTGCAGGCTGCTCAATAATTTAATGTTTGAAGATTATTTTATGCAAATGTTGACCTTAACTGTGCCTCAAATGGTCCATCCGTTTAGTCCAATTTTTGGCACACTCTTTATAACATTTCGGCCGGTACCTCACTAAGAAATGCTTCAATGTTGTCTTCCAATTCGTAAATTAAAGCGAGCTTGTCTGTATTATTATGAGCTTTAACATGGGCCCCACAAAAAATAGTCTAAAGGCGTTAAATCCCACGATCTAGGCGTGACCAGTCCCGAAGGTGAAATAAAACGCTCATCGAACTCGCCTCTCAATAAGTACATTTGTTGCGCGTGCTGTGTGACTTGTGGTACCGTCTTGCTGAAACCACATGTCATGCAAGTCGAGCTCTTGTATTTTGGGCAAAACAAAAGTTGGATATCATCTCACGGCAGCGCTCACCATTCACAGTTACGTTACGATTCGCATCATCTTTGAAAAAGTACGGTACGGTAAGTGATGCTACCAGCCCATAAACCGCACCAAACTGTGACTTTTTGTAGATGCATTGGTAGCACTTGCAATTATTCTGATGGCTGATATTCACTCCAAAATCAGCAATTCTGCTTATTTTCGTACCCATTGAGCTAAAAATGAGCTTTGCAAGTGTTGTTAGTTTGTAAGACGATTAAAATAATTAAATTATATGACCAAACTGAAGATGTTTGACAGTGAAACAAAACACGAAACGTGCGTCAGTTGCTAAACCAATGTTGCCAAAAAGATAATAGTTGAAAAATCACACTATATATTCGAGAAATTATGATTTTTAAAGAAACAATGATGCAACATTTCAAACGACTTAGTAAAATGTAAAAACCATACTCAGTAATGTACTAAGCTTAAAAAGCTTATGTCTAAACATTTTGCTAATGTCTACTTTAAATTTTAGCTCTTTGCTAAATCCATATGTCATCTGTCAAACAATCTTATAAGAACAGTGAATGGTTCAGTCTACAGTTGGGAGTTCTAATTAATAGGTCCGTTTGAGTTTGTTTTCTTTGTTTATTTTGTACACACTGTCACTCTCTAGACATGTTCAGATGCCAATTTTTTTGATGAAAGGGAATTAACAATTTAAAAGTAAGCACTAGGCTTGGATTCTACATAATTAATTTATTTATTTAGTAAAATGTTAAGGATGGGTTAAGCTCTTAACAATAGGTTGTTTAAAATTTTTCGCCAATGACTTTAAATTTTACAAATTATAAAGAACAATATTTATATGGGATGAAATAATTTTGAAGTCAGTGTTTTTTCTTTGTTCTCAATTTAAAATTAAACTTTTAATATTTTTTTCAGTTTTAGGTTTTTAATTTTTCTGTAAAAATGGTATAATTTAAAAACAAAATTAACAAAATATTCATAAAAACATTTCGTATAAGATGCAAAAAGTTTGAAGTCAATATTTTAAAACTTTCATTGTTCTGAGGATAATTGAGTGAATACCTAGTTTTAAAAGAGTTTTAGTTGTTTTTGTTTTCAAGTTCAATTCAATTTCAGTTTAATTTTTCATAAAAACAAAATCATTGTTAACAAAAATACTTTTCATATGTCAAAGTAATATTGTTTTCAAAAATTAAATTTTACAAATATTTAGAAGTCATTTTTTATAGGTTTTTAGTATTGTAAAAAATTTTCAATTCGATTTTTGTAGAAAATTGAAATGAACGACTGGGTCGCACTAACTTGCTCATTTATTCAAAGAGTCTGTTTAAAAATATTTCCTGTATTTTAAGATCTTAAGATACCTGCAAAAAAATGATGGTTCTAAACATTTAAATGTCATTCGATTTCACAAAAAAGCTTTAATTTTTCAAAATTTGTACATATTTGAAAATCATTTTTTTCTATTTTATTTTAAACATATTTTTTCTGTGCAGTTATTTAGAACTAATTAATATACGTTTTACATGTCCATTTCGTAAAAAAGAATGACCAATTTTCGAGATATCGAATTTAGAAAAATAATGTTAAATATTATTTAAAAATTAAAACAATGATAGTTTTGGTCATCAAACATTATTAAGACAGTTAAAAATAATTGAATCATTGACAACGGTTGATTAATTCTTGAGAAAACTTAAAAACAAAATAACGTCTGGAGCAACACAAACATATTTTTTTATTGCAAGAAGCCAAATTAATCAAAAACATGTTTGTTTTTATAGATAATTCGAATTTGCGATTTTTGACCAACAAAAATTGTATGGGGATTGCTGTTAGTTTCAGTCCTATAAAAAATGACGAAAAAAGCCTAACGGAAATCAGCTTAAGGCCTTAATTTCTAAATTTGAAGTCAATTGACCCAACGACGGCTTGGACTGCAGGGGCGAAGAAAGATAGACATGCAGACGGACAGAATCGGGGGATCTACTTTTTTCGAATTCTCTACTATCGTAATGTCATTTTTAATTAAAATCTTAAGTTCGAAATATTTTACGAATGCAATACTTGCCTAATAGTTCCTATACGTCGTAAGCAAAATTTCTAGATGTCAAAAATGATTTTCATCCATGCATACATTTTTTTAGAGGTAATATCATTTTTTGATCGTAAAATATTCGAGTTGGCAAATATTTTTTTTTTCTGTTCTAAATTAGAAAACACCGTCACAAGCTTCTTTGGTTCTTGAGATTTTTATGGTCAACCAAATTTTCCACTTTCATTTTGAAACTGATAAAAAAAACTACCCACCACGAACTCTGCAATTTTTCAAGATATGACCGATGAAAAAAGGTATTCCAAAAATACTAACGTATGCATATACACGTTTCTTAAAACCGTTGATTAAGATTCAAGGGACCTTGAGAGAAGTGTCAAAATTTTCCATTTGTTCCTGCGTGCAAAAATTAATAAAACACTCACTGAAATAAAAAAAATAGATTATTTTATCATTTGCTTAAGTTTACCTTTTAGCTAATGAACTGTCAAAATTAGTGTGAGAAATGATTTACACAAATTGAATACAATTCCCAAACGAATTTGCTTTTGAAATTGATTTGTAAAATTATCCAAACGTCATTGTGACAGTTTGGCATCTTTGGAATAACTTCTTCAAATTTTCTTAAATAAAATCGACTGTTAAAATTAACTTATTATGATGTTTTCAATTAATAAATGTTTGTACTTATAAATAATCTTTGACGTTTATTCTATATAATTGTACAAACATCTAATAGAATTATGCAACACATTGGATCGTTTATACAAGCTTTAGCTTTTGTGTAAACTTACCATTTTTTAAAATTTTTATACTTAAAACGTTGCATGAATAACCTAATTATAAAAATATTACGATTTCATGAAAAGTGAAAAAAATTATATAATTCAAATGGCCGCCTTTTTTTAAGATTCGTTTGATTTTTTTGATGTAGTTCTTACAACCGCTTTTTTGTAATTTATGGAGCTGTATCTCGCTTAAAACTTTAGTTATGTTGGTTTTCATTGTTATTTACTTAAGCATGGTATTTTAATATCGTAAGAGGCAAACATTCAATTAATATTACGACATTTGAAATGACAGCTGAATTTGACAGATTTGAAATGCCAGAGCTGTCAACTTGAAATCAGAAAATAAATGATCCATTATAAACTGTTTGTCAGATGTCATAATTATCTTAGTGAATAAAAGAGAAATAAAAAGATTGTATCCCAAGATAAGATCCCATAAAATAAAAACAACACTAATCACTACGACCGAAGTGTGCCTTAATGCTTTACGAATTACAAACAAAAAAATGGAGCAAGACGAACTCACACAAAAGGTCTAGGTTGCTTTCCTCTATACAACTTCAACTATAACCGAGTGGGCTGGAGATCTGTTTCTTTTTGTATTTGTATTATTTTGGATTGCAAATCTACGTTCATATAAAAGAGTCAAAATGACATATTGGTCCAAATTCGAATTGTCAATAATAAATCGATGTTTTACCCGGTCATTATTTATTATTCATCTTATAAACATACATTGTGTATACCTCCGTCTCCGTATATTGTTGAGTATTGTATGATAGAAAAATAAGGAGAGATCTCACGTTATCAACGCACGTTAAAAATACATCAAAATTTACCTACACTTAAAAAAAATGTGTTTATTATTAGCACTTCCATTTAATTTCCAAAGTAAACCAAGTCATGCTTTTGGGGGATAATTTTGCACGTGACATGTATGTATGAACGTTTATTTATAAGTACCTACGCATCAAACAAAATTAATTGGTTTAGGCATTTATACTACGTTTACGTTATATTATAGCGACGATGACGGTATTTCTGAATTTAATTTTTAATTTTTTGAATAGCTGTTATTTTTGGAAACAATATCATAACGGTGTGTTTATTGTTAAATTAGTGGGTAGAACTTCTGAAAATTTGTCAAAAGCAAGGTCCTTCGAACTTAAAAAGGCTTTTAAAGATCCCACTGAATTTACATCGGACATCGATTTGTAGCTTGTAAGGAATTAAATCCTCGTGACAAAATAACAGTAAAAAGTGGAATTAAGTTAATTTTTTTTTCTATCGACGTGACGACGACGACATATACAAAGTATCAAAATAGGAAAAAAAGGAATTAGTTCGATTTTTCGATTATCCAGAGTTTTATAATTTTAAGTAAACGAAAATGAATGACATAAAATCCACTTTTGCGTCTAAGCAAAAGGACATAAGGCATCTTGCACATGAGCTACGAACTGCGAATGTTCGCATATTTTGACTTTTCTTTCACATGAGCTTTATTTCTATTTGCAGACAGCGACGAATTGTCAATTTATAATTACTAGGGCTAGGATTTCCATGCACTTAAAAACGCAAAATATGCGCTTAAAATATGCACTTAAAAATTTGAAATATGCATTTAAAATCATGTATTTTGCCTTCTATCTATCTCTCTTTTCAATGGACACAAAGTTTTTGTAAAAAATCAGTCATTTATTTTATATTTTAAAGGAACTAAAAAACAATTAGGTACATTAACAAATTCAAAAATTGCACAAAACATAAACAATAAATAAAAATTACATCAACATAAGAAAAAGACATCATTTTGAAAACACACAAAAAATAGAAATCTGCACATCTAATCCTCACTATTTTCATATGTTTTATTGACATAAATCATGAAATTCTTTTTAAAGTTTTTAAAAAGGAAGCTTTGGCGGTTGGGCCTTTGAAACGCCTTATACATCGAATAGGAACGTTCTACATCAACTGACGTAATGTGAATGCCTTGCATATATTTTTTATTGTTGAAAATCCTTCATTTTTTGTTAGAACATCATTAACCTTCTTTTGTATGGCTGGAGCAAGAGATCCTTTAACTGCATTTATTTTTAAAACAGCATCTTCAACTAAATCAATTTGATTTTTTAATGAGTCCCTTCTCTCAAGCTTTGTTATGGTATCACAAAGAAAACTGTAGTTAGAGCTAATGAATATTATTTGGCTTTTAAGTAAAGGCTGGTTCAATATTTCTTTAGCATTTTTAATTGCAACAGCATCAGAATCATCGAAATTATTTACCATTTCTTCAAACTCCTCATAGTGCTTTGCGTAATAGTCAACTGCTTCTAGCCAAGTTCCCCACCTGGTAACAATAGGCTGTGGCGGAAGAGATGTTAAAGGATACTTTTCTCTAAAAAGTTGAACGCGATTTTTTTCGTTTGAAATCAACATTTTTAAAATTACTTCGTATTTCTTCTGCGACTCAATGCAGGGCATGAGCTAAACACGTAACATGTATCAACTTCGGATAAAAGAGTTTTAACCCTCTAGCTGCCTTAACCATATATTGCGCCGCATCGGTAAGAAAAAGAAGATTTTTTTTTTTTAATTCCAAAATAATTGACAGAATCGTCAAGCGCCTTCGCTATAGTTGAATGGTTAGTTTTTTCTAGTTCGACTACGTTTATTAAAAACTTTTTTTTACTCTCATCCTCGTTTTGATGCAACACTCCCACAATTATATTTGCAACAAAAAGTCCTTGGATATCTGTGGTCTTGTCAACAGATATCCACAAATAGTGGTCTTTTAATTCACTTTTTATTTTTTCGATTAGTGAACTATAAATTTTGTCAACGTAGTTCTTGCCGAGAGTCGAATAATCGGGCACAATTTCATTAACATATTTTAAAAAAAAAATTCTAAGATTTTGGTGCGGTAACAAAAGCTTCACATAAATCCATATTAAATTACTTTTATGTATTGTAAGACGCCAATAGCATTTGCGATTCTTTTGCTTTGAATCTGCATACGAGTTCTTTGTGTTTTTGGCTATTCAAGTGTTGATCCACTTGGAACTTCTTTTCGAAGCAAACACCCTTGCTACAAAATTTTACAAAAAAGAACATTTCCATCTGTTTTAAAAATATTAGGATTGTCTGCAACATATTTTTTAAGATTTGAAGCAACAGATGTCTTCGTTTTTGGCATTGTTTTTGAAAAGGGTAGATTGTAAGAAAAAAATTAATTACTTTCACTTTTAATCTAAAAAACCAATTGTTAATTAATTCAAATGTAAATAAATGTTAGTTGATAACTCCAGCAGCTTTAAAATAGAAATAGAAAGAAGTAAATTCAAAGACTTTATAAAATTAGAAGAAAAGTATTCTTTTTTCGCTGCATACAAACTGAACTAGAATTCTGCTATTTTGAGTTGCAAGAAAGTATGTGTAAATAAATCAATTGTAAAATAGTATGTATGCATACTGATTTGCTGTGCAAAGGCTCTTTACTCCATCCAATTCAGATTTATGCAAATGTATGTGTAGAGTGAGAACTGGAATGACGATTCTCGTGGAATAGGCTTTCCAAATGTGGCTCGCGTTTTTTTTTGTATTTTCACCCAGTTCATTGATTCTAATTTTAAAGGTGCGTTTGCATTTCCTTCAAGCCAATGTTTTTCAATTTTAGGTCCTTTTTTTTAAATATGAACGAACAAAATGCATTTATTATAAAAATATACAAAAATATGCATTTATCGTCAAATATGCAAATATATGCAATAACGTTTGAATGCCATTTTAAAGGAAAAATAATGATTCGTAAAGATAATATGTTCTCTTGCTTCTAAAGTTTGTCAAAAAAATATGCATTTGCATGGAAATCCTAGCCTTAATAATTACCCTTTTCAACAAACAAAACAAAAGTGGTATAATTTTGAGGTTAGGTTGAGTGCGAATAATTTATTCGTTGGAGTGTGGATGGTATGTGGAACGCTAATAGAGTTTGACAGTTCGTAGCAACCACACTGCAATTCGTTACTACCCAATTTGTTTTTACAAAATTGTCTTGTTTTAAGGAACAAAATTAAAATTTTATTATCCTTACATAAGTGTCAATTGGTTTCTTATAATTTAAATGTGTTTTTGTTTGAAATTTACTTTTTGAAATGTGTAAAATCACGTTTGTTCGTTCATTCGTTGTTCGCTCTCATGTGCAAGGCTCCTAAGATCAAGGGCGGATCCTGATTTGTATTCAGGGGGGGGGGGGATTCAGGCACTTAACATATACGTAGACGAGTTTTTACTTACCACTTAAAAATGTTCTTTAAAGAAGGCTAACTAAATTTAAATAACATAATGTGCATATTAACCTTAAATGTACACATTCCAAGGCCTAAAGTGACAACTTCAGCTATTAAATTGTTTTAGAACGCTTTTGTCTAGCAAGGTATAGTCTAACTATTTCATTTAGCAGACTTTTATTCATATGAAAGAATTCCAAGATTCTAACAGTTTTCTAAATATGCCATATTTAAGAACAAAACCAAAAAAACAATAGTTTAGAGGGTTTTTATTGCTTTCAATGTACGAAATAGTTTTGAAACTTTGCTTTGTTCCAAAAAAATTATATATTCTTTTTTGTTGCCATTTATATTAATGCGAAAAACGCTACAAAAATTCAAAAACCCAGAAAATGAAAAAGAATCTGATATCAAGAATTTTCTGTTTTTTCTAGTTTTTTTGTAGAGAGAAAAATGTTTGGCTGTTGAATTTAAGGAAATAACTGCATTTAAGTACATAATTTCTCTGAATATAAAATAAAAACAATATAGGCAGTCACAAATTACACGTTTCAGAATCACTTTTCACCTCACTTCTCAAGAGATTCAAAGTTTTTATATTAATTGATATGAAACGTGCATTGTGTGTTTCAATTAGCCATTAGTCTAACAAAAGTGTCACTTTTGCTGTTTTTGGGACATTTATATTCTTGAAATTCGTGTTTAAATCTCAGTTCTAGAACATCCAAAGCAAATTCCCTTCAAAATGTAGATTTCTTTAATTTGTTACGACCTTAAAAGTTTTATTCCACAGAAGATATATATTGCCCGGCTGCAAATCCTGCAAAAAAAAAATGTTCGCAAAAATTGAAATGCCCTTAAAAACAAAATGATGGCATTTTCGATCATTAAATATCATCATCAATTTGAAAATTTGACCATCGACAAGAGCTTGAATTGAAAGACAAGATTATTGAAATCTGATTAAGTTCTTGAGAAAATTTGACAACAAAATAACGGCAATACCAAAATATGTTTTTCTTGTAAAAAGAAACCGAATTAAGGAAAATTAGTGAAAGTTATAAAAAAATCTATAGGTTCATTTGTGAAACAGTTCCAAAAACACCAAAAAATTTGTATGCTATTGTTTTTAGTATTAAAACATGAAAAAAAACGCCATAAGCTAATCGGCACAGTGCGTGGTTAATGCCTTAGGGGCCAGGACAGACAGACAAACGGATAGAATGGACGACCTATTTTTTTAAATTTTCTAACATCGTAATGTCATGTTTGATTCCAATTTTTTTATGAATGCATTACTTGCCATATACATAGTTCCTATGTGTCACAAGTAAAAATCACTTCAATGTTCACTATTTATGTGCATACAAAAATAAGATGGAATTGAAGGCTAGTTTCCGGAATTTAAAGGGAACTTAATATAAAAATGAAAGTCTCTTATTCTTTTCTTTCTTCTTAAAAACCTTAACCTTTACTTTTTTTCTTGGAAACAAATTTTATGAAAAGAATTTAAAGCATTACTCAAGTTACAAAAATTATAAATGTTTTTGACAACAAACCACTTTTTGGTTATTGCCGTTAAATTACTAACAAATATTTACTTACACAACTTAGCTGCATAAGCTTTAAGGCTCATAAGAACCCTCCCTTCGCTGGATCGTCCATTGGTCAAAATTTGATGGATTTATGCTAAGTTTTTGGAATAGGGCTGAATGTGAGATTCATATTATGTTCTTGGTCCAGCCCTCAGTTAAAAGTGGTACTTTTTGCAACAAAGCTTAGAACGTAAAAAAACAAATTTTGCATTCTTTACAAAAAAAAAAAGGAGACATATTTGTCATATCCATTGACTCAATACAATTAGTTTTGAATTGAAAGGAATTCCTACAAAAATACAAACAATTATCGCCAGGGAGGGGGTCTTGACCCCTACAACCCCCTCTCTGGATCCGCCATTGCTTAAAATCCATTGGCTTACATGTTGCGATTTAAAATCCTTTCGGTCTTTTATTACCCATTAACTTATTTATTAGTGATTTGCATACTTCGGGGATTCATAGGCCCTTAAAGTAAACGTATATGTGAATCTCAATATAAATAAATTAAGTAGCATCAATCAAAGTGTTTAACGAAAAATACCAGGAGGATGCTTTCTGCTTTCCGGAAATGATATAATCATGAACAGTATGAAATTTACACTTAGCCGCGTGATCAATAAGGAATTAACTCGGATTGTTCTTGATGTTTGATGAGCAGAGATGAGTGACTAAAGGGCACTCGAATTCTTGAAATGTGACCTGGATAGGTAAGGAGATATGTTGAAAGCAGTCAAGTTCAATGAGTTTGGTCTTATATTGACGATCACAGGCTACCACCGAAGATCACGTTACAGTAAGAATGAATGTGGTCAACGTTGTCAGAATACACATCTTCATTAAACTATGAATGGGCTTGACTAATTATTGAACTCGATCCCAAAATAGACTTCCATAATTCAAATTGATTATCTACAGTTAAGTTTTTGGTAAGTTGCTTATAAACAAAAACTTAAAATTACGCTTTAGAAGCGAAATTTAATAATTACACCTTCTCATGGAACTTCTAAGGATGTCCGATAATTTCACCGGCAAGTAGATATAATTTTATCTTGATGTCATCTTAAAGTCTTTATTATTAACAACATTAAAAATAGTTTAAACGTAAGAGAAGAAATAAAGTTATTTAAATTAAGGGGGTTTTTCATCATGTGTAAATCTTATCAGCACTTTATTTTCAATGCCATATAGAAAAGCGATATGTGTGCATATGTACTTTAAAATTGTTGGTAAGCATCACATTTATATTTTAGCCCAAAAAGTTGGTCAACTTATCTCTTCAAAAAAAATACAAAAAATCCACTGCCTCGCTGCTGAAGCGGTGTTCAATTACCTGTTTTTAGTCAAAAAAAAAATTCACAGGCTAATTCACATGAACTGCTTTTATTCTTCAAGTCTTTAAACTACCACTTTATTTTCTCATGACAGATTGTTTCTCATACAGGGTGTTACAGTTTATGAAAATAATTTTAAAATGAAAAATATGTTTCTCGTTAAATTTATTCGTTTTGCCAGTTCTGATATTTCAGAGATAATTCCGCTTTCTAAACAACATAAACAAGACTTTTCATTCGAATTCTAAACGTCAAAAATTTAGGAATTGATTTTTTTAAATTCGATTTTTTAGTCATTTATTTTATTCTCCTAAGAAAATGTTCCGAAATAAAATGTATCTAATGGTGAAATGTCATATTATTGAACAAATCTTACGTTTGACATTAACATTTGACATAAGCAAAGTGGCCTCAACTAATGTGATTTTTCAATTGTTCATTTAGAACAATTAAAAAAAAGATTAATTTGTTTTACCCAAATAAAACAAGATCGAAGATTTTTTTCGTCTAATATTATGTTGCTGTGAAATATTTACTCGAACTTGTTTTCACTTTATGAATCATACAAAAAGAAAATTGTTTATTAATTTAAAGAGATTAAATCAAACTGACAGATGGATTTGCGAATCGAAAAAAATCAATTTATTTTGCCCAATGAAACACTGAATTGTAATTTTGATAGATTTTAATGGATTATAATTCTGTTTTTTAATTAGTTAAATAATTTTCATTTTAATTAAGTCATTCATAATCAGTAATCACGGAATTAGTGGAATTTTCCGTCGAATTTAATCCTCTTCGTGTTAAATGACATTTAATTTTCGATTAAAATAAAGGATAGCAGTGGTAGGTAATGGTGATGACTTTAATTATTTGTTTTCATCTCAAAATTCTCTCAAATGTAATCATCCAAAATAAAGGTAATAATTGCAACTTAATTTCCAGTCTTTTATCTTTAATAATCTCTAAGATGAATTAATTAGTTTTTTGGAGAATTTGATGGTGGAAGGAAAATAAATAGGCATTCATTATTGAGTTTTGTTTTGTTGTTTTGCCTAAAATAAAGAAACTTGATTTGCTTATTAAAAATTTCTTCTGCCCTTCCTTTTTGTCGAAGTTTAAACATTAAAGCCTTTTATATCTGTGAACATTGTCAATGAAATTTTAAGCTAATATTTATAATTTATTCATATAAATTAGATAATTACTGGAACACCCACATCACCTGGAAACGCTGCTGAGACAGTTCTTATAGGTGAAATGTTGTATAGCCTATACCCCTATCAGCGCTATACCGCTACCAGACAGAGAAGTAGACGAAGTAGCTAAAATGTAAATTTATTCATGTAAGGTACTACTTAAATGATGATGATTGGACAGAACCGAGTCGAAGTCTAAGTCGAACCGGTGCGGCGGCGGTGCGGTGACGCGAACGATATTAATATACCCAATGTGAAATAATGTCGTCTCACTGGTTATTGACTCAACAAGGAAAAAAAATACTGGCTAGTGGCTAACTGGCTGACTCGATGGCTGGCTGGCTGGCTGAGCTAATGTTATACTTTAAAGTTTGCAAAAACCAAAACAGATAACGATATTTTATACAAAAAAGATGACACAACGAACGGAATAATCCAACAAAACAAACCAACGAACGAACGGATCAAAAGGAAAGGTCGATCCGGTCAGGTTTTTGCGTTCGTTCGATGAATTTTCGAACTTTGTGAACCTATAATTTCTCAGCACCGAAGTGTCTGGCTTTGATCTTTTATTGGCACCTCCTGTCATTAGTTTGAATTTATGCATGTGGTGTATCTGTATAGAGTATGGTTTTTGTAGGTAGGCAGAGAGATGGGAAATTTATTTTTAGGATACAAATAATTTGATACCTTAATAATAATTAGTGACTTTGCTCTTTTAGAGGTTTACTATATGGAAGTTAGGCATTAGATATAGGAACAAAAAAGCAGACCATGCGTAGCGTATACCTATAGTAGACAGGCTAAAATCTCATTAAGCAATGACTTAATTTATACTCATTTCATTAGACTTTCACCCTTGTGGACCTTGAGTATTATCGTTTATAGTGTGCCATATATCACTTACTTATTTTGAAGAGTTCCTTGTTTATACCTGATTTACGAACCTCGTATTTTGGAAATGTGCGAAGGTAATTTTGTGAATAAGGGTTTAAGTAGATACCTATAGTTCTCATTAGTTTGAAGATATATTTATAACGGCGACGACGACGTAAAGGTTGTTATACCTAAGCATTTGGAATTAAAGGAGCTGAAGATGAGACTTTTTTTTTGTTAGGGAAGTGAGAGCAGTAGGCTTTTAAGTCTTGTGAAATGAAGGTATTGACTTGTATGACCTTTCACTAGTAATAGGTTCAATGAACCTATACCTTTATATCTTTATATAGGGTCTTCATTTTTGTTGATATATTTAAAGAAAGAAAATAAGCGATAGCAATTAACTTAAGTCACATTTTTCCTATCATTTGTTCTTTTCAAAAGACTAATTGTACATTTTTCCTATCATTTGTTCTTTTCAAAAGACTAATTGTACTAGACATCTAAGCACAATGATAACTGAGTTTTGAACTGTGCCTATTTTACTTTCAATTTTGACTTGCCAATAAAGATGAGAAGAATGATTTATAGTGGATATAAGGGGTCTTTAAAGCTTTTAAAAGATTTGAATTTATAGCCACTTCTATAGTTAAATGTTGACTTAACATTGCAAATAAGATCCTTTCTGCCGTATTATGTGAACGTCTGAAGCCGTTCGTCAACAACCTGATAGGTCCTTATCAGTGTGGCTTCAGACCAGGAAAGTCCACTATCGACCAAATTTTCACACTACTGCAGATCTTGAAAAAACTTAGGAGCTTCAAATCGATACCTACCATCTCTTTATTGATTTTAAAGCCACGTGTGACAGCATCCATAGGAAAGAGCTCTACAGAGCAATGTCTAGTTTTGGAATCCCTGTCAAACTTATCCGTTTGTGGAGAATGCACGCTGCTCTATCAAGGTCAGAAAGATCTTACCGATGCATTTGATGTCAAAAAAGGTTTTAGACAAGGCGATGCACTGTCATGCGACTTCTTCAACATCGTTCTGGAAAGAATTTTGCAAAACTCATCCTTCAACACAAGAGGCACAATCTCCAAAAGACCATGCAATTACTCGGATACGCAGATGATATTGACATAATTGGAAGATCAAAGCGTGATGTCAGTGGAGTGGTTTTGAGCATTGCGACGGAAGCGAAGAAGATGAGTTTAGTGGTCAATGAGGGCAAGACCAAGCTGTCATCAAAAAAGGACACTGAACAAAGATGTCTTGGACAAAACGTCACCATTTACAGCTATAACTTTGAGGTAGTCAAGGACTTTGTCTACCTAGGCACCGCTATACTAACACAATAGAGGAGAAGATATAACGACGAACTGTACGGGCTGTACAGCGACACTGACCTAGTTAGCAGAATAAAAGTCCAACGGCTTAGATGGCTGGGTCATGTGGAGCGAATGGACATTAACGCTCCAGCCAAGAAGGTCTACGAATCCAATCCCGAGGGACGACGCAGTAGAGGAAGACCACGACTCGGGTAGCGCACTCAGGTGGGTGAAGACCTCAACCAATTTGCCGTGCGAAAATGGAGACAGCTAGCTAGGGACCAAACTGACTGGAGACGCATGTTGATTGAGGCCCAGGTCCGCCTCGGACTGAAGCGCCACCTTAAGTAATCATATTTTTATAAGGATTTGACAAGTTTTGAGTTTTCACAGTGAACGCACCCTTAAACTAATTGCGAAATTGTCATTGTCAATGTATTCAATTAAAACAGCGCGATTTCAATCTATTAGAGCTTGTAAGAGTATAATCCGAGATCTTAGTGCATAATTTTTTCAGGATATGGCGTCAAATGTCGAAATGGTGATGTTGAGATAGATGTTATGTTCTTTTTGCGCCTAAACTTCTTTTAAAAAAATGCTCGGTTTTGAATAACATTCATCCTGAGAATAAGCTTTTAATTTCCCAAAGTTGTTCAAGCGTAATCATTTTGGCTAGTTATGTTAAAATCTTGAGAGGTAATAATCTGTCAGTGTCAAAAATAATAGCTGAAAGAACTTTTCTACTCTATAAACCATTTCTAAGTACGTACAATTTTGAAAACAATTAAAGTCTGCTAACTTTTAGTTAATAATTTACAAAATTGACTCACAGTGCGTATTTATTCCAACAACATGTTTTCTTCCAACAAGGAAAATAATTTATTTATAATAACAATTTGTTTAACAAGAATAACTCACAATTATTTTGACGTGTTCAAGTTCATGGCTGTTTATTCGAAACAAAAAAGTAAACACAAAAATCCATTAAACATTATAATATATTCGATGTTAATTTATCGCTTTATGTTATTTCAAATTCATTACACGCCATAATATTTAAATCTCCATGAATGTCAATTTGACATCACATGTTAAAAATGA
This sequence comes from Eupeodes corollae, assembly GCF_945859685.1. NCBI lineage: Eukaryota > Metazoa > Arthropoda > Insecta > Diptera > Syrphidae > Eupeodes > Eupeodes corollae. Next base: position 24,035,418 of record NC_079148.1, on the reverse strand, counting down.
CATGGTCCATAAATCATTTCAATAATATGAAATATGTATTTTTGACTTGATGTTTACAAGAAATATGTAAAATACTCTGAATTATTGATAGATAAAAATAATAAAGGATAATGTGACATTTGCTTTTGTAATATACACAAATTCTAATGTAAGCATTTGTCTTTACTTACAAAAAAAAAGTTCTATCTCAAATTGACAGATATACGATAAACAAAAAATCTTAAATTTGACATGCTTTCATTTGCGATGACATACGAACGGCTTTAACACATGTGTGCGTTCTCTTTTTACTCAAGAAAAAATACATTTGTTTATCAGGAGATTATAAATTTGTGTTTCAATATTGTTAAAACCTTTAATTATTAAAGAAAAAAAAGCTTTCCATTGGTTCCTTTACAAATATAATAAAATCATGTTTTTATAATGCTAAACTGTCATTTTAGAAACTTTAAAAAGTATGCAATACAAATTTATCATAATTTTGAACCAAATTGGTTTTGATGTAGGATTTTAATTTTTGTAGAAAAAATTGTTGATTAAATATTTCCGGAAATTGTATTAAATGTTAAAAACAATTTGTTGCATAAAATAAAATAAATTCGAGCTCAATAACCCTTATTTTCTGTCAAAATGTTAAAAATGTTTAAGTTGATAGAACTTCATAGTTAGTTTGATGGAAGTCAAATTCTCCGCTTTGGTAATTCAATTAATTTAACACCATTAATGAGATGATGAAGAAATGTTAAGTCATTATTAATACGACTCATGTGAAGAGATTGCATTTAAAGCTGAATACGATTTTCTGGCAGATCATAAGGATCATCCTATCTAAGTTTATAACCAAATTAACGTAATGTGTCAATTCTAAGTTGGAACAGAAATGAACGCCGAAATCTTTGAAAGTGAAAACGCGACATAGTTTTTTCTGCAAAATACAATAATCAAAAACACTTCCTATTCGTTATTTAATTAAAAGTTATCGTTTGGAATTTTAAAGGATTGAAAGGAAGAAAAGGACCAAGATGGCTTCCGTGGGGAACACCAAAGCAAGAAAAGGTTCTGAAAGACAATTTATAAATTTTACTTGATCTAGGATCTATCTAGATTTAATCAAAGCTAAAAAAAGGGTGATTTAAGTTTGAACAAAATAATTGTGTAGCTAAATAAGTCAAAAGCTTTAGAAAAGTCGCAGTCGACTGCGCAACCTTATTTCACGACTTTTAAACATTAATTTAAGAATGTGAAAACATTTGTAGCAAATAAGCTTTTTTCACGAATTCGTGTTTCTGATCGCAAATGAGATTTTTACTTTAGAAAATACTTCACTCTCAAGCCTAGTACGCAGCTGAAGTGAAACGAATTTTGTCTGTGGTCCCCAAGTGCAAAGCAAAAAGAAAATGAAAACCACAGCGAAAAAATATTTGTGGAGAGTTCTGTCAGCATCAGTCAAAAATAATTGACATTGTAATTGCGCATTTGCTTTTCTTTAGAAATGTATTTTCCTATTATCCGGACGGAAATTCATTTTCCTGAACAGCTGATACTTTTATGTTTAAAAGTGAAACTAATCGTTCCACATATTTGTGTTCCAGTTTCACACAATTCAAATGACAGATCTTTGTTAGTAAAATTTTTTCGGTGACTTTCAATCAGGAAATTTTGTTCAATAACAGACATTTTTGATATAACTTTAAACGACCTGTCAAAAAATTCCAATATTTGTTTTCAATAATGAAAACCAATGATAGCTATCACTGGCGCCTTAGGGAAATTTTGAATATGAACGAAAGGAGTTAAACTTAAGTATTTCTATACTTTTCTAATATAATCGGGGAAATGCCATAGGGGCCTGTTGAAAAGTCATAATTTAACACAGAAAAAAAAATCTGGGACCGTACTCCGTAGCACACAGATATACCTACTGTTACCGCCACTGTCAACACCCTGTAACTTATTCTACTACATTTCGTTTCAAACTTTCTTATACCCTTTTTTCTTAATCTTTTTTAACTTAATCTTATATATTATATAATTGCCATTTTCATTTTACTTCCGATGTCTTGAATTACTTATAATTTAATCTTACAAATTCAATCCAAACTGATTATACTTTGTCTGATTAATAATCTTAAATTTGTGCTTTAATCCTTGGTTTCTAAACCATAAAGTAAGTTTTTTTATTAAATCATATTCTTATTAGTTTAAAAGCATTGCAATATATTTCCGGAATTTTAATCTTCTTTAAACTGAATTCATAAATAAAGAACCACTTGTTCTAAATTGCATTTGGTTGTCTTTTCTTACAAAGAGATTCAAAATCTTCAAGAGCCAAGATTAACTCAACAAAACTTAAAATTCTTTAACACCACCCCCTAGTTTGGCGAGATACATTATCGCTGCCTTACTCCTTTCTGGCTGCCACATCTAATATTGCGATTTTCGTTGATGGTCTTTCCAGTATGCCGTGAGTTGTTAGTACCTTAGCACTACGAACTTGTCCGTCCTTTGCGGTTCGCACTTCTACGATTTTTCCTCGTGGCCATACGTTCCGTGGGCACTTAGGGTAAACCACCACAACCAAATCGCCAACGCACAAAGGTTTTATTTTTTCGTGCCCACGCACAAAGGTTTTATTTTTTCGTGCCATTTTGTCCGTAGGGTTAGAGATGGTAGATACTTCGAAAGCCATTTTCGCCAAAAGTTTTCAGCGAATTGTTGAGACATGAGCCAGCTACTTTTAAGTACGACTGGATCGTCGTTGTATGTTGCTATTGGTTTAATGCCGTTTGAACTTCCCGGCAGGAAATGATTTGGTGTCAGAGCTTCCGCTGTATCATTTTCGATAGGTATATAGGCTAGTAGTAGTACTCGTGGCATGATGGTTAGTGCGTTGGACTGTCATGCAAGAGGTCTTGGGTTCAATCCATGCCTGTGCCACCTTAATTTAAAAAAAAATATTTTCGCGGGTACTGCCTCTTGCGAGGAATTGACAAATCCTTCAAGAGTAATTCTTGTCATGAAAAAGTGCTTTCTCAAAAAAACTAGCCGTTCGGATTCGGCATAAAATTGTAGGTCCCTTCCATTCCTGACAACAGTACTCGCACACAGGAATGGTTGAGAGTTGTAAGTCACTAGGCCCTGGTTCACAACGGACTGTTGCGCCACCCCATTTGGTTTTGATTTGATATAGGCTAGAGGCGATGTTTTCAACTTCGATCAGCATGCTACGGAGAAGTTCATCGCTGGGAGCTCGACTCGGAGCAATCTTATATAACACCTACAGTTGGTGTGCGAAAAGGGGTGTACATTATGAAAATAGACTTCATCAACTACTCTAAGATTATTAACGAATGACAGTACAAATATTGATAGTTTTTCTTTTTAAGAAGACAAGTTTCCAAAATTGTTAAGGACTATCTTTTGAAAATGGACCAATATCAGTAATATAATTAGAATACAAAATCAAAAAAAGTCTTAAATGCACTAAATAGTCAAGTATAAATAGAAGAAAGAAGTTAGTTAAAAACATAGTTCTGAGATAAAATGCTACTACTACTTTACTACTACTATATTTCTTTTGTTACTCAGTGAACATAGTTTTTTTTTTTTTTACCAAAGGTTGGCTTAAGATAAATTTTTCATAAAAAGGGTTTCATAAAAATTTAAAACTGCTTCGTTAATATTGTTAATACCCATGTTTAGTTGGAAAATCTATCAATAATATAGTAGGATTTTACACGAAAAACAAAAACAATATCCGCAGTATGAATACAACCGATAAAAGTTAAAGAAGAATCTTACTACAAATGGGGTTTTCACATTTATATGAGTCTCGAATTGATTTATGTGATTTCGTTCTCAAATGTTGGTACGATTGATATTGCATTTGTGTCTCGATGGCTGTGTTCGTTGAGTAGTTGTTCATTTGAAACGATGTGTTTTCCATCGGCGAAATAAAATCAATCTGTTACTGTTGATATTATTTAGTTTTGTTAATGAAAACGGATTAACTGTGCTTATTTTGAAGAGAAAACAATAGAAAAGATACTTAAGTTTTGCATGGTTCCACCAAAGGTTTATCTAAGTTTAGATTAAATAAATCTTTTTGGTGTTTCCACCGCACAAGCAGATTTAAAAATGATAAAGTATGATATCACTCTTTTAAATGCCAATGGTGTTTCGATGTTTCTTTTAAAGTGCAAGTGAGATAGTTTGATTCGTGTTAAGCAATGAACTACTGAATAGTTCAGCAACATATAAGAATATGCTTTTTAGTCCATGTGCATTTTTTTTATTTTATTAAAAGGCATCTATTTTTTTTGTACACAAACAAGCAAATAAACAGCCCATAATGCATTATCTGTAAAGCCAACTCCTTCACAAATTTTGAATCGACTTCGATCCTCGACCGAAATCGAGTCAAATCATTTCAACTCGATTTAGTTGTATAAAGAATTGAAACGAGCTTCAAGCTCATTTAATACCACATGTTAATGTAGTAGTCTACGAACAAACCCCCTTCTTGAAGTTTTTATTTTATGTCAAAGCTGCAATTATTAAATGAACTATTTTTATAGAATCTCAATTTCCAGACTTTTTCTCAATATTTTTTTCTTGAAAATTGTCCATTTTATTAAGTTTTAGTTACATAGTTTATTTTTTTGCTGAAGTTAATTTAACTTTTTATTTTAACAAAACTTTCTTCTATTTGTGTGTTTTTTTTTACTTATTATTCTGACAGATCTTCTTTCAGTTGTATCAATTTTTAAATACAAAAATCTGGCTATTATACTATTTATAGAATGCCAAAAAACACGGGTAATGTAGGGCCATCTAGCGGTTGTCTTATTTAAATTATAAGTTATTTTGATACTGACAGTTGTTTCGCACTCGAAACTTTAACAGGAAGTCAATATCATAGTTTCCCCAAAAGGTATTTGTCGTGTTATGCTTTAACTACTTTGGGAAATGTTGGAAATTGAGTCCATGGAGAATTATGCACAAAGATAATAAATAATTCGCGTACAACGTCAAATTGATTCAGCAATTGAGGGGAATGCTGCCATAATTAATTTGAATGTTTGCCATAATAATAATTGCATTTTTAGCAGATGCTTATATTTGACCCACTCTTTTCATGCCCTTAGGACAAAAGTAGTTTAAATAATTTGTTGAAATAGTTCAACGTTTTTTTTTTGTTGAGCACCACAACCTTGAAAAATTCATATAACTATAATCGCATCTTTCATAATTTCCAAACAATAAAAATGCCAAACCATTAAAATGCCAAAGTACAGCAGACAGACTGAAATGATAATGCTCCTCCCAAAAACAAGATAAGAAGAAAATAAAATTTCCTTGACTTAAAAGAATAAATAATTTTTGTTTTTCTTTCGCAGAAAATGCAACCAAACAGTTGGGGGTTACTCTTAAACCATTGTTTACACTATGATTTAAACTTAAGCTTATCACATGCAAAAGTTTTAATCCTCGAGTAACAGTTTACAATTCATTTTCAAGAAAGTACCTCATAACATTTCGAAATAATGTTTTTCTTCGTAATTTTTGAAACATATTTTACTTCTGCGTTTTCAAGGTTTCTGTTGTTTTCTTATTGTTTGTGTTTTTTGTTTTGTTTTGTTTATAAAACACTTGTGATATTTTTGCGTATAGGTACCTACTTCTATGTTTAAATTGGCGACACAATGATAATATTTAAAGTAACTCTAATTAACATAAAATAATTTCATTATATATACTCGTACATATGTATATAGTAAAAGATCTATGCGGAGATATAATAATGTGATAACTTATTTTGAAAGCTGTTTTGCTCAGAAGTTCATATTCATATAGAATAATGAACTCTCTTCATATTTAAATTCAAATAAGAATATTTCAAAACAAAAATATTCCATGGAATATAACAAATATAATATTCCCTTATAAGTATATCAACACTCATAAATCTGACACATTGTTGTTTTTTTGAGTATACGTAAGAACATAATCTGGAATAGTAAAAATATCATCTATAATAGAGGCTGAGAGTAAATGCGCCTGGAATAAATTGTTTGACATAAAATGGACTGTTTACATATATGAATACATATTTAGGAATATTGTTGTTTTAAGAAGAAACATTTTTTTTGGTAACAGTGAAATAGATGTTTTCAATGGCAAATAAACCTCTTATTAGGAAAACTGCAGGATCAAGCTATATTTTTAGAATATAAATGTACATATTTAATACTTTAATAAGTTATGTTAAAGAAATACATAATCGTAATAATCACATCGAAAGCATACTGTTTCAACGAATAAGTCCGACTGTTTCAACGAATAAGTCCGACCTTTGTGTGGTCGATTTAATGACCTCTCAAACAGTCAAAGGCTATTATCTAAAATCTTTTACAATTTATAGGGTTTAACAATAAAAGGTGTCATTTTGACATTAAGAAAACGAGTTTTCCATTAACTAACGATATCAGCGAACTGGCCCCAACAGCTTCGATAACTTCGTCAATTCAATGTTTAAGTTTTTAAATCAAGCATGATCTTGAAGTTGAAAGTCAAAAGGCAAGACCTCAAGCCCGTGAAGTTGTGAACTGTAACTGAGAAATTTGCTCTAATACAAAATTTCGAAATCGATATTTTTTCTTCAAACATGATATGATAGTTACAAACATAGTAGATACGTCGTGGAAAGAGTGGTTCCAGGGATTCCGTCCATGCGTCGTTCGATTTAATAGAAAAATAGGAAATAAAGGCTTAAAGCATTATTCATGACCAAAAATAAAAGCAGTTCTATACAAATTTTGTGGTCAAACAGCAAACACTTATTTTCAAAAACTATCCAATAGATTTTTATAAAATGTTGGGCCCTTCCCGCCGCTTTATTTTAAGCGACATTTTCAGTTAAAAAGACAACTTCATCATCAAAATTTGCTAGCAAGACATAAAGCATTGAAGGCTATTGTCATCTCTTAACTTAAGCATAAATAATAATTTCCAATACTGACTATGGTTACAAGTTGTATCGAGGACTAGCAGTAAGCTTTTTATTTGTCTTTTACGATAAAATGTATTTTGTCGCTTCCGATAAATTGGTAGGAAGGGCTCAATGTTCTCTTACATTATGTTTCAAATAAATAAAATGCGTTTGTGCATTTCTTGAGAAACATTGTAACTTCGTTTTTAAATTAGCTCAGGAAGTTACAAACCGATTAAAATATTATTTTTCTGAATAAGCTCTTATTTTATGTAGAAAATATTTGATGATCAAAAGTATTCATTATATACAAACATTTATTTAAAAAAAAGTGAGTTCGTGTCCCTTATGTTGGTTGAATTTTGAAAATGCCATGCGTTGTATGAGTGTGCACCCTCCCTAAGATTTTAAGTAATTTTGAAGATTTCAATTCTTGAAGGCGAACATTTGACAGTTCCAAAAGTGACACTTGGTTAACCATGGCCGAATGAAACCTTTTGAAAAATCTAAAGTTGCCAAGCCATCAACGGGGGTTTTTTTCAAGCTATCAAATTCATTAAATTCATTAAAAGCAATGTAGGAATTAGTAATTGGGTTGTGTTTGTCATAATTTGTACTATGAATTGGAACATGTTAAAAATTTCCATCTCTAGGTACGTAAATATTAAACATTGATAACAAAGTAGAACAATCTATTTTAGAATTCAAAACATCGAAAGCAAAGAGTATCGAGTATAGCTTTCTTCCCTGCACTAAAGGTTTTAAATCAATAAATTTACACCTGGTCTGATAAGATGGAATATCTGAGTTTCGAAAAACCTTACGTAAGGCGAATTGGGTAAATCTTTTCTGAACTTTTTCAATCCTAAGGATACTTGATTGAGTAAAGGGTTTCCATATAATGCAATAATACCCCAGCAAAGGTCTTACAATAGATAGAAGGGGTTTTTAGACTATATGGATCTTCAAAAGACTTAGATTGCTAGATATAAAACCCAACATCGCGTTAGCTCTAGAAATAACGTGACCAATATGAAGCGAAAAACTCATTTTATACTCAAAGATAACTCCAAAGATCTTTTTCTCGTGTTAACCTTTGTAATAGATGATTATCAATTTTGTAATTGAAACTTAATGAATCTAGAATCTTAAAAAATGTAACAACACTGCATTTTTTAATATTGAAATATAAACCATTCATAGCACACCAGTTAACATTGCAGTCAATATCAGTTTGAATTTTACTGGCATCTAATGGAGATCTTACAGAGCTAAAAATCTTGAGATCATCGGCATATAAGAGATACTTTGCATAATAAATATAATTTGGCAAACCATTAATAAAAAGAATAAAAAGGAGTGGCCCAAAGTGGCTGCCTTGGGGAACACCTGAAAAGTTTATTATTTTATTTGAAAAAACATCAACAATTTTTCACATATTGACTACGTCCAATCAAATAACTTTTAATTAAGTCAAGGAGAGCAGAGTGAAACCCAAGTTTTTTCAAAAGAATATTGTGTTGCACACGATCAAATGAATTTGAAAAATCGGTGTAAATAACGTCGACTTGCAAGCGATTTTCAAAACAACCAAGACAATAATTCGTAAATATTGATAAATTTGTTGCTGTCGATCTACCACTCATAAAGCCGTGCTGATGCTGAGAAATATGATTTTTAACTAAATTATACAATTTATTTTTAACAATTGCTTCAAATACTTTTGGAGTTAACTGAAGTTTAGCAATAGGTCAAAAATTTTAATTTTCATAAAAACGAACCGATATATTTTTATTAAATTTTCAAATTTTCCCTTAAATTGTTTTCTTCTTAGCTTTTTTTAAAAAACGGTTTTTCAATAAGAGCTAGTAGATGTTGAAATGGAATCGAATGGTGTTTGCTGTGTAGCACGTAGCGGCGCGCGTTCTGCTGGAACCACATGGTTTCTAGTTCAATTTTGGCCATAAGAAAATAGTTATGATCGTTATGTAGCCCTCGCTGTTAATAGTGACCACCAAACTAACCTCGTTTTCAAAAAAGTAAGGACCAACTACTCCGTCGCCCAAAAATATAAACCAAAACGGTAACTTTTTGAGGATGCATTATCACCTGGTGAATTTCATGTGAGTTGGTGTCGTCCCATATAGGTACTGCAATTTTGCTTTGCTAGCAAAGCCACTCATCCAAAAATGCACCTCTTCACTAAAGATGATTTTTCGGCCAAAATTGTGGTCCTCTTGTGCACGGCGAAGAATAGATTTCCTCGGGTTCTGCTGTACACTTTCACGGACCCCGGTGATGTCCTTAAAAAAATGGGTGCTGATTGATAACTAAACCGGTCGTCTCCAATTTCGCCACCAACCGTTGAAGAGTCGACTGTGAAGGGCCACGTCTACTATAAAATGGGTGCAATGCGCGCATTGTTTGCTGTAAGAACGCTCATTTTGATAAGTAAGTTTTATTATTTGAATGTGTTGTTCAATAGTTTAACTTACCATGATGATTTGGTATAAACATCTGAGCGATAAATATTGGATTTGACAGATGACACCAAAACAATTCAAAAACTTTGTATAAACAAATATTTGTGTATTGCTCCAGAAGGATACCCTCCATAGACCCGTTCTTTTGATCTTAAGTTTTCTCAAGAACTAATGAACCTCTTTAAATAATTTGTATGCAAAAGTTCTTATGTTTATGATTTTATTAATATTATACTTCATTTTTGTAATCAAAATTTAGTATTTCAAAAACGTGTCCATATTGTTTAACAAAAAATAAACGTCAAACGTATATTAATAAGGTTTTAAAAACTGCTGACTAAAAGAGTTTTTGAACTAAAGTTGAAGAATTTTATATACCTACATAAGAATATACCAAATTAATTTAAAAAAACGCCCCAACGGTTTTTGAAAAAAAAAGAATAAATCAAAGTTCTTATTATTAATAAAACAGCACTTACATTTTTGTAAACAAACTTATTTTATTACAAAATGTTTTAATTTTCAATTTTAAAATTTTTTAAATATGTATAAGTTCGATTTGTAAACAGAGTTCTTAGATACAGAATCAAGTTCGTGCGATCCAGTCATGCACTTTATTTGTTTCCACTTTATTTGTTGAATCTAGTTGTAGGTTTTAATTATTGCTAACTTAAGCGCCACTTGAAGAAAACCCGGTGACTTAAATCTTCAACTTATGTGCGAGAAAAAAAAGAAAACTTTTAAACTAATGTTGGACTTTATGAGGTAGTACAATTCCCCTTAGCGAACAAAAAACTGTGTGAAAGGACTTAACTCAACTTATTGAACTTATTGAACTTATTTGCTTTTGTTAATTGTTGCTGAAACCCATTATAATATTCTAATCCATTTGGGTTTCTATAAATTCATTAATCAGAAGACATTTTTTAAGGCTTTAAATGTTAATTTCATATCTTTTAATCTATGTTCTGTTTAAAATTCTTGTTAGTCGTGGTACTAACACGATTGAGTATCCTTATTAATAAAGAATACCAATTGTCCAGCTTCGAGGAATTTTTGTGTGGCTTTTCATACAAAAAACTTTATTTATTTATTATTTTTTGACAATATGTCAGACATTTGTTGCTATATGTTAATTACTCAAAATTCATGATTTCGAGGTATAAATGCAGTAAAAGGATATTTTTTTTATCAAAAACTTCTAAAATAGCGAGAAAGTGCGTATACGCCTGAGTTAACTATATTTGTTGGCATTGTTTGTGGTTGAAATTTCTTAGAATTTATTATTTATATGCCCACTAAAGCTTTCCTATTTTTAAGTAAAATCGTTTGTTGGTTGTTTTTTATTTTAACCAATTATAATAACTCAACCACAAGAAGCAACCTATCACGTTCAGATTTTCTGATTTAAACACAAACAAAGAAAAAACAATTTTATTTTTACAAACTGCTGCAACTAATCATTTAATTCCTCGAAGTAAAATGAGTAAATCTTAAATGCAATTTAACACTTTAATATCATCCCTCACTTTAAAGAATCAATCTTCTGAATATTTATGAAATGTACACAAAGGATACAAAACGCCTGCTTAAACAAACGAAATCGAAAATACATGGAATTTTGATGAATATGAACGCAAAGATATTTAATGTGCATGGGTTTTTGAATTGCAATAAACTCTTAAGAATTTAAGGAGCTTGATGGGGCTACAGAAACAGATCACACTTGAAAATTAAAGTTATTTGTTTTTGACACTGTTATTATGACATAGATGTGCACATATATATACATACATATATAAATACCAATATTAAACATATTAAATACCAATATTAAACATATTAATCCAATCCTTGAAAACGGCTTTTTTTTTAGACTTGTGGTTTAAAGAAAATATAAAGCAAAATATTTTAATATTATGGCCAAGAATTTGGCTTTGCTATTATGTTTTTAAAATGATTTTGGCCAAGTGGCCACGTTGGCTGAGAGGCCCAATTTTTGCAGCAATTGTGGACGTATGTCAGTAATAACACATCGAATATTCATATTCAAGATATCAATCTTCTCGGGCTTGTGCGCGAAGACAACGTACTTTACATGGTGCAGTGAAACAAGGCCAAGTTAAATAAGACCAACTTTAAATAATTGGCCTCAATGCACTTAATAAAAGTGAAAATGACCAATTTTTAGGAGTTGGTCAAATTGGATTTTGACAAGGTAAAATAAGGCTAAATTATTTTGAGAAATAAGACCAACTTATTTTTATGATGAGGTCTGTTAGGGAGAGCATACTGAATTAAAAAGTGTAATAGGGCCAACTGTTGGAAACTAGCTTTATTATCCTTTACTTGCTTTCTTACTTCAGGTGGCGCTACAGTCTGGGGGGGACCTTGGCCTCAACCAACATGCGTCTCCAGCTAGCTCGGTCCCTAGCTAGCTGTTTCCAGTTTCGCACGCCAAGTTGGTTGAGGTCTTCACCCGCCTGAGGTCTTCCTCTACTGCGCCTTCATTCGGGATTCGATTCGAAGACCTTTCCATTCGCTCTACATGACCTAGCAATCTAAGCCGTTGGACTTTAATTCTTCTAACTAGGTCAGTGTCGCTGTACAGCCCGTACAGTTCGTCGTTAAATCTTCTCCTCCCTTCTATTTCTGTGCGTACGGGACCAAAAATCACCCGAAGAATTTTTCTCTCGAAGCATCCTAAGACGTTCTCATCTTTTTTTGACAGGGTCCAGGCCTCAGAGCCATAAACGAAAACCGGGATGATGAGTGTCTTATAGATGGTGATTTTAGATGCTCGAGAGAGGACTTTACTACTCAATTGCCTTCTAAGTACAAAGAAACAGCGATTTTTAAGAGTTATGACTGGTGTAGTTGTCTGTGTTAATAGCGGTGCCTAGGTAGACAAAGTCCTTAACTACCTCAAAGGTATAGTTGTCCTTGGTGACGTTTTGTCCAAGATGTCGTTGTACAATGTCCTTTTTTGATGACAGCATATACTTGGTCTTGCTCTCATTGACCACTAAACCCCTCTTCTTCGCTTCCGCCGCAATGCTCAAAAACGCTCAATTGATATCACGCTTTGATCTTCCAATCATGTCAATATAATTTGCGTATCCAAGTAATTGGATGGACCTTTGGAAGATTGTGCCTCTAGTGTTGACGGTTGAGCTTTGCACAATTCTTTCCAGAACGATATTGAAGAGGTCGCATGACAATGCATAGCCTTGTCTAAAACCTTTTTTGACATCAAATGCATCGGTGAGATCTTTTCCGACCTTGAGCAGCGTGCATTCTACATCGTCATTCTACACAAACGGATAAGTTTGACAGGGATGCCAAAACTGGATATTGCTATGTAGAGCTCTTCCCTTTGGAATTCGGTTCGTCATTGTCGTTTGGAAAAGTGGTCTTTCTATATTCTCAACATAGACTGCGGTTCTATAACGTTGTTCCCATGATCGTCCTTACAGGCTTCGGTTGGTAGCTGGTACCCTTGGGAGGTTTTTTTTTTTAACTTTTCGTAAAATTTACGAATCTCATTACTGTTGTGACATCCCTCTATCTCCTCGATCGTGCGCTTCTCATGCCCTCTTTTTTTCAATCTAAGAAGCCGGTGTTCCTCTCTCCTCTTCTGCTCGTAGAACTCGCGAGTAGCTCTGTTCATCCAGTGCAGCGCTGTTTTGTATGCCTGCTGTTTCGCTGCGTAGCACTTTAGAGGCGGCATCTCTGATTTTCAATGCTTAATGCAGGCAGCATAGGACTCCTTAAGAGGTTATTAGAGACTCGATCGGAAAAGGACATGGCAGTCTCTTACGATTGTAGCCGTCTAACGTCGAATCTTCTCACAGCACTTCTTTGTTTTGGCTTGGATCGCGATATCCGTAGCCATACCTTGGCTACAACGAGGTAGTGGTCCGAGTCAATGTTGGCCCCTCGGAAAGTTCGAATATATTAGAAGTATCGTACATCGATCGCAATGTGGTCAATCTGGTTGACATTTGATTGATATTAAGATGTGTGAACTGCGTACTAGCTTCCGGAACGTCTCGCCCCTGAATCCGTTGTCGGTGGTGGTGTCGTGCAGGCTGTATCTCCCAATTGTGCCACCAAAGATGTCTTCTCTTCCTAGCTTAGCATTAAAATCTCATAAGACAATTTTAATGTCAGGGCACTGCTCAGAAGTCTTGTCCAAGAGCTAGACGAATATGTCTTTGGTGTCTTCATCTTTCTCCTCTGTTAGGGCATGCGTGCATATAAGGCTTATTTTGGTGAATTTAGCCTTGATGCGGATTGTTGTGATACGCTCGCTTACACTTTTGAAACTCAAGACTTTTTGCCCGAGTTTAGTTCCAACAACAAATCCACACCCAAAAAGACGCTGTCTTTGTTCTCGGTAGCAGTCGCCGTAGTATACATCGCAGTTTAGTTTTGCCCGGTCCGTCCCATTGCACTTCTTGGATGGCGGTAATATCTGCCTTGCAGCAGCTTAGGGCTTCCGCTAATTGTTCGGCTTTATGGGACCTAACATTCCACGTTCCGAAGTTCTTTGTCCTTATTTCGTTTGCTTGGGTTGTCAACAGCAAATCCGTCCGTATTCGAGGTTTGTTGGTACTTCGCAACAACGTATCGCGTATTTTGTACGTGGTCAGGAAGTCACCCCGACGACACAACTCGCAACCTGGAAGGCCAGATCCTTAGTATAACTCCAAAGACTGGGAGCAGTATAAACCGCTCCTTATAGGCCTGGGCTCCGAATAAGTCGTAGAAGCCCTATAAGGTGTTCACTATAAGTAGTTCAACCTTACTGGAACTGCAGACGCCACCGTTGATTCCATCTCGAGAATTCGTCCGCTGCCGTCTGGATAAGGAAAGGTGACTTAGTGAAAACACCTTTCCCCCCCTCTCTCTTTTGCTGACCCTAACAAATTTCCACTGGGGTTAAAACCCAATCTCCAGTGTAGATACTAGGTACCCGATGTTTACGGCGGGGAGGTGAGAGTAGGAGTTGATAGACAGAGGTCTTAAATCAATATCCAGCTGTCACAAATACCAACTACGAATAAATGTATTGCCAGATTGAAAACCAAACGTCTAAACAAAAAATTATCCCTTACTTTTGTAATTATAAGTTTAAAAATTCGAAGGTCTACATATCTAAGTTCATCGTCTCCAAAATAGACCTTCAAATTTTGATCTCTTACTCTTCCTCATAGAACTTTAAAAGAAACAACATTTCAAAACAATTGTGAAAAAAACGTTGTTCAATTTGACTCACCCCAATTTATTGTAGCTGAAAACAAGAAATGATTAAAAAGAAACAATTTGCCTCCATTATTTTGATAACTAATCGTTTTTTCTATTTTATTTCCTTACACTTAAAGAGGTCCAATTCATATCAATTTGCTGCTTGGAAGCGGCAAAAGTTAAACTTAGTTCATGTTGAACTCTTAAATTGACCCCTAATCTAAATCAATTCGCTTTTTTGTATTGTATGATGTTTTGTACACATATTTTTTGAACAGAATGCTTTTGAATTGCCGAGGAATTTCCATCTGTCTATTGATTTGTATTTTGAAATTATAACAAGTGACTATTTCCATTGATTTTAATTCTTCTGTTGGCCTGAGGAGTAAGTTGGAATGTTCGGTGTGGCGAATTTTGTCTGGATCTGGATTATTGAGAGACAATATAAATAATTGTCACACATTTCTATATAACTGATGTCGATTTCATAATTAGCTTCAAGTTCATGGAAATTCAAGTACAATAAATTAAGAGTGATTTTTTTTCCAATTTACTTACGATTAATTACAATTATAATCGAAATACACAAAATGTCTCTCTGTATAATGAAATAATTATTTTTCTGGAATTTATTCGAAGAGTAAATTGGTGTTTTTTTTCACGAAACTAAAAGAAAAATCTTAATCTGCTGTTTCCAAGAAAATAATTCGATAAAAAAATCTGGTCGAACATTAAATGGACGTGGAGCTCTGGAAAACATTTTTCTAGAAATTAACGTTGAAAGTAAAAGTTGTTTTTCTATCCGTTTTTGTCAAGTTTTTTTTTTTAATTACCTGGTATTCTAAGAAAAGTATAATGCTTTTTAAATGTTAAGAAATTGTGAAGAAGTCAATTTAAGGTGATGACTTTTAAATCGTTATAGAACTTTGAAATTGTGCTTTTGGAAATAAATGCAGAATGTATACTACATATTTTTTTAAAAACATAATTTGAGATTATTGTCAACCTTGTGTTCATTGTGGTACGTTTTTGCAACTGTTGATTCGCGTATCCAATTCTCTACGAATCTTTACCAAGCACTTTAACAAAAATGCTCCCTATATATTAAGCAGCTTTTTGTCCCTGAGCTTCTTTTATGCCATTTTATTATTGGTTTTAACTTTGAATTTGACGTATAAAGGTATTAACACACTTCCCAGATTGGGCTAATTTTTGGAAACTGAGCTATTTTTTTGAAAATTCAAAAACAGTTGACAACCATTTCAGTATGACAACCCAATCATCATTAGGCTATAAGCAGTCCAATAAAATCATATGAATAAATCACCACGACTGCTACTAAGCCTTACGAATTAAATTGCAAAATGACAGAACAAGTTCTTGATATTACGCATTCATTGAATTGAAGTTTCAAAATAAGTTGATTCTAAGACGTGCTCGTACTGTGTAGTTTGTGTCACTTTTATATTAAAAGTTTAAAGCAATTGATCTTTAAAACAATTGATCAAAGAACAATTACGTTGAAACATCCCTTTTAAATCCCTGTTAACTGTAATCTGACGGTCATTTTCTTTAACGAAAAAACAAATGGCTGATGACACATTCCTATCAATGTCTATTGACAATCATCTGACGTCCATTTTGTTTAACATAATAAAAATGGCGATTATTAAAACCAAACTTTAGATGTTCGGATCATTATTTAAAATATCTGATTTATGTTCTTTAACTTATTTTGGTTTTACATTTTAATTGATTGATTTCAACATTCTTCATTCGTGATCGAAACCATATTGAAAATGTAGTTTTTACTGAATGCTTTCACATTGACAATTGGTTTAAGGCTGTATTCACAATAAAGCTTTTAAGTTGTCAGTTTTCAAATGAAAAACACCTTTCAATATGTATTTACTATTTGTGAAACATGATATTTATGTATGATCTAGTTAAGTTCAATAATATTTGTAAACAAAAACAAAAGCACAGAGAAGTGCCAAACGAGGCATGCTAGTTTAAATTCTTGTTTTTTTTTTATTTTAAATTGATATTTTTATTTTTAGATTAATTGATTTTCGAAAAAAAAAACAAATAATAATATTTAAAGACCTTATGTAAGCTAACTTCTTTCATTGACTTCTGTTTGGAAATTTCACATTCAAAAATAAATTTGCATTTAAAATTGACTCAACTGCAAGTCAAAAGTTTAAGTTTCATTTACCTAGTGTATGGGTTCATAAGTACTAAATCTTGATCATTTAAGTTTGCTTTATGTCATTTTTGTGTATGAAAATATTTAGACAGGTGTCAGTTTTGTTTTTTTGAGTAAATATTAGATTATTTTGGGTTTTTCTCTAAACTGAATGAAGAGAATTTTTATTTAAAAACAATCAATTTTTTTTGTTTGGGTTTGAATAATGTTTGAATTTTTGAGAACTACAAAACCAAAGGAAATGAATGGAGCTTCTTCTTAAGTATTTTATATTTTTGTTGATTTATAAAAACAACAATTTTAATTGGAGGTAAAAGCTGACAAATTTCTTTTGTTTGGTGACTGATCTTAAAAGCAAAAAAAAAAACATAGAAGCTAGTGACTTACAACTCTCAATTGTTCGTGTGCGCGCGTAACGAAAGCATGAAGGGGAAATGAAGTTTGAATGGCGAATTCAAAAATCTTCTTGCCAGGGATATGAACTTAAGCGAAACTTACAAATTGGTATAGTTTGTACAACCTTTGGTAAAACAATTTAGGCGATGAACTATGGCTGAAACTTAAACACGCTTCAGCTTCAGCTTCGTCTGCATTACGTTGGGCCTGCTTCGTGGTTGTTTTGAATGACACTTCCAATATGACATTTCTAAAATAGCTCTTCTGTCAAAATATGACTTGAAATCGAAAAAATTAAATTTATCGCGGAAGTAGCTTACACAGCCGATGGAAACCAATGTAAATCCCTCCTAAAGCAAATGTATTTTGTTTGTTGACTTTTTTACAGCTGTTGAGCTGTCAGACAAAGTAAATGTTCAGCAAATTTGAACTAGAGCTTCCGTTTGGAATCTACTTATGTTATTTTCTTACGATTGTCAAATGAAATATGAGGTCGAAGCTTCACTGTTATACGAGTAGCATGCATTGAATTTCTATGGCTGAACTCGTAAACTTCAGGCGAAGATAAAGCTGAAGCTTAAGAGTGTTTGTGTTTTAGCCATTATACGAGGTGTGGCAAATAAGTTCCGGGAATTAAGTTATAATTTAAAAAGTGGCAACGCTTTTTCATTTGTTATCATCTTTCTAAGAAGGGGATCTTTCTTTTAGTTAGAGTTCAAAGTTAAGGTAACGTTTGGTTTGAGTTTTATGTGTACAAGTAATTTATTTAGTGGCGTAGTGAAAATGTGTGACGTACATTACAAGCAGGGTGTTGTGATTCAATTTTTAGTGAAATATGGCGAAAAACCCTCGGAAATCCTCCGAAAATTGCAGGTTGTCTATGGACACGATAGCATGTCAAAAACGCGTGTGTTTGAATGAGCGAACCGGTTCAATTAAGGGCGTGAATTGGTGGAAGACGATCCACGTGAAGGAGCTCCCATCACCTCTCGTACCGACGCGAATGTTGATCGTTTGGGCATTTTGATCAAGTCTGACCGTCGCCTAGGCATTCGTGCATTGTCTTACGAGTTAAACATCAACAAAGTAACGGTTCGAAAGATGTTACACTAGAATTTGAACATATGAAAGATCTGGGCAAAGATGGTTCCTAAGGTTCTCACACATTCTCGTTCGTTGTGCAAGAGTTTTTGGTTCCCAACGTCGCGTCGCCTCACCCACCCTTTAGCCAAGATGAAGTCGCACCTCAAGGGAACTCATTATGGCAGCGTACAGAAGGTCCAAGAAGCTTTAACCGTGGTGCTAAACGGGCTAAATTCGGAGGACTACCAAGGGTGCTTCCAATCATTGGAGAAACGTTGCAATCGTTGTGTAGAGTTAAAGGGAGATTATTGTGAAGGTCGATAGTAAAATTTTTCCTAAAACTTCATTTTCTTGTTTATTATTGACAAATTCCCGGAACTTAATTGATACACCTCGTACTATGTCCAATCTTTCAACACAACTAACCTCAAACTTACAGCTGTCACATTGATTTTTAAAATGGTTTCCAACAACACAAATTAGAGTAAATTGAAGCTTACATATGTGTACATAGGACACCCTTTAGAAAAGTAAAAATCGCATTGTGACCTTATTCACTGTTTCCTAAAACATATATATCTCACCTTTCACAAAATAAATTTATTACATTTTTCTTGTTATTTATCTAGGCATTACCTGGATAGGCACTAGAATGGAGTACCTTACAAACTGATGTAATTTGTAGAACATTTGGTAAAAAAGCTAAGGCAGTGAATTATAAAATGTCAAATATTAAAAAAAAATGTCAAACTGACAGAGCTGTCAAATTGTTTTCTAAAAAGGTTACCAACTCTTAACTACACATATGGGAATAAATTTAAAGCTTACATATGTACTTTTATCAACAAACTTGTTAACAAGACAATTCTTTGTGACTTTATTTCCTTATTTCCAAAAAAAATAACTCACCCTTCTTAAAATAAATTCATTAAATTTTTCTCAGTACTCTTCTAGGTACTACCTGACAGAAAAAAAGGGTATGAACCTACTTAGTACCAATAAAAAAAAGAAAATGTAAATGTAAGTAAGTCCATGTCCTAACAAACATAATACACTTATATATACATATGTATGTATGTATAATGAACTTTCCACATCCCAAAAAATTTTTGTTTGATGCTTTTCGTCCTCTCCTGCCTCACCGTAGATACATCATCATAAAGCGAACGTTACATTTTACACCTTTTCATACGTACCGAACAGTACATATTCTATTCATGCCATCACAAAAATATAATGTATGCATAAGCAACCCCATCGTCGTATCTCATATCACAGGGAGAGGGCGAGGACGAGGGCGGAACAGAGGGTTATGCTTGTTTTAAAGAATTTAAAATTCTATCAAACCGACAAGCGACGACGCGACGCTACGACGACAACGGAACGACAACAACGACGACAACATGCCAAGCTAAAAAGTGATGAAGTGAGTAGTACACTGCTCATCCGTTCAATCACCGTCGTTGTTGGCGCTCAGCGATAGGGATTTAAGACCACATAATACAAAGCACAGCCCACAACAAAAGCATTATTACCTTAGCTTCCAACAGGCGGCCGGCGCGGCGCGGCGTATAGCTAAGCGAGTCAAATCTGTCCGAGATCTTGAATGTTTATTGAAAGTGTGTACATGGTATAATATGCATCTATTATTATCGCTTGCTCTGCTTTATACCGTAAAAGCATGACTGACGGACGGCAAAACAAAAATGACAAATGGGTGAATGGGAGCATCACACTGATGTTATCTGTCAAATTTTGTTTTCCTGTTATTTTGTTGTTTTCTTAATACAGACGTTCGTCGTTGTTTAGGAATAATTTCAGTAGTTCCAGAACAACAACAACTGTACAACTATAACGACAAACGAAAGTAATTAAGTTCTAATCATCTAGTGATGCATTACGACATGACACCACACACCCGCTGCTTAGATATTCCTATTTATGTCACTATTCGTATTCGTATTCCTAAACTCATCTCATCATCAAAGAGAAAAGTTTCCTAAAAATGTAACGGTAGGTTGTGTTTTTGACATTGTCATTTTGCCAGAGTTTTCAGTGCCAATGTCAATAACAATCTGTCACATTAAAATATTTAAGTGATATATTTTATATGTACAGTACTTTAAAACGTTACTATAGCGCCGAGTGATAATGTTTGGGTGGTGACTGGTGACAGACGCGATTGAAGAGAGAAAATTAACATGACTCTGTATGTTCCTCCACTGCTGTCAGTGTCACATATTTAACCCTTATAACGAAAAGAAGCTAAAACAAAAACATCGTTTGGAAATGCAGGGTCAGGGAGAAATTTACTTGGGCCTTTTCTGCGAAATTTAAATCATTTTCATTATTTTCAACGGAATTCTTGATTTTTTCTGTAAACTAAAATATAGGATCGTGACACGAAAGATTGTTCTCACGTAAGAAATGTCAAAAACACAAACGTTTGCTGGGTGTCATGGCAACCACATGTAAGCATAGACTATGGACTTTACAAAACTCTAGAGACTTCAATTCTTGCACCAATTTTATGCAAAATTAAGTTCTCATTCATTTTGAAGACAACCCAGCTGTCATTACCCGTGTTTTGTTGGAAAATCTATCCATAGTATAGTAGGATTTTACACAAATAACAAAAAAATATTCATAGTAGACTACTAGCGATAAAAGTTAGAGTAGAATCTTACTAGGGATGGATTTTTGACATTTATAAGAGTCTCGAATGGATCTTATGTGATTTCGTTCTCAAATGTTGGTACGATTGATATTGCGTTTGTATCTCGATGGCTGTGTTCGTTGAGTAGTTGTGCATTTGGAATCATGTGTTTTCCAATGGGGAAAAAATCTGTTACTGTTGATGTTATTTAGTTTTATTTATGAAAATAGACTAACTGGGCTAATTTTGTAAGAATAGAAGAGATAATTACGTTTTGCTATGTTTTCACTAAAGGTTTAACTCAGTTTAGATTAAACAAATTTAAAAATGATTACGTTTTGACAACTTTTTCTAAAATGCAAATGGTGTTTCGATGTTTCTTATGAAGTGCAAGTGAGATAAATTGATTCGTGTTAAGCAATTAAGAACTGAATAGTAATATTTTTGGTACAAAAACATGCAAATAAACAGACCATAATGCATTATCTGGAATACCAACTCCTTCACAAGAGTTTGTCTTCACAAATTTTGAATCGATTCCGATCCCCGACCGGAATCGAGTCAAATGAAGATCATTTCAACTCCATTCAGTTATATAAAGAATTGAGACGAGCTTCAAGCTCGCTTCAATACCACATGTTAATGTAGTAGTCTACGAACAAACCCCCTTCTTGAAGTTTTTATTTTATGTCAAAGCTGCAATCGTAAATTAACTACTTTTATAAAATCTCAATTTCCAGATGTTTTCTTAAAATTTCTTCTTGAATATTGTCCATTTTATTAGTTTTAGTCATTTTTATTTTGCTAAGTTTATTTTTAAGTTTGATTTTCACAAAACTTGCTTCTATTTATGTGTGTTTTTCTTTTTAAATTACTAATCTGACAGATCTTCTTTCAGGATAGTTTTTTTTGGCAATTTCTCACTGTACTGTATATGGAATACCAAAGCGCACTTATTTGAAGTGTAGTAATATAAGATGAATAAAAACACACTCAAGGGGATATTACTACCCTTATTATGCAGAGGCACAGTGTGAGCACTAGGAAGAGGAGAGAGGGTTTAAAAGGAGATGTCGGTGCAATTTGGTTTTGAATTCCCGAAAATTGCAATGACTAGGAAAGACAGAGTGTGGTAAGGCATTCCACATTTGCGTAGTACGGCTAAAGAACGAATCTCTGTATTTGACAGTACGACTGAAGTTGGGCTCGAAGGTATGCTAATGAGCATTCCTAGAAGCGCGAGTATTAAGGTTGAACTGTTTAAGGGGAGGAATGGAACTGGCTATTTTACTAGAACTTATGATGGTATTATCATCTATCAATTTAAATGCTCTACGTTCAATACTATCCAAGAGGTTTAAGTAGGCTGCAGGAGCACCAGCCCAGAGATGGGAGTTATACTCAAGCTTTGGACGTATGTAAGTCTTGTAGATAACAGCCAGATCAGAAGGGGTGAAATATTTCTTGCATCGCCTAAGGAAACCCAAACACCTTGCGGCATTTTTGGCTACATCGCGTATGTGATCATTCCACAAGAGGTGGTTGGTGACACACATACCGAGAATATAGAGGTGTTCAGTCTCTTCGATGCAAGTGCCATTCATGGATAATGTCAATGGGGGTATATCTCGCTTTAACAATACAAGACAGCATTGGGTTTGCGACGCATTAAATACCACGAAGTTTTTTAATCCCCATTGAACGATGCTGTTTAGGTCGGAATTTAATGAGCTTATCATATTTTGTCATTGCAGTTCCACATTCGAAGGAGAGGGGTGTGAATCTGAAAACGAGTATGAAAAGCTAAGAGTACTATCGTCAGCGAAACAATGTATTGGATTAGAAGTTACAGACAGGAGATCATTAATAAAAATGATAAAGAGTGTTGGAGATAAAACAGAGCCTTGGGGCACACCTGCATTAAATCTTTAGAACGCAAGCTACTTTTCGTTTTTGCGATTCAGGCTTCCTAAAAACCCGTTCAACGTCACGGTTGAAGATATAACTCAGCTTATTTCGAAACCAAAGTCATTCTTTAATCCAGGTTATTTCTTAACCCAGGTTATTTTTTAAAAACTAGGCTTATTTTCTAAAATTCCATACTGAAAATATTTCCTAGACCATTTAAATGATTCTTTTCCACACTTTAAATTAAAATTTGTGTAAAAAATCTGGTACCGTGAAATAAAGCCAATTGAAATAAGGCCGAATTTCAAAAAATTGGTCTTATTTCACTTTTGAAAAGTGTAATAAAGCCAATTTGCAACAGTTGGTCTTATTACACTCAAACAAAGTGAAATTAAACCAATTGTATACATTCAACCTCGCACCTACATGCCTCAAATCCTATAGTGTGCTTAAGCACTTAAGCAGGGTGTGTGCTTACATAACTCACCGTAAGAATAAGCTGGTCAATGGTCATATTTCTCGAAATAATAATGAGGTTTTATTATCACTCTGTCAAAGTGCAATATGACAAACTGCTTAAAATTTGACTTATTTCACTTTTGTAAAGTGTGTGTTTTTTTAATATAAATAAAATATGAATGACCCTGTAATGTGCGTATGGCTCTGAATGCTTTCTCGTTTATATTCTTAACTCCGTACCAATTTATATCTGGATGCTTAAACTATTTTACCTGTGACAAAAGATGTGTGTAATTAATAAATTTGACAGCTGCTAAAACTCAAGACGGGTCAAATGGAAGCGAGGTGAAACCCGCAAATGTCAGAATGAGCCTTTTTAAATAAATTTAATATGTACCCGTGGCATGATGGTTAGTGCGTTGGACTGTCATGCCAGAGGTCTTGGGTTCGATCCCTGCCTATGCCATCTTAAGTCTTTTCACGGGTACTGCCTCTTGCGAGGAATTGACAAATTCTCCAAGAGTAAATCTTGTCATGAAAAAGTGCTTTCTCAAATTAGCCGTTCGGAATCGGCATATAAACTGTAGGTCCCCTCCATTCCTGACAACATTACTCGCACACAGGAATGGTTGAGAGTTGTAAGTCACTAGGCCCTGGTTCTTAATGGACTGTTGCGCCACCCAATTTATTTTATTTTATAATATAATCTTAGTATGAGAGAAAAAAAAAATATCGATGAATATAAATCAACCTTAGAACTTAGAATCCCTTAAAAGTTGGAATAAAAGTTGGGCGCCTGTTTGCATTGCATACTTTTCACATTCGAAAAATCCAACCCTGGTAAATTTAGTTGTTTAAGACAATATGGGTGACACTGATGCTAATGCAACTTATATGAAAAATAATTCTTCGTTCTTAGAATATTGTTAGGCTTCATTAGTATCTCATAAGTAATTAGCTTGAGAATTTCACACAATCTTGGGTAAGGTAATGTGCTTAATGAGTTTTACTTCTAAATTTTGTTTTGTTGTTATTACCTACTGTTGTCTGTCTTTTAAAGTGACTGCGAAAAAGTGAGCCTTTTGTGAGAGGAACTTGTAAATTTTCCTTAATACTTAAATTGTATTATGGAAATTCTTATAATGTATATGTTTGGCAAATTTGTATTTTATATTCTCTAAGTTTTGAGTGCAAAAATGACATCAAAGTCAAAGTATGTGCATAGGTATGAGAATTTTGTTTTATTTACCTTGGGCTTATTGTGGAGGAATAAGTACCTCCAAAAAGAGGGTAGGTGTAGGGTTTAGGGTATATCTTTTTATGGTCTTTCCAAATTGATATATTATACAAAAATCTGAATTTACAAGTATAATTTTAACACGTGTAAATTGTCATTTGTATGACTTTATCTTGAGAAATAAATTGAATATTTACATAATTTACTCTTGGATATACATCACACAAAACAGGGAAAAATATATAAATATAAGGATGAAAATGAACGACGAACCTTAACTTTATTGGAATGGAAAAATATTGTTATGTTTTTATTTTGTAAAGGTTTTTTACTTTTTATTCCCGTCATCAGCTTTTAATTTAACTTGACTTAATCACATCTAAATTCATACATACTTACATACGTACATATATATTTACAGTACATCTGTACAAATAAAATATATCGTTAATCAAATAAGACACATACATATGCCATTTGAAGATTGAATTAGAAAAGCGAATGGAATGATCATTTGCCTTAAGGATTCTTTTGAATGGAGCTTAATTCGTGTAATATGTTTGTATTCTGTTGAGTTGATTCGTTCCACGTAATCGTATAAATGAATTATAAATAAATCAAGTTATAGGCTTTTGCTGTCCTTTTGGGACTGTCACATGAGCTGTGGTCTTCAGCAACTGTGTATGTGCTGTATGGACTTTTATATCTTTTTGAATGAGGTCGCTTTGAGGGAGTTATGTTTTTTTTATGTAACAGGAATCGGTATGAGTTTTGAAAAATAAACCTTTGAAATGACAAATTAAGGGAAAGCAGCATGCTTCCGTTGAGTCGTTGCAAATGACTCTACATTTATAAGCAAGGGAAGAAGTCGGGTTTAAACTTTGGAATACAAAAATTGCTAATGTTGAAACCGAACAAGAATATAAAATGTATCCAAAAGTCAAATTCATAAAGTAAACATTTTTACATTTATCTCAAAAAATAAATCAAGATTTTATATGGATTTTTATTTTTAAACATCTTTGTCAGCAGAATCACATTTATCAATAAAAAGTCGTCATTGCCAGGAATACATATAATGAACCATTGATTATTAAATAAACGTCATTCGTGTGAAAGAGAGCAACTGTCAGATTTTGGATGCGTTCAGATTTTTTACTACGGTTCAGAAATGGAAAATATGACGTTTATGTGTACTAAAGAATTGTTCTTTATGACTTATTCAAAGGACAACCGATTATGTTTTAAATGTTTCATTTGATTTGTTTTTAGATTTTTATAAAACACCTAGTAGCTGTCATATTGCTGGAAAATGTTTAAAATGACAAGACCTCAATACAAGACAATAAGAAGAGGCTAGGATGCGACCCACACTGATAACTTCCCTTCCCTTCCGATAACTTCCCTTCGATTTGTCTTGCTTGAAAGGTTTGTAGGTTTTAGGGTTTTGTTAAAAAAGTTGTTAGTTGAATTATTCTTACAAATTTTTAAATTACTAACAATATTTTTCATATAAGGAAATAGTTTAGTTTGAAAATCCAGTTTTGTTAAATAGAGTTTTAGTCGAAACCAATGTTGACCAATTACAGTAGCATTTCTTAAATTTTTACAAATTCGATGTCTGAAATTAATTTACCAAATTTGCGTACTATTTTTTGAATATTTTATTTTTTAATGAAAAAACAGAATGTTGGATTTTTATAAAGTAACTACTTATTATCGAAAACAATATTTTCTGTGAAATGAAAAGAGTTTGAAGACATTATTTAAAATTTTTGTAAAGCGTCGAAAGTAAATTTTTACCAAGTTTAAGCATTATTTTTTTTGTTTTCCACAAAATTTTACGGAGTGTCAACAACAATATTTTTTAAAAGTATATATTAGTTAAAAGCCATAATCTTAAAGTTTTGAAAAGATATTTGTGTCGAAATTCAATTTTTACCAACTTTTTTTAATTTTTTGGTTCAGGTTTTTATTTTTTGTCAAAAACCTGTTAATTCGATTTTTCTAAAATTTTTACTAATTGTTGACACTAATATTTTTTAAAAGAAAAAAGTAGTTTCAAGCCAATATCTCAAAGTTTTGAAAAGATATTTGTGTCGAAAATCGATTTTTAACAACTTTTTTTTTGTTTAGGTCTTTATTTTTCTAAAGACTGTCAATGCGATTTTTCGGTAAATTAAAATTATCTGCAAGCAATAATTTTATAGTTTTGAAAAGATATTTGAGTGGAGAATCAATTTTTACCAACTTTTGTTAATTTTTTTTAAGTTTTTATTTTTTGTAAAAAAAACTGTTAATTCGATGTTTCTCAAAAATTTACGTACTGGATGTTGAAAACAATATTTTTTAAAAGATAAAAGTAGTTTAAAGCCAATATCTCAAATTTTTGAAAAGATATTTGAGTCGAAAATCAATTTTTACCAATTTGAGTAATGTTTTTTTTTTAAAATGTTTATTTTTTATAAAAAACCTTCGAACTTAAATTTTCGTTGCACAAAATTGTTTTAAAGATAAAATCATTTTTTATTCGTAAAATTTTCGATTGGACAATTTTTTTTCAGTTATTTTGATTTATAAAAAAACAGTTAATTTGATTTTTTTGAAAAATTATACTTGTTTGGTGTCACGTTACAAAATATTATATAAAATTTAATTCAAGTCTCTAGAGTTTTTGGTTCGTAAGATATTGAGAGTTAACCAAAATTTTCACCTTTCTTTTTAAACTGGTATGGTAAAAAACCGCCCACGCAATTTTATTGAGCTCCCTTTCTGCATCTTTCTGCCTTATTATCTGTATAACAAAATTTATTTGAAGTCGATATCTCTTCTTGTTCTCGAGCTATGGACAACGAAAATAACGTCGTGAAAACATCTTACTAAAAATCTCTAGGGACTTTGAAACGTCGAGAAATGTCAAAATTTTCAATTTGACAAATCGGACCCATTACAATAACTTCCTATGGGAAGTTTATATCTTAATAAAATGACATGCGCTTCAACGATTTTTTTTTTGTTTATTTAAATATTGCTATATGTAAATCCTTTTTATTTATAACTCAAGTGTTATCAGACCCTTAATAAAACTAATTTTGATTTAAGAAAAGACAATGCAAAATTTCCTAAACTTGTTCACTTATTTTTAATTGCTTAGATAATTTCTACATTCTATATTAATGAACAGATAATGATTTGTTTCATTAAAAAGAAAAATAATAATAAACTATTTAAATTGAATATGAAATAAGCTAACTTTTGTTTGTTGTATAAATAACAAGTCTTAGGAATTAATGACAGGTTTTGAATTATTAAAAAAATGTAATCATTTTAAAGAAATTCAAGAAATAATAGAAAAAGAATTGATCCAACGTTAAACTTCTGTAGAACAACATCAGGCTACTAAAGATGTTACAACTAATGGGCTACAAAACTTATCTTATTTTTAAAGTATTTTATTTGTTTGTATTTATAACAAGAAGTTAAATAAGTTATGTTCTTTTTATGTCTTCTTTAAGAGATCTAAAATAATAATAAGAATTAAATGAAACAGAGTAGAATTTCCTGTTAAATAATTCTAAATTACATGAAAAATAAATTACATTTTGCTTCTAAAATGTTCTCTATTTCACTTCAATTCAACTCAAAGTAAATGAAATAACTTGAATGCCTTGCAGAATCCTTTTGACACCACCTGCACCGTTTAAATGCAATTTCAGGTTTAATTTGCCCTATACCTCCTTTTATTTTAACTATAAATGAATACGCCAGACTTTCCTCCTTCCTTGTTTTTTAATACTTTCAGTAATTTTGTTTTTCTTTTTCTGTCACAAATCAAAAAAGAGGTGAAATGGCAAGGTGGTTGTTAAAACGTTGACATCCTTAATGGAGTAATTGAAGTGAATTTTATGTACTTCATAAATGTTAAAGTGGAATTTCCGCCATTTAAAAAAAATTAGTATCTTCCGCCGTTATAAAATGATGACTTTTGCACCATAAATAAAGTTTGATTACTCAAGAGTACGGATATTTGTATGATAACACACATAACATCACAACATAAACAATATTCCAAATCCTGAGGAAATTAACTTTTCTTTGACTTCATTTTGAGGGAGAATATATATTTATTAAATAAAGAAATATACCAATTGGGAAAAACACATGTGTCCATGCCCTCAGGTCAAAAGTTGCATAATTTATTTTGTAGCTTTTTTGACACCTTTTCTCCAGGGTGACTTGTCTGTTCCACTTGTTATAATTGGTCCTTTTTTCTCCAAGTCAATTTGGTTGTCATCGTCTTATGGTGCGACAGAAATACTGACAGATTAAAGTGTAACATTGTATTCTTTTGAAGCATCTCATTTTGACGTCTCATTATTGTATCTCCTTCTCACTTTATAGTTAAAAAGAGACATGAAGAGCATGGACACATTTTTAATTGAAAAATGAATGGCAGCAAGATAAACTGATGAAGTGTCAAAATGAGTAGCCTCAAAAGAGTTTAATGTAAACACCTTCTATCTTCTATTTCTAAATGAATGGCAGCAAGATAAAATAATGAAGTGTCAAAATGAGTAGCCTCAAAAGAGTTCAGTGTAAACACCTTCTATCAAAAATGTATTATTTATTTTAAATTGCAGTTTATGAAATTATAACTTTATAAGTCAATTACAACCCACCCAGACACATCAATGTAAATAAAGAACCAAGGCAATCAAAGATTCATTAAGGTTATTATTATTATAGGTTTGTATTTTCTGTGGAATATCCTTTTTCTACTATAAAATAAAAATGCTTAAACGAAAATTCAATTATCAGTGATTTTGTTATTTTCTTCAGGATTTATTTTCCAATTATTTTTTATAAAATAACCCAAGGGCTGTTACTATTTTTTTTAAGCAAATTGAGTTATATTCGTAAGGCCTCCATGCGTCGTCGTCGTAGTCGTTGTTGAAGCTCGTCTGTCCCACAGCAGCTTCCATAGCAACTTATAACCCATTGACCCGCAGGAGTTATTTTACTCTTGACTTAAATTTGTATGTTTTTTCTTCTCTTTTATTAACAAGGGTGGATGATTTTGGGATAGAGGTCGTGATTATGGTGAGTATATGGATAGGTTAGGTAGGCACTATAGAATTTCATTTAGAACTCCTTTGAGGTTATCTACCCATAATTAGTATAAATAATTCCAGGATTTCAAATTAAACAACAAGATACTGTATTTGAGAAGTCAGAAATGATAATAAAAATAATAGCTTGGGTATTTACCTACTTGTTTTTGAAATGGAATTGAATTGATGTTTTGTATTTGAAGTGCGTATAAGATACTTATAATGAAATGCGAATAATTGGGACAAACAAAAACCCTAACAAAAAAAAAAATTAATGTTGAAAATTTTTTTCGAAAAAAAGAAGTACAGGGGAAAGGGGATTTCTCTTACGTTTATAAATAATTCATTTAATGTGTTTTCTTATTTAACAGAGATCCTGTAAAAAGATTAACTTAAACAAAAGATTTCAATTAATTGAATTAAATTCAATCAGCTATTTATGTGGTTTGTAATTTTTGAGTCCTTGTTTCATTTTTTTTAAGTAAGGGTCTAAAATATATGTATTACAAAATTTTAAAGGATTCGCAAACACTCATGTACATTCAATAAAAAAAAATTGAAATAACAAAAACTGGGTTTTCAGGATTTTAGATATTTGGTATTTTTTCGATTTTTAATTTCGAAATTCTCTCTGTTTTTCGGTATAAACTCCCTCCC
Organism: Eupeodes corollae; assembly: GCF_945859685.1. NCBI lineage: Eukaryota > Metazoa > Arthropoda > Insecta > Diptera > Syrphidae > Eupeodes > Eupeodes corollae. Next base: position 24,004,978 of record NC_079148.1, on the reverse strand, counting down.
ACAAAAGTAAGTGAAATTAATAATTACGAAATTGTTAGTAAGGGTAGAAAAGATTTGTCAAGCTCCAGTAGTTTATAGTTTGAGAACTTTTGCAAAAATGTGTGTAGATTGCTCTATGGTATTATTGGCTTCCTATTTAATTCGAGGTTTCCATAAATTACACCAATCGAAAAAAATTACATTTTTATGCGGTCCACTAACAAAACAATACTTTTTTAAGGGATTAAGAGGTCCTGAATCCGAATTTCATAATTAAATTTTTATACCATAGGTTTTTTAAATATGCCATTTTAAAAGTACTAAAGACAGTCAAAAACGGGGTTTATAAGGCTTACAGTTAAAACACAACACATCCCTTTAAAATATATTGTATGATCATATTACAGATAACAAATCTTTATCTTCTAGATACTTCTCAAATTATTTTAATACCTCACTTAGCTTGCGTAATTTTTCATTAGTAATGCTTTTGACTTAGGTGCCTTGGCTCTATATAAAGTTTTTAAAAACCTATAGAGTCTAATTCCTTTATTTTTTGCAGAATTTAGTTTTTATTGCTGATTGCAAATCCAAAACCTGATTTAAGCTTTAGGTGCTCAAACTCAGAAATACCTGTTTTGCAACATAATTTCCTGTTTATTTTCAATATTTTCTTAAAACTCGAACCACGAATTCGTAATAAGATCAAACATTTCTTTTATATCCTTTTTCGTTATTCTATTAAAAAACTTTTTAGCATAGATGCTTGATTAAGGTATTAAACTAATAAAAATTTCTTGAAAATCTATTACGAGTAAAATACTGAAATCAGAACAAAATATTGAAATATTTTATTGAGATAAAAACAAGTCATGAATTTACATTGCCTCAAAAAGCCTAGTATAGTGTTTATTTCCAATTAAAAAAGGTTCCTTTTTAAAAACTGAAAAAGAGTGGTCCTCTAACTCTAAGGGTCCGGCCACGCAATGAGCGACGAGCTACTGAGCGACTTAATGAGCGATGGGTCATTGGTGGCCATTTACTAAACCACACGTCGCTGAGCGATTAGTTGGAAAAATGCCTTCGTCAAGTGCTGTTCAGCATAGCTTACTGGTTGAAAGTCGCGTTCATATTTATAGATCTGTAATAAGATCGAGAATCCGTAGATTTGGTGTACACCCCATAAATCGTTTAAGGGAAAATTATGGCGAATTTCATCATTTATATATAAATCTTCGCAGATCGATTTTGGCAATACCTACTGTCGCATGTCATTACTATCTTTTGATTTGCTGTTGGAAAAATTTCGACCAAAATTTAAAAGACTAAAGAAAGCAATTAGTCCAGCTGGTTTTATGTTTAAGGGTAGTTTTTTTTTATTTTTTTAATCTTTATTTGTATCCTTCAGTTTTTCCAATATAACATTTTGAATGTCAGTTCTTATCTTAAGTTTTTCGAAATTGTTAAATTTTTGAGAAATTGAAGGTCATCACTACTCGTATATCCTCTTCTTTTTTTGCTACCTCTTGCTTTAAAATTTGGAGTCTTTTATTTTCTAATTCTGGGAAATTTGGGGGCAGCTGGTGCTCGTAGAATGAGTGCTGTTTGTAAGCGTATTGACACTTGAAAGGGTTGCATCCTCTTCTTCCAGTAAATCTGATATTGTTTCAGAGAAAAAACGATTTTGAGCCATTGATTAACTTTCTGGTTCTCGAAGATTTCCCTCAGTTGGATCTGGATCAATTGTCTGCCTCGTAAAGGCCACTATTTCATAAAATGGCCATCTCGGTCTTGTTGGTGTAGCTTTGGATCCCGATACTGGACGTGGAGTTTTTCAAAGAACCCTTCGGAAAGTGTCTTTCAGGTTTTTTCACTTTAGTTTTACATTGGCTCCAGAAATTTTAAATATAATTATACATATGCTATTTACAATTTTTGTATCCTCAATGTTTTTAGATTTCTCGCAACAGTTCATTTGTTTCGAGATTTAACTTTTGCTTTTCGAATGGGCAGAGGCACAGTAAGTAACATTGTCTTGGAAATTAGCTTCATATTGGAACAACTTGTGCAAGAATATATGCCTACAACAACAACTGACCACCTTCGAAATGTTATTAACGATTACTACCGGCGCTGGAAATTTCTTAAGAGTCTTGGCAGTATTAATGGTAGACATTGCCAAATTCAATGTCCAGCAAATTCTGGCTCTCATTATTTTAACTACCTGCATTATTTTTCTATTGTACTGCAAGCTGTAGCTGATGCTGACAAAAAGTTTCTAACAATCGAGGTGGGTGGGAGAGGAAAACAAAGTGATGGTGGTACTTTTTCTGGGTCTACTTTGTTCAAATTACTTGAAGCCGATAAATTTAGCGTTCCACCTCCACAAGCATTACCAGAGTCAAACATTGTTCTTCCAAATTTTGTAATCGGAGATGAGGCTTACGCCCTGAAAAACTATTTAAAATGGCTAATGAATTAGCTCAAACAAATGCAACCACCCAAGAAGAACAGTCCCCTTATAACAGAAGCTCAAGCAATGCGTTGAATACAAGAAATTAGCTTGAGAAATATTTTTGGGAATCGGGCATTGAACAAAAAACACTATTTCTAAAGATTTTGTCCAACTTTTTCTCTTCTTTTGTGATCTTTGTGGGTGTCCTGCCATAGCATTGGGCGGCTTTTGACAGCTGAAATTAAACTTTCACATTACGACAAATTTTTGGAAAAAAAAACCAAGAACATCAAATCGACACCCACTATCCCTTCACAGTTTTCCAGGCCGCATATGACAGCATCTACAGGGTCAAGCTGTATAGAGTCATGTCTAGTCTTGGCATTCCTTCCAAACTTGTTCGTTTGTGCAGGATGACTATGGAGAATCCACGCTGCTCTATTAAGGTTTGAAACAACTTAACTAAACTTTTCGTTGTCAAAAAACGCTCTAGTCAAGCTGATGCTCTGTTTAGCGATTTCTTTAACATCGTTCTTGAAAGAAAATTGCCAAGCACCCACGTCAAATCTAAAGGCACTATCTTTCAAAAGTTTGTCAAATTACCTTTTTTTCGTTCATATTTCAAGAACACGCAGTGATATCCACTTTAAATATTTCAAAAACAAGCAGAGGTATCAACTTGAAATTAATTTTTATTTACAGATATCACAGATATGTCAAAATGTGACAAATGGACTTTCCAAGAACTTTCCAAGGGACTAAATGAAGGTGAAAACTTAAAAATAAAAATATAACTGAAAGTTTTATGTTTTAAATTAGAATACAAAATTGAAATGATGTTATTTCCTTGAAATAATCTCTTGTCACGGGGAATGGCGTTCTTAATATTTTGGTAAAGGTTTTAGAAAAAAAATCACATCAATTTCCTACCAACAAGAATGTTCGAATTAAATATCTCCAGAAGAAATGTTTGTCAGATTTATTTTATTTTGTACAAAATATTGTTTATAAAATTTAGTATTTTTGAAAATTACCTTCACAGAATTGTTTCATTCTTTAATTTTCAAAGTTTTCAATTGACAATATTATTTTTTATCATTAAATAGCACCAATAAACGATACTAGATCGCTTTTAAGCTCCTTAATTGGTTTTTCATCTAACTCCAAGGATTTGACTGTTCTTTTGTATTAAAGCTCTGAGTTTCAGGCTGGATAGCTTGTTTATTCAGTATTAATTGCCTTTTTTTTATAATTCTCTATACGAAAAAATTTGATGATTGTAAATATATATGTATGAAGATTTTGAAGCAAACAATTTAGTTATTAAAAAGAAATTATGTACGTATTTTCGTATAACAACCAAAATAAATCTGTTTACTTTCCAAGAAATCTATTCATAATATTGACCTTATTGGGAGCTTTAATTTGAGACAATCTTATTAGTTTGACAAATTGTTGAAAGGACATAATGACGTAGGTATGTACTTAGCACATTATGTTTCATTATCCTATCAACAGGAGTTTGAAGAAAGTAAATCTTTTCTTATTTGACTTCTCATTATGTTGCTTCACTTCGGTCATAAGCTCCTTTCGATGTTTGGAATTATTTGTCTTTTTTTCTATTGTGTCTTGATATCTGTTATTTTTTGGTTTTAATATTTTAGAGTAAAAAAATTGATGATATACTAAAAAATGGAATAATTATTTGACATTTAAACAAAACACTTTAAAGTGTGCTACATAACCACCCCTATTGCGTTTGTCAACTATAAATTGACAGTTGATAAATATCAAAGTTCAAAATAAGAGTTTTGATATTCAAATATTTTCAAAGCTATTGTGAATTACAAGAAAATTAGAAGTTGCCAATTAAAAGTTGCTTAGTTTCATAATGAATAATGAAAGAAGTTTTAAAAAGCTGAATTTTAATCTAAAAAGCTACCTGTTGGCATGATTTTCAAAACTACACTCAAGGAGATTATAATGGAAGTCTAGAACAGTCTTTAGCACATACAAGAACGGACGCAGCATATTTATCAAATATCAATTGATATTCGAGACTTCTAATATGAGTAAAATTTACATTTGATGCCAATTCAACGCAGTTTTAGTTTAAAAAGCAAAAAAGAAAATAATGTAATATAACTTAAAACTTTATTATGTGCCTGTCACATTTTAAAAAGTCACCCCGCCATAAAACCCTATTTATTTCTCAAAGCGTAGATAGGGGTTGTATATTTGCATTATATGTACCTATGTATTTTTTCCATCCACTTCTTTTTCCATCCGTAGAATTATAATTTTCCACTTCAGTTGAAATTGACATTTTAAATGATTATCTGCAGTGTCACTTGAAAGCAAGTGTTTTTGCCATAATACCATATTATTATTATGGCATATTTAAATGTGCTATAATACGAGTAGACAATGACTTTGTTTAATGTATTAAAAATGTAATTCATACAAAAATTATAACAAATTTGTTTACGATTCATATAAACATTTGCATAATAATTCCCTTTCTATTTGCTGCTAATGTAAAACAATACCTAAGTCTTTCAAGATTCTTATAACAAAAAGTGTCTTTTTATATGTTTTTTGATTGTTTTATATTTAATGCTGAAATAAATCTCTTTTTCTTTCATGATGACGATAATATTATTATTGTTACGCAATTTTAAAGAGATGTTTGTAAATAATGAAAACCAAACGTCATATCGTAAGTCACCATAAAAAAGTCTTTCTCAAATCAGTGCACTCTTCAAAAGAGTGAATTATACTTTACGTTTTATGACCTTTTTGTTTTCCTTGTTTATAAGGGAGTAAGGTTTATTTGTTGGGGTTTTTGATGGAAGTGGAAATCTATATATATTTTCAATGGATGTATTTAATTTTAAAGTTAAAAATATCCACAACGCGCAGGCAGTTAAAAAATGCAATATATTAGTCAATAAAAAAGATAAACTTCACGTAATAAAAATGGAGTCTCAGGAGTCTCAGAGTCACTTCTAGGGTATGATCTCAAGACGTAAGAAGCTGAATGACAACAACTCTGCTCATTTAACGCTGTACAGATAAGTTAAAGAGTTGAAAGAAAGACACGCCTCGCTTTACAGCATTAACAGTGTAAAGAATATAAAATGACGTTTTATAACAATAACCTGTTTGTTTTATAATTTAACTTTATGGGAAACAAATTGTCATAAAATGGAGGTGACGTTTTGCGTTCTGTCACATTGGATCGCATGAAATTGCGTTATTTTGGGATTTTGTTTGGCAGTTTTGAATTAATTTCAAAATGTATTAAATTAAATGAATTTTCTGTTGAGTTATTTACCAGATTTTCAATGAAGTATAAGCACTTTACAATTAACTTTCCTTTAAGACTGTCGCACCCACTTTAACATAATTAGGATAAAAAGAATTATTGTCCGTTTACAATTTTGTAGTGTAAAGTTTTGCGTTAGTCCATTTTGGTAATCCAAGAATGTCAAACTATACTCAAAGTTAAGATATGGTAAAACTTGAAACTTAAAAGATTAAGGAATGTAAAGAAAAAACTCAATTTTAGATAACAAAATGCGGAAATTTTGATATTTTAAAATGGCAAAACCGAAAAGATTTAAGGACCTGATAAAATTGTATGAAATTTTGGTAAAATGTTTGTTTTTTATTCTCAACAAAGTTCAGTAAGTTGGCGCGATAGGGAAAATTTAAGAAAATAGCAATTAATTGAGAATGTTTCAGAGAAAAAGAAATTTTATTTAGAATTTTTTTTTTCAAAAAATAGTTTTTACTTTCGACATTTAGGAACTACATATATGGCAATCTTCGTTATAAATTTTGAACTCGAAATTTTAATTAGGCTTGAAATTAGTATGATAAAGAAGACATAAAGAAGATTTGCATTGATCACAGATTTTTGTTCATAAGGACTCCTTGTAGTTAGATATTGATATCTTTCGACAAACTTTGGTCCTTTAACAGGAAATACTTTGCAGTTTGATTTTTATAATTTTTAAACGTTGATCATTCGTGGATGAAAATGTTAAGTTTACTGAATAAATTGACAGCGACAGTTTGATGATCAGTGAATGGATGCGTTCAAAAATTAAATTCAAAGCTGTCAAGTCGCTATTAGAAAACACGATAAATTAGTTTTGAAAAGAAAAACAGTTCTTAACAATTGTACTTCATTTTTTCAAAAACAGTAACTATGTAATGCTAACCTGACAACGTGCGTTCAAAAATATTTCGATTTTCTTTCTTTCCACCACTTATTTTATATTAATTGCATACTCAGGTTAACCAATATCAAAAAGTGAACTTCTACCTTGATAACAACCTAAAACTGCATACCTTTTTTGTTGTAGAAAGCTCCATGACTTACAAGTTGAGTCCTAAAATATTTTAAAAAATTAACGTAGGAATCAAAACTGAACAGACAAAATAAATTTAATGAAAACCCACAAGTTTTATTTCCATTTCCAAAACATAAATAAACCCATTGGAATTATAAGCTTTTATTTTGGGAGTTATATAGAAAGTATGTCGCCATTCATATAATTGCACCGTATTATCATAACTATGGTATTTTACTCGGTTCGTGGCGCCACCACTACCATTTTATTTAAAAAGATGATTGAGTAGTTGCCAAAATACATTTCTGAAAAGCATAAAAAAGCATCCACCTACAAAAAAGTGGAGGGTATTTGCATTCTCTGATGTCAAACTTACCTCATTTATTGGGGTAAAAGTTGAAATAACTTTTTGATTTAAATCTAAAAACAAAGAAATCAATATAAAAAAGTGCACAGGAATAATTCATCATAAATATTCGTCTGATGAGATGCATTCACAATAATAACAAATTATAATTTTAACGTTTGCATTTTCATTAATCATCTAATCGCTTTTCTTGTTTACAGTAAAATCTCAAATTCATTTTACGACGAAATTTAAAATGATAAATTCAAATTAAAGAGAATAATTAAATGGAAACCAAAAACTATTATTTCCACCACTGGGACAGCACTTCATCATGACACCTACCTCGCTAGTGCCGGCGCGTGGTGGCGCCACCGTTCCATTTAAAAGATTAATTTTCAAATAGTATCATCTTCCTACGTAGTTCATATCGATTTGCAGTCTTTCATGTCAAACTATTTACACATTTAAATGTACAAAATTAAAATAACTTTTTGATTCAAATCTAAAAATAACTCAATCAATAAAAACAAAAGAGTGCATACGATTGATCATTTATAAACCTAAGAAATGTATTTAAAATGACAACTATAAAATACGAAAAACACAAATTTATTAACACTTATCCTAAGTCACTTGAATTGATTGACACTAAACGTATTTTATTTTCTTTATTTTTGCAGAATTGTCATCTGAAGTAATGGAAACAGTTTTATACAAAAACAGCAAGCAACGACATCAAAAAGATTCATCCAAATGAAATCAGTTGAATCTGCAATGCAATCAGAGTGAAATACAACAGAAAAACACATCCATTGGACATCAAATAAAGAAGGAAACAGTTCTTCTCCTCGTCACTTCGTCAGACAACCGACAACGTACATAACGACGACGACAGTAATCTGTCTTTTTCTTTTAAATTGAATTTATACTCGGAAGAGTTTCAATCATCCACCCAAGCCCAAGCCCAATCGCAATTCCAAAACCCAAACCAAAGCCAAGAGTCGCTCGTGTCGTGGCATCGCCGTCGTCGGTCGTTGTTTCTTTCAATCTTTTCAATTTACACCACCTCGGTTTCAGGTCTCACGGTAGATTACCTCTTCCTATTGTAGGTAGTTTCGAATGATCTTGGATGATGATAATGATAATGATGATGAAGAATGACTAATAGACGTGTAATTGAAGTTTACTGGAAATCTATCCGCCGCCATTGAAATGAAACAAACATCAAACCAAATTATGCGACAAATTGAATCAAATTCATTCAGAGGAACCGACATCGAAGGAGCCATTTCTATTTCTACTGACGAAGGCGATAGTATCATCCACGTCGTTGACATAATGACAAATTTCATTTTAAATTACCGTTGTTGGTGGTGGATTTTATAAGCGGACATTTTGTGTCAAAATGAATGGCCCCTCAAAAGAGTCACGACAACAACGACATCGCCATTCTTTTCGTAAGATAGCTCAAGCTCAAATAAACAAGGATTCAAATAATAATCTTTTAGTAGTAGGAGTTGTTGGCTCCTGCTATTACTCTGGCTCCTTTTTTCAAAGAAATAAAAACAGAAATCGTAAAAGAAATAGAAACAAAAATAAAAACAAATTCAAAACGAAACAATTTACCATCAGCATTTGACAATCAGATAGAGGGCAGGATATTCCTTTATATTCTTTTACATTCAAACATAGAGAAGCCATAAAAAGTTTGATATACTTGGATGCAAGTCTATTCACATAAATATTTTAAGGCACAAATATCCAGAGTAAACTACATACCTACGACGTGGACCAACGACGAAAAAACAAACTCATATTCTATATAAATTAAATATTTAAAGAAATCAGAAACACATCATACAATTTTTATCAGTAGCCCAAACGTCAAAATAAAAATCCATTTTAAATTTACATCCGGATAAGGAAACCAAACTACGACGTATGTAACGAAACACACGACGGTAAACCCGTAACCAGAACCAGCAGATATAGCAAGAATATTTAAATATTTTACAAAATGGCCGAGGTGAGTTATAATTATTTTTGTTGTTGTTTTATATTCTTTAGCCTCACTTGACGTTTATTCTCAGTGATTTTTTGTGTACTTGGAATGCTTGAAATATGTATTTAAGTTTAGTGAAAGTGAAAGTGAGAGTGAGACTGTAGAAAATGGTTATGGAAGGAGTATCCTATTGGAGTGTGGTCCGAGATTCTAAGCTGGGAAATTTATTCCACTCTATAACCGTAAAAGGTTTGTTTATGTGCAAATTGGATTTGCGGTTGATATAGACAAAAAAGGATTGCTTTCAAATGTAAATAAGGTGTACCTACAAGAAAACTTGTGTCCGAGTTTTTGTTGTGCGAAATTTTATGCCAAAATGTACAACATTATCCACAAAATACCTTTAACCATATAGAAGTTTTGTGGGTTTATGCGGCGAGTATAACGCTATCGAAAATTTACCAAGTAATTTACATTTTCTATCAGTTAAGGGGTTGATTAGATTGAAATGTGGTATTTTAAAAATGTATAAGATTTGCTTTGTTTTACTTCATTTGAGGGAAAATAAGTCAAATCTCAAACGACCCATTGTCCGAAGTTAAGTTTTCTTCATAGTTAAAAGGATATAGGTTTACCAAAGTATATGCTTTGTGTGGGTTTTCATAGTTTTAATCCAATTTCGAAGAAAAAACGAATGTATACAATTTATTATAATGAAAGAGAACTTTTTTCTGTAAGTTTATAGCAAGTCTAAGTTGAACAATTCCATTATACACTAATGGGAAAACATTTTAATTAGAAGTATTCAAAGTTGTGAGTTATGGAGTCCAAAAATTTGGTATTCTATTGACATTTTTACATGTTAAATGTCAAAAAACAGATGTTTCCAAAGTGACAGCTGTTCATATAGCAGGCTATTCAAAATATATTTCTTATTGAAAAACCATATAAACGATGTTGATTTTGAATAAAACACAAATTAAAGAATCTTGAAAACTTAACAGGTCGAAAGTTAAACGACGTCAGGAAAATGATCTCTGGAACCAAATGGTTACATTTGTAAAGGTGACTGCAAACATTCTAAATATAATGTTTGCTGGAGTGGAATAGTCCCTTAGGATAAGTAATTGCCACATTTTTGACTCTCGAATTTGAGTATCTTTGTCATCAAACGTTCTGTGTCTCCATGAACATTTATCAAAAATCATTACTGTCGATTCCGCTCTAAATTTTTGGCTTTCAAGAACTTGTTCATTGCAAGAATTACTTACTTACTTAAGGTGGCGCTACAGTCCTCTGTGAACTATGGCCTCACCCAACAAACTTCTCTATCTAACTCGGTCCTCAGCTAGATGTCTACAGTTTCGCGCTCCAAGTTGGGTGAGGTCACCTTCCAATTGTGCGCGCCACCTTATCCGCGGTCTTCCTCTACTGCGATGTCCTGTGGGTGTGGATTCGAAGACTTTCCGGGCCGGAGCATTGGTTTCCATGCGCTCCACGTGACCCAGCCATCTTAGTCGTTGGACTTTTACCCTTCTGGCTAAGTCTACGTCGCTGTACAGCCCGTACAGCTCGTCGTTCCATCTTCTCCTCTACTCCCCTTCGATGCAAATGAGACCGTAGATCACACGAAGAAAGTGATTTCATCCGCTTTTGTGAAAGTCCATGTTTTCGCACCGTATAGAGGACGGGGATGATGAGGGTCTTATATAGCTGCACTTTGGTCCTCGAGAGAGGACTTTATAACTCAATTGCTTTCATAGTCCAAAGAAATAGCGGTTAGCAAGAGTTATTCTGCGTTTGATCTCAGCGCTGGTGTTGTTTTCTGCGTTTACAGCGGAGCCTAGGTAGACGAAGTCCTTGACTTCCTCAAAGTTACGTCTGTCGATGGTGACGTTTTGACCAAGATGTCGGTGTTGTATTTCCTTTCTTGACGACAGCATGTACTTTGTTTTGCCCTAACCGTTAACCGTTAAACCCATTTTTGCTGCCTCTGCCTCAATGCTCACAAAAGTCCCATTGACATCACACTGAGTTCTTCCGATTATGTCAGTATCATCAACATATGCTAGTAATTGGACAGACTTTTGAAAGATAGTGCCTCTAGTGTTGACGTGTGAGCTCTGCACTATTCTTTCAAGCACGAAGTTAAAAAAATCACATGACAGCGCATCACCTTGTCTAAAACCTTTTTTGACATCGAAATGTTCTGTTAAGTTGTTTCCAACCTTTATGGAACAGCGTGAATTCTCCAGGAATGCCAAAACTAGACATGGCTCTATACAGCTCGTCCCTGTAGATGCTGTCATATGCGGCCTTGAAATCGATGAAAAGATAGTGGATGTCGATTTGGTGCTCTTGGGGTTTTTCCAGGATCTGCCGTAATGTGAATATTTGATAAACTGTGGACTTTGCTGGTCTAAAACCACACTGATAAGGACCTATCAGGTTGTTGACGATGGGCTTTAGACGTTCACATATTTCGGCAGAGAATATTTTATAGGCGATGTTAAGTCACTGCCAGAATTGCCGTTGTTTTATTTTGTTTTGATTTTAAATACTTTTATTAAAATAACCTGAGACATACTAAAGGCTCATTTTCCTGAAACGATACTAAATTACTTAAATCCAAACAAACATAATAACTTATGTGTACATATTATGTACTCAGAAAATGTCGAAATTAAATATTAATATTTCTTATCAGAAAATGGCTCTGAAAAAAGTAAAAAGATAACTTTTTCTTTATACCTATACATAGTTGTAATTGCTTGCATTCCCCCCCCCCCTCCAAGAATTCCTAATTATTATGTGATGTTCTAGTACGTACCCTTGAATACGGATATATGTAAATTTATACACATCACATTTTAAACGTGACCTTCACCTCACTAATAAATTACACACTTTCATTACACCACAGTAACTTAATGCGAAGGAAGCTCTTGAAGACACTTGTGGAAAAAAAATTATTGTTCGTTTAGTAAGATAAATTCTTACATTTTCTACGTTTTTCAAAATGATATACCTGCCTCAAAAAATATCATATTCCAATCAAGTAAAACAAAACTTTGGGAATGTTATAAATTTGAGAAAAAAAAACAGTATTTTTCCAATGATAGTAATTTTATTGAAGCATACTTGTCCATGAGTACTTAAAGCTGATAAATTTGTTTTATTTATCCTCCCCTTACATTACGAAAAGCAAATCACATTGAGTCAGAATTTTTGATCAAAAAGAAATCCTTAGAATTGATTGTTTTCCTTTCCAATACACCGTATTCCATACACGTGCTCCATAACTTCAGTATTTTGTCAACCAAACTCAAATATCCTCGACAAAGAATCACTTTAAGACTTCGGAGAAAAAAAAACTAAAACAATCAGATAAGAAATCCATTAGAATTGGGAAAATCCCAATAATTTCAAGAAGTTTATGTATATCGTTCCAATGCCCTCAATCTTCAATTCACTCCTACTTCAGAACAAGAGTGGAAGGTATAGTACACACTTCATACATTGATTGACAGCACTGGTGTCTATATAGTGTAAGTGACCCTTTTGTGATCTTAAGAAATGGTTTTCAACTTTTTGGATTATTATCTTTATTTAACTACTTTAAGCCCGCAATATTCAAAACCCATAAAACAAAACAAAAAAAAATAATCAAAAACTCTTATCAACTCTGGAATTCAATTGGAATCCAATTTAAATTTCTTTCGACACTCTCTTCTGTCATTCGCATCCTAGAAGTATACAACTACTTCAAAAGAAAAGAAGGAGCAATTGACAGTTTGATTGAATGTGAGGTGACAGATTGACATAGTGCAAACAATATTATTCGTACAAACGTGTAGAAAAGCTTTTATTATTTTACCGCACAGAACATCATAGTAACCGAATCCAAACAATTAATTATTATTATTGGAAATGTTGAATTTGATTCTATTGCGTGACTGCCTTCAATTATAATGTCTATGGATTTATTTTATTGGGAAATATATACGGTATACCATGAACATGATACTAAGTAAAGTTTGTTTTCTTTTTTGTTAGATAGGTAAGTATTTAAGCTTCTACAAATAGGATTTTCGTTACCTACCGCAGGTTAATGAAAAATGTATTGCGTTTTCTTTTGGTGGGATAGATCAATTTATATTTGATTTAAATCTTTAAAACACAGATTTTCGATCAAATTTTGTATGTTTCATTGGGTGGAATAAATTGATTTGTTTTTGATTCAAAATCAAATTTGTAGAATTAAGTTTTTGGAGGCAGATTAACTTCTTCTGGCATACCAGCGTCAGTTTAATTTCTTAATTTCTTAAATGTGATTTGTCATAGCTTTGTTGTAAAAAGGTTTAAATTTAAAGCACAATACAAATTTGACAGCGTCGGCTTTAAAATGAATGCATATTTCTCATTGACAAATATTCAAATTTCAGAATGCTTAAAAAAACTAACAAATTAATATATCACATAAATTTAGTTGACATATCAAAATTTTATCTGTCAGATTTCTATAATGAAGAAATACATATGTGAGATGTCTTTAACAACGACATTCGCAATTTTAATTGTCGTCTGACAGTGATTTAAATTAATTTTTCTGGCAATATTGTCACATGTTCAAAATATTTGTACGGTTTTCTTGAAATCTAATATCAAATCTAACTGCGTCCCAGTTAATTACGTTAAACTTTCAATTATTTTATTTATTCAGGATCAAAATACTACTTAAATAATTCATATTGGTTTTTGTTTTTAACTCATACATATGTGAGTATTTTCAAGGAAGACTTAATGTTGTAGGTTGATGGTGAATCAAAATCAAAAACTATTATATTAACTACTCGAAGTTTTTTTAAATTTATTTTTGGCCATAAAACTTTTGCCTTGAAAATATTTTCTGTAAGTGACAGAAAGGATAAGATGTTAAAATTTATTATGTATGTAGTATATCTACTCTACACACACATTCACATAACTTTTCTTTATGGAAAATGTTTGACGTTGATTTTTTGACAAAGAAAACTAAATTTCTTATGTAACAAAAGTTTAAGTTTTCAAGAACAAGGAAGTTGTACATAATGATGATGAAGATGATCATGATGATGGTAAATATGTTGTTATTTGGGTTTTAAATAGAGATTGCATATAAAACTTTATTTTTGTTTCGATTCTAAAATAGAAATTATGATTTTGAAACACTTATTAATGAGAGAACTATAAATATTGTTAGTTTAAGCTTGGTTATTGTATTTAAATGGGTTGTTTTGATATCAAAATCACAAGATATAAAATGTTGTTAATGACATACTAGCTATAAAATATTTTTAATTGAAAAATGTTTGCAACAAAAGATACACCTATTGGAAAATAGTTCTTACATCCTAAATGAAGGAAGTAGTGCTTTGTTAAAGAGTTTTTCCAAACAAGTCTAAACTAGCAAAATAATATAATCTTTTTTAAAGGCATTCGTTTACGCATTCAATTTAAAAATTGCTTCCGACTTCAAGTATGTTCACGTAAGTTTCACTTTTAATCTACTTTAATTTTATTAGATGTATGTGTTTGTTTTTTGATAAAGTGGGCAAATAGTGCGCCACTTAATAGGTTTTTTTTTGATTATTTTGACTTGCCTAGAGTCATTTAATGATTACCTTCTGAACAAAATTTCAATTTTCACAAAAAGGATATTTTAAACTTCCCTTAGGAAGTTATTGTAATGGGTCCGATTTGTCGAATTGAAAATTTTACCATTTCTCAACGTTTCAAGGTCCTTCAAATAAATTTTGTCATACAGATAATAATACAGAAAGATACAGAAAGGGCTCTCAAAAAATTGCATTTGCGGTTTTTTTACCAAAGCAGTTAAACAAAGGTAACAATTTTGGTTAATCTTAAATATCTCACGAACCAATGAGGCTAGAGACTTGAATTAAATTTTATAACATATATTGTAACGTATTACCCAACGGATATATTTTTAGAAAAAAAATCTAATTAATTAATATAAATCAAAAAAACTGACAAAAAAAATTGTCACCTCGAAAATTTTACGAATAAAAGTAATTTCATCTCCAAAACAATTTTGTGCAACGAAAAATAGAGTTTTTAACATCTGGCAAAATTTTGAGAAAAATCAAATTGACAGATTTTTTAAACAAAATAAAACCCTAAAAAACATTACTCAAAGTTGGTAAAAATTAATTTTCGACACAAATATCTTTTCAAAAATTTGAGATTATGGCTTGGAAAAAATATTGTTTTCAACGTTCGAACAAATTTAAAAAAATCGAATTGACAGTTTTGTTTATAAAAAATAAAAACATAAACAAAAAAATTAATAAAAGTCTGTAAAAATTGATTTTTGACTCAAATATTTTACTTTACTACTTTTATCTTTAAAAAACTATTATTATCAACATTTAGTGAAATTTTTGAGAAAAATCTAATAGACAGTTTTTTTTACAAAAAAAAACAACAAAAAACAATATTAAAACTTTGGTACAAATTTACTTTCGACTCAAATACATAGCTTTTCAAAAATTAAAAATATTGTCTTAATTTTTTTTTCATCACAGGAAATATTGTTTTCGATATTCAGTAGTATTTTTTAAAAAAATCCACAGTCATTGACATACTATACATGGACTGCTAGTAGCCAACTTCACGATGGTTCCACTTTTAACGGACAAAACACTAGCGCAAAGAGGGCTATGCGGAAAAATTGTGTAACATTTAATACTCAAATCCACTGCTGTCGTTTTTGCTACTATAGTAGTATTTTACTATTTTCAGAGTCAACTGCTACTCTACCCACGGACGAAAACTACTCCCCAAAATAAAACGGAAAAGGTATTTGGTTTACAATAAAAACCAAAATTTAAAATATAATGCCCCAATATTAGTGCAACAGCAGAAGGAAAATTTTCAGATATAAGCCTTATAAAAGATAAAAAAAGAAATTCACTCAAGGTAGAAACGGTAAATGCCCTACTAACTGCTAAGGAACTCCTTAAAAACAATTTCACGGAAAAATCAAATCATTGTATAAGGCGCAAGTTATAGCTATCATTGGTTATCATCATTGAAAACAAACATTAGAATTTTTTTGACAGATCGTTTATAGCTATCCTTAAACATTTCTGTCATTGAAAAAATTTCCCGATTGAAATCCACCGACAAAATTTTACTGACAGAAATCTATCATTGGAATTGTGTGAAATTGAAACACAAATCAGTGGAACGATTTCTTTCACTTTTGAACATAAAGTATCAGCTGTTCAGGAAAATGAATTTTTGTCCGTTGTAGAGAAAAATACATGCGCAATTACACTTTTTTTCCCAAAAAAATTCTTTGTGTGATTTCCGATGGATGATTATATAATTTTCATTTCTAATCAAAGGAAAACACCGTCTTGATCGATTTCAATGGTAGCTATAATTGACCCCTTAATGATTGTAACTGAAAATATGAAACATCGAATTTACAATAATGACTTTAATTTAGTCTTGAATGTTCAAACATGTATGTTGATGTAAAATATAATTTCAAGTGTCAATTTCTTATTTAACAAAAAAGTTATGAATTTAAGTTATTTATTTCAACTATATTATTTTAAAATGTTGGCCTTTAAGCAGTGAAAGCAAAAATTTGGTACGACATTATATCCTTCTACTTGTCTGTTTTCGGAACATTAACCTTCGCAATAGGCCAATTAACTTCGAATTTGGACATTTTTATTTTCAGTTTTTAATTTTGTTCATGGGCCAAGCATGTGTTTGTTGGTTTTTTGTTTTACTCCTCAATATATGAAAAATACTACTCTGGAAATTTTCAAAACTACAGCACTGCTCACAGCAAACAAAACATGGCATCGTTTGTCTTCAACAAATTATACTAGATGTCAGTACTTTCTATGTCAGAAAAAGCTTATCTCAACTAAATACAAAAAGATGTCGCTAAATATTTCATAACTTTTTTTGCCACTGTGCCTGAAAGGGCTAGTGTAGCTAATTTGAAGTGGAACCATTTTTAATCAAATTTTGTATGGAAAATGTACACCACTAGCAGTCCATGTATAGTATGTCAATGTCCACAGTCAATTTTTTTCATAAAAAATAAAATCTACAAAAAATAGTATACGCAAATTTGATAAAAATTGATGTTTGGTTCTTGATATCTCTCTAATCAATTTCATTCATCCAAGTTGTTAAGAAATGCTGGTAAAATTGGTAAAAATTTGTTTTCGACTTTAAATATATTTAATAAAAGTAAATTTTCAAACTAAACTATTTCTTTATATGACAAATATTGTTGGTAATTTTAAAATTTTTAAAAATATTTCAACTAAAAACATTTTTAACACAACGCAAAAACCTAAAATTTTTGTAGCAAAGCAAGGGAGTCGCATGCCAGCCTCTTTTTTAAAATATATTTAAAAAAAAAAACACAAATAATGTAATGTTATGGCCTGGCTTTATTATTAAGATAATGGATTGCCATTATGTTTCAAAAATTATTTTGAGTAAGTGACTATATTCTGGCTGAAAGCTAATCATGAGTCGAACTATTATTTTGGCAATACATTTTGCTCAATTTTTAGTCATTGGTCAGAAGGAAATATATTTACTATAAAATGGCAAACCATATTGAGCTCAGATCAAGTAACAGCTGTCAAAATTACTTACTTGGAAAAAAGTATAGCCACATTGAAAACCACATATTAAAAAAAAACCGTTTCAACTCTTTAAAGTTGTTGAATTCGATTCATGTCAAATCAAATGAGGTGGCGCAACAGTCCGTTGTGAACCAGGGCCTAGTGACTTACAACTAGCAACCATTCCTGTGTGCGAGTACTGTTGTCAGGAATGGAAGGGACCTACAATTTTAGGCCGAATCCGAACGGCTAATTTAAGAAAGCACTTTTTCATGTCAAGAATTACTCTTGAAGGAATTGTCAATTCCTTGCAAGAGGCAGTACCCGGGGAAATTAATTTTTTTAATTAAGGTGGCACAGGCAGGGATTTAACTCAAGACCCCTTGCATGACAGTCCAACGCACTAACCATCATGCCACGGGTACTACCAATTCGATTCATGTAATTTTGGAAAAAGGAGGTGGATACTACGTCTCCTGAATCAAAAGCAGCATTGTTTAGAATTATTTCGACTTATCTGAGGCCTATAGTGGTTTTTGCTATTTTTCATTTGTTTCTCGTATATCCCAAGAAACGCTTGTGCTATGAAATGGCATATGTGTATGAAGTAAAGTCAATGTCCTTTACTATCTAAGTAAAGAATGTGAATTTGAAGTATCTTACTTTATTTGTTTTTAGTCCAAAAAAAATTAGTTTAAACATATTTCCTTTATTTTAAATTTTTATGCCAGAAAAATAAGTTTGTTTTCAAAAATTTAAATGCCATTTGATCTCTCAAAAAAAAACTTAATTTGTCAAATATTTTATTTAAAAATTATCATATTGGCTTT
This sequence comes from Eupeodes corollae, assembly GCF_945859685.1. NCBI lineage: Eukaryota > Metazoa > Arthropoda > Insecta > Diptera > Syrphidae > Eupeodes > Eupeodes corollae. The sequence continues at coordinate 23,986,336 of NC_079148.1, read as the reverse complement.
GTTTTATAATTAATTTTTCATATATAAAATTTTTCACTTTGAGCTTCCAAATATTTTGAGTATTCAGTTACTCAGAGCGTACGTTTTACATTTCAATTTCGTAAAAAAGTGTTGACCCGTTTTCAAGATATTGAACTTCGAAAAAAAAATATTTAAATTTAAAAATCAAGATAATGTTTAGTATTTCTTAAAAATCAAAAATAAAATCAATTATATATGTATATTATTAATCATCAAATGTTATTAGGACAGCATTAGAGCTTGTGCAGAAAAAAAGATATTCGAAATCGGTTTATAGGTTATTAACTTAAAAACAAAATAATGGTTCCACGGGGGGTACCCTTTATTAAAACAAGCCAAATTAAGAAAAAAAGGTATGTCAAATTTAATAAAAATCTATCTATTCGTTTTGAGAAAATTTTCGATTTTTTACCAAAAATGTGTACTAATATTTTTAGTCTTAAAAAAATAAAAAAGGGCCTAACCGGAATCGACTAAAAAGCTTAAGTTTCAAGTTTGACCTCAATCAACAAAAATTTATTTGCTGTAGCGGAGAGGACAGACAAAAAGACGACTTCTCTACCTTCGTAATGTCATGTTTGATTAAAACCTCGAGTTCCAAATTTTGGCATCTATATAACCTTATAAACTTTGTTTAATTTTGTTAAAACTTAAAGAATATAAAATATCAAAAGTCACTTTACCCATATTTCCCCATTCGATGTTTTATAAAATTTGTATAAGTTCCTTAATGGTCTAGGCATAAGAATACCCTATATCCTTTTATACTATACTGTTTAACTATTTAAAGGCTTTACACAACACAAAGAAGATCTGATTTTTTCCACTAGATTTGTAAATCCTTTAAAATATCAATGAATTGTATTTTCTTTGGATGTGACAAATCAAATGCTTACATTTATTTTTTACCTTTTTAAAGAAGCCCTAAGAATAAAGGCAAACTTCCATATATAAACATTTTGAATTTTTTTTGAAAGAAGTTTTCCCTTTTACGATAAAATGTAAGTTAAAAGAGCTGAACAAATCACTGAGAAGCTAAGTTGACACAAATTCAAACTCGGTCAATTAAACAAAAAAAAAAGAAACAAATATTTTATTTCAGTCAGTCAGTCAAAAGTTTTAACTCACGCTCTATTAACTTGAAACAAGAAAATGCAAAAATAAAAGAAATATGAACTAAATAATACCTCTCTCATTTTTATTTTCCTTGTCCTTGTGCTTGATTGTTTTTTTTTATTTTTGTACTAAAATAGAAAAGTATAAAAGACATGAACATCAGACACAAACAATTTATTTATTAGGCGAAGAAAGTAAATTTATATTCAATATTCATTCCCTTGACGTTTAATTTTTTGTAACGGTATTGAAATTTTAAAATGTCTTGAATTGTAAAGGAAATAAACCGCAAGCGATTTCTCTAATTAATTGTTCAAGTGGATTTATTATTTGAGGGATAAAAATATGAATAACGAATTGAATAAATTAATGCAAATACAACTTTTAATAAATAAATCAAGGATGAATAAACGAAGAGAATTTTATGGAATTTAAAATTTGATTACGGATCAATATTGTTGTCTTTTCGTGAAATTTTCCATGATTAATTTGCACATCTTTAAAGTTTTGAATCGATTATGTGGAACCGTGGAATGATGATAAGTGCGTTGGACTGTCATGCAAGGGGTTTTGGGTTCAATCCCTGCCTGTGCCACATTAATTTAAAAAAAATAATTTTCGCGGGTACTGCCTCTTGCGAGGAATTTACAAATCCTTCAAGAGTAATTCTTGTCATGAAAAAGTGCATTCTCAAACTAGCCGTTCGGACTCGGCCTAAAATTGTAGGTCCCTTCCATTCCTGACAACAGTACTCGCACACAGGAATGGTTGAAAGTTGTAAGTCACTAGGCCCTGGTTCCCAACGGAAAATTTTGATCACTTCTCCTAGAAATAACAAGGTCTTGCAGAACTGCAAACTGGGACTGTTAAATTTTCGCCATATTTGTATTAACTCGTGTATCGTCCCATTTTTAGTTCTGACGTAGTGCATGGTTGTTGCTTGTCAAATGTCAAAAAATGGCAGCTGCCCAAAAAGTGGGGTATTCAAAACACGTCTTATCTTAGATTTTAATATCTTTTAAAACACTCCTCTTTAGTGAAACTTTTTTGATTGAAAACTGGAATACCTGAAACGTGTTTTAAAATAAGTTTTATATTTTTCCATTATTAAAAGAAAAGTTAATAGATTCTAAGGTTACGTTAAAGTGGCTGTCGGTAATGGAGTAGGACACACTTAGTCTAGTTTAATTGCCCATTGTGATACCACATGAATCTTAAGGCTTTTTTCTAAGCTCAATGAAACCAGTTTGAGATAGTTAAGATTAATAGAAAAATTCTATTAAGTAATTCTTGTCTTTTTTACCTAGAGCAGAGCATGCACAGACTTGTTGAAGAACTGTTTCCTACTCTTCCTCCTCCATATAGCTTTTCCAAAAATCTATTGAGAATACGCCGGTGCCCGGTCATGACACCAATTATCGAGCTTATATGCCATCTGCTAAGAGATAGCAAGCACCTTGATCGATTTAAATCTAGTGTAAGCCAAATTATTCCACCTGATTTTTGCTCGCTTCATAGCGTCTTGCATTAGCTGTAGTTGACATTTAGCGATTTGTATGCCGTGCCAGCATTAGCCAAACGTTTTAGAATGGGTTGTACTGTACCATTTCTGGTAAGTTCATCTCTCCTACAATTTCATGGAATGTATGGCCTAACAAAGATGAACATTAAACTGTTATGCTATCTCCATTAGAGATGATCGACAGTTATTTTCAACCTATTGTGATGAAGTTTAAGGAGAATAGCAAAGCTTTTAGCTATTCGTGTGCTAAGTACATCATTAGGTGCCAGGTAGAGTTGGGTCAGGGTCAGAAGTCTTGCAGCAATACTTGCCCTTAAATGGATATCAATCAATTTTTCTAAGGTCTTAAGAAGGTTCTTGCGAGCGTTTAGCTGCTTTGGGTATAAACCAACTTTGAATTCTCTTCTTCTCTCCATGCTGAGGGAATATGGACCAATAATAGACAGCTGCTAAAAATTGTCTTTGGGATTGGTGCAATTATGTCTGAAACTTTTTGTATTCGGACGGTATTATCCCATCTGGTCCTGCAGGTTTAAATGGTTCGAAGCTATTGAGAGCCAATTGTAGCGTGTCCCTTGTGATCAGGCATTGTGGATATGTTATATTGAAACTTTAACGAATAGGTATGATGTTTGCAAGTTGCGGCTAAGGAACTACCAGGAAAGTAAATATCCAGAAGTAAGTTCTACGATTTTTCACTTGAATTTGTCCAGGAGCCATCTGCATTTTTTAAACAGCTTGGTATAGCTGGATTAATTGGAAGAATTTTTCGTAGATTCTAGGCCTCGGAAGTCTCTTTTTTCGTGCTACCGAAGGACTATGGAATATTCCTTGAATTTCCTTAGAGCATTTTTATAACCTTTTAAGGATTCTTTGCAAAAATCCCAGTAAGAGGCTTTTCTTGTGGCTCTGGCTCGGTTAAAGAATTGTTTACATTCTCATCTGAGCGAGTCGAGCTCTGAGGCCCACCATTGTGGTTTTCTCTTTCCTCTAATGCGTATAAGTAGGCAGGCAATCTATTCATAGCTATGATAAGGTCATTAACTTTATTGTCAAGTTCACTAGCGTAAGAGGAAGGACTGAATAGTCCCGGTTTTATTAAACTTTGTATATAGTTTGTTTCTGTATGTAAGCCGATCAGTTTTTCCGATAATTTAGAAATGTCAATGGACTAGGCTTTTCATCTACATTGATATTGAATTTGAAACATCTATGATCAGAGAACGAGTGTTCTTTGTATACTTTTCAGTCCAAGATCATAATGATGAAAATTATCGGAGAGGACTTCTTGTCGACTTTTTGTAATAACACTTTCATTTACCTATTTTTGAAGTCAACTTAAAGCGAAATAAAGACCCGTAAATTTAGAGTTTTATTGTACTAAGTCTGAGACCGTAGGACCTACATTTTTTAATGGTAGTTATAATTCTAAGCTTTTTAATATTTTTTTAAGTATCAACAATTGTCACCCCTGAAAGTATGCATGCTATATTGTTTACGATTTTTCGACTCTTCAGTTTATCTGATTCATTACAAATCTTTTTGTTTGTTAAAGAAACTTACTTAAGTTATAGCTATCTTTGGTTTTCATCGTTGAAAACAAACATTGAAATTTTTTGACATGCCGTTTATAGCTATCATTAAAAATGTCTGTCATTGAAAAATGTTTCCTGATTGAAAGCCACCGACAAATTTTTACTGACAGAAATCTGTCGTTGGAATTGTGTGAAATTGGAAAACAATTCAGTGGAATTCAGGTTGAAGTTCCGTCCGGAAAATAGAAAATTACAAATAACAAATGCGCAATTACACTTTTTTTCCTAAAAAAACTCTTTGGGTGATTTCCGATCGATTAGTATAAAATTTTCATTTATAATCAAAGGGAAACATAGTCAAATAGCGATTCAAACATTTTCCCTGATCGATTTCAATGATGGCTATAACTGGCCCCTAAGTTTTGAATACAATTGTAGAGGATGAGTAAAAAAATGACTTTCACAGTGTGTTTTATAAAATGTCATTAAAACAACTGAAACTCGAAAAACTCTATGATTCAGAATAAAAAAGTTACCAGATTCCAAAAGATCATAACTTGGAGTATCATTCTCTGCTTCAGAATCCATCGAATGCTTAAATCCTTTTAAAGTGTCACAATGAAGGTTGCTATAATTTCTAAAATGCATAATCAATAATGAACGGTAATGGCTTTGCCTTTTTTATCCAAGATTCAAAATCAAACTTAAATAAATAATAAATGTACTATTTATGGTTTTATGAATCTTTTAACATGCGAGAAACTACCTTTTTTATAAATCTTTAAAGAAGCATAATCAATTGTTTGAAGATTAAAGGTTCAATTTTAAAATATTAATATTCATCAGGTGAGTGGATATATGTTTCATTTTATAAGATACCTTAAGCTACACGTCTTAAGGATTAAGTACACATATTCCACATGTATTCCCTCTGTGATGGTTTTATTTTATAATGCTCATAAACCTATAAATATATAAAAAGGCTTTAAGCGTTATTGCGGCAGTTAAAGTATAGCCATGATATTAAAGTACAATAAACAGTACAGGAGCATAATATAACCATACAAGAAGTTCACATACTTTCAATAGTTTGAAGACCAATTTATAAAAAGGACAAAGACACACATTTCTGGGCGTGGTAGTGATTTTCTTGGACTAGACGCTAGACAGATCTTAAGCTGCTATAAAAACTTCAATAGTTTGTTTTTATGCGTCTTCAAAACACAGTCATTGGAAAGTTGCACACAAAAATCGAAATTCTCAAACTACATAAATGTAAAATTATGCTTTTTTTGCTAAATGGTTTGGTCCTTTCAATTAGCTGATTATCTCTGGATAAACATTCATAATACAGGACAAATAACATAGCCATAGGGTTCATTGAAAATCACACTATAGTTTTCTTTATTTTTTTAAATTCTTTTCAAGGATAAACTACCTCTCCCATACTCCATTCATTACTAGGACATACAAGCTAATGTATGGCTATGTCTTTTTATATGCATAGAGTTTGCATTTAGTTTTGTTCAAGTTCAAGAAGATTGTTCTTTATAATTTATATAACTTAAGCAGACTATACAGACATCTAAGAAATAAAATTAAAAAGCAAAAAACAACGACAACAATCAAGTAGGATAATATACGAGAGACAAAGCACAAAGGACACACAAGAATGTGTTCTTTATTATTTTTTGTTTTTTTCGTCCTTGAGCTTGAATTTACATTTTATTGTTTGCTTTTTTATCGCAATAAAAATATACACTACATATGTACCTTTGTGCGATTTTTATGCCTATATATGTATATTTTTCAATAAATCCATAAAAATAACAACGTTTGTCGTCGTTGGCGTCATCGTCGCGTCCCGCAAAAACATATTGTCGCCCTTTTAAAAATCCATTTAGAAATTTTGTATAACAAAAAATATTATAGTGTTTTCAATATTATTCTTGTCGTCAGTTTATTAAATTTCTTTAGGTTTATTTATTGGAAAAGTTTCTACATTCTCACCGTTTATCGAATTATGTGCTGGTTTTTGTGTCATATTTTTATTTTTTATCATCGCGGTATGGATGCTAGAGGTATAAAAAGGTTCTCTTTTATTCAACGTAAATTTTAACAGTAAAAGTTTCAGCGAGGATATAAGGTTATAAACGAGAAGTACCTATGTGGAGGAGTATATATGTAGGTAACTTATTTAGCTGATGTGCACTTTATATAGACGTTCATCAGGATTAATGGAAGGCACCACACCATCGCAACATACCGTGCGTCACCTCGTGTAGCTTCAATGCTGAAAGAGTTGAAAAACAATTTAAACAAAAAAAATCGAAGGAATGCACTGCTGTGCTGTGAGTTTAAGGATTATGAGGACTCGAACTAAAGGCGCCCCATTTTGACTAGAATGCGGAGTCAAATTTTTTACAAATTGAAAATGAATCATTTTCACACTTGATTAAGTGTTATAAAAAAAGTTAACCCATGTTTTGAATTCCTTGAGGGAACATTCGATGAAACATCCTTTTTTTTTGCGTCACAAAGTTAGTCACGATAAATTCATGTAAGGTCAAATTACACAATTATTACGTAAGTTTTCACAAACTTTTTCTCTCTCTAAAAATAAAGTAAAATTGTATACTAAGGCGTATACGTACTTTTGTTGAGTTTATATTTAAATTAAGAAATTAAAACATTCAAATAATCTACATGAATAAATAGAATAAGCCTTAAGTGGTTGGTACAATATTTGAATACTTAATGAATATCATCATGTCTAATGATGTTTAAAATTGGTGATTTAATAATTGTAAATAAATTGTAGAATGTTTAAAAATAATGTTATTTAATTCATTAGGCCCAATAGGCCTTTTTGTGTGATCTAAAGACGGTCCTGAACTGATGACGGGGGCTTAAGAAGAATATCACGTAAAAGGATAATGTCATGCTTAATTAAAACAAATAAATTGCAATGAAGATTGAAATTGCAAATAACCAATGTACATGTAGTGATTGTCATAGAACCGGCACATAATGTTGCAGAAAACGCCAAAACACATTTCTTCTGCTTGTTGGCAGCGTTTCGAAGTAATAAGTATAAAATAGGTATTTCTTAACAGAAAACGATAGATGTTTAAGCTTTTAACAACAACGGCTATAGCACCATATTTTACTTTAAGGCCTTGAATCGGTTATGGAACTTTTAGAATAGTCCATACCTTTTTCGTAGCCTTAAGAAAAAAAGTCTAAATGTATTAAATTATAAATCAAAGCGATTCTTATTATCCCTGCAATTTATTAATTCTTAATAGCAACTGCTGTGTTGTTTTTGAGATAAGAATTGTTCCACATTGTTGAAAATGAACGTCGTTCACGTAAATATATTCCATTTTTAGCCAAAATATGTTTTCAACAGCGCTACATTGATAATGTTCTGAGTTGTTCTTGAGCGGTGGATTTACAATAATAACTTCATCACAAATTTCAGGACTGACAATTGAGAATGTGCTTCACGGTTAACTAAAGTTCTTTTGAAATATTGTTAAAAGTGAATTCAAACTTTTCAGTTTTCTATGACTTATTCTTACCTTTGTAAATAATAAGTATTAAAAATTTACAAGCTTGAAAGTGTATTCTTTCTAAACTATGATTCCGTCTGACTCTCTGTCTTCTCCGCTTCAGATAGGCCATTTGGTCGACTGATTTCAATCTAGGTTTGAAGCAGATAGACTTTTTTCTAAGACTTAAAATAAGTTCAACATTTTTTAACGAATTTCAAATGTAAAACGTAACCACAAATTAATTGCATACTAAAAACTTTTCTAAAAAATATCAAATTGACTGAAATTTATTTTAGAGGTACATTTTTGAATCTGGAAAAAGGTTCAAAGGACCGAAATTTAAATTTTATTAGTATAAGTGTAGCTATTTTGTCAAATTTTAAAATATCATAACTTAAAAAGTATCACAAACCTCTTTTTTGAAAACCTTTATTTTCCACTTAAGCAATTCTACCTTGTTTTTCAGATATGCCAAAAAATTAACCTTTTAGTTTCGAAAGTGTTAAGTACTGAGTTTCTTTTTTTTGTTGCACAATAAGAATTTTAAAAGCTTTACCCAAACCATAACGAAAAAGAAGACATGTTATATGCCATAGTCTTTTGTCATTGTCAATAGTTTTTAATTAAGTTTTTTGACTTGTATTAGTTTTTGAAAAACTTTTTTTTATTGAGCTGCCTTATCCCCTTTTTTTACTTCCCACTGATAGGTCAAAAGTTCTTAATCGGATATTTTTAATTTCAAAACAAGTTTTTGTAGTAATTTTGCTCATGATGAAATATTATAAATCATACTTATTTTAACGCCTAGTTAATACCTGAAAGTTAAGTGAAATAGCAACCTGAAAAAACATTTACAAACATCGCTTACTTACTTAAAGTGGCACTCCAGTCCTGTGTAATCTAAGGCCTCACCCAACTTCTCCATCTAGTTCTGTCGCTGTTGCTCTATTTGCGCAATACAAATTGGGTGCGGTCACTTTGAACTTGTGTGCGCGGTCTTCCTCTACCGCGATGTCCTGTGAGCGTAGTTTCAAAAACTTTCCAGGCCGGAACTTCTAGCTTATTCTACGTCGCTATGCAGGCGTCGCTATGTAAAGCTCGTCATTCCACCTTCTCTTCAAATCACCGTAGATCAACAAACGACCGTAGATCAAACGAACGACCCAAATGCGCTTTCATCCGCTTTTGTCATAGACCATATTTTTGCTCCGTATATCAGGACGAGGATGATAAGGGTCTTACATAGTTATACTTTGAATGCTCGGGACGACGTTATTCAATTGCTTTCTTAGCCCAAAGAAACAGCGATTAGCTACAGAACTTTTTCGTTGATGTTGCTTTCTGCATTCATAGCGGAGCCTACTATACAAAGTCTTTAACTACCTTAAAGTTACGTCTGTAAATCGTGGTGTTTTGACCAAGACTTCCTCGTTGAAGGTCCTTTGTTGATGACAACATGTACTTTGGGTCATATGCTAAAAATTGAAAAAGTTCTCAGAGTCAGAGCTGACGAGCTTGAACTTGCATGTGAGATCGGTCAAGCAGACTCGCACTTAGTTTCATATGCAAAAAAACGAGTTCACTCTCCACAGTTCTGACTCAGTGATATGAGAACGATCTTTAAGCTCTTTGTATGCGCTTGTACTTAAAACAGTTGTTTCTGTGCGGTCAGTCGAGTCAAGAAGGAAAAATGTCTTCTGAAAGCGAAAATAAAAGTGTTATTATCAACAATAATGCGACCATCTTAGTGAATTTCTAGTAAAAGAACTGAAACTAAATGAAGTTTCACTGGAGAAGTCGCAGTTACCAGTTTTAAATGTAAGAAAAAGAGATACAAAGCTTAAAATTATAGAAGCATTTAAAAAAAATGGCTAGGTCGTTAGAGTTTGATCATCATTTGAATCGTTATTTTACATGGAGCGATTGCTTGAGTAAATGAAGTAGCCTTCATAACCTCATTTTTTCTTGATGAGTCAAAGCACCACCGCGTGTTTCCAGGGTTGTTCCCAAAGACTCATCTGTCAATAATTGCACACCTGTTTCACTAAATCTATACAATTTTCGAAAATCTTCACCAATTGGACATCTTCTATTTTTATAAACACGATTTGTAACAAAATTATTCAGAAACTCGGCAATTTTGATAGTTGCTCAACTGAGTAAGAGAAAACTTATCCTCAACAATTTGTAAAATCGATCTCATGCAATCAAGCGTTTGCTTATCTTTTTGCATATCAAGACTAGAACTTTCTCACACAGAGCTTTCGGCGAAAGATCGATTTTGACAAGGAAATGTATTTTTGTTCAAAAAGATTTATAATCTAAAGATAGCAAAATTTCTAAAGGAATAGAATTTTTCGTCATACAATTCATGGATCCTTCAAAATGTTGGGGTTCAATTTTGTTCTTTAATTGATAACCAAGAAGTTCATGGAAGTAATGCTTGTTACAACATAAAATTTTAAGTACTCGTATCTATAGTAATCTTTTTCTTACTAAACAGAACACACCTGATTTCTTAGTACAAGCTTGAATTTAGTTCCGACAAATGTGCAAATTTTTTGTATGCTGATAACACATTGGTATTTTAAATACAACAATCTTTCCTGGTCTATTGCGAATTTCAAATCCTTTACATAAAGCTATGTTCTTACAGAGTGAGAGTATGATATGACGTTATTCCTTCCATTAGTCTGGAATAAAAGTTTTCAGTTCTTGCAATATAAAAATGTTCTACAGAAAGTACGTATGGGTATATAAGTAACCTATACGAGTTAAATTTCATTACCGTGAAAAGTGTATTTCGATTTCGTATAACGTGCATATATCATATGAGAGTTAGACTGCAGAGTTTGAAAATTAATTTGCATTGTAAAATATTTTTACGAGAACGAGTAGAAGATTGATTTCATTGTTAGATAACATTCAAAAAACTAGAAGGACCAACTTAATCTTGGTACATAGACAGTAAATGATTTATAATAAATGATATAGAACAAGAGAAGTCAATTAAATTTATTGTTTCACTCCTTATTTTCTATTTAAAGTTTTAGTTTTTTATTCCTAGTTTTCGGAAAGATTGGCTTCCTGATTCTAAAACTGATGATAACAAAAAAATATTGACTTCGGAAATGAAGAATTTTCGGCCATGACCATGACCAATAAGCTGTATATAGAGCATGAATGTTAATCAATCATGGACGATGAGAAGATGGACGAGATACAACATTTCTGTAAGGTCATCTTTCTATTTAACGTCTGTAGACGAGTATTGTACTCTGTCAGTTTCGGTCTTCTTCGGTCTTCAGCAACAAAATTTCTGTGTGAATTCCTTACACTTTATTTAGTGATTTTCTGGTTCATTTTCCACTTATATATACTTGTATATGAGTGTTAAGTTGAGTATCATCATCTATATTTACTTTGACAAATTTGATTGAGTTAGTTGAAAGGAAACAAATTGATTCAAGGAATAAAGTTAAGTTTTCTTCGTTTCTCGTTGTTGGTTTCTTTTTTTTATTTGATGAATTGTTTGGAACTTGTATTATTTTGTTTTAATAAAGATACTTTTTTACTGAGGAAAAAGTTTCTCTTATATACTTTGGAGATAAATTTAATTTTCTAACTTTAAACTTTTATTTGTGTTGATGAAAAATATTTAAACTTTTAAATAACAAAAAAAAAGGAAATATAGTCACAATGGAATAATAATTAGATCAGTAAAAAAACTCTTTAGAATTTGGTCTTGGAAATCATTGAATAAGATTTTTTTCTGGCTGCAATGAAAATGTTATGATATTATGAGGAAATATTTCCCTAGCAATTTTATGGTTACTTTTTAATTTTTTTATTGTTATAAGCGTACAATTATAACTACTATTTGTCGTTCAAGTAGCTGTTAGGGCTGGCTTCGCAAACGTATTTTGTTACTCCAATACTCTAGGGCCTTGATGGTTTCGAGTTATAGCTGATGTATCGCTTAGATGATATTGGTCTTTGTGCTTGAATTATTTAGGATTGCTGGCATAACATCAATCTTTCATGGTTTCGAATAAATGAAGGTTTAAAGGGTTCAAATTGGGATTCCCTGTCTGCTAATTGTAATCGCTAAGAATACTGATAATACGATTTGGGAACTTGTTGGCAAAGGTTCGGATTTGGCTTGGATTCCGATGCATAGCGCTTTATCTTGCATTAACTAGATATCATCCAAATCAAAGTATTAGTTTCAGTAAAAAAAGTTTTATGAGATACAGGAAGGGTTAGGTTAGGTTAAAGTAGCGGCGGATTCAGAATCCACACACTTAAGCCAAAATAAAGGCACATTGTGATACCACATGAATCTAGAGAATTACTTCCCATTAGTCGAACCATTTTGAGCTTTTTATAAAGTGGGGGAGATATTTAATATTATTTTTAGCTAGTTCATTGGGATTATCAAAAGAGTAGTCTCCCAGGTGAAGTTTGCGTCTTAGTGAAAGAGTGCAGAGAAGGTGAGAGATTGTTTCCTCTTCTTCTTCGTCCATACAGCTCCTGAAGAAGTCGTTTGAGGCTACACTAAGTCGTATTGCGTGTCTGTCTATAACAAGTCTTTAGAGCGCACGTTTTCCGATTCTGTAACTTCCACCGTTGACCAAAACAAATCTACAATTCACACGAAACTGTCACATTTTTTTGGAAGCATCGGCTCCTCGACAAAGTAAATAATGAAGAATTTTTTGGCCCAAATGCGGAAATTTTGTTTGTTAATGGAGCCACTCGCCGTGATATCCGCCGTGAACTGCAAATCGATAACGAATTGAGAAGACAATTGGATCTCATCAGCAAATATTTTGAGAACGAATTACTTTGTGCACAATTCTTCCAAGCCTATCGAATGGAATTAGCATACCAGTTAATACTTTTGCACAGAATTGCTTACAGCAGTCACGTTCAATGCTTCATTTCGGTCAACATGTCTTTAAAAAGAAAAACGTACTGTTTAATCTATACAAAATTTATTTTGGAAATAAAAATTTCTCATGTGTAAGGTGACTTATTTCACTTCACGAAGGTGTAATCCTGACTTTCTATCAAAATTTTGAACAGGGAACATCTGCCAGTGTCAAAATAACCTGCAAGAAATAACCAAGTAATTCACCCATAATATTTATACTTACTAAGGTCCTTAGAGCTGTTAAGTCCGTTGGGAACCCCTAAAGGGTCTCTATAGGGCGCCATTGTGTACGATTTCCGGAGATGTGTTTCAGCTCCCTCCAACTCTTGCCTAGTGACTCTGATTCTGACTCGACTGTCCTGTGCCTTGTGCTTCTCGGTCATCCAGCTCTTTTTCCTTCTTGTGTGATCGGATTCCCCTGCAATGCAGTCGTTACCTTTTTGAAGCGTATGTCCAATCCATTTATTGCCACTTATGTCTATGTATTATACATTCTATAGGTTCCTGACCTCATTTGAAATACGGTTTGGCCAGGAAATTCTTAGGATGTTACGAAGACATCTATTTACGAAGCTTTACAGCTTTTTTGTTATGCCTGAAGTAACCTTCCAAGTGCTGAACCTATAAAGAAGCACAGATTCGACATTTGTGCGAAACAGTCGTAGCTTTGTTCTTAAGCTGATGAAGTTATTCCTCCAAATTTTTGACAGCATACCGTACGCCGCTTTTGCTTTGCCGATGCGGCCGACTACGTCTTACGAGGCCGTTCATTTTTGTTTTGCCGGAATTAATTTTCAGCCCCACAACTTCTGCTTCTCTCTCCACACTTGTTGTCATTTGATCTAGATCCTATGAGAGAGTAAGCAAATATCGTCCGCGTAATCCAAGTGCTTTAAATAGAATGTCAAATTCTATTGGATCCCTCCGCTACCTGACAGAGCTGAACGCAGTACATCGCTTTTCACCAACAAAAACAATATTGGCGACAGAATACAGCCCTGTCTGACTCCGCTTCGGATTTCAAAGGCCTTCTAAAAGTCGATGAACAGCAGGTGTAGTGGTGATCGATATTCAACGCGCTGTTCAATAATGATCAATACAGGAGGATCCAGCTCGGAATCCTGGTTGTTAGGCATCAAGTGTGGCTCAAGGTGTTCTCTTATGCGTTCTCTCTTTTTCATGCGATACGAGGACTCCAGCTCGTTTCTTTCTTACTCTTGCGCAGCAGTTATTCGAGCCTTAACTGTTTACGTTCGTTGATCCTTGCTCAAGATTCTTCTGAAAGCCAAGTGTTGTTGCTTCCTTTTTTCCTTCCGACTATTCTGTCAGCACCTAAAATTAAAACATTTTTCACCCATCACATGACTTAGCCAGTTGTTGTTACTGCCAACCTAAGCATTAAGGTGTCCCATAACCAATATTATATATCCTCGGAGAGTGTTGTTGTAGAAGGCTCCTAGTTGACTATAAAAGCATTCTTTCTCTTCATCAGATGCGAGCTCCGTCAGTACGTAACACTATATAATGGTGACGGGTCGTACTCTACTCTGAAACCTAGCTTTGATAAGTCTTTCCCCAAGGGGCTCCCACGAAATAAGGCTTCTGGTTGCCGTTTGCCCATTATAGTGTGGTGGCAATAATTAAGTGTTATCTGCTATTTCAAACTGTAATATGGATTCTGCTATTCCAATCTGCAATTTGGTCATTTGTAGTAATTTCAACGTTTGCTTAATGGATTTTACTATTACTGTAATTAAGTTGTGTAAACAATCTCAAACTGTAATCTACTGGAATTGTTTTGCTAATGTTAGAATGTAATTTAGTGGCATTTAATATATCCTACTGTAATTAAGAATATCTAATACTGTCAATACAGAGACTGTAATTTACTAACTGTGACTACAAATTTGAATTTTAATTTAGGGTCATGTGATGACTCTTATATCTATTTAAGATCTACTTACAGCCATATTTTTTTTTATACTCACCCTTAATATTTTTAGTCTAGGTCGATTATTCCCTTAAAATTTAAACTGAATACTCACCATAATGTTTTTAGTTCTTACTCAAAAGAATTTAATCTTTTAAACACAAGCAAAACTTGCCCTACAGCACCTATCAAAGTTACCATATGAGATTCATGTGAAGTGCCCTTTTACAAACAAAGCTACACAAATCAGATTATAAGGAAAATCACGTTTAAGCTACAGATTCTTTGATTTTATTGCAAAAATCTGCCAAAGATCTTCTTTGGGTTGCCAATTCTTATTTTATAGCATTTTCATTGCCAATGGCAATATGATGGAATTTCTATCATTGTGATTGCACACAGACAATATGCACAATGCACACTTCAAATCTTCGACTGCAATAAAAAAATAAAAATGATAAAAGAAGAAAAGAAAAACGAAGCTATTCTAACTGAATTTCAATTGAAGAAATCAAAAGAATCGGTGGTTTACGAGATTTCTTCCATCGTCGTAAATGCTTTTGGATGAAAAAAAAGGAATATCAAATCAGAAAAGACACAAAAAGAAAACGAATAAAGGTAGAAAATTCCATAATAAACAAAGAAAGAAAAAAAGTTTTCAACTCCTTTGAGTTTTAAATGTTTAAATTTATATTTTTTTTGACAGATATTTGTCTTCTATATACGTAAAAATTACTTTACTGACATACAAACCGGATATGACAGCTTTATTCTTGAAAAAAGTTAAAAAAAAAAAGGAAATTGATTTTCACTTTAAAACTGTTTACAAACTCTCAATTCTCTTCCTTCCAGGTTTTCTCTCCCTTCGGTCATATTTTGCGGTGTAGTTCATTCGTTTTGGTTTTTCTACCCTCAGTGAATAATGGGAGTTTGTCACTTTGTTTAAAGACTGACGCGACAACTACGACACGGTGGTATGGCAGTGTTTGATATTATGCTACGGGGGGATTGTCTCACTCTTTAAAATAAAAACCCAAAACACCCTCAAAGCTAAAGCTATAAAGGTACGAGTATCACTGCATAAGGGCGTTGTCCAATATTTTTCAGTATAAAAGAAGGATATATGCGCCCTTCAAGTGCGACGATTAAAGGTATCATTTTCTTATACACGACCATAATATTTTTTTTATTCAGGTTATATACTACGTACGTAGGTACTATACAACCTGAATGCGTTCCTCGACCCAATAACCTCAAAGTCGCCAGCTATTATATTATGACTACCACAACCCTTATAGTGCTGGCGCCATTTGGAAAATTTCTTATAAGTTGCTTTTCCGTCTACCATTACCATCATCGGTGGATAGAAGGATTTTTAAACAGAGTTGTTATATTCAAACAAAATATTAATTTTTTCCTTCAAAACTTTTTTCAAAAGTGGAACTTAGCCTTTAAATGTAGACAGTTAATAAAAGATAAACAATGAATCTCTTAGGTATTTTTAGGTAGGGTATTTTTGACAAATAATGCAACAGAAAATAACTAAAACGTATTGAGTTTTTCAAGGAACACTTTTGGCCTTACCAATAATAAATCGTCGGGTTAAAGTTAGTTTGCATCTACACTCATTATAAACACATCTTTTACTAATGTGCTTTTTATTACGTCATCTACTACATTAGCTGTCAAAAAGACATCATTGAAATGACAATATTAGCTTATGTAAAAATAGCGAAATTACAAATATTTATTTGAACTTGCAGTGCAATCGAACTCTACGGTATGTTGCGCAAAATCATAAGCTCTGATTTCCTAATCGGTCTAAGAAGGTTCCCCAGGTGGTTTTCCACCTTTAGCTTTCTTGTGAGATCGATTATATTGACTTAAATTTGTCTGTGCCTTTTGCTTGTAGCGGCTCCTTCTAAGTACCACTAATTTGTTACGGCGTCAATTCCAAACCTCCGAATACTGCCACAATTCCTTACGGGCTTGTAATGTTTTATATCCGCAAATAGTCAACCTTCAGTTCCTTCATTTGCGGTCATGCCGATCTGCTCCAAAAATTAAAAATATTTATAAAAGAAAGAAAAAAAAACCCAATTTAATATTAATGCGCAAGTAGCACTTACCCTCAAAAAAATATTGCAATCAATCTTAATAGTTTCTTGAATCATAATTACCTGGCTTATGTCTTGAACATTAGTAAGGTTTGAAGAATACAACAAAAACACATCGATTCCTATACCACAAGACTGGATTAACATAAGTTTCAGGAGTGCCGATTATCAGATTCCTTTATTTGTGACACCTAGTCTTTGGTTTGTTTATATTGATTGAAAAACTTTTCTACCGTTATAGGGATTCGAACCTTTTCCTTTCAAAAAAATCTAAGCACTTTTGACCTGACAAATTTGTTCTTTTTGTGTACAGTCAAAATGATATTGCAAACCGTAGAGTAATATTTAAGTGCAAGTTTTTAGTTGTGTTTACCAACAATACATTTTAACCGGGCGTTAGCCCTTAACCTAATTATTATTGAATTGTTTATTGGTATGTCCAAATATTTAGAGGCCATTTAAATATTTATACAAGTCTGCTTTTATTTTAATTATTGCAAGGCCCTATAATATTATTAATTAAATAAATTACCGAGTGGCGAAATACTTTGGTGGAAGAAGGTAGTTCTTTGAATTTGGTATTTGACAGGTGTCTTAGAGTTCACTTTCAGTATGGTGTAAGGATGTTATAAGAAGAGAGTTGAAAACACAGCAAAGCTGCTTTCTTTTGTGTGGCTTGACTGATTGTCCCACAACAACCCACCGACGACAAGAGCACCGTCACAGTTCTAATTTTAAGAACCGATGTAGATTATAATGGTTTGGTTCAATTATGTCTGCAACAAAATATTGGTCAAATAGCCGCTGCAATCAAGGCCTACCGCCTCCTTCCGATATGGTCTAAATTTTCGATAACGCTGAGGTATAATTGAGCTTATATGCCTTGAACGTACTGAATTTTCTCATCCTTTAGTTCTTGATTTTTGCTGGCTTTTTGACGTACACGTTTTCTTTTAAATAATCCCAAAGAAAGAAGTCCAACGGTGTCAAATCACATGATCCTGGCGGCCAATTGACATCGCCACTACGTGAGATAAAATGGCCAATGAATTTATCGCACAAAAGATTTATTGTTAAGTTAGTTGTGTGGCAACTTTCATGGTCCTGTTGAAACCACAAATCGTCCAAATTCATATCTTCCAGTTCGTTATCATCTAACGATGCAACATTAACACTAACTGCCTGACCGACCTCATTTTCAAAAAAAAAAAAAATACCGCGATGATGCCACCAGCCCATTAATTTCTTTAAACAGTCACTCTTTGTGGGTACATTGGTTTTTCGACAATCACTCTGGGATTATCATTCAATGAAATTCGGCATTTCTGCTTATTGACGAATTCACAATGATTCATCACTGAAGATGATTTTCTTCGGAAATTGATCTTCCCTTGTTGCCATTTCTTGTCACCATTCTGACCATTGACAACGCTTGAAATGGTTAAAAAGCTTTAGTTCTTCGAGTTTTGAATTGAAAGAACATTTTCATAATAAGCCTGAATAACTTTAACGCGTTGCTCCATTGTGTCTTGTGAAATTGTGAAATGTCAAATGAAATGCAGGAAACGACTTGACGTTTAGGTGTTGTTCACATTCAACACCGGCCATTAAAATTTAACTTTCCTTAACAATGTGCAGATAACTTTTTTTCCAGAATAATGTAAAGTTTTTGGACTAATTGTTATTTGCGTTTAAAAAAAATGTAGAAGCTGAATTTTGTATGCTACAATATCACAAGTCGTGTTTGTTAAGTTGTTTTTTTTTGTTCTCCTTTAACTGTTCTATTGCCTCATTTTAATGACATTGATGTTTCAAAAAAAGGTGACATGTGTAATAATGAATAATGAACTATACAAAAATAAGTCTCATATTAACAAAATCCTTTGTTCATAAAAATGATTTTTATTTGATATTCATATCAGCTAAAAATTTAATCACTTAAATAGTGGGAAAAACAAGTAAATTTCCCATCAAACCTAAAATATATATGTCTTCGATATTAGTATTCATATTTAGATATTAATTCGTAATTTGTATATTTTTTTAGAAATCTATTTCTAGTTACATATATTTCCTGATTTTTTTTTTTTTTTTATTTAACATTTTCATATTATAATGTCAAATCTTCTCAGTTAACCTATTGAAATATATTTGACAGTTTTCCTACATATATTTTTTCCGGTTGACGTGATTCTGCTCTGTACAAAAATAAAACAAAACCCTTTTATATAACAACCCAGCTATTTATTTATGACGTACAAGGTGCGGTAGTGCGGTAAAACAAAACTTTAAGCCAGGCTTGTGTTAGCTTAAAACTTTTGCAATTGACGTTGAATATTGTTTTATTACACCCCATAAGTATCGTCATTTAAATCTTGGTGGTGTGCCTTGTTCACGCTCCTATAGCTCATCTGTTGTTGACTCATAGAATAAAATGATCCAAGAAACATAAGATATAGAAAATGTTGTTGTTCTGGGTGTTGGAATCATGAAGACGACGACAACGTACAACACGATTCTGGAACGCTTGTGAATAGTTTGAAAAAGTACGTCAATGGTATAGAAATTATCTAGAATCTAGGAAGGTAAGGTAGCTATGTACTGTACATTAATATGTAGGTTTGTATTACCTACCTACTTGTGTTTCCTAGCTAAGGTATATATCTAGAGGGCATTTTCCAACTGAATGAACAATTTTCTAAATATAGATGATGCTTTTCTCAAGAAATGAAGAATCCTCTTAAAGTTCACTTGCTTAAGATTTCACCGATTTCATCATCAAACAAAAAAAAATCATTGACCGAGACCATAACAGAAGTGAAATAATAAAACCTGTGACAAAAATTTACTTCCTTTTCAGAAATAGCCTTCTTAAAGTGGCAAGGATACTTTTTTGTATTGATTTTGAAGAGTCTCTTTTGAGAAATTCATTGTCGATGTTGCGATATGTTGGCATTGATAATAATAAATTGTTATTGAACACAATGACATTGCCTTTTCCTTTCCCGATGTACCCTCACCATAATTATGACTGTCTTAAGGACACGTCAACACTCTGAAATAGCACAACTTATGATATAAGTGTGACGAAGACGATGATGACCGAGACGTTCGAGTGTTGTTTTTTTTTTTTGCATATCGAAAAAGAACACATATGAACATAAAAGGATAGTTGGAGTGTGAACAAGTTGGTTTCTTCAAGATGAGCTGCAACGGTATTTTAAAAGCGATAATGTCAAGAAGTTTGTGACTTAGGAAACTAAAACTACTACAGATTATAATTCAGATCCTGTAAATGACAGGGTCAAACAGAAAGTTTTAATTATTTTATTTCTAGAAGAAATAAAGCGAATCGCAAATAAGATAAAAATAATATAATATTATCTCGAAAAGTTGAAGTCATGGAGAAGAAGGAAATACCAAAAGTAAAACTTATTAATCTTTGGTAAAGTTGGACAGTAATATAGTTAGGTAGGTAATTATCTTAACAATTTAAAAAAGAATATATTTTTTGATGATGGAAAAAGTTATTGGTAAGAAAAACAAGATTGCAAAATGTTAGTTCATTTATTTTGTTTAATTCTTGAAAATTTAATAAAGAGGATATAACACACATTTTGAAATTCGCACCAACTTGACGACTTTACGCCATATTAGTGGGTGACTAGTTTTAAAAACTTTAATTTTTCTTTGATTGGCAGTGATTTGATGGCATTTGACATTTTATCATCGGTATTCGAGCCGAACAATACAGTTTTTCAACGAGAGGTTTAATTTTGATATTCAAATAACTAAATGCTTGTAGATTTTGGCACCCCATTTTGATTTTGCGACATCTCTCAAATCTTTTGTTTATGCCAAATCATCATAGCATGCTACACAATTGAACAGCATGTTTAATTGATAAAACTTTATTATCAAAATGAGCGTTCGTTTACTCAAACGTTGCGTGCATTGCTCCTATTTTATGGCGACGCCCTTCACAGTCGACTCTTCAACGTTTGGTGGCCAAATTTGAGACGACCGGTTCAGTAAACAATCAGCTAACACCCGTACATTCAAGAGAACATCGCTGCGGTCCGTGGAAGTGTCTAGCAGTCTATTCCTCGTCGCTCGCAAAAATTTAGCGAATTTCGGGTCGGGACTTGGGCCTACACCTGTACCAGATCTAATTGACCCAGGAGCTCATAGTTAATGACAATTGACAACGCCGTTCGTTCGCTACTGGTCTTCGAATCGTTTATAAGAGGACCCAAATTCTAGCCGAAAAATCAACTTTCGTGACGAGGCGCATTTTTGGATGAATGGCTAAGTTAACAAGCAAAATTTCCGTGTATTTGGCGACACCAACCCACGAGAGATTCACCAGGTGATAATGAATTCCCAAAAAGTTACAGTATGGTGTGTATTTTGGGTCGGCGCGGCGGCGTAATTTTACTTTTTTGAAAACGATGATAACTAATTTCTTATGGCCGAAATTGAACCATATGCATCTAGACGACATGTGGTTCCAGCAGGATGGCGCTACGTGCCACAAAGCAACCGTCACGATTGACATTTTGTATGAAGGATTTGAGGGTAAGGTTATCTCAAGAGGTGATGTGAATTAACCACCAAGGTCATGCGATTTGACCCCGCTAGACTTTTTTCTGTGGGGTTTCTTGAAGTCGCAGTTCTATGCAAACAAACCACAATCAACTGATGCCCTAAAGGTGAACATAACACAGGCCATCACTCAAATTCAGCCGGGTCTATGCCACTGTAAGAAGCCGAAGCGGGTATTTGAATGATGTCATATTCCATATTTCGGTGCCGTGAAATAAGGTCAAATTTGGAGAATTGGAATTATTTCGCTTTTTTTTAAAGTGTAACAAAACCAATTTCCAGTAAGTTGGTTATTACACTTAAACAAAGTGAAATGAAGCCTTGTATACTTAACAGTTACATAAAATTGGTCTTATTTTTCAAAATAATTTGGCTTTATTTCACTTTGTCAAGGTACAATGCGACCAACTCTTGAAAATTGGCAATATTTCAATTTATAAAGTGAAATAAGGTCAATTTTTGAAAGTTGGTCTTATTTATTTGACACCGATCTTTTCTGAAAAAACAAGAAACCTTTTATTATCTATTATTTTAATCTAAAAGCTTTAAATCTCTCAAGAATTTAAGTGAGAAGAGATTATGCCACTCACAAATTAAAGTGCTACACCATAGTTTCTTAGCAAATTATTTGATTACGTTAAAATGTTTTGCTTCAATTCAAGAGCAACACATTAATTTCTCCAATTTGTAAGTTTTGCTGAATTCTTTTTAGTAAAAATAATTTCAGTTAAAACAGTTATATTTAGTAGATTCTCGGAAATCGGGGCAGAAGAAAATATTGTGTGATCCCCCTTTGATTAAAACTCTTGACAGCAACAAGATATTAAAAACAAAACTTACTATTAGAAAACCTTTTATAATTGTTTTTTAGACAGTGGAGAAGTCAAGAAACTTCCACGATTTTGCTAAAAAACAAAAAAAATATAATTGGAAATGAATAAGCTCATGATCTTACATTTTTTTGTTTTTTTGATAAATTTCATTATCATTTTTTAAGTTACTTGACATTTTAAGAACATCGACATAATTATGATAAAAGACAATAAAATATTTCATCACAAAAAACTGGCTGATTGGCAACACTTACTTGAATCATATCAATTCAAGCGATAATAAAGAAAAAGTTATTAAAAAAAAAATATATATTTTCTTCGAATATAACACTGAATTCCAGGACACTGACCAACCATTTAAAAATTATATTGCACGACTATAAAATTGCCTATTTTGGTTCAAAGCTCCTCAGGCAAAAGACTCTAGGGAAATAGGAAAGAGAGTCGATTAACATAAGAACGCACAAGCTCACAAGTCACAAATACGCATACTAACCTACCGACTATGGCGCGACTGACGCCAACAACGGTATTATAGAAACTTAATTTTGGCATTCTCAATCATCGCAATCTACCAGTTTAGTCTTGAAAACAGCTGGGATTATCATTTTTTGCAATCCAATTATGACATTCGCCACTAGAGAATTAAGTCTATGATAGCGAGACAGATATAGGCAGGACAGAGTTTTTGAAATTAATGATGCATTCCTTCATAAAATATGGGAATGTATACTGATGAAATCATGGGCATAACTTAAGGAGGTCAACGGGAGTTTGATTTTATGTCCTAAATTTGTATGATTAAAAAACTCATGAGGATTCTTTTGCAGACTATAACTCAAGAAGAAGAGAAGATAACTCAATGAATAGCATCATTTAAAAGAAAAAACTCACAAGCGAAAACAATATTAAGACTTATGGCTGAATCACAAACACGCTTTATCTTCGGCTTAGTCTGCGTTACGATGGGCCGGCTTCGGTGTTGCTTTAAATGACATTTCTAAAATGGCATTTCTGTCACTAGCAGCTGTTATTTTTTCCCAAAGGTTTGTTTTGATTGTTTGTGCAGTAAAAAATTATGAGTTTTGAAATCGAACAATTTTTATTTATCGCGGAGGTTGCTCACACAACCTACAATAACCAATGGGAATCCCTTCATCTGTTGAGCTGTCAAACAAAGCAAATGTTCAGCAAAATTGAACTAGAGCTTCCGTTTGGAGTCCCATTACGTAACATTACGTTCTTTTCCTTACGATTGTCAAACGAAACGTGAGGTCAAAGCTTCATTATGATAGCATGCATTGAATTCCTATGGCTGAACTCGTAAACGTCAGGTGAAGCCGAAGTGGAGGCGTGTTTGTGTTTCAGCCATAATAAGTCGGATTTTGATTGAGACAGAAATATTTTTGATTTGAAATGTATCGCATTTCAATGAAAACTTTTGACAACGCTCAGTAAGTTTAACATTTTGACCAACGAAATTAGTCAACTGACAATGGCCCAAGTGGGAAAATCTTATAATCGATCCCATTGTAAATTGTGAAATTTATTTCTTTTAAAATGCAATAAAACATTTGTATTGAATTTAAAAAAAATTAAGTCTTCAATATAATGCCATCATTAAAATTTCTATTTTGAAAATTAATATCTGCATAAATCTACAGGCACCAGTCAGTAAAATGTGATTTCCTTATTTGTACTCGTAAATATGGCCACCGGAAATTTGGAATTAAAGAATGTGTTCTTGGATATGTGGTTTCCAAAAAGAAGTAGGCCATATCTCAACAATGACTCGCCTAATACTTTCTTTCAAGACGTCTCGGGCTTATGTTAAATCACAAAAAATAGTCTAGCGGTGTTTGATCGGACGATCTTCAAAGTTGCTCACCAAAAACCATTATTTTGGTAATAAATTTGTACGATTTTTAAACGTTGTTCATAAATTGAGTGACAGCTGTTGAATAGACAATCTCCGAAAAATGTAGTGCCAGAAATAAGTGGGAACAAGCCTACTCAGAGTCTTATGTGAATGCTGAATGTTATCTAATTGAAACAATATTGATTTTGACGTTTATAATTAATTTTAGTATTTATTGGGTGTGAAAATTTGAGTTTTTTGAATTATGACAACCACTTTTTTTTTGTCTTTTTTGCTAAAAACATACAACTTTTATTAGACACGAATATAGATCTTTGGACAGCATTTAAAAACCTTTCGGGCGACCACTTGCAACTGGCATTATATTTTGTATTAGAAAAACTCAACGATCCTATATAAAACTAATATATATTTATATATATGTATAATGGTGGAGAATAGAATTCAATACCAAGAGTAATTCCTATGTAAGGTTTGTTGGGACGAAATTTCCATAAATTATACAATACAATAATCCCTTTTCACACTTCTTAATAACTTGACATGGTAAGTTATTTATGTTTCAACATTTTTCGATGCTTAAATATTGATCCCTACGTACGTTTGAACTTCCTTTTCAATCGGCTAAATCTCAAAAAACAAGTAAGGATTTTATATATACACACAATCATTCAGACGGTGGTTTTTAGATTAATTATGAAATAAAAAATCTGTTGACTCTAAATAACTCACATTCCAACAGTGCTATCGACTTCAATTATGAAGTCCTAAAGAATTGGTGTACACTTAAATGACATCTTTTCCGTTTTTAAAATAAAAAATAAAATGAACGACAAAAAATGCAAAAATTTAAATGTCATTTAGAAAAGATGACATTTTTCGGAAGCTGTTGAATATAGCCCTCACAATGAAAAAAGTTTAGAATTCGTGTTTTGAAGGCTTTGAACACTTAAAGTAGTTTATGTTAGATAATTAATTAATACAAATCTCTTTTTATTTACATATGTTTAATCTTACGTTTAAGGTTTGTTTTTGTACACTTTTACACTGTTACACAATACTTTAACCTCTATTTTTTGTTCTTTTTTAAACTTTATTATACAGATATAACCAGCTCTGCTCCTTTGCTCTCTAATATTCGAAGGTGTTTCTTGATACAAAAAATGCCTGCCGGTATTCAAAGCTTATTAAATTTATATTGCTTTACACTACTTATAGGGTGAGTGTAGCCAGCTCTGGTATCACGATTTGATTATCTCGAAGTTTTTGAAAATCGTTTGACATGTTTTTTTAAACTAATTTTGCATTTGTTTCAGTTTCTGTTTAAAAATTTAGAATGGGGTGATTTTTTAAAAGCTATGGAAAAGTTTTTCAAAAAAAAACACATCAAATTCAGAAAAATGCACGAAATCTTTATTTGAATGCAAATGTTAACCTTGACTTTAACTTCTATTTATTGATTATTTGGAATTCAAATTACTTGGAAAGACAATTTATGTTATTATTAAGGGTTTGGGTATTTATAATAATAAGGGTATTTCAAAAACTGTGTGAGCCTATCTGAGTGATTCGAACTGTACAACTGTATAACACTTTCCTTTGCTTGCCACCTTCATGTTACCTCGGGAAAAGCTAAACAAGAGCTAAAATCAACAAACAAAAAGTTGGAAGCTCCTCCGACGACAAAGTCAATTTCATTTTTGTAACAAAACAATTATTTTTTTGTACGGATCGTCTATTTTAATCATAATCCCGCTGATATTTTAGTAAACGCATTCCTATTGTTTGCTATTTTTATATATGTAAGTACCTGTGGTTTGTTCCTGCCGCAGTTCCTATATTCCTATAATAATCGCAGCATACGACGACGACCACAAAATATGAGGCTGGTGGTGCCGGCGGCGCGAGGCGGAGGCGAACAAATAAAATCGATTTTTGTTCCCTTGGCATCCTTTGTGTGCATATAAAAGAAATATGAAAAGTATTTTACTAACAAAATGTTTGTTATACCCTACATAAATTTATATGCGAGTATGTTCGCATTACACTCGACTCATATATGCAAGCGAATATTTTATTCATGCACAGGGTGTCCCAACTGCCAACTCCCAAAAATATTCATACAAAATTCACACGAATCCCTAAAGCCGCGAGGACACTGTTTCTTCCAAGAAATTTTCAAATACTTCAGGTGTATTTTACAATGTT
Organism: Eupeodes corollae; assembly: GCF_945859685.1. Taxonomy (NCBI): domain Eukaryota; kingdom Metazoa; phylum Arthropoda; class Insecta; order Diptera; family Syrphidae; genus Eupeodes; species Eupeodes corollae. Next base: position 23,960,077 of record NC_079148.1, on the reverse strand, counting down.
TAGAACCTCTCCAATCCTTCACTTGGAAATCACAAAAGTTTTTTTATGATATTCTCTGAGTAATTCCAAATTCAATTTAAATAACGAAACACCCTCTTCCAAAAATAAAAACAAAACAAAAATCAAATGCTATTCTATTGTAATACCCACAGGATGTTGTTGGCAGGCTCACGGGACAAGTAGTGCCTGATGTAGTGTACTCAAAAAAAAGAAAATTATACAGAATAATTTTTTGCCGCATCAGTTTAGCTAGTACCTAAGCTTTGTCGTCGTCCTCCTCCTGACCAGAATGATACTTTTACCTCTTCCCAAACTTTGAACCTAACCTACACCCTTTGCGATCTCCACGTTATAACAAAATAGTGAATAATTTATTTTCAGGGTTATAATTTTGGGAGCAAATTTTGAAACAAGTGCAAATAGGTACTATGTACGTACTCCAAGGAATTCTCGAGAAAGCTAAAATACGCGTTAGTTGTAGGTACAGAAGATTGCGTTCGGCAGATTGTTCCTTTTTTCTTTGGGAAATAAATATAAATGAATATCAATTTAAATGAATCCTTACATTTATTTGGACTTTGTAGTTGGCTCATAATACCCCAAGAGGCTCTCTATTGAATTTCTTATGTTTTTATAGGTTCTTATCAATAAGAATACGAAGCAGATGTTCTTCATTGTCTTGAGATGTTATTAATATCATTGGAGTGAGAAGATTTGAAATTTTGCTTGGTTGGATGGTTCCCCTTTCAATAAGCGGGTTTTTTAATAATAAATTATTTTATAACTTAATGTTGGGAAATAATGATGTAATTGAATTATCGTATATCCATTGAATTAAAAGAAAAGCTGTTGCTTCTTAAATGAATAACAATATTTTCTTTCATATTGGTTTTCATTTTTAAGATAAAATATGGAAGTTAAGAACTAAAGCTTCACCATTTTTTGTCATTGAATGTTTCTCCATAAATAAACGTTTCTTTTTTTATTTGTACTGTCGAGTTTAAGAGATTAATGTACTTGCTTTTCAAAAACTATAAGCTCCAACCTTGTTCTTCATATTCATGGCTTAGTTTTTTAACTCGAAGTTTGAAGGATAGCATTTCTGAAAAATTGTTTTATGTCACTGGCAATCATAGCTATCAGTCGTTGTTTTTTTTAGCTTGAACTACAAATTTGCATCCTGGAATTAAATACTACGAACTTTTGATTCGAGTTTACGGGACTTTTGTCTCGTTTTTCCGATTAAGAAAAGTATTTTCGCTTTCCATGGTCAAAGGATTCAGCACATAAATAGAATTTGTTATAAAGCCGAGTTTCGCCGCAGCATTTTAATGCGTAGGAATGATTGGTTGCGCTTTTATTGCTGCGGTAAATTGAGCGCGACGTTAAATCCTGTAGTAAAATTGGCTTTGGAAAATGTTATTTAAGGACTGAGGGAAGCTGAGTCTGAGTCGAAAACTTCACACACATGTTATAACAACAACACAGCGGACTTCAATTTGAAGGCTAGGAATAACCCTTCCTTCTTTTAAGGTGAAAGCTGATTTCTAGACGAAAACTTACTTGTTTCGCATTCCTAGGCGAAACCTAACGTACTTCGCTTTCAAAGGTGAAAACTAACAGATTTAGAAATGATAAATAAATCGCTTGCATTTGCAAGCAAAGACCTGCGACTTTAAGAAACCCCACAGAAAAAAGAGTCTAGCGGGGTCAAATCACATGACTTTTTAACTTTTGAGATAGCCATACCCTCAAACCGTTTATGCAAATTTCAATCGTGACGTTTGCTGTGTGGCACGAAGCGCCACCGTCCTTATGGAACCACATGTCGTCACCAAGGACCGTGGCGATGTTCTCGGCCGGTCTTGCGTTCCTTGGACGTACGGGTGTTGGCTGATTGTTTATTAAACCGGTAGTCTCAAATTTGGCAACCAAACGTTGAATAGTCGACTGCCACCAAGGCTAATGTAAAATAGGTGCAATACGCGCAACGTTTGCGTCAACGAACACTCATTTATAATACAGTTTTAATGATTTGCCACGAGCAACTGAATAATTAACAAGGATTTGACAGATGTCACCAAAACCAAATGGCCGCCACGTGGCGCCAACATCTACCCGCGCCAATTGAAAAAGCCTTTATTTCTTATGGGAATATTTTATGCCGAAACTGGCGGAAAGAAAATCGGTGTACGGAAAAACACGTAAGCTTTTTAAAACACTGATTACAGTATTCGATAAGAAGCCCTGCAAGTGTCAAATTTGACATTTCTATCATATTAATAATGTCAAAATCTGTAATCGACAACATAAGAAACTTGAAAGTTAAGCAAGTTTCTAGTATTTGATTGGCCACCTACCAAAAAGTGGCCTTCCAATTAAGACAACTTAGTTGGAAAGTTGACTGAAAAGTAAGTAAATACAAATCTCTTTTATTTTCAAGAGTGTACTTGTCTCAAACTATCAGCTGGTCAGATTTTGTTCACTTTACCAAAAGTTACACTTTATTAATCGGTTATTTATTATTATTTTTTTTATTTCATTTAAATTTGTATAAAAAACAATTATCTGTCAAATTAAAACAGGAATATTGAAATAAAGTTCCGACTTTGAAATAAATAACACTTGAAAAAGTGGGTGAAACCCTTTAAGTTGTCTGAACCTACGCTAAGTTTACAAGAAAATTGATTATCATAAAATTGTCTGTGAAAGCAGGACAACTGCATGTTTGACTAATGGAAATCAAATTGACTTTGACTTGACGTTTTAGAAAATGGCCTCTGTTTTGGGGTGAGTTAAGATTTCTCATTTAAATGGCTGCATACATCAAAAAATAGAAAAGATGTTAGGTTTAGTTAGAATAAAGAAAATGACCTAAAATCATCAAAAAACTAAAATTCCTGCTTTTTTTTGAGGTTTCAGACGACTACCCTATTGTGTAGCTATTTGTAGAAATTTCAAATCGCGTGTTTGATGATATATAACCCAATCTAACTAATATGGTTATGACCTGAGCTTTTTACTATAAGTAGTATAATAAGAGTCTGCACACATGAATGTCAAACTTTCATAAACAGTCACTTAAATTCATCATTACTTACGCCAAAAACCAAAAAAATGCCTAAAATATTCAAATTCAACAGCAACTTTTAGTTGAATTGCTAATACTGTTTACACTTTAAAATAATTTCTCGAATAAAATTGAGATTATTTTTTTTCACTAGTATTGAAACTATAATCAGTCGATAAAAAATAATTTGCCATAAAAAACAATGTGTAACATGTGATATCTCAATAAAATTGAGGTCTATTTTTTTTCGAGCATACATTCGTTTACGGTGAGTATATTCGTGTGTTTTTTACGTGTTTATTATAAATATATACTTTTTTTATTAATCTTCACTAAAAGCCGTCAAAATTACTCCTCATAACCTAAACCAACAACAAACGAATAATAAAAAGGAAAGAAGTGTTTTATATTTTTTTTATTTTATACGCGTTTAAGTATTCGCCATTGTCGTCCCTCAAGGGAGAAAAATATTTTCCTTTTTTTGAATTTATAGCTTTTTCATTAAATAGAAATGCGTACTTGTCAGTTTGTATAATTTCGCGACACGCCGCCGTCTTTGCTTTTAACCTCGAAAAGTCTGTCTTTTCCTGTATATTAAATAATTTCAATCCTCTCATCGTCGTCGTCGTAGTCGGTCGTCATTGTCTGTTGGCTGACAAATCAACCACTTTATTATAATTAATTCATTTTCAACAATATACCCTTCGTATCATTTTAAACGTATTCCATATTTGTGTCTTATGCGAATATGTTTGTATACTTTTTCATACTGCTGATGTTGACCAAGTCAACAAAGATTCCCTTGACATACTATCCAAAAACACCTTCCCACCTCCAACCTGTACATCCAACCCTCTTTATCTGAATCCACCCTTGAAAACGTCGCCGTAGTCGTCCGTCATCGGGGTGGTTAAGATAAAAAAGCATAACAAAACAAACCTACAAAAATAACAATTCAATTCAACGTGCCTTGGTCGTCAGTGCTGGCTCCATTGACTTCTGTTGGGTCAATTGGATGGTTGAACCTAATTCTTCGGGCGATTTATGGTCTTGTTCACATAGAAAGGGACCGTTAAATAAGATACAATAAGGAGCTGACTTTTAAATGGCAAAAACAAAACCCAACGAAGTTTGTTTCAGGCGTTAGTGCTCGCTGAACTCTGATGAGTCTTCTGAGCACTTTGAAAACGCTCTTAACGTTGTCTGAACACTCAAATTTCCATTTGAAATGCATTTGACATTTAATAGTCAAGAATTGACATTTATGGTTTCCGGTGAAAACAATCATTTGAGTTAAAAATGTTTAGGTTTTGAACATTTTCCTTAGATTTAAGAATCAACAATATGATCATATATTTTGTTCATTTGAGTAATCAAGTTCACAAAACAAAAAAACTTTCCACGCCATTTTTGTTGCTCTTAGATTTTTTATTTTACCCTCATCGCACACACTTGACATTTATTATCTTCAGACTTTTACTCAGAATGCTCGTTCTTTATTTTCGATTTCAAAAGGCGTGCTCTAAACATTCGGAAATCCTCATATTAACAAAAACATTGACATAAACTTTGATGCTTTGAACGCACTATACTCGTACAAAGAAAAATATCCGTAATTTTTATTTTGACAGTTCAAACAATTTACTAAAAGTCACCTTTATAATTCGAAAGTCTTGCCATTTCTCTTATCGACAAAATATTAGTTTGAATGAAAAGTTCGAATTATGTATATTAAAAAAATTGTTTATGTTTTTATTATCATTTTCTCACCGAAAGCCGAAAATCTAAAAACATTTAGGTACAAAAAAAAAGTTACCAACAAACAAAAATTGGATGTGTTCCCAATGGATTCTTTTGAAACGACTCAATGTTTCATCTCTTATCTCGCTTTCACTCATTTTTGTTGTTAAATATCAAAGACAGAATTGCTCCTCTATCTCTTTCTTAGGTTTTCTTATTTCTTTTTCCATTGGTAAGTAAGATCAATTTCTTTTTAATTCTTGATTCTTTTTAGTTTCCATTGGATAAAATATGAGTTTATTGATTTATATTTAGTTTGAAAGCAAAATTCGACTTTAGCTTTTATTTTTAAGTCTGTAACCAGTCTTCTGTCAACCAAGGAACTTTAAAGTTAGTTATTTAAAACACCTTCCTCCATCCGCATTTGAACCAGAAACTTTCAAGAAAATTGCTTCTTCCATCTAAATTTGTTTCCATCACGAAACCAATGTTTGCCCTAAGGAACAAAAAGTCTTAATGTACATATGTACAAGTACCTAGAGTTAGGCGGAGTTTCTTTTCTTAGAAGGCGCAAGTATACTGCAGACATTCTCAGGTCACATGCACCCTGTTTTTGTAATCGTATCGTCTCTTGTCGTCGCGTCGTTGTAGACATTCTGTTGCAACCAATGTTGTCGTCGTCATCGTTATTAAAACAAAACGAGGAAAACAAAAACTCCACCAATTAACCCAGATTTATATGACATAGTCACGTTAAATATCCTTATGCTTAGTGGTTCATGTTAAACTTAAGCTTCATATTCTCTTGAATGAGGTTTATCCCAACTTATTAAAGTTCTTAACTCTCTTATATCCTTACATGCAAAAATAAACTTACCTATAGATTTTTATACATATGAATATTTATTTGTATGTAGTTGAGAATTTAAGAACACATACACAAGGATAAAATTTCATTAAGAAAATTACAGCAATTTTGTTTTAGAAAAGATTGTTCTAATTGAAGTTTAAAATTTTGGTATCGGAAAACCTATTAAATGGGAACAACATAAGTTTAACATTCTTAGAGATTCGTGGATTCGGTTAAAAGTTTTGAAATAAATTTAGAGCAGAAGACAATTAACTGGAAGTCAAAAGTTTAGCAGGACAATTATTATTTTCAACATATTTTTCAAGCTATGCAAAGTTTCTCAAAAAGTAGATACATATTTTCCAATTTTTGCTTTTGGCGCAGTTTTTACTTGTCAATTGTCAAAATAATGAAAGTTGCCAAATAGTACCCGCCCTTAAAAGTCTTCCTGCCTTTTTTTTTCTTCTCTTTCAACTCCTCTATCTAAAATTTTTCAATTATTTTTATCTCAAGAAACATTTCCTAAAATATGGAAAACATCTTTTATAAATCCAATTCACAAGAAGGTATCGCAAGAAGAGATGTGAAACTATCGACCAATTGCTAAACTTTCTCCTATCACAAAATTTTTTGAAATTTTTCTTTATGAACTCGTCAGGTTCCGTTGCAGATCTCTAACAACCCCAGCATAGCACGGTTTCTTACAAACTAGATCTATCACCACAAACATTGTACAGTTTGTTTCATTCACTTTAAAAGCCTTAGAAAACGGGAATAAAGTTGATATGGTCGCCACTGACTTCAGCAAAATTTTTCCTCCTTAGGCTCTGAACCTCTTTTAATGAAATGAATTAGTTCTTATCTTGAAAATCGTGAATATTATGTTCAATTTAGATCAGCTAGTTCCAATCCTATTCTAATCACTTTTGGTGTTCCTCAGGGTATTCTTTTTGGCTCTCTTTTCTTTATACTAACAATTAATTACATTGACATAGTCATTAAACATTATCAAATATCCTTAAACGCTGATGATGATACTAAATTTTTCAAAATCATTGCAGCTCGTGAAGATTTCTCTTCTCAAAACATATCTCTTCAATTTCTCAACCTAATGTTCCAAAAATGTCCTAAAGCTCAACATTACCAAATGTCAGATACTAATCTCTTCCCTGCAACGCTCTTAAATACCTCCCCGTCATTACTATCTTCGTACATATAGTAGAAAGCTTAAGGAATTTCGGACTATTATGTGACCCTTAACTAGAATTTCTAACCCCCTTAACGTGATCGCCTACGTCTGTTAAACCTCAACTCATTACAGGAACTTAGAGAAATTGCTGACACACTGTTCATGAATCGGCTTTTCTCTGACTCAGTTGACTGTTAGTTTTAACACCTAAACCTGCAACCTGAAAAACTCTTGATAGTTTTATTTACTAACTCACCACGTCTCTTATGGCCTTACCGAACCGCTTAACCGAATGCTTCGGTTGGTAAATTCATTTGATTTTAACATCAGCACTTATAACCTCAAACTTCTTTTGAACCACACCCATTCCCCCCCCTCGTTTGAGTTAGTTTCTTAATGTATACTTATAGCTTGAAATAACTGAAATAAATAGGGATTAAGCATCTATTAAAATTCAAAAAATGTAGCGGGTATTCAAAATGAAACTACTTAATGAAAAACCCTAAACAAAAACTTTCTAAAAATAAAACTTTTTAAAATTCAATATTCAGTTGATTACAACGCCAACACACATCATGGCTAATTCCAATAGGCCTACATGTTTTTTAAAGTTTTTTTTTTTGTTTTGTTTTAAGAGAAGAATCGTCTAACGTCTATCTCAAAGCTTAAAGACAAGAAGAATAAGGACTATCCTGACATTTATTCGATAACTTATTTATAGAACTTGGCCTTCATAATGAGATAATTAGCCAAAGATGAAACCAAAGACGTATATTTTTAAACCGAAACAAAACCTTAAATACTAATAAAGTACTTTTTTGTATATAACTTCAGGGCACTAATTTTTTTTGTAGGTTTCAATAGACTAATATATAGCTTTTTGTCTTGTTTTGAATTTATATTCAAATTTTAATACAAAAAACTTACTTCATTACTTTCAAGTAATTATGAACACCAATCTTGGCAAGTCGTTGCAGAAAAAATGTTGTTCTTTTATATTCCAGCTTTTAGTTTTTTGTTTTAATCTTCTTTGAACTCTTGAAAATTTCAGTCTTCCATCATTGTGTGTTTTTATACGTTTCTTCACAAAAACGAACCCTCTAGCAAAAACCACAAAAATTACTCTAAAATGAATTTTCCCATTTTATATTGTAGATCATTATTTAGGGAAGAAAAAACAAACAAACAGAAAGTTACTTTTCTTACCTAAACAAATTTTTGTGTGAGGCAACACACAAAATCAAAATAAACGTTAAATAAAGATCTCCATTATGACCATGAACTTTCAACTTGAACAAATAAATAAACAAACAAAACAGCCACAAATATGATTAGCAAAAAAAGGAAAAATTGCAAAATTTTAAATCTTGCCGTTTTCCAGTGTTGTTGACTTCCTCAATAAATCTATTCAAATGGAATAATAAAAAAGAGGCTGGGATGCGACCCACACTGATAACTTCCCATCCCGTCTGTCGATTTGTCTTGCTTAAAAGTTTGTCTTTATGTACTCGTATCAATTTTTACCAAATTTGCGTACTCTTTTTGTAGATTTTATTTTGTATATGAAAAACGGACAGTTGGATTTTTATATTAAAATTACTGAATATCGAAAACAATATTTTCTGTGAAATAAAATAAGTTTCAAGCCAATATTTTTAAGTTTTGAAAAGCTATTTTAGCCGAAAGTAAATTTTTACCAAGTTTTAGTATTGTTTTTATTTTAGAGTTTTATTTTTTGTAAAAAAAAAACTGTCAATTCGATTTTTTAAAAATTTTACCAACAATATTTCTTATGAGATAAAATTACTTTAAAGCCAATACTTAAAATTTTTAAAGAGATGTTTGAGTCGAAAATCAATTTTTACCAACTTTTATACATTTTTTTTAGGTTTTTATTTTTTGAAAAAAAACTGTCAATTCGATTTTTTTCAAACTTTAATTGAATGTTGACAGCAAGATTTTTTGAAAGATAAAAGTAAATTAAAGCCAATATCTCAAAGTTTTGAAAAGATATTTGAGTCGAAAATCAATTTTTAACAACTTTTATAAATTATTTTTTTTTAGGTTTTTATTTTATGTAAAAAAACTGTCAATTCGATTTTTTTCAATCTTTAACTGAATGTTGACAACAAGATTTTTTGAAAGATAAAAGTAAATAAAAGCCAATATCTCAAAGTTTTGAAGATATTTGAGTCGAAAATCAATTTTTACCAACTTTTATACGTTTGTTTTTTTAAGTTTTTATTTTTTGTAAAAAAACTGTCAATTCGATTTTTCTCAAAATTTTTCAGAATGTTGAAAACAATATTTCTTATAAGATTAAATAAAATTAAAGCCTTAATTTTAAGTCTTTGAAAAGATATTTGAATCGATATTCAATTTTTACGAACTTTGAGTAATGTTTTTTTTTAGATTTTTATTTTTTATAAAAAAATTGTTAATTAGATTTTTCTCAAAATTTTATCAGATGTCAAAAACATTATTCTTCGTTGCACAAAATTGTTTTAGAGATAAAATCATATTTCAGTCGTAAAATTTTGGAGGTGACAAATTTTTTTTTTCAGTTTTGTTGATTTAAAAAAAAAACCGTTATATTGATTTTTTTCAAAAAATATACCTGTTTGATATCACGTTACAATCTATTATATAAAATTTAATTCAAGTCTCTAGCGTTTTTGGTTCGTAAGATATTTAGGGTTAACCAAAATGTTCACCATTTTTTCAAACTGCTATAGTAAAAAAACCACCCACGCAATTTTCTTGAGAGCCCTTTCTGCATCTTTCTGCCTTATTATCTGTATAACAAAATTTATTTGAAGTCGATATCTCTTCTGGTTCTTGAGCTATGGACAACGAAAAAAACGTCGCGAACGTACGGACGTACGGACGTACGGACGTACGGACGTACGGACGTACGGACGTACGGACGTACAAACGTACGTACACACGCACGCACAGACATCTTTCTAAAAATCTTTTATTTCGACTCTAGGGACCTTGAAACGTCGAGAAATGTCAAAATTTTCAATTTGACAAATCGGACCCATTACAATAACTTCCTATGGGAAGTTAATAAACCATCATCATCCTTAAAGTGCAACCATTTCTTTTAAATAAAATTACTTTGTGCGCTTACCCAAAAAATAAAACATTTAAAAGAAAATATAATTATGTCTTCAAATAATGTTTATTCATTGTTAATGGATTACTTTAAACATTAAAATGCATTCCTGGGTCGCACGAACTTGTTCCTGTATTCAAAGAGTCTTTTAAAAGTCAGCAAATGTCGATGGTATATCCAACATTGTACTACGACATTTACCTCAGGAAGCTGTGGACATTTATGCCATTCTGTTAACAACGTTCTGAATAATGCATATTATCTGGTCCGTTGGAAAACAGCTGTGGTACATCCTCTATCGATAAAGGGAAATGACAACTCCAATCCGGCGAATCTTCGGTCTATACGTCTGCTGCCGACTATCAGTAATGTATTCGAGAAGGTAATAAATAGAGCCTTGTCCAAGTGGGCTGAGAACAACAAAATAATTCCGGACAATCACTTTGGCTTTCAGGCGGGACATGATACTATTCATGCTGCGTCTAAGCTTGTTTCTGATATCCACTGGAACAAATCTAAAAGACAATCAACGCGTGCTTGTCTGGTTAACTTGGAGAAGGCTTTTGACACCGTATGTTTAGAGGGTCTGTATCTAATGTTAAACAGACTTGGCATAAGTAAACCACTGTTGTATTTGCTTTATGACATGCTTAATGGTAGACCGTTTATTGTCAAAATTTGCAATGTAACATCCACCACAATCTTTGATATTAAAAATGGTCTTCAACAGGGAGCGGTTAACTCGCCGATCTTATTCAGCATTTACACCAGTGATCTGATAGCGTACGCAGACGACCTAATTGCGTACAGAACGCCTCCGAAAATTGAGGTCACCAAGACACTTTTTCAGAGTGACTTCGATAAGATTCAGCAATATTGCGATAACTGGAAGTTGAAAATCAACATTCAAAAATGTGAAACTATTCTGTTCAGGACTCCGCTGCATGGAACCTCAAAGGATAGGAGAAAGAACTGGAAAAATCTAGTGATCGTTGGACTGAATCGGAAGCCTCTGGCGAATAATTCGTATGATTCAACGTTACCCCATCTCAAATGGAAAAGATTCGGGTGTTTGAGAGACAATGTCTGTGAAGTTGCCTTGGACTACACAGAACCCCAGAGTAGGAATACAAACATTACTATTCCAACCAGGTTCTATACAACAGAGCCAACATAAACAGAATAGATAATTTCTTGCTGAAGCTTGGTAGTGGTCACATTGCAAGAGCGATGTCGTCGACTAAAAGCTTAATATTTTTGGCTTACTACCCCAACAATGAGTACAACGAAAGTGTTAGATTAATTTCTTGTTATTTAGTATTAAAATTGTTCTCAGGCCAAAATACTCAACTTAGAGCACCCCTAAGAATTTTTGTCTAGCTTTAAGAGAGCTTTAAGATTTTGATAAAATAAAAAAAAACCTGTTGTTACTTGGTCCATGCATTAAAAATTTAAACCAAGACAGCTTTCGTGATTGTTGATTTACAAGCTCAAAATCTATTTTTTTTCTCCAAAAAACATTTTTTTTAAAAGATAAAGTATATATTTTGTAGTACCCCTGGCTAATGCGTTGGGTTGTCATGCAGGATATCTTGATTTCAAACCCTACTTGTGCAATCTAAACTTTTTTTTGCACACCACATACTGTCTCTTGTCAGGAATTCACAAATCCTCCAAGAGTAATTCTTGTCATGAAAAGTTCGTTCTCAAGTTAGCTCAAATTAGGATTCTGTTTAAAACTGTAGGTCCCCTCCAACACTAGCAACATTACTTGCAAACAGGAATGGTTGAGAGTTGTAAGTCACTATAGGTTTATACTGGTCTATATTTTAAAAAAGATAATAAAACAAAAACCTGCTTTTTAAGTTAAAAGAGTGCTTTAGCGTTAAAGTATAATTTAAATCGTCAGAAATTATTATCAAAGAGTCAACCCTCATTCTTAAACTAATTTTAATAGTCGACTTTAAATTTAAAAATTCGCAAAATTTTTAGGGGAAGTTAAAAATTTAATTTAAAAATAAGATTATCTTCAAAAATTTCGATGTTATTTAACTTCTCAACATAAGAGATTTTTGACAGTATAAAAACTTGTATAGAAACAAAGATATTTTAAATTAAAACCGGTTCAATAGTTCTTGATAAAATTTAAAAACAAAATAACGGTTCAAAAAGGGGTTGCTCCTGCAGTAATACGAATACATTTTTTTTTTTATTTTGAAAGCCAATTTAAGAAACAAAATTAGAGAACATTTAAGAAGAATCTAACGGGCCGTTTTTGAATTAATACTAAAATAATTGTTTGAGGTCTTTTGTTATGTTTGGTCTTTAAAGGAATGTAAATTATGTCTGACGCGAATCTGCTTTTAATAATTATTTCAAAGTTTGATATATAGGACAAATAGGGTTCAGCTGGAAATCAAGCTGTGAGTAAGGACAGATGGAATCATTAGAATCAAGTTCTCTACCACAATAATATTTTCCTTGATAAAAATCTTGCATTCGAAAAAGGTGTCTCAAGTAAAACAGTAAGTAAATGAGTAGAATTTATGTTCTTGCTTTAAAAATTATAATATTGAAAAATTATAATGTAAATCATCAAATTACGCATATGGTTTTTCGCACGCCAAGTTGGTTGATGTCCTAAGCCTAAGCGTGCGCGACCTGAGTCACGGTCTTCATCTACTGCGCCGCCGCGGCCTCGGGATACATGACCCAGCCATCTAAGCAGTTGGACTTTAACTGTGCTAACTAGGTCAGTGTCTCTGTACAGCCCGTACAGTTCCTCGTTATATCTTCTCCTCCATTATCCATCTATGCGTACGGGACCAAAAATCACCCGAAGAATTTTTCTCTCGAAACATCCTAAGACGCTCTCATCTTTCTTTGACAGGGTCCAGGCCGCAGCTCAGATGATTGTCTTATAGATGGTGATTTAAGATGCTCGAGAGAGGACTTTACTATTCAATTGCCTTCTAAGTCCAGAGAAGCAGCGATTTTCAGTTATACTTCGTTTGATTTCAGCGCTGGTGTTGTTGTCTGTGTTTATAGCGGTGCCTAGGTAGACAAAGTCCTTAACTACCTCAAAATCGGAGTTATAGCTGTCCATGGTTTTGCCCAAGACGTCGTTGTTCAATGTCCTTTTTTGATGACGGCATATACTTGGTCTAGCCCTCATGGACCACTAAACCTTCCGTCGCAACGCTCAAAAACGCTCCACTGAAATCACGCTTTGATCTTCCAATTATGTCAATATCATCTGCGTATCCGAGTAATTGGATGGACCTTTGAAAATATTGTGGTTTTATTTGAATATCCCACTAATTAGGCAGCTGTCACTTTTAACCTTTTATCTTTGGACATTTACCAAGTAAAAACAACTTTTTTAATAAAAATGTAATAATAAGTTCTTCAAAAACGAAATTAATTTACTACAACATCCTACAAAAATACCCAACAATTAGAAGTTACACTTCACAGATTGCTGTTATTTCCCAACCGTGGTATTTCTCAAAGATCAAAAAAGATTTTCTTCTTTAACGCCTTTAAGAGATAAAATGCTTGTGTTTAAATTGATCGAGAGAAATTTTATGGAAGTTAACAGTGCTGCGGTTAGAGCATTTTCATTTCTTATAACCTTAATTTTAACAATGAAATAAACATTTATAGATTTCTCTAAAAAAATTTATGAAAATGCAATTACACTTTTTAGAGTTGGACAAATTCAAAGTACAGAAAATGTTTGTTGCATACATGAAACTGGCTTTAACGAAACTGCTTTTGGTATTTAAAATGATTATCAGCCAATGTTGAAATAGTAGAAACAAAATTACAAAAGTTAGACAACATTTTTAAGTCTACCCCAAATAAGTATTAAAAGCAATTTCTTCCATTTCATAGTCTTTCAAAAAATGGGATGACATTATTTTGTATTATATTATTCATTCAAGATTTTGTACTTCAAATACAATTTTCTCGCTTCGCGGGCCAAGGATTCCAGTGAGTCCAAAATTATCTTATCAGTCATTACCTACGAGTACTTCCGGCACTACTGTCGTTTAGTTGGATAAAAGACTTAAGTATTTTTTGTCTGTATTAAACTTCTTCATAGCAAATTTTCTTGTTCACACATTTTTTATGATATTAATAAAAAGTTTTAATTTGACTTTCTTGCTGCGGATGAGACAACCAAAATGGTTTGGTTATAGAGCACTGTTAAGTCATCAACCATTATACTTCATTCCATTTCAGCTTGAAATGATTCGGCACATCATCACTTTTTAACAGCTAGAAATATCATTTCTGAATTTAATTTACTTCTTTATTATCTTCGAATAAATTACTTGCCCTTGTTAAAGTTTTATTGCAATAAAAATAAAAATTATTCATTTTAAAATATGCAGGGTGTTTCTTAAAAAAAAAAACAAGAAATATGCTTAACTTTGTGTTTTGACTTGATTAGAAACAATCGAATTTAGAAATTAAAAGTCAGTTTCTGAGATTTGTAAGATTTTGTGAGCCGAAACAAAGTTTTTAAACTAACTCTAAAACCCATTATTAACTTCCCATAGGAAGTTATTGTAATGGGTCCGATTTGTCAAATTGAAAATTTTGACATTTCTCGACGTTTCAAGGTCCCTAGAGTCGAAATAAAAGATTTTTAGAAAGATGTCTGTGCGTGCGTGTGTACGTACGTTTGTACGTCCGTACGTCCGTACGTCCGTACGTCCGTACGTCCGTACGTCCGTACGTCCGTACGTTCGCGACGTTTTTTTCGTCGTCCATAGCTCAAGAACCAGAAGAGATATCGACTTCAAATAAATTTTTTTATACAGATAATAAGGCAGAAAGATGCAGAAAGGGCTCTCAAGAAAATTGCGTGGGTGGTTTTTTTACCATAGCTGTTTGAAAAAAAGGTGAAAATTTTGGTTAACCCTAAATATCTTACGAACCAAAAACGCTAGAGACTTGAATTAAATTTTATATAATAGATTGTAACGTGATACCAAACAGGTATATTTTTTGAAAAAAATCAATATAACAGTTTTTTTTTTAAATCAATAAAACTGAAAAAAAAAATTTGTCACCTCCAAAATTTTACGACTGAAATATGATTTTATCTCTAAAACAATTTTGTGCAACGAAGAATAATGTTTTTGACATCTGATAAAATTTTGAGAAAAATCTAATTGACAGTTTTTTTTATAAAAAATAAAAATCTAAAAAAAAACATTACTCAAAGTTCGTAAAAATTGAATATCGATTCAAATATCTTTTCAAAAACATTAAATTTAGGCTTCAAACTTATTTTATCTTATAAGAAATATTGTTTTCAACATTCTGAAAAATATTGAGAAAAATCAATTTGACAGCTTTTTTTACAAAAAATAAAAACCTAAAAAAAAATTTATAAAAGTTGGTAAAAATTGATTTTCGACTCGAATATCTTTTCAAAACTTTGAGATATTGGCTTTAATTGACTTTTATCTTTCAAAAAATCTTGTTTTCAACATACAATCAAAGTTTGAAAAAAATCAAATTGACAGTTTTTTTTACAAAAAATAAAAACCTAAAAAAAATTATAAAAGTTCGTAAAAATTGATTTTCGACTCAAATATCTTTTCAAAACTTTGAGATATTGGCTTTAATTTACTTTTATCTTTCAAAAAATCTTGCTGTCAACATTCAATTAAAGTTTGAAAAAATCGAATTGACATTTTTTTTACAAAAAATAAAAACCTAAAAAAAATGTATAAAAGTTGGTAAAAATTGATTTTTGACTCAAATATCTCTTAAAAAATTTTAAGTATTGGCTTTAAAGTAATTTTATCTCATAAGAAATATTGTTGGTAAAATTTAAAAAAATCGAATTGACAGTTTTTGTTACAAAAAATAAAACTCAAAAAAAAAAAAAAAAAAACAATACTAAAACTTCGTAAAAATTTACTTTCGACTCAAATAGCTTTTCAAAACTTAAAAATATTGGCTTGAAATTTATTTTATTTCACAGAAAATATTGTTTTTAATATTCAGTAATTTTTATATAAAAATCCAGCAGTCCGTTTTTTCATATAAAAAATAAAATCTACAAAAAGAGTACCCAAATTTGGTAAAAATTGATACGAGTACATAAAGACAAACTTTTAAGCAAGACAAATCGACAGACGGGATGGGAAGTTATCAGTGTGGGTCGCATCCCAGCCTCTTTTTTTTAAAACATTTTGTGTACCGAACTTGACGTCAGTTCAGAAAGTCAGCTGGACGTCAAGCTGGACACAGTAAAAGTTTGAGCGGGAAGGATCCTTCTTCAGCCGAGATTGGTCACTTACTTAACACATAAAATACTTCTAATTTCTTCACTATTTAAAGTTTGCAAATCAGTATCAAATTTTACGGAAGCTAGTGTTTCAGTCAAGTCAAGTTTCATTTTGTCGATTTTCTCAGATGATAAATCAATTCTTCAAAAATAATAAGTAAGAAAAATCCATCAGTAAAAAATCGTACTACTTTGCGTCTCGCCTCCAAGACTTTTTTGACTCGAGATCAACACATGTTCAGTGAGACCGAGTTGCAAATTTTGAACAATTATGCAAATTAAAAAATAAGTCTGAATCACCCTGTATAAACAATTTCCAGGAAAGAGAAAAGATATAGGTTCCCTCGCGTTTTATTTGTTTATATTAAATTTAATTTTACAGACAATTTGAAATTTAACAAAAGTTCAAAAACAAAAAAAAAAACATGTACTAAAATAAGACTGATTGCGGTAAAATAATATTTGAGGTTTTTCTATCTAAACAACCCTCAATTAATCTTTTCGAAAGAGAGCAATATTCTACAAATTAATCTTCAATCGTCAAAAGGTGCTCTAGACGCGCATAGATAAAACTAAAACAATTTTTTTATAATTTAATTAGAGTTTTTGTGTTGTTGTTGTTATTGTATAATTTAAATTATATCTTCCAAAGAGACAAGAACTAAAATATTTATTTCTTCCATGATGTGTGAGATGGGTATATGTAGATATTTTGCATTTTCGTTATTATCTTATCATATTATTTTATCGAATTTTATCAACTTGTGTACTTTTCACGCCTGTACGCGACGACGTTTTTAGATACTAAGGTGTTGTTTTAAAAAATTGTCCATGATAATTTGTTTTATTCAAATTTGTATGTAGTGCTTAAGTTTAAAATTTAAATTATTTTGTTGAAATTGTGAAAACTCTTGTTTCTTATTTCTATCAATTTGTCGGACGGACTATTTCGGACTCAAAGCTTAGTTAATTATTATTTGTTGAAAGATAATTTTGCGAAAGAATTATTTTGGTGTTGAAAAATGTTTACATTTCACCAAGTGGATCATAAAATATAAATTTCACACGATTATCCGAAGATCTGGATGCAGCTGCGAAATAATTATTATTAGAAAAAAAAAAAAAATGGATCTAAAAAGTGAGTTTTGAATTTTTAAGCAATTTGTTTACTGTCTGTATTGTATTTATAGTTTATTGACCTATCCTTCAATCAATTTTTTTTATTTTTGAATGATTTGCTTTTGAAGTTATACATACCTTCAGATCCAAAAAATGATGTTTTCAAAAATGTTAAATCAAAAAAATGTGAACTGCACATACAACCAGCTATAGCAATGGCTAGAAAAATCAGCTGCCACCTTGTGAAATTTTGTGTTAAATAAACTTAGACGGTTTCACCACATTTCAAAATGCTTGAATAAATAAAACAAAATATTGAGATATGTGTATAAATGCTAGACAAAGGAAATATTTTCGTGATCTCTGTTCTTGATAAAAATGTATTAAAATTTCGAAGAATAACAGAATTATCAAAATTCTTCGTGGTATTTTTGTAACAAAAAGCTAATTTGATATGATCTCGATTAGATCTTGATAAACACCAACAAAATCAGGGTGGATGTGATATTGGTGATATATTCTTATCTCTTTCTTCCTTTCGTATGATTATTTTTCTTGTAAGCTTTCGAGTTTAAAAAATTCGAATCCGTAAGCGTTCCAGCAACAACAGACCTTGAAATTTGTCCTCAACCTTGTCAAAAGTGTAGATTAAGTCTTAAAGTTTTATAGCTTTTTTTGAGATATCAAAGTCGTAAAATTTCAAAATGTTATGTTCATTAATTTGAATGTTTATTGGATTATATTTCCCTTCACTTGATACCATTTAAAGTCACGTATCCTTCCTCGTTTCGAGAAAAATAAAGGATCCTATGATACCGTCATGTTAAAAGCCAAGCCATAATCTTTTTCTCGATCCTTTGTAATCCATATTTACACATTCATTTTTTGGTGAGTTTAATTTGAACGTCCTTATAACACTATCTAAAAACACTTCTACTTTTAGATCATAGCAAATCGGGAGGATAAGAGAGCTCAAGTACACTTTTTTAAAATTGTAGCTTAATTTTAAAGTTCTTTTTTTCAACTTTTTTTTAAAATTGTAGGTTGATTTTAAAGCTCTTTTTTTCATCGCAAGAAATATTTTAACATTTTTGTATTCAGTTGATAGATTTAGAGTAAAACATTCGAAAAAAAGAGGCTGGAATGCGACCCACACTGATAACTTCCCATCCTGTCTGTCGATTTGTCTTGCTTAAGAGTTTGTAGGATTTCGTGTTGGGTTAAGAACGTTGTCAGTTGAATTAATTTTTAAATTTTTAAAATTACCAACAATATTTTTCATATACAGAAATAGTTTAATTTGAAAATCTAAAAAAAATTTGTTTACCAATTTTCGTGGCATTTCTTAATTTTTTACAAATTTGATTAATGAAATTAATTTGAGAGATATCAAGAACCGAACATCAATTTTTACCAAATTTGCGTACTATGTATTTCTTGTAGATTTTATTTTTTTATGAAAAAAAACGGACAGTTGGATTTTTATAAAAAAAAAACTTCTGAATATCGAAAACAATATTTTCTGTGAAATAAAAAAAATTTCAAAAAAATATTATTAGTTTTTGAAAAGCTATTTGATTCTAAAGTAAATTTTAACCAACTTTTGGTATTGTTTTTTTGTTAGCTTTTTATTTTTTGTAATAAAACTGTTAATCAGGTTTTTCTCAAAACCTGACTGAATGTTGACAACTATGTTTTTAAGAAGATTAAATTAGCTTAAAGCCAATATCTCGAAATTTTGAAAAGATATTTGAGCCTAAAATCATTTTTTACCAACTTTTATTAATTTTTTTGTTCAGGTTTTTATTTTTTGTAAAAAAAACTGCCAATTTTATCATTCTCAAATTTTTTGCGAATGTTAAAAATATTATTTTTTATAATTAAAAATTAGTTTAAAGCCATAAGCCGAAAATCTATTTTTACCAACTTTTTTTAAAATGTCTTTTAAGTTTTTATTTTTTGTAAAAATAACTGTCAATTCGATTTTTCTCAAAATTTTACCATATGATTATAACTTTATTTTTTGTTGCACAAAATTGTTTTGGAGATAAAATCGTGTTTTGTTCATAATATTTTCACGGTGACAAATATTTTTCCAGTTTTTATGATTTAAAAAAACCGTTTTCCAAAAATATACTTGTTTCGTATCACGTTACAATATATAATATAAAATTTAATTCAAGTCTCTAGCGTCATTGGTTCGTAAGATATTTAGGGTTAACCAAAATGTTCTCCTTTTTTAAACTGCTATTGTAAAAAAATCACCCACGCAATTTTCTTGAGAGTCCTTTCAGCATCTTTCTGGCTTATTATCTGTATAACAGCATTTATTTGAAGTCGATATCTTTTCTGGTTCTTGAGCTATGAACGACGAAAAAAACGACGTGAACGTACGAATGTCCGAAATGAGAGTCGTTTTAAGGGACGTATAACATACAAGCATTTTTTTGAAGTGTTCCTATTTTTTATATGTTTTATCGTGACTATCGATCCTCTGTTGAAAACATTCTCTGTCTATCATTTTACTGATCAAAAAGGTTTCGTTAATGGCAATCAGATTGCACTTTTCCAATTGGTTCTTATAGCCAATTCAATTCACTTAAGATTTTTAACCTATTACTTTTTAAGGTTCGAAAAAAACACATATACGAAACTTTTTGAAGCTGTATGAATTTATACTAAAGTAGTTTTTTTTATAAAACTCGTAATGGTTTTCAAAATCCATAATCCCTTTCTTTCTTATTTATTTTATGAAATTTGAGAAAAATCTTCCTAAGTTATAAAAATGCAATAGTATCTTAAAGAAATGCTAAATCACTTGTTTTAAAACAGTTTTCAACAGAAAAAAGCAAAATGTATTGGAAGTAATTTTTGTTCTTGTAGCGAATCCGTCATCTAAACAATTGTACAATATCAAGTTTTTTAAATACATTTAAAAACACAAAAATAATGTTGAAAATGGATATTTTAAAAACTTTAGCAGATAACTAAAATCAATTTTTAGTTTAAAAACCAGCATATTAAATTCTCGAATTAAATCTAATAACTCAGAAGCTATTACGATAAATCAGGGCATGATTGCAAAAACTTAACCAAATGAAACAACCACGTGGAAGTTAACTTTGGGAACTCAGAAGCTATTACGATAAATCAGGGCATGATTGCAAAAACTTAACCAAATGAAACAACCACGTGGAAGTTAACTTTGGGATTTAACTTTGTTTGCAAAATAGGACAATCTGTCATAACATTGAAAAAATAGTCAGGTTCACTTCTGTTGCATAGATTACAGGTTTGCTAAAGATCTGGTCTGTGAGTATAAAATTATCACCTCAGATGAGTAGTTACTAATGAAATAACTTTCTCTAGATGGTTAAGGCTTTTTATAACAATCTAAAGGCTGATGACGATGCTCCAATTAAGTTCGAAATTGAAAATATGTCCTCCCAATTGCGAGTACTAAACACAGTGTATGCGATATGCGATAAAGCAAGTTAGTTTCATTCCCTGAAAGGTAAAGCATTTGGTTCTTAATGTTTTTGAAGTGATTGATCTATGAAGACTATTTCATTTTTTACTTAAATTAAATAATCTCAATGCACTTTCAGATTCTCCATGTACGGAATAAGTTGGAGAAGTGTTTGGTAAATGGAATAGTCGCTTAAAGAAATATCTATAAACAGCTTCTTAAATGGAACTACGTCAAAAGCGTACACTCTATAACACATACACGTTCTGACAGTTGCGTTAAAGAGTTGATATTTAGAGGCAAGATCTTATTTTGGATTTGAGAAAAATCGACCAAACCATGTGGATTGCCAATTTCGTTTCAGTGTTTTTTTTCTTTGTTTGTATTCCGCTCATTATTGGGCCGCAAAGTTTCTTCAAGTAGTCTTCCTCTTGGTCGATTATCAAAGATCATAGTTTTGCGTTCTTAATATGATAATATCTCTTGTAGTAAGTTTGCAATCGATGTTTATGAAGTTAAAGTGAAAAGGGGCTACTCGTATCTGATATCATAACTAATTCATCTGCATAGAGAAGAACCTTCATGAGATCTCCTGCAAGTTTAACGTCCTAGTAGAAGATCATGTGAAAAAAATAGGACTCCAAATGCATCCCTGTGGTACACCAGCAGACGTATTGAACTATTCTGAAAGCATAGAACCATTCCCCTATAGTTGCACTTGATGACGAAATTTTATCTACAACATTAAAAACTTTGTTGAAACTCCGACCAATGCCTGTCTATTTGAACACAGCCTTAAATACCACAAACGAACACACATAAAGCTTCTTTTTCTCATCGATATAATTTTTAGCAATACAAGCTTTAGCTAAAATATGATCTATCGTTGAAAATCCAAGGCGGAAATCAACTTGAAATTTGCTGAGCTTGTTGTTGATTTCAATCCAAGTTTAAAGGCTTCCATATAAAATTTTAGAATACAAATATTTCTCTGTAAGTTGAGAATAGAAATTCCAGTGTAACTTAAAATTAATTTGAAAAACTCTACAATGTATATACTTGAGTTGTTCTGTTGGGCTTTTATAGAACTCAGCTGATATACCATCACTCTCCGGAACTTTTAAAAATAAGTATGCCACTTTCTATAGGACTTTTTGAAAATTCACTAAAAATCCAACAAACTACGAAACTAAATACGAAGTAAAGTCAGAAAATTTTGACAGCAATAAGTCATTTTCAGTTTTGACATTTGCTGATACATAACAATTACGAGTATAAAAACTATTAGTGCAATCTTGTAACGCTGTATTCGACTTTCATTAGGTATCTGAAACAAAATTAAGTTAGGTTTTAAAGTAAATTTTATAATATAAATAAGAGGGTAAAACTTCTTTTTTCTTTTGCAAGTAATAAACTTGTTCTAAATTTACATTTCTGAAATAGAAACAAACTCTTTTTATCCAAAAACAGTCAATATTCTATACGTATTCAAAAACACTATTTAGTATTACTTTTAAAAAATAATTACTATGACATGTGGATTTGGGTCTATTTAGCTTAATATAATTTATCATTTATTGAAATACTCGAAATTAAAATCAATTAATAAAAATTGCAAAATTCTAAGTAATTGCAACAGTCAATAACTCTCTATGACATCAGTTAGTACATTTATGAAAGACTCAATGTTTTTGTGACCTTGATAAAAATGATTGACATCATTGCACACAATTTGTGTTGTGTTCTGTTGTGTTTTTATAATAAAACTCACTTTAATATAAGCATCAAAAAACACGTGGAAAAGTAAGCAACACATTTTTTATTCACACTTTAAATTATATAAAAGTACATTCATTCATCCATCGTAGATATTTATAAAAAATAGACAAAAAAATAGTAAAATTAATTATCCAAAGATGAATAAAATCAATAAAATGTAACTATTGTGTCTCACATAAATGACATAATTCCATTTGTCATACATTGTATATGTATAAAATTACAAAAATACATATTTAGTCAATGCTTAATTTAATTTAACAAAAAAAGAAATAACGATTAATTAAAATAAAACAAAAAAAAATGCAATTAGCCTTTAAACAATATTCATTTGGTAAAAAGTAGTCAATCCACTATGTTTAATATGGCATAACCACAATATTCTAGATTCTTTACCTCGTTACGCAGCTTACCGTAAAAGGTTTCAATTTAATCATAATTAAACTAACAACACAAACAAAACAAAATATTATATAAATAGGCGTTTGGAGAAATACATTTATAAAAGCAATTATAGTTCAAGTCTATTTGAGTAGTAACTAATGTTAACTTTAACCGCTTAAATATTAATTCAAAAATAATACATAAATGAAGATACCAAGCACTTTAGATGTCAAGTTATCCTTAAATGTTTAATAATAAAATAAATATAATTATATTTATGCAGATTTTGGTTTTACAACTCACACTCAATAATGTTATAATGTTGTTCAATACCAAAATGAAAGTATTATTAAATTATTTTAGGAATGTTATTGGAAAACACAACACACACCAACAATTTTGGGATTTTCTTTCTTCTTGATGCAAGTTCCACTTATGCCAAAGGTTTAAATTGCGTTTCAACGGCAGGAGACTGCACTGAGTTTTCTACTCGATTTTTAATTCTGTCTATTTCAGAATTAATTGAACTTATCATACATTGCCTTAAAATCCACGTCCAAAAAGCAGTGTTTTGAATCTAAGAAAGAACATTAAGAAAGTCGAGGGTACTATCGTCGGCAAAGCAGATAAATGGATTAGAAATTTCAGGCAGGAGATCATTAATATAAATGAAAAAGAGTGTTGGAGACAGAACAGAGCCCTGGGGCACACCAGAATTTATTTTTTATTGAATAGTCAACCAAGACACGCATTATCGATAGAATAGCCTGATACCAAACTCTTTTAAATGCTTTTGAAATATCAAGTGCAGTAATCTTAATATCCCCAAAACGATGTAAAGATTTCTTCCACTGTTCAGTTTGATAAACTATCAGATTACCGTGAACTTATACAGTCATTAGGAAGCCTTCTATCTTCGAGATAATTCTAGTGGTGCTTGTTAATAAGTGTAAGTCCATAAGTCAAGTAGGAGAAGCGGACGCCTCTTTTTTCTAAAGGCAAGACAAATGCTGCTTTCCATCCACTCGGAATATGACCAGAAGAGTAGAATAGATAAAATGATTTTGCTAGCGTTGAAAATAAAACCTCTTCAAAACAATAGCTGGGGTGCCATTAGGGCCGGCGGATTTATTTGTATTGAGATCTTTGATGATTCTGGCTTTAGCACTGGTGCGAAAAAAGATTGATCTCATAAAATCATGTACAGGCGGGGAAGCGTTGAATTGTTGAGGAACTGCTTATAGTAAAGAGATTGGCTTTATCTTTAAAGTTTAAAAATGGTGTGTCGTTGACCGAAGAAGAGGTTGTGAACACATTTTTTTTTAATTGTTTAAATTAATTTGTAATTGAAGGTGCATCACCATGAAGTTCATTATCAAATTTATTGGAGAACGATATTGAGCGAATAAGCTACTTTAATTCATTTGACTCGGAGCAACCTTTAGGTAAACATTGTGTTCTATAGAGTTAATTGGCTTTTTGCTTTATTGAAATTGAAGGCAGATAGGTTTAAATCTTGTTCATGCAAGATAAGCCACAATTGATATGCGCACGAAATTCAAAAATCATGTTATCTGCCGTCTTTGCAATGTTGCTTCAAGCTACGATTTTGCTCGCTTAGAGTTTTTTGTGGGGAACCATGAAGGCCCATAACGATTTAAGCATAAGTCTAATATTACCCGTTGAAGCCATATTTGAGCCACAGACCAAGCCAATCTGAAAGGTCTTGCAAATTTTTAAGGGAAAACAGAATGCGCCTCTCCAAAGAGACTTTAACGAAATTATGTTCCATAATTAATGGGAATGGGTTTTTCGAGAATCAGCCGTAATATGGATATTTGATCGACTGTGGACTTTCTTGATCTTAAACCGCACTGATAAGGACCTTTCAGGTTGTTGACAATGGGCCTAAGAAGTGAACTGATTATTCTTTAGTTGGTGCAGTTGAAATATCTCCTTTTTCAGAATTCAGTTAAGTACTTCCCATTCCTCTAAAAAAAATACCCGTTACAAGGATAATTGAAGTGGTAGAATGTGATATTTCTAAACCAAGACATGCAGCTACTTAATCAAAGTAATATTCCTTTATTAAAGAATTTTTCAAATTAAATATTATATTATGTAACACATGATTCAACATTGCGTTTAAATTAAACATGAAACAGAATTAAAAACACGTCTTACCTTATATTTACATATTCAAATATGTACATAAATATACTAAATAAAACCCGGAAGAAGATACTGCACAAAACAAATTACAAAATTTTAAAATTAAAGGGAATTTTTTTCTGAAATAGCGATAGAAAGTGACGTGAATTGAACCCAAACCAACAGTTTTTACCTCTTGGTTAGGAATCATAAAGGCAAAGAGCTTATGACTAAACAAAAACGTGCTACAAATTGGTTGATGGTTTTACCTTTTCTGATTTTTGTTTTATGAATATTTTCTATGACCAATTATTTATATTACAATTATACTTTTATTATTTAATTGCACGTATTTTCTGGTCATTCTTTTTATTTTTTGCTATCACACAAAAAGATTTTGAATTATATTGTTTTGATAAAATCAAAATATGGGATGGATTTTTATGATATCATTTAATTATTTATGGAGCTTATAAATTATAGAAAATAAAATGTGATTTTTAATATAAATTCTATAGTTTAAAGTTCAGTTAAGTTATCAAATAAACAAATTTCTTAAAATAACAAAATATTATTTATTTCCAATCATGTGTGAACCTTTTTATTTGAATTTATTGATGTGAAATTCAACAACTCTTTAATACGAACATGGGTACATATATTTTTCATCATTTTGCAATTAAGTTTTTTTATGGAGTCTTAGGCAACACTCAAAATAAAAGTTGTCAAAGTCTTGTTCTTCAAAGATGTTATATCCAGAAAACTGTTAATTAAAAAAAATGGTCAATCTTGTTAAGTATTTTTCGAATCCAAACACATACATAAATTTGATCATCATTTGATTTGATAAAGAATGAATTTGATTTTTTTGCAAATATGATTAAAATCATGGTATTTTGCGGTATTCACTTTAATGTTAGTCAAAAACAAAACATTTTTGCCATAACTTGAGATAATGGAACTTCGGAACTTTATACAAGCCCTTTAGAAGACTTGCGGTTACATCGTAAAACCACGTATTTAAAATAAATAAAATAATTAAATTAATCAGTTAAGTTATGTTATTAATTAGCAAATGATAAAAAATTCGGAAAACAAAGGGACAAACGAACGGACTCAACTTAAAATTCTCATATACATGTCGTAGGTTAAAATGTCTCCTTCCTTTATTTTACATGATTTATTATCATTTTATCTTTTGAAATTGATCCACAAAAAACATGAAAGCATATTTTAAAATTGAAACTTGATGTCACAAGTTTTTTTGAACTCAGTTACTCATGCATTTACTCTTCAACCAAAATGTATACTGAAATGCTTAAAGCGTATTCCCCTAGCAATATAATTACCTATACACGATAGCTCCCACCATAAAAACAAACGATTTTATCACAATCCAAAAACCCATAAAAAACGAATGTTGATCTTAAAAATGAATTCATTACTACCATGCTTTCACTTAAAATCAATCATCTATATCATATCGTAAAAATAAAAATGTCACAACATCAACCATAAAAGAAGAAAAAAAATCACTCATACGCCACAGTAGCTCGAGCGAGCGGGCGAGCGAGCGATTACTATAAAATCGTTTTCCTTATTTTATCAACAACTGATTTTTATACCCATACGATATGTTGAAAACACACATCTTCAAATAAATAAGAAATCAATTCAAATCGTACTCCATACCGCACATAATCCACAAAACCTCAACCACGAAATGAAGAAAAACCCTTTAAGTTGTTATCTTAACCCCTTATGAGATATAAAAGTGACAAAAAGAAGCGAAAAAAAAAACAAAAACCTCAACATAAAATCCTTTGATCCAATAGTCCTTCCACTTTTAAATCGAAGGAAAGTAAAAAGAAAATCCTATCCTGAACAAAACCTAATTTATTCTTAAGGAAGGGTTGGGAGCTGGAACGTTTGGTTTGGTTTGTTTTTTTCCTTCCCTTTTTTGAACATCCTTCCTCATCATCATCATCACTCAGCTGACGAAAGGCAAATAAATTGGTTCGCTTGGTCTTGTGTGTATGTGTGTGGTAATAGTGTAATGTATGTATGCACGTATGTGCGGGTACCATTTCGCACGATTATTATATTATAGCAGTTGAGACACAATGGCGGGTATAATTCCCCGCTCTCAAGCCAAAGAGGGTCGGCGTAATTAAATCTTACATTGTTCCATTACCATTTTCAAAAAACCCCTGCTCTCTATAGAAGGTATGTTCCTTTAGGTCGCATTATTATTATTTTTTGTTTTAATATAATGTTATAAAAGCTGTTGGCTTTTAAATGGGTGCATTCCCTGGTGCTGCAGCAATTACTCTTTATTTTCATTGACCCCGCGCTAAACGCATACTTCTATACACAAAAACATACAAGTATACATAAGTATAAGTATCCTTACTAGAACATACAAAAACTTACAACATATCTACACGTGAACTCAATTGACTCTTACTTTTAGAATATTTGATAGCTACTACTCCTTCGTCGTCGTCGTCCTTTAACCCATTGAGACCGCCAAGTCGTATAGAGAGACGAGCTATGACTGTGACATGACTACAACATCAAACACAAAAGAAGGGACTACTCAAAGTAGAACAACTACTATACTTTAGTTTAGCTACCTAACTGCTATTATTATATGAGTACATACAGCTATGGCCAAAGTAATAGGAACATTTCTTATTTTTGAGTTTAATTGTTTTTTTTTGTTCATTACTTAATTAAAAAGTAAACACGTCATGAAACAGCTACATTATATTAATGGTTTCTAAGTTGCCAAACAATTTAATTAAGAACTGAGTACACTGACGATATGTGAGCCGTTCAGTGCAAAAATAGATTTTTTTGAAAAATTTAAACTTTAGGTGTCAAAGTACTTAATATGGTCAACACTTTTTATAGTTGTAATTACTTTCGTGAAATATTAAACCCATTTATATTTTTTGACTATTAACATTAAGGAATTTATTTAAAAGAGTTTTCAATGAATTCGAAAATCTAATATACGTAAGTGAATCGTTTTAATTACAAAATTTAAGTACATCACTAAAAGGTAAATGATAACGGAACTTATTCTGTTCATCTCTACCTAGAAAAGGCTTAAAACTTTTCTAAACTGCCCCTATCCAAATTTATGCTTCAAACGTTGACAAAATAATAGCGTTGAAATTGTGAACCGGTCAAATTAGTGATATTAAAACTTTTTCAGAGGAGCATAAAGAGCTACGAAATTAATATTTTGGGTTACTATGTGCAGCTCTATCGGGTTTTTTAATGCGAACGCTACAAAAGTTTTTTTTTTTAATGAAACAAAAACGATATCAATGAAATTCTTTATTTCTGTGAAAGTAATGTATAAAACACGATTTCTTTTGCATGGCCACCACTGGCACGCTTACAGAATTGCAGACGCTGAATTTCACATTGATATTCGCTCAAAGTTTTGGCATAGGCCATAGACTTGACGTAGCCCCAGAGGAAATAATCTAACGGCGTCAAATCGAACGCCCGAGGCTGCCAAGCGATTGGACCATTACGAAACATAACACATTCTCCAAACTTGTTTTTCAACTAATTGATTGTGACATTTGCTGTGTGGCTTGTGGCGCCGTCTTGTTGGAATTACATGTCCTCTTAATCCATATCATCTATTTGGGCCAAAAATATTCGGTTATCATTGAACAGTTTAGTGATCCTCATTTAGAGTAACGTGGCGGTCTTGATCATCACGAAAGAAGTACAGCCTAATGACGTCGCGGGCCCATAAACCACACCAAACCGTAATTTTGTCGGGATGCAATGATGACTCATGGAGTACGTGTTGATTGCTGTCTAGCCTAACCAATACTGCATATTTTGTTTATTGACGAAGCCATTCAGCTATAAATGAGCCTCATCGCTGAATATGATTCTTATATGTAAATCCGAATCATTTTCAAGTTTTTGCTCAGCCCTTTCTGCAACTAAAGCATCATCGGCAGCAATATTCTCGACACTACGGACACTTCTTTATCTCACTGGCACGGGAAAATTTTGTACTGTGCCTGTAGATTTAGATTTTTCCACTAGACGCTCAATTGTTGATATGCTAGGACGATTATGACGACCATAAATTGGACGTAGCGTTCTTAACGTTGAGGCCACTGACTCCGAATTTCGGTAATAAATTTAAATAATTTCGACTAGTTGTTGGCTCGTATATATTTTCATCATGAAATGTCAAACATTACTAAAGAGAAATGTCAGAAGTGCGGCAACAAATATGGCATCAAATACTCAACACTAATAGAATAGTAATCGTTGTAGGACTGCAAGAAAATTGTCTTAAAATATACCTACTGAATAAAGTTAAAAAGATCCAAATCCCATCTCGTACAGTTTAGATATAACTAAAATGAAGATTCATAACCAATAATAGAAGATAATCTTTGCCCGCAAAGTTTTGAGAAAGTTGATAAACTTCTTTTATATCCTTATGGTAAAAACTTGAAGAGGAACATATTATAGTACTTTTTATACTCATTTTTGTTAAGAAAAAAGAAAACGTAAAATCAGGGTTATCTGCTGAGACAACCATATTTACATAACCCCACACAAAATAAATCGCATAATCATGGAGGCCACGTTGAAAGCCAAGAATTTGAGATAATGCTTTCACCAAAAGAGTTCTTCAAAGAATGTTTTTCTTCTTTGCGTTACTCGAACCAAACCGTTTTTTGGCAATACATTTCCACAATTTTAGAAACGCTGTTTAGGAGAAATGTGCATAAATCAAGTGACAGCTGTCAATAACCACAACATCAAAAAAAGTACTGCCATATTGAAAACTATACACTTCTAAAAACACCCATTAGTAACATACGAGTATCTTTAAGGGATATTGTCGTACAACGAAGTCCGAAGAATTCAGAAAATAGCCGTTTAAAATGGCTTTTAGAGATAGACCACATTTTATAAGGACAAATCCAAGTTTATCTATCTTTGCTATCAAAAATCTGCAGTCAGATTTTAACACGCAAGTCAGCTTTAAAACGGTTATTTGTATCCTGGAGGAGACAAACCCTCACTTTAAATCTTCATAGAATATACGTACCCGAAAGCGGACTATTTTTACAAAAATATGCTATATAAACTATGATACATTTAAGGTGTAAAAGAGAGGTGGAATACACTTTAAAGTGTTGAAACTAAAATTAATTTATTTAGAATTGAAAATTGTCTGTATGTCACCTGATGTGGGAAGCTCAAGCTCCGACTTACAGATGACAGTGGGTTACTTTTCTCAGGTGACTGTGTGTCTTTTTTGTGTTGGATGAAATAATTTGTGTGGCAGGCATTCGAAGAGTTCAGTTTTCGACGACTTTGGCGCATAAATAAGGTTGAATTCGACCCAAGGTATCGATAATGTTGTCGTTGACGGCCACAGTGGCTTGCGGCATAGGCCTACGACTTAAGAAAGCCCCACAAAAAAAGTTCTAAAGGGGTTGTATCACAAGATCTTGGTAACCAATTCAAGTTCCGCGGCGGTGTGTGAAATCCATGACATGAAACCGCTCGTGGAGAATATCGATTGTGTCTTGATCTGTGTGGCACGTAGCACCAACCTGTTGTAACCATATGTCTTCAGTGTCTATATCGGTGGACGGACCGATCCGATGACGTTTCCAGCCTAAAATCCAAACCAAAAAGTAAAGTTGTTTGGATACATTGCCACCTCGTGAATCTCGTGTAGATTGGTGGCGTCCAAATTGATTGTCATTGAGCCGGTGTTGGACTCGAATTTGACCAACAAACCTTGAACGTACCGGTACCCATTTTATAATTTGCTCGACGCTATAACTTGCCATGACCATTTGTCTTTAGTTACTCGGTCAAATATGATATTTTGACAGAAACTAAGAGAAACAATATAGCCGCCACGATAAAGAAAATATTTTCAAACTGTATCGTTAGGTAGAATTTCTTGTTTTTTTTTTTATTAAGAAACATCAACAAAGTTTAAACATTAAAATTTTAGATTTTTTTAATTACACAAATGCTTAGGACAACAATGCTTCTGCTTCCTTTCTCAACGTCCAAAGGAGTAAAATCTATCCTCGGACCAATCCTCTTCTCACAATATGTAAACGAGCTTCCACATGTTGTTAAAAATTGTCTAATTCATCTTTATGCTGATGATGTACAGCTCCTTATAAGTCGACCCTTTGTAGCAAAAAAATGATGCTGTAGATTTAATGAATGATAAACTGCTCCTCGTTCTACAATGGTCCATAAAAAACCATCTTTGCTTAAATCCTCTCAAATCAACAGCTATTCCGATCTATCGCAAAACCTTTGATTTTTCGGTCCTAAACCCCTTACAAAGCTTGAAGGCGAAGCCATTGACTATGTCAGCACTCCCAGAAATTTAGGGATGATTTTCAAACGTACCCTTACATGGAACGACTACCTTAATGGGGCATTTGGAAAAGTCTATAGTAGTCTTTGAGCTCTTCAGTTCTCTCGAAGTTTCATCTGTACTAAAACTATATTGCTACTTGCCAAAATTCTTTTTCTACCTGTTATGTTATATGCATGTGAAGTTTTTTGCAACTTGGACTCTGCCACTAGCCGCAAATTAAATTTTGCATATAATAACATTACCGGCTACGTCTGTAATCTGCTACGGTATGACTACATATCGAACTTTACACAACGTTTATCTGGCTGAAGTCTTGACAGTTTACTAAACTGTCAGGACGGTAAGCTATCTGCATGAAATCATTTAAACTCAACAACCGGATTATCTACATAACAGGCCGAACTTCCCTAGTTCATCAAGGTCTTTTGTCCTTGTACAATAAATATGTCATTGCTGAGCGTCAATTTTTTGCCCATGTTACACGCCTTTGGAACTCCCTGCCCACCGCGATGAGATGTATAAGAAGCGCAAATAGGTTCAAATCTTTAGTTTTCACTTATTTGACAAATCGTTAATAATATTTATTAGGTAAGTCCTCATTTTTTTCATTTTATTTTATTTTCTCTTTTTTACGTTTTTATATTTAAATTATATATTTGTAAATAGAACAATACAAATAAGGACATAGTAACAATTAAAAAACATAATTTTGTTGTTCCTATTATTTTGGCCATACCTGTATGTATAAAATGTTTGTATAGGGAAGCTTTTTTCAAGGAGTTATAGAAGGGAGGTCTTGAAAAATTATATCATAAAACGAAAGTAAACAACTCACTACTGGTATAAGTTACTATATGTACTGCACACACATAAATATATGATGTATGTTTGTATGAAAAATAGTGTCGTTGGTTTTTTGTTGCCATTTTTAATGGAAAGGATATGTTCAACAGTCACGAAAACGACTCAATTATGCTCGGCAATAAAATGTCATCTCTATGTAGAGTACATTATGTACATATTTAGAACATTGCTACACTTCTCCTTTTACTTCTTTAGTATATATGTATGTGCATGTTTGTATTGTTTGATGAGAGCTCTGTGTCGTTTGAACAAACAACAACCAATTCAGCGAAACGGACAAAATGGCTTTTAGAAGACGTGAAAATTTCATGATGAACTGGATAAAAAAACGTTGACTTTTGTATCTTTTCTATTTCATTATGGCACAGAGATAATTTATGATTTGAATATTTACAGAAGATGTCTTTTGTTTCTATTTTCAAATATTTGTGTAGAGGGTGTTTTTTTGTTGGTTTAAAAAGTCAAAAATCTGTAAATTGTGTATTTTATGATGTTTACATGTTTTGTCTTTTCAACTCGTTATACTTATATTTTGCTTAGTTTAATTTTAAAGTCTTTTTGAAGATTATTAGACAAAATTATATGCTAGATTTGGCCTTTGACATTTTTCAGTATGAACTCACCCTTAAACTAAAAACCAAACTGTACATTTCAAAAAAAATTGTAAAAACAAAGGCGAAAACATTCAAGTCGATTAAATTAAAAGTAATATTTTGTTTAGTCTTTGAAGACTATTAGAAAAGTGTATTAAGTTTAATTTGGCATTTGATATCTTTCAATATAAACACAACCTTAAACTCATAACCAAACTGTCAATCTCAAAAAATCTGTAAAAACAAGGCGGACGCATTTAAATAGATTAAGTTAAATATATAGTTCATTTTTGTAAGTTTAAAATTAAGTTTAAGTTTAATTTAAGCATCTCCTTAAATATTACTAAAGATAAAATCACAACCTTGACCTTAAGTAATTTGCTAAATCGATTTGACATCTGAATATCTGAAAGTTAAAATTGATTGGTCCGTTCCCTACATTTAGGTTTATTTATTTTGTTTACTACTTTTCATGAAAATTATTACAAAAATGACCGTCACGTTACAGCCAATGGAGATGTCAATTATTGATCTAATGAAAAATAAAAGTTGTCAAAGTCCTCATGAGAAAATCTGATATTTATGACATTGCAAAAAAAAACACCCTATAACTTGCGCCGAAAAAAAGTGTTCTACTCTCTTTTATATTATATTGTAGCACATGCCAAGATTAGTTGTTATTCAACAAAAGTAATTTTATATCGAATTTTTAGGAAGTATTCGTGCGCGACCAAAGATGTAAGGAATTGAAATCAATTAGCGCCTTTGAGGGTGTGACAAGTCTAAGAATAGAATTGCTCCGATCTTCTATATATAATAACATTTGTAAACACTTAACAAAACAAAAAATAAATAAATAAATTAAAAAATAAAAAAGAAACGTCAAAAAGTTTACAATCATCTTTTTGATTCCAAGAGTGTGCATCTCATCAGTATTAAATGACATCGAATTATTTCAGTTCGAATTTCAGATTCATTTAGTTAAGTTTAAAAGAATTTTATTTCTTTGATACAAAATAATTTTGCGTTCCTTTGAAGATGTTTAAATTTAAGGAAAATCCCATAAATAATTGGGGTTATACTCCAAAAATGAATTACCACATTGTTTTGATGAATTCTTCAAGACATTAGAGCTTTTGTTCTTGTGGCAAGGAAGCAGGAAAATGTACCATGTAAGACACATTTATCAAAACCTCTTCTTTTGTTTTTCTTTGCTTTTTCTTTCTTCATTCTTTTGATTTATAGGTTAATTTATTCTGAGAAAATATATGCATGTATGTATGAAACCATTTAAACCTCTTAATTTTAATAGACTTCCTTTCTTATTCTTATTGTTGTTTATTTAACTAACTCGTAATTTTATTTTGTATATTTACAGTCAAGAAGGCAATCAGTCACTTTTACGGCTATGCCACCTGGAGTTCTAGTCAATGATAGTCGTGCGAATTCAAATGATGACATTCAAATAGCACTTGCACCGCATATACAGTCCTATTTGACTCAAACAGGACGAAGGCATTCATGTTGCAGTGTTATGCTACCAGTTGCATTTGAAAGGGCTGCAGCAAAGTCTTGGATGGATCCGAAATTTGATTCTCCTGTTTTGGAGGGACAGTTTTTGACGAGTCTTTTTCCACACATACGAATGCGTTATCGGTGAGTAGTTTTGTTGCCGAAACAAACTTTTACAAATAAAAGTGAGTTAGTGGGGGAACTTGCCTGAAATATGTGAAAAAGTTAGTGAGAGATTAGCGGGTGAATAAGTGAGAAAGTTAAATATGTTATGAAAATGAAAATGCGTTTTAATAAAAACGAAATAAAAGACAATATTGGTTGGTTTTGAATGTCTTCAAACATGAATTAAAAATAAATCAATTTATTTTTCACCATTCAACCCAAAAACAAGCAAAATTTGTGTTTTGACAGATCCAGATCAAGAATAAATTGATTTGTTTTGCTTATGGAATAGGTTAATTCATTTCGTGGTTTCAAGTTGTTTGTGGTTCTGACACCTGTCAAAACTCAGCTGTAATGTAAAGTACCTAACTATAAGTTGAATGTTGGTTTTTTGCGATGATGAATCGCTTGATAACCAACACAAAGTGTTTAATCCATTTCAATTTACTAGAAAAGTCATCATTCAAATATAGATTATGTTCGTCATAATCGGCTTATTAGATTACCTACTCGAAAACATTTTAAAGACATTTTGAAACAAATGAGAAGCTTTACTGATGTCGTTAAACTTACTTATATTTTAATCTCATTCGAAAATATTGCTACTTTAATTGTAAGTCCGTTACTATGATCCGAATTTATCGATTTTTCCGTGCTCACTGAAGTTAAAAGAGTCAAAAACATAACTATGCGATATTTTGCGTTTCAATTTACATCTTTATCAGAGTTATAAAGCTTTAAATTGGCTTCATTCACTGGGGCCTCGAATAGATTGTTCGGCCATTTTATCTTTTTAATTAAATATTTTTTTTTCTTCTTTTTTTTCAAAGTTAGTTTTAACAGAATGTTTAATACTTCAAATTTCTTGGTGGGTATTTAAGCATCTGACACCATGTTTTATTATTTCTTTAGTTCTCTTTTATTTAACAATAGGATTACAATTTACTTATCTAGCTTAAGTTATCTATCAGACTGCCATGTCATCGCCGCGCTCATCCTCTTTTTTCTTCATGTGGTGAATATGAATATGACACATATAACTTGAACTTAAATAGATAAAAAAGGTATTGCCAGATGACAGGACAGACTGTACAATGAGTCTTACATTCTAATGTACAATATTAATCTTACAAACAGTATTTAAAATGACAACCATTTTGTCAGTTGTGAAGTGAGTTATTTTAGTTTAATTTGACAACCATGATTTTTTTTTTTCATTACTGAATTTCGTTTGGCGTTAATGCGTTGGACTGTCATGTCAGAGGTTTTGGGTTCAATCACTTCCTGCTCCATCTAAGGTTTTTTTCACAATTACTGTCTCTTTCGAAGAATTAACAAATAGATTAAGAGTAATTCTTGTCATTAAACGCGCTTCCTAAAAAAGCACATTTCGCACTAATTACCTAGTTGCCTCCAGCAGTGCACAAAAAAGTAGTTTAAAATTTTCTCCAAGAAAGATATGTTTTGAACACTTGATGGCAAAGTCTAATTTCTCTAAAAAATTTATTTTACGTTACATTTGAATTAGAAAAATATAGATCAAAAATGACTAAACTTGTGATGGGAACTTAAATATCAAATTAGACAGTTCACAAACTTTGTCCAGTTCTTCATAAAAATGATAGCAAAGTTTTTAAAACTTGTAACTTTTGAAAGAAACTACTATGAAAATTATGAAACAGTTTCGCAGATGCACAAATTGCACATTAAGTGCCTTACTTTTCCATATTTACTTACCCTTCTAAAAGGGTTTTGGAACAATATATTGAACATTTTGGGATGACCATTAGTCTTCCCCGTGTGTACCCGTGTCATGATGGTTAGTGCGTTGGACTGTCATGCAACGGGTCTTGGGTTCAATCCCTGCCTGTGCCACCTTAATTTAAAAAAAAAATAATTTTCGCGGGTACTGCCTCTTGCGAGGAATTGACAATTCCTTCAAGAGTAATTCTTGTCATGAAAAAGTGCTTTCTCAAACTAGCCGTTCGGATTCGGCCTAAAATTGTAGGTCCCTTCCATTCCTGTCAACAGTACTCGCACACAGGAATGGTTGCGAGTTGTAAGTCACTAGGCCCTCGTTCACAACGGACTGTTGCGCCACTCAATTTATTTATTTATTTATTAGTCTTCCCTTAAATCCAATTTCAGTTTAATTGGAAATATGTAATGTTATTAAATCACTCTGAATATTAAGCACAAGTACTTCACGTCGTTCCTATTAATCATTTTAAATTGTATCATAGTCCCTGAAAAGCACGTGCTTTCACATTATTTAACAATTCATAAATTTAATTTAAAGAAAACAATATTCAAACTTTTTTAGAAGAAAGAAACTAAGTGTCTACTCTCTCAAGCCAACAGCGATTTTCAAAAAAAAACTTATTCTAACACATTTTCATGTTCCAGTAAAGTAAAATAAATTTATCCAACATTTCCACAACCCTTTTTTGAAAAGAGCATAGTTCAATTTATGTAAATTAAATCTATTTGTCCTTCATGAATGAATTGTTTTTAAACAAAAATAAAAAAAGGCGATTGTTTTGCATAATTGCGTGAGGGCACCATTTGTTCCATATGCATTATTCTGCTTGCAACACAATACAATTTAAAACATTAATATTTGAAACTCTCTACGTACCCTAACTCCCCCCCCTCACGCCTTACCCAGTTCTATGCTTATTGGCTTGTGGTGAAAATATTTTCTGTTAAAATTAATTAAAGTTGACCGCGATGTATACGAGTTAAAATCACACAGAAAAAGAATCAAAAATACAAAAATTAAATTCGATACAAAACTTTTCGCTCTTTGTGTTCAAATCCGATATGTTTCATAATACGTATGAATTTTTAAATTTAATTTAAATTGAAATTTAACAAAATTTGATTGTTCTTTTTGTTTAATTTCAGATTTACGCTTTTATATATTTTAATTTGCTCGCTGGCATGGTTCCTATACTTTATGATCGGCAGTGGTTCGAATGGCTATTGGCGGGAAATCGCAAGTTCCTTCTCGATTCTATCGATATTAACAATTTTAGGACTATGTTTCACCTATAGTGACATGTATCGAGCTCATTCGAATCTGACATCAGCTTTAACAGCCATCATTCTTTGTACGGCATCATTAGGTTTTCTAAGTTTCACCAGCAACGCATTTAGTCCTTTGGGACATTTCGCCATTTGCTTAGAAATCATTCTTCTCATTTACACGGCAGTGCCAATGACGCTATGGTTAAGTGCAGTCATTGCTGTCACCTATTCAATACTCTTCGAGACGCTTAGTCAATTGGTGGCGGGGAATGCGGCAGTGCATGGGACATACAGTGAACATTGCTATAAGGTGCTGATTTTGCGGATACTTTTGCAATTCAGCGTGCATTTGGTGGGAGTGCATGTGCTGGTGATGAATGTGGTTCGAATGCGTGGTACGTTCATGAAAATTGGACAGAATCTCTTGGTAAGGAGGCAGCTGGAAATGGAGAAACAGCTCAAGGAGAAAATGATACACTCTGTGATGCCGCCAAAAGTTGCTGATATGTTGTTGAATGAGGGCGGAATGGAACCTCCCGACATTATGAGCCCGAAATACTTTAGGATGAGGTCGTCAAACGATGTCAAGTCTTTGTTTCGGCCATTCCACATGCACAGCATGGAAAATGTGAGCATTTTGTTTGCTGACATCGTGGGATTCACAAAAATGTCATCCACAAAAAATGCTGAACAACTGGTAGAGATACTAAATGATCTCTTCGAGAGGTTCGACGATCTCTGCACTTTGAATGGGTGTGAGAAGATATCGACACTTGGCGACTGCTACTACTGCGTCTCAGGGTGTCCTGAACCAAGGCCAGATCATGCAATTTGTTGTGTGGAAATGGGTCTGGGGATG
Source organism: Eupeodes corollae (assembly GCF_945859685.1). Classification (NCBI taxonomy): domain Eukaryota; kingdom Metazoa; phylum Arthropoda; class Insecta; order Diptera; family Syrphidae; genus Eupeodes; species Eupeodes corollae. The sequence continues at coordinate 23,921,454 of NC_079148.1, read as the reverse complement.
ATCGATGCCATGCGATGCTTCGATGCTCAGCGGCACGAGGGAGTTAAGATGAGAGTTGGCGTTCACACTGGCACCGTTTTGTGTGGCATTGTTGGAACTCGCAGGGTGAAGTTTGACGTCTGGAGCAACGATGTTACCTTAGCTAATAAGTAAGTTTTTGTTTTTGAAAACTTGTATAAGACACCACGAATATGATTTTCTTACTTCTCTTTGAAGAATGGAGTCCTCCGGGAAACCTGAACAAGTTCACATATCTGAGGCGACACTAAACTTTTTAGGGGATGCCTATTTCGTTGAGGAAGGCGAGGAAGTCATGGGTAAGTGTTATACAGGCCTATTTTCATTTCTTCTACTATTAAAATATTTCCTCTCAGGCCAACGAACATACTTTGTAGTTGGACGGCAAAAGGAGATCTCTCGAAATAATAGTTTAAGTCCCAGTGTTCGAAATGATTCAAACTATTTGTTGGCATACCACAACGAACACTCTTTATCACAGAGTGCAACAAACGTGTCTGTCATCCATCCCAACGTTCCGCCAGCCTCACCAGTTGGTCAAACATCGAGTTCCCTTAATCCATCACCTTTGCTCTCGATACGACCGCGCCTCGCATCGCTCACAATGAAAATACGCAAGAAATCGAATGGTCACCAAACACACAACGATGTGAACGAGAAGAACACAAACATTAATCCATCAGCTCAAGCAAATCCTACAATAATTATAACCACCAAATCCCTACCAGGAAGCCTGGATTCGGACCAAGATGATGAAGGTTGTTGCAAAGGCTCATCAAACACGGGGTCGACATTGAAGCCACACACCAGTAATTCGGAAGAAGAAAACAAAACTAAAGCAAGACTGAAAAACTGGCGAGTTCCTCGATTCCTTAAGAAGTCCGATCCATCGACGGGACTGTTGAATTCTACTCCATCTCGACCACCGGAAGAAGTGAGTATATGCCTTGAACAAAACGGCTATCAACAGATTCCACTGCTAATCGAGACCACGAAGCCCACCTGCACGCTAGACATTCCACAAAGACCAGGCCATACAACCTCCGCATCGATGATAAAATCGCCAGACGGTAGTTGCTGTTCCCCAGGGCAGCTTTCCTTGTTCGACGAAATCATTGACATCCGATCGTATATCTCACAATCACGGAGTGATATTTCACCGTTCGGTCGATCCGGCAGTTATCGATCGCAATGTGGCAGATCGGGGTTGTCTGGTCAGTCGTGTCAATGGGATGGCTCGCCTGAAGGTAGACCGCGTGCGTCCACTTTAGCAGCAGCGAAACATGCACTAAAACATCAGCCACCTCCGTTACCACCGTGTCAGAATCAATTGCAGGCGTGTGACATTTTGAGTATATGTCCCTCGGCGACAAGCCGCAAGGACTCTGGGATCAAGAGCAACAGTCGGAGGTCGAGCATACAGCAACAGATATATGCCCTTAATCAGACGGCATCAATCTCGCAACATCGGGTTTCTGGGTACTTTACCAGTTCCACATCGAGCATCTCGAATATAGGTGATCTGCAGATCCAAATTCCTGTCCACATTCCACCTCCTCCTCCCACACATCCACAACAACATGTGGCCGACCCGTTGGCGGCATGTCTGCAACAACTGAGGAAACAATCCGATCTCCAATTGATACGCTGTGTCCGAGATAACGCTAAATCGCAGCGGAGTTACTTAGTGAAACCTCCGCTCAGACGATTCAGCTTGTTCTTTAAATCGCGTCAAATGGAGAGAGAATTCCGCTCAAAAGCTCACCGATTTGGCAACGAAAACGAAACCGAAGGCCCACCCACCCTTGCCACGCCCCGCTACAACACCTACATCGACATCTTCGTTGGCATTGCGGTATACTTTTGTATCGCAGCGTCACTGTTTCTGATGGCGCCCTCTACCGTCTCGTACTTTCACATCTGGGTCGTTATCTTCTCCATTTTCACGGGCATACAATTCTTCGCTTTGTTTTTATTCACGCGACAAATGTGTCGAAGAAATAACGGCAAAGACAAAACGACGCAGAAGGAATCGTGCGCTGATCGTATATTCGAAGCCATTTCAAGCTGGTACCCGTGGCACACGTGTCTGGCTGTTTTGATGTCGATGCCAGCGGTCTTGATCGTCATACATTTCCTCCTACTTGACCTGAATTTGCTGCAAGCCTTCGAATACCACTACGGTTTCTTGATATTCGTTTGCATTGTGCATTTCTGCAACTTTACGCAGCTGAATTGCTGGATGCGAAATATTTTGGCATTCTTGGCTGCCATGTGTTTCGTAGGCATTGCGGTTAGTCAGCTTACATCCTACGTCAACCGCGGTGACAGTGTCAACTCCACTGAGCCATCCATATTTCCAAATAAGCACATCATCATTTCGGAGGAAGTCAAGTGGTTCCAGGACTACCACGTGGAAATCTACCTTGATCTTCTATTAATCCTAATTCTGGTATGGTTGCTGAATCGGGAATTTGAGATCGGTTACCGATTGACTTTCTACGGCAATGCCGTTGCCAATCAAGATAAAATCCGGGTGCAGAATATGAAAAATCAGGCTGACATGTTGCTGCACAACATCATTCCGAAACATGTGGCCGAACACCTCAAAAACACGGCCAAATACTCAGAGAACCATCGAAACGTTGCGATAATCTTCGCAAGCATTGTTAATTTCAACGAAATGTACGACGAAAGCTACTTAGGTGGCAAGGAATACCTGCGAGTACTTAACGAACTAATAGGCGATTTTGACGAACAACTATCGAAACCGGAATTCCGGTGTGTTGAGAAAATCAAAACCATCGGCAGTACATTTATGGCAGCTAGTGGATTGGATCCGCTTAATCGAGGCGATAACAATCATCACATTCACGCACTTATGGAATTTTCAAAGGCCATGCAGTCTGTGGTGGATTCGTTCAATAAGGATCTGCTGGAGTTTAATTTGATTCTGAGAATAGGTTTCAATATTGGTGATGTGACAGCTGGTGTCATTGGAACTAGTAAATTGCACTATGACATTTGGGGAGATGCAGTTAATGTGGCCAGTCGAATGGATTCGACGGGAATTCCGGGTAGACTTCAAGTTGGCAAAGATTGTTTGCCATATTTAGAGGATAGATATGAGTTTGAACCTCGCGGTGAAGTTTATGTGAAGGGAAAAGATCACATGGAGGTGTTTTTGTATAAAGGTGAAAAATCAACCGAATCTGCAAACAATAATGAGGGTGAGAGTGAAGATTGTTAAAATAAAATTGTACATATGTACATTGTGTCATTGATAACATAATTTATGGTCATTAAAATACTGATAAGAGGTTTTATTTGCAGATCAAATCTAAAGAACCCATAGGCGTTTTCAAGAAGAGAACCAGAACCCCACAAAATGTTTGAGAACCATTATAAACTTTACAATTTGTAATGTTGTGGCGTTTTACATTGTGAAAATTGGATTTCAGTCTAAAAATTGATTCTTTTTTTGATGCGAACAAAACACACCATTGTGTTTTTATTTTGACAAGAACTAGCGTCACTGTAGCTGTCAAAATTTAATTTAAAGTTGATGTTTTAAATAATTTATTTTATACTGAATCGGTATTACGTGAAACAAAAACAATGTTCGATAGATTTAAAAAGTAGAGAATACAATCGTCTTAACGACTATCTATCTGAAAGATGAATAATCTATTATGTATGTTAACTTTGCATGTATTTTGCCAAATGAAACGATACAAAGTTAGAGCAATGTTTTGACATTTTGATTTATTGATTTATTTTGAAAATTTTAATACTAAATAAAGACTTTTAACAAATATGACGTTTGTGTATAGATGTCAAATTCTTGGCTTTAAGGGGTTTGTGCGAAACTTGTTAATGTCTCCACTTCAGCTTTTTAACAGTGATTGAGCCAAATAAGACTTCACACAATTATTATGCATTTGTTAAGGCTGCCAGTTAAAATTCATTATTCGTTGCATCAACTTATTGTGGCGTACAGGTAGATGAAGTCCTCAGACAAGGACAGTGTCTGATGGTAAACACCGATTCTATTAATACCAGACCTGTACAAAATAGACAAGAACGAACTGTCAAAATATGAAAGCGGACTCTCCAACTTCACAGCTGGTTCCTGTCCAGTAAAATGTTATCAACCAAAATGCTCATGATACACTCCCCGACATTATTGTTAACTTTCTACATAAAAGAAACGAAAAATTCAAAATAATTATATTCTTATAAAAGTAAAGAATCATAGCAAAAGAATTCTTGTCAACGTGTGATAAACTGATAAACTAAAACGATTGAGGGCTTTAAAAAAAAACATAATATTATTATTACAAAACTTATAAAATAAAAACAAAAATATTTTTTAAATGTGTGAAACAAAAAGATATAAGAAAATAAAATCCTCAAAGGTCTGTTACCTGAAATATTATATAAATATTATATTGTACATGTTTAAAAAAAAAACAACACTTTGTTTACATAAATTTATAAATTTTCTTTTTGATTTTCTAATTTTATAGCCTTAACTAAAAAAATAAAAATAATATAATTATATTTACATCTAGAAAATACATAATATACTCTTAGCCAATATGCGTGTAATTTTTTGTTTGTGTAAGCTAAGTTAAGGCTTAATTGATTATACATATATTTATGAATTACATTTTTAAATATTGTTAACTTAATTTTATTTTGAATTTGCGCATACACACTACTTCTTGCCTAATTTTTATTTTTTAAATTACACAATTTTGTTTTATACAATTGAAACGCTTACTTTAGAAAAAAAAATGTGTAGAATTATTTGATACCAAAACAGAAACTTTATGATTCGTTATATTTTGTTTTAAATTATTTGTAAATATACCTTAAAAATATATATATTTTAATTACATTATAAATATAGTGTCTTGACCGCATAAATTATTCTTATTTAAAAACAAAATTAAAATCTTACTTTAGCATATTGTTGATAAAATGTTATTTTAAATTATCTACTATTATTATTTTTTACTAACTAAAAATAATATTAATGTATGTATATGTATTCATAATGATATTAATGTAAATTTAATACGTTTAGACTCAATAACAACAACAACCAACAACAACAACAAATAAAAAATCCATTAAAATAAATGTTTTTTACATGTTATATTTTATTTTATAGAAATATTATTATTAAAATACAACAATAAAATAACAAAAAAAAAAACAGATTAAAGAGACTAAAACTATTTTAATTATTAAAAATAACACACTTGTATTTAAATAAGCAGATAAATAGATATTATTTTATAACAAACAAATAAACAAAATGTACCCAATTTATTTACTTACATTAATAGATATTAAATAATGAAATATTATATTATGTATATTAAAAAGAAAACACGTGTTTAATTCTTTTATTTCCAAGTACTATGATATAGATGATAAAAGCTTTCACAGCAATGGTAATGGTAATGTGAATGGGCAGGTTCAGACAACATAAGGGACTTTAAAGTAAGGCAAGTTTATAGTTTTTATATCTGTTAGGCCAGCTGCCACAAAATTATCTTCGAATTAAGACAATTTAAATGGAAAGTCTACTGGAAAGATAGTCAAGACAAATCTCCCTTACTATCAAGTTAAGTCTACTTCTGTCATAATGACAGTTGATCATGTTTTTCATTCTTGTCTGAGAAGTGTTTTGTAGACAATTATGTTTTTGGTAATTTTTATTCTATGAACTTGAAGTAGAGGTGAATGTGAAATTCATGAAACTTGGAAAACTAACCAATACCTAAGTCAAAACTTACGTTCAAATGTACTCTCTTATGTTGTTTGAACCTACCAATGCAAGTCTAATAATGTGCAGGTTCAGATTTTTCTTTAACAACTTTCTTTCAATAAAGTATACTTAGTTAGAAGGCAATGGGCAGATTCAGACAACATAAGGGACTTGATTTGCAGTCAACTGTTTTTTTTAAACATACATACATTTTGACAACGGCAGCTTGATAATTTTTAAAGTATCATAATTTACAAACTTCGAACTTGACTTCACTAACCTCTAGCGCTAAATTCAACGTACAAATATTATCAAAAACATTATTGTCTACATAACACTCCCCAGGCAAGCTGCAAGCCTATCACGATTTGTGTTTTAAATTGTAAACGAATATTACTTATCTCTTTTTCCAATTTGACAAGGAACTCTACAGTACAAAACGTTAAAAGGAATTGTACAGGATATACAGTACTAAAGTTCATATTTCAGTTGAATGAAAAATCATTGGACAGGTTCAGGCGACATAAGGGGTAAGTAAGGTTTCTGGTATCTGATTGGCTAGCTGCCAAAAAATGATCTTGCAATTAATACAATTTTAATGGAAAGTCGACTGGAAAGTTAGTCAAGAAAAATCTCCCTTACTATTAAGTCACGTCAGCTTATGTCAAAATGACAGTAAACCATGTTTTTTTCATTTAACAAAAAGTTGAACTTTATTTCTCTATGATTTTTTTTAATTTTCTGACCAATTTTATTTAATGGTTTTGGGAAAACTTGTCAAATTGGAAAAGAAATAAGTACTATATTCTTACAATACAAAAAACAAATGTTGATTTACATATAGCTTGCCTGAAGAGTGTTTTGTACACAATATTGTTTTTGGTAGTTTTTGTACGGTGAACTCAATGTAGAAGTTAGTGAAGCAAAGTTCTGAGTTTGAAATGTATGACACTTGAAAAAGTAATTAGCTGCCTTTTTCAAAATTTGCGTTCAAAGAATGCAGTTGACTACAGATTAAGTCACTTATGCTGTCTGAACCTGCCCATTATCAACTTTCTTTTTGACATAAGTGGACTTGGGTTAATAGTTAGGGAGATTCTTATTGACTAACTTTCCACTCAGCTTTCCAAAAAAGTTTCCTTAATTGGAAGGCACTTTTTTGGCAGCTGGCCAATCAGATAAAAGAAACTTGCCTTATTATAAAAATCTAGGAACAAAAAGAGGCTGGGATGCGACCCACAATGATAACTTCTCATCCCGTCTGTCGATGTGTCTTGCTTAAAAGTTTGTAGGTTTTCGTGTTGAGTTAAAAAAAGTTATCAGTTGAATTATTCTTAAAAAATACTAACAACATTTTTCATATAAAGAAATAGTTTAGTTTTTTAAATCTAATTTTGTTAAATAGATTTTTAGTCGAAAACAAATGTTTTAAGTAGCGTTTATTACATTTTTACAAATTGGACGAATGAAATTAATTTGAGAATTTTATGAAAAGCTATTTGAGTCGAAAGCACATTTTTACCAAGTTTTAGTATTGTTTTTTTAGTAGGTTTGTATTTTTTGTAAAAAAAAACTGTCAATTAGATTTTTCTCAAAATTACTGAATGTTTTGACAATATTTTTTTTAAATATAAAAGTAGTTTAAAGCCAATATCTCAAAGCTTTGAATTGATATTTGAGCCGAAAGAAAATTTTACCACATTTTATTAATTTTTTTGTTCAGTTTTTTATTTTTGAAAAAAAAACTGTCAATTCGATTTTTCTCGAATTTTTCCGGACGTTGAAAACAATATTTCTTTTAAGATAAATTAAGTTTGAAGCCATAATCTTAAATTTTTGAAAAGATTTGTGATTCGAAATTCAATTTTTACCAAATTCGAGTAATGTTTTCTTAGGTTTTTATTTTTATAAAATTAAAAATTCAATTTGATTTTTTTTATAATTTTACCAGATGTTACTTTGTTTTTCGTTGCACAAAATTGTTTTAGAGATAGTATTATTTTGCATTCGTAAAATTTTCGAGGTGACAGTTTTTTTCAGTTTTTTTGATTTATAAAATAAACCGTGATTGTATTTTTAAATATACTTGTTTGGTATCACGTTACGATATATTATATAAAGTTTTCACAATAGAATATCAGATAACCAAGGGAAATTTGGCCCTTGTCCTGTGCTGTCAGTAGAAGAAGAAAATAAGCTAAAAAACTGGCTTGTAAATTTAGCAAAATGTGGCTTTCCACAAACTTTTGAAACATTTTTGAAAACGGTCCAAGACATTCTGCAAGAAGACGGCTGCAAAACTCCTTTCAAAGACAACAAAACCGGTAAGAAATGGTACTATACGTACGAACTGCTGAATCTGTTTCCAAAAGCCATGCTCAAATAGGAAGGAATATTTGACAGAAGAGAATGCGTTAGATATTCTTAAGGAATCTTCTAGAATTTTTAACGCCGATGAGACGGGATTCAGTATGGCTCCAAAAACGGGAAATGTCATTGCATCAAAGAGAATCAAAAATCTTTACGAAATCAAGGCATCGAATGAAAGAGAGAACATAACTGTTCTGATGACGTTTTCAGCAGATAGAAGAACACTTCCTCCTATGGTTGTTTTGCCTTACAAAAGATCGCCCAACTGGTTGAAATCAGTCCAAAATAAGAAGCTTGACTGGGTTCTTGGCAAGACTGAGAGTGGATGGATGCGGGGAGAAACTTTTCTTCAATATGTGAAAGATGTTCTTAAAGTTTTGATATCCAAGAATGATGTTAAACGTCCTGTTCTTTTTTTTGTCGATGGACACGCTTCTCACATGTCCCTTGAGTTGAGTAATTTTTGCAGCAGCAACATCATTTTATATGCACTTCCTCCAAACACTACTCATATCCTTCAACCGGCCGATGTGGGTGATTTCAAAGGTATAAAATCAGACTATAAAAATATTCTAAATGAATGGTGCAAACGTCCAGGTAGTCACGGCAGTACAATGAATAAGAAGAACTTTTGTGATGTGCTAGAAGAGCTCCTAAATTACAAGGACAGGACTACCATCATACAAAATGCCTTCAAAAAATGTGGACTATTTCCATTCGCCCCTTATGCCGTAGACTACTCGAAATGTATACAAAATGCCTTAGAACCTTTAAATGCCACTGTTTCCGATCTTGGTGGTGATGTTCGCGGCCCAAATGTTGAAGCTCCTGATGGTGTAGATATCTGGAGAGTGTTCTGGCGTTCATTCTGGTGGTGATGGGGATTCTAAGGGCAATCTTGATGCAGATCCTGGTGACATATCTTTTCGCGGTTCTGATATTGTTGCTGGTATTGGTATTATGGATGTTGATGTATTTGGTGATCTTGGTAACGGTGATAATGAGGAATTCGTGGCCAACTTCGATTGTGATATAGGCCGCATTGTGAACGTTGGTGGTGCTGATAAAGATATCTCAAATACAAGTTTCTTAGAAGCTGAAAGAGTGATATTGCACCTAAAAGATGGTCTTGAAAGCAAAAATATTAACAGTCAAGTTGTGCTTGAGGTTATTCGCCAGGCCAAGCAAAACATTTCTGGGATACCCGAAGACAGTGAAGGGATTTATGAAGTTGCTTGTGATGGGACATTATTAAGAGTACCTCAACCCAATCTAGACAGTGCATTATTACAAGAAAAAATTCCACAGGATTACAAAACTATCATATGTAGCTAAGCATAACCTATAATTATTAATCTGATTTTTTTAATACTTGAATTATTTTTGTATAAGATACTATGGAGCCGGAAATAGTGAATGATAATATTTTGCAAGAAATTCCTTCCCAAATTATTAAGGTAAATACAATGACTATGGGTAATTTTTATGCTCCATTCTTAAGGTCTTAAAAAAGTTAAAATTATTACTTATTTATATTATATTTTGACAGAACCTCATACTTCAAAAAGCGCTGAAAACCCATCCGTTTTTTCAAAAGTATCTTAAGTATCTAAAACCTATACAAAACTCCGTCAAAAGATTTTTTAAGTCTCAAAAACCACCCATGTCAATCTCATCTCTCAGCGTTTCAAAAAAACAAAGAAAACGAAACAAAATTTAAAGCTGCCGAAGTCGAAAAAAGAAAACTTAAGCGACAAATGAAAGAGGGGCAAGAAAACTAATAAGCGAAAAAAGACTGTTATAAAATGTCCAATATAGGCTGTGATAGCTGCGAAAATTGGTTTCATCTACAATGCACAAATTTTTCAACCATGCCATTTGCAGATGCAGAGCTACAAGACTTTACCTGTTTAAAATGTTATAAAAAACTTTAATAAATTGTTACTTTTAAGCAATTTATACATTCTTAAGTGTATTGAAAATATAATATTTACAGATGTACCCTTTAATTTTTTTATAATACATACATTAAATTTAAGGATTTTTTATTTTAATTTTTAAGCCTCAAAAAAAGATTTAATTAATTTAACTTTATTTTTTTATTTTTGTTCTATTTATTTTTTTCAAGATAAATTACTTTTTTTTAACTTTTCTTTATTAAAACGTTTTAATAAAATATAATTCAATTACAATTCAAGAATTTTGTTTAGTAGGTGGCCCAAAATGGGAAACAAGGGACCGGCCACTGGAAAATTACTTCTTTTTACAAAAAATTAAATAAAACATTTTCCGGTAACAAAATTTATATATTCTTTTTATATTATCGATGCAGAAATCTATAAAGAATAATTTATTTCAAGAATTATTCGAAAATGGTAACATTTGTTGCTTCTGTGCTATGTTAAATGATGAAAAATCCTTAAGGGGCCGGCTACTGCCGACTCTACCCTACACAGTTAAAAAAAAAAATGAGTTGCCTATCTCCGGCCCCCTTAAAATCAACAATAAATTAAAAAAAATTTACATTTAAAAGTTAATTATAATGAAGAATAAAAAAAAAAAACAAAACATTTGAAAACACTTACCAACAAAATGAACACCCAAAACACTAATTCTGACAGCTAACGATTTTGACACTAAATTAACACAAAAAGCTTCCCCGGGTAAAAGGCGACGCAAACCCAGTGACGTGCGGCAGTCCATTTGACTGGGTAGACACAAATTTTGATTCATTATTTCGCATTGTAATAATGAATTGATAGTTATCTTATCTTCTATAGGTAGCATTGAAAACTTTACATTTGTAACTTTACTTTGTATTGAGAAATACTCAAAAATATCATCATTTCCTGAAAAATCCATTTAACAAATATGTATTGATTTACGCAATACAGGTTGGCAATCTCAAAAACTTACAACCTTAACTTGTCCTGTCAGAGTTCAATATCAGAATGAAATGAAAATAATTTAATTCACATGTAAGACGCAACATCTTCCGACAGAGCTCAATATCAAAAAAAAAAAAAACAAACCGATAGATTTTTTTAAATTCTTGCTAAAATTTGTGTTCTTAGTTTAGCTTCTTTCAATATAAAAATATATAAAGGCTATCCCATCCCAGCTAGAACCGTTATTTTGTTTTTAAGTTTTCTCAAGAACTAAACTTTTTTTTCTGCCAAAAATATCATTGGTTTTTATTTTTAATTTAAAAACAAATATTATTTTTTTCGAAATTTGATTTCTTGAAAATGGGTTATCATTTTTTACAAAATTGAAATGCCGGTCGTCTAATAATAAGTTCAAAATTATATTCCAAAAATATTTTTAAACTAAAATTCAAAAACTATTTTCAAACGCAAGTTTAAAAAAATTGTATTTTTCTTGAGAAATCAAATGGCATTTACATTTTTGAAAACAAACTTTTTTGCAGGTACATTTTAATTTAATACAGGAAATAGTTTTACAGACAGACATTTTTGAATACATTAGCGAGTTCATGCGAACCAGTCGTGCATATTTTTGTTTTTTTTTTTGTTTGTTACAGTTTTAAGTTATGCCCTAGTCTTATTTTGGATTTGATTGTTTGTTTTCAATATCAAAAGATATTTTCAAGTTGTCTAAAAACAAAGATAAAAGGTTTGTTGATGTACTAAAATTGTATTACAATTCCAATAACTATTTCTTGAAGAACTCTTCCTTTGCAATAAAAACATCCTCAAGTCATTTGATATGACCAACACTAGCCCAATCTTTGCTTTTCCGTTGCTAACAACCAAGATTTAATTTAAGAAATGTTACCTTTACATCTTGAAGTATATGATATGAAGCCTTAAATAATTACATTTTTTTCTATTTTTTATTGAAATAATATAATTTAAAAATATGTAGAATAATTAAGAAAAAGTTAATTTTTGAAATCTACCTCCATTTTTCTCAATCTACTTCACTTTTTTCCTAAAATCTACTTCCACTTTTTTTTGAGAAGTGGTAACACTTGCCTGCTGCCGCTGAAGCTGCGTGCTGTGTTGATCACATTCACTGTGATGCTCCTGCTGACTGACACTCGTTTTCTTCATGAAAAATTCGAATTAAGAATTTACTTTCAAAACAAACAAGCGATTAGACAGATTCACTTATGTCTACCAAAAATACTCCATTTACCAAGATCGGAATCTTTCGTACGTTTCACTCTCCCAAACCCGTTTGTTTACATTGTTGTATTTGTAATTTTGATAATTAGTCCATGAATAGATGTGAGAACCAAAAATACTCCATTTACCAAGATCGGAATCTTTCGTACGTTTCACTCTCCCAAACCCGTTTGTTTACATTGTTGTATTTGTAATTTTGATAATTAGTCCATGAATAGATGTGAGAACAAACAAAAAAAAAACGATGCCGTGGGCTAGCGGCACTTTGCAAAGCAAAAACAAAATGGGGAGGTTAATATGTTTTTTTCAGGTTTTTCTTTTCACTTTTTTCGATGAAAAAGTCAGTTTTAAGTTTTAATTTTGCAGTCATTTTGTTGATAGCGAACCAATGTACATTTTTGTCTTGAAAAAAACATGTTCAACATCATTTTATTGTAATTAATTCACTAATTTAGAATAATCACTACGAAATTCTTCAAATTTCATAATTAACCTCGAATTATTGTATCAAAGATGCGTTCGAAGAACCATCAAATTAAGGGTGCGAGCGCAATTTATTGAATTCTACTAAATTTTCGTTAATGAACGGCCCAAATATTTATTTTGCAATTAAAATCTGTATTAAATTAATTAATCGAAGTATGTAAATAGTTTTCTCCATAATTTAAGTTTAGGACTATTTTTCAATTTCATTTTGATTAATAAATATTACATTTAAAAAAAAGAGTTATAAGCGAAAAATACCTTAGCTATGCATAACATTCGTGTATTTGCTATCAAACAAAACTATGTAACACATCAAAGGAACATCAATGTTTTAAAAAAAATAATCAGAACGGTTATAGCGAACCCGTTTAATGAATGCAGAGGGAATAAAATGCAAATTTTGACATTTATCACAACATTAAAATGTCAAAAACCGTTCTGAATTTATGCACAACTCATTCAAAAGATCATGTATTCGACTTGAATGTTTATTCTTGACGTACAGAAGATTTTTTTAGTAAATTCCCACAATTTAACGCATAATATAATTTTCATTCGTTCCTTAAAAATGTTTAATTACCAAAGTTCATGTTTACTTATTATTGTTTGAAGGATATGTTTAGTAAAAATGCTGCTTATAATGAAAAAAATAATAAGAATTGATGAATGAAATTAATTTGAAGTCAATGTCTTCTATTATTCCCGAGACATCGAAAACCGAACATCAATTTTTACCAATTTTCCGTACTTTTTTTTTGTATATTTTAATTTGTATGAAAAAAAAAAACGGATTTTTATTAAAAAAAATGTGTGTCGAATGTCGAAAACAATATTTTCTGTGAGAATAAATTAGTTTGAAGCCTATTTTTTTAATTTTTCTAAAGATATTTGAGTATAAAAAATATAAAATACAGCACTAATAAATCATTAAATATGTATTTGGTCAGTTTTATTTTAAATAATATACATTTACAACATTTATTTGGAATGAAATTAAAAAGCTATACAAATCTTCCAATTTAAGACCATGTCAGCACTTCAGATTCTGTTGGTTTGGATTGTTTAGTTTTTGAACGAGGCCATAAAACATTCAAAATAAAGCTTTTAGATGTGCCTGCAGACTATAATGAAGCATTTTGATGGGCCGGAACACTAAATGTGAGAATGTGTTTGGTTTTTGCATCATTTCACGCACACTTTCTCACATTTAATGTGTCCTTAGCTTGTAGGCAAACTGAAATGTCAGTCTGAGATTCCGATCTTGGTAATGGAGTATTTTTGATGTCTACTAGCTTCCATATAAAATTAGTTTTTGGGAATGAAGCTAACCTTTTTCCTTTATATAACTTTAATGGGAAACAAAGACACTGTCTTCGTCTTTACTCGTGTCGTGCCATTCGTACTTTCGGTATTCGGCGTTCGTTCGGGAGGTTCGTTAATAGAAGTCAGTCATATATGTAGAGCCAAGCTATCCATCATAGGATAGCATGATGTTGGTATATGTGAGGTAGTGATAAATAAAAGTATAAATAGGTGTGAATGTAGATTGTAGATACACATATAAATGGGTTAGACAAAAAATGACAAGAAGTAGGTACTATGGGATAGGAAATATTATTCTTAATGAAATCAAAATAGGAATTAGTATAATTAGGTACAAATTTTTGTTTTTTTTTTTCCATGCATATCGTTTTTAAAGTTATGTATTTAGGTACTGTAGAGAGTAAATTATTGTTTCAAATCTGAAGGGTAGACACTGTCTAAAACGTCTTATTGACGCACCGTCACTGCGCAAACCGTTTAATTTTCCAAAGCAACTGAGCAAACGCAAGTAGATTTTTGACAGTTGAGAGAAAAGTTTAAGAGAACGATTTAGGATAAGACCTAAAATTTGGAAGAGAACTATAAACGAATTCACTAGTTACAACGACATTTCTGAGAGGTGGCCGGCCTCTGGGATGGGCCGCCATTAGGGTACTCTACCCTATATATTTTCTCAAAAGGAGGCTTTGCTTTCTCAGCCCAAAGAAACAGCGATTACCACGAGTAATTCTTGGTTTGATATAAGCGCTACCTCAAAGTACCGCCAGTCGATTTTAACGTTTTGACCATAGAGGAAATATATTATAATATATTTCCTCTATGGTTTCGACCGAGACGTCTCTTTGGTGTTATAGGCCCTTACCTTATCCCCATTGACATCGCACTAAGTTCTTCTGGTTATGTCAATGCCATCAGCATATGTTATTGATTGAGCAGACGTGGGTGCTCTGCACTATTCTTTGAAGGACGACGTTAAAGAAATCACATAAATTCAAACTTTTCAACTTAATATCAAAAAGACTCCAATTCAAGCACAACAACCAATATTTAATACTTCTGGTATAGTTCTCTATTATTTTGAATCTTACTTCTTTTTATTTAAAAATCAAATCAAATGGGGTGCCGCAACAGTCCGTTGTGAACCAGGGCCTAGTGACTTACAACTCTCAACCATTCCTGTGTGCGAGTAATGTTGTCAGGAATGGAGGGGACCTACAATTTTATGCCGAATCCGAACGGCTACTTGAGAAAGCACTTTTTCATGACAAGAATTACTCTTGAAGGATTTGTCAATTCCTCGCAAGAGGCAGTACCCGCGAAAATTAATTTTTTTTTTAAATTAAGGTGGCACAGGCAGGGATTGAACCCAAGACCCCTTGCATGACAGTCCAACGCACAAACCATCATGCCACGGGTACTACATAATTAAAAATAAAAGAGCATATAACGTCCTTAGTAACAAATTCGAATATAAATTCCTCCAAATGGTTTACCAATCAGGGAAGACCTATCGATTTATTTGGTATTACAACGCAACGATGTGTTGGCTTTCCAGCCACTCTAACTTAACCTACCATTAAAATTGAAGTCTCAAATATTTTTATCATCGCTTATCGTATCATTTAAACAACCCGTCTAGTGATGACCCAAGCAAGGTAACCGAATTTAATGCTTCATTGACAACACTTCCAAAGACGTCTGAGGGTCATTTCTCGAGAAAAAGGCGAGTTCCGTTGACATTCCAATAGCAGGCACATCAATTCAAGTCAATTGTCCCACAAAAACAAAAACCCAGTCGTGTTTTATCTTCTTTTTAATTTACATTGTTTATTATTTGAGGAAAAAACATTCAATTTATTATAAATTTATATTGATGGTGACTGGATTATCGAATCAATTATTCAGCTGGCTGGGCCTTGCCTATAAAAAGAAAAAAAAAAAACAGAAAATACGAGTTAATTCCGATTTCATTTCAATTTTGTTTTTTAACAGAAACAAAAATACACAAAAAGTGGAATTGAGAGGTTGCATACACATATTTATGTATAAATTGTTAGTTAAAAAGGAGTTTTGGAATAAAAACATCTTAAACTCATGGTCGCTATCAGTGACTCTAGGTTAGGCCATCGATACCGAGACGAGAGCGAGGTGCGATTAATTATTACTGAACACTCCTTGGGGCTCATTTGCACTTACGACTCTGTTGTCGTCAGCATTGATTTGCTTGACTTAATTAAGACTTTTCATCTGGAAATTTTATTTAAGAAAAAGTTATAATAAAATAAAATAAAATAAAATAAAATATATAATTTTTTTGAACTACAGCAGCAGCTAGAGGCTAACTAACTATTCAAGTGAAAATATATTTGAGGAGGAGGTTTTGTACTTACGGATGGGTTTGCCATTTTCCCATGGGTTGAATTTAACGTGACTCACTTCCCTCTTGGCAGCATCAGCACGGAGTTCGGATTTAAGTCCTTGACGAAGGACTTTGGCACAAATGTTCGAGTATTGGATGTAGCTATGTGGGACATGGGAAGAAAAGAGATTTATTACGTAATGGACGCAATCAATTGGTTGGCTTCGGAAAATTTAAAAACTTCATTGTTTTTATTATTAACTTACGTCAAACCAGCAGCCCTCCATGCGTTAGTCATTTTGAATTTAATAAGTTTTTTTTTTATTCAAGAAAAGAAGAATAAATTTTTTCACAAATTATCAAATCTCAAATTTGACAAGGGGTAGTGTAGTGTGCCAGGAAAAATGTGACAGATGTCGGCTAGTTCGATTATACAGGGTTGGCTTTGAGGTGTGTTAATGTAGAAGTTAGATGGGTGAATAATGGGAAGCATTTAACAGAACATGGAAATTTGTTGCATGTAGGTTACTATTTGGGTTATGAGATTCTATTTTAATTATGATAAATGTTCATATACATAAATTCAGATTTAATTTTCAAGATATATAGAGAGTTAAAGATGCAATCAAATTAAGGCGCAATAGACGTTTGAAAGAGTACTTACGCTTAGATAAATATGATTCCACGACATCTTAATTCGAAATAATTAAACTTTTAAAATTTGACAAACCTTAAAGAGCCTTGCACATGAGAGCGAACAACGAATGAACGAATGGGCGAACAAACGTGATTTTACACATTTCAAAAAGTCAATTTCAAACAAAAACACAATTAAATTATAAGAAACCAATTGACACTTATGTTAGGATAGTAAAATTTGCATTTTGTTCTCTAAAACAAGACAATTATGTAAAAACAATTTGTTAGCAACGAATTGCAATTCGGTTGCTACGAACTGTCAGGTAAGGACATCTTTCTTTTCCTATTTTTTTTGAATACATATTCAATATGCGGTAATTTGCTAAACCAAAGTAGGTAATAATAAATAAAGAAAGACAATATCAGCAGATATTCAAAAAATTAAAAGAGGCTGGGATGCGACCCACACTGATAACTTCCCATCACGTCTGTCGATTTGTCTTGCTTAAAAGTTTGCCTATTTGTACTCGTATCAATTTTTACCAAATTTGCGTACTATTTTTTGTAGATTTTATTTTTTATGAATAAACGGACTGTTGGATTTTTATATAAAAATTACTGGATATCGAAAACAATATTTTCTGTGAAATAAAATAAGTTTGAAGCCAATATTTGAATTTTTTGAAAAGATATTTGGGTAGAAAACCAATTTTTATAAACTTTAGTTAATATTTTTTCAGTTTTTAATTTTTTTTTAAATTATATTGAATGTTGACAACAATATTTTTTGAAAGATAAAAGTAAGTTAAAACCAATATCTCAAAGTTTTGAAAAGATATTTGAGTCCAAAATCAATTTTTACCAACTTTTATTAATTTTTTTTTAGGTTTTTATTTTTTGTAAAAAAATTTTTTTGATTTGATTTTTCTCAACATTTTTCAGAATGTTAAAAACAATATTTCTTATAAGATAAAATAAGTTTGAAGCCTAAATTTGAAGTTTTTGAAAAGATATTTGAATCGATATTCAATTTTTACCAACTTTGAGTAATGTTATTTTCATATTTTTATTTTGTGTAAAAAAAAACTATCATTTCGATTTTTTTCAAAATTTTATCAGATGTCAAAAACATTATTCTTCGTTGCACAAAATTGTTTTGGAGATGAAATCATCAGTTTTTTGCTTTATAAAAAAAACCGTTAAATGTTTTTTTTTTTCAAAAATATACTTCTTTGATATCACTTTACAATTTGCTTTCTTTATCGAAGCCCAAATCTAGACAGAGTATCAACTTCTCGTGAATTGGATGCTTTGTCTGATTCCATCCAAAGAATTGTTTCGTCCTATCCTCGCACTGAAATCCTTGTTACGGGCGATTTCAATGTAAACAATTCTTCATGGCTTCAACATTCTTGCCAGTCAACACCAGAAAGAGTGTGTGCTGAGATCATCGCTGAGTTAAACCACCTAACTTAAACGAGCCCACTTGAATATCGGACGTGGTAGGTCGAGCAGAAAACACTCTTGACTTGTTTCTTACCTCTGACCCTGGTAAGTACACTATTCGTGTTCTATCTCCTCTAGGCACATCTGACCATTGTGTCATATCAGCAAATTTCTCGTGTAAAAACTCTCCAGTTAAAGAAAGAGAACCGTTTGGCAATACCAGAAAGCCAACTGGGACGGTCTTAATAATTATTTTAGGATCTTTAACTGGTCACTATGCTTCCTCGATAGTGACGTTGGCGCCAGCGCTGATATGATCACAAGTTTGATTCTCCTGGGAATGAGAACTTTTATCCCGAATAGGGTTAAAAGCATCAGACCTAAGGAAAACGCATGGTTCGATGCGAGCTGTAAAGAGGTTATTAGGGTCAAGAAGGTAAGTTTCCGTTGTTTTAAAGCCAATCCAACTGAGGAAAACCGGAATAAGCTCAAGCAAGCCAGGCCTGCAACGCCCATATTCGAAGGACCATATTTTTACATGACCGAAAATTACGGAAAAAAATACTGCAATATCCCAAAGGCAGTAAAAATTTGTGGTAATTTGTAAAAAATATGAGGAATTCTTCCTCTTCCTCGGTTCCTACGCTCGTTATGAATGACACTCCATTTGTAAGCTCTTTAGAGAAAGCAAATCTCTTTGCTAGGCAGTTCGCCGCCAATTCAACGCTGCCAGTGAGTGTTATGACTCCGCCTGTACTTGAGCGAGTTAGTGATTCTATGGGGCAAATCTTTTTTCGCATTCGTACTGTAGGGAGAGTCCTAAAAGATCTTAACTTACATAAATCTGCTGGTCCAGATGGTATCCCCGCTATTGTTCTGAAGAGGTGTTCTTCAACGCTGGCAAAACTACTGCGTAAGCTTTTTCAACTGTCCTACTCCTCAGGTCTCGTTCCGAGTGGATAGAAAACGGCTTTTGTTCAGCCTATTCCCAAAAAAGGCCAATCTTCTTCACCCTCTAACTACCGACGGATTGCACTTATGTCCTTTCTTTCCAAGGTCATGGAAACGCTGGGCCCTTATTATGAAATACGAAACGAACGGCAGAAAAAACGAAACCCAGAAAAACGAAACTGCGGCGAAGAGCGATTATGAGAAACGAAAATGGAATCAAGAAAATGTTGCCAGCCAAAAATGAAAAATGGTATTTTTTTTCAAACGCAACTAACTTCACACCTATTTACAAATGTCAAATTGTGAATGTTGGAAAAGTTTTAAGTTTAAATTTGATTTGATTTCGGTTCGGTAAAATGTAAAATGAGAAATGCGTGTAACAAGGGCAATCTTAAGAGATTCATCCGACCCAATGAGCCTTTCAAGTTCCACGTAAGTAAATGAAAATCCTTTTGTTCATGCTGTATTTAAGTAAATTCCTAAAATATTTTCAAGGTTCAAGCAACTTTTTCGTCTGAACAAAGAAGCGTTTAATTATGTATTGGATGAGATTGATCCACACCTTCCAAGTTTTAATTCTACATATATACCAAATGTATTGAAATTAGCTGCAACACTTCGGTTTCTGGCAGAGGGTGGATATCAAAGAGGAACCGGCCAGGATTTCCTTGTTAGTATGGCACAACCAACTTTATCGGTCACTCTAGCAAAAATATTGCCAATAATGGAAAATATTCTGTGCCCAAAATTTATATCATTTGCAATGACGGAAGACGAAAAAACTGCAAGTAAACAACATTTTTATGAGAAATATAGTTTTCCTGGCATTATCGGGTGTGTAGATGGTACGCACATTAAAATTATAAGACCAGTATTAAATGAGCACCTTTACTTTAATAGAAAAGGTGACCATAGTATAAATGCAATGATCGTAAGTACCACCCACTTTAATTGATACATTTTTCCAAAAGCATTCTCTTCTATTATAATTTTTCTTAATTGTCAAAGGTCTGTGACTACAAAATGAGAATACGAGCAATTGATGCGCGGTATGGAGGAGCCTCCCATGACTCATTTGTGTTTAGTTTAAGCGCCTATCGCAGACACCTTGTTCAAAAATGGAATGATGGTGATAGGAGAAGTTGGTTATTGGGTACGTACATACATAAATGCTTAATTCATTCAAACCGTTTGATGTGTTTTAATTTTTGTAGGTGATTCTGGGTACACATTGGAACCGTGGATGATGACACCCTACAGGACTGCACAAGAAGGTGGCCAAGAAGAACATTTTAACACGATCCATTCCAAATGTAGGAATATTGTTGAAAGGACGATAGGCGTTTTGAAATCGAGGTTCAGAAGCATTCTCGGAGCAAGGCAACTCCATTATTCACCCGAAAAAGCTATCCAAATTACAAATGTTTGTGCTGCTTTGCACAATATTTGCAAAAAGTTTGCTGTACCAGACTTCCCGGTCATGGAAAACAATGAGGAAGGAGAGGAGAGTGAACTTGTAGCTAGTGATTTGAATCAATTTTCGAACATAGCAACAGAAATACGAAACCAAATTAAAGACGTTTTGTAAACAAAATAAAACTATTTAATTCAGTCATTGTATGCAAGTAGGTACATAGGTGTATCTGTGATCACAAAATTGATAAATATTAATGTAAGAAAATAAATTAAGAAAGTAAATAAACATAAAATAAACTCTTCTTAAAAAAAAAAAATAAAAACTTCACAAAACTAAAACAAATTAACTTAATAAATAAACTTAATAACCTTACATGCAAGTTAAGTTATTCACTACTACTTGAGTGTTCATCATTTTTTGAAATGGGGTTGTAGTATTTCGTATTCATTTCCATTTTATCTTGCCTTAGTTTCAATTTGCGAGACTTAATTGAAATAAGTTCTAATCGAGCGTTATGTTTCTTTATGTTGTTTAATTTGAACTCTTCCAGTTTTTCTTTTTTAAGATCATACAGTTTCCTTCTTCTCCTGTCTGCTTCTTTATTCCATGCATTTAATGTAGTCAGCTCTTTTAAAATGCCCTTTTGCGTTTCAAGCTTTTCGTTTAGCATATTGACAGCTTTATCTTGCAAGTCAACGTGCTGTTCCAACAAAGTGTTCCTGTTCCGTTTTGTTGCTTTTTTATTTCTAGACGGCGGGTTACCTTCTGAATTGTTTGGTTGTGGTTCCTCATTCTCAATGTTTTCAAGTTGTGGTTGAGGGTCTTCGATTAAAGTTATGAGGTAATCCTGATCATCAGCATCTTCCATCAATATATTAACAGTGGTGCTGCTACCGGCCGTCACTTCAATGTTTGGGCTATTTCCATTCGGATCACCAAATTGCTTTCCTAGTTGGTTTCCTGAAACGGCCTCATTTAGGTCAAGGATCGAAATAATAGTTTTTTCGTTATCAGACAATTTTTTCTGCTTGTTAGGCCCGCCCCCTGTACCGCTGAGATGGACCAAATTGTCTCGCATTTTTCTCTTCAGATTATATCTATAATCTTTCCACACGTTTTTCCAACCCTCTGTTGTTTTTTCTGGAGGGCCACACGCGTTTAATTTAGCAGCTAAGTTATTCCAAAGATTTTTGGCTTTCGATTTAGCTTGGCTCGTCGGCAAATAATTTTTAGCAATATTTGGATTACTTTCCATGAAAGCTACCATCAAATCCATTTGTTTAGCATTCGTTGTAGGCCTAAATATTAGAAATATCTTATTTTTATGTTTTTCACCATTATATTTATTATTTAACTTACATTTTTTCTCCCTCATCAAAATGAAAACAAACCAAAAAGAAAAACAAACCAAAACACAATAATGTTTGACACTTGACTAACCCGCCAAAACAAAAGCTGAACGAGTGATTGAAGGCACTCGTAAATAAAAATACGAGTATCGTTTTTTTACGATTCTCGTTTCTCGTAATCGCAATTTTACAAATACGCGCTTCTGCAATCGTTTTTCGTAATCGGAATTTCACAAATACTTCGTATTAAAAACGATTATCGTTTTTCATAATAACCCTCCTGATAATTTATCAGCTCAAGAAATATCTTAAAGATCTAAAGCTTCGAAATGACCGGCAATTCGGCTTTCGTAGCAATAGGTCCACTGGTGATCTCATGGTTCATCTCACCGAACAGTGGAGCAAATCTTTACATCGTTTTGGAGAAAGTAAGATTATTGCACTAGATATTTCAAAAGCGTTTGATAGGGTTTTGCATCAGGCTCTCTTATCGAAAATGCGTGCTTTCGATTTTCATGAATCCCTGCTTCATTGAATTACCTTTCGAATCGTTCAATACAAGTTGTATTAGATGGATTCAAGTCTGAAAACCACAAAATAAATGCTGGTGTGCCCCATGGCTCTGTTTTATCTCCAACACTCTTTCTCATTTTTATTAATGATCTCCTGTCTGCAACAACTAATCTAATACATTGTTTCGCTAAAGATAGTACTCTCAGCTTTTCATATTCGTTTTCAGATTCATATCCCTCTTCTTCGGATGTGGAACTGCAACGACAAAATATGATAAGCTCATTTAATTCCAACCTAAACAGCATTGTACAATGTGGAATAAGAAACCGCGTGGAATTTAATGCTTCGAAAACGCAATGCTGTCTTGTATCATTAAAGCAAAATATACCCCCCCTGCCATTATCCATAAATGGCACTTGCCTTTTGTGGAACGATCACAAGGCGATGCAAGAAGTTTTTCTCCCCTTCTGATCTGGCTGTTATTTACAAGACTTGTATACGTCCAAAGCTTGAGTATAACACCCATATCTGGGCTGGTGCTCCTGCAACTTACTTAAGCCTATTGGATAGTATTGAACGTAGAGCATTTAGATTGATTGGTGACATTACCATCATAAGATCATTTACGTCACTTGAACATCGTCGAAATGTTTCTTGTCTCACCCTCTTTCACCGTTATTTTAATGGTTTATGCTCTAGAGAAATAGCCAGCTGCATTCTCCCCTTAAACATTTAAACCGTAATACTCGCGCTTCTAGGAATGCTCATCAATATACCCTCGAGCAATATTGTACATTTCAGATTTAATCGGCGAGGTTTCGAAAAAATTGGTGGAACTGTTGTTATTATGTGATGCCTTACTGTTGTTTCTGACAAAGAAATCGATGCTTTGAATAGTTTTGTTAACTCTTTGTATTGTTCTAACAAAGACTTGATATTTTGTGTCAAATTTTATGCAAAGGTAAAATTTGTTAGATTTTTTTATTACATGCAATTGCACTAACCCCAAGTCTTGTTGTTGTGTCGATGAGCTTTTTTCTTCGTAGATCAACTAGCAGTCCAAATTCGTGAATGAAATCTGCTCCGGAACAATAAACATCCAATCTACTCTTCTATTCCAATCTATTTCTTCTAAGTACGTAGTCGTTTTGAATGATTTTTGTCCCGCATTGATAGCAAATAAGGAACATCTGTTGTCTGGTTTGTCATGTTTGGTGGGATTTAAGACGGAAAGTCTGCACCTGTGTCTACGAGATATCCTTGGTTAGTTCCGAGCCTGAAATGACAGCGACAAAGTGGAAGACGTGGTTTAGACTTACTGCGATTTTTGCTTAAATCTATCTTTTGTGAGTCATGCTTTCTGCTTCCACCTGGTCTTGATGTTCTTAGTTCTTCGACTTGTTTTTGAAGCGCATCGATTCTTGATAAAATTTTAGATTGGCTTCCAACTGCTGATATGTTTGAGATGCTCTGCATTTCGGCCATCCTATCAGCTTGCTTTGAAAGCGTAGTGAAATCGCCTGAACCAATGCTAATAACAGCTCTAATGTTGTCCGGAAGTCTTTCCAACCACAATGTTTTGAGCACATCATCGGAAAGTTGGTTTTTTGCAAGTTCTTTAATTTTTTTTAGAAGCTTAAATAAATCCATATTGATCAGAGTCAGTAAATTCTGCTATTATTACTTTTTTTAATTCTTCATATTTATTTGTTTCTTGTGGATTTCTAAGTGTAACGCTGACACGACGTAAAGAAGCATTCTGATCTAATGAACCAACGACGTAGTGATATTTTGTTGTGTTGCATTTGATGTTAGCAATGTTGAATTGTGCCTCCATTTGAATAAAAAATATGTCGGGTTGGTCTTACAAAAATGGTGGTGGCTTGATAGAAACACGATTCAATTCACCGGTAACGTTTTGTCTGACCTGGTCATCTTCTGGCATTTTCAATTATTTTCTGTAGAACTTTCGAAAAATTCAACAATCCTTTTTTCTTGCTATGCGTACTTTTTTTCAGCATAGGGGTCACCAATATGGATTATGGTCGTGATTTAAACTTGACCAATATCGATTCAATAAAATTCAAGTTAAAAAATTAAAAGACGAAAGCGTATTAAAAAACTAAAACAAATTATTTATTAATTTTAAAGAAAACAATGAAAATCTAAGAACGAATAACAAAAGTAAAATTCTCAATAATAAAATGCAATGTCAAAGGTTACTATAAAAAATAAATTGGGTGGCGCGACAGTCCTTTGAGAACCAAGGCCTAGTGACTTACAATTCTCAACCATTCCTGTGTGCAAGTAATGTTGTCAGGAATGGAGGGGACCTACAGTTTATATGCCGACTCCGAACGGCTAATTTTGAGAAAGCACTTTTTCATGACAATAGTTACTGTTGGAGAATCTGTCAATTCCTCGCAAGAGGCAGTACCCGTGAAAAGACTTTAGATGGCATAGGCAGGGATCGAACCCAAGACCTCTAGCATGACAGTCCAACGCACTAACCATGATGCCACTATTACCAAAGGTTACTACGATAGTTAATTTAAATAGAGTGATTCGAATACATTGATTTGAAACTGAGTGAAATGAAAATTTTGAATAGTTAAACAAATGAATGATAATGATAATATATGTATAGCTGCTATAACTTAAAAAAAAGTTTTTGGTTAAGTAAAATATTTTTCATTTAAATACATTTTTGATAAAAATGTGTATTAAATTTAATCTTCCTCAATTTTTCGTTTTTGTCTAAAGAATTTTAATATACATTTTGCTTTTCTATTTTTTTTCTAAAAGTTCACAAGGTGGGTCTTTGTTTGACTTTGCAAATTGTTTTTAAAACAAGGACAAATAATAAACAATAGTAAAGACTAAACTAGATGTTCTTTTCTAAAATTAAAATTTCAACCTGAACCACATTCAAGCCAATTAAAAAATATTTCAAAACTGTTAACTAACTAAAAACAAAAACAGGTAATGTAGATAAACTATGTAAATAAATATGCGGGCTTTTGTGCATGATCTAAATACCAAAATACCCATGACTATTATTTTTATCTCGTTTTTGCAAATATACATGTTTTGTAAATACAATAACAAGGTTCAAAGGAAATTATTGTGTTTGAAAACTTGCACTATGCTAATTAGTTTTCTAGGGTGCAATATGTCTGGGGTCAATCAAATGAACTTGAATTTTTATATATATTCTATGTAAACATAAATCTTAGATTGTAACTAAGAAAAAAAAGGAAAAAGGTCTCTCAAGGCATGTTAATTCACAGTTTGTTAAGCCTAAGTTAAAAGTGTCATAGTTTTTTTTTAAGAAATCCATTTTCTTATAAAGTTTTTGCATACAAAAATATAAGACAAACAATTCTCCAATTTCTTAAGTTGATTTATGTTTGCTAATTTTGATTTCATCAAAAAAAAAATACTTTCGTAAGATATTAATTTTCCGAAATTTAGTTTGAACTTACGAAGAAATTGATAATTTTATCCAGTCTAAATTAAAATAAAACTGTCAACACCTTGGAAACAATTCCCATGTTGATGAAAATTGGTACAGTCATTGAGGATATAATTATGATAACTTGCAGAAAGTATTGTCAGATCTAATGCGACCAAAGTTTCAAAGTTTTGTGTAAAAAAGAGGTTGGGATGCGACCCACTGAGATAACTAACAATATTATGTGTGTGATAAATAATTTGAAGTCAATATCTTTATTTGTATACCCGGGGCATGATGGTAAGTGCGTTGGACTGTCATGGCAGAGATCTTTGGTTCTGCCTCTTGCGAGGAATTGAAAAATTCTCAAAGAGTAATTTTTGTCATGAAAAATGCTTCCTCAAATTAGCTTTTTAGATTCGGCTTTAAATTGTAGGTCGCCTCCATTACTGACGATTGTACTCGCACACAAGAATGGTTGAAAGTTGTTAGTCACTAGGCCCTAGTTCTCAACGGATTTATCTATCTTTCTCTGTTCTCCTAATACTTGAGTCGAAAACCATTTCTTATCAGTTTTTGTAGGTTTTCGTGTTGGTTAAAAAATATGTCTGTTGATTTTTTCTAAAAAACTAAAAACTAAAAATTACCACCAAGATTTTCCATGTGATGAAATAGTTTGATTTCAAAATCAATATTTGTTTAAGACATTTTTAATCGAAAAACATTTCTGAGACTAGTATACGTTAATGATAAAATTTAGCACATAATTAAAACATTTTGAAGGCAATACTTTCATTAATTCACGAGTTATCGAGAACCGGACGTCAATTTTTACCAATTTTTCGTACTATTATTTAACTGACTGTTGGATTTTTATACAAATTTTACTGAATGTCTAAATAATATTTTCTATGAGATGAAATTAGTTTGAAGCCAATATCTTTTAAAAAAATAAACAAGTCAAAAT
Source organism: Eupeodes corollae (assembly GCF_945859685.1). NCBI lineage: Eukaryota > Metazoa > Arthropoda > Insecta > Diptera > Syrphidae > Eupeodes > Eupeodes corollae. The sequence continues at coordinate 23,894,229 of NC_079148.1, read as the reverse complement.
TAATTTTTAAAAACTTTTATTAATTTTTGTAGGTTTGTATTTTTTGTAAAAAACACTGACAATTCGATTTTTCTCAAAATTTTAGTAGATGTCAAAAACGTTATTCTTCGTTGCATAAAATTTGGAGATAAAATAATTTGTTTTAAAATAAAATATTTGAGGTGATAGTTATTTATGTTTACGTTTATTTTATTTATAAAAAAAATGTAAAATTATTTTTTTTCCAAAATTACATTATTTTAATATCACTTCACATTAAATAATTTAATGCAAGTCGCAAGCATTATTGGCTTGTGAAATATTTTGGGTTAACTCATTACATTTTCAACAATTAACCCATTTTTTTTAATTTTATTTTATTTATTTATAATTCGTTAAATACTAACGTTAATAATTCTTTATATATACTTAAAATCTAAAAACTTAAACTAGACTGTTGAAAAATATTAATTTGCAATTTATAATTTTTAAATTATCATTTGGTGAATAAATACAAGAGAGAAATTTATTATAGATTTAGTTTGATCTGCTAAAATTAGTTTTCAATGATTTCTGGAGTCTTATACTTGAACGACCAAGAATCTGATTGTGATGAAATTTGTCCGTTTATAATTCCAATAATAAAACAAAACTGCAGGTACATCCTATGATTTGTCAAAGAAGGAAGATTTATGATCGTAGAAAAAACGCAAAAATCTTTTCTGAATGACTTCGAGTCTTGTTACGTGTGCGACGTAGTAAGGTGACCATACTGTATAAGCATATTCCAGGACTGGTCTCACAAATGAAACAAAAAGTAATTTTAAAACACATGATTCACGGAAATTGTCACCAAATCTCTTAATGAAACCCAGAACTCAATTTGCTTTTTAACTATGAATTTAATATGTTCATTAAATTTTAGCTTAGAATCTAAGACAACAACCAAGTCAGAAAATACATATACTCTACTTAAAGGCCAGGAATCAAACATGTAACTAAAAACGATTGGACCTTTTTTGCGTTTAAAACACATAGTTTTACATTTGTCAACATTAAGGACAAGCCGATTATTATTGCACCATTCCCTGAATAATATTTAGTCTGAAAAGACAGTCAGGTGTAGAGTTAATTTTTTGTTTTAAATTTTATTGTCATCAGCATATATATATAATTTTGTATGATCGAAACCAAGTCATTTATAAAAAAAAAAACAAATAGAATATAGGACCAATGTGACTACCCTGGGGACACCAGAATTCAGTAAAGATACAATCTACTTCTTCACGTTTTTCAAAAACATCTAAACAAAAGGACGTAAAATGAAACAGATTAGTAACAGTTGAACACTTTTTAACAAAACCATGCATGGTTATAACAGATAATTGAACTACAGTGAAAAGAAAACACGCTACATACGATTGACTCAAACAGTTTAGGTATCACAGATAGTTTAGCAATAGGTCGGTAGTTCATTAACGTACAGGAAAGAGTCAAAAAAGCTACTGTAGCTCTCTTTTCTTGCAAAAAAGCTATTGGTAATAAATGGGATTTACAACCCAGAAACACGCATTGGTTACACAAATCGTTAATCAGACCGATTTTAACGTACGGTGTGGCAGTATGGTGGACTGCTTTAGAGAAAGGTATAAACAGGGATAAGTTAAATAAAGTCCAACGTTCAGCCTGCCTATGTATAAGCGGATCGCTTCGCACGACCCCGTCTGCGGCACTGGACACCTTGCTCTACCTTACAGCTCTTGACATATTTAGCAAACAAATAGCTGCAAGCTCTGCTATTTTCCTCAAAGCTTCGTCGCAGTGGACTAACAACAACATTGGCCACTCCGTAATTCTAAGGTACTTAGAATCAATTCCAAATCACGCAGACTACACCATCCCCAAACTGCAATTCGACAGAAACTTCCAGATTTCTATACCTCCCAGATATTTTTGGGAGGATAGGACATTCTTGGAGGATGAGTCAATCCATTTTTACACAGATTGGTCAGAAACAAAGGAAGGGGCTGGTGGAGGTGTGTACTCTGAACGACTGAAATTAAGTCTCTCATTACGCCTTCCCAATCATTGTAGCGTGTTCCAGGCGGAACTTTTGGCGATAAAAGAAGTCTTGTCTTGGTTCAAAGAAAACGTGATATCAACATCTGATATCCATATTTTCTCTGATAGCCAGGCCGCTATCAAATCTCTGGACTCTGTCTCTACAAACTCTATAACAGTCCATAACTGTCAATCATCTCTAATATGGCGCAACAGTGCTCGGTGCCGGGCCATAGATACACTCCAGGTAACTGTAAGGCAGATGAACTCGCCAGGAACGGTACAGTTCAGCCCATGCTACCACGTTTGGCAAGTACTGGCATACCAATCGTTACTTGTAAACTGATGCTAATGCAGGCTGTGAGGAGGGCAGGCTCCAGGTGGAACAGCATCACCACATGTCAAGTCACAAAAAATATCTGGCCAACACTGGATTGAAAACGTTCAAGGTTCTTGCTCTCTCTAAGCAGATCGCATATAAGCTCGATAATAAGTGTCATAACCGGACACTGTCTAATAGGAAAGCACGCCACGAGACTAGGCGTATTCTCAAATGACTTTTGCAGAAGCTGTATGGACGAGGAAGAGGATGAAACAATTCTTCATCTTCTCTGCACATGCCCTTGTGTAGCTCGAAAACGCAAGAATTACCTAAGAGAATTCTTCTTTAACCACCTAAAAGATCTAAATCATGTCGGTATAATCAGCCTCTCACGTTTCGTAAGGCACTCAAGCTGGTTCCATTGAGCTTAGAAGGAAGCCTCAAGATTCATGTGGTATCAAAATGAGCCATTAAACTGGCCTAAGTGTGTCCGTTCCCATCTTGGACAGCCACTATAACTTAACTTAAACTAGCTAAACAATTTAGAAATTGAATTATTAAAAATTGAAAAATAATGTAATCTGACATCTGAACTATCTAAAAAGCTTTATACGATTCAGATTCTATTTTAAAATACGAGTTGCAGTTTGGTCCTCCATAAACCCTTTTTTTCTGTATTACCATTTCAATTTTAGTTAAAGTATCTAAATCTCAAAAATAAATACTTCTATGTATTTTTTGGAAATAAAAAATCTTCTTGGTATTTCTTGCTATAGAATCTTTTGCTTTTAAACTAAAACAAAAAACAATGCTTATAAAACTCATATGTATGTAATTCAAATCTTAGATCCATAATCTATACATATTTGTGCTTTCAACTAACAAAGCCTTTATTCGACTTTAAGTTATATGGTTCGTTTAATTTTCACTCAATCACATCATGTGCCATATAAATATTAGGTATTACTGGAAAATTTCAACTTCAAACTCGTTACGCTATCGATTGACAAAAGAAACAAAAGAATAACTTAAAAGCCTCACATTAAAATGTTAAATCTACAAAATTATACTAAATGAATCTCAAATAATTATATACAAACTTTTATTCAATGCAAAAAGGAAGAAAAAACTTCAATCTTATACAAAAGATGCGGTATAACATTATCTCGCGAAATACTTCTATACCAATTCTAAACATCGTCAAAGACTATTTTATTCATAATATTTACTTCTATATCGATTGCAAAATTAACTAAATAAATACATTTTTAAATATTCATAAAGTTAAGCATTTTATAATAATATATGAACCTGCGAAGGTTATAATATTTGCTCAATCACACCTCATAATCGATATACGGTCTAATTATTCTTCCAAATAATAAATTCATACAAAAATAAAAATCAAAAATATTTTTTACCCAAACAACAAATATTTATTCATCAATATTAATAGGTTCATGCTAATAAAAAACAAGCTTTAACTTTTTTTTCAAATCAATCTTATTAGATGCACCTTGTGTACCTTACCTTACCTTACCTAGACTTGAACCCTTTTTCTATGTAAACAAAAGTCGGTTTAAAGCAGTTTAAGTTATTTATTACAACTTATAAACTTTATATGTCAAAAAGCACACCAAACACAGTTAAATCCTACGACAATAATTAAAAAACATACCTATGTAAATAAATTAATAAAATACATGTGGATATATTGATTAGGTACCTATCTTATAAATAAACATGATTTTTAAACTTAACAAATGTTAAACAATAAAACCAATAAAACAAAATATCGAAACCCTTTAAGATGGAGAAAAAAGAAAAAAAATGAATCGTGACCGATTTATTGAAAAGATTATAATAATGTAGGTAAGGTACCTGCGCTATAGCTCAACATCAAAACAAAAGACTTATAAAAGTTTGTACATCAATAATGGAATGCCACAAGCAAGGTGTTGCTGATTTTATTATCTTTAACCACGGGGGACCCCAAACCCTTCTATGAAATATAAAAATTCCAATTGGCACTTATTTAAACATAAATATCTTCGTTTTCTCTCTCTATCTCTCTTATTGTCTCTCTTTATCTCTCCTCCCCCTCCCCTCCCCACAAATCATTATTTTACAACAAAAGTTCTGTAAACAATTTACTGACAACCAACAAAATCAGGTTTCTTCTCAAGAAAATTAATTCCAAAACAATTGCAGACCTAAAGCTTTTTCAAGAGTCTTAAGCCTTTAGCAACCTTAATCCATAAGACCAACTGATTGGGTATAGATATGGCTTTGAAAAGACAATGGTGCACAAGTTGAGAGTTCTAGTTTCAAGAAACAAGTCTCTCTTAAAGCAAACAATACAAATTCTCAATTTTGAATCTCATGCTTCTCGTAGCCCAAAATTTACCACAAGTCACAAGCTCTCAACTCTCGGCTCTTGGAACTCGGCTTAAACAAATCGAACCAAACATTCAGCGAATTTAAGCCAGCAGCGTATCGTATGCGAGTACGACTACGAGTACCTAGTACCTACTACCAACTTTCGCTTTTGGTTCTAGTATGAACTGGAACAAAGCGGTTTCCTGCTTGCGTTGCGTCAAGTGCACAACACCAGGCCAGGCACAAACACAGCTCACAGAGAGACAAAACCATGATCATCAGCAGACTTCTCTACTATAAGCTGGAAATTTACTATGTTTATTTGTTGTTGTTTTAAAAATCGTTTTTTATTTTGCATTTAACAAGAAATGAAAATGTATGAAGAAAAAAAGACAACAACAAACATTTTATATCTTTTGCACCCGTGTACTGTAATTTTTGCATCGCATATTATGTACTCACTGAGGCGCCATTATAGCCTTAAGTTTTGTATTTATTTGTCTTGAGTTTTTCTTTTTACAATGTTCTCCTTCTTTTTGACTGAATGGAAATTGTTTGGCAAATAAAAACAAAATAAGTACACACATTTTAAATAGTGCAGTCATATAAGAAAAAGGATTATCCTAATTTATAACATTTAAGAGATTTTGACAGATACAATATACAATAAACATGTCCAACCCCTGAATATATTATGTAGTAGCCTTATACTGGTACTGGATGTGGATCTGGCTTTGGCTACGGAGTTTGTTTTTCAAAATAAGGCAATAATTAATATCGAAGATATTTTTAATTGAAAACAATAATAAGCTATTAAGAGCTACATATGTAAATGCCTTTACGGAGAGATAGCATACCCTAAGAAATAAAATAACACTGTTAGAGAAGTTCTTTTGATTCGATCTTATCATACATTTTGGAAACTCTAGTTTCTTGGATTACTTTTAACACTTGTTGATCACTCTAGGTATTCAAATTCATGTCCCTGTTCCGTGAACTTTTTTTTTTAAACATTTTTAAAAAAATATCCTTATTTTTATAGGTACGCAACACAAATGTTATCTTTGTAGTCCACTTAATGAAGGTTTTCACCTCAAAAAAGATCCAACAGTTTTGAAACTTGGGTGTCTGGTGATGACCCAACAAAAAGTTCCCAAAAATCCGTCGTGTTGTTTCAGTTTTTCACGTTTATCTCGAAAACTATTTGTCGTATCAAAAAACTTTGTGCCACAAAATTAAAGCTCATTAAATGTTATAAAAAAATTTCTTATTAATTGTTTCATATGTCTTATAGTTTATAAAATAACTCTAGCGGCAGTGAAGAGAAACAAACGGTTTTATAATTTTTCGGGTTTATTTTTAAAACTATTTGGCATATCAAAAAATAATCTTCAACAAAATTAAAGCTTATCAAAAGTCATAAAGAAATATGATGTTAATTTTGTTTGTACTTGTTTTAGCTTCTAGAAAAAAACTGTATCGGCATTTAAGAAAAACACGTGTTTTTTTCTCACGAAAAAAAACTTATTAAATTAAATTGGGTGGCGCAACAGTCCGTTGAGAATTAGGGCCTAGTGACTTACAACTCTCGACCATTCCTGTGTGCGAGTACTGTTGTCAGGGATGAAACGGACGTAAAGTTTTAAGCCGAATCCGAACGGCAAATTTGAGAAAGCACTTTCATGACAAGAATTACTCTTGGAGAATTTGTCAATTTCTCGAAAGAGGCAGTACCCGTGAAAAAAACTTTAGGTGGCATAGACAGGGATCGAACCCAAGACCTCTCGCATGACAGTCCATCGCACTAACCATCATGCCACAGGTAGAAGCTTATTAAATGTCCTAAACAAAATTGGTATGCATTTGTTCGTGTCTGTAATTGTACACACAGAAAATGTATTGTGCAATTTGTATGTCCCTTCTTACTTCTGAAACTCGTTGGCCCACTATATGGCTCATTGCCTGCATGCCTAGAGAATAAGCATTATAGCAAGCTGTTTTATTACCTCCAACGATGCCACTCGCTTATGACAGGATTTTATTTGTAACTGGAGAATGAATTTGGAAACAATTTTACAGCTTTGCAATGTCTGTATTATCTCTAATTGTACGTGCCTCCCCAAAATCTTCATGTTGCTCACTAGTAGACAAAATAACACCAGTGAATTCTTCGAGTGATGAGAAAATTTCATGAGTAGCAGTCAGCCCTAGAAATCATTTGCTAAGTACACTATCAGTGATTTCACGCCTTGGTGTCAAGCCACCAATACTCTTCATTCCACGCATTAGAGTTTGTTCAATCGTCTGGTCCGACCACACCCCTGTGCGAAATCGTTCAGTTCTTCTGATAGTAAACTAAAGTGCACAAAGGTTTTAAATTCATCTTGGGTCATCACAGAATGCAGTTTTATCATGTCCTGCAAATAAAGGTGACATGATTTGGGGTACGAGAAGTGTCTGGTGGCATTGAAATCATATTCTTCACACAATTAATATGGACATTCCAATCGCCAGACTGCTAAGCGTGAATAAAATTTTTAAACAATGTATTTATATTAAACAACTGAATCCATAAGGCTGCTGTTGGTCCATGATTTGAGTTTTTTAAGGTTTGTTTGTTTATTGGATCAAATGAGGGTTGTTTTGAAGGAGACTCATCAAGAACATTTTTCATGAGATTTTGGATTTTCTCTAATTCATGTTGGCTTATGTCGACTTGTTCCATTATTATTATTAAAACTCCAACTGCTTAAGCGAAAGCTTTTCCTTACAGCATCTTTTCAATAGAAACCGGGTGCATATAGTTCTCATTAAATCTTGCAGGCCACTTCCACTTATCAGAAAATCTATTGGAACATTATAGGATATTAACAGGTGAGGTGCACCCAATCTGACTACGCATTTTGATAGACGGACTCAGATGAAGCTGCGGCAATGACTTTTATTCTTTGTATAAAAAGAGACTGGTAAAATGTTACCACCAGACATTTTTGGTCAAATTTTGCAACTGCCAGCATAGTGCAATGTATTATATTCGGACGGTGGAGAGTTTATGAACGGAATAGGAATGATTTTAGTTTTTGCACTATACAAGCCTGTTGTTATTGAGTGCATGTATCCTTTCCAACCTGGAACATCGTAAATGCCAGTAAACTTTGATGCCAACCAAGGAGTATCATATGGCTTTGGGTGTAACATTTCTTCGGAACACGCATTCACATTCCCAAAAACTAAATTTTTTAATCCGCCTTTTCTTTTTTCTGAAATGTTTCCTAAGGAAGTTTCCTCCAAGTTATCCAGTTGATTTAGCAATAGGTAGTTTTTTCAGCTGTTGCCTTCGTCTGTTGATTTCTTTTTCTATGGAAGAACATGCAAATGCAGCGATTAAAAATTATCCGGCCGAAATAATGTAATGTATTTAGTTCATCTAACATTCTGACATTAAAGTCCGCGTGTGGCAATATATCTCCAACAACTGAGCTTTAAGCTTGATAGCTTGATATAAGGCTTACTAACTATTGGAGACATAATCTGGGACGCACAACTGATATAATGCTATGCCCTTTTGCTATGCACTCCTTTTTCTATTTTTAATGTTCGTTTTCTTTAGTATAAGAATTTCCAGAACCGTTTAAGGTTTAAAAAAATCATCACATGTTTTCCTTACATGACTTAAGAGTTATTTTAAAAACTAAAAACTAATAAGCTTTAATTTTGTAGAAGATTATTTTTTGATACGACAAATAGTTTTCAAGATAAACGTGAAAAACTACAACAAACTGAGTGTTTCTCTTCATTGCCGCTAGAGCAGTTTTTCGTTCGTTGACTGAACTATTGGGCTTTGTATTCAAAGCTATTATTATCGATTCGAATTGACGAATTGAAAATTTTGACAAATATCGACGTTTACGGATCAAAGGAATCTAAGTGCTGGAACACAAAAAATGCAAAAATCGGAGCCGCAGCTGGAGCCAGAGTTGAAATAGCTGTCACAGCTTTTCGTACGTACAGAAAGTACGCACACAATGCGTCGTACGACTTTTTAATGAATTCCACTAAAAAACAAAACATAAATTATAAAAATTAAAACAAACAACATCACATAAAACCCACTTGGCATATTGAACTGTTGGGCAGTTGCTTCCATTCCTTTGCTTCAGTTAAATTGTTTTTGTAGTGTCTGCTTTCAAAATTCCAAAGGCCGTCCCTTACAGGGACCGCTTGGATAATTTTTTTCCGATTCGTCCATTTTGTATTTTTTAATTTAATTTTTATTTGATTTAATTTTTTTTTATTTATTCAAACAACCGCACTAAAAAATATTATTTTAATGCACAAACACAAACCACAAAATCAAATTTGATGTGCTAAAAATGATAGACGTCAAAAGTGTCGTACATCAAAGTTAAAAGTTGGTCATCTCTTTCAACTGCGGCTGCGGCTCCGATTCCAGTTCCGTCGCGTTGTGTTCGTGCATCTGCATTTGCGTACTTTTAATATTTCGACAGGTATTCCGTTTACGACTCCGGCTTCGGCTCCTAACCTACATTTTTGAAAGAATTTATGATTATTAGTTTTGTTGATTTGTTTTATAAAAAATCTTTGCAAAAAATTTAACAAAACTTGAGTCAACATTAAATAAAACCTTCTTTCTTACTTATTCAAATAAAGCAAAATACAGGGTTTTTCAACAGGGACGCTCAAAAGTAGAGCGACATGGACAGCAAACAACGCCATATTTCTTAACGCTGTTTTGACATTTCTCGTCAGTAAGGTGTGCCATTTCATGGTGGAGAGAAATACGAGTCAACAACGAATCGACATTATTAAAATTAACTACCGAAATTCGAAGTCAGTAGCCTTAACGTTAAGAGCGCTACGTCCAATTTATCGTCGTCATAATGGTCCTACCAGATCAACTATAGAGCGTCTAGTTGAAAAATTTTAATCCACAGGCACAGTTCAAGATTTTTCCATGCCAGTGAGACAAAGAAGTACCCGTAGTGTCGCGAATATTGCTGACGCTGAGGCTTCAGTTGCAGAAAGCTTAAATGTGTCTCGTATATGTCGTTCTCAAGCGTTGGGTATCTCTGTGACGTTGTTGTGTTTTTCGAAAAAATCTTGGCCTACATCCTTACAAGATTAAATTGAAGCAAGAATTGAAAACGCTTGCATCCTGAACAAATTACGGTTTGGTGTGATTTATGGGCCGGCTGTGTCATTGGACCGTACTTCTTCGTGATGACCAAGATCAAATATATTTGGCCTAAATTGGATGATACGAACTTAGAGGACATGTGGTTTCACAAGGACGGTAGCGCCACAAGCCACACAGCAAATATCATAATCAATTTATTGGAAAACAAGTTTGGAGAACGTGCTATCTCACTAAGTGGTCCAGTCGCTCGACCACCTCGGTCGTGCTATTTGACGCCGTTTGACTATTTCCTGTTGGGCTACGTCAAGTGAATGGCAAATGCCAACAAACCAGTGGGGATTGATAAACTTCATCGAAAATTGAGTTCAACGTCTGGACTTCTGCAAGTGTGCCCGTGGTGGCCATGCAAAAGAATAAAAGTTCCATACATAATGGAATCAAACGTACTTTCACAGGAATAAAGAATTTCATTGATATCCAAAACCGTTTTGTTTTATTTAAAGAAAAAAATACTTTTGTAGCCCTCTTATTGAAGAACCCGATATACATAATTAAAGGGTTTTAAATAAATGACTCGATAACTTGACCAATCGGAGAAAATACGTCGATTTAAATGGTAAGCCAAGTTCCTTACTGCCCAATTCTAGAGAACGGGTTGTTTCAACATCAAATGGCGAAAATGAAGAATTACATTTTGCACTAAACTTGTTATTGGCTTTCTACTTAGGATACAAATTTTGAACGAAAAATGGAATTAACGCTCTTAAGGTTGATGTGACCAGCTCTGAATTTTATAAAATATTTATAATTTGCAGACGCTTATTCGTATACTTTACCATGATGAAATTGTTAAGCTATGGAATTAATTGACAATGACAGCTTAATGATAAGGAAAAGGGTGTGTTCACAAACTAAATTAAAAGTTGTCAAGTATGTATTAAAAAACCCGATATTATTTTTATCAGCATTTTTGTATTAATCGTCGAATTATAAAATAAAAATAAATTAGGTGGCGCAACAGTTCGTATAGAACCAGGACCTAGTGACTTACAACTCTCAACCATTCCTGTGTGCGAGTAGTTGCAGGGATGTAGGGGACCTACAGTTTATATGCCAAATCCGAACGGCTAATTAAAAAAATCACTTTTTCATGACAAGAATTACTCTTGGAGAATTTTTCAATTCCTCGCAAGAGCCAGTATCCGTGAATAAAACTTTAGGTGGCACAGGCAGTAATCGAACCGAAGACCTCTTGCATGACAGTCCAACGCACTAACCACCAAGACACGGGGACTACTATTCGAATTACGTATTATGCATTCACTTTTGAAATTAAAAAAAAAGGAACTGGAAAATTTAGCTTAAATAACGTGAGCTTTATGTTTATCCTTTTATTCCTTCATTAAAGGAGGAAAATATAAATAATTATTTGACTAAGATTGTATTTTTCTTTTCAAAAGGGTTTGTTCACCTTGAAAAATGCTTTAAAAAACTTGAGTTTGCTGAAAAGCAGAACATTTAATAATATTTTAACACTGAAAATTGTACACAGGCTGGTTCAACTTCATGTAAGTGGTTAGCTAAAATATTACGAAACGTCCGACAGAAAAGTATAAAGATATTCAAGTCGATGAAATAATAAAATTGCGTATACGCCAAGTATACCATTCTTGTAGTCATACACGATTTGGTATTCATTTTGATAATATTCAAAGATTTGTTTAATTAAATAAGCATACAAATAAAAGGTTTATTTTTAAGAAGTATTAAACTTTAAAACAGAATAAAAGATAATATTTTTTAAATGAATGACATGGCTTGTTCGTAGTCTAATTATCCATTACTTTTTGCAACATTTAGATCAATATTTCGGCAACAACGCTGCGTATTTTTCCCTTTTGGGCTTATGTATGTTGGTAAAGCGTCTGACTATATTTAATTAATATATTATTATATTAAATTATATTTTTGATAGTAAAGTACACTGTGGCCATATTTCTAAAACAAAATTGTATGCAAAGTAGACATTTTTATATGTGATTAAGGCGTTTTAAATTCTTAAAACAAACTTAAGTAGCCTAACCTTTTTAATATTCTTACATTAAAAAGTATACAAGCTGATAAAACTGGCAGAAAAAAGAAGGAAATCTATTTATTCTACAAATACCTTAGTTTTTTGGCGTTTTTTCGCAAATTAACATTAATAAGAAGATTTTGTTAAAAACAGTAACAGAAAGCATTGAAATCGAAATGTAACCTCTCAATGGCTTTTCAAAATAAATCACGGGCAACACGAAACAAAAAAGTTTTAATTTTAATTAAATTTTAATTAATACTGTCTTTCACATACTGGCAGGTAGTTGTACTGTTATATTTTGACAGTTTTTCGTTAATTCTATATTGTCAATCTTATAATTCGGAAGGTTGATAGTCTGGCCATTCATGACGTTACCGTAACACTTGGATCCATTAAGATCCATTCTAATACCCTAAAATATTGATGTGATTCAGATAATTCAATTGTCTATTTTATTTTGATGATTGCAGATTATGTTATTTTTGCAAGAGGTGGTCACTACTATCCACAGAGATCTTGTGATTTATTGTTTAGTGCCACTTAGTAAAAGACAGGATATATGTAAATGTTTCACAATCGATTGAAGACCATACAGATGACAAACTAGAAGTTATCAATAAATGTTAGTTAAAAGGATGTAGTGTTGCAACTGGAACCGTAGCAGTGGAGGGCATTTGACTGATAAACATTACAAATTTTACTTAAATAATAATGTTGTTCTAAAAAAAATAAAAATATTGTAAAGTCCCTTATTTTGGATTCTAAACTTTGACAAGTCTTTTAAACAAAACATACAAATTAGTGGATTATTTCTGCACTACTTAGAACTAAAATTCTGCAAAACTTTTTTCTTCACATTGAAGATATTGCAATCGAAAAATCATATATTTTAATTACAAGAGGTAGTTTTTTGCAACCTTGTCATGTCATAAATCTTTATTTTATAACATTGCCAACCTATATTTTAAAAATTCGCAGAAAACAAAATCCAAACAAGAAATTAATGCACCGCACTGTTAAACTGCAATCACAAACTTAGATATGCAAGTACATAAAATGTACTTTTATTAAATTGATACCTAAAATGTATTTAAATTTTCTTGTAAGATGTTATTTTTTAATCCTTTTAACATACATATTTTTATTGTGTGAAAATCATAAGCATATAATATTCACACAAATTAAAGTGTTTGAGTGATATTTTAATCTTTTCTGCATATATTAAAGGTAGGTATAGTGCATTACCTGTTTTTACCAGTTAAAACAGGCTTTTGGCTTTTAGGAAAATAGAAAAACACTTGAGTGTTTTTCTTCTTAACGAGATCAAACTAACGAGTTTTGACACAGGAATGCAATCGTTGGTTATTTTTTATTTTTCATTTTCAATGCAAGAGTGGAAAATTTTAAGCAACACCCAAGATCGTCGTATGCTTGCCAAAAAAAAAGAGTGTCGCCTATTGACCAAACACACAGCAAGCTTAAAACTAAAATGATCACCAAATCTCTCTCTCCTCAAAGTCAGAGCAGACTACCTCTCTTTGCTGCTTACTCGGTTTGAAAAAAAAGAAAGAGAGAAAAAAATCGATTCTCTCTTAGCCAGGCCAATAATGGTACTGCACAGTTCCCACAAAAATTAACCCTCCAACAAATTTGCAATAGACGAGGGTATCTTAAGCTGCTTTGGCAAAGCTTTTCCCGTTGTTGTGTATCGAATCTCCCAGCAGCAAAAAAGACAAAAGACAACAATTCAAGCTTTTTGTGTGTAAACAAAACTCAAGATCGTTTTCACGAAGCAGCAGCGCACCAAAGCAAGCAACAAAAGCAAAGCTACGATTGATGGCAGAAAAAGTTAAAAAAATAAAACTGAAAACTGAAAAAATAAAAAAAAATAACAAAGTTAAAGTTGTGTTGTTTTATTTTTGTATTATTATTACCTACCTCTCCTTTTTGTCATAACGAGAAACTCGTTTCGCATTTATATAGGAAAGATTCGTATTAGCCACGCTCAGATGGGATTAAAGTATCTACCGAAAGAGAAGCTCTCGAATCTCGAATCTCAAATTTTGTATCTACTTGAATTGAATATCCGCGCGTGCACACAACACACAGCACAAAGATAGATCATCGCCTTCGCACATCGCCATCGCCATTGCCATCAACGACGACGAGACACAAACCGCGATCGGGGTTAGTTGTTGCTCTGCTGATATCAGTTTTTAGTAAATATACCAAAACCAAACCTACAAAAATTCAGACAAGTCGAAAACTCAGTCGAAAAGTATCTCCTCGTTGCTTCTTCAATTCAATCTTCACTTCAATTCACTCGCTAAAGCTTCATCGTTTTGTTCGTTCGCTTGTTGTTCTTCGCTTAAACTCGCGTAATACAAAAATAAAATATATTATTTCCTTCTCTTCCTCTGAAAAAGGAGAAGATTTTTTACTACCTATACTATCATCGGGTGCGGGTGGTTGTTAAGTTATTAAAAAATATTTGTTTCTTTTTATTTATTTTTTAAAATTTTTATTTGATTTTTTAAATTTCGTTTTTCGCAATATTCGGTATTTAAATAAGGAAAAAAACCGAATCGTTGGAAACATATGGAAGTTAGTGTGCCGCTCAATTCGTTATCGTAACTTGAAAGCAGCAAAAGTGTGTTGCGCTGTTCGGCTTCTTGTAATTTAAAAAAATACGAAATATTCCTAATTCTTGAAATTGTGGTCTAGAAAAGTGATATCTTTTCTTTTTTTGAATAATATTTTTTTTTTGAAAAGAAGACACAGATCCTTGGTTATTAATTTTTGTTTCGATAAATAATTTTATAAATTAAAATTCTCCGGAAATGTAAACTAATCGTTCGAGATACTTTTTCCCATAAAATAATTATAGAAAAAAAAAACTAGAAAACAATTGAAATTATCGAATACCGCAATTAAATTGTTTATTTTGTTTCCTGAATAAGTTATTTCTCGCTTCAAATAGTTAAGTGTTTCGAATAGAAATTAAAATTAAAAATTACAACGGTTTCTTCGAACCGATTAAAAGGTTTGTATTTATTTATTTTTCATAACTAAATTTTGTGGATTGAAATATTTATTACATATATTTTATTTTGAAGGATGTATTTTTATTTTTAAAACAAAAGTGATATTTGTATTTTGTATTTTGAGACACGTTACAGTTGAATGAAAGAAATAAATAACGATTTGGCTCGCATGTTAATGAATTCAAATTAGTGTCTAGAGTGATAACGAGCCAAATATTCATCATTACTTTGTCCTTTATAGGTGAAGCGTAGGTATAATTATTAATAAATTAGTGTAGGCTAATTGTGATAAAATGGTCAGAATACCACAAAACGAACAAACAAAAAAAACTATATTAATTATGGTTGACATTTGTTTAAAAATTCACTGTCGCCAAGTCCGGTTATACATATATTGTATATGTACATTTTTATAATATACATTTACTTATAAATATTGAAACAAGTTATAGGGTTTTCTAATCTTCATCATCATCATCGATTAGTAAAACCCTAATCCAGATTAAACTGGATAGAATTTTCTTTTTAATATCATTGTTTTTTCGTAATGTATATGTTTGTAGGAATTTGAAATAAAATGTTAGAAGGAATATTTCATTGAATTCCAATGAATTTAAAATTTGTATTATTTGCATTTTTTTGTTTGAAAATATAAAAATTTTATTTATTTATATTCTTTGCTCAGCTCATAATTGGAGTCAAAGTGTAATGTTTTTGTTTTAAATTTGGGCTTTGGGTAGAAATTATAATATTTTGAATAATTTTATTTCTTTTATGGCAGATTTTATTGTATATAGATACTCTGTATATGTATATATGTTCAGCTTGATTAAAGAAGAGAAACAAAAAATTAAAAACGTGTTAAATTAGGGAGCTTTGATGATTCTGAAGCTGATGGCTGTGGAGAATTTTAAATTCGATTTTATTGATATGATTCTTATATTAATCCACATTTGAATAGATATATTTTTTTATTTTATTTTTGTTAAAGGAAAGTTTCATGTGGATTTTACTTTTTTTGTTGTTGTTGTTGTTTTTGTTGTATTTTATTGTTAATTTCTCTCTGTTGATATAAATGTTTGACGTAAGACTCTCCCATTTTTGTATTTGATTATGTGAGTGTGCCTGTTTTTTTTTTATTTTGAATTTAAAGTGACAAGGAAACTTGTTAGTTAATTTTAATTTTGTTTTTTAATCTTAATTGTATATCGTTGTTTTTTGGTGAGTTTTGTTTTGACGACGACGACAAAAGAAGTTGAAGTTTCCTTGTTTTTGTTTTGATATTTGCTTTTTCAATGTTTATAATATTAGTAATCAGGCTAGGTCTTAAATAATATAATTAATGAATTAATGAAAAAATCAAAACAAGGACTAAATTAGGTGTCAAAATCTTAAAAAAAAAATAATTTTAGACTCAATACCAAAAATATCATTGACTCAAATAAAAATGTTTGAAATTAGGAAATTGTTACTTTCAAAAATAGAAAGATAAAGCAATTTTGATTTAAGGAAAAGAATATGGTTTTATTATTTCTGAAAAATTAATATTTCGCAAAATTTATTTTGTTGAGTTGCTGATATACTTAACCAAAACATAAGTATTATAATAACATTTTTCATCTTAAATAATTTGAAAAATAAGTTAGTTTTGTTTCAATTTCTTAAAATTTTAATGAAATTTTAATACTATTTTGGACAAATTTTCTTTTTAAAGGATTTCGCTTTCTTAGTTTTTCAATATTTTACAATTTTAGGTCTTTGCTTGAAGTTTAATAGCTTTAATCCTAATTTGGAGATAACACTAGACGACAAAATTACGTTTTTTCCTCTCCCACAAACAAATTAATACTTTTTTTAAATGATTAAGATGTTCCTAAATTCGAATGTTGCACTTAAATATTTCTATCTCGTGAGGTTTTTAAAAAATGCTCCTCTAAAAATGCGAATAACAATCTTTCTTCTTTTAGATTCAATTTAAATCATTTTAGTATCTTACTTAGTTTCTAGAAACTCTCAAGATGAAATTTTTAGGATGCCTTCCATTTCATGCTTTTATAGTTTTTAAAAATACGTAAAATCTTCCTATAGGAAGTTATTGTAATGGGTCCGATTTGTCAAATTCAAAATTTTGACTTTTCTTGACGTTTCAAGGTCCTTGGAGTTGAAATAAAAGATTTTTAGAAAGAGTCTGTACGTTCGAGAAGTTTTTTTTGTCGTCCATACTTTAAGAGCCAGAAGAGATATCGATTTCAAATAAATAAAAGAAAGGCCTTTTTTGAGAAAAAAAATGCGTGGGTGGTTTTTTTACCATAGCAGTTTAAAAAAGGAGAACATTTTGGTTAACCCCAAATATCTTACGAACCAATGCCCCTAGAGACTTGAATTAAATTTTATATAATATATTGTAACATGATACCAAACAAGTATATTTTTGGAAAAAAATCCAATTAACGGTTTTCATTATAAATCAAAAAAAAAAAACTGAAAAAAAAAAAAATTGTCACCTCGAAAATTTTACGAATACAAAATGATTTTATCTCCAAAACAGTTTTGAGCAACAAAAATAACGTTTTCGATATCTGGTAAGATTTTAAATAAAAAATCAATTTGACAGTTTTTTTAATAAAAAATAAAAACCTACAAAAAAATTACTCAAAGTTGGTAAAAATTAATTTTCGACTCAAATATCTTTTCAAAACTTTAAGATATTGGCTTTAAACTACTTTCGTCTTTTGAAAAGTATTGTTGATAATAATCAGTGAAATTTTTAGGAAAATCAAGTTAACAGTTTTTTTTGCAAAAAATAAAAATCTAAACAAAAAAACTAATAAAAGTTGGTAAAAATTCATTTCCGACTCAAATATCTTCTCAAAACTTTCACATATAGCCAATATGTGAAAGTTTTTTCAAACTACTTTTATCTTTTAAAAATATTGTTTTCAACATTCTGAAAAATTTTGAGAAAAATGGAATTGACAGATTTTTTACAAAAAAATAAAAACCTAAACAAAAAAATTAATAAAAGTTGATAAAAATTGATTTTCGATTCAAATATCTTTTCAAAACTTAAAGATATTGACTTTTAACTACCTTTATCTTTTTTAAAATATTGTTGTCAACATTCAGTTAAATTTTGAGAAAAATCTAATTGACAATTTTCTTACAAGAATTAAAAACCTAAACAACACTAAAACTTGTTAAAAATTTACTTTCCACTCAAATAGTTTTTCAAAAATTAAAAATATTGTCTTGAAACTTTTTTATTTCACAGAAAATATTGTTTTCGATATTCAGTAGTTTTTTTTATAAAACTCCAACAGTCCGTTTCTTCATAAAAAAATAAAATCTACAAAAACTTTGGTAAAAGTTGATGTTCGGTTCTTGATATCTCTCAAATTAATTTCATTCACCCAATTTATAAAAATTTAAGAAACGCTACTAAAATATGTAAAAAAATGTTTTCGAATAAAAATCTATATAAAACTAGATTTTCAAGCTAAACAATATGAAAAATATTGTTGGTAATTTAAAAATTTTGAAGAATAATTCAACTGACAACTTTTTTTACCCAACACGAAAACCTACAAACTTTTAAGCAAGACAAATTGACAGACGGAATGGGAAGTTATCAGTGTGGGTCGCACCTCAGCCTCTTTTCAGTGCTGATTTTGAATCCAAACTTTTATTCCAACTTTTTGCTCAACTTAAAAAAAAAAACTGTTTCTATTTCTAAAGCTTGATATAATACAATTGCTAAGACAACAGATTCTTTACAAGAGGAAAGCTTACTTTTAAACCGTTTTGTCTTTTTTGTTGAAACCCATTTTAACATAAATGGTTTAGCGTTACTTCAACATTTTTGTTAAACAAGTAATATCTTCCAACTTATGAAAATGTTTCGAATACTATACCTTCATGACTCAAAAAGCCTTATTTTTTCGAATATCAAAAATGTATATATTAAAAACCTCACGTGATACTTTAATTACAATTCTGAAAATCGGGATTCTAATTAAGGTCACCAAAAACCGTTGGAAAAGTGAAATTTTATTTCCAGTAAGAAAACCTTATTGACCAGTGTAATAGGTCCTAATTTAGTTTAAATATTTTTCTTACTTAATTAGGCACAAATATTTAAACAAACAAAAAATGACATTTTAAAAAGATGAAGACATTCATATTACATTTATTTTTTGAAGTTCTAATTAAATAAAATTAGAGAAATATTTAAAAGTACGTCATATAGGTGTTCAAGAAAATGTTCTCCTTTTTTCAACAAATCGTTTATTTCATAAATTGTGAAAAAAGTAGCACCCTGCATTTGTTAAAACGAATATTCAAATATTAAAGGCTTGCTTAAATTTTAAACGGACAAAGTTCCAAAATAAATTGAAAACTGGAACCATTAATACAATATAATGCATCCAATTTTAATGATAGAAACTATTAACTTACACTTTATGAAACTGTCAATGTCCACAACATTTAACAGTACGCGGCTAATGTTTATGACTTTTTGGCAAATCCATGGTTAGAAATTCCCTTTTGCCTTGTGGTCTGAAATTTAATCCGAGACCGGAATCAATCTTAAAAATAGGCCTGAACTGATTTCTAATATCCTAGATCCCCAAAGTTGGGGGTCTATAAAGTCGAATCGGACGTTGATTTGACATTTGTCAAAAATTAACTTAGTATATTTTATTAAAAAGAAACATCCATAAAGACACCTAAATTTGAAAATGTAGTTATTTTTTGTAACTTAAATTGGTGAAATTAACATAGGACTCTTAGCAGTGTGAATTTTTAAGTATTTGAAAATAATAAAGAACTGTCATAGTTTGACATTTGACAAGTAAAAATGGAACAACACGCTGTTTTAAAATGCATTAAAAGTGTTAAAATTAATTACGAAAATTATAAAAAATTGGTCGATTTATTTTTAAGGAGATGATCAAAATTTGCTTTGGACTTTTTTATTAAGTCAATCGCAATGTTTCACACTCGATTCCAGACCTTCAGATAAACTTTTAACTTCTATTTCTACGTATGTATTTCTAATGCAAAATTATTGCATTTATCAAAATCGATTAAGAGGTACAAGTCCGTTTTAAAAAATTACCTCTTTTATTCAAAACAATGAATGAAAATTATATTAATAACAAAATTTAACTGATTTTTGATTAAATGTCTTATTTTTGCGTGGTTCAATTAAGCTTGACAAAAAAATCTTTTTATTGATATCTACTATCTCTGCTAAATGGTAATTGATTTAATATTGAGTGGAATTTTTGTTCGTTTTCTATTGAATTTTAATTAAAATAATTTGTTTTGCCACCTAAATACCGCCAAATTAGTCAATTTTCAGAAATCTCATTGAATCTACCGCAAATTTTGGAGAAGTGCCGAAAAGATCGATGATAATTTTTTTTTTTATTTTGAAGTGATTTGAAAAAATCATGATTGCCAAATAATATTTTTCCTTTATGAATTTTAAGATTGCGATAAAAAGATTAAGAAATCGATATTCATATGAGAAGTGAATTGTGTTACAATTTTTTTTAACTTGGAATCTCAAGCGGTTAAAAATTGGGAAATAATTTCAATTGCCAAAAAGAAGCAACGTTTGAAAAGTAGATTTTATTTTTACTTTATATCTGATGAATTCAGAGTTAGGTTCAATTGTATTTATGACACTTTTCAAGCTTTTAAAAATTATTTTTTTATGAGCTTCATCTATAGAAATCAATTGTTTTTATTTTAAATCATGTGCTATTTTAATCTATAATTTCTTTTGGAAAAATTTTGTGAATTCAAAGGACTTTCAATTGATTTCTGGAAATTTCTAACAATTTTCTTCCAAAACATCCTCCACCACCTGAATAAATAAATTTGGTAATTTCAAAAACTTCCTGTAGTAGTACCCGTGGCATGATGGTTAGTGCAATGGACTGTTATACCAGAGGTCTTGGGTTCGATCTTTGCCTATGCCATCTGAAGTTTTTTCCACTGTCTCTTACGAGGAATTGACAAATTCTCCAAGAGTAATTCCTGTCACGAAAAGTGCTTTTTCAAATTAGCCGCTTAAAACCGGCT
Organism: Eupeodes corollae; assembly: GCF_945859685.1. NCBI lineage: Eukaryota > Metazoa > Arthropoda > Insecta > Diptera > Syrphidae > Eupeodes > Eupeodes corollae. Next base: position 23,873,116 of record NC_079148.1, on the reverse strand, counting down.
TAAAAACTGTAGGTCCCCTCCATTCCTGACACCATTACTCGCACACATGAATGGTTGACAGTTGTAAGTCACTAGGCCCTAGTTCTCAACGGACTGTTGCGCCACCCAATTTATTTTTTAACCCTTATCCTGCGCGATAATTATCGTATTCCAAAGGGACCTACAATTGTATGCTAAATTTATAAAACTTCTAAAACGAGAAGAATTTTTCAAACAATTCTTGAAGAATTTGTTAATTGTTCGAATATGGAAAAACTTGAGAAAAAAAACATACATATAAGTTCTCAGTCAGGATTTAACATTGACTTAAATGGGATCAGGCTTCTAACTGCTAACCGTAATGGTTCTAGATCAAAAAGATATCTTCAAAAACTATTTCAGTTTTAAGCGAAATAAGCTTGGACTAAGTTAACAGTCAAAGAACCGTAGATACTGAGTCAGCCATCTCATGACCACTTACCAAGGCCGAGAATCAATAAGGTCGATGATTTCTCCTGGATCTTTTCTGAAATAAAAGTCAATCTTAAAATTATTTTTCCATCGTAAACAAACTTCTTAAAAGAAAGAAATTTAATGAATCAATTGCGTACATGTTTCTTGAAGTTACTGCTTTATACAGGATCAATCCAGGAATCATCCATAAATGATTCAGATCATACAACAGACCATTTTTACCATCAGTTTCAGTATACGATTCTTTGACATGCAAACAACTCAAGAAAACCAAAAATACAAAACAAAATATGATTCATAAAATTATTTGTCTGTTATTTTATGATTGTGAAATAATTTTGTTTTGCTGATTAAGGAAATTAAGACAGAGTTCACACAATTGTGTGAAAACTTACTTAAATAAAAATGATATAAAGTAAGAGTAGTTAATCAAGCCATATTTATTTATACGCGAGTATATGCCCCAAAACGTGCTTCAAAACATGCGGAATAAACAACCTACAAGGTCGTCAGCATACCATACGTTTAAATTGTTGGTCGAAGTCGTTGTTGTTGTTGTTCTGTATAGCCGCTTGTTCTTTTGGTCTTCTTGTAGATAGATATTTATATGTATCTACATCACAATATCTGATACTCTAACAGATCTAGATACTTATGCATGCATTAAACAATCTTAATGTTTATAAAAGTTATAACCAATCTAATGTATCTATAACAACGCAAAAAACTTGCGCCGTGCGGGCGTAAAAACAAAAAGCTAACCGCATTTCATTTATAAATTTGGTATAGCTGGATTGACGCTTGCCGGTCGTGGCTGTAAGTTTCCTGAAACAAAGAACGAACAAAAACAATCAACCAAACAATATATTGAACCACTTTTGAAATTTTATAAAGTTCTTTTGAAAGAAATAAGTTTGACTCTGAAGCGAGTTCCAACGACGACGAAGCCTGCGGTTATTTTCAAAAGCTTGTTTTTATTCATATATACAGAGAGGTATTATAATGGGTGTTATATTTTGCCGCATAGCAGTCAGACTCTTATATTGCCATATACTACATAAATTTAAATTAAAAAATCGTGAGGAATGGTCATATTCGAATCAAAAGATCATTAATAAAAACCGCACAGTCAATCATAATTTTTTGTCAGTTTTTTGTTTGTTTTAAAGAATGTCAAAAATATTTATGAGAAAACATGCAATAAACAATCTGATGAAACGCGATTTTAATAGTTAGCGATGCGATTGCCAAATTATTCTTCTACTTTAAAGATACATAGATGAATTTTTGTATTTTATTGTTTTTCTGATGATTAACGATGAATGGAATAAAGAACTATAAAACTATAAGTTGTTAATTTATTGAACACTAAAGTTGTTTTATATGCGTACCTAAATTGTTTTGAGAAGGTTATGCATGGTTTTCGTAAAGTTTATAGTGCAATCCAAACCAAACCAGTATTAAAATTAAGGTACGCATTCATAGCGTCTAGAAGAATTATATATTGAACGTGTCAATTGAAGGTTCACCAGTTAAGAATAGAAGCATTAAAAACAAAAGACACATAAACTTCTTTTTTTTTTAACTTACGGAAGTTACGTTTTTTCAACAGATAACTATTTTGGGTTTATGCCCAAAAGATACAATATCTTTCTTAAGCAAGGTCAAAAACCACAAAACTGTCAAATTAAAGTTATTAATTTTTCTTTTGATTTATCATTATAATAATTTTTTTAATCATGTGTTGAAATCGTCTACATATATGGCTAATTGGATGGAATGGTTGGAGTGCTTCCGAGACGAACGATTTTCCATTTAAATTGTGTTAAAACACAAGAATGCGATGGTATCAAGTTTGTTATTTGAGTTTGAGTGTGTTTTTGTTTTTTTTTCTTTTTGAAACAACATTATGGCCATTGACTTATGAAGCTCTACGTTTACCTATATCAGTTAAAAGATACGATAATGCATGATTAATATATTTTTGGATTTCTATGAATTGATTGAGTAAAGTGTACTTTTTTAAGTAGCTACCTATATTGCATTTAAGTAGGCATATCAAAGTTAAATTGACTTTAATTAGTGTTATTTTGGAAAGTCCCAGATTAAACAGACTCAAGTGTGTCTCTTGTCGGAAAAGATATGAAATAAACTATCTATAGCGCCATCAGCTGTAACTAATTCATTGAGAATTATATTGTCAAACATTTATATAAAATTTGCACTCAATTTTATAATTTCTTATATTGTATTCAACAAATAGCATTTTTATGCACATTATAATACAAAATATTCCAACATTGAAAGCAGTTTTGAGTTTTTGTTTTGGGATACATTTTTTAAGCTTTGATTTTCCACATCGAAGATATTACAGATTGAGTTTTCTAAATGATCCAAAATTGAAAATCATATTTTTCAGTAGTGAATTTCAATAAAATAGCTGTAATTTGTATCTAATTTGGGGATTGTTTTAAATTTAAAAACAACACAGCTGATCCAACAAATTATTTTACAATTATTTATGTAATTGGCGGTAAGTTTGAAAGACACTTCATATGAACAGGTGAATATTTCCTTTATTTGAATTAGAAGAAGGAGCTATTTGAATCGAGCTTCATTAAATACATACTCATATCTATATACATATATATGTACATACATTTTCGATTGATATTGTATCAGTTGTTTTTAACATGGAATGGCAAAAACTTAATTATCTCTCCAAAAATAGTTCGATCAAATTAAATCCCTGTAATGTACTAAATTTTATTTCGTTTATGAATTCCATACATTTTTCATTTTTATTTTAAATTTTGGAATTAAGGTTTTTTCCTAATTCAAAATTAACTCTGGATTCTATGTGACACAATTTTGATACTAGACAATTTACACTGAGAAAGTATAAGAGATGTTTATGGCAATTGTTTTCTTATTTTCTGTTTTAAATAAAATTGAAGTTTTTTTTTAATTTACATATGTAGGTAGTTTTATAAATAAAAAGTAAAATTGACGTTCAGCCCAAAGATCTTTAAAAAAAAATCATAAAAAAAACACTTGACTTTCTTGAGTTCGACCATTTTTTATTTGTTTTTATTCTTTGGGTTTTAAAATTACCCGTGTTTTGTTGAAACATCTATCAATAGTATAGTCGGATCTTAAGTAAGAATTATTGTTAAACTTTAATAAGAAAAAATTAAGAATTTATGTATCTATCTATTTATCTGGTCGGATTTTACACGAATAACAAAAATAATATCCGTAGTATGAATACTACCGATAAAAGTTAAAGTAGAATCTTAATACGGATGGGTTTTTGACATTTATGGATCTTATGTGATTTTGTTCTCAAATGTTGGTACGATTGATATTGCATTCGTATCTCGATGGCAGTGTTCGTTGAGTAGTTGTGCATTTGCAATCATGTGTTTTCCATTGGCGAAAAAAAATCAATCTGATTTTATTTAGTTTTGTTAATAGAAATATACTTACTGGGCTTATTTTGCAAGAATAGAGAAGATAATTAAGTTTTGTTATGTTTCCACTTAAGGTTAATTTCAGTTTAGATTGGTGTTTCCACCGTTTCGATGTTTCTCATGAAGTGCAAGTGAGATAGTTTGATTCGTGTTAAACAATGAAGAACTGAATGGTTTAGCACCATTCAATTGCATACTACATATGCAATTTTTTAAAAAACGAAACTATATTTTTTGTACACAAACATGCAAATAAACAGACCATAATACATTATCTGTAAAGCCAACTCCTCCACACAGGTTTTTCTTCACAAATTTTGAATCGACTCCGATCCCCGACCGGAATCGAGTCAAATCAAGCTCATTTCAACTCGATTCAGTTATATAAAGAATTGAGACGAGCTTCAAGCTCGTTTCAATGCCACATGTTAATGTAGTAGTCAATGAACACCCCCAGTTCTTGAAGTTTTTATTTTATGTCAAATCTGCAATTGTTACATGAACTATTGTTATAGAATCTCAATTTCCTTACCATTTCTTCTTGAAAATTGTCCATTTTATTAGTGTTTTTATTAAAGTTAATTTTAACTTTTCACAGAACTTTCTTCTATTTGTGTGCTGTTTTTTTATTATTCCAACAGATATTCTTTGTACCAATTTTTAAGTACAAAAATCGGGCTACTGCCGATGCGTTTTTTGGGATTTTTTTAATATACTATTTATAGAATGCCAAAAATATAATTTATGTTGATTGTGATAAAAGGATATGTATATTTAATTTCAGTTAAATTTTACTACCAATAGTGTATTTTATATATTTTTCTTCTCTTTCAAACATTTTTCATTTTAACTGAAAAGGTAGTACAACTACACCATTTTATTACCACACGAATTGTATGCCTTTATTTGTTAATGTAAGTGGATTTTAAAGATTAAATTATAAACTTCATTTGAAAATATTGACATATGTATTAAAAATACTTAGCAAAAATAAAAACAAATTTACTCATATGCATTTTCAAAGAAAGTACTCGTATGGTCACAAACCTGATGCTTCTATTCTCATATTTTGGTTTCAATATCAAATATTCTTAAAATTTTGTTTAGTGTTTTTTTTTTCTGAATGTACAACAAAATTGAATAAAATTCTATTTAAAAGCAAAATAATAACCTATGTATAAATCCATTTCCAGTAAATTTTGAATATTTTATTTTGCATTGGCTTATTTTTCAAAAACATCACATTAAAATTAAATTAAGAATTTAGAATTTAAAAGTGACTAATATACACAGAAACTAGTAAGTTTAGTTATGTAGGTTTAAGGTAAGCCGATATAAATCAACATTGCATGTACTTTTGTCGTTAAAAATTAAAATCCAATACTAGTTATTAAAATTTGTACTTAGGTCAACATTTCTATATACACAAACAATTAAATAGCTATTTTATATGGTCATATTCAATAATATTGTTATACTAGCTGACTTGGTAGACGTTGTTCAACATTACTCTTTTACACCCTCCTAACTCAAATATGGATAAGGCTTTAAGAGATGCTAAGAAATATTTTTTTTTAATAAGTTTGATCAATTAAATTTAGTATTTTAAACTTTTTTTTATATAAACTTACATCCCTTCTTTCCAAGGTCATGGAAACGCTGATCAATTTTCAGCTTAAAAAATATCTTGAAGAACGAAAGCTTCTTAATGACCGGCAGTATGGCTTTCGTTGCAATAGGTCACCTGGTGATCTCATGTTTTATCTCACCGAACAGTGGAACAAATTTTTGGAGAAAGTAAGATTATTGCACTTGATATTTTTAAGGTATTAATAGAGTTTGGCATCAAGCTCTCTTATCAAAAATGCGTGCTTTTGTTATCGATAAATCTCTTCCTTGTTGGGTTAGAAATTGCCTTTTGGATCGTTCAATTCAACCGGACGGGTTCAAATCTGATATTCACAAAATAAACGTTGGTGTGCCCTAGGGCTTCGTTTTGTCTCCGACGCTCTTCCTCATTTTTATAAATGATCTTTTGTCTGAAACATCTAACCCACTAAATTTTTTTCATGGATGACAGTACCCTCAGCTTTTCATATTCGTTTTAAGATTCTCATCCTTGTTCTTCGGATGTGGATGTGGACTATCAACGGCAGCGTATGATAAGCTCATTAAATTCTGATCTTGACAGCATTGTTCATTGGGGAATCAAAAACCGTGTACGTCTACGGTCGCAAGAATAGGTATGTGCATTACAAACTACTTATTGTGGAGTGATCACATTTTTGACATCGCCAAAAATGCTGTTAAGTGGTTGGGTTTTCTCCAACGAAGCAAGAAGTTTTTTAAACCTTCTGATCTGGCTATAATTTATAAAGCCTATATTCGTCCAAAACTTGAGAACAATTCTCATATTTGGGCAGGTGGTCCTATAACCCACTTGAGTCTATTGGACAGAATTCAAAAGAGAGCTCTACAAATGATAGGCGACCGTTGTCTAACTGAAACTTAGAAACCGTAATACTCGTTCTTTTAGGAATGACCATCAGTTTACCCTTGAGCCCAATTTCGGTCGTACTGTAAAGTACAGAGATCCTTTTTTTAGTCGCACTACACGAATATGGAATGCTTTATCAGACTCAATATTTCCCGCTCATTGCAATGTCACATTTCAAATCCTATCTTCCCTTCCTAATTACTCGCACTGTGTATAATCATTATAAGGGTATTTATATCCCCTTGAGTGCGCGTACAATATAAAAAAAGTCAGTCGAATTTTTCTAAAAGTGTTACGAAATTTTTTAAATAGTATTTTACATAATTTTAAATAATTTTTAAGTCAATATATTTTCTCGATCTTAAGATATTTAAGTCAAAATCATATTTTAGTAATTTTTAGTTCTTTTTTATTTTTTGTAAAAAAAAACTTTTTAGTTTTTACAAAAAAGTTTTTACTTTCGACATATTATGGGAACTATATGGCACCTTTAGAATTCGTAAGAATTTTCGAACTCGGGATCTTATTCGAACATGACATTACAATGGTACAGGAGTCGAAAAAAGTGGATCCCCGATTCCGTCCGCCCGTCTGTCTGTCCTTGACCCAAAGCATTGGGTTGATTGACTTTAAATTTGAAAATATGCGTTTTTTTCATTTTTTAAAGACTAAAAATAATAAATACAAATTTTTTGGTCAAAAATCGAAAATTCGAATTTTCTCCAAAACAAACCCATAGATTTTTTTAATTTTCGACAATTTTTTTTCTTAGTTTAATTTCTTTCAATACAAACATGTTTTGTTTGGTCCATAAGGGTCCCCCAATAGAAAGCTACATACATTGTTTTCAAGTTTTCTCAGGAACTTATCAATAGCTTTCAATAATTTTTAACTTCCCATAGGACGTTATTGTAAGGGGCCCGATTTGTCAAATTGAACATTTTGACATTTCTCGACGTTTTAAGGTCTTTAGAGTCGTCGTCCATAGCTCAAGAACCAGTGGTTTTTTTACCATAGCAGTTTAAAATTTTTGTTAACCCTAAATATCTTAAAGTTAGTAAAAATTGAATATTGACTCAAATATCTTTTAAAAACTTTGAGATATGGCTTTCAACTAATTTGAACTTAAGAAAAATATTGTTTTCAACATCTAGTAAAATTTTGAGAAAAGTCGAATTGACAGTTTTTTTTAATAAAAATTGACTTCCGACTTAATTAGCTTTTCAAAAATTAAATAAATTATTGTTTTTGATATTCAGTAGTTTTTTTTAATAAAAATCCAGTCCATTTTTTCATAAAAAAATACAATCTACAAGAGATAGAACGCAAATTTGGTAAAAATTGATGTTCTTGATATCTTTCAAATTAATTTCATTCAAACAATTTGTAAAAATTTAAGTAGTGCTGCTTAAATTGGTAAACATTTGTTTTCGACTAAAAATTTATTCAACAAAACTAGATTTTCAAACTAAACTCTTTCTTTATATGAAAAATGTTGTCAATAATTTTAATTTTTTTAAGAATAATTCAACTAACAACTTTTTTAACCCAACACGAAAACCTACAAATTTTTAAGCAAGACAAATCGACAGACAGGATGGGAAGTTATCAGTGTGGGTCGCATCCCAGCCTCTTTTTAAATATAAAATATTGATATCTTTTTTACTTTTTTACAGAATTGATACATAAAACGTGTATCAATAAGTTCTAAATAACTGCATACCAAAAATGTATATTTTAAAACTAAAATTGAAACATCGTTTACAACCGATTGAATGTAAACAGTAGCTGCTAGAATTTAAATTCTTATAAGAAACCAAAAATATGAAAAACTACACGATTCGAGTGCAACGTTTTTGTTTGTCAATATTTAAATTTGCAATAAAACATGTTCCTATACTTTCAGTTTATGGTCTTAAATTTTTAGCACGTATTTATTGTTTTCATGATATCTACAAAAATCCGTACTCTTGATAAAAATCTTTTTAAACAAAAATCTAAGGTAAATCACAATTAAACAATAGAGTTCAAGAATTTATGTAATTATTATTTTCTCACACCACTGCAATGTCTCTCCATAACCAATTCAACTGTTCAAACAGTACCTACATGTTACATGCATTTAATTCTTATACTAATACTACCTGCATCATTTGTAATTTTATAATCCAAGGAAAAACTGATATAATAATTATTAAACAAAAATTTATATTTATTTCTCGAGAAACAAGGTTCCTTTCTCACAATACTTATGAGAAATTTACATAATGTTGTGTGCACATAGATATTGCGCGATGCAAGGAAATAAACTTGTAAAATAATTATAATTATATTGCAATATAATTATTCGAATGAAAAACAAAATACATAAATATTTGTTTAATAAATAAAACTTTTTAATGTTTTGTTAAATTAAATGAAAAACAATCTTAAGGGTGTGTTGATCTATTCAACATTCTCGTGGTGCTGATTTCCATTTAACAACAAGAGCAGTTCAGTGGTAAACCAACTTAAGTTGAACTCTTTTCAATTCAAGAGATATCGTCGATCATCGATCGTCGATCGTCGATCGTCGCCGTCGTTGTTGGTAGAATGGTCAGTCGGCCATATTAACGACAACGATTTGTGTAGGTAAAATACATTTGTAATTCTCGCCTTTTGGCAGCTTAGGTTTACAGCTATGAGTCTGAGATTCCGGAAATTTACTACAAATATCCAGATAAAAGCGGTTAAAAGTTATGCAGAAGTTTTCAGCTTAATTTGTTACATTCGAACATACTAGAACTTATATACGATTTCATACGGAGTTTTTATAAGAACTCACATCTGGAAAATATATAAAACAGAAATAAAATTAATTGAAGGAACCATAACTTCAGCCTGCAAAGATCTGTTGTGCATCTCAGACTACAATCCTGGAGATGCCTGACTTCTTCGGAAATAAGTTGGGGGACACATAAAATCGGACATGAGTATAGAGACGATATAAAAAAATAGAAAAGTTACAATCTAGATATGGGAGTATCTTTAAATATATGAAAAGACAGACGAAAAGAAAAAATAGTTGTGGTCAAATGGCAAATTCCGGTTCTTCTTCTATGCGTGTTGTAGATACTTTTTCTAGCATGCGTTATACTCGTAGATAGGTACTAGACTAAAGATGCTAAAAATAAATCCAACATCGCAATTGAACGAACAAACGTTCTGTCGGTCGACTTGACGTCCGTTGTCGTCCACCACGACTGTAATCATCGCTAGCTTAGCCTAGCCTAGTCTAATCTAGCCGATATGTGCGTCGTCGTTTTCGTATCGGTTGTCTGAAATGTTTGCTAGGTTATAAGCAGTTAGCATGGATGATGGTGGTTAATTTAAGAAAAGCACGTTGGTATAAATTGTATATATTTTTGCTAACAAACATGTTGTTGTGGAATTTTTATTCTTAGGTTGTTTTCAATTCCAAATATAGATAATCACTGCACTGAGACCAAGGACTTATTTAACTAGTCTCGCGCAGACGACTTAAGACGAAGAAAACGACGAACGTCGACGACGACGGTATAGCGACAACATCGACCATGATGACGATGATGGTGGCGTCGTCGTCGCTGTCGGTGTTGCTGATGGTTGTTGGTTTTGTTGCGTCTGTCGTGTCGTTATGTCGTCGTTGGGCCGTTCTCATCCGTCCACCACCAGCGCCGAGCCAGATTGGTTACCGACCGGGCATGTTCAACTGCAATATTATACTATACTGGCTCTAGTCAGGGTATAGGTAGGTTGGTAAGGTAGGTAACTTCTTTAATGCAAGACATGCAAGAAGAAAGCAGGTTTTCTGCATGCACTGCACTGCAGCGTACTTACCAATTATTAATATCGGTGTCAGGAAAATCCAGCTGGATGCATGGAGGTTCGAAATCAGAACCAGTTGGTCTTTGGTTTTTAATGTATACAAAAATAATAAACAAAACAAAAAATATAAATAAATGAAAACATAGAGAAAGAGAATGAAAAAGAGGCACTCCCAACCCTTCCACTCCAACCATATTTAAATTGGAAAGATACATTTGCAAACACAATTTTATTGCATGTCCTGAGAACATACAGATGCAGTATAGAAATAAATTTTATATTATTTTTAGATTTATGTATTTTTTACAAAATTGTAGTTAAACTTTAATATGTAACAAGATATAGGCGTAGGGGATCAATAAATAATATTTAAGTTGTGAGCAACTAATTTAAACTTGAACCCTGGAAGGCTAAGTTAAGTTTTATGATCCAAATCATCATAATACGTAACTCATTGGTTTAATGGTTTTAATTATTTATAAGCATAAATAAAAGTTAAGGCAATACAATCCTTTATGATTTTATGGGTTCAATAGTTTTTTAAGGTCGTTAAAATATTTGTAAAGAAAAACTGAGATGACATAATTTAAGGTGTCAAAGTGTTTAGCCCCAAAACTTTTACGATTCCTGAAAAAAAAAAACTTTTACCAAATAACTTCGTTAGTGAAAGATCTCATACAATTTTGCAATACTACGGATTTCTTGATACGATTCTTCGGGATTCGTAAAATTTTCCGATTAGCATGAAATTTGTAATAGACAAGAATGGCATAGAATAGGTTTTTCCAGTGCAACAGTCCACCATCTTGGAAAAAATCATTTAAGAGTCTTACTACATTTTGGGCAGAGTTTACACTTTGATTGAATTTTTGACGTGACGCGTTTTGACATTTTATTATTTAAAACATATTTAGTTGTGTGGCTAACTTTCTTGACTCCTTCAAACTATCAAGTAGGGGAGATACAATTTGAAAACTTCAAAATTAGAAGTCTGAAGAAAATCCAATGTGAACCTTTTAAAATATGTCATTTCCACTAGAAAACGATATGAGCCAAATACTATTACAGAATTATTTCCTTCTCATGAAATTTTAAATGAACATATATTCAACTTTAAAAGTTTTCAATCGATTATGGAGCATTGGCATATATGTACCCTATCTTTGACTAGGCTTCACAGAAAAAAATCTTTTCCCTGTATCACAAGATTTCAGTAGTCATTTTTGTACCTAATAGCGAAGTTTTTGAATGTCAAAAAAGACTTCTTCAAAAGTAACAGCTGCCCAAGTAGTGGATAGCTGTCACTTTTATAAAAATGGTCGATTTCAATTGTCAAATTAATAAAAGAAACGGAAATTGATTTGTTTCGTTTCTTGGTCAAATTTTGTAGTGAATTTTTTGATTGATTAAATTTAATTCGAATATTATCAATTAAAAAACTACTTTTCCCAAAAGAAAATGACATTTTTTATGATTAGGTACAAAATGTACAAATCTTGTAAAACTTGGTTTCATCACATTTCTTTAAAATCGTACTTTACAGAATTTTTAGAAAGATGGACACAAGACAAATCAGAATAATATTTATTTTTTAAACTACCCAAAAAGTCAATTTCTTAAGGTGTTAAGATAACATTCTCTGTAATTTCAAGTCATGTGAGAATTTCTTTACAAAGCTCTATTTCCGACATTCAAAAACTTCGCTATTAGGTACAAAAATGACTACTGAAATCTTGTGATACAGGGAAAAGATTTTTTTCTGTGAAGCCTAGTCAAAGATAGGGTACATATATGCCAATGCTCCATAATCGATTGAAGACTTTTAAAGTTGAATATACATATGTTCATTTAAAATTTCATGAGAAGGAAATAATTCTGTAATAGTATTTGGCTCATATCATTGATGACTTATTATTATTTAACCCACGACATTCTTATGAGACAAAATTTGTAATTGTAGATCTTCTTTGTGAAATAGATTTTAACTAGGTTTTTTTTAGCGTTTAAAGTCTATTGTTCTATTAAGAATAACTTAAAATAATTACCTCAAACGGAGTTCCTTATTATAATTTAATGTAAAGAAAATTGACAAAAAGGGTTCTACTTTACTTTGAACCTGACATTCAATGTCTAACTTTAAAAAACCTCTAGCATAATATTATTTCAATTCTTTTTTTATTTAATTTTGTTTTAATCTGATGTTCCACAAGGCAGAATATTAGATCCTCTTCTTTTTTCTTCTTCTTTCTCTAATTCAGTTGAATAAATTGTGGTTACAAAATATTTGTTCTGTTCAATTTATTTTTGTATGTAAGCAAGACCTTAATTATCTGATTATAGGGCCTTAACCGTTTTGATTTTAATCTTGACAAATCCAAATTGAAAGTCTATTTTCAGTTACAAAGCTACTAAGGTTTTCATTCTAGATTAACCTAAATATACAATTTTATTCAAGAAGATCTTTTATCGTAAGCCAATAATAAAATCTGGCACCAGTAGTCTTATTGTTCATAAACAAAAGTAAACTATATAAATCTCTAAATATTTACGAAACAAAGTTATTTATCTTATTATTTTAATAACTGTTATGAGGTTAGAATATACGAGTCATAAAGGTTCACATTAATAAAAAAACAAGTCCCAAATAACTGCCAACTGCTAACTGGTGATGATGCAGTCCTTCAGAGAACCTCAAAAACTTAATCTTGAGTAAAGTTATTAAATAATAATTATTAACGCCACAAGTAGGCGCCTATATGAATCCAGATAATATATATAGGTAACTTGTGTATATCTGTTTAAACACACACTGCTCAAATAGATGTAGGTCATGGTGGCTTTTATTTTCATTAAAAATTCAAAAAAAAACGTTTAAATAAAAAACGACTTAAAAAACAGCAAGCACATCACTAACCTTGATAATTTCTCTGAACGAGTACAAATAAGCTACTGTCAAAATCTCCTTGATGATGCAAAAGCAAACAGAACAAAATATTTACATCCACTTGGATTTATTAAGTACACTCTCTGGCGGGTCCATCTATAAATCTGTCGCAGAAAATCAGAAATTTTTACTCTCAAATATTTAAACACATGATCTGCAAAATAAATCCCAACCGATAACACGGTTGATTATACCGAGTATTATATCAAAAAAGTAAATTCCAGTGAAAAGTTTCACCACTTCTTAATTGGCAGAAAGGAAATTGAACCATCCATCATATACATACAAAAGAGCAAAGCTAAATTTTGCACCTTCATTTTTATGCTCGTAAATCACTGCAAGACTCGAGCTTAACACTTCAGTTTTACCTGGATTGATAACAGCGCTGCTATTTATGATGTAGTACAGCATTTTTGTGGAGAGTGAATTACAGTCTGTGCTGTGGATTTATGACCCACGTATAATGTTTTTTTTTCTTGTGTTTCCAACTTTATTGTTCGCAGAAAGATAAGAACTTGAGCTCGTCAAGTTTGGAATTTGAAAACAACAACAAATAAAAACTCGAAAATTATATTCAAAATACTCGTTCGATGTATGTACATACATTCGGAGAGGATTCGGTTTGTGCCATGTGAGTTGAATATGGTGAAATATATTTTTATCTGACACTGACAGGTAGCAGGTAGATCTTGATCAAACACTTCTCAATAGTATAAATTTTAATTGCAGCCAGCGCCACTGCAACTTGTGATTTTTAAAAGTGCTGCTGTTATGTACAATGTACATCTCATATAGTAGGTTTTTTTTGTTGCAATTATTTAAATATTTATTATCCCGTGACAATTAAATAAGAATTATATTTAACATTGTCCAATGCATAATGTCTTCGTGACAGCTTCAACAGTAGCAGCTGGCTGTCAAAGTCAGTTTACTTCAAACACGAGTTGATGCTGTTTGTAAATTATAGTAAAGTTGATTGGAGCTTTTTATTTTTGGTGTTGTTGTACAACTGTCATGATGGGTTTCTCTGGTACATGTATGAAAGTTTATAATATTTACAGACATACATATGTATATACGTCAGTATATTGACCATTATGATAATTATAATTATTATTTTTATTACATTAAGAATCGTATAGATTTTATTATACTACCTCAATGATGTTTCCGTGCAATTTTGGGCTGAATTCAATCACTTAATCAAAACAAAATTGATTTTTTTATATCACATCTAATACTAATAGGTAAACGGGCTGGTAGGTAAGAAAAAAAAATGCTATTAGATAGCTAAAGGAAAAAGATTTAATTAAAAATTCAAGACACTTGCTATCAATTAAAAAATTAAGAAAAAAGACTTTAGACATCCATGTGAAGTAAAAGTGAGAGCATCATTAAATCTTATCATATCTACACATTATTTTTTCTGTTGGGTTTAAGTGTAGGTGTTTAGGTGATTAGGAAATATTTTTAATTGAATTTTTGTATGATGCAAGTTGGAAACTACAATTAATTATTATTATATCATATTTAATCGATTTGTAGCTATATTTTTCTGTAAAAGATTAGTTATTGGGATAGTTTTTTCTTTTTGTGACGTATGTACACAAAATTTTATTGTTTTCAAATGGATTTTTTCTCTGTTTTTTAATGTTTTTTCCTAGTTTTAATATCACTATAACACACATTTTCTTGACAATCATATTAGTAAAAATAAGCTGTTTTTCAACTTTCAATTAGAAGTTATTGTAATCAGACCACACTACAGAATTGATACACATTTTCAAAAAAACCTGTCATCTTAAATATTTTAAGAATGAAACATGATATTACTTTTTTAGTATTTGTATGTGATGAAAAATGCCATTTTTGACTAGGTTTGAATATTTTTCAGAAGAATCCAATCGAAAGTATAGAAATTTTCCAAAAAAAATCACTACATTTGTTCAATAATGTTGATGTTTCAAGTCCTTAAACAATACATTTTGCTTATTCCAGGAGTTCTAAAACTTTTTCGAATCCCGAAAAAAACTATTACCAAATACGTTCGTAGTGGAAGAACTCATACAATTTTGCATTATGAAAGAATTTCGTGATACAGTTTTTCGGAATTTTAAAATAAAAAGTTACCGATTACAATAGAATTCGTGATAGGCTTGAACAGCCATTAAAAGTAACCTTTAAGGCATAGTGTTTTGAATTTTAAGATAGCATTTCTCTTGTTTGATTTTATTTTACTATAGTCTTATTTTTAAACCCTGCTTTTAAATACTAATAAGTTATTAAAAAATGTTCATAAAAAGCATTTTATTTAAAACAAAGGAATTGTAACTATGAGGATCGATCTCTATTCTTAAAATATCGATTTACTCAACGTTAAAATAATATAGCCTTATTCTCTTATTTATCTGTTGAGAGTTTTTTTTTACAAATTTTTATTTATTTAACTCTAACAAGTACATTTGACTTTCATAGAATATCTTATAAGCTAAACTTAAATCTAATTAATTATATATTATTTACAAGCAGAGTCTTACATTCATTTCGACTTAAATGGAAATCTAATAAATCCTCAAATTGATTGAAACAGGAAGCAGCATTGCATATAGGATTATTCAAACCGTAATTAGTATTATGTCTTGGGATATAAAAGAAGTCGTTTTCTCTAGATCGTAGGAAACGCGCAGGAGCATAGATATTAAATAAAGACAGCAACTAAGGGCTATCAATGTGGTTACACAGAATGTCCCTGGCAAACATTGCGAAATAATAATCTCGTCTGTTTTGGAGTGGCTTTAATTGAATTAATTGGCATCTTATATTATAGCTAGGCATATCAGAATATGCAAGTAAGTTCTACGCAAAGCAAATTTTGTAAATCTTTTTTGAATACGTTCCAGCCGTAATGATCCTTTGTTGTAGTAGGGTGACCATATTGTACAGCAATATTCAAGATTCGACCGAACTAAGGATACGAACAGAGTCTTTAACGTGTAAGGGTCGCTAAATTCCTTAGAATTTCTAAATATAAAACCAAGCATAGCATTCGATTTTAAGATCAAAAAGTCCATATGCAAGGCGAAACTCAACTGAGAATTAAAAATAACCCCCAAATCCTTTTGCACCGTAACGCGATTAAGATCACTCTTAGAGATGTTATATGCAAACAAAATTGGATTTCTAGCTCGAGTAAATGACATCACCGAACATTTACGAATATTTAAATACAAGCAATTTATATCACACCAATTTGTAAGCCTGTCAATATCCAGTTGAAGTTGAGAACAATCAGACACAGTTTTAATTTGTCTAAAAATCTTAAAATCATCCGCAAAAAGTAATCCACTTGAATTTAAAATAAAATTAGGCAAATCATTGATAAATAAAAGAAACAAAAGAGGACCTAGATGGCTTCCTTGTGGAACACCCGAATGATTGAAAATCGTTTTCGAAAAATGCGAACCTAATTTCACATATTGATTACGGTTTTTTAAGTAACTCATTACCCAACTCAGTAAAGTAGCATGGAAACTCAAGCCCAATAATTTACGCTCTAAAATATGAAACTGAACACGATCAAAGGCCTTAGCAAAGTCTGTGTAGATAGCATCCACTTGAAAGCGTCGTTCCATACTGTGAAGACAGAAGTTGGTAAAAATTGCCAAATTTGTTACCGTAGACCTACCACTTACAAACCCATGTTGATCTTCGGATATAAGAGACCGAGTGACAGAATAGAGTTTTCGCTTGACTATAGCTTCGAAGACTTTAGGGACCAATTGTAGTTTCGCAATTGGCCTATAATTTTCAATATTTTGCTTAGTACCAGACTTATGAATTGGGGTGACAAATGAGTACTTCCAGCAATCCAAAAATACACCTGTAGACAGCGAAAGATTAAAGATTATATGAAACGGGATTACTAAATTATATCTACAATTTTTAACAAAAATAGCTGGAATGTTGTCAGGCGGAAGAGTAGGAGAGCCATCAAGAGATGATAGTTCAGATAAAATATCATTTTTAGAGACATAAATATTCAAATAAATACGACGATTGGTTTTTAGTCCACCAAGTATATTTTGGGAACCACAGAAAATAACATTTAACAATTTAACAGATATTTTGAATACCTAAAGACTAACTCACCTTTTTAAGCAAAACTGAGCAAATCTGCAATATACATGCACGAGAAGGGTTCAAAAAGTAAATACTATCTACTTGTTATCACATACCACCACAAATTTCTAGTCATGAGATTGACCAAAAGAAATAAAGTTGAAATAAAATCTTTAAATAAATAAATTAGGTGGCGCAGACAGTCCGTAGAACAATAGCTTAGTTACTTACAACTCTTAACTTTACAGAGGGGACCTACAGTTCTTATGCCGAATCCGAACGGATTGCTCTTGAAATTGTTGAAAACTCTTCCTCTTGCGGAAAAAAGTTTTTCGTAGCAAAAACAGGAATAAAACAGAAGACCTCTGCCATGACAGCCTTACGCACTAACCATGAAGCGAAGCGTACTAAATCTTTTGTACGAGTTTTATCATCGACGAAAAAAAGGTCTAATGACATATGTAGCCGCACCGAAGACGTCACATAATTATTTTGTTTTAAGTGGTGGTTTCTGAATTCACCTCCACTGTCTTGGAACTCACCACGATATATGTTTACTCTATATTTTGCAATGATATTTTGGTGTTAGTTTAAGTTCCGTTCACATTGTAAATACAAAGAAAAATCAAATTCCAATTTCAACAAAAAGCAGTTCACTTATTCATAAATGAATAAATTATATTGATAGAAATTGCCTATTTTAAACGACGACTATAAAATAATAATTTAAAATAATTCATTGAACGTCAAAAGTTTCGATTTGATCTTATTATTTTTTTATTTTATCACGTGGAGCCTCAATTAGATAAAACACATAAATTTTGTCTTTATTTGCTCATATGTCAGCTTTTGCAATCAGAAACAGTTTAAATTTCGCGCATGTTTTCATATAAAAGTATGTACATACTTAAAAATTGCAATGCAGGAACAGAACATTTCTTATAAAAAATAAAAATAAAAGAAAGATATTTGTGCTCCCCATTAAAGATTCTTTTTTTTAGCAATTGAAATTTAACAACTGTTTAAATAAAATAAAATTAAATTGTTTTAAATTCTGTATCTTTTGAAGTATACTTTTCCTTTTGTTCGTTGTTTAAGAAAAAGCTAAATCTAGTTTCTTAATCAAATTTTTAGGCCGATTTACACTTTGCAAGGAAATTGAATATTCAAAAGATATATCCACCACCAAATCGCACCTAGTTCTTTGTACCTTAAAAATGTACTACGACAAATAACATTCTGCGATTTATTTACGGAAATTTTATCTTGTTGCATATTTGTATTGTACATTATAATAAAAAATAACAGTTATAGATAGATATTTCTAATTGAGGTAGGTCTTTTATGCAATAAATATTAATTCTACCTACTCCAATCCCATTCCCAGAAAAACCGAGTTCAATATGGGTTCACCTCATGAGCCTCAGACTAAGGCTCAGAGACGAGTGACGCTACGCTTGACGCATGACGACAAGCTTATACCTAAGTTAAACTCTCTCAGTAGGTAAGGTAGAGCGAGGTAAGACATCAGTAAAATGAATGAAATAAAAATATTTAATGCAAACACGTGCAATTATTTTACCGTCACACTGTCACCTACTCTTGTGACTTGCATTAATCTTCGTCTACACTAATAATATTAAGTTTTATTAACACCCCGTTGTTGTCGTTGTCGTTGTCGTCTTCGGCCTAGGCTTCGGCTTCGTCCACACTAGCTCGCTCTTATTTTGGATTCCAATAAATTGTAAAGACTGACGCGAATGCGAACGAAAACATCGGCGGCGGCGGTGGCGTTGAACGCGACTTGCAATTCTTCAACTTCTGTTCAATATTATAAACGTCATGCCACAGACCGATTCATATACTATATATGGGAGGTATGTAAATTGTTAAAATGGTAATTCGTGCAGGTCGTCATTTGTTTTATCAGATTTCTCATTTATTTTTTAAACTTTTTTTTTCGGTTAAATTTTATGGATTTTTTTTTAAATAATTTGTTTAAGAAAGACGGAAAAAAAATAAACCTGAAAATTCAAATGGCACTGCATCAGCAGCATGCTGGAAAAGCCAGACTCATAGACACACCATTGATAGCTTTCAATATTAATGATCTCTCAGAATGTTTAATTTTGTTTTATTCTATAATAATTTGAATCGGAAGTAGTCAGGGAAATTCAAATGTAACAATAATTATTGTTACAACTGTCATGGCAGCTAAAAGAACGCTCGCGGGACTACTTCAAAATATGAAGTTAATTTGTTTTTATTTAGTTTTTTTTTTCTTGTTTTGTTTAACTAGTTTCTATAGATAGAGGTATTGTAGTCACTTCATTTGTTGTTGCTGATATTATTATAACAAAAGAAAATCTGACAGAGCAATATTCAGCGTGCGATTCTATTGTTAAATGAGATTTAGAGAAAAAAAATCTATACTAATAGTTTTTTGTTGCAACCCCTTTACACTTGTGTCCCTCTTTTTGGATTTTCCTTTCAATTTTTAGTTCCGGTAAAATATACATAAAATTGCTGTTTGTGTGTTTGTTTGGTTTGTTTATTTTTATTAAATCATTTTCTTTTCCACTGTTCTACTCACATGTTCGTTTTGTTTTGATATTTTTAACAACTTTTCAACTATTATAAATAGACCTAAGTTTATAATAATTTTAAGTAGGGATGTACGAACTTATGTGCGTGTTATGTATTTAAGTGGTTTTTATTTTTTCCTTAAATTTTAACATTAGTAAAAACATGTAAGCTTTTTTAAAGAGGAGTTCACATTTCAATATGAAAAAGAGGAATAGAAAGAAAAATCAATTTCATTGTAATGGTAGCAGCATCATATCCTGTTAATGAAATTTTACCATAAATAATTCTTAAACTTTTAGTTGATATTTTTGAAATCCGGCAATACTTTTTTTAAATTGGTGTTTTTGACAGCTGTCACTTGATTTATATTATATAATAATAAGTAGACTTTCTCATAATTGACTTTTAAAAAACGTTTGCGTAACGCATCAATTCAACCAATTTATTGGAGACAAGTTTTTTTAGTCACCAACATCGTGTGATTTAACACCGTTGGCAGCTTTAAAAGTGACAGCTTCAAAAGTGACAGTTACCGAAATAGAAGGCTATTTAAAATGATACTTCTTATTGGAAATTTCGTAATATGTCAAATTTAGACTTTGAGTAAAATCGTAACAATACTTCTCATAGTTTTTGATTATGACCTAAGAGACAATAAAATTAGGTTTTGTTTATGTTTTCATACATAAGTACGTATCTAATTTTCTTATCATTGCTTTAAGGTGTGATTTTATTTTATAACTTAGAAGCGTTTTTTATATGACATTGGGTTATAAATTAAAGCTCCTTAAAGTATTACAGCCTACAAACAAGTGTGACTTTACTTAAAAGCCGAACGAGGTTTTTTGCCGTTTAATATATGAAAAGACACTAAAGATAATTATTATTATTATTATTATTTTTCTACGATCATAAATTTAGAGTGACAGGTTTCTTTTAATGTAAATATATATTTTGGGGTATAATTAAAATAATCACATGCGTTCTCAATAAGAAGAAGCATAATATTAACATTTTAACTTAACAACAAGAAGAATTGTATATCTTGTTGGTCTTCTTCTGCTTCGGTACATATTGTTGTCTTTTGAATGATGTTATCTTTTGGCAAAGCAAAAAAAATGATAACAATAAATTAAAACCCTTAAGAATAAAAAATTAAATTAAATATAACACACATAATGTACAATTATTTTGACAGTTGTTGCCAAAGACTTGAAGAAGTTATTGGCCTATTCGGTTAATTTTAAAGTGTTTAAAGAAAAAAAATTAATTTTATATTATTTTATGAACCAAAAAAAATATACTTAAATGTAATTAACATACATTTCCGTTACTTCCTATTTAAGGAATTTTTAATTGCATAGACAAGTGTATGTGAGAAAAAATTATTTTATATGAATACATTGTTTCTTTTATCCCATAAATTACTATTTTCTAAGACTTTAAGTACGAAGTTCTGTCAAAGTTTATATACAAAATTAATCTCCCAAAAAGGAAAAAAACGTTAAAAAACAAGATTTTAAATAAAGTTCGTCAGATTTCTCCTTCGGAATACTAAAAACTTTAATATTTCAAAAATCCATTCAAGAAAATTTGGAAATACGAACTAGAAATGTGATTTGATATTGCAAAGTGGAAAAGAAAATATACGCACAACTTATTGACTTGAAAAACGTAATTACGAAATTACATCGATCGAAAGTGTTGATAATAAATAATTTGATTAATCCATTGATTTTATAATAAATTGAATAATTTAATTCCTTTTTTGTCATAATTCAGTCCAAGCAATTCAAATGTTTCCACCCGGGCGTTGATGGTTATACGTATTTTAGTATTTTAAATAACTTACAAATTATTTTTGACTTGTTTAATTTGTTTATTATCTTAAAATACTGTATTCGTATATTGTCTTTTTTTATGAAAGATCTTTTTTTCAGACAAAATTGTTGCAACACATTTGTTAAACAATTTGTAAATAATTCTCAAACTATGTGTTCAGACTTAACTGTATAGGTAAATTATATTACTATTAAGATGAAAATAAAACGTGATTAATTTGTCATGTTTCCTCGCAAAAATAAAAATCTTTAAATGAGAAAAGCATTTGTTAGAATAACATAGTAAGACGATTCTCAATAATAACTCAAAAGACAGTAAGACACTTACTTACACCAAACGCAATAGTCTTTAATCAGCTTGTCACATATTTTTTCATCTGTCACTTTGACAAATCTGACAATTTATTGACATTTAAATTGTCATTTACAACTGGCTATGTACATAGTGTTCAAATAATTGGTTTGTCATTTTATATGTTTAGAATAATTAATATTTAAATAATATGATATGTACTGTTGGGAATACATTTTTCAATAAGTTTGTGTGGAAATAATTATTTATGAGAAGATGACTCCTTTAAGATTTATTGCATTTGAAAAATCTGTAAAAATAGCGAAATACGATAGAGAAGATCTGTTTTTCTGACAATAGTGGAAGTTTTCAAATAATTTGTGAAAAGTCTTATAGACTTATTAATTTATTTATTCAAATTATCAGCTCTATTCTGCTATTCACGTGAATCGTATATTCGATTCAAGCATTCGATTCTCTTTCATACTGACTTTGCATGCTGCTATCCATCGGATGAACTACATTATCCTAAACCAATTTGACATTAAAATAAACAGCTGTTCATGTAAAAATCTTGGGAATGTTGGATAAATTGTTTTGATTTATACAAAAATTGAGTTTAATCAATTAACCTACACAGAATAATTTGTGTAATCTTTGGAAATGTGCAGTATTTGACTTTTTATTCCAATTGTAAGCGAGAGCTTTGGAGAAATGTTACAAAGTTCCCCTAAAAATGTTAATATTCTTTTATGTATAAAACAAATATTCTAAATTAAGCAATAAATTTGTTTTCGGTTATATTTTGCTAACAAAAATTAACAAACCAGACATCAAATGAAAAATCCGTGGCATTTTATATGCGGATCTAAATTGTATAGTGTGAATGTTTTCACGTGCATAGAAGAATACCGCGCAATATTACCGACAGACACAGATTCATTTCGAATGAATAGCAGAATAATGATTAGTGAAAATTCAAGAAAAATTCCCCCCGATGAATAGCAGAATAAGCCTGTATTTTTATTTGTGCACAGATTTTTTGACATTTTTTTTCTGATGTTTTCGTAAATCTTAGGAAGATCGCAAATTCGACGAAAAGCGTAAAAACCTGAAAAATGCCGTCCTTTTTGTGATGCAAAGTGCATATATATGGTGCCATCTTCTATTCTACTTGATGTACATTTTTTTATTTTATGCCGATTCATATTTAGAGT
This sequence comes from Eupeodes corollae, assembly GCF_945859685.1. NCBI lineage: Eukaryota > Metazoa > Arthropoda > Insecta > Diptera > Syrphidae > Eupeodes > Eupeodes corollae. Next base: position 23,849,848 of record NC_079148.1, on the reverse strand, counting down.
TAATATCAAAACAACTTATAAAAAGTATAAAGTTTCGAAAAATGATTCTTAAAAAAGAACTGTCATTCCTGAAATTTGCTATCCATGATTTTTCAAAACATATTGACGGTAATTTAGTAACAAAGCCGATGCTGATTTCATTTTATTAATTAGGAAAAATAAATCAAGAATTTGTGGTTTGAAAATTTGATCTCGTACTTTTTGTTAAAATTGAAATTATCATTTGAAGTATAATTGTAGTAGAATGCAACCTTAGCCTGGGGTTTTACTAAACACAGCAGACAAATTGACTATGAATAAGAACTGTCTTTATTTGACCCACAAGCCTTAAACTGTAGATCAAGAAATCACGACTTTAGTAATTCTCTATGAATACGCCCTTTTATATTTATTAAATATTCTGTTAAAAATATACTCAATTTCTTTGAATAATTTTTATATTTATTTCTTCTATTCTAAAGTTTTCAACTGATTTGTGTGTATTTTATTTATTTTCAGATAGTTGAGTGGATTTTTTCAGAAGGTAGCGCCGTTAACTTCAATATTTCAAAACGTCTCCAATTATAATAAAAAGTGTTTTACCAACGAAAATAAGAAAAAAATAAAAAAAAGGTAAGATTTTGGTTTAATTTAGTACTTGGAATTTTTTTTATTGTAGTCTTCTATCCCAAAAATTTAAATATGCGTTTAATCAGGTTTAACTTTAATTTTAAAATTTAAAGTAGGCTTCAAAATTGTGTAGACTCTCATCTGATAAAAACTACCTAAAATAATTTTAAAGAAAAGATGTTTTTTTTGAAGTTTTAAGTTTAATCCTTTGCCTTGAGAAAAGACCAAAAAGAATTTAAAAGAGAAAAGAATTCTTACGTGCACATAATTTTAACTGTGTGTTGCAACAGACTTAACGTCTAAAAGCCATACCCTTAAATTCTTTTACCTCTTTTGATAAATCATTTACTTTATTTTTTCAAATATTGTTATTTAAACAACTGAAGAAAAGAAAAAAGTGCGCAGAATTAAAAAAGACAACAAAAATAAACCAAACGAGTTTACAAATAAAAATCTTAACGTACTCTTGTACGTACGAAAATGTACACCTACACAAATGGTTTGAACTTAACTGATTGATGATTGTTTTCAAAAATTTGACAAATAATTGTAAATAATTCACATGTACAAATAATAATATAAGTATGAATGTTGTAAATTATGGATATATTGTTATACTAGAATTTAAAATGCCGGATGTGGACAAATATTAATAACCCGATTATGATGCTTTGAACGTCAGAATTGTTTTGAAGTTGTTCTTGTTCTTTTTGATGGTAGATATTTGGTATACAATATACAAAATAAAAAGAACTAACTGACTGAAAAGTTATTAATTAATCAAAGAAAACAATATAATGATATTTGCGCTCAGACAAATATGAGTGAACAGGTATTTTATTATAGTGTTTTGAAACTGGTTGTCATAAATGATTGTTTGAACAAGTATGTATTCCTCCGAATCATAATTTTTTATTGTTGTTTTGTAAATTAGAGTTTTTTTGTACAAAGCGGTGGCTTTGAAGAATTTGTCACTATTAGTACCATTTGTGCAAACAAAAGAAATAAATGTTTATTGTTAAAAGAATTATTGTTTGACGTTTCCTGCCAAAGGAGATATTAACCAACTGTCAGTTTGAATAAAATTGTTCTTTTTTAAATCCGTGTTTTCAGTTTGACAACTTAACTTTTCTCATACATAATTTGAGTTTGCAGCTTTAAATTTAAGGGCGAGATAAGAATTGAACAAAACGTAGACATCAAACAAACGTCAAATTATTAAGATCTTAAGAATAAGGTTTGTTTGTATCAACCAATTGTGAGTTTCAATAAAATTGTTCTTTTTTTAATCCGTGTTTTCAGTTTTACAACTTAACTTTTCATAAGATTCTTAAGATTTTAAGAATAAGGTTTGTTTGTATCAACCAACTGTGAGTTTCAATTAAATTGTTCTTTTTTTAATCCTAGTTTTCAGTTTGACAACTAAACTTTTCTCGTATATCTAATTTGAGTTTGCAGCTTTAAATTTAAGGCGAGATAAGAACTGAACAAAACGTCGACATCAAACAAACCCAGTATTAAGATCTTTTGAATTAGGTTCGTTCGGTTTTTGAATTCATTCTGATCCATCTGTCAATTGTCAAATGTCAGCTGATGAGCACAGCAAGAATAAATACCAGTTGTATAACCGTGTACAAAATAGTGAATGAAAGTGTCTAAATGATTTGATTTCCTTAGAACAGAGGAATTCTCAAGAATGTATGACATTAGGCACTGTTGACACTGAAAACTCTCAAATTATTATATTATATATTTTGTTTTGTTTATTTGAGGGAATAACAAAATAAATAACAATTATCTACATTAATTATTTTTTTTTATTGATGATTATACATTATTGCTTGTCATTAAATTTATATTGAATAATATTATCTTCCTATTCACACTCTTTAAATGATTGAAAACACTTGACAGCAGGACAGCAGCTATCAATTAGCCATTAGTATATGTTTCATTGTGAACTTCATTTTTGTTTTTGTTTTTGAAAAGAAAGATTTATATATTTATAAGGTTGAGACTATTTCTATCATAATTTTCTGATTAATTTTTAATTTGATTTGAATGTCTATAATTTGTCAAAATTGAATTAAAACAAAAACTTCATTTAATTGATTGTTTAACTACGGCTAAAAAATAAGCTCGTTCCAAAACAATAGAGTAAAGTGTCAATTTTTCTGCCTTGCTCAACATTGATTACTTATTTATGTAGTTTTGTTTGTCAAAATAAATATTACGAGCTACTACATATTTATTAACACAGCAAAATAAAAATCTGTCTAGGACTTCTTAGTAAAAATTGTTTTATAATTTTAAATTTAACTTTGGCTCATATCCAAAACATTTCATACTAAAAATACAAAAAAATAACATCACCCGAACGTGGTTTGTTTAAATAAGTTTAAAAATTGTGAAAAAATTCACCTACAATACATATAGTACATAATATGATATTACCTTATTTGTTATTCATGTCTGACACTTAAAAAGCGGGGTCTGTTCAGAAGCGCTCCTTGATGGATAATATTCAAAGGTCGTTGCACAATGCCGTGTTCTGTGCCATTGTACCTACTATGCGTTGTGACATTTTGATTTGTTCAAACCAAACAAAAAAAATATGTGAAAGCTTCAATTAAATTATTTTGACTTTTATTACAACTTTGCATAAAATAAGAACGTTTTGAACATAACTTTCACGGCCGTTAGTTTTGTAGTTTACTTTGAAATGGGAGACAAACGGAACTTTATTTCCTTATTTCACTTTTTTTATTCTCTCTGATGATGATGAAGCAATTGAATTCTAATCGTTTTCAAGATTTTTAAATGATTAGGTAAATTCTAAACTTAGCACTTTATGAGATTTTGGCAAAATAAAAAAGATAAAACATTTGAAAATAACTTTTTCAATAAAACAATTAAAAAAAAAACATAATAAACAAAATTGAAACTAAACAAAAATAACTTTGACAACATACATACGTGGATAAATTAATCATTTCTGTTCTGTCTAGATAAACAATTTATTGAAGTACCATATAAAGTAGAGGAGAAAAACAATTAAATTGAATTAAGGATTTTTAAAACATTAATTCGATAATACAAAAAAGTCCAAAGGTTCGTGGAAAGTACAAATATTTATGTTTTTGGAATTTTTGCCGAAAGAAAAAACTTTTAAATTTGTATTATTTATGACATTGAAATTAGGTTAATTTTTCTGTCCAAACAAAGTGGCCTTGTAAGTTTTTTAAAATATATTAGACCAGTTTTTGGATCGGACATTTTTATCAACTTTATTGTTCAGGAAATGTCAAAGCAAACGTTACGCAACTACATATGTACGTATAAATAAAAAATGTTCTTATATACACATATATATCTCATCTATGGATATGTCAAAATATAAATAAAATGGCGGTTCTTTAACGTTTAAAGTGCCAAATGTTCTGCTGTCACCTTCAATTTGACTTATTCAAAACTTAGAAGTTTAGTTTTTAAGGTTAATATCAGAACAAAATGTTTAGTGTAATTTCTAAAATATCAATATTTCTGTTGCGTTCACTTTCAATTTCAAAATAGAAACAAAATGGTGGATTCAACGTTCTTAAACGTTTAAAGTGTCAATAGTTTTGCTGTCACTCTTAATTTGAAATATTCACAGATTTCGACAAAATTTATGAAGGGATACGTGATTTGCATTTTTCAAAAATGAAGGAATATACATTTTTAAAGTTTGTCATCCGTAAATTCGTTAAGATCAGATCGAAATGTCAAGTGACCCTCAGTTTATAAAATATCATCATTTCCACTGCGTGAAATTGCAAATGATATCTGTCAATTTTACGAATATGTCATTTATGATTATGATCAAATTTTAATTATGTAATATTTGGTTGTTTTTTTTCACTTTCTCACTAAAATGTTGTAAGAAAATATATTTTCTTTACATCTCTTTCTTTAGAAGTCAGATGAAATGTTGAAAAGTCAGATTAAATCGCTATACAAGATGCTTATGTTTATCACAAATGTTTTGACATTTGACATAGAATCAAGTCTGAATATCAGTTTTACAATTAATATGTGTTATATGGCATATGGTTTGATACTTTTTAAAACCTCAACTATTTAAACAACAACTTAAAACAGAAGCAGGATTTTAAAAACTTAAAATTTATTTGTGACTAATTTCATTGTCAATTTTATACAGGTACTTACGATCTTACGATCGTGTTATTCAACTTTTTTATTTACCACTTTCACATAAAATATAAATAGCTTACTGGATTACATTTAACATATGCAAGTGCATAAATTACATTCCCTTATCAAAGAAGGCACCTTTTTTTATAACACCTTCATTGATTTTTTACAACTCTGACAAGACTACTATCAATAATAATATGAAATATCATAAATACCAATTATATGTAAATAGCTTAATAAAAAAATATCTTCTTCTAATTAACTAGAACAAAGCACGTGGCAACCCTTATAAATCCATTCTCGTGTCTACAAAAATTCAAATATAATCTACAATGTTCTATTATCAGTTAAATCAAATTGATTTCGTTGATTTCGTTGCTAAATATCAAAAATTAATCGCTACTGACACCTTATTGCCAATCAATTTATGATTCAATAAATTAATTAATTCTTTGATTTAAAACCGTTAAGTTCCTGGACGCGATGGACTAGACGATAAAAAAAATACCAAATCATTCATAACAATGAAATGAGAATTATTGTCCACGCGGCTATAACAATAATAATAATCGCATTATTAATGTGCAAAAATACCTTCTTTAGCCAAGTTAAGGTATTGAAATAGAAATTTTCTATTTAGCCACCTGCCATAGCACTTCCGCAACCTCCCCCGACCACCATTGAAAATACAACAAAAAAAACTCAAGCCCTATCTTATCTTCTTTTTTTTTTATTTTGCTCTTGATTGTGGGTTTTTCGTCTTTCTTTTTCTCGACTTTTTTTTATAACTCATTTAGTACCCTTTTGTGTAATCTCTTAGGTGAAATTTTTCCAAAATGTAAAAGACACAAAACAACAACAACAAGAGAAAACATATTGAAATATAAAATAATTGTTTTATCTACGTTTATTGACTTTTAAAATTTAATTGCTTTGTCAGATTTTATTTTTATTTCTATTAACCAATATCGATACTTAAATAAGAATATCAATTTAAAATCAATTTCATTTAACAATTAAAAGCTGAGTGGAACGGTTTTGTACTTAAGTTTTAAAAAAGACTGCGCACGCTATAATTAAAAAAAAAAAGATAACTGAAATAAGTAAAGATTTCTTTTTAAGGACTTTTTTGTTTCTTAAATAAACTTCTCTGTGATATAAATCTAAAAAATATGTTTAGTTTTATTTTTAAGTGTTTGTGACTAAAATTAATGGCAAAGAGATTTAAGAAAATTCTAAAATATAAAAATCATACAAAAATTAAAATTTAAAGGACGAAAACTAAGTAGTTTGTATTTATTTTATTAATCGAATCTGAAACACTTTAATATTGAATTAGAAAAGTACAAAAAAATTGATTGTGAGTTTTGTATTAAAAATAACTCAATTAGTTACTCTACAAAAATATATTTAATTAAGAATCTAAAGGTATGTAACTTTGTTTTTTAAGAAATATTTAAAAATCTGAATTTAATTAAATTTAAAATACGTATTTTTAAAGTGGTCAATTGAATTTGTATTTAAACGTATTTTGTTCAGCTTTAGGAAAACATCTATTTATACAAAAAAAAAATAAATTAATTTAAGGTGAACCAAGTGATCCTTTGAATATATTTTGGTAAGGAACGATTTATAGAATCTTATCATATCATAAACTTTATATTTGAAAAAATTCACGAATTTATTTGTAAAAGATCGCTCCCTCTGTAGCAAAGTATAAGAATTATGGTTAAAAACATTTTGCCTTTTTTTTGAAAAAGGATATAAATAAAAAAAAAATTAAAAGACAAATTAAATAGATAGATAAATAAATATAGATAGATAAATTATAAAAGTTAAAACAAAATTGTGAGGGAGAAAAGATGAATATTTTGATTTGACAATGTGATTCCTAGAAATTTTTAAAATTTGGGTTTAAAACTTAATTTAAAATAGAATACAAAAATTTTATATGTTAAACATTTAAAAAATAACTGAGAACATCATCCAAATCTTTTTATTTTTTTCGCATTTTTGTTGTTAAAACATAATGTTTTTCGACAAAACACAAATAATTCTCCTTTTCAACTAAATAATTTCTTGAATCAACTGTGAACTATTAACACTTTTAAGCAAAATTAAGTTGTTTTTTCTGCCATTCAAACCAAACAATGCTTTTCCAAAGGATTTAGTTGTCCTGAATTGAATTTTATCTTGTAACTTTCCTATGGGATCGAGTTTTTTAAATATACCTCTTTCAAAATATAAAATAAAAACATAATACAACATTGTTTTTTAAAATAAAAAATGATGATTTATTTTCCAGATACAATTTAAATCATGTTAGTATCTTTTTTCGGAATCCTTGATAATTTACGAGATAGCATAAAGGTCTTCATTTGATTGTATGTGATTTTAAATTTTTAGTGCTGAATAAAACTCTGATTTAAGCTTTTTGCTCGTTTTAAAAATGTTGGTTTGGAATATTTTTAAAACGCTATGCTTTTTTCTGTTCAAAATACGTTTCAACATATGTAAATGTTTCACCTTTCCTAAAAGGTTAATGTGAGACAAGTGAAGCCTAACTTAATAACTAATGAGGATTTTTAAAAAGTACATAAGGTAATAAAAAGCTTGAATGGAATATTTAAGGCAGCGATTGTTAAATTAGAAAATCAATACGAATTTTAAAAAAAATTAAGTACTTTATGAATTTACATAGCCTCTTAAAAGTTTATGTCTTAAAAACCTGACGAAGATTGATTTTTATGTCAAATTTGGGAAAAAACCTTCATTAAAACATTATACAAAAAATATTTAAAACATTTTTTCATAAATACATTAAAAAAGTCTTTAAATATTTTTAAGGCTTCTAGTCTAACTCTTATCACGTTTTTTCTATTTCTCCATACAGTGATGCCCAAAATAATAAGACTGAAATTTCGTTCCTTCAAATTTATCACAAAAGTCTTTTTTGCAAAAAAAAATTAAAATGATGTATTTTAAGTTAGTATAATTTTTTATTTAAATGTGAAATTTAATATAAAAAAAAAAACAAAGTTTATAACCGAAAAAAAAGATAAAGCAAAAAATCGTTTTAAATTAAATTTTTTAAGGAGGTCGTCATGTGACGGCCTGTTTTTTAAAGCATTTTTAGGATAATTTTTACGACCAGTAAATAGATACAATCTCATTAAATTTATTATCATTTATTCACATAGTTCGACAGTATAAATATAAAATTGGAATTAAAAATATTGCAAAAAACACGAGTTACACCGCCGCCGGTGTGAACAACTCCACCTAGAAAAAATGCTCACACTACCTCCTGATTGGCTTATCTTAAAGAAAAAAAGTAAACGGTGTTTTAATCTGTGAGCCTTTATGCATGGAATGAACTATCATCAAATGAATATACCAAAAATTCGTGAATTTTGCGTTTTTTTTTGCTATAAAATAATCGAAATCTTTGGAATTTTTGCATATTGATGGTTCATTCCATAAGTTTACATGTGTTGAATCCAACCCATTAAATTTCAAGTCATTCGTTCAAGCCGCTTTTGAGAAACAATGGAGGAAAGTTTAAAAAACCCAGTTTTGAGAAAAACTCGTTTAAAGTTTAAAGTCCTCTTATCTATGAAATTATCAAATTCATGTTCTTCTTGAAACTCTTTCAAAACAGATTGTTCAGCTCTTGAATCAATTCTGGCTTGTTCAACGACATCACTTACGTGACGACTCAGAACGCGAGATCCGTTTTTCATCATGTTTCTCAACATAAGTATGGGCTTCGAGGCCTATGGGGCATCCCACAACTGACATTACTTTCAAATTAACCTTCATTAAAGATGATAACCGATAAGTAGCTAGCAATTTCAACTATCTGTGCCTGTGTAAGTAAGATACTTTACCCCATATTTTTCCATGGACCAGCTGTATCTTTAAAACGACTTCGAATTTTGAAAAATCCCTTTACTACCATATTCTAGACATATTAAGCTAGCAATTTATGAAAAAATTGATTTTTTGAACCCATCAGATGGGATGAACTCTAAAACGCCAGTATTTGGTGAGTTGGTCCTTGTTCACACCTTCTTTGCATAGAGTCAATAATTTTTTGAAATTTTGTCACAGGTTTTGCGTACCATTGTTTTTGAATTTCTTTTTATATTTGACTCGATATTTGTGATCTTCTTGCACGATATTCTTTTTTACAAATCTTTTCAAAAATTTTCTATTGAGTTAAGAACCACCTTTTCCCGACTTTAAATGTATGTTTGGGTTTGGGGACATTATCCTAATAGTAGATTAACTTCTGCAAATGAAAGTATAATGCTTTACAATATTTGGAGGTACGTTTCCTTAGTCATAATATTTTTGATCCAAAAGAGGCCCTATATAACTTTATTATAAGAAAAACATCCACAAATCCTTAATCGTCTTTATGATTTAGTTCTTCAATTTTTTTTCTTTGTGTTTTAAATTGATCCTTTACTCGAGCCACAACACACAGAGAACGATTAAAAGCATTTGCAATTAAATCGTAAGAGTTACCTCCATCTCTTCGTTTCAAAATTAAACATCAGCGTTCTTCTCCACAACAATATTTTCCCATAAATATTGCAAACTTACAGTGCACTCTTATTATTCTTTCTACTTTTTAATGAGTTTCGTGAATAAAAAAAACGGTGGTTTGGAAATTTTTCAGTGACTTTAAAAAATGTTGACAGCAATTCCAAAAATAATTGTACAATTTGCAACCAATATTTGGAATGTTATTCTGATAGAATTTATAAAGTTAAGAAAAATAATTATTTTGGCCACCACTGTACATTGGTAAATTTATGGATATTCTTAATAAAATTTGCTTTTAAACTGCAACAAGAAGCTCAATTTTGTTTTATGAGACACTCGACATATTCATTGCTTTAGATATTATACCTGAGTCGTGCGAGTAAGAATTGAATTTCACGATTGTTTCTAGGTACCTTTAAGGTGTAATTCTAAGGCTTTGAGTTGAGTGGATCATAAAAAAAAGAATACAACAAACTATTGTGCAATTCTCGTTATCAATATACCAGGAAGGAAAAGACAGTAGCAAAATGTATGTTATTATATTTTTTATGATAGAGGCGCTTAAATCTAATAAATGTATTATTGACAGTAAGCTCACTAAAAAAGAGTTAATACATTTATCTTTATTTCATCAATAGACAATTAAAAATATTTAAAATTTAGCATCATACGATAGAGAGACATTTTTTTCTTAACTTTATTCAATACAAATGAAATATTTGCGTAAACATTCTTTTTAATTATTAATATTAATTATTTCTTTTTGCTCTTAAGAACTCATAGAACTTTTTCTTTTGATAAATTATTTTTCATAAACATTACAATTCAATTATTATAAAAGTACCGAGTTATACTTCCAACTATTAAAAATATATGTAATGTAGTTATTTTAACTCTTCTGTTTAGGGCAACAACGTTGAATAAAATTTTGGACACAATGAAAGCAGTAACCAATTGTCATATGATTGATCCCAAAAAATGTTAAAGTTTAGACTTAAGCACGGAATTTGAAATATTTTCCTAAATGACAGTTTACCTTTTGACATTACAATATAAAAACAGAATTCATTTAGAGAATTTAATCGATTTTTATTTTATTGTTAAGAGAAAGGTTTTCCATAAACAATAAAAAAAAACATTATACCATTTGTTGAGCAGTTTATAATTATTACTCCTTTTTACACTCATTATTATTATCTAAACTGTTATACTTACTTGTACCTTTTTTGAATATTCACTTATTTTAATAAAGCTTTTTTAGTCATTGTAAAGCACTCGCAGCGGTTGGTCGTTATTATTAACTTGGTAATTATTTTCGGTTAACTGCACAACAGGTTATGGGCCCAGATCCATATAAGTAAGAATATAAGTTAAATAAAAGTTCTTAAAACCGCGTTATAATTTAATTCAACTAATCTCGCACGGACAATTTTAAAAGGTAAATTTAAGCCCTATTGATAAGTTGATCTTATAAATATAGTGCAGGGAGATTAGGGAGTGCTTTACAAAATGGCTGACAATGAATATAAAATTGAGAAGTTGGCTGGCCAGGAGCAGTGGAGTCTATGGAAGTTCCAAGTTAAGATTCTGCTAAACGCCAGTGACTTGCTCAAATATGTTGATGGGGAAAGTACTTATCCAGTTGTTGGGGGGGCAGTTAAATCTGAAGATTTAGATGCGGCTGTGAAGGAATGGAAACGTGGTGACAGTAAAGCGCAGAAAATAATTGTCACAGCAATGGCACCACCATCTCTGTTGCACATTGTTAATTGCAATACAGCGAGGGGCATGTGGGTGAAACTAGAAACTGTATACGAAGCCAAATCTACAGAAAGTATTCACATGCTTCAACAAAGATTTTTCATGTTTGCAATGGATCCTGCAGATAACGTGGCGACTCATATATCAAAGTTGCAGTCCGTCGTGCAACAGTTGGCAGATGTTGGCCAATCGATCTCTGAGTCCATGGTTGTCACAAAAATATTGCTGACCTTACCTGAAAAGTACGGACATTTTTATAGTGCGTGGGAATCTACGGAGAAGGCTAATCAGACTTTAGAAAATTTAACCTCTAGGCTAGTTATGGAGGAGGTTAGGTTACAGTCACATCAGTTAGGCAATAACTTAGATTCTAGTAATGCGTTATTGGCCAGAAAGTCTCAAAACAAAAATGAGAAAAGGCAAGGTAGATTGGGCCAAAAGTCGAAGCCAGGTAGATGTTTTCTGTGTAAGAAAAGTGGACACTGGAAACGTGAATGTCCAGAAGCAGCATCTAAGGGAAATCCCAATCTCAAACGTGGACAGGCTTTTATTTGTGAGGCGGAGGTGGCGGGTCAGATTAAAAAACGAGATGAGTGGCTGTTAGATTCAGGGGCAAGCGATCATATGACCAATAGAAGAGAGTGGCTAATTGGTTACATTGAATTTAAGACACCTTTGATCGTTCGCGTAGGTAATGGAGCTACGATCAGTGCAATTGGAAAAGGTAGCATCAATGTTCTTTGCTTTGTCAATAATATGTGGAAACAAAACCACATGGTCGATGTGCTATATGTGCCAAAAATGCATGTGAATCTTTTCTCTTTAAGCACAGCTTTAGATAAGGGGTTATGTTTTACCTCTGATGATTCGAAATGTCAGTTATTAAAGAACGGAACAACAGTTGCAGTGGGAGTACGGGAATCAAAGCTTTTTAAACTTTTGATTAAAGTTGAATCGCATGATGTTGATTACTTTACAGCTAATGTAGCAGAAAATAAGAATGATACGTTACAATTTTGGCATGAAAAGCTTGCGCATCAGAACATCACTCAAGTGCGTAATATTTTAAGAGATCTTCAAATACCGTTTGACGACAAAACAGAATTCTTTTGTGAAGGCTGCATGTACGGCAAGCAGCACCGAAAATCTTTTAAAAGCAGCCAAAGCAAAACAACAAAAATTTTAGAGCTTGTCAGCGTAGATGTTTGTGGTCCCATTCAAGAGCAGTCTATTGGAGGCTCACGATATTTTCTTTTATTCAAAGATAGTTTTTCCCACTTTAGAAAGGTCTACTTCATGAAAGAAAAATCTGAGGTGTCAAAATTTCTTCGAATTTATTTGCAAGAAGTTGAAATTGAGACATGCAATCGTGTTAAAATGTTGAGGAGTGATAATGGGCTTGAGTTTATGAACAAAGATGTACACAATTTATTACTTTCAAAGTGCATTAAACGTCAGATGACTGTTCCTTATACTCCGGAACAAAATGGTTCCGCGGAGAGGGAGATGCGGACAATCATGGAAGCCGCAAGGTCTATGATTCACTCCAAGAATCTTGGTCATAAATTCTGGGCTGAAGCAGTGAATACTGCTGTTCATATTTTGAATAGGACAGGTACAAGTAGTGTACAAGGGAAAACTCCATTCGAGCTGTGGTTTAATACAAAGCCCAATATTAAATATTTTCAAGTTTTTGGTACGGAAGTTTTTGTACACATACCTGATCAAAAGAGGCGTAAGCTTGACGAAAAATCAAAAAAGGGATACTTTGTTGGTTATCAGGAAGGTGTGAAGGGATTTAGGGTTTATATTCCGGATATAAATAAAATTGAAATTTCATGCAATGTCGTTTTCAAGAATTATCCTTCTGATAAGAATACTCCAGTTACAAACCAAAATATAGTTTCCTTTAAACGAACTGATGTAGATTCAAGTGAAGAACCTGACGAAACCACTTTAAAAGTATGCGATGGTGATGATGATGGGCTAACTTGCGATGGTTTGGAATCGAGTTGTGGAGTAGATGTTGAAGCTAACGATGCTGATGATGATGATGATGATGAGGAAGATGATGATAGTAAAGATTACTCAGATGCTTTGGATCCATCCTATGAACCATCAGAATCTGAAGAATCTCCAGTGGTTTCTACATCAATTGGTCTCAGAGACAGACTAAGAAGCAAAAAGCGTGCAGCAAAGAGGAGTGAGCAGGGTAACATGAATTTTACTGTTACAGAAAGCTTAGCATTGCTTGCTGAAGCTGATACCCCTTTGAGCTATGAAGACGCTTTGTCCTGTCCTGATTCAAGTAAATGGAAAGCAGCTATGGACGAGGAAATTTCTTCCCTAGAGAAAAATTGTACGTGGAAGCTCGTGAAGCTACCTGAAAAAAGAAAGTTGGTAGATACGAAGTGGGTCTTTCAGAAAAAGTGTGCCACAGCTAATGAAGATGTCCGATTTAAAGCAAGGCTCGTTGCTCGTGGGTTTAGTCAGCAATATGGGATTGATTACTTGGAAACTTTTAGTCCTGTAGCCAAATTTTCTTCAGTAAGGGTTTTATTAAGCATCACAGCAGCAGAGAATTTACATATCAGGCAATTTGACGTAAAAACGGCCTTCTTAAATGGAACGATTGACGAGGAAATCTACGTGAAACAACCAAGGGGATATGATGACAGAAGTGGGAGAGTATGTAAACTTCAAAAAAGTCTATATGGACTCAAGCAATCGTCCCGTTGCTGGAATCAGACTTTTACGAAATTGTTACGAGACTTTGGTTTAAAACAAACTGATGCTGATTCTTGTGTTTTCTCAAGCCATAAGAACGATAAGAAGATCATTCTAGCGATTTACATAGATGATGGCATAATGGCAGCAGCAGATAAGAAAGATATAGCCAGGCTTTGTGATTACTTAAAAAGTAATTTTGAAATAAAAGTTTTTCCAGCAAAACATTTTCTTGGTCTGGAAATAAGAAGATTCAGTGATGGTTCTATTCATCTCAGTCAGTCAATGTTTGCCGAAAGGATCGTACATAAATTCAACATGACGGATGCGTCTGTGGTGTCAACTCCTGCTGATCCCTCAATCAATGGAGCAGAAGTGACGGATTGGAAGGAAGAGATCAAGTTTCCATATCGCAAGGCTGTTGGAAGCTTGATGTACTTGATGGTAGCGACACGTCCAGATTTGGCTTTCGCCGTTGGCTGTGTGAGCCGTTATCTAGAGAAACCATCAACCATTCATGTCAACATGGTAAAGCGTATTCTAAGATACGTCAAGGGGACCCTAAATTATGGTATATTTTTTGAATCAAACCTAAATTTTACTTTGAATTGTTATAGTGACGCAGACTATGCTGGAGACGTTAATACTCGGCGCTCCACAAGTGGGTTCGTCTTTCTATTGGGCTCAAGTTGCATCACATGGGCATCTCAAAGGCAAAAGTGTGTCTCCCTTTCTACAACCGAGTCGGAGTATGTCGCAGCGTCCGAAGCGGTTAAGGAGCTTGTCTGGTTGAAACAACTTCTGGAAGATTTACTGCCAATGAAAAATATTCGAGTTATGCTATATCTCGACAACCAAGGGGCTATTCGTTTAATCAAAAATCCCGAATTTCATAAGAGGACGAAGCATATAGATGTACGATTCCATTTCATTAGAGAAAAGTTCTCTTGTGGAATGTTTGAATTGGAATACGTTCACACCAGCAAACAAATAAGCGACATATTTACTAAGCCATTAAATAAAGAAAGTTTTTATCGACTTAGATATTTGATGAATATAACTAACTTAAAAGAAAATGAACTAATGTAAATTTTATTGGAATTTATAAATTAATTTTCTTATTCATTGTTATTTTTTTTGAATTTATGGTAGATTACTTAATTTTTATTTTGTATTTAATTTGTTTTGGAGTTTTTTTTTTATTTAATGAAACAATTGATATTGAAATACTTATAAAAGTGGGAGTGTTGAGCAGTTTATAATTATTACTCCTTTTTACACTCATTATTATTATCTAAACTGTTATACTTACTTGTACCTTTTTTGAATATTCACTTATTTTAATAAAGCTTTTTTAGTCATTGTAAAGCACTCGCAGCGGTTGGTCGTTATTATTAACTTGGTAATTATTTTCGGTTAACTGCACAACACCATTCAAACACCCTACCTTCTTCCCCTAAAAAATTTGTACATTGTAGGCTTTATGTTTTTTTTTAACCTCCCAAGATCCATTTTTAAGGGCCGTAAATAGATTCTAAAGCATTACCATAGAATTTCAAGAGTTCAAAAGCAAGATCTTGGTAACCAATTTTCTTGCAACAATAAAATTTTGACATTCAAATGTTCACACTTTTGAAAACTATGTTGCATCAAAATAGCCATTCCATGAATGATCATCAATTCACCCTTTAGATAAATTTCAGACGTACTTTCAAGTATGGAAATTTGTTTAACCGCACATCAAGAATGTGAAATGCATCTGTTATTAATCCAATCTTGATACTCAAAACTTTAAGACCAATGTACATCGGTATATATTCTTAAATCCTTCCCTATTTTCAAAACACTCGCACTGTGTTTTTAAATTTAAATATGTTAGCCCCAATGAGAAAAGTGTCATTTTGACTGACACATAAATTGAGTGGTGCACACACACTTGTGGTGTCGTTGTGGTATCTTGTGGGAAAAAACACTAGCAAATTCTGCGAGATCGATGCGTCACAGCCAAATGTGAACTGTGGATTGATTCCTGTAAAAAAAAAACCGCATGTCTACACTATACTACCGCAACACCACAGTGTCACCGCGCATCAAAATGGCGCTTATGTGCACCGAGGCTTAAGGGTAGTAAAAACCACTTCAATCTCTGAAAATTAAAAAAGGACATTTTCACAATTTTAATGGGTTTTTGAAGAGTACATAGTTCCATTTTCAGTAATGGCGTATTTTTTAAATGTCAAAAGATGGAAGCTTTAAAAGTGACAGCTACAAAAGTGACAGCTTAAATTCAAAATGAAACGTCTCATAGGAAAACCTTTAAAAAATGACACGTTGTTTTTGGTTATGGTTCCTACAAGCGAGTTTTTTATATTTGAAATTTTTGAAGTTTTTGAAATCTGTAAAAAGCACTGATTTGGTTCTAAGTACATTAAGTTAAAATTTATAACACTGCTTTTTATTCCGTTTATCAAACATTCAGATAGCTGCTAAGAGAATTAAAAGGACCAAATTGTTTCCTTATCTGGAAGAAAAAAATTATTTCTGATCTTTAAGTGATACTCACATTATCGAGTGTTGAAATTCTTGAATCACTTAACGCTAAGGTTCAAATATCTAAAAATATAATGTTTTTTTACCTGTACATAAATAAAGTGTTATCAACGATAGATTTAAAAAACAAAATTCCAAATAAATGAAAGGTATTTTCAATTTAAGTACTTTTAAAATATTAAAAAAATATAAAAAAATGAAAATGTTAATAATAGCAGTTAACTTGCTTTTATTAAATACAAATAAAAACTTATCAAATGCCTTTTTGTCTGCCTCGAAATTTATTGCTGGTCTATCGCCAACTGATTGCAAGAACTTTATATGTTTATAGTTAGAATATGTGTAATTCAATTGTTTTTAATTTGTCAGATATGACAAAAATATGTAGGCATGAAGTACTCTTGCTATGTTTACACATAACTTCCTGTGAGATTTAATTTTTCTATTTTTACCCTTTTACAAAAACTCTATAAATGGCTACACAGAAATTCTAGGCAAAAGTAATAAATAAAATAACCTTGATAAGGCGACAGAAAAATATATTTATAAGACTTGAAAAAATTATAAAATCTTTGATTATATCGATCAGTGCAAAAATAAAACCAAAAAAACATCTACACATATCAATGGCAAATAACCAAACTATAATTTATAGTTTAGATAACCTCCTGATAACGCCATCACCACCCTATATAAAAATAGATTGTTTATATCTGTGTATGAATATTTGTATAATAACCTTGCAAATGATGGTGGTTTTTTCCACTTAAAACTATAATAATTCAGAAATACACCAAGTATTTTGGAATAAATAATTTTTGTTGATAAACAAAAAACTACCATACCTATACCTAGAGACTAAGTTTAATGAACTTTTATACCAAAGACGAGACCATAAACCAAAAGAAACTTATTATGTATTCGTTTGTTGTGATGTGCAACTCCAAGGTACGTTTTTGTTTTGTCGGGTAAGTTTTAGGTCAAGAAGCTTACGAAAAACATATTAATGTCTATTATTCCATCAGCAATCATTTTGTATAATAACCTTCCCAATATTGGTTCTTATATTGGTTTACATTGCGTAAGGTCATTCAAGGTTTCCATAAGTAATGGTTCATAGGCCTTTGCAATGCGTTTTTTTTTGTATTGAATGTCAATCAAAATGTTTAAACAATCAAAACATATTTTTGTGTACCTTCACATGTGATTTCAATATTGTTGTATGTACAATTTGACAGTACATGCGTTTTAATTTCAAGACAACAACCTTTTATAAATACAAATTTTAGCCCAAGTGTTTTGACTTGAGTTTATTGAAAGTTTAAATGATGTTGAAAATGCATAGAGGTCGAAAAAGCTTATGATTAGATATAAAATCCACTTCACAAAAGTATTACTTACTTTTCAAATTTTGCATCTTCAAAGTTTTAAAGTATCATAATTGATAAATAAATAAATTACTAAAAAGAAAGTCATATAAATATTTATTTATTAATTTGACTTATTTTTGGAAATAAAAGGAACATATCATCCACGAGGTATACTATCCTATAATTTGATCGTCTATTTTATTTCAAAAAGTCATATTTACTTTACAATTTATAAAAAGTCACGAGACAATAACAATAAGATCATATTTGTTTGATTTCAAACGAAAACTCATGATCAACATCAGCACACCACTCAACCTCAAGGCGTTTTGATTTGCCATAAAGATATTTTGTTCTTTTTTTTTGTAATTATTTTTGAAAACCAAAATAAAATCCTCCTCTCCTATCTTGAATCTTTATTTGATAAATACAATTTATAAAATGATTTTTAGGGTATCGTGTATTGTGTGAGTTTTAGTTAGACTTTGATTTTATTAGTTTTGAGAATTATCGAATCAATCAGAAAAGGAAGCAGTGAATCAGCAGTGATTTGCTTTTGGTGAGAAAAGGTAAATCATTTTGACGTTGATAATTTTTCGAAATTTTTACGATTTCATTAACCTCAAATATTGGCATCATCATTATTTGGGCTATTATTTTCTTTTTGTTTTTGATAAAATACCAATTCACAGCTGTTTAAAAAGTAAATATCTACTAAGATGCTCAAATACTTTTAGCTTATCAATCAAAAAAAAAATCTAATTACCGTTATCTGGAACATACAAAAGAATGTCTTTGTTTTGTTATGAGATAATTAATAGCTTTTTAAATGTTAAACAATTGCCATTAATTAGCCAAAAATGTCTGTGAAAGATTATTATATAAAACAAAAAAAAAATATGAATGGAAACATATTGAAGATTCTAAAAGTTTAGTTTAAGTTTAACTTTAGAATTAAGAACATTTATCGAAATTGTGAGCTACAAATATTTCGGAAGTCTTACGCTTAATCAATGGTTAGTTAATATAAATTAAATTGATTTTTAAATTATGTGTATTAATCAAAGGTATTCCAAAAAATTCACCTATTCATGATTCAAGATCAAATGTGAATAAACTATTAGTCTTCATGTCAGATAAATTCTACGGGTGGTCGTCTATTTGTTAAATTGATCATCCTAAATGGTTTTGGTATCTTATCATAAAATAAACATTATTAAAAACCACTTGAATTATAAGCCGATTACTATCACTTTTCGATAAGTTGCATGTCTACATTTAATATCAAAATCAAAATAATAATTTATTTCCTTATCAAAAAAAAAAAACATGACAAAGTTGATACATTATTTATGCTTAAAATTATGTTATGTGGTTATAAATCGATGTAGAGTGTCAAAAATGTCATAACTTATTCAATTATTCATGTTTGAAGTAAAATAAATTTAAGTGTTTTTAATATTTCTATGATTTATGATAAATATGAATTTTTGAAAGTTTCTATTTTTAAAAAATGAAAAAAAAAAATGATGAGCAAGTACAAATTATAGTTTTTTAACTTTCATGAATCTGTGGACCTCTTTGTTTTCTAAAATCTATTTGAGACAGAATGAAAAAAATCTTCAGTTTTTGATAAAATCCTTCTAATAACAAGGACCATTTATTTTAAACGTGAATGAAATAGCACATCAGCACTTTGCTTGTATTATTCAAGATACTTTTAAGGCAAACGTCAAATAAGAAAAACATAATTCAAATATTAGATAATACGAATGATGATGAAATACTCAACTTAAAAAGATATGTGCAAAACCGTTATCATAGAAATCGAAATGAAATCCATTTATTTATAAGATTTATTTAAGAGATTTAATTAAAAGTATGTCTCTTTCTTATCTATAAACATTAAGTCAACATCTCAAGCAAAAAACTTGAATTTTAAGGAAAATAAAACTTTGCAAAACAAACAATTTAATTTTGTGGTTATTTGCATCAAAAAAATATCACTCATACGCCACGTTGTTCATTCAAATTTCTTGTATAGAATACGTCATTAAAATTATGTTTTTTTTCTTATGTAGAATTTAATGAATATTTATTGATGCAGTTAAAAATAACAAATGACAAATTTATAGATTTATGAACATTAAAAAAAATCTTATTTGTTCACCTTTATCTATAAAGGAAGTTTTTAAATTGCAAAGAAATCACTGTCTCAGCTTGGATTTAATTATAAAATTTTAAGTATTTTGTAAATAAATACAAAAAAATCAAATGAATTAATTAATTTCTAAACATGAATATGTATGTAGTATATATTTACTACATGTGGAAATAAGCACGCTTTAACATTAAGCAAAAATTTGGTTATTTATCTAGACCTGCTCTTTTGGCATGTTAATCTGGTTTTAATTATTTTTTTTTGACGTCAATGATTAATTTATTTTAATTAATTTATCTAACATATGTACTACATTTATGAATATGTATTATTTGTTTTTATTTTGGATATGAAAACATTCGATTCAATAATTTATTTCTGTACACATTTACATACAAATGTTTGGTCAAAAACGAGTTTACGATCAAAACACTCAAAAATTAGATGCAATTTTTAGGCAAATTTAATTAACATAGCTTTTGAAATGTCTGGCAATCAATCAACTGTCGAAAAAAACAATTGAAAGAAACAGGATACTAAGATGAAAAATTACGTCTTTTTTTCTTATCTGTACTACTTTTCAACGTTAACCTTTAAATATTATTGTTTTTGAAGAATTTAAGAGTTAAATTTGTTGATTTTATTTTAGCTCAATATTCCTTTAAAATATTTTCCAAATAAATTCTAAATAATAAGTTTTCAGTAACTTCATAGAGTTTTCCATTGGAAAAACAAATCAATATTTAATTTTTGGTTTAAATCTGTCAAACATTTATAAATGTCTTTTATTTTTAATCAGTCTGTTTTATGAACAAAATATTGAATAATTAATCTTTCTTTAAAAACAATCACAACCGATCAATTTTCAGTTGGTTTTCATTTCCCAAGAAAAAATATATCCATTTTTTTTTATTCAAACCAAATTTGTATTCTAAACTTCAGTTTTTATTCAAAACTTGAACTGATTCAGAAAATTGTGTGAGAGTCAACTTTTGTTGACAGGTTCTTAACACATGTCAAATAAATATTTAAATCAAATAATTTCTTTTCATAAAATTTGTCATGATCAAAACACTATTTTAAAAAAATTGAAAAAGTGAAAATTCTACTAATTTGTCACACTTGTCTGGCAAATCTGTATTGTTAGAAAAATAAATTGACAAATGTTTCATTAAAATTTCGTCATTGTCATTTATATATTGACACATTTGTCGTGACACTTTCATTGTATAATCTTGAAGTGTGTTTTGATTAAAAAACTATGAAATATTGAAGAAAACCTTTGCATCTTGTTCCAATTTTCATCGTTTCCCGACCAAATGTTGGCACTCTTTTAATTTTTAAATGTGAGAGTTTGCAAAATTGTGTTTCATTATTAAAAAGTGAAGTGAAACAAAATAAAAATCGAGAGCTTTAAAATGAATAATATTCTCAAATTAAGTGTACTAAGATATGTTGTTTATCATTTTAGGCCTTTTTACTGTCAACACTTGACCGTAAATGAGTTTCCTGTAGCAATTTTCAATTAAATATGTAAATTGTTAAAATAAAATTGTTTTTCATTTTGTAAAAGAATTGTGAATAAGAATTTGTCAAAAAACTCCTGACAATTGTGGAAAAGGACTTCATTCTCATGACAATTTCTTTGTGAAACGAAGAGATGACAATTCTCGTATATTTTTCTACAATTTTACAATAGTGTCAAACTTTGTGTGGAATAGATAATGATAAACGTCAAGTCTTTAACTAACAAATTGTCACCTGTCACTATTTTCAATGTATATAAAATAGGCCCCAGTTCGCACATTTCCACTAATTGTGATCACTTCTTTAAGAAATAGAACAATCAGGAAGATTTTCCTCAAAAATTACAATTGTTTCGTTGTGATTTTTGATTTTTCCATATTTTTGAAGTAAGCTTTAAAAATAACAGTGCATTTAATAGTGTGAGCGTTCCAATGGCTGCGTTCAAACTCAGATTGATCTGGTATCCAGAAACCCTTTCATCAGTGTATAGATCATGTATAAAGAAAAACTGATTAAAAAGAGCTGGGGTATTTAAAAATAAATCACTGAAGGAATTGAAAAATTGTTATATTTCCATGATTATTTTGAACTTTGAAATCTAAATGTTTGTTCACTTTTTGTGAACAACTTCTTAGTAAATTCTACTATCCCGCTAGTTGAATGATTTATCAAAAAAAATCACCAATCAAGGATAGCATATAGAACACGAAGCATTTAGTAATGGTGCAGTTTTTACTTGTCAAATGTCAAAATATAACATCTTATTACAAAGCAAAATTAAAAACGGATTTAACCAGCTTAAAATTTTAACTTATTACGAAAACTTTTCATTGAAAAATTGACCCTTAACTGGTTTAAATAGTTGTCAAAACCTTGTGTTTTACACTTAAGTGGTATCGACTATAAAATCAAAATAAAAAGACTAAATATTGTTAAAATAATCTCTAATTTGGTATATGAAAAAAAAACATGTGCTTGAAAACTTTTTGATTACATTTAATTGCTATTGGATATGGGCTCTTTCAAGAGAATTATTATAATTACATAGATTCTCTTTATACACAAATGTATGTTCATTTGGTCAATTCCCACAAATAATAAATAATACAAAATAAATAAAAAAAAGTGTAAACTTTAAATAAACAAATGAGTTTTTATCTTTAAAGGTTCTCTAAGTCGAGGATATCAAAAATAAAGTTAGAACAGGTTTCGATATCACAATCGACGATGTCTGACGGGTTGGTAGGTAGTCATTATTTCAATCATCGGATAGGAACCTTCAAAATTATTATTTATTATGTACTTTACAAATATGTACGGTACGGATGTATGTACATATGTGCCGTTTTTTTGTTTTATTAAGTGCGATGTACGATGATGCTTATAATTTGTATATTTCAATTTGGAACAAACAATGAATCTTCAAAATAATATATTTATTACAATTACGTCATTCCCAATCACATGTTTGGTTATTCATCTTAAAGTGACAGAAGGTTTTCTCTCTCGCTGATGTTGACGTTTGGTTGTGAGTTGTGACTTTTTGCGTTCTAAATTTCCTATGAACCAGGATGATTCGATGATCGGTGCTATTGTGACTGAACTGTCACTAGTATGATCTTGTTTCAAAACTTTTCTTATTATATTATTTGTCAAGCAATAAGCAAGTGATAATTGTTATTAGTTCGTGCCGTTTGCGGCACATTTAATACACTCACTCATTCACTGATGTGAACATGAACTTTGACTTTGATGGATAAATTTTATATTTAATTCTAGCAAGGGAGAGAATAAAAAAAGATAATAATCAATGACATTTTACAGAGAGTGGATTAATGTGAATGAAATCTGTCAGATTATAATATGAAATGTCTCTGCAATTATCTAGAATTTTTCAAATTGAAAATTCCCATCACTATATTCACTGTTTATTTAAAGATTACACAACTTAAGTATTAGTTTTGTGTTTTTATTTTGTTTTTCGTTTTAATTTATGAAATCTATTATTATATTACTACACATTATTATATTCTACATCAATTATGGAAGTAGCTTAGTATAACATTTTGATTAGACCGTCATGAGCGTCCCGTCCGGAATACAATTTTAATTTTAATTTTAATGTGCGTGTATAACAACCCTTAGTATTTTAATGATCTTTTTGCGTTTTGATAAGTTTAGTATTTTTAAGTATAGAAGAACAAAACAACTTCATGATCATAATAAAAAAAGTGTTTTTTTTTTTTAATATTTGTATTATTTATTATTAAGTTAAATCTGTCCTGTTGGAATAAAATTTATATATTTTTGTATAACTTTTAAATGATTCATGGGAAAACAGAATATTAGGTGTATTATGTTCTCAAGAGTGTCTAAAACATGGGAATTTGTAAATGTTAAGAAGCAAATGCTAATGGCCCTATTTGTTAAAATTTTTGACAGCAAAGATTATTTTAAGACTGACATAAAATTATTGTCATAATGGGTACAAAATAGATAAATGTGATAATCGCACGGTTTTTTTTGTTAGGGAACAAGCGAGTTGTTTTTGGATCTACCTTTATTGTAAATTTTGTTCACAACATTAAGCTTAATTACTGTTTAAAATAGCTAGATGCGTTTGGTTAGAGTCCTTTCCCATTTCAGTATAATAATCCTATTTCATTACTAATTGTCAAAAAGTGACAACAATTGGATTTTAATTCATTAACAATAAAACAACAAAAAACTTATAAAAACATTTTAATTTCACATAAAACAGGGAAGAACAAAATAATATTGAAATGTTAGCAATAGAAAATGATTTTGTAAGAAAGCCGAAACAGGGCTTAAATATTAAGGGCCGATTTTCAAGTCATTCTGGTTTTGAAGTTAAACCATGAAACAAGTTTTTCAGCTAATTTAGTTGCCAATTTCAGTCCTTATTGATTCAGAAAATGGTTGATTAACTTGATGAGATATTTTTCATTATTTATTAGGAAGGGAATCCATCTTAACTTTATTTTGGTTTTTCGTCTATACAAAAATTATTTCCACATAAATTTTCATATTAAAAACTAAACTATATTTATAAATAGAACTGTCATGATTTAAAGAAAGATTTTTTGATTAAAAAGAAGTTTATCTAATTTATTTCGAATAACACGAGATATATCAAAGTTTTTGAGAATAAAAATAATTATAATAATTATTTCTGCTTGAAAGATACCGTTATTTAGTACTGTTAATTTCTTTTTAAAAAGAGAAATGAGCTTTCGATTCGATAGTTTTTCTCATTTTGATAAATGATTTTGTAATGATACCAAGTTAAATATCCCTTAATTTAATTTATTTATTGAATTTTGTTATTACCAGGAACAGGTAATTCGGAAACCTTCGAGTTTTACATTTTAGACAATTCCTATAGCATCGACTTGCCTAGGCACTTTGTGTGAAAATGAAAACTAAACGTTTTGATTTTTCTACTTTGTACGTTGAAATGAAACGAATACAATTTGCAACTTAATATCTATGGGTGCGTGTTTTTTTGTCATTCCACATTCACGTAGTACGGCTAAATATGAATATCTGTGCTGATGGGAATTAAAAGAAACTCATGCATTAGAGTCAAATTTAAAAATTGAGGAATGGAATGGAAAAAGTGGGTAAAGAATGAAACTTTGCGGCGATACTCGAGCAACGAAATTACCTCTTTCAATACTGTCCAAGAAGCTAAGATAAGTCTCTGGACCACCAACCTAGAGAGTTCTATTCAAGTTTGAAACGTACATATGTATGTTTAATAGACTGCAGCAAGATCAGAAGGAGAGAAAATTTTAATAATATATATTATTTTTATTTTTAAAATCATTAAATGAAAATAAAAATAAAAATGAACCAGCATAGTGTTCAAATATGCGGTTCGCCCCGGTGCATCTTCTTAGAAAATCCTATTTTTGGCTACATCGCTTATGGGATTATTCCACAAACCACTTGGAGTAATTGGTGATGCACGTATTGAAAATATCTAGATGTTCAGTTTCGTTGATGGAAGTGCCACTCATGGATAGCAGCAGGTTGGCTATTTGTCATTTTAGCATTCTGTTTTTGATTCGCGCTTATTTCCTTATTATGATATTTTAACGTTGCACTCTGTCACTCTAGAAACGAACATGATAAGCTTAAAGTACTTCTTAAGCTAAACTATTCAAGTTGTAGACAGATGATCATTCATAAAATTGATTAAGAGATTCGGGGACAGAACAGAGCCCTGTGGTACTCCATTATTTAAAAGGAAGGGAATCCATCTTAACATTATTTTTGTTTTTCGTCTATAAACAAATTATTTCCACATAAATTTTCATATTAAAAACTAAACTATATTTATAAATAGAACTGTCATGATTTAAAGATAGATTTTTTGATTAAAAAAAAGTTTATCTAATTTATTTCGAATAACACGAGATATATCAAAGTTTTTGAGAATAAAAATAATTATAATAATTATTTCTGCTTGAAAGATACCGTTATTTAGTACTGTTAATTTTTTTTAAATAATTCAAACCACAAACAAAACCTCCGGAAATATTATATTTTTTTTTCTATTTAGAACCAACAAAATGCGCACATTAGAACTAATAAAATAAAAAAAAACAATGAAAGTAAAATGTACTTCGTTTTAATGAATGCATTTTTTACAATATACATATAAAGCAAACTGCAGGAAATATGATTCATTTCATACACAATAAATACATTATTTATTTATGTATATACCTGCTCTATAAAATATAATAATCTGTAAGAGACTTTATGACGTTTTAAAAATAGATTTATCATCCAACAATGATGGTGCACGATTACAAACTCAGATAGGTAAATGAATCTCCTTATCAAAAACACTTTAGTGAAGATATCTGATTCATGATATAAAATCTATCTTTTTTGATTGTATGAAATATTCTGATGTCTAGAATAATATGATTAAATAATAAGATATTGACAATGAAAAAGAGGAAATGATACAGTTTTGTGTGTGTGTGTGTTAAGTTTTCAAGTCACAAAACACTTTCTCAAAATAAACATGAAGTAGCTGTAAGGAATTTTATATTTTATATCAATGATAATGAGAAGTGATTGTATTTTGTTTTTGAAACGCGTGCGTATTATCTTTTACACAATAATAATTAGTGTGAATGATCTAATTGTGATATTTTATTGTCATAATAATTATATTTGAATTAATTGAGGAGAATTCTCCATTAGCAATTACCAAATGATTTTATGAGTACGATAAGGAATTTATGAGTTATGAATAAAATTGAATCATTTTTAAACATAAACATCATGACAAATTGTTATAATTTTTTGATTTAATAAAATGATAACTGCTTCTTCTATCTTTTTATCTAAGGACCAAGATAAATTAAATAAAAATCTTATCGTACATTCTTCTCTTTTCTTTTT
The DNA here is from genome assembly GCF_945859685.1 of Eupeodes corollae. NCBI lineage: Eukaryota > Metazoa > Arthropoda > Insecta > Diptera > Syrphidae > Eupeodes > Eupeodes corollae. The sequence continues at coordinate 23,822,947 of NC_079148.1, read as the reverse complement.
GGAGTTTCTACGAGTTTGTTTTGTATAATTTTTACCTGCAAACTTGTTTTCTTATATGAAAGAAAATAAAAATACTTTTAATTTTTATTTTTGCTTTTGTCAGATTTTGCATACCAAAAGAGAACACAAAACTATTCACTTTATGTGTTTATTTTATATCTCAGAGTTATTCAGCACACGTACAATTTTTATTTGATAATTTCTCCTCTTTGGGCGGTCAAAGCTCCATTTAAGCTTTTTTGAATTTAGGCTTAATTGATATTCTCTTAAGGTAGTGTCTTCACCAGGTTATAATATGAACATACATATGTACATATTTTTTTTGAAATGTGATTTGTCTTCTTTTAAATTGTACTTTAAAATGGTATTTTACTTAATTTGCAGTGCGTTAATGTACAATTATGTAGGTAGTAAAAATTAAAGTTAACAAATTTAACATTTTTCGTCTACATTGAAATAAAAAAGAAAAAATACAATTTGTGAATGAAAATTTATGCTGGAATTGAAGCGAACTTGTATAATATTTTGGTTATTTTCAAACTGTTGCTAACGGTAAGATTAGTTGTGGGACTTACAGAGCCATCAGGTAAAAAGTGGACCCACAACTTTATGCCGGATCCGGATACTTTTTGATGACAAGACTATTTTTGGAGGGTTTTTTTTTGTTTGTATATTCCTCATATGATCAGACAACCTAAGAAATAAAAACAAGTTTGTTTTTATGTTGTGCTCAGGTCGTTTGGAGTCATGATGAGGGTCAATCCAATATGATAGATAGGTAAACAAACCTATTTTACTCGTATAAACAATTTTTTTTTGTATTGTTATTCGAATAAAAACAAGAATGTTACCATACAACCATCAACATATCAAAATGCAGACTTAAAGTGTTTTGATTAATCTTCATTCTTCGTATGATCCCTTAAGGCTATATTTTACCTGCCAAGCCTATAGTAGACAGGTTTTCTCACAATGATATTTATGTTTTGCCTTTAGGGCAAAATATTAAACGTTTAAAGAAATCGAACTGACATAATATTATCATTAGAGTTTTTTTTTTTAATGTTTTGAAGATAATGCTTTAAGCATGTAGGTTTAAAATACACATTAATAATAATAAAAAAAGAAGCTATTAGGGAAGATAAGCAACAACATATCATTTTTGAAGTACTATTTTGTTTGGTTAAAATGTGCTACCTATCAATAAGTGTGGGTTTAGTGCATAATTAAATTAAAATAGGTTGAGTATGTTTTTGAAAAATATTTTAAATTTGTATAGTTCTTGATGATTTTAATAGTTGAACCAAATATGAACTCATTTCTGCACCCTCTCCACTTTCCACTTACTTGAGATTGATTATTTATTTTATGAATATCTAAACGTACGTGAAAAACAATAAGTTTGAGTAAAACAGTTAAGAAACGTGATTTTAATAAAATTGATTTTATTTTTTAAGATTCTTGTAGTCAACACAATGTAAATGAAAGTATTTGTTGATTCTATAAAATTTTCTAGCTTGTTGCTAAAAAAATATTTGCATTTTATGTCAAATATTTTAAATTCTTTTTGTACTTACTCATAGTTACTTTAACAGTTTTGGTGTGAAACATCTTTTTTTTAACATTTAAACTGAACTTGGCCTTAACACGTTTTAAGGACACATTTTTAACTTCCCATAAGAAGTTATTGTAATGGATCCGATTTGTCAAATTGAAAATTTTGACATTTCTCAACGTATCAAGATCCCTAGAGTCGAAATAAAAGATTTTTAGAAAGATTACGTTCGCGACGTTTTTTTATTTTTATTTCCCAGAAAATATTGTTTTCGATATTCAGTAGTTTTTTTTTATAAAAATCCAACAGTCCGTTTTTTCATAAAAAAAAATAAAATCTACAAGAAATAGTACGCAAATTTGGTAAAAATTGATGTTCGGTTCTTGATGTCTCTCAAATTATTTTCATTCGTATAATTTGTAAAAATTTAAGAATTGGTAAAAATTTGTTTTCTACTAAAAATCTATTCAAGAAACTAGATTTTCAAACAAAACTATTTTAAATTTTTTAAGAATAATTCAACTGGCAACTTTTATAACTCAACATGAAAACCTATAAAGTTTTAAGAAAGACAAATCGATAGACGGGATGGGAAGTTATCAGTGTGGGTCGCATTCCAGCCTGTTTTTTTAAAGAAATTGACAACAAAGTATGAAACTTACACATATAGATAACTAAATATTGTCCAGGACAGTATTTTCCAATGAGAGGTTTCATTTTGAAAAATCTATTAATTTGGGAAACTTTAAATTTTTAATTCTCAACTATTGACATTTGAAAATTAATATTTAAAGATTGAAAAAACGCATTTGAATGGTTAAAATTCCCTACAAAAATGATGAACATGTTTTCGAAGTTACCACCAATATTTAACACCTTAAGGTTTTTTTTGTTCTATGTGTGTTCAACATACTTTTAATTTATAAAATATTAATTATATAAAATAAATATCAACCAAACCAGTACTTAAATTATATCCAAAACAATAAATTCCAATAATTCTACAAAAATAATTTGTTATTAAGATTATCTTATAATTATATCTTCTAGCTTTAATTTGTTGTTGCAAACCAAATAAACCAAGCTGATTTAAATATAAATTTTGATTGGAAAAAAATTGATTTATTAATTTTGTTTTTATTTTAGATTCATTAAATCTTGCTTAGCTATTAGGTTACAAAAAAAAACTATAAATTATATTAACACACAATTAACATTAATTTGTATTATTGTTTTAGCACTCAATTAAATAGTAATTTGTAGTTAACTATTTTAAAAAAGAAAAAGCAAAAAAAAAACAAAAGACATTCGTATTATTATTTCGTAAGTTAATAATTATAAACGGCTAAACGGTTTGTAGTTATTGATAAATGAGCAACGCAAAATTATTCTTTGTCTGTTGCATAAAAGAAATAATTCATCAAACATTTTTGATTGATTTGATTCGATTCGATACGAAAAAAAACTCACATTTCCTTAAATTTTCCATTTAAAATTATTTTTGTACTTATTGTGAACTTCATACAAAAAAAGAAAACATTGTTATTCTTCAAAAAACCGAATCTTCAAACTTTATTCGTTTCTGAATATGAATGAACAGTACAGCTTTGATCTTTCAGGCCAGTGTTGCATATCCGGATGGTATGATATGACAGTTGAGTTACGACACTATCCGGATAATACAGATGTCCTTATGAGTTTTATTTGAACCCAATTCGATTATTTCAATACCTTTGCTAGAAGCATATTGTATGAAGCTAGAGCTTAATCTTAATTTTGACCCGGATAACTTTTAACTTTTTCCGAATACTTCGAATGTTCAAAATTATCCCAAAAATTTGAACTGGCTTTGCCAAGACCTAATAAACAAATTCAAAGTGTATTACAAATAAGGGATTTTTATTGAACTCTTCTTACCTCCTGACGATGGTAGACATTTCTTAGCTTAAGTTTATTTATTGTTGCTCAAGGTTAAAAATAAATAATTGACTTATGGTTTTCTAAGAAAGTGTGCAATGTAAAAACTTCGAACTTTTGAACGTGAAATTTTTCTCATCACTATAGTTGTAAATCAAACCATTTGAAAATCATTAAAAACTTCTTCCGAAAGCTTTCATTAACGTTGTAAATTTTATTTTACTTATTGTTTGTTTTGTTAATTTATAAATAAGTAGCTTTTGGTTTTATGAGATTTATTATTATTTTACAACTATATACTATTAAAGTTAATTCACCTCAGTTTTTTAACACAAAACACAGCGTATGTAGTTTTATAGTAAAAATTGTATTTTAGTTCATATCTTGAAAATAAAATCGGACAATACAAAAATTTTGTTAATAAAACATTTTTTTCCCATTGAGTATGAGTGTCTAGAAGCTTATAATTCTATTGTTTTGTTTTATATGCGGATATGTATCTTTTATTATTATTGTGAATTTATCTGAGATGAGATTGATTCAAAAGATAGTTGTGAAGCAATAGGGTAAATCTTCATATGTTTCGTTTATAAATGTTACAGTCATTTATTTAGGAAAATAAACTATGTACTTAGATGATGAGTACTTTACCTTCTAATTTTTTAACGCCTTTCAATATTTATCTATCTTCATATAAGTATGTATGACGTATGTATCTAAGTACACATATGTAGGTACGTGTGGCGCAAAATTTAAATTTTGTCCGTAATGCAATTTATCTGATGCAAGGAAGGGTGAAGAAAAAAGGGTGCCAGACAATAGATGTTAATTAACACATGAAATTGTCTATTATTTATCAATTAATGTAGTGGTAGTTTTTTTTTGATAATTGAAATGCTAATTATAATATCTTAATTAACATATGTGGTTTGTTTAATTTTAATTTTATTTCTCTTCCTTTTTTTATTACAGATACATATATAGATACCAAAAATGACTGGTTACATATATGACGCCGATGAGCCAGTGAAGGTGAGATACAATTATTATAAATTTAATCTTCATTAATAAATAATAGAAAATTATACTATTAAATTGAATAAAATTTAATTTTGTCAAATAAAAAACACATGAAAAGGGGGGCTAGTTAAGTACCGTCTACATTGGATATGCCATCATAGTCATGTTATTAAGTGTGTAAATAGTTAGGAAGAGTAGCATACTTTTTTATTTGATTTGATGTGACAATAGTTGTTGTTGTTGTTATGTTATTTATAACAATGTCAGGGTTTTAGTTATAAAAGAATATATTCAACAATTTATTAAATAAAGTATCGTGTTTTGCGTACATAGTTATTTATAATAGGCTTTAGTTGCTAACACGATGGATGGTGTGGCGTTAACGAGGAGCCAATATTAAAATGGTCAAGGTGTGGTTGGGCAAGAAAGTCACCTATATGCCATAAATAAGCATTCAAAAGGTAACAAACAAAAAACATTTGGCGTAGATATTAGTCCATTCATACGCAACTTTGTGCCAATTTATTTATGTTGACACTAATAGTATTCAAATTCTCTTAAAGTTGTTTTCATAAGATATAATTACGTACGCGCATATACTTACCCACCTACCCTACCCTAGATTGGGCTAAATGCGAGCAATGTCTTAAATTATGTTGATTTTGTTGCAATCATTAGTTGAGACGTATTCGCATAAATGTTTGTGACTTAAACGGGATAAAATCATATTATCTTCGTATTTATATTTAAGTCAACTCCAGGAAAGATAATTCTAGCCTACACTAAGTACATTGCTCTGACAGCACTAAAACAGTAGGAAATAACTAACAAAATACCTTTAAGTCAAAAATTGTATCAAAGCTTACAATAAATGTTATTTATAGTTAGCTAATCCGAGTTTGGGTGTACAAGCAGATGATTTTTATGTATGAAAATCTATTAAAAAATTGACAGCTGTCTATTAAAAAATTGACAGCTGTCTATTAAAAAATTGACAGCTGTCAGATATCTGTCAATTTCGAATGTCATGTATCATTTAAAAATGGCTGACAATGACTTTTGTGGAAATATTATCACACGTCACATAAGATTGTAACATTACACAATTTTAAGAAATTGGGTACACTTTTTTTGTTGATGAATATGACAACCGTTTGCACGTAGCCTTAGTTGTGTCGAGTCTAAGTCTCTTAATTTTTTATGAAATTACACTTATTTGTTTATAAACGTCAAACTAGGTAACAAAATGCCCAAAACAAATGGTTGGGAAATGTTTGACTTTTTCCCTAACACGTTGACACAAGTTATTTCATCTGAGGGTTTATAAAAGGAATGGATTTGACAGCAGCTGTCAAACACATTAAATCAAGATGCAAATATCTAATTCGATTTTGTGAACGGATCTTAGTTTATTGTAAATTAATATTCCAGTAAGGTTCTGATACATTTTAGGACTGTTTTATATAAATGGTTATTATTTTAATTCTAGACGTCAAAATATCAATTTAAAACAATAATTGCAGAAAATGAGACATTTTTTAAAAAGTCAAAGTCATGTTATTGGTATTTTTCTTTGACATTATAAAGATGCAATTCTCTTTAATGAAACATTCTTGCATCTATAATTTATTGAAAAAAAAACTCTTTATTGATACAATTTGTATTTTGTTATATATTTCGAAAAACAACGTCATAAAATTCCAAACAATAACTTTCCAAGTAAAACTCATAATTTTAATTATGATTATTTTTATTATGAATATTGAATGTAATGTTTTACAATATAATGAAAAAAAAAACCTCACATTCCTAGTAAGTAATCAAAATCACACCTTGTTATAGCGTTAACAAAAAATATGTGCTTGCTGTCATTTTGAGCAACAATAAAACATGCCTGGTAATTGTTTGTTTGTTTTTTTTTTTTTAAAACATCAAGTACTACAACATGTACTTTATAGAAGTTTATACGTTTATCCAGAGGAATGACTTGTTGATGAGATAAACGTGAACATTGATGATCTTCATCATCACTATATAATATAATACAGTCAAGGTCCTACACATTTATTTATTTAGTATTTCATAATGTTTATGTTAAACTTGAGACTTGTATCAAAAAAGATAAGCATCATAATAATAATTTTAATAACAAAACAATTACATTCATACAATATACTTTTATATTTTAAACATATGAATTAATTGAAAAAAAAAATACAAAAGTTTTATTATTTCTTAAGGATTTTTGTTTCACTTGTATACAAATGCAAAAATTTATATCATTTTCATAAATGTTTTATCTTTCTATAAGACTTTCTCCGAACATTTAAGGTTTTATTCAATAAAACAAGCAATAACATTTTTATTGCAGAATAATTTCGTGCAAATTTTATCTTTAGAAGATTTTTGTTGAATTACTCATTTAATTGTATACGTTAGTATCTTCTTTCAGGCTCCACAAAAGTGTCATTTGATACCAGGAAAAAGTGTTTATAAATTTCTTTCAAGTTCAAATTTTGGTCATAAAAGTATAAATAATTAAATTAAATTCGTTTGGTATTTCCATTTGGGACAAAGATATAAACCTGGACATAAACCATCCATACCATAGTGATCTTAAAACCTACTTAAAGGGTCAAAATTCAAATGAAATGAAAGATCCAGTTCAAAATATATTAAATAAGAGTTTAACTTGTCCAGTCGCACATCAAGAATGTGCACTGATTGACTTCACTATGTTTTTCCTTATCCAGCTTTTGGTCTTAAAATCTATTTGAATCCGTATCGCTGCTCAAAGTTTTTATTATATTCTTAAAAGCACTATACTTACCCTTTTCTTTTATTTTTCTTAGTATTTTTTTTAATATACTGGTATCTTTTCCGAACGTGGTCGTTTCGGACAGTTTAAAGCATTTTAAAGACTGAACTACTTTATATATTATAATTTTAAAAGAAGCATTTCTTGAAGTACCTTACAACAAACAAAAACTTTTGAGTGTACTAAATTGTTTCGTAGTAAAAAATTATAATTCAGCTTTAAATTTACAAGTTTTTGTTTTCCTTTGATTTTATCCACATTTATTATTTTAAGGAAAATAATAACTATATGTCCTTGGTTACTATAAAATGTCTAAAAATAATACGGCAGACAAAAACTTAAGATCAAAATTAAAAACTGTATTGAAATTTCTGCAAAAAATATTTTCAAAAAATCTGTTTTACTAATATTTTATAAACAACTCAGAAAATAGTTTAAAAAAAACGGTTGTTGTGGTTTTTTCTTTAACATTAATCACAATTTTTATTATTATTTTCCAAATTAATTCGCCTAAGCAATATTCCACTGTTTTAAAACATAAATCTGTTAGTTTAGACGTGTGATCTTCAATCTGGCAATACTTTTTGACAGCTGTCACTTGATTTATGCTCAGTTTGGTTTTTCATTTTATAATAATTAGATACACTCCTGAACAAAGTTTAAAAATCAATTAAATTTATTACTTAAATAACTTTTCAATTTGCTTGGTGGTCTTGGTCTGCTTAATTGTGCGGTTTCACACCGATGGACTATTTTTGGTGGATTTATATGAAGACACTTTTTTATGTATACGCAGATAAGGTCGGAGCAATTGATAACTTGGAAATACAAACGACAATTTTGCCAACTCTTTCACTTTTTACGAAAAACCAAAACTAATATTTTAAAACCCTAAAAACACGTTCAAAAATAAAAAAATTAAATTGTATTCGCTGGTACATCTATTGAAAACAAACAGATCAGGAAATTTGTTGAGCTACTTCTGCACTTAAACCATAAGGGTGTACTTTATCCGGCATATTGAATTAAATTGGTGGTGTGAACTTTAATAGCTAAACGGAAAATATAATTCCATTTCTAACAATAAACATATTCTACAAATATTTTATACTGCAATTAATAATTCAAGTATAGAAACTCTTTAGTGTCGACTGTATTATTTAATTAGACTTGTTGAATTATTGATTCACAATAGCTGCTAGCTGTCTAAATGGCCTTTATTTAAAATTGATATATACCTCAGAACATTGAACCTGTCATTTTATGATAAATTTTTTAATTAACTTTTGTATAATTAGATTTCATTTGAAATCACTTATTATTGATAAATTTCTTATAAAATTGATTGTATCAACATTGTAATTATTGTTATATAGTTTTCTGTGACACCTTTCACTTAATTTAATTCTTAGAATTTAACACGTTTTTGCATTGTTTTAAATCATAATTTAATTTAAAAAACGTGTGTATTAACTTTTTAACTTTTCTTGAAACAAAAACACTTTCTCTTCAACAATTTTCCATAAAATAAAAATAAAAAAAAAAAAACAATAATAAACTACTGTAACCATCACATAAAAACCACCTCTTTTCACCACAAAATTGAAATTAAATTTGTTCTATACAAACAATAATTGAAATTGAAAATGAAAATATAAATAAATAGGTAGACACTCATCATCCAAAATCAATTATGACTAAACTGTAATTCTAGAAACATTAAAAAATAAATAATAAAAAGAAAATAAATATTTCAACACAATCAATTTACAAAGTTATTGTTCACTTTTGATTTTTGTTCTGTTGTATTTTTCGAGTTGGTAATAAAAAAGTTACCTACTGACTTGATAAACTCAGAAAATGTCACGGTCAAGTAAAACACCAACAAAGAATTGTTTTGTTGATGAGGTTTTATTTTTGTTGCCGATGCACCGCGTTTCTGCAGTTGGTTATTATTATTGGTTGTTGTAAAAATACAATGTCAATAAAATCTGCATTTTTTGCGGTTTTGTGGTGATTACATTTTACATTCATTGTAAATAACTTTAAATACCAAAAGTTTGTTTAAAAAGAAAAAGATAACCACATTAATTTAGGTCACCATCACTTTAATCGGGATAAATTAGAATACATAAATAGGAAGATATATAACAAAACGGGATTTTAATTAAACAAATGTCTTAAATTCACCACACTATACTAACTTCCGCACTAACTTGAGTTAGTATGCAATTAAAAAATTAAAATTCAAGGAAGATAACATTCGTTGTGAGAAAAGTTAAGTCCCCAAGTCCCAAGTCATAAACTTCTACAAGAAAAATATAAAAATAAACAAACAGTGACAAGGATGCGCAGCAGTATGCACAGTCAGCGCCATCTCAGCGCAGCGCACCCATAACAAACCATCGAATACGAACGCAACAGGTTTATAATCTCGTATTAAACACGTTTATTTACGACCTACTTAAAGTAGTAACCATGTCCTTGTGAGATATTTTTATTATCACATTCCAGAATTTTAAATTCACCATAATAATAATATTAAATTGAAGAAAAACAAAATTAAACATCAAGGAATTATCGAGAAAAGTGTCAAATATACCTCTACCTTCATTATAATCATGTATAATATTGAAAAAGCTTTAAAAACTGTTAATGATTGCATCAATCACAGCAAATTACTCGGACGTTAAGTAAACGTAATCAACAAACAAACACCAAAAAATTGATATTCACCTCGTGAAACGTCAAACAATGTTATACAATTATGTGCCTTCAAATACTACAAGTGCGAGAAATAACCTTTCAAGGCTTGTTACGCACTGCACATGATATGTTTTTTATTTTTTGGATTGTGAGTTCAACTACTATTTTAACTGTTTTTTATATTTTTGGGGAAGTACTCGTTTCTACCTTGTTTTTTTGTTTTTGCATAATGAATTGTTTTCGATTATAATTTGACAAGTGACATATACATACCTTACGAACCCATCCCAATACAACATAAAGCCTTCCTGCATCAGCTTAGTATATATAATGGCAGAAAAAAAATATTTATTTTTCATCTTTAACGAGTTTATATTTTGTTTTTAAAAAGTTGTTGGGAATTGCGGTCTGTCATATTTTTTATCACGTGCTTCCTCATCTTTCTGCAAAAATGTGTACAAAATAAACAAAATAAATATACGTACTCTTCACGATTGCCGTATGCATGAACATGAAATGCGTCTAAAAATAAAATCTCCTCAAAGAGAAAAGCACATTACTTGACCCTAAATGATCGCACCAGGAACAGGTTCCTCCGTTCATCCGTCCGTCCGTTCATCCATATACACGTAACTCTGTCCTGTCATCATTAGTCACACCGCGCAGCATCTGCAAATCTGACAGATAGCAGTACCATGGTGTGTCTGTGCTCGGTATCTGTTCCTGTACCTCTACCTCTACCTGTGCCTGTGCCACGACAACGCGGACGTTTTTGTCTTTCTTTTTTATTATGCTACGCTTACATTTGTTAAATTTATGTGCAAAAATGACCCATATGATATTAGTTGATGGCGATTGGAGACCTAAAGAAAAAACACAACAAAATACTACCTCATGTCAGAATTCAATAATTCATTAGGCTTAATCGCACTAATTAAATGCAAAAAAGTTAATCAGACAATTCCAATACAAAAACAAAACAAAAGACAACGCGTTCCGCTGTCCGTTGTCCATCGATTGGTCTCTGTCTCTATACCTCTCTCAGGCAGCGATTCAGCGACTACCTTGAGATTGCCGCCGAATCGCCATCAATTCCACCATTGCCGCCTCCGCCGCCGCCACAACTGCCATCTATAGCGATATTATGATGCCGCTGCTTCTACTTTTGACAGACAATTTTCTTACCAATAATGCCGTTCCGCTGTATAATATTAAATCGATATATCGCATTACACACTCAACTCTCGCATATGATAATATTATATGGCTAGCACTTTGTCTTATCAACCGGCTTAAACCAGTTGAATCCAGGTCCAGGAGAGCTAGCCATATCCACAAATACTTGGTTTTGGTTGTTTTTTCTGAGCGAGTGAGCAGAGCAGAGCACAGCTGTAAAGACTCTCTCACATTTACAACTTTGTGCTTTTAGTTGTTGTATTTATTACAAACTTCAACTGGTTGATTCAACAATTTCAACTAGTTTTGACTTTTGACGCAGCAACTGTCAAATTTTGCCAAAAAGAAAACTTACTTCATGTTCCTAAAACGTGTTTATTGGTTTTGCATTTAAAATTTTTCTGTTAAGATGATTTTGACTTTTATTTATCCACATTTTTGTGACATGAGCGTTTATTTGCTTCTTTTTGACGTTTGGGAAGCCTCTTACTTTGTTATTTACCACGATTTACCATAGCGAGTGTATTAAACCCAATATTTTGCTCCTTTCCTTTCATACTCGAGTATGGGGTAATCAATTTTAAAATGCAAAGTAAATAAGGAAGAGCATGACCAATCAACTCAACACACAAGAGGTTAAGATAAAACAAAATATGGTAGGAGGCATAAGCAAGGTACTCGTACTCGTATAAAATGTATTGAGGATGATCAGCGGCAGCGGCACTGAGGCGGCGGCCAGCGGCGTCGTGATGGTTGTGATTTTTAACAACCACTTTCAAGTTTTGACCACATCAAGAAAAGGTACCTTTTTCTGCGATGGCGAGCAAGACGTGCGAGATTTTGGGTTATTTGTCCATCCAAAAAAAAAATAACACATTTATGAACTTTTTGGTAACACTCTGTTTTGATTTTTTCTCGCAGAGTGGGTTTTTAGTTCATTGATTTATTATAGTGTGGTGGATTTATGCAAATTTTATTCGAGATATACTGTTGTAAGGTCTTTGACCGTCCTCCAGTTTATGGATGATGCTTTTTTGTTTTTGAGGAAATATTATAAGGACCTTCGAGAGTTGCCGGTTGTTCGAAGTATTTATTCTAATGGATTACCTTTTCTCGATTAAAATAATAGTTTTGTTTGTGCAATGTGAACAAAGAAGTTTTTATGGGAGATGTATTTTATTTTTTTTTATTTGTATATGTTTATGGGTTTATTGTCGTCAGAGTCGGAGTCGGCATCGCGTCAACGCCATCCATCGCAGTCATAGAGCTCGTTATGCCATAATAGAATATTAAGCCAGCTATAGCTACCCAGCTAGCAGCTGCTAGTTTCATGGTCGGTTTTGCGGCTAGAGAATTGAGTTGAGTTTGATTATAGAATTGTAGATATAGCAGGAATTAAAATGGTAATTGATGTTGCTTTTGGATCGTGTTAAAACTACCGGGATTTTTTATTTTTATTTTTCATTCATTCTTAATGATTCTGACATCAATTTAGGAAATAATAACTGACATACTATTTGTGTTAAATGTTAAAAAATGTTGTTTTTTATTTAATTTGAAATAAAATTTTATAATCTTATGTTAACATTAATCATTTGAATTTTTTAACACTCTCTTAACTTACCTCAAAATGCAAGGGGGCATGTGTGCATTACGATGATCGACGCACGACGCAAAAGCTATTTGAGAGTTGAATATTTTACATAAATAGAAATTGTTGATCTTCTTGAAAAAAAGACTAAAATGCAATGACTTATGGAAAAAGGAAATTTATGTTTAATATAAATTGATATAAAATTGAAATTTAAAAATTTTAATGAGTTTTAATGTCATTATTAATAAATCATCGGATAAAAACTTACATTGGGCGCCACTTAAGATTTTTTTTCCAATAATAATAAAATTATTTAAGTGCTTGTACTTAATTAAATAATTCGCATAAATGTTTATTTGTAGGAATTTAATATAAATACACACATAAAATGTGTGTTTTTATGACCTCCTCGATCGAAATCGATGTTATTTGCATTGAAATTAAAAAAAAGTTTTCATAGTGCTTTTATTCAAGAGGAGATTTAAAATTTTAAGAAAACTTTATGTCCTATATAATTTCTTTCTTCCGTAAACTTAATTCTTAAGCATAAAAATAGTAAATTAAGTACATTTTTAGAATGCTATTAGCCACTCAACCTTTTAATTTTTATATTGTCATGAATATAACATATAACCTGTAGAAAATAAATAGCACCAGTTATTATTCTAATTTAAATTAAATTACATAGTTAGTGGGAATGGAAAATCAAAACATCTGGGATCTGGTATATTATAGTGTTGTGTCTTTGAGATACCGCCCGTATTAGATTTCTAGAGGTATATCGTATGTAATAATTGTAGTTTGTGTGCAGTATAAGGGCTCTCATTGCAACTGGAATTATTATCTCATGTAACATTCAAGCGGGTGTTCAATTTCAGAGAAAAAGATTACTCGTTTATAACAATGCGACCTTGGCGTTAGATAATAAACATAATTGGAGGACTGTTTTTTCTTCTTGTATGAAGAAAAACTAATTAACCAAGAATGAAATTAGATTAGTATTTAAAATTTTACACGTGTTCAGTAAGTTGTTAGTTTAAGAATCAAGAAACTAATTGAACATCAACAAACAAAAATTCTCTTTTAAATATTTAATCTTTTTTCTAAACATTGAATTTATATAACAGCTTAAAAATAATTTGATCTTAGATACTTGTCAACTTCAATAACAACCTATATAAGCCGGTATACATTTTGACTCAAAAAGTGCAAAACAATTATAGTTTTGTAGATGGCACAATGATAGAACTTTCTACAACTTAATATTTTTATAATTATTTGATGACATTTTCCTCCAAACCTATAACAACTTTCCACGAACTAATTTTTAAATGTTTGTAAGTACACTTCGGCGTATACGTACTTTTTGGCCTTTTATTTTAAACGCATATTTGAAATAGCATTTATAGTTGGACACTTGGGCGTATACGTACTTTGTTGTAGCATTTTATTTTAAAATTTAACACAAATTTAAAGCTACAACCCTATTTAATAATTTTCTGCATAAAATACGCATTTTGGAGGACAATCGCTATTGACATTTGATCTTTGTTTCAAAAACTTATAGTTCACTTCCGTGTTATTAAGAACACCAATAAATTGCAATGAATACTCATTCAAAAACACACAACCAACTTTGCTTTCTAAGAAAAAAAAGAAAAGTTTTCTTGTCTTTTTAATTATTTTCAAGAAACAAAGGAGCAAATGAAGTAATTAAATTTTAACCACCCATATATTTATATCATCATCAAGAACTTCAACATGGATAACACCAGTTTTATCAAAGAAATAAGAGGATCGAGCTAGTTTTTCAAACCAATTGAAATGATTTATCTTCAATCAATTAACTATTTGCGATGTGGTAAATTTATTTTTAAAAAAACACGACATGCACACATTTTAAGAAATGCGAATAATTGTTTGCAGAATTGTTTCTAGTATAGAAAAATATACCGGAAGTAGAAAAGGAATGTTGTTCGGAAAATATAAGGCGGTTGAAATATTATTATCAAATTAATGTGAATTTAGAATACTGCAATATTGAGAAGGTTTAGATCACCGCATACATTACGCAAAACAAGATTAATGAGTAGTCAAATTATAGTCAAAAGTTGCATTTTACTTTGATTTCAACAAGCTCGAATTATGACTCTTGATAATAATTACCAAATTATAAAATTTTGTACTTTACGAAGATTTGAATGCTAAATTACAATTTTTTCATTAATTTTATAGTAAAATCGTCTTGATTTACTAAAAAAAGGATTTTCCTGAATTACAACCTAAAATTTAGCAATTAGTGATTTTTCAATTCTCTACATGTGGGTACTGAAATGCTCCATGAACAAAAGAATGTATGTTTTAAAACTACATCTTCGAATCTCTCATCACAAAATACTACATCCTCAGAAATGACACAATTCATGCTGCGTTTTTGATATCCAAGGGAATAAATCAAAACACAATGCACATATACTTTTCTGGTTGATTTGAAAAAGTCTTTCGACGCCGTATGGTTAGAAGATGTTTATCTAAAACTGAGAAGGCTTGGCATAAGCAAACGATTGTTGTGTATTTTTTATGGTATGCTTAATGGTATAAAGTTTGGTGTCAAAAGTTGCAATGTAACTTCTACCAAAACATTCCTAATTTAAAATGGTCTACAACAGGGAGCGAGTTCGCCGATTCTCTTTAGAATTTACACCAGCAATCTGATAGGTATTCTAACCAAGGCAATTGTGTATGCCGACTATCTAATTGCATACAGAGCAGTCCGAAAGCTTGAGGTTATTAGAATTCTTTTGCAGCGTGATTTCAACAAGATTCAACAATATTGCGAGGACTTGAAACTGAAAATAAACGCCCAGAAGTCGGAAACAATTCTGTTCTGCAGCGATTAACGAGCAAAAGTGTAGCAAAAATACCTCGGTATCTGGTTAGATCAGTATTTATATTTCGACAGACATAAAAATACCAGGACCAGAGGAGCCTTTGATCTGACGAATTGGTTGTTGTACAGCAATCAGAGTAAAGGTAATTTTCTACATGGCCCTCATACGGCCGATGATCGTTAATAGTCTTCCTGTGTTTCAAAGTTTCCCCTAACTAGATGGAAAAGTTTCGGGTGTTCGAGTGGCAGTGTTTATGAGGCTTTCGTTCATTACTATTTAAATGAGGTCCTGTACAACGGTCACATTGCAAGAGCTAAATTCCGGTGCGTTCTGTTTGAACGACGAGTATTTTAAAGCTTCACACCCGAGTGGCTTCATTCTACCAGAGGTATTCCTCTTTTTAGATAGATGCGGTCTGAAGAAGGATATCACTTGAGATAGACCCGTGAATAGGCCGTGAATCCTGTACACAATTGGAACGTCAAGGCGGAGCACAGCTTCTTCAGTTTAGAAGTGCTGTATCAAAACGGGTTGAAGCAGGAGAACCGGTTTTGGTGGCTTCATTTGACACTTGATAGTCGGTAGTTTGATAAAGTTTTAAGCTTTGGCCTACTTACATACCTGTCTTATGCTTTTAGGGTTAAATTTTAAGTAGACTAGACATGGACTCAAAAAATGTATATCACCAAAAAAGTCAAAAAATGTATGTAATCATGAATAAATGCACTTTAAACTTGTAAACGAAAAACGTTTAGAAATCAAACAAATATTATTTCTCCTACAGAATTTTCTAATACAGTATTTTAGAAACAGTTTTATAACTTAAAACATCATTTTGACCCCAATCCAATCAATGACGGATCCAGAGGAGGGGTCATAGGTATCATATGACCCCCCTAGGAGATAATTTGTTTGTATTTTTGTAGAAACTCCCTTCGATTCAAAACTAATCGTATTGAGTCAATGTTTTTGTATATGAAAACTAAATTTGTATTTGCTTTCTAAACTTTGTTGCAAAAAGTACCACTTTAAACTGAGGGCTGAACCAATAATATGAATCTGATATTCAGTCATATTCCAAAAACTTAGCACAAATTCATCAAATTTTTAAAGATTCAAGTTTTTTAGAGAAAACTTTGAATAAGAGATCTTCAATTTTAAATTAAGTTCCCTTTAAATTCCTGAAACTAGCCTTTAATTCCATCTTATTTTTGTATGCACATAAAAGTATAAAAGAACTATGTATATGGCAAGTATTGCATTCGTAAAGTCTGTCTGTCTGTAAAGCATTAACCACTGCGCCGATTGAAACTAAGCCGATTAGTTTAAGGCGTTTTTTTCATGTATTCATACTAAAAATAACACCAGTCCCCATATAAATTTGTTGGTGTAGATTCGAAAATTCTAATTTTTTCAGAAATGAACCGATACATTTTTTAGAACTTTCTCTGAGTTTTTCTTAATTCGGCTTGTTTTTACAAGAAAAACCCTCCTAAGGCCGTTATTTTGTTTTCAAATTTTCTCAAGAACTTAATCACATTTCAATAATCTCGTCTTTCAATGCAAGCTATTGTCGATGGTCAAATTTTCAAATTGATGATCGAAAATATCATCATTTTTGTTTAATGGCATTTAAATTTTTAAGAACATTTTCTTTGTAGGTATTGCAAACGGGCAATATATTTCTTTTGTTGAATAAAACTTTTAAGGTTGTAACAAATAAAAGAAATCTACATTTTGAAGGGAATTTGCTTTGGATGTTCTAGAACTGAGATTTAAACACGAATTTCAAGAATATTAATGTCCCAAAAACAGCAAAAGTGACACTTTTGCTAAACTAATGGCTAATTGAAAAACACAATGGACGTTTCATATCTATTAATATAAAAGCTTTGAATCTCTTGAGAACTGAAGTGAAAAGAGATTCTGAAACGTGTAATTTGTGACTGCCTGGTTTGTTTTTATTTTATATTCAGAGAAATTATGTACTTAAATGCACTTATTTCCTTAAATTCAACAACCAAACATTTTTCACTCTACAATTTTAAAGTTTTGTTGACTCCTTTAAGATGAAGCACAAGCTCCAATCTACGAGTTAGCAGACTGGTAGCGATAGCACTAATAGTCTCCCGAAAATTTAGTCCGAAATTTAGGCCTTGAAATGTGTACATTTAAGGTTAACCTTTTGTTAGCCTTCTTTAAAGAACATTTTTAAGCGGTAAGTAAAAACTCGTCTATATGTTAAATGCCGGGCCCCCCTGATTAAAAATCTGGATCCGTGGTAATTTGTGTAGATGAAAAATGATATTACAAAGCTCAGGAGAAAAAAAAACTATTATTGTTTGTTCAATGATCTCAATGATTATTAAATTCTATATTATTGAGCAAAATCACTCATATTCACGTTCAAGTTTATTGTGGAAACAAAAAAAATAAACAAAATCTAGAACACACTGGTAACATTGTGAGTGAGCTTTTGACAAGTTGTTTATTTACGAAGCAAAGTTATTCACTTTTTCTCCACAATTATATCTTATTACGAAATGATTCATTTATGAAGGAACACCTGGGCGAATACGTAATTTTTCTTTTAATTCATTTAATTTTTTTGTTTTAAAATTCTTTTCCGAGTTTCCGTGTGCGTTATTTGATCTAATAAATGTAAAATACTTCATATCACCTTAATTTTCAATCAAAGGTGTTATAATTACTTATCTATTCATGATTTTTATTAATTGAATTGGGACAACTTGCGTAACTTTTTTTTCCTATTTGCTAAATACTCGTATTTTGACTATATTTCTAAATAAATATTAAAAATCTTCAAAATCCCATTTTATGTGTATTATGTTGAAACAAGTTTTTTGGCAAGTGACAAATTGAACTAGATATAGTACTTATGTATGTACATATATGTATTTTTCTATGTAAATATTTGTACAGCTTGATACTTTAATTAAATATCAATTTTTACGCAATTATTTTTTTAATTTTGGCGGAATTAGGAAATTAGAAAATTTTAAAGTTAAAGCAACTAAAAACATTGTATGAATTGTATGTACATACATAATTATGTCTATACAAAAACATTTTTATAATTTTTGGCACGTTTTTGAAATATTTGTATTAATTTGTCTCAATTATTTTATTATGATTTTATTGTTAGTATTAGAGTCACTTGAAATTAACTGAACCGATTTTTTTTTTTGATTAGACTCTCGTAGTTATCCAATATTTCATTTTTGATTATAGGAAACACTTTCATGGAAATAAACCCCATGTGGGAAATGTTTCCCAATTAAAAAGGAAAGTATCTTAAGGTTCTTTGCAAGGAATTTCGCATTCGAATTAACATTTTTGACAGAAAGATGCCAATGACAAAAATTTCTATCGAATCCTCTTAAGACATTAATGGATACCTTATCGAGTTGTCAATATTTATTGACAATATTCTTAATACTATTCGATAATATGTACAAGCAGTTTTAATAAAGAAATAATTTAACTATAAATTGAAAGGAGATACATTAAACATAAAATGGGTGTATTCAAAAATTTTCCAAAAACTATAAATCTTTCGAAAAATATTTGGATTGTATTTATATTATGTGCTGAAATGTTGTATCATACAACATATTAAGTTTTATAATAGTTTAAATGTTGTTATTTCCCCTTCGATTAATATTTTATATTATTTCATTGATTTTTAATATTCTTTTATATGACTCATAGATATCTCTCTGCATCATAAATATTATAAAACATCACAGAGACATCGCTTTGTTTCACCGAGAAATATATACATATTTTTTGAGTGTGCTATCACTCATGCATAATAATTAGCATACTTTATTTAATATTATAAATTTATTATATTGTTAAAGCAAGATTTAAATTTGGCGTCTGCCAATAAAACTGGTATAGGTACTTTTAAACATTTTCAAATAAGTAAGTTGAAGAACGACGAACATTTGACGATGATGATGATAATGATAAGAACCTGCTTTAGCTCGTTTGAATAAAGTTTAGTGAGATTTTAATTCAATTTGTTAATTGTTTGTTTGTTTAAGACATATTTGAATTTAAATATTTTGATTTTAAGTGAAGAATTTGTGTAAAATAATATTGTTTGATATAAGAGAATAGCTTATTTTGATTGAAACAAAAATTGACTTTGAAATTTCTCTGTGATTGATAAAACACTTAACTACTCGTAAAACCTTAATAACTTCAATTAATTTGTCTGCTGATTCCAGGAAGAAAGATTTGTATCATAAATGCATTAGATACTTCAGAATCGTCTTATTCAGTTGAATTTGATTTCGAGATAAGTTAGTACTTATGTTTATAAACGATAACAACTCAGACAAATTATATTCACACTAAACTAGATGATTGATAACTTATATCAGAACTTCCTTCCTTCTGATAACAATAAAGTTAACCCAATTATTCTTTTTACACAGTAAACATTTATAATTGTTTGTTTAAATTTGAAAATTTCCATTCAAGTTTAATCTTTTAATGTTATTAAAAATGACTAATTTGTTGTGATATATAGATATATAAGTCTGGAGCGTGGATAAAAAAGTTTTTGATTTAATAAATATTGTTTTTTCTACATATACATTCATGATTTGTTGATGATAATGATAACATTTAATTTTAAAGGTCGAATCAAATTGAAATAAACAAGAGAGAGAGAGTTCTTTACTACTTAAAAACCTTTAAAAGGTTTACACACATCAGGTGTTTCTTATTGTTGATTTTGTTTGATAATAAATTCTTTTTAAATAAATAAGTTTTGTTAAGGTCATCGTTGCAGGCTGTTTTATTATCAAACCTTAGTTTAGAGAAAGGAAAATGATTACAAAAACTATAATTTTACAGAACTCATTTTTTGATGAAGTTAATGTGGTGTAGCTTCGCAAGTTGAAGATATGAAGTGTATCACAAAACTACCTCAACATTTTAAAATTTGACAGATTTTTGCGTCAAAATTGTAAGAATTTGGGGTAAAATCTGCCAAAAATGTGAACAGACAATTTTCATTGAGAAGATTTTGGCATTTGCCGGCTCAGTAATTGCTTCTGCCATTTAACGATCAGAATCAACTTTATAGAGTTAAACAAGTCTTCAGAGGAAACTTTGACATTTCTAACCATTAAATTTTCATTCAACAATAAAAACACGTATTCATACATATTAAATATATCGTCAAATATTTAAAATGCCTAAGCCATCTGTCAGCTGTCAAATTTATCTTCACAGTGTTGCCAATTATAAATTTTACCTTTTATTTGATACTTATATAATGACATGTATTGCTTATGAGATATTGACTTTTAAGTCATCTGCAACGAAACATGAGGACCATTAAACTTCATTAAAAATCTATACATATAAAAATGAATTGCTGTTCGTTAGTCTCACGAAAACTCGAGAACGGCTGAACGGATTTATCTTATCTTAGTGTTGAAATGTTCGTGGAAGTCTAGGGAAGGTTTAAAAGGCGAGAAAAAATCGAATAATTTCCGGGAAAACTATGAAAACAGCCCTTTTTTATTCCCCATACAAACTTTTCTTAGGGTCAATTTGAACTTATAGCTATTCAATAAAGTTCATATTAATTTATAATCACTCACTGTTGTCTAAGCAATTTCAATTTCTTACCGCTGCATAAAGTTCAAATTCAATCATATCTATGAAAATAATCTTCGCGTGCGCTTTGGAAGATCTAACGTCGCGTTCCTAAATTAAACAAAAGTGAATCGCAAACGTGACAAAAAATGTAGTAAACTGTTAGTAGCACTGATTTCCAATTAATTTGGTCGGCTTCGCGAAGCTTAATTTTAGCTAACTTCAATTGTAACTGTATCAAATTATTTCTGTAAGTTTGATAAATCTTAAGTTTTGTCACAAATTAAGTTTCTGAACACAACCATAATATTTGACATTTGATTTGATAATCAACTAATATGTCAATCATTCTGCCGCACTTCAGAACACGGAGATTTATGGCTCCAAAAAATAAATAGAAAAATCAGAACACGGAAAAAAGCGACCATTCAGAATTTTCTTCCAGGACCACCTCACAACTTGCAGTTAAAAGTTGGGAAAAATATAGTTTATGAGAAAGCTTTAAATTGATTAACAAACTGTATCATAACAGTGTGTGTCTCTTAATAAAAATCTAAACCTTATAAATAGCCAATATTTCAGGAAAACTCTATTTTTTAAGTAAGCAACATGATGTGTCGAAAATAATAATAAAACTTCATGCTTCATTAACAAAATGCTTTTTTCTTCAATACGTTTTGTTTGTTTTGAAATAAATTTATACAAAAGTTTAGGTCTTTCATTTATCGATTGAAACAGTACGAAGTCAGCTAGTAATTAATAAATATTTGAAATATCCACATATTCAAACACATACTTGAAAAGTGACACTCGAACACCGAATAGTTTCTACTTTAACTTAACGTCACTTTAACCTTACCCAACCTAACCTTTATGCATTATGTGCATATTCTAGGTAACATAAGGAATATAGAGAATCAAATTTAAACTTGTATAGAAGCCTACAACTTTATCCAGATGACTTTAATATTCTGGTTGAATTTTTGTAGATATTTCGTAAAAGTTAGCACCAAATATCTTCTGAATTTTATGATTTCATATTTAAAAAAAAAAAATGGTATTGATAACGAAAAGATGTCTTTAATTCGGATGCTTTGTTTTGAGTTTTCTTTTTATCAAAATTCTTTTCAATAGTCCTAATTTGCTTATGTCTCTTTTTTTTCTTTCAGCCAAAACCAATTTCGGACGATACCGTGTCCATCAGAGAAAAAGTCACACTATCCAAAGGAGAAAAATGGCGGATTCTAAAGAACATCAGTATAATTTCGTTTGCCTTTATGGTACAATTCACAGCTTTTCAGGTAAAATACAAATCAAATATAAAATATTTAATCTTTTACATTTCTAACGTGATATTATTTTTTCTTTTTTTTAGGGTACGGCTAATTTACAGTCATCGATTAATGCCAAAGATGGTCTAGGAACAGTTTCCCTTAGTGCAATTTATGCAGCCTTAGTTGTATCGTGTATATTTTTACCCACCTTGATAATAAGACGATTAACTGTTAAATGGACATTGGTCTTCAGTATGCTATGCTATGCTCCATACATTGCCTTCCAGTTGTATCCAAAGTAAGTTCTTATAAACCTAGCTTCTCCAATTAGAGCTTCTAATATTTTAATACATTTTTTTGTTTTCGTTTAAAGGTTTTATACATTGGTACCAGCTGGTATTCTAGTCGGTTTGGGTGCAGCACCTATGTGGGCATCCCAAGCTACATATCTCACGCAAGTTGGGCAAGTTTATGCTAAAATAACAGAGCAAGCTATTGATGCTATAATTGTACGATTCTTTGGATTCTTCTTCTTGGCCTGGCAAACAGCTGAATTGTGGGGAAATCTCATTTCGAGTTTGGGTAATAATTGAGAACTTTAGAAAACTAATAATGGTTAACTAACATAATACAATATTTATTTTAAAGTTCTCTCAAGCGGTGGACATGGAGGTGGTGGCGGCAGTGGTGATAATACTGTTTCCGAAGAAGATCTTCAATTTTGTGGTGCTAATTTCTGCGTTCATGGGGCTAATGGACACGCTAACTTGGAACGTCCCCCAGATGATGAAATCTTCGAAATTACAATGATCTATGTCTCTTGTATTATTGCCGCCGTTGCTATTATTGCTATTTTCTTGGATCCTCTTAAACGGTAAGTTTTGATAATGATAGAATTTAAACATTCACTTGACACTTACAATTCATATTCACCTCTCCAGGTATGGTGAAAAACGTAAGGGTTCACAATCAGCTCAAGAAATATCTGGATTAGAACTTCTGTCAGCTACATTCCGTCAAATGAAAAAACCCAATCAGCAACTTTTAATCCCCATCACTGTGTTTATTGGCATGGAACAGGCCTTCATTGGAGCTGATTTCACTCAGGCCTATGTGTCGTGCGCTCTGGGAATTCATCAAATTGGTTTTGTGATGATTTGCTTTGGAGTTGTAAATGCAATTTGTTCGATTCTGTTCGGTTCGGTGATGAAGTACATTGGAAGGCAGCCAATTATTGCTTTGGGTGCAGTTGTTCACTTCACAATCATCATAATTATGCTCGTCTGGAAGCCACATCCTAGTCAGCCTATTATCTTCTATGCGATGTCTGGACTGTGGGGTGTTGGTGATGCTGTTTGGCAAACACAAATCAATGGTCTCTATGGTCTGCTCTTCCGACGAAACAAGGAAGCTGCTTTCTCAAACTATCGACTCTGGGAGTCTGCAGGTTTCGTCATTGCCTATGCCTACGACACAACCTTGTGCACACGAGTGAAGCTTTACATTTTGATTACAGTCTTAGTGTGCGGTGTCATTGGCTACATTATTGTTGAAATCCTCTACAAGAGGAAGGTAAGATTTAAGAATGTCCATGAGTTTAATGTGAGACTAATTTAAATTTATTTTTCTTCACAGCAACGTAAACTCAAGAAACAAGAAGCTAAGGACAAGGAAGCTGAAGCTGCAGCAGCCGCCGCCGCTGAGGCCAACAAGGATGAGCCTGAAGAAACCGATGATGAACTTGATGAACTCGAAGAAGACATTGTAGTCACTCACTTTTAGGTTCAACGATTAAAAAATACATTTCATCATAAATCGCTTCTCTTAAGCAAGTGCAATCTTAAAACTTAAAAAACTTTGAATTGAAAACGAAAAAGAGAAGAGCTGGAACTTTAAAAAATATTGATCGAGCAGTACAATAATAATTGAATCGAAATGCTTAGTTTCTTAATCAAAATAGGAGATAAAAACAAACAAAAAATATCACAAAATATACATCTTGTATAATTTATTTTAATTTTTTAATTATTATTATTTTTTTTTTGTTGTTAAAAGCATTGTTCCATTTTCGTTTTACATGAAAAGTGTTAAGTGGAAAACAAATTTTTTAAAGTTACGCGAGATATATTAAAACAAAAAATAATTGTCCAGCAGATTCCTATATAGTTAATTTATTTTTATTTTTTTTTCTCTACTTTTAAGTACCTATATAATATTATATATAAAACATATTAAATACATTTAATGTATAGTTTATGGATGATGTTTTCAAAACAAACAAATTAAAAATACAAAAATCCAACACAAAAAATTGAAGAAGAAAATATTCTGCTCAGTATTATAATGTTAAATTTTAAGCGAATAATGGAAAATCAAAAATTTAAAAAAACAAAAATAAAACATTAAGACAAAAAATTATTAATTCCTAAATTGTTCTTTTTTGTGTAGTTATATCTAAAAAAATACTGTAGTGACTCTTTAATTGAATATACAAATACATACACATACACACACACATAATGCCTTTTGTTTTGTGATCGAAACATTAAAAACAATTATTTTAATTAATTAAATATATAAAAACTTACTCGTATATTTAAAAACAAAACAAACGAAAACTCCTCTTTTAAATTACATAAACATTTTTAAGGTGGACAAGTTGTTAACTAAGAAAAAATTGTGTAAGTTTACGGGTGGGATATTTCTTTTTTTTCTTAAATCATTAGTTTACAATTTATAAATAAAAACAAATATTTTAATTAATATCTTAGATGTTCAAGTTATTTTTTTTGACTGCATCTTTGATATATATTAATACATACATGCATAAAATATAATTTTAATTATTTAAATTTATATATATTATTAAAAGAAAAAAAAAAACAAAAAACAAAACCTTTTAAAACAATTATTAGAAAAATAATTTAATTTTTAAGTGTTTATGTTTTATTTAAGTGATCATTGTGTCATCTAGAAGAGTATTGCAAATGTCAAACATATATGAAAATATTGTGGAAATTTGATGTAAATATAATTACAAAAATAAAACTTATGTGTCTTTTATTTCCTTACACTGGATCGTGCAATATTGAAAGTAAATTTGTATTCATCAAAGAAATATGTTATTTTTGACAGCTTATTTAATCAAGTTAAGAAATACTTTGAAGGGCAATTTTGACTTTTCAAGTTTGACAAGTGACAATGAATTTTGTTTCCGCCGACTTTTTTGAGGTGAAATCAAAGGTGGCAATACTTATAAACTTCACTTCTTTTCGTTGCTTCGTTACTAACTTAATTTTAGGTTAGGTTAGGTTGAGGGGCTGACCGTTGATGTCTTTACCGTCACACTTAGATCATACAGATCCATTGTGATATCCGTAAGTATTGCTACCTAAGCTAATAAGAAAAACCTATGTGTTCAGTTAGTCAAGCCATTGACGAAATTCAGAATGTTCGTACCTGGCGTACTAGAGAGTTCTTCTAAATCCTCGAAGAAATAGTTTCCAAACTATTTCTTCCTTTGATGGGAGAGTGCGGGACAGTGACACAGAAAGTGCGGAGTGTCTTCATGCACCTCCTCGTCACCGCATCCTCTGCATAGATCATTTGAATTGATTCTCATCTTTTTCAACAGATTATGTCCGGTGATTATACTCACAAGAGATCGAAGTAATCCCTTGTGCAGCTGCATAATTCTTTCCGTTTTTTGTTTGTTAAAACAGCGCCATATCTTTCTTGTAGTGCCACAATTGTCAAGAAGGTTCCAATTTTCATAAGCCTTGATAGTTATTCTTTTTGAGATTTTCTGTTTTAAATAACAGGTAGGGGTGCTAACTAGCTGAGCTTGGCTTACGTCAAGCACTGACCCTAATCTTGCTAATTTATCGGGTTTCTCGTTGCCTAGTATATCGCTGTGGCCTGGGACCCGGCAGAGTCTAATGTTGTGCTGTACGCCAAGAACCTTAAGCTCTTCGCGGTAGCATGAAACAAGCTTTTTTATCTCAGTTGCAGTAATTGCTTTTATTGCTGCTTGGCTATCAATGTATAAGGTGATATCAGCTCGTGGTATCGCCATCATTGAAACCTTTTTAGCAGCTGTTGTCACTGCCATGACCTCCGCTTGGAAGACGCTACTGAAGTTTGGAAGTCTAAGCGATGCGGTTAACTTGAAAGCTTCACAATAGAAGCCTGCCCCTACACCAGTATCCATTTTAGAGCCATCAGTATAGATAGCTATTGACGACTCACTGGAGTATGGTATATTATCTATCCATTCCTCTCTGCTTGGGATGGCAGCCTGGACTGGTTTATGAAAATCAAGTTCGGGTATTTTATAGTCTGTTGTAGTACTATGACCCATAACTTTATGAAGAATTTGGGCATGTTCTATGGAACTGTTTATCCAGACTTTAGTTTGACTAAGTCTCAGGGCACTTTTGGCCGCAGATTCTTAAACAAGGAGGTCTAGGGGAATTAGATTAAGCATAACTTCCAGTCCCGCAGTTGGAGTGGATCTCATTGCTCCCTTAATGGCAGTGCACGCAAGTCTTTGAATTTTTGTCAAAGTTTTCAGTTCGTGGTCTTTTCCAAAGCTTTCCACCATACCAAATTACCATAGGTTAGTATTGGTCTAATTACTGCCGAATACATCCATCTGATAATGTTAGGGTTTGGTTCCCGGCTTCAAAAGTGACAGCTTCCTATTCAAAATGGGCAGATTGGCTGCGTTCAATCTCAGACAGATAGGGTATCCGGATACCTTTTTGTTGGTGTATTACGTGTAAAATTACAGCTGATCAAAAACAGCTGAGATGTCAAGAAAGGAATCCAAAGGTATCAAATTTCTGGGGTATGTAGGAATCTGACAGAACAGCTGATTCAACACATGGTTCAATTTCAAGAAACTTGAAAATTGTATTTGTTGGCAAACAAAAAGATACAAAAGGTTTGTTGAAGTTGTATTTGAGGATGTTCTGAATTTTAGAAGATAAATATGATCTATTTTTTTTTAACTTTAAAATTGACTTATCCAAACTATATCTATATCTATTTATTGTCACTTCATAATAGACCTTTTTTCTGCAAGGATAGTTTTCTGTAAAACGTAAATGGTTTAAAACCGGAGATTTCGGAAGTATAGAACTCCAATTGAGCTAAGGAAAAAATAACATAGATTACAGATTAAGGTTATCTCTTATTTATTAGATTGTTACGCATCTATCAGTTTATCATTGTCTGACGAATCAGTTGAATTATCCATTAAATGTTTTATCTTACAACAATTTTGACTTTGAAGCTTAAATATTTCTCCGCTTTTTGCTGAAAGTT
Source organism: Eupeodes corollae (assembly GCF_945859685.1). Classification (NCBI taxonomy): domain Eukaryota; kingdom Metazoa; phylum Arthropoda; class Insecta; order Diptera; family Syrphidae; genus Eupeodes; species Eupeodes corollae. The sequence goes on along the minus strand of NC_079148.1, from coordinate 23,795,028 downwards.
GTTTTAATTTTTTGACAGCTATCCAACTCGATCAACAAGGTATCTAAAAATCCACCTATCCAAGATACCCTATCCAACACGAGATTGAACGCAGCCATTTAGACAACGTTTGCAGTCAACTGCGTTCCTTAGACGTACATTTTGACAAGTCAACTAGTCTTTTTACTAAGTGTCATAAACTTCAAAGTCGAAACTGCTTCAATAATTTCTACGCTACAAAACATTTCGTAGGCAAGCTACAAATCCATCAAGACTTATTTTGTATTGTATAGAAATATAACTTTTTCGTTTTACAATCTTACAAGAAGGAACAATTTTCTTTTCACAAAATTTATAAATCGCATAAAAATCATAATTAGCTGTCATTTTGACGAAATTAGACTTGACTTTATTGTAAGGAAGAATTTTCTTGGTTAACTAATTAAATTTCCAAAAAAATTGCGTTAATTGGAATGGAATTCCAGCTGGTCAATCAGATAATAGATACTTGCCTTACTTTAATATTGGGTAGGTTCAGGCAACATGAGAGACTTTATTTGCAGTCAACTTCACTATTTGAACGTAAATTTTGACCAAGGCAACTTTACTTCGCAAACTTCTACTTTACGTTCATAGTACAAAAAGTACCAACAATATTACTGTCTACAAGGCACTCCTCAGGAGAGCTACAAGTCCACCACGATTTGTATTTTGTATTGTAAATAAATATTAGTTATTTCTTTTCCAAATTGACAAGTAACCCTTTTACAGAAAGCATTAAATGAAGTTGTGCAGAAAATAAACAAATCATAGAGTAATAAAGTTCAGCTTTCAGTTGAATTAAAATACATTATCAACTGTCATTTGCAGTCAACTTTCCAATAAAGTTGCCTTAATTGGAAGGTAATTGTATGGCAGCTGGCCAATCACATATTAGAAACTTGCCTAACTTTCAAGTCCCTTATGTGTCATCTGAACCTGCCCATTGTATGAAAATGCCAATGAAACTTTTCAAATTTAAAACAATTGTTTTATCAAACATTAATCCATTTAGTGTACCAAATAAAAACCAAAAAGAATAAGTCATATTTTTGACGGAAAACATCATTTTAAATAAACAGAGCTCACAACACCAAGTATTCAAATTGAAGTCCCAAAAAAGTAAATTTTAAAGTAAGATCACATGATTTGTGTGAGCAAATAAAAATATAGAACAAAAATTATCAAAGATTGCGAAATTGAGTAAAGTAATGAAGTGTTTAAAACAACGCATTTAGTTAAAAAAAATTGCAAATATTCAACCATGAACCTTATAAAACATAATAACATTTTAATTCGCAATTTAAATGTAAACAAGAATAACATATTAAGTTAATCTTATGATTTTGATAGATGCAAATAGAAAGAGTGACAAATATTACCTTTTCAAAAAAATGTAAATATTTATATTTCTTCAGCTTCAGTTTACAAATAGTACATAACTAATTTATTAGACATTATAAACATTAAAGAACTGTCTGGTTTTTTTTGCAACTTTATTATATATCCGGAAGTTTATGTTTTTTTACTTTTTTGTTAAATTATTCAAGGCCAAACTAAAGGCAAAAAAATCTGTTTTTGCTTCAACCCACTTGAGTAAACATGATAACTGGGTAGATAGGTACATTAGAAATAAGTCCAAATAAATAAATAGCAGGTACTTAATTTTTAAAACTTTTTGCTGATGTTCTACTCGCAACATCAGGTATAATGAACCCATTTATCTCTTTTTTAGTCGTTTTTATTTGTTTATATATCGACATGTGTGCCACGAAAAAACAAAACAGACCAAATAAATTTTAAGGAATTTTTCTAATAAATTTTATTTATTTGATTTTATGCAATTAAAACATTTTTATTAACTTTTCATAACAAGATGACTTGATGAAATAAATAATTTCAATTACCACAGAAATTTAAACTTTTATTTCATTCCAAAAAAGATAAATTAATTTAAATCAAATATATGTTTACATTTTACTTCTGAAATATTGATTTTATATTACAAATTGCGTCTTTTATAGGGTTTTCCAATAAAAGGTTTCATCTTATCGTTTAAATAAAAATGAGTTTTTTGCGAAAGAAATCTGTAGATGTTTATTGCCAAATTTTCCATGATAAATTAAGGTTATTTGCGAGTGTATGTATTTGATAGCTTCAGGAATTCATGTATCGGTTTAGCTTCAATTGTAGTGTAGGTTTTTTGATAGGTAGTCTCTCTTGCAAGGGACTGATAAATCCTTTAAGAGTAATTCTTGTCGTGAAAAGTGCTTTTTCAAATTAGCCGTTCGGAATCGGTTTAAAACTGTAGGTCTCCTCCATCCTTGGGAACATTACTCGCACACAGGAATGGTTGAAAGTTGTAAATTATTAACCCCTAGTTCTCAACGGACTGTTGTGCTACCGAATTTATTTATTTTTAAATGAAAACAGTCTAAGGAATCCTTTCTTCGAGAAATTTCACGATAAGGAAACTTTTCTTTTAAAATGTCTTTTGGTTGAAAATTAACATTTACGTCAATGTCTCCTAACCCCCGATATAAATTATTAAACATAGCTCTGTAATCCAATATGAATTTACTATTACATTTGTAACAACCTCATTTTCGCATAAGTATGGTTCAATTGCTTTACAAGTACAAAATCACGCCAAATAGACGCAGTCGCTTGGGCAGCTGCCAAAAAATTGTCTTCCAATTAAGGCAACTTTATTGGAAAGTTGACTGGAAAGCTAGTCAAGGAAAATCTCCTTTAATATCAAGTCAAGTCAACTTGTGTCAAAATGTCTATTGATCATGATTTTTCATTAACTGAAACCTGAACTTTATTTCTCTACGATTTATTTATTTTCTGTACAATTCCATTTAACCTTTTGTGTAAAAGCGTTCCTTATTTAATAGGAAAAGAAATATGTATGTAATTAATATTTATTTAGAATACAAAATACAAGATCATATGGACTTGTAGCTTCCCTGAGAAGCTTTTTGAAGTGGTTTTCGCACTATCAACGGGAAGTAGAGGTTAGTGAAGTATAGTTCCGAGTTTGAAGTTTATGACACTTCACCAAAAATGTCAAAGTGTACGTTCAAGGAATGCAGTTCACTGCAAATGAAGTCCCTTATGTTCCCTGAACCTGTACATTTTTTCAATGGCAACTAGTTAGTTGTTCAAGTGTCATACATTTCAAACTCGGAACCTTACTTCACAAACCTTTACCTTCTTTTGATTATGAAAAACTACCAACAAAATTATTGTCTACAAAATACTCCTCAAGCATATTGTAAGGATATAATAAATACTTATTGCTTTTCCAATAGACAATAAATCTTCTTTCACAAAACATCAAATGGAATTGTGCAGAAAATAAATTAATTGTAGAGTTAAAAAGTTCAGCTTTCCGTCGAACGACAAAACATGATCAATTGTCATTTTGACATGAGGGGACTCATGCCAAAATGACGATTGATTAACTTTCCAGACAACCTTCCAATAAAGTTGCATTAATTGGAAAGCAATTTTTTGGCAGCTGTCCAATCAAAAATTAGAAACTTGTCTAACTTTCAAGTCCCTTGTGTCGTCTGAACCTGCCTATGTTGCTATGGAAATACATTTACCATTAATTTGTATGTATACAAACAACAATTGCACATATATGTTCTTAATACTCGTATGTACTTACAAAAACTATAACCCAAACAAAAATCGTGCTCTGCCAAATTAATAAAGTCGGTAATCTTCACTTAAAATCTTACATAGGCACAAAAAAAACTAAAAATATTTAATCAACTGTTTTTATGTTAATATTAATAATATCGGCTTATTTGATTTTTCCAGAACTTATTACCAGCTCACTGAGCTTTGTTTGCTGAAAATAATAAAAAAAAAATTGAACTCAAACGCATATTTACACAATACAGGGTGTATCATAACACTAATCGATAAGGTTTTGTAACTGACAATCAAATAACACTTTTTCGAAGAATTTTGGAGTCTTAAATTCGAATATTGCTTCACTTCTTTTTGAGATATCATCTTTAATAATTGGCGAAACATCCATATTAGGCTCTATAAACAAGGTGAGATAAGTTTTGAAAACATGCAACTAAAGCTAAAAACGATTATTTTTAACCTAGGAAGTTATTGTAATCGATACGAAAACATCATTTGCAAATTCTTAGGAACTCTGATTCACTGTCTCTTTTTTAAATTAGAAATTAATTATGATTCTAAAGAAACCATAAAAGCACACAATTCAATATAACGGAAACAAAGTGAACTACAAGAAAAGGTTCCAAATGTATATATCAAGTGACAGCTGTCGAAAACACCTACTCCGAAAAAAGCATTACCATATTGGAAACCACAGATCGAAAAACCATTACAATGTACAATTCTATTACATAATCATATCAAGGTTGTTGCGGATGTACAAATTTTGACATCCGCGGAAGCGAATTTTTTTAGATTCACATCCGGGGATGCGGACCTTAGAATGTATTAAAAAAAAAACAATTTTCAGTCCGTAAATAACCGACAATTTTATTGATTATCTTTGCGTTTAATAATTAAATTTAAAAATGGGTGAGTTATATTTGATAAAAAGCAAGATTGCAGCCTTCTCAGACTGTAATCTGTTTCTTAGTGGAACGTACATTAATCCATCTCCACTAAATAGTTGTTCGCTGGGAACACTGGCTGGTGAAGGTGTGAAATACCTCAGTGCAACTTTGGAGAGCATTTAAAGGTCTGTTTGATGGACTTTTCACCAATGAAGTGGATTATTATCCAACTCTAGTCTTTTTTTATTTCGGTAACTTGCTAACTCCCTTCGGAGAAGTGCTTCGGGACTAGCGTTATCAAATTCTCCTTTACATTCGTCTTCAGTTGATGAATCTAGCATCATTGCCATATCGCTTCTGAAGCAAGCCTTGTAACTTAAACCGGATGTTCCTGGTTCCGAATGTAAAGTCTCATCCATTTTTTAGGGTCTAATCGCTTACAAATCGTTGTCTTGCAAAGATGAAAATTTGGTTGAAAAATGAGTTTTCAGATTTAAAGCTGCCAGCCGAATGTCATCAGTGTCCGATGCTTTTGATAAGTGTTCATCAAGTTTTTTCTTAAGCATTTAAATTATAGGAGTCACAGATGATATAAGTGCCTGAGAGCTGCTCATTTCACGAGTAGCTTCTTCAAAAGGTTTGCATAGTTCAAGACAGCTTTCAATTATTTTCCACCCTTCTTGGTTCAATATTGTTGTCATTGGCATAAAGACTTAATGCATTTTTATCTTGGAAAAACTGGAGTACTTTGTTGCTATTTTTCGAATTTGAGAAAAAAAACGTTAAAAACATCCGCATTCGCAACAAGCTCCTCTGTTGGAATTATTGCGAATAATCCGCAATTGCGGATGCGGATGCGAATATTTGCCACATCCGTAATACATATTTCAAAAACTTGTGCTTATAGATTAATTATAAGAATCCTTAAAGTTTAATGTTGGTCACCAGTGTAATAATGGTCTAAGTCCAAAAACCAAATCCATAGAAAACCAAGTCATTTACGGCAAAATTTATGAAATGTATAAGTATCAGAAATAAGTCTTAATCCTTCTTAAAGAGATTTTTTAATAACAGTTAATTTGGCTTAGAGATACCTTTCAAAGAAAAAGAAAAAAAAGGTTTGGACCTTTTGTATTATTTTGTTGGTATAGTCACCAAACCTTAACAAATAACCTAGATTATTTCATTAAATAAATTTTGAACCGAAAAGAATTTTTACAATAAATGAAGTAAGCCTTCAACATAATACAATCATTTACAGAAAAAAGTTCACAGTAGTTTCTAACCTCTACGAAAAAAAATATCGAAAACTCTTTCAACTCAAAATCGTTAACAATATTACGATATTATAACTTATTCATCAATTTATTTTAAGTCCACTTTAAATAAAAAAAAGTTTGTTTGTTTTAACACACATCAACAATTCTGAAGATTCTAACGCCACCACCATCGGCCGGAAGTTATTATAGCCAAGTAATTGCAATTCAAGTTTTGACATTGAGTTTTATTTATTCTAATAAAAATATCTCTCGTACTTAAATAATAACCTCTTCAAATCAAGTACTTTATAACGATATAAATACGTATGTGAAATTTTCTTATCGGTGAATACACCGAAGAAGTTAATTCAAATTTTTGATTTTATTTATCTCACATGATTCCTATGACACATTAATTAATCGTTGCATGTTGATTTTAAAATGACGAATAATTAAAAGAAAAATTACCCTGGAAAATAAATTTTAATCTTTTTTGAAGATTCTTAATAACTCTTATTTGCTATTATTTTATTAATAAAATAACTCAATATATTTTATTCTAAAAAGAAATCCACCAAGGTTCAAAAGAGAAAACCTTTATTTTGATTTTATAAGTTTAATTATAATTATAAATTATATAGATTAATACTTTTTTGTTAATAGATTATTTTATTTTAGTTAAAATGAGGAGGATATATTTCTTTTATAACAAAATCAAATAAGTTCAAAACAAATAAACAGATTTTCTTTATATCTTAGAAAAAATCTATTGAATGAATATGAAAAATGTTGAATCTATAGAACACATAATTGGCCTGTTTATATTTTTCAGATTAAGAATTTTCTCAGTCAGATTGACAGAGCTTTAGAATTTAAAATAAACAGAACTCGTCAACAAGATGTCAAATAATAGGCTTTGTAAAGGGATTTTCAATAAGTGCTGGAAGATGTTGAAATGGAATGGCTTTTGGTGTGTGTGGCACGTAGCGCCGCGCCGCCGTCCGGCTGGAACCACATGTCGTCTAGTTCCATATGGTTCAATTTGGGCTATATGAAATTAGTTATCATCGTTATATACCGCTCGCTGTTGACGATGACCGCCTTAACAACGTCGTTTTCAAAAAAGTACGGACTAACTACGCCGCTGCCAAATATCCCCATCAAACGGTAACTTTTTGAGGATGCGTTATCACCTGGTGAACCTCGCTTGGGTTGGTGTTGTCCCATGTACGACAGTTTTGTTTTTAACACAGCCATTCATCCAAAAATAAAAAAAAAAAACACTAAAGATGATTTTTCGGCCAAAATTGAGGTCCTCCTGCAAACGATTCGGAGCCCAGTCAGCGAACAAACGGCGATGTCTATGGACATGTACTTTGAGGTCCTGGGTCAGTTGGATCTTCTACGAGTGTAGGCTCAAGGCCCGACTCAAAAATCGCTAACTTAAAGTCAGCGAGAGTCCGAGGTCCTGTTCAAGCCGAGGAAAAGACTGCCTCGGGTTCTGCTGTACACTTTCACGGACCGCGGCGATGCTCTTGGCCGATCTTGTGTTCTTTGAACGTACGTAATTTGGCCACCAAACGTTGAAGAACCGACTGTGAAGGGCCACCACGTCTACAATAAAATGGGCGCAATGCGCGTAACGTTTGCATTAACAAACACTTATATTGATAATAATGTTGCCATGAAAATTTGGCATAAGCAACTGAATAATAAACAAAAGATTTGACAGATGTCACCAAATCAAAATGGCCACCACGAGGCGCGAAATACTACCCCCGACAATTGAAAAAAAATCATCTAACGTTTTTTTCAACTAGTGCATATTTCGTGTATGGTAACACTTAGCACATATCTGTCTTATTTGACAGATAATTAGTTCCTTCCTTCTGCTGAATGAATATGGTTGGGTTGTGTATACGCTTGAATAACGCTGTAAACAACGCTTAGAGAAAATGCCGATTTTGATAAAAAAAAAATGGCTTTTCGGTGAAGCTCATTTTTAACTTGGCGGGTATGAAAACAAAAAATCTCCTCTGCCGTAATATGTGAACGTCTAAAGCCCATCGTCAACAACCTGATAGGTCGTTATCAGTGTGGTGTTAGGCCAGGAAAGTTCACAGTCGATGAAATATTCACATTACGCCAGATCCTGGAAAAAACTCAAGAACACCAAATCGACACCCACCATCTTTTCATCGATTTCAAGGCCGCATATGACAGCATGAGCCATGTCTAGTTTTGGCATACCTACCAAACTCGTCCGTGTGTGCAGGATGACCATGGAGAATTCATGCTACTCGATAAAAATTGGAAACAACGTAACAGAACCTTTCGATGTCAAACAATTATTTTAGACAAGGTGATGCGCTGTCATGAGATTTTTCAACATCGTCCTAGAAAAAATATTGCAGAGCTCCCACGTCAACAAAAGACAAAAGACACTCTTTTTCAAAAGTCTGTCCAATTACTAACATATTCTGATGACATTGACATAATCGGAAGAACTCAGCGTATTGTCAATGGGGCTTTTGTGAGTATTGAGTCAGAGGCGGCAAAAATGGGTTTAACTGTTAATGAGGGCAAAACAAAGTACATCCTGTCGTCAAGAAAGGACATACAACACCGACGTCTTGGTCAAAACGTCACCATCGACAGACGTTATTTTGAGGTAAGCAAAGACTTCGTCTACCTAGGTTCTGCTGTAATCGCAGAAAACAACATCAGCGCTGAGATCAAACGCAGAATAACTCTTGCTAACCGCTGTTTCTTTGGGTTAAGAAAGCAATTGAGTGGTAAAGTCCTCTCTTAAAAGACTACAGTGTCTCTTTATATGTAAGATCTTCATCATCCCCATCCAGCTATACGGTGCAGAAGCATGGAAGCATTGTACGAATTTTTGTTCACAAAAATTGAAGACCAGGATATTGGCAACATTTGGTTTCAACAGACGCCGCTAAGTACTCGTTATTTTTGTAGCATTTTCAAAAAATAGTTATTTGGCGGACCTTATATTTAATAATTAAAAAAAAAAATCCGTCGATAAATTCCGGAGCTTTGACGATTCCACTTTGCTTTTTCTCGAAAACGAAGTATTCAGGTGGCGCTACAGCCCTTGTGAACCAGGGCCTCACCCACCGAACTTCTTCATCTAATTCGGTCCCTACCTAGACGCCTCCAGTTGCGCACTTCAAGTTGGTCGAGGGCACTTTCCACTTGTGCGCAGCACCTGATCCGCGGTCTTCTTCTACAGCTTTGTCTTGTGAGCGTAGATTCAAGACATTCTGTGCTGGAACATTGGTTTCCATGCACTTTACGTGACCCAGCTACCTCAGTCGTTGGAGTTTTATTCTTCTTGGTAAGTCTTCTTCGCTGTACAGCCCGTACAGCTCTTCGTCCATCTTCTTCTTCACTCACCTTCTATGCATACGGGACAGTAGACAGCTCGAAGAACTTTTCTTTCGAAAAGACATAAGGTACCTTTGGTTTATGTACTTGTGAATTTCAGTTCACCAGCTCATAAAATTTTCGAACTTCATTTCTGACTTTAAACTTCTCAACATCTTCGAACGCACGCTTCTTTTCCTCTCTCCTCTTCTGCTCATAGAGCTCGTGAGTAGCTCTCGTCCTTCTATGCGGTGCCGCTTTGTGTACCTCTTGTTTGGCTGCATTTGCCTGCCGAAATTCCTTATCAAACCAGGGGTTTCTTGTTGATGGCTGTTTAAAACCCAGCACGTCAGAGATGGCTTCTCTAATTGCATGTTGACAATGTTGCCACTGCTTCCCGATACAACGTGTTGGAGGCAGAGATCTTTGAAATAGGTTACTTGTGAGTCGGTCCTCGATGGATTTGGCGATCCCTTTCGATTGTAGCCGTTCGACGTTGTATGTTCTCCCACAATGTCCCAGTTTTGCCTTCGTTTTGAAAACCCGAAGTGTAACCTTGGCTAAAACGAAATAGTGGCCCGAGTCGATGTTAGCTTCTCGGAAAGTTCGGACATCCATAAGGCTGGAAACGTGTCTGGTGTCGATCGCAATATGGTCAATCTGGCTGACGGTAGATTGATCTGGAGAACTCCAACTTTCTTTGTGTATGTTGAGGTGTGCAAAACACGTACTGGCTACCATGACGTTTCGCAACAACAGCCGAGTAAAAATTTTAATTTTTGTCTCAACATGTGTTTTTCGGTAGACTCCTATTTGCTATAAAAGTTCAAATTGAAAGGACAGCCAAAATCATTCTCAATATTTAAAGACCTTGTGAAAGTAAAGGTGGGGACACCAGTATCTAGATACTAAAATTATGATAGACACAAATCAGAAAGTACGTTGTTTTAAAATAGTGTAATTGATCATTACAGCCAAATACAACAACACTCAAATTTAATTAATTGATAAAATCACTGTATCAAAAAATACCGTTTTTATTGAATGTATATAAAAACATCTCTTTTATAATGTACCTTTCCCCGCTAAATCCCATTTTAAACACTTTCCACATTTCACCAAAAATAAATAAATAAATAAATAAATAACAAATAAATATTTTGTCGTTTTGTTTTGTTGTCATCACAATGGAAGTCCATCAGTGCTTATCAGAGATTCATCTTTGGACAATAATTTTGGACCAGTACCAATTTTCGTGTGTATGACATATTTTAAGAGATTCTGTCCATATGGCTTCGAGTCTTTTAGCAAAATTTCAGAATTCTAAAAAACAAAAAAACGCAGAAATGTGTTTCAAAATTATAAACTAATCCGGAATCAAAGAATCTTACATTGGAATTTTGCTTAACTGGTATTCCTTTTAAATACTCATTCGAATTGCAATCTGATGGGAAAGAACGTTGAACAGCTTCCAAGACTTGGGATACGTGTTCTTCTAATAAATAAAGGCACGCATTTGGACCTGCATCGAATGTATAGGCAACTTTGGTGCTCCCAGCAGCTTCATTAAATGCATGAACAAACTCTGAGATAGCATGAGAGACATCGTTCATATAAACGCACGGGGGATAAGTGTCCAATGCAATGGCATGAAATTGATTCGAGTCCTTCATTGTGATTTCGGCAAACTTTTCGAAATCCTTAGCTTCAATAGCAGCAGTTATTTCTGAGATTCTTTTCGGGACACATTGTTCAGCTCGATGTTTAATCAGATCTGAGGTAACCACAGCTCGTTGCATTCCTTTGGTAGAGGCAGTTTTCTTCTTGGAATCATTAACTACCAAAATAAGAACACGCATTTCTGGCCAATGGGTTGCTGGGGCAACAGATACAGCTATCGAATCGGATCCATCATCTTTGCTGCCCATTTGCCATTTGACAAAGCCTCCATATAGACTTCGACAAGCCGAGCCACTTCCCTGCCTGGCGATTGATGTTAGCTCCTCCTGATCGACTCCATACAAACAGGCTAAAGTGTAGACAAGACAAGCGTAGCCAGCAGCACTTGACGCGAGCCCAGCTGCTGTAGGAAAATTATTCTTCGAACAGATTCTTAGCTTCCATTCAACGGGAAACTTGGGAGAAGGCTTCTTCGAAGCTAATCGCTTTACTGGAAAAAAATAAATCCATATAACGACGCCCTATAGAGAAAACTAATGATACCATGCTTACATTCTTGGATACATCTCATAACTCTGGGATTCTCCTCGAATGGAACTTCCTCTCCATTAAGCCACATTGTATTTTTCTCAAACTTATCCGATGCAGCTGCAGTTGTTTTGGCACACATCTTTGGAGAAAAAACAAACGAAAATCATGAATTAATTCATGGAATTCGGGAAAGGTTAGAAAACCCTTGAACTTGATACTAAAAATAGGTTCCTATTCTTCATCATACACACCTCATCTGTACTCAAAGTCATGCTTAGTGAGTCGTTTATGGGTAAAATTAAATCTTCATCTCGCTTTCCCCCTAAAAATTTCAGTAAAATTAAATATTTGTGGGTCAGTTCTTAATTTTAGAGAAAGTTTGTTGCATTTTGTACGTACAATATTTTATTAATGCAATATTAACGGGAGCAATACAAGTCTCAACGAACATTTTATTATTTCTATATACACAAATTGGGATAAGGAATGATTCTAAATTATTGTCAAGGGAGGAAGGCACTTGGATTTCTTTCAAAAGTTTAAACTTTTTAAACAATCTTTCTGTTGCTAGTTCACTTCACTGAACAATTAGTAGCTTCGTTGGAAATAGCAAAATGAAAACAAACTACGAAACTTCAGAAACGTAACGTAAGCAAATACAGATGTCAATTAACATTTCACATGATAACAGTGCTGTCAGCGTTCGAAAGACTACTACAGTATAGCATATAAATGGTTTTATAAATACTTTTATGTGAAATGCAAATTAAAAACATTAAAAATTGTAAAAAAAAATAATTATTGTTGTTGATGATATTTGCATCTAAGTAAAAGGTCTCCGACAGACTCCTCCTAAATTTAATGATATTTAAAAGTGACTAATGGAATTGTTTTCATGTTATCATTTTGATTTCATTAAAAAAAATGTTAGTTGCAAATAGATCAAGAGTAAGCATTTGACTGTTTTTCATTTTATTGCCGATGTAGCTGTCAGCTTCGAAATTTAAATAGATTTAAAGCATAAAATAATTTATATTAAGAAGGGTTCATCTATCAGCACAATGTTAAGAATCAAGTTTTTGCTAAACTCTATTCTACATTTCCGAGCTAAGCACATTTAGTCTTTAACAATTACACAAATTGACCATTGTGCTAAGGTTGGTAAAGAGTTTTATGAAAATGGAAGTTCTTTTTAATATTAATGGTGCACTTCATTATTTTTTTGATTAGTACCCTTTGATCTTAGTGAATACTGTCACGGGACTATACGGAGTTGTATACTGCGTCGGATGACTTTTTCTTAAAACTATTCAATCATTCAGAAACTCAATAAAACTATTTGCTCTTAATTGTGACAACATATCTTTCATACTCATTTTTGAATATATATAAATCTTGTTTTATATAAAAACATGTCGATAACTATTTTTAACTAAACAAACAAACCATTCGAAACATTCAGCGCCCGATTAAATGTAACAAAACAGCTGATGGGCGCTGTCAAAACAAATATTTCATTTTAAAGCCTGTATTCGTCTTTTTTTTATTATGGTAGGTATACACTTCGTAAGGTTTATAGCGCTTACAACTCCAGATCCTTTAGTTCATTCCGAAGTAGGCATATCAAAAGATCTACATCTCATTCTGAATTGTTGCCATTTGGACCCGGTTGAAATGGACACGGTCCAATTTTGCACTGCATACATCATCGAACCATAGCCACTTATACAGATTATATTTTTCGTTTCGTTTTAGTGTATGATATAGGTAGTTAAATAGTTATTAGGTGTCGAGATAAGATTGTAAAAAAGACAGAACTAATTGGCTAGTTGATTCCCCACTTAAGAGAGCCGAGCCTTGGCTGGTTGGCTCGAGCTCAGAAATATTTAAACAATTGACAATTACAACTGAAAAGTGCGTACAAATTGTTGAAACTTTTAACGAAAGTAGGCGTTTTTATGAAAATCTTTCGTCTTTGTGAATTTGATTGAAGCAGCTGCCATATTTAGGCAAGGGAGAATATCCAAATGATTGTTGAAAAATAATGTTTGCAGCGAATTTTTTAATTTCAATTCTATACAATCACTTTTTTTACACAGTCGAAATTTATATGAACAACAGATACAAAATAAGGTAAAGTGAAACGGATAGACATTTCAGTTATATTCGAGTATCGAAATCAATGTTTGAGTTTTTCATTTTTAGTCATTGTTTTGACATGTTTAATAACTCCTTGAGAAGCAATCGATGCATTCATACAACAAAGAAAACACCATTACCGTGCTGACAAGGAGAATTGAATCAAGATTTAGAGCTGTATAGACCTGGATCGGTTCGAAATAGGATTATTCGATCCAATTCCACCGAAAAAGGTGAATCGAATCGAAAATTTTGTAGTACCCGTGGCACAATGTTAGTGCGTTGGACTGTCATGTGAAAGGTCTTGGGTTCGATCCCTGCCTATGACACCTAAAGTTTTTTACGGGTAATGCCTCTTGCGAGGAATTGACAAATCCTCCAAGAGTAGTTCTTGTTTTAAAAAAGTGCTTTCTCAAATTTGCCGTTCAGATTGGACTTAAAACTGTAGGTCCCTTCAATCCCTGACAACAGTACTCGCACACAGCAATGGTTGAGAGTTGTCAGTCACTAGGCCCTAGTGCCAATTCAATGAAAGATTTCTGCATACATAACATCATCAAAGTGCCATTTCTTACAAGAAGTTTTGATCTCACATATCGATTGCTCTATCTATAAAGGGGTGTCCAACTTCATGAAGGGTTGCAATACATTATGAAACATTGAAATACAACTTACAGTCGTGTTCATAAAAAGAGCAGAGCTCTCCAAATAAAACAAAAAGGCCTTCAATATCAACGTTATCTTAAACTTAAATATTATATTCATGATAACAGAAAATAAGTATTATCGATTTTTTACCGTTAGGTTTGTCACAGTAAAAACCGATTTTTAAATGTATGGCTGTTCATAAAAATAGCAGTGCATGACAAAAAACTGGATCTATTACGTAAAAAGTGAGAAAAACTGTAATAAGTTATATAAAAGTATACAAATAATGTTAGCTTATAATTTGTACTTTTTTGCATACCCATTGTTTTTTATGACTGCTTCGCATCTACGTGGCAACGATTCCACTAAAACCTGACAACTCTCGACTGGTATTGCGTTTAGGTTTTGCTTTATGAACATCGTTCTGAACATACCCCCAAAAATTTTCGATGGGTTTAAGGTCGGGGAATTGAGCGGGCCGCTCCATAACGGATAACTTCTTCTGCTCAAACCATGATTTTGCATTTTTTGACGTATGCTTTGGGTCATAGTCTTATTGGTATACCCAAACCAACGACATTTCATCTTCAGCATAGGGTAACATAACCTCCTTGATAATTTTCACATACTCGGTTGCATTAATTATATCCCCGATGGGATGAATAGGCCCGACCACGTAATAGAATGGTACCTTGCGTGGACTTTGGGCTGGTAACTTCACTTACAGTACCGAGCAAAAAAAATGCAACCGAAAAAGTTGGTACAATATTTAGAAAGAACTAAGTCATTTTAGATTATAATACTTTGAAATTTAGCATAAAATGTTCAAATTAATTTTTTTCTTTAAACAGATTTGAATTTTACCCAATCTTACTCCATGAAAATAGTAATTGTAAAAAATGTTCCTAAACTTGGATTTTAAGCCAAGCAAAAAAAATGCAAATTCGTGGAAAATTTTAAAAATAACGGATTTATTCATCTTTTTTGAAGAAATTTTGTACTTAAATATTTTAATATTTTGTTGCGAAACCTTTATTGGCAATAACGGCGCGTAACCTTTTAGGCATTGAGTCAATCAACGACACCAAATAGCTCGCAGGTATTTGTTCCCATTCAGTCCTTATTTGTTACATCAACTCGGTACAATTTGAATGATTTCGCTTTCTTATCTCGCGATCTACATGATCCCATAAATTCTCTATGGGATTGAGGTCGGGAGATTGTGCTGGCCAGTTTAAAACATGAACCCTCTTCTCTTCTAAGAAGTTTCTTACCAAACGGCTGGTGTTTTTTGGGTCGTTGTCGTGTTGAAATAAGCTGCTTTCAAGCATATTCGTCCGCAAATGTGGAAGCATATGGTTTTCTAAAAGGCCCTTATAGATTTGGGCATTCATCCGGCCGCTTACTTGACAAATCGGGCCCACGCCTTGACGAGAAAATGAGCCTTTGAAAAAGCCAAACTACAAATTTGATTTCATGAATATTTTAAATTGCTTACCCCACACCATTACTGACCCTCCCCCATGTTTAATTGTTGGAACTTGATATCTAGGGCTGTACCTTTGTCCCGGTGGCCTTCGCACATACCTAATGCCATCTGACGAGAACAAGTTGAACTTGCTCTCATCACTCCATAAAACTTTTGTCCATTGCTCACTTGTCCAATGCATATGGCGCTTTGCAAAATCTAGCCGTTTCTTCCTATTGATGGAACTGATGTATGGTTTTCTAGCTGGTCGTCTTGCATACAGTTTTGACTCTACTAATCGTCGCCTAACTGTGTGTACCCCTACGTTAACATCAAAATGTTCATTCAAGTCCTGAGTAACTTCCACTGCAGTTTTAAAGGGATTAACTTTTACCTATCTTATGATCTCACGATCTAATCTGGAAGTTGTTTTGCGTGGACGGCCACTTCCCACTTTGCGATTGATATCCCCTTGTTCCCGATATAGGGATAAAATATGCGATATTGTTGATGTTGCTACACAAAACTCCAAAGCGATATCCTGCATTAATCTTCCGTTGTTAGCAGCGTTAATTATTGCTTTCTTGCATCCAATAGATAGTTGCTTCTATTAATTGCATATTCTAATTAATTGAAACCAAAGAATACATTTTATGTACCTACCATCCTAGTCATATTTGCCATTTGCATTTTTTTTGCTCTCAGTAAAATTATGTTTTTCTAACTAAATGTTAATTTGCAAACACTAGAGAGAGACCAATTACATATTGCTATTATAAACAGAATGCCTACGCAATGGGTACACATATCCGAAACGGAAAAACAAAATTTTACTGTTACGAAAGATAAAGCAATAATAATTGATTTTGGTGTGACTGTTTGCTTTTTTTTTGCTCGCTACTGTATAAAAGACGTCTTCGTAACAGACAGTTGAAATCCATTTCTTATTTTCCTAGAGCCTATATGTAAAAGGGTTCTGTTTTGCAAACTGAATATTTTTTTATCCGTTCTTTCAGTAGTCATCCTTTTTGGGCCTAGCGTTTTCGATTTATTTTGCCATTTTAAGGCGTTACTGACAATTTTTGGTGAGCAGCCTTGGATGTCTTGAATATTTTGGTAGGTTTTTCCCTCCAAACGCTGTTTTCTAATAAGTTTTTAAATTTCTTCGGTTTAGTGTCCCATTGTTTATTTTTGAGCTAATGTTTCTTAATTTTTTATATCCTAGTATGCTACAAATACTTTAATCTTTATATAGTAAAATATTCACTTAACGAAAAATAAAAAAAATTGAATTGTTACCACTTTTTAATTATAAAATCAAAAGCACTGCTATTTGTATAAACACTCTATATCCAGAGAGTTTGAAATAATGGGTGTTCACCGGGAAAAGTAGCCTATAACTTTAAGCTAAAAGTCTTTAGTATGAATACGAAAGACCGTAAGATGCAAGTTACATGGTAACTTTTTTTGTTAGAATTTTCGTTATTTAAATAATTGACAATCTAATAAAATGTGACCAGCACTTCTATTTTTATGAACACAACTGTATTCCTCACTTGGCCAAAGAAAAATCAAGAAGATGTTAACGCAGAAGATCTCATAAAATAATTAAAATTTTTTTTTATACAGTAGTCCCTCGATAATGTGAACTAATTAAAACAATTAGCTGGAATTTATTTAAATTCTCATTAAAATGATCAAAATAATCTTTATATTCATTGAATACAACAAAAAATATTTTTTTAAATCACAGTTTCAACATTTATTGAATTTTAAAAAAAATAAATAAATAAAATACCAGTAATTGCGAGTACACTTCATTTAAAAAACTAAAAATAAATCATTAGATTTGGTGAAATCAATTCTTCATAAAAAAAACTTGTAATTTTTGATTGTATTTGTGCATCGTATTGCTTGGGAGCTTGTTATTTTAGGAGCTGCAGAGACTTCTTCGGTTTCACTCGCCGAAATATCCTCAGTTGGTTCAGGTGCAGTTTCTTCTAAGACTACCCATTCTCTAACTTCTTGTATTGAAATGTTCTGTTCACTATCTATAATTTCAAGAAGATCATTAATTTCCTGCAACTCTCTTTGAAGCAGAGTTTCGGGCAGTGTACTTCATAATTGTAAAAGTGGAATTAAATCTCCTTCCTCCCAGTTTTCTTCACGTGGAAGTATACATTTAAAGCACTTAGCTATAGAGGAAGTGGGAAGTTGGTCCCAAGACAATTTCAAGTTCATTACAGCACCAATGTCTTCACTTTCTGTTGCAATAATTTCACTAAGCAATCGTTTTTTGTAGTATGCCTTGACCAAATTAATAACATTTTGGTCCATAGGTTGAATCAAAGCGGTAACGTTTGGGGGAAAAAACATAACTGTTATGTCTCCATCAGGGCTAGTAAGCTTTTCTTTATGGGAGTGACATTTTTGGCAAATTATTTTCTTTTAGATAGAGTTTAACCTGGAAAGCGTTAAGAAAAAAACAAAAAAATTGTAGGTGCAAAGTGATCATAGAAAAGATTTGCTTAAGACAAAGAATGAATTTTAATAAAGTGCTTACCTCTTTGACAAAATTGTCGTTAAACCAATTTTGAAAGATTTCACTGGTCATCCAAGCATTTTTGCTGGATCTATAAATCAGCGGAACCTTGAAACCGGAAAACGCTCTGGGGCATTTGGACTTCCCGATAACTAATGGAGTAAGCTTATGTGTTCCAGTTGCGTTCGTACAGGCCAAAAACGTTATCCTTTCTTTGCTAGTTTTTCTTGCCGGAGCTGTATGTTCAGTAGACAAAACGAGCGTTTTACTAGGAAGAAGCCGGTTTCATCCGCATTATAAATTTGTTGTGGAGTAATAGACATTTCTCGTATTGTTTCATGCAGTTTTTCCAAAAATGGATTAACTGCAGTTTTATTACATGACAACTTTTCGCAGCATATTTTTAATGTACGAACACCATGCCTTTGCTTAAATTTGTGTACCCAACCTTGACTAGCTTTAAAATTCCGGGCTTCTTTAAATCGCAAATTAAACTGATTTGCTTTTCGGCAGAGAAGATCTGTTAAAACTGGAACGTGGTTCTCTCTTTGTTTTTTTTTTAGCCACTCGAACAATGCATTTTCAAGGCATTTCGGATTTCCTAAGCATCTTTCTCTTCACTGGTCCTAATTCAGTTTTTTTTGCAATGATCAAGCAGCTTTTTGGAATTCAATTTTATTCCCGTAATTGTTGACCTGGACACACCATATTTTTCAGCTAGTGCACACCCAGGATGTCCAGCATTTAAATCATGTAAAATTTGACACTTATCTTTTATAGATAAAAACCGATGCGCTTTTTGTTTTGGTGTCATTGCCACATGTACGTACAATTTTATTATACAAAAGGAACCAGAGTAAAATTAAACAAACAGAGACCAAGTAAAACACAACTCAACGGAAAATGATAACCCGAAAATGAACAACAAAAAGCAAACAAATTTAAAATATACACACATAACTCTCCAGTCTGCAACTGCATTCAACATTTCTGAAGATATGTCTAGACAAATAACAGTTAGCCGGTACATTTAAATTGGATGCACGAATAAGAAAAATATAAAAACTTTTACAAAGGAAATTCACATTATAAAGTCTCTGAAAAATTAGAAGTTCACATTAAAGAGATGACAATGTTAATTTTTGGCGATTCACATTTTATACCGCATTATCGGTAATTCACATTATCAAGGGACTACTGTAATTAACACGATGAGTAAACTTTCCTTTTAAAATTGTGATGGTTTCGTTGCTGGTTCGACACGCATTTCCATTTTTGTAGTGAATTAAAAATGCAATACATTCCTAAAGCGCACATCGTTTCGTATTTTTACTAATGGCGTATTTTTATTTGTCAACTGTCAAAAGACGATAGATGCAAGAGTGACACCTGAAAAAAGTACATTTTATCTGGATTTAATATAATAAATAATTTGTTTGTCATCCACCCATAAAAACATACATCTTCAAAGAAAAAAAATATTCAACAGTTTATTTTCGTTTTCTTTAAGAAATTGTTTATACTTCCTTAAGAAAAGTTAACAAACTTTCCTTTAAATATCGCAAACAAAATTTAAATAGACTGTCCTCAAATATATGACGTGAAGTGTACCCAATTTATTCTGTTTTGACCTCGTTCTGTTTACTTCATTTCACCGGCCGGTAAGCGGTTAGTAGTGCATTTTCACCACTACTCACGTGCTCGAAAACGTAAATAAAACACAGCTGTTGGTTTTTTTGATAACAAAACCCACGTGGTCAAAGTACCGAAATTCATTTGTTTACTTTCCAATGCGCAGACGGAACAGCTGTTTTCCTTAGATTGCCTATTCCCAACTTTCTTGGCAATTCCTTTTACCCACCAATACATTCATATTTTGAATTTTTAATTTTTCACCCCTCCGAACAGAGATCCCATTCAACTGATTTTTTAGTACTAGAACTTACTTACCTTCTAAAGCAATTGCTAAATAATTTAATTACTATTTGTTTTTTCGTCAAAAAACACATGTTTGAGAGAATTGACCATTTAAACAACATTTTACATTATTTCAAATATTTTTCGGTGAGTTGTAAACTCGAAAACTTAACTCAAATAGAATCCACGTCAGTTAGAAGGTATCATATTGGTACTTATTTGAAACTTCACCCAATTGGGAGCACTGTTTTGTTGCCACCCTTGTTGTTGTCCAATGAGTTAGACAGAGTCAAAGGGCAAAGGATGTTTTATATTTGTCGTAATTATTTCTTATTTGCTTGATTCCTTCTACAATATCGATTGAGATTGAGAGAAAATATTCCAGACAGGATTCCGAACAAAAAGCTTTCGGAACTATTTTATTCTGTTTTTATAAATTGTAATATTTTAAGTAAATTATGTGCGAACAATTTAATAAAAATCAATTAAATTAAAAAAGAAATTCAATAACTTTTGAATTTTCATAAATTTAAATACTCAAATAACAGTGATTTGTTGTTATTTTCATTTGAAAATACTAAAATATAGAAGCTAGGAAAAAGTTTATTGGCATTGTGCAATGGTGGGTTTAGTGCAACCATCGAAATATGGTGAATATTTTCACGAATTGTATACAAATAGTTCTGAAAGGTAAAAACTATTTATTTTCTTATTCGAATTGATGTTTTTATTTATCAAAAATAAAGAAAAACTTAAGAAAACAAACATTTACAAAATTATTTATCATAGTAAGTGAATTGATTGTTCTTGTTTGTGAAAGAAAAATAATATCGATTTTTACCAGGACGATAGGATTCGTCGGTAGCAGGTTAGGCAACTCGTAAACTGGGTTCCAATATGAATTCAAAGTCCTTTTCTGTGTGTTTTTTGTGAGGTTTCCCTTTAACAAGAACACAAATAAATAAGCCTAAAGTTTGATAGTGTTATTTGAATCTTTTGACCAAACAGACTACTAAATATAATTTGGGATTAATGAAATAAATCAAACAATTTTGAATCTGTGGTTTTCACATTTTTCGTGTTCTTTGAGCAAAATAAATTAAATACTTAATGACTTTTAATTAAATTTGGTGCATTAAGTTCCTTAAATGTTTTACATCATTGACATATGAAGTTTATGATTTTCTTTTGTTTTAAAAATCATTTATTTTCGTGCAGGTGCCTTTACTTACTTACTTACTTAAGGTGGCGCTACAGTCCGGGGCGGACCTGGGCCTCAACCAACAAGCGTCTCCACCCAGCTCGGTCCCTAGCTAGCAGTCTCCAGTTTCGCACGCCAAGTTGGTTGAGGTCCTCTCCCACCTGGGTGCGCCACCTGAGTCGCGGTCTTTCTCTACTGCGCCGCCGTCCCTCAGGATTGAATTCGAAGACCTTCCGGGCTGGAGCGTTGATGTCCATCCGCTCTACATGACCTAGCCATCTAAGCCGTTGGACTTTAATTCTGCTAACTAGGTCAGTGTCGCTGTACAGCCCATACAGTTCGTCGTTATATCTTCTCCTCCATTCTCCATTATTGGTATTTTCAGTTGAAATAAAAATAAACGCTTTTGTATTTAAAAAAACTTTTAATGTATACACTAAGGCTATCTTACAAAGAATGAATAAGAAGGAAAAAGAACAATTGTATTAAAACATACAAATCATAGATATTAGGGAATTCCCCTTATAATATAAAAAACTCATAGGTTGCTTTTATTTAAATACTTACAAGTGATGACAAATAAAGTTATAAAGTTGAATACTAAAGGATTGTATTTTGCCTTAAGGTGCAAACTCAATAGCCGCCCTCAAAATACAAATAATTTTAAAAGTTTAAAACAATTGATACAAATAATAAAAAAAATTAGATATTTGGATAAACAAAAATGTATTATATATTATATATGTAGTTTAATTTATTCATATTATATTATATGAAAACGTAAATAACATACTTAAAAAAAAATTATTCTCTTAGACCGATGTTAAAGATGATTTCGGCAAACTTTGGTGATGGTAGTTGCTTGGTGAAGGCGTCGGCGAGTTGGTTTTCTGTAGGAATATATTTAAGAATAATTGTTTTATTTTCTACCTGTTCTCTACTAAAATGATATTTGATATCGACATGTTTAGATCGTTTGTGAGATATTGGGTTGTTTGCTAAGGAGATACAACTCTGGTTATCTTCAAAGATTGCGATCGATTCATTGATTATAATATCAATGCTTTTTAACAATGACTTTAACCATAAAGCCTCTCGGACAGCCTCAAAGAGTGCCATATATTCAGCTTCAGTAGATGAAGCTGCAACTGAATTCTGCCGTTTTGTATTCCAGCAAATTAAATTATCGCCAAACAATTTGAATAAAAAACCGGTTGTACTTTTTCTGTCGGTTTCACAACCACCCCAGTCGGCATCTACAAATCCGACTAACAAATCTTTATATGGTACTTTTGTATACCTCAATTTAAAATTGATCGTACCCTTTATATATCTTAAAACTCTTTTTATATTTTGCCAAAGTTCTTTGTTGTTTTTGTTTTGGAATCTACTAAGGAAATTAATTGATGTGCAAAGATCGGGACGAGTACACAACATTGCGTACATCAAACAACCAATAAGGTTTCGACAAGGAGCGTTAAACTCTTCATCAGACATCAACGCTTTTGTGTCTAATTTGACTGCTAGAGGAGTACCTATGGGCTTACAATTTTCCATATTAAATCTTTTTAAAACATTGTTTAAATAAATACTTTGATCCATAGCAATTTCATTTTCTTTTCTTAAAACTCTTATCCCTAAAAACAACTTTATTTCATTCATATCAACCATTTCAAATTGTTGTTTTAAATAGATTTTGAAGTTTTTCATAGTTTCTAAATCTCCTGTTACGATCAAAAGATCATCAACATAAAGAATGAGGTAAATATTTTGATTTGGATGTCCTCTATCTAGAAAATATAGACAATGATCGTTAGGTGAGTTTTTGAAATGACAATTTTTTAAAATTTCATCGAAACGTTGAAACCAGCACCTAGCTGATTGTTTCAGCCCATATATCGCTTTATTCAATTTACATACCAAATTATCACTCTTTTTGGTAATACCTTCTGGTATAGTCATATAAATATCTTCCTTTAGGAATCCATTTAAAAAAGCTGACTTTACATCCATTTGATGGATAAGTAAATTGAATTGGCAAGCGAATGCTAGAATAATTCGAAAAGTGGTAATTCGAACAACTGGGGCGAATGTTTCGCTATAATCCTCTAAGTATTTTTGGCTAAAACCCTTAGCGACAAGTCGAGCTTTATACCTAGATGGGTTTCCGCTTAAATCATTTTTAATAGTAAAAACCCATTTACATTTTACAATATTTTTGTTAATTGGTCTTTGTACAATCGACCAAGTATTATTCACTTCCAGTGAATTAAGTTCCTCTTTTATGGCTTCTAACCATTTATCTTTATCTTCCATTTCATTAATTTCTTGGAAGTCTTTTGGAATCTTATTAATTATAGATTCGGCATATAATAAAAAGTTGTCATTATCTCCTTGGTCCTCTTTATAAGAGACTTTTGGCAGATTTTTGATTCTTTCACTTTTTCTACAGTTCCCGTCTGCAGTTTTAAAGTGTTTCGTTTGAACATTTTCATGTTCATCATCCGTTTCTATAATGACGGATTTATCCGTTTCTATAACACCGGATTTATCCGTTTCATCGGATTTACCTGCTTTTTGTATATCAACAGGTTCACTTTTTTCAGTGTTAGTAAATTTAGGCATTTTAAATAATTCCGTGGAGCCTTTTGATTCCACTGTATCAAAATCTAAAACTGGCCTTGATATTTTAAAATTTAGTTCGTCAAAAATGACATCACGGGCTTTTATAAATTTTTGTGTTCTAGGATCCAAAATTTTATATCCATTTGGCTCATAGCCCACAAATATACCTTTAAAAGATTTGTCGTCAAATTTACTTTTCCTATTTTTATCGTGGACAAAAACAGTAGAGCCAAAAATTTTTAAGTTACCTATATTTGGTTTTCTGTTATGCCACATTTCAAAAGGGGTTTTGTTTGGGCATAATGCTTTTGTTGGGGAAATATTTAATAAATACGTAGCAGTTAAAATTGCTTCTCCCCAAAAATATTTTTGTAAATTCGCATTATTTAATATAGCACGAGCTTTTTCTGTGAGTGTCCGATTCATTCTTTCAGCAACCGAGTTCTGCTGAGGAGTATATGGGACCGTTAAATGATATGTTATACCCTTTTCCTTGAAAAATGATTTCATATCATTTGAAATATATTCACGTCCATTATCACAGTAAACTTGTTCTACTTTTAGACTAAAATGCACTTCACTTTTAGTTACGTAGTCTTTAAAAACTTCAAAAAGTTCTGACTTATGAGTCAATAGATAAACCACAGTGTAATGGGTGAATTCATCGATAAAAGTCACAAAATAATTTTTGTTATCGATTGTTACAGGGGTAATTGGCCCACATATATCCGAATGAATTATTAATAATGGACGATTAACATAAGATTTGTCTTTTTGTTTTGAAAATGGTAAACGTGATTGTTTTCCATAAATACATGCTTCGCATATCAAATTAGTAGGAACGAGATTTTTAATGACTTCACTATCTGCAGCCATTTTTCTTTCTCGCATTTCTATAAGTTTGTTTTTACTTATATGACCTAGTCTTTTATGCCATAGCATATAACTTTCGGTATCTTGCTTACAGGTATTAATTTCTGAATTTGTTTTCAGATTCAAATAATAAAACTGTATTATAATTAAATTTTTACATAACTCACCCTTAACCAATATTTCGTTGCATTTTTTAATTACAACTTCACCATTTTTTTCAAAATGTACCGACATCCCGGCTTCTTGAATCCTTCGAACAGACAAAATGTTATAGGGAATTTCCGGTGAGTAAAACACATTTTGTAGTACGCCTTTAATGCCATCCTTAGTTATAACGTCGATGGTTCCTTTTTCGTTGACGTCCAGCGTTGTGTTCTCCTTTGCTACTCCAATTTCCAAGGGTTGTTCCAGTTGATTCAAAGTTGAAAAATATTCACGCTTGTTTGCAAAGTGGTCTGTTGCTCCAGAATCCAGCAAAAATTTTATTTCATTATTCGCAGTATATTTATTTATATATTTTGTTTCGCCAATCATAAAAGCAAATTTTTTGTCACTTGGGATAATTGTTTGAACTGCTCCAGATCTGGTCCATTCCTTAGTCCTTTTGTTTGAATTGCGATGTTTATTGTTCGAAATAAATTTCTTATAATAAAAACAGTTTGCTTTGATATGGTTAGAGCGTCCGCAATGATCACATTTTGTTCGATTTGACTTTACATTAAATTTATTTCTTTTGAAAGTATTGTGATGTTTACGTTCATTTCTCATATTGTTTGTTGGTGTATTCAATTCAATCTGAAGCACTTTGGATGATGTATCTGTTTGATCAAGTTTTATTTGGTAATCAAGCAGCCTGGTTTTTACGAATGCCAGTGTCAAGTCCTTTTCCGCTAAAGTTTGTATGGCCGTCACAATTCCATCATAAGATGAAGGTAGCGATAAAAGTAATTGTGCCACTTTATTCATCTCGTCGACCTGAGCTCCTGCTGCTTGTAGCTCAGTGATTAACTCATCAAATTTTATGAAGTGATCAAATAAAGAGATATCGCCTTTGAATTTAAATGTTAAGAGCTTCTTCTGCACCGATAACTGGGTGGCCAAACTTTTACGCTCATAAATTTCGTCGAGCTTCTTAATTATGTCCAATGCTGTCTTTTCTTCAGTTATCATGCCAATCATTGTGTCGTTCAGATGCTCAATAATGCATCCTT
Source organism: Eupeodes corollae (assembly GCF_945859685.1). NCBI lineage: Eukaryota > Metazoa > Arthropoda > Insecta > Diptera > Syrphidae > Eupeodes > Eupeodes corollae. The sequence continues at coordinate 23,768,970 of NC_079148.1, read as the reverse complement.
TTGCAATTCGCTCCATTCTCCTCCATTCTCCTGAGTTTTTATTTTCGGAAGAGTTCTCTTCCAGTGCTGGAAGACAATTTTCTTCAGCAAGTAATGCTTTCAATCGAAATTTCCATATACTATAATTTTCTCCATTGAAAGGAGTTATATTCCTCTTATTTTTGGAATTTGACATCTTGGTACTTTTTGTATTATATAATTTTATATAAAAGCACAACAATAATTAATTAATTAAACAAACACAGAAAGCAATGACTGGACCCATAACCTATTGGTATTTTCAGTTGAAATAAAAATAAACGCTTTTGTATTTAAAAAAACTTTTAATGTATACACTAAGGCTATCTTACAAAGAATGAATAAGAAGGAAAAAGAACAATTGTATTAAAACATACAAATCATAGATATTAGGGAATTCCCCTTATAATATAAAAAACTCATAGGTTGCTTTTATTTAAATACTTACAAGTGATGACAAATAAAGTTATAAAGTTGAATACTAAAGGATTGTATTTTGCCTTAAGGTGCAAACTCAATATCCATCTATGCGTACGAGACCAAAAATCACCCGAACAATTTTTCTCTCGAAGCATCCTAAGAGGCTCTCATCTTTCTTTGACAGGGTCCAGGCCTCAGCGCCATAAATGAGAACCGGGATGATGAGTGTCTTATAGATGGTGATTTTACATGCTCGAGAGAGGACTTTACTTCTCAATTGCCTTCTAAGTCCAAAGAAGCAGCGATTTGCAAGAGTTATTCTTCGTTTGATTTCAGCGCTGGTGTCGTTGTCTGCATTAATAGCGGTGCCTAGGTAGACAAAGTCCTTAACTACCTCAAAGTTATAGCTGTCCATAGTGACTCCACTGACATCACGCTTTGATCTCATTATTTATAATTATGTCAATATCATCTGCGTATCCGAGTAACTGGATGGACCTTTGGAAGATTGTGCCTCTAGTGCTGACGGTTGAGTTTTGTACAATTCTTTCCAGAACGATGTTGAAGAAGTCGCATGACAGTGCATCGCCTTGTCTAAAACCTTTTTTCACATCAAATGCATCGATAAGATCTTTTCCGACCTTGATAGAGCAGTGTGCATTCTCCATCGTCATTCTGCACAAACGGATAAGTTTGACAGGGATGCCAAAACTAGACATTGCTCTGTAGGTCTCTTTCCTATGGATTCTGTCATACGCGGCTTTAAAATCGATAAAGAGATGGTGGGTATCGATTTGAAGCTCCTGGTTTTTTTCCAAGATCTGCCGTAGTGTGAGTATTTGATCGATAGTGGACTTTCCTGGTCTGAAGCCACACTGATAAGGACCAATCAGGTTGTGTACGAATGGCTTCAGACGTTCACATAATACGGCAGAGAGGATCTTATACGCAATGTTAAGGAGACTGATGCCTCTGTAGTTGGCGCAGTTTAGAGGGTCTTCTTTCTTATGTATCGGGCACACTATGCTGAGGGTCCACTCATTGGGCATGCTTTCTTCCGACCATATTTTGCAGAAGAGTTGGTACATGCTCCGTACCAAGTCATCGCCTGCTGCTTTGAATAGTTCGGCAGCGATGCCGTCAGCTCCAGCAGCTTTGTTTGACTTAAGTTTAGATATAGCTATCTTCACTTCGTCAAGGTCGGGTAGGCGGAATTGTTGATCTGCGTCGCAGAGGTTGAGTGGTTCTATCTCCCTTACAGCGGAATTCGGTTCGTCATCGCCGTTATATAATTTCATATTCTCAAAATAGACTGCGGTTCTACTACGATGTTCCACTGACCGTCCTTACAGACTTCGGTTCGTGGCTGGTACCCTTTGCTTGCAATACAGTTTGCTGTTAATTCGATGCTGCCCATGAGTGACATAACGTTTCTATGGGACAAATCTTTTTTCGCACTCGTATAGTTGCTGGACTACTAATCTTGACATTCAAAAATCCGCTGGCCCGGATATTATCCCTGCTATTGTTCTGAAGAGGTGCTCTTCAACGCTGGCAAAATCACTGCGTAAGCTTTTCCATCTGTCCTATTCTACTGGTCTCTTTCCGAGTGGATGCAAAACTGCATTTATCAAGTCTGTCCCAAAAAAAGGCGAATCCTCCTCTCCCTCTAACTATCATCACTTGCGCTTACGTCACTTCTTCCCAAGGTCATGCAAACGCTGTTCAATTTTCAGCTTAAGAAATATCTTGAAGAATGGAAGCTTCTTAATGACCGGCAGTATGGCTTTTGTAGCAATAGGTTCACTGTTGATCTCATGGTTTATCTCACCGAACAGTGGATCAAATCTTTACATCATTTTGGAGAAAGTAAGATTATTGCACTTGATATTTTAAAGGCATTTGAAACAGTTTGGCATCAAGCTCTCTTATCGAAAATGCGTGCTTTTGTTATCGATAAATCTCTTCTTTGTTGGGTTAGAAATTACCTCTCGGACCGATCAATTCAAGTAGTATTGGACTGGTTCAAATCTGATATTCACAAAATAAAAGCTGGTGTGCCCCAGGGCTCCGTTTTGTCTCCGACGCTCTTCCTCATTTTTCTAATTGATCTTTTGTCTGAAACTTCTAACACACTAAATTTTTTCGCGGATGACAGTACCCTCAGCTTTTCATATTCGTTTTTAGATTCTCATCCTTGTTCTTCGGATGTGGACTAGCAACGGCAGCGTATGATAAGCTCATTAAATTCTGATCTTGTAAGCATTGTCCAATGGGGAATCAAAAACCGTGTAGAATTTAATACTTGGAAAACTCAATGCTGTCTACGCAAAGGCGTAACCCTCCCCTAATGCCACTATCCATGAGTGGTACTTGTATCGAGAAGACTGAACAACTATCAGTCCTAGGTAGGTGCATCACAAACCAATTGTTGTGGAGTGATCACATATTTAACATCGCCAAAAATGCTGCTAACTGTTTAGGTTTTCTCCGACGATTCAAGAAGTTTTTTTCCCCTTCTGATTTGGCTTTAATCTACAAAGATTTTATTCGTCCAAAACTTGAGTATAACTCTAATATTTGGGCTGGTGTTCCAATAACGTTCTTCAGTCTTCTGGATAGAATTGAGAAAAGAGCTCTAAAAATGATTGGAGATCGTTCTCTTACCGAGACATTTGCTTCTCTCGAACAACGCCGCAAGGTCTCATGTCTGTCATTGCTCTATTGAAATAGCCTGTTGCATTCCACCCCTTAAACAATTCAACCGTAATAACCGTATTTAGCCGCACTACACGAATGTGGAGTGCTCTACGAGGCTCAATAATTCATACTCATTACAATGTGTAGACATTCAAAACTAATGTGCATCGGTTTCTTCTTTCTAATCCTATCCTCCTTTCCTAATTGCTTACACTATGTTTAATCATTATAAGGATATTCATAACCCCTTTAGTGCGTGCAAAGTATAAAACAAAAAAAACAGACTTGATGAATTACAAGAATACAAATTATTTTCAAACAATTTTGCCTTTTCTGTTTAAAAATGTTTTGGTATTATACAAAAATCAAACAATTTTTAAGGGTATTCAAACTTTTAAACTATTGCTAATGCAAGACGCTATGAAGAAGGCAAACACCATGTGAACAGCATCACCACGTGTCAGGTCACAAAAAAACATCTGGCCTAAACAAAATTTAAAGCGATCAAGATCCTTGCTATCTCTAAGCATCTATTGCATATAAGCTCGGTAATAGGTGCCATAACCGGGCCCTGTATAATAGGCAAGCGCGCCACGCGGCTAGGCGTATCCTCAAATGACTTATGCAGAAGCTGTAGGTATGAGGAATAGGAGTAAACAGTTCTTCACCTTCTCTGTACATGCCTAGCACAAGCTCAAAACGCAAGAATTACCTAGGAGAATTTTTCTATAACTATCTAAACGGTCTAAATCACATTAGCATAATCAGCCCCTCAGGTTTCGTAAGGGACTCAAACTGGCCTCAAGATTCATGTGGTATCACACTGGGCCATTAAACTGGCCTAAGTGTGTCCTATTCCATCACAGACATCCACTTTAATCTAACCTAACCTAAGGGTATTCAATATAAAGGCGAGAGTTCATTGCGGATGCTTTAAAAACCAATTATAAAACTAAGCTAAGCTTGTTTTTATATTTTATTAGAGAAAATAAATATTTTCTAAAGTTTTATGTATTTTAATGTTTAAAAATTTGGTCGTATTAAGCTAAGAAAACAAATTATTTAAATTTCGACATAATGCCATGGTAACATTTTTTATTTCTAAGTTTTTGAGTTTTACTTAAAAATGTTTATATTAACGAATAACACTCTTTAAAAATATAAACTTATGTACATTTTTAATTAATAAAACGATTTGTTTCTTCAGGAAACTACAAGAGACGAAAGGAGGTGCAAAAAGAAACAACAACAAAGACAAAAAAGCAGCCGAGAATTTAGTTGATAATGAACAACTTTTCCCTGCCTATTCATTGGCCCACATCGAATTGAAACCAAATTCATCAAAATTTACAGTCTTTTCAGCCATTCGATCAGCCGTTCTAGAAGCTGATGCAAAATATGCAATATTTCAAGAAAAATCATCTTCTTCGAAAAAAATCAAAGCCTTATCATCTTGCTGTTTGATATGTACAAATGCTTGTTTAGCGAATAATTTAATTGAATGTTCTTGTCACAGCAATGAAAAGAGGAATGCTGGTGGGGCAGATTCTGTACACAGCGATGGTGATACCGAAACCGATGAAGCCGTCGAAAAAGAGGTACAGATAGCCAAAGTACCACTGATTGTCGGTGCTGGCTTACGCAGTCTTTTCGAATTGATCGGTGATGCTAGGAATATTCAACCTAGCATATGCACCAAAGCTCTGAAGGCTTTATTCGATGTTATTCAGGGGCAACATCCGGAAAGTTTTAAGCTAGAACCAGACGATCTGATAAATCCACTCTACGATCTGCTTCTTGACCTAGCTACGATGAGTACTTCTTCGGCAGGTCAACAGGCTTCGCATTCACCAATGTATGAAGCTAATTGGTCAAATATTGCTTGCTCATCGCTAATCGGACTGTGCATTGCTCGTGGTGATACCGGGAAGATCCTAAAGGCTATTGCCGCACTCTTAAAGTCTCCAAAACAATTGTCAGCTCAAATAATTAAGCTACCACTGGTCTTGTTCTCGCTCCAGCGGACTGTTATGAGTGCGGCATTAAATAAACCCATTCGACCGGACTTTCATTCCCATGGGATTCCTCATAATTGTTTAGTCGATGAGGTTTGTGTTCAAATTCATACAGAAAAAGAACAAACAGTAATAATTTGTCCTTCCTTTAGTTCTCATTAAGATCCATCTTGAGTACAACAACGCCGCTAACATCGGTTCAACCAGCAATGGCATCCGATGGGACATTCATTTATCTCTTATATCGAACTTGTCTCTTGAAAATCGGCACCGGATTCAATGGATCTTTTAAAGGACATGTCTATGCTACAAATACAGAATTTGGAAGAGAAGCATCGGGATGGTTAGGATTTTGTGCAGTAAGTTGAAAAAGGAGTGATTCCATTTCCTACATTCTTATGATTTCAAATTGTATTTCCAGGGAAAATTATATTTTAAGCGTTTTTCCAAACGTCTCTCTGAAAACATTCTCCTCGTCAATACTGACACCTTGTCCACAGTCCAATGTCCGTCCAATGTTAATCTACCAATGATTCGTGAAGGACTCAACTACGTCCTATTTTCAGATGAAGAATCAATTAACATGATTTGTACCAATCGTGATGTAAGTCAAACTTCTTTTTTAAAAAACCCATTCTCGTTTAACTCAAGGGTGTTCTCTTTTGTTATTTTTTAGGATACTCTTGTTGTAAAGCAAATTTTCAATAGTTCTGGAATTTTGGCATTTGACTTGCCACTCAAATTAGCCCGGAAAAAATTCAGGACCCTAGGTTACGCTGCATTTGAAGACGAAGTACTCAATCAAAATCAAATCCAAAAGGTAAGAAGTCACGATTAGTTATGCCTTCTTTTTTGTTTTGAACAGAGGTATTGTGTCTCTCCTTAAATGTAGATCCAATCATCATATAATATTTTTGAACCCAAATTACCATCGGATATAGAAATCCAAGGAATTGCATGTGGCAAAGAATTTGGTCTTGTCAAGGCTTCAAATGGAAAAGTCTATTTTTATGGAAAATCTCCATCGTTGGGCTTAAAAGCAGTCGGTCGGACCCCAACGATGAAAATAACAGAACTGATAATTTCCAAAGTGTCCAATATAACCCAGGTAGCCGTTGGACACGATGGAATACATGCACTTCTAGTCAACGACGATGGAACTGTATACTTTGCAGGAACTGCTCGTCGTGGTGAGGATGGTGACTCGTCGAAGAACCGCCGACAGCCAAAAGCCAGCAAACCAAAGCGCTTAACTCGAATCGATGGACATGTGGTTATTCAAGCCGCCTGTAATAATGGAACCTCGGCATTTGTGACCAAAACAGGACGTCTTATAATGTTTGGAAAGGACACAGCACATTGTGATGCTCATGGTTATGTGACTGAATTTGCAGATCAACATATTACCAAAGTCGCTTTGGGAAAAGCCCATTGTGTTGTTCTCAACTCCAAGGGCCAGCTCTTTACTTTTGGCCTAAATAACAAAGGACAATGTGGAAGGTCATGTAGTTCGAAACCTAAAGAATCTAATTACTCAATGGACACAAATGTGGGAAGTCAAGTGGAATCGGCTGATGTGAAACTAAACGAACAGAGGCAGAGGTATGACGTGGCAAATGTGTGTGATTTTGATGATCATAGTTTGGGAAAAGGAATGTGTAGGGTGTGTGTTGTATGTAAGGAATGTACAGCATACAATGTCTCCTGTGTGTCATTGGTTAATGTGCCCATAGAGGAGAGAGTTCCAGGAGCGTAAGTTGGGAGTCACGTTTTAAAATAATTGAATTAATTTCTAAATTTTGAGTTTATTTTGAAGGGTTTGCCCATGTGGACATGGTGATGCGGGATGTACCAAATGTAGACTGTGTTCTTCTTGCATTACCATCCAGGAAAAAGACAACAGCGGTAAGATGTGGTTATAGATAGTAAACAATAAAAAGGTATTTATAGTAAAATAAAGACAATACCGCAGATCTGAAGCTCCTAAGCGAAATGAGTCGTCAGCGTTCTAAGTCTAACTTGTTGCGTCGAAAGGATAAGCAACCACGTGAAGAAAATAATATGGCTTCAGATGCAGAAAAGGATCCTCCAAGAGTTGCCCCATTAGCCCCACAACATTTGGTCTTACCATCAAATAGTCCAGTTGTCCAGATAGCCTGTGGATTGCATCATACTGTGGTTCTAACCCTAACGGGGGAAGTGTTTACATTCGGAAGCAATCAGTATGGACAACTTGGAACTGGAGATTTGCAAGCTGTAAGCGGACCGGTTCAAGTTAAAGTTCAAGGAGCAGTTAGCCAAATAGCTGCCGGGAGTAACCATACTGTCTTATTGACCCACAAAGGAGTTGTTTATACTTTTGGAAACTATCAGGTTAACATATAAAATTTGGACAAGTTAGTTTCTTTTAAACAAATTCTTTTTATTTTAGAAAGGACAACTCGGACGTCTACCAAATGACTTCAATAAGTCTTCAATGCATGATGAAGCTTTAAAATTACTCGATCCATCTAAAGAAGGTTCTGCTGCTTCAGCGATTATGGCTCAGAGGCAGAAATTCTTATGGAATTGCACTCCCGGAGCTGTCTTGTAAGTTTTACAGAATAAATTCAAATCGTTGAACTGATTCCAATATTTTTCAGTGGTTTGGGACCAAGCTTTGGCAAGAAAGCCACATGGATTGGTTCCAGTGGTGATCAGACATTTATAAAAATAGATGAATCTCTCATAACAACTCACATTCTACCAAAGATAAGTGTCATTGCTGATAAGAAGACAATTTGTAAGAAGAACAAAACTTTGGAACATGCACATGAGTTTGACTTACCTGTTTTTTGATTTCATGTAGTGTTGATTCCAACAATTCCTTTGTCTTTCCACGCCCTGACAATAAATCGACGGGACGGAAGTTGCACTGCACATTACAACAACCAGGTTAATTTTGTTCAAATTATTCAAAGCAACCGCAACGCGGAACTGCCTGAGATCAACCAGAATATCGATCGAAATATCGATCAGATGTCCCGAAGTATGCATGAGTCGAGGAATCAAGTATTTGAGGTGCATGAGAATCAAATACACATGGGCGCTGGAGATCAGAGAAAACGTCGTCGTCAAGAGGCTAAGAGCCCCATCGAGAAACCAATGCCACAGATTGCTTTTGCTCTAGATCCTCAATTTAATGTTTTGTGGGTGTTTGATGGTGGAGTAACGAAGAGTGTGCTGTGCTATAATGTTCTCGCTAGTGAGATTCCAAAAAATGGAACTGTAAGACATGAAAGAAGTTTATTTCAAAAACTTCCATATAAAATGTTTTGTTTTCTTGCTTTTCTAGAACTCATCGAATTACAGAGCGATTTTATCCCCAGAATTATCCCTGCCAACGAATAAACCAGAATCCCAAGTTTCTCGATCACAGGCATCGTTGAATCTGTTAGCGTGTTTGGATGTCTTAACGTCTGCTCAGGATTTGATGCAAGTTCAATAAACATACATATTTGTTTGAAGTCTTATGTAAGTCCTTATATTTCAGTCCAAGCTGTTTTGAAGATGTAACGCCCGCACTCCAAAATCAGATAAAGGAAAACCAATCCAACGACTACCAGATTTTGAACCGATTTGAAAACTTTGGCGGTGGTTGGGGATATTCTGGGCACAGTGTGGAGGCCATTCGGTTCTCCTGCGACACCGATGTTTTGATATGTGAGTGTTTGTTTCATTTTAATTTTTTTGAGTTCCAAAGCGAATAAAATTCCAATCTTTAGGTGGTTTTGGAATGTATGGTGGTCGTGGTGAATATTCTTGCAAGTTAAAAGTATTCGATCTTGGCATCGATGGTGGGGGCTATGAAAAGGACGGAACTCTCATTTCCGAGACCAAAGAAATTCCCTTTGAATGTCCAGCTCGCAGTAAATATCACATTATGCTACCCAAGCCCATAACAGCCTCGGCAGGGAGATGGTACCTAATATGGGCACGTATAGCCGGACCGTCATCTGATTGTGGATCAGCCGGTCAGGCTTCTATTACCACCGAAGATCAACTAGTGTTTGTTTTTAAAAATTCTAAAAAAGCCAACAACGGAACTGATATCAATTCTGGACAAATTCCGTCCATTTTGTACCGACTTATCACCCAAGAGTCCAAACAACCAACACCACATATTGAAACGGACCCTGTTCATAAAATTTCCAAATCCTTTGCCAACACAGTGACCAAAGAGTGTTTTGAGAGTTTGGTAGCGTTGCTTAAATGGTCATGGGAATCGTTTAAGCGAAATATTCGCGAGCAACGGGATAAGACGCGTCATCTTCAGGTCAAGCAGTCGTTGGAATATTTGATCTATGTGAACAAATCATGCTTGAGATTGTTGAGGAAGTACACAAACGAGATTTATCCTCAGAAGAGTGTTAAAATTTCGGCGAAGAAATTGGCCGAAGGGAATCTGGGTAAAAAATTGGTAGGCTTAAAAATCGAATTTTTACTCATAGAAATTTTGTTTTAGCCAACAAAGCGGGTAAGTCTGGGACTAATACACAAAAACAATACCTAGCTAACGAGTTACCGACACCGACATCGCGGAAGGCTAACATGGAGAATGTCCAATTAGCCGAGTGCATTGGAAATGTTCGAGCACTTCTAATTGAAATACTCAATGACGATATATTTAAGGATATTTGTAGTGAAGATGGTAGGTTTGGGTGAAGTTGTGTTTACAAGTTCCATTGATTTAGTAATTTTTTCTAAAGGTTACCGTATGGTTCTTGAGATCCTTGAGGAATGTCACACAAGCTTCGTTGCATGCTTCGATGCATTTTATCCAACTTCTTCACTTAAATGGAATTGTTTGTGTGATCTCCTTTCCCAAATGGATTTGGTATGTTTGTCATTGTCATCGTGAATCCGTAATATAAAATTGTATTTTTTTTTTTTAAAGGGCGATCTACACTCTCATCTTCTTAGTGCAATAATTGCTGGACTTTGTAGTCCTTCCATAAAATTAAGAACCACATTTTCCCTATTGACATCCGGCAATGAACGTCAGTCGATTGTAAGTCCAAGTGATAACTTCGGTCTGCCAATGTTATCTAGCTCAGAGAATCATCAATATCCTATCCTGGTGGAGCAGATGATCTATCGAACTCAACAGGAGAAAACTGAATTCGCAAGCAACACATGGGCCTTCAAAGATGTTCTGCTGAGACTTTTGGAGATCATTTCAAGTCCAGTTAGGGCTAAAATAGAGAACATCTACAATCACAGTGTGAATGTGAATGACTTTGTCATGTGCAAGGATATCAATCAAGGGCTGATTAATAACTGTTGCCATCTTTTGGCGAGGGTTCTAGCTGAGATCGTTTATCAAACGTCATTGAATGAGGTAAGAACTTTTTTTAAGAATAAATGAAATCTAACAAAATTGCTTCTAGTTTGAAAAGGCATTTTTGCCTCCTCGTAGTCTTCACTCGACTGGAAATAGGTTCTCTCGATGTGATGTAAGTCGAACCTGGAACACGGGCAACTTTGGCCCTGATGCCATAGCATTTACCGTCGATCGTCCGGGTATTGCTGTAGCCGGTGCAACAATGTATTCAGGATCTGGAAGCTATGATTATCAACTGGAACTGCTCTACGACAATACTGTGGACCTTCAGGCAACAGGACACAAGTGGGAAACTCTCGAGTCTGTATCGGGATCATATGATCAGGAAGCGGTTCACCATGAAATGGCTGAGATAAAGTTCGAGCGTCCAGTTCATATTAAGGAGAATACTCGTTACGCTCTGCGGTTGTGTTCCCAGGGAGCCAGAACATGCTCTGGTGATTCGGGAATGTCATCCATTCGCGGACCCTGTGGAACTACGTTCACATTTTATTCTTGTGACTTGAGTTTCAATGGAACAACACCATCAAGGGGTCAGATTCCAAGCATCCTCTACTACAGCAATCCCATTAAGAACGATGGAAACTCGTTGACTTATGCAAATCAAGTCACAGCTCGGGACACAGCTCTCCAGGTTGCAACTGATATCACCAAAAAATGCACAGAACTATTGATTTTGGCCAGGAATGCCCTGGCTGCATCCCTCTCACCAAGTGATAATTCCTCAAATCACACTCAGACCATCGATTCGGAGCACAATATAACACCGATTGAGGAGCACATGGATATTAATTGGGCTAACAATTCCAGAACATCAGCTCTCTCAACAGATCCTAGTCTAACAACTGCCAGAGATATCACAAAGAGAATCGAATCGTTCTCCAAAGGTTTGATAGAAACCTTCAAGTTTGACAAACGATCCACAAATCCATTTGACATTGAGATCGAGATTGGAGCAACTGAAATTCATCCGAAGGATTTAATTGAAGAGAGTGGAGCTATTCAGGAATTGAATTATCGCAAAGGCCACGTCGACACAAAACTCAACGGTAACGATCGGACTGACAACGAATTAGATGTGATAGAGAAAAGAAGCGATTCAGATGATGGAGTTTTGGGAAGTCAGATGACGGTGGTTCAGTTGCTCGAGGTGTTCAACACATCATCGGCAAATGTATTCCACACTTTGTTACCTCTGATTTATGCTCAGATTGGAACTTTAGCTTGTAATGACCCAAAAGTGAGTTCTATTTTATTTTGTATGAAGTTGGATTCCATTTAAATTTTTGTTTGTGTTTTTTAGAGTTCTGTCCAAATCCTTGGATTGATCAAGGAGATTTTGCCCCATGTGGCTGCATTGAATCAACTTTATTCGAGCAAGGAATATCTTACCTTAAAATCAAAAGATAAAAAGGTGGACTTTTCAGCTTCGGAGATCAACAAAAAGAGAATGGATGAGATAGATAAAAGTATGGACATATGTACTACAAGCAATCATTACTGCATTGTAGAGAGTGAACATCCATATCGTAGTGGATCCATAACATGTCAGAGGTAGTTTGATCCATAAAAATATATTAAAATAAGTAATAACTGATTTTGGAAATTTTTAAGAGTGGAGTTTCCTCCTTGTGTACAATGGTTTGCCATCGAATTCGATCCTCAGTGTGGAACAGCCCAACTTGAAGACTACCTATTGATATCAATACCATCTAAGCCATATTTAGCTGAAGCTTGTCAAGTTGACAATGATTATTTAGATATGTTGGACAATAATATGTCTATGCAACGTTCAAGTTGTAAAAATGCCGTCGTAACGAATTACAATCGAGGTGGTCTTGGAGCAAATGCTAATTCTAATGCAAATGATAATGATTGGGTTGTTATTAAGAAATTTAATACGTAAGTTAAAAAAGAATTTTGGATGTTCGTAGTTTTTGTGATGAATAATTATAAAATATTTACAGAGTTAGTAACTGGCCACAAAATATTATAATATTGCCTGGAAATCGAGTGGAATTTTCTTTGGAGACAGCTTCGCTATACGCTCAGGATCCACATAGTAATCGTTATGGATTTAAATGTCTTGTTGTGGGTTATGATAATCCAACAACTGTAAGAAAACCTCTTAACATTAGAATAATGAAAGTGTGTATTTACTTTATATTCTTTTTTTAAAGGTAAATGCGAAGAATTCATGTCTAATACGACTGGAACATGAATTGGCTTATTTGGGTGGGATGTGTAGCGCTAATTTGATGAAAAAGGACTTGAATTTGCCAGGTATTTCTTTTTACTGTTCTTAATATATAATTCTTTGGTAAGAAAGTGTGTACCAGCCACGAACCGAAGCCTGTAAGGACGGTCAGTGGAACATCGTAGTAGAACTGCAGTCTATTTTGAGAATATGGAAAGACCACTTCTTCAAAGTATATAACGGCGATGACGAACCGAATTCCGCTGTAAGGGAGATAGAACCCCTCAACTTAGGCGACGTAGATCAACAATTTCGTCTACCCGACCTCGACGAAGTGAATATAGCTATGTGAACGTCTGAAGCCATTCGTCAACAACCTGATTAGTACTTATCAGTGTGGCTTCAGACCAGGAAAGTCCACTATCGACCAAATATTCACACTACGGCAGATCTTGGAAAAAAACTCAGGAACTTTAAATCGGCAACTTCAATCTCTTTATCGATTTTAAAACCGCGTATGACAGCATCCATAAAGAAGAGCTCTACAGAGTAAAGTCTTGTTTTGACATCCCTGTCAAAATTATCCGTTTGTGCAGAATGGAAATGAAGAATCTCACCGATGCATTTGATATCAGAAACGATTTTATACAAGCCGATGCATTGTCATGCGACTTCTTCAATATCGTTCTGGAAAGAATTTGTACAATACTCAACCATCAACACTATAGGCACAATTTTCCAAAAGTAATCCAATTACTCGGATACGTAGATGATATTGACATAATTGGAAGATGAAAGCGTGATGTCAGTGAAGCGTTTTTGTGCTATGCGACGGATGCGAACAAGATGGGTTTAGTGGTCCATGAGGCTAGACCAAGTATATGCTGTCATCAAAAAAGGACATTGAACAACGACGTCTTGGACAAAACGTCACCATTGACAGCTATAACTGCTTGGTAGTTAAGAACTTTGTCTACCTAGGCACCGCTATAAACACAGACAAAGACACCAGCGCTGAAATCAAACGAAGAATAACTCTTGCAAATCGCGGCTTCTTTGGACTTAGAAGGCAATTGAGTAGTAAAGTCTTCTCTCGAGCATCTAAAATCAATATTCATAAGACACTTATCATCCCGGTTTGCATTTATGGCGCTGAGGCCTGGACCCTGTCAGCGTCTTAAGATCCTTCGAGAGAAAAATTCTTCGGGTGTTTTTGGTCCCGTATGCATAGGTGGAGAATGGAGGAGAAGATATAACGACGAGCTGTACGGGTTGTACAGTGACACTGACCTAGTTAACAGAATAAAAGTCCAATGCCTTAAGGCTAGGTCATGTATTGCGAAAGAACATCAACGCTTCAGCCCGAAAGGTCTTCAAATCCAATCCCGAGGGACGGCGCGGAAGAGAAAGACTGCGACTCAGGTGTTGAACGCAGATGGACGAAGACCTCAACCAATTTGGCGTGCAAAACTGGAGACAGCTATCTAGGGTCCGAGCTGGCTGGAGACGCATGTTGGTTGAGTCCCAGGTTTGTCCCGGACTGTAGCGCCACCTTAAATGTGTAAGTAAGGTAAGAAAGAGCCGTTTAACTGTCTCAATGGGTCGATGAAGAATGCAAGCTATCGAACGAATTTAAGAATATTGCATATCTATCAAAATGAAACAACCAAAAAAAGAACGTGTGAACGAAAAGGGAATACAAAGAACTCACAAGAACAGAAAAGCGGATTCACAGACGAAAAAAATCTACCTGGAAAAAAAAACTAGACCTTTGAACTAGAAAAATCCGAAAGTTCTACTAATTCGTCTGAATCATGACGATTTTAAGGACCGTGAATACAATCTGATTAACTATTCTGTAGGCATACTGGATCGATGGGAATTGTACTTTAATGAATTGCTAAACGGTCAGCTCACAGAAAAAGTAGAGATTCCATAAGTTCAAGATTCAAGTGTCCTATCGGCACCAAGCATAAAAGAGGTCGGTAAGGCTAAGCTGATTGATCATGTCGGCTCTAGCTTAACAGCGAACAATTCATGGAATTCAGAAAAATAGTGAACAAATATCAACTGACCGATACACAACAAAAGAGATTTTACAACGTGCAGCAACTATAGAGGTATAACGTTGTTGACCCCTCATAATAAAATATCCTCTAATCTACAAGAACAGAAAGCCCCATATGAAAAAAATATCAGTGTGTCTGCATTTTAAGCAAATCAACAATAAATCAGATTTTTATCGTTAGCCAGGCGATGGAAAAATGTCTAGTTTTTAGTATTCCAACTTATCATCATTTTATAGATTTTAAGACCACCTACGGTATTATAGTCAGCATGTACATACCCATTAGAAAATTCTTCATTAGAAATAAATTGCCCGATGAATGAATGGAACCTCAGTTTTATTTACCCGATTCTGAAAAAAGTAGACCCTCTAAACTGCACGAACTATAGAGTCATTAGTCTACTTCATATGCCTTACAAAATCTTCTATGCCGTAATATGTAAATGTCTAAATGCCAACGGTAACAACCTGGTAGGTCTTATCAGTGTGGTCTTAGACCAGGAAAGTCTATAGTCGATCAAATATTCACATTACGTCAGATCCTGGAAAAACTCAAGAACATCAAATCGACATCCACCATCTCTCCATCGATTTGAAGCCGCATATGACAGCATCTACTGAAACGAGATGTATAGGGCCATGTCTAGTTTTGGCATCCCTGCCAAAATCGTCCGTTCGCGCTGCTCTATAAAGGTTGAAAACAACTTAACCGAACCTTTCGATTTGCAATTGGGTAGAACCCCTCTCTCGAGTGACCAAAGTGTCACTATATAAGACCCTCATCATCCCCGTCCTGCTATACGGTGCAGAAGCATGGAATATGACAAAAGCGGATGAAAGCACCTTGGGTCGTTTGAGAGAAATGTTCTTCTTGTGATCTACGGTTCCGCATGCATCGAAGGGGAGTGGAGAAGAAGATGGAACGACGAGCTGTACGGGCTGTACAGCGACGTAGACCTAGCCAGAAGGGTAAAAGTCAAACAACTAAGATGACTGGGTCATGTAGAGCGCATGGAAACCAATTCTACGGCCCCTATAGTCTTCGAATCCACAACCACAGGACAGCGCAGTAGAGAAAGACCTGGTGGTGCGCACAAGTAGAAAGTGACCTCACCGCAAAACTGGATGCATCTAGCTAGGGACCGAGTTAAATGGAGAAGTTTGTTGGTGAAGCCCTAGTTCACACAGGACTGTAGCGGCACCTTAAGTAGTTAAATAAGAAATAAATTGACATGACTATGTAGGCTGACCATGACCAATATATCGAGCCAGGTTAAAATAGCCAGACCGCTAACCAGACCAATCAACATCTGCAACAGCCTCTTACAAGGTGATGGTCTGGCTTTGGAGAAAGAAATCTGAAAACAATTCCTTCATCGTGCACATTAGTAAGGGAAAAATAAAGTACATTTTGGCATCGAATACGAAAGGAATAGTTGGTTAAATATTCAAGGTAGCAGAGCATGAAATTGAAGTAGTCTTATCCTCCTTCAAATATCTTGGATCAATAGTAGAAGCCGATAACAATATAGAAAAAGAAATACGCAGGCAGTTACTCAAAGTTAATAAAGCCTACTATAGTATGTCAAGGCTGTTTAAATCCAGAAACCGTACTATAACTTCTAAGCTGCTGCTGTCTGGGCAGACTCCAGTGGGCTGGACACTTAGGTCGCATTAACGAAGAAAGTCCATTGTAGTACATTTTATGATAGATTACAGAATGGGAGACTACCTTACGCTGCGGAGATGGCGTAGACCAAGATGACCGAAGCTTTAATGTGCGAAACAGAATTTCGTTTCCTCACAAGATTGGTGAAGAGATGAGTTAGAAACCAATTGAATTGCATTTCTTGAGTAAACCGATTCAAAGGTATGAGAACTTTGTCAAAAATTGGCTTTGTGTTTCATAAATAAATTGGGGTACTCTATCCAGGCTCTGCTCAGAGCCTCTTAATATTCTCTGCTCTGCTCTGCTCTCTCTTCTGAGAGTTATGACTTCCAGAAGACCAACAAAATTAAAAAAAATACTTACATTACTATTTAATATATATACAAATTTCTTAAATAAATAAATTCAAAACAAAACTTAAAGGTTTAAATATAAATTATAACATTTTAATTACATATTAAATTTGTATAAATAGCATCTTAGTAAATAATGTACTTTTGGTTTATTCACAAAATTTATTAATTTTAAATTTTAACTCTCTTCTACACAATTTTATTAGATGACAAAGGAGTCGAAGATCTATCGACAATCGAAGACACCCTCACAAATCATCATGCTCTACTGTCAAAAGGATTCGCTCTTTCCGAATCCATCTTGACTGTCAATCAAGCTTTGGAATCTTATCTACCTATTGGGTAAGTTTTATGTTTTGTTTGCAATTTCTTACAAATCAGTCTTCAATAAGCCAGCATTTTCAATTTGGTAAACAATTTGTGTTTCCTTGTAAGTTCTTGATTCGGGTAGAACAACATCCAACATACGTTTCCTTCTTTTTCTTGCAATTCTCATAACAACTATAACTGCGATTGTGATTGCAATTATAACTAAAACTATAATACCGACAACTATATACACTGTATAGGACTTTTCCTTACAATCCACATCGATGATTTTACTTAATGTTAAACTTTGGTTATTGCTCTTTGTCTGGAAGTATATATTTTCGGAGTAACTCCGAAAGAATGGCGATTTCGGTTGGGTTTTATCCAATTCCTTGCAAGGAAATTGATTATCATACTGAAGGCGGGTTACTTGTAGCTGGATCTTATCGTTGAAGACTAGAGCCTGAGGATCATTGTGGAACTTAACGATGTTATTAACAAATTGCAATTCGAATCTTTCTAGGAAAGCTACTTCTCTGGATAATTCAATTGCTGAAATTTAAAACAAGACACAAATTTAAACTTTTTGTTTTTTTTTAGGTGAAGGACTTAAAATTTACCTTTAAATGCGATAGGACTTGTGAATCCAAAATTATTGTCCTTGATGAGAACTCTATCTCGGATTTGGGCAGTGATCCACTCACTTTCAGTCCTCTCGACTTTGTTACCTATCACAGATAGTTTCTTGACACCTACAAAATTTAAATTCATAGGAAATTCAAGACAACATATTTTGAAAAAAGGAAGATCTTACCGTTAAATGAAAATGCCCTCGTGTGGATTTTTTTAAATGTGACATTTTGTATCCGTAGGAATGTCAAAACTTCTAGTTCATAAAATACTTTAGATGGCACATCAGACAGGAATTCACTATTAATAATTTCCAATTGATCAATAGTGAATTTTTTAAGAGCCTGAAAAAATATACAGAAATCTTATAGTGTTTGAAATGTTTGTTTGTTTTTTTTCTTACCTGTGGTTCTATATCAATTATTCTAACACCATCCATTTTGAAAAGAATCGAATGATCTTTCAATGTCGTAAAGGCAAATGGTCTTATTGATTCGATGGTGCAACCAATAAAAGTAATTTCTCCAATATTCCCATTGATTGCATGTGATTCAATTATTTCAATCTTGACCTTAAAAAGAAGGAAAGCACAATAAAAACTCCAATTTCAAGATTATTATCATAAACATTCAAACATAACATATTAAATGAAACTCGTATCGTAGGTTGTGACAATTAAGTGATGGTGACAAATCATCACAATCACAAACAAGAAGGAAATATTTAAACAAGTTTGTCCCTTTTTATTAAGTTAATCAACAAAAGAAAAATAAATTACTCACTTCTTTGAATTCAACAATTAATGGTGTGTTGCTGGTGTGTATGGGAAATGATAGAGCGTTTTTGGTGAGAATTAGATTTTGAACTTTCTTAAAGATGACCGTTCGGAGACCTTGGATGTTTTCCAATGCATGAGCTCGAATGTACATATGTTTGCAATTTGATATTTCGATTTGATATACGTAACCATCAAGCCTTGGTAGTGTCATATACTGCAAAAAAATAAACAAAGGGTGAAGTATTAGTTTAAATTATCATATATACTTTGAAAAGAAAAAGATACAGATTTTATTGTAGAATACAATGAACTTCTATTGAAATAAACAAAAACAAAATTAATCACGCGACAGTTTATTTAGAAATAGGACTTCTGACTTGCAAATTGTTTTCTGAAATACTACAGTGTAATGTTGTAGGTTGACGGGAAAGCGTGGGATCTAAAATGTTTGATTTATTTTAAAAAAGGAGACCTGACGAAGTGCGAAAACTAAAGATGTATCTGTGTTTTGTCCGCAGTCGCCAAAATAGTATCGAAGATTATTTTAGAGGGTCTTCAATTGGCGTGGGTAGATTTTGGTGCCCCGCGGTGGCGGCCATTTTGTTTTGGTGACATCTGTCAAAGCTTTTGTGTATTATTTAGTTGTTTATGCCAAATCCTCATGGCACGTTCAAATGATAAAACTTTATTAAAAAAATGAGTGTTCGTTAACGCAAACATTGCGCGTATTGCAGGCATTGTGCTCATTTTACCGTGGACGTGGTTGCACTTCACAGTCGGCTCTTTAACGTTTGGTGGCCAAATTTGAGACGACCGGTACAACACCCTTACATTCGACCGGGAACATTGCCGCGGTCCGTGAAAGTGTACAGCATAACCCGAGGCAGTCTATTCCTCGCAGTGCACAAGAACTCGTCCTTTTGCAGACTTCAACTTGGAGAATTTTGCATCGGGGCTTGGGTCTACAGTTCTACACCAGTACAAGATTCAACTTACCCAGGAGCTCGAAATTCATGACCAGAGAAAACGCTGACTGGGTTTCGAATCGTTTGGAAGAGGACCCCGATTTTGGCCGGAAAATCATCTTAAGTTACAAGAAGCTACATAACGATGATACCTAATTTCTTATAGCCCAAATTTAACCATATGGACCTAGACGACATGCGGTTTCAGCAGTGCCACACAGCAAACTCCACGATTGACATTTTGCATGAACAATGTGAGGGTAATTTTAACTCTCGCAGGGGTGATGCGAATTGGCCACCAAGGTGAGTTTGGAGGGTTGACAAATGAAATTTTGTAGTATCCGTGGCATGATGGTTAGTGCGTTGGACTGTCATGCGAGAGGTCTTGGATTCGATCCATGCCTACGCCATCTAAGGTCTTTTCCCGAGTACTGCCTCTTGCGAGAAATTGACAAATTATCTAAAAGTAATTCTTGTCATGAAAAGGTGCTTCCTCAAATCAGCCGTTCGGATTCGGCATATAAACTGTAGGTCCCCTCCATTCCTGACAACATTACTCGCACACAGGAATGGTTGAGAGTTGTAAGTCACTAGGCCCTATTTCCCAACGGACTGTTGCGCCACGCAATGTATTTATTTGTTTATCTCCTCGAAAATAAGACTAAATCGGTTTTGTGTGGGTTAACACCCAATCCATATTGTAAGAGTTCTTTTAAGGTGTTAAGATGCTTTCCTGAAACTGCTTTAGCTACGTCGTTCGCATAGGCGATCACCCTGAAACCCTCCGCATCCAAACTTGTTAGGATTTCACCACTCCAGAGAAGAGGAAATAGAACACCACCTTGAGGTGTCCCTCTACTAACGAATCGTCTGTCAGAAGAGCTGCCCAGTTTTTAGTTAATTATTCTGCTAGTCAGCATTAAATGAATTAACTCCCAAAGCGAACTCCCTACATTTAGAGATGTTAGTGCAGATTTGTCCACGTTGTTAAAGACCCCTTCGATGTCAAGGAAAGCAACCATAGTGAACTCTTAATGATGGAGGGAATATTTGATGGTGCGTACTAAGGTGTGTAACGCTGCTTCCACCGATTTACCTTTACAGTAGGCATGTTGAGACGAAGACAGAAATCTTGTATCAATACTTGACCTTAAATGGATATCAATCAATCTTTCCAAGGTTTTAAGAAGGAATGATGATAGACTTATAGGTCATAGATCTTTAGGATTGACTTGCCAGAATTTACCTACTTTGGGTATAAAAACAACTTAAACTTCTCTCCATGCCTAATGAATATGGACTAGGTATATAGACAGCTGGTAAAAATTGCCTCAAGAATTGGTGCAATTATGTCTGAAGTTTTTTTTTTAGTTCGGCTGGTATTATTTCATCTGTACCTGCAGATTTAAATGGTTTGACGCTGTTGAGAGCCCATTGTAGCTTGTCCCTTGTGATCAGACCTTGTGGATATGTTGTATTGGAACTTGAACGTATATGATTGTTGCAAATTTCGGTAAGAGAACTACCAGGAAAGTGAGTGTCGAGTAGTAAGTTCAGCGATTCATTACTTGAATTTGTCCAGGAGCCGTCTGCATTTTTTAAGCAGCTTGGCATCGCTGGATTGGTTGAAAGAATTTTCCGTAACCTAGAGGCATCGTGCCACAGAAGGATCGCCATGAAAGATAGCTTAGATTTTCTAAGTGCCTCCTTGTAAATTCTTAAGTATTCTTTGTAAGAATTCCAGTGAGAGGCTAGTCTTGCGCTTTGGCTCGGTTGAAGAGTTTCCTACATTCTCTTCTAAGCGAGTCAAGCTCTGAAGTACGCAAGTAATTTCTAGCGATCTGTTCATAGCTGAGGAGAGGTCATTGAACTGTTGTCAAGTTCGTTAGAGTTAGAGGAAGGACTAGATAGTCCAGGTTTTAGTAAACTCCGTAATAAGTTCCTGTATGAAGCCCAGTCAGTTCTCCGATAATTTTGAAAGTCAATTGACTAGGGTTTTCTTTATACTGGATATATCTATGATCAGAGAACGAGTGTTCTTTGGCTACTTTCCAGTCCAATATCATATTGTGGTGTATAGTACCGGAGAGTTATTTAGAGTGTATTAAATTATTAATTCGAATTTCTGTAATGGTAACTACATTTAGAGAATGGCGTAAATAAGGTTTGACAGTAAAAAATTAACCGCTTTATGTTTTTATTGATAAGCAAGTTTTGGTGTTTTTTTGTTCCTATTAAAAAAAGAAGACTAGAAGTCACACCGCCCACGTAGACAACATAAGTAACACTAACGACCTAAGTGACTGGGTAATAGAAAGAAGTTTTAGGAGAGGTAGACTCCAGCACCTGCGGGTACATTACTGATTTTCATACAATTTAGTCTTCGTAAAAACTAGTTTTGAAAGGGTTTTGAGTTTAACGTTTCTTAGACAAGTATAACTTTAATATTTAGCCTAATTTTCATTGTTTGACATTTAAACAAATTTAAAAAAAAACTTAAACTAAAACCTTTTAAAAATATTTTTGTTTGTTTATAATATGCGCCAACTCAAAGGTTTTTGTTTTACATTTAATAAGCCAAAAATGCAGTTTGAGCATCAGGTGAAAAGGGTCGGTGTACTTTTGGTCTAAATTTTTGATTATTGCAATGACAGGGAAACATAGAGTGTGGTAAGGCATTCCACATTCGCATAGTATGGCAAAAGAACGAATCTCTATCCATCACTGTACGATTAAAGCTGGGATTCCTAATATTACACTTAAACCTTTTAAAGGAAAAAATGAAACTGGCCACTTTCCCAAGAGCATAATTCATTCAAATAACACTAACAAAAGGCTTAAGTAGTTCAGTAGAGCACCATCATAGAGTAATACTAAAGTTTTGAACCTCATAGGTTGAGAAGTATGAAGGTTTTTTAAATTGTAACCAAATTGATAGATAGAAAAATAAGTTCCATCTTCTAAAAAAAAAATCTTAAAATCATTTCACAAGAGTTGGTTTGTGAAAATATAGAGATGTTCCGTTTTTCCGTTTAACTAGTTTAAAAGAAACTTAATAATATAGACCTCAGTTTAGATTTCAATCAATGTGCCGTGTGAAATTGATAAAAGCTCAACATACGAAGGAACTAGTTCACCTCGGACTGTATTTAAGAAAGTTTGTTTTAATTCTCTACTTTATTGTAACATAATAAATTTGAACCCCAAAGGAAATTATTCCAATGGGTCCAATTTGCCAAATTGACGTTTTTCAAGATCCCTAGAATTTAAATCTATAGTATTTTGAGAAATAACTGTCTATGCGTATGTACCTTCGTGGGACGGTGCGTTCGTAAGTCTATACGTTTAGAATATCTTTTTGGCCCTCCATATATCAAAACCAGAAGGGGTATCGAATTAAATAACAGTTTTTTAACATAAGATTGTTGAAAATTAATTTAAGAATTAAAAAATATCATTTGCAAATTGATAAGGGCACCACTGCGAAGTTATCAGTGCAATCTCGAAATCCTAGTAAAGTCTGTTATTATGATACATTTGATTGGCAAAGCGTAGTTAAGTTAATAAATTTGAAAAATGGGTTTCTAGGGTGTATACACACTCCTTTATTGTATCAAATATTTTTTAGACTGAATTATTTTCAAAACAATTAATTAAGTGAGATTTAAGTTTCAATCGTATTCTTATTGTTGTTTCTTAACATAAAAGCTTTGCTTTGTACTCTTCTCTGACTTATGAGTGTTTTTTTTTTGTATAAAGTCGTAAATTGTACTAATGCAATTGTTGTTAAAAAAATACATTTCAAATACATGCAATTGTAATAGAACAAAACATACGCTTCAATTACTTGTAATTGAATTTCAAAGTAATAAAATTACAAGTAATTGTTATTGAATTTTTGTGTAATCATTTTTTTTCCTACTTTGCTATTCTGTAAACAAAAATAAGCCAAGAATTACAAATTTTTAATAAAATCTTATTAAAAATGTATCAGTTCTTAAAAAGTATTAAGACATAAATATTTTTTTCGCTCTATCAAAATTTCTTTAAATATCTTCTCTGCTTCTTGGTTATTAAAATTGCGAGAAGTATAATATTAAAACCATGAAGGCTAAAAATATTTGTTTAGATTGCAAATTTTTCAATTTTCTCCCATAATTTAATATGAATTTGCAACAAACAAAAAAATGACATATTGTTTACAAAAAATTACTATGCAGTGTGTCTTTACATTAAGACCTAGCACTAAAGTAATAATTTAAAGTCAATGAAGTGTTAATTCAATTATTATTACAGTCTTAAGTAAAATTATTTCATTTTTATTTGTTTATTGTAGTAAAGTGTTCAAGGTCAGTTTATGATCGTGATTCATGCAATTATTATTGTTTCGCTTTTCACCTATCTACCTACTTCATTTTCATTTATCATGGTCAAACATTGGCAAGACATTTGAATACAATGAAGCTACCGAGACGAACGCTAGAGGCTATTATTTATTGTTAATTTGTTTTAAGAATGATTATTATTATGTATACTCATTAATTTAAATGAAAGCTTTGTCAGGTGAAGAGATTTTTGCATGATTTTTATAACTGTTGTAGTAATGAGATTGATAAAACATATTATGCAATCTTCCAGTTGAATGGCTTTAGACAATGTTTTCAGCGAAAAACGACAAACTTTAAGAAGGAAATAATGTTTTTGTCTGAGTTAAACTTTTGACTTTTGTCGATTTATTTATAAAATAAATTTGAAAATAAGACAATTTCTTTTTGTTAACATTCAATTAATAAAATGATGATTTATTCTTTATAGTGTATAGTTTTTTTTTGACAGTTTCAAATTTCGGAAGGATTTGGAAATTTGTCTGATATTAATGAAGTTTTCCATTGGTTAAATAAATCAATTTATTTTTGATCTAGACCTGTCAAAACACAAATTTCCCCTGTTGTTGCATTCCATGAGGTAACATTAATTCATTTATTTTCGATTTAAGATCAAATCGGCAGATTTACCCCTCTGCACTTATACTAATACAATTATAAAAAGATGGTAAGATGGAAATTTGACAGCTGTACCGCACTCTTTAACACGTAAACTAATACAATCACAAAAAAACAATATAATTCCAATCTTGTTCCATGCCCCACGAAAATGAATCTATTTTTGACGGAAATCTGAACTCACCCATGAAAAACTCTATGAGTAACATAGTGGAAAAACTTCTGAAAACCAGATCTGCACAATTGATTTGATCAACAAATAAGAATAATGTCAACATTTGGGTTAACATATTCAGATCAAAAACAAATTTCTTTTTTAATGATCGCATAAGGCTTTTCAATAAAAGACTTCATTTAATTAAGTGAAATCAGTGTTTATTTCATTGCAAAAAGGAAAGTATCCCAATGGAAAAAGTTATCAGCCAAATGGCTGCCACAGAAACGGCTGCAGAACCTTTTGAAACTTCACATGACCACACATTCCTCAATTGCTTCACAAATTCCATATTTCATGTCTTAAAGCGACTGTTTAGTATTGGCATTAACATTATCAAATGACCCTAAATAAAAAAGTCAAATGCTGTTAAATGACAAAGGTGGTCCATTTCTTGCAAAATTTGGATCGTTTCTTGTTGTCACTGCAAAATGTTCAGTGTTGTTTAAGCGAGTATCGTCGAGTATCGTTCCAATTTGTACCTGTCAAATGTCAAAAGATGACAACTTGAAAAGTCAATATTGTGGCTCATTCAAAATAACAACGCTTTGTTTGACATTTATCAATAGCAATAGGAAATTCAATTTCAATAAGAAATCGATATTTTTAATAAAAAAATGGAAAAAAACAGATTTGTGTCAGTTTTTTACTAGGTTTTTTTTGTTTAGCTTAGAAAAGAGTTCTGACGAGCATACTGAACATGCTCTAAAAGTCATCTGAAAATGCTCTGAAGATCCTTGAACAAAGCGTATTCTTAGCACTTGGAAGTATTTTTGAAATACATCCGAACACTTAGCTTTTCTTTCAATTTTATCTGTCAAATGCTTTTTTGTTTGACACTTCAGACTTAGCTCTAAACGAAAAAAAAAAAGAAAAACGACTATTGTTAACGGAAAAACTGACGTTATAGCTTTTTCAAAATTGTTGTTTTTTCAGATGAAAAATTAAGACTTGTTAATTTGATTTTAAGTCTTATTTTTTCCCAAAAGAACATATTTAGAAGGACATTTTGGCAAATTAAAAAAAGAAACAAGTAAATTTAACGAAACCCTCTATAATTACAACTTTAAGAACAAATATAAGTGATTTTTGTTTCTAGCAAGTTACTATCTTCTACCAAAACGCCTGGGCAACCAAACCGACAAACAGGAAAACAGTCCTAATTATGACAGTTTTCTTAAACGTCAAATCATGGTCAAGTTGATTGTCAAATGAACATAACTTGTACAAAAATATTGGTGTAATATGTTTGTTAGTTAACGTAAGAAGACTGCTTAAAATCAGCTAGGTTTAAAAGACGTGTGAATGCAGTTACATGAAGCTTATAGTACGAACTTTTATGTAATTTCCTCTGTTTACAATTAGAAACCCATTTTCAATAGTTTGCTCTTGCACAATGTTTTATATCCGCAAAACAAACTAGTTGTTTCAATCAACGCATTCGCTAGCCTCGTTAAAAAATTCCTCAAATTTCCCAAATCAAAAACGAGGCACGTCTGCACCTTGTTGAATTGCTCCTCTGTTAGACTTGTCTGCCTTGAAATCTGTACTAATTTTGAAAATTGTAATCAAACATATTTGCTGTGTACGTGTTCGGATGTAAAATATCATCCGAAAGTCAGTTCACATTGTTCAAACGTCTGCAAAACTAAATACCCCAAGTGTAACACATCACTTCCTGTTCTATAGTGTGTCTAAATAAATAAAAATAAAATCAGTGTTGAAAATTAAATTAAATTATTTCTCTCCACACATGAATGTTCATATCATGTACAGTACATAAGTGTATTCAATAGTACGGTTTCACGCCAATTATTCTGCACTTTTGCCAATTAAGTGAACAACACTGCTTCACTGTTGTGTCCAAGAGACCGATTTTAGGCTTGTGGCTATAGAGCTCATCTTGAAGTACATAGATATAGCAAACTCATATACCAGGCTATACAGTGTACATAATGTTTACCGTATCATGCCTCATGCAATCTTGAAAATAAAATAATGTTTGCTCTTTATATGCCAACATAATATTCCCTCCTTTAGGCAACCCTATATAAATATTATTTTCAAATCTATGAAGTGTATTCCCACGGAAGAACTTATTTGATTTAAAGGTTTCATAATCTCCATTTTTGTTTTGCTGCCCTGTCTTGGTGTCTTTAACGAAGCCAATGAGTGTAATTCAGCTTAAGAGAATCATAGTCATAGGATAAATATTTAATTAAAAAAAAAGCTAAATTAAATAATAACTGTAAATAGTCTACTTTACTTAAATACTTATACATACATAATTGGGAACAGTAGTCCCCACTTAAGTGCCTTCGTCGAAAAACAAATTAAAAATGCTAATTCAATAGGTTGGTTTTGTTGTCATTTACTTACGAACGTCAGAATCTACACTTTGGAAAACTAACATTTTATATTTTCTTTCAAAATATTTATTGACTAGGACTAAGGAACATTAAAAAACTTAACTCTTCATTAAACAAAAGAATGGAACCATTGTATTGAAAAATTACTGTTTGACATCTATTTTGAGTAGTTAGTACAAATATTTGAATTGTGTGAAACTGGAAAACATTTTAAAACTTGGCTATTTGTCAAATACAAAAAGAAAAGTTAAAAGTTCTTTCTTGCTAAGGTTGTTAATAAAAATCCCAAATGTCACCATCTGTCATTTTTAGAAAGTTAAATGTATGTAAACAGATCAAAAATCATCTGTCAATTTAAATTTTAAAGTGATTTATAAAACCAAACAATTGCATGCATTTCATGTTTCGTTAAGTTCTTTTTTGAGCCATAATATCGGAAGATAAAAGAGCTCGCACATCTCAATTGGCAGTCTAGTTTTACTAGGTCAAAAAGTACAAACAAACATCTAAAAAATTTAATGCGCTATACTTAAATTCCGATCAATTTTTTACTCTGAAATTCACTGTACCATACGCTGACACTTTTAGAGTGACAGTTCTAATTCTGAGAAGTCTTAATTAAGTCAAGCAAATCAATGCTGACGACAACAGAGTCGTAGGTGCAAATGAGCCCCAAAAGATGTTGGTGTCTAGATATAGGTTCAATCCCAAGTTGGCTATCCTGGGTACATGGATTTTTAGATACCTCATTGAACGAATTGGATATTAAAACTTTCAGAAGAATCTGGCGTTTAGATATCGATTTATTGTAAAATAAAATTTTGAATGGATGATTCTAATAATTCAACTAATTTTTACCAATTAACATACAAATTTAAAATCAATTTTGAAGTTCCTTCAAATTCAACACTAAGTCTGACTATAAGTATTTCATTTTTGACATTCCAGCTGTTTTGAATCAGCAGTTTTTTTTACACGTAAAACACTAACAAAATAGTATTTGAATACCCTATTTGTCTGAGAAAATTCATATACTTAAGCGTGTAAATTGACATGTATAATAAGCTTCAAAAACTTCAAAATCAAAACAATCGTTCAGTTAGGACCCTGTATCGGAGTGGTAATCTCGGACTGCCGAATAAACACATACGTTTTAACTTTTAAGAAGACGTTTTATGTTAAAGCTAATGTCATAAAATCAACAAAACCTTTCTGAAACGTTAGAAAGCTAAAGACGCTTAAGCACTTCGAATAAAGAAACGTCCATTTCTTCAATGTATTTTAAAAAAAAACTGTTCACCTAACTTAGGGGCCAGTTATACTTATAATCAAAATCGATCCGGGAAAATTTTTAATCAATATTTGACTATATTTCCCTTCGATTTTTTTTTTGAGGAAAAAAAAGAGTAAGTTCACATTTGTTTTTCTCTAAAGCCTAGTACATACTTGTGAACCATCTCGTGAACCCATACAAATTTCAATTTTTGGTTCACCCGTGAACTTGTTCGTGAAGCTGAGTGGAGAACAAAGTGGAGAGTTTTCGTTCACGGGCAATTCACGTGCAAAATGTACGGGAACTGTTGGTGAAGCTTTGACATTTGGTTTCCGCATGTTTACAACGTGTACTCACAAGTGTGTACCAGTGAGCAATGTCAAAAGTTCACTTTCTCCACTGGCGAACGTTCACTTCACGAGGAAGTATGTACTAGGCTTAAAAATGTATTTTTCTATTTTCCGGACGGAAATCCATTTTCCTGAACAGCTGATACTTTAATGTTCAAAAGTAAAACGAATCGTTCCACTGATTTGTGTTCCAATTTCACACGATTCCAATGACAGATTTCTGCCAGTAAAAGTTTTTCGGTGGATTTAAATCAGGAAATTTTTTTTAATGATAGCTATAAACGACCTGTCAAGAAAATTCCAATGTTTATTTTAAATGATGAAAACCAATGATAGCTATAACTGGCGCCTTATCAGATCAGATTTGCGATTGAGTAAACGCAGATGAATTGCAAAAGATATCTTCTTAAACGTCATAAATGATTTAAACGTCAAATACATTGTTCATCCATACTTGTTTGACTGCAGAAAGCGCAGCAAGTTGTAAATATAAATTGATTGATTGTTATTTCTTAAAAATATACTGAAACTGAAACATATATTTCTTATTTGCAATTGAAATTATCTTATTTTGAGTGAAAAGGAAGCTGTGGCTAAAATTAAACTTTTAATTGAAAAACAAAAGAACTACATCAAAATAAGAACTCTTTGAAATTAAGAAAATTGATCAATTCTTCTCTTTTGATGTCTTGACTATCAGATGGCTGCCGGTGGCCATTTCTGATATTTGTGTGATGTTTATAAATATTTAGTTTAAATTACACTTAGATATATAAACAGGCCTGCATGAGCTCTGCAGAATTGATGTGTTCATAAATGCAACAAAGCATACAGACAATTCTAATAACGCAGATTTTTGACGTTTATGACATCACTTTTTCATTTATAAGAAAGCATTCGACAATTCCTAGATAAAACTGAACGAAACTCGATATAAAGTAACGATTCGCTATTATGGGTATTGCATATAATTTCCTTGAAGTCCCTTGTTTTAGTCTTTTTAATATTAATAAGTTAATCAGTACCAACTGTAAACACAAAAGGTATCATAGGTATAGTTATAATCAGACTTACCTCATTTGTATTTCGGCAATCACATGAGAACTTGGTGTCGTGAGCAATACAGCTAACATTATTGTAAGCACCATCATCACTATCCAGACTCGTCCATTGCTGACCTATGCATTGGCTGAATAAGTTGCACACAAAATACACTAAACAAATGAAAATTGACACTTTATTGTTTGGCTTTGGTAATCTCATATTTCCTCCGTTTTTATTTTATATCGTATTTGATTTTGCTAGCACAGCAATGATCGTTATTAATAATATTTAGATGGGGAATATTGCTGCCATAAGCCCGAGCAAACATTTGAAACTTTGTTTGTTTAAACTATTTTTTCTACATAAAAAGCGACGCGATGACTAACTACAACAGCAAACTATGACGATTATGATGGCACTTGGGGTAAGGAAATCACTAAACTCGCACTATATTCCATTTAAATTTCAAGACTGTTGTTGCTGCTGCTGCTTTCGTTGTTGCTGTTGCCGCGATGTTGCTGCTGCTGATGATATCCGCCCCCTGTAAATTGCAACTGACGGTAATATTTTCAGCATGATTAAAATAACGCTCGCATTGTGTCTTGCGTCTTTATATTGCTGAACGTGTTTTTTAATCTTATCTTATCTTTGTACATATCATGGTTGTTGTTATCATTGCGACGAGGTGATTTATCTTTTTCGTTATTGTTGTTGTTGTTACTCTAAAGCTGCTATTTGCGATATAACAGAATTAAAAAATACTTGATTAGTGTTCCAATTTTCTTAGAAATTGTGTTGCTTTTGTTGTCATATAGGACGGGAATTTATATCAATCATCAAATTTAAAGTGACGAAATACCATTTATGGAGAGAATTGAGTGGAGAATTTGATTCTTACCATTTAGGGGCTTAAGTACTTAAAATTCACTAAAGTTACACTTTTTTCGGTTTTGTCAGTTGAATTAAATTCAACGAAAATTGTAACTCATGTTTATGAAGTGATTGTTGCGTTCATTTGGGGTTGTTTTCGATCTTATATAAAGAGGAATTAAAGCGAAAACTGGGATCAAACTTATACACATTTTCATTCATTTCACACAAATTTCATTTACTCGAATATTGACATTGCATCCTAGTTAGACGTCGAATCAATTGTTTTTGAGTATTTCCAGTAAATCTGAGAAATTGGATACATTTTATGGGATTTTACATGAGTAAAATAAATCGATTTGTTCTTTTTTTAAGATTATCAAAACTTCGATTTCCTCCTTTTTTGAATTCTATAAGACAAAAAATTGCAGATATTAGAGTTGCACGAACGGCAAAATTATTTGCATTTCGAGCTATTGGTCACAAACAAATCAATTTTTAACTTCCCATAGGAAATTATTGTAACCGGGCCGATTTGTTGAATTGAAAATTTGGACATTTCTCCACGTTTCAAGGTCCCTAAGGTCGAAATAAAAGATTTGTAGAGAGATGTTTATGCGATGCGTGCGTACGTGTGTACGTACGTTCGTACGTCCGTACGTTTGCGAATTTTTTTTCGTCGTCCATAGCTCAAGAACCAGTAGAGATATCGACTCCAAATAAATTTTGTTATACAGAAAGTTATTCAGAAAGGACTCTCAAAAAAAAATGTGTGGGTGGTTTTTTTACCATAGCAATTTAAAAAAAGGTGAACATTTTGGTTAACCCAAAATATCTCACGAACCAATATTGGATCAGACTTGAATTGAATTTTAAATTATATATTGTAATGTGATACTAAACAATTACGTACATATATTTTTTTAAACAAATCCAATTAACGGTTTTGTTGTAATATAAATAAAAGGGAAAACGAAATATTTGTCACCTCGAATATTTTACGAACAAAAAATGATTTTATCTCCAAAATAATTTTGTGCAACGAAAATCAACGTTTTTAACACCTGGTACAATTTTGAGAGAAATCAAATTGATAGTACACACAATAAAAAAACTAAAAAACATTACTAAAAGATGACCAAAATTGATTTTCGACTCAAATATCTTTTAAAAATTGGAGATATTGGCTTCAAATTAATTTAATCTAAAAGTTATTGTTTTAAACATTCAGTAAAAGTTTGAGAAAAATCGAATTGATAGTTTTTTTTAAATAAAATAAAAAGCCCAAAAAAAGCATAACTAAAAGTTGGTAAAAATTGATTTTCGACTCAAAATTTTTCCAAAAATATGAGATTAAGGCTTCGGTTTTTCATAAAAAAATAAAAGCACGACTGGGTCACACGAACTTGCTCCTGAATATCTGTTTAAGGTACCTACAATAAGGTTTAAAAATATACCCGTTAAAAAAGTTTGTGTTCAAAAATACGAATTACATTTTGTCAAAAAAAACCACGCAAGTCATCCCAAGACACAACTCATCCTAGGACAACTCATCCCGGAAATGAAAAATGCTTGTAAGCATACTTAACGAAAACAATTGTTTGTGTATTCAATAAGTTCGTTCAAAGCTCTTTTCTTCGGATAGCTTTATTTTAATTTCATATTAGAAGAACCATGATGGAAAATAAATTATCTGAAGCTAAGAAAGAGGAAGAACATGTATGTTTTAATTGTAAAGCGAAGGCTTATTGGTTGTGTAGTTAGGAAGGTATCTAAAACGAATAAGGAATAGTTCATTGGCGTGCTCAGCTTTATGCAGATAAGTAGATAAAACCATGTTTATGATGATAATGAAGAAATGTTATTGGTAGGTAGAAGGTACTTACTACAATCCAATCACATTCCTTCTTTCCTACAAGTTTTCAGAGCAAACATTGAGTTATTACGTTCAGTTTATTTTTTTCGTTAACGTTAAAAAAAAAACAAGCAAACTAACAGGTAGAAGAAATTGTTATTCATGTGTTGTAAGCAATAGTTGTAGAAATGTAGAGGATGTACGTAACACCTATACAGGTATAATGTGTATACATACGTTGAAAAAGTGATTCTAATAAAAAATACATATTCTCTTTCTGGCCCGTTTCTTAAACTTGTACTAAGTATTTATTCTTTCATATAGGCGAAGGCAAATATGTGCGAAACAACCTTATTCTAAAAAAAATTTTAGTTTTGATCTTAAAACACAATAAAAAAAACGCCT
The DNA here is from genome assembly GCF_945859685.1 of Eupeodes corollae. Classification (NCBI taxonomy): domain Eukaryota; kingdom Metazoa; phylum Arthropoda; class Insecta; order Diptera; family Syrphidae; genus Eupeodes; species Eupeodes corollae. The sequence continues at coordinate 23,736,082 of NC_079148.1, read as the reverse complement.
AACGCGAATCTGCTCAAAACCTTAACTTCCAAGTTTGAACCCAATCGACCCAATGGTTTAGGCGCGTGGACAGACAGACAAAACAGATCGGACGGAATCGCGGGACCCAATTTTTTCGACTACTCTACTATCGAAATATCATGTTTGAAAAATCACGAGTTCCATATAATTCCTATATGTCACAAGTAATAAACATACAAAAAATAGAACTCAAGTTTGATAAAAATGAATGTTTGGTTCTCGATATCTCATGAACAATAGAAGATATTATTTAATTAATTTTATTCATGTATTTGTTTATACAACAAACAAGAACTTTTAAAAAATGCTACAAAAATTGGTTCTCGACTCAATATCTCGTAACGCAATTACATTTTTAAATCAACCTATTTCATTATATGCAAAATAATGAGAGCCAGGAATTTAAAGAACTGATAGATGATTGTATCGAATTCGAATTTAAAAGTTGACCTTATTTGTCTTGCAAATTTTAGCATATGTCAATTCTTCTTTTACCTTTGTGAAAGAAACAGACACAAAATATAAAGTTTTATGCTGGTGGATTTTTTTTTCAATTTTAACTAAACGTGATCTCATCTTTTGCCGCCGTAAAACGTCTAGATTTATGTTAAACTATAACATATATTAAAGTTTATAAACAATCTATACTTCTTATTACTTTTTACTATATCAAGGTTTGGCCATAAAAAGAATGATTCTTAAATAATTACATATTGCATTATAATTCATTTATATCTACCGCACTTAATTAACTATCTATAATTTATTTTCATTGTCATTGATGATTTGATTTATAGATTAATATTGTTTGTATAAATGATCAAATAAGAAGTTCTTTTAATATGTAAAATTGTAGATCTACTCTGACTAAACAAGCTTCTTAACTTTATATAAGTTAATTACTTTTATAATTCATTCAGAAATCAGAATATGCTAAGTAATGTAGCCAAGTGTGTTAATTTTGTTGGTTAACCGACCAGATTCTATTTCTATAAAACTAACTTGGTGAATATATTAATTTGAATTATAATCGAGATATAAAAACAAAGAAAAACAATAGAGTAATATATTTTTTGTTTTGTTCTAGAATTTTCGTTAAAAATTGATTAAGATCAGACAAAAATAATAAGGTTTTGTATCAACAAAGGCACACCCTGTATTGTACAATTGTACATATTTCTATGCAGCGTTCTTTTTTAAAAAACTAACACTTTTTCGATTGCTAAAATAGGTACAGAAATTGTATGTTCTTATGTCAAAAAAGGCACGAAGATTTTTTTTCTCGGTATTTTTTTTTTAAATAGAAATAATTAAAGTTTTAAGGATTTTTGGGTTTGAAGCTAATTTTTGTAAAATCTGTAAATCCAGTTCTATTTTTATTTCAAGTTAAGAAATGTTTGCTACAAATTTATATTTCAAAACAACAATTATTAACATTAACATTTTTCATTCCATAATTTTTGAATGTTAAAACAACGATAAGTTTGGTCATCATTTTCTTATTTTTTTAATTTTAAACTAAAATTACCTTTTGTTTGTAGTAAAATTATAAAAAATCACCATATATGGCTTGCAGGAGAGTGTATGTTTTTAACTTATATAAAAAATAAAATTGATGTATCAGAATTTTATTTGGATTATAAACGTGCAAACTTTGTTGCAATCAATAACATTTTGTTGTCAATTGCTTTGGATAATACCTTGATTAACTTAAGCCTTGATCATGCGTTTGAAAAATTTGCAATGTATCTACATGAAACTTTTGATATGTATATTCCTAAAAAAAATAGTTAAATCCAATTCAAACCCACCGTGGTTTAACAGAAGATTATCTAATCTAAAAAAAATAAAGCATGTAAAGCTTATAAAACAACAAAAGATAATAAGGCCCTTAAGCAGAAATATGTACATCAAGTCTTGAATATGACTGTCTCAATAGCTTTTTTTAGTAATTTTATTCTTTCTGCTTAGTCAAAAATTAGAAAAGATTCGAAACACTTCTGGAAACTTATAAATATTAAATGAAAGTCTTTAGGGATTCCAAACTGTATGAAGTACTCCAATCGTGTATCTAGTGATATGCACGTTATAAGCGATTTATTTGCCGATTATTTTAAATCTGTTTATTTGCCTTCTGCTCCTTGTGAACCGTCTGATTTTTCGCCATCTTATGCTATTGAAATTGGAAGTATAGACTTTACTGTTTCTGATGTTTTTGAAGCTCTAGCTAGTCTTGATGTAAATAAAAGTGGTGGGCCAGATAACATAGTCCCTTTTGTACTAAAAAACTGCGCTCTTTCTTTCTTACCGTTCAGCTTGATTTTCAATCAGTCTTTAAAAAGTGGCCAGTTTTTGGACTGTTGGAAGATCTCTTATATAACTCCAATATTTAAGGCTGGCTCAAAGCAAAATGTGACCAATTATGAGCCTATCTGTAAAAAATTAGAGTTTTTTGTTAAGGATTTAATATCCGAATGTCAACATGGTTTTGTTTCTGGAAGATTTACGCTACAAAAGTTTCATTGCTATGCAATTCTGTACTTTGCGGGTTCGAAAATGGTTTACAGACTGATATTATCTTAACAGATTTTGATAGAGTGAATCATAATATGCTAAGCTTTCAAAACTTAGTTCCATTCCAATTTCATAAAATGGATTTCTTCCTATTTAAAAAATCGGGTTCAATTTGTAAAATTGAGAAAGTTTAAATCCAAAAGGATTGATGTATCTTCAGGTGTTCCGCAAGGAAGGCATATTGGCCCTTTGTTATTTATCCTTTTTATAAATGACATTGCGGTACATTTTAAATATTCGAAGTATCTTATGTATGCCGATGATCTCAAAATTTTCCGGCTACAAGAGGATATCTAAAAACTGGCCAAATGGTGTGAATCTAACAAGTTGTTCCTGAATGTTGCCAAATGCCAGAGCCTTACAGGCCATAGAACAAAAAACACCTATCATATTTGATTATACTATCAACAATACGAGTTTGGATAGGGTTACGGTACTGAAATATTGCAGCATAGTTTGGAATCCCTATTATATCACTCATTCTTCTAGAATAGAAAACATACAAAAATGTTTTACCAGGTATGTTTTCTATAAATTAAATTGGGATATGGAAGTACCATCTTATCCATCTGCTTATTGACATTCAAACGCTTGAAGTAAGAAGAAAATATTTTTCAATAATGTTTGTAAAAGATTTAATAAGAAATCGTATCAAATGTTCTTTTTTATTAGGACGAATACTTTTATGCTTTCCATCAAAGACTCTCCGCTCTAATTTTTATTTGATAGAGACTTTTCATAGAAAAAATTATAGTAGAAACGACCGTTTGCGGTTTCTGTTGTTGAGGTTATAGATATTTTTTCTGATATTTCAAAAGATGTTTTTAAAAAAAATGTTATGTCTGCTTTGGTATCGAAATCTGTTTTGTAATTAAGATGTATCTATTGCTACTATTATTATTTATTTTTATTTTTGTAAATATACTTATATTTAAATTAATTATTATATTAACTTGTTAAAGTAGTCTGTAAGAGTTGTACTCTGATGAAACAAACTAAACTAAACTAAATTCATAAATGTAAAAAACTAACAAATTTCGTGCACATTAAAATAGATACACAGATTTAAAAAAATTAAATTAAATGCAAAGCTATTCTGGAATTAATAATTAATTCAATATCTGGTAGCCTGGCCCTTAAATGTACAAACAAATGTATCTTTGTTACGTCCAACCACAAAACACTCCTCATATTTTTGCCTCCTTCTAGCCCACTCCAATTAAAATGATCGTGGGCGAATTTAAACCGCGTTGTTATATTATGTTTTCCTTAGAAAGGGCACCATTCTTGCGATCCTTCTGAGCAAGTAAGTTTCAAAAAGTCTTCTACGAACAGTTCTGAAAGTAATTGAAAGCTGTAGTTTGTTTTTATTTCCCTTGAAGACTTGTAAGGATCTTTTTTTGAGGCGCAAATTATCTTTCAGTCTTCAGCGGTCAAATAGCTTTTGCAATCAACTTGAGAGATCTGCTCATTATTCTGGCTATTTCCTCCATAGGTTTTCCCTCACTTCATAGAACTTAAATGACAGCTTTCTCTTCTATGGAACAATGCTTACCGCGAGTCATGTTTTCCTTAGAATTAATTGTAATATTATTAAAATAATTTGAATTTACTTTCTAAAGTGAACTTTTTGTTGTATAAAAGTAAAAAAAAATATTAAAACTAATATTTTTGATACTAGTTAAATATTAAGGTCTGTTTTCCAAACCTGTTTCTCTTTCAATGTCCACCAGAAACACAGTCTTACCTAATAAACGGTTCATCTCCGACCAATCAACAAACAAAAATAAAATAAAACCCATGTTATTTTGGATAAGAAAGTCTAACTTTTGTTGATAGGGTTAAAACTACTTCTAATGCATGTTGTTATTTTAATTTGGTTTTACTCTAATCAACTATCGCTTTGTCTATTTTAATGTCCATGTCTGTATACGCTTTCTTTGAAGAACATCAATTTCGACCAAAATAGCCGTCGTTATTACTAACTAAATATGTTTTATGGCCAACAAAATGGTCTTCTTTTTAATACCAAATCATTGCATTGTTAATAAAATATATTCAATAGCACTCAGTTAAATTGCAATTCAGCAAAATTGAAAAATCTCACTTCTAGAAAAACCATTTAATGATTTCATTCAAGGATTTCACACCTGCCAGAGACTACCCTTTAAAAAGCTCTTCATTGGGGGAGTGTTTGAGAGATACGGCCTTGGTATTTTGACAGATAACTCTTGAAAATTTAAAATGCTGTAGAAAGAAATTGAAATAACCACTTAACGTTTGCCTCATCCAAGACAATAAAGTTTTAACTAAAGTATTTTGATCGTTTTATTCGTCAAATTTCCTGTCAAAAAGGTGGCTCTCTGCTTAATACAAATGTACATATGTCTGATTTCATTATCCTCCGATAAAACGTTGAATACCAAGTTATAAGGAACTTAATTTTCTCGTTTCCACTCTGGCGTATACGTACTTATTTTGTTGAAATTTCAAAACAAAAATGTTTGGTTTAAGATATAGAGTAAATTGAAAAAAATAAGGCAACATTTACAATAAAGTACTACACCGATTTAAAAAACCAGAATCCTTTATTAAAAACCTAAATCTAAACTAAATAAGCTCAAAATTGTCATTAAAAAAAGGTTAAATCAATTCAATTCAAGGTTTTTTAATAAAGTGATGAATTGGATTTTTGGAGTCAATGTTCCAATCAATCCTGAATCGAACATTTTTAAATTTATAATTACTTAAACTATATCGTAAAATTTTGAAGAAAATTGGTCTAAACTTACAAAAACAAAATTGTATTTTATTATTTTTTTTAAAGAACTATTGACACAGTTTAATTTCTAAAATGTTATCCATTTTTTCCATTATGTAGTACCCGTAGAATGGTGATAAGTGCGTTGGACTGTCATGCTAGAGGTCTTGGGTTCGATCCCGGCCTATGCCATCTAAAAGTCTTTTTACAGGTACTGCCTCTTACGAGGAATTGACAAATTCTCCAAGAGTAACTCTTGTCATGAAAAAGAGCTTTCTCAAATCAGCCGTTCGGATTCGGCATAAAAACTGTAGGCCCCCTCCATTCCTGAAAACGTTACTCGCACACAGGAATGGTTAAGAGTTTTAAGTCACAAGGCCCTAGTTCCCAACGGACTGTTGCGACACCCAATTCATTTATTTTTATCCATTTTGCGGTTTTATAAGTAAAGAGCTGGAATTCGATATCTGTCAAACTAAGTTGTTAAACCAAATTTTTTAGTTGAAAGTTTGACATTTACAAATTATTAACTATAAAAAATGGTGATTCTTCCACTGCCAAAAATCGTGCTTAAGAGGAGATTATGTTTTACATAATCGTCCAACTACGCAATCAACTGGCAAAATTGTGAAGAAATTCGAAGAAACTGGATTGGTTATAGATATTGTAAGGCCATCGTTTCGCTGGTACCACCGAAAATATCGCTGATGCAAGTAAAAGTGTTGCCGAAGACCCGAACGTGTCGATTTCTTTTCGTACTCAGGTGCTAGTTATAGCTATCATTGGTTTTCATCATTAAAAACAAACATTGGAATTTTCTTGACAAGTCGTTTATAGCTGTCATTTAAAGTTTCTGTCATTGAAAAAAGTTCCTGATTAAAATCCACCAAAAAACTTTTACTGACAGAAATCTGTCATTGGAATTGCGTTAAATTGGAACACAAATCAGTGGAAAGATTCGTTTCACTTTTGAACATAAAAGTATCAGCTGTTCAGGAAAATGAATTTCCGTCCGGAAAATAGAAAAATACATTTTTAGAAAAAAACAAAAGCGCACTTTTTTTCCTCAACAAAAATTCTTTGCGTGATTTCCGATCGATCATACTGATCATTTTCATTTCTAATTAAAAGAAAACATAGCCAAATATCGATTCAAAAATGCTACCAGATCGATTTCAATGATAGCTATAACTGCACATTATGCCGTATTTTTCATTTGGATCTACACCATTCACAACGTCGTAGATACGTCGAATGGGTGCTTGCTTTAACTTTAGGCGGTATATGATGATTTTTCGAACAAAATTTTCTTCAGCGACGAAGCACATTTCTCAGCCGGTTTGTATCTTATTACAAAAAAAATTATATCTGAGAATCCTCAAGTAATTGAAGAGAGGCCATCCACAAAAAGTCACTGTTTGGTGCACTCTTTGGTCCGATAATGTGATTGGACCTTACTTTTTCGAAAACGATTATGGAAAGACTTTAAAACCAACATTCGTCAAGTTATGGCTGAGAAAAAATGTGTCAAAAAGTGGTTGAAAAAGAATCGACGATTGCAATAATTCACGTGGTTGTCATTTAAATGATGTATTGTTTCACTCATAATGTCAACGTTCGAACTTTATAATAAAAATAGAAATATCATGAAAAATAATATTTAATATGGGTTTTTTTACGTTTCCTTTTAAAGACGCAAAATGGATAAAACTGTATTTAGAACAAATTTCAAAACCGATTTTGTTTATCATTCTAAGTGTTGCCGTTCTTTTAAATATTTGTTGTTTCAGTTAAGTATTTTTTTTTCAAAAACTAGTAATACCTAATGGCTGAATCACAAACACGCTTCAGCTTCGGCTTCGCCTGACGTTTACGAGTTCAGCCATAGGAATTCAATGCATGCTATCACAATGGAGCTTCGACCTCACGTTCCGTTTGACAATCGTAAGGAAAGAAATATCAGAGCATTTCCTATGTCTGACAGCTCAACAGCTGTAAAAAAATGTCGACATACAAAATATTTGCTCTTTGGAGGATGAAATAATATAAATGTCACTCAAAGCAACGTCGAAGCATGCCCACCGTAACGCAGTGGAAGGCGAAGCTAAAACGTGTTTGTGATTCAGCCATAATAAACGGCGTAAGATTGAACCCCTTACAATCGTACTTAACGCTTGTTTTTGACCCTACTATACGCAAAAAAAAACCCTACTCAGCGCCTCAGTTACAGATAGTACGGCACTCGTGCCGAATTAAGCAACAAATAATTGTTTTTTTGGCACTTAAATTTTAAGTTAGAGGGTTTTGTCTCCAATATTCAAATGTTTCGATTACCTGTAAAGTGTCTCGAAATTCTCACGAAATGCAATAAGAGGCGGTAAATTATTTTCCGTTTACTGAAAAATTCCGTGGCGTTGGAATCATTATCCACGTCAAAGAAAAAAAAATTCAAAATAAAATCACGAGGTTTAAAATATTTGAAGATTTCGTTTTCCTTCGATCACAGGTTATCTAATAGTAAAAATATTAAAATTATACCTATTAAAAATAAAACACTTCACTTGGTTTAAGATCAATTCGCTAGTCTAACATCGTTGCAAGATTTTTAAACTTCCAGTAAAATAAAAGAACAGAGAACTTTTTCGAAGGTTCAAACATTTACTGAAAAAAAAGCAATTGATTCCAAGGCCGGAAAATTCCCTTTTTATAAACCGGACCGGTTGCGTTTTTATCACACGTGTTCATTCTCATTTAATTTATGTAAAAATTTCCTGATGCTGAAATGAGCTGTGCGTATACTTGTACAAGTGTACACTACACAGTTCATGAAGTTTTGAATGTTTACTTTGACAAGTGTATAGTAAGCCGCAGCGTAGCGGTATCAGCTTCTACATTAAGCCATTGCTTATTTCGTGCTTCCAACACTTTATCTCACTGTGATCGACCTTAGAAGCCATAGACATGTAGGTTCGGAATCTTTTATTTTGTATTTTTCTTCTTAGAACATTCTTGAGAAAGAGATGGTCAGGGGCTGAAGGAGGGAAGGTTTTTCGAGTGTAGTAAAAACCAACAATGAAAGCAACACAATTTCACATCTTTAAAAACTATCTATAGGTATATTCTTAGATAGGTTGGTTTAGGTGCTGAGCAAAACAACCAATAAAACATGATATGCACTCTCAACATCTACAAAAACAACAACAAACCACTGACACTCACCGAACCACATTGCAATGTAAACAAAGCATAATTTAAACTTTTATTTTGTTGTTGTTGTTTAAGTTTCTTCTTCTGTTCCCCCAGAATATCAGGGTCTTCTCTACATTAGTAGGTACGCGTAAGATAAATTCCACAAACTCAAGAGGAGCGCTAGCAAACTTTTTGAACGGAGGAAAGTCTGTTTCAGATGCGATGCGGTGTTGACGGGATGGGAATTTATTTTTTGTGTAGTTATTTATTTATTATTAGTACGGTATAATATGCATATTGAATGTTTTAGCTTTTACGTAATCTGCGTCAAGCGTCAAGTGATCCCCGCTTTTTCATTTCGGATACCTCTTGGTCTTTTTTTGTACGCGAAAAGTTTTGCCGCTTGCCGCACTGCCAATCGTTTAAATATACGAGTCTAAGTCTCCCGCGCGGCGGCGGCGACGACCGACGTTGACGGTGGTGGTGGCGGCGGCGACGCGACGCGCCGTTGCGGTTCTATTCTCAAGTAGGTAGGTTCGGTAATGGTATTTCGCTCGTAAAACTTAAAAATACACAAAACAAAAAAGATTTGCTAATGCAAATTTGTTGTTTGTTTCGTAAATTGAACACAGATACACAATATTTTATATTATTAGGTGTGTTAGGCTAGGTGGCCTATGCAAAGGTCAATTGTGATTTAAATTTTCCACACGACAAACTTAAAAGCAAAGCCGAAGCCCCGATTCTCCGCATTTGGATTTCTTCCACCTCACGATCACTCTAATCAGATCAAATTATAATTTTGATTTATCGCACATTCTATGTACAAAAGTAATTAGAATGTGGCGTTGGTCTTCGTCGTTGTTGCTTTTGCCGCGATTAAACAAAATTAAAAAAAGTATCTAAATCCAACCCGATTCGATTCGATTTGATGCCACACACAAACCGCACTCCATCCGAGAACCCAAAATCTTGTTACTTCGTTGCTGCAGTGGTTGCTGTGTACTAAAAATCATATGAGTTAAGTGCTGATTTAGCTCGATTTCGAGTGTCGCTGAGGCTGACGCTGAGCTGGCTAACTCTCTCTTTAAAGGTCTAGAGAGTGAGCTCATTCGATCAAATGATCATGTAGAGTGGTATTGGAATAGTGCCAGGGATGAAAACGAAAGTACTAAAGTAATATTTTATTTTAACAGTAAGCAAGAACTATTTTATTTAAATATTTTTGGTTTCGATGATTTCGAATACTTTGAGATTTTGAGTTTTCTTATAATCCAGCGATATTCTAACATTTTATTTAAGAACTTTCGGTTGGTGGTAAGTGTAATTAAAATTGATCGGTAAAATTTTTAAGCACATTATCGTTTTTGTGCAGCTGTATTTCACCAATGGCTTCACGGATATTGTTCTTTGTAGTTTCAATTGTCTCTGGCTCGTCGGCGTAACACTTATCTTTTACGGCACCCCACAAATAATAATCCAACGGTGTCAAATCGCAGCTCCGAGAGGTGGCAAACGATATCAGTTCTGCGGCTTGCGATCTTCAAAAACGGGGCACAAACCATCGAGTGTAGCTTCGGCTTTGTGGCACGTAGCGCCGTCCAATTCAAACAAAATGTTGCCAATATCCTCCTCTTCAATTATTGTGAACAAAAATTCGTTCAACAAGGCCTGATAATGTGTTTGTGTGGGTTTTCTGTGACCCAAATGGGACATTTTTGCTTTAAAACGACGAGTTTTTTAGGAAAAATCAGCATCTTCTCTAAATCGATCAAAGGCCCACTTATCGATGCGAAAACGTATTGGATGGTCAGTTGGTTAACTCCTGAAGCAATTGTACTTTGTATGGAGTCATACCAAGGTCTTTATGCAAAATTTGCTAAATGATGTCTTCGAAATGTTCAATTGTTGAGTTTCTGCCACAGCAGCAATATTCCTGGGTGTACGCACTGCTTTTGGCTTTTCACTCTTTGGTTACGGATGAGGATGCCAGTTTCTTTCACTTTTTTAATAAGATAATGAACATACGGAGCTGACGGTGCTTCTCTTCTTCCAAAATATGTACGCAATTTTCGCACACATTCTGATTGATTTTCAAAGTAATGTCTTAATATTTCCCAGCGTTGTTCAAGCGTATATACAACCATATTCGTTCGGCGGAAGGACAAAACTAATAGTAGGGGAGCCCAGGATGCTAAATCGGGATTTACTCGAGCGTCAAAGAGACCTATTGGATTGCGAAGCTTAGATGATAAGAACAAAAAAATGTTATATCATATATACACTTTCATCGGTGGGGGGAGCGGCTATAAGTTTTCAAAAATGTAAAAAAAAAAAAACAGTTGCATGGACATACTCGAGCGCGTCAGATATTAATAGCATCCATGTTCTACGTATTTTTGAAAATATACGTATGTTAATCTGACCGTTTCCATGATGGAGGTGGTCGTACGTAAGGGTTGAAAACGGTAAAAAAAAATTTAACCGAGCGCGTCAGATTTTCAAAGGGGATGTTAAGTGAACCTAAAAGAACGCTCTTATGTAATAATCTGACGATATGGATGTGACCCAAACTAGCATCCATTATTAGAACTTGAAAAAAAAATCGCCATTTTGAAATACTCGAGCGCGTCAGATTTTGATATATATGGTTCATGTATATACCCTAAACGTGTTGCCTCTTAATCTGACGATTATCTGGAGGGATTCGCCAAATCTGACAATAAAAAGATTTTTTTTTATTATGATTATTATTATTTTTTCCTTGCTTAAGTATTTGAGATAAATTAATTTTTCTTAAATCCAGCTTATTTAAATGCAAAAGAAACTGCATGCACCCCATCTTGCATCCATCGCGCCTTTCACCCTCCCCACCTTGCACATACTGTAACTTGGACCCACTCCAAATCCTATAGTGTGCCCAAGAAGGGGCAAGCAGGGGGGTTGCAGGGGGCAGCATGCCCCCATACACACCTCGGTGTAGCGTACACCCAAACTCCCACACACCCCACTGTTGCATACACCCACATTCAGACCTACTATTATTACTATCAAAATATAAGACCACTCAAGCAAAAAAAAAAGAATTAAATTAAAATAGTAGTTGTTGTTATTTTCAACTTTTTCAAAAACTAAAAGACATAAAATCATCTAGTGTTCAGTTTTTGATCAAAAACAATTAAGAGCAATACATTTTGAAATAAAAACAATGGTAGATAATCTTGAAGTATTGAAAAATTACACTTTAAACCTTTTTTTATCTTTTTTTACTCAAATTTTGAGTTTAAAATTAAATTTTTTCATTTTAAATAATATTTTTTTTAAATTGTCCCTCCCCTCACTTCGTCTAACGGAAATCGTCAGATTATATATTATTTGTGAACGTTGAATTATTACCTTCAAAATAAAAAAAAATTTAGCCACGCTCGAGAAAGTCAAGATGACGTTTTTTTTTACAAGTTTGTAACCCGCCTACTTCTTATCGTCAATCGAAAATTGTCAGATTAGTGGAATATACACTTTTTAGCATATAACTTACTTACCCTACCTTAATCTTACGCGCTCGAGAATTTCAGATGATCAATTTTTTTTTTTACTAATCTGATCCTTTATCCTTGACGCGCGGCCACATATACGGGGCAAATACTTGGTGGAGGTATTCAATGGGGTACCAGGTACCTCCCTGTATATTAATTTGCCGAGCTGTAGTAAATCCCAAAATCCCTTCTTGGGCTCCCCTACTATAATTATCTTTCAAATCAGACATGACATAAGTGTTATATATATTTTTTTTATTCTGTAAGAGAAATAATTTGATTTTTATATCTGAAAACGGAAAATCTTGATTAAATTAATTAAACTCTTAAAACTTGAGAAATTTTACTTTTAAAAATCTATAAAGTGAATTCAAAATACTTTATGGCTGAAACACAAACACGCTTCAGCTTCGCCTGTCGTTTACGAGTTCAGCCATAGGATCATGCATGCTATCACAATGAAGCTTCGACCTCTCGTTTAATTTCACAATCGTTAGGAAATAACGTAATGTTACGTTATTACGTTAAACGGAAGCTCTACTTCAAATTTGCTGAACATTTGCTTTGTCTGACAGCTCAACAGCTGTTAAAAGGTCAACAAACAAAATACATTTGCTTTTGTAAGCTACTTCCGCGATAATGACAGAAATGCCATTTTAGAAATGTCATATTGGAAGCACGCTTACCAATCTGAAAAAAGTTTGTGTCCAAATTTAAAAATATAAAAATGACGAAAATACTTAATTCAAGTCCGAAAAATTTGTAAACACAGATTAATGAATTCTTCATATTTTTCTTAACATATTTTCCATATTATGCAGATGACATTTAATTTTTAATTACGTTTAAATAAACTCACAAAATGACTAACAAACTTAATTAAATTAGATTTACCCAAATAAAGATAACGAAACATAAAAATAAAGCGTTTTAAGATGCGATCAAAGTTTATAAGCTTAAGAATGTAAATGCAAAAACATAATTTAAGAACATTTATTACTCTCCAGACACTAAGACTATTTTTGTCATTTTGAAGCTCTTTGCCCAGCACGTTATTAAAATTAAGTCTATTTCTTTATTTTTTTAAAGAAACTATTCCAAAAAATAAAAAAGTGACGTTTTCCCAACATTCGCATTATGTCAATTTTATCGTTGATTGTGTTTCCAATGTTTCATCTTTGGGATCAGCTTGAACCAAGTTAGAAAAAATAATTTAAAATAATATTGAAATTTCGAAATCAAACTAAAAACTTTTTTCAGTTATTTTGGATACATTTCTTAAATAATATAACCACGGTTTAATTTAAATAACTAGTAGCAGTCCTTTTAAAAATTCAATATACATAAATAAAAATGTAAAGCGTTTGTTTTTACAATAATTCTATTAAAAGTAGTAAGGTATTTTGAGAATTTTTACGACTTATGTAATGAGTAGATAATTTTCTCTATTCCCTAAGTCCAATTCAGATCAAGAGTTTATATTTTTAATAAAGTTTTTATGTACGCAAAGTTGCTAAAATGAGTTTAACTCTTATTTCTCTTTAGCCAAAGTGAGTATGGTAAAAGAACTTTTTCGTTACTCAAATTGTCGAACATCCTTTTTCGTTTCCAAAAAATATTACCAAATGGATTAAAAAATGACCATTTGACCAAGTGAAAAAATAATGACCAAATTTGGCCTCAGATGACCAAATTGAAATATCGCAATCGTGATTGAAAGTCTTATTCAAAGCAATCTCAAAGCAGGCCCAACGCAACGCTGACGAAGCCAAAGCTGAAGCCTGTTTGTGTGTCAGCCACTATTCCTTCAAAAATATAAATTTTAATAATTGCACTAAAAAATATATATTTTCATAATTTTCAATCGCTTTTGCAAATGAAAAAAAACTCTTCGTCTTATCGAAGCCGTTATGAAAATCATAATCAGAAAAAGTTACAATTTCGTTTTAACAACATCGAAGGTGCCTTATTTTTTAGGTAAATACCTTTATGATTATTTTTGAGGTAAATACCTTTATTTGTTCTCAAGAAATTTTGTAACCAAAAATCAATTTTCCCAAGTTTAAGTATAGTAGTTTTTTCAAAAAACCTTAAAACAAAAAAAAATGAAGGTTATGTTTCGTAGAGTATAAGATAAATATTAACACATTTTATTTATTAACTATTCTACGTGACAACTTTTTTTTTCATTTAGAAAAATAAAGTCATACCTAATACATTCTTTTTTTAAATGATACCAATTCTTTATGACGTCAAAATGTGAAAACGAAATATTTTAAGTTGATTACATTTTTGATTCGTGGAGATATTTAAAGTAATTATCTTCAAAACAAAATGTAGTTGTATCGTTAAAGCGAGACAAACTCTGTTTGCCACTATCTATGAGTGGCACTTCCACCAACGAAACGGAAAACCTCGACATCCTCGGAATGTGCATCATCAACCACCTTTTGTGCAGCGATCACATACGCGATGTCGCCAAAAATGCCGCAAGATATCTAAGTTTTTTGAGACGTTACAAGAAATGTTTCTCCCCCTCTGATCTGGCTACAATCTACAAAACCTATAGGTATATGTCCGAAACTTCAATATAACACTCATCTGTGGACTGGTACTCCAGCAATTTATTTAAGCCTCTTGAACAGTGAATAAAGAAGAGCTTTTAAAATTATTGGTAACATTAACATCATCAACTCGATTACGTCACTCGAACATCGACGCAAGGTCTCATCCTTTTTTACCGTTATTTTAACGGACTATTCTCTAGTGAAATAGCCAGTTGCATTTATTCCCTTAAACAATTAAACCGCGCTTCTAGGAATACCCATCAGTTCACCTTTAAGCCCAACTTCAGCCGTACCATGAAGTATTGATATTCATTTTAAGCCGTACGCGAATGTGGAACGCCTTGCAACGGTCTATCTTTCCCTATCATTGCAATGTTCAGGAATACGAAATCAATGGACACCGACAACCCATATCCAACCCTTCCCTCTTTTCCTAATATTCGCATTGTGTCTTTGGCACAGTGTTACCGCTATGCGACTTTAGTCGCATTTTTACCCTTTTCTGTGCCTCATGCGACCATGGTACGACTTAAAAAAAAAATGGTCTATTTTGACCCTTTTTTAAAAATTATGCGACTTTTTTTACCCCATCTCTAGAAAAATAAATTAAAAAGATAAGATTTTTTTATAATTCATAACTAATTTCCAAACTTCAATTGAAATAAGAACATAACTAACACTGTCACACATAATTTAAATAATTTGTTGTCTTTTGTGTTTCGGCCGTTTATTTGTTGGGAGCTTATTCTCGATATTGTTTGTCTGTTTTATAAAATGGAAATGTAAGTTTTTATGAAAAATATCTAACAAATGTATCACTCGTATTCATAAAGAAAAAATATGTAGTTATTTCAGCCCTGGAAATAATTGTGTGTGTTCAGAATTTATTTATAAAAAACAACTAATTTTTTTTGCAATTTATACAGATTTCGTTTGATTTAGATATGTATTAAAAAAATCTAAATGCTAATTTTTTTTGCATTTGACCCTTTTTTGCGAACTTTTCAAAAATCCCCGCGGTAACATTACTTTGACATATTAAAGCTATACAAAACCCTTTTAGTGTTCGCTAATTATACAAAAAAAAGTTGATGACGATTTTTCTGCTAAATTTTCAATATGACAAATAAAAGTGCAATGACATAGGTACACATTTCCTTAAATCTGACAGGTAGTTCCGGATCACAAAACTCTCTGTAATCTACAAATATAAATTGTTCGTGAAATTCGATAACTTATTAGCAATAAATATTTATAATATTCATAGTTTCAAGTATGTTATTATAATTGAATTTATTTGTAATTTAAATAAACGCCGAGTTACATTTTTTTCCTTTAAATTCTCTATTTTTACTTGATCTGACTTCTGTTAATCTTTAAAATCACACCACTATAAAAATGTTACCTTCCGGAAAACATGAAAATCGCCGGACATTTCGAAACCACCGATAGACAGTTAAGTGACAACTTCGAGTTGTTGAGAATTTCTAATTTAAATAACAAGAAAAGCACATTATTCAATTTTAAAACAATAAACACTAACTTATATAGATATTAATCAGTCTTAATATCTTTAAGTCTACTAAAAACTAACTTAAGTACTTATTTTAAAAGTATTTTACTAATCTAAATAATATTTTTCGTTCATTTATTAAAAAATTGATAAACCACTCCGAAGTCGTTTTATCCATTATCACCGAGCGATCATCGACGACATGTTATTCAATGCGAACAAGCCGCTAGAACAACAGTCAAACCTCACGCTGTAGATAAAACGATATACCTCTTCATCGCAGGTTTGTTAATTTCGTACTTTCTTCAAAAGTAAGAGAAGACTGACTACAGAAATGATCCTGTGAAGTATAGTCTTAATTTGATCACCGAAATCTAGTGATACATGTTAACTTTTTAACAAAAACTAACTGTGAATTATATGCGAACAAACACAAAAACAATCTATACAAAATGTATGGGTATACCTATGCAGTGTTGCCATAATATCAAATTTCGTAATGCTAGATTTCAAATTTTATAATGCTAGATCGTATGGAGGCTTAAAAAACAAAATGCTAGATTTTAAAATCCATATCTGTATAAAAAAAAAAAAACAAAAACGAAACAAAATTTATTTAAAAGTAACAAAACTTAAAGCTTTATATGTAAATAGGTATTATCAGCACAATGCTTTTAAGGATAGGAACAAATTTTATAACTAATTATTTAATTTTAAATCATTCAGACTTATCACATTCTTATTTATAGTTTTTAAAAATAAATTTTGTATCTATTTTTTAATTTTAGATAAATAATGAGTTATCCCAAAGTTCTTCATATAAATAGTCTTCTTCGCCCTTAGGTTTTTCATACTTTGATGAGGCTCCAACTTCATCTATGTATATCAGTTCTTGAAACCTCATAAGAAAAGCAGCATTTATCTTATATTTTCAGCCCCTTGCGTATTTGGACTAATTTATTTCTATTTCACATATACTTAGAAAAATTCACGAGTTTTTTGAGCTTATGTGTGAATCTTCGTGATTTGACGTTATTAAGTGAAATCACAATGGTTTGTAATAAAAAAAAGATGATGATTTTTATTTTTTTCCCAAATATGATATACATACATAATCAAATCAATCTTTTGAAATCAATTTTGGCATTCAAGAATGCAAAACTTAAAAACAATAATGCCAGAAAAGCATTAGGCATTATTTTAAAATTTCTTAATGCTTTTCTCTTCTCTATAATGCTAGATCTAGCATTAATAATGCCATTATGGGAACACTGTACCTATGACTATAGAATGAAGTGATCATGTTTTTGTTGTTGGAAAAATACTCATAGTGATAATTTGGGATGAATAGCGAATAGAATGATCACTGATCATAGCAGAATAGCATAGAAATAGAAAAAGATCGAAGACCAATATTATTATGTGTAGACTCTAATAAAGTAAAATAGTCGTAGGGTAGACAAAATAGGTTATAATATTTGCTCTTGATATTGGCGTAAATTAAAATAAATAATATTTTGTCTACTTGCCTTAAATCACATAGATTCAATTTATAATTAATATTTTAGTTCATCATCATCACGATCACTTCGTAAATATACCTACGATTTTATTTACAACGGAAAGCAGATATTTAGAAACATGAATTAAAAGAAAAATATGGTTTATACCGAAAAATAGGTATTGTATTGAAATTTTGAAACTTAAACATTTATTTAACTGATCGATTGTCGGCCAAATGTTGGTTGACAAAGCCAGATAACCTTCAAGAATACCATTTTTCAAAACAGTGTTAACCTACATAAATAAGTAAATCATGCGGGAATAGTGCAAAGCATTAATTTTTTGAAGAATCGTTATTTGCTTCTTTTATGAAATCTTTCAAATAAAAATAAATTTGTTTACTATGATTTTAATTTTACACCTACGAATTAAAGGGATTAGTTGCAGGAAACAAATTTAAACTGATTTAAGAAATTACAAGAATTAACTCTCGAAAAATTGCAATCAATAGTTTGGCTTCCAGAAAATGTGCCACAAAAAAAACGATATTTTTTGAAAAAAGCCATACAATTTAAAATATTGGTAACTTTTACAATTCAAAACAATTTTCAGAAGCCTAAAAATAGCTGCAAAGGCAAAGTGATCGGAGAAAGAATGTGTGTGATGTTAATGTAAAACTAATAATAATTACAGAATTTGAATCAATGTCGACTTATGTACTTTTAAAGATAGCATTTTTTTCATAAAAATATACTGAACTAAGAGTCAAATGAATTTTGTATTTCTTTTTATTTTATTTAAATTGTTCAATAGATTACTTTTTGAGAAGAAACATAAACTTTGAACAAAAGAATATTTCTTATTTTAGAGTTACAAAAAAGTTAAAATAAAGCTGGTAAAAGCTTTTCTTCCCCCGCTAAAATAAATTACGTCAGATTTTTACGTTACTATAAAATAATTCAGAAGTAAAAATATTTGATCAGAAATGTTGTTAAAATTGATTTTTCCGATTACAATTTTCATTTGGATATTTAAAAAAGAAAATGGCTACGAGTTCTTCATAACAACCTAAAATTGGTTTATTTTAGCGAACAGTGATTGTCAACTTTCAAACCTTAATATAATCTCGATAAATACAAACTCCATAATTTCACATAACAAAAGAATTTCACTCCTTAGAACTCTCCAAAACAAAAAGCCCCAAATCTGTTTTATGTATATCTCAAACAGGATTACGCAAGGGGCATAAACCTTCATTTGAAGTTTACAACCTACTAAGAAATGACGATGGTAGGGGAACAACCATCGTTATTGAAGAAAAGTTTAAACTTTCACAGTGATACCTTCTCAGTCGACTTAGGTGCCTTAATTTGCCAGAAAAATAATCGGGCTACGAATTGGAAGTATTTACATTCCATCAGCAGCAGGTCAGTCCTTTTATATAGGGGCGATTTTAATGCCCGACATTCTGATTGGGGTGATGTAGTGAAGTGATTTATCCTAATGGCAATATAATACAAAGGTGGTTTTACAGCGGACCATATCTTAATATAGATATAGTTTCATCAAGCATCCCAACATTTCCTAGATCATCGTCCATACTAGACTTTTTCGTGCTCTCGAGTTCATTAAACAAAGGTAATAATACTGTTTGCAAAACATTTTCTTTTCTTTCTGACCATTTTGGTATAGAAAATAATACACAAATATTCAACGTTCACCCTGTACTAGTTCCTTCTTCTACCTACACTTGTTTCAAAAATACAAACTGGTATCATTTTAAAATAAAACTATACAATAGTCTTTCTAGAATAAATCTTCCAATAAGTACGAATATTTCTAATGCTGAAATTGACGATATGATACAAAAGGTGTGAGTAATAAAATAAATACAAGTGTAGAAAATCATTCAGTAACGAGAGTATCTAAGAATATGAAGTATAAAAAACATTTCACCCGTAACTAAAAATCTTTTGAATATTCGAAGCATTTGACAAAGAAAACTTAAAAGAATTTTTCATAGACATTTAAACAGGGTAAACATTGAATACAATAAGTTGTTTTCTAGCTTACAATGCCTAAATAAAATAATAGCTGAAAGAGTTAAAATAGATCTTGTTTAATGACTTTAGATCATGTTTAAGAAAAATAAAGCCTTTTCCACAAGCTTTTAAGGAAATTGACAGGATAACTGGCAGAAAATATTTTTATTTTGAAACGAATATTGCCAAAGATACTATGAATTTTAATGGAGAAGAACACTCAGATAATGCCGATAAGCTCATTGCGTTTAAGACTTCGTATTCCGATTTATACTCTGAAAAAAATGCCGTGTTTGACAGAAACTTAACAACTTATATTAATCTAACAGTATAGATACGCTAATATATGTTTGACAACTTTCTTTCTTATCAAGCAACACCACATCTAATAACTTTGCTCTAACTTTTACGTCTCGAGACAAAATAAATGCTTATAGAATGAAATTAAACAATAAAAAATCCTATGTCATCTATGAAATTGCTAACTATATTTTGCGAAAATGCCCTTATACACTTGATATAACACTTTCTTGTATTTTCAACCAATGTTTAAATAATGGATAATTTCCCATTATATTAAAAAAAAAATCTAAGCTTATTCCTATAGCAAAGAAAAAAAGTGGGAATAAAATTAAAAACTTTCGTCCTATATCTTTAATGTCAAATGTTGGAAAACTTTTCGAAAGAGTTTTAGCTGATTAACTAGACAGTTTCTGCGATGAAAGAAATATTATTCCTAATAACCAATTCGGATTCAGAAAATACCATTCCACTGAACACTCGTTACTGGTTCTGAATGATAGAATTGTTCAAAACCTCAGGAATACTCAACTTAGATATGCAGGCTGCCTTTGATTCTATATGGCACAACGGACTAATTTTTAAATTGGTAACGCTGAAATTTTCTGGAGCCTTTATACGAATGGTAGTCAGTTTTCTGAGTTCTAGGACACCCATGATTAATATTGCTTCTGAATGCTCAGAAGGGTTTTCAGTCTTTGAGGGGTACCTTAAGGATCATTACTTGGTCCAAAACTTTTCAATGTATATCTCAATGATTTTCCATTTAGTAACCCAGGAAATGAGTGTGAAGCATTTTTGTATGCAGATGACGCTAAGATATTGTCAAGCAATGCTCGAGCAATACTTCGGGTCGTTATCCTGTTGAAATATCCAGGCAAGTGGCAAATTGTCCGCATAATTTCTATTTAAGTGAGTATCTAAGATGTTTATGTGCATCTCGTCAGTCATTTGTCTACTTATCTGTCCAATTGGGCCAACGCCGGATGCAGTTAAACATTCCCAGACCATTATAGAGGAAACTCCGTGTTTTACGGTTTTTTTTTTTTGTATATTTTGAATCTGATTCCTTTAATGGTTGACGTCTTACATATGGTCTATCCATCGTTTCCAAACACATTGAATTTGGATTCATCACTTCAAACCATCAATTTCCAGAATCAAGAACATTTTTGAAAATGATCTTTGGCAAATATCAGTCTTCGAGAAATATTCTTTTTCGACAGGTTCGAGTTTTTTTTCCTTAAGGCGTCTTCGGATCGTCTGTGCTGATAGCACGACGTTGTAATTTTTTTCTATTTGTGCTCTTATTTGGATTGAAGTTAGAAAGGGGTCTTTTTTGCTAAGCCTTACAAGTTGCCTGTCCTCAGCAGTAGTGGTTTTTCGTGGTCTTCATGGTAAATTCTCAAAAGTGTCATTTTTTTTTAAATAAGCAAATGCATTTCTGACTCTGCCCCGAGAAAAACCTAGTGTTTGGGTTTCTTTTAAAATATTTGTCTTCTTTTGGAAGCACTCCAACATTATTTTCCTCTCAGTTGAGTTAGAACTTTTATTTTTTCCCCATTTTAATGAAAATGTTATGAATTTAAGGTTTTAATGCACTAAAAAAATTAATTTAATTAATTTATGACAGAAAGTCGATCCAAAAACTATTTTCTACCACAAATAAAAAAAGGCTTAATTATATGAGCACTCTAGTCGACTGTTTTTTACAAATGATTCGAAATAAATTACGAGACCTTGCTTACAACCTAACCTTGTCATGTGATTCTTAAAGTAAGATATGGGCACCGCTTTGAAAGAGAATCCTACAAAATTTTGGAATTTTGTAAACTCAAAGAAAAAATCAGATGGCTTTCCAGTTAACTTCACTTACAAGAACCTTTCGTTAGATAAAACTTTTGATATCTGTAACGCTTTCGCAACGAATTTCCGTGAGTCATTTGTTAATAACCCTCAAGAAGTTGATAAAGTTTTTTTTTCATAATCTTTACAATATTTCGCAAACTAGCTGTAATCACATACCTGCGCTACAGAGTATGGTCCTTGATCTTTTATCTGCGTTGAATGATGACTTTAACTGAATTTAAACTTAAAGCTATTGGTTTTTCACCATTTGTCTTAGCTTGGATCAAATCATACCTTGGAAACAGATCCTATGAGGTAAAATTTAGAAATTGTCATTCTGAACCTTTTGTTGCTCAATCTGGTGTTCCCCAGGGAAGCCATCTTGGACCTTTTATGTTCATCCTGTCTATTAACGATGTATCATGTCTACGCTCAAGTGAACTTCTCATTTTTGCTGACGACGACATGAAGTTTCTTAAAATAATAGAGTCCACCCATGATCGTATTCTTTTACAATCCGACATTGATAGTTTCACATTTTGGTGTGGGAAAAATAGCCTCTCACTCAACCCTTTAAAACGCCAGACGATAACTTTTACTAAAAAACGAATCGTTAGTGCATTTGATTATTGTATATCACAGCAAAAACTCTGTCGCGTCTCCACATTTAAACATTAAGATCTTCATTTCTGTTCCAACTTAGAATTTACACATCACATTAATTTTATTGTTAATAAAGCAAGCTCAATGCCTGGTTTCATGAAAAGCTGGGCAAAGGAGTTAAATGATCAATATGTTATTCTTTCTTTGTACAATTGTCATGTTCGTTCTCATCTTGAATATGCTAATTATTGATTTCTCCGATTATAATTTTCATTTGGATATTTAAAAAAAATGCCAACGAGTGCTTCACAACAATTTAAAAGTGGTTAAGTTTAGCTAACAGTGATTGTAAAAATGTTCCCATATTTGTAGTGAATTCTAACAATTTTAATACGTTGTTGTCTTTACTTATCAACTGTCAAATTATCGAAGCTTCAATAGTGGCAATTGCAAAAATAGCGGGATGTTAAAAATGGACAGGTTCACACAACATAAGGGACTTCATTTGCAGTCAATTGCGTAACAAATATTACATATTTCTTTTCTAGTTTGACAACGAACCCTTTTACACAAGTATACATAGAGTATAACGAACTTCATCTTTTAGTTGAATGAAACTGTCATTCTGACATAAGAAGACTTAAATTAATAGTTGGTGATATTTTCCTTGACTAGCTTTCCCATCAAGTTGCCTTAATTGGAAATCATTTTTTTGGCAGCTGGCCAATCAGAAACAAAAAACTTGCCTTACTTTCAAGTCCCTTAGGTCGTGTCAAATAAAACCTTTAATTGGAAAACTATGTTTTTGAACACATTAAGACCCCTAACATTTTATAAATATAAACTGACAAATTTCTTGACAACCCTTAATTTATTACAGACCCTTAATTTATTACAGACCCTTAATTTATTAATTTTGAATCTTACATATAAATGTTCATACATTGCTGATACAAACTTTTTTGAAAAACTAAAGTCGCTGACTTCATATATGATTATTTTAAAAAAATCTATGGTCATGAGTATGTAGTTATCTTAATTAATTTATTTGTTGACAGATCGAAAGTTTTTCACTCCAAAAACTAACAACTTTGAGCATTCCTATTTTTTGAAAACGTCAAAATAAACGTAATTTTGCATCGTTAAATGATTTTAATTTCAAGACAATTTTTACGTTTGAATCATTTGAGTGGTATTATCGTTCCTTGCATGCAAATTTATATGACGAACGATATAAAAAGACAAAATTAGTGGCCTTAAACAGTCCAGTGTGAACACGGTATATGCGAAAGAGTTGCAAACGTCAAATCGATTATCAGATTTTTTTCGGGAATAGTGATTCAAAATTAGGAAGTTTAATCTCGACATTTGTTCCCTTCCACTTTCAAAATAAGATGTTAAATGACAATACAACAAAAAAAAAAGAAGCGTCTTAGTTTTCTATACACATTTATTTATCTATCCAATACTTAACTTATATAATTTAATGCATATGACTTTGTTTATTATTTATTTTATTTTATAATATAAATATTCGTATGAGAGTATATACAGTCAATAATATAATTAAGCGTTTTAAAAGAAAAATGCTTTAAATTTTTCTTAAACATCAAAAAAGCCAACAAAATATTAAAAATTAACGTATAGCTTATAAACTTTAACCTTAAACAATAATGCAACCATCTTATATTAGGTACATAAAACATTTTCTTTAAATATTTTTAACACATTAATAAATGAAATTGTTATAAGATACAATATAAAATGCATTTTTAAATTAATACTTAAAAAAACATACAAATTCATTCAATTCGGTATACACATCAATATTTTCTTAAAATTAAATTCGACAAAACAATAATTTTAGATATTTTAATTTTATATAAATGTACGTATTTCTTTTTATATACAGAATATATTTTTTATATAATTATAATCACAAGCCTGTTTAAATTGTTTATAACACTTTAAGGAGGACAATTTATTTGAAAAAAGTTTAAACAAAAAAATCTATGCATCTGCATATTCAATATCGTCAATATTAACAGTTACATCACTTCCACCTGAATGATCTGATCCGGAATCAGATGATGAAGCAATGTTATGGCTTTGGTCGGATATTGGTACTGGTGGGGGCTTACTCGTACTGGCTATGGCAGCACCTCCTCGTCGAAATGGATTGACTTCTGTGTAAATAGGAAGACGTCCACTAAATTGAGGACTATTTTCGAGATTTTGTGCCATTTTTTGAACATTTGTTAGAGGTTTCGATAGCGTGCTACTCGTTCCTCTCGATGACTGGCCAAGAACATCTGGAAGGTTTTGTGATGTGGACGGTAATTGTGGACGTTGAAGTGTTGTTGATGTATGAAGTTTGGTGCCTGGCAATTTGGTTGCATTCGACGACGGTTGACTAAAATTTGTTGTCGCATAGGCTGGAGGATCTGAAAATATTGTTAAATTAATGTTAAGATAAGATTTTCATTTTTTTTAAAGATAGGTTAAAAAGTTGAATGACAGAAGATTCGAGTAATGACGTAGTAGTAGAAGTGAAACATTTCTCCGCATTTTTAAAATGGGTAAGAAAATTGTGGAAACAAGGTACATACTATCAACACAATAATTGGATTTTGTATTGTCATAAGTACCAATATAAAATTAATAAATGAATGCAGGTTAAAAGCTTTAACATATCCTCCATGCCATTTAAAATGCAAGTTTCTGCGTATTGAAACCATAGACAAGATGATAAAGACGAAATATTCAATTCAAACAAAAAGGTACCTACTTGAGTTTCAAACTTCATTTCATTAACGATAACCTAAATAGGATAAGACAAATAATATTTGTTAGTTAATTCTTTCTATCCAAAATAAATAGTAAGTAAAAGTAATGTCAAAATGTCATTTGTATTCTCTACAAAATTTAATATGAGCCTGAACTAATTGTTATTATGATTGTCAGTTTTCTTGATTGTCAGTTATATTTCTTCCAATAACATTTGACGTTCAAGCATCTTTTTTTTACTCGATTTTCTTTTTCAGAGTTTTACTCTAAGTTGGATAGTAAACAAAAAACAAAAATTTCACGGTTCCTGTCCAAAATCTATTTACAAAACTTTAATTGTATTCACATTTTGACATTCGTTTTGTCGTGATTAAAGCTGCTGCCGAATTTTGATATGTAGTTCTACGAAGTGTTTATTTTTCGTTTGGATTATGGAACGCGCTCAATTTGGCAAATATTCATAGATATATACATTTGACAGTTTGAAAAAGTGTCGCTAGTAGCGTTTATATATAAAATATTGTTTTCTTTTTGGATTTTCTGATCGGATAAACCACAGAACACGTTTTGAAAATATGTATTTTCAATTCAAGTGCGGAACGCGTAATTCAGTGTACGAGATGCGGGCTTAGCGGAAACCAATTCAATGACTACGTTCACATAGCCATTTAATGCTATTTAATTTTACTGTATTAACCACAACTTAAGTTTCTGGAAAATTGTTGGAATATTTTTGTACGAGTCACCTCAAAAAATGAAAAGCATAGACACTAAAAATCTGCAGCATATAAAAATAGAAAAGCACAAAACAAAAAAGAATACAAAAATGTTGCATACCTCTATCAGTTATTGGTTCCGAGTACAGATCACCCATGTCGGTGTGCCTATCTCTAGGCGAAGCGTATTCACATCTCAACAGCGGTTGCTGAACGCTTCCTGGTTCAGCATAAATATGTTCTGGTGGTAAATGTGTTTGTTCCACATCATCTGACCTACTGCCGCTCCCATAACCTCCATCTTCTATTGGAGCCGTTGGTTCGGCATAGATGGGATCACTTGGAGGAGCTGTTGCCGATGGCATTGAGCCTAAGTGCTTCAACATAATGTCATTAAAAGCACCAAAATCTCCTGTATTATCGCATTTTGCTAGAAGATCAGCAATTCCACTGACTAAATCCACGCATTTCTCCTCGCTTATATCTTTTCGCAGGAGACTTTTCGTCGACTCGCTAACTTGCTTATGAATGTGGGGATATTTGTTCTTGATAATTTCCACAGTTTGTTCGATAATCCGTCGTTCATTGATGGAGAATTCATGAACGTGTCTCTTGGAGTTCATGCTGGCTTTTTTCCTGTTTGCACAGTGCTTCGCAGTGAACATGGCTATTAAAGCTAACAATATCAACGTTATGGCCCCAGCTGCTATAAATACCAGTTGTGGAATTTCAGCGTCACGCATTTCGAGCTCTTCTTGTGTAAAGAACTGACCGTTTATTTTTCGTAAATTCCTATTCTTTACACAATCCAGAGTTGTCTTCTGCTCATCGCATACTTCATTGATATACTTGAGAACATTAAACATGGTAGTATTGAAACAGAATTGAAGTTTGTCATCCACTTTGCAATAAGTCTCCGAACGTAGATCCCGATCAGATAATTCTTCCAGCCATGATGTATTACAACTACACAATCGATCTATGGACACTTCTCGAATTCGACATAGAGGGTGTGGCATTTTCAAACTCCCCCGAAGTGGTTTTGTCAGTGAATTTCCATCGAATTTACATGTTACACCCTTGGAACTGGGCTTTTCCAACGTCATATTTCCAAAAATACCAAACATATTGTCTTGAATTGTTATGTTTGACCATTCACGAACTTGCAACCATTCGCTGCCCACGTATTTTATATTGTTCTTGTAAATTGTTGCACTTATGGCTGTAACGTAGATAGCATTTCGTTGGATGTTATCAACTCTGAAAGTAGAAATTAAAAAGAAAATAGTTTTAAAAAAAGGAAACAAAGATTGTTCAATGGAGAATTAAAGGCAATTTTTTGACGTTTCATATCACATTTCCAATAGACGTGTTTATTGAATAGATTAAAAGGGCATCAACAAGAATTTTAGATGGAATAAAAAGAATACTACGCCTTCGACTGCTTATATGAAAATAAATAAATAGGTGGCGCTGTGTGAGATTAATGTTGTCAAGAATAGAGAAGACCTACAATTTTAAGAAGAATCCGAATAGATAATTTGAAGAGCATTTTCTATGACAAAAACTACTCGTGGAGGATTTGTCAATTCCTCGCAAGAGGCAGTGTCCGTGAAAAAACCTTTAAATGGCAGGCAGGGATTAAATCCAAGACCTCTGGTATGACGACCCAACTTTGTATAACATTTTACTACAGTACAATTGCCCATTTTGACATTTTACTTTTGATAGAAAGAATCTTCTACTGGCGAGAAGTATGTACGAACTTATAATTGAAGAAATGGCCACCTTGACAGTTAATTGTTCAACAACTGCGTAACATTGACATTTTTTTGGCATCATCTGTCAACTATAAAAATTGATTTGACAGTTAAGCATTGTAAAGCGGTGATCACATTGGACTGTTTTGAAGAGATATTGTGGCTGAATCACAAACACGCTTCACCTGACGTTTACGAGTTCAGCCAAAGGAATTCAATTCATGCTATCACAATGGAGCTTCGACCTCACGTTTCGTTTGTAAAAAAGAACGTAATGTGACTCGAAATGGATCTCTAGTTCAATTATCTGATCATATACTTTGTCTGACACCTCAACAGCTGTAAAAAAATGTCAACAAACAAAACATTTGCTCTTTGGAGGGATGAAATAATAGAAATGTCATTCAAAGCAACCTCGAAGCAGGCCCACCGTAAAGCCTAACTATAATAGACTTAACCGAAAGTAAGATAATGTCAAAACCGAACGAAAAGTTATCAGAAGTTATCGTCAAAACAAAAAGTAACCATAATGGATTTAAGTAACTTAAGCAAATAACATTTGCTTTAGCTCCAGCCATTTAAATGGCTCTTGCGTAATTGCGCGAAAGTTAGCGAAATTTAATGAAACTGAGCAGAACGTCTGTTATGGTTAGTGACATATAAGGCTGCGTATTGGTTCGTTCCCTTAAGCTGGCCTAAGCTCGGTTAAATCTATTATAGTTGAGCCTTAACGCAGACTAAGCCGAAGCTGAAGCGTGTTTATGATTCAGCCATTAAGATTCCATGATTATATATCATTTATTTAAACGCTGTGAATACCGCCTAAGGATGTTGTATATACTTTACATTTCCCTTTAAATATTTCTTTTAAACAGAGTATTGAAGAATATTTTCCTGGAAAAAATCCTCTTCTGTTATTGAAATAATGTTTGAGAGGCTTTGATTTCAAGAGCATTTTACGGCAAAAGCTTTCGAGGCACGAGTTTTTGAGTTTAACCATCAAATCCATAGAGAATCATTTCTTTGTATCTCGCTTCAAAATCAAAAGAAAATGATAATATTCATAACTCTCTACAATTATCTACAATTTTTTTACAGATGTTTTTTTTCTTAAATTTATTGACTCTTCTTTTACCAATAGAAACCAATTAATTACCTACTTTAAATATTTGACTTACTTGTTTTTTGAAAGAATCAACTCACTAATCCCACTTCCAGATATTGCTTCACTTTCAATTGTTCCAATTTCTGCTCCAGTAATTGCCAGATGTTTGCTGTAAAGCTGTTTGTTAAAACAAAATGTAGGTTAAATAAATGCTTGGACTTAAAATCATCATCAAACAAACCTTTTCTGTGACAGCTCTTGACTTAATAACACCTATCTTACATTCTTCGAACTTAATCGAATCAATTGAAATAACATCAAAAGTTCCACTATTTACTGTTCCAATAGTACAATTGAAAAAACGAATTTCCCTCAATGATGCTTCGAATCTATAAAGATTATCTACATTCGAGGAAATGATATTCAGCTGTGAAATAAACAGAAAAATTCTTTTTAAATTTACTTTTCAAAGAAAATTATTAAAACTGTGTAAACTTACTCTAGCTTTGGCTTTATTAAATGCTTGTTCTTCAATCCTTAAATCATTTATTTCACTAAAAGTACCCTTAACCATAGTATCTTCAAATGCATTGCCATAAATTATCACATCGTTACTCCTTCGGATGCTGAATTTCAATTCACCTGCTAAGAAATAAATTAGCAAAAGCAATCTTATGTAATTTTCTTTTTTTCAAAACTTACCCGAGAATGCACTCGAACGTAATATCACCGATTGACAGTTGACAATTTCAATCTCAGGAAATGGTCCTCGATTACCCTCAAAAGCACCCGAACCAATTTCTATCTGTTCTCCATCAATCATATTACCCATGACCAGTAATCGATTGATCTTGCTATTTTGCAATAAGCCTCTCTCCATCCGTAGACTTGTGTCGGGCGCCAGTTTAATAATAAGAGAAGTAGCTATATCGGGTATGAGAAAATTCGGCCCGAAAATAGGATTGAGCTGAAATGGGAAAAATCAAAATCACACGTATTAATTTATTTTGAATGAAAACAATAATCAAAATAATTTCGATGCATTTATATGTCATTAGGAATGTCCCGGTACCCGCATAATAATATGTACAGTAAATATGTGAGTTTCGACTTAACGAGTATATTAACATAATTGTGTCTTTAAGGTCTGCTGTAACCCCTTTAAAGAAATGAGTCGTTTATCAAGTGTCATTACATCGGGATTTATTCTGATTTGATTTTTGTTTTTGGGCTACGATGTGTGATGTGTCTGTGTGTTACGAGTATATAGGAACTTAATTGATTCCGAAAAAAAGTTTAATTTATTCCGAAAGAATAATCATAGAATGGGGTTTTCAATCGATGTAATAGGGGCTATTTAATATTGTTTCGTTCAGGGGATTAATATTCAAATGATGTTTTTTTTTCTGTTTTTAGAAAGGAACGTGTTTTCTTATTAGTTTGATTATTATGCTAAATAATGAATAGCGAAAGATCGGAATTTTTAGAATATGAATAAAGATGATAGCATATTTAAGTTATTCTTTTAATCGTTTTATTCACACTTAATGGCACAAGTGTGCACATAATTTACGCTATACTGCCAAAAAGATTTGAAAGTTGTTTTAAAAAATATGATTGTTTAAAATTTGAAGAGGATTTCAAATAAAATTTGAAAAAATGTTCTCCGTGTACCTTGAATTTCTAACTGCTTAATTAAGACTTTTTTGTAAACTACTGTTCTTTTTAAAATGAAAGATGGAAAGAACTTTAAACAAATTTCCATCGTTTACTTAGTTTTACATTTTTCCTTAATGTTTAATTAGAGAAAAATAAAATAAAATAAAATGAGAAAATTATAACAAATAGCTTGAATGTAGATTGTTTTGAAACGTCAGTAAATGTATCTAATTTAACTTATTCGCGCATGAATTTTAAAGTTATTAAATTTGTAATAAATGTGTATGCCTTTAAGTACAGTGGCTTTTAGCTTAAATAATGCAGTGTTTTTATTTGCTTAAAATCTAAAATTGTATATACATATATAAATATGTCAAAAGTTTGCAAGAAGATAGTATAATACGGTCTTTATAGAAAGTATTTATATATAGTCGCCCAATAGCTATCTATACTGATGTCTCTAAAATGGACACTGGTGTAGAGGCAGGCTTCTATTCTGAAGTTCTAAAGTTAACCGCATCGCTTAGGCTTCCAAACTACAGTAGCGTCTTCCAAGCGATGGTCTTGGCGGTGACAACAGCTGCTAAAAAGGTATCAATGGTGGCGATACCAGGAGCTGATATCGCCTTTTACATTGATAGTCAAGCGGCAAGAAAAGCTATTACTGCAACTGAGATAAAATCAAAGCTTGTTTCATGCTGCCGCGAAGAGCTTAAGAGCACAACTTTAGACTCTGCTGGGTCCCAGGCCACAGCGATATACTAGGCAACGAGAAAGCCGATGAATTAGCAAGATTAGGGTCAGTACTTGACGTAAGCCAAGCTCAGCTAGTTAGCACCCCTACCTGTTATTTAAAACAGGAAATCTCAAAAAGAATAACTATCAAGGCTGATGAAAATTGGAACCTTCTTGAAACCTGCGGCACTACAAGAAAGCTCTGGCCCTGTTTTAACAAACAAAGAACGAAAAGAATTATGCATAATCACCGGACATAATCTCTTCGGGGATTTAGAAGAACTCTCTAGTACGCCAGGTACGAACCATTCTGAACTTCGTCAAAGCCTCTAAATAGCTTGACTAACTAAACACTTAGGTTTTTCTTATTAGCTTGAGTAGCAATACTCACGGGTAAAGGCATCAACTATCAGCCCCTCAACCTAACCTAAATAGTCACCCATTATTCTTTTTACTCAAATCGTAAAGTAAAAACTTTAACACTCTTCTTAAATTTGCTTTCAGCTAAAATCGAAATAATTATTATTTCAATTTATCAATTTTTGACGTAAATTTTCAACTTCTCCAAGACGTTATTGTAATAGGTCCGATCTGTCAAATTGAAAATTTTGACATTTCTCGACGTTAAGGTCCCCAGTGTCAAAATAAAGAATTTTTAGAAAGATTTCTGAGCTGCATGTGTACGTCCGTACGTTCGCGACGTTTTTTTCGTCGTCCATAGCTCAAAAACCAGAAGAGATGTCGATTTCAAATAAATTGTGTTATGCAAGTTATATAGCACGAAAGATGCAGAAAGAGCTCTCAACAAAATTGCGTAGGTGTGTTTTTTACCATAGCAGTTTAAAAAAAAGTGAACATTTTGGTTAACCCTAAATATCTCACGAACCCAAAACGTTAGAGATTTAAATTAAATTTAATTTTATATATTGTAACGTGATACCAAACCAGTATATTTTTGGAAAAAATATATTTAACAGTTTTTTTTATAAATCAAAAATGCTACAAACAAAATTTGTCACCTCGAAAATTTTACGAATATAAAATGATTTTATCACCAAAACAATTTTGTCCAACAAAAAATAACGTTTTTAAGATATGGTACAATTTTGAGAAATCGAACTGACAGTTTTTTTATATAAAATAAAAACCTAAAGAAAACTTTACTCAAAGTTGGTAAAAATTGAATTTTTACTGAAATATCTTTTCAAGGTTTTGAGATATTAGCTTTAAACTATTTTTATCCTTTAAAAATTATTGTTTTCAACATTCAGTAAAATTTTGAAAAATCGAATTGACAGTCTTTTTTTACAAAAAATAAAAACTTAAACAAAATTTAACAAAAGTTGGTAACAATAATTGATTTTTGACTCAAATCTCTTTTCAAAAATTTAAAATTATGGCTTTCAACTTATTTTAACTTATAAGAAATATTATTTTTAACTTTCGGGCAAATTTTGAGGAAAATCAAATTGACAATTAAACAAAAATAAAAATCTAAACAAAAAATAAATAAAAGTTGGTAAAAATTAATTTTCGACTCAAATATCTTTTCAAAACTTTGAGATATTAGCTTTAAATTACTTTTATCTTTTAAAACATTAATAAAATTTGGTAAAAATTTACTTTCGACTCAAAAATCTTTAAAAAATTAAAAATATTGTCTTCCAACTCTTTTTATTTCAAAGAAAATATTGTTTTCCATATTCAATAGTTTTTTATAAAAATCCAACTATCCATTTTTTCACTAAAAAAATAAAATCTATAAAAAATAGTACGCAAATTTGGTAAAAATTAATGTTCGGTTGTTGATATCTCTCAAATTAATTTCATTTATCCAATTTGTAAAAATTTAAGAAATGCGACTAAAAATGGTAAAAATTTGTTTTCGACTAAAAATCTATTTACCAAAACTGAATTTTCAAACTAAACTATTTCCTTATACGAAAAATATTGTTGGTCATTTAAAAATTATTAATTAAACTTCAACTGACAAATTTTTTAACCCAACACGAAAACCTATAAACTTTAGTGCAAAACAAATCGACAGACGGGATAGGAAGTTATCAGAGTGGGTTGCACCCCAGCCTCTATTTAAATTTGCTTTTAGCTTAAATCGGTATAATTATTATTTGCTGTGTTGGGTTTATCAATTTTTGACGTGAATTAAGTTAGTTTTTTTTTCAAACAAAGGTCGGTCTTAAAAAGTCACGAGTAAGTTAGTTAACACTAAAAACATGTCAGTTCAACCGTTCATCGCAATTTTGAGCGATATTTAAGCAAAAATTGAATCGTCATCAAAGAAAATGAAGCCCGAAATAAAATTTTCTCAGACAAATACATTCAACGTTTATGGATTGGATGGGAAGGCATACTCTTGGAGGCAGCTAAACACGGAGCTCTTGCCCAAAAACTGTGGTACTGTAAAGCACGGGGGAGGTCATGTTATAGTTTATGTCTACATATGACTTCATCAGGTTTCGTTAACCTTGTTTTTATCGAATGAAATATATCGAATGAAATATGGACAATAACATGTATTTGGATATTTTGAAACCGAATCAAATACAAACTACGGAAAAGTCAAACATAAGCCATAATCTGAAACCGTTCAGTCTTGGTTGTTTTGAAACTATCCTCATGTTCTGCAACCGCTTGCTTAATCTTCAGGCCTGAGAATAATTGAGAATTTGTGGAAAAACTTGAGCGTAAAATCAGGAAGAAAAAGCGCTTTAAGAGAGAAGTGGGACAAAATAAATCCCGTTTATGTAAAGAAGTTGGTTAGATTATTACCAAAACTGCTAATAGTTCTTTTTGATATTTTCCTATAAAATATATAAGCTTAATGCATCATTAACGCTGAAAGCCACTGAACAATTTGACATTTATTACATTACATTTACTTTTCGGACAGGAAAGTTTATGGCTTTAGACTTGTAATTTATTTGACATTTTTACACCATCTTTGCTTTATGGCTTAAGATTTGTAATTGAAACATAACTTAAATGTAATTCTTAATAACAAGTCATTAGGTTGTTCAGCCAGAATTTATTATGCCACAATTAACACATCAAAATGTCGTCTCTTGGCTTATTCCGCTGAGTCATTGATTTGTGAACATTTTTCTATGAGATCTTTATTTGAGATATGAAATAACACACTATAAATTTCGAAATCGATATAATTTGGTTCAAGCTAGTCAAAAACGTTGTCACAACCGACAGATTATTCCGTACACAAATATTTTTTGACAAATGTCAAAATCAAATTGACATTTGTCTCTATATTAATACAAAAAAAATGATAACTTATTCATCTTGTGACAACTTTTAGCTTAAAGGATAAAAATAGGCTTCTCGTGGATTTGTAATAAAGCCATGGAAGTTGGAACAACAAATTTTAAAGTTACTTAAAAAATAAAGTAACAACATGTTCTTTAAAATTGAAAATTGTTTTTTCAATGAAAAGTTATAACGCAAGGACAGTTTGGAAAAGGCTAAAATAAAACATTATAACTAAATCCAATCACAAATCAATTGTTTGCTAATGATTTCAAATAATTGCAAAAATTAAAAAAAAAACAGAAACTGCAATTGAATTGAAACACTTAGATTTTAATACAATAATAAAAAAAAGGCTGAAATGTGACCTACACTGATAATTTTCCATCC
The DNA here is from genome assembly GCF_945859685.1 of Eupeodes corollae. Taxonomy (NCBI): domain Eukaryota; kingdom Metazoa; phylum Arthropoda; class Insecta; order Diptera; family Syrphidae; genus Eupeodes; species Eupeodes corollae. The sequence continues at coordinate 23,701,194 of NC_079148.1, read as the reverse complement.
CGTCTGTCGATTTGTCTTGCTTAAAAGATTGTAGGTTTTCGTGTTGCGTTAAGAAAGTTGTCAGTTGAATTATTCTTAAAAATTTTTATATTACCAACAATATTTTTCATATCAAGAAATAGTTTAGTTTGAAAATCTAGTTTTGTTAAAAAGATTTTTAGCCAAAAACAAATTTTTACAAATTTAAGTAGCATTTCTTAAATTTTTACAAATCAAGAACCGAACAACAATTGTTACCAAATTTGGGTACTATTTCTTGTAGAATTTTTTGTATGAAAAAACGGACTGTTGGTTTTATATAAAAAAATCGAAAAAATTTTGTCTGTGAAATAAAAAGAGTTTAAAGACAATATTTTTAACTTATGAAAAGCTATTTGAGTGGAAAGTAAATTTTTAGCAAGTTTTAGGTTTCTATTTTTTGCAAAAAAAACGTCAATTCGATTTTTCTCAAAATTTTACTGAATCCTGACAACAATATTTTTTAAAAGATAAAAGTAGTTTAAAGCTAATTTCTCAAAGTTTTGATAAGATATTTGAGTCGAAAATCAATTTTTATTAACTTTTATTAATTTTTTTGTATAGATTTTTATTTTTTGTAAGAAAACAATCAATTTAATTTTTCTCAAAATTCTTCCGAATGCTGAAAACAATATTTCTTATAACTTGAAATTAATTAGAAGCCAAAATGTCAAATTTTTTAAAAGATATTTGAGTCGAAAATCGATTTTTACTAAGTTTGATTAATGTTTTTTTATTTTTTTATTTTTTCAAAAAAAAGAAAACAATTCGATTTTTCTCAAAATTTTACCAGATGTTAAGAACTTTATTTTTCGTTGCACAAAATTGTTTTAAAGATAAAATTATTATTTTCTTGAGAGCCCTTTCTCCATCTTTTTTATCTGTATAACACAATTTATTTGAAGTCGATATCTCTTCTGGTTCTTGAGCTATAGACAACGAAAAAAACGAACGCACACACATCTTTCTAAAAATCTTTTATTTCGACTCTAGGAACCTTGAATCGTCGAGAAATGCCAAAATTTTCAATTTGACAAATCGGACCCATTACAATAACTTCCTATGTGAAGTTTAAAAGGAATGCAATATTTTTGAGGGAAGTACCCGTGTCGTGATAGTTAGTGCATAAGACTTTCATGCCAAAGGTCTTGGGTTCAATCTAAAGTGATTTTCAAAGGTACTGCCCCTTTTTTAGGAACTGACAAATTCTCCAAGAGCAGTTTCTGTCATAAAAAGCGCCTTCTCAAATTAGCCGTTCAGTTTGGCTTTAAACTGAAAGTGACTTCCATCTCTGACAACTTTACTCGCACACAGGAATGATCGAGAATTGTAAGTCAATACACTTTAATTCTCATTGCAAAATTTCAAGTCTCACTCTCTAGGTTAGTTATTCAAAGAATGAAATTATTAAATGGAATTCATAAAAGATTGCATTCGCGGAAGATTGTAATCTTTTACAAACCTGCCCATGGATTTGTTTTCCTTTGTCAATTTATTGTTCACAAATGTAAGTAAAATGTTTTAAAAAGTTGTCGGTGTTTCAAGGCAATGCATTATCAAAATTAGATCCAACCATATGGTTTGCATCTAGAAGAAAAAACTTCCAAAATTGAAGAGTTTTCTTTCCCGAAAAACGATGCATCAACTATAAAATTATGTATGTCTGCTTCTATTTTTGTTGTTGTCTGTTCATTATTGATTTGAATGAATGAAACACCCTCGCTATTCAATAGAAAATAATCATATAGGATTAATGAATTTATGAGTTTGATTGCTTAGAGCGGATGTACGAGATGGTAGATGGTATTTTGTATGTTACATTCTTATACCCTCTTCAATTCGTATAGGGATCTAATTTAAACGATTAATAGGTTCAAAGTATCGTAATTCTGTAATCAAATCAAACTATACTTTGTAATTTGTAGACTTATTGGTGTGGTGTTAATTCATGAGTTTCCGAATTCGAAATTCATGTGAATTTTTCAAATAAGATCGCTTTTTTTCTCTTTTGCAAAATTGAATTTTAATATGAGAGAAGTTATGCCTCTGCCTACCTTTAAGTATTCCAATCTAAAAGCTAATTGGTTTGGCATTGGCTCAGTAGGTATATGTATGTATTTTTTTTGTATTATGTGCAATTAAAAATTCCAATCAAGAACAACTCCATATTTAATTTATGCAAAAATATAAACACGACATGCTATCTTTTCTATGAGGTGTAGAAGCCCACCTGTTTTCCATTACTTGTATTGTTGTTGTAACTAATGACTAGTTGGTGAAGTGACTTGCAAGTGGGTAACATAAAGTTTGCTAAAATGTGGCTTATACATTGAAATGGAAATCACTTTATGAGAGGCGTGTATGCAGATTCCAATGAAAAGGGGACACATAAAAATACACACAATTCTATTGAGAGATGAAACTTTTGTTGCGAAATTTTTGACGAGTTTTTTTTCACAAACTAAACAATATGCCAAACGAGGTTAGAACCTATAGAAGTTCAGCATATACTTTGAGACAAGTACATTAAAAGGAGGAACAGTAGAATTTAGTTGAACTGAACTTCTTAAGAAACACCTGCAAAAATATTTAACTGTGTTTTATTGGGGCCTATTAAAAGTTCCAGGGTATTTGTTGGAACTTGCTTATATATTATAAATATAAAAAAGAGGCTGGGATGCGACCCACACTGATAACTTACTATCTCGTCTGTCGATTGCTTGCTTAAAAGATTGTAGGTTTTCGTGATAGGTTAAGACAGTTGCCAATTGAATTATTCTTAGAAATTTTTAAATTACCAACGATATTTTTCATATCAAGAAATAGTTTAGTTTGAAAATTAAGTTTTGTTAAATAGATTTTTAGTCGAAAACAAATTTTTACCAATTTTAGTAGTATTTCTTTAAATTTTTCATTTCTAATATAAACAAATACAAATTGGACAAATTTGAGAGATTTCGAGAACCGAACATCAATTTTTACCAAATTTGCGTACTATTTTTTGTAGATTTTATTTTTTTATGAAAAAACGGAATGTTGGATTTTACAAAAAAAAACCTATTGAGTATCGAAAACAATATTTTCTTCGAAATAAAAAAAGTGTAAAGACAATATTTTTAATTTTTGAAAAGCTATTTGAGGCGAAAGTACATTTTTACCAAGTTTTAGCATTGTGTTTTTTAAGGTTTTTATTTTTTATTAAAAAAGAACTGTTTATTAGATTTTTCTCAAAACTTTACTAATTGTTGACAACAATATTTTTTAAAAGATAAAAGTAGTTTAAAGCCAATATCTCAAAGTTTTGAAAAGATATTTGAGTCGTAAATGAATTTTTACCAACTTTTATCAATTTTTTTGTTAGGTTTTTATTTTTTGTAAGAAAATTGTCAATTCGATTTTTCTCAAAATTCTACCGAATGTTGAAAACAATATATCTATAACGTAAAATTAGTTGAAAGCCATAATCTAAAATTTTTGAAAAGATATTTGAGTCGAAATTCAATTTTTACCAACTTTGGGTAATGTTTTTTAAGTTTTTACTTTTTATAAAATAAAACTATCAATTTGATTTTTCTCAAAATCTTACCTGATGTTAAAACCGTTATTTTTTGTTGCACAAAAATGTTTTGGAGATAAAACCATAAATACATAAAAAGTATTTCTTATACATTAAAATTAGATGAAAGCCAATTTTAAAAAGATATTTGATTCAAAAATCAATTTTCACAAAATTGAGTACTGTTTTTTTTTAGGTTTTTATTTTTTATGAAACAAAAACTGTTAATTCGATTTTTCTCAAAATGTTAGCAGATGTTAGAAACGTTCCACAAAATTGTTTTGGAGATGAAATCATTTTTTATTCGTAAAATTTTCTAGGTGACAATTTTTTTTTCGTTTTTTTTTTTTGATTCATAAAAAAATGTTAATTATATTTTTATCCAAAAATATACTTGTTTGGTATCACCTTACAATATATAATATAAAATTTAATTCAAGTCATTAGCGTCATTGGTTCGTAAGATACATATTTAGGGTTAACCAAAATGTTAATTTTTTTTTTAAACCCTCTCGCAATTTTCTTGAGCCCTTTCTGCATTATTATCTTTATAAAAAAATGTATTTGAAATCGATATCTCTTCTCGTTTTGAGCTATGGACGACGGAAAAAATCGCGAACGTACGGACATCTTTCTGAAGATCTTTTATTTCGAAAATGAAATGTCAAAATTTTCAATTTGACAATTCGGACCCATTACAAGAACTTCCTATGAGAAGTTAATAAATAAATGAAAACAGTTTCATTAGAAGTTAATAAATAAATGAAAACAGTTTCTGAGAGGACTTCAACTCTCATTGCATTGTTAGAATCTGAGCTTATATAGATATAAAAATAAAAAAGGAAAATTATATGCATTTTATTTTTCGTCCATGAATAAATGGCGACAGAAATTTTATTCACGATAGCCTCCATTCAGTGCTTTTGCTTTGTATAGTAAAAAAATGTCAATTTGACATTTAAATCAATTTTTTAAGTTAGAAACTCGTTTTTTTTTTGTGTTCAATATACATTAATTTTTATTTGGTCTTTAATCTTAACTTCGTACACATGGTAAAAATCCTACATAGCCTTAAATATCCTATCGTTAATCTCATGCTCTAACAGGGATATTGTTTAGTTTCTCTAACTCTAAGTTTAAGTTTAAGTTTTAGAGTTTTAAGTTTTCAAAAGGTCGATTAAAATGTTTACTATTTAAATATTATTTTGAACTTACTTACATCTAAATCAGATTTTTGAAAAACTTAAAACTCGAAAAACCTATTAATTCAGTTTTGTTGTAAAATTGGTTTTAAAGGTACATAATATTATGGCCATAGTAATTTGACGGTAAGTCAAATTATTTTTCTACTCAAATCACGATGCTGATGAAACTTCTATAGCCTCAAACTTAAAAGGTTCTTTATTTTTAAGCAAATAAGAGAAATTGTCAGAAATTTGAAAATTAAAATTTTAAATTTTCTAAAGATGTAAAATTTTAATCAGTTTCAATTTAAGTGCTTGTTTCTGTTTTTAGCAGACTGTTAAAAAAAACCGTCGATTATTTTCTTCTCATTAAATTTATCTCTTGGACAATTCTCGTTGTTGTTACAATTTCTTTGTATGACAAAAGTTAAGTTAAAGAATTTGACCATTTGTTCTATAGAACGTGTATCAGACTTGTAAAAGAATTCAATCTTTTACATCTTCAATATAAAAATTGCACTCATTGAATTCATCTAGCTATTGGAACTTCAAATTTAAAAATCAGCCATTATTTCTTCTCCAATAAATTTCACTGTAATATTTTGATTGCAATCATTTCCTTTTGGAGCCGTGCCTTCTTTTAAAGTCTCCATACTTTTCAAATCTGCATTCTCTTGAAGTCTCAAAGTCAGTTACAAAACGAAAAAGCAAAAATGCTTACAAACAATTTGAATGGGAAATAGAAAAACGCAACGAATATCCTCTAAATATCAATCTAAAAAGCTGAAATATAAACAGGACTATTGTTTCCAAGCTAACACCAAAAATCTAGTTGCATTTAAAATCGATCATGTTCTATTTTTTTTTTGTAATCAGGACAAAATACTTGGTCAAAGATTTCGTGGTGTTAAGTTGGTTGCACTGACATTTGACACCTGTCAAACTGAGCTAGGATTGTTTGCAATTAACGATAATGGATGGCTTATTAACAACCGAACAACTCGTTAAAATTATCAAAGCTTATTAAAAAAGTTATGGTCATAATTGATCGATTATTCAAGCAATCGGTAAAACGGTAAGTGGAGACATTTAAAGAGAATGGAAGCGTTAAAGAAATCGTAAAGTCTGTGCATCATCTTTTAAATGCTCAGTGGAAAATATTGCTACTACAAGTATACATTTTGCTGATGATACTAAATTATCGATTTACCGGTGCATTCAAATCCAAAATATGGCCCACCGAAATGTGCAAAAAATTACCATGACCTCAAAGCTTTCGCAGCACGGGAATCCCTCGTAGTGACCATTTGAATTGAATTTAAATTACCCTTGTTTTTTTGGCATTCTATAAATAGTATAATAGAAAATGTCCGAGAAAACGCATCGGCAGTAGCCAGACTTTTGCATTTAAAAATTGGTACAACTGAAACAATATCTGTCGGAATAATATTAAAAAATAAACACACAAATAGAAGAAAATTTTGTGAAAATCAAAAGCTAAAATTAACTTCAACAAAAGAAATTAACTAAAACTAATAAAATGGTTAATTTTCAAGAAGAATTGGTAAGAAAACATCTTGAAATTGTGATTCTATAAAAAAAATACATTTAACAATTGCACCTTTGACATAAAATAAAACCCCAAGAACTGCATTTGTTCGTCGACTACTACAGTAACATGCGGTATCAAAGCGAGCTTGAAGCTCGTCTCAATTCTATATTTAACTGAATCGAGTTGAAATGAGCTTGATTTGACTCGATTCCAGTCGAGGATCGAAGAAGAAAAACCTGTGTGGAGGAGTTGGTTTTACAAATAATGCATTATGGTCTGTTTATTTGCATGTTTGTGTACAAAAAATATAGTTTTGTTTTAATCAAATAAACAAAAAAAACACACATGCAGTAGGTAGCGTATTCTTATATGTTGCTGAACTATTCAGTTCTTCATTGTTTAACACGAATCAAACTATCTCACTTGCACTTCATAAGAAACATCGAAACACAAATTGCATTTTAGAAAGAGCTGTTAAACTTGATCATTTTTAAATCTTCTGGTGCGTTGGAAAAACCAAAAAGATTTATTAATTCTTAACTGAGATAAACCTTTAGTGGAAACATAGCAAAACTTAATTATCTTTTCTATTCTTGCAAAATAAGCCCAGCTAGTCCATTTTCATAACCAAAAATAAATAATATCAACAGTAATAGATTAATTTTTTCCCCCAATGAAAAACAAACATGATTCCAAATGCAGAACTACTCATTGAACACTGCCATCGAGATACGAATGCAATATCAATCGTACCAACATTTGAGAACGAAATAACATAAGACCCATTCGAGACTCGTATAAATGTCAAAAACCCATCCGTAGTAAGATTCTACTTTAACTTTTATCGGTAGTATTCATACTGCCGATATTGTTTTTGTTATTCCTGTAAAATCCTACTATACTATTGATAGATTTTTCAACAAAACACGGGTATTATTGTTTTTCAGAATTAATTGCAATATCCGAACTCCAAATATTATAGCGAAATAAGATTTTCACTTTATTTTTCATAATTTTCGACACCGATTAATGAATGACCCTTTCCGTATGATTACACAAAAATAGAGGAATTAAAAATATAATTTATTTCTTAAAAAAGTTAGTCACTTCCTAAACTGATTGATGACAACACATACATACTTATGTATATTTTTTGTTTGTATACGTTTAACGAATGAAATTTGTCTTTAAAGAATAAATTTATTTTTAGTGACATTCACGCAAGAAAAATGTTATTTATTAATAATAAACAATCCAGAAATATATGCATATTTGTATGTTAATAACTCCAAGATAAGATGATAAATTAATAAACATAACAAATTTATTGTTAATTTTTGTGTGTGTTGCTAGAATTTAAGGTAAATGTGCTATATTTGACGTATGTATACTAAATGAAAATGCTTTAAAATACTTCTATGTGAATATGTTATTGTTTTAAACAATAAACAAAAAACAGGCTTCTATAATATTGATTAGACAGGAATATATATTTAGCTTTATTTCAAAGTTGAACTTTAAAGCTGAACTTGAAAAAAAAAACTTGTAATTAAGTCAAAACAGTTAGAATCAGTCGTTGAGTTTTTATGTTTTATAAGTAAACAAAAATAGAGCCAAATCTTTTATTTTGTTTATAATACGATTCAGAAAACTTCAAACTTTCAAACGATCTTCGTATTATTTAAAACTTAGTCTTAAGATCAATCTATTTACTGTTCTTTTCTTCGATTTTCTCAAAAATGACTTTATGGATTTTGATGTAACTTCAATTCTTCGTAATCAGCTCAGTTGAGTTTTATGGTTATTTTTGAATCATTCAAAGACCCAATTCTTTTGATTCAAATCATCAACAAAAATCAATTTTATTCTAACAACTTAAATTATTTCGATAAAAAAAACTTTCTTATGAATATTAAATGCGTAAAATATATGTAATAACATATTTAAGCTGCAAAGTTGCTTTCTATTGAATGATTTAACTCATAAAGCACTAATTTGCCATTAAAAATTGCGCTCGAAATAAAAGGTGTAAACTTCTATAAAAAAATACTTACATCTCATTTCGAAATTCAAATGTAAAATGTTTTTTAAGAGTGGAATTCGAAGTATTTTAATGGAATCACCTCATATCCAATAAATAGCGAATAAAGTTTTAAAAAACACGAAATGAATCTTAATTCAAAAAAAACTTCAAAAGTTCCAAAGACCTCTGGGCATTATTTATTTGTTTTGTATCAAGATTAATGCCGAAATTATTTTTTTTTAACTCAAATAACTTTTCTATTTATTAGCTTTTGAAATGTGATTATTTGAAATAGGACTCTCAAAAACACACCTAAATCTTAAGCGGAAACATTAATGCTTCCTTTCTTGTTTTTATTTTTCTATCCCAAGTTTTATTTATAAAAATAAAAAAAGGTGAGAAGGTGAATGAGTGATATGAGAAGTTTTTATCCACTTTAAGTCTCGAGGCTCTTCAAAAAAAAGACACAACTTTGTATTAATTGTATAAGTATCTATTTTTTTTCTGTTGTGTTGTTTTCATTCTGTTTTTGGTTTTCATCTCCAAATTATGATGATGATGTCCAAAATTAGAATCTCAGACGATCATTCCGATGCCGACGAAGACGACAATGGCGACGTGTATCATCCGTTTTGTTCTGGAGCCCTCATATCGTATCGTTGTTGGTCGTCGCGTATCTTTTTATTCTGGAAATAATCGTCGTCAGCTCTAAAAGCCTCTCAGCAGCCAGACACAAACCCGGAATATAACATCAACTTCAAATATTATATGAGTTTGTAGTATCTACACAATCACGATGATGACGATGAAGACGACCGACACTACGACGACGAGGATCGTCGCATCTTCCAAACAGAAGCAGCTGAAGTCACTGAAGTGTCTACACTTTATTCCATTTTGGATTCTTGAAAAATCTCGTTATTATACATTTTGTTCGTTTGCCTTCGTCTTATTTGACGGCAAAAGATATTTATGCGCATCAAGACGAGAATAGGAAAAATAAACTATCCAAACCAACAGAGAGAGAGCCGTATGTTTGCGTGATGCATCAACATCAGCCACATATGGTGCATTTTTGAGATCAACCAAACGAAACCACATAATCGTCTTAGCTCGTCAGTGTCCAGAGATATATAGGAGTACCCGTATTCGCATACACCAACATTTTTTTTATAGATATTTCGCCGTATTTTTAAGATAAATGAAAAAGAGACAACCTCGCAAAATGTCTGGTCTGATGGGTGGGTTGGGTACCTCACCCAATCTATGTATATGGGCTGTTTTCGAGTTTCAAGTGACAAATATTCAACAGTAATTGTTGCTTACCAAGTGTCAAAAATACCATCACCACCATCATTAAAAAGTGTACTATAAGCTGCGCACATATCTCGAGAATGGCAGCGTTCAGTGAAAAAAAGATAAATTTGTACGTAAAGTAGAAATGATGCCATCACACTATCCAGGCAGGTTGGCATATATTTATACAAATTTAAGTTTATTTATAATTCACTTAAAACTCGAGAAAATACGTACTAATGCAAGAATTTCGGTCTTTAAACATTAAAAACACTTGCAAGAGAAGATATTGAAAATATTTAATGTCTGTGTTGGTGATTGATTAGCAGGCAAAGCTTTTTATTTTGATATAATAAATTATTTTGGAAGAGATTAACGCAATTTTATAGGATGAAATTATGTTTATAGGGTGTTTTATATCTGTGGAAGTTTTTGAACACGCCAAACTAGTTACAAAAATAATCAACAAATGACGCATTGCTATATTAGTTAGTTAGTTCAGAGTCTGTCATGTTTTTGTAATATTCATTGGAAATGTATGAATTTGTTGTCGTTTGGAACAGTCTCTTCTCTTTGTAACTATTTTGTACCTCTCAAGTCAATTCAAAGCCCACAAAATGGTTTTAGATCTAAAATTGTCAAATTTAAATGATATGCCTCAGGGTTCCGTTTTGTCTCCAGTTTTCTTCATCATATTAACAAAAAACAATATTTTAAACTCTAACTGCGGATGCCAACGTTTCTTAAGTAAAACTTGAATGTTGGTAAAAGATGTTGGGTGCTGTTTATATGATACAATTTTTAAATGAGTGAACGAGTGTAAGACCAGTTAATTACTTTGAGTTGCACAAGTAACGACTTCCAAATTGTTTTAAAGAAATGCATATGCTTTGAAACCAGTTCAGCAGAGTGTGGATCAGAAAATTATTTCACAAGACAATTATGTAGCGTATACGAGGATGTCAAAAATGACAGTTGGGTTATAACGTGGGTTATTACGTTAGAGCCTTGCACATGAGAGCGAACAACGAATGAACGAATGGACGAACAAACGAGATTTTACATATTTTTTCAAAAAGTCAATTTCAAACAAAAACACATTAAGAAACCAATTCACACTTATGTTAGGATTAGAAAATTTGCATTTTCTTCTCTTATAAGACAATTCTGTAAAAACAATTTGGTAGTAACGAATTGTAATGTGTTTGCTACGAACTGTCAAACTCTATTCGCGTTCCACATACCATCCACACTGCAACTAATAAATTGTTCGCGCTCAACTTAACCTCAAAATTATACCACTCTTGTTTTGTTTGTTGAAAAGGGTAATTATAAATGACAATTCATCGCAGTCTGCGAATAGAAATAAAGCTCATGTGAAAGAAAAGTCAAAATATGCGAACATCCACAGTTCACAGTTCGTATCGTATTTCATGTACAAGATGCTTTATAGCACAATTTAATTGTTGGTAAGCACCTTATGTAGTGGTACCCATGGCAGTTAGTGTGTTATAAAAGTGTCATGCCAAATGTCTTGGGTTTAACCCTTGCCTGTACTCGTACAATCTAAGTTTGTCTCACGCGTTTTGCTTCTTTTGAGAATTGACAAATCCTGTAAGAGGAATTCTTGGCATAAAAATTGTAGGTGCCCTTCATCTCTAAAAATGACTCGCACACTAGATTGGTTAACACTAGCCCCTCTTTCTACGGACTGTTGCGCCATCTAATTTCACTCTTTTACACTACATGGAATATTTTCACGATGAGAAGTTTAAACATATTTTAACCATTTCTTAATTCCAATAATCGATTTTTAATGTATAGCTCTTAAATTGCACATTGTTATTTAGTTCTCCATCTATTTTTTCCCATCTTAAATGGGGAATTATTTGTTTTCGTTAAAAAATATCCAGGTAAATTTGGCTGTCAATCGAGGGAAATTTACTATACAAGAACTAAATCCAAGCAAATTAGGGAATAACTGCTTTCAACTCTCTTCCAATCCAATCACCTTTAAAAAACACCCTTTATGACCTTGAACAAAATTGATTAATTAAACATAAGTTTTCGAAAATTCAACCGCCTACAGTGTTGGGACGAAAAAGCAAAACAGCAAAATAAAAACACACAAATCAAAGGTATAGATAGGTACGTGATGCGTACTAAAATATTTCAGAATCTAAAATAAAAATTCCAATGAAATGCACATCACACGAACACGAGCATAAGCAAAAATCAAAATTCGAACAACACCTTTCGGTTTTATTTAATGGCGTGTAAGATATCTTGTAAATGTCAAAATTTCGAAATTCTTGTGTCTTTTAAATTTTGTTTCTATTGGTTGTTTGTTGTTTGCTTATATGTATGTATATTCCGTCGACTTAGCGTGCGTGAAAATATTTGATTTAAATTAAATTTTGTCAACTTTGATTTTGAGGATTTCTTTATAATCGTTGATGCAATCAAATTTGATATTTATCATAAGCGAGCTGTTCTCGCTTGTCACATTTGTTGTAACCTAGGTGCTCTCATGTCACATCCGCCCACTTTGACGAAGGAATTTATTGTTGGATTATTTTCTAAACAAAAACAATATTAGAAAATAAATATTATTTACATTTGGGGTCAAAGTAGGTATTCAGCTTAAGATGAAGACAGAACTGTCAAACATACGTATAAAATAATGAGATCTTAAAAGAATTTAAAACTGTCACTTTGGGAAAAATATGAACGCAAACAAAGGCAAATATGTGATAAAAAAGGAAGACATATTTTTATCTATTGATATACATTATGATTGTATGTGTTAAGATCGTAGACATACATATTAAGAATGTGTTTGTATAAAGTACGACTTCGTTTGACTTGACATGAAGATGACGTTGCGAAAAAAATTGCACAAAGAAACTCATTGTTTATAAATAAAATTGAAGGAAACTGGATATTTATGAATGACAGAAGTTGGCAAATGATGATGATTGTCGTTCCATAAATATCACTTTAACGAGAAGTAAATCTATTGTTTCAGTTTTTCTTCTCTTTCTTTTGTTGTTGTTGTTGTTTTTGTTGTCATTGTAGGTGACAAGTGGAAATTTGCATGTGACAGAGTATGATTTTGCTTAATATTTTATTCAATAAAACTCATTCCTGAGACTGAGATTTATAAAAAAAAACTGATAAAAGTTTTGTTGACAAATTGACGTAATCTAATGTATGCGACAGCCACATTGTCTCGGGCGCATGACAACAATAATCATGCTTGCGTGCATTTAAATTGAAAACTATTACATTAACCTAAGCTTTTAATTTATAAAAGATGTTAAACACGCAATAATCGCGCTTATTATTGTAATCAATTATTATTTTTTTTAAGGTTGGCTCAAAGAAAAGAAACCAAAACGTATTTCATATTCCGTATTTGAATAGGTTGAATTTTGTTGGACTTGGACAGGTTGTAAAGGTATGACTTTTATTATTGAAACGATCACTTAAAAAAGGTATAGCCTGAACCCACTGAAAATCAATTATCCAATAAGTGAAAGTGAGAGACCATTACAAATTGAACAGCAATTTAATGAGTTATTTAATATTTTAATACATTAAGTAAGACTTTACAAAAGACAAGATACGTTGATTTTAAAGAGAATAATTGTTGGCCTATGCTTAATCTTTGACACTGACATAAATAATAAAATATGTTCGAAAATATAAAAGTTTGATTTTTGCCTAGATCGTATCGAAACTAATTGGAACATCAAAGAAACTCTTTTAGACCCCATTTACACGAGAAAACTCAGAATTTACTACAACTTTTAGTTTACATGCACAAAAATGATAAGAAGTTGCGGATGTAAAGAACGTTGACACGGTGAAAAATTTAAATGTATTTGCAAAGGAATGTTTGGCAATTATATTTCCCGTTGTATTTCGTACAAGAGATTTTTTGACGATAAACATTTCAATTGTGAAAGAGGCTTTATTAGTAAATAGATCTTGAGATGTTTCTAGAAAACTTTATAATCTTAACTGACTAAGAAATTGACAGGTCATTACAAATCCGGAACACTTTCTGATGGTTTAGAATCATTTATTGTCGACCAAGAGTAAACAGAATAAAAAGAATATAAAGACAAAATAGGAAAACATTACAAAAGGGGGCTTCCAAATTTTACAACAGCTAAAGTTGTCATAAGCTCTTTAAAATAAATTCGTGCGGGATCTAAAAGTACCCCAAATTCTTGGATTATAGTTTTTTGTATTGACACTTGTAGCCGATTTCTTAACAGAGTTTAGAAATGATATTTTTCGTTTTTGTTTTTTTTTTTAAATCTCAGTATAGGAAGAAATCAAGTTTTTCTTAAGCTGGGGTTTTGTTTAAAAATGTTTTTTAAGTAGAGTAAACTTAAGCAGCCCATAGACAACACATTTTTGTCGGTGTGCAGAAATGTGTAATTTGCGTGGGCTGGAGCAGACACCGAAGTCAAAAACGGACGATTAAAATCGCAAGGTATTTATTTTTCTGTGTCGGTGACCCAATCGGTGTGATATGTATTTGAAAACATCTGAATCGTTGTTGAGTACGGTGAGTTGTTTCAATAAAAGCTTCAAGCTTTAACGTCACTCATTTTGATCTTTTCTCTATTAGTCTCTTTTGCAACCAATGTGTGTACGATTTGGTGTGCCATAATGTCACACCGGGTGTCAGTACGCTGGTGTGCATACAATTGTGGTTTCTATGGGTGGCTTTAGACCTGTTGATTATCCGGACAGTTTCAAATTATACGGTTAGTTAAATAGACAATTGACATCTGATTCTTTTCGAATAGTTTGAAATACTTGAATTCGGATCATTATTCAAGTAGATATTCTCTGTTTTTTCTATAGATAGTATACAAATAATCTTTGAAACTTAATTTATGCATGAATCAAGATATAGCTTTCTGAAACTCTCCAGATAATTTCGATGCGATCCATGGATCGGAAAATATTTTTTCCGAACTATTTGGAAACTTTGAAAAAGTGTCCTAAATCAGTGTTAGGATTTGTTGGCGTTCTTCTTCACTTTCACATCCATTGTTTTTTTTTTCAAAGTAAAAAAGAACTTGGTTATTTTAAATACTAAATACTTTTTTACAAGTATTTGCATTTTTAAAAAAAAAAACTATAAAGGCGTTGTTAGCTTAATTTTTAATGCAACATCTTAAATTAAATCTTTAACCGTGTGAAGAAATATAAAAGAATAACTAATGCTAAATCCCCATAATGTTGATTTGCTCTTTTCGAAATTTATGATGATGATATAAATGTTTAATCGAGACCTGTAACTTTAGAAACTATAAAAGTCGACCCTTAAAAGGTTAATCTTCAATAATATCACATTTCTATAACTAATAATGAAGATGAATGCTTTCCTTAATTTACACTACCTACTCAAATTAGTCCATTATGAAAATAGGAAAATAAAAGTATAAAATTGAAAAATTACAACATATTCATATTTAAATTTTGTATATGCCTACAATCCTACATATAAAATACAGGTTAACATTTTTGATGATAAAAACAAATACAATAGATTACCTGTGGGCAATAAAGACGGAAACGAATAGACCAAGTTTGTATGGGAATACCTACTTGTATAATGTCAGAAGATGATAGAAGAAACTTAGTGTTTAAAATGCATCTAAGTGTTTAATAGGATTATCGTGTGGTTTTCTAGCTCCTAAACAACAAATTTCGAAATTATTGAATAGAGTTTTTATGATTCGTTGGACTCTTATTTTAATACCATACAAAGAAAAACATCAAATGTTATCGGAAGATAAACATTATGTCTAGGTTCAAAATTCTGTTCAGTTTCTACAAGACTTATATATCTACCTCTAAAGTTTCAGTATAACACCCATCTCAGGGCTGGTGCTCCTGCAACTTACTAAAGCGCCTTGGATAGTATTGAACGTATAGCTTTTAAATTGATTGGTGATAATATCAACATAAGTTAATTTACTTCGCTTAAACATCGTCGAAAGGTTTTTTGTGTGACCCTTTTTTACCGTTATTTTAAACAGTTCAACTGCTTCTAGGAATGCTAATCAATATACCCTCGAGCCCAACTTCGGTCGTACTGTAAAATACAGAGATTCGTTCTCTAGCCGTACTACGCGAATGTGGAATGTCTTGCCACACTATGTTTTTCCCAGCTATTGCAATATTCAGGAATTCAAAACCAATGTGCACTGACATCTCTTTTCAACCCCCCTCTCCCTTTCCTAGTGCTCACACTGTGTCTACATAATAAGGGTAATATATCCCTTTGAATGTGTGCTTATTATAAAAAAAAGAGGCTGGGATGCAACCCACACTGATAACTTTCCATCCCGTCTATATGTACTCGTATCAATTTTTACCAAATTTGCGTACCTACTATTTATTGTAGATTTTAATTTTTATGAAAAAACGGACTGTTGGATTTTTATATAAAAAATACTGAATATCGAAAACAATATTTTCTGTGAAACAAAATAAGTTTGAAGCCAATATTTTTAATTTTTGAAAAGCTATTTCAGTCGATAGTACATTTTTACCAAGTTTTAGTATTGTTTTTTTTAGAGTTTTATTTTTTGTAAAAAAAACTGTCAATTCGATTTTTTTTTCAAATTTTACCGAATGTTGAAAACTATATTTCTTATAAGATAAAATTAGTTTGAAGCCAATATTTCAAATTTTTGAAAAGATATTTGAGTCGAAAATCCATTTTTTACCAACTTTTGTTATTTTTTTTTTAGGTTTTTAACTTTTTGTACAAAAACTGTCAATTTGATTTTTTTTAAATTTTATTAAATGTTGACAACAATATTTTTTGAAAGATAAAAGTAGTTTAAAGCCAACATCTACATTTTTTGAAAAAAATATTTGAGTCGAAAATCAATTTTATCCAACTTTTATACATTTTTTTAGGTTTTTATTTTTTGTAAAAATAACTGTCAATTCGATTTTTCTCAAAATTTGTCCTAACGTTGAAAACAATATTTCTTATAAGTAAAAATTAGTAAGAAGCTATTATCTCAAATTTTTGAAAAGATATTTGAGTCTAAAATCATTTTTTACCAACTTTTGTTAATTTTTTTTATTCTTAATTTTTGTAAAAAAAACCGTCAATTCGATTTTTTTCAAAATTTTACTGAAAGTTGACAACAACATTTTTTGAAAGATAAAAGTAAATTAAAGCCAATATCACAAAGATTTGAAAAGATATTTGAGTCGAAAATCAATTTTTACCAACTTTTATTAATTTTTTTAAAGTTTTTATTTTTTGTAAAAAAAACTGTCAATTTGATTTTTCTCAACATTTTTCAGAATGTTGTAAATAATATTTCTTATAAGATAAAATAAGTTTGAAGCCTAAATTTCAAGGTTTTGAATAGATATTTGAATCGATATTCAAGTTTTACCAACTTTGAGTAATGTTTTTTTAGATATTCATTTTTTATTAAAAAAACTGTCAATTCGATTTTCTCAAAATTGTATAAGATGTCAAAAACATTATTCTTCGTTGCACAAAATGGTTTTGGAGATGAAATCATGTTTTAGTCGTAAAATTTTGGAGGTGACAAATTTTTTTTTTCAGTTTTTGATTTATAAAAAAACCGTTAATTGGTTTTTTTTTCAAAAAAAATATTTCTTTGATATCACTTTACAATATATTATATAAAATTTAATTCAAGTCTCTAGCGTTTTTAGTTCGTGAGATATTTAGGGTTAACCAAAATTTTCACCTTTTTTCAAACTGCTATGGTAAAAAAACCACCCACGCAATTTTCTTGAGAGCACTTTCCGCATCTTTCTGCCTTATTATCTGTATAACAAAATTTATTTGAAATCGATACCTCTTCTGGTTCTTGAGCTATAGACGATGAAGTTAAAAAAACTTCGGCCGTACTGTAAAATACAGACATTCATTCTTTAGCCGAACTACGCTAAAAAATGCCTTGCCACACTCTTTCTTTCCTAGTCATTGCAATATTCAGGATTTCAAAACCAATGTGCACCGACATCTCCTTTCAAACCCTTTCTCCTCTTTCTAGTGCTCACACTGTTACTCTGCCTATTAAGGGTATAGTAATATCTCCTTGAGTGTGTGCTTATTATAAAAAAAGTAATACGTTCAAAGGTCGTAACCTATCGGGAATCGACTTTGAAATTACTTTTCCCTCAGAATTTTTTTTCACGCAAAACATTTTGAAGTAATTTAAATTTCCCTGGAAATAAATTTCCCATGAACAAAAATCCAATGCAATGACAGAAGCATTTCCCTCAAAATGTTGTTCACATTTAAAAGTTTTGACGTTTACAAGTAATATAAAAGAAAGAACTAATATCAATTTGAAAGTCACTGTCAAGTACAGATACTAAACATATAATAGCAATTTCACTTAATATTTTTAAAGTGTTGAACTTATAAAGTTCAAATGAGTTCAATATGGTCGGCATCGTCAAACCTATCATCATCAAAGTCAATGTCTTATAATTTGTATGAAGGTACATCGTTTTCATTTATTTTTCAAAAACAACAACAAAAAAAAACACCAGTTAATCCAAGTTTTCCGTTGGACGAATCAGATAATATGCAAAATAAAATATTTAAAAAACGAAACCTATTTCAGAATTTTTCATGATCCTACGAGTAACTTCTCCAGGACAAAAATAGAAAGAATGCATCGCACTGTACGTCCATCGGACGTGTTGGGTGTTGATGTACAAATATAAGCACCGCATATATATTCCTAATTGCGGGCTGTTTTATAAATAAACTCTTCGTTCTTTCAATACAATTTGTTTTCATTTTTTTCACTTTTTTCAGTTTTTTCATTTGCGAGACGACAACAAGTCTTGGCACAAAATTCACTTAAGTTTTCGATTATATATATTTCACGAGCTCTTGTTATATCCAAGGCCACGATATAATTACATATTTGAAATTGAAAAAAGAAAAGAATGTACGAGTATGTTCGTATTTTCAATCCACAATTGGCCGATATGTTGATATAGACAAATGCATCAGCAGTGTAACGAATTAAATTTAAAAAAAAAAATAATAATATTAATGATGAAATGAAGCGCCATGCCGTCAGATGAGGGTGCAAAACTTTTTATAGCACAATAAGTACACACATATGTACATTACATTCCATATAAAATAACGTATCTATGTATGTATGTAGGTATGTAATTTGTTTGTATATGTCATTGCAATCGGTCTTATCTGGTTTAGGAAATGAGGCACGAAATATAAGTTCATGCTTTTGGTTTAATGATGTTTTTTCTTCCATGTCAAATTATAAACTTCATCACTGATTACAGTTTTACATTCATAGAAAAATATGATGTAAAAGAATTCCGAAAACGAACACGATTTGTCAGATCTGTCATACAAAATCAATTATTCAAATGTCGTAAAATCACTTAAAATCACAAACTTGTTTGATTTTTTAAATTTAAATTTGTTTAAATGACACTTTTCCTATTTTGTTTGTTCCATTGGAAAATTTATATTGATTTTTTGTATTTTGAATCAAACTTCCAACTTAACCCCTTTTGCACCAGCGCCAAACAAATATTTAATATATTTAAATTTAATCGAAAGGGGTTTTGAAATGAATATCTTAATATAACTTCTAATATTAGAATACAAGTTTGGAGAAAATGTATTTGACAATCTTCTTATCAAACTGTCAGATATTTATTACATTCTCAGGCTCTTTGGAAAATTTCAGTGACATCTTATGTGCCAACCGTCAGAACTGACATTTAAGGTTCAAAATGTTACAAATTTTATTGGCGACTATTAGGTCCGTTTACGTACTTTCTGCACTAAAATTCGTAAAAAGAAATGTTTTCAAGAGTGGAGGAAATATTCTCTCACAAAAATACAAAACTACAAAAAAGTTAGCGAACGGGAAAACAAAAAAATTTTCAAACAATTTGACTGTCAAAAAAATTTTAAATTCTGAATCATCATCGTGTCATTTCATGTTTCGAATTTATTAATTTTTTGTAAGTTGTGTTGCTGTTTTTTGGAAGCAAATTCTTAATTTTATAAGTGACAGCAAATGCGAGCAATTTATTTTAAGTTCTATCAAATCTGACACTTTTCACAAATCAAACCAAAGAAATTTCCCGGGCTAAAATTCGTAGGTTAGGAAAATATATTACTCTCTTTTGAGCGCTCTCTTTTACGAAAAACTACACAATTTTTTAGTACGCGAACAGGATTTAGTTCAATTTCGTAATTTTTCCTAAAATTAGACTGTTTAAGGAAGGTACGCAAACACACCTATTGTTATTGTAATTATCGGTTCCTTGTCAAATTTGACATTTCGTTTTGAAACTATTGACAAATCTGTCAAAATTGTAAAAAGTAATGTACGCATGAACTAACTTTAGATTTTAAATAAATCTTTGAACGTATATGTATCAAAAAAAAGATGGGACACTTTGGAAACATACAATCAAGTTGATCTTGAATTGGACTTAAAATAAGTAAAACATGCTTATAAACGGTGATTTTTTAAGAGCTTGAGAACTTAAAAAAAAAAAAACGCATAAAACTTGCAAAATCTCATCGATTCTTTATTTGAAACGTTAGATTGGTCCATGACATTTACTTTTTGAAGATAATTTCATTTAAATGTTGACCGCGGCTGCGTCTTAGGTGGTCCATTCGGAAAGTCCAATTTTGGGTAACTTTTTCGAGCATTTCGGCCGGAATAGCCCGAATTTCTTCGGAAATGTTGTCTTCCAAAACTGGAATAGTTGCTGGCTTATTTGTGTAGACTTTAGACTTGACGTAGCCCCACAAAAAATAGTCTAAAGGCGTCAAATCGCATGATCTTGGTGGCCAACTTACCGGTCCATTCCTTGAGATGAATTGTTCTCCGAAGTTTTCCCTCAAAATGGCCATAGAATCGAAAACCACATGTCAACCAAGTTCAGTTCTTCCATTTTTGGCAACAAAAAGTTTGTTAGCATTGAACGATAGCGATCGCCATTCACCGTAACGTTGCGTCCAACAGCATCTTTGAAAAAATACGGTCCAATGATTCCACCAGCGTACAAACCACACCAAACAGTGCATTTTTCGGGATGCATGGGCAGTTCTTGAACGGCTTCTGGTTGCTCTTCACTCCAAATGCGGCAATTTTGCTTATTTACGTTGCCATTCAACCAGAAATGAGCCTCATCGCTGAACAAAATTTGTCGATAAAAATAATAATAAATTTGTCGATAAAAAAATAATAAAATTCAATGGTTTGCAAGCGTTGCTCGTTAGTAAGTCTATTCATGATGAAATGTCAAAGCATACTGAGCATCTTTCTCTTTGACACATGAGAGAAATCCCGCGTGATCTGTCAAATACTAATGCATGAAAATCCTAACCTCAAAAAAATCACCCTTTATTTGCCATTATTTTGCTGCGCAAACTCGCAAGATAAATTTGCCCATGAGGAATGAGGATTGATAGCTACAAGTTGTGTCGTAATATCTAAACCAGATCGAGGGTTGAAAAACGATATGAAAATCACTTTTCAATATAAAATAAGCCAACTCTAAGATAAGATTTTTAAATACATCTAAGAAAGATATTATATATGTATATATTTAAGTGTGGAAGTTGTTTCTGATTCTGATTCAGACAACATTTTTAAAAACTAAAATTTAGTGAAACCTAAGTAATGTTTCTAATTGACTTTTCTGTGCAATGTTTGAAAGTCAGAGCCATTTTGAGTACTGAAAATTGTATTTCAATAATTTCAAGTATTTTGTAGTAACCGTGGCATGATGGTTAGTGCGTTGGACTGTGGACTGTAAGATCCGGTCAGTTAATTCCAGTGATCCTAGTATGTTCCCTAAAATCAACAAGATATTCAGAGAAAAGAACGATAATGACCTTCCGTGTCTGAAACTCCAAAGAACTGAAGAGAACAGAGACGTACTCAGGACAGCGTAAATAGAATCAGAAGAAGCCATCTTTGACGATGACTTTTACATAATTAAAGATCCGAAGGAAAAAGTAGAGGCGGTGGGAGCTGCTTTCCAGCAAGTGTACAAGGTGAATGTTAGCATTCGCCCCAACCACGACCTGGAAAACAGAGCCCTACTTAATCACTTTTACCTTCGAAATGATATGACACAATGGCGATCTGAGAACCGCGGTTTCATGCGGTTCAATGACGATTCCTTGGCAAATGCCATAATCGCCGAGCAAACGGGAGCAAGTCCTTTGTTAGTGACGAAGGTTGAGCTTCAGCTCATCTTCAATTCAATAAAAAATAAAAAGTCAGCAGGTCTCGATGGTATATCCAACGTTGTACTAAGACATTTACCGATGGAGGCAATTGACATTTACACCACACTCTTCAATAATGCATATTATCCAGTGCATTGGAAGCCCGCTGTGGTTCATCCTCTCCCGAAAAAGGGAAAGGACAACTCCAACCCGTCAAATCTTGGGTCGATAAGTCTTCTTCCGAGCATCAGCAAAGTTTTCGAAAAAATCATTAATAATTCCGCTGTTTTAGTTGATTTGGAAAAGACCTAAGACGTATGGTTAGAGGGTCTTTACCTAAAACTGAGCTGGCTTGGCATAAGCAAGCCATTGTTGTATATACTTTATGATATGCTTAACGGTAGAAAGTTTGTTGTCAAAAGTGGCAATGTAACTTCTACCACTACATTCTCAATTAAAAATGGTCTTCAACAGGGAGCGGTGAATTTGCCGATTCTCTTCAGCATTTACACCAGCGATCTAATAGGTAGTCTTACAAAGGCAATTGCGTACGCCGACGATCTAATTGCGTACAGAACGGCCCGAAAGGTTGAGGTTATTAGAATTCTCTTGCAGCGTGATTTCGACAAGATTCAGCGATATTGCGACGACTGGAAACTGAAAATAAATGTCCAGAAGTCAGAGACAATTCTGTTCCGGCTCCGTTGGCTAGGGCCACGAGGGATACGTGTAAGAATTGGCGCAAGATGGTCATCGTTGATCTTCACGGGCAGCCATTAGCGAGCAAAAGTGTAGTGAAGTACCTCGGTATCTGGTTAGATTAGTATTTATATTTTGACAGACATATAAATGCTGCTCTGACCGGCTTATATCGAATAGCCGAATCTTCTTACGTGCTTTACTATTCTAACGTGGTCCTATAAAATGGCGCTCGAATCAACAGAATTGACAATTTCGTGATAAAACTCGTTCGAGGTCACATCCGAACGACGAGTATTTTAAAAGTGCACTCGCATCTATGCTGTATCAGACCGCATCTTCCTGTTTTTAGATAGATGCGGTCTGATACTGCATAGATTGGCAGTTCGGGACGTCATGGCACAAGGCGGAGCAGAGCTTCTTCGGTTCAGTAGGGCTGTGTCCGAACGGGACCGAACTGTTAGGGTGAAGCAGGAAAACCAGTTTAGGTGGCTTCAATCGGCACTTGATAGTGGGTATTCGGGATGGGGTTTTGAGCCTTGACCGGCTTACATACTTGTTTTATAGTTGTAGGGTTTAGTTTTAAGTAGAATAAGCATGGAGGCACAAAAAAATATACACAAGAAAAAATAAAAAAATAACATGAAATAAAAAAAATAAAAAAAGACAACAAAATATGAAACACAAAAATGTTAGATAGTTAGATTTGCTGCTGTGGTTGTTCTAGTTTTAAGTAGTTCATAGGTAGAATAGGTAGTTTTAGTTAACTTTAAGTTTTATATTAAGGACCTTATTTTAAGTAGTTTTAAGTAAAAATAAAAAAGGATATTGAAATTAGTTTTTTCTAAATTTTCTAATAAATACAAAACAACTAAAATGGAATTGAAGTTAAATAGATCTTAGGGCCGAAAGGCATTAACATTAAGTATTATTGTTTAACTTAGAGTATCCGTATGGGACCAGTAAGTTAGTTGAAAGTTATAGTTAATCAGGCTAGTTTTATGAATTTTCGTCTAGTTTTAAGATTGAAATTATATAAAAAAAAAGTGTGATGGACTGTCATGCGAGAGGTCTTGGGTTCGAGCCCTGCCTATGCCACCTAAAGTTTTTTTCACGGGTACTGCCTCTTGTCATGAAAAGTGCTTTCTCAAGTTCGGAATGGTTAAGAGCTATAAGTCACTAGGCCCTAGTCCTCCACGGACTGTTGCGCCACTCAATTTATTTGTATTTATAATTTCAAGTGTCACATAGCTTGTTTAAAAAACCGTCCAGTATAATGATTCTGATCAACTCATTACCGGTTTGATTGTTATGTTGGTTTTCATAACTAAAAGTCTTCTAATATAGTGTGTTTTTGAATTATACAAAAATTTCCCAATTTCGAAAGAATACATTATTAAATTTAGCATAGTTCTAAACATTTTCAAACACTTCTTCAATTCGAGGAAAAAACTTTTTAAGGAACTGAGGCAAACATGTAAGGCAAATTATATCAATAATCTGGATATAGATATTTGAGTGTTTCCTTTTGATAAGAAATGCAAATTTTCAACTTTACACAATTCCAAAGACGGATTTTTTCTGAATTACCGATGTTTTTCTAGTGAACGAGTTGGATACGTTAATGAAATAGCAGGTAAAAAATAAAAGCAGGTTTCAGTTTTTCACAAAAAGCAAACAAATATTTAGACTTCGAGGTCCAAAACTTTTTTTGTAAAACAAACTTTTTAGAGCATAATTTTAATCGATTTTTACGAAAAAAGCAACAAATTTGAAATCACTTTTCTTTTCTTTCCTTCAAATTACATCCATACGTTGAATCAGCTTTGCTGTCAGATACCCACACACAGCAAAAATTATTGGATACATTTGGATTTGTTTTGTTGACATTCCAGCTGTTTTATATCAGCTGTCCTTTTGCAAGTAAAACACAACCAAAAAGCTATCCGGAAACACTATCGGTCTGAGACTGAACGCAGCCCCTCACATTTATTTACTGAAACGTCAAACTGACAGTTCTTATATTTTGTATCAAATAATGGATGAATACGTCATTTTTAAATTAACTACACCAACCTTAAGAATCTGCAGAGTTAATTGAGATGTTCTATTGAGATCCCTGATTGGAAAATGATTTCGGATACGACATAAATTCCTTCTTTCATTCCTTTCCCCACGTCTACAGAAACGCATGTATTAATGTTCAAAAACTCTTCAAAACTAAATTGGTCATTCCTGCAACTAGAATTAAGAATTTTTAACCTATTTTAATTGACTATCCTGCTCAAGGGTCAAGTGGTATAAAATACCAATATCCTCTATCTTTATTTATATATTTTATTTCAATACTGCCCTACCTACCTAACGAACTTAAAATCAGCACATTTTGTCCCCTCCACTTGTGATAACGTTCACTTCCGCTTTCTGTTTTTTTTTTTCTTTTTTCCCAACCACAAACAATATCCAACATGTTGGATTTTTTGTTGTTTTCGTTGAAATGCCTACTTGACATTCAAAAAATAAAATCAACTCTCATAGACAAGTCATAGACAATAACACACCGAAAACTACTAGCGACGACGATCTATCCAATAGATAAATAAGAAATTATCTTCATAAGGACACGCGCGTGATCGCATGAATGTTTTCCCAAGAATTTTTTCCCTTCCCGATTCGATTGTCCAAAACTAAAACCAAAACCAAATCCAAATCCGATACTGATACCGAAACCCATGCAGTCAACCATATGGGAAACATATTCGCTACGCTCAGCTCCTCTATACGCACATGGAGGAGGTAACTAACTATAAGATACGTCCCGTCCATGCAACAAACATGCACACACGTTTCCTAACTTCACTCTAAGTTGTGTCAAAACGTGACTGCAGACAAAAACAATAATGTAGTAATACAATAAAAAAAAAAGGTTGGTCTTGGAAGTAATATGTGCCTTAACCTCAGCTTGATGTCTTCTTGGCTAACCATCATAGGTTCCAACTAGGTACCTATCAGAATCACACATTCAAAAAAGAACGAGGAGTAAAGGTATAGATGATAAAATAATAAATATTGAAATTCTACTACGTGACATGATCATTAAAAAGAAGTCATTACTACATATATTTTTCTTCCTTTTCCCTTAATGGGATAGAGGATGGGTAGGTACATCAATGAAGTTCAATCCCAAAGATAAACCCTTCTTTTCTTTGCTGATAATTATAATGCTTACCTTTTTATTAGCACTAAAATCACAGTTAATTGTTATGAAGTTATTGTCCTTGGAGCATTTACAACTTGATTCGCAGATATCCTGTCTGTCCGATGTAGGGCTTACTATTAAATTTCGACTATGAAGCACTGATGATGAGGGGAATCTACCACCTTGCCATATTGATAGCTCCTCTGTTTCCACTGATCTTGCATGTCTCTGATGAGGTTCCACGAAGTTGGTAGGGGGGAAAAGATACAGTGTAGTTGAATGGTTCCACATAGACAACGACGACGCATTAAGTGATGATGTGGTGGATATAGGAGAACCTGCTGCAACAATGGACTCTGCAGCTGGAACGGCGGCAGTGGCGGTAGCGGTTGCACTTGTAGCCGCCACTGAATCACAATAAACAAACTGAACAATTGACGTAAGATATAACCATGCTATGGTCCAAATGCAATACATCACCCTGTGTGAGTTCGTCGTTGTATAATAAGACGGCCAAGATGACGACGACGACGAGGACGGCATGATTTTATGTTTTATTTTGTTGTTGGATATTTTTTTGTTTTAAATAAAAATGAGATATACGGTTTCCGGTTTCACATTTGTGTATCTTTCACTCTTTATTTCAATCGACGATTAGGGGGGAGGGGGGAATGCTCGCTATACTACTCCAAAATCCATTGCCCCGTAAAATACTCTTATAGCAACTTATTCGTAGTAACAATCTAGTTCGTCAAAGCGATCATCAGAAACGATCCAAAACGAAAACCTGTGTGTGATAGAAAAACATCTGACTCACAATTATTTGGTTCGAAAACACTAAAACTAAAAACACACTCGACGAACTCCAATATGTGCACCAGAGAGTAATAATTACAATGCGGGGAGTGTAGGCAATTGCCGCTTATGCGTCCCGTCCGTCCGTCGTCCGTGAATTCTTGATTTCGGGCTCACTTCGTAGATACGTATATCTATCTTTACATTGGAGTCAGTGTCAGCGGAGCGGCAGCAGTAGAATGGAGTGGCTTATCGTTGGAATAACCACTCGTCGTCGCAGCGTTCGTTGGTATCGTGGTCGTATTCTTCCCTATCGCCTCTGTTCAGTTCGTCTCGTCTGATGATGGGAAACAAAAATACGAAAGATTTTCTTATTATGGTTATGGGTTGTACTTGTAGTACTGCACGGGGCACTGCACATATGGGCTGGAGGATAAGCCGTTTTTATTGTTCCTCATAAATGGATGAATAAAAAGATAGCTGTGGCTGGCTGGATCTTGAATGTTGATGCACTGATAGTTAGTGAGTTGATGTGGACAACCGACAACGACAATAAAAACTATATACGAAAACAAACAACCACGACGACCGACGACGACAAAAGATGGATGACAAGAATTGCTAACCACAACAATAACAACACGAAGACGATCGACGACGAATTCGTCAAGTTACGTGCTTTTCACGAAAAGAAAAGAAAATTTTATTCAACAAAAATATAAATTAAATTAATTAACAAAATTGTATTGTAGGTATATGATGAATGCTTTCGAGCTCCCTTCTCTTCCTCTTCCTCTTGCCCCACTTCTTGCGGTATATTATTTATTTTTGATATTTTTGTTATTATTGTTATCTCCTTATTTGTCTGTAAGTTGGTTCGTTGGCTTCTCTGCTGATGTCTGAAGGAACTTCCTTGTTATAATTTATTTTTCAAAAATTTAAACTTAATTTCACTGATTTTTCAATTAATTTTATTTGATATCCAATCAAAGATCAATATTTTTTTATTCATAATTACACCATCATGACTTAATTGAGGAAATTAAAACAATACAACAACAAAAAGTGCATATCGAAGAATATAGGTACATGTACCTAATTGAACTACATTCACCCGCAAGATACACACAACAACCCGTTGGATAGGTTTTTTTTATTTTTTATTCATTCAAGATATCAATCAACCCAATATACTCATAATAACCCCCCCTTTGCTTTAGATACTTTATTTCATATTTTTAATTTATATCTCAAAAAAATAAAATATACTTCTATGCACGAAGTTGACTTTTGGTGGAGAAAAACACAGAAGCAAACAAAACAAGAATATGGATATTTTTCTTTTTTTAATTCTCTCAAGTAGATTCACGCCCGTTTTCAAAACATCACAATATTCTCATCTCTTTTATGGTAAAGGGGATTTGGAATAACGAGAGTGTTGAATCAACCGTCTTCGAAAATACGAAAACTACGACTTCTTTACGAAACGGCAACGAAATTAAAACTGAAGACTGTAGTGAAGTGATCGGTCGGTGTTTGGTCGGTGGTGGTGAGCAGTGACTAGTGAGCAGTGAGCTGAGAAAAAATATTTACACTCGTTGTTTTTCAATGGAACATGAACATGAGGGCGATCTTCTCATCTTCTCACCTACTCAATTATTTTTGATTTTGTCTTGAGTGTTTTACGTCGCCACTAACACTCACTCAATGAGATCTACTCGAAGTGATCTGCTTTAATGAGATGATGTGATTGATTATTAAATGCAATTTTATTAATATAACAAAAATAAATATTTAAAACAAAAAACACAAAGAAACACTTAAATACGATTATTGGCTGTGCTTAAATCTAATTTTAAATAAATATCCTTAAATTCGTGGAACGCCTTAAATATGCTAGAATGAACAATAACATTGGAACTTATGTCTTCACACTATACACAGCTGGTCAAACAAAATAGGTGTGAGAAATTTTTTGTTATCCACTGTTGAATTGTTGCTGATTAGCGGTTGTTTTGAATGCAACCCACATTTTTTAAAGAAATAACGGTTATTCTCTATGGGGTACCAATCTTTATGCTCGCAGCTAAATTATTTGTGTTGCAATAAAATTTTGCATGTTTTAGAAGTTTGTCATAAAATTCAAGCTTCTTATAATATTCTTTATTTTATGGTATAAACTCTTGAGGTAGGTTGCTTTAACCATTTTATTAGCTTCAAACAACAGTTTTATATTCATTAGTGTTTGAATATGGGTCGTAAAGTCCACTGCTCGCCTGATGAAAGGAAATTAGTTCCTCGACTTATGGCCCAACTATAATTGACTTAACCGAAAGTAAGCTAATGTCAAAACCGAACGAAAAGTTACAAGAAGTTATCGTCAAAACAAAAAGTAACCATAATGGATTCAAGTAACTTAAGCAAATTTGACATTTGCTTAAGCTCGAGCCATTTAAATGGCTCTTGCGTAATTGCGCGAAAGTTAGCGAAATTTAACGAAACTGAGCAGAACGTCTATTATGGTAAGTGACATATAAGGCTGCCTATTGGTTCGTTGCCTTAAGCTGGCTTAAGCTCGATTAAGTCTATTATTGTTGAGCCTTTAGGTCGTAGGTAAATTTAAAAACTTAAACAGAGGCTGGGATGCGACCAACACTGTTTGTAGGTTTTCACGTTTTGTTTAAAAAGTTTTCAGTTGAATTATTCTTAAAAATTTTAAAATTAACAACAACATTTTGAATATAATGAAATAGTCTGATTTCAAAATCTATTTGTAGTCGAGAACCAATTTTTACAAATTTTAGTAGAATTTCTTGTATAAACAAATACAAATTTAATGAATAAAATTAATTTGAAGTTAATATCTTTTCCTACTATTCACGAGTTATCGAGAACTCAACATCACTTTTTACCAATTTGTGTATAATTTTGTGTAGATTATAATTTCTTATGAAAACCCCGATTGCTGGATTTTTATAAAAAAAATATGTTAAAAACAGTATTTTCTAGAAGTTTAGTTTTTGAAAAAATATTTGAGTCGAAAGTAAATTTTTACCAATTTTTTCAAAATTTTACATAATGTAGAGTTACTTTTTTTAATGTTTTGTTTAGGTTTTTTTTTGTAAAAAACTGTCAATTTGATTTTTCTCAAAACTTTACCGAATGTTAAAAATAATATTTCTAATAAGATAAAATTAGTTTGAAGCCATAGTCTCAAATTTTTGAATGATATTTGAGTCGAAATCAATTTTTACAAACTTTTAGTAATGTTTTGTTTAGGATTTTATAAATAAATAAATTAGGTGGCGCAACAGTCCATGAAGAACCAGGGCCTAGTCACTTACAACTCTCAACCATTCCTGTGTGCTGGTAATACCAGAGATGGAAGGGACCTACAGTTTATATGCCGAATCCTAACGGCTAATTTGAGAAAGCACTTTTCATGACAAGAATTACTCTTGGAGGATTTGTGAATTTCTCGCAAGAGGCAGTACCCTTGAAAAAGTTAGGTGGCACACGCAGGGATTGAACCCAAGACCCCTTGCATGATAGTCCAACGCACTGACCATTACGCTACGGGTCTCAAATTTTTAAAAAGTCGAAATTAAAAAAAAAAAAAGTCGAAAATCAATTTTTACAAACTTTTAGTAATGTTTTGTTTTTACTTTCTGTAAAAAAAACTGTCAATTCAATCTTTCTCAAACTCTTACTGGATGTTGAAAACTATTTTTTTTTATAAGATTAAATTAATTTGATGCCAATATCTTCAATTTTTGAAAAGATATTTGAGTCGAGAATCAATTTTTACCAACTTTTAGTAATGTTTTTTCGTTACAATATATCAAATAAGATTTAATTCAAGTCGCTAGCGTTACTTGTCCTAGAAATATTTTGAGTCAACCTAAATGTTCACTTTTCATTGCCCAACCAATTTTTTTTGAACATGTAAGTACGTTTATGCGTTGGGGAATCATTTTTTTATCTATATCTTAGGAACCAGTAAATATAGCGACTACAAATAAATTTTGTTATACAGATATTTTTTTGCATCTTTCTGCTTTAAGTCCCAAGTTTGAACTCAATCGACTCAATGGTTTAGGCTGAAGGAGCGTGCACAGACAGACAAAACAGACCGGACAGAATTGCGGGACCCATTTTTTTCGACATTTCAGGTTTGATTAAAATCTCGAGTTCGAAATTTTGCACGAATGCAAAACTTCCCATATAGTTCCTCGATGTCGCAAGTAAAAAACTTATAACTAGCTGACCCGACAGACGTTGTTGCGTGGATTCAACGTAACTTTCTTTAGAATAAAATAATTATAAATGTTATATAAAGTAATTTTTTTCTTTTAATCTTACAAACAAAATTCAATAAAAGTGCGAATATTATGGCAAACCTGAAACATCCTGAAAATTATAGATTTTAAAAGTTTAATGGCAAAAAAAACCGGATACTGTTTTAAATATTCACATTAGTTGCCTCCTCTCTTAACTATTGTTCGCACTGTATTTTTTTTTACTATTATCACACACATACGAAAAAAAATTTAACTCTTTATTTAAAAAAAGTGATGCTGGAAACAAATTTTTTGTGGGCAACATTTTTTACGCGTACCCTAAATTTGGCACTCGTCTTCATTCATCTGATTTATTTTTTAAATTCATTAAAATAAGTATACACATGACCGATTGTACACCTGTCAGCGTATTGTTGTGCAATTTGCAATTTGACCGAGATCCTAAACGGGGCAACTAATTGTCTTGAAATTTAATACAGATCATTTTCTTGTATGGAGGGTCATCTTAAAATTTTGAGTATCAAATGAGACGAAAAAAATCATTTTGGGTAAAACATTCCACATTATTGGTGTGAGGCTAAAAACCAAATCTCTATGCTTCACAGTACGTGCGAAATTGATTTCTTGTTTAATTTGACAGTTATTTCTGAAAGTAGAAATACAACTGGCTTTTATTATAATTATTTCTGTATGTATCAAAAATCACTGAAAAATATGCGTTAATTTTTTTAAGAATTTCGATCTTTAAAAAATGGCGACATTTATTCTTTTATTTTCATTTTTTTAATGAGTACCACCATAGAAAAATATTTAAAAATAAAAGTGGTTTTATAGAACTCGACATTTCTTATCGCAAATATTGTGTTATGTGTTGCATATTTAAAAAAGAGTCTACAACTTTTATCTATGAAATTGTATTGTTAAAAAATGTGTTACACAGCATTTTTGTATCTTATTTGAGAGGTAAAAGGAAAAACACAGGGTTTAAGGCAAAAGTTATAGCTATCATTGGTTTTCATCATTGAAAACAAAACATTGGAATTTTGTTGGCAGGGCGTTTATAACTATCATTCAAAATGTCTGTCATTGAAAAAAATTTCCTGATTAAAATCCACCGACAAATTTTGTCGGACATAAATCTGTCATTGGAATTGTGTGAAATTGGAACACAAATCAGTTTAACGATTCGTTTCACTTTTGAACATAAAAGTATCAGGCTCAAACATACCAAGGTTGCAATTTCAAAATTGGTTTTATGACAAAAAATTGCAAGCTAAACTGATGACTTTTAGCTTATACTGCTTTAAAATTAGTATAGACCGTTCACGAAATGACGATTGGACAAACTATTTTTGCATTTTTATAGTTAAAAATGAATAATCTTTTAGTATCCTCTCTAAAACTACATTTTGTATAAAAAATACGGTGCATTGAGTTATGACCGGGGTTAAAAACCTTACATTTTTCAATTATATTTTGGACTTGTTGTTGAAGATTGTAAATTAGGACGCGTTCCCGAAATGATTTTCTATACGTGTAAATTGATATCATTTAAAATTTACCTTATTAATACTATATTGTTTGATGGACACACAAAACAGGTTAGTTTTAGTATTTAAATTGCTAGCAAAGCCAATTCTGCACCTTGGTGATTTTGAGCCATCAGCTGTTCAGGAAAATGATCCTCCGCCCAGAAAATACAAAAATACAATTGTAGCGAAAAATAAATGCGCAATTCAACTTTTGTTTCCCAAAAATAATTCCTTGCGTGATTTCCGATACATCAGTATATAACTTTAATTTCTAATCAAACGGAAACACAGTCAAATATCGATGCAAAAATTTGTCCGGATCGAGTTCAATGATAGCTATAACTGGCCACTAAAACGAATCTCAACCCACGGCCATATGTCTTATGTCATAAGACCACTAAATTCACAATTATTAACTAGAGTTGTTTTATGATTTTTTTTTTTTGAAACGCTTGCTCGTAGAAAAATAAGTAAAGCAAAATATGCCTCAAGTGTTAGTATTGGAAATTATTAATTGGCTCAAACTAAAATATAATAGCCATCAAGGCTCCATATGTTCAAAACTAATTTTAATAATTAAGTTTTTTTTGTTTGAAAAAAAAAAATACGGCTAATAATAAAATACCGGGAAGGACCAACGATAGGATTTGAAATACAGTAAATTATACTGATTCTCCCAGTAAAAATCGTTCAAAGGTCAAATGGCACTCCTAACTGGAAATTTATACTGAAATTCAACTTGCAATGTCAAATTATGAACAAGCAACATAGTTATCTGAATTTTTATATGAACATTTTCAACTTCAAAAAATTCAAATGCAACGCAACTGAATGTTACTAATGGCTGAATCACAAACACGCTTCAGCTTCGTCTGCGTTAGAGGCCTTGCTTCGAGGTTGCTTTGAATGACATTTCTATTGTTTCATCCTTCCAAAGAGCAAATATTTTACAGCGGTTGAGCTGTCAGACAAAGCAAATGTTCAGATAATTGAACTAGAGCTTCCGTTTGGAGTCTAATGTGACTCCAAACGGAACATTACGTTCTTTTCCTTACGATTGTCAAACGGAACGTGAGGTCGAAGATCCATTGTGATAGCATGCATTGAATTCCTATGGCTGAACTCGTAAACGTCAGGCGAATCCGAAGCTGAAACTGAAGCGTGTTTGTGTTTCAGCCATAAATGTCATCTAACCTCATATGACAGCTGGCCAATCAGAAGCTTAAAACATTCAAATATCTAAAGGGTGTCCCAAAATTAACGCAAGATTTGAATTTGCCGCCATTTGTGCAGTGAAGTGTTGGCAACCCTGAAAAAAAGCAATTTGACAGCTAACAGTATAGGGTTATTAAAAATGGAGCGTTACACGATAGAACAACGTGTCTTCAGTTCGAAAATTTCATACAAAATATGGTCGGAATAGTGTTTTAACTTCGTCAACTGTGTAGAGATTAATTGAAAAATTCATGGAGACTGGATCCGTTGGAGACGCCAAACACACTGGTCGTCCAAAAACAAGCCGTTCAAATGTGAATGTCGAAGCAGTGCGTGAGAGTGTTGCTGACAATCCAGGAACCTCAATTCGACGTCGTGGACAAGAATTGCAAATTTCAAGAACCTCTCTACAGCGTATACTCACCAAAGATCTGTGTCTTCATGCTTACAAAATTCAATTAACACAAAATTGAAGCCTAATGACCATGGACAGAGAAGAGAGTTCGTTGAATGGATTATTGAACATCAACAAATGGACCATGATTTTTCGACCGAAATCATCCTAAGCGATGAAGCACATTTTCATCTTGATGGCTTTGTCAATCGCCAAAATTGCCGGATTTGGGGTTCGGAGAACCCACATGTGATTGTCGAAAAACAAATGCATCCACAACGTGTGACTGTATGGTGTGGATTTTGGGCTGGAGGCATAATTGGGCCATATTTTTTTGAAAATGATGCAGGTCAAGCAGTGACTGTTACTGGTGCTCGATATCGCGACATGATTACACAGTTCTTTCTGCCAAAATTGGATGATATTGATGTGTCCAGTATGTGGTTTCAACAAGACGGTGCCACATGTCATACATCCCGTGAAACAATTTAAATACTGCATGAGACATTTCCAGGTCGTGTACTCTCTCGTTTCGGTGATCAAAATTGGCCTCCTAGATCGTGTGATTGAACACCATTAGACTTCTTTTTATGGGGTTATTTGAAATGACAAGTCTATGTCAACAAGCCCACAACCACCCGTGTATAAAAAGGAGGAGATTCAACGCTGCATCAACGAAATTCAGCCACATTTATGCAGAATGGTCATGGAAAATTTCAACAAAAGAGTGCGCATGTGCATGCAAAGCCGTGGAGGCCATTTGTCCGATGTGTTATTCCATACATAACCCTATCCTATGTACTTTACGAGTCAATAAAAATATAACTATCAAAAGACTAAAAACGGCGTTTTCTATTTAATTCAAATTTTGCGTTAGTTTTGGGACACCCTTTACAAGTATAGTTTTTAGTTTTTATCTATTTAATAAACGAAGTAGTATGTAAGGTTTTTAGTGCAGACCTACAAGCATCATGCTTATTTAAACTCTTAACTTATTCTCAAAACTTTAAAATCTTCGAACTATTAGTTGTCAACGTTTTTTATAACTGCCAACTCAGATTTAGCTTAAAGTTTGGGACACCCTTTATTCACTACTTTGTAGTTATCTAGGTCTAACCATATAAGCGTCAAACTTACAAGTCTGGCTCTTCTTGTTATTCAGCAACAGGTTCAATAAATTGAGTGACAGAAAATAATGGTACAATAATTAAAATATGGACGGATGCAAAAAAAACTCAAACTCAAATGTGAGTGAGTGAGAATAAAAAACTCAATTCAGAGAGGGAAAATGGAAAAATCTCTCTATTTGCAGTTTCAGGGTTCATTTATCTTTTAGGTACC
The DNA here is from genome assembly GCF_945859685.1 of Eupeodes corollae. NCBI lineage: Eukaryota > Metazoa > Arthropoda > Insecta > Diptera > Syrphidae > Eupeodes > Eupeodes corollae. The sequence goes on along the minus strand of NC_079148.1, from coordinate 23,665,803 downwards.
CGTAGCCGAATACCGCATATACATTTTGAAAAATTTATAATTAGATGATAAGTTTAAGTTCAGAGAAGGGGTGTTTATGGCTTAACATTATATGTATATGAAAAGTGTAATTATTGTTTCCCTATACCGTCCGTCGTCATTGTTGTCAGAATCGGCTATAGTTTGGGTGAGTCATTATTGTTTAGTTAGGTATTTAATATTTGCTACAAATGTATTCAAAAAAGTCGTAATTCGAATATATTGTATCTAGCTACCTAGTGATCAATGAAAACTTATCGAATTCATTATCACTCACAATAATACGCGACTATGACGGGTTCACTTCAATAATATACAAATAAAAAACTATATATGCATAAGTTTGGTATCATCTGTGTAAATATTGGCATAAAATGAATCATTTTCATTTTTGTATGAATACAAACCAACCGGTATTTATCAGTCGTTTTTAAATTGTTTATGTTTGTCTAAAACTGCTACGAAATTGGATTGATATGGGAGGTATACCTAAGTTAGATTGTTTTTTATTTACAATTCTAACGAATGAATGATGTTTTGAAAATAAGAAATGGGGATATATTATTGAGGCCTCTTAACTTATTTGAAATTTGTTTCATTGAATATTTAAATGCTTCTTAAATGATGAATGCGAATCTAAATAAACTTATGCACGCAAATTTATAAACAAGTGTTGTTTGATTCTAAATATCAAAAATCTTATGTTTCTTAAAATTGCTCACGTTTTCTGTCAAATTAATTTATTTATGGAGTTTTTCAGTGATAAATTAAAGTTTGACTCAAATCAAAATGTTCTTTTGGTCAATTTCTTTCCATTCCGTTAATTTGGATTCATGGTCAAATTGGTAAAGACTTTCCCATAACTTTCCCAACACCATTTACATTTTCATGTGTCATATTCACTAAAATTTAACAAGTAAATATATATATGTATGTAGTTAAATTACCAATTTAAAAAGAGGCTGGGATGCGACCCACAGTGATAACTTTCCATCCCATCTGTCAATTTGTCTTTCTTAAAAGGTTTGTAGGTTTTCACGTTTTGTTTAAAAAGTTTTCAGTTGAATTATTCTTAAAATTTTTAAATTAACAACAATATTTTATGGGTTTGGGTGTTAGATCATAAGTTCTTGATTAAATATATAATGTTTGTTTGATTGGGATTTAATGATCAATATTCTTGATGCAATTAATAAAAAACTTCGTCTGTTACCCGACGTTTCGCTGGCTATTTTCCAGCTTCTTCAAGGGATTTTTTTAAATTTATTAGTTTTGAGTTACTTGTACTATTGCATTTTTTGTTGTTATAAAAAGTTGAATAAATAAATAAATAACACAAATAAAAAGATAAATAAACGAACAATTTAAAATAATGGAACAAAAACACAACAAAGTTAAAACTAATATCACAATTTATCTCTTCTTATGGCAACACTATACAGTAAATTGTTCACGTTTTCTGTCAAATTAATTTCAAAATGAGTCGAAAACAAATTTTTACCAATTTTAGTAGCATTTCTTGAATTTTTACAAATTGAATGAATGAAATTATTTTGAGAGATATTAGGAACCGAACATCAATATTTACCAAATTTGCGTACCATTTCTTGTAGATTTTATTTTCTTATGAAAAAACGGAATGTTGGATTTTATAAAAAAACTAGTGAATATCGAAAACTATATTTTCTGTGAAATAAAAAAAGTTTGAAGATAATATTTTTAATTTTTGAAAAGCTTTTTGAGTAGAAAGTAAATTTTTAACAAGTCAATTTGATTTTTTCAAAACTTTACTAAATGTTGACCACAATATTTCTTATAAGTTAAAATTAGTTGGAAGTCATAATCTCAAATTTTTTAAAAGATATTTGTGTCGAAAATGAATGTTTACCAACTTTTGTTAAATTTTCTTTTAAGTTTTTATTTTTTGTAAAAAAAAAACTGTTAATTCGATTTTTCTCACAATTTTACCGAATGTTGAAAACAATTTTTTTTTATAAGATAAAATAAGTTTAAAGCCATAATTTCAAGTTTTTGAAAAGATATTAGGGGCAAAATTCAATTTTTATCAACTTTGAGTAATGTTTTTTTTAAAGTTTTTATTTTGTATACAAAAAAACTGTCAATTCGATTTTTCTCAAAATTTTACCAGATGTTAAAAACATTATTTTTCGTTGCACAAAATTGTTTAGGAGATAAAATCATTTTTTATTCGTAAATACCCGAGGTGACTCGTTTTTTCAGTTTTTTTGGTTTATAAAAAACAAACAAAAACATACGTTATAATATATGAAATAAAATTTAATTCAAGCTTCTAGCGTCATTGGTTTGTGAGATATTTAGGGTTAACCAACATTTTCACCTTTTTTTAAACTGCTAGGTAAAAAACCACCCACACAATTTTCTTGAAAGCCGATATCTCTTCTGGTTCTTGAGCTATGGCCGAAGAAAAAAAGGTACGAACTCGACTCTAGGGACCTTGAAACGTCGAGAAATGTCAAAAATTTTAATTTGACAAATCGGACCCATTAAAATAACTTCATATGGGAAGTTAAAAACAAATAAAGAATAAATTCACAATTTTGGACTCTTGATTTAATCTTTTTTTTTAAAACCCCAACACCATCACCATTTTGACAGAATTTACCAATGGAACTTGTTGGCACAGTACAATAACAATGCCATTTTAAGATAATTTTCTATATTGATGTTTAAAGTCAGAAATTTGTTTCAAATATTAACACGTTTAGAATACATTTGCTTGTTGAAGAATTGTGCCTTCCTAAATTCCAAATGCCTAAATTTTCATGTTAATTAATCGCTACTTTGTTTTTCAATCTCTAATTATGCTTCATTTATATGCATTAGTTAAAGAAACATTACCGTAATATTCTGTTTATCGTTACCCTTAAGTGTTGGCAACCCTAAACATGTGACAGGTTTAGGGTTGCCAACACTTGGCTATCCAATCAGAGGTAAATTCAAATTATGACTAAATTTTTAGACAGATTTTTGAAATAATCTTTATTGATTAACTTGTTTCTAAAATGTGTTCCTTGATTACTAAGTGAATCTTGAAAACCTTTGTTTCGATATTTAAATAATGACAAATAAGTTTAAAATCCTTTTAAGGATATTGCAATGACGTTTCTTATATTTTTTTCAGATCTCAATCAAATGAAAGGCAATTTTTGAAAGATTTTATCAGTGGAGCACCAGGTTCTTCGGGAGCCCGCTTAGCAACATGGTTACAACCTGAATCACGACTCGATCCAAATAAGTTAGTATTTTTTTTACTGAAGTTAGCTAAAAATTTAAATTTGAATTTCTAAAAATTTTAGATGTGAATTAAGCACTATCGATGAAGCCCTACGCTATGGTTGGCCAACTCAAATAACTGTCAAAATAAAAGATCAATATGGCGACGCTGTTCTCGTCCCAGAGCTTAAGGTCGAAATTAAAGCCATCCCAAGTGGCAGTGGAACTACAAATGGAAATATTAAAATGCGACGAGTATCATGTACGGACACAACATCATTCGGTGGAATGCAACCACCACCACGTCTCAACTATGAACCCACCATAAAGGAAAAAATGTGTTTCAAAGCAATAACATTCATGAAACCCTATAATAATTACTCATTTGAAGAACTTCGATTTTGTAGTCCAATTCAGACGCGAATCACCGAGACACTATATGCCCAAGATATGGAAGATGGAACTTTTAGTGTTCACTGGACCCCAAATTCTGTTGGAAGTTATTGTTTGACAGTTGCTATCGATGGTATTCTGCTCGAGGAGGTGTATCGTGTTGAAGTAAAAGAAGGTGGAATGCCCCCTCCATCACACAAGCATGCCCTCAAAAAACCACAGCCTCCTAATAAACTTCGAAAGTTTATTGCCAAGAATTCGGCAGGATTGAGAATAAGATCACATCCAACTTTACAATCAGAACAAGTTGGAATCATAAAATTGAATGGAGTCATATCGTTTATTGACGAAGTAAGTAAAAATATATATTTTCTTCAAACACTTTTAACGGTTTTTACTTAACTTTTTGTGAATCGTCTAGATCGAAAACGACGATGGTATCTGGCTTCGACTGTCAACTGAATCAATTCGACAACACTGCAATATCGGATGGTATCCAACGGAAGCTTGGTGTCTGCAATTTAATCAACATTTGGGAAAAACTTTGTTATATCCTGTAACAGAACAAACTACCCAAACTAATGCTGCAAGCTCGGTTCCAAAATCGAATTCGAAGCCGAAACACAAGAGGTATGCTGGCTTTGAATGTATATACCATTCTTTTTCTAATCTTATTTTATGATTTCAGTTTACTCGAAAACATTGGATCGCCACTTGCTATTCCACCCGATACTCCATCGAAGCCAAAATCTGCTTCACACAGCAACAAATCTTTTGATTTTTCACAACCTAGAGTAAAGTCAAACAGTGTTTTTTAGAAATTATTGTATTTTTAAAACTTGTTTTTTTTTCTTTCTCTTGTAGTTTACTCCTCCAAAGAACTCCATGGTTGATAATATTTTATCTTCAACCAATCCGTTTGCACTTTCATTTATGAGCAGTGCTTCAGAACGTTCCGATGAGATGGGAAGCGATAGCGATCAACCTGCTAAGGTTTTCGAATCACAAGTCTCGACATCATCAAATGATTCACACAATCAACAAGACGAATCAATGGCAACTTCACATTCATCTAGTCCATCTAACATTGGCTCAGCAATAGCTGGAGTTGTTGGTGGAGGAGCGAGTAAGCTTCAAGCTTTGCAAAAATGGTTCAAGGGCGATAGTATCGACGGAAGAGATCCACAACGGAAAAGAAGGTATAGTAGTAAGCTTATACCACATACAAAAGTTCACTTAACGGCTTTAAATGCTTTTTGATAAGTTAAAGACAAGTAAGGTTTTACTTGCATATTATATTCCCATGTTATGCTTCTATGCGTTGATTCATCTCGAAGTATGGAAGCGATGTCACTTTCAATTTTACATACTGATAATAATGTTGATAATTTAAAATAAAGCGTTCTTATCTCCAAAACAGCTGATTAGACAACAAAATTCAATCCCAATCCAAACAAACAATTTCCTCTCTCATTAATAAGTAAAGAAAATTTGTAGACGTTGAGCGGTTAGGTAGCTTCTGCAAACATTAACAAATCCCAATGCAATAAGTGAACAATATGTTCGTATATGAATAGATCCGAAATTAAAGTAAATAAATATAAATCCAAAAACTAAACTGATAAGATATCGATTTCCGTTTTACATGGATTCAAAATTTCTTCTGGAGATACAAAACGTAGAGATAGAAGATCAAACAAAGAAACATTATAGAGGCAGCTTGTTGGTGCTGACATAAGTGAGTTAATCACATTTTTGTTTGATCTACGGCAGATAGACGGTTTTGAAAATTAAATTTGATAGAGTTCTTTGACTCCATTAACGACTTCAAATTGATAGTCCACTAAAAGGTTACAGTTCAATTTATGTTGATTAATTAAATACTAATTAATGTTTGAAATAAGTAAATACAAGGTAGAATATAGTTGAACCATTGAATGGAGCTTATCGGTTAAAAATTTAAGAAGATTAGGCGAAAAATGAAAAATCTCAACTCACACTTTTTCTAAAAAGAAAACTGTTCTACATGATAATGTAACTGAAAATCGATCCAGACGAATCTACCTTAAAACATCACTTTTTTCACGTCAGGTATTTGAGTTAGCAGCTTTTAAAAATTTAAAAATAAACACTTAAGTATTCAGAGCTTCCTTCCGGTAAGACTGGATAACCGTGAAACGGGTTAAAGTTCACTTTATAACTGAAGTTAGACTGGAAATGAAAATTGTCTACCTGAAAGGTACTCAAATTGTGTGACTTTTTTCGTTCAGTGTATTTTTAGACTACAAATCGATGAATAGCATCGATTTTTGTTTTCCAGCAATACTTGTTTTTTTTTTTTAATACTTATGCTCAGTTGAATTCATTTTTTTTTACAACTTTTACCTTGCCTCAATGTGTGAGAAGAAATATTTTTACTAATCTAAAGAAGTAAATTGTTTTACTTATTCCGATCCTTTGTCATATTACAACTAATAATAAATTGTTTACTTGAGACACTGTCCAAAATTATATACTATTCTGAAAACACATTTTGCTGCGCCAGTTTTTAAAAGTTGTGATATAAAAGTTTCTTAGCATTCTTTATATGAGAGATGTTTAATTTTCAATTAAAGAACGTAAAGTAGGTAAAAAGCACAAGAAAAAACTGTTTACAAAAAAAGAAACTTGTTTTGAGTAGTCCCTTTCAGACCCTTTTTATTTCCGGTTTCAGAGCATTCATAAAGTGTACTAACGGTTTTTTCGGATTTTTTGGGTTTCAAAGACAAAATAAAACGCATATGTATATTTAAATGTTATAATCAAAAACGGGCCTGTTCAGACGAAATAAGGGACTTAAAAGTTAGGCAAGTTTCTAGTATCTGTCAAAAAATAACCTTCCCTTTAAGGCAACTTTAATGGAAAGTTAGTCAAGAAAAATCTCCCTTACAATCAAGTCAATTCTACTTCTATCAAAATGACAGTTGATCATGTTTTCATTCAACTGAACTTTAATACTCTATGATTTATTTATTTTCCGCACAACGTCATTTAATGCTTTCTGTAAAAGTGTTCTTTGTCAATTTGGAAAAAAAATAACTAATATTTCTTTACAATACAAATTACAACCCGTGGTGGACAATAATTTGTTGGTACTTTTTTAAATGTGAACTTTAAGTAGAAGTTTGCGAAGTAAAGTTCTGAATTTGAAATTCATGACAGTTGGAAAACTAACTAAGTGTAATAGTCAAAATGTACGTTCAAAGAATAAAGTTGACTTCAAATGAAGTCCTTTATGTTGCCTAAACCTGCCCAATGTTGCTTTATTATAAAGATAAGTCAAGTGGCTGTCGCGGATGTCCCAAATAAATTTCAACAGGGAGGCCTAATTTTTGACCACTATTTGCAGCAATTGAGACCAAGGCGTCAATCGTTTCGACTAATCTGCGTAGACAAGCGACTTCGCATTATCTCTTAATAAATGGTTCAAAGGTGTAAAAATCGCACGATCTTGTAGCGCACGACTAAATCCCGCGAAAGCGTGATAATGCGCTCAAAAGAAGAAGATTCCTTCAAAAAATAGATTGTTTCGTTGGCTGTATGTATTTTAGCGTCCTCTTGTTGGAACCAAATGTCGACTACATCAACATCCTCCAGTTAAGGCACGAAAAATTCATTAATCATGACTTTATAGCAGCGGTTCCCAATCTTTTTTAGTCGTGGAGCACTTTTTCCGTGAAAAATTTTGTTTTGGTTCCAACATATGCAGGTATGGTTTAATAAAGTTAATTATTTTCACGCTTTCCAACACCTCTTAAAGGGTGACCGGCATTTTTTCATTGCATCTTTTAACAATTTGCTTGATTCTTACTACGGCACCGGACGTTATTCCAATCATGGCCTTGTTTGTACCATCTGTTCATAAATCCACGCAGTTAACCCATACTATGTCATTTAAATAAATAAAAAAAAATTAGGTTGCGTAAAAGTCCATGAAATACCAGGGCCTAGTTACTTACAACTCTCAACCATTCCTGTGTGCGAGTAATGTTGTCAGAGATGGAAGGGACCTGAAGTTTATATGCCGAATCCGAACGTCTAATTTGAGAAAGCCCTTTTCATGACAAGAATTACTCTTGGAGGATTTGTCAATTCCTCGCAAAAGGCAGTACCTGTGAAAAAAGTTGGTGGCACAGGCAGGGATTTAACCCAAGACCCCTTGCATGACAGTCCAACACACTAACCACCACGATACGGGTACTACTAGTTTGTCATTTACAAGAACAACAAATTGTCAATCAAAGCAGATCTTGAAAGGACTGATGATATTGGTAGCGCATAAATACTATCAAAATAGTCAACCCTGCAAAATCCGTTGATTCATCCTTTTGCAGCTCAAATTTTGTGACTTTTATTCGAAAAAGTAAAGTAGCTTTCACATTTTTCGCTAAGTCTCCCATTCGTATTGTTATTGTGTTATTTCACAAAGGAACGGTGTCAACTAATTTTTTGCCCTTTTCACCCAACAAACATTAACAATGTTTTTAACATATTTCCGTTCACTGTGTTTGAGTGATAAGTAAACCCTGCAAAGTGACCCTTCATTTTTGCTTGAAACATTGCACTGTTCGGCAACACTTTGCCGCAAATTACGCCGTGAGATTTGTTGTCACTTGTCTTAGCAAATCCAAAATTTAAATATGATTCGTGGTACTTCCTTTTAACTGGTATTTTTTTCTGAGAAACCGAAATTGGACAAACAAAATAAAATCATTGAAATCTTTTGTGCGGTTAGTTGCTTAAAAAGCAGAAGTTGTCAACCGGGGATTACTTTTTTACGTAAATTATCATCTTGTTTGGACATACCCGTCAGTTGCTTTTTTTCAAAAATCCAGACTTAAGCCAGCATCCAAATTACAAGATCAGAAGCCAAAATTAATTAGTTACTAGTCCGTCTTGGAATTATTTTTTTTTTTTTGTTCAAATATTTCTGCGGAGCACTTGGATATTCTTGGCGGAGCACCAAGTGCTGGATTATGAATTATGATTATTGCAAATACGATAAGTTTGCATATTACATTTTTACCGAGCGTTCGACGCACTAGATGTTCGTTAGGTTTCAATTCTTGCTTGATATGGATTTTGTAATCCCGCAAACCAATATTCTTCCACAAAATTTTCCACAAAGTGGATGGATCGATAATCTTTTCCACAGCAGCAACAGGGTCTTCGGTGCGCATTGTACTGCTTTTCTAAGGTGCTCATTATCTAGTAGAGAGTAAACGTAGAGCGAAACCGATCCATGCTGGCCCAAAAGTACCTACTTTGCTGGGCGATTATGTCGACCGGATATTGGTTCGAACCGAACCATTATTTTGTTTATAAATTTCCACGATTGGCAAACATTTTTCAAAAGGAAGTCAATTAATTTTAAAATAAAAACCAAACTTACCATAAAACAAGTTGCAGGTGCCAAAAATAAAGAAAATGTATGGTCTAAAAAAACACCCATAAGCCATTGCAGGACTATCCTTTCTTTATCAGTAATCCTGTAAAAAGCGTTTTAAAAAAATGTTTCTAAATAAAATTCTAGCTGGTATTACAAATATTTAATCCCTATGTTAAATATTTAATTAAAATGTATTCAGTATTTCATACAAAATTTCGAATCGTCATTAGTAAACAAAAACCTAAAAAAAAGTCTGAAACGGTCTTGAACAAAAGAAAGTAAAACAGTTTAAAATATTTTTTTTTTTTTATTTTTATAACGAATTTATAGTCGTTTTTGAAAAATAATGTGCCTTAACTTTGTCTCGAGAACATCTATTTAGTGTGAGTTAGTTTTTAATTTTTAAAGAAATGTGATGTACATAAGTTTAAGTTTCTCCCACAAATATTTCCTTTAAAAACTTTTATATTTGCCTAGAATTTTTTTATTTTTCGGAAAGCCTTCAGAAAAAAAATTGAAACAGTCTTGAATAAAGTAGACATTTTAAGAAACTGATGGCTCAGAGTTAGAAATCTATGGAAATTAATCATCTTTTATTCAAATCTTATAATTTTGCTGAATTTTTAGAGAAACTTTGAAGGCTAGAATAATCATTTTTCACTATATTTTAAATTGTTAGTGAATGTGGTGATATTGCACCAATGACCGCTCGAGACCTAATTCGTGCTATCGGTGTCCAAGAACCAAGAGGTAATGGAAATACTAATTCAGCTATCCCATCGAGTCGCAGTTCAAGCCCTTTACAAATTCCAAAATGTAAGATTCAAAAAACTTTATTTAACTTTAAAAATAAACTAATTGCATGCAAATCATTTTCTTCTCATAGCTCTCGATTCTCCATCTCGAAATCTTAGTAAGTCAGCTGAAACATCAAATCATTCGGAATTTCCAGACAAATCTGCATCGCCATCTTCAGCCTTTGTGGTAGAAAGCCTTTTTCATTCTTTCTTTCTTGAAAGTTACAACAATATTTATTTTTGTTTTATAGGAGGATAAACAGAATGGAGAGTTTGAGGAGCCTTCAGTTGATACTTCCGTCAATGCAAGTGATGTTGAAAATACTACTCTGACAAACAATGTTTTACCCACTCCTACTCATGTTGCACGAAGAGGACCCAAAAGTACAAACAAAATTAAAACATTTCATTCAGGAATCTAAATTGACATTCTTTTCAGGAGAGCTACAAGATTTGCGAACGAATTCAAATATTCCCAATCTCGACATCAAAGTCGCAGAGCAAATGGGTTTACTTAACGATTCCGATGATAACCTTTTTTCTGCAAAATTATCAACTGCCGGTACAGATCCTCCTAGTCCACCACTTTGGCCACCAACATTAAGTCAGGAAAGTTTGACCTCAAGTCAAAAGCTCGACCTCAAGTCAAAAGCTCGTGAAACCGTTACCATGTGTCCTCTCAAACGAGCAATGCCACCATCATTGGCCGAGAGTCTTCGAGCAGTTTTTGCTGCATTTTTATGGCATGAAGGAATTGTACACGATGCTATGGCATGTGCGTCTTTCTTGAAATTCCACCCATCATTGCCAAAAGAAGGTGCCACCGTCATTACTCGACGTGAATCGGGCGAAAATAAAATTACACTTTCACGAGAGCAAAAGGCTCAACAGCGTCATTCGGTTGAAGTAGCAAATGCTGGAAACTATTTGAATATTCGACCATCGACTCTGGAAGCTTTGACCAAGTGTGGAAACTCGTGTTTGAATAATCGAAAGTATAGAAAGAACATGGGTGAAGTAGGTTCTTTTTAAGATACTTTTAGGGAAACCATCTTTTTCAATAAATAAAAACTTATTGCAGGGAAATGAAAATTCTGAAAAAGTTAAACTACACTCGTTGCCAGAGATAGTTACAGTTCTCCCACCTGCTTTGAGATGTTTGGTTTATTTGTGGGAACAAGTTTGTCGGAATTGTATTCAGATTGTGCAATCAAATACTTTAGAACGCCAAAAGAGGTAAAAAAAAGGAAAAATTTAATTCATGTTTGTAACGTCTTTAATTGTCGACTTTTCTTAAAGCAGCTCTTCTCCAACTCGTGACTCTCTTAGCGGTAGTGGCAAGGAAAAAGTTGAAGTAGCTGAAAAAGAGGACAAAAAGTTAAAGAAAAAGAAGAAAGGTAATAAGATCTTGCCTTTATAACTTCCTCCTTTTACAAGTTCCAACGTTATCTCCTCTCACCTTAGACGAAGGCTATTGGTGTGAACTCTGTGAGATATTCCTGCCGATTCCAGTGACCTATCATATGCGAACTATTCATCCAGGATGTGGGAAATCAGCTAAAGGCAAAGGTTATAATTCTGTAGGTATGTTCTGTGAAGGCTGGGCTGGAAATTGTGGTGAAGGTGGAAAAGGGGCATCTAGTTGGTTCCTCATGTGTGATGCATGTCGAGAGAAGTAATCATCCATTAAAAATAATTGTAAGAAACTTCTTAACCGATTTTTATTTTTCCAAGGTATGTCTCATCGAATAAAAACATAAACAATATCAACAACTCTCCAAATGCAGTTCATTTGCCAGAAATGAACATTTTCGGAGTAAAAACAACAACACTGCTAGCAAATTCCGAAATTTACACAACCATGAAGGAAAATGCTATATTCCTTTTGGAATTATCAACAAACAATACAAATATTCCACCAACGGCAGCTTCGAAGCGATCTCCTCAACAAATGCCTGTTGTTGCTGAGCACCAATTGAATACTCTATCGGATTTGAATCTTAAACCAAGCACCAGCCGTGGTGATTCGACTCCGAATTTCAACTTCAATCGACATAGTCGTGTAGGATTAAGGATCACTGGAAAAATATTTGGACGTAAGAGAAAAATAGATAGCTCTTGTTGGAATTTCAATAAATCAATTTGTCATTTTACAGAATCCACTCCGAATCGGAAGAGTTACACCGGATGTATATCGCCAGATTTCATTTGGATGGCTCCAGAAACTTTTGCTTGTTTGGAATCTCTTGGTGCTACCGTAGGCGACGATCTTCCCTATGAAATATTTGGAGCCAATGCTGCTGATTGTTACGAGAGGGTATAATCTTGATTGATACCTTTTCAAAAAATCATTACTAATCTTTTCATTTACAGCCTCTTTCTGAAATTTCTTTTGAATCTTGTGATCCCAATAATTTCGATGCCATGACTGCATCCGGAACGGCTCATGGAAGTGGAACTCTTTCGAAATTCCATCGAAGTTTATCCATGGGACAAGGCTGGTCCAACCAACAATCGTTTAACATTCGAACAGTGGTCAATAACATTGTCGATGAGGGTCAACAGCAAAAAGTAGTTTTTCGTCGAAGAAATAATTCAACCAACCAAGGAGGTTAGTTCTTTGTAAATGCAACATTTATTCCTTACGTTATATTTCATACATTTTTTAGAAGGTTCCCTGCTAATATGCTATCCATCTGAGAACCTGCGCAAGCTCGTGCCCGACAATCTTCTCAACTCATCAATAGCTTCGCAGAATTCAGCAGCTACAAGTGAACGTCTGAACGTTGAACCAACCGGAGAACAAGTTGCTCAAAATAAGCTAAACAACGCCAATAGCTTCCAATGCAACGATTCTAAGCTTGAAACTTCTGGCAGCAAAGATTACTTCTTCGGAAGCACATACGAACAACCACCGTCTTCAGATCATGCCAGTGTCATGGAAATAGTCGATGCAAATGTAAATGGTTTGATCAACCGACCGGCAATAGCATTCATCACTCAGAAACATGATTTGGACAAGCTGCGCTATGCCATGAAGAGAAGTCTCAGGATTGCCACTTGTAGAATCTATTCGTTGCAGGCGCTGAATTGGCTCATTCGTTCGGTGACGCAAAGTGTTTGTCTGCATGATCTGATGTGGTGGTTTGTGGCTTCGCTAAGTCCAACAATTGAATCCTCTGAAATTGCTAAACTGGAAGATGGGGTTAGTGTTTCGTTTGAAAAGATGAAAAGGATGTTCGAAAATAATTCTCCTTGTTTATTGTCTCCACAGGAATTTTCACTCGAACACCCAGTTTCGTTCACGCAGATAAGTGGAGGATTTTGTCAAATCATCACACAGAGCCTACACGTATTTTTACAATCTGTTGCCGATTTGACTCTCTATCTGCCTGCGGGTTCGCCACTCCAGAGGATTGCTATTCAGAGCTTTGGTATCAAATTTCGACAGACTGATCATCAATTCTTGCATAGCTCACATGTTTTTGGCAATATCTCGAAGATACTGTCTAAATCCGATGAACAGAATGAAGCTATGGGATTATCGTCGATGACGATGGGCGAATCGAATATCCATGATGGAATGGGGGATCATAATTTTGCTAGAGGTTCTGGTGCGAAGTCTCTAAACTATACAGACTTGAATGGAATGTTTGAGGTAGTCTCGTTATCCCTTTCATTTTAAAAACGATACCTAGGTCAATAATTTATACTCTTCCAGATCACGGTATCATCCCGGCAGGCTATGGCCGAATCCCTTACAGACAATTCTACTGAAACATTCTGGGAAAGTGACGAGGAAGATCGAAATAAATGTAAAATAATTGAAGTGTCCATGAGTAAGTTGAACTATACGTGTAAAACAATCTTAGTTCACATTGACAATAGTCGAGATATCCAGGTAAGTTTTTTTTAAGCTTGGTTTTAGCCCGTGGCTCTTCCGAATCCAGAACCAAATTGTTATTTTTTGTTTTGTTTTGTAGAACAAAGTTTCGAATGTTGTATTCTATGCTGGACAATCACTTGGTGACACAACTTTGATAAAATCGGTCGATATTGATTCAAAAGCCTGTGCATGGACGTCTGTGAAAATAACTGATGAAACTTGTACTCATTTTCGATTGGAATTCAGAGGTCCAGAGAGCACCCTTCGAGTTAGGCAAATCAAACTACTTGGTCTACCCAATAATCTCGATGAATTGACCCATGTCGCTGCAAAGGCTAACTTGAAATTAACCAATGCCACTCGAATCCAACAGCAAATTTGCGAATCAGAAACTCTGAGAGTATTCAGATTGATTACAGCTCAGGTGTTTGGAAAACTCATATCAACTGGTGAGAATAACAGAAAGCATTCGACACTCGAGTCGAGTAGCGTCAATTCGTTATTGGCTGATTCTCTGGATCTCCGGGAGCATATGGTCGGAATTCTGTTTAGTCGCAGTAAATTGAGCCATCTCCAGAAACAGGTTATAGTTCATATTGTTCATGCAATCAAAAAAGAAGCCCAACGGGCCAAGGAGGAGTGGGAAATTGCAAATGTAGCCAATACCACTGCCTTCAAAGAAGCGCATACATCTTTGGCCGATCATAAGAGTGAATCGAGCACAAGCGAACGTGAGAGATTCCGTGCTCCCGACACGTATTGCTTTGAAATGTTAAGCATGGTCCTGGCTTTGTCAGGAAGTGCCGTAGGTCGTTCGTATCTGTCGCATCAACATGGACTTCTCAAAGACCTGTTGAGTCTTTTACACACCGGCAGTGATCGTGTCCAGCGGCAAGTTACTGCTCTTTTACGTCGAATTCTGCCAGAGATAAGTCCTGAAGTGTTTTCTGATCTGCTTTGCGTTCAAAAGATGCCTCCATTTGACTTTAATATTGTCCATCAAAACCCTGAAGATTTCGATATGAATCGTTTGGGAATCTTGGATATTTTCCTGGCGGTAATTGCAAAATCTCTACAGCTGCAAGTCAAAATAAAAACCAACAGCTCCACGTCTAAGGGAAACGTCGAAAAGAATCCATCGTTTGTGCGACTTTTTCAGTCCGTGGACTTGTCAGTTCATCAACTAAGAACGGTCAATGTAAAGCCTACCACAAAAGAGAATGAAGATGATATCAGGGATTTGTGCATGTCGCCATTTGGAACCGGTGCAAAAACTTCATCAGATTATCCTGATATGGTAACTTCAAAGAAAAAGCCAAAAGATGTCACAAAGAACATAAATCAGCGTTGGTTCTTAAAGTCTGGAGTTATTTCAATGAAACAAGCCGAAAGCATCATAAATCTTATCAAGGATATGGCAAGCGTAAGTGTTTTATCTTATAAGATTGGAAGTATCTCAGTTAAAAAAAAATACGTTTTTCTTTTAGGGTAAACTGTCGGATAAATGGTCACGTGTTACAAAAGCAGCCATCGCCGAATCAGTTCTTAACCTAACGCGCTTGGAGGAAATCTTTCGAAATCCAGAAAATTGTATCAAAACTGCAACGCTCTGGTTAGCCTTGGCTAGCTTGTGTGTCCTTGACAAGGAGCATGTTGAAAAGCTTTCGTCGGGACAGTGGTCAAAAGTCTCCGACAGTCGACCAATGTGTACCAACCATGACGATGGGGAGACTGCTGCTATAATTCAGTGTGAAACATGTGGCTCCCTATGCGGAGATTGTGATAGATTTTTACATTTAAATCGAAAAACTCGTAACCATAAACGTACCGTATGCAAGGAGGAAGAAGAAGCCATCCGAGTTGAGCTCCACGAAAGTTGTGGCCGAACAAAACTATTCTGGCTTTTGGCTTTAGCTGATTCTAAGACTCTAAAGGGAATGGTTGAGTTCCGAGATGGAAGTCATACAATTATTTCCGGCCCACAGGAGACTGTTGGTCGTTGTAGGTTCTGTGGTGTAACTGGGAACTCAGGGCTGCTGGAAATTGGAAATGTTTGTTCAGATGTCCAGTGCCAGGAGTACAATGCAAATTCATGTCTGAAAACCAAACCCTGTGGGCATATGTGTGGGGGAGTGGCTAACGAAAAGAAGTGTCTGCCATGTCTGCAGCATGTTTGCCATGCGAAGGAAAACGAAATGGCTGCAGAACTCAAGAAGCCTAAGCTTACTCAAGATGCTGACGATATGTGTATGATTTGCTTCATTGAGGCACTATCCTGTGCTCCATCTGTTCATGTAAGAGCTTATTTTTCGGTTTCTGTTTTTTGAATAAATTCACATCTCTTAAATTAGTTGGAATGTGGGCACGTTTTCCATTATCACTGCTGCAAAATGGTTCTGGAAAAACGATGGATCGGTCCAAGGATTACATTTGGATTCTCTTTATGTCCCATTTGTAAGGCAGATATTCAACATGAACTGTTGGCAGAGAATTTAGAACCCATTAATTCCCTGAAGGAAGATGTAAAACGAAAGGCTTTAATGAGGTAACTTCATATATGGTGTAAGGAGAGCTATACCTGAAACTCTTTTTTTATCTATCCTAAGGATCAAATATGAGGGCATCGTTAAAGCAACTGATGATAAGGATCTCACCAATCTGGCTATGGATCGATACGCCTACTATGTTTGCTTTAAATGCAACAAGGTAAGTTAATCTGAACCAGTTTTAACTTTTGTTTAACTTTGTTTTTGGTGTAGGCTTATTACGGCGGAGAAGCCCGTTGCGATGCAGAGGGTGGCGAAATGTTCAATCCAGAAGAACTTGTCTGTGGAGCTTGTTCTGATGTTGCACGAGCACAAATGTGCCCCAAGCATGGAACCGACTTTTTAGAATACAAATGTCGTTACTGCTGTTCGGTTGCAGTTTTCTTCTGTTTCGGAACAACTCACTTCTGTGACACCTGTCACGATGATTTCCAGCGATTGACAAACATTCCAAAGAACAAACTACCACAATGCCCAGCCGGGCCTAAGGCTAAACAATTAATGGGCGATGAATGTCCCTTACATGTTATACATCCACCAACGGGTGAAGAATTTGCATTGGGATGTGGAATTTGTCGTAATGCTCAGACATTTTAAAATCTTAACTAGGAGCTTATTTAAGAATAATATTTAATACAAATAAAAAAGAACTTGATTATTTATCTAACTTTACTATTCAATAATTATACAAACAAAATGGAAATGTAGTTTTAGTAAACTCACTACACTATGTACACTATTTATTTATATTTATTTAAAGACGATGCAATGCGAATTATTTAAAAATATATTGATGTATTAATCTTTACAAACAATTTAAAGAGTATTTTTTTATGAAATGGGGTAGGATTAGAATTGAGAATATCTTAACATTGCAATGGGTGTGAAATATTGAGCCTGATAAGGAGTTACACATTTTTGAGGGCATCTAAAACAATTTTCTCTGTACCTAACAATACGTCTAATAAAAGCCTCAAGGGTATACCAGAAGCAAGCAATTTCGATAGAGCATTGTTTTAAATGTTGCAAATGCTTCAGTTAGACCTCGGTCTATTATTACTTTCAGAGCCCTCTTTGGAATTATGTGGAAGGAACTCAAGTAGGTTTTGGAACACCTTTCCAAATATAAGAATTGTACTCCAGTTTCATATCAGGAGGAGTGCACATCTTTTTGCATCTTCTGTGAAAACTTAAATACTTATCGATATTTTTGGTGCTGTCTAATATGTGATCACTTCATAAAAGATGTTCTGTGATTATGCACATACGTAGAACGGCGAGATATTCAGCCCTATGATAAATTCAATCGTAATCGGAAATTTTTACGAATCTCGAAAAACTGTATCATGAAATTCGTTCGTAATGCAAAATTGTATGAGATTTTCTACTACGAACGGATTTCATGATACAGTTTTTCGGGATTCCTACAAATTTCCGATTACGATGGAATTCATGATAGGGCTGATTAAGTCTAGTTGATGCAAGTAACACACATGGCAAGTGGTAGACAGCATTATAGGGTATATCATTACTTGATGGACAATGCTATCAAGGCCATTATTCAATGAGCTGCCGTTGGTAGTCCTCATTCAAGAGACAAGAATGTGACTCTAAAAATAAAAATTAAATGCTGAGGTTACTGTTCAGAATAATTGATCAGATTTTCTATGAATTGAGGAGAAGAGCCAAAGTCCAAAAGCGCAATTTGACGATAGTTAGAGGGGAAGGGGGATTTGCTTTCTTTAAGCGACAGGCTAGACAAATGTTTTTTTCCAAATTATCAGTAAATCTGTAGTACTTGGTAGTGCACACATTTGATTCAAAGAATAAAGGTCTTTCTAGTTCACTTAGACTTCTTTCGGGTTTCCTGTGCAGTTGGTTTTTAACAATGAAAATTTACGTCTTTCGTCTTGAAAACCTCTTTACTGCTTGAATCACACCAAACGTTTTATGGGTTTAATAGACTTTACAATGGGCAGGTTCAGACGTCATAAGGGATTTGGCCAGCTGCCAAAAATTACCTTCCAATTAAGGCAACTTTAATGGAAAGTTGACTGGAAAGTTACTGAAGAAAAATCTACCTAATTAAAAAGTCAATTCGGCTTATGTCAAGATGACAGCTAATCATTTTCAATTCAACTGAAAGCTGAACTTTATTACTCTATGATTTAGTTATTTTCTGCACAATTCTATTTGATTTTTTATGTAAAAGGATTCTTTGTCAAATTGGAAATCCTGTTTGAACTAAGGCCTCACCCAACAAACTGCTCCATGTAGCTCGGTCCCTAGCTAGATGTCTCCAGTTTCGCACCAAGTTGGGTAAGGTCACTTTCCACTTGTGCGCGCCACCTGATACGCGGTCTTCCTCTACTGCTCTGTCCTGTGGGTGTGGATTCGAAGATTATCCGGTTTCCATGCGACCCTGCTATCTAGGTCCTTGGACTTTTACCCTTCTGGATAAGTCTACGTCGCTTTACAGCCCGTACAGCTAGTCGTTCCATCTTCTCCTACATTCCCCTATGATGCAAACGGGACCGTAGATCACACGAAGAACTTTTCTCTCGAACCGACCCAAGGTGCTTTCATCTACCTTTGTCATGCTCCATTCTTCTGTCCGTATAGAAGGACGGGGATGATAAGGGACTTATATGGCGACACTTTAGTCTTTTGAGAGAAGACTTTACCACTCAATTGCTTTCTCAACCCGAAGAAACAGCGGTTAGCAAGAGTTATTCTGCGTTTGATCTTAGCGCTGATGTTGTTTTCTGCGATTACAGCGGAACCTCGGTAGACGAAGTCTGACTACCTCAAAGTTACGTCTGTCGATGGTGACGTTTTGGCCAAGACGTCGGTGTTGTATGTCCTTTCTTGACGACAGCATGTACTTTGCCCTCATTAACCGTTAAACCCATTTTTGCCGCCTCTGCCTCAATACTCACAAAACCCCCATTGACATCACGCTGAGTTCTTCCGATCATGTCAATGTCATCAGCATATGCTAGTAATTGACCAGACTTTTGAAAGATAGTGCCTCTAGTGTTGACGTGTGGGCTCTGCACTATTCTATCAAGTACGATTTTAAAAAATTCGCATGACAGCGCGTCACCTTGTCAAAAACCTTTTATGACATCAAAAGATTCTGTTAAGTTGTTTCCAACCTTTATGGAGCAGCGTGAATTCTCCATGGTTATCCTGCACAAACGGACGAGTTTGGCAGGTATGCCAAAACTTGACATGGCTCTATACAGCTCGTCCCTGTACATTCTGTCATATGCGGCCTTGAAATCGATGAAAAGATAGTGGGTGTCGATTTGGTGTTCTTGGGTTTTTTCCAGGATATGCCGTATTGTCAATATATGATCGACTGTGGACTTTCCTGGTTTTAAACCACACTGATAAGGACCTATCAGGTTGTTGACGATGTTTTTCATCCTCTTTTTGCCCGGCCCATCCCATTGTATTTCCTGGATGGCGGTGATGTCTGCTTTATAGCAGTCTAGGCAGTCCGGCCGCACGTGGTCTGTTAAGGACCTAAAATTCCACGTGCATATCTGAAATTCTTTGTCCTTAATTCGTTTGCGTAGGTTGTCAACAGTAAATCCGTCCGTATCCGAAGCTTGTTGGTGCTTCGCACCTATGATGTTTTTACGTGGCCAGGAAGTCACAACGAGGGCAAAACCCCAAACCTAGAGTGCCAGATCCTTAGCATAACTCCAAGGACGGGGAGCCAGATAAAACCGCTCTTTATAGGCCTGGGCTCCAAATAAGCCGTAGAAGCCTTATACTCGTAAGGTGTTCACTAAGTAGTTCAACTTTACTGGAACGCCACCGTTGTCCATCTCGGGAATTTATCCGCTGCCGTCTGGATAAAGAGAGGTGCCTTAGTGGAAACACCTCTCCCCCTCTTTCGTTTGCTGCCGCCAACAACTTTTCACTGGGGTTTGGACCTAATTTCCAGTTGAGGTACTATTCACCCGATGTTCACCACGCAGAGGTGAGAGTAGGAGTTGATAGACAGAGGTGGATTTTGAGAAGAACCTGTTCACGCTTGTGTCCTCTTGAATGCACAAGTCTACCATTTGATAAACGTCAAATTGGAAAAAGAATAAGTAATATTTCCTTAAAATACTAAATCGAGTCGAGATGGAATTGTAGCTTGTCTGAAAGGTGTTTTGTAGACAATAATTTTGTTGGTATTTGAAATTCATGACACTTGCAAAACTAAGTAGTTGCTTTGGTCTAAATGTACGTTCAAAGAAGGCTTTTGACTGCCAATGAAATCGCTTATGTTGTCTGAACCTTCCCAACGTCTCATACCAATTAAGCTTGTCTACGTCACTATGAGTATGACATTGAAGAAACAAAGTGACCAGTTTAAGTTTTTGAAGAAGTTATTGTCATAGTCATTGAGACCATCCCAGTTGTCTTTCTCAAGTTGATAAAACGTTTTTCGTAGAACTTTTTACTTTAACAGTTTTGTTTAGCATGAGAAATTTGCAAATATGACAATTCATGCTGTGATTTTCCATTTTTATTTTAGAGCAGTTAGTATAAGTGGTTATCCAAGAAGATATAGATCATAAGGCAAGAGGTTAGTAATGGGGTTCTCCATGGGTACATTCAGATTCCTGTCAAAAATTGATTTTTTGTTGTGGCTCATGGAATACGATTGGGATTGGGCATGTTCAGGCAACATAAGGGACTTCAATTGCAGTCAACTGCAATCTTTGAACGTACATTACTTGTTAGTTTTTCACGTATCAAACATTTTAAACTTTATTTAGCAAACATCTACCTTCAATTCATTCATAGAGTAATAAAGCTCATCTTATAGTCAAATGAAAAGACATGATCAACTGTCATTTGGACAGGAGTAGATTTGACTTGATAGTTAGAGACATTTCATCTTGACTAACTTTCCTGTCAACTTTCCATTCAAGTTGCCTTTATTGGAAGGTATTTTTTTTGGCAGCTGGCCAATCAGATACTAGAAACTTGCCTAACTTTCAAGTCCCTTATGTCGTCTGAACCTGCCCATTGTTTTCTTTTGTTGTCATTGTATTAGTGTAAGATCTTGTATGTGTTAACTACTACGGTGGACTGTCAAATTCCTAGCTAAAAAAAGATCTGCAGATTTGATCTTAAATCAAAAATTAATCAATTTATTTTGTCCCATGGAATGCGGAAATTTGTGTTTAGACAGATCCGGATCAAGAATAAATTGATTTATTTTCTTAACTCATGGAAAACCGCATAAGTAAATACCATCGCATGTTGGATCGCATTTTAGAAAAAGTTGAAATATGGAATCTTAAATAGACAGCTGTTGGAAAAGAACCCAATATCTCCTTAAGACATTTAGACCACTCTTAGTAATTACTTGGAGCATTAAGAGACCAAAGTGATGTTTAATTTTTGTTTAATATTTTTTTTTATTTTTTTACATCTGTATTACAATATCTTTTCCTTATTTTGTCTGTGTGTGTGTGACATCTTGTGTAATTTTATATTTTTTGTTATCTGGATTGTGTATGTTTAAATTAAAAAAAGAAAAACAATTTACATATTTTTTAGGAAAGAAAATTACTTTAAAAAATATATTTGTATATATTCTTAAAATTATAATTAGGCGGGAGCACGCTTAGGCTTCAACCTCAACTTCTTCCTTAGCCTTAGCATCACCGGGTTTGCCCTTGGACCAGTCGGGTTTTTTCTATAATAAATTTTAATAAAAACAAAAATTATTAAAACATTCATCGATTACAATAAACAAAAAAAAACATACAACATAAGGTGACTAAAAAAATTGTACAACTAGAGAGTAGGTTTATTATTTTCTACATTTATAATGCAATAAATTTGCTTGAATTTTTAAAAATAAGACTCAATAAAATAGCTTATTTATTGCATCATTATTTAGAGACTATAAACATAACATGCTTCTAAAACTAAATTACAAACAAAGGATTCAAGATTTGCATTTAAAAATCTCGCCACAAAAATGCTACAATAAACTATAACAAAATGACAAAGGAACAAAAATTGGTTTGTATATTATTATTGACAAAATTATAAAACAAAATTTTAAAAACGATACAAAATATTACAACTGGTGTAAACAGTGAAATTACAGCTCAATTTTGCAATTTTTCTTTTGCACATTTAAGTTCTTACACTTTTTAGCAGCAGCCCCTAATTTTAGATCTTTTACTTTAGCTTTCTACAGTAGTTGAAAGAGAGTTGGTTAGTATAAATTAAAGTTGTTGTTCATTTTTGTTTTAAATATTAATAAAATGAAAATAGAAGTATTAATAGTTATTTTTTTTTTAATATAAAATTGATATTGAACAAGTGAGCAAATTAATAATAGTAATAATAATGGCGCCCAACAATAAGTTTAAATTTTAAATTTTATTTACATAACTTTTGTTTTTGAAAGTGTTTTGCTCACAAGTTTTTTTTTAAAGTAGAATTCAAAAGCAGATAGAATAAGAAATATAGTTTTTACAATAGATGTGGTGAAAAGAATAGCGAACTTAGTATGAAAGAATTTATCATACTTGTAGTTAAACTCAAATTTGTATATCTTTAAATTTTTAAGTTTAGTGCAGAGTAATACTATTTCTTTAATGTTTTGTTTTTTGTTATAATATAGAATAAATCTAAGAAAATTAAATTAGAAATAGTATATCTCTAGATAGTTTAATAAAATAAATGTTTTTCTGAAGTTAAAAATGTTTGTTGATCTTACCTCCTTCTCCTCTTCTTCCAATGTGAATTCCTTCTTCTTGACAACCTTAAGTTGATTACGGAAGTTGAATTCTGCTGCCTTCTTCTGCAATTTGGCGAATTTGTTCTCGTATTTGGAGACCTTCTTCAAAGCTGGTTTGACGCTTTAAAATATACAACAAATTATGGTAAGAAAATTGTTTTTTTTTTTTCAATTGGATGAAAATTAAAATAAAATAAAAAGAAATGCGGATATTTTGTGGAGTTTAAAGAAGACAAGAACTGTTGACCCAATTGATAATCAAAATGGACAAAGTGTTTTTTTTTACATTGAACTTTGGAGGTCTCGGTACCTCAAATGGTTTAGGCTATATTTTACTTTTGAAAAGATCTAGGGCATTGATTCCACAAATTTGACTTAATTGCCTTTTTAAATTAGTAAACATGCTCATCTAAGTATAAACGATTGCCAGATCTTACAATATTGCCAAATCTGTCTGTAAAAATAGTTCCAAATATCTTACTATCACTTTGTGTGACACTATTCCGAGAAACGTCATTGGGCAGGTTCAGGCAACATAAGGGACTTCATCTGCAGTCAACTTTATTCTTTGAGCGTACATTTTGACCAAGGCAACTAGTCAGTTTTTCAAGTGTCATTAATTTCAAATTCAGAACTTTACTTCGCAAATCTCTACTTTAAGTACCAACAAAATCACTGTCTTCAAAACAAAGTCAAGCTACAAGTCCACCACGATTTGTATTTTCTACTGTAAAGAAATATTAGTTATGTATTTCTTTTCCAAATTGACAAGGAATCCTTTTAGAGAAAGCATTAAAAAAAGTTCTGCCGAAAATAAATAAATCATAGAATAATAAAGTTCAGCTTTCAGTTGAATGAAAAAAGATAATCAACTGTCATTTTGATAGAAGTAGACTTGACTTCATAGTTATGGAGATTTTTCTTGACTAACTTTCCGGTCAACTTTCCATTAAAGTTGCCTTAATTGGAAGGTCATTTTTTAGCAGCTAGCCAATCAGATTCTAGAAACTTGGCTAACTTTCAAATCCCTTATGTCGTCTGAACCTGCCTATTCCCTGATATTGGGCTACGTAGTCAAGGGATTCTGATTGGCTAAATCTAACTTCAAAAGTACTTGAAATTTACCCTCCGACGTAGTGTAAAAAATTAAGCTACAAAGTTTGTGGAGACTGATTTTGACGTTTCACAATCAGCTGCTCAATAAAGTAACACGAATTTAAAGTGAAATAAATTGTTCAATATTTAAATACAAATATAATTCAAATTGTGTCTTAAATTTAATTTTATTGAATTTAAAAGCACAAAAGAAAAGTTAAAGTTATAAAATCAAAAATGTTTCTTATTTTATATATTTGAATTTGTCAATAATATGACAGTTCTAGATTGACTAGCTTTTTAATGTAGTTTTGCATTCACAAAGCCAGTTGAATTTTGACTACGTAGCCACTATCTTTGTGAATGTGATCATTAATATCAGACTTGGAACTTAACTTGAGTCTTTTACTTGCAAAAAGTTCTAACAACATTATTATTAAAAAAAACTAAAAATATTTGTGCATAATAAGTTTTTGTTTGTAGTTTAACGAAAACTACCCTTTTCCTTTTTCGATTATTTAGAGGAACTCTTTTAAACTGCACTTTATATAAAATTCTGCAGTTAATAAATAAATCACAGATTTATGAAGTTTAACTTTCACGTCTATGAAAAAACGTGTCCAGTTGACATTTTGACATAATAAGATTTTACTTGATAATAAAGGAGATTTTTCTTGATTAACTTTGCAGTCAGCCTTAATTGGAAGGCAATTTTTTGACAGCTTGTCAATCAGAAACTTGCCTTACAATAAGCGTGTTCTGAGCGCCACATCTGAACACTATGCTTGTGTTCAGCATTCAACTCAGTCTATTCAATTTTTTTATTTACTCTAGATCAAAAATAAATCAATTTATGTCACCCAATGAAAAATCCACGTCATGACATATTAAAGCAGATTATGAGAACCTGAGTAACTAAGTAAATGCTTAAACAAGATCCACTGTAGCTGTTTCTTTTATATTAGCCACATATAATAATGTATTAATTTGTTTAAATTTATTAAATATATACTTACAATTTACCACGAAGATCGTTAACCTGGGCATTGAGATCGCTGATCTAAACGTTCACAAGGAAAATAAAATATCATTAGACAAAATTCATGGACAATCATAATATTTGTTTACAAAATAAAATTTAAACAAAATAATTTACAACCACAAAACAAGCATTTTTTTTTTGTTTAAACAAAACAAACAAGACACGATTTTCTTGTGTTGAATCAGAGTTTTTTTCTTTGTTTTTAGTTTTTAAGATGCAAAAGCATGACAAACAAAATTTAGTTTAAAAAACAAGCGCATAACAAAAAGATCTGTTTCTGTACAGTTTTTGTTTTTACTTTTCCAATTCACTGATATTTACATAGTTCTGTTTGAGACTGTTTTTTGGGGGTTGATTGAAAATTAGCAAAAGCATTACAGAGTGAGTTAAATTATATGCAATTTTTGTTGTTGTTTTTGTTGATAGATTTATGGGTACTTGAGATAGAAATACAAGTAGGGTACCCTAAAGGAAACACATATAGAATTATAAGAAAAAAAAAATAATAATAATAGTTTTGTTATATAAATTTTTAAGCACGAACATCATAACATCCAAATGTAGAAATTTAGATTAAAAATTGTTTTTTATTTTATTTAATTTTAATTTGCAAAGTGATATAGATCTGGTTTTTTAAAGATTTTGTTGCTTCTTTTTCTATTAAAAAAATTAATTTTCCACAAATATTAAAATGAAGTAATATCATATTATTGTACTTTACACCACGGATCTACAAAATACTTAGAAAAAGACAACTCTTTCTTCTGTTTTGGTTATGATTTCTAAATTTAGAATAAAAAAGAAAAATAACAGAAATATATATTTTGTACTTAATTTTGAGGTACTGCACAGTATGGCACATCGGCACAACCTTAATGTTTGTGTTTTTTATTTGTTTTAAATTATTTATTTTAAAAAAATTTACTTTTAAATAAACATTCTTTGGAGTTTTTGCACAAAATAAAGGGTTTGGGAATTAATATTATATTCTACATAGTGTATTGTATTTGTCAACGACACGAAGAGTTAGGAAAACAAATAAAAATAAAATATTTTTTGTTAAATATTAAGAAGATGCATCAAGCAATTTATCAGAACCACAAAGATGCTTCCATTACAAATTTTAGCATCAAAGAAAGAAACATATAACTTTTGTTGCTAACGCCTACATATTTTACATGGCCTTCAAGATCAAGTTACATGCAAATTTTGAAAAAAGGTAACGGACAAAAGTAAGGAAATATTCTAAACTCTCATAAGTATTTGTTGAACCCGTTCGTTTTGAAGGTTTTTGAACCGAACCGTGATCTCTTGGAAACTTCTTTATTGGTATTTCATTGTAACGATTAGTGTCAACATTCAAAGCACAAACAGTAAGGAATTTATCAAAGTTTAAAACTTTGAAGTTTCTCTAGTCTGAAAAACTCTAATTTTAAGATTGAAATTTTCGACTAACAAAATAATCATTTTTTGAGTAACATTAGGATATTTGAGATGGCACATCAAATCAATGAATTATAATTTGGTTTTCTAAAAAAAAATTGAAACTCTCCAAAGAACTTTAATTATTTAAAAATATTTTCCTTCTAAACGTGTGCCATACAAGTGCGCTTTTATATCGAAATATGTAAATAAATTCTCGCAAACAAACTGCACTGCATTTAAGTATAATTTTTGTCATAAGATCTACTTTAAGAAAAAGTTCTAAAATTCTGTTACATTCTTTCAAACGGAAATCCATGCTGCTTCATATGATTATGTATGTTAATTTTATAAACTTTATAAAACTAATTTAAAATAAATATTTTCGTATTTTTTGTTTTAACATTTAGAAACAATTGAAAAAAAGAATATAAAGAAAACACAAAGCAGTATGAAAAAATTATGCATTCTTTTGATTGGAAACAAAAATATATAAAATTATGGAAACAGTCATTTGAAAATAAAATGAAAAAAAAAACATATAAAACTTTAAAATGAAAAAAGTTATAAATAGGTGTAGGTTTTTTTTGCTATCGCATTTAATTTTTGTGTCATTCTGTCCAACAAAACATTTTCAAATATTAAAAAAATCGGTTTGTTTTAAAAATGATTTATGCACTCCGAAGGGAAAATTGCTTAACAAATAATGATAAGGTTATAATTTATGTTTGTCACATCCAATGTTTTACATATAATCATTTAACAAAAATAGGATATAAAATATGCTGAACTCCAAAAAATGATATACATATGTCATATAGTCTAATGAAACTAATTTTTTAACAAAAAAAAAAAACAATATTCAAATTTAAAACTAAATGTTGAATAAAAAAATCTCAAATAAAAAACACGTAACATTGTATTTCAAAAATAACATAATTCAACCTGGGTCTATGCACTTAGAGTAGAGTGTAAAAAAAAACTATTGATGTAAAATTGAACTTAATAACACAAAGGTTAAAGGGCGTAAGAGTGAATTTAAGTAAATCATCAGAACTCTGGATTAAAAAGTGTGTTTTAGCAAATATTTAGGATAACATGTTTATCAAACGATATCCATTTATTTCTTACAGAATAATTTAAATTCAATACATTTTTCTTGACACTAATGGCTGAATCACAAACACGCTTCAGCTTCGGCTTCACCTGAAGTTTATGAGTTCAGCCATAAGAATCCAATGTATGCTATCACAATGGAGCTTCAAACTCACGTTTCGTTTGACAATCGTTAGGAAAAGAACGTTCAATTATCTGAACATTTGCTTTGCCTGACAGCTCAACGGCTGTAAAAAAATGTCAACAATCAAAATATTTGGTCTTTGAAGGGATGAAAAAATAGAAATGTCATTCAAAGCAACCTCAAAGCAGGCCCACCGTAACACAGACGAAGCGTGTTTGTGATTCAGCCATAAAGGTTTTCAAAAGTGCAATAAGCAGCCAAAGTTTGCAAGTCATTACATTTTTAATTAAAATAACTTGACAAAATAAGAAAACATCTCAGGTTGTATTTTAAACTTTATAAAACCATTCATAGACATGGTCTTCAAAACTGTCAAAATTTACAATTTACTCTCCAGCATTGAGGGACATGTCTTTGTAGCTAATTTTCTTTTAGTTCCAGTAATCAATTTTGGCAAGGACATTTCAATTTGTCCCTGAAGTAACACTGAAATCAACTTGAATTCATTCAAATTCTTGTTAAACTAAGGAGTATTAGGTGTCAAAGTGACATGTTATTTGAAACACTCTTTTTGTAGTGAATTTATGTTTTGAAGCACTCATTTCGAAGTAAATGTTTGTTCTGAAGATTAGCTAAACATTCTAATATCTAACATCATTGACAGAAAGGTGAGCAATTCTGACAAGGACATTTTTCAATTTGTCACTGAAAGATTTATTGAAATTTAAGTAGAAGTATGGAATCAACTGTCAAAGCGTACGTGCTGCAGATTAGGTACCGTATTAAGGGAACAGATTGTCAGATCTAGGAATTAATTTTTAGAACTTTTATTTTTTTCTAGAAACATTGACAGAAATGTCTTTGTCAGTCCTTTTCACTTCGTTCATATGAGCAATGAAGGCAAGAAAATTTCAATTTCTCGCTGAATTCACCCTGAATTTTATTAAAATTTGAGTTTAAGTAAAGAATTAGCTGTCAAAGTAACATCTAATTTGAAGCATTCTTGTGTAGTGAATTTATGTGCTGCAAGTAGGGTTACTACACACATTCAGGGAATAAATTGTTAGATCTGTCAAAAAATTGTCAAAACTTACAATTTTCTTTAGCAGCATTGACAGAGATGTCTTTGTGAGTAATTTTCTTTCAGTTCAAGTGACCAATTCTACCTATTACTTACTAATTTGTCATCCTGAATTCATTAAAATTAAGTTTGAAGAAAAGATTTATCTGTCAAATCTACTTCTAATTGGACAAAATTGATTTTGAAGTGAACTTATGTGCTGCTGATTAGGTACTATGCACATTTTATTTAAATTGAAATTGGTTTCATAAAAATTTTCTTTTCAACTGAAGCTGAAAAGTGTCAAATTCCTAAGAGTGAAGATAACAATTATTAAACTGAGGAAAAATTCTATAGACAGTTATTTTGACAGAATCGCAATACAATGCCTAGACGTTTCTAATCGCAAAGTAGGATTATTGACATTTCGTGGGACAATAAGTTTTTCTTTCGTAAAAATAAACTAAAATTTTTGAATATCCAACTAACTCGCCTGTAGCAACCAGTTTGACATTTCGAATTTAAACAAAAATTCAAGATGGCTGCCTCACTTTCCTATTTTTAACTGTCAAGTAGCAAAGGGATACAC
Source organism: Eupeodes corollae (assembly GCF_945859685.1). NCBI lineage: Eukaryota > Metazoa > Arthropoda > Insecta > Diptera > Syrphidae > Eupeodes > Eupeodes corollae. The sequence continues at coordinate 23,636,260 of NC_079148.1, read as the reverse complement.
CTTTAATTTTATCATCATCATTACCAAGTCAAACACCACCCTTAACCCAATTATTCTTTTGTGTTATCAAAGTTCATTTCTTCTAAACTAAAACAAAAATAAACACCCCTACTCAGAAGTAAAATGCATAAAATATGTCTTTTATGGTAACAATTTAACAAAAACTTTTCATTTCAGAATAAGAAAAAAAAACAGGGATGTCAAATGGCAATAATCTATTTCTATATTTGCCAAAAAATGATTTCAAAAATATGTTTAATGTCCATAGGAAATGATATCAAAGTGCATAAGGGACTATGCAAATTAAATAAGACAAATAAAAAAAACATCAATTGACATTTGTGACACATACATCAAAAGTGTATGCGTATTGAATTAACCACAACCATGTAACGGGATAGGGATGACATTAAAAAATCAGAATGATTTTACATAAAATGTTTTTGTTTTTTTTTTTAATTGAAAAATGAAAATGCTTTCTTTTGTATGTAAAACAAAATCCTAAGTTTAAAAACTCTGAGTAAAAAATGTACTGGGTTTTTGACATTTTGAAGTGTGTTGTGTACATAAATAAATAATTGTTTTTTTTTTTTTAATTGGCAGTACCTCCCAGTCTTTTTTCCTGACTTCGTATTCCAGATCCCATTTTTGACCTTCACAAATATACATACGCTCGTAATACTCTTCACAAATCTCTTGTAATTCGCCTGGAAAAATTTGTGTTTTGGATTTATGATCAATTTCTTTTTTTTTTTTCGAAAAGTATATTTTTTTTTAAATTACGAGTACCAATAAATAAGACTTTTCTTTATAAATTTCTTCAAAATGTTATGTGTTCTCTGTGTAAGTTGCAAAAACATTAAATCACTCATACGTAAGTGGGTGTAGTTTTCTATGTAATTTTTTTTTTTAATTTCTCTTATCGGAAATACCAAGAGAAAATTGTTTATCGAAAAAGAAAACATAAATAGCTAAGCATCTTATAAAGTGGGTTGGTATTTTTGAAAAAAAAAAAAATAATATACTCGGCTTAAGAAATTCTTCTTTTGAATAGTCAGTTTTTTTTCAGCAAGTAAAAATATTTTAAATATATTAAATAGAAATCAACTAAACTAAGAATCAGACCAAACACAAAATAGTTTGAAATCTCAAAATAAAAAAAAATTATAGGAATATATAAAATGTATACAAAACGAACGTTATAAAGTTAATTTTAATTTGAAACTTATCAAATCAAGACCGTATCTCAATATATGTATATTTATATATAAAGGTAATTTGTTTAATGTTTCATTTTGTGAAACATAACCAAAAAATTTATATTTTTTAAATATTTTTTTTGAAAAACAAATAAGAAAACGTACAAAAATCTGTTTTAGAGTTTTTCTTTTTGTATCAAAAAGAACAAATTTTGAAATATTTATAGCATTATTTTTTTGTTTAAACTTATATAGAGCATATTTTTATTCATATATATATAAAACAAAATGCATTTTTTATTTAAGAAAAAAAAAGTAGTATATAAATAAATAAACAAGGAAGAGAGGAATACTTTTTTACCTCGAACGCCTTCATTTTTTGGATATGCTCTAAATCAAATTTGTCACCCTCCAAGGCATAAGCGCGTTGCCAATATTGTTTACATAATGTCTGAAGTTCGGCTAAATTATCGAGTTTTTGTTTCATATTTAATTTTCTTTGTTGGTTTCTTAAATTTTTTAAAACTAATTTCTACATATATGTTTTATATATAACTAAGTTTGGTAAAACTTTGTTTTGTTGAATATTGTTTTGTTTTTTTAAATATTTATTCTTATTTATAGGTTTAAAAAAATATATTTAATAATATAGATATTCTCCTACACACCTACGATGTGACTGTTAAATAATAATATGATTGTTTTATGTGAGAATGTGAGTAGTAAAAGCTTCAAAAATCAAAATATTATAAAAAAAAAAATTAATATTTAGGTTGCTTTTACGTTATATGTTTTATCAGTTTTATTTTGTGTTATATAAAAAAAGAATATAAAGTTTCAGTGCTGTTAGAGCAGTGTTTTTTACTATTTTTTAGAGAGTTTGCTTGATTAATTATTATTTTTAGTTTATCTAACAGTTTTTTTTCTATTTTGTTTGTTTAAGAAGGTGACAGCACTGTTTTTTCTCAAAATTAAGGAGTGAAATTAACAGTAGAACATTTTACCACATTTTGGAACAATATTTCCAAAAATGTGTCAATCAGTTCGGAGAAATACAAAAATTGGCTTTTGATGACGACTTTATTTGAACAAATATCAAGAGAAATTAATTTTCAAGAACAATTTCAATCGCTTTGAAGATCAAAGCAATGTTAATTGTTCCACGTTGGGCGCCAGTTATTGCTAACAAATAAAATGGACTATTTAAACCATTTGCTATATTAAAATGTATTTAGGTCCATTTGAAGCAACATCTATTCTGCACTTAGTAAAGACGTTTTTACATACAGTGTTGGCCAAAACATTAGCAAATAAAACTATTTCCATATTTATGTCATTCAAAAATTATTAACTGAAACAAATCATGTTAATTTGTTTATAAAATGTAATACATTATGTATTCACTTCTAAATAGACCACAAGAGAAAATAGTTTTTATAACGTAACGATTACAGTAAGACAGTCAACCCAATTATTTGTTGGTCAAAACAAAAGCCACTTTAAAAAATTAATTTATTTTTCTTAGACTTACTAAAATATTGCTAGTTTTTGGTAGCAAAACCCTTATTTTTAATCACTTCCACCTCGTCTTCATGGCAAGGAGTCAATTAAATTGCTTATTATGCTGTTTAGGATACTTTCTCAAGCCAAATTAATTTGATCAAACAGATCGTTTTTATTTTAACAATTAATCCTTAATCCAATTAAAGTTGCTTTTTTTAGCAAACACTGTATATATTTGTTGAAAGCTTTAGCAGACTTTTCAAGCCCTTTAAAAATGTCATTAAGTCTAAAATACTTTCCCTCTTAAACAAACTTTTATAGAAAAAAAAAATAAGTAACCTTTTAGTGTTTTTACATTTAAGAAAAAAAATTAAAGTAAACCTCATAGCACATCTAGTATTTGTTTTTATTTAAATCGCAATTATTTTATTAGAACTGCCCAAAAAAATCTTTTTAACCGAATCTTTAATTGGCAGCAGCAGCAGCGTTTGCTTCTACACAAAATTTAACTCGTTTAATCGTTTGATTTATTTTGAAAAAGAAAAATAAAACTTGTAGACTGATTTAAACGAGGTAAACAAAAAAGTATTAACAAAAATTAATACAACAAAAATGTGTGTATTCAATTAAAAAAAAAAAGAAAATCTTGCCTCGAAGTCTCTTCTTCTAACATCGTATTCAAGATCGTATTTTTGGTCTTCCAATTTTCGAATCAATTCGTGATACTCTTTAGCGATTTTCCTAATGGTTTCTAAAAGTATTTGTATGGCGGGTATTGTTTTTATTATTTAAATTATAAATTTGTTTGTTATTATTTTTTGTATTGTCTGTGGAAGTGGATGTTGGATGATTTAAAAATATATAATTTTTGTTTGTGTTTCTTCTCGAGTGAAAATGAGTGAAAGTTGATTTTAATATCATTAACTACTTAATTGCATATAATATACATATTTGTTTTCATATTATTGTATTCAAAAAAAAAAATGTTGATAAATCTTGCAAAAGCAAAATATTGGAGTGGTGTGGTAAGAAAATCATAACTAATAAATAAACTCTTAAATATTGTGATTTCGTTACAAAAAACAGTATTTCGAAATTCACTATAAAACTGCTTTCAATATCAAAAAAATGTGATTATTTACTTGCAGTTTTATTTTTATTTGTATGGTTTTAATTTATTATTGTTGTTGTAAATGATGTTGAGAAACATCACACTTTTTGCTTAGTGGTGTTAATTATATTATAAATTGTTGTATTATATTATTGTTTTGATTGCAAAAATAAGTGAAATTTCAAAAATAGCAAAAATCAAAAATCAAAAATGTTTATATACAAAAAAAATTCAATTATTTCGCTTATTTCTACTGTCGCGTGTAAAGCAAAAAAAAATATTATATTATTTATTATTTAATTATTATTATTATCAAATTGTTTGGTAATTTTATTTTTGTGAGAAGTTTTGCAGACGCGCGATTCAAATTTTGACAGGTATTAAGTAAACAAAAAATAATAGTAATATAGTACGGAAGTTTCTGAGTGTTAAGGTAGTTGTTTTGCTTTTTGTTTTGTGTGTTGTGTTGCCTCTTATTACACACTCCCTGCTAGCTTACATTGTTTTTCAAAAAGAAAAGTTCGAAAAAAGATACAAAAATAAAATTAAAAAAAATTAAAATAAAAAATAAAACATCTAAAGCTGGCATCACTGGTATTACAAGTGCGGCGAAGTGACAGTTGACATTTGTGCAGAGTTGTTATATATTAAATTAGAGATCAGTTTTGAAAATTTTGTTTAAAGAAATTACAATTTTTTAAGTGAAAAACAATGTAAGATCTAGCTTAAGGTGGTAGCGTAGTGAGAAACGTAATAACAGAAAAAAGTCAAGTGCAAGCTTTCTAAGGCTTTTGGGTTGTTTTTTTTTATGTTCGTGTGTACCTCAACATCCTTTCGCTTAACAACATATTCAAGGTCATATTTCTCGTCCTCCAATTTATTAATCCTTTCGTGGTGTTGGCGGCAAAGTGACTTAAGTGTTTCTGAAGAAATTGTGTTTTTTTGTTGTATATTTTATAGTTTTTTTTTTGTATTAAAAAAATGTTTTAAACATAATTAAAATGACAAAAATATGTGTCAATATATTAAATTGTATAAAATGTCAGAAATGATTTGTGACATTTTCAAAAAAATAATTATAATGCAATTAACCTCGTCTTATGATCTTATTTGAAAAACTAAATATAAAAAAAATTAAATATATATTTTTATATATTTTATATAAAATTTAAATGTATATTAAATGATTTTTAAGTAAAATGTAAGAATGATATACTATATATTTTGTTTTATTTTGAAAATTACCTTCGCTGGCATCGCTAAGATTTCTGGGGCTACCACATCTTTCCTCAATGATACGCCTACGTTCGGCTGCCTTGCGTTCTTGTTCTTTCTTCAATTCCTCAGCAGCTTTTTTACGGAGCAACAACTTTAAATGAATGTCATTATTATTATTAACCAAATACTTTAACAACTAAAAAATAGTTTTAATTTAACTTACTCGGAGCTTCTTCTTTCTTTCTGGGGTCATGAAACCCTTCTTGGCCTTCTTAGCCTTGGAAGCTTCTTCCATACGCTTGCGTACTTCAGCACGCTTGCGCTCGATTTCGGCTTGCTTTGCCTTCTTTGCCTGTTGATGATTTTAGCAATTTGTTGTTTTAAGTAAAATGTTTCTTTTTAAAGCATGACACAAAGTTTTTCCATGAAAAAGGTTAAGACACCAGACACGAGGAAGACACGAAAACATTGATTGGATTCGTTTCTTATACCTCTTCAGCTTTAACTTTTGGATCATTGGGATCTTTTGGCTTAGCTGCAGGGGCTGCTCCTGCAGCTGGTGCAGCTGCTGGTGCTGCCCCAGCTGCCGGCGCTGCTGCAGGTGCTGCTCCAGCTGCGGGTGCTGCTGCTGCTGCAGGAGCTGCTGCAGGGGCTGCACCCGCTGCTGGGGCAGGTGCTGCAGCTGGTGCTGGTGCTGCTGCTGGTGCCGCAGCTGCAGGTGCTGGAGCTGGTGCTGCAGCCGCTGGTGCTGGCTCCGCCTTTTTCTGTAAATTATTATAAAGAAAAAATATGGATTAGATTTTGATATCAAATTTTGTTGTTGTTTTTATAGAAATCAAAAAGCATCAAGTTGTCATTTATTTTGAAATTTTCTTATTGTGATTAAATTAAATAGAGTTAAGTCAATAAAAAATTCAATGAATGTCAAAATTTAAAAGTAAACAAAATAAGTATAGTTCATTTTTTAGGAGGAAGAAAAATTGTAAAAGATTATTCAGAAATAGAAAACTTATTTTTTTGGAATTTAATACTTCATGTATTTCAAATAAGTTTACAGATTGAATTCCAAAAATACAGAAATCGCTGAATTGTCTTACAATTCTTTGTAGCTCATTTTTTTTTAAACTATTCTTCTTACTTAAGTCAAAATAAACCGAAGCCATTACAATGTCATACTTCATGTATTTCCAATAAGTTTACAGATTGAATTCCAAAAATACAGAAATCGCTGAATTGTCTTACAATTCTTTGTAGCTCATTTTTTTTTAAACTATTCTTCTTACTTAAGTCAAAATAAACCGAAGCCATTACAATGTCATACTTCATGTATTTCCAATAAGTTTACAGATTGAATTCCAAAAATACAGAAATCGCTGAATTGTCTTACAATTCTTTGTAGCTCATTTTTTTTTAAACTATTCTTCTTACTTAAGTCAAAATAAACCGAAGCCATTACAATGTCATTGGTATGACTTATCATAAAATACACATCTTTTTCTGTCACATCATAATTATTTTTGTACAACAAAAATTTAAGCAACGATCTACAATTTTATTGTTTTAAGATTGTATCTAGGCAATTAATAAAATTGCATAATAACAAAGTTTGCGTCATATTTTTATGTCACACCTATTTACGACATTTTTACATTAATTCATAAATTACATTAATTTTCTGTCAAAAAATAAAACGAATCCAAATGACACTCTTGTATCGTCATCATCATCAACATTCTAACAAAATTTAAATTTAAATAGAAATTTCAAAATAAATGACTTTTGGCATAGAAAAACTAAAAGTGTTTTAGGGGATATATTTTAAAGTAAAGATAATCTTAAATTCTAAATGTTAAAAAGCAAAATAAAAGCAGCACTTAATTAAAAGCTGTATAGCCATGACAGTCAGGAACAATTTATTTATGCATTGTCTTATATCTCCCATCTGAAATCTATAAATAAGCGCATAAGAAAGCATTTTGTATTTGTAGGATAAATTATTTTGTGCAAGCGAAAAATAAAATAAACTATTTACGAACAAACAAAAATATAATAGATCTTGCATCAAAACAATTGATCTTACCTTTTTTTCTAAATTTTATGTCAAAAATCTGTCAAACTGCAGAATCCATGATGAAATTTGTTGTACAAGTTGCATGAAATATAAATAGAAAAAGAAATAAGTTGTTAGAAACTTTTTTTTTCTCAATATTTGGTTTTCTGTTTTTCAATTTTATTTTCGATACGTACCTCACCTCATCATCACCCATTTTTATGTATTATTTGTTGGTATACTGAAAATGTAAGTGTTACAAATTGTTAATATAAACTTTTCTTTGGAATTTATTTTAATAGATGAAAATATAAAAAAAGAGAAAACTTTTTCTTAAAAAACGATTATAAGACACGAATACGCATATTTTCCTGTATACACGAACGAAAATAGATCTTCACCTAAATAGGCTGCGTCCGTATATGGACGATAGATACATGAATTTAATTCACACACTTAAAGCACATTCATGCGCACCAGTAATACACCTATGACCAGAGGATATCTTATTTCAAAAACCAAAAAAAAAGTCTACAGATTTTTTCGTTTTCGAAATACCGATTATTTGGAAAAGACCATTTTCTAAATTGTTTTTTTTTTTTTTTAAATAATTTTTATAAATCGATCCATTTTTTGAAAGATTCAGTCATAAGAAAACCTTTAAGATATGTTGACAAACTTTCGCCTCATAAAAATAGATCACAATCACAATGGTTTCTTCTTGAAGTGTGTGAGTGGGTGAGGTCAGAAACGGTGGTTTTTGAATGTAGGTACATCCAAATGTTTCGCACTTTTCACATTGTTGCCTGGGAATCTGGTTGTTGTTGGTGTATAGGAATATTAATCATTTGACCTTGGAGAAAGTCCCCGTTGCATGTTCTCAAAGGAATTGTCAAATATTTAACTGACATTTGGGAAAAATGTAAGAACCACATACTTTCAAAAACTTTAGAGGTTATTTCTTCACAAAAAAAGTGTTTAAACACTGGGATGCACTTGGTTTTTGGGACACGTGTCAAATATATTCACAATTTCTTTTTTATTTCTTCAAATTATGTATGAATTATTATTTTTGCTTTTGAGTTGAGGTATATTTTCAAAAATTTCAATATCGATTTGGATTAGTATTTAAATTTCAGTTCAATTTAGTTAAACACATTATTGGTTTTTTTTTAACTGTCATTAATTCTGGAATATGTCAAATTTATAGCACACGCCAAAAATAATCGTATCCTTTTTCTTTTCTTTTTTTTCAGATCCAGGAACACTCACCTTTAAGGAGAAATTAAAAAGAGGAAGTGAGAGTGTCGCGATCAACGAAACTTTCGGAATTTCTAAACTGAACGGTCCGACAACCAACGGCAGACTATATGCTTCGAAAGAATTAGTAAAGATCGTTTTCTGATTTAAGACGCAAGCGCTTTCGCTCGATCAAAAATTGTATCTCTGGGCAGCGGCACAATACCGTATAGATTTTTGAATTAAAAATAGAATCGCACCGAAATAGATATTAGATACTGCTGTTGCAAGCGTCTGAAAGCAGAGACGATTTAATTTTTTTTTAATTTTTCTTCAAATTTTTTGAGTTTAGAACTTCTTTGGAAAAAGTTCATTTTGATTTTTGTTTCAACAATTAAATGCTTAAATTGAATTCAATTTTAGAGAACTTCATTTTTTCATATTGCGAGAATAAGAATTTGGTTCATGTCATAATTGTCATTGTTGTTGGGATCGTTCAAAACACTCTACATTTGCGTGAAAACGCCAATTTCATTTCAAAACTTATTTCGAAAGTGTATACATTTTTGTCTTTCCATTTTCATTTGAATTTACATCCCACACATTCGTGCATCAAATGTTGTTTAAATTATTTTGTTGCTCGGAATATTAGTGAAATTTTTTTGAAAATTTTACATACTCTTTTGTATGTAGGAGTAGAAAAATTAATTTAAAATAGATCTTGAAACTCTATGCGTGGATTTTTTGAGAGAAATTTTTTACAAATTTTCTTTTGATTGTGCACTTCGTTTTTATTTTCTTATTTTTTAATTTATTTTTATTTTTATACCTACACACTTTTTTTCTTTTTTTTTTAACATTATTTATTTTAAATGAAATTTAGCTTGGTGAAGAATGCAATTTTTAACACAAATTCATTTAACCTTATAACAATGCACGTTTTTCGTTGTTTCGTTTCGTTTAATGTTTTTTGTATTTTGTAACGTAGAGATTTTTGTTTGACACACAAAATATATGAATGCATCAGTTACTAATGAAGGGGCTATAGTGTGATACATATTTTGTTATGTTGCCAATTTTAAGACACGTTTGAGTATTTGAATATTTATTTAAGAAAAAATAATGAATTCTTTTACGTTAAACTTAAAATGCATATAAAATTTTGTAAATGATTCAAGGAAATGTTTGAAAAAGACAAATTTATTTAAATAAACTTGAAATTTTTTTTCGCAACAAAGTGTATGAATAACTAAGAACAAATGTTCAAGATTGAAGTTAAGTCTCATAGAATTTGCTTAAATAACTTTAGGAGGCGTTAGGTTCTTTTCTCCAAAACCGAAACGCCCAAAACTTAAAATGATAAAAAGCCCAAAATTGGTCTTAAAGCTCAAAAATTTGAAGAAAAAAAATCACCAACAAACCCAAAGCGAATGTCAAATCAATTTTAAATAAAAACGCACGAATTGTTAGTTGCCATTTTGCCGACAGTAATTTTTAATTTTTACGTACATCTCGTCTTTCCATCTTCTCCTCCACTCCCCTTCTATGCATATGGGACCGTAGATCACACGAAGAACTTTTCTCTCGAACTGACCCAAGGTGCTTTCATCCGATTTTGTCATAGCCCATGCTTCTGCACCGTATAGTAGTCCGGTCAATTTAGACATTTGACCCACGACAAATTCAGGGGAAGCTGAAAATTCTTAAAATTGTTTAAATTATAATTATAAACATTGTCTTAAAAGTCCCACACGTTTCCACGCCACCTCTGAGGTAGTGTACTTAGCGCGTTTTTTTAACGTGGTTTCCCCAATAGGCCTATTCCACGGGTCTGTTGTGATTAGATTTAGAAATGAATAGTTTATTCGTCGGATTCGGAATCGTCAATCACTTCTTCTTCTTCCTCTTCTTCTTCTTCTTCTTCTTCTTCTTCTTCTTCTTCTTCTTCATCCTGACTATAGGTGAATTGTGTTAAAAGTGAAGCATCACATGTTTCTTCGTCAGTATTAAATGAATCCTCTGTTGTTGGTTATTCTACATTATAGTCCAAGAGGCGACCGTCAGATCACTTAGCTCATCCTCTCAATGGATCTAATACCTCTTACTAAATAGAGATACTCTAGAGAAAAATAATGCACCAGGGTTGCCTATCAGATTTTGGGCCGAAGACGTCTAAACCGGGGCACTTCCGGTGCGTTTTTTTCACCAAGACTTAGCCCATCCAGTTAATGGCTGAAACTAGTGGCAAACAATAGAGCTCGACGAGATAGATCGAAATATATAGGGTTGCCTAACTAAAAGTGGGCCGAAGCGCTTGGCAGCCCTATTTCAAGGTGCGTATTTTTCGACCATGACTTAGCCCATCCAGTTAATGGTTAAATTTGGTATCAAATGAAAGGTCTGAGTCTACTGATTATGAATATATAGGGTTGCCATGTCTTAACTGGGCCGAACCCCTCGGCAGCCCCGTTATAAAAAAAAATCCACCAAATATGTAATGCCTTATAACTTAATTATTTGTCTGGCTTTGTTCATCGAATGTTATTGTATTTTATATCAAATGAAAGCTCAGAGAATGTAGAAAATTAATAAAATAGTTTTACATTTATAAAAAATCTATATATGTATGTCAAAAAAAGATTTACTGCAGTTTTCCTTAAAACATTCATTTTATTTAACAAAAAACATTACTTTATCTATTGACGTAAATAAAAGATTTGCTATCAAATGAAATTTTGTACAAAAAAGTACAGTGGCAACAATAGTTGCTTTTGCTATTCAAAAAGTATAAGTTGCCTTCTTTTACATAGCTAGATGACTTACCTTTAAAATTGACTTAATAAATCATTAATTTTTTTTCATGGGAGATATTTATAGGTAAAGAGAGTTTTTATATATTTTTTTATATATATATATTTTTTATATGAGCAGAGTTTTTATTCAACTTTTATTTACCGTTAAACAAAAAAAACACAATTTAAATACTTTTTCATTTACAAATTTAAGGAACTTAGTTTTTGATACACTTATATTCAATAACAATAAACTTAAGAATACAAAAATTAAATAACATGATATCTACGAATATATTTTACTTTCCAATAGTTGACATTCTTTCAATTTGTCGTTTAGTTATCGTCATCAGAACAAAAACTATTTTCTTCTTCTTCTTCTTCGATATCATCATCAATAATTATTTCTCGACAGATATAGGTGTAGCATCTCCTATGAACCAAAGCGGTTCTATTATGTCGCCTTTGACTAACCAACCACACTCATTGGGATTTAATTGACTGCATTGAGGTTCAGTAGCATTTTGCCACATGGCATTGACGTAAATCATCCTTAGAATTTTTTGTTTTAAAGATATCCAGCATGGTGGTAACATACTGGAATCGAAATTTTTAACTTTTTTTTAGAAAGCGATCTTCATTGCTTTTCATTGAAAATATTTTTTGAAAAATAATAAAGCGTGAAAGATTGACACTTTTGCATTTTGTGGAGTACAAATTGCATGTGAATTCTTGTAGTAATTCCATGTTTTCAATGTTGTTAATTTGGTTCGGGGTGTTTAAGGACGCAAGTATTTTTTGAATTTTCTCATTTTTTATCAACTTTTCAAAAGGCTTTGCCTTGACTTTCCGATAGAAACTGGTGGTATAGTCACTTCCCGTGAAGGCATGGAAACCCGGTAAGGATTGACAAAGCCTATCGCCAAGTTTTTTTGAAACCTCGGTACAATTTAAGCAATGTAGTGCGGAACCTTTTGTGTTAAAAATATCTCAAAATTTTTAAGTTAATGGATATTTAAAAGCAAAATAATTAAAAAGTCAGTATCCCACGATTTTACCATTACTTTTGAGTTGTTTGATAACTTACTTAAATGATAGACAATTCTCGTATCGGCTTCCTTGTGGTGACATAAATAGTCCTTTTCAAGAGTCTTAACAATATTATTTTTCGAACATGTAAATGAGAAACACTGCTCTTCAAAAGTTAGGAACAGCTTCTTATTCTTTAAATGCGAGCAGATACTACTACTTTCATAGTGACTACATAAAAATGCAACTAAAGCTTCTTTGAATTTTTTGTTACGCAAATGTTTTAAAAAGTCATTTGGCCTTATTTGTGATGGTCCACGAATTGTGTAGTTTGCACTGATTTCGTGGCGGTTATTTCGCTCGACATCTTTGATTGATGGAGTAAAGTAACGATCAAATATCAAGTGGATCTGAGTAGCACTGGTGTTGCAATTTTTTTTTTAAATAAGCTCAGATAGTTTGTCAAACCTCTGAGGTAAAGAAGGCCCTAAGTGATGCAGGAGATAAAACCTATCATCAACGTTAGAAGGAGGATTAGATACATGGAAGGAACGTAATTTCTTTGCAAGTACTGACTTATCTGTCTTCAGCATTTCTCCCCTACAATGGCACAATGAAGGTGGTGCTGGTGATAATGGTGATAATGAAAGACAGTACTCCATATCAATTTTCTTTTCTAGAGCAATAGCAAGCAATCTTCCAAATATATCACGCTGCATTTTCTACAAAACTTTCTTAGTGCCATCTTTGCTTTTAAGTGTTTTTTTTTTTCAAACACTCCGAAGCTAAATTTTGTAGGTTTATTATTTTGATGGGTTTTTCAAATCTTTCGGGATTTTTATTACAATCAGCTATCAACTCATGTTTTTTCGTTTCTCCCATTTGGTTTGAAATTAAAGAGGAAATTCATTGCCTCTTCCGAAACAGCCCTTCCTGTAACTACGTTAAATAAACTTTTTTCGTCTACCGATTTATCGAATGGATTGATGTTATTTTTGAAATTTGAAATTATGTTCTCTAAGGTTTTTCTGTCTTTTGAAATCCTAAAACTTTCGAGTTCATGAACTGTGTCATCGTTTTTAGTTAAATTAATTTCGCCAAGCATAGTTGATATTATTTTTGTTCGCAGACTATGACTTAAAGCCTAACAGTGGCGCACATAAATGGAGTGTGTGAAATGGCTTATACTATTTAAAGAACTTGCAGCATCTGCATTTATCGTCTGCTCAAGTGTAAAATCACCAGGTCTCCTTCAAAAATTAGATTTAGTTCTTTTTACACCAAAAGCTTGGAGAAAGCTTGATGATTATAAAGCTTTGCTTATCAATATCAGTTCGAACTTTATTAAATGTATTTTATATGGTATGTACCCACTCGTGATTAAAACTTTTAAAGAGAACTTTGAGAGGATTAACTTCATGTTGACCTTGATGTTGATCAAACGTTATAGTCTTTGCTAAAAAACACATTTCTTATGTTTTTGGTAAATTAATGAGCATCACCGGGTGTTTTTAACAGTGCGATGAATGTATGCTTATATTTTTATATAAAAAATAGTCTTTTATTTACTTCAATAGATAAAGTAATGTTTTTGGTTAGAGTTTTAAGGAAAACTGCAGTAAATCTTTTTTTGACATACATATATAGAGTTTTTATAAATGTAAAACTATTTTATTAATTTTCTACATTCTCTGAGCTTTCATTTGATATAAAATACAATAACATTCGATGAACAAAGCCAGACAAATAATTAAGTTATAAGGCATTACATATTTGGTGGATTTTTTTTTATAACGGGGCTGCCGAGGGGTTCGGCCCAGTTAAGACATGGCAACCCTATATATTCATAATCAGTAGACTCAGACCTTTCATTTGATACCAAATTTAACCATTAACTGGATGGGCTAAGTCATGGTCGAAAAATACGCACCTTGAAATAGGGCTGCCAAGCGCTTCGGCCCACTTTTAGTTAGGCAACCCTATATATTTCGATCTATCTCGTCGAGCTCTATTGTTTGCCACTAGTTTCAGCCATTAACTGGATGGGCTAAGTCTTGGTGAAAAAAACGCACCGGAAGTGCCCCGGTTTAGACGTCTTCGGCCCAAAATCTGATAGGCAACCCTGGTGCATTATTTTTCTCTAGAGTATCTCTATTTAGTAAGAGGTATTAGATCCATTGAGAGGATGAGCTAAGTGATCTGACGGTCGCCTCTCCGCCTATTAGAACAAGACTGGCCTTGACAATTCGTACAAGCCAGAGAACAAAACAGCCCAACTTTTTTGCAACCACATTTAGCATTGCATTATTTTTTACAGTTACAAAAGATAGTGTTGAGCAATTTTTCCGGCGAAGGTTGAAGCAAAGTCTGAATTGGTTCTAATATATTATCGACCAACTTCCAACCCCAATCTGTTGGGTTTAGTTGATAACCAAGCCACACATGAACTTGGTAGTATACCCGAAGAAGATGTTGATGAGCAGAGACTGAGGTTGGAGGAAGACAAGCTAATTGTACTTGTTTCTTATTTCGAGTATTTTTGACAAAAGATGCATATCGAAACTTGTCTAAGCAGGTAGTTTTTTTAGGAGCTCTGTACATACGAAGAAGAAAGTGAATTCCGTGGTAATAACTTCTTCTGGAGTTGAATTACATTTTTTAATCAGTAGACTCAGACCTTTCATTTGATACCAAATTTAACCATTAACTGGATGGGCTAAGTCATGGTCGAAAAATACGCACCTTGAAATAGGGCTGCCAAGCGCTTCGGCCCACTTTCAAGTAAGTCTTGCTTTTCAAACATTTTGAATACAGTTGTTTTACCCCTCCTGTAAAATGCAGATGTCGTATCACAGCCAGTTATGGCGTGTAAAAATAGTATGTGATTTCGACACTTTGCAAAAGTCGACAAACTTTTTGATGAATAAAACTCTGATTGATTTTGAGATTTTCCTGGTTTTAAGAAGAAAATAGTTTTTTCAGCTGGACTTCGAGCAGTGAGTATTGAGTATTTAGACAAAACAGGTATACGACCGTAGCCACGCACACAACTAAACAGAGAGACAGATGTTGCCTCAAGGTTACACTATTGTATGTATTAAGGGATCGAGTTTCATTATACCTGATATTCTCAGAATAATACTCATGAGTATTTTATATTTTAAATGTAACTTAAAATCACCGACAGAAACATATTCTTACTTACATTATAGCTACAGAAAGTATATGGGTGAGGTACTTAGGCATATTATGACGCTCGCAATTTTTTGCATCGTTATATCTCAGAAGCGGTGGCTTTTAGGGAACAAATTATTGATACCTTTTTTATAGGAAATTCCTTGATCTACAAATTATGTCTGGGGTAATTTTGCGATAAAACTTACCGTTTTCAAGAAAATCGCGAAAAACTCATTTTTTGGACCTTATTACCCCGCTAAAATTTTTTCCTTACATGGGATCGGTTGGGACTTTTAAGACAATGTTTATAATTATAATTTAAACAATTTTAAGAATTTTCAGCTTCCCCTGAATTTGTCGTGGGTTTACTGATTTTTTGGTCTAATTTGACCGGACTATAGCAGCACGGGGATGAGAAGGATCTTATACAGCGACACTTTGGTCCCTCGAGAGAGGACTTTACCACTCAATTGCTTTCTTAGTCCAAAGAAACTGCGGTTAGCAAGCGTTTGATCTCAGCGCTGGAGTTGTTTTCTGCATTTACAGCGGAGCCTAGGTAGACGAAGTCCTTGACTACCTCAAAGTTACGTCTGTCGATAGTGACGTTTTGACTAAGACATCGGTGTTGCGGTGTTGTATGTCCTTTCTTTTGCACTTTGTTTTGCCCTCATTAACCGTTAAACCCATGTTTGCCGCCTCTGCTTCAATACTCACAAAAGCCCCATTGACATCACGCTGAGTTTTTCTGATCATATCAATGTCATCAGCATATGCTAGTAATTGGACAGACTTTTGAAAGATAGTGGCTTTAGTGTTGACGTGTGAGCTCTGCACTATTCTTTCAAGTACGATGTTAAAAAAATCGCATGACAGCGCATCACCTTGTCTAAAACCCATTTTTGACATCGAAAGGTTCTGTTAAGTTGTTTCCAACCTTTATGGACCACCGTGAATTCTCCATGGTCATCCTGTTGGCAGGGATGCCAAAACTAGTCATGGCTCTATACAGCTCGTCCCTGTAGATGCTGTCATATGCGGCCTTGAAATTGATGAAAAGATGGTGGGTGTCGATTTGGTGTTCTTGAGTTTTTTCCAGGATCTGCCGTAATGTGAATATTTGATCAACTGTGGGCTTTCCTGGTCTAAGACCACACTGATAAGGACCTATCAGGTTGTTGACGATGGGCTTTAGACGTTCACATATTGCGGCAGAGAAGATTTTATAGGCGCATCCAAATAAGCGCTGTTGGTTTTCGTGGTAGCAGTCACCATCGGACCATCGTATTTCCTGGATGGCGGTGATGTCAGCATTTTAGCAGTCTAGAGCCTCCGCAAATTCTTCAGCTGCACGTGGTCTGTTAAAGGACCTAACATTCCACGTGCATATCCGAAGTTCGTTGTCCTTAATTCGTTTGCTTAGGTTGTCAACAGTAAATCCGTCCGTATCCGAGGCTTGTTGGTGCTTCGCAACTATGATGTTTTAACGTGACCAGGAAGTCACCCCGACGACACAACCCCCAACCTGGATGGCCAGATCCTTAGTATAACTCCAAGGACGGGGAGTTGGATAAAAACCGCTCCTTATCTCCTTATGGGCCAATGGAGCCGAATAAGTCGCAAAAGCCCTATAAGGTGTTCACTTTGTAGTTCAACCTTACTGGAACTGTAAATGCCACAGTTGATTCCATCTCGGGAATTCCTCCGCTGTCGTCTGGATAAGGAGAGGTGCTTTAGTGGAAACAACTCTCCCCCTCTCTCGTTTGCTTCCCCAAACAACATTCCACTGGGGTTGGAACCCAATCTCCAGTTGAGGTACTAGGTAACCGATGTTCACCACGGGGAGGTTAGAGTAGGAGTTGATAGACAGAGGTGGGTTTTGAGAAAAACCTGTGGACGGTTGTGTCCTCTTGAATGCACATGTCTACCATTTGACCATTTCTCAAAATATTGGTATCACTATGTATAGTAAAAAAAATCAATCGAAGCAGCTGGAGTTATTGGTTACAGAGAAATTGATATAATAAAAAACCCCAGAACCAATTTGTTTCAAAGTCTTTTCAGATCTTAATATTATAGCCTGTAAGACTTAATTTTTTAAACTCAATATCTTCAACAATTTTTGAGATGAATATAGGATATTTAAGATATCCTTCCATTTTGATTTATTCTCATTTTAATTTGTACCGAAAAGTTCGTATACTTTTTAATATTCAACCTAAGTAACATTCCAATTAAGTCTTATTACAGTGAAAACAAAGTTAACCAAAGTTAAACTAGAAATCTGTTATATTCCCCTTTATTATTCACCTTAAATATTCATACCATACCGAAATTATTTGATTGGTTATAAAAATACGAAATCAAAAAACTCGCAAAGGCGACATCATTTTAATAGTGTAATAAAGTAGATAGATATTTTGGATCGCCATCTCAAAACTGTTGCATTCAAGGCTCTAACTATCTATTAAACTAAATAATACAATGGAATACGATTGTTTATGGTTAACAATATTAATTACATCTATAGATAACCTTGTTAGTTGCTAACCACATCAACAAGTATTATGAGGGTGCCGTAAAGAGACTCTTGTTGTTTAAGAAAAGCAGTAACATCCCAAAGTAATTATCCATCAAATATTTGAATAAGGTTTGATAGCTCATTTAATTATTTAAAAATTTAAATAAAATTTAGTAAAAATATAAATAAAACCAGTAAAACAGTAAAACAACAAAACAAAAATTATTTCCTAAAACCATTTGGCCTGCAATTAATTTACATACTTCATTCATCCAGGCAGCAAAATCAAAAACAGTGCACTTCATTCAAAAACCATATGCTCAGAGTGTTGTGGTGAATCAGTAAGAGAACGAGAGTGCAGCTTGACAACAGCAATGACGTCACCGACAACTTGCAAATGAACTGATTTTCCCATCAAGGTCTTTGTCCTTTAAAACTGTGCAATGATGCCGATGTTAAAGGCTGATGGTGATGCTGATGCTGTCCATACAAGGCTTATCAAATACCTTGCGCACATACTACATATACATTTCCAAGTAATTAAGGGACACGCTTTTAAAGTTGAAAAGAAAACCCTTATGATTACCCCTTACCTTCGTATTAAACATTTGCAAGTTGCCAGCAGTGCACAACACTTTCGCCACATTACAGAAGAAGAGTTATAGGAGGTAAGTTATATCTTTTGTAAATGTCATGCGTCATCTTTAATGAAGTGAAGTATAAGAAGTGGCAACAGCCCGCATCAGTATCAAATGTGTGTGCATCTGAATGAAAATTCATCCTGAATTTTATCACTGACGTCATATCCGCGCGCCTTGCAGCGACCCCGACCTCATCTATTTTCGACGACTTAGCCGGTCGCTGCAAAGGCCTTTGCGGAATATGGATATGTTCTCAACTCTCATGAATCCAAGTGGCCTAGTTTATGTTTCTTTTTTTGTAATTTGTATTTTATGTATGAAGGTACACATTTCTACCGCCCGCTGACGCCGCCGCCGCCACTTCTACCGTCCTTCGCTTCGGGTCGTCTCTCGTTGCCTTCAACACCCGCAGTCGATTCATATAGTAGACTCATATATTTGCAGCTTTCACCCTGTACCGCCCTGTGACTTGTTCTACTGCTGTGCAGCGAAACGCATTTATGTGCAGCAGCGCAGTTTGGATTCTTGAATGAAAATTTTGTTCAAATACTTTCAAGTTTATTAACCGGTGTGCTTCGAGTACATAGGACAAGCAGGGTACTATTTAAAAGTACATAATACAGGAATATAGTTTTACATAGAGATACGGTATGTGAGGGGGAATACTTATTTATATACATATTTACCTATATTCAATGGTGGACTTGTTTTTTTTTTATTTTGCCCTATTACCAGCGATATAGTACCGAATGTAGAGCATCAATGACGCAAGACAATACATACCGCTTTTGAAACATCGTCATCCCGCACGGAATTGTTTTCAATTTATATCAAAATATAAGTAGATACCTTATGTTCAATATGACTAAGAATTCTATCAATTTTGAATGAGATTCTTTAAGATAAATTTTGTTTATTTATTTAAGATTAATGAATAGTTGTTATTACAAAATAGAAGCACAATCTTCTATTTTTACTAAATACACTTTTTTTTTAGGTGGCGCAACAGTCCTTCGGGGGCCTAGTGACTTACAACTCTCAGCCATTCCTGTGGGTGCGAGTATTGTTGTCAGGGATGGATGTTCTAAAATACTAATGCAAACTATTTAACCAATAATAGAAAAAAAATTATTTAAACTCTATAAGATCATTTAAAAGACATAGTTTCACAATACGTTAATAGCACTTATCAGACCTCATAACTCCATATCGATTATGATGTTTGAAATCCCTTTTCAAGAAAATGTTCTTCAATACAATTCTATTTTGTTGCATAGTTTGGCATTTAAAAAAAAAGAATACGAACTCCATAAGTTCCAATGTTCGAAATTTATTAGATGACATTGATCTCTCGTTTTTTGGTGCAATTTTTAAGTTCCAAGGTGTGATTTTGAATGCGACAGTTAAATTCTTAAAGCTGTAGCAATCGCTGATCCAGGAGGGGGAGTTGTAGGGGTCATGACTCCCCCTAGGAGATAATTTGTATGTTTTTTTTTTCGTAGGAATTCCCTTCAATTCAAAATTAATCGTATTGCGTTAATGAATATGACCACCATTATATTTTGAGTTATATATTTATTGTATAGGAAAACAAAATTTGTGTTTTACTTCCTTAAACTTTGTTGATAAAAATACTACTTTTAACTGAAGTGTGGGCCAAGAAAATAATATGAATCGGATATTCAGCCCTATTCCAAAAGCAAAGCACAAATTCATCAACTTTTGACCAATAGTCCAACGGGGGGGGGGGGTCATATGAACCATAAAGCTTATACAGTCAAGTTATATAAGTAAAGATTTCATTTAAAGATTTGTAAGTAATTTAACGCCATTCACCAAAAAGCGGTTTGCTGTCAAAAAGAACTCAAATTTTTGTTTTCACTCAAATTAGAAAAAAAAGAAAACTTTAGTCATGTTTTAAATTACATATTTTCTTAAAATTTGTTTCTAAGAAAAAGAGAAAATATTCAGGTTCCTTAGAAGAAACCTTGATTAAGAATTCATCAATTTAAAAATATGTGATTTTTTTACTTTCTCTAATTTGTGTGTTCTTGATATGGCATCTATCTACAAGAAAAACATATTTTAATATTTCTCCAGAAGAGTATCCCTTATAAAACCTTCATTCTTTTAAGGTTACTTAAGAACTAATAGACTGCTTTCAAGATCTTTTCAATGATCAAATTGATGATGATTTTTGTTAACCAAAAATTTCATTATTTTTTTATTTCAAAAAAATATTAATTTTATTTACAAAACTCGATAACGAACATTAAATTTAAAACTTATATCTTGAGCACTTTATTAAGTGCTTATCAACAAAATTTAAAACGATTTTCGAAAAAATAAGTTACATTTTTAAATGTTAAAAATTAGGAAATATTTTTAAACAGAATTTTTGGAAGATATTAGCATGTTCTATCGATCCAGTCACACATTTTATTTCTTTCAAAATTGTTTTTCTGTTGAATACAAAAAGATCTTAAAAAATTACATAAATCTATTTTTGAAGTGAATTCGCTTTGGATGCTCTAGAACTGAGGTTTAAACACAAATTTCAATAATATAAATGCCCCAAAAACGAAAAAGTTACACTTTTGTTAAACTAATGGCTTATTGAAAAACATAATAAACATTTCATATTTATTAATATAAAAGCTTTGAATCTCTTGAAATTTGAAGTGAAAAGAGATTCTGAAACGTGTAATTTGTGAGTGCCACACAAACGATTCTTCCCAACTTATTTTTTTACTTTAATTTGTTTTAATTTAATTTTTTAGAGAAATTATGTACTTTAATGCACCTTTATCCTCAAATTCAAGAACCAAGCGTTTTTTTCTCTACAATTTTTAAGTTTTGTTGACTCCTTTAAGCTTAAAATACGAGTAAGCAGACTGATAGCGATAGTTATAAGACCGAAAATTGAACCCGAAAAAACTCTACGTCAAAAAAAGCCCGAGTATCTCTTGAATTTTATTGTAGCGTTCTTCGCATTAAGAGAAATGAGTATATTTTATTTTTCGAAAAAAGCTACGTTTGAAAACGATGTCTGCGTGAAACTATTGTGTTTTAGCTCTTAAAACTGTTGGAATCTTGGAATTCTTTCATATGTAGGGAGTCATCCAAATTTTAAAAAAATATACCATACCTTGCCGGGCAACATTGTTCTAAAATAATTTGTTTGGATCCACCCTTGAGTTTTAGGAATTAAAATGGCTTTAGATTAAGTTAAAAAAGATGTCCTATACTAAGATTTGAATTAAACATCATTTGCTTAATAATGTTTTAAAAAGTTGATACAAACAATTTTGGTAACTGAAATGAAACAATACTTTTTTTTTTTTAAATAAATTAGAGACGTTTTATGTTAGCTTAGGTTATAGTGGCTGTCCTCCTAAGCTCATTGGAACCAGCTAGAGTCCCTACTACTACTTAAGTTCACATCATTGACAAAATCTGAATACCTACTCAATATTGAGTTTATAACTTTTGTTACTGCTGACTGAAAGTTAAAACCAATTAAAACTCTAGAAGATAAAATGTTTGACTGTTAACAGTCGAATTGTTTGTTCCTGAACACCGATTATTTTTAACAAATATGATTTAAAATCATGAAATCATGAAAATCATGAAAAATAAAAATTTTATTATAACACCGATTATTTTTAACAAATATGATTTAAAATCATGAAATCATGAAAATCATGAAAAATAAAAATTTTATTTTTCATGATTTTAAATCATATTTGTTAAAAATAATCGGTGTTCAGGAACAAACAATTCGACTGTTAACAGTCAAACATTTTATCTTCTAAAGTCCCTTAGCAAGGAAATAAAAACAGCTACAATTTATCTTCTCTGAAGACTTGTAGCAACCATATAATTCACAGTAGCTCTATGCAGCTCATATTATATGGAATCTCGATTTATTCGAGAAAATATGAGTCAAGACAAAGTGCAATGGTCATCTTCTGATGAGCCCAACCTTTGCACCGGGGCGAAACGCATTTTTGAACACTATGCTGGTTTATTTTTATTTTTAATTTCATTTTATGATTTTAAAAATAAAAATTTTATTTTTTATGATTTTAAATCATATTTGTTAAAAATAACAATAAAAACTCAATTATCAATCGGCTTTTGAAGTTAAACTTTTATAGAAATTTGTATAATTATTCAAATTTCAATAAGTGTGAATAATTTAAGTGGTATCGGTGGGGTACGTGGAACTTTTTTTTTTAAAGAATTGGAAGACTTTTGTTAATTGCATTGTTTGAATTAGGAATTTAAAACTATTTTTGTGGTATATAGAGTTATGAAGTAATACCTCAAAAGACCGCTTGAAAACATATTAGATACATATTAATTTTAAAACCCATTAAGAATCTCAACTATTGATTGTTAGTAATTTTTTAATGTTGAAATTGATTAATTTCAATTATTTAAGTCACTTTTAGTTCATAATTACATACATGCAAAAATGGACATTGTTGGAATTTGGTTTAATTTGCAAGGAAATGAAGAAAAATAATGGAGCTTAGTGAGAAAAGCTTTGTACACATGTATATATAAGGTAGAATATTTGAACGTATTCTTATTGAAAAATAAATCCTTTTTTCAGTTTTGTTAATTATTAACGTCTTTCTAAAGACGGGTTTATGTTCTTACTTAAACCAATATCATCCGACATGACTACTCGCAGAAGACAAAATGTTGTTCCGATTATCATTAAGTTATCAGCAGAATTAAAGTTTTTGGCAAAAGAAGACGCCAAAACCAAATCAGTTGTGACAAGATGGCTGGACTTGCACAGCAAACCATGTCAAAAACACTTGCCGAAGGTTTGACTTCAATCGAAAGAGTTATGTGCCCGCTGAAGATGAATTTAAAATTGAATGAAGGAGAGAAACGAACGTCCAAACGCTATTTTTGGCAAAAATCACGAATTCCCGGTGTAATTGGGCTGGTTAATGGAACTCGTACTCAACTGATTCGCCTGGCCTTGAGTGAGCATCTCTTCGCTGCAAACACATGTGATGTAGAATGATTTTTGATTTTGACTTGTTTTAAATTCTACTTTCGAGTTACGTAGTTCCTCGTTTATTCGAAAGTTCATAAGAATATAGTTGGCATTACTAGAATCTATTTGATTCTCGTTCGTTCGAAAGTAGTCAAATAGACACATAGTACCAATTTTTCAAATTCCAGAAATTTCATTGTAAAATCAAGTTAAATAGTAGGGCCCCAGTACTTATAAACTTTCAATTGATAGCTGATACTCGCAATGTTAATTTATTAACCAACTCGTCTATTTTCAGCTCGTTTACATTAAAGTTTTTATTCAGTAGTTCAGTTTAAAATTCATCACGGTAACAAGTCACAATACTGAAATTATCTAAAAACATCTTCTGGCCTAGTAACACATAATTCATAACTATTTTTAGACACGCGTTTGGGAAAACTTAGTTATAAAACATTGTGAAAAAATAAACTTGTGAGTTATTAAAAAAATACCATATATTTTAAATCAAGATGTCGGTGTTTTATTGGCGCCAGTAGCAATCAAACTCTAATTTCCAATATAAAATATTGGACAATTTTTTCAGACACAAAAAAAAAAAATATTATTCAACTAAAATTATTTTTTTAGTGTAGCATTACATGAGCTAAAAAGTGTACGTATAACTTTTTACAACACAACACATATTCTTCGAGTAATTTGTAATAAAAAAGTATACCTTAACAATTTCACCCCATCTTAAATTGTTTTCTCTGGTCCGAAATGAGGTGGCAATACAATTCAGGAAACTAATAAACTCTAAGTACCTACTCGGTCTGTATATCACAAAACAACTCTAATGTGGAATGATCACATATTGCATACTGCCAAAACTACTACTAGGTGCTTGGGATTTCTTCAATTGTTCAAGAAATTTGTTATCCCTTTTGATCGTTCGTCCAAAACTTAAATATAACTTGAACATTTGGATAGTTGTCCTTAAAAAAGTTTAAGTACTCTAGATAAAATAAAAACAACAACTTTGGAAATTGTAGGGGACCAGCGGACCCGACAGACTTCGTCCTGTCGAAAGGATTTGTAAAATGGCAGTTTTTGTTCCTACGTATTTTATAGTCGTGGCTAAACATTCTCCTGAACAGAATCGCCACACTGGTGGTAGGGCGTTGTGAATAAAAAACAATTAAATGAAACATATATAAGGATTTAAAAGTAAGTAATCGCTTTATTGTTAATCATGTGAATCATAATTTATCAATCAGTTTTATTATCATTATAGTGCTTTGTGATATACGATGTTTTTTGTTTGATTACTTGGCCCATAGGCAAATAAATCTGATGGTTTTCCAACACGGGAACAGGCAACATACAATTCACCATGTGAGAAACCTAGGTTTTCTATATTATTACCACAAACACATAATGATTGTCCCTGGGACTTGTTTATGGTCATAGGAAAAGCAAGCGTCATTTAAACTCAAATAGCACATCAGTGGGAATCATAAGGATGAGCGGTATAAGAACAACCTCTTCTTTATACTTTCCTTTGAGTATAGTGGCTTCTATCACGATGTTTAGTAATTTTTTTATCACTAACCGTTTGTTGATTTTTTGCAACATTAAAACTATTGATCCAACCTTTAATTGAAGATTGTGAGGTGGCAATCCTTTAAAATCCAGCGAGTTTAAAAATTCCGGTGGATAGTTGACTACATCATCCGAATCAACTGATTTATAAATCCTCGATTCGCCTGTAATTTTTTCTTGAATTTTGAATTTCAATTCATTTACATCAATGGTTTTTGCAGCCAATATAGCTCGTTTGCTCAACCAATCATGGTTTCCATAATTTTGAGAAACATCTGGAAACACCTTCTAAATAAGTTCGTCTTTTTCTTGCGTTAACTGACAAAAACTTTGAGGAAAGTTGATGCAGCCAGTCAACATGTCTATAGGAAATTTTCCATTACCAATGTCAATGAGTTGTTTAGAGAATATGTTTCCAAGATTTTGCAACTCGACATGCATATTCTTGCTTTAATGAAGCACTTTGACATGTTTTCACAAATTGGAGGACTTTAGACATTGATCGTGGAATCACTGGCAATTTTTGACGAAAATCTTCTGCTGATAAAATCATTGCACCACGAAATATGATATTATTGCTTCGTAGATTTTTAAAGGTTCTGTCTAAAGCTTCCAATGATTTCTTATGTCCCATTGTACATTCATCACAAACAATCAATTTACATATGTTTTGTATCAGTTCGGGTTCTTCTACCTTAATTGCTTCGTCTCATAGGAGGCATGTCAAATATAAATTATTTCGGCACTAAACACTAACTAAACAAACACTAACACTCTGCACAAAACCCGATAAATGGACTGGTTTCAGTCGTTTATCAGTTGACAAAAGCTAACTCAGTTGAGAAGGTAACAAAAAATAAAAGAAAAACTACAGCAAATCGACATCAACACTTTGTTCTTCTTTTTTTAAATTTGATATGACTTTAAGTCAAATTCTTTAAGCCGACTACGTTTAGGTTAGAAAACATTTGTATGGGAAAAAGAAAAGGGCTGTTTTTATGGGTTTTTCCGGCAGTTATTGGAATTTTTCTCGCAGTAAAAACCATCCTTGAACTTAAACAAACATTTAAAAAAAAAATTGGCCAAATTGGTCCAGGCGTTGTTGAGTTATGCGATTTAATTTTATATATAAGAAGAAAGAGCTATAAATGAAACACTTACTTCGCTTGAACACCCTCGCAATCTCTTATGCCCTTAGGTGTTTTAATGATATTTTTTTCAAACAGTGTTCTGTCGAATTAGTCACTTGCATTCCCCTTCTCGAACAATTCAGGCCTTACACTCACAACTTCAAATATGCTTATTAATTAATTAATACTGACCGAAGTGCAACGGTATATCATCTTGCATTCCCCCTCTCGTACTGTTAGGTATGGAGATTCTTTTTTTAACCACACTTCAAGATTTTGACATTTAAAACTTTATGACTAATTTGCACCGATATATCTGCTTAAATCCTTTAAAACTTTAAAGTTTATTCCTTTAAAACTTAAAACTTTAATCCTTCAAAACTTTAAATATAATTGACTGTAAATTATTCAAACTTTCCAAATTTTCAAAGCTTGTATCTATATTATATGACAATAAGTCTTAATGTCCATAAGCACTTCACGAATAAAATAAATTTGAAACTTTAAATTATTGAAAAAAAGCTACTTAGAATAACTTTTTGAATTTTTTCTTCCAGTAGAGATATAATAATGTTTAAAAAACATTTTTCAAACACAAATTATAGGAAACTGCATACTTTCTCCAACTCTAAATAAAACTCAAAGTTTTTTTAGCAATTTTCTCCATAATTTATTTCTTCTGGAAAAATAGTATTATCTTCGAAAAATAAAGATTGTAAACATAATTTTTAAATTAAAATTATTAACATTCTGAATTAGAAATAAAATACGGAATTTAATTTCATATTTTCAGGTTAATAAACAAAATTTCTTTCATGAACTGTTTACTTACTATACGCACATAATTTTGTATCCATATTTTGAATAAAACATATGTCTACCTTGATTAATGGCAGCAACTTTTGTGCTTTAAGAAAGACGAAATAAAACATTTAATTCCATAAGGTTGTACAAAAATAAGATATAGAAAGGTATCATACAAGTTATCCACTTATATCTTATTATTTTACACACCTATACTAAATTCTACTCCATCCTTCGTTTTTTTAAGCACGTAGATATTCATATACTAGATATGTATATGTATATGATTTATTTAAACTCATATTAAATCATCCACTCTGATCTAAAAATAGAAAAGCGCATATACAAATATGTATGTTCATATGTATGTATATAAAAAGCTCAACCATAACAGCAGAAATGAAAGAAAAAACATACTCAACCAACTCCGAATATACTAAGTATTTGTTACACCACCACGAAATCCCCCACCCAGAGATCCCAGAAATCGACAAAAACACCTCTCAGGCTATACCTACCACCCCAAGCATTATGCGCCTCGAACAGCACGTCCTCGTACTCGTCGTACTCATCGTCGTCGTCGTCGTTGCTGTTGCCATTGCCGTTGTCGTCAGTTGGTAATACTCGTCCCATACCCACCTACCTACCTAACCAACCTTCCCAGTTCACAGATTCACGTCACTAGTTTGGTTTAACGACCTTCCTCGGTGAGGTTGATGAACTTTTGACCTAACTTTTGTATCTCATATAAGGACTTTTTCATTTTAAAGATTCACAAAAGTAGGAAACAATTCTCATCACTTCTCCCACTGAGGACTGAGGGCGCTGCTGTAGCTGTTGCTTTTGCTTTATAGAAGACCACATTTCTATCCATCCCGAGCTTTTTTTATTTTTGTATCTTAAAAATTTAACAGAAAAAAACAAAAAAAGCTCCCCGACTTTGTTTATCTAGTGCCAACGTCATCATTATTCTATGCTGCTGCTGCTGCTGCTCTGGCTCTGGCTCTGCTAGCTACTCTGCTATATTGCTGCTGTGATGATAATAATATTGTTGAGATTCCGATTCCGTAATTCGGGCTGTTCTACCTATGTCGATGTATATTTGGCAAAGACTCGTCAAGGCTATGTCTAAATTTATCCGCACACAATATCTGCCTTTTCTTTTTTGATTCGCAAAATAATTTTTGAAATAAGAGTCTGCCATGACATGAATGAGAATTGAGAAGGATTTCAGTTGGTATACGTATAGAGGCGGGTCATACACATTTTACGAAGCTTGTCATCGAGAATTCTTTGATGAGAGATAAATACTTTTGGCACCAGAAATTAGGTATAAAAGCAAAGAACTTCAAAAAAGACAAGGATATTAATTTTCTTTCTTCATACGAAAAAGTAAAAATTTGTTGACGGAATAAGAAAATACTTGTGAAATATGAATGGTGGAACAGCAACAACAAAATGTATCTATAAATCCACCACACCCGGCCAAAACCAATTTCAGCTCAAAAAATATGAACACCCCTTTTGTCTTTTGTACAGGGCTCCCTTCCTTCGCCCTAAGTCCCAAGTCCGATGAAGATTTTCAATTCAGATTCAGAAAATTGTATCTACGTCATCACCAAGCGAAGAACCGTGAATGGTAGTCTAAAGAAGGACGCGATTGAAACGTCCGAAGACTGAAGGGAGTGGAATATTTGCGTCTGCTTTTGGTAACCCAATTTTCACATCCCCCATACCCCAAAATATATCCCCAACATCGAAAACAATCTGCCACCACCTGTAGTTTCATCTCTTTCCATCTCTTTTGTTCGATGTATATGTATCCTTCTACTGCTGTGTGTCATTTTTTATTTGTCTTCATCCGCACTTTTGCCTGCTAACACACTGACCCAATGCCGATATGACCTACATATACAGGAGGATAAATATACCAACAAACACATACATACATCGCATGTAAAGGACGACATCACAAGGTGATGGCGTAGATATGTATAGTATGTTCAACGGTATTTTCTGCAAAGTTGTTTTGCAGACCAAACATCCAGCAACAGTATGAAGAGTGTTGCCATTGAGAATAATTGTGAAAAGCTTTCAATTCAATAGCAGGCTACAATTCGAAGGATTTGGGACTTTGACTTTAGGTGTTTTTCTGTTTTAGCAAAACAGAAACAAAAAAGAGTTCTGAACAGAGTCCGAGTATGTTGAACATTCTATGAACTTCATCTGAACGCACCTAAATGCTTAGCTGTCACTTTGTGACATTTACTTGTCGTTTTCTTCTACAAAAACAAGAAATAAGATTCAAAACTTAAATTGAAATGGAAAAAGTAATTACAATTAAACATTAATTCAAAGTGGGGCTGAAGATTTTGATACTTGAGTTCAGCATGAACATATTTAACTTAGTTTTTTTATTCCGAGGTAAAGAACGCAGACTTAACAATCGCAGAACACGTCTAAAATACAAAAAACACAATTCAGGCGCTGCTTAAAGGATATTTTTCTTGATAATTTAGGAGATTTTTTTTGCAATCGTAGACTAAGATTGTGTGATTGATTTTGCCATTAACTGTTTTAAACGTTTTAACTAAATTAATGAAGAAAAAAGAGAAAATAAGTGTTACTGCAAGTTTCAACTATTAATTAATAGTTGATAAACAACAGAGTTTATCATTTAAAAAGCTTAACTGATAAAACTTTTCAATAGTGATAATTTTTCAGATCCAGGCTGTTGTTAATATTAAAAAAGTTGTGTATTTTTATAAAATTAGGTTTTACAGGGACAAATTTCAATATTTATCAAGTATCAATTGATATTCCGCACCCACAAGAAGTTTGAACAAGTAATGTCACCATTAGTAATATTTCGAACAATCGGTAAAACTTTTGATAACTCGTCGTAATATGTTATGAGTTATTTCGGCTACGGTCTCATCATGGATTAACAACTTGTTAAAAGAAATAAAATGATTGTCAATCGATGAATATACTCACCGTTAGGTATCGTTTGATCTCAAACAATTAGGATGCATGTAGTCGATTTTGTTGAGATCTGACATCTATTCTTACCAGAAACCGTTGATCAAAAATACTCCATTTACCAAGATGGGAATCTTTCGTACGTTTCATGCTCCAAAACCCGTTTGTTTAAATTGTTGAATTTGTAATTTTGACAATTAGTTCATGAATAGATTAATTATTTAAACTTGCAACTATTTTTCAATTCCATTTTGATTGCCTATGAAAGTTAATTGTTGACGTACAGAAGTGTTTTTAGTGAATTCCCACAGTTTAACGCAAAAAACTATTTTCATTCATTCCTTAAAAATGTTTAGTTACCAAAGTTCAAGTTTACTTATTATTGTTTTAAGGGTATGTTTAGTAAAAGTGCAGCTAATAATGAAAAAAATTAATAAGTTTTACGTAAATGATTTTGTTTTTCTTAATATAATAAATACTTTCATAGATTACATTTTATAAATACAGAACATAAACAATAGTTTTCAGATATACGAGTAAAGCAGAGGTCAGTGTAGACAAATATTTTAAGAAAGCCAATAATATTTTAGGTATGTTCATTAAAGAAGTTTCCGCTTCAGCTAACCTTCATCAACTTTTTAGAAAACAAATTAGCAATAATAGCAGCCAATTATTTCATAGCATATTTAATTGTTAACATTGTAAAATGTCTAGAAATGTTCATATGCTACAAAATTCGTAATTTTGTGCGTAAGCATAGAATATAACATTATTTGGTCAAGAATGCATGCATTTTGACGCGTTCACTGATTTTTTTTCTATTGGGTGTTCGGTTATCCATACTGGAATAAAAAATGTTACTTAAATCTATTTATTGCACCCATTTAGTTGCTATTGTGTGTAACCATATTGCCTATTTCTATTCCTTAAAGATGCTTTATAAAAAGCAACTTATTTTTAAAACATGGTTACCTTAAATTTGTATTTCAAAATCTAACTGCAAACAAAATTCTAACTCTAACGTAGTCCCTCAAAATGAAATTTTCAGGAATATTTCTGCAACAAGCAAAACTAAAATTTGATCTTGCAATTACCGAACTGCTTAAATGATGAAAATACTAATCTAATTGAGGAATCTGAACTAGCTAAAGTTGGCAATGGAACTTCACAAGTATGCTTCTCGTTGCATTGTCTGTACAAAAAAACACGGAGATACCCGCGTATTGTTTCCACCTGAACTAACGTCGTCGCCAAAAAAATGCTCTAAGGAAACTACAGCTGAAAAAATTGAATGTTTTGTTGTTTTACAAAGTATTGAGTTACACTTTTGTCCATTTCCAATTATACTTAACCAGTTGCAGCGCATATTACGTTCGCAAATAATTTAAGCAAACAAAATACAGCACTAATAAATTTGTATGTATTTGGTCAATTTTATTTTATTTAATATACATTTACAACATTTATTTAGACTGTAATTAAAAAGCTGTACAAATCTTCCAATTTAAGATTATGTCAGCACTTCAGATTTTGTTGGTTAGGATTGTTTCGTTTTTAAACGAAGGCCATGAAACATTCAAAATGAAGCATTTAGATGAGTCTGTGGACTTAAATGAAGCATTTTGATTGGCCTGAAGACTAAATGTGAGAAGGTGTTTGATTTTTGCATCATTTCACGCACACTTTCTCACATTTGGTTCCCAGTAGCTTGTAGGCAAACCGAAATGTAAGTCTGAGATTCCCATCTTGTTAAATAGAATATTTTTGCCGTTGATGTTACGGTGTCTCTTTTCTTATTTTCAGTTTTCAACTGACAGGCACTAATAAGTCTTCATGGAATATTTTTATATTTCTTTCTATCGCCTTAATTGACAGCGGTCAATTAAATTTTTTGGGGGTTGTCAACACTGAAATAGAGCTCAGTCAAAAGCACAGTGTTAGCAGCGCTGTAATTATAAATGATATATGTAAATTGTAGAACACTTTTTACTCTAACTTTGCATTGATTTTGGATCAATTACTTGAAAAATGACATATTTTACGCAGTTTGACAAAAATCGATTTGTCGTTTTGGTGGGCCGAAACTATACCGCACAAATTAAAAATGGTATACGGCAACAATTTTATTAACATTTTATGGTTGTACGATTTACTTAATATTACCTAGTTTTTGACCCTTAAAACTTGGGTTTTAAGAAATTTTAAACAAAGCATTTGTTCTTAGTGCCCAATAATATAACAAAAAGTCCTGCACCTAAAAATTAAAATCAATTTTTAAACATCATAACGCACAAATTACTAATTGACTTATTACCTAAAAGATGTCTTGTGTTTCAATATTAGGCATTATAACAAATTTTGTTTATATTTAGAGCACTACGACATTTTGAGCTTTAGATTAGATTAATTCTTTATTATACAAAAAATGGTTTACAAATTTCATTTCTTAAGAATAAGAGCATGGCTTTTCTGCCTTCTGCCTGATGTAACATTTCATTACAATTTTAAACATGGAGTGAACGATACAAAATTAAAGTTGCTAATAATATAGTATAGTATAGTAATAATAAGTATTCTAAATTGGGTTCAATTTTAATATGATTTGAAACATAAAATTTTGACATGATTTGAAACACAAAAGTATTAACAATTTTGAATCCTTTTATAAGCAAGAATTTCACAATTTTTTTTAATTTTAAAGTGATTTGGAACATAAAAAAAATTCAGTTTAATTTTTCGTAAAGTCTGCTTGGAGAAATTTAGCTCTCATCAAAATAGAGTCGGCGGATTTCCTGCAGTATTGGGCAAATGGCAATGAAATGGTTTATATATTTATTTTCTCTTCTCAACAGATTTGGGTAAATCTGCTCGATGAGGCATACATTTTAAGTTAAGAACTTCAACACGTGCTCTAAATATGTAGCTTATAACTTCAGCCGAGTATTCATTACGAAAATAGTTCAATCTTGAAGAAATTTGGTGATTGAGATTCTTATAAGTGCTCCTAGACAATGTTGAATTCGCTCTTGATAGATGTTGGTTATAAATCTTTTCGTCTATTTTCGCAGTAACCTCCGCAAACATACCCTTCCATTCATCAACATTTGACTCCAATAATTATAGATGAGCTGCATGGGAATGAACTAATTCATTCCTCTATAATGGAGAAGAGTTAGTTCGAAAAAATCTTGTCATGATAGACGTGTGAAGACTTGTTCCATTTCATCTCATGACCCTTATCAAATAATCATAGTTGGCTTTTAGATTTCTTATGTACAGAGGCATTATACCAGATTCCACATAGTTAGCATAGTTAGGCGTTGAGTTATAGATAGTCTGAATAATCGTTTCAAGAAATATCTCTGCACCGATTTAAACGTCTCGAGATTTATATAGCCGAAAACGTGGGCACCATAGCACATAGAATTGTTGACCGTTGCATGTAAAACACGGTATATTTTGACGCGAGATCGATATCTTGGTTTGCAAGGAACCTAGTCCACATCATACTCAAGGCTAGTTTTGCTTCATTACTTTTTTGTTTGGCATATTTTGAAAAATTGAAATTGTGTGTAATCCAAACACCCAGGCACTTAAATTATTGCATAACGTCGATATGTTTACATTATTGAGAGACCATTTTTCATCGGGTTGTCTTCTTCTTTGTCGTGCTTCAAAAATCAACACCTTTGTCTTTCTTGTATTGATGACTAAATCCCCATTTCTCTGAAAATGCATTCAGCCTGTTTATTTGTAATTGCAGAGTGTAAGGGTTTTTGGCGAGTGGTACTAAGTCAACAGCATATAACAGAACTTTAATTTGTATATCAGCAAACGATGTCCCTCCTAGGAATATATCACAAATATCATCAACAAACAAAGCAAAAAGTAATGGGCTTAAAATACAGCCCTGTGGAACACCTGCAGTTGTTTCAAACCATTCTGGGAAGTCGGTTCCATCCCATTCAGATGCACTAGATGAAGCAAGAAATTTAGATTACATGGTCAAACATCTACGGGAGATTCCTATCGTTGAAAGCTTGTACAGCAAAGCCTGTCTGTTAACTTTGTTAAATGCTGCCTTGAAATCTACAAAGCAAGCGTATAGTTTTTTCTTTTTATCAATGGATTAGATCCAAGGTTCGGAAGTCCGACCGAAAACCAGCTTGGAACATACTTAAAAGGTTTTTTCTTCGATCCATTTGGTAAGCCTTTCGTATAGAATCGAAGTAACAATCTTCCCAAAGTGCTTAAAATAGGAATTCCTTTATAGTTTTCCGGTAGGGTGGCATTACTGCTCTTGTGAATTGCAAAAATAACTGCTTTGTTTAGGTTGTGTGGCACATAAGAATCGCTGTATAATCTGTTGAGGTATGAAAGAAGGTAATTCTTGGCTATTTTTGTACAATTCTACTGGAATTCCATTTATGCCAAGAGCTTTATTGTTTTTCATCTTATGAAGTGAAGAATTGAGTTCAGACAAATGTATTAGACAATCCAGTTCATCAACTACAATGTTGGGTAAAAATGGCGATCTCAAGGCAACCTAGCCTGAGATCCAATTAGCGCTGTGGTGCGCCGCGCCGTTTTGATAACAACGTTGGGTAAAGCATAAGAAAAAGTATGGTATTAACCTCAGCCGACAAAAGAGGCTTAAAACGTGCTTCTAACGTTTCAGCTCCAAGAGTGTTCACCATATTTTTTATGTTTTATGTTTTATAGCTCAAACGCAAACATTAAACGAAAAAAATTTAAGATCGCCCAAAAATTCGGAACCTCCAGAAAGCGTAACAAATATGTTTGGCTTTATTTCCTTTTCAGAAAGCGAAATAAAGTTAATTTTCAAAGTGCAATAAATCGTTTGCTTGCTCACCAGTATGCACTGTCCAAGCAGGGAAGTTGCAAGGGGCAGAGCCCTTTCATACATACCTCACTGTTTATACGTCTCAAAGCCCAACCATCAAAAATCTTTTGGGCGTTATGACATTTCTAAAATTTGGTGTTACAACATTCAAAGTTAGTTTGGATGATATGACATTTAATATGGGCTTTGTGACGTTTTGTTAGTGATATTTTTAACGTCGTTTCTCTTTTTGGGCCTAATGTCGTGTCATGATTTTTATTATATGTCGTTGGGTATAAGAAATAATCATAATCGTCGTGATGCCCAAAATAAATGTCCCAGAGCGGCCAGAGCCTAACCCATAGCCATAAAACCCAAATTCAAAATTAAAAATTTCTTTGGACAAAATAATAACTAACAATTTAGGCGTTTTTTTATTTTAAATTTATTTGGGAGTTACGATATTCGCTTTGTGTTTTTTGGTGATTCAAATATTCGGGCTTAAAGACATTTTAGGATTTGGGCGTTATGACCACAACATAAACACCATTTTGTAATTTTTCTGCTCTATGGAATTTGTTGGTTTCCAGATTTTAGGTAATTTGACAGTTTTTTAAGTCACTATGACAGTCCTTTTATTTTGACGTTATATTTATTCTGAGGTTAAATGTCATTTTTAAATTAACACACCATATATATTATTCTAAATAAATGTCATAACGCCGAAGGAATACAACAATACAATTTCGTTCACATTTAGCTTGTCATTCCTAACTGATACTTCAAATTAGATACATAAGTATTTAACATTTAAGAATTACTGAAATCAAAATTTAGTTTTCTAAACGAACATTATTTTCTCGATATATTTATAGATTGAGAATAAAATATTTTACCTATTTAAAAATGTGAATATGTCTGCACTTTAAATCTTTTAATTCAAGGTTAAAGAGAACTTGTCGTGTTTGTTTTTCGATTTCTTTTCATTTCATACAAAACTCTTAAATTAACAAAAAAAAAATAATAAAGCTTCTACATCCATGACACACATTCGTCCTTTAACAGCATTTTGCATTCATAATATTTACGAAAGCTTTTCACTCATGTTGCTTCAATGAATATCTACCTTCCTTTCCTTATGACGTCACTCAGCAAAATATCGGTCAAATATATAATCTATATAATGTTTCATTGACAAAATGTACGTCTGCACAGACGAAAAAAAATGTATAATGTCTTTTGAAGCTATAGCTGTAGATACACCTACTATATGCAGATAAAACTTGAAGGTACATGGATACATTATATGGAATATATTGAGGAAGGCATAGAAACATAACACAGGAAAATAAGTTTATGTGTCCTCTCGTGTGACGGTTCTATTTAGATAACTTCCGTTTCATGTGAATTCTAGAGCGACCGATACCGTAGAACAGGCAGAGCAGAAGCACAGCAGCACTATATATGCAGCAGGAGCAAGTCCTTGTAATATTTGTATATATTATATTGCGCCATAGTCAACCTCGGGTTACGCGGTACACAAGTACATCAAACAATTTTCATTCAAAAAGATTTTGATTCTGAAGCTGTGCCGAAGGTCTTACTTCGTCACATTCACAATTCGCATTTATGTTATGTAGGTATCTAGTGTTTTAACGGTTTTTTAAAAATACATTCATTGTATATTTTCGCTCTGCACAAAATGCTCTTCTTATATACATTCTCGTTTTACATGGATTTTGTCGAAAATTTATTTCTGCAAAGGACAACAAACTGGCTGCCTTTCGATTCGAACGAAAGGCACCTCGGATTTGGAAGCAAGCAATGGCGGAACAGTTCAAAGAAGCATTTTGAACCGAGCTAAAGGATAGTGTGGACAAATTAAGTGCTTTTTTGTTAGCGGACGTCGTTTTTTGAAGTCGAAGTCGTCGTGGTATTTTTGAAAGATTAGAAGAATTTATATCGGAGTAATGTGAAGGAATTAATAAAAAGTCGTCGTTGTTTTAAAAAAAGTTCATCTACTCTATAAAATAATTTCAATTAAAGAAAAGCAAGTTTTCAGTTATAAGATTATGAATGTGAATAAGTGCAAGTGAGCCGAACATTAAATTGAAAATTTATGTTTGACTTTCAAATAAAAGTGAATTAAAAAAAATAAACATGCATATTGTGTTTGTATGTATAAGCACAGCTATAGTTCCTCCGGAAATACTCACCATTACCTACTTCAATAAAATTGAACATTCAAGTGCCTTTTAAGTAAGTTGTTGGAGAAAAGTCTATGAGAACATAAAATACAAAAAAGGACATATTAAAAATTATTGATTCACATATTTAGTTGAAAATTTTTGGTGGTTCCAAAATTAATTGAAGTCATTCAAGGTTAAAAAAAAGAATTAAGTATGTTTTGTAGTATTTTTTAAAAATGAATCTAAAAGTTTCGGAATAATATTAAAACAAGGACATTCTTAAAAACCACCCTAATCTGCGAGTTAAAATTATCAAATTGAATTTTCTTCCGAAAAATCATCTTGTGAAGTCTTATAAAATTAATTTGAGTTTAAATTGTAATTTATGAATTTACATTTAATGTAGTATCTACAGTCTTGAATGAAAGGTGGTAGATGTATATATATAAAAGTTGATTTCGATCGATACAATTTAAAATTCTAAGCATTGTACTTGCATATAGAACTTTCTAAGTATAAAGGTATAAAGTTTTTTTTTATAATTTTTTTAATATTAAATTATTGAAAATTATTTCAATGAAGGTATTTTTCTCAAAGGCAAAGTTTCAATTTGTAATAGATTAAATTCATTCAATGGTTAAATATGACCTGCAAAAGTTAAGAAAAACTGCAATTAAGCCCAATTTTAAGCTGAGTAATTCAATATCACGTAAAGGGAAGCTAGCAGAGGTGTTCAGGTGGGAAGGAGGACGAAGGGAAATCAAATTTGTACTCATAACTGAAAGCAAATTTGACTATTCTAGATTCTTCCTCCAAATGGATTCTTACATTTACTTCGAATTTCACGGCCTGCACTGAAGATCTCTCAATTTAAGTTCCAGCTTAAGAAAAAGTGGTTTTAAACATTTTACGTTGTTTGATAAATATGTCGTCAATTTAAGTCAAGTATTATTGAAAGGTTAAAAAGATGAATAAATTATTTAAGTAATTTTTAGGACAGTGAACTTCGTTTCAATACTTTTTACTTTCATCTTCTGCAACACTAAAAAATGGAAAAGTGGAGAAATTCAGGGTATGATTGACACGATTATTTGTTCAGATTTTTAATGTCAATAAAGTGGTTTTCCTGCATCACCAAAACTATTTGCTTATATACTTGCATTAGTTTGAAAAATGATTTGTATATTCTTGACATTTGAACTTTAAAAGTTTACCTTTTCATTATTCAAGGTCAAATAAATTATTTGTACTAAAATTTAAGCAAAATTGAATCAACTTAAATCTGTGGTTTTTCACTTTTTTCTAGAATATTTTATATTATTCAGGGAAAAAAGATATTTCTCCATTATATAACCATTTTTAAAAAATTGTGATTTCAACTTGTATTCTGCATTTTTGTAATTATTAGTTCAAGCAAATGGTTTGATTTTGTTATGTTCATTTTACAGAATGATTTTGTAGAAAGTTCTGGCCAAAACGTTCAAAAGTAAAATTGTTTTGGATTTTATTTTTGTATTTTTACTATTCTAATTTCCTTGGAAAGAACACTGTAAGAAAGATTTTATAAGGTCATGAGTTGTATTGTTTTTTTAATACCATTTTTTTGATAATTGTGTTCATTGCACATATTTATTAAAGTATTCAGAGGTATGTAACATAAAACTTAAAAAATGGTTGTAAAAAATTAAATAAATAAAGTAATTTAAGTTTGAAAGTTAAAGAAAAATTGTTGGTTACTTTCGAAAAATTTGCATTACATTTTTGGATGGAAACAATTTGATCATTTCCCCATTCTGATATTCGATATTCAATTAAATTTTATGATAAACAGCGTTTTCAATTGTATTCAATGACATGACTTTTTATGTTGACGAATATGGCAAATCCGATATCTTACAATATTCTGTTTTTTTTTTTTTTTAATTGCGTGTAATTTTAACTCATTTTTTAATTACGTGACGGTATGGAAATATATTCATACCTTTGTGCAATTTTGTTCAAATTTAGCAAAACAAAATTGAATATAGCAATCTATTACAAAACTATCACAAAACTAGAAAACAAACGTTACCAGTGAAAACTTATGGTGGAAGAATTTAGTCTGTCATATGACATTTGACTTTTAACTAAAAAATAAAAAAAAATAATGTATACCCAACAAAGGTTAAGTTATTTTAATTTTAAATCCACATACATATATGTATCTTATACATACAATGTTTATTTAACCCTGCATTTAAGGACTTTAATATAAATTTATGGTAGTACCTGTGGGGTGATGATGAATGCGTAGGACTATCATGCCAGGGGTATTAGGTTCAATTTCTGCCTGTGCCACTTAATTTTTTTTCAACAAGTACTACCTCTTTCACTCTGCAATACAAATTGTAGGTCCCCTCCTTAATTTAAAAAAAAATTAACTATACAAATCAAATAAATTTAAAATAATAAAGTCGGTATAAGCCTGAGTGAACCAGAAGTGTTCTCTAGTGATTTTTAAATTTATCGAGGTTCACAAACTGTTGATACTTAGTTTTATGGCAAAACTAGCTTAAAAGGGTTTTTGAGTTTCAATTTTTTCACAAATTACATTTATGCACATTCAAAATAGAAAATCGATTTTAACATGATAAAAAAAAAAACTAATTTTGCCGTAAGGCTAGTTAATAAAAAACACAATGGGTGTTACAACCTGTTTAAAATCTACTTTTGGAATTAAATATTACTATTAAACATCCTTTTCAAAGTAAGGTGTCAAGACTAAGTCTAAGAGTAAACCAACATTCAATTTCAAAAAGACTTGTTTCATGACAAATTTATTAGAAAACTCAAATTTAGTCTTTCTTTTATCAATTCCAACAAAAAAATATAAACCAGTAGGGAAGCCATTGATCAAAAATGTTTAATTTTTAAGGTATTCTGAAAATAATTTTTAGTATTTGAACATACAAAGTTAGAAATTCCTGATTTTTGAATACATATTTGTATTGCTTTTCAAAAAAAAGAATACCCATTTGTTTAACTGCTC
The DNA here is from genome assembly GCF_945859685.1 of Eupeodes corollae. NCBI lineage: Eukaryota > Metazoa > Arthropoda > Insecta > Diptera > Syrphidae > Eupeodes > Eupeodes corollae. The sequence continues at coordinate 23,596,203 of NC_079148.1, read as the reverse complement.
TCCAAACACGCATAAAGTATTCGACCCGAAAAACATGTGACTAACTCCCTGATAGATCATTAAATGAGTAGTGTTGTGAATCATTATCATAGAACTTTGCAATTTCACACAAAAAGTCAAAAATTTGAATCTGTCAACTAAAGCGAAACTTTCCATTGGTAGAAAATTGTTTTATATTTTAATACTCTCAAAAGTTTATTCTTTTCTTTATTTTCCATACAATAGGGAAATAATCAAAATGGACTGTTCTTTTCGCCTTCTACTTTAAGAGTGCCAGTCGTTATTTCATTTTTGTTTAAATCAATTACAACGAGCTATCCTATTGCGAGATAGAACGAGAGGTCTTATTGGTGGAATAGTTTAGGTTCTGTTTGACATCTCCAAACGAAAAATAAAAGGACATTTATATTTTACATGAGTCAATTTTCATTATTCAATTATTATGGCATTACAATATGTTATTTTGTTTTATATATTTTATAAGGATTTGAAATTTGTACATAAATGGGCGTGGTCTTAATTAATTATTCTGATAATTTGTATCATATTTTATAACAAAAAATTCTTCTATCCAAATTTTAAAGTGTAAGAAATAGTTTTTAAAAGTCTCTGATTTTTCATTCAAAATAACAAAAAACTCAAAAACAAAACTGCGTGTTAAAATTGAAATTAAACAGTCCATGTATACAATATGTATAGTTTTGATAGCTTAAAGTACGTCAAGTACATAGACTATGAAAGTATAACCTCGCTATAACTTAATAAAATAATTAAGTAACTCTTAAATTGTACACAAAGTTTTTATAATATTTACTTAGCAAACATTTTGTTGGTAACATTCCAATCTTTCTTTACATTACCCGTAGATACTTTATTCTTCAAAACCTGTCAAACTAAGAAATATTAAATAACGTATATGTACACCTTATTCCAGTTAATGCCAATTGATACCTGAGACAAGTAAATTCTGCATATTTTATAAAATTCTTTCAAAATTCTGACTTTAAAAATTCATATTTTGATAAAACTGATGAATAATCAAATCAAGTTCTTTTGGTTCAAAATAATGTTTTTTTTAAAGAAAAGTTTACGTTAAGGTTTTTAGTTTGTAAGTATTTTAAAAATAAATACATTTTTCTAAGCAAACACACAGAATTTTGACATACTGAACTTTGGATGCACACATTTTTGAAATAAGGATACGGATAAGGACACACTAAAATAAAATCAACATTTCCGTAAAAATTTATTTTGAATGCTTCCTTTTTTAAAGAACAAACTTTTGCAAAATTCTGTATTAAAGAAGAGCATATTTTTAACTATTCAGGATTGTGAAAACCTGTTAATTTGATTTGCTCCTGTCAAAATTGTTAAGTACTTTAATGCTTTGTACTTAACATTTGTATAAATATGTTATATGTGTGGTTTTATCTTAATTGTGCAGAATAATTTAAATCGATATCGTCTATAAAATACAACTATTTTAATTTATATTGTATCTTCTATCTCATGTCAAAAAATTATGTTTTATTGATAGCAATATGTTTTTTTTTTTAATTTTATTTTTTAATACGAGTTATTCATCTTCTTTTTTTTAATGTCTTCGTGTTAAACTTCAATTCCATTTTATATCATAAAAATATTAATTTAAATTAAGAGCAAGGGAAAAAATTCTTCATTAAAATAAAATAGAATGTATTTTTGAAATCTTAACTTATACCCTTGAATAAGACCTTCCCGCCCTATACGTTCATCCATGCACAATAAATTACATCAATCCTTCGTTGAATTGAAAAAGAGTTCCCGTTCATAACCTCGACGGTCGAACATTGTTGTCATATACAAATACAGATATACACTAATACATTGGAAAGCATAAACTTATAACAGTTTGTACCTATGTGTGTATATAAAATTCTATTTTTAGAATGAGGGTGAAATATTCTTATCGTGTCATCTATAATTAAACTGGAGGACGTTTACCCACCTGACGTCATAGTTTTGCAATTTCTGTACCACTAACCTAATATTTGGTATATATACATCAGATACACAATACCCAGTCTTCTCCTAGCCTGCGCCAAAAGGATCTCTCGCTACCACCCATTTTTGGCCCAAATGGAAAAGCAAGTACATAACATACAAAACACATTCATATCTATACTTTTATTTTATCGAATATTTTGTACTTCATTTCAATCTTAGAATATGCGCTTAAAGTTTAAGTTTAAACAAAATATAATTCTTAAAAAAATTATAAAATCAGAAAAGAAAATTGAGGAAGAAATTCATCAAAAAAAAGTAAGAAAATCCTAATTCAATGTTGCCAATAATTCTGCATCAATATTTGTGTACTCATTGTTTTTTGAATCTTGCGATACTGTAGAAGGTAGAAGTATCACATAAGAGTACATGGCTCCGCATAGAAATGGAGGAAATATTCATTCATTGAGTGAGGACAACGATGACGTATTTCGGTTCACGTACTCTAACTTGGTACAACACAAAGTAGGTCACGAATCCTTGCACAACGTGTATTGTATATCCTCTGAGAAAACAAAACGTTGGAAAGAGTACTGGCGCTGCTTGCTGGTTCTGGTGCTGGGGCTGGTGCTTGGGCTGGTGCTTGGGCTGGTGCTGGGGCTGGGACTGGGGCTGGGTCTGTTTCTGGGACTAGGTCTGGGGTTGAGGTAGTATGGTATAGAAATATACAACACAAAATCTCACCATTGAGATATATTGTCGATTCGTTGTTGTCGGGTGGGTATTTTGGTTTTTGAAGTTTTTTCGGTAGAAGTTTGTATATTTTGTGGGAAGAAAATTTGATAGCATTGAAAGCTTGCGACAGTAAGTTTTCATTTATTTTTGTATTTTCTGTTTTTGTCTATATTTTATTTGGATTATGCTGCGAAGAATGAGGAAGGTCGAGTTGAGTCAACAATTGTTGTTATTTCGAAGTGTATGTGCTTGTTGCAGCGAATGTTGCAGACACAAAAACCATCATGTTGATAAACTTTACTTCGAATCGTATAGATTGGTCCAAAACGGAAGGAGTGTCGTAGAATTAAAAGTTTATTTTGGTGATGTATATATCTCAATACTTTTGTGATTTGTCCGGTTGAGGGAAAACATTAATAATACGTTAGTAATTGTGAAAATAAAGAAGAATTTCACACTATCAGTTCTGGGAATGAAATGTTTAAAAACACAGAACAGATAGTGACATCAAAGTTTCAATTTTAAGAAAAAAAAGGGGGTTGGGATGCGACCCACACTGATAAATTCTTGTTTGTCGATTTGTCTTGCTTGAAAGTTTTGTAGGTTTTCGGGTTTTGTTAAAAAAGTTTTAGTTGAATTATTCTTACAAATTTTAAAGTTACCAACAATATTGTTTTTATTAAGAAATAGTTTAGTCTGTTTACCAATTTTAGTAGCATTTTTTCTATTTTTAAAAAAGGGATGAATGAAATTATTTTGAGACATATTAAGAACCTAACATCAATTTTTACCAAATTTGTGTGCAATTTTTTGGAGATTTATATTTTTATGAAAAAACGGACTTTTGGATTTTTATAAAAAACAAAAAAAAAACTAATGAATATCGAAAGCAACATTTTGTGTGAAATAAAACAAGTTTGAAGACAATATTTTTAATTTTTAAAAGCTTTTTGAGTAGTAAGTTAATTTTTACCAAGTATTGTTATTTGTATTTTCTAATTTTTAGCAACTTTTATGAATTGTTATGTTTAGATTTTTATTTTTTTGTAAAAAAAACTGTCAATTCGATTTTTCTAAAAAAAATTTAAATGTTGAAACAATATTTCTTCATAGTCTTAAATTTTAGAAAATATATTTGAGTCAAAAATCAATATTTACCAACTATTGTTAAATTTTCTTTTAAGTTTCTTTTTTTGTAAAAGAAAATGTCAATTCGATTTTTCTCAAAATTTTACTGAATGTTGAAAATAATATTTTTTAAAAGATAAAAGTAGTTTCAAGCTAATATCTCAAAGTTTTAAAAAGATATTTGAGTCGAAAATCAGTTTTTACCAACTTTTATTAATTTGTTTGTTCATGTTTTTATTTCGATTTTTCTAAAAAAATTAAGAATTGTCAAAACAATATTTCTTATAAGATCAAATACGTTAAAAGTCATAATCCTAAATTTTTTAATAGATATTTGAGTCGAAATTAAATTTTGACTAACTTTTTGTAAAGTTCTTTTAGGTTTTTATTTTGTATATAATAAAAAACTATCAATTCGTTTTTTCCCACAATTTTACCAGATGTTAAAAACGTTATTTTTCGTTGTACAAAATTGTGTTGGAGATAAAATCATTTTGTATATTCAAAATTTTCGAGGTGACAAATTTTTTTTTCAGTTTTTTTAATTTATAAAAAAAAAATGTAATCGATTTTTTTCAAAAAAAATATATTTGTTTGGTATATTATACAAAAATTTAATTCAGGTCTCCAGAGTTTTTGGTTCGTAAGATATATAGGGTTAAACAAAATGTTCACCTTTTTTTTAAACTACTGTAGTAAAAAGAAACACCCACGCAATTTTCTTGAGAGCCTCTTCTGCATCTGCTTGCCCTATTATCTGTATGACAAAATTTATTTGAAATCGATATCTCTTCTGGTTCTTGAGCTATGGACAACGAAAAAAACGTCGCGAACGTACGGACGTACGAAAGTACGCACACACTCACGCGCAGACATCTTTCTAAAAATCTTTTATTTCAACTCTAGGGATCTCGACAAATACTTTCATGGGAATACAATAACTTTCTATGACAAGTTAATATATTAAAAAAAATACTCCAAAAATTTGTTAACTTCACTGCTAAATCTACAGTAAAGAAGTGATTGGTTATTTACAAGCGTGAAAATCGATCAATTCGGTCTGTGACATTTGACATTTCTGCTAAGTTTAAAAAAATGAAAAAAGTACGAAAAATTGATTAAAAAAATCATATGTAAGTTTTCAAAAACCCCATATGGAAAGTTACCAGGTTTTGGTACTTGAAAATAAATGCAGAGTGTCCCTCAATTCTTTGATAACATTTTAGTGCATAATTCTTGGGAATATTCTAAGTTATAGCTATCATCGGTTTTTATCATCGAAACCAATCATTGGACTTTTTTTTACAGGTTAGTTATAACTTTCATTGAAAAATCACTCAATCATTGGACGCCATTTTCTGATTGGAATCAAGCATTTGAGGTTAGAGTTGATCATTGAAAGTTAAACTGACAGGTGGGAATACGAACGAAATGCAACATTTTCTTTTTGTGGAATCAAATCTCACCTAAGAAATTTTCTATCACATCATGTTTTTAAAATATGCCCCTTTAAGAATGCTAAAAACAACCAAAAACGGGGCTTTGAAACCTAAGTTAAAATTTAAAATATTTCTTAACAATAAATTTGTACTTACAAAAATAATCATGGTTAGTTAAAATTCTTTTTCTTTTAGGTACAATTCAAAGCATTTTATTATCTTACATAGCTCCTGGGAATTCTTATTTGTAATGAGTATTTAATTGAATCTACATGAAATTTCAAGAAAAACTTAAGTTTGATACTTTCATAGTTTTGGAAAATACATTTTGGCTTAATTTTTAGTAATGATTTTGAATCCAAACTCTATAATTTTAACTATGTACTTGCTCATGTTGTAGAAATTTCCGGTTTGGAACATTATATTTAAATTGTTTGAATATATTTCAAAAAGTTGATATAAAAGAATTGTTTAGACAACAGATTCGTTACAAGAACAAAACTTACTTTCAAAACATTTTGCTTTTTTCTGTTTTAAACCATGTTTTTTGCAAGACAGATGAAATATACCAACCAATTTTAAATATTTTAAATACTATATACATATTTAAGGACAGGATTATAGATTTGGAAAACTAGGATTTTATTGAAAGAAAGCTAACTTAAAAAGCCTTTTTTACGTGTTATTTCGAATTTTAAAAAGTTATTTCTCAAAAACCTGACAGGAAACATTAATTTTGAAATTGGACATGAATTAAGGCCACAAAAAACCATTAAAAAAGTGAAATTTGAATGCCAGGAGGAAAACCTTGTTGACCAGTGTGATGATATCCGATGTGAATTCAACTTTCAGCTGCTCATTAAAAACGATTTCGTCATAGAAAAATTTAAAATTAAATTGTGTAATTTTTAGTAGAACAAATCTACAACTGATTAGCTTCATTTTGACAGTAAATATTACAAATTTGACTCCAAAAATCTAAAAACAAAATTTTCAATGTTGAAAACCAATCATAGTTATAATCGGTACCTCAGAAAAAAAAATTGTAGGTATTAAACGGTAATAGGGTTTTCACACCAAGTCCAAAACCCGGTTTTCGCCGAAAACCTACATCGGAAACTCAAGTTTTCCCATACATTTTTGGTAAACTACAAGTTTTATATAAAACCTCTTGAAAACTAGTAGCAAATTCAAAGCCTTCTCGGTAAATTTGTTCAAACACAAGGGTTTGGAAGATACGAGAAAGGCGATAAGTTCATTTGTGAAGGAGAATAAGTGTGAAAAAAAAGACAGCGATGCCAACATCAACATCAAGTAGACAAGTCAGGCAAGTCCTCAAAGGAAGAAGCCAAAGAGATAGTCATGGAGAAATTGCAGCCCATCATAAAAGCTTCAGTGACCGCTCTGGATGAGTGTGATTTTGATACGAATCTGGAACTAGGAATCAACCTTTTCTGCTTCGGCCATAAGGACCTACACGAAACCATTCAGAATCTTGTCAACCCCGCCTATAATTTGCTCGGACGGCCACAATGGCGATTCCGAACGTAGATTTGGCCAGCATAGTCATAAGCTCAGTATTTTGGATTGAATTTGTTGTAAAAAAAGAAGAAAATGTTTAAAATAAAATTAATTTGTATTGCAACAATTTTGTTTGTTGTTGATTCTATGATATATTTCCTATACAATTAGCTTCTCCTTAGTGAATTTTTTGGACCGGTTGAAGTAAACAAAGAGGATAGCTGCAGCAAAGCGAGCTTGTAGTTTTTTTCTTGTTGGTTCATGTCGTGAGCCCATTCCACCCGTCCCCGAGCTAATGTTACGAAAGCCGGTGTTGAATAAATGTAAATGTCAAATGAAAACGTGTTAATGTTCGGTGTGAACGATTTTCGGGTTTTCGAATATTTTATGCCGAAAACCCGGTGTTGGGTTTGGTGTGAAAAAGGCTATAAGGCTCTATCTTCGGTTTAAACATCAGTTTTAATATAAGTATCAATATATATACTTTTCTACAAAAACAGGTCTAAATGAAGTGGTTAACAATAGTGCTTACAGCGTAATTAGCAAGGCTCAATTAAAGTAAGCTTTTACCTAAATTATCAAAAAACGTTTCACTAAATTTACAAATAGGTTGTTACTTACCCAAAAATAATGCCCTAATATGGAGTGAAGTCATGTTTTATATGAACCTAAATTTAACCACTTTTAAAATGTATGGGGACCATAAACTCGTCGCTGGTATTTTTGGTTTATATTGATAACGTTTGGCTGGGGCTGAAACTTGGTAATGAAAAATAAAATTATAGGTTTTTTGACAATCAAAATTATTGTGAGACTTGTTACCTTTGCTTAACGTCGCCACCGGTGCCCTAAGAATCATAATATCTGATATCAAACGATTTCTTTAAGTACCGAATCTTTTCTAAATGTTCAAACTCCTTTTTGGGAAATAATAAAAAAACAGAACTTAGCAAAGTGTTTTTGGGAGGGTTCCTTAAACTATAAACCAATAAGCAAATGGTTAATTGTAAGTTTTTTTAATGCTTTAAAAGGGGGAGTACCTACCTAACTAATAACTCGATGTTTAATTTATTTATAAAAAGTTGCAAGTTGGATGCACCTTGTAACTATTCAACACAATGCTATACGAATTTTTCCATACAATTTCAATACTCATACAAGTAAGCGTATGTGTCTAGTGCCTTACCTACCTAAATCAGATTTAAATTTGATATTGAAGCCCTATGATGTCAAGAATTTAGAGTATATGAATGTGTATTTGAAAAACATATGTATGTAGGGTAGGTACATATTGCACACAACATAATATAAAGCAATAAACATCAAGTGAAGCACTTTTTTAACTTTTTTATATTATGTCGTTGTTGTTTTGTTGTTTGGAAGAATAAATTGTATTATTACCATTGTGTTTGCGCGGTTGCATACGTTCCATCACATTATTACATGACAACCCCTATTAAATTGGATTCCTTTTCTTTGGTACAGTTATTTTGTAGTAGTTTTATTTTTAATTTTTAAAACCTTAAGGGCATTTATTTGCTTCTATATATTTTAAAGTGTTTGTTTATTTTATCATTTTAAACAACCAGACACTAAAGGGTTTTAAAGTTGCAACAACTATTGTATTATCCTTATCACACAAAATCCATTTAAAATCGGGATAATTTTGAAAGAGTCCCTAACATTTTATCTCTTAATCGAAGTAAATGGCCTAAATTATATCAACTACTTTTTTCCTACTTAACTATTGTCGAAAATAGTTCAACTAAACTAAATCTTTTTGTGTCTTTAAATTAATTTTTTGAATAAAGTCAATTTATAAAGAAATAACAAATTCTTACAAACTTTATGGACCAGTTTTTTAATATTAAATTTAAGATACAACATTTGTGTATTTAGTTAAATGTTACAACAGGTGTTCAATTTAATTTACGTAGAGCATATCTAGTGGAATTTACGCAGAACTGCTTCTTTTTATCAATGCTTACTGCATATACTGGGCACCAAATGCAACTAGCATATTCTAACGAAGATCTCACCAATGAGATATAAAGCATTTTTAAAGTATGCGGAAATTCCTTTGAATTTCTTATTAGAAACCCCAGCATTTTATTTGACTTCGAAATCATAATAGTCATAGTGATCATTAAAAGTTAACTTCCTATCGAAAACAACACCTAAATCCTAAAAAACCTAAACCATATGAAGGCTTTTATTACTAACCTTATATTTAAAGTGAAGACATTTGCTTACACTTGGAGATATTGAGATGCAGTTATCATCACACCACTGAAAAATACAATTGATGTCATCTTGCAAAAGATTGCAATCAAGTGGACAATTGATACGTTTGTAAATTTTCAAATCGTCAGCAAATAGTAAACTTTCAGTCCGGAAGCTCGTTTATAAAAAGAACAAACAAAAGTGGTCCGAGCTGGCTTCCTTGTGGAACCCCTAAAACGTTATAAATTCTTTTTGATGTTTTTCATTCAATTTTCACAAACTGTGTACGGACTGTTAAATATTGATTTAACCAATTTAATAATTGAGAATGAAAACCAAGGTGTTCTACCTTTTTTAATATCGCTATAAAACGCCTTTGAAAATTCGGTGTATATGACATCAACTTGCTTACCCCGTTAATTACCTTCTGTACAAAAGTGTGAAAAAAGAGACAAGTTAGCTGTAGTTGATTGATGCACAAACCCGTTTTGATTGTCTAAAATCCCTTGCTCAACATTCTCATAAATCCTTTTTTTGACAATGGCTTCAAACATTTTTGGAATAGTTTGAAGCTTTGAAATCGACCTGTAGTTAAGGACATGCTTCGAGCCTGTTTTATGAATTAGCGTAATGATTGAAGTTTTTTAAGTATCTAAGAACTGACCAAGGCTGAGCGATAAATTAAATAAATTTAAAAGAGGTTAACAACCTTGAATCCACAAAACTGACTTTTTAGTGTGCTTTATGGGTTGATGTGATAGTGGGTCTCTATTTTTTTTTAAATGACGTTGGCCAGAAAGTTATAGTCGATGGTGTCTACTATAGGGCCAAGGTTTTTTGTTTTTCGATCATCAGTGTCACAATACAGCTCCTGTCATAATTAATTTATTGGAGAAAAGTTTGGTATTCGCATAGCTTCTGATTAGAGAACCGTGAATTTGACTAAAAGATCTTGCGATTTGACGTCAATAATTTCTGTTAGAATATTTGAAGACGCTAGACCTCGCCAATAAGTGCGAAATTAATGATCGCTTGGAGGATAACATTCGATGCGTTACTTTCAATATAAGGTCACAAATGTTGGAAAAACCGTTAAAAATTAGGCCTTCAGGTTGGACTACGTCTGATGATGGAAAAATATCTTTCTAATAAAGAATTTTCAATAAATTTAAAAAACCATCTTTATTTTTCATGATATCAAAGTTGTTCTATAGCTCTAAAAATCACTGTTATGAGTAAATACTTCTTTAGTAGGAAAGCTTTGCCTTCCTAACGGTTTCTTGACAAAGTTTCAAAATTAATTTGAATGTATATATTCATTTCATCTAGTTTACTTCCCAAACAAAGTTATTATAATGGGTCCGATTTGTCAAATTGAAATTTTTTACATTTCTCGACGTTTCAAGGTCCCTAGAGTCGAAATAAAAGATTTTTAGGAAGATGTCTGTGCGTTCGTGTGTACGTATGTTCGCGACGTACTTTTCGTCGTCCATAGCTGAAAAATCAGAAGAGATATCGACTTCTTATACATTTTGTTATACTCGTACAGATAATAATGCAAAAAAATGAAAAAAGGGTACTCAAGAAAATTACGTGGGTGGTTTTTTTTACCAAAGCAATTTGAAAAAAGTTAAAAATGTTGGTTATCCCTGAATACCTCAAAAACCAATGACGCTAGAGACTTGAATTAAATTTTATATTATATATTGAAACGTGATACTAAACCAAATTTTCAACATTCGGTACAATTTTGAGAAAAATTGAATTGACAGTTTTTTTTACAAAAAATAAAAACTTAAGAGAAAATTTCATTGAAGTTGGTAAAAATTGATTTTCGACTCAAACTTCTTTTCAAAACTTTGAGATATATGCTTTGAAGTAATTTAACCTTTTAAAAAATATTGTTGTCAACATTCAGTAAAAAATAGTTTTCAAAAATAAAAAATATTGTCTTCAATCTTTTTTTAATTCACAAAATATTGTTTTCGATATTCAGTAGTTTTTTATAAAAATCCAACAGTCCATTTCATCATAAAAAACAAAATCTACAAAAAATTGTACGTAGGTACGCAAATTTGGTAAAAATTGACATTCGGTTCTTGATATCTCTCAAATTAGTTTCATTCATCCAATGGTTAAAAATGTAATAAATGCTAATAAACTGGTAAAAATTTGTTTTCGACTAAAAATCTTTTTAACAAACCTAGATTTTCAAACTTAACTATTTCTTAATATGAAAAATATTGTTGGTAATCTCAAAATTTTGAACAATAATTAAACTGACAACTTTTTTGACCCAACACGAAAACTTACAAACTTTTAAGCAAGACAAATCGACAGACGGGATTGGAAGTTATCAGTGTGGGTCGCATCCCAACCTCTTTTTTATGAAAGTATGAGATTGAATAAATCGGGTTCAAAATTGTCCTTAAACTTAATTTTAAGGTTAGAGTTTTGTAAAAGAATTTGTACCTTAGAAACAAACAACAAGACACAATTTTCCCAGACAAGGAATATTAAAATTGGCCTTGATTTTTGTTTTAATTTAATGTGCAATATTATGCGACCCAATTCACAAAGAATTTCTCTTTTCTTTTCGTTAGTTTATTTTTTTATTTAAGCGCCACAGATTTAAGCGCCCACCATTCGTATCTAAAGGTAAAAAGAAATAATTAATTAAATTAAAGAAATATGCACCCCGTTTCAACAATGTATCATATCTATACCTTAGATGCGAAGAAGTCGCAAAATATTCGATAATTCCAATCAATGAATAATTATAATAATTGAAGGGCTCTGTGATCTGAATCCAAATGGTTTTTAAAAATTTTCAGTTTCAGTCTTCACATATCCTTTAAATAAAATTTGTCATTGATATAGGGGTGAATGTCCTGTTCTATCGTTGAACGACTTTTTGGGGAATTTTTAACATTGCTCAGGAAGGTATGCTCATATACACATATCTTTCCAGACGGGACAAATAAATATATGTTCATGTCAAATGTATAACGACATGTCACACTCTAGATAGTGTGACTTCGAAAATGTCATTATAGAACTCCTGATGATGAAGTACTGCTTGTTATACCATAGTATACTCGTACACCTAAAAGGCATGAGACGCGCGGATGCCATAGAAATGATTTTGAACATCAGAAATGGGGGTATGTTATGGCTGCATTATGCACAAAAGGTAAGCACAGCTGCAGCCGGCACCAGCTTATAAAAAGACAGGTAACCTGGATCGTATTCCAATTGCACTGAAGGCTTCCGCGTTTATGTGCAGTCTAGAAATATATTCTCTCGAGGCAATAATAGCTGTAGGTGCTTTGGGGGGATACATAGATATACAATGATACATATAATAATGTGCTAAAAACCGATTTTTAATTCTTTAACAATTTGCTTTTTTTAATCAAATCATTGAAGGTCTAGTAATGTCAAAATGGGCTGCGTAACTATAGGAATAGGTTTACAAAATTATGCGCTTTTACTGCGAATGATTTAAAAAAGTGCGTGTAAGGGTTTTTTTCTTTTCTAAAACAAAAACGTATTTTGTTTAACTGTTCCTGTTTCCTGTTATGATTTATTTAGGACTGATTTTTAAATCTTCTGTCAATCGTATCGGGTTTATCTGCGTAGACAATCAACTCCACAACACCCCAACATAAAAATATACCAGCGGAGTTAAATCGCGCGATCTTGGCTCAACAAAAGGTGTTTTCAATAAATTGTTTTTTTCATAAAGCGTAAAACGAACGTAATGTTTGCAAACGTTGTTCAGGGGTATTATAAAATTTCAAACCAAATTAAACACGAATCAAGTGACAACTGTCATAAAAATCAACTTCAAAAAAATGATTGTTAGATTGCAAACCATACCATGGCTTTGAAAAGACTAATAATGTTAAAATACCGCGTGAGAATTTCGAAATGAGCGATGGAAAAAGGTGATAACGATGAATATTGTCTTTGTATGTCTGTTCATCGCATTGAGAAGAAAATGTTGAGCCAGTTAAGGCACTTCACATTCGTGAAGTGTAGCTAACAAAAGTATCTTTGCAGTTAGCACTTTGTTACGGATGAAGGTTTTATGGTTGAGTTATTTGAGGATAGAATGCAACTTGGGTATTGGGAAGTAAATCGCTTTTAAGATTAATGAGAGAAAGCTTCGATAGACGGTTTTGTCCCTACGTGGTTCGAAGCCTATTTTTTATAATTTTCGTTTTTGAAAATGAGCGCACTCCAGTGCAATTTTTCACTATAAAAACCAAATACATTTTCAATCCATTTTCGAGGTTCATGAAAATAGCTCTGAAATTTTGATAATTCCAGCAATTGATCTGTTTCATAGTCCTTTTCCTTTTGGTATGAGTCAACCTAAGACACAATTTGAACCAACTCATAACCAAGACTAGGCTTTAAATCATTCGGGTACACTTTCACCAATGCCACTGCTGCAGCGTGCAAATTTTCAGCATCCATCTCCTCGATGTGATTTGGGAATCTAAATCTCGAACGTACAGCATGCAATCTTTCAATAAGAGAAATGAATAGCTGGTCAATCACTGGGATAAAGGCGGATACTTTATATTTTTCCTTCGATGACAGATTTGCGTCTTGTGCTTTCCCGTAATCGAGCGGATTCAACCTCACATTTCTCGTTCTGGTGCCGGTGTTTGATTGTACATATTCATCAGTATGGGATATTTTTTTGGCTGCTTCCTCGTATTTATCCAAATAATTTCGTTTGGATTCCACGAATGATTTCAATGATTCTAGTGCACGCATTGCCAATTCAAGAATCATTTTCGGATCTTGTAACATCTTGTTTGTAGCGTTGAATCGCTCCAAGATATCGTTTAAAACTGTTGTAAACAAAGCGGTTTCGAGACCACTCATCTTTTGCTCCTTATTGGAAGATATGCTGGGTAGAGCTTTTTCGATTTCTGAATAGCCGTTGACTCCTTAGTCAGTTCGTAGCTTAAGCTCCACAAGGCCAACGAGTGTCTCTGAGCTTTTTCAAGACTAAAAACTGGCCGCTTTCTTTCTCCGATAATTTCTCAATCAGAATTAGAGCCGCTCTGTATTGGCTGTAAAAAACGTGTTCAAATTCTGCACGAAATCAAAGAATTAAACAGACGAGGGACAAGGCTTAGCAGCTGCCTTTTCCACTAAATTCAGCGAATGACCACAACAAGGTACAAACGCCGATAAATGATTTTTCTCCAAAATAAGAGCCTGCATCCTCTTGTATTTGCCACTCATGTTTGCAACATTGTCATATGATTTTGATTTTCACTGATTGCCTGATTGAAGTAAACAAATATAGAACAATGATTTCTGTTATTTAAAATTAATATAATTAAATAATCGTGTATGTACAAAGTGCTGTAGGCTGTAGGTAAAGGTAAAAGAGCAAAAAAATGCATATCAAAGAAAAAGATGTTTACTAGTGTTTACTAGTTGGAGTTTGAAACAAAAGTTTTCCGAAGTTTCTATTGTGGGGGCCCCCCGTTTGTGGAGGCCCCGGGACTTCCGGCCCTAATTCGGTCCTGAAAAAAGGAAGATATTTCTTGAACAATGAAAGACAATATCATTCAAATAAAATCTTTTTTCACTATATTTTTCCATGAGCAATTCTCAAATTTCAGGCTGTATGTCCTGGATCATCATTTCACGGATATGCAGCAAAGTACAATTCTGTAGGTGCTATTCGTGACGCATTATGATCACCCCTTCGTGCAATAACACGGTCATTAAACTTTCACGTTTTGCATTTTGTAGTAATTTTTTACAATTTTAATGCGTTCTGAAAGCGTTTATTGTTACATTTTTAATAGTCAAATTTCAAAAGACGACACAATTTAAAAGTGACAGATTTACAAATAGTGGATTACTCAAAATGAAACCTCTTAGTGGAAACCCGTTTATATTTGTATTATTTTTATTTTTTTTAGACTAAAAAATGTTTGCACCGAATTAAAACAAATATCATATAGAACCTGAAATAATATACACTTTCTCATGGACCTGATCCTGCAAGGATTCACAAACAGCACCTTTATCAATAAAACATTTAATTATCGATTAAAATCAAGGCTTGAAAGAAATTTCAATAACTACGAGTTTTCAATTCATGTGAATTTATGACGCTGATGATCTCAGTCAGAAAATATATACTGTGTGGCCTACCCCAACTTATTGATATAAAAAGTGGAACCTACACAAAATCTTGTTAATTTGAGGTAATTAATAATCTTTTATATTAAAACTATACAAACCTTGCTTATAACTACTGTTATACCTAACATTATCACTCATAATGAACATTTTCGTATTCACCCTCCTATACATAGGTTTTCTTTCTATATGATCTGTCTCGAAGAAAAGGGTTCACTTTTGGAAATCTGAGCTCAAAAAAAACAAGAAAAGGTGTGTCTTCGTTAATGTTTTTACGGAGCTTCTCAACCCCCTCGAATATAGCTGTCATATTATATACACTTGTAAAATGCATTGAACACAAAATTATGTTACCTGCTGCCATAAGGAAGCATCAATAAGCCTAAATAGTGTCATTTTAACTAAGGGTAGTTTGGTTATGTTTGGTGTGCGTTGATATTTATGCAGTACATACTTGCATTCTATGTTCTTCTTCACATACATACCTGTGCTGCCCTCTGTCCACCCGCTTACAACACCTACATATTACATACATGCTAAGTGGCTAACAGCACCCATACTAACGTGAAAGCAAAATCGACACATAAATCAGCTATAAAAGTAAGAAGCTACTTGTTAAAATAGTTCACTCAAATATTGTTTGTTTTATTGTAAAGAACTTGTGCTCCGCGTCTTGAGCTTGAAATTGAAATTGAAAGCCTGCTTCAAACTACACTCCCACCGCACTTCAAAACCAAAATAAGGACTAATCATCCATCAGCAGGAAGACAATACCTAATTCGGTGTGATGCATACTCCCCAAAGGATACCATAAGTCAATTTGGATATTTTTGTACAGCCGACACCAATCGCCCACCATCCCTCCGCCACCTCCCTCAAGACTAGAACATATGACAGTGATATTTAGTTTGTGCTTAATTATGGGGGGAAGGCACTGTAATGTACCCACTCTGAAATGCAATGCTTTCTAGTGTGCACGCAGGTGGAAATAAGCAGAAGCCCTACTAAGGTTATACCACCGCGAAGCACCAGCACAAGAAGAAGCCACCTACCTACCAGCTTAAAGTCTTATATATGCCTAAAAGGAGCCACACAACTTCCTACCCTTAAAAGTATGTACATTTAAGAATTGTACACACATCATATAGTATTATTTCCTCACGGTCGAAACAACGCGCGATCTAATTTTAAAATTTCGAATCGACTCGAATCGAAACCAGTCTTAATTATTGTCACGAGAATAGCAGCGTATTCGGTTTTGGACTCTGGCGATGGATGGATGGTAAGTTCAAGAAGCACTTCGTCAGTGGTCAGTTTTTAAATATAATAATTATTAATAATTTAAGATGTCAATATAGCGCACGTTTTATCATTTATTTTGGCTTGAAGAAATTGATTTGGGTCAATTTTAACCATGAGAACCTAAAACACATGCTGCTGTGGGCCAGAAGTTTTGAATAATTTATATAAAAAGAGCTTTGGCGTATAAGGACGAGTTTGTTCTAATTTTTTTTATATTTTCTAATGTGAAGTGAAACCTATACTTGGAGTATACTTAGAGTGTATAAAAGAGGTTCTTATTGCAGCTGCTGGCCACTGCACAAGATTAGATTATGACTCTTGTGCGTGTGACAGCGGCTATTGTGAGATACCAAATTCAACCGAACTATAAAATTGTGATATAATATTTTTGAGAATTTTTAAATTTACATACATTTGTAATTTTATTCATTTCTTTTCAGGATAAATCTTACAGAATTAAATATTGACCCTATCGGCACTGAATAGGGTTAGTTTTGAGTAAGGACTTGGCTTAAAATGGTGGCATAAACTTTTATAGTGCTTCGTTAATTAGATTCGAATGAAATTAAAATCAAACGAGCCACAATCGTCTAATTTTAAAGATTAGTACAGCAAATTGCAGCTTTTCGGACTGATTTGACTGGCTATTAAGAGGTTCGCTGTCTTAAACTAAAAAGAGTCTGCAAAACTCATCGATAACAAATTGCTAGCTCAATTGTTCATATCTCAAAGGCTGAAAAGAGTATTGGAAAACAAAACAAAACATTTGAAAACTACCCTGTTTTTAATTAGGTGCTCATTAAGATTTTCAAAAAACTTTGGGATGAGAATTTTATTAAATTTAAACGGTTAAAAAGAAAATTAAATAAATTCTTAAATTTTCTTTACATTTTCAGCATTTATTCTTCTTGAGTTCGGTTCCAACATAACATGCACCACTGTTACTTTTTATCCATCTTATAAGTAATTACACTACTGTATAATAAATGAACCCATAAAAGTGACTTTTAGATATAGGAGTCGAATTCTGAAAAGAAAATTGATTTATAGATTATTCGTTCAAAATATTTTTTTGAATTTTATTAGTGTCTAACAAAAAAATAAATGCTTATAAACATTCTATATTATTTGAAGTAAGTATTTTGAATTTTTCTAGGAAAAGCATATTGAGCCCAACAGTCGACTAAAAATCGATGATAGTTTAAAAAACGCGTAAGTATAAAAAGTGTTATGTAAGTACAATTTTATTATTAATATTTTTAAAATGTATGTTTTTTTTTATAAATAAAAAAACTGGAAAAAAAATTGTCAACTCGAAAATTTTACGAATACAAAATGATTTAATCTCCAAAAAAATTTTGGACACTGAAAAATAAAGTTTTTAACATCTGGTAAAATTTTGAAAAAAATCGAATTGACAATTTTTCTTATAAAAATTAAAAACCTAAAAAAACATTCCTCAAAGTTGGTAAAAATTGAATTTCGACTCAAATATCTTTTCAAGAATTTGAGATTTTGGCTTTCAACTAATTTTAACTTATAAGAAATACTGTTCTCAATTTTCGGAAAAATTTTGAGAAAAAATCGAATTGACAGTTTTTTTACATACAAATAAAAACACAAACAAAAAAAAACTATACTTGAAATTGGTAAAAATTTAGTTACAACTCAAAAATCTTTTAAAAATTAAAAATATTGTCTTCAAATTCTTTTTATTTCACAGAAAATATTCTTTTCGATATTCAGTAGTTTTTTTATAACAGTCCGTCTTTTTATAAAAAAAAAATAGTACGTAAATTTCGTAAAAATTGATGTTCGTTTCTCGATATCTCTCAAATTAATTTCATTCATCCAATTTGTATTTGTTTATAAAAGAAATGCTACTAAAATTGGTAAGAACTGGTTTTCGACTAAAAATCTATTTAACAAAACTAGATTTTGAAATTAAACTATTTTATTATATGAAAAACATTGTAATTAATTTAAATTCTTTAAGAATAATTCAACTGACAACTTTTTTAACCCAACTCGAAAACCTATAAACTTTTAAGCAAGACAAATTGACAGACGGGATGGGAAGTTATCAGTGTGGGTCGCATCCCAGTCTCTTTTTTATTTTTTATAATTAAACAATTTTAATTTGGATTTCAGGTTTTGAAAAAAATGAAATGCTTTAAAAAAAAAAAAAACGAAAAACTTGATATTTAAACAAAATAAATAATAGGGGGTAACCTTCTAAAACAATGAAAACCATATTTTTTATATTGAAAGAAGCCAAGTCGTTGTTGTTAAAATTCGTGTTTTAGAATCTTATCAAACAATTTGTATGGCGACTAATGTTATTTTTATCTGCACAAAACGAATCTTTATAAGACCTCAATTTAAAATCTCAAACTCAATCGACCAAGCGGTTCAGGTTGTACGGTCAAAGGCAGATAGACAGAGATACGGAGTCATCATCATTTCTTTTTCAAAAGAAATCAAGGAATGTTTATTTCATTATAATAGTGATAAACAAAAAAAAATATTCAATTAATTTCTTCAAACAAAAAATACTTTAAATTGCTAGCTATTTAAAAGTCAAATGACCCAAATGATATATTGTTTATATTATATTTATTAGCAAAGAGTTAAAACTAAAAAATAAAAAGAATAGGGTACTCTTACTATGGTGGGTCTACATACATATATGGGTTAGTCTTGAGTTGAGTTAGTGAAGTTAGCCCCCCTTTTTATGATTTTCCAATTTCGGAAAGTTGTTCCAGGTTGTTCTAGTTGTTCTGAACATTGTTCCAAATTTTTGGACCTCTATGATCAAAATTTTAAAAGTTATGGGCAAAATTTGAAAATTGAGTGTCGTTAAATGTATATTTTAAAAGATATTGCCTCCAATTTTTTTTTTTCAAAAATGCAATTACATCTCCCAATATTTTTGTTTTTTTTTTTTAAGGCTATAAATTTTAATAAAACGTGATTAAGCACATGCACAGCAACCAAAACTTGGCTTATAACCTATTATTTACGCTGATGATCGATCTTTTAAAAAATCTCTATTTTGTAAAAAATATTTTAGCCTCCCTTTTTCAAAAATCAAAAATTAAAAAAGTGTTCCAAGTCAAACCATACTTCTCCCAGCTCGTATCCAAATTTTGTCCAAAACCATAAGCAAATAAAGCTGAAGGCGCACAAAAAAGAAACAAATAATATTTAAACTCCCGAGTGCCCCCCCTCGAAAAATTTTAAGCCAAAGCTGTATTCTTTCAGCAAAGAACAAAATGTCTTTAAGATTACGACTCTATGAAATTAAAAATGATTATGCCTACATTCAAAAAAACATCCACAACCACCACCACCCCCCTTTACAAACTCCCACATTTAAAAAATATTTTTATATCCATAATCACTCACATCAAATTGTGACAAAGTTTCATTCAAATATTTATGTTCAAAAATAAAGATATTAAGTCCAAATAAAACTTAACAGTTTTAAACATATTCTGGGCCCCCTTTTCCGAAATTCAAAATTGCAAAACTTGTTCTCAATTGTTCCGGGGCTCTTCTAAATTGTTCCAGAGATTCGTTTCTCAATATTGATTTTTAGTATGAAAAATTTACAAAAAATACACCCCGCCCTCCCTTTTTCAAAATCGAAAATCTAAAACTTGTTCCCTATCCAAAATCACTCAAATTAAATTGTTCCAAAGATTCTTTCAAAAATGAAGAATTGAAGCCAAAAAAACACTTTAAGTCGAAAAATCATGTTATCCTTGTTCTGGCCCCCCTTTTCCGAAATTTAAAATTGCAAAACTTGTTCCCAATTGTTCCGGGGCTCTTCTAAATTGTTCCAGAGATTCGTTTCTTAATATTGATTTTTAGTATGAAAAATTTACAAAAAATGCACCCCCAAAATCGACAATCTAATACTTTTTCCCCATCTAAAATCACTCAAATCAAATTGTTCAATAAAATATCAAAGCAAGCAACAAGATTATTCTACTAAACTTTTTTACGGTTTAAGATCTTCATTTTTGAATTACTATTTAGACCAATTTGATTTGACTGATCTCGGATGGGGAAGAAGTATTAGATTTTCGATTTTGAAAAAAAAATCTAAAAAGAGTTGGAATTTCAAAAAAGGTGGGGGCTAGAATTTTTTAAATGTTGTCCATAACTTTTAAAATTTTGATCATAGAGGTCCAAAAATTTGGAACAATGTTCAGAACGACTAAAACAACCTGGAACAATTTTTAAAAAATCGATTTTCGAAAAAGGGTCTAAAACCCCCATTTTTAAGTATTTTTCAAAAAAAAACTTTGAAACAATGCGGAACAAACCGGAAACAACTTTCCAAAAAAATGGAGGCTAACTTCACGCACTCAAAACGAAAATTATGAAAAAATATGAAAATTAATGGCATTGATATGAATGTTTTTCGTTGCTAAAATGGTGCGTTCTCTCAACCAATCATGATTTCTGTAATTCTGAAGACTATTCGAAAAAACACATTCAATGAACTCATCTATAGATTGCGCAATTGTACAAAAATTGTTTGATTAAGTGATCAATCCGTTGGTACTGTCGATTGGTATTTTGCCATCACCAATTTCTAACAATTGTTTTGATAACTTATGGACAGTTGCATCGTTATGTAGGTGAATACGCATATTAATGGTAGTGTCAGTTTTCGTACATATTTCCAAAGAACTAATGACTTCAAACAGGAGTTTATAACATCAGTAGGAGTTGATCGAGGAATGACAGGCAATGTTTGACGAAAGTCCCTTACAGCAATATCAGAGCACCATACCAACAGCTGTTGATTACCGCGTAAATCTTGCATTATTCGATTAAATGCTTCTATTGATTTTTTATTCGCCATTGTGCACTCATCCCATAAAATAATTGACGTTTATCGCAGAAATCTTGCCATAGCAGAATTTCTCGAAATATTGCAAGTTGGAGTTTTAATCACCCTTACGTTCAATCATTTATGCAGAGTGTGTGGTACTACCACCTTCTAATAATGAAGCAGCATTTCCCGAAGATGCAAATGCCAATTCAATTTCCTGTTCCGATCGAATAGTCGCTAAAATCAATGATACAACGAAAGTTTTGCCTGTACCACCAGGTGCATCCAAGAAATATAATCCACCTGTATTATTGGAATAGGTTTGCATGATTGTGTCATACACATGTTTTTGTTGAATATTCAATTTGGTTTTATTCGACTTGTAAATCATTAGAATTGAACTCCTGCTCCCTTTGCAATTCCCGATCGAAAAAATCATGTATCTCAAGATTTGGTGCGGTCATACCCAATTTTTCAAGTATTATTACAACTTCGTTGTACATTTCCAAGGTAAGCATCAAATCGGGATTTCTTTAAGTATTAGTAAAAATTGTTTATATATTGCAGTATAGAAAGATGTTGATTTTACACCTTTTCAAGTTTTTTTTTAAATTTTCTGTACTTTCTTCTCTGGACTTCCAAAAATAATTCAAGACCAAAATTAAATAAGAATCTACCTAAAATTGTTAAAAGCTGATGTGCAATTCGAATATATTGACAATAAATGAAGGTTTTGACATCAAAATTATTTAATTCTTTGCAAAATGTTTGTCCTAACTTAAGTTATGTATATAATTTAAGAAATAAAAAGTTCAAAAAATGCTTCTAAAAGTTGTAAGAATTGGTTTTTTGATGAAAACATTTACTGGAACCAAACTAATTTTTTCAAATGCAAAATATTATTGCTAACTTTCAGCTATTTTTAACTTCCCATAGGAAGTTATTGTAATGGGTCTGATTTGCCAAATTGAAAATTTTGACATTTCTCAACGTTTCAAGGTCCTTAGAGTCGAAATAAAAGATTTTTAAAAAGATGTCCGTACGTTCGCGACGTTGTTTTCGTCGTTCATAGCTCAAGAACCAGAAGAAATATCGACTTCAAATAAATTTTGTTATGCAGATAAGAAAGCAGAAAGATGCAGAAAGGACTCACAAAAAAATTGCGTGAGTGGTTTTTTTACCATAGCAATTTAAAAAAGGTGAACATTTAGATTAACCCTAAATATTTCACGAACCAATAACGCTAACAACTTGAATTGAATTTTATATTATAAATCGTAACGTGATACCAAACTGAAAAGAAAATGTTGTCACCTCAAAAATTTTACGATTTAAAAATAAATTTATCACCCAAACAATTTTTTTCAACGAAAAATAACATTCTCAATATCTGGTAACATTTTGAGTAAAATCCAATTGATAGTTTTTCTTATAAAAAAAAATAATAAAAGTTGATAAAAGTTAATTTTCGACTCAATAATCTTTTCAACGTTAGGTAAAATTTGGAGAAACATCGAATTAGCAGTTTTTTACAAAAAAAATAAAAATATTAAAAAAATTAATAAAAGTTGGTGAAAATAGATTTTCGACTTAATTATCTTTTCAAAAATTGAAAATATTTGCTTTAAACAAATTTTATCTTATAAGAAATATTGTTTTTAACATTCAGTAAAATTATGAGAAAAATCGAATTGACAGTTTTTTAACAAAAAATAAATACCATTTTAAAAATATATAAAAGTTGGTAACAATTTATTTATTTATTTATTTACTTGTCTTAAAAGTTAAACACTCTATTGAGACTAATAATTATACATAACATAAAAGTAAAATACATAATTCAATTATAGCGTTATAAATAATATAATAATTTTTGTTTCAAAACATTTCTATTAATATTAAAATCATATTCATTAAAATCCAAACAAGCTCTTGTGATAGGATTATACTTAGCATAGCTAGTACTGTGGTAAGGAACATTTAAAAATCGCAGTCACGAGGGCGCAAGTTTCTAGAAGGCGCACAAATAAAAAACATAGATAACAAAATTGGACAGTCGATATTAAAATTCAAGACATCAAAAGCAAAAAGTATTGAGTTTAATTTTCTTCTCTTAGCAAGAGGTTTTGGATCAATTAAAATACACCTCGTCTCATAAGATGGAACATTTGAATAACCAAACATTTTTCGTACGGACAAGACTAGAAAAAAGAGCTTTTAATGTATAGGGATCTTCGAAATCTTTTGAATTTCGAAAAAAAACCCTAGCATAGAGTTTGCTTTTGAGATCGCATGGTCTATGTGATTTGAGAAATTCATTTTAGAATCGAAGAGTACGCCTACATAGATCCTTATGGCTATCAAGTCTTTGTAAAATGTCTTTAATTGTTTATAATTATAATTTAATGGATTGTGATTTTTAGAAAATGTCACAACGCTACATTTCTTATTATTAAAATACAGCCCATTAAATTATTTAAATCAATTTGAACTTTTTTTACATCGTTAAGTGAATTTATGGAATTAAATATTTTCAAATCCTCAGCAAATAGGAGAAATTTAGAAAAAGTAAGACTTAATGGTAAGTCGTTAATAAAAATGACAAAAAGAAGTGATCCAAGGTGACTACCTTGAGGAACACCCGAAAAATTTATAATTTCCTTAGATAAAGCATTATCAATTTTTATCACCTGTTTTCTACCTACTAAATAACTCTTTATCCACATTAGGAGCTGAGAGTGAAATTCATATCTCTAGTTTTTTTAAAAGAACACTATGTTGAACGCGGTCGAAAGTCTTTAAAAAATCAGTGTAAATAGTGTCAACTTGAGAACGCATTTCCATCTGTGATAGATAAAAATTTGAAAATATTGACAAATTTGTATAGTAGTGGTTTATAAGATTATACAATTTGTTTTTTACTACAGTTTCGAAAACCTTAGGAATTATCTGCAGTTTTGCAATTGGTCTGTAATTTTCAATCGAACTTTTTATAACTGATTTATGAAGGGGAGTTATTATAGAGTATCTCCATTCATTACATTTTTCAGTCTTGATATACTTTTGTTGAACCAAATAGGTTTATTTGAAGTTTTAAATACATTGTTTTTAGGAACGTAAGAAGAAACTACTGAATCTAAAATGTTTCGAAACAGAGTAGAAGCTTGTTTAGTATCTTTTTATTGATTATCAACTCAAATATCTTTTCAAAAATGTTAATTATAGGCTTCAAATTTATTTTATTTTATAAAAAAATATTGTGTTCAGTAATTTTTTTATAAAAATCTAACCGAAAAATGTCAAAATTTTCAATTCGACAAATCGGAACCATTACAATAACTTCCTATGGGAAGTTAAAAAGATCGATCTCACTACTTTCCAATAAAATATTTAATTTTTAACTTCCCATAAGAAGTTATTGTAATGGGTCCGATTTGTTAAATTGAAAATTTTGACATTTCTCGTCGTTTAAAGGTCCCTAGAGTCGAAATAAAAGATTTTTAGAAAGATGTTTTTTTCGTCGTCCATAGCTCAAGAACCAGAAGAGATATCGATTTCAAATAAATTTTGTTATACAGATAATAAGGCAGAAGAATGCAGAAAGGGCTCTCAAGAAAATTGCGTGGGCGATTTTTTTTACCATAGCAGTTTGAAAAAAAAGGTGAACATTTTGAACCCTAAATATCTTACGAACCAAAAACGCTAGAGACTTGAATTAAATTTTATATAATATATTGTTACGTGATACCAAACAGTTATATTTTTTGAAAAAAATCCATTTAACGTTTTTTTATAAATCAAAAAAAAAAACTGAAAAAAAAATTTGTCACCTCCAAAATTTTACGACTAAAATATGATTTCATCTCTTAAACAATTTTGTGCAACGAAAAATAATGTTTTTGACATCTGATAAAATTTTGAGAAAAATCGAATTGACAGTTTTTTTTATAAAAAATAAAAATCTAAAAAAACATTACTCAAAGTTGGTAAAAATTTAATATCGATTCAAATATCTTTCTAAAAACTTGAAATTAAGGCTTCAAACTTATTTTATCTTACCAGAAATATTGTTTTCAACATTCTGAAAAATTTTGAGAAAAATCGAATTGACAGTTTTTTACAAATAATAGAAACCTAAAAAAAATGAATAAAAGTTGGTAAAATAGATTTTCGACTCAAATATCTTTTCAAAACTTTGAAATATTGGGTTCAATCTAATGTTATCTTTTAAGAATTATTGTTTTCAACATTCGATAAAATTTTGAAAAAAATCGAATTGCCATTTTTTTTTACAAAAAATAAAACTCTAAAAAAAACAAAACTAAAACTTGGTAAAAATTTACTTTCGACTCAAATAGCTTTTCAAAAATTAAAAATATTTCCTTCAAACTTATTTTATTTCACAGAAAATATTGTTTTTGGTATTCAGTAATTTTTATATAAAAATCCAACAGTCCGTTTTTTCATAAAAAATAAAATCTACAAAAAATAGTACGCAAATTTGGTAAAAATTGATACGAGTACATATAGACAAACTTTTAAGCAAGACAAATCGACAGACGGGATGGGAAGTTATCAGTGTGGGTTGCATCCCAGCCTCTTTTTTTAATATTGTTGTCAGCATTTTGAGCAAAATCGAATTGACGGTTTTCTTACAAAAAATAAAAACCTTAAAAAAATTAATAAAAGTTGGTAAAAATAGATTTTCGACTTAATTATCTTTTCAAAAATTGAAAATATTTGCTTTAAACTAATTTTATCTTATAAGAAACATTGTTTTTAACATTCAATAAAATTTTAAGAAAAATCAAATTGACAGTTTTTTTAACAAAAGATAAATACCATTTTAAAAATATATAAAAGTTGGTAACAATTGATTTTCGACTCAAATATCTTTTCAAAAATTTAAGATATAGGCTTCAAATTTATTTTATTTTATAAAAAATATTGTATTCAGTAATTTTTTTATAAAAATCTAACCGAGAAATGTCAAAATTTTCAATTCGACAAATTGGACCCATTACAATAATTTCCTATGGGAAGTTAAAAATTTCAATAACACTACTTTCCAATAAAATATTTAATTTTTTGTTACTATTCGCAAACACTCTTCGAAAATATGCCTTACGCTAATTTTTGGCAATACGTAAATTTAGCTTAAAATGTAAAGCTTAATATAAATCATAATCCCAATACATTAACATAACAGAAAATAGACAGTATTGTAGTATAGAAAGTGGAAATTGTCAGTAAAATTACCATTTTTGTTTTGTTTTGAAAACTCTTCTGTAATCGAGTCAGTTAGTTCTTGGAAAATTACAGCTAAACACCTCTTTCAAGGTAGCCAAAACTATAAGGTCTTGCCAGCTCAGTCTGAAATGACATAGTTATCCAACTTTTATTGACGTACGCTTCTAGACATTTTCAAACAATCCGTTTTTAAGTACTTTTATTCAAAATCATTCAGTACTAGTACTACTAAAATGAAAAGCTCGTGGTGAAAAGCTTTCAATAAGTCATCAAACTACGCAGGATCCACCTCAAAGGATTCTTCGTGTTTCTTTTTTTCTGCATTTATTTTCTTTGTTATTTGCATAGACACAAAATTAGATGTCAAAAAAGCCAAATGTACATAAAAACATCATTGTTGTGGCAGTTGCCAGAGTATATCCTTACGTGAAAAGTGAGAGTCAATAAGGAAGCGATTCCAAGCAAGGATGCATTTTTATATTTAATACCTCCAACAACAACAACCACAAAAAAATCAAATTTTATTCATTAAAACTTTCAATAGCCCTTTAAAATAAAATCGAAATCAAAATCTGACCAAATTCTAAGGCAAGGGTTTTTTAAGAGTGCGGTTCTATTCTCTTTCCACAATTTTGTTTTTTTTTTTATGTAATAGTCAATGAATTGGGGAATGGCCATCTGCCAAAAGTAATCGAAAGTGCAAATGTCCTTCGGCCATAAGTTTCAAATGAAGTGTTGAAGAGCCATCAAATATTATTTGCAAATTGTTGTGGTATTATGTGATATTATCCTCCCAAAAAACTATGGTTTATTAGTTTTTCAGTTTTAGTTTTCTTTTTCCAATATTTTGTTGTGTTCATATTTTTAAAATGTGTCGTCGTCGAGTAGTGCCTTTTTAGCAAAATTTATCGAGAGAAATAAAAGTGTGAAGAAGAAAATGCACACAAGAACTACGACCTGCTGAATGACCTACTATATTCTTTAAGTTTTTGGCAATTGAACCAACATTTAGCCAGCAAATCTCCGTAAGTATAAGTCCATTATTTGTTTCAGTTAGAAGTTCAATTTTTTCCTCATATCATTGCCTCACCTCACTCTTTTTTAATATTTTAATACCTTCACTACATATAATTAAAAAAAAGCAGTGTGAAAAATCCTATCATCATTGTCACATCAGACAATGTAACCTAATTTCTTTGGAAAATGTACTCAAGGGCCCATCCCTCTTGAGAAATTGCCTCTAAAGGTGTCTAGTAGCTTTTTGACCCCTCTTCTCTGTAACAGTAGGTAGTTTCACTTCCTTTTCATGTGATTGTAACGTTTGTCAACTTTTCAACAAGAAAAATGAAGAAATAAATTATTATTGTTGTGTATAGAAATATAAATGTAGGAACTGAAGTGAGGGTGCGGGAAGAGCAGATTTCTCATATATTTTATATCGGTTTTGTTAAAAATCCAACAAAATGCAAAATGTCATCGAATAGTTGCTGACAGGGCCACAGGGTGGCAGCACTAAAGTTGCGCTGGGGAGGATGGTACTTGATTGACATTTCTTTTGATGCTTGAATGGGAGGCTGATAGCTTGAGTTTCACATTTCCTGTTTGTTTTAGTTTATTTTGTTGTTGTTTTCCTTTTCGATATTTTTCTCTCTTTAAAATACGCATTGTATTTTATTTTTATTTTTTTATTTTTTCTCGTACAGAAAAGAAACATTTTAAAAGATGACAATGTGTTGGATGGATTTCAATTAAGTGGGCATATGAAGCAAGAACCATACTTTTTCAGAGTTTCTTCGTTTTTCTATTTATTTAAGTTTTTTGTTTAAGTGAAATTGAATCAGGGAACAAACGAAATTGACGAATACAATATTACTCGGTTTCATTATCGGCCCAAAATTTTGAAAGTATTTTAACTAGGTGTAGGCACTTTAATTATTTAGGCTGCTACTTTGCCAAGTAATGATGATATAAAAAGTGACTAAATCGGTAATTTTTAAGATTGTAGTAAAATAGTTAAATTAAAAAGCTTAAAGTTCCTAATAACTTAAATATTAAGTGATATTTCCAAATTACTGTTTTCCAAAAGGAAAATCCATTTTTCCAGAATGTTTCTAATACTTTCGACATTTGAGTTTTGGGACAAGATATTGTATGCCTAAAGCTCATTGTAAACATTCTTAGCTGCTAGAATATATAGACATTTGAAATGGATGTCGTTTTCAGTGTTAAATCTACAGGAACAGATGGTATAATACAAGCCGAATTACAAAATGCTTTATATATAATTGCACCAATCCTTGAGGCAATTTTTAACAGCTGTTTATATCTGGTCCGTATGCCCTCGCGCGGTGTGGAGAAAAGTGAAAGTTGTTTTTAAACCCAAAGCAGGAAAATGCTCGTTTGTCAATCCAAAAGATTTACGACCTATAAGTCCATCATCACTCCTTCTTAAGACATTATAAAGATATACTCGTACATATTGATTGATCCATTTAAGGGCAAGTATTGACACAACACTTCTGTAGAGGTCCTAACATGCATAGGTTAGGTTAGGTTAAAGTGGCTGTCTTGAGGCTTCCTCCTAAGCTCAAAGGAATCAGTTTGAGTCCCTACGAAACGTGAGGAGCTGAATATGCTGATATGATTTAGATCGTTAAAGAAGAATTCTCGTAGGTAATTCTTGCATTTATGACCCAGAGTAGGGCATGTATAGAGAAGATGAAGAATTGTTTCCTCCTCCTCCTTGTCCATACAGCTTCTGCAAAAGTCATTTGAGAATACACCTAGTTGCGTAGCGTGCTTCCTATTAGACAGTGTGCAGTTATGACATCTGACCTGATACATAGTGATGTTGTTCCACCTGGTGCCTGCTCTCCTCACAGCGTCTTGCATAAGACACAGTTTACAAGTAGGGATTGGTATGCCAGTATGTGCTAAACGTGGTAGGATGGGCTGCACTGTACCGTTCCTGCCGAGTTCGTCTGCCTTACAGTAACCTGGAATGTCTATATGGCGCGGCACCCAGTAATGGTGAATATTAAACTGTTGTGCCATCTCCATTAGAGATGATCAACAGTTATGGACTGTCATAGAGTTTGTAAGGACATGCATACTATATAGTAAAATCGGTGGAAACGGCGTTACACAAAATAGTACGCACCATCGAAGAGTCCCTCCATCATAGAGAGTTTTCTTTGGTTGCTTTCCTTTCCTTTCCTTGATATCCAAGGCACTTTTAACAGCATAGACACATCTGCACTAACATTTCTAAACGTAAAGAGTTCGCTTGGGGAGTACATTCATTTAATGCTTACTAACAAAATAATTAACTCAAAACAGGGCTATAAGATTTGTTAGTAGAGGGACACTGCAAGGTGGTGTTCTATCCCCTTTCCGGTGGAACCTGGTGGTAAATGAAATCCTGACTATAATCTGGATGCCACGGGTTTCAGACTGATTCCCTATGCGGATAAGGTTGCTGTAGCGGTTTCGGAAAAGCATCTTAGCATCCTAAAAGAAATTTTACAAAATGCATTTAACAAATAAATACTTTATGCTGACTGGGTGTTAACCCAGGAAGAAATACGAAATTACATTTATTAACCTTCTCATATTAAAGGAATAGAATTAAAGTTCTCAGACAAGTATCTGGGTCTTATTTTAGAAAAAAAAAATCCAAACGTAATACACAAGAGAGAGTTAAAAAAGCTACTTGCAAACAAGATATTGGTAATAAATGGGGCTTACAACCCCGAACTAAGTATTGGTTATACACATCGGTAATCAGAATAATTTTACTTTACGGTGTGGCAGTATAGCGGACTTCTTAAGGAAAAGCTATAGACCGCGACAAACTAAATTTAGGCCAACGATCAGCTGGCCTATGTATAAGCGGATTGTTTCAAACTACACCATCTACCCTACTCTATCCAACACCTCTTGACATACTTAGCAAACAAATATCTGCAGGCTCTGCTATTCGCTCAAAGCTTCAATGCAGTAGGTTACGAACAACATTGGCCACTCAGTAATTCATAAGTATTTAGAATCAATTCCAAGAAACGTCTAAAATATCGCTTGTTGTCCCTTGTTAGGCGACTTAGTTTGAGAATCTAAAACCATTTACATAAATTCAAAAATGTTCAAGATATTCATAATAAATGTTACTTATTTCTAGAATCGCACAATGGATCCATCACCAATTACAGTGACAAGTGTGGCAGTAATTGCTATTTTAGTTTTTATGGCAGTTTTAGCCTGTCACTATTTAAGTCCAAAAACAACATCATGGATTCTGTCCAGTAAAGAAGAGACAATACGATTATCTAAAAATAAACTTTTTAACGCCAATGGATATCTGGTTTGTTAATTTTAACATATTTACTAAGTCCGCATTGTCCACTAACTGTGTAAAACCTTTCATACATATAGATTCACTCGGGCTCTGATTTTTTACTTAGCTCTAGTGGCAGTTTCAAAAGATTCGATTCGGTAGATCGTGATTGCAAGGATATTGGTCAAAATACAACCCATATGCCACTATGGAATATCCCACAATCAGATATACCACCACAGCCACTTCGACCAGCTCCAGCACCAATTCCCAATTCGAAAATAAACGAAGAAGAAACCGAAGATTTGGAAAATGAATTCATTACAACAACAACCGCTTCCATTTCACAACAATATCATCCGCTCATAAAACAATCTGCCACAGTAAATGCTCTTCCAAACAGTCATTCAACTTCCAACATTGATGTTCCATCCCTCAAACGAAATCTCTCGACTCCTTTGAATTTTGAAATAAAAACATCCACAAGTGCAACTGCCATACCCAGGCCGACGATTAAACGCATTGGCACAGCACCCAATGGTCAATTGATAAATCTCTCCGAAGCAGCCTTCAAAATCCAACAAAAAGGCGAAGAAATGCAACGTTCCAAAAGCACCAATCCATTTTTAAACAACCAAACCAATCAAACAAAATTCGCTGCTGCAAGTCCACCAACTTCACCATTGACAACCATCAACGAGATCTGCCAACTAAGTCCGACCGAAAAACCGCTCGAAATGAAAATTCCTATAACCGATGACAATACAAACAAAAATCCATTTACAACTGTTGAACTTCCGTTACAGGAAAGTCAAATAATAAACATTTCATCAGATACGGTGACGGCATCGGCACCGGCACCCGTGAATAATGATGCACCCAAGGAGACATTTATCAATGCAATATTTGATTTTATAAACCAAATGCCTGCCAGTCAGAATATGTCACTGCCTTTAAACTACCAACTGTCAAACACCAATTCAGAAGTAGCGACGTCAGCGCCAGCGGACGATTCCGGCAGAAAAGCCTTCTTTCAGTTCAGGAACAGATCGTTCTCGGAAACCGAAGCAACAGAAATTGATTTGAAACAGTTTTGCAGCAATAGCAATCCGTTCAAACGCAAAGGGAGTGTTGAAATTCAAAAGACCACTTCGGAGGAAGTTCTTTCGTCGAGAAATGGCAATATTCCGCCCTTTCGACGTCAGTCTTCTGTTGGCTTTGGAATTGGTCGCCGAAACAGCTCACAAACTTCATTGGACAGTGATAAAGGGTCTTTGGATAGTATCATATTACAGAGGGCTATTTCATGTGATTCCGTCAATTCGGAGTCATCTGTTCTGCTTTCGGATTTGGAGCAGCCAACACCGGAAATCACAGGATATTTGTGTGTGGGACTTCATTGTGATAAGTACGTACCTATAGGACGAGGAATAATTTTGATAGCTATTATTTTTGTAAATATTTTGCTTTTAGAAATACAATTACAAATCAAAGTGTCGATATTGTCGTCAATGTCATGGAAGTAAAGGAAATCGCCGGATATACAAATCTATATCCGTTCGATACATTTGTGCGAATTTATTTAGTACCAGACCAAGCAAATGCTGTTCAAACTAAGGCACGCTAAAAAAATCAAAAATCTTAAATTGTATTGTAATGAGTTTATGTTCTCTTCCAAAAGGTTATCAGAGATTCTTTGACACCAAGCTTTAACGAAACATTCACTTTTCAAATGAAGAGACGACAAGGAAGACATTCATTATGGTTTCATCTTTATCACTGCGGAAATGTTCACACCTTGATTGGTAAATATTTATTCAAAAACTTTAAAACTAATGAAATTGAAATAATTATTTAACTTAGGTGAATCTGAATTGGAAATTGATGAAATTGTTCGTCCATTGACAACGTGGCTTCCATTATCGGATTCAAGAAAACAAAAAGCCAAATGGGGTGAATTAATGTTTTCACTAAGTTATTTACCAACAGCTGAACGACTTACCGTTGTTGTTGTTAAAGCAAGAAATTTAAAATCCAATGAACAACTTGCAACAGTAACAACAGCTGGCAATGATATTCAAGGAATTTTTATTAAGGTAAGTACAAAATAATTTATTGAGGAGTGACTATTTTGCAATGGTGGAAACTTGTTGGAAATGTCAAAAAAGATGATTCCCTGAAAATGTGAGCACTTAATATTAATATTTAGTACTTAACTAGGGCACTTTGTGAGATTTTCAAATATTTGATCTTTTTCCACGTTTCCCAGCGGAGAGTTTTTCTCAGAACTAAAAACTCTACAAAAGTTTTTCACATCTTAACATTTTAATTTTCTTCCTAAAGGGTGGTTAAATTTGAAGGGCCGATGATAATTTTAAATAAAGCACTAATTATTGAGAAAATTAGTGTCCTTTATTTGTATTATGATAATATTGGTATCGTTCAATTATGTATTTGACAAAATATCGACCAAATAGCCTCCGCGACTTCGACGGCACAACTTCTTCAAATGGTCCAAATTTTCGATGACGTTAAGGCATAGCTCTTTTTTGGCTCAACAACGTAAACAATACATAAACCGCCCAAAGCAGTCACTCTTTTTAGGTGCATTGGTTTTTCGACAATCACTCTTGCAAACGCCCAAACACGGGAATTGACGTTTAGGTATGGCTCACATTCAGCATCGGCTCTTAAAATTTAACCACCATTTATTGTATCCCGAAAGTGACAGAAAAAATGTTTCCTTAGCACCATACCGCTGAGATTTATGTTTTTTCGTGAAATTAATATTCCAAACTTCAACAACTTGAAACTATAATTCTTAGCCATATTGTAATGAAGACTTCTTTGTAAGAAATTGAATTTTCGTATAAAACTACGCAACATTTTTTTCTGTAGACCATTTTCGAGGTATTGGCAACAAAATTAGCCATTTTTGACGACTACTCCGTTGGTGAGAGCTAATGATAAATCACAAAAAAACACTTTTGTAGAACGTTTAATTCTGAGAAAACCGTCATCTCAAATGTTTTCAGGGAATAGTTTTTGAGATTTTGAACAAATTTCCACTAAAATCCGAACAAAATAGTCACAGACAAAAGCTCACTAATATTTATTACAATTCACAACTTAAAAATTAATTACCGCCCTTTTTTTCAAAAACAAAAGGCCTATTTATTGAAAGACGATAAAAAAGTTTTCAAAAAGAAAACCTCTCTAAAACGCAAGGATCATCGTTGTCCAATATTCAATGAATCAATGATATTCAGTATTCCACCATATGCACTAAATTCGGTTCATATCCGATTGACGGTAATGTGTGCAACAGGCACTGAGGTTCTTCCATTGGGCCATGTTATAGTTGGCAGCACAACAACAGGCAAAGGCCTCAGACATTGGCATCAAATGTTATCGAGTCTAAGGAAACCTGTTGCAATGTGGCATATATTGAGATATGCTTCAATAACAACAAATAATGAGCGAAATGATAAAAAGGGAATTTTTATTGAACGATAAGTTATTTTTAAGTGTACATACCTCACCTTTATGCAAATGCGGCTTATTTGTATTTTTGTTCAATTATTGATTTCATTTTATTTCTAACCAACCAATTTCCGGGAGTTGGATGGCGTATCCATAAAACAAAACAAAAATTATAAACTAAATACAAAAATTATAACAATTTTTCATACGTTTTTCTAATGCCGACTACCAGTTCCAAGAACTTCCTAGAAATATGAAACAAATAATAATATGTATGTATAAACTATACCTGCATGACTAAAATGGAAATATATTATTATTAATAAAATTATCAAAATAAATGTACCAAAAAGAAAAAGGATAAACCATAATAGTGATGAACTCTTGCTTTAATAGACAAATTTAACAAAAAAAAATATATTTATATTTAGTATAAAATTCATAAAATATGTTACATGTCATTTAAATATATTTACTCAAGTCGTTCTTTTGGTTTGAAAATTGCGAGGTATTCTAAGATTTGCGTAAATAACATTCAACGATAGAAAAGTTATAATTTCCAGTTAATAAGTCGTTAAGTTTGATGTACTTTAAACAAAAAACATTGAAAACATTGCAACTAAGACGTTTTCTGGAAGTATTTCGGAAATTTTTATATGAATTCAGTGAACGAAGCAGTACCAAAGGGAATATTGAAAAACTAAATTATGTTTTGAAAAATTAAATCAAACAACTTTTCAATTCGTGTATTTGTTGATAGTCCAGTAAAATGAGGGTTTCATCTAGGAATGAGATATAGTAATAGCTAAATTTGTGTATACCTTCCTTTTTGACGTTCTAAGCATTGTGACAAAAAGTCTCATAAAACCTCGGCCCACGTCGTAAGTTATGGTCCAAAAAAATAGAAAAAAAAGACCTTTTTTGAGAATATATCCGTTTCTATAGTTCTGGTGGTACTAACACCTTTACGAAAATTAACAAGCACATACTCAAATGTTTGTTTCTATCAGTTCTTCATACGCTCAACTGTCTTGGAAATAGAGTGCATCAAGAGCGTATCGTTCAACAATTTTGAAATTAAATCACCAGTGAAAAAAACTAAGTCAAGAAAAATTAATTTTTCCTCAAATACAATAATGTAACGGGCATTATTAAGAGTTCCAGTTATGAGGCTGAGTGCTTAAAAATTGATTTCTGGACCCGATCACAAAAATTGTATCACTAACTCCAGGTTTATTACTTAAAATGATCTTTTTCTTGGAAGAAAAGATGTAGGCCACGCTGCGATTGAAGAAAAAAGTGGTTACAGAAGGCATTATGTATCCGAAATTAATTTTGGAGCCCACCCGTTCCTAGAGTTTTAAATCATGTCCCAATCATTTTTCTTTAAAAAAAAAACATTAATTTGCTGATGAGACGCTGAAAATTTTGTTCAGATTCCATTTGGTACCAGGTTAAAAGATTAGATTTTTGTTGGTTCATGAATCGAATATTTAAAACAATTCTTCAGCATTTTGCTTTAGACCTTTGAAAAGTTCAAGTGTATGAAAAAGTTATTAAGATAAACATTTTAGCATATTGCATGCTTCACAATTTCGGCAGAGGTGCGTTAAACTTTTGGCGGTTCGATACGCCACGAACGCGAGTTCTTATGAGAGTTTTTAACTTAGAACACAAAAAGGAAGGTATACACAATTTTTCAACTTACTATTTCTTATTCCTAGGTTGACCACTTTTTTCGCCTGATTTGACTGGACTATTAGCTAACTTGACTAAATGAGTCAATATTTAGGTTTTTGACAACATCCAATGGAAAACGACTCTTACTCGTGTTGTTATTTAAGTTTTTCTTTATCAACTTGCATTAAATTTATTTGTGAGATTAAATTTAAATTTTTTTTTGTAAAACTGTTTCTAGTTTTTCAGATTTTTACATAACCAAGTTGTTGTTGCTTCATACTTACTTGGAGGATTTTTTTAAAGCCTAATTGCTAATTTTTAAAAGGCCTAATTGCTAAACCGAAACTTAAAATATAAGCTCTTAATAATGTCTCCCCCCTGGGAGATAATTTGTTTGTATTTTTGTAGGAATTCCCTTCAATTCAAAACTAATCGTATTGAGTTAATGGATATGCCCACATATTATATTTTGAATTATTTATTTTTTTAGATGAAAACAAAATTTGTATTTTACTTTCTTAACTTTGTTGCAAAAAGTAGCACGTTAACTGAGGGCTGGACCAAGAACATAATATGAATCTGACATTCAGCCCTATTACAAAAACTTAGCACAAATTCATCAAATTTTGACCAATGGACTATCCAGGGGGAGTCATATGAGCCATAAAGCTTATGCAATTAAGTTGTATAAGTAAAGATTTGTTAGTAATTTTACGACATTAACTTAAAAGTGGTTTGCTGTCAAAAACATTTAAAATTTTTGTAACTTGAGTAATACATAAAATTTATTTCCAAGAAAAAGAGCAAATATTTAGGTTTTTTAGAAAAACCTTGAATAAGAGATATTCAATTTTATATTAAGTTGCCTTTAAATTTCTGAAAATAGCCTTCAATTCGATCTTATGTTTTGTATGCACATAAATAGTGAACATTGAAGTGATTTTATACTTCCGACACATAGGAACTAGCGCATTCGTAAAAAATTTCGAAACAAAATACAATGGTAGAAAGGTACAAAAAAGTGGATCTTCCCATTCCATCCGTCTGTCTGCCTGTCCTGGCCACTAAAGCCTAAAAACAACTGTGCCGATTGAAATTTCGCCGATTAGCTTAAGGCATTTTTAAATACTAAAGATAACAGCAGGCCCATACAAATTTGTTGGTGTACATAAATTCGAAAATGCGATTTTTTCAGAAATGAACCAATAGATTTTTTTCAGAAATGTCTCTAATTTTGTTCTTATATTTCGGCTTCTTTCTACAAGAAAAACATATTTTGGTATTGGCTCCAGAAGGGTACCCCTCAAAAGCTGTTATTATATTTTCAAATTTTCTCAAGAACTTAATTAACAGATTTTAATAATCTTGTCTTTCAATGCAAGCTCTTGTCGATGCATGGTCAAATTTTCAAATAGATGATGATTTTTGATGACCAAAAATGTCATTTATTTTGCTATGGCATTTAAATTTTTGATCAAAAAAGCGGGGCAATATTTTTCTTTTGAAATTGATTTAACATTGTATAAAACTTTTAAAATCGTAACAAATTAAAGAAATCTACATTTTGAAGTGAATTTGCTTTATAGTGAAAAGAGATTCTGAAACGTGTTATTTGTGTCTGTCACACTACAGTTTCCTAGCTTATTTGTTTACCTTAGTTTGTTTTTATTTTATATTCAAGGAAAATTATGTACTTAAATGCACTTATTTCCTTAAATTCAAAACCAAAAATTTTTCTCTCTACAATTTTAAAGTTTCGTTGACTCCTTTAAGATCAAAATATTTTCAAGCATCAGCTCCAATCTACGAGTAAGCAGACTGATAGCGATAGTAATAATAGACTCCCGAAATGAGGCCAAAAAAACTAAGTAAAAAAAAAAACAGAAAATTCTTGATATCACATTCTTTCATTTCCTGAGTTTTTGAATTTTTGTAGCGTTTTTCGCATTAAATAAATGATGCAACAAAAAAGAATGTATTCTTTTTGGAAGAAAGCAAAGTTTCAAACCAATTTCGTACATTTCTCCATGAAACCAATGAAAACCCCTTTCAAATATTGTGTTTTTCTCTTAAACACGGCGTACTAAGAAAACTGTTAGAATCTTGTAATGCTTTCATAAGAAGAAAGTCTACTAAATTAAATAGTTAGACTATACCTTGCTGGACAATAGCGTTCTAAAATAATTTAATATCTAAAGTTGTCAATTTAGCCTTTGAAATGTGTACATTTAAGTCTGGATCCGCCCTTGGCTCTTATGTAGGTTAGTATCTGCCAATTCCTGCAACAGTCCTGATTCTTTTAATAAAAGAAATTATCATCTGAAATGTCAAACTTCACAGTTGTCAAATTACCCTGAATACGTAGGTTGAGATTATGAGCATGTTTTTAATCTTTGGCATGAACTGAATCATAAAAGTGTCCATTGTCTTGTCAGTGATAGATTCCAGCTAGACGATTAAAAACGACACTAGTGTTTCATAAAAGTCATTGCGCTATTGAATGATTGTACCTATACTTTTTCCAAATGGTGGCAAATGTCAATTTTACTTTGACACATGGCTTAAAGTAACAAGTTTCAAAATGTCTGAAATAAAGCATTTCCCGTTGTATCATACATATTTTTTTTACCGAAATATTGCATCGGTGGTTTTAGCTTTTGCGTCACCTTGTAAAAATGAAAAATGAAACAATACAATTTAAATAGCCCCCGTTTAAATTCGTAATATGCGATTTTTTTTAGATAAATTTAACTACTTTTTCGCAAGTTCCGAGTTGGAATAATTTTAACATGATTTTGATTGGAAAGCTATTCACTATCATAAGTGGTAAATATTAAACAAATACTATGACGTTTCAACTGACACACTAGTTTGTCTGCTGTCAAATGCCAGAGCTACCAACTTGACGAATTGAATACAACTACATATGTACATGATTTTCTTACAAATTATTTGTTTAGTATTGTGATATGAAAAAAACCAGGACCATACAATCAAGAGATTCTATTCAAAAAACTGATTCGCGGTGAAGTGCAGGTTCTTCTTGAGCGAAAGTAAGGAAGTTACCGTGAACTTGCCTTACGTCAAGTAAGAAATTAACTTTCACATATTTCTGACCAATAATAATTGTATTAATTATTACAGCCGCCATTTTAATTGTTAAAGCGAAAAAAAGTAACTCCGTCCTTTCAATTGAATATTTGATAAAACTTATTTTGCT
Organism: Eupeodes corollae; assembly: GCF_945859685.1. NCBI lineage: Eukaryota > Metazoa > Arthropoda > Insecta > Diptera > Syrphidae > Eupeodes > Eupeodes corollae. Next base: position 23,556,874 of record NC_079148.1, on the reverse strand, counting down.
TATACAGGCGTGATTTTTTAGCTTTAATTGGAGTTCAATTTTGGAGAAGCTATATTATTTTATTATTTATTTCTCACAAGTAAATTTAATCGATATAAAATTTTCAAAAAAGAACTAAATTTTTTGGACCAAAGCTCTTGACTATCTCTTAACCAAAAAAGAAAAACAAAAAAAAAAAACTTTTCATCCTAAAAATACCAATTCAAAATCAAAATGTATAAAAAAGCTATTACATGTAATAAAATTTATTATTAAATCTTTCGTCTCAACAAACCCATTAAAATTAAATAATAAAGTAAAAACATTTCACAACCAACTAAAATATAGTAAATAAAGTATAAGTTTCTACTTACCTAATCACATTTTTATACCTCCTAATGAGTGAAATGAAAACAAAAACCAAACAATTAAAAACTAAAAGGTTCATACATAATTATTATTACGAATTAATTAAAAATTACATAACCTACCATAAAATATCTAAAAGAACAATTTTATTATTATTATTATTGCGACTTGTGGCAATCAGTAAAAACATTGGAAAGCTACCGTTCGACTGTGTCCTTTTATTTATTTTTTTTTATTTTTTAAAAACAAAACATAAATAAAATTTAAAAAAAATATTTTATTTCAATAATGTTGTGATAATGGATATACCTTTCAGAAAAAAAGCCTTCTCCTAGAATTAAATACAAAAAATAAATTAAATTAAATCAAAGAAAACAAAACAAAAAGCATATAATGAAAAAAAAAATAAAAAATATAGTTGAATTGTTGGAATTTAAAATTAATTATATTACACTGAACTGTAATGACAGCAAAACAAAAATAAATACAAAACGTTGTGTTTTAAGAAAATATATTTAATAAAAGTTGAAGCAATAAATAAATAATTTTAAAATCTTTTGTTATAGTTAAAGCTAAAAAATATTTAAAAAATGAAAAGAAAACAAATGAGTATAAATTATACAAATACATACATATATCTTATTGAATTGATTTAAAATATTAATATATATATATTATACTTTTTATATAGATTAAGTAAATTTATAATCATATATTAATTATTATTTAATAAAAATGTATATTATTTGGTAAAGCGTTGGGAATTAGACAATATTTATTTTCACTAGTTTTAGTTTTACATATTTAAGTATTTAGGGACGTGCATTCTGTACAAAAACATTAAATTTATTATTTTAAGTTAATTATGTTACATACTTGTGTATGTTCTCCAGGATGTGCATTTATATTTCAAAATACTTGTATCTACAAAACATAAAATATCTACATAGGAAAGTAGTTTTTGTATTATAGGTAAGGCGGATTTTTTGTGACAGGTATTTTAAGATCTTAACACAGACATAACATAAAACATTTCAATTTGTTCATAGAATTTGTTGAACTTCGACGTTCGCGTTGTTTAAGGGTTTATTAGTTCAATATATCGAGGTCTAGAGGGTTTTTATAATCCAATTTTCGTATTGTTGCTCTTAAGATATTAAAATGCAGATTTAAAACTTCGAACCATCATTATTAGGGATTTTAAATTAAAATTCTTCTTCATATGAATCTTAAAAAATATAATTGATTAAACCGCAAGACTAGTCAAGACACATAAGATGGATCTTTTTTAATATTGAGTTCTGATTTATTTTACTTTACATCGAATTCCAATAACTTTTATCAATTTTTTAAACAAGAGGTTTTATTTTGAAACTAAAATGAAAATGGTCATATCTGTGTGTGAACCAAGTCTGGAGGGTTTTTATAATCCAAATTTCGTATTGAAACTAACTTCTCCATCTAGCTCGGTCCCTAGTTAGATGTCTTCATTTTCGAGCTCCAAGTTGGTTGAGGTCATTTTATAATTGTGCGCACCACCTGATCCGCAGTCTTCCTCTGCTGCGCTGTCCTGTGGGTGTGGATTCGAAGTCTTCCCGTGCAGGAGGATTTGTTTTCATGCGCCCTACGCGACCCAGCCATCTAAGTAGTTGAACTTTTGCTCTACTGGCTAAGTCTACCCCGCTGTACAGTCCGTACAGTTCATCGTTCTATCTTTTTCTCTACTCACTTAGGAGCCTAGGTAGACGAAATTCTTAACAACCTCAAAGTTATGTCTCTCGATTGTGACGTTTTGACGGAGACGTTGGTGTTGTAGGTCCCTTCTAGATGACAGCATGTATGTACTTTGTTTTGCCCTCATTAACTATTAAACCCATTTTTGCCACCTCTGCCTCAATAATCACAAAAGCCCCATTGACATCACGCTGAGTTCTTCCGATTATGTCAATGTCATCAGCATATGCTAGTAATCGGACAGACTTTTGAAAGTTAGTCCCTCTAGTGTTGACGTAGGAGCTTTGTATTATTTTTTCAAGGACGATGTAAAGAAATCGCATGACAGCGCATCACCCTGTCTAAAGCCTTTTTTGACATCGAAAGGTTCTTCTTCAAAAGTCCCATAGCAAGGCAATAAAAATAGCTACAATTTATCTTCTTTGAAGACTTGTAGCAACTATATAATTCACAGTAGCTCTATGTAGCTCGGATTATATGGACTCTCGATTTATTCGAGAAAATATGCGTCAAGACAAGTTGTAATGGTCATCTTCTGATGAGCCCAACCATTACATCGGCGTGAAACGCATATATGAATTCATGATTTTTAATCATATTTATTAAAGGTTATGTTAAGTTGTTTCCAACCTTTATGGAGCAGCGCGATTTCTGTATGGTCATGCTACGCAAACGGACGATTTTGGCAGGGATGCCAAAACTAGACATGGCCCTACACAGCTCGTTTCTGTAGATTTGTCATATGCGGTCTCGAAATCGATGAAGAGATAGATGGTGGATGTCTTTTTGATGTTCTTGGGTTTTATCCAGAATCTGCAGTAATGCGAATATTTGATCAACTTTGGACTTTCCTGGTCTAAGCCACACTGAAAAGGTCCTTTCAGGTTATTGACGATGGGCGTTAGACGTTCACATATTTGTAAGCGATGTTAAGTACACTGTTGCCTCTTTAGTTATTGCAGTTTAGAGGGTATCCTTTTTTCAAAATGGAGCAAACAATAGTAAGGTCCTAGCATCGGGCATGCTTTCTTTCGAACATATCATACAGATAAGTTGGTGCATGCTCCTTAGCTAATTATCTCCAGCAGCTTTGAAGAGATCAGCATTCAAGCCATCTGCTCCAGCAGCTTTGTTAGACTTTAGCTTAGATAGATAAATGGCCATATCATTTTCATAAAATTTTCTGATTCGCACATTTGCGGCTGCATGACCTCCATTCTATCTTAAACGTTTTAAATCAATTATGGAGAATTGACATGGATCGTATCTCTCACTTGTCCCCCAAAGAAAAATTCTAAAAGCCTTATTTTTGAAGTTAAAAATAAACGTCGTTAATAACAACTGATATCTTCGAATTACATCCATACAAAGTCATTAAACAAAGCTCGGTAGGGCAATCCAATCTCCATAACAGTTGCACTCTTTCTAGAGTAAATAAGGTCGCAAGAAACAGTGACGCGAACCTTTTCATCACTCTTGGATTTTTTGAACTGCTTATTAAATGAGTTTACTATGCAAAAATGGGCCGAATCATTTTGCTTGAGCTTGAGTTCTTGTTTTAAAAGAACTTTAAAATATGGTGTGATGCTGTTTTTGGAACATCTCAATTCAAAAGGTTAATAAATACCAACAGAGTTAAGTTTTGTTCTTAGTTTTGACAACTTCAATGATTAATTTCAAAAGATAACAGCTTTAAAAATGACAACTGTTCAAATAGTCGGCTATTCAAAATGAAACCTCTTATTAAAAAATCCTTTTTAACAAATTGAAAGCTATGACTGTAAATTTTAAGAATTTTAAAAAAAGGAGAAAAAAGAATTTCCATAAAAATGTTTTATTGAATTTGACCTAAAACTAATAATAGACTAAACCTACTTTGCAAAAGTAAAAAAAAAATACATAAAATAAACGAGAAAAATGTGTATACAATTTCTTAAACAATTTCTTCCAATATTAGCACAATGAATTTAGCCTATATAGAAAAATGCACACCTTTATAAACTTAAAAAAAAAACATATCTATCTTTTTAAGTTTTTTTAAAATATTCAACTCATAAATGTTGTTTGTTTTATAAGAATATAATTTATGAAAATGAAACAAAAAATTGAGAGTGAATAAGAAAGCAATATTATTTTTAATGTAAAACTTCTTATTTGAAGATTTTGGTTTTGAATAAATACAAATAGACTTATATTTAATGTTTTATTGTATTAGATCATTAATTTGTTTAAGGCAATTGCGATTTTACATATTTTAATTACGTAAATATATATGACAATAATATAATGACAGACAAAATAAGCTTTTATGTAACGACTTCGTGTTCTTCTTCTTTTCGTCTCTCTTTCTATCTCTTCATCTCTCTCTTTCTCTGCTTTGCGTAAATGTTAAATTTAAGTTAAATTTTTATATAGTTTAAAACTTAAAACTAATCTTTAAAACAAAGTGTTTTATTGATCGTTAGTCGAGACTGTTAAAGTTTAAAATTTATTATAATCTGTTTTGAAAATTTAACTTTTTAAAAATGAAACGTATTTTTAATTTTACCTATGTGTGTTGTTTTAGATATTTAATATAAGATTAGTGAATTGTTAATTCGATTTAACAGACATTAAGACACCAATTTACAAAACAAAACAAAAAACATTAAAATCGATATTGACCGAAATAATTTATTTATTACTTAAAAAAATATATGTATAAATTCTGTTAATAATGTTGGAGGTATTGAAATATGAAAACGTATTTAAATCTTGTTTGGTTCTAAAGGAAAACATACCTATTTGTGATTGAAATTGCGTTATTGAGAAACAAAACTCTTAGTATTTTACAAGTTTTTGTTTAGTTTTTAATTGAAACAAAAGCTAAACAAAGCAACTGAAAAAAGTATAATATAATATTATGAAACAATATCTAAACTTTCAGTAAATAAGGAAAGTTTTGTTTCTTAACAACACAATAATTATAATTATTTTACTCGACGCAATATCTCAAGGTGCTAATGAATTAATTTAGCAAAATTTTCACTTCTATATTTCAAATTTTATGGAAACTATTATAAAGAAGGTAGTTTATATAATATAACACAGAATTATATATAAAAAAACCAAAACAAAAAAAAATGTTGCAAAAGTCTTAAAAATATTGATTACAAAAAAAAAATATTTACTATAGATTATATTATATATTATACATAAATTATATTGATTGATTGAAAACACATTTGTAATTTCGTTATTTATTCGAAGAAAAAAAAAAACAAAAAATTAAATATATTGTTATACGAAATAATTTCCTCTTTCTTATTGTTAACATGTTAAAATGCGGGAGTAACTTTAAAACAGGTAAATTGATTTGGTAAGAAACGTTCGAAATCAACAGTTTTTTTCCCCGTAGCCTAAGTATTAAAATGAACGCGTACAATTAATAAAAACCATTTGTATGGTCGTGAAATTACATAAATGTCAAAATTAAAGGTTAGATACTGGGCAAGTTTAGACAACACAAGACAACTAGTAAGTTTTTTTAAGTCTCATACATTTCACACTCAGAACTTTACTTCACAAACTTTTACCTCTAGTTTATCCTGCCAAAAACGATTGTTGTACATAAAACATTTCTTAGGCAAGCTACAATTCCATCACGAACTATGTTCTGTATTGTAGAAACATATTAAATTTATTTATTTATAATTCCTTAAATACTAACGTAAACAATTTTTAATATCTACTTAAAATCTAAAAACATAAACTAGACTGTTGAAAAATATTAATTTCCAATTTATACTTTTTATATTATCATTTGGTGATTTCAATTAATTGATTTAAGTTTGATCTGCTAAAATAAATATTCAATTGTTTCTGGAGTCTTATACTTGAACGACTAAAACTAAAGTTTAAACTACCAAGAACTAATGGTGATGAAATTTGTCCGTTTATTATTATTATTTGCCAAAGAAGGAAGATTTATAAGAGACAGTCTTTGTGAATAAGGCGGTAATGTATGAATATAATGAAACCACGGAAGGGATTGTAGACAAAAACTCAAAAATCTTTTCTGAATGGCTTCGAGTCTTGTGACGTGTACGGCTTAAGGTGGCGGACCTGGTGACCATACTTACTTACTTACTTAATGTGGCGGACCTGGGCCTCAACCAACATGCGTCTTTAGCCAGCTCGGTCCCTAGCTAGCTGCCTCCAGTTTCGCACGCGAAGTTGGTTGAGGTCCTCTCCCACCTGGGTGCGCCACCTGAGTCTTTCTTTGACAGGGTCCAGGCCTCAGCGCTATAAATGAGAACCGGGATGATGAGTGTCTTATAGATGGTGATTTTACATGCTCGAGAGAGGACTTTACTTCTCAATTGCCTTCTAAGTCCAAAGAAGCAGCGATTTGCAAGAGTTATTCTTCGTTTGATTTCAGCGCTGGTGTCGTTGTCTGCATTAATAGCGGTGCCTAGGTAGACAAAGTCCTTAACTACCTCAAAGTTATAGCTGTCCATGGTGACGTTTTGTCCAAGACGTCGTTGTTCAATGTCCTTTTTTGATGACAGCATATACTTGGTTTTGCCCTCATTGACCACTAAACCCATCTTCTTCGCTTCCGTCGCAATGCTCAAAAACGCTCCACTGACATCACGCTTTGATCTTCCAATTATGTCAATATCATCTGCGTACCCAAGTAATTGGATGGACCTTTGGAAGATTGTGCCTCTAGTGTTGACGGGTGACTTTTGCATTGCCTTGTCTAAAACCTTTTTTGACATCAAACGCATCGGTGAGATTTTTTCCGACCTTGATAGAGCAGCGTGCATTCTCCATCGTCATTCTGCACAAACGGATAAGTTGAAAAGGAATGCCAAAACTAGACCATGCTCTGTAGATCTCTTCCCTATAGATGCTGTCATACGCGGCTTTAAAATCGATAAAGAGGTGGTGGGTATCGATTTGAAGTTCCTGGGATTTTTCCAAGATTTGCTGTAGTGTGAATATTTGATCGATAGTGGACTTTCCTGGTCTGAAGCCACACTGATAAGGACCAATCAGGTTGTTGACGAATGGCTTCAGACGTTCACATAATACGGCAGAGAGGATCTTATACGCAATGTTAAGGAGACTGATGCCTCTGTAGTTGGCGCAGTTTAGAGGGTCTCCTTTCTTATGTATCGGGCACACTATGCTGAGATTCCACTCATTGGGCATGCTTTCTTCCGACCATATTTTGCAGATGAGTTGGTGCATGCTCCGTATCAAGTCATCGCCTGCTGCTTTGAATAGCGATGCCGTCAGCTCCAGCAGCTTTGTTTGACTTAAGTTTAGATATAGCTATCTTCACTTCGTCAAGGTCGGGTAGGCGGAATTGTTGATCTGCGTCGCCGAGGTTGAGTGGTTCTATCTCCCTTACAGCGGAATTCGGTTCGTCATCGCCGTTATATAATTTGGAGAAGTGGTCTTTCCATATTCTCAGCATCGACTGCGGTTCTACTTCGATGTTCCCCTGATCATCTTTACAGACTTCGGTTCGTGGCTGGTGCCCTTGGGAGTTTTTTTTACCTTTTGGTAAAATTTACGAACCTAATTACTGTTGTGACATCCCTCTATCTCCTCGATCGCGCGCTTCTCATGCTCTCTTTTTTTCCATCTAAGAAGCAGGTGTTCCTCTCTCCTCTTCTGCTCGTAGAGCTCGCGAGCAGCTCTAGTGCTTTTGTGCAGCGCCGTTTTGTATGCCTCTTGTTTCGCTGCGTGCGCTTGCCGGCATTCGTCGTCAAACCAGGGGTTTCGCTGTGGTGGCCGTGTGAAACCTAGCACTTCAGAGGCGGCATCTCTGATGGCTGCAAGGCAATGTTGCCACTGGTTTTGAATGCTTAATGCAGGAAGCATAGGACTCCTTAAGAGGTTATTAGAGACTCGATCGGAAAAGCACATGGCAGTCTCTTGCGATTGTAGCCGTCCAACGACGAATCTTCTCACAGTTCTTGCTTGTTTTGGTTTGGATCGGGATATCAGAAGATGTTCCTTGGCTACAACAAGGTAGTGGTCCGAGTCAATGTTGGACACTCGGAATGTTCGGATATCCTGTATACTGGAGAAGTATCGTGCGTCGATCGCAATGTGGTCAATCTGGTTGACGGTTGATTGATCAGAAGATTTCCATGTCCCCTTGTAGATATTGAAATGTGTGAACTGCGACCTAGGTACCAGAACGTCTCGCCCCGCAGCGAAATCGATCAGCCTAAATCCGTTTTCGGAAGTAGTGTCGTGCAGGCTGTATCTCCCGATTATTATTTATTTATTTATTTTATTTATTTTATTTATTTTTTAAAAATTAAAATTAAAATCTCCTAAGACAATTTTAATGTCATAGCCAGGGCACTGCTCATATGTCTTGTCCAAGAGCTCGAAGAATATGTCTTTTCCTCTGTTGGGGCATGCGCGCATATTAGGCTTATGTTGGCGAATTTACCCTTGATGCGGATTGTCGTGATGCGCTCGCTCACACTGTTGAAACACAAGACTTTTTGCCTGAGTCTAGTTCCAACAACAAATCCACACCCAAATAGACGCTGTCTTTGTTCTCGGTAGCAGTCGCCGTAGTATATATCTCAGTCTTTTAGGTTGCGTTTGCCCGGTCCATCCCATCGCACTTCTTGGATGGCGGTAATATCTGCCTTGCAGCAGTTTAGCGCTTCCGCTAATTGTTCGGCTACACGTGGTCTGTTAAGGGAACTAACATTCCACGTACATATCCGAAGGTCGTTGTCCTTATTTCGTTTGCGTGGGTTGTCAACAGTGAATCCGTCCGTATCCGAGGCTTGCTGGTACTTCGCAACTAAAGGTATTTTTTACGTGGCCAGGAAGTCACCCCGACGGCACATCCCCCAACCTGGAAAAGGAAACAGCGAGTTACTTAAAGACGTGTTGAAAAGAACACATAACGGGTGTGATAAATACGCAGCACATTTCTTTAAAATGGATGATGGTACACCGTCGGGACCAGGACTAAAACATTCGTCAAGTTGTAGGATATTATTAAGGACAGTATCTTCACTTATAACGAAATTAATAGAATTTAAGGGGGGAAATTTATAACAGTGGTAGATGTGTTAGGAAAACTAATAGTTTTGTAATCTACAAAAGCATCTTTGAAGTAGTTTGCAAACATGTTCGCAATTATTCTCGGCTCATTACTATTTGATGTCGAATCAGTCATTAAGTTATTTCATCATATATCAGGATTATTTTTAAGGTTTAATTCAATTTTCCGAATGTAGTCATCATATAGGATTATACTTTATCCAAGCTTTGTTCCTTTTGTTTTTTAAGTTTTAAACGTGGGAATCAAACCATGGTGGAACACTCATGTTATTTCAAGTCTTTTTAAATGGAATCTTTTTGTAGAAACAGTCAAAAAGAGTTAAATAAAAAATGTTACACATATCGTCAATATTTAAATTACAAAATAATTGATCCCAATTGATCATACATAATAAGGTAAAAAGGTTTTCAAAATTACACCTACTAAAGTTGATTTCTAGTTTGTTGTTATTAGATAGCATATGTGGTGAAGCCATGTTTAAATTAAGTGCTATGCCTAATGCAGGATGATGGCGATCTTCGTCCACAATTTGTACAGTAAAAGAAATCACAGCTGCTTCAGAGCATATGGTTTCGGAGAAAAATAACAGATCGAGTGTTTTTCCAAAACGGTTCTTCACACCGTTGAGTTGTTTTAAGCCACATGAAGACATACCATCTGTTAATAAAAACTCGTTTCATGATGACGCGTTTATTGGACCGTAGAAGTTATCATCGTCAAGTTGAATCCAATTGAGATTGGGTAAAATAAAATCACCAACAACCAGTACTTCGTCTTCAGGCTCCAAAAGGATATAAATACTTTCTATACAGTTTTTCATAAACCTCGTTCTTGGAGCTTGGAAGTATATATGCTAGTACAATAAAAAAATGTCCTGTTGCCATTTTAATTTTTAAGCATAGTATTTCGATGTCTGTTGATCGAAAGTCATCAATCAGGTAACCAGTGAGAGTATTGTTGATAGCGACAATAATTTCGCCACCAACGGCGTTTGAATCGTCTGAGTTAAAACGATCACGTCTAAAGACTTGATAAGATGAGTCAAAAAGCTCCAAGTCCGAGAGTTGTTGAACCATGTTTCCGTCAATATTATGATATCGTGAGGAAGACTGTTAATGTTTTTGTAAACCATGTTGGTCTTTGTCCGAAGTCCATTTGCGTTTTGGTAGTAGATTAATACCTTTTTAAGCTGTGGTTGTTATCCGATACTGACGAAAAGGGTTGTTCGACTTATTCATAAATTCATGAACTATTACTCCCTTAGGTCAAAACGATGGTGAATTTAAAACATGGAAAATTGTGTCAGGTGCACGTATTTTAAAGGATGAATACTTAGTATGGTTACAATGTAAAATTTTCTCAACATTTAACGTTAATGGGGAACCAAGCTTTTCGGACAAGTGATTTTGTGAAGTGCATTTGTAGACCGTGCAAGTTAAGAAAGAAACAATATTTTTTGCCCTTCAATAGCCTTTAGTCCGGATACAATTGGAGATGTTAGTGAAGTAGTTTCGTTGGTGATTTTTGGGAAAAATATGTTTTTCGACAAAGTAGAAGTCGAATAATCCACATTCAGTTGGGTCGTTGAATTAGACAGTGAGAAATTAACAACATTCGGTGCTGATATCAGTGGTAATGTTAAAGAAGGAAAATTGGCTACTGGGCGGGATATTGCAAAGTCTTTAAATACGGAGGTTGCAACTTTCTTTGGTAAATGGCATGTATCAGAATTTTCGTCGTCAAGATCATCGTTTTTACGTTTGGTTAAGGTTTTTGTTTTGCTTCCTAAATCAGAAATTTTGTCTTTATTAATTTTATTTTCAATACTTCCTTTGGTGCAGGTCAGATTTTCAACTTTCTTTGAAAGAAAAGTAAATTGATTCTACAGTTTTTCTATGTCCTTTATATTTTTTATGACGTCTCGAACAATATTCTTTTCGGCGATCGGGTCGCATTCATCACAAAAGTAGAAAAAAGATTTTCTCTTAGCAAAAAGTTTTATGCAATGCAAAGTACATGAAAAACTCTTCAACAATTACCGCTACACATAATGGAGTCGATCATGTAAGGTATTACAAGCACCACAATTAGCCATAATAAAAAATCGATGTTAATATTTTTAGTTTGTATGCCGTGTTTTGTGTTTGTTTATAAATTAAGTTTTAAATTAATTTTAAATATTTACTTATTCCTTTCCAATTTCATTTGACAACGAACCCTTTTACAAAAAAACAATAAATGGAATTGTGCATAAAATAAATAAATTACAGAGCAATATAGTTCAGGCTTTAGTTAAATGAAAAAAAATATGATTATCTGTCATTTTGACTTTTGTAGATTTGACTTGAAAGTAAGGGACTTTTTGACTAACTTTACAGTAAACCTTGCAATAAAGTTGCCTTAATTGAAAGGCAATTTTTTGGCAGCTACTAAAAATATGGCTTACCTTCAAGTCCTCTATGTCGTCTTAACCTATCCACTTTGAAGTTGTCCTCTTTTTTCGATCAATTTTGACATTGGGCAGGTTCAGAAAACATAAGCACTTCATTTGCAGTTGAACAGTTTCACCAAGGCAACTAGTTAGTTTTTTAATTTTCATACATTTCAAACTCACAACTTTACTTCACTATCCTTTACTTTCAGTTTTTCGTACAAGAACTACCAAAACCATTATTGTCTACAAAACACTCCTCAGGAAAGCTACAAGCCCATCACGATTTGTATTTTGTAAACCCAATATTACTTAACTCTTTTCCAATTTAACAAAGAACCCTATAACACAAATTATTGATTGGAATTGTGCAGAAAATAAATAAATAATAGGGGAGTAAAGTTCAGCTTTCAGTTAAATGAAAAGAAACATGATTAACTGTCATTTTGACATAAATAAACCTGGCTTGATAGTTAGTGAGATTTTTCTTGACTAACTTTCCAATAAATTGTCTTAGTTGGAAGAAAATTATTTAACAACTGGCCAATCAAATATTAAAAACTCGCCTTACTTTCAAGCCCCTTATGTTGTCTGAATCGATAACAGTCATTAACATAAAAGCACGTCTCATTAATGTCATTAAGTTTCGTTAAGTTTTGTGACTTTCACAAAATTAATCAAAAGCATGGGTGTGGGTATGGATGTGTAAATGTCAAACTTGTTAGGTTACAAAGAGAATTTGTAATATTTCTTCGTTCAATTTTGACATTGGCTTATGTTCTGTTAAGAATTAAATGTCAAATGTTTGTTTAAGAAAACCTTTTTTTTTCTTCTGTTTTCACAACTATGTTGGGGTTTCTTAAAGACTTAGATAAATGTAAAACGGATTAATATGGTTGTTTTAACAATATACTCTTTCATCGTTCAGTGTTCACATTAGTTTGGGATTATTAACGACGTAAATGTCAAACTTTGTTAATTTATTAGAAACATTTTATTTGTGTACTTTTTGTTTAAGGACTACCACTTTTTTTATTCGATATCTACATTGGCCTAGGTTCTAGAATGTACATTTCAAAACTGTTTAAGTAACCAGAAGCTTTATCTTACTATTTGTTTATTAATTATTTTATTCAATAGATTTCAATGATTTTAACTACAACTCCTTAATTTTTGTAAGGATTTGAAACATAATTGAGTTTGCTTAGGATCATTTTTATTAGATTTCTAAGATATTTGGTCCAAATATTTTGCGTTGCCTTATCTGTCAAAAACTTTTCAAAGTTACACAACCAAATGTTCACTCTGTTTTTCAAGTAAACTTGGGTGAAGGAATTAAAAAAACAAAGTATAGATTATATTTTCATATTTTTATTTTAGAATAAATACATTTATTTACAAACTCGAAATATATACAATATTTACAAACAACAAAAAAAAACTCAAAATTACAAAATCACTTTCCAATTATTGACTCAATTGAAAATGAAAGCTTGGGTCGTTTTGGGTAACAACTAGTTTCAGTCTTAAATTTAATCGGTTCTTCGTTGAGTTCGATCGTTGTATGACTCAAACCATTGGATCTTTCCATAAACCTTTCACATGGATTTCTGCTGATAGTTTGCGCCTGCGTCATGCTCAAATCCTGGGGATGATGGTAGAAATTTTGCTGCTGAACTGCCATTTGAGCAGCGGCAACAAGTGTCGCTTCTATAACCATATCCAACTCAGGATCAGCAAAAGCTCTTCGTTTTCGTATTCTATCTAAAAATGGTGATTGTATGAAAGCGTATTGTTGACGTGATTCTGAAATAAAAAGATTCAAACAAAAACCATTTGTTAAAAGTTAAAAAGGACATTTTCATAAAGATAAATTTATTATTTTTCTTGGAAACACAAATTATAGATATTGAAATAAAACTCCTCTCTTTCCGCTTCGTGTGGACACAGTAATTCGTGCATTTAAGTGTGAAATTATACCTAGTTTCTTCTTCTTTTAATGCGTATTACGTACGTTTGTGTCCTTATTGCTGGGTTGGGCATCACATTTCTTTAGGTCTTTTGTTTTCGCTTGATTTCCAAAATTAACTGCATTTTTAAATGAAATCTGATCCGAAGTCATTTCCTGCAGACAGAAAATTGCCCTTTTCTTCAACGACGATACTTGCTATATAGACACCACATGTTTTCTTAAGTGTGTCAGTTAGGCGACATACTGTCTGGGAAATCCTTTTCCTTATACATATCGTCGTAGGTAGACCACTCAGTCCTCTTTTTGTGTCCAAGAAAAAGTATCCTTAGAAAAATAATGAATTTTTGGATTATTTACCTTCAATTGCTGCAGCTAAGTGTAGTGAAGACTTTTGGAGAGTTCGACGTTTCTGCTTGTAAATTATCTTCTGAGCCATTAATGCCTCCTTGGACTGTGAAGCTCGATTTGTGATATTCGAATCTAAGGATTCTAACGTCTGCTGTCGGCGCAGAGCAATATGGGCTGCCAGAACTTTTTGTCGATTTACAACCAATTGACAATTTGGACAGGAGCAATCTCTCCAGCGACAAAGTTTCTTGTGACCTTTGATGCACGAAATTACTCCGTGATTCCGACAACGTGCACATTTTGGAGTTCTGAATCCTCTTTTCGATGTTTCCTTATCGACTTCATTTGTTTTTGTTTGAATATCAGACATGATGTTTCTTTATAATATTTTAAGGATATTAGTCTTTTTTCAAATGTTCAGGTATTCGTTTTTCAACGTTTTTTTTTTGTAATAATTAGCATGCACTTTTTATAGTTCTTTTATACTTTAATTGACTTTGATGCTTCTGTTTTTGATTTCGTTAATTAAAACACCACAACTTATTCCTTTCTATGGTAAAATTTCGAATGCACTTTTCGTTTTCAAACTCGGTTCTGATCTTTCCACTCGAATGATTTGTTTGTAACTGATTTAGCGACGGACCAAGGCGACTGGATGTCTGCTGAGATTACTTGAAGGAGGGATGCTGGCTGATGCCTGTTCAATAGTCTTTGTAGTCTCATCCAAAAATAGAAAATTGTCACAGTTTGTACAGAGAAAACATTTTTCAAGTGGTTTCTTCTTTTTTTGTTTCTATTCAAACCAAAACAAATTATAAAATTGCTGTTAAATTGGAAAGTGTTTGACTTTAAAGACAACAAAAAAGAGACATCTACCTTTTTTATCTGAATAAAGTATAAAAGACTTATGGGATTCTTGCAAGAAGCAATATGGTTCTTTTCAGTTTGAAAATCGAGGCGAATATTTATAATTTTTTTTTGCATTTTTGATAGAGATGTGATTGTTCACTGTGCACATTGCTGTTTCAAAATTAAGGTAATAATTAAGCAATCTATTTCAAGTTTCGTATAATGTTTATTATGCAAAACAAACTTATAAAATTAATTTTATGGAATGAAAATTTGTATTGAAAATCTACATACATATCTGTATCAAAAGTTCAATAAAATTCAGTAGAATATGTTGAGGCTCAAGCAATTACTATAAAACTGCTCAAGGGTCTTGATAAAAGGTTTCCAGTTTTCTTTCCATACATTGTGTCTTCATTTGATTCAGAATTAAAATATAGAATTTTTAAACAAGTTTGTTTATATGGAGATGAAATTAGTCTCAAAATGACGTGGTGAAGAAACCAACGCGCAAAAGTCAAAATCGCCAATACCCGACAAAAAATGTTAGCGTTTTTTCTTGTGTTCAAATCTCCATGTCGGAAACGTGAATAATTTATAAGACCATCGTCAACGTGGCTTTTTGGTGTCTAAATAAAATGGTCAATAAAAAAACCTTTTTTTTTCTGTCCCACCAACAAAACAATACTTTTTTAAATGATTAAGATGTCCTTAATTCGAATCTTGCCCTTGATTTTTTCTTTCACAACAGGTTTTTACAATATCCCCATTTATTAATTCTAAAAAAACAAAAACAAAATAAGAGGCTGGGAGGATGCTACCCACACTGAAAACTTTCAATCCCGCCTGTAGATTTGGCTTGCTTAAAAGGTTTGTAGGGTTTCGTGATTTGTTAAAATAAAGTTACCAGTTAAATTATTCTTAAAATTTGTTTAAATTACCAACAATGTTTTGAATATTTAAAAGAGTTTGATTCAAAATCTATTTTGGTTAACGATATTTTTATTCGAAAACCAATTTTTACCAATTTAGTAGCATTTCTTAAAAGTTTTTATTTCTAATATAAACAAATACCAATCGGATGAATGAAATTAATCTGAAGTCAATGTCTCCTATAATACACTAGATATCGAGAACCCAACATCAATTTTTACCAAATTTTGCGTATTATTTTGTGTAGATTTTATATTTTTTATGAAAAAACTGACTGTAGGATTTTTATAAAATGTCGAAAACAATATTTTTTTATAAAATAAAATTAATTTGAAGCTTGTATCTCAAAGTTTTGAAAATACATTTGAGTCGGAAATCAATTTTCACCATCTTTTGTTAGGTTTTTGTTTAGGTTTTTAATTTTTTGTAAAAAAAAATGTCAATTAAAAGCAATATTTTTTAAGAGATAAAATTATTTAAAGTTAAATATCTCAAAGTTTTGAAAAGATATTTGAGTCACATCAATTTTTACCAACTTTTATTAATTTTTTTGTTTGCTGTCAATTCGATTTTTCTCAAAATTTTTCGGAATGTTGAAAACAATATTTCTTATAAATAAAAAATAGTTGGAAGCCATAATCCAAAATTTTTGAAAAGATATTTGAGTCGAAAATCAATTTTTACCAACTTTGATTTTTATTTTTTTATAAAAAAAAAACCGTCAATTCGATTTTCCTCAAAATTTTACCAGATATTGTTATTTTTCGTTGCATAAAATTGTTTTGGAGATAAAATCATTTTTTATTCGTAAAATTTTCGACCTGACAATTTTTGTTCAGTTTTTTTTATTTATAAAAAAACAGTTAATTAAGTCATTGGTTCGTGATATATTTTGGGTTAGCCAAAATGTTTAACTTTTATTTAAACTGCTATGGTAAAAAAACAACACGCGCAAGAGAGCTGTTTCTGCATTATTATCTGTATACAAAAATTTATTTGAAGTCGATATATCTTCTGGTTCATGAGCTATGGTGGACTACTACACACGCGTGCACAAACATCTTTCTAAAAATCGTTTATTTCGAATCTATGGACCTTGAAACGTCGAGAAATGTCAAAATTTTCAATTCGACAAATCGAACCCATTACAATAACTTCCTTAATAAATAAATAAATTAGGTGGCGCAACAGTCCGTCACCAGGGCCTAGTGATAAAAAGTCTCAACCAGTCCTGTGTGCGAGTAATTGCAGGGATGGAGGGGACCTACAGTTTATATGCCGAATCCGAAGGGATAATTTGAGAAAGCACTTTTTCATGACAAGAATTACTCTTGGAGAATTTGTCAATTCCTCGCAAGAGGCAGTACCCGTGAAAAGACTTAGGCAGCGATCGAACCCAAGACCTCTGGCATGACAGTCCAATGCACTAACCATCTTGCCACGAGTACTACTTCCTATGGGAATTTAAAAAACTGTGTTTTTAAGACTGTGGTTAACACTCAAAATATCTCGTAAAAATAAATTGTATGATGCTTTTGCAAAGAACAACTCTTTTTTTTTAGACAAAATTTAAATAATTTTAACAATAATTTCTTGAAATCCTCATTAGTTATGTAAAGACTCTATATGAAGTTTTAAAAAAACATTGAATTCAATTCTTTTATAGTTTTGAAAAATACTTAGTTTTTTTTTATAATAAGCGCACCCTTAAGGGGATATTACTACCCTTATTATTTAATGACACAGTGTGAGACCTAGAAAAGGGAAAAAGGGTTTAAAAGGAGGTGCACATTGGTTTTGAATTCCTGAATATTGCAATGGCTGGGAATGGGAAGGAATTCCACATATTTCCACATATGCTTATTTCGAATCAAACTTCAACTTGAACTATCATTTGCTCAAGTTTTAAACACTCATGTTTTCAAAAACTTGATACAATAGAATTGTTTAGACAACAGATTTGTTACAAGAACAAAACTTACTTTGAAACCATTTTGCTTCTTTCTGTTTAAAACCGTTTTAGCTTTACGTGAAATCTAACAACTTAAAAAGATTTTTTGAAAATTATATGAAAAAATGTGATATTTGAAATGAATATTGAAGAAAGGGAATACAAATTTAAAAAACTATTGCGGATTTTATTGAAAAAAAAAAAGAAAAACAATTTAGGCAGGTGCAAAAAGCCTTATATACGTGTTTTTCGGATTTTAAAAAGCAATATCTCGAAACCTTGTCGTAATACATTAATTTTTAATTCGGATTTTAATTAAGGTCACCAAACAAGGCCAGTAAGTAAACCTTGTTGAATAATGTTATTTAACATTCAGACTGGATTTTCCCTTTGATCATTTTATGCAACGATTATTTTCTTGGCCCATTTCCTTTATGTAACCGATTTCATATGTAATGAAAAAATTTTTCATTTCCAGCATAATCATGTCGCATAGTCATAAGTATTGGCAATTCTTTAAGCTAATATTATCTAAGAAAGCAACTTTTTTTCTCAATGTTGAATCAAAAACATGTTGAAATTTATTTATTTCGTCAAATGTGAAGAAATTGCTTACATTTTTCCGAGCAGTTTAAATGTCAGTGAATTTTTGAGATCATAATTCCGGGATAAGATACTTGTCTTAGCTTCAAGTCTTTTTTGTGTCAATCTGAAAGGTTTCTGGGCTCTTCTATAAGAACATCCACTTATATAAAAATGTTTGTTCTCATTAAATATGAAGAGCTATATACACAAAACGTCAAACTAGAAAGTTGTAGTGCTTAGATTCTTATTTAAATTTGTATAATTGGTCCGTTTTTTAAGTTAAAAGTGTTAACATTTCTTGACGTTTCAAGGTTCGTTAATTTAAAATCAATAAGGCAAAATTTTTAACAACCTATTATTAAGGGTTTAACAATTAACTAGTTAGCAATTTACTAAGGGACTATAAAATTGTAACCCTTTTTTCGTTTTCCCAACTAGTAAACTGCTAATTGCCTTATATTAAAAAACAAGCATCCAAACATGTCTAAAAAGTGACAGTTCTTGAAAATAAATAATTAAAATATACTTAAACGGGCCTAATAATTGGAATTCCCATCTGTTGACAGGATCATTCCATAAACTGCTTTTATAACAATAATTGTACTGATGTCATATGCACTTCGTAAGTTAGTTAAAACCTCTTCATCTTTTCATATCTATAGAAAGGTCGGCGATGTAGACTGTAAATACATTTTTTTTAAACAGGAAAAGGCGAATCCTCCTCCCCCTCTAACTATCATCCAATTGCACTTACGTCACTTCTTTCCAAGGTCATGGAAACGCTGATCAATTTTCAGCTTAAGAAATATATTGAAGAACGGAAGGGTCTTAATGACCAGCAGTATGGCTTTCGTTGCAATAGGTCCACTGGTGATCTCATGGTTTATCTCACCGAACAGTGGAACAAATCTTTACATCGTTTTGGAGAAAGTAAGATTATTGCACTTAAATGAGTGGTACTTGCATCTAGGAGACTGAACAACTATTTGTCCTAGGTATGTGCATCACAAACCACTTGTTGTGGAGTGTTCACATATTTGACATCGCCAAAAATGCTGCTAAGAATTTAGGTTTTCTCCGACGTTGCAGGAAGTTTTTTACCCCTTCTGATCTGGCTATAATTTACAAAGCTTTTATTCGTCCAAAACTTGAGTATAACTCTCATATTTACGCTGGTGCTCCAATAGCGTACTTGAGTCTTTTGGATAGAATTGAGAAAAGAGCTTTAAAAATGATTGGACATCGTTCTCTTACCAAGACATTTGCTTCTCTTGAACACCGTCGCAAGGTCTCATGTCTGTCATTGTTTCATCGTTACTTTTATAAACAATGCTCTATTGAAATAGCCAGTTGCATTCCTCCCTTTAAACAATTCAACCTTAATACCCGCACTGCTAGGAATGCCCATCAGTTTACCCTAGAGCCCAATTTCGGACGTAGACGTACTGTTAAGAACAGAGATTCTTTCTAAAGCCGCACTACACGAATGTGGAATGCTTTACCAGGCTCAATATTTCCCACGATGTGCAGACATTCAAAATCAATATGCATCGGTTTCTCTTTACTAATCCTATCCTCCTTTCCTACTAATTGCTCGCACTGTGATTAATCATTATAAGGGTATTCATAACCCCTTTAGTGTGCGCATAATAAAAAAAAAAAAACAAACAAACAAACATAAGCGAGTGCTTTATTTAAAAAAACAACATAAAAATTACCCATAAGTAAATATACATCAAAAACCCTCAACAAAATATTTGTCATCTCGATAATTGTAACAATAAAAAATAGCATTTTTTTAATACGAAGAATGACATTTCTTACAGTTTTTTAAAACTTAAATGAAAATGATCTAACATCTCAAATATCTTGAGAGAAAACAGCTTACTATTTAATACTTGATTTTAATTCCTAAAATTACAGTTTGTATTACAAAAACTTCCATTTGAATTTTATTAAGTATTCTAATAAGAAGTTATCATCTTCTTTTTTGTATATGTATTGTGCTAATTGGTGCTTTTAGAGATTAATACTTTAAAGTTTGAAGTGAATCATATTAAAAACATACTCATAACTTTCACCAAATATTGGAGAAAATTTCCGGCTTACCAAATAAATATGACAATAACTAGAATAGCACCAGAAACTTCAAAGATGCCGCCATTCGAACAAAGTTATAAATTTGTTGCTGAAAAGAATAGTAAAGAAGTTTTTAGACAAATGGCGTCTTTCTATTATCGATGCACGCGTAAAATGTTGATATTTTCTGTTAAATTAAGTGAGGATTTCAATAGAACAGACTTTATATATTACGGCTTTAAGAAACCGTAGTCATACAAAAATTGGTTCTTTTTCTGTTTCAAATAAAAACCGAATAAAAATAAATAAATTAAAAAAAAAGAAATAAAAAAATGAAAAAAAAAAACCTAAAAACTCATTTAAAACAAAACTGTTATACTCTGTACATTGCAGCCTCATTGAACAAACCTTATTAATTTTTAGTAGTTTCCTGTCAAACAACTAGTACCATTAAATTGCTCATCTAATTGCTATGTCATATTGTAACTGTCACTTCCGTACTGTTTTGTTTTTTGTTTCCATTATAATTTAAAAATATGGAAAAACATCTGTTATTTTCGTGATTAAAATCCAATATTTAAAATTTCAACTTTTAATATTAAGAATATACTAGCCAACAATAAAACGAAAACATGTCTCACAATACCCAGGACATCCGTCAGGAAATAATACGAGAAAACCTTCCAAAACTAATCCAACAACTAACCCAATTCGAGGTAAGATTTCTAAGAAACATTTCATAAATCATTTCAGAAATAAATTATTTTCTATTTTCAAGTCTACCGATGATAACTTCAAACGTTGCGAACAATTTGCTTTGCACATAATTAAAAATCATCGCAATTTAAGCGTCAATAGCCATGAAATCAAACGTAAAATCGAAGGAATGCAAGAGAAATTCCGGGTGGCCAATTATTCACAATACGCCGATCATCTCCAGCAGCTGTGTGAAGAATTGGTCAAACATCCACTTTGTGTTATGCACTACGAGGTCGATGTATCATGGTCCATATTGGAATTTCTGTTCAATTTAGCTTTTAATCCTGTGGGGGCTTTGCGTAAAAACAAAGATCAAATCGATTTGAATGCTTTGAAAGTAATCGAAGAGGATCATATCGACGAGGAACAGAAATTCTTGAAGAATCTACTGAAAGAGGATTTCATTGATGATTGTTGTAGTTTTAACTCCGATTCAGACTTAAGTGTGAGATTCTTAAATGATTGAAAAATCGAAAAGAAAAAAGCAAGTTCTCATGTTTTTATGTTTATTTTATTCAGGTTTGGTCAGATGAAGAAGACGAAAGCTCGTCAGCCGAAGTTAAAACCCTCCTCTCCATTTCGACCGATGAAAAAACCTCAAAAATTAAATGGCCTCCCAGTTGGAAACCTCCACAAAAAGATCCTCATTTTGAACAATTCGATGGAAGAAAGTCTAGAGATATTCTCAATTCGAGTGTGCAAAGAGATTGGTGGAATCCGTTGAATAAAACACTCCTAGAAATTCCCAGCACACGAACTGAGGCTAATTTTGCGCAACTATATAATTCGTTCCTAAGTGAAACGTCCAATAATCTGATCAAACGGCAGATCCTTTCAACTGAATCAGAACACTCATTGCTGAGGGAAATCATCTGGATGTTTAATTCTCCTCAGAATTGTAAATTCTTCAAGGTCACAGGAGAACATGATATTCAAGTGCAGGAAAATGTTTCAATTCCAAGCGTTAGTGTGGTATGTATCTAATGTTTACTTAAAAGACCTGAACTTCATTAAGTCGCACTCTTTTAGAATGGACTGAGAACTTACCTCGAAGAAGCTTTCATTCCTTACATACAAATGATGAATACTTTGAAGAAATTCATTGAATCCGTATACGTTCCCACTGAGTCATCAGCATCGTCACCCATAACTTACGAGTGTTATGCTGCTAATTTGGTAGATCTCTTGGAACCCATTAACAGTGCCATAACAGAAGCTGAAACTTCAATCCTAAAACAAGAATCTCAAGTTATTTCCACACTTATTCAGTTACAATTTCGCCTAAGAGAAAGCCTGTTGCTTTTGAAGAGGATTCATAACATGCATACTCAGGTTGTTCTCGATTCTAAACAATTTCCATGTAAGATAAGCTTTTACTTTATTTTTGTTGAACCATCATCATTTTTTTTTCATCTTAAGCTCATATTCTTAGTGCCCATTTACTAGCAGCTCTTTTACATATCAATCATAATTCAGAAAGTCCCGATGAAGCAAATCTATCGATATCGCTTTTCCTCACAACTGTTAAAGTCTTCTGTCATCTTATTGAAGCTTGGTGGAGTGATGGTCGATTGGATGATTGGCAAAATGAATTTGTTGTTGAAAAGTAAGTATTGCTCAGAGTAATGGAGACTTTTTTTAAAATTGTATTTAATATATTTTTTTTTAATTTTAGAATTGGTGAAGGTTCAGAAGTAAAAACACGTCAATTTACAAAAAATCGAGAAATGGCATTTTTTGTGCCATCAAATGTATCAACAATGATAACAGATAATAAGTTTATAAAACTTTTACTAAGTCATTCGGAGGAAGCTGGAAGTACTCTTAATTTGCTATATCAAATAAATAAAATTTCCGATCTGAGGAATTCCTTGGACATAAAAGGTAAGAAAATTTTAAAAACAAATTCTCGAACTCTCTAGTAAAAAATAAAAAGAACAACAACAAACATGTGCAAAATAATAAAAAAAACTTTTCTGTCACATAAATTGTTAAAAATAAACAAACAAAACATTGATCCGATATTTACAACAATAAAATATGCTACGAAAGACTTTTTGAATCGGTTCCCCTTTGCCTTGCCCACTAGAGTCTTGAACATTTAATTTGTATCAGAGGAAGATTGCATAATATAGACGACGAAAGCAGTCAAGAATCCCGTCTTCCCGACGTAGTCGAAGCAAAGATTGCGATATCTAACATGAAGCCTAACAAAGCCGCTGTAAATAGCTTAATACCGACCTTTTAAAAGCAACTGGAGATAATTTGGTTAGAAGCACGCACTAATGTTACTATAAAATATGATTAGAAGAAAGTTTGCCCGATGAACAGAATCTCAGTATTGAAAATAGAAGACCCTATACCAACTATAGTCTCCTTAACATCGCATTCAAAATTGTCTGTGTCGAAATTAATATTGGGGCTAGGGGTTACTGCAGCCCCGGGCCCCGTGGAAACGAGGGCCCCATCCCATTTAAAAACCAAAATTAGTTGACCCCACCAAATCCAAACTTGAAAGCTATATACCCCAAAAACTTTAAACCCATATAGCCCAACTCACAATTAATCCCATAAACTTTAAACCCACATAGCTCAACTCGCTAGTATCTCCAAAAGTCGTTGAAAAACAAATGATTGTCGTTTTTCCAAATGTTTATATAGCCCTTAGAATATTCGTAACAATACCTGTAGCTAAATGTGAACAGAAAGATCTTTCTCAGTCCTTAAAAGAATAAAAAATATGTACCGATCTTCGATGTTGGGTGAAAGATTATCATCTTTAACTCGTTTAGCAATCGAATCCGAAGATCGAATTTAATATTTTGATTCAAGATTTTGTAAAAATAAAATTGAGAAAAAAAAGGTTGTTTAATAATTATTATTTATAAAGTATACCTACTCATTTAATCTAATAAGTTGTAATTACTACATAATTTGATACTTTTAATTTTTTGAGTTTTGAATTTAAAAACGTTAAAAATAGCCCCTGATACATAATTAGCCCCGGGTAACAAAAATTCTTAATCTTATCGGGTGTTGGAGCACTTGGAGGATACCTTAACTCCTCGGCGCTTCGTCTCTGAGAGCGTGGACTCCTAGCGCCCCAAGTCATTAGGTTGCCTCGGTTGGGGTTTAGGACGCTCTTGGTTATGAGGGTTGGCTTTCTTGGGTTGTATATCTTTTTAGGGGGACTCAAATTTGCCCCCATTTTCTTTCATAAGGGCCTGAAACCAACCATAGGTCCTTATTAGTGTGACATAGGTCTTTATAATTGTGGCTTAACGACCAAGAAAATTCACAATCGATCAAATATTCACATTACAGCAGAAACTGAAAAAACCCAAGAACATCAGATCAAAACCCACTACCTTTTCAACGGTTTCAAGAACGCATATGACGAACTGTACTTTCGATCAGGATGACCATGGACAATTAACGCTGCTCAATAAACGTTGGAAGTAAATCAGTAACTCAACTGAACCTTTTTGATTTCCAAAAAAGGCTTTAGCAAAGGTAATACGCTGTGCAGAGCTCCCAAATCAACTCTAGAGGCAAAATTTACTTAGTTTTTTTTTTTAAATGAACTTTCGATTGAATCAGCAAACTTTCGAATCAATCGAATCTCAAAATAAAATCTTCTCGAATACGAATAACTTTCGATTGAAAACGAATCTCAAAATAAGGGTGACTGTCTTTTAAAAGTCGGTCCAATTACTCTCATATGCTGATGACATTGACATAATCGAAAGAACCCAGCGTGATGTCAATAGGACGTTGGTGAGCTCCGCTATGAACGATGAAAACAGCACCAGCGCTGAGATCAAACGAAGAATGATTGGTCTTGTGTATAGAAGGTGAGTGGAGGAAAATATGGAACGAAAAGCAGTGATGTGACTTAACTAGAAGGATAAAAGTCCAACGCCTAAGATGGCTGAGTCTAGTAGAGCGCATAAAAAACAATACTACTCCGTCCCGTAAAGTTTTTAAATCCACGCCCTCAGACAAAGCAGTAGATGAAAGCCATAGATCAGGTGGCGAGCCCACGATTTTCTGTAAGGTTCGATTAGTATAAATTGGCTGGCCGTGATGGAGTAGGTCATACTTAGACCAATTTAATGGCCCATTGCGATACCACATGAGTCTTCAGGCTTTCTTCAAAGCTCAATGAAACTAGTTTGAGTCCTTTAGGAAACGTGAGAGGCTGATTATATTAATATGATTGATATCGTTATAAAAGAATTCTCATAGGTAATTCTTGCGATTTTGAGACAGAGCAGGGCATGTACAGACCAGATGAAGAACTGTTTCCTCCGGGTGTGAAACCGATTATCGAGTTTATTATGCGATCTGCTTAGAGATAGCAAGCACCTTGATCACCTTAAATCTAGTGTAAGCTTGATTTACCTGACCCCTGGTTCTTGCCTTTTTCGTAGCGTCCTGCATTAGCAATTGGTAGGTAGGTAGAAATGGCGATCTCAAGGCAACCTAGCCTGAGATCCAATTAGCGCTTTAGTGCGCCGTTTTGATACCAAAAACTCGTTTGACCTGTGATAGAACGGGAAACATTTATAGAGAAGCTTTATAGCGCCATTTTGTCGCATTGAGAAAAAAGATTAGGTCTCTAATCTTTGTCTCAGATAGCTCATCAAGTACGTGAAAGAATGCTTTTCCAAAGTATTTCATTCTAGTGTTTGCCAAAGCAGACATTTTCAGAGGAAATGGATTATCGTTTCACTTTCTCTTTGGTCACTACAACTACGACAAAAGGTTTTGTAGGAGATACACAACTTCTCCGCATGAACTCCTATAGGCCAATGTCCGGTACAAACCGCAACAATCCTGGTGATGTCTTGCCTTGGCCTGCATAGAAGATCGTTTGTACGGGTTTTATTATAGGTGGGCCATATCTTCCTAGATATAATGCAGTTGGGTAAATTGGTATGCTTTCATTTGAGAAATGTGGTATAATGATTTGTACTGTACTATTCCTGCCTTACAGTTTCCTGGAATGTCTCTATGGCCCGGCACCCAGCAAAGGTTTATATTAAACCGTTGTGCCAGATTCATCTGTAAGACTGCTCTTAAACCTAAACTTAAATTAGTTATCCATACTTTGGATCACTGACTCGGCTATGGTCCTGTTCAGCAGGAGCTTATAATGTTTGGTGAGGTTTCTGGGCGTAAAGAGATGATAGATGGCTCCGTATGTGCCATCTAACAATCAAATTGGTATTAATGCAAAATCTAAATTATCGTCGATATTTTTATTCCGACCAATTTGTTGTTGTTGCATTCAACCTTTCCTTGTCTTTGGTTTTTCTTAACATAACATTTTTCTTTCAGGTAAATTGTATGATCAATTTATTGAAGAAGTCTGGGTAAGGATAAGAGAATTTAGCATTTCACAATCGACAACACCGTCCACAAGTCCAATTCCAACTGCCGACGACGATATGGAAAAATTAAATTTGACGGACGAATCACGCAAAACATTCGAATGCCTTGCAACCAATGATGAATTCCTACTCATGGCTTTTGCATGTAATTTAGATGAACTCAGCAGAGATTCCACAGAAAAGTCAGACACTCATCAACACACCAAAGATCCTCCGCCAGCGTTAAAAATATTCAATGAATTAAGTAGAACCTCTCAGATTATTCTACCCCTTGAAGAGATAATTCTTACCTCAATGACCCGAATATTAAATGCACGTATTGCTTATGCTAATCAATTTGTTATAAAAATGTACCTCGAAGAGTTTGAAATTAAGAAACATTTCCAAAATATCCGAAAAGTATTACTGTTTGAGTGCAGCGATTTGATGTCATATTTCTATTCAAAACTTTTCGTACAAGTAAGTCTTCATATTATTTTTGAGGTTCTGAAAATTATTTGTTTTGTTGTTTTTTCTTCTAAGATAGAATCTGAAGAAAGTTGGGCAAATCCTTTTCTGTTGAGTGTTCAACTTGATGATATCATGTGCTCGAAATTCCCTGAACTCTCATCATTGTTTCGGGTCGATATTAAATCGACTTTTAGATCTATAACACCAAAAGTAAGATATTATGCTTTGTTTGTTTTGAGGATTCCTTTTTTGATGAGGTGTTATTTATACCTTACCTAGGTTACAGAAGCTGTTGATGAAATAACAATTGGCTACAACATCAGCAAAGAGCTTTTGCATGTCATCACAGAGAAATCCCTCGAAGAGTACAATAAAGTGTTTAGATTTCTTTTGAAAGTTAAATGGGGACTATGGGCTTTAGAAAGTCTACACTTCCCGCAATCACGCAAACGTTCCGTGCCATATGCTCCATTCGAAATGATTGACTTGATAATGCGAAGATTGGAACAACTTCGTTTTTGGATGATCTACTCATTGCAATGTATTCATTTTCATTTGATGACCCATGTCCTACAATCGATGGGTCAACAATTAGATGAGAAATTTGATAAATGTTGTCATATCAGGGAAATGCTTAGAGTTCATGATTCCTACATAACAACTGTGTGTGATCATTGTTTTTTGGGAGAGACATTTAATAGTATCAAAGTTGGAGTTGAACAGGTATGAACAAAAATATTTATATTAATTGCGATTGTAGGAGAAAGTCTTTATAAATTCTAATTTCAGCTTCTTAATTTGGTTTATATAATTCGAATGGAATGGAATAGTTGTCTGAAGGAAATTGATTCGAAAAATATGTTGTCAGTCGGTTCGTTGTCGGATGATGAGCCTGAAAGTTCTACAAACTATGTGGCTATTTCTCAAATTGATGCTATTGAGGTTACATACATAAGATGTCATCAGTTTTTGGCCAATACTCTCAACAACGAAGTTTATCTGAATCAAAATAATTTCTGTAAGTATTTGTAAACAAAATTTGTATTCAACATTTTAATGATCTAATGAATCTATTTTAAACCCAATTTTACTTACAGTGTCAGGGTTGAGTGCGGCATTTAATTCAAGCATACCATACTAAAATGTAAGTATTTATTTTGATGGCATTTATTTGAAGTGTTTAAATCTTTTTTGCTGCTTTGTCTTCACGAAGTTCAACCACAGATAAAGCAGTTAAAACGTTTACATCATATTCATAGAGAAGATATAACCTATAGCAAAAACCTTATGATGCAATGTCCCATTTAGGGTTTGATCATTAAAAAAAAACAGAAATAATTCTTAGGTACCTTAGCCTCTCTCTAGAGAGAGAAAATCTCTTTGCTAATCAGTTTGCCACCATTTCAATGCTGCCTCAGAGTGTTACGTCTCTGACTGTACTTGGGAGCATAAATAATTGTATGTGACCGAACTTTTTTCGCATCCCCGCTCTTGTTCTGAAGAGCTGCCCTTTAACGCTGGCAAAACCACTGTGTAATCTTTTTCATCTATCCTACTTTTCAAGACTTAGTTTAGTTTAATTGACTTCTTTATTTCTTAGAATAATAACATTTCATAATATTAATTTCTAAAGCCTAATTGGTATGGCCTATTTGGCCGTCTACCAGAGTGACATATTATAATATGAATTCGTTGAAAAAATACAGAAATTGTTAAAATTTGTTTTGTTTACTATTTTATATAATTAAAAATCTTCTTCAATAATAGCTTTTCTATAAAGCAGTGCTGTGATAACATAGTTGTAAAGTCCATTCCATCCCTCGTCGCCGTTGAGTATGCTGAGCATTTCTCCCTCTTCCAAGTTGTGTTTGTTGAAGTATCTCAACCGAATTTCAATCAGAACAGGACATATTGCAATAAAATGAAATGTATCTTCACGCGCTTTCAAGTTACATAGACTACACAGTAAAGGCAGATCTGGTCATCAAACTATCGACCGATCGCACTTACGTCCCTTCTTGTCAAGGTCATGGAAACGCTGGTTAATTATCAGCTCAAGAAATATCTCGAAGATAGAAAGCTTCTTAATGACCGACAGTATGGTTATTGTAGCAGTAGTGATAATACATCCATCAAAAGAAAGGTATTTTAATGGTCACCCCTAACTGCAAGCCAAAAGCTTCTGCGAGCTCCAGGTTTCAGAAATATTGGTGAAAAGGTAAAATTACAGAATTTCGACCCAGCTCATCACAAATTATCTTGAGATTAATGTTTTCCTCAACAAAGCCTCGGAACAAGATGCCGTTTTCACTATAATAAAGAGCATCGACCCACAATGTTGCATCTGAAAAAAGATTTTTTTTTTTAGTTTTCCGAAAAAAAAACCAACAGCATTTTTAAAACTAGTATTGAATGGAATTTAGTCCGAAAAACACAAAATAAATCCTGATGTGCCACAGGGCTCTATTCTGTCTCCGGCAATCCGGTGGAATCAAAAATCAAGTTGAATGTAATGCGTCGAAAACTCAATGTCATGTGCTGTGGTAAAAACATAACCTACCACCTTTGTCACTGTCCATGAAAAGCAATTGCCTTAAGGAGCCTACACTTGGTATGTGTAACTCCAAACACCTAACATAAGATAAGGCAAAGATAAGACGTTTGCCTTTCACTCTAATTTTAAACCTCCGACAGAGTTTGGTTCTCAAAAGCTTCAAAACCCAAAAGATCCTTAATAAAATCCACTTAATAAGTTCTTTGCACTGATCTAAATATTATCTATAAAACTTATATACGTTGAAAGCTTGGGTATAATTCCTGGCTGGTACTACTGTTACTTACTTAAGTCTTTTGGACATTATTGGACAAAGGGCATTTAAATTGATAGAACACCGAAGAATAGTTTTTTGTTACACGCTTTTTACTGTAATGTTTTTGATTATGATTTAGAGAAATAGCCAGTTGTTTTTCTCCCCCAGGCCTCCTGCCTAGTGTAGATATTCGTTCTTTACCCGTACTTAAATGAATGTGGAATGCTTTGCCTTTTGCCACAATCTATCCTATCCCAGTCATTGCAATATTCAAGAATTAAAACAAAAAACCATGCACCGACACCGCCTTTCAAACCGTCTTTCTTTTTCCTAATTCCCACACTGTGTCTTATCATAAAAATGGTATCAAAAATCCCCTTAAGTGTGTACTTATTATCAAAAACGGACGATTTTAAATGACCTCTATTATGTCATTCGCATTAAGTAAGATTTGTATACTTTTTATTTTAAAAATATTTGATAGATTTTGGCCCCAACCGAAAATGCGTGCTTTTGGTATTGATTAATCTCATTTTCTTTGCATTAAAAAACTACCTTTCTTTTTGTTAAATACAAGTAAAAACATTAACTTCTTAGATTAAACAAATGAACTTCTTAGAATTCCCATCAATTTATCCTTGAGCTCAATTTGAACATGCTATAAAGTATAGATATTTTATTTTTAACCGCACTTACAGAATGTGGAAAATCTTTACCCAACTCTCTGTTTTTCCCTCCCATTTTTATGTATCCTCTTAAAACCTTTTCTTTTTACCTAACCTCGTTTTATCCTTAAACATGTTCAAATTAGTAATAAAGACATTAAAGGGTGTGCAAATGATACAAAAGGTAGAAAATCATTTTCTTTTAAAGAGCCCAAAATATAGGGTCTTTTTGGCGCGTGTAGATTTTGGCGCCCCGTGACGGGCATTGTGTTTTGGTAACATCTGTACAATCTTGTTTATTATTCAGTTGCTTATGCCAAATCATCACGACATGTGGTTCCAAGAGGACGGCGCTACGTGCCTCACAGCAAACGCAACGACATCTACACAACATCTATCCGCCCTTATTGAAAAGTAACTAATGTTTTCAATGAACTGTCAAAAAAAGTGTTCGACACAACACAAACTGCAATTCATTATCACCTCACAACTCACAACTTTCAACTCAGAGCAAACATGTTTTTTGATACCACTCATTTCTCGAATCCCAAAATCTTATAAAATCTTAATGTTGCTCTCTTCAACGTTGAACCTCTTCTAATAATTACAATTTCCCAAGCGTTTGTTTTAAGTCGAATACTCGGGTAGTCGGGTAACTATGTATGCATAAAGAGAGCAAAGAAGTAATTCAGTCTGTCAATCTATGAATTTAATAAGATTCCTGAAATTTCAAAATAGACCCCCCCTTTGTTTTATGTCGTATTCACGTTCACATTTGAAAAGTACAATAATTTGTTACGTACATATTTCATTCATAGGTCATACGGGAGCAATGTAACCATCCTATGTTTTATAAATTGACAATCCTTGGGGATTTTTACAAAAATACACTATTGCCCTAGATAGACCCACCTTACTTTTGAAACCTATTTAATTATATAATGATGATGGTTGCAAACTTTTAAAATATTACACACACCGTTTGTATGGAAGAGTTATGGATTGAATTTGAACAAACAGTCAATCCTTTTGCAATTATATTAAATTATAGGCCAAAGAAGCAACCTAAAGTCGTACTTTGTCTAGCTTCGAAGAAATATAACCAAGGCAGGAGTAATTACTTTGTCTCATAAATACAAACAACTATGCAACTTAAGGCAAGAAACTAAATAACATAAGCAAAAACCTCCCTCACATCCATCCAGACAACATAAACAGCAATTCAATTTTAATGTTCCAAAAACCACCCTCAATTAGTTCACAATAAATAGCATAATGTTAGTCAACACGAACCGAAGACCGAACCATCATACCTTACCAGCTTACCTTCTACCTTCTACCTACTATACTCGACTCGTACTAGAAATACAAATAGAAATAGAAAATTGTCCAGAATTTTCACCTCATTCTCGTGATACCACCGAGTATCACATTCACATCACATCACAACTGAAGTATTTTGTAAATTTAAACAAAAATACCTTAGCAACCGCATTTGGTCAAAACCAATATAGTGTAGAAATAGATAGATAGTTTTTGTTTATTCGAGAGTAGGTTTAAGTTGCGTTGTTCTCGGCAATGAAGAGTCAAAATCAAAAGACTGCTACTATAGAAGGTTTAACTTTTTAAAATTGTTTTTTTGTTTTTTGTTGTTGTTGTTTTATGGTGTCTCTTGTTTAACAAAAAAAAATAAAATTATATTATCTTTTATTTCCTTAGAAGTGCGTCACAGTTCGAGTTTGTTTCTACAAATTTTCTTGTGGCTTAATGTGTATCTTTTTGTGATTTGGGCACTAGCATATGTTTTCTTTATTCTGCACAATGTAAGCAAAACCATTTTTATACCTATACCTTAAAATACATGTAACTATAAACAAATATAGAATTTATTGTAAAAGATAAGGTTTGATTCATTAAATTTTTGTGAATGAATTTCTTCATGATTGAGTGCGTGTTTGAAGATACTTACTGTCAAGTATCAAAGTAGTAATAAAGTTTTGTCTTAGAAAAAAGTTATTTTCTATTCATAAGAAGAAAAAAGGGTATTTCATAAAAGGAGTTTTGAAGTGCTATGGGTAACTATTTAGTGAAGATAAACAACCAACTTCGGTGTTATGTGCCATTTGTAGCTAACCCAGTGACATGAACTTGGAAATAAGAAAACTATTATAACTTATATTTGGTTAATTTATAAATTGCTGTGAAAATGAACTCAAATTTAAAGTAGTGAAATTTGCTCGGCAAAAAAGTTTTATCTTGTGTAGGTAACTATTGGAAATGTATTATTACGTTGATGCTTTAGATTTTGTAATAAGTGGTCTAAATGGCAGTTATCTTTCTTGAATAACTTTGAATTTGCTTCAAAATAAGTGTTAGGGAGGCGCAAAGGTTAACCATATAAGATCGAGCCAATTAGACACTCGTAATCTGAATCTTTCGAGTCGTTAGGATGTCAGAATTGTCGAAAATTCAATTGATTCAGTGGGCTTTCTAGGAAGTGTGTGTTTCATTGACTAGAGGCCTTTGGGAAGAACTATGTTCACATATTCTTTCCCCATATTTGCAGAAAGTGTTATTTTTTAATAGGGGTGGTTCAAAAAATAGTTAAATCAGTTTATTAAGAATACCTAAAATATCCGTTTCGATAGTACCTATTTACTTTTGATTTTTTTGCTCAACATAATCATACCTATTACCAATGTCGTCTCATTTTTTCGACGACTATCGTTTTCTCTGTCGTGTCGTTTTTTAAGGGGCATTCCAAAACTTCTTCGACGTGACGAATTTGTAGCAGATGTTTAAACGATGCAAAAGTAACAAACATCTGTCAAAAAGAAAAAAAAGTCTAAATAAAAAATCTGTTTAACAAATGCGGTTTTATTTAATTATTGGTAAATAAATAAGTTATTAAAATGATAAGTGTAGAAATGTTTTACAACACGAGTAGCGATAGTGATGATGATGAGAGGGTGGAGTGCGAAGTTTTGCGTCTGAATCTGCATTTGTAGCCTTAGTTCGTGTTGATGTATGTCCGGATGTAGTCGTCAAAGTATTTAAAAGTAAATTGGGCTTCTTTTCTTCTTCACTTTTAACTTAAAGCCGGTCCAAATCTTATTAAAGCAAACATTAAAAATTGGTTTACATTAATGAAATAAGCGATTCAAACCTTTTGCCAACCATCTCTTACTAGAGGAACCTTGTTGTTCAGCTGCTCAGTTATGGAACTCCATTCCCTTTTTATGTCAGTTTTGTTGATTCCCTTCAAAAATCCCCTAGCCAACTGCTCGTTGCTCTTCTACGAGAGCCTGAAACTTATTCTGATTTGTTAATTTCACCTGCAAATGTGAACAAATATTTTTTTTTTATTTATCGCATATAAAGTACTAATAAATTCCATAAAATAAATTATTTAACAAGGAAACTTGCAGTTTTGCGAACTTCCATTTCTATTTCTTCGTCGTGAGCCAATTTTCAAACGGGAGATACCGTCGTTTTTTTTTCATTGCCGACGTTTCCTTTCGGCTTACAGAATGCTGAATGAAAGCGTTCAACACACTTAGCGTTTACACACGACAACAAAACGAGTGACAAAAGTTGAAAACGACTTATGGGGTGCAGTGTCGTGTCGTATATTTTGATGTCGTTTACGGCATCGGTAATAGGGGTGAATGTAGGAGTTTAGTTCAAGACGATGAATAACATTTTCTGAAAGGTTTTCTTTTGCTGATATTTTAAAAGTAGTTTTCTACAAATCGCATTTCGATGATTTTTTGATCACCTTAAAATCAAAATACATAATTAACGCAAGTTTATTGATTCTTTCTTCTTCGAAAACGCAAGTTCCTTAGAAACAAATGATTTTCCTTAAATGGATATTAGTAAACCTATCACCATTTTGTAATCACATCTCCGGCACAAATATGCTGTTGACCTGTGTAAATTTTGTGAAATAATTTTGTACTATTCCTGTTTTCCTATTAAATCCTGAGCGCCATACGCTCAACTAAAAAGTTCGTCATGGTACACGTACCGTATAATACGTGCTACTTTAATTAGTAGTATTAATAATTATTTAAATAAGAAAAAAGTTTTCACGTTTAAATTCCCATATTTTGACACTTTCACTAAAATTATTAGAAGACTTATTTAATGGTGCTTACTCAAAATCCGTTTACAATTTTTCGAAACGATTAATCATGAACCTATTCCAAGGACCCTTAAGCAAAACAGCAGTGGGCTAAGTGGGTTTTTAAGATGAACTAAAGAAAGTATTGCTTTCCTAAAACACATCAAAGAGAATTAGAAAAAAGTGGCTCCAGGGATTCCATGTGTGTCACTGTATCCTTGCCCCAACAACGTAAACCAAAAAAATAACAGTAGTATCAATACAAATTGTTTGGTCAAAAATCGAAAATTTAAATTTCCGCAAAAAATCCCGAAAGACTTCCTAAAACTTTTACTTACTACATATGTAAACTACTGTATGTTTTGTATTCTTTAATAAAATTGAACTGTCATTTTGATCATTACGTTGGTAGAGAAATCGAAAAAAAGTGGGTCCCTAAATTCTGCAGCCCAAACCATTGGGTCCATTGAGTTCAAATTTGGAAGTGAAAATTTTAAGCAGATTCGCGTTAAACGTTTTTAATTTTTTTAAAGACTAAAAATAATGGTAGTCTTTTTTATAATCACCCTTATTTTGAGATTCGTTTTCTATCGAAAGTTATTCGAATTCGAGAAGATTTTATTTTAAGATTCGATTTAAAAAAAATAACTGCGTAAACTTTGACTTTCGAATTTTTGTGTCGTTCAGATATTTTCTGGTGAATAGCTAAAGAAACATATAAGTTTTAACAATTTTTATACGATAATTAAACGAAATTTTTGTTATTTTATAAAGGGCACAGTCACATTCTTATTCAACCAATAGGGAACAAAAAGAAGTCTTAATAAGGTTGATGGAGGGGAATCTAGAGGTAGCAAAGAGTTTTTCTGTAAACTGTGTAGATGATAACCGGTTTTAGAAAAATTTTGCCGTGAAGCGCAATAGCCATTAGAATTAAGAAACAAAACTATTGCCATTGTTTAATTTGTCCAAAATAAGAAAAACTACACCGATTTGAAGTTTATAAACTTTGATTGTTTTCATTTCAATTAAAAGTGTGACCATGTGTGACGAATATACATAACATTTTAAGCGGTATAAACACAACATGGAAATTTCTTTATCACTTTATCAACTTCACTTAATTTTTCAATTCAGAAACTGTTAATCTCTAACAAACTCTGAATTAAAAATAAGATTCTTCGAAAAATTTAAATTCAGTGTGGTAACACTAAATCAAATCAAAACTTCAAATCATTTAGAACAGCTGATCTCGAATATAAGATTAATTTCGGTTAATTTTCTGCAATGAATATTTTTCATTCGAATCTCAAAATAAACAAAATTCATTCGAACCAATAGAATTAGTCACTTGAATCAACATTTCGTTCGAATCTCAAAATAAGCATGAATAAGAAATATAAAATGAAAATATTTTGTATTGCTCCAAAAAGGTTCTATCTCAAAAAAGAGAAAATATTTGGTAACGAAAATTAAATGTAAAACTTATATTAAATAACTCCACAAAATTGCATACTAAAAATATATTTAAACTAAGATTGAAACATTTGAAAACGAAGAAATTATTGAAGTCAAAAACGATCCTGCTCCTGGCGCAAAATTTCGCTCACTTATCTGACAGCACTCCATGAATTCATACACCACAGGTTACTTGAAATAATTCAGAAATCAGGAGGCAGAACACAATGCTAAAAATTATGTAAATCCATTCAATAAAACCATTATTTACCTAAACCATAAGGTTTTTTGTTATGTTCTTTACTTTAAAGGGCCTTACAGGTAGATTCATGGGCTACAAAAAACAGGTACTTTTTATTACCTTCTTCGGGAAACCCCCCATAAAACTTGTATTTATCATCTAAATCCAAAATTATTAGGCGTGTACCATCAACTGAGCGTTCAGTGAGCGCTCAATGTCAGATTGGCAGAGGCAGAATCGTTTTGTGGGACAAGAATCTCCGTACAAACCTAAGCTGTCAAAAACATATGTTGTCAATTGTAGTTTTTGATGTGAATTTATTAATTTTTTCTATTGATAATTGATAATTCTTTGTTACTTTTGGATAAAAAAACTATTAAAATGGATAACAAACAAGAAAAAGTTTTGCGTCAGTAGTAGTTCTTCAGATAAAATAAGAAATAAAAAAAGGAATGAGGAGCATGAAAAGATTTTGATGGAAGTGAGGATGTATCGATCAAAAGATATTGCACCCCGTCGACCTCAAAAATTTGCTGAACTTCTTCACTCATGTTAATTAATTTATAAAAATGTTTAAATTTTATTTCTTTTCTTAGAAATTATTTAAATTAAAAATTATAAAATTAGACAAATGGCAACTAAACAGCTGTTTTGGGTGAGCAAGCAAATTGAGAAATGAATCCATGAAATTTTTGTCTCAGAAATCTCCGCAAAAAATCTCAGTGCTCAGCTGAGTTTTTTTGTCTAACTTTAAAAATAGTTGAGCGCTCGGAGCGCTCAGTTGATGGTACACGCCTATTGTTAGCAATATAATCTTATTAAATACCTCATTCATTATACATTTGGGTTTTTCAAAAAAAAAACTTAAGGGTTTGAAAATATCATCAAACAAATAAACGAAAAAAGCTTGTCTCTTTTCATGTGACACGAAGTGTATGTACGAGTATGTACATATATAGTCAAAATTAATTTAAAAAAAAAAAACGCTCTAACGATTTTCGAAAAAAAAATTCTTACACCCCAGATTTTTTTAATAAATTGAATGGCATTTACATTTTTTATGAGAAACTTATTTCCTTGCTAAATCTTAAAATGTAAGTTCTATTTGTAAAAGAGAGTCTTTGGATACAGGAGCAAGTTTGTGCGATCCGGTGTTACACTTTATTTATTTTACTGTAGTGGCTTATAAATTATTGCTTGATTTGACTTGGATGAAGTAATAATCGATTTTTGGCCAATTTATCTGCTTCTTTATTTAATTCATTGACACTATGTCCTGGGTG
Organism: Eupeodes corollae; assembly: GCF_945859685.1. NCBI lineage: Eukaryota > Metazoa > Arthropoda > Insecta > Diptera > Syrphidae > Eupeodes > Eupeodes corollae. The sequence continues at coordinate 23,519,363 of NC_079148.1, read as the reverse complement.
ACCAAGTGGAGGGAAACCATTTTGGCTTTGCTTAGTAAACGTAACTTCCTACGATACTGCCAGTGGTGATTTTTGTTGAAGAGAAAGATCTTTAGCGGCCTCTGCAGTGTCTTTTAGAGAGGTGATTAGATTAGTTCAAATACATACAAAATAAATTTGATATTCTAAAGAATATTTAAAGAAATAAAGTAATTTGTAAGCAAGACATTTTAAAGAATAATTTTCTTTATGTCTTAGACCGATTTTATTATTTCAGATGTTTGAAAAGTAATATATTCTAATTTTTAATAAATACAAAATCGTTGCACCTTACATAATAGAAATTCTGCCTTCCATTTATGTCTGTGCAAAAGCACTGCATCCATTTATGTTACTTAAATTCACATTTGGCTTTTTGCCATATAAATTAACCACCATTAGTATCATAACAATAATGTATTGCACAAGAGGATAATTTCAAATTTGAATAAATTATGATTGATTTCCTGAATTTCAACGAAACCTTATGCTGTGGGGGTGGTGATGAAAGTGAAAAGCATTTATATCATCGTAAAACGGAAATTACCTACTTCTCTAAGAAACTAGAACGAATGTATACGAGTAGGTAAATGGATTTACAAATCGAAATATGAATATATAGCAATATGCACCATAATTTGCTTGTAGGCTTATATTTATGTTTCTTGTTAAAAAGTATGAAGGAAAACAAATATTGTGCATTTATAATGTTTCATAGATTTTAAAGAAAAACGGTTTAGAGTTTACTTAACAAAGAAAATGGAAAATGATTATAGAAAAGAGAACGAAAATGAGAACGTAGGCGTTCATTATAGACCAAATGGCGACAGTGGGATACCTTAGTTTGTAAGGTTAAAGATTTAATGTCATTCAACCGAAAGATCTGTGTAGGAGATAAAAAAGTGTCAATTCAATTCTGGTTGCTTATTATAAATAACAAATCGAACTTTCGACTCAAAGCGAACGATTTAATGATCCAAGATGTCTAAATACATTAAAAAAGGTCAACAAAGACATTCTAAAGGGCCATTGTAATTTTGAAGTGATCGTAAAAATGAGAATTGCAAAGTATGCAAGTTATCTCAAAAAATGTTTTTAAAATGTGCATTTATCATTTATGACAAAATTAATATTTTCCCTATTTGCAGGCTCATCGTGTTGAAACGAGTCAAGTTATTTTCACATCATTTGGCTACTCACTTGCAGTAGTTTTTGAACTTCTTCGCTTATTCCTCGGATATTCTGGGAATCTTAAAAGAAAGGTTAATAAATCGAGTCATGGAATAATTACAATTAAATAAATCTATTCATGTGTTATCTTTCCTTTCAGCCAATTGATTTGAGTGTATTTCTAGTGGTATCAACAATTATCCAAACCCCAATTCTTCTATATCTCACTTTATTTTTGGACACACAACTTCACATAATAATACTTGGATGTTTAATATTATTTTGTTTGCTATTCGAAGTGAATCTCGGGGCTTATACTTGGCGAAGAATGTCATCGCAACAAAACAATTTGCAACGTATCAAATTATTACTGGCAGAGAGAAAGGAGTTGCGGAGTATAAACAACTAATTTAGTTTTCTTGTTGTTTTGGTTTAATTAAAATCTACTTCATTTTTATTGCAACTTTAATTGTATTTATATATTAACTAGATAATTTAATTTTGTATAAATCTCTTCTGTGCACGACTATACAAGCACACACACTTTTTATTTTTATTTTCTTGTTGAAATATAATTTCAATAAATGCATGAATTCAAAAACATAAACAAAACAACATTTATTCTATTTTGTTTGTTTTTTCTTTTCAAACTTTGTAATTCTCTTCTAGATTGTGTTCCATATACAAGGCATCGATTCGGTCCAAAACAGCTTTCATTCGCGGAATGAATTCTTCTAAAGTCTTCAAGTTTTTCGCTTGCAATTCACCACTGCCAATTAGTTGTGTACGAGTTGGTGCCCAACGGGAGATAACCTTGAATGGAAAAATCACATCAGATTAAAAAACTAATTTTGGATTCGATTTAAATTTTATTTTTAAATCTTACCGAAACTGTATTCTGCACAAACCAACCGTGATATGGTTTTAATGATCGATCATAGGCATCTTGTAGGTGTTGTTTAAGATTGTCTAAACTTTGTTTATCGTTGAACATATTTTCAAAAAATGTACATATCAATCGGAGACCACGTTTTAGCCATAAAAGTGAATCAGAGGAAAACTTTTTGTCCATATTGATATTTTTCACAATAAGGTCTTCGAGATAATGGAATTTGTCTTTTCCTTTTTCATAGCTTATGGTTAGTTTCTATTTGAGAAATTTAAGAAGTAAAGAATAAGATTAGTTTTAGTATCAATTAGTCCAAAGTCTAAACAAATTCTTATAAAACAAAAATAATTGACAGAAATTTTAAATTCAGGTCTAAATAATAAATTAAAAATATTTCAAATTTAAACGGCAACATTCATCTGACCTAACCTTAACACAAACTGTTTAAAGGGGGAGTTTTGTATGATGACTCACGCGCACTAAAAGCTGCATACGTTCTACACTATACGAATATTTGAATTACTTGAATATTACAACAGCAACTCAATTTTTCTTTATTGGCTAGATTTTTAACGAGTTCGAACTCGATCATTTATGATGCTAATTTTTCTGCAGTCACTGGAGGATCGAACCTTGACTAGGCAGCTTACCGAGCCGACACATAAAGAATTCGCAGCTCACAGAGTCGGAATATTTCAATTTATCTAGTCGTTTTTATTATTTACAACATTAACTTTGCCGTCAATTTCATTCCTTGAACGTAAATTTTGACCAAAGCAACTAGTAAGTTTTGTAAGTGTCATAAATTTATTTACTGTCACTCCTCAGGCAAGCTACAAGTCCATTACGATTTGTATTTTTTATTTCTTTTCCAAATTTACAAGGAAGCTTTTTACAGAAAGCATTGGTCGCATTCACAAAGCTAGTGGCTTCTGATTGGCTTAATCTAACTACAAAAGTAGTTGAAATTTCCCCTCCGACGTAGTGTAAAAATTTCGGCTGCAAAGTTAGTGCAGAATGATTTTGACATTTCGCAATCAGCTGATCGGTAAAGACACACGAATTCAAAATGAAATAAATTTTTACGTATTTAAATACAAATATAAATCATTCAAATTGTGTATTAAATTTGATTTTATTGAATTTAAAAACACAAAAGATAAGTTGAAGTTATCAAATGAAAAATGTTTCTTATTTTATATATTTGCATTAGTAAATAATATGACAGTTTCAGATTGACTAGCTTTGTAGTGTAGTATTGCATTCACAAAGCTAGTTGAATTTTGACTACGTAGCCACTAGCTTTGTGAATGCGACCATTAAATGAAGTTGTGCAGAAAATAAATAAATCATAGAATAATAAAGTTCAGCTTTCGGTTGAATAAAAAAAATGATCAATTGTCATTTTGACATAAGTTGACTTGACTTGATAGTTAGGGAGATTTTTCTTGCCTAACTTTCCATTCAACTTTCCAATAAAGTTGCCTAATTAGAAGGCAATTTTTTGACAGCTGGCCAATCAGTTGCAAGAAACTTGCCTTACTTTCAAGTTCTTATGTCGTCTGAACCTGTACATTTATCATAAATGTTCCTTAGGCTAGGTTAAAGTGGCTGTTGGTTGAAAAAGTCAAAATACTTAGACCATTTTTTGATCCGTTGTGATACCAACTCTTTTAATCATTTAGAGTTGATTATGAAGCTTTTGAGACAATAGATGTATGAATGTATCAGATCGCCGCTAGGATCATTAAGTAGAAGTCTCCTAAGTGGAATCTTCGTCTTTGTGATAGGATAAGATATGAACATAGAATGTGAGAAAATATCTCCTCTTTTCAAAGTCGAACTGCATGCCTACCTATTAAGCACTGACCAAATAGGACAAGTATACCGGAGGTAAAGTGGAAATTACAAGAGAAATGTGTTGCTTTGAGCGTTAAGCTTTAATCTTTAGCCAAATAAGTTTTGTGGACCGGTCAGTGATGGTGGTTCGTTTCACAATGTTGTTATGCTTTGGCATAAGTTTAAGTAAACTTTTGGATATATCAATGTTAGATTTGTTTGCTAATGTTCCCTGGAATATTTTTATGGCCCGGCACCCAACAAAATTGAGTATAGAATAGTTTTGACACATTTGCAAAAACCGTTCGATACTTTAATATAGATAAAGATATAATATTTATATGGACAAATTTCTGATTGTATGGTGACTGAAGTGTTGAGATTTTGCATATACCGTTAGCTGATATAACGTTTTTTTTAACCAAGAGAGGACTTATTTGGTGGCCAACAATTCTGCCTGGACGACACTGACAGGGACTGTTTAGGAAAAAAGGTGAGAGTATGTGTATCCGAATCCGTCATCGGTTAAAGATTCATCTACTCTACATATGTACACAGAAATGAATCACTTCATCTGCTAAACATGACTCATTCTCCAAGATAGAGCTTGATGGGAAGAACAATACGATTTTTTTGTAAAAGCCTTAAAAAAGGAGGGTTCTTTACGAAAAAAATTGCAACAATAAAAACATGACAAATGAGAACCATCCTAATTTAGATTATATTGTTTCTTTTGTTGAAGTCTGGCGGATATTTAAAAACACATGGAACAAACGAATACACAATTTTAAAATTCAAACAAACCGATAAAATAAAATGTAGGTAAACTCGAAGTAGGTGTGTCTCTATTATTTGTGGTTTCTGATATCCATATCACATTAAAAAAAATATATTAATAGCAAAAATATACCAGATGAATAAACATTAAAAATGTCAATAGAAGTTGTTGCCGTTTTTGCATGACTCTTCAAAAAAAGAACACAATTGCTTACCTCAATGTTTCCACTCATATCCTTAGTTATTGGTTTGAAAAGCTTACCAAAAGTATCTGAAAATATATGTACACAGATATTAATCAACATCACTTAAAGTTAGTAAATTAATAAAAAAAACAGATAAGAAGCACATTTTTGACCGCTTCACAAAAAAAAAGTATAACATACGACGCACGTACCTATGATCGCAACAATTTCTTGAGATGCATGTAGGAATGCTTCGGTTTCTATAAGTTGACCTTTTTCGATAATAGGAAATCCTTTAAGATTTTCAAATTGTATTCGCGGCACAATATCCGATTCAGTCATTTTGATAAAAAAGTTCTTCTTTTTTTTTAAATAAAAAATTTAAAAAAGACACAAACACCAAAAATGTTCTCTTAACCAATGAATTAATTTGACTGATGATATATCGATGGTAAATTAATTTATCAAAGTTCCAATAATTCTATTGGTACAAATGAAAGTTATTATTATCTTATCGTCGTCGTCGTCGTCAGTTGTTGTTGAGCTATAGAACAGCATATGATAAGTGATAGTAATAGTGTTGTTGCTGAAACATGTTCTTACAAAAAAAGAACGAAAAGAAAATACACAAAATTAGTTTTAAAGGTAAAATTGTTGAAATATACAAAAGACAGAAATTGTATACGAAGCTAAATAAGAAAAAATCGGAAGTATATTTTGAATTTATTTAAAAGATTGAAATAGCTCTTGAATTTGATTTTAAAAACTACGCAGTCTGTCCCATAAGTTTGAATTGCTAATTCAAATTAAATACATAAACTTACTAAAATTGTTTCCATTACAAAAAGTAAAGAAATTTACAACATTTTAGGGAGGGTAACTGCAATAAAAGGCCTAATACATTCTTGAAAAGTTGTTTAATTATTTCTTTTAGATTACCGACCCGTTTTCCGTGAAATTAGGCTTCAATATTTCCAGAAGTGGTTTTGCAATGGAATCAGTGGCGGGATAACTACCAATCTAACAATGACTTCCAAATTTCAAATTTGTATAATTCAAATAAACAATAAAAAGGCAGCTGAATGACACCACTGATAAGTTGGTTATCATTTTGAAAACATGGAAAAAGTGGGCTATTTTAAAAAGAATTCAAAGTGCAGTTTAATAGTATTCATTCACAAACAACGCAACCCCTTCCTTAGGCGTTCTTCATCTTTTGTTTCTCATAAAACTCATTCATTGTGGAGACTAAACAACTCTAACTAACGACTCCACCAAATTGTCGTTTTCCAGACCTATGTATAAAGGGTGATTCATTTAAGTTTTGTTGATATCTTTTTTGTTTTTGAAGTACAAAAAAGTGAGAAATGTCAATTGTTTTTTTTTAAAGAAATCAGACACTTTATCTAATGACTCCAACGAAAGAAAGAGTTTAGAAATGAAATCCCGATTTTCTAAACCCATTAAATAACTTTAGAATATCGTAGACGTTAATAAATTCATCCAATTAAATATTATACACAAGGTCATTTGAAATAAAAGTATACGAAAAGCTACAGAGCACAAAAGATAACACCATAGCTGGAGTAGATATTTCTGTTTTTTTTTTCGAAAGCTAACTGGTGTCAAGAGTTGACTACTTATCGTTTTCGACTTCGAAAAAAACTTAACTTACTATGGTGGCGTAAAAATCATGTTTGAAATGGGATTGAATTAAGTAGTAATCCGTTTTTGGGCAAACTTTTATATAAAGTAGGTTTACGGATTGACTTAATGGCGAAGCATTTGAAAAAATGACAAATTACACAGGTCAGCGAAAAAATGTGTTTTGTTTGTTAGCCATTTTTTCAATCTGGGCATTAAGAAATAAGAATAAAATAGTAACAGTCCCTTTTTTTAAAATTTGTTTCTGCACCTTAAACAATAATAAATACATAAATATTGAAATATGTGTTGTTTACCAACTTTATAATGGGCAGGTTCGACGACATAAGGGACTTGAAAGTAAGGCAAGTTTTTAGCCAATTCCAATTAAACCAAATTTGTTTGAAAATTGACTAGAAAGTTAGTCAAGAAAAAAATAAATAACCCTGAGGCTCCACAAGAGTAAAATCCAATCCAGCTTCTCTTCCGCAATATCATCCGCAATCCATTGTCTTTTTTGACTATGTCTTGCCAAGAGCAACTTCAAATGTCACATTTGACATTAGAAACGTTTAATCTGTTGTTTTCTTTTTTTTTGATTTACCTTTAGTGTCGGTAGTTATGTTTTTCTAAATTGCGATGACCGGATCATGGACTGGATGTTGGATTGTTGGTTTTATTGGATTATCTGATGACACCCCGATAGTCCTGTCATCGGAAATGTTCAATGGAGACCCCAAGTAACAATCAAGTCAAGTCTTCTCATGTCAAAATGACAAGTGATCATGTTTTTTTCATTTAACTGAGAGCTGAACTTTATCACTCTTATGATTTATTTATTTTCTGCAAAACTTTTATTTAATGCTTTCTGTAAAGTGCTTCCTTGTCAACTTTGAAAAGAACAAAACTAATTTTTCTTTACAATACAATATATAAATTGTAGCTTGCCTAAGGAGTGTTTTGTAGATAATAATTGTGTTGGTACTTTTTGTACTATGAACTTAAAGTAGAAGCTTGCGAAGTAAAGTTCTGAATTTGAAATTCATGACACTTCAAAAACTAACTAAATGTTTTGGTCGAAATTTACGTTCAAAGAATCAAGTTGACTGCAAATAAAGTCCTTTTTGTCCTAGTTAGGAAAACAAAATGTCAAATTAGACGAAGTAGTGGAGACTAAGAAAATATTAAAGCTCCCTAATACAGATCTCGAGGTTTTAAATAATAAATTAAACTAAGGCAGTAGACGGTATTTTCGACGGTCCGAAAATAACAAAAACTATGGTTAACAGTGCTGTTGCCGCCAAATCGTAAATGTACATTTGAACCATATATTATATAACATAGTTTTAGTCTTGATTTTGCTACCAACCGCGACGGTCGTCACATTTAGTATAATAAAGCTCTTAATACAAATAATTATTGTTACTCTCTTCATTTCTTTCTAACTTACAGTCCACTTTTACTTCGCTCGAACATTTGGTCCTTCCAGCCGGATTTGCAGATTTCCCATGTTGGGGAGCGGAAGTATAATAAAGCTCTTAATACAAATAATTATTGTTACTCTCTTCATTTCTTTCTAACTTACAGTCCACTTGTACTTCGCTCGAACAAGTGCCTTCTAGGATTATGGGCACAAATGATATGGACTAATTGTCGATACGCTTATTCTCATACAAGGCCTTCCTTAAAAGTGTTTTCAACTCTTAAGCTATGCTTGCTCTCTTGTAGCTTTGGCTGACAAAAATTAAACGCCATCTGTTATTTCCTTGCCTCAATAATATTTATTTCAAATAAACCAAGGACATCCATTAATATAAAGTTTGACAAAATAAACAAAATATGAAAATCAAGTTAAAAAGTTTCTTCATATTTCCACTGAACCTACAGAGGGCCGATGGTTGTGATAGTCTGTAGTTCAACACTTTTATGGCAAGAACGGAGCTGACTACTACATGGCGCTTGTATCGAGTATATGTAATCATTTTTAAATAATAAGCTGCGATTTGCGTTAAGAGTATATTATGCATTACATTAATATTTTTAATTAATATCAGGGTAAATAAAATAAAAGAGTTATGGAAAAATATAAAATAATGGAGTCTTTGTGGATTGAGGATAAATTATTGTTTTAGTTTAACAATCGAAATACGGAAATCGTCACAATTTAAATGGAAAGTCAATCAAACTAGTGCACAACAGAGCTGGTACCAAATCATTTAAAATAACTGTCAACCTAAACCTAAATAACCTAAAATATTTATAAATAGTCGTTTTTTTTTTAATTCAGTGGAAAAACATAAAATAAATATATTTTTAACAAATGCAATTAATAAAATTACCTTAACCATATTATTACTCTTGTTACTTTTAGTTACTTTCTAGTTTTTAAAAGTTGTCTTAGTCTTCTTATTACCGGGTAAACACACCAAAAATACACGAGTACGATACCAAAAACAATATCTAATTTACTACAAAAACGTCACTCTTAACTTATTGCTTTAAAAATCTTTCTATAAGCTTAAATACTCAAACTTATTTTGTTTGGTGTGTTTTTTTTTTTTTTTTAATTTTGTTCACTTAGTTGTGTTTCACTTTCATTTGTTACATCAAAATGTTTTGAAAGCGAATAACCCCCGTGTTAGTGTTATACCTCCGCCTGCTGTAGTTTGAAGCGTAGACATTTTAGTAAGTTCTATTACAAGCTTGAGATTATTATAGTTAGTACAGTTATTATCATTAAGATACAATGGATTTTGGCACACAAATATCTTAAATAATTCGACTTTTAATCTTAAAGTTCTTTGAGCACTGATTACAGTTTTTAAGTACCCAAGTTCAATCTTGAAATAAAGTACATAGATACTTTTTTTATACACAAGCTATTGGTTAATTTTGTTTGGCTATAAAACACCAATTATTAATCTAATAGCGAAATACAAGCATATCAAAATGAATACAAGCTGTGGTTTTATAAAATGTAAATTGGTGCAAAGCAAATGCGGAACATATTATAATGTTTTTGTTGTTGGTTTTCTTTGTGGTTTTGCATTAAAATAGCCCAAAAGTATACTCTAGAGTTGTACATTTGTAGATTTGATTTGGCTATTTCTCCAAAATTGTAGATATGTATAAGTTTATAACAATCTCTTAAATTTTGTCCAGGTTTTCTTTGGCTTAAGAATCAAAATCTAAACGTTTAGTTGTGCCATCAATACAAATGGCAAACACATGATGCTTTGTGTAATCAATGTCCTTTGGAAGAGCAAATTCATACGTGAATTTTTCTTTGGCAAATTCAAAATAATCGCTAACAAGGCTATCGGCTGTGCAGCGAATTTCTATTAACTTTAAAGGACTACTTGCCATAACCAAGAGATTATCTTTTTCCTGAGTTATGCGAGCGTTTTTCATGTCGTCCTTGCAATCATTTCTCAACCAGCGGTTGTAGGCCAATATGATGGCACAATTTCGGGTGAAGAAAAACGAGTCACCACCGCTTTTCTGCTCGTGATACTTTTCCAGGAAGCGATTTTGGTCTCTTTTGATTTTGGTGAATCTCACAGATGGCACATCCGTCGGCTGTGTTTGAGGTCCAATTATTCTATCGGGCAAACTCTCGGTTAACTTGTCGATTGTGAAAACTCGATTAAGGTAGTCGAAACCATTGCCCATCACACCATCGTTGGTATGGCCAAGATCGAAAATGTGCCCAATTTCATGACACACAGCTCCTAAGCTTGTCGCATAGACACCAGAGTAGGTTCGTCTGTAGTTGCTATCGTCAGCAAATCGTTCCAAATCAACTTTTTCGTTGTTCTCAAAGCAATCGATTATGTCTTCGAACTTACTGGGCCACGAGTAGAAGAACCCCGAACCAAAAAGGGCCAAACCTCCACCACCCAGAGCAGCATTGCCTTTTATGTGTCGCTTAATGTTTTCGTAGGAGAAGTCCCCATCGGTTATGGGTTCGTATTTGGTGCAACCGATGAACGCGACGAACTTTACTTTTGGATCATTTCCGTGCTCAGAATTTATAATCTCATATGCGAATTTATTCCACAATTCCTCCTGGGATAACTTGAGGGCCTCCTCAACGTCTAAATTACTTTTAAATATCTGACACCGTGATTTCAGGACAAACGTTCGCCTCCCAAAACCCGACTCGTTCAACTTTTCCGCATACAAGCATTGCAGCAATTTCATATTTAAATCAATAATTGCACAAGCTTCCGATGCACTGCCACTACCATTACCACTACCAACACCCCCACCACCACCAAAGCTACCGCCACCGCCACCGACCCTCCTACCAGAACTCTCCGCGGTCGTCGAGTTAAATGAACCATCATGACCCTTACAAATAATATAGAATGGCTGGATTTTGTAGGGATTCTCTTGTGGTCGGTAATGGCATTTGAATTTAATAGACGCACTGCAATAGGAAACAATGAATTCCTCTGTCACCTTCATTGCTCCCGTTGCCTCACCACACGCTTGAAAGCGATAGAGTATTTTAAATTCACCATTTGCCACAGAAACTCTAGATTCCTGACTTACTAACTTATGATGACCATTGCGAGATGATTTCAATTGGATTTGTTTGTCGGGGGAACATGTCTTACTTAATTTGCCTTTGATGAGAAGAAATTCGTGATTGATGACTGAATTGTTTGTTAGATTTGTTAACTCTATGACGTGAGGCACAACACAACACATTGCAGAGGAATTTTGTGTTAACACGTAATCGAAATCGAAACGAAATGCAAATTCAATTTTGAGCGATGCAGATGATGAAGAAGAAGCCTAGCAAAAGTTGTCGTATAATAAATATAAACAAGATTTTCTATTCCAATAAGACACATTTGACAAGAGAGAGAGACACAAGAACAGCTGAGGAACTGGAATTGACGTATTGGCCGCGTTCGATGGGACTTGATTTGAAATACGATATTATTTATTTACGCAAGTGCATGTATTTGAAATTATTTAAAATAAATTGATAAAAGCCGAATGGACAATCGTGGATTAATATAGAAGTTTCTCAATGATAGGTTTTATTTTGAATAGCTTGCTGTTTAGGCAATTGCCACTTTTTAAGTAGTCATCTTTTAAAATTTGAAAGAAAAAACTATTCGAATGAAAAACTAAAAATAAAACGATATAAATTCTGTTACTCATTAAAATAATTAAAATTCATTAAAAATATGTTCAAAATATTAAAGACATAATTATTCCGCGGCAGTTTGGTGTGAAAAGTTTTCTGACTGTCTTATTTCTCAAAAAGAAAACCACAATTGGCCACTGGCATCTTGTAATTTAACCATTTTAAAGTTTAAAGTAAATTGGGCAGCAACCGTAACCGTGGAGGTCATTTAGATCAAACACTTTTCTATTGTTAAAGCATGGTACACAGCTCTAGCTAAAATGTAGCCTATTTTAAATATTGTTTTAACAAAAATAAAATAACTGTATTTTCATTTTTGCTAAAGTACCGTCATCCTAAAAATTGTATCTTGTGAAGGGCCAAATTAAATAGAAATTGAGAATTTCTCCCGCCGAACAAGAATAACAAGAAATACGGAAAAACAATTTTAGTTGATAAAACTTACAGTTTTATGCCAGATACTAATTTTTCCACAACAAATTTAAAACAAAGAGAACAATTGAATAAAAACATTGGTTTATTATATAATTAGAATTTATAATCCGATGTAAATTATAAATTGATTTTGATTTTCATTGTTTTCTCCAAAACGTAAAAATTGCTTGCTTTTAAACAAACCTTTCATTTTGTTAGTTAAACACTTTCTACTCATCTTCTGGGCCATGTTGTGCATTGTTAATATTCTTTTTGACAATTAAACAATAAGTTAAGACCAAATATCAAAAAAATTGAAAATATTATATGATTGCTAAAGATGATTTGCTGTCATTAAAACTGACGATTGAAGTGTGGTATATGGCCCAAGAATTGTGAATTTTATTTTACACTAATCTGAACAAGCCTTTTCTACTACGTTATTTATAATATCGTAAATCACAGTTCGTAGGTCAAGCAAATCTATTTTTTGACAGCTCATTTTGTTTTCTCTCGTCTCTAAAAAGAAAAAAATTATTTACCATACAACAAACGAAAGCGAACGCACGAAACATGAATAAATAACTTTTATTTTTGTTGTTGTTGCTAAAGTGTACAAAATAAAAACAACATAATTCATCATCATTAGTGTTTAGTTGGCAAAGTTACCTCATAGCACATCAAATCATTCTATAAATTCATCAAAGTCAAGCGCCACCATGAATGGCCGTTCAATTCGTATAAATCGAATGCCAGCTCTTATTCTGGCATTCATTGTTGTCTGTGGAATTATATACACTTTAAATGTCCTATCGGAAGATAAACCCTTGTATGGGATGCTCCGGAATACAAATCAGGTCAATATGCGAAAGTTACTTATCGGTTCAATACAAGCTGCACAACGAGGCGGTCTTGAAATTCTGGATGTTGCTCACTCGAGAGACCTACAACAAAAGAGCAAAGGAAAGACACTGGAAGGTGTTGATGATCCCTATACTCAAGCTGATGCTAGATCACATTGCATCATGAAAGGTGGGATGCATAGGATATTCCCTAAATTGAATATTGTCTCCGAAGAGGATAAGGAAGGTTGCTTGGAATCGGGAATCTTCGAACTGGATCCTACCGTCCTCCATGAAACTGCCATCACACCTGATGAACTTGTAGATGTTAAGGATATTACCGTGTGGATAGATCCACTAGATGCAACCAAGGAATTCACAGGTAAGTTAAATTCAAACACTTGCGATTATTTACTAAAACCTATTGTCGACTTTTAGAAAAGCTATACAAATATGTGACTACTATGGTGTGTGTTGCTGTAAAAGGTGTTCCTGTAATTGGTGTTATTCACAGCCCGTTCACGGGCAAGACTTCTTGGGCATGGCAAGAAAAGTCTGTCTCCGAAGATTTAGCAAATCTTAAAAAGGTTTGAATATATAAACATTTCTTGGTTTAACTCAAAGTAACTGATCTCTATCTTTTGTTTTAGGAACATACTCTTACAAAACACCCAATAATCACAGTCTCCAGGTCGCATGCGGGTGATGTTAAGAACATTTCCAAAGAAGTTTTCGGAGAGAATTCAAATATCCTCATAGCTGCAGGAGCTGGCTACAAAGTTCTCCAAGTTGTAGCAAATAACGCCACAGCATACTTGCACTCGACGCGCATTAAGAAATGGGATATTTGTGCTGGCAACGCCATTTTAAATGCGTTAGGTGGCAAAATGACAACATGGACTAATGAAGAAATTAACTATGCAGATGGTAGTGATGCAATTAATGATAAGGGTCTACTAGCAGCACTCACAAATCATGATGTTTATATTGCCAAGATGCTTGAGAGGCACAATAAAATCCAAAGATAATTGATTTTTTTTTAAATGTTTATTTTTTTAAAAACAAAACAAATCAAAAATGTATGTAAGTACTTAAGATGTTTAAGTTATAATTTTAAGAAAAATCAAAAGATAACAATTAAGGACTGATGCATTTGAACATAACACTGTTACTATTTAGCATGACTAAAAATACGAAGATCAATTGATTTATTTGAACAAACTTTTCTTTAATAAAAAGAAGATAAATTTAGATGAATTATTTTTTAATTAATTTCTTTAATAAATGTGAATTTATAAGAAAAACCAAGTTTTTAAAAAGAATTTATAAGAAGTAGATAGAAAACACAGCAACGGTTTTAAAATACCGTATCTTCAAATAGCTTATTATTTATGAGTTTTTTTTAATACTCTCGCATCAGCCATGGTTTGGTTATTGAATTATCTGGAGAGGTGTCATTGATGGTATGCAAAAGCCCAATTCCGAACCTCGCCTTCTGCAACCCACCCAAATCAAGAACCCAAGTCAGTCAAAAATAATTCTTTTATCGTACCTCTCCCAAGTAAGCTAGGATGTTTTCATAAATACTAAATTCTTTTTTCAATTAGAAGTTTAATTTCAGCTGCATTCCTTGCTGCAGTTTCGTCATCATTTCTTGCTGCAGACGTTTATATAAACACTCCTATTCTACCATCTTTCCAAGCACGTTCTTCTTCGTTCATGAACTTCCAACTAAGAACTAGAGCCTAGTGATTTACAACTCAAGTTAAAATTCTGGTCAATGATGCAAATATGATGTGGAGATGTAATTCCTGCACTGTGTCTCGACAGATTGTAATTGATTTGTTTAACAAGCTTGATAAACTTTCAACTGAGATTTTAGAGCTAAAAGATCAAATAAACCTTATAAATAAATCGTCTAAAACATTCAATTCTTCAGTGAATATCGGTCCAAAGAAACAATAAAACAAGAGTTCCATAAAAAACAAAAAAACTTGATACAAACGTTACATTAGGTCATTGTACTCAGAGCACTTCAATATCATCACCATCATGTACTCAAATAAAGCCTTTATCTTGTAGAAGAACTTACTTTTCGATAGCATTTGCAAGAGATGTCATAACGGGTCATATAGACTGTCCCTCTCTTCTAGCTTTGTTCGGTATATATGCGCCTTCTAGAACCTTAAGACTTAGAAGTAATGGTTTTTTGTATATTTCTCGACATGCAACGGTCAAAATGAGCCAATCACTAATGCTTTTATACACTTTAATTAATATGCAAATGTTATCGAACTTGATCGAAATAGAAATATTTTCAAATCCATTATTATGGAAAACATTGTAGAAAGCTATTTTTCATTATAGTAGTTTTTAACAAATATGTACTTGGTCTAAGAGAGTTATCGTACTTATAGACGTTAATAAATAACAAAATAAATAAACTCTCAATCATTCCTGTGTGCTATTCATATCAGGGATGGGGGGGACAGCCTTCTTCTCATTCAAGGCCAGCATATTCGCCGTAAGACCTTTCTCTTCAAAACAGTTTTGTAGTTATATTGCCTCTTTTACTATAAGCACCCATCTAACCATAGAGGAAATATATTATCTAGAGTCCCGACCGGTACCCGTCCTACCTGAAACACCCTCAAATTTTATTCGAGGTGAACTCTCTCAAATTCCCTATCGGTGAATACATGTGAGTGGTGAAAAAAAGCAAAATGGGGGATTTCCCTTATAAAGAAATGTATGGAAATTTTGTGACCTGTCAAAAATTACAATCAATTTTGCAAAACAAAACAATGGGTTTCGGATTTTAAGAGTAAGTATTTGTTAATTGTTCTGATTTTTAATATAATTTGATATTTTTCGGACCAAAGATAATATATTTCCTCTATGCATCTAACCATATAAACAATCCGTCAGTAAACCTAGTGGCTCCTCACCCAATATTTCAAATTTAACGGCTCCTAAGCAAGGGGTGACTTTTCATTACCGCAGCACGAATTTTCTTCCGATTTGTAGTTAGGTAGGGGCCTCAATAGAACATATTTTAAATATTAAGGCGAGAAAACACCTTTAAGTCATAGAACAAAATATTTTCTTTTTCGGGATTAACCCTACTTTTTTTCTATTTCATTTTTTGAGCAAAAACAAGTATATTCAAAGTAATTTTTGCATTTGAGCACTAAAATCAAAGAAATCCTTAACAAAAAAACAAGTATGGTAACACTGAACACAAAACAGGGAAGAAATGCCAAAATCAACCATTTTTGCGTGCTTTGTATGTTAAAAAATGAACTTTGAAAATTAATTTCAAATAGAAATTCTTGTTTATCAGCAGTTTTAGTTTGTGTCCTTGATTTCTATAAAGACCGGGAATCTATCCTAACCGTAGCTTGTGCCTTTATTTTTAGCTACTCCTGGGAAGCTTCTCCAACTTGTGTCTTAAGATCCTCATCTTTTAAGCGGACTTAAACGACAACCCTGTTTCACGCATACAAAATTTCCCTTGATAAGAAATAACGTCATTCAAAAATTTCCCCAAATATGTCACTTTAAAATACCAAAACAACGTGTGCTTGAATTTAGATTGAAAGTACATTTTTGGACTTCTGCTTAAAGAAAGCAGACAAAATGGTAAATAAATAACATATACAAATACCTAAGCTTCCAATATTAATCAAAATTCTCCTTAGGCTAATTTGAAAAAGAAATTGGAAAGTATCAAGCATCCCAACAGTCGTAAAACCAAAGCCCTAAGTAAAAAGGCAAAACGCCAAAATAACAAACACAAGAGTCGCTTGGGTCATGCCATAAAAAGCAACATCATTGGTGAGAAATTAAATTGGTTTTTAGGAAACATAGGCGATCGTACAACACCATTGAGTCCTGAAGAATTCGAGGAACTTGTCAAGTTGTATCTCAGTCGATTCGATGAGGAACTCGAACAAATTGCACTCAAACAATCAATTTCAAAGAACCGCGCACATCAACACGTAGCTAGACAGGATGTGATCAAAATCACACTCGAAAAAGAGAAGAATGAATTCTATGGAGGTGGAATGGGTATGTATTTTGTAATCTATATTTTAACATACTTTTCTTATTTCTGTGTTCTTTTTTAGAAATGATAAATCTATGTGATCCTGTAAAATTCAAATCACTCCTCGACTGGGATGGCAACGCTATAAATGTACAACACTTGAAATTCGATTTGATTTCCAATGGAATGTTGCAGCGACTTAAGAAACCTAATCCCTTTATTGTAGTCACACCGTGTAGTGATGGGGAGCAAAGCATGGATGTGTCGACGAGTGCGTCGTAGTTATAATTTGAATTTATATTCTTTTGTATAAATTATAATTATGGAGTTTAATAAAGTTTAAAATGGTTTTATACAATTCTAAGCTTTAAAAGTTTAATCATTAAAAGGGGTTTCCATTGGACACAGACAAATTATTTGATCTGTCAAAACAACGAATTTCACTTCTTTGTGTTTTATTGGGCTAAATAAATTGATTCTCTACTCTTGATCTAGATCTGTCAAAACATACATTGATTTATGATCAAATCTGTAGATCTGGATCCAATCGTGTTCCATGAGCCAGTAAAAAAACATAATTTTTTTCTCGAAAATATGAAATTACTAATGGAAAACCCTATATGAGTCTTCCTCTATGATTAAAACTTGAAGATCGAACTTCAAATCGCTAGAAAAATAAAGTGAAGTTTCTTCGAACTCATTGCTTTTTTGAAAGTTTCGCTTGGAACAAAAAAAAACACAAAATGTAGTTCCAGATCAATTTAGTAAAAACGCAAATAATATTGATATATTTTTGATTTAAAATCAATCTGCAGATCTTTTTTTTGATAGATTTAAACGTCATTGAGCTCGGTGTTGATCTGTCAGTTTGGTCAATGCAGAAATAAAAATTCGATTCGAAAATATTTTAAGTATATCTTTCTCAAACGTGAAAGCATTTTTAAATTAATTATTTAGTACATGAAACTCATTTACTTCTTCTAAAGTGCAACAAATAGAACAGATTTGAATGCAAATTTGACAGTTTACACAAAAACCCAATGATATACAAATACAGTCACTCAAGTTATTGATCACGTGATCAATATAAAATACATCTTTTTGTTGTAATTTTACAGTTTTAACAGTTAGAGCAACTTAATTTGTTCTCAAAACAAATTGAGTCATTAGGAATTAGTATAAAAAAGGGAAGTCAAAATGCACCGTTATTTGCACCGTGATTTCTGAAGACATTTTATATTTTCTTTATTTTAATGGAAGATGAAAGAACTCAGTAGCTTCACAATTAAAGAAGTGCAAGAGAAATTTTTCGAAAACTAAAAGTTTAATTGGGAATGATATCAAAAATACGAAAGATTATGGAGGTCCAAGTTGAAAAAAATCGATCTGGAAGAAAACCAATTTTGAATTCCATCTTTCAAAGGACTTAACCTCAATGATGGGATTAATGTTTTCAGGGACGAGCTAAAATAAAGAAGCCGCTTTTGACGGACCGTCATAAGGAATTGAGGTTGGACTTTGCAAAAAAAATATTGTGTAGGTGATTGGGCAAGGGTAATTTGGTCGGCTGAAACAAAAATAAACAGTTTTGGATCTGATGGCCGTCAATGGATTTGGAGGAAACCTGGTGAACGAATAAGCGATCTTATAGTGAAATCAACACTTAAATTTAGAGGAGGAAATCTTATGATTTGGTGGTGCATGTGCACGGAAGGGGTCGGTGAATGCATTAGAGTGGTAGGTCGCATGAAACACAATACGGAACGGAACAATACATCACCATTTTGGGAGAAGGACTCCCAAGAAGCCAGCAAGATAATGATCCGAAACACACAGCCAGAATTACTAAAGCTGGAAAGCAATCAGTTTGAGACCTCAACCCGATCGAACATCTTTGGGTTGAAGTTAAACATGCAATATCGGATATGCCCGGAGATTGTGCAGATTTACAAGTATTATGGCAAAGATCTCAAACTGCTTGGTGACAAAGCATCAGCTCGAATCAATGCAAAACGTTAGTTGGATCCATGCCCAGAAGAATAAAAGCAGTACTCAAAGCAAAAGGAAGCCATACAAAATATTAAGCAACCTGAATTTCACAGAGTCAACAAATTGATCAATTGCTCTTTTTTTCATTTTTTAATTAATGTAAGTAAATAGATGAATTTTGATGTTCTTAATTTTTTAATTGAACTAGTATGCTAGTTTTTCAAAAAAAAATCGTTGAAAAATCCGGGTAAATAATAAAGTTACAAACAAGTCGAGCGTTGTAGAAATTATGTGATCAATAAGTTGAGTTACTGTAAAAGTCAATGTCCGATTCATGTTCCATTGGCTACAAAAAAATTTAAATTTACCAATGGCAACCCCACAATAGCTAATGATTATTTGTAAGAGTTTGCCTTGTATATAAACTGAATAGTACTATCATGGAACAGAAAATTTTGGTACGAAAGGCGGACCATGAGGGTGCTGTGTGTACGGAAATTTGGTGTGGAAACTAAGAGCGACTGGAAAATAAAATTTTGAAAGCAAGAGTGGGAATGAAAGGAGTATATTATTTTGTTCTCATAAGTATTAAGATGTGTAAGGGAGTGAGCTGAATCAGCTGTTTATTTCAAAACAAATGAGAAAATGTGAAAACAAAAACACAAAAACAGTTCGTTACCATAGTTACCTTGGATTTTTTTGTGCCTACCTATCAATGTAAAGGAGTTATGCGTATACATATCGTTATAGCTGTGAATTATATGCTTTTCGCAGTAGGTATTTTGCTTGAAGAAAATTGTATTCATTTGATTTTAGATTTTCAGTTTTTGAGAAATTTGAAAATTTAAATGCAACGTTTTCAAATTTCATTCTCTGTAGGATTCATTGTTGCCATATTTTGAATATGGGGTATAGAAGTATGTATATGCATTTTTTAATATTTATATTTATACAATGTAGGTATATGTAGGTAGAGGGTGGGTATGTAAGTAATATCTAAGGAGATTGACTTGTAGTGCTAGGCGGTGGAAAATCTTTTTTTAAATACTGTTACTAAACAATGAAGCCAAAAACATCTCACGAAACAGTAACGCTAGAGACTTGAATTAAATTTTATATTATATATTGTAACGTGATACCAAACAAGTATATTTTTAGCAGCACGAACATTTGGTAAAAATTGATGTTCGGTTCTCCATATACATATCGTGAAAAATAGATGGTATTGTCTTCAAATTAATTTCATTCATTTAATTTGTATTTGTATTTATCGAATCATTGGGTCGATAAGATTAGATTAAATAAGATCTGGAATAATTTTATGCAACGAAGAATAACGTTTTTGAGATACCTACCTAAGTATTTAAAAAAAAGGAAAAATAAATTGAATAAAAATACTATAGTAATGGAAAAGCATTTCGTACTCTTTTCCACATCACCCAATGGGGTAGAGTACTAGATGCGTTTTTTTTTCGAGGTATCCCCAGTAGGCCTATTCCTCGTCCTTAAACTATAAATTATGTATAAATATTAGCATTATATATGTATCACAGCACTTAAACTACAATAAAAGAATATATACATACATATTATATTTAAAATCTTAAAAACTACGTATAAATATATTTTGTTTCTTTGTTATCTTTTTCCTTAAAGCTTTTGTTTTCCCTTCTGAGTTCCGAAATGATCAGTCCGATCAGCACAAATTTGGTGATAGCTTCTTGATGTTCAGTTGAACAGCTTACTGTTGGAATCATGTCCTTCACCTTCAAAAGATTTTGCGTCCAAGTATCAGCCAGCTTTTCCATAGCACTCATTGTTGAAAAATTGTGCAAAAATATGGTGTGCAGAATATTGACAATTTCTTCAAAACGGATTGAAGGAACTGTCAGTTGTCCAAACCTTGAAGTTGTGGCCGATGTCTCATAGGCTCTCAGTCTAATTAAAAACGTCTCTTGCCTTTCCGTGTCCATCTCTTCTTCGTCTATTAGAATTTTGGCACATTTATCGCAGTTTAGTTTGCTCTTTAGTTTTTTTGCAGCAAAACCGGCGTAATATGCAGCAGCTCCTTTCTGCAGATTTTTTGCATTTGCATCCTTTCCATCCATGTTTACATGTTCGTCTAGAAGTTCTTCCGGTTTCTCTTCGAATACGAATTCCTCGTTTGTAGATTCATTCGTTTGTGTATCTACATCCATGCTGCCAACCATTTGCAACAGCGGTTCTGCTCCAGCATCCTCGTATCCAGAATGCTCAGCTGAAGTCAAATGCTGGAAAATGATTTGCTTCAGATTCCGGATGAATCTCCAAGCCGAAGGATTCCTTTCATTTGAGCCTCTGTTGGATCGAAGCATTGAAAACAAATTTTCTGCCACATCTGTGTTTAGATGTGAAAGCAAAAAATAGCTTTGTTCATCGCTCTTGTAATGATTCCACATCTTCTCTATTCCTAATAGAGTTTGCTTTAATCCCTTAAAGCAAGGTGGAATTGGCATTCTGCTGCTGGATTTCCAAGTCGATACCCACTCCCTTGCACTTTTAAGTACATCCAGGGTGTCAGTGGAGTCCGACAGAACCTGCTTGTTGGGGTTCCTTGAGTACAACTGTCCTGTATTTAGGGTATCGAATAAATCGTTCATCCTTTTGATGAACTTCGCCGTTGACTCCGCAACTTTTTTCTCCTGCTCCGTTTTAAAAAAGTTTATGCTAAGTGCGTACATTATCCCAGAGTACACACTAGCGCTAAAAACTTGTGTTGCCAATTTTACGGACATTTTCTCATACAAATTGGGTTTGATGTGCGCTTTTGAAAGTTTGAAGAAAACTTGAAATATTCCTTTTGAGTCGTCTTCAAAGATCCTTTCTAATATGCGCCAATCAACAACTTCATCTCCCATTGAGATAGTGTATTTGAGCAAAATGTTTCTTACACTTTTGAACATATGTGGATAGTCATAAAGTAAAAAAACTCTATGGCCCTCGATATCCACATATGGTTCAAGTTCCTTGTTAAAGGGTGCTATTCTGCTATAAGCTGCAACATTAGTTGTACCTTGGTCACAGCTTGTTGCGACAATGGCTAGTCCACAATTTATTACTCCCGTAATAATTGTTACTAACATCTTTGATAGTATGTTTACATCAGGTGATCCAACATAATAGGCAATAGTTTGTTTCCAATTCTTGTTTAAACCTCTGAGTGTAAAAACCATTACCTTAGAGGCCACATGGTTTTTTCTTCCGAATTCTCCAAAGTCGGTGTATCCATATATAAAGTCATCCTTGACGTTATATTCCAACTCCTTTTTAATCAACATCTCGTCGAATAGCAGCACACACTTTTTGTCCATCGATGTCATGTCCTTAGCTTTGTCAGTGAGCAGCTCCTTCATCCTTTGGCTCAATCCTGTGGGCAGACGGATTTCTGAATGCCACCGGTAAATCGTGCTTACCGATGGCAGCTTGAAACCTGCACTCAACATAAAATTGTAGCATGCTGGGGACTTAAAGAAAAATTTGATAAACAAATCTTTTTCTTTTGGTGCCCAGGGTGCATTCGCCTTGTGAAAGAGCTGGGAGAGGATGAAAGTTCTCAATTCCTCCGAAAAGTCTTCCATATGGGCAGCGAGTCCTTTCCTCAGCTGGTATTCTGGTCTCACTGCTGTTTTTTTGGGTGTTTCCAAGTAACACTTGCACAAAGGTTGTGAAGTTTCCGGTGATTTCACGCGCGGTACAAATTTGTAGTTTCCTAAACCGGGGGATGGCAAGTGCTCCGGTATGATTTCCGAACTGAAATCGGTTGGTGGTAAAGAAAATCTGCGTATATAATTTGCAGAACCAGTCGCAGCCGCATTAACGATTGATACGGCTGGACTAGAAGGAACCGATGGAAGTGGGGCTCGAGGTACATTTATAGGCACAGAATCCCGAATCGTAGAGGTAACCGTGGAGGTTGGCTGAATTCGTGTTTTGTTCGCTTCCATTGTGCGAACGCACGATCTGTCGTGGGATTTCTCCGAGCAGCAACAAATGGAAGACGAAAAGGGAATGGGAAGCGCCGATTTGGACAGACTCTTATATGTAGCGCGTACATGAATGTCCTTAGCATAAAAATGGTTTTCGCACATGAAGGAAGTTTTTGCAATTTGCTTGATGTGCGAAACATTTCCATGCTTTATCCAAATCGGTCTTCGGTGGTCAGACGGCAATTGAAAAAAAGAAACGTAGCCTGCCGACCTTTTGTGTTCATAACAGTTAAAATAACAGCACATAACCATTTTGAATTAAGAAATATAATATAATTAAATTAAAAGTAATAAAAGAAATATATTAAGCAAAAACAAAAATAAAATATATAAATGAAATACCCTGTCTTTAAAATAAATCAAAATGCTATACCTACAGCAATTTTTGAATCCTTTCAAATGAGGTAATAACAAAATATAAACAAAATCAAAAACAAAAACAACGCACTTTTAATCAAAGTTTGAAAAATAAACTTAAATTACACTTCCTATTTCTTATTATCTTTAAAAAAGTTTATTTCTTATTATTTTATTTAGTTTTGAAAAAAACTAGTCTGAAGAAATCACAAATTTCACCGATTTCACTATTTTTTGGTAATAACCACACAAAATCGCACAACCGCCAAAGTTGAAATTTTGAAAGTTTTGAATTTGAATTGATTAAAGGCAACGAACCAATTTTAAATATAAATAAAAAAACGCTGCAATTTACATTCGAAAGAAATAGGACAGGGCTGCCACTTTTGAACGTGAATATAATAGAATAATTTACTAGTAATATAAGATTTGTTTTTCATTTCACCTTATAAATGCGTACCTACCAATAGGTATACGAAAATACATTTACGTGAACTAAAATTTTATTTTAATGTTTCCGTGAACTACAGTAGATTTCAAATTTTAACGTATGAAATTTAAAACCATTTTCAAGGGAATTCAGATTGTTCAAAAATGTTTTATATTACATAAAACATGTTTCACAATTAAAATTATAGGAATTGCTAATTTTTTTAAGTGAACAAACACTGAAATGTAATTTTAATCTTCACCTGAATTGTATTCTAAATTAACCTCTTAAATGGATTTTAAAAACAAAATAAATTAATACTGTGATTTGTAACTACCTATATGATTGCGTATTTACTATGCTTAAGGAATAGAAAACATTAATCTACATTTGTTCGTTATATTTCTAAAAATATCCAACATTGTGAAGGTGATATAATATCTACCTATATTTAAACTTATAAAAAACAAACAATAAATATCTGACCATTATGAGCATTATATTAATTTTCTTTCTCATTACCATTTTAGTCGAATTTAAAAAAGAAGTACCTACTAAAAGTTTCAAATTGGGAACCGGAAACAGTTTGTACTCATTCAATCCTTTTTTTGCCTTGTTGATATTTTTCAATATTCCTCAATACCTACCAAGCAAAAATAACACATTATACATATTTGTATAGAATATGCATTGAAAAATAATAACAAAAATGCCTTTTCATTTCACTCCCTCCAACTATCGCTAAATTTGTATACATTCTTCTCTATCTTCATTTCTTCAATTATCTGGAAAATTATTATTTTATATTGGAATTCTCGCTCATTCTTCCCTCACCGCAATACATTCCACACGTTAAACATGTGGAACAAATTGTTTAGGAAGTCGTAGGAAGATGTCAGGTCGAGCGTTCCTCCTTCATGATAGTACTATTCAAATATATATACAAAGGAGTTTGGATGTCCAGTTTTAAAATAGGTACAACATTAAGACTTTTCTGTTATTTGACATACGATTTTTATAAAATTATACTTTTGAAACCAAACGTTCGGTCGGATCTTTAGACGTCTGGAACCCAAAAATTTGTGAATTACTTAATTGTTTTCTATTTATTAATAAATCATTTACCCTGTTATACGTTCTAACCAAGAACCAGCTGTTTATCAGTTTTTTGGACAGTGAACGTCTGACTTGAAGCTACAACATTCTTGGCTTTTGGGATGCAACAATTCTAATTGAAAGTATTTAAGTTTAGTTTACACATATTTTGAAGTTGTTATTCCATAAAAACAAAATCTTAAAGCTTAGCAACAGAATAAACCTACCAGATTGAATTCAAAATTAGTATAAGTATTCATGAATTATTTGTTTGGCATAACAAAGGTTCTATCACGCACCTAAATTGGTGATTCGATACAAACAAACTTGGGGATTATTTTTAAAGTGAATCGATTTAATCTAAACTTGATCAAGATCGAGCTTGCAGAAAAAGATTTTATCTTCTTAAACAAAATATCCGTCTTTTTTAATTTGCACAACAACTTATATAGTTATATTAAGCTGTTAAAATTTATTTTTCGATATTTCTTACAAATAACATAGCATGTCTATCTTATCATCGAATCCCATTTATTTGTTTAAAAAAATTAATAAACAAACAGCCTTTTCCTTCGTTCATCTTTTTGTTTTATTTCTATCGAATAACATTTAAATAATTTACTTCCTGTACCACATTTGAAGGGTCTTCATGCGCTTGACCTTCTTTTGCAGTTGCAACACTCCGTACATGAGAGCTTCAGCTGTCGGAGGGCATCCAGGTACGTAAATATCGACTGGAATAATCCTGTCACATCCACGGACAACAGAGTATGAGTAGTGATAATATCCACCACCGTTGGCACAGCTTCCCATTGAGATAACCCAACGTGGTTCAGGCATCTGATCGTATACCTTCCTCAATGCTGGTGCCATTTTATTTGTCAGGGTACCAGCGACAATAATAACATCAGCTTGACGTGGAGAAGCTCGGAAAACAACACCATATCGATCCATGTCATAACGAGGAGCAGCGATGTGCATCATCTCTACGGCACAACAAGCCAAACCGAATGTCAATGGCCAAATTGAACCCTTGCGACCCCAATTAAGCAAATCGTCCAAACGAGCAACAGCCCATTCGCTCATATTACTCTGTTTGGTTCCGAATGGAGAGTAACCCTTCTTGGGAAGAGGCTCTTCTGGATTCACTGTTGGCATGGTGTTTTGCAAGCGAAGTGCCATACAAGTGTTCACCGCTGGCCCAAAAACACCTCCCAACCTCGACAGGGACATGTCACCAGCTGCGGCCAGGAGCTTTGGAGATTTGTTTACTAATGCGGCAGCGGATCGTAACATTTCTCCTAGGAAATCAAACAAAAATAAGTTAAATATAATTAAATTTTCTATAGGAATTTATTTAGAAATAATAACTACGTCGAAATTAAATGAAAAATCTATTTTAAAAACAATTGAAAATCGGAGAAACCTTTTTATGTAACTTCCACAGCACAATTT
Organism: Eupeodes corollae; assembly: GCF_945859685.1. Lineage (NCBI taxonomy): Eukaryota > Metazoa > Arthropoda > Insecta > Diptera > Syrphidae > Eupeodes > Eupeodes corollae. The sequence goes on along the minus strand of NC_079148.1, from coordinate 23,493,022 downwards.
TTATAGAAATGTCAAATGTTTATTTCATGCGCTTAGGTTGGTAGATTTTTATGTGTCAAAATTTCATAACGTTCAAAGACAAAGGGAAATTTACAGTAGAGTCTATAATTAGTTTATTCAACATTTAACTTTAAAATCGTACTAGAAATTATTTTCTAAGTAGGTACTTTTTTCAACAATTGATTTTTTTGGGTTAAATGAGATTCAAAATTTATTAATGGGACGGGGTGTTCTATGGGTAAAATAAGTGAATTTATACTTAATCTGATCTGTCAAAATACAAATTTTCTCTGGTTTTGCATTTCATAGGGCAGAATATCATGATATGATCAAATAATGTAGATCTGAATTTTTCGGCAGATTTACCCCTCTTTGTATCAATATTTACCAAATTTTTAAGGAATGTTTAGCTGGGAGGATATTTACCAAATTTTTAAGGAATGTTTAGCTGGGAGTTTGACATTTCTACCACATTCTATACACATACACGAAATTACACTAATACAATGACAAAAAAAAAACAATACACTCTTGTTGCGCCACGAAAAAAATCAATTTTTTAAGGAAAAATTAATTTACCGAGGGAAAACTCCATAAGATAATAATTTATTTATAAAGTTTAACGCGAGTTGAACATCACTTCACTCTTCCATTTTTTAGTATTAAAGCCTAGTACATACTTCCTCGTGAAGTGAACGTTCGCCAGTGGAGAAAGTGAACTTTTGACATTGCTCACTGGTACACACTTGTGAGTACACGTTGTAAAATGCGGAAACCAAATGTCAAAGCTTCACCAACAGTTCCGTGAACGAAAACTCTCCACTTTATTCTCCACTCAGCTTCACGAGCAAGTTCACGAATGAACCAAAAACTGAAATTTGTATGGGTTCACGAGATGGTTCACAAGTATGTACTAGGCTTTAAGCACTATGGTGCAACTGGCTCTAAGCTAGAAAAAAACTCCTTTTGAGTCCTATTTTTCGGAAGAATATCCATGTTTTGAAGTCTAACAGATGAATTTATTAAATATTTTCAAATTAAACAAGTGACATCTATACTTATACTTACTTTTTCCTTTTTTTTACTTTTTTTTTACTTTTAATTATAAATGCGAATGTAAGTTTGTTTGTTACGCTTTCACGCAAAAACTACTTAACCGATCATCATGAAACTTTGCACATACACTCTTGAGGGTATTAGAAGTAACATAGGATACTTTAAAAAAAAAATTAAAAAAATTTACGAAAAATAAGAAAATTGTTTGTCAAAATATCGTCAAATTTAGCTACTTCAACGCCATCTAGCATCATAGTAATGAAGTTTCAACCCTGAATACTGTAATACCAACCCTCTGTATTACCGACGGTGACGACAATATCTAATTCAATATCTAATTCAATTGAATATAGTTTCAACTGTTTCTAATTTTTCTATATTTATTGTTATTTTCTTCTGTCGTTACATGCAGTATAATACTATTCACATTTTTGAGGTTATCCGTAATTTTTGTGGTTAGCTGTTACTTTATTATTTTAGATCTTACTCGCTGATGTTAATTCTTACTCTAACAAACAAATTTACATTCGCATTTATAATATTAGTATAGATGTCCGTTTGAAAAGACCAAAAAATAGAAGTTGGTGTAGCTTTGTCAGGCATTGCCGCGACGCTATTAAAGTTCGGTCGTATGGCACATTCCGTTTTAAAATTACCATTGAATTTGGCACAGGAAGATTCGCCCATCTGTAATTTTAGTAAAAATAGTTCACGAGGTAGGATGCTGCGAGAATGCAAGCTTTTAGTGTGGGATGAATGTACAATGTCTCACAAGAAGGCTATAGAAGCTTTAGACCGGACCCTCCAGAGCTTGCGAGATAGTACAGATATAATGGGAGGCATGGTAGTTTTATTGGCTGGTGATTTCCGTCAAACCCTCCCAGTGATTCAAAGGGGGACACCAGCAAATGAAATTCAAGCGTGCATTAAATCATCAAGCTTATGGCCGACAGTTAAAAACTCCGCCTGAAAACGAATATGACAGTGCATCTTCATAATGACGTGGATTCAGAACTTTACGCGGAAATGTTGTTGAAAATTGGTGATGGTTGTTAAGACGTTGACGCTGAAGGCTACATATCACTGTCAAGAGAATTTCGTAATTTAGTAGAAAGTGATGTGGATCTCATTGCTAATGTTTTTCCGGAATTGTAACAAAATTTGTGTAGTGATCAGTGGTTGTGTTAAAGAACAATATTAGCACCAAAAAATGAAATTGTAAATAGGATCAACACTGACATTTTAAACGAAGTTCAAGGAGAAATGAAGAAATATTTGTCAATAGATACAATTATGGATACGGAACTAAGTACTTCATATCCTGTGGAGTTTTTAAATTCACTTGAACTATCAGGTGTACCGTCACATAAACTGCAATTGAAACTAAATGTACCAGTAATGCTTATGCGAAATCTAGTTGCCCCTCGGCTATGTAATGGAACAAAGCTTCGGATAATAAAATTGTTGGTACTATTTTAACAGGTGTCGGAAAGGGAAATAGTGTTATAATACCTCGGATACCAATTATTCCCACTGACCTTCCATTCCAATTTAAAAGGGTTCAGTTTCCCGTCAAGCCTAGCTTTGCTGTTATTATGAACAAGGATCAAGGACAAACATTACAGGTAGCAGGAGTGCATTTAGAAAACCCATGCTTCTCTCCACTTTATGCAGCCTGTTCACGCGTATCTAATGCCCGGAAGTTACACATATTTGCACCCGACGTTAAAACTTATAACATTGTCTATAAAAATATCTTAAATTAATACTTTGTATTTTATTTTTTTTTAAATTGTTAGAATTCACAATTATTTATTTTTGTTACGGTGAAATATATTTTAACATTTGTTGTTGCTTTGCAATAAGCATATATTAAGGTGTTGAAACTTCATTGCCTGTAGTAATTTTTAAAAATTGTTGATCTCAGCCAAGCAATAAAATTTAGGTATTATATTCTCTCATTTCTATTATTATACCCTTATCCTTTACGAGCATCTCTCATACTTATTTAATTTCTCCACTGCGGGCGAAGCCGCGGGTAAAAAGCTAGTATATTATATATCATAAATATAAGGCAGGACTTGAGTACTTCATTTGCAAGTGTCATACATTTAAAACTTGGAACTTTACTTTACTAACATTAAAATTCCACGATAGACCAAGTACATTAAATTAAGAATGCAATGGAAAAGGCACTTTAAGAAAAACAAGTATGCTCAGCTACATACCTACATATATGTTGCTCAAGCCCTTGATAAGTTTTGGCACTTGGGACTTAAGTACAAACTACTAGGGACCTTCCTAGGCTGTATCATAGGGGAAATATATTATCTAGAGTCCCGACCGGTACCCGTTCTACCTGAAACACCCTCAAATTTTATTCGAGGTGAACACTCTCCAATTCTGTATCGGTGAATATATTTGAGTGGTGGAAAAAAGGCAAAATGTCAGATTGAATTCTTGTCAAAAATGAAAGTTCCACATTTCGATTTCAAAACAAAACATTCAATTTGAATGTGAAACAGATCAATTTTCCAATCTTCGGTGGTAGGTTCTGTCTTGAAAAACTGACTGTAGATTAAATTAACTATTGTTCACATGATGAGGAAGGAATTGCATACACTGCGATCTTTCGCCTATCCGTAGCTGGCTGTAAGAAGTGCTTTGCATTGCAAAGATGGTGGCACATTACGTGAATGTGTTACCAGGAACAAAGTCTTGTTCAGAACTAAAGAAAATTGAAGGCGTGGTACACAAGGATTGTCCTTGGACTAACCTTGTAGCTTTTATATACAAGCGATATTCTAGTGGATATCAATAAATTACATGATCTACACAAAAATTGCATTGTGAAATTAGTCCCCAAATTCTAAAATGAAATAAAGTTCCAAAAAGGTATGATAAGTCCCCAAAAAATAATGAAATAAGTCCCAAAAAAAAGTTCAAATATGTCTCTTACTTAAGGAATTGTCTCACCATTTTATTTCTTTTCCAATGCGCTTTTCAGCCGACGGAAAGGCAGTCTTCGCTCATGTGTTGAACGTCGACACTGCACCACACCGTGCAAGCCACCAGCCGGCGAAACTTTCAAAAAATTGTTCTTATTATACTTAACAAAAGGTTGCCAGACCTCGGGCTCTGTGGAGCCTATCAGGAAGTAACCTAAACGGTTGCGAAGCTCGGCCTGATGCTATCCTCGTGTACCATGGTGACAGAAGCCCCTGGGTCTTGTCGGTTCTAGTGTCTCATTGACACTGGTCGACTTGGCCAAGTTGTCTTACAACCAAGATAGACCTCGCTCTTAAATAAAGAGTCCAGTTCATGCCTTACACATGACTGTGAAATTGTACTGGGGGACCAGCATTTTTCCCAGCTCCTGATATTGGGCGCATTCACAAAGCTAGTGGCTATGTAGTCAGAATTCAATTAGCTTTGTGAATGCAAAATTGCACTACGAAGCTAGTCATATTGATGTCAAAAACATATACATAAAATAAGAAACATTTGTGTTTTCAGAACTTTAAATATTTTTTTTATTTAAATTCAATGAAACCAAATAGAAGATAATATAATATGATTGATTTATATTTGTATTTAAATTCCGAAAGATTAATTCTGTATTAAATTCTTGTGTCCTTACCTTAACAGCTGATTGTGAAACGTCAAAACCAGTGTGGACTAACTTTGTAACCAACACTTTTACACTACGTCGGAGGGGAAATTTCAACTACTTTTGTAGTTACATTTAGCCAATCAGAATCCTTGACTACGTAGCCACTAGCTTTGTGAATGCGACCATTGTTCGTAGGACCATCATAAGTCCTAAATGGAAGGTGTTCACGTTAAGCAAATCAATAACATCTATACTTTACAAAAGCGAAATAACGTAATTTTTCAAAGGTTGGTCCTATTGCACTTTCACTAAGTGAAACAAGGCCAAATACCAAAGGGGAAGCAACCAGCATTACGGTGAGTAACACATTCATGAATGTACGCAAACTCTTCTTGGTTACATTATATGATTTGGGGTAGGTACGAGCTTATAAAAATTCTTTTGTACAGAAGTAACTAAGGTAATGCAAGTTTTGTACACTATATAACTTTGTTATTTCAAGGTTCTCGAAATGAAAACAAAATTGTTCGTACTCAAAATCTTGCACCTATTCCAAATCCTATAGTGTGCCCAGGCTGGTGGTGAAGACACCTCCTAAAAATTGGCTTTATTGCACTTGCTTCATTAAGGGATGTATTTCAAAATTGAATTTGGGGAGTTATTTCAACATGAAATAAACCCCCAAAAATGGGCTGTTCTTTCATATAGAATACATTTTTTCTTTAAGGATTATTTCATATTTTTTTGGGGAATTATTTCTTGTTTGTATTCTTTTAGCTCCTACGTTAAAAGATTTCACATTTAAATTCTTAAAACAAGCTTATTGCCACTTATGAGGTCAAAAGTACCATATTAAAAAGTGTTCTCCAATTTGATTAAAAAAATGAAAGTTCTTTAACGTTTACATAAACGGGTACACGTATATTTTTTCCATTTTAATAAAAACATTGTTTTAACCCCCATTGCTAATTTTAGGTTTTTTGTTTCTTAAACCACATTATGTACATACAATATATATATTGTGAAATAACGACACAAAACAGCTTTTACCAATGCATATTTTAACATTGATTTGTAAAACATATATTTTTTATGTTCAATGCCACACGGTTGCGAATACTTTAGACAAAAAGCATAAAATTAGTGTTTCAGAATGCACAGATGACAACATATAAACAGTTCTAGCGTTTTTTGAGAAATCAATTTAGTTTTTAAAATGTTATCTTTTGATTTTTGTGTGTATTTATTTAGATATGCATTCTCATTATCACCTCTCTCCCATTAAACTTGTCTGTAAGCATAGAACTTTAAAGTCCAAGTTTATAACTGCTTTATCCACCTCAAATATGTTTCCACAAATTATAAACAAAATTAAAAAACAAATAAAAAAATATGTTCTTATAAACAATTATCGTTAAAGTTTTATTATTATATTATTTGTTTTTTCTTTTTTTTAAGTATTAGGTTTTCAATAGAAAATTATTAAAAGTGCCCCCCAAACACACACATTCGAAGGAATTTTAATGTGAATGTGTACAATATTTAATAAGTCTCGAGGGTGTTGAATGTGTGTGTGTACATAAAACATAACTAGAATTAATTAAAACACAAAATTAAAATGAAAAATAAAAACAAAATTAAACAAAATCCTTGCAAAATGATAAAATCTAAGTAAAGGTATAGTAAATATTTTTCTCTTCCAATCTTTTTTACATCTCTCTTTCTTTTTAGTAATTTTTGTTTGTTATGCAAATATATATATTTATGTAATTTAATAAAAAAATGGAAATTAAGAAAATTTAACAATATTTTTTTTTTAAATGTATAAAACAAAGAAATCAAAATTAAGGAAAAATGTTGTAAATTTGCTTACATATGAAAACTAAAGCCATGTTTTTCTCAAAATTTGAAACAATATATATTTATTTTTTGTTGTTGTGTCTCAGATTTTAAGTCAAAACTAGGGTAAGATAGTTTTGTTTGTTGTTTTTGTTTTTTTTTTCTATGAAAAATGAATCTTAATTCACTAATTTTTGTTCATTAAAATAAATTTGAAGCTTTCAGCGGTTGTTGGACCCAGCTTCAGACTTCTGGTTGGTGCTTTATTTAACTTCCTCGACTTTAGAGGATTCGCTAGCAACTGGAGTAGCGGCAGAGGCAGGTGCAGCGGAAGCGGTAGCGGTGGTACGTTTTCTTAATCCCTCATCATCGGTAGCAGCAGCAGGGGATGATGGTGCTTCATCGGATTTTTCTTGTTTATCGTTTGTTGCGTCTTCATCTTCATCTGAATAATTGGTTGGTTGTTCACCTTTCTTCAGAAGACGTCCAACGTAGATGTATTTTTCTGTATTTCAAAAATATTTTAAAATTATTTATTTTCTTCAATATTTGTTGATATTTTTTTAGTACCTTTGAATTGCATTTCCCATTCTCGGACGGAGTCCATTTCCATGGCATTAAGATCACTAAGGTCATCGTATTCATCATTGTCGTTGGCTGTTACATTGAATGTTGCCAGGTTTCTTGATGCATCGCGACCAGCAAACGAAGCATATGGTCCACCTAGAAAATATTAATTAAACTTATTACAAAAACAATATTCATGCACGCATCCATGAATTTAAATTGAACTTCATTTGTGACTCAGTGATGTGGAAAATAATTATTGGTATTAAGTTATTGTTTTCGTTTAAGTGATGCAATAAGTGATGCGTGCAGTTAGAAATTATTTTAAGGTTTGAAGAAATTGGGGCAAACAAAATGAGTTGTTTTTTTTTTTAGCTTAAACCTGTGTCTTAAAATATGAATTTTTGAATTACTCATAACGTCGTACTAAACAACTAGTTCTGGTTTAACTCATGATCGACAAAGGCATTGAGCCCTATCATAAATTCCATCGTAATCGGAAATTTTTACGAATCCTGAAAAACTGTATCATGAAATCCGTTCGTAATGCAAAATTGTATGAGATTTTCCACTACGAACGGATTTCATGATACATTTTTTCGGGATTCGGAAAAATTTCCGATTACGATTGAATTCATGATAGGGCTGATTATTTTGACTGCTAATTAAAGATTATCACTTAAGTTGTAGTTTAAATGAAACAAACTATAAAACTGTTCGTATTTTAATCAAATTCAAACAATTGTAACTTCGCCGTTCTATTAAAACTCTCTTAGGCTATTATTTATATTTTGAGGATTCGCAAGTTTTTATTCTTTATAATTAATCAAAAGAGTAACGCAGAGCTTAAGGACTTTTGACAGAATAAAGATTTGTTCATTTCCAAGAACTTGATCTATTTATCTCATTTTTGCTTTGCTAAAAATAGACTCGTAAAGTATTCATAGCACGATGACGATCTTTTCGAAGAAGAATATTCGATCAGTGACAACGTCAAATAAATTTTCAAAAATCGATGCAAAGATTTAAAAAAAAAACACAAACCAATTGCTTTATTTCAAATGTATTATTTTTAGGTTACCACAGGTATATTTTTTTACTTTCCTCTTTTTATGAATTAATTCAAATATAAAGTTTGGTTTATTAATTATGACTAAGTCTTTTTAATGTCCGTCTTAGAAAGATTCGCAGCATTCTATTTGCTAGGTAATTTTTAACTACTCTTTCGCAGATTTCTAGACATGATCTTATTTTTTTGACCTATGATTTTAATTCAAGTGTAAACCAAGTGATTTCTAGAATTCAGTTTAGAGATTTTAAGAATATCAATAAAACACATTTTGAAAATGATATAAACATGATAGCATGGAATGACATCTTCCTAATGCCTTCACCAAATGACCAAGTCGAGTTTCTAAACACAAATATTAATATTTTATTTGATCGACACGTTCCATTGAAAGCACAAACTGGAATCCGCGAAAATTAACAATGGTTTACTAGTAGAATTAAAGAACTTATAAATCAGCGTGATCTAGTATACCGACGCTGGAAACGGTTCCGTGTTTACGAGCTCGGTGATTTGTATAAATCATTGCGAAATAAAGTAGTTCAAGAGGTAAGACACGCAAAAGTACAGTCTACTCTAACCGTCTAGAACTAAAATCGGATAGTCGTAAAATATGGAACAACCTCCGCAAGCTAGGAATAGGCAAACAAAGAAATAATTTTCCAGCTGAATTGAATATTAATGAGCTAAACAGTAAATTTGTTTCTACACCTATAATAACTCTAAAAGACCCTGTATCTCTTAATACCATACCTCCACCTTCTACAGACACCTTGTTCAATTTCGATTGTGTGAACGCCTTAGACATAGTTGAAAGTTGTATAAGTATAAAGTCAAATGCCACTGGTGCTGATGATTTGAATCCTATTTTCATTAAAGCTATTCTTCCTTTGCTTCTACCCTATTTTACACATGTAATAAATTCAATCCTTACGACTGGCATTTTCCCACATCAATGGAAAAAAGCAAAAATAATTCCCATCCCCAAAAACTCGCTGTGCAATGAATTTCGACCAATTTCAATACTTCCATTTCTGTCCAAGGTCTGTGAAAGGATAATGTAAAAACAATTAAGCAACTTCGTCAGTCGCAATAACCTATTAGTCGATGTTCAATCAGGTTTTCGTTCGCACCATAAAATAATTGAAGACATAAGGACTGAACTCGATATTGATAATGTAACTTTTTTAGTCCTATTAGACTTTTCAAAAGCATTCGACATGGTGAATCACTCGATACTTCTGAATAAACTGTGTCACAGATTCAACATATCTTCAGAAGCTATTAAACTACTTTCTTCCTTTTTGAATGATAGAAAGCAAGCCGTTTTCTTAAATGGAAATCTCTCCGATTTTCTTCCGGTTCAACAAGGAGTTCCTCAAGGATCAATTTTATCCCCCCTTTTATTCTCATTATATGTGAATGAAATCGGTTTCATTATAAATGAAGTATCAAAACATTTTTATGCCGATGACATTCAAATTTACAAAAGCTGTTCTTTGGGTTTAACTAGAAAACCCACTAGAAAAGATATCCTGCTGGGCGTCGTGCAACGGGTTGGTTCTCAACGCAAACAAATGCAAATGCCTGGTTGTATCAAGAAAAGAATTAGACTTAACATATTTTTCTTCCATATTTCTAAACCAGAACCCAATAGAATTCGTAAATTCCAGTAAAAATCTAGGAGTAATCTTCAATAAAACATTGACCTGGAATGACCACATTAACCAATTAGTAGGTAAGACTTATGGATCGCTTAGAACGCTGTGGACTGCCCAAAAACATCACTCCATTTAAAACCAGACTAATGCTTGCAAGGACCCTTGTAATACCTGTTCTCACTCATGGATGCGAAATTTTTTACAACTGCGATTCCATCAGCAAACATAAATTAAACATAGCATTCAATACTATCATTCGATACATCTTTGGCTTAAGAAGGTACGACCATATTTCACATTTGCAAGAGATTCTGCTTAGTATGCCTTTTAATGACTTCATGAAGCTTCGAACATTGATACTGTTTTTTAAAATCTTGAAAACACGCCAACCAGCTTATCTGTTTGAAAAAATCAGAATGTCAACATCGAATAGATCGACATCGGTAATTTTGACACGTTTTTCGTGTTTGACCTCAGAAAGGCAATCGCTGCATGTCGCCTCTGGAACTCACTTCCAACTCATTTGCGGGATATAAGTGATATACATATTTTCCAAAAAAGTATTAAAATCTTCTTTTCGAACCAAAGCAACTAACTTAACTTGATGAACTATCTTCTCTTCTTAACTTTAACTAACTTAACTATCTTTTCCTTTTTCTATTTGTATTATTTCTATTTTAACGTCAATTAATATTTTATTTATAAATTATTGTTATTTTCTTTTTTTGTATATACTCGTAATTTAATTATATATTATTTTCTTACCATATTTTTAAAAAAAATTTAATTGTTATATAAAGTTAAGTCATAGGCTTTCACTAATTTATAAGATATCTATTATCTTACTGTGTAAGCGTTATTAATAAATAAACTGAAACCGAAACTTTGGTAATGTTGGTTTTTAACGAGAAATTATTTGCCTTAACACGTTCTTTTGCGTATCCTTACTATTATTTATTATTACTATTATTCCTTTATTTCATTAAAAAACATTTTATTTTCAATTTGAAAATCAAAATAATACATATATGAATATGTCAAAATTGCCGTCTGCCAGAAAATAACAATTTGCTTTAATAAAATAAATAGTTGGTAGGTTTTCATTAGATTTCTTGTTATAAAAAAAATATAATTTGTTGTTTTACATTCGCTCAAACAGAAAAAAATAAATGAAAATAAAGCCTTCGAATTTCTTGTAGTATCGGACAAATAGCTATGAAATGGTAAGCATCATCATGCTCATTTCTGTTACAATAATTGCAAAGGAGAGGTAGATCTGACCGGTGCGGAATATAATTCAAGTTCAATATTTTAAACCTTGCTCTGAAAATTGTACCTATAGCTCTCGCAGAAAGTCTATCATTAAAATAATTTGTCACATTAGTATTTAAGGAGTGGCTTAGATTTCTATAAATTTCTCTTGTTGACGATGATGATGCTCTACTTAGATGTTGAAGATATAAATTTAACTTCCCATAGGAAGTTATTGTAATGGGTCCGATTTGTCAAATTAAAAATTTTGACATTTCTCGACGTTTCAAAGTCCCTAGAGTCGAAATAAAAGATTTTTAGAAAGATGTCTGTGCGTGCGTGTGTCCGTATGTCCGTACGTCCGTACGTTCGCGACGTTTTTTTCGTCCTCCATAGCTCAAGAACCAGAAGAGATGTCAACTTCAAATAAATTTTGTTATAAAGATTATAATGCAGATAAAAGTTGGTAAAATTGATTTTCGACTCAAATATCTTTTCAAAACTTTGAGATATTGGCTTTAATTTACTTTTATCTTTCAAAAAATCTTGTTGTCAACATTCAGTTAAAGTTTGAAAAAAATCGAATTGACAGTTTTTTTTACGAAAAATTAAAACCCGAAAAAAAAATTAACAAAAGTTGGTAAAAAATGATTTTCGACTCAAATATCTTTTAAAAACTTTGAGAAAATAGCCTCTAACTAATTGTTTCTTATAAGAAATATTGTTTTCAATATTCGATAAAATTTTGAGAAAAATCGAATTGACAGTTTTTTTTACAAAAAATAAAAACCTAAAAAAAAATGTGTAAATTTTAAATATTGGCTTCAAACTAATTTAACTTATAAGAAATATTGTTTTCAACATTTAGTAAAATTTAAAAAAAAATTCGAATTGACAGTTTTTTTTACAAAAAATAAAACTCTAAAAAAAACAATACTAAAACTTGGTAAAAATTTACTTTCGGCTCAAATAGCTTTTTAAAAATTAAAAATATTAGCTTCAAACTTATTTTATTTCACAGAAAATATTGTTTTCAACATTCAGTAATTTTTATATAAAAACCCAACAGTCCGTTTTTTTTCATAAAAAATAAAACCTACAAAAAATAGTACGCAAATTTGGTAAAAATTGATACGAGACAAACTTTTAAGCAAGACAAATCGACAGACGGGATGGGAAGTTATCAGTGTGGGTCGCATCCCAGCCCCTTTTTTCATCAACTTTTGCGATAACATTCGAAAAGATATCTTGCCAATTATCTATGTTAAGCTCAAGGGCAAGTTGAGTCCATTCCTTAAATGGCGATGCTTCTGTTCGCAAAAGAACCTTCATGATAGATGTGTGAAGATTCGAGCTTGGTTTAGTTATTACTCCCTCAAATTTTTAATATAAATGGGCGCAAATCCAGACTCAACATGAATTGCATAGGTTAGAGTCGAATTAGGTAACCGAATTAATTTTTTGAAAAAGAGGCGTTGTATCAACTCAAATTTTTCATAATAGGCGTGACCAAAAACTTATATACCGTAAGACAAGCAAGAGTTAATGGTATTAAGATCATAAGTCTATGTTTTTGTTTGAGAAGAAAGTTGGCCACATTATGTTGAGAGCTACTTTAGCTCCTTTACTCTTACGCTGAACATGTTTATTGAAGCTACTCTTAGCAGGCATCAATACTCCTAGACATTTGAATTCCTGTACTCTTTTAATAGGTTGGTTGTTAAGGAACCACCTTTCTTCTCTCAACCTTCAACAACTCCGTGCCTCAAATACCATTATCGTTGTTTTCTCTTAGTTTATTTTAAGGTCCCAGATATTGCAGTACGTTTGGACCCTATTGATTTGTAGCTGGAGAGAAGATGAGTTATCCGTTAGGATAACAAAGTCATCCGCGTGAAGAGGTACTTTTATACGAATATCAGCAAAACAAACTTCACCGAGTAAATTATATGAAATATCATCAATTTAGAGGGCAAACAAGATTGGGCTGAGGATACATCCTTGGGGAACACCTGCAGTCGTTTGAAACCAATTTGAAACCTCGGCCCCATCCCAAACTGTAGCAAAAGTTTTACATTCAAATTTTTCGTAGATATTTAGAAATTTTCTAGATATACCAAGTGAGGCCATTTTGTAAATGAGGGCTTGTCCATTGACGGTATCAAATGCAGCTTTTAAGTCGATAAAGCAGGCATACATCTTCTTTTTCTTTTGGATAAATTTGTTAGTAATACTCGATAAAGCAAAAATATGATCAACCGTTGAAAAGCCCTCACGAAACCAGCTTGAAACATACACCTTTCTTAAATATTGAAAATATAACAGCTTTATTTAAGCTCGTGGGAATCGTACAAGTTGTTACAAAAAGAAAGAAGATATTGCTTGTATTCTAAAGATGAGTTTTTTAGGAATTCAACAAGAATGCCATCAATTCCTGGGGACTTATTGTTCTTCATGTTAAAAAGAGCAAGCTCCAGTTCATCAAGGACCATTACAGAATCAAGCAAATTATCGACTGTGTTTGGGCAAGCGTAATGAAACGATTGCAAGTCATCTTGACATGTCAACAAGGATCGGAAATGGGATGCCAGAATTCAGTTTGTAATATCCTTGAAGACATACGATTGTTTCCATCCAACTCCCGTACATTATACCAAAAATTCTTCGAATCCTTACACTTTTCTAAGCTGGTCGCTAAATTAAGTGTGTATTTTACCTTTTTAGCCTTGCCGAACTGTTTGTATATTTTATTAGCTTCCAGATATGCAGACTTAAAATGGTCTAAATTAAATTTTCTAAATAACTTAAGAAAAGCGAAAGATTTTTTTCTGAGCCTTATACATTCGGAATCAAATCATTTATTTCTGGGTTGCAGCTGCTTGGGACTACTAATACGGGAGCAGATGATCTAACAATTTCACTAATTTGTTCTCCTAATTGGTCAATTGCCAAGGGGATTAAGGATGGCAGCGACCCAACGTGAAGGTTTAATCTTTTACGGAATATCTTTTCCTTTTGGGGTATCTATTTAAGCCTTGGAATTTTGTCTAAGCTTGCGCTATGTGTTTCATGCAAGAAGTTTGCATTCACCAGAATTTTTAAATGAGACGTAAAAGTTGCTAATAATACTTTAAAATCATTAACACCCAAAGCCTCACTTATATCTAAAAGTGTCAATAATGGTAGCCAAATTACGCTGCCAGGAAACTTATAACACAATAAAGCCATAATTCGTCATTGTCACAACAATCTATATGTCTCCTTTAATAGATGTAAAAACTGGGAAATGAATGAATACGGATTATCAGCAACACTTGAACTTGAAGCATCAACATTTTTTCGACTAAGCATGCAGTACAATGATGCACAGGTCTCATGACATCCGTACTACTGCCACTCTTTTCAATTTCGTAGTCGGTCTATTATGACGACCATAATCATCTTGTGATTCCCGAAAGTGGTTTTTAATTGTTAAGCGATCCATTATCGTAAATGGTAAAAATTCAACTAATATGATGAAACTTCCATAAGGAAAGTTTAAGTTTGACATCTATCAAATGCTAGCGCTACCAACACTATATACACATATTATTCTCAAAAAAAAAAATAGTCTAGAGGCATTACAGTTTATTTTTATAATAAGCACACACTCAAGGGGATATTACTACCCTTATTTTGCAGAGGCACAGTGCGAGCACCAGGAAGAGGAGAGAGGTTTTAAAAGGAGATGTCGGTGCACATTGGTTTTGAATTCCTGAATATTGCAATGACTAGGAAAAACAGTGTGGTAAGGCATTCCAGATTCGCGTAGTACGGCTAAAGAACGAATCTCTTTATTTGACAGTACGGCCGAATTGGCACGAGGGTATACTGATGAGCATTCCTAGAAGCACCTTGCGACGATGTTCAAGCGAAGAAAATGAACTTATCTATCAATTTAAATGCTCTACGTTCAATACTATGCAAGAGGCTTAAGTAAGTTGCAGGAGCACAAGCCTAGAGATGGGAGTTATATCTCAAGTCTTGTAGATAACAGCCAGATCAGAAGAAACACCTTGCGGCATTTTTGGCGACATCGCGTATGTGATCATTCCAGAAGAGGTGGTTGGTGACACACATACCGAGAATATCGAGGTGTTCAGTCTTATTGATGCAAGTGCCATACATGGATAATGGCAATGGGGGTATATCTCGCTTTAACGATACAAGACATCATTGGGTTTTCAAAGCATTAAATTCCACGCGGTTTTTTAATCCCCATTGAAAAATGCTGTTTAGGTCGGAATTTAATGAGTTTATCATATTTTGTTATTGCAGTTCCACATCCGAAGAAGAGGGATGTGAGTCTGAAAACGAATATTAAAAGCTAAGACTACTATCGTGACCGAAACAATGTATTGAATTAGATGTTGCAGACAGGAGATCATTAATAAAAACGAGAAAGAGTGCTGGAGATAAAACGGAGCCCTGGGGCACACCAGCATTTATTTTATGGTTTTCAGACTTGAATCCATCCAATACTAATTGTATTGATAGATCCGAAAGGTAATTACTAATCCAATGAAGCTGGGATTCATGAAAACCATTTTCGATAAGAGAGCCTGATGCCAAATCCTATCAAATGCTTTTAAAATATCAAGCGCAATAATCTTATTTTCTCCAAAACGATGTAAAGATTTGCTCCACTGTTCGGTGAGATGAACCATGAGATCACTAGTGGACCTATTGCTATGAAAGCCGTATTGTCGGTCATTAAGAAGCTTTCGATCTTTGAGATATTTCTTGAGCTGAAAATTAATTACCGTTTCCATGACCTTGGAAGGAAAGGATGTAAGTGCAATCGGTCGGTAATTGGACGGTGAAGAAGAATAGGCTGGACCAACGCGATTTTCCATCCGCTCGGAACGATACCTGAGGATTAGGACAGATGAAAAAGCTAACGCAGTGGTTTTGCCAGCGTTGAAGAACACCTCTTCAGAACAATATCGGGGATACCATCCGGACCAGCAAATTTATGAATGTTGAGATCTTTAAGAACTCTTGCCACAGTACGAGTGCGAAAAATGATTGGTCCCATAGAATCACTAACTCGTTCAAATACAGGCGGAGTCATAACACTCACTGGCAGCGTATAATTGGCGGCGAACTGCCTAGCAAAGAGATTAGCTTTCTCTAAAGAGCTAACAAAAGGAGTGTCATTGACAACGAGCGTACGAACCGAAGAAGAGGAAGAATTCCTCATGTTTTTTACAAATGACCAAACATTTTGACTGCCTTTGGGCATTGCAGTATTTTTTGCCGTAACTTTTGGTCATGTAAAAATTTGGTCCGTCGAATATGGGCGTTGCAGGCCTTCCTGGCTTGATTGAACTTTTTCCGGCTTTGCTCAGTACGGTTGGCTTTATAGCAACGGAAACTAACCTCTTTACAGATCGCATCAAACTAAGCGTTTTCCTTGGGTCTAATACTTTTAACCCTATGCGGTATAAAAGTGCTCATTCCCAGGAGAATTAAACTTGAGATCATATCAGCGCTGGCGTCAACGTCACTATCGAGGAAGCATGACCAGTTAAAGATCCTGATGTAATTATTGAGACCGTCCCAGTTGGCTTTCTCGTACTGCCAAACGGTTCTCTTAGGAGCTCTTTCTTTAACTGAACAGTTTTGCACGATAAATTTGCTGATATAACACAATGGTCAGATGTGTCTAAAGGAGATAGAACACTAACAGTGTACTTATTATTTACCTACCGAAACACACAGCGTCGTTGTTGAAGAAGCTGATGTATACTCGCCTTTAATTATTACCAATCTTACTAATTCTGTTGTAATATCTGAAGCATAGACGGAGCTGCTGTAGATGTCAAACTCACCAGCTGCGCCATCGCGGCAATTTCCTCATAGCGTTGTGTACTCGATAACTGTACGGTTGTGATAAGGATCAGTGCAGATTTTTTTTTTTAAAATTATTTTCAAGTTTAAATTATCATTTATTATGAGCGAAGCTAAAGATAAAATTAGTGATGACGAGCATTCGAGAAAAAGGAGCGACTCGTCGGAATCGTCACCATCTTCTTCCGAAAGTGAAGGCGTCGCTTCACCTCCTCCAAATAAAAGAAAGAAAAACATGTCCAAACATGTTTCTTCTATGGATCAACGGGTAAATGATCTAACGGACCAGGTTTGTCAGCTTTCGCAGTATGTAAGTATGCTTTTACCACAGGACATTATGACACCCAACCAGCCGAGTACCTCCTCCTTTTTATATAATCCAGAAAGTTCACGGAGAACTTTAGACCTGGGTGAGTTGCATACGGAATGCGATTCTAATTTAGTTCAGCCAGCTAAACAAGAAAATCTGAAAGAGTTAGTGCAATTGCAGCACTTTGGTTTGCCTACATGGAGGAGCGTCAGGTATTCTAAAGCTATGAAATCATTAGCTGCGACCCCGGGTTTTGTGGAACTAAAAGTGAACGATGAGTTATGTACCCTAAATAAGGGAAAAGATTACCTCGCTTCAACAGAACAAGTAATGGCCGCATTGTCAAATGCATTATTGGAACAAAAGTCATTACTCAAGTCCGGGTTGCAGTCTATTATTGATTGGGCGTTTAAATCACCGAATGAATTGAACCCAAATACTCTTTATGAACAATTCACTGCAATATTCGGATCTTCGTCTGCTTCTTATAAGATCTCTGAACTGGCACTTCAGGTGGTCTGTGGCAAGAGAGCAGAATGCATTGAGGTGCGGAGAGAAAGGCTAGTGGGTGAAATAGCTAATAAGAACGTCCAAGTTGCCCTTAGAGGTGTAAATCCTAGTGCTGAGAATCTTTTCGATAAACAGGAATTGTCTTCCTTAATACAATCATTGGGGGGAGTGCAGTCATGGCTTAGTGTTTCGTCTCACGTTAGAGAAAAGAAAACTTTTACTCCAAAGCTAGTCCACATCCAGAGTAGAAGAAACGCAGTTGATAGTAGAGTGGGTTCTCGAAAGCATTACAAGTATAATCATAAAGACCAGAAAGTAAACAACTCAAATAAGGGCCAAGGCAAAAAGTTTAATTCTTCCTTTCGTTCCAAAGAACACGACAGAGACAATAAATGATTCAGGTTCAACTTTCAGAGGGGGTCAGTTGCAAGCTTACCAAGAAAGCTGGAAGGATTTGGGTGCAAACTCTTTTATTTTAAAAACTATTTCAGGAACAAGAATCCCGTTTTGCAAAAAACCCCATTTAACATACCCTTCAAGAGCTACTCGGATCAAGTTTGCAACAGCATTTTCAGACAAAATGGACATGCAGATTACAGAGATGAAAAAACTGAAAATCTTAGAACCCCCTTCGGAAGTTGGACCAAGTTTCCTTTCAAAAATGTTCTTAATAAGGAAGTCGGATGGAGGTCTTCGTCCGATTTTCGACTTGCGAGCCCTAAATTGTTACGTGAATGTAAAAACATTCAAACTAATTTCTCACTCTGCGATTCCAGAGTTTTTGCAACCAAGAGATTGGATGATAAAAGTGGATATTTCTCAAGCATATTTCCATGTGCCAATAGCAGAGAGCCATCGACGTTTCTTAAGATTAATGTACAAGGAAGAGCTCCTTCAACTGACTTGTCTGCCGTTTGGCCTTGCTTCGGCTCCAAGAATGTTTTCAGCACTAACTTGCTGGATCGCGGAGATCCTACGCAAAAGAGGTATGCGAGTGTTAGTTTATTTGGACGACTTCCTTTTAGTAAATCAGGACCCCTCCATACTAGAAACACAGGTTGCGGAAACCGTTCGAATTCTAGAGGAACTTGGCTGGGAGATAAATTTCAAAAAATCAGTCCTTATTCCAAGTCAAGAATTGGAGTACCTTGGAATTACTTGGAACACTTTCAAAAACATTATGTTCCTACCAGCAAAAAAGGTGGAGAAGATTCGATCTTCCCTTCAGGTAATGTCAAATTTAAAGTTTTGCAATCTGCATCGGTTGCAGCAGATACTGGGCCAATTAAATTTCGCCAGTTTTGTAGTGCCCAGAGGTCGACTCCATTCTCGTTACCTTCAGATTTTTTCAAGGCAGTACGACAAACGTCCGAGACAAAAACTCATCATCCCTCGGAGGGCTCTGAAAGAGATAGATTGGTGGCTCCAAGCGTTAACGAAGGACGAGTTAATACACAAAAAAGAAGTGACACATTTTCTGGCAACGGATGCTTCAGATACAGGATGGGGTGCTCATCTGAACGAAACAGTCTTATCAGGTCAGTGGTCGAAAGATCAGAAAAAATGGCATTGCAATTTAAAGGAAATGTACGCAGTTTTCATGGCAATAGACAAGAGGGCATCAGTTCTGAAAGATGCACATATTCTTCTGCAGTCAGACAATCGAACTTTGATTGCTTACATACGGAAAGAAGGAGGCACAAGATCAGTGAACCTTTTAAGTTTAACATACCAACTCCTTCAGCTTGTCGATAGGCTCAATATAACAATATCCGCATTTTATCTTCCGGGAAGATACAACGGAATAGCCGACAGATTGTCAAGAGGTCGTCCGACGCCGGAATGGCATCTTCTACCCCAAGCAACTGCGGAAGTTTTCAAAAAATGGGGAATTCCAGAGATAGATCTCTTTGCTTCAAAAGAAGCAAAAGTTCTCGACAACTATGTATCAATAGACTGCAAAGATCAGGCCGCAGCTTACATAAATGCTTTCAGCCGGAGTTGGGATTATTGCCTAGGTTGGATTTTCCCACCGCCCAACTTAATGCCGAGGGTTCTAGCACACTTGAACCGATCTCACGGGAAGTACCTAATTGTATCACCAGAATGGGACCAGACCTTCTGGATGTCCGACCTCAGAGCCCGAGCGCTGGAGCCCCCCTTTGTAATTCAAAACTTGCGGAAGGTGTTAATAGATGTAACAACTGGCCAGCCTCCCTCGCAGGTAGACAATTTAACCCTGAAAGTATGGATAGTTGGGGCTGGGGAGGCCAGCTAGTAGATTGGACTTCCGAAGAAAAGAATTTATTGAGTAAAGGATGGAGAGATTCTACACTTAAAACCTATTCTCCTGCTATCAAGAGATGGCTTCTTTGGTGCGAAAAGGTTGGGATCAATCCTAGATCCCCTAAGGGTTCTAGCTTAGCGAGATATTTGGCCAATCTTTACCTGAAGGATAAATTTGCTTCCAGTACTATCCTTGTGCACAAGTCTGCGATTGCAACCTTTTGTGATCCAGCGTTAGTTGATAGTCTAACAAAAGACTTTTTTGTACGGCGTATTTTAAGAGCTATCTGTTCTTCTCAACCACCTTCCGAGAAACCACCCATTTGGGATCCAAGGTGCGTGTTTAATTGGTTAGCAGAGAATGAGTTTAAAAATGAAAACTTATTTGAGGCCTCGAGGCGAACAGCTTCCATTCTACTCTTAGCGTCAGGTAGAAGAGTTCATGACCTCACACTTTTGAAAATATCATGCGATAACTACATAGAGAATGATGGCAATATAATTTTGCATCCCTCATTCGGATCCAAGACTGATTCAGCCAGACACAGGCAGTCTAGTTGGCAGTTAATTTGCCATGAAAATAAGAATGTCTGTCCTGTTTTTTGGATAAAACAGTTGATTAGACTCTCTCAAGCTAGGAGGGCTCTCCAGAGCAACTTAGATAGCTTGTTCATAACCATTCATGGACCGGTAAAGCCGGCATCAAGAACAGTAATTGGAAGCTGGATTCGCACTGTCTTAAAAGATGCGGGCGTTGGTGCTCCTCCAGGAAGTTTCAGAGCAGCGGTTGCTTCATTGGGTTGGCTAGAGAACCAACCATTAGATGAAATTTTATCAAGAGGAAACTGGAGTACTGAGAATACGTTCCGAAAGCATTACTGCAGAGAGATAAGTTCAAATACTAACCTAAGTTCAACTTTTCTTTTTAAAAACTTTAAGCCAATATAATTATTAAATTTTAAGTTATGTTATATGATAGTCACGGAGACTTTTATGTTATTAAAAATGAATTTCTTTATTTGTAATTAGTTGAATTATTTATAAAAATGAAAAAAAAAAAAAAAAAAAAACATTCATCATAGCGTTGTGGGCAAACACCAGCAGATAACAGACAGGTCTTCAACAACGACGCTGTGTGTTTCGGTAGGTAAATAATATGTCGGTTTTACACTAAAATAAAACCGATATTATTTGCCGCAAAACACACAGCGTCGGAGCAAGTTCCTTGCTGGTGAAGACACTATGAGGAAATTGCCGCGATGGCGCAGCTGGTGAGTTTGACATCTACAGCAGCTCCGTCTATGCTTCAGATATTACAACAGAATTAGTAAGATTGGTAATAATTAAAGGCGAGTATACATCAGCTTCTTCAACAACGACGCTGTGTGTTTTGCGGCAAATAATATCGGTTTTATTTTAGTGTAAAACCGACATATTAGGTTCTGAGGTAAGAAAAAAGCCAAGAGTGTTTTCTGATCGACCTTCAACATCTGATATTCGGGTGGGCTCGTTGACCAGCTGAGTTAGGTGGTTCAACTCAGCGAAGATTTCTGCACACACTCCATCGGGTGTTGTCTGGCCTGAATGTTGAAGCCATGAAGAATTGATCAATTATATATTTTAGCCAATGGCAATGATCATTTATCCTTATATCAACGTAAATCCCAAATCTAATTATTTTGAGCTTTTCCTAGTCCCTTTTAGGACCCTACCAACCCAAAAAGGGTCTTTAAAAAAGTATAAAACTAGAATTATTATTGCTCTTGTACGAATTTTGTGTGGTCCTGTTTTTAAAATCGGAGTTTCTAAAGGTTTTAGTCTAACTCAAAATTCGGATTCAAGGTTCATATTTTAATTCTAAGTAAAAAAGAAGGCTGGACAATGCTCCCAACACTAGGAAAAAAAACCGACAAAACTTGCTTAAAAAAGTATACATTTCTTGCATTCGCGCTTGTATTGGTATTGACTTACACACTTATCGAACTAGAATAACAGGTTTTTTATAAAAGATCATTTTATTTTGGTCAAAAATGTGTTTAGAATTTTTGTTTCTAGTAATTATTATTTTATATAACGATGGTAGATCAAATTGATAAGCTTTAAAACATTTCTCTGACTTTCTCTTAGCCGTAAACTTTAGAAAAATCTATTCGTAACCTGTTTTGTGTGCAGTTATCACAAATGTTGTGCAGCTTTGTCAGGGAGCGGAGGAATCCAATGGACTTTGAAATCCATTTAAAGCACTTAGATTTACGCGGAGCATGTTTACTTACTCTCTCATAGGATCAGGGATCTCCATCAAACGACAACAAGTGTGGAAAAAGAAGTAATGGGACTTAAAATTAATTCCGGGAAAACAAAAATGATCAGCTTTGGAACCCGACAACCCTCTCAAATCCGATGGAAAAAGTGGAGAGCTTTCAATACCTTGGAAGTACTGTCTCCATCGAAGGCGGAACCGAACAAGACGTAATCTGCCGTATCGGCAAAGCAAAAGCGACGTTCGGTATGCTGTCGAAATTTGGAGGAATAATTCTATTAGCTTAAGAACAAAGCTACGACTTTTTCGCACAAATGTCGAATCTTTGCTTCTTTATGGGTGCAGCACCTAGAAGGTTACTTCAGCCATTACAAGAAAGCTGCAAATCTTCGTGAATGGATGTTTTCGCAACACCCTTAGAATTTTCGGTCCTAACCGAATATCCAATCCAGGAACCTATAGACTCTATTATACGAAGGCGTAAGTGGCAATGGATTGGAGAAGAAGGAAGAAAAGCTGGACGACCGAGAAGCACATGGCACAGGACAGTCGAGGAGGAATCAGCGTCACTAGGCAAGAGCTGAAACACATCTCCGAAAAGCGCATACGATGGCGCGTAGGATTAGTAGAAGCCCTAAGTGATTCCCAACGGACTTAACAGGCTTGACGACCTTAGTAAGTAAGTAAACACGTTCAATAATGTTCAAGTATGTTTTTCATAGTTTTATACTTCCAAAACAAATAAGATTAATATCATTTAAGTACATATGTACGTATGCATGTAAGTACGTACAAAAATCATTTAAAAAACGATGATGACTAAAAAATATTAAAATTCGTTTTGTGGTGGACTGTTTCCTGAATTGCAAATTTTAAGTACGAACAAAAAAGACTTGAATCAAATATAAAAATAATAATTTTTATTGAATTTTTCAATGGAAATCTTTAACAGTGACCTCATAATTTTATTTTCCACAATAAACGAACACGAGCGAATCATTACTTTCATCCAAAATTTATTTGGCCATAAGAAATTTTATTTTCGAATCATTGGGTTTTTATGTACTTAATATTTCGACATTTTTCGTGCGAATATTTTACTTCCTAGGAAAACAGATGCAATTCACCAAACGCCTTAATTTATTGGTCATCTTTTTTTACGACCAAAATGAAAAGAAAAATATCTTTGAGAAATATTTCAATAACCAAGTAGAATAACGAAAAATAAATAAAGAGGAGATTGCCATCACACAATAATTGATTATTTATTTATACGTTCGGTCACCAGAAAGCAAAATTATTGTCTGATAATGTTTAATATGTGTGTGCTTCATTGGATAGGTGATAACAAAACACCAATTTCGATTTCTTCTTATTGCGTTTCAAGACATGTATCCAAGTAAACTCGTATACTAAATATTGTGTTAATAATTCTTTTCATGTTTTTCTTTTTCTAAAGTAAGTATAGGAATACATTTAGTTGTTTAGGAATTCATTGATTTTATTTAAAGTAACTCAATTTTATCACTACTTCCAAAATATTGTATATTTACCTACGTCAATGGCGTCATAATTGAATTTACTTAACGAACTGACCTCTGAACATCTTAAATCATTCATTCAGTCTTTTGTAATAAATGTACATCCATACATATATTTACATTTATTTATGAGCAAATAATTTTATGATCTGACGAAATTGTTGCAAAGTCATTGCATTAGTATGTGCTTGAACTTTTTTTTTCCTTTGGTTTCTTATCGAAGCGTGAAGCTTGTTAAGATTTATAAACAAAATAAAAATAAGTTGGATAGATAATCAAGAAACGAAATTTTTACAGTAAAAGTCAAGAAATAATTTCACACGAAAGCGAGATTGTGCTTGATTAATTGAAACTGTGGTTATTGTCATAAATATTTATGCATGATTAATAAATTGAAGTGATTTGAATTTGTAATTTATGTCGATTTCCAATTTCAAGCAATTTACTTGATTTTTGTTTTCTTCGAAATATATTTCTTCTGGATTTACCAGTGTGACATAAAATAAAAATGAGACTTAAATAGACCAATTTGAATTACTATGGAAAGTTTTTCTACTTTGTTCTATTTCCATCCTATTCTTTACAAATGTTAAAGAACAATAAATCAAGATACATCAATTCTATTTAAGCCTTTTTTTTACAAAGAACTTGGTACCTAAAGCGATGAAGAGACTTCCAATAAAAGGTTTCATTTTGATATTTAATAGCGAATATTTTCGTAAAAGAAATCAAAGAAAATTTATTTTATTGTAAAGCAAAACCTTAGAACACCTTTTTATAGAAATTATTATTTTGATGTTTTCAATTATAACGAATATTCTTGAGCTGAATTTGAACAGACGTTGTTACTTAATTTTTATTTAAATAAAGAAGCCTTTACAACATAAGAAGTGGGATTAGTTGCAGTTATAGAAAAAACCTATACCATTTTCCGGATATGTCAAGATATAGCCAATAATTTGGAAGTTCCGTTAAGTGCAACCATACCTCAGCTCCTAGACTTTTATAATGAGCTTATTAAACCTGATGGGATAAATTCCGTGGTTTCTGAGCTGTCAACAACTTCCAAATAGGATGAAAGGACAGAAAATATTGAAATTTCCGGACATTCCGAGCAACAAGGCGTTCAGCCTAATACGAGGGCGGGTCAAAAAGTCCGTGACTTTTGGAATAAAACACAGATTTTTTGATAAAAAAATAATTTTATTTTTCAACGTAGTCTTCCTTGAGCTCTATACACTTTTTCTTACGCTTCTCCAATTTTTGTATTCCTTTCAAAAAAATGATTTGTCGAGGTCCTCAAAATAGGCCTTTGTTTGCGAGATGACTTCATCATTGGAGCCTTTTTCCTCCAAGCCATTTCTTCAGGTTTGGGAACAAGAAGTATTCGCTCGGAGCCAAATCTGGAGAATAGGGTGGATGAGGGAGCAATTCATAGATTCTTGCCATGGCAACTGCACATTTGTGCACACTTGCATTGTCTTGGGGGAAAAGAACTTTTTTCTTGGCCAAATGAGGTCGGTTTTTTTTCAAATCGTCATTGAATCGGTCCAATAAGTTGGCATAATATTTCCCATTGATTATTCTTCCCTTTTGAATGTGGATTATCCCGCGTGCATCCCAAAAAACAGTCGCCATAACTTTATTATCTGACAAACCCACCTTGGCCTTCTTTGGCGCCGATGCACCCCTAGAAACCCACTGTTTTGACTGTTGTTTGATCTCTGGTGTGTTGTGATGGATCCATGTTTCGTCCACGGTTACAAAACGGCGCAAAAACTCCTCCATATTGCGATTAAACAACGCCAAACCTTCCTGTGAGTTGTTACACGAAATTCACTTTTTTCCATTTTCTCCTCAAGTCTGATAAAAAAAGACAGGAGCAGTGTTGCTGTTTCAGTAAATAGGTCAGAAATTCAAAAAGACTTTTTGACCCGCCCTCGCATATTGATTCCGAGTAGAATCTTGTGTTGAGAAGGAAATTACCTTATTAGAAAAATGGAAACATTTACTAACATTACGCAACGAATTAATATAGGCGACCATGTGGTAAGATCTCTTGATGCACTATGCCATTATAATAGAAGAAAATAGCAAGCTTCACATTTGGTAGAACTTGACGAGCTTTTTTCGTTCGTGACGTTGGATGCTTCCAGGTGGATGATTGTGCTTTGGTTTCGATATCATAACCGTACACCCATGTTTCATAACCAGTTATGACCCTTTCAAGCAAACTTCGATCGTTGTTTACATCATTTAACAGCTCCTGAGCGATGTTCATGCGATTGTTTTTTTTTTTGGTCAAACATTGTTTAAACAATCAAAAATCGCCGAGCTCATAAAAACACGTTGAACCTTAGTAACTACTACAGACAAAGTTAACGGTGAATATAGCTGAAAATTGCATCATACTTTAGGGACATGTATACAAACACAATACCAAACAAATTTTGACTTTCGGACTCTCCAGACCCGCGAAATTTAAAAATTCCGGGTACTTTTTGAACACACCTCATATATAAAATAAATTACATACATAAATAAATTACGTGTTTTGTTTGTCTTTTTATTCTAATGCGATTTGGAGGAAACAAAAATAAGTCCCAATCATGTTCAACAGAACGAAATCTTCAACTTTAAGACTCATGCAAAATATATTATAAGGACATGAAAAGCACTTTTTGACATCATAAAGACGATAAAAAAAGGGAATGCAAACGTAATTTAACTAGATTGTTTTTGCTCGGAGTCAATTTTTTAATAAGACTTGCGTGAGTGAATTTAGTTTAACTAATTCTATAAAATGTTCACATTTTTATTTGAGTGTTGATAAACCTGAAAATTCCGCCTTAAAAAAATGGTAGCATTTTCACGACATCGAATTTAGGGTTCCGGTCTAACGTTTAAGACAGTGGCTCTAAAAAGTATAAAATGGTTGTCAAAGTTTCTTCTTAGTACAAAATTCTTTAAATTGGCTACCATTATGATCAGCGGAATAAATCTTTTACTTCGGTTGAGAGCTTATCTTAAAGATTTGAGAACTTCAAGAATAAAGAAACTTTTTTTGGGAGCATTTTAATGATTTTTTGTAGTGAAATTTAACAATTCCAATGAGTTGTTGAAGCTTGTAAAGGGTGATTCTTAAAAGCTATAGGAAAGTTAAAAAAACATGCAATTCAGAAAAATGCATGAATTCTTTATTTGAGTCGATAGTACGGTCCATACCATAGACCCACAAAAAATAGTCAAAAGGCGTTAAATCGCACGATCCAGGCGGGTTATTGACCCGGCCGAACGTGAAATAAAATGTTTGCGAACTCGCCTCTCAATAAGTCCATTGTTGCGATTGCTGTGTGGCATGTGGCACCGCCTTGTTCATGTCATGGAAGTCAAGCTCTTGAATTTTGGGCAAACAAAAATTGGATATCATCTCACGGTAGCGCTCACCATTCACAGTTACGTTACGATTCGCATCATGTTTGAAGAAGTACATTCCAATGATGCCATCAGCCCATTAACCACACCAAACTGTGACTTTTTCGGGATGCATTGGTAGGTCTTGCAATGCTCCTGGCTGATATTCACTCCAAAATCGACAATTCTGCTTATTTACATACCCATTGAGTCAAAAATGAGCTTCGTCGCTGAACACAATTTTTCGGTAAAAAAGTGGATCTTGGGCCAACTTTTTAAGAGCCCATTCACGAAAAATTTAACGTTGCAGTAGGTCGCTTGGCTTCAAGTCTTGCATAAAATGGAAGAAGCGCGCAATGAACTTTCTTAAAGAGCGCGCATTTTGGTAATAAAATTCAATAATCTGCAAGCGTTGTTCGTTTGTAAGACGTTTCATGGTTAAATTATAGACCAAACATGAAGAAGTTTGACGGTGAAACAAAACACGAAACGTGCGTCAGCTGTTGAAACCAGTATTGCTAAAAAAAATAATAGCTTAAAAATCACCCTTTATTATTTAGCAGGTTCAGAAAATATAAGGGTCTTAAAAGAAAGCAAATTACTAGTAATTGATTGGTAAGCTTCCAAGAAATAGGCAGGTTTAGACTACATAAGGGACTTTAAGTATCTGATTGGTTAGTTGCAAAAAATTGTCCTTCAAGTTCAGGCAACTTTACTACGTAGTCAAAATTCAACTAGTTTTTATCGCGTTTACAAGGAGAATTGTATTCGAATTGAATCAGGATTTAGCGCCGTATAGACCTGGATCGGATCGAAATAGGATTACTCGATCCGATCCCACTGAAAGAGGTGAATCGAATCGAAAATTTGTTTGTAAACCTGAATCGGGGAATCGAGTTATTGGTGTGTGAGGTCTTGCTTGCGATGCGATAATTTTTTTCCATTTTGTTTGTTCTAAGCAAAAATACTCCATTTAAATTTAGTATTTTTGGTTCTAAGCTGAATTTAATTTGGCGCTCGTCTTTGTGTTGAGAGCATTGTTATAAAATTTGAAAGTTATGCACGTAGCAGTACGCACACAAATACAACCCAAATGTTATTTCGATTCCATTTGAATTCGATTCCTCGATTCAGTGCCACCATATACCTGCATCGAAATCTCAATTCGATTCGATTCCTTGGGCTCCCTGAAATTACGCCAAAAACTGTTTTGGAAAAAAAGTCCAACCAAATTTGGCGTAAAAAAATCGGAAAAAGCGCCCAAGAACAAAAAGGAAAATACGCCAAAAAGTGTGGAAATTACGCCAAACTTTTGGAAAAAGTGCCAAAATACTAAAATGGAAAAAACGCCAAAAAAATAAGAACTTTTTGGTGTAATTGCCAAATTAGTTTTGGAAAGTAAGCCTTAAAAGAATAAACGTAGCTTTTTCTGGCTAAATTAAATTAATTTGGAATTAAAGCCCAAAAAGTGTATGAAAGAATATGAACGTACGACGTAACATTTTAGCACAACAATTGTTAATATAACAAATGTAAAGAACATCCTCTTTATACACTCCGTTCCGTTTGTTCCGTTACGTACAAAAGTTTGCTATTTTTTTGTTTACCACTAATAATTTCATAATCAAAATTTTCCATTTTGTCCATCACTTTATGAAAATGCTCTTCAACTCGCGTTAGGGAAACAACAAACTATCAATCACTACTGATCACGTTAAAAAATTTAACATAAAATATGCTCTTCAAAATTCGTGTAAAACATGTAAAATACTGTTATTTGCCGTTATATATTTCTGTATACCATATGAATACATTCGACAAACATGTACTTTTTTGTATTTTTTGTTTTTGATTTGAAGAACGAACGTTAATTTTCTGGCTTTTTTTCCGAATCGAATAATATATATAATATTTTGTTTTGTGTCGTTTTTTCCTTTAAGAGTTGGAAAAAAACTAAAAAGTTTATTTTTGGGCGTTTTTCCCTTTTTTGTTTGGCTTTTTTTCCAAACAAAAATTGTTTGGCCGTTTTTCATTATTCTAAAAGGAAAAAACGCCAAGAAATTTTCGGAAAAAATAGCCAAAAAATCCGGAATTAACGCCTAACTCTTTGTGTTCTTTTTCCTAGGAAAAAACGCCAAAAAATGTAAGAAGAATTTTTGGCGTTTTTTCCATTTTATTTTTTTGGCGTAATTTCCTATGGCGTAATTTCAGAGAGCCAATTCCTTGATCTCGTCTTGTAACCAGGGTATTTGTGAATGCAAAATTGCACTACAAAGCTACTCAATCCGGAACTGTCATATTAATGACAAATACAAATATATAAAATAAGAAACATCTGTGTTTTCAGAACTTTAAATATTTTTTTTCTATTTAAATTCAATAAAACCAAATAGAAGATATAATATAATTGATTTATATTTGTATTTAAATTGCGAAATATTCATTCCATTTTAAATTCTTGTGTCCTTACTGAGCAGCTGATTGCGAAACGTCAAAACCAGTTTGCACTAACTTTGTATCCGAAATTTTTACATTACGTCGGAGGGGAAATTTCAACTACTTTTATAGTAAGATTAAGCCAATCAGAATCCCTTGACTACGTAGCCACTAGCTTTGTGAATGCGACCTCAGTCTACTTACTTAGTCTCTCACTTTCAAGTCAAGTACACTTATGTCATAATGACAGCTGATCATGTATTTTACTTCAACTGAAAACTTAACTTTATCACTTTATTATTTATTTGTTTTCTGCACAATTCCATTTAATGTTTTCTGTTCCTTGTGAAATTGGAAAAGAAATGAGTAAAATTTCTTTACAATAAAAAACAAGTCACGAAGGACTTGTAGGTTGCTTAGAAAATGTTCCGTAGACTGTTTTTGGTGGTTTTTGAACGGTGGCGGTTAGAGAATTTAAGTTCCGAGTTTGAAATGTTTCACATTTGCGAAACTGATTAGTTGACTGCAAATGAATCCCCTTATGTTTTCTGAAACTGCCCAATGTTCTTCTAACAAAGTCAACTTCATTTAAGAGTTAACTGGAAAGTTATTAAAAAAATATGTCATAAGTCTATGATTTATTCATTTTCTGCAAAATTTTATTTAAAGTTTCGTAGGAAAGACTTCATTGTCATTTTGGAGTGAGAATAATCAATTCTTTTTTGTATCCAATGTAAGGAGTTTTTTGTTTTTATATAAATATAATTAATAATGCATGCAAAAATTAGTCAAGTAAAGTTGACATTAATGACGGATGAAAAATTAACTATCTGCCTTAATCTTATTTTACGTTCAAAGAACTAGTTGAGTGCAAATGTTGTCTGAACGTGTCCATTTAATTTTTAGTAAAGGCACAGATGTATTTGTCAAATGTTAATTGACATCATCTGCCATTCAAAATTAAACGTCTTATTGGAAACCCCTTTAAATTAAGACTAATAAATGAATGACTCTATCTAACGAAAATAAATAAACTGAAACTTCATCATTCAAACCACAAATAAACAATTATTCATTTCATTTTGTATGCCTAGTCATATGTGTATTTAATTAAAGAGAACAAAATTCTAGCTGCGTACTGTTTTGGACAATCAACCTTCAAGATGAAACATTTTAGAATCTTGTTTACAAAAAATAAAGTATCATTCGCTAACCAAAAAGGAGCTCCAAGAGTGAAGGGGTTTTATTATCTAAAACAGAAAACAAAAAATAACGCAAAAGAACATAGTCATATAGGTATTTTGTTCAATACTTAAAAAATACTCGCAAGTATATAAGTAAGCACACTATGTCTTGAATATACATCACACAATATCTACCTATTGAAATATATGTATATAAGTAGATAACAAAACAATTAAACTGAGGTGAGAATGGTCAAATTAGGTTTTTCGATTTTCGAGTTCATTGCAAGCAAGCAAATTGAGATATAGAACTAATGACTTATCGAATAAGTCACAAACAAACGCATCTATCTATCTATACCTGAGCCAGTATGTTTTCAGAGCCGTATATTATTGATTTATGTTTTGTCTGTATATATTAAATGGCTAACCTATCAAATTAAAAATCGAAAGAAAAAAACAACCAATTTTTGTTCAACTTTGTTTTAGTAGTTCAAGGTGCAATGGACATGTTCTTCCCTTTTTTGTTTTTGTTTTTAGCTTCACAATGCCGGCGGAAGTAGAGCAACTCGGCGCAGCGGAGGAAAGGAAAGTTTTATTGTTACTGCTGACTTGACAATACGAATACGAGTACAACACATGCCTACCTTACCTACTTATTATTAATTTTATATACTTCAATGCGTTTTTATTCGTATATTTTCGATCGCTTCATATTCATGCAATATGGAAGAAGGATAGGCAAAGCGAAAAGACAGTTCCTGATAGATAGATGGGTATTTCACAGCAATTACTTGAGTGGGAAGAATGAACAAATTTTTGCATACGTAGTAACTTTAGATTCTAACTTTTTTTTTTTCTTTCACTTACCTGGTCCGTAGAAATTCTTTCCTTTGGTGACGTCATATACACTTCCATTTACACCAATTAAAACCCTTCCATCTGGTTGATTGCCATCGAATGCCCTCAACTCCTGAATTGTGAAGTCTCTTCGCAGTTTTGGTAGTTCAGGTTGTGGTGGCTTAACATCGCTGTGAGGGACTTCAATTCGGTCTTTGATTATTTTATAAACGAGGAATGCAATTACGGCTACAAGAGCCAAATTCATGGGACTGTAGATGATTTCATTTATAACCGAAGCAATGAAAGACGCAGATTCCTCAGTGTTGGAACTTGAGGAGGTAGAACTATCATCAATTACAATATTTTCCCCAGACATGTTTGAAGTTTTTGTTTTTTACTTATTTTTTTTTTAACTTCACTTGGAAATTAATTCAGTATTTTTCTACGTTTTAAAATGTTACTT
This sequence comes from Eupeodes corollae, assembly GCF_945859685.1. Taxonomy (NCBI): domain Eukaryota; kingdom Metazoa; phylum Arthropoda; class Insecta; order Diptera; family Syrphidae; genus Eupeodes; species Eupeodes corollae. Next base: position 23,460,827 of record NC_079148.1, on the reverse strand, counting down.
TGTATGCAGTCTTTGAACTTTGATCTCTTTTTAAGTATTAAAATAAAAACTTATAACTTACACAAATACCAACCGTGAGATTGTAACAATTAAACGGCGAGAGAGTTAATTATTATTTTTATAATTTATTAAAATCGTATGTTTTTTCGGAAGTTGAAAAAGAAAAACTAAATAAATGTGGGACGACGATTAAAATGTTGTGTAAATCAGTCAACAGACATTTGGTTTGGTAGATGAGCGATGAGAATGAGAAAAATACGAAACGTCATGTTCATGTTGAAATTTGAAATGAACGAATTCAGTGAAATATAAAAATAAGGAATACCAACTTAACGATGGGGTATTGTTTGATGGCACGCTTATACTCAGTATACCACTTCAATTAGAGGAGTTGCCATAATGGAAGTTCTACTGTGGATTAAAGTTTGAAATGTTTGCAAACTTATTTAAAACAATTAATTTTTTACATTAAGTGTGTGCAGTTTTTGTAAATGTCCTGTAATCATAGACTATTTTGTTTATTTAGTTATAATTCAATGTTGTAAATATTTGTTTTTTTTTTTTAAATAAAAAAAATAAAAAATATCTACACGACTTTTTTGGCATGTGTATTATTTAACTTCATATTATTTAATTTTTAAAAGATGACAAACTCTTATATTAAAATTTTACTGGTTCGGATTAGGTCTTTTTAGTTTGGGTAACAAAATAAGAGTATTTTAGCGATATACTTGATATTTAAATTCTTCTCAAAATTGTACCAAATGTTGAAAACAATATTTCTAATAAGACAAAATTAATTTAAAGCCATAATATTCAATTTTTGAAAAGATATTTGTGTCAAAAATCAATTTTTACAAACTTTTAGTAAATGCTTTTTTTATTTTTTGTTAAAAAAATTGACAATTCGATTTTTTCAAAAATTTATCGAATGTTGAGAACAATGTTTCTTCAAAGATAAAACTAGCTTAAAGCCAAGATTTCAAAGATTTGGAGAGATTTATCGTTTTTATATTTTATGTTTTTATAATAAAACTGTCAGTTCGCTTTTTCTCAAATTTTTACTAGATGTTGAAAACTTCTTGGAAAAAGGTGAAAATAATGCCTGTTCCAAAAACCTCAAGAGGAGACAAGTTTAGACCAATCTTAATACTACCTTTTCTCTCGAAGGTGTTCGAAAAAATTATTCAAAAGCAAATTAGTACGTTTCTTGATGACGAAAATATGTTAACATCAAAACAATCTGGATTCCGTAAGAAAAATAGCTGCATTACTGCCTTTATAAGTATTTCAGGGGACATACAAAAATCTATCGATAAGGAATGTGTTACTTTTTTGATACTTTTAGACTTTTCGAAAACATTCGACATGGTGAATCATTCAACACATTGCCAAGAGCTCTCCCTATTTTATAACTTCATTTCTGATGCAATCAAGTTGATTTTTTCTTATTTAACTGGAAGCCCACAAGCTGTTTAACTTAAAAAAGTCATCTCCAATTTTCTATTAAACAAAAGCGATGTCCCCCAAGCCCCAAGGGTCCATACTTGGACCTCTGTTGTTCTCCCTCTACATTAATGAGCTTCCATTAACTATTAAGTATTGCTCCATTCGGCTATACCCTGATGATGCTCAGTTATATCTAAGTAGTCCGTTGGGATTAATTGAGCACTTTGCTACCTGTACAAATAAAGATTTGTTAAAAATTCAACGTTGGTCACACCAACATAGCTTAGTGCTCAATCCTAAAAAATCTAAAAGCTTAGTGTTGTCGAGGAATAATAAAGACGTATTTTACATTCCATTAATTTTGTTAAATGGAGGGGACCTACAGTTTATATGCCGAATCCGAACGGCTTATTTGAGAAAGTACTTTTTCATGCCAAGAGTTACTCTGGGAAATTTGTCAAATCCTCGCAAGAGGCAGTACCCGTGAAAAGACTTTAGATGGCATAGGCAGGGATCGAACCCAAGACCTCTGGCATGACAGTCCAACGCAAAAACCATCATGCCACGAGTACACAGTATTACACCCCTTTAAAAATCCGTGCATTACTTGTAAAAACACTTATAATACCCTTGGTTACTTACGGTTGTGAAATATTCTGCAAACTTGACTATGAAAGTAAACGAAAGCTCACTGTTGCTTTGAATACGACTATTTGACAGAATTTCACAACACGCACACAACTTTTTTGGGATGTCATTTGAAAATCTGCTCAATTTTCGGACCTTAATTTTGTTATCGGATATTCTTCTAACACAACAGCTTACCGATCTCTTCAGAGAAATAACTTTTTCAGTTTAACTAGATCAAGCCTCTTAGTGAACCCTCGTTTTAGTTGTCTTGCTTCTAAACGCCAGTTTTTTGTCAACGCAACACATCTTTGGAATACACTACCACGGGAAATTAGAAGTTTAGATAGTACAGTACTATTTAAACAAAAACGTAAACTTCATTTTAAAAATATATAAAAATAGTTAATATTAAATATTTGGTATCTTTCAAAATAATTTGTAAACTTGCCATTTTGTAAACATTTACGTAGTTTTGGTATGATTTATAAAGCTCCACTAAAAATAAGATATTATATCTCACTGTGTAAGCAACTCATAAATAAAAAAAAAACGGACCGATCATAATAATTTCCTATGGGAAAATAATACAAATTAAGAACTCATACATCAGCTCAGAAAAGCACTGAAAGTTAAAGTAGGCATTTTGTGATTTTGACTTCAGAAAACTTTTAAGATTCTCTCTTTTTAAATAACTTATTGAAAGGGCCTTAAAATTTTATAGAGGTTTCAATTAATGGTGGATCGATTTTGAAATTGAATACAAATAAACAAGTTTTATTTGAGATATCAATAAAGTTTTATTTTTATTTGAGAGCCGTATCAATGACGTTATTTCGTCGCGTTGATGGGTAGACCGCATTCCAAAAGGTCCAGTTTTAGAAGACTTTTGCACATAAAATAGGCTGAATTCTACCAATAGCATCGATTGTGTTGTCTTTTAGGGCCAAGTTAGTTTGTGGCTTATTCGCATTGGTCTGCGACTTAAGAAAACCAACCACACAAGAAAAGGTCGAAGGACTGCCATGGCTAAGATTTCAGAATGATAGTCTTGTCTTGTTGAACATATGCGCCTTTTATCCTTTAAAACCTTATAAATTCTATGTCAAGGTTCTTAAATTGGGTGTGTATAATAGGCAGGTATATTCATATCTTTTACTTGGCCCTAAAGAAAAACAAAAAAAAAGGTCTAATGCCCAATTTCATAAACAACTTTTATACATTTAACAGGATTTTAAACTGTAAAATGGGATATTTTGGTTTCACCAAGCGTTTTTTAGGTACACAAGCTTTTAAACACCTTTTTAAACTAAATGCCCATTTCGGGTCAACTTTTAAAAGTGTCATTAAAAACTGAATATGACAGATTGACAGCTGATGTTTTGTTTTGTAAACTTTGTATTCTCAATTATGAGATAAAGAATGAATAGGCAAACAAATTCAGCATTGCATTATTATTTATAATTATCATTTTTATGATTTTAATTTTTTATTAGAAAATTAGGTTCTTCATCTGACGAAGAAGAACAACACTATAGTTATTCGAAGTTCAAGAGTATTCCGCGTTCACAAAAATCCCTTTTCAGACAATGATGACATTGCCTTCAAAATGAGATTCCCACTTTCCAAAGCGATTCTTGTCATTTATTTCAACATATTATTCTTTCTCATTTTTTCTCACTCAGTTCGCTTAATAGAAAGAAAAAGGGGTTTTATTTTTACAGGGTTGTGAAGAGAACTCTATTTTAATAAAAATATCCTTGAAATTTCAAATGGTAGACATGTGCATTCAAGAGGACACAAGCGTCCACAGGTTTTTTCTTAAAACCAACCTCTGTCTATCAACTCCTACTCTCACCTCCCCGTGATGAACATCGGGTGCCTAGTACCTCAATTGGTATATAATAAATTGGATTGGGTTCCAACCCCAGTGGAAAGTTGTTGGGAGCAGCAAACGAGAGAGGTGGGGAGGGGTGTTTCCACTAAGGCACCTCTCTTTATCCAGTCGGCAGCGGAGGAATTCCCGAGATGGAATCAACGGTGGCGTCTACAGTTCCAGTAAAGTTGAACTACTTAGTGAACACCTTATAGGGCTTCTTCGACTTATTCGGAGCCCAGGCCTGTAAGGAGCGGTTTTATCCAGCTCCCCATCCTAGGATTTATACTTAGGATCTGGCCCTCCAGGTTGGGGGTTGTGCAACATCCACAAAGGAACTTGGACCTCTCCAGATCAATCTACCGTCAACCAGATTGAACATATTGCGATCGACGCCAGACACGCTTCCAGCATTATGGATGTACGAACTTTCCGAGGAGCTAACATCGACTCGGACCACTACCTCGTTGTAGCCAAGGTAGCACTTCGGATTTCCAGACCCAAGGCAAAACAGGGAGGTGCTGGGAGAAGGTACAACGTCGAACGTCGGTCGAAGTTGTTGAGAGGTATAAAAGCAGGAATGAGGTTCGAAAATTTTATGAACAGGTGAAACGAAATTCACAGGTACATAAACCTAGAACCGAAGGCTGCAAAGAAGAAAGTGGAAACATCATAGTAGAACCGCATTCAATGCTGAGGATATGGAAGGACTATTTCTGCAGACTGTAAAACGGCGACGAAGAACTGAATTCCGCTGTCAGGCAGGATGATCCATTCAATGTAGACGACGAAAGCCAACAATCCCGTCCTCCCGAAGTAAAGATTGCCATATCTAAGCTGAAGTCTAATAAACCGCTGGAGCGGATGGCTTGAATGCCGAGCTCTTTAAAGCAGCTGGATATAAGTTGGTTAGGAGAATGCACCAACTTATCTGTAAGATATGGTCGGAAGAAAGCATGCCCGATGAATGGAATCTCAGTATTGTTTGCCCGATCTTGAAAAAAGGAGACCCTCTAAACTGCACCAACTATAAAGGAATAAGTCTAATAACATCGCCTATAAAATCTTCTCTGCCGTAATATGTGAACGGCTAAAGCCCATCGTCAACAACCTGATAGGTCCTTATCAGTGTGGTTTTAGACCAGGAAAGTCCACAGTTGATCAAATATTCACATTACGGCAGATCCTGGAAAAAACTCAAGAACACCAAATCGACACCCAGCATCTTTTCATCGATTTCAAGGCCGGATATGACAGCATCTACAGGGACGAGCTGTATAGAGCCATGTCTATTTTTGGCATCCCTGCCAAACTCGTCCGTTTGTGCAGGATGACCATGGAGAATTCACGCTGCTCCATAAAGGTTGGAAACAGCTTAACAGAACCTTTCGATGTCAAAAAAAGTTTTAGACAAGGTGATGCGCTGTCATGCGATTTTTTTAACATCGTGCTTGAAAGAATAGTGCAGAGCTCACACGTCAACACTAGAGGCACTATCTTTCAAAAGTCTGTCCAATTACTGGCATATGCTGATGACATAATCGGAAGAACTCAGCGTGATGCCAATGTGGCTTTTGTGAGTATTGAGGCAGAGGCGGTAAAAATGGATTTAACGGTTAATGAGGGCAAAACACAAAGTACATGCTGTCATCTAGAAAGGACATACAACACCGACGTTTTGGTCAAAACGTCACAATCGACAGACGTAACTTTGAGGTAGTCAAGGACTTCGTCTACCTAGGCTCCACACCAGCGCTGAGATCAAACGCAGAATAACTCTTGCTAACCGCTATTTCTTTGGACTAAGAAAGCAATTGAGTGGTAAAGTCCTCTCTCGAGGGACCAAAGTGTTGCTATATAAAACCCTTATTATCCCCGTCCTGCTATACGGTGCAGAAGCATGGACCATGACAAAAGCGGATGAAAGCACCTTGGGTCGCTTCGAGAGAAAAGTTCTTCGTGTGATCTACGGTCCCGTATGCATCGAAGGGGAGTGGAGGAGAAGATGGAACGACGAACTGTATGGGCTGTACAGCGACGTAGACTTAGCCAGAAGAGTAAAAGTCCAACGACTAAGATGGCTGGGTCACGTAGAGCGCATGGAAACCAATGCTCCGGCCCGGAAAGTCTTCGAATCCGCACCCACAGGACAGCGCAGTAGAGGAAGACCGCGGATCAGGTGGCGCGCACAAGTGGAAGGTGACCTCATCCAACTTGGAGCGCGAAACTGGAGACATCTAGCTATGGACCGAGCTAGATGGAGAAGTTTGTTGGGTGAGGCCCTAGTTCACACAGGACTGTAGCACCACCAAGTAAGTAAGTATCCTTCAAATTTCCCACTTTAAGCTTGGTGAAACTGAACAAATTTAAAGGCCTGATCAAATTTGAAAAGCTTTTAGATAAGAGTGATTTTAGTGTTTGTTTATGAAATCGGACAGAAAGGTGTTAAACCAAAAAATCTAAGTGACCAATATTGTGTTCACCTTGTGTGCCATTTTTTAAGTGAATTCAAACAATTACAATGCGTTTCGAATTTTATAATATAATCACCCCTATCACAGAGTCCCTCGTAGCGAGTCCCCGAAAATTGTGTTACGCTACGAATACGAATACATTTACATCATAAGCCCCGAACGAATTCAAGAAAGCATTGCCACACAGAAATACTAATTTCGGAGTTTTAAAATCAGCTGATATGCGTCAAAATAAGAAAATTAAATACAAGTTCGTTTTTCATCTTTCGATTTGTTCTTATTTTTATTTGTTTTTGTCTTTAAAAGTTGATTTTGGTATCAAAACGGCGCACTACAGTGCTAATTGGATCTCAGGCTAGGTTGCCTTGAGATCGCCATTTCTACCTGTCTTAAAAGTTGATAGTATTGTCGTTGCAATCTTTGCAATAAATGAAAAAAATACACGAAGACTGGATGAATCATATGATTGACGCGAAGTGGTTGGAAGACGCCGTGGAACATCCCACATCAACTACGACTGATAACATCTAAACATCCGCAAGTTGGTTCTTTTCACAAGGTTCATTTGATTCTAAAGGCTCGGAAGAATTTTCGAATATATAAGATTGTGGATCTTTTATTCGGCTGGTCAAAGTTCATTCATTCTTATGACACCTTCTTCGAGGCTGCTAAAAAAACGCATTCTATTTGCTTCGCCACCTGTAGCTTTGCATTCTTTTTTGTTCTCAACTATGTTCCTCTTGATTTATGCCTTCCAATCTAACCACACTTAAGAATTAAATTAAATTATAAAAAAGTTTGGACTAATTTATTCAATTTACTTTTTTCCAGCTAGAGGTGTCCTTAGAAGGTGGGCCTAAGCTATTTAACTCTATTTTTACTGCTTCCCAAAACGAATTCACTTCGTCCTTAGGGATTTTTAAAAAATTCTTGGGCAATTTCAAGTTTTTCTTGAAGCATTTCATAAAGCCTTTCGAATTAAATTTTATTTGTGATAACTTTATTTGCCCTTCAAAAAAAAATTAAAAAAAACATACATAGGTAAACACTTTCACATTAAAACAATAGTAAAACTTACATGATTCTTTTCATATATTTTATTTTTATTTAATTTATCTTCGCAAGCTTAATTTTTTGTTCGTTTTAAAAACTCCGATCAAAATATTTGTTCGTAGAAAAAACTGCCAAACTTCCTATTCATTCGGAACTAGTGATACCAATTTTCACGAACTCCGAATTTCGTAGCAAGTTTTATTAGTACGACGGGACCAATGATACAATTATTCGGGGTTCGTACTACGAATCTATTACGACGGGGCCTGTGATAAGGCTGAATAATGGCGTAGTTTTTACTTGTCAAATGTCAAAAGATGACAGTTACAAAAGTGAAATTCGTCCAAAAAACAAAATGTTTAAAATGAAATGTCATATATTTAAACATTAACTAATTTTCAAAAAGCAAAATGTATCGATGCAATTTAACTATCTCACTTTATGAAATCCAAGGCATTCTATACATGCATATGTATGTACCTATAATGCAACTAAGCCATAAGAGACAATAAACAAAGCTTATTGGAAAATAATTAGAACAACTTCAAGAAACCAGTTTAATTTATAGACACATTACTTATGCACGATTAATTGGCAATGGGACAAGTTTTAAACCAAAATCTAGTTGAACATAAAAATACCTTAAACCAATAAGCAACATTGTTTCAAGTATAGTTATACTATGTAGGTTGTTCTTATACATAGACTTGGTTGTTTTATCTATCTAAAGCACAACTGCACAAGATAATAGCTCTAGATTATACAAACTCAAGCAATTGTATTTATTTCTTTCGGCCCGTTTCTAAGCCCCCTTATACGAGCAATGTGCGTTGATCAAATATCGTTCTCAATGCACTTACAAGACCAGAGGACATTCCCAATTATACCAATCTAACAAATTAAAAATAAAAAGAAAAAACCACTTCCACTTCTTATAAAACACGCTCGTGGATAGTTGTAATACACAGTTTGAAATATAAGCACAGATTATAGCCAGCCAGCGAGCCAACATTCCACAATCCACATGGCCAGGCCAAAGTAAAAATGGCCACGACCACGAGCGACAACGAATAAACGAATATGCGGTTCAAGGGGTTCTGTGTGACAGCCACAGCAGCGGCTCCAACTAAGCAACATTTTCAAGCGTTGGCTGCCGCAGTCGCTGCCGTATGGACAAACTCACTTGCTCTCGGGGCACATATGGGTGCAATTTGCAAGGTTTTATGTGCGTTTTCTTTTTTTTGGAAAAGAAGAACTAGTACTAGCCAAGTAAGACGCGACGAACGACGTACGACGTACGAGTACCTAACCTACCTACTCTTGCTGCAGCTTCACAATCCATGGAATGTAGAAGTAGAGACATTCTCAGGTAAACCGGTTTAAATTGGTCAGCCTATAAATCCATCTCTCATGGGCTTATAGTGGCAACGTCTATGAGTCCTACATGATGATCGTCAAGAATGAAACACAAAATAATAAAAGTTGTAGATACGAGTACTATTGCGCAGCAGCAATATCATGGACTCTTTTCCAATGCTAGACTCTAAAGTCCAATCCAAACCTTGTATTATGGCTTCTGAAGTTTGTTAAAAAGAACACGGGCGCAAAAGTGTTCTTTGATGAAGATGATGATGATGATGATTGATCCAGCTTCTTTAAATGCGATTGTAATATCAAACTGGATGTTGTGTATAGTACATACGAAGTACACATAGAAAAAGAAGAAGATAAGTATCATGGCTTGAGTGATGATGTTGCTATAAAAATTATGGATAGGGAAGTGAGAGCAATTTTATTCTCAAACGTCAGTCAAAGACCGATATGGATAATGTAACTCTCTCTCCCGGAATGAAGTTTTTTTTTGATTTCGTTCGGTTTTTATTTTGCTTTCTATGCTTTTTTTGAAAGAATCTTTTTATGGGTAAAGTATTTAGAAGAAATTTAATGTTTCTCAAACAAAAGTAAGAATATGTACAAACCTAAGTTATTTTTGTGTTAAGCTGCATAAAGTTCAATGAAGATAAAAATAAACTCCTGAGTAGCTCTCTTTACATTAAAACACAATTGTTTAGTTTTTGAACACACCCTTTTACAAATCATCAAACTGTCATTGTCTTTTTATTCAGTACAACATTTCCATCATGGTGAAGAAAACGAACGAGAAACGTCTGCAAAACATTTTCTACCGATATTTAGAGTCAGTGACCTCAACTTTCAGAACGTTAACTCCAATTTTCGGTAATAATTCTCGTTCTAGTAGACGGACAATAACAAGTTTAGTACTCGAAGAGTTTCTCTAAGTTTACTTGACAGAACTATGATAAGTTGATGTTTACAATTGTGAAACGGTAATTTTGATGCAAGATGTCTTATTTTTGACAATGTTAACTATAACGTTTTTAGGGGAAGTGGGGGCAAGACCGCATATTTAGTGCTTGACTGCCTCAAGAACTGTTATAAAACATCTTTTAAGGAAAATAAAGTCTTTATTCACTTAGTCTTACATTTCATCTAGCAACTTTAATTATTATAATAAATAAAAACTTATTCAACAAAAAAACAATAAAGTTTAAAAAAAACATCGTCAAAAAAACTGTCTTGCCCCCATATGGGGGCAAGATCGCCCCACCAATTTTTTTTGGGGGCAAGACCGCTTTGCCCTCAAAATGCAAATTATTATTTGCAAAAGTCACATACAAATATGACATATTCATCTTCTCCAACTCCACCGCAAGCTTCATGAGCTCAGCCAGAACACATGGTACATTTTATCCAGCCATCAATTGGGTTCGATTTGGAAAAAAGCTCCAGACAGAAGATGCAACTACAATCTGCAACACCAATATCCTCATCCTCACTATCAGCAACATTCCTTGAAGACTGTTGCTTTACTTTTTTGGTGACTTGCTTATTTTATCTTTGTTAGCAACTAGAGCTTCCAGCTCAGCTTTATATGATGAACTTGTCAAAATTGCCTTGCCCGCCTTGTCTTTCTCTGAGAACAATTTCTCTTTCCAGAAGGTAACTTAACAAGTTCCTTTGGAGAAGATAAAATGAAGGCTGTAGTTCCTGACGTTGATGGAGTGTTCGAATGGAGATTCGAATGTTTTAAAAAATCGTCAAACCAAGTTAAAAAAAATCTGTCTGCATCCAACCACTGGGATGATAAACAGCAATTGAGCATGGTGGAGCTCTCTCAAGTATGTTAGCCAATACTTTTGATACTTTTTTGGAAACCGTTGATATGCCCGTTTCGTCGACGTTATAAATACGATCAGGTGTGAAGTGGTATTTATCCATTAATTCTGTCAACAGCTCAAAAAACTTAGCGACAGATACTCGATTGAAACCCATGGCTCTGGCTCCAGAGGTTCCTTCCGGCTTACGAAGGCTAATTTTAGGATTTCTCTTCAAAAAATTTTGCACCCACTTATATCCAGCCATCCCAGTTTCTTTGTCAAAATCGTTTTGTATGTTATTTCTTTCTGCTAGTTGGAATGCAAGTTCACGCAAATCCTTGATAGTTATGGGAAACAATTGGCTTTCGAGCTGAATTATATGTTCAGATAATTCATTTTCTTGCTCTTTTGTAAACACGGTTTTAATTGTTCCAAGAGAGCACTTTTTTGCGCAGTTTTCAAGGGTGATAGATTTGTCGACAACTTTCTTATATCTGTCCCTTAGAGTGCTCTTAGGGACATTAAAGGTCTGACAAGCTTTTTTAAACCCCATCTCATTTTTAAGAACGGCATCAAATGCAGATTTCATTTCCGATTCTTGCCAAGACTGCCGCGTTGTTTTCCGAATGTAACTTCGTACCATATTAGACTAAAAAACATTTTAAAAAAAGACAGAAATTAGGAAAAGATAAACCCGTCAGCTACTGAAAACATTGGGGGCAAGACCGCATAGGAGCATGACTGCCCATATGCGGTTTTGCCCCATTCGGATCCTACCGTAACTTATTGAATTTCTGGTTGAATTCTTTACTTTTCGACTTTTTTTCACAATAAATGATGTTCAAAATGCACTTTCTAAATACTAAAGAGAAAAAGTTAATAATTTTAAGTAATTTACTAATAATAATAAACATTACATTGCACCCGAACGATAACGAACTCACGAAAAATCACAGAAAGTACCGTAACTTCTCGTCTTCTCAACCGTGCTATCTCATATTGTCAGACATGATCGATCATACCAAAAGACACATGTTTTGTTAAAAAAGTGTTGCCATTCAAACTTTTTTTCATACAATATAGTACAAAAACGGTCTTGCCCCCATATGCGGTCTGCCCCACTTCCCCTAAATGTAATCTATACAGACAAATGAGCGCTTAAAGCAATATCATTGCCAACATTAATTAATACGTGTGTGGCTAATTTCCCTCAATTATACTTGACAGAAAAAGGCGCCAACAATAACAATTGATTGAACATCTTACAGTATTTAACATTATTTTATTTTATTTATATTACAAAAATAATTGAATTAGGTAATTTTTTGTCTGCTTTAAGTGAGTTTTGGGTTGATTTAACTTTTGTTTATCGAACTGTCATTGCGCAGTGTGAACGTGTACATTTAAGCAAATTTATTTTTATAGGTTATTATGAGGTTGCTATAATATACTTACCTTGACATTTGAAACAAAAAAGAAAACATAAATCTTTTGCACTGTGGTCAAATCTTATTAATTAGGTATTGCTTGAGGCTTTTGATCAAAAGTCTTAATAAACAAAAAACTTACAAAGATATTGGAATTGGAAGAGATTAAATATAGATACTATAATTATTATAATTTCAATACATTTTTAATGAATTTTTATGTGAATCGTTAAAACTTATAATTTATGCATGTTAAGTTTAATTATTCAAAATTGTTATGTTTGTAGATATACTATTTGACAATAGCTTAACATATAAAATACATATATGTATGGGATAGGTTTGATTTTAATCAAAAAATAACTAAACAAAGCTTCTTTACGCATATTAATTCGTTTTTTTCGGTCTTTCTCTTGGCTCACCTTCGCGTGCATTTATCATTTTGTAAAATGAAATTTTTGTTTTCGGAATTATTATTACTCACTCATCAGTAAGACAGACAGACATTCATCCAGTACAGTTAAGCTGGGAAGAATAATTCTTAAGTGATTTTACTTGACAATTTTACTATATGAAACACACAATAATTATTTTTTTGAGACTTTAAAAATGTAAATTACTGTAATTAACTCGTAAAGCTGCTTATACCAACTTTACAAGGGGAAAGTCGTCGGCTTAAATCGACGAAAGTAAAATTTAATGCGATAATCTGCAAATTAAATGATCCCATCATAACAGACATTCGTAATAGTTAGCATATCAAAGCAAATTATGTACAAATTACGAAAAGTTATAAAAATATCTCATGTGACCATAAAGCATGTTCAAAGTGATGCTGACTGACAATCAAACAAAATGTGACAACTTGCTGCAATGATATGAAATTTAAGTGACAATTGTCTTTTCTTCTTCCAAAAGTATGTAGAATCTTGGCCTTTCAATCTATCATGAAAGTTCCGTAACAGTAACTTTAACTAATGTTGGAGTTTATTTGTATACCTACATTTTACGAATATTTACTTTTTAGTGTTTAGTAATCAGAAATGTTATCCATTAATATAAAATTAAGATTAAAATCATATTGTGTTGCTCTAATCTTTGATTTTCTGAAAGGTCTGTTAGCTTAATTCGCTCTTATGAAATTCTTATGATGTTCGGATTAAAGAAACGAGCTTTAATTAAGGGTGTTTTATTAGCCGTATGGTCTTCAAGAAGAAATAAATGCATATTTAATGTTGTAGGCAAGAATTTAGCTTCTATTTCTTCTAAAATATTTTAGGCAAGTGGTTGCTGGAGAAAGCTGAATAAATTCCAGTCGAGAGGCCCAATTTTCAACCACTTTTTGCTGCAATTGGGTCCGTATGCCAGTAATTACTCGCCGAATATTGAATCGTATTTCATCTCAGAGCTTGATCTGTGTAGACAAGTGACTTCAAATAACCCTACGAAAAATAGTTCAGCGATGTTATATCGCATGATCTTGGGGGACACGCCACAGCCCCACGCCCACCACCAACAGTTTCTTCGATAACGATTGTTTCTTTGCTTTCTGCGAACCGAACCAATACATTCAATTTGTACGATTTGCAAACCAAACTGAGCTGGAATCAAGTGACAGCTGTCAAAAAGATAAACCTGTAAAAGTATTACCAGATTGAAAAAGACACGTCTTTAAAAATAAAACCGTTAACTAATAAACCCATGCAAAACTTTGTAAGGTCTTGTATCATTATACGGTTTAAAGAAGAACGGATTTATAATAATTAATTTTTGTATGTCAATCTTTATTTTATTTGTGTCAAACAATTATTAACATCAAAATCATTTTTTTTGGTTAAGTAAGACTTTCAAGTACTATACATAAGCAAATATTTCAATTCTTCATAATCCATTATACAAATAATTTATTTCTTCAATCCGAAGTATAAGAATCCAGAAATTCCTAATAAAAAAAACAAAACAGGTTCTTTTTAGCTTCATTTGTTCGTATCTACGAAATAAAAATTTGGTTTACACCCAAAAAAAAATATAAGGTTATTTATAAAACAAACGTAAATTTAACGTAAAAGAAATGAAAAGGAGTTGAAAAAGTGAATAATATTTTATAAGTATTTAAAAAGGGTTATCAAAAACAACGTTACACATGTTCGTAAAGTCAGATTTGCGATCGAACAATCGCAGATGAATTGCGGAATACATGTTTATAAACATCATAAATGACATCAGCGTCGCGCAGATTGTGCATCCATATTTATTTGACTGATGACGCAGCAGGAGCTGTCGGAGCCGGAGTCAGAGTCGTAACTGGAATAGCTGTCAAAATATTTAATGTACGCAAATGCAAATGTACGAACACAACGCGCCGTAACTGGAATTGGAGCCGGAGTCGGAGTCGGAAGAGTTGACCAACTTTTAACTTTGACATACGACACTTTTGATGTCTGCCATTTTTGGCACATCAAATTTGAATTCGTGGTTTGTGTTTGTGCATTAAATTAATATTTTTCATTGCGGCTGTTTGAATAAATAAAAAAAATTTAAATTAAAGAATACAAAATGGATGAATCGGAAAAAATTATCCCACCGGCCAGTGAAAGGGACGTCTTTATATAATATTTTTTTTTAATTTATTTCAGTTTCAATGATAAAAATTGAACGTTGACATTATGTGTGAAACACTATACATCATTTAAATGACCACATCGATTCTCTAGAGATCATTTTCGACCACTTTTTTGACACATATTTGGCTGAAATTACTCAGCTAGCAAATATATCTTGCATTAAAGTCATATTCACTCAAGTTGTAGAGCACCGTCCTTTTGAAACCACAGGAAAAAAGTTGGTTATCAAATGACCATAACGCTCCGAATTGACGGTGACAGTCGATCCATAGTCGTTTTCGAAGAAGTAAGGTCCAATCACATCTCCGGACCAAAGAGCGCATCAAATAGTGACTTTTTGTGAATGCAATACCGTCTCTTCAATTACTTGAGGATTCTCAGAAGCCCAAATATAATAATTTTGTTTATTAACATACCCACCGAGTGGGAAATGTGATCCTCCTAGTTTGACAGGTGTTGAATTCCAGCCCATTATATTTGAATCACATTTTTGTTTGTGTGATAGTTAGGCGATCCATTTTCGTAAATTTCAGACTTTCAAAAAAAAAAACAAATTGTTTTAACAACTTAGTTTGACAGATGTTGAATTCCTGCCCTTTATATTTGAATAACATTTTTTGTAAGAGGTTTTAAAAATTTGTATGAGTTGTGTGCTAGTTAGGCGATCCATTTTCGTAAATGTCAGGCTTTCAAAAAACAAATTCGTCTAACAACTTGGTTTGACAGATGTCAATTTCCAGCCCTAAATATTTGAATAACAATTTTTGTAGGATATTTCAACAATTTGTATGAGTTGTGTGATAGTTATTCGATCCATTTTCATAAATGTCAGACTTTCAAAAAACAGAAAAAAAAACAAATTTTGTTAACAAATTAATTGACAGATGCTAAATTCCAGGCCTTATATTTGAATCACAATTTTTGTAGGAGGTTTTAAGAACTTGTATGAGTTGTCTGATAGTTAGGCGATCCATTTTCGTAAATGTCAGACTTTCAAAAAACAAAATGTTTTAACAACTTAGTTTGACAGATATTTAATTCCAGCCCTTTATATTTGAATCACAGTTTTTGTAGGAGGTTTTAACAATTTGTATGAGTTGTTTAAAAGTTGTCAGACTTTCAAAAAACAGAAAAAAACAAATTGTTTTAACAATTTAGTTTGACAGATGATAAATTCCAGCTTTTAATATTTGAAACCGTAAAAAGGATAATCCGCTCCAATCTTTCCCTTTGACACCTTGATCATCAAAAATAGATCTCGAAGTGGCAATTTCTGATTTTTGTCTGACGTTTATGAACATTTTGTAACTAGTTTAAATCGTACTAAAGCAGATGTTCTGCAAAATCAGTGAGTTCGTTAATGCAACAAAGCAGAAAGAAGATTTTACTGACGCATATTTTTAACGTTCATGAAAACACACATTACGTTTTTTGAAGCCATCTAAACTCATGAAGTATTTTTTTTGTCAATAAAATTTGTGATGATTTTCCAAATTTAATATTCTATATTTTAATATTCTAATATTCAGTTGTCTTTTAAATTTCATTTAATTTTCGACAAAGCTTTATTAGTTGTTAGATTTCAAAATGTCGCACATAAATCTTAAAAAAAGCCTGAACCATTTATGCTTAAACGGTTTTTTAACAGAAAAAGGCAAACGTTTTAAAAGAAGTTATTTTTTTCTGTAATGAACCAGGCGTTAAAAAGGCTACAAGTTCATTAAAGATGTTGCAAAAATACGATAACGGGTGTTTTTTTAAATTAAAAAAAAAATAACTCCATAACTTGTTTTTGAAAATTTCTTTCGACTCTTGATTGAGCTTCGTCTTTTCTTTTTGTCATACACGTATCTACCTAAAAATAGAAAATTTAGTTTTAACGAGTTTTAATTTTATTAAAGATCTTAACATACTTCTGAAGAGGTGTTCTTCATCGCTGGCAAAACCACTGCGTAAGCTTTTTCATCTGTCCGATTGCACTTACGTCCCTTCTTTCCAAGGTCATGGAAACGCTTATTAATTATCAGCTCTAGAAATATCTCGAAGATCGAAAGCTTCTTAATGACCGACAATACGGCTTTCGTAGCAATAGGTCCACTGGTGATCTCATGGTTCATCTCACCGAACAGTGTAACAAATCTTTACATAGTTTTGGAGAAAGTAAGATTATTGCAATTGATATTTCAAAAGCATTTGATAGGGTTCGGCATCAGGCTCTCTTATGAAAAATGCGTGCTTTCGGTTTTCATGAATTCCTGCTTTATTGGATTAGTAATTACGTTTCGGATCGTTCAACACAAGTAGTATTGGATGGATTCAAGTCTGAAAACCATAAAATAAATGCTGGTGTGCCCCAAGGCTCTGTTTTATCGCCAACACTATTTCTCATTTTTATTAATGATCTCCCGTCTGCAACTTCTAATCCAATACATTGTTTAGCTGATTCACACCCCTCTTCTTCGGATGTGGAACTGCAACGACAAAATATGATAAGCTCATTAAACTCCTATCTAAACAGCATTATTCAATGGGGATTAAAAAACCACGTGGAATTTTTATGCTTCGAAAACCCAATGCTGTCTTGTATCGTTAAAGCGTGATATATCCCCATAGCCATTATCAATGGATGACACTTTCATCAATGAGACTGAGCACCTCGATATTCTCTGTATGTATGTCACCACCTCTTGTGGAATGATCAGATACGCGATGTCGCCAATAATTCTGAAATGGCTGTTATCTACAAGACTTACATACGTCCAACGCTTCAGTATAACTCCCATCTCTGGGCTGGTGCTCCTGCAGCTTACTTAATCCTCTTGGATAGTAGAGCATTTAGATTGGTTGGTGATATTACCATCATGAGATCATTTACGTCACATGAAAATCGTCGAAATTTTTCTTGTCTCACCCTCTTTTACCGTTATTTTAAACAGTTCAACCGTTAAACTCGCTCTTCTAGGAATGCTCATCAATATAACCTCGAGGCCTACTTCGGTCGTACTGTCAAGTACAGAGAATGGTTCTTTAGCCGTACTACGCGAATGTGGAATGCCTTGCCACACTCTGTCTTTCCCAGCTATTGCAATATTCAGGAATTCAAAGCCAATGTGCACCGACATCTCCTTTAACCCCTCTCTCCCTTTCCTTGTGCTCACACTGTGTCTACATAATAAGGGTAATATATCTCTTTGAGTGTGCGCTTATTATAAAAAAAAGATTACCTTAATTTTTGTTTAAAATCTTTTCGATATTTAAAATTTAAATTCAAAATTAAACTGAATTTTTTCTCTCAGTGTACGCACTCAATACCATACAAAAACAAAAATCTTTTACTTCATGTATACCTGTACCCTAACTCCACGCTTAAATTATGTTTATATTCCTGTAAAAGACCGGCACGAACCTGGATTTTCGCCTCTGCTATATCCAAACCAAACCTATTATGTAGCTTACTGAAGGTTTCTTCTTTGCATTATTATGGCACACCTTTCCCATTATTACGAATCAGGCAACATTCCTTCATGCCTTAAAAAAAACAACCATACCATACTTCTCTGGAACCAACGATAGACTAAGAACCAAGAACCAAGAATGAAATGAGACGCGAATATCATAATCTGTCTATTGATTGGTAAAAGTGGCCTAAACGAAGTAAAACTTGATTTTTATTTACAGTTTCTATTATTGGTATTCCCTGAGGTATTTTCGGTAAGATCTTTGATAACCCCCGGACAGGTTTTTCATTGATAAAATGAAATAAAGGTCATTTAGGGTCTTATAGCATTTATCGACTTAAACTTTGATTAATGACAGAACTACTGTCTTCGATGGAGCTTTGTCAAAGTCGTAGTTTAGTCTGATCTGGTTTGTTTCTTGTATGGGCTGGAGATGGGGGTATTGGAGTGTTCCTCCGCAAAACAAGTCGATAGTGTTGAAGATTGAAGTTGTTGTGTTGGACGCCTCCACACATGACCACCTTTTCAAACTCAAGTCGAGATATTTTTGCTCTTCTCCCCTCGCAAAAAAAAATGCACAAATAATATAATAATGTTTTTTATTTCGCATTCTCATTCTTTTCAATTGTTGTTGTTATCTTTTCTTCTGAGCATTTAACACAAATAATCCGCTTTTGCTCTCTTCGACTTATTCTATACATGATCTGTCTTCGATGAGAGTGGAAAGCTGGAATCTTTCCCTCAAACCTCTATTCCATACCATATAACAATATACAGATGGCGCTGTATCGTTTAAGATATTAGGAATGCGCGTGTACAACACGATAGCGGGAGAAACATTAGGTGATGAATTCGATGTGAGAGCTTCGATAATGCCGCTAGAAGCATGAAGACGGCAAGACTCGAAGCCAAGCCAGAGACGCGGTGGGCTTGACGACTGACGACGACTTTGTTGTTTGTTTTAGTTGTTGCGCGCGAGGTGGTTCGTTTAAGCTCTGAGCAATAGCCACAGTGATTGCGATCAATCGGGGGACTAGGGTCAAGCTTTTTTTAATCGTCGTCGTCTTCGCTGTCATCGTTGTTTCTATGAGTGCGTCGTCGTCGTTTTCAATGAATTATTCTTTATTTTATTGAATTTATTGTGGATCGTTTATCTTTTTTTTTTTAATAATTTTTACCTGATCGGTTGCAGTTAATGCAAATTTTGACAATAATTTTGACAGTATTGCATCAATATTTATAGAATTTAAGAACTCTAGTGGCCAAAATAAAGATTTTCTTAAAGTATCCTTTTTTCGTGTGTTTTGTGTGTCTGTTCCCGTGTGTTTTTGTTTGATCAGGATCAATAATAAATCGATATCATCGGTATTTTTTGTATAATAAATTTAATTAAAAATGCTAATTTAAGCTTTTTTTCTGAACGGTCACATAGATTTTCTGCTTAAATTAAGAAGAATTTATTACATCTGCTTACAAAGTGCAGCGGTTCAAAGGAATTAACCGTTATATTCAAATGAAATTCAAAAGCTTTATATTTTAAAGTGTCTATATGTGCAAATTTATTTAACATATTAAAATAACGGTAGAAAATTAAAATTTATACTGTGTATATGGAATTCAAAAAATAGTGTGATACCCCTTCCCTCCTCCTAGAATATATTTTGTTAGTGAATTCTTAAACGAGCATATTTAACCCACAAATATTGGGTTATTTTGCGTGTGCCATATACAGAAAGCGTATTTTGTATATATAAATAACTGTAATTTTGTTTGCAGTTCTTTCATACATATACATAATATATAAAATAAGAAAGACACCATTGTTAGCAAAATAAACATGGCGACCCATAAAGAACTGTCATTTGACTGGAGTATCCTATATCAAGACTATGACCAATGGACCAAAACAGGTAAGCATTATGTGGAAGTAGACACAGGACTATATCCTATTCACTTTCTTATAAATTTGTTATTAATTTATTTGAATTTTATTATGATGGAGTCAAATATTTATTTTTTCTTGATAATTTTAAGGTAATTTATGTTTTTAATGGTTTAGTCTAATGGATAGAAACTTAAATAAAATATCTTGCGTGATTTTTTTTGTAGGTTAAATTAAATTGTAAATAATAAATTGCATGAGTAAGCAATTGAGAAAAAACTATAATACACATAAAATGTGTGAAAGAAAAACAACATTCCCATTTAATAAGAACATGATAATGAAAAATGCCTTCAATTTCAATTTATAATTAATTCAAATGTATATTTAAGGGATTTGTGTCAGTTGGTGTTATCTCTTAAAATTAAAACTCAAGCTTCAAATAATTATACTGCTCGTTAAAAGGATCCACATACAAAAAATTATTGATTCCCTGATTCTACATGAAATTTGTAGGTTACAAAATATATTAAAAGCAAACTTTTACACACTTTATACATTTTGACAGACATAATTTGTTCTACCAAAATTCATAAGGAGATTTTCGAAATCTCTTTTAACTCAAACAAATCAAATTGACAGATCTTTAATAGGGTTTAAACTTATTTTCACCACAAATTTGGAAAATGTTTATTAGAAATCTAGCTTGTATTCCTGAAGATACGAAGTTCTCTTAGATTTGAAGCGGGCTTAATATTTGACACTATCAAATCGATTCATGTTGAAGTTTCAAAATAATACGTGCGTTTTGTTCGCATTTCATATATAGTAAAGTGAGAAATTCCCAACAAAACGATCCGCAGTGTCCAGATTTTTGTATTTAAAAATTGGTACAACTGAAAGGAGATCTGTCAAAATAATAATAAAAAACTTCAAAAAGGGGGTTTGTTCGTAGACTACTAAATTAACATGTGGTGTTGAAGCGAGCTTGAAGCTAGCCTCAATTGTTTATATACCTGAATCGAGTTGAGATTTATCTATTCTAAACTGAGATAAACCTTTTTTGGAAACATAGCAAAACATAAATATCTTTTCTATTGTTTTTTCTTGCAAAATAAGCCCAGTTAGTCCATTTTCACTAACAAAACTAAATAATATCAACAGTAATAGATTCGTTTTTTCCGCAATTGAAAACACACATAATTCCAAATGCACAATTACTTAACGAACACAGCCATCAAAATACAAGTGCAATATCAATCGTACCAACATTTGAGAACGAAATCACATAAGATCCATTCGAGGCTCGTATAAATGTCAAAAACCTATCCATTGTGAGATTCTACTCTAACTTTTATCGGTGTTATTCTCACTATGGATATTGTTTTTGTTATTCGTGTAAAATCCTACTTTACTATGGACAGATTTCCCAACAAAACACGGGTAATATCAGACTCATTTAAAATGTTTACCATAAAAAATAAATGTAAAATGTTTACCTCAAAAAGTGATTGAAATAGAAAATGAGACCGATGTGAACACCGTCTAAGAAACAAAACAGGATGACTTCTTTCAAAGGAACAAACAAATTGTTATACAAAAATTTTGACAGTTAAAACTGATTTGAAGGGGACATAATTTATTAAATGAAGATTTCACTTCCAATAGATGGCGTAATTTTTTCCAAGTTTTTTTTGATATTTTCTTTCAGTTTCAGTTATTTGAACCTGTCAATGAACCTAATACCTGCCCTTATTAAATCATCAATATTATGGCCTGGCAATATGTTTATTCATTAACATAAGAATTTCAACTTTCTGAGAGCAATTTTAACACTTAGGGCAAAAGTACTAAAACAATAATTAATAAATTAGTATGAGAGTACCTTCATTTTTATTTTGGGCAACTTTGTGTATTCCCTACCATAATTCTTTCGAAAACATTAGGGTGTAACATATTTTGAAAATATGATGTTTTCCTCATGAGACTCTCATTCAGTTCGAAATAAGTTAAAAATAAACTGTCTTTGCTTCAAGTCTGTCGAGTTTTAAAGTTTTCTTCTTTTACTTAATAAAAAAAATAACAGTGATTATGGTTTATTGGGCTGAACGAATGAACTCTAGTTCCGAAAATTCTGTCAAACTGTCACAATCAGTTGGTGTCATTTATTTGATTACATATATTGCTATCGAATGAAGTTGAAATTCGTTGTGATTCTGATTCAGTGTTCTGCCAACACAAAACTAGTTTTGAGTAAAGTAAGAAGAAATTTGAAAGCATGCATTAATCAATTAAATTAATAATGGCTTGATGTCTCTCATTCCTAAATTCGATGATCAGAGTCATTGCAGTCAATAGTCAATATGACAACCATGGTAGTCAATATGACAACTGCGGCAGTCAATATGACAATTGTAGTTGAAAATCGAAATCTAATACGACTACCAGGTAGTTAATATAACAATCCTCGATATTCAGTTTTGGTAGTCAATATGACAACCATGGTAGTCAATATGACAACTACGGAAGTCAATATGACAACTGCGGTAGTCAATACGACAACTGCGCTAGTCAATATGACATTTTTTGTTGAAAACCGAAATCTAATTTGACTACTAGGTAGTCAATATAACAATCCTCGATAGTCAATTTTGGGTAGTCAATATAACAACCAAATTGTCATATTGACTACCGAAGTTGTTCTATTGACTACTTTTGTTGTCATATTGACTACCAAAAATTGACAGTCTAAAATTGTTCTATTGAATATTCAGTAGTCAATTTTTAAATATAAAATTGTCATATTGACTATTTTGGTAGTCAATGCGACAATTTGGCCAAATTTCCGGTTGACTATCAACGATTGTTAATATGACAACTTTTTTTTTCTGTGTGGCATCATTGATCTTGTAGTTCTTTGAGAGTTCAGAGATGCATGTGCACCATAACTTTTCTTAAATTAATTATATTTTTAATAACTCCTTCAATTTGACATTAGCGCAACTAAAGTTGTTTTTAAAGTTTTTGACATCTGGCGTAGAACATTTTTGATTGAATTTACTCTGACAGTTTGTATGAATCTACACTTCTCAACACTCGTATTTTTCTGCTTGTCCAATTTTTTATTTTTAACAGTCTTAAAAATATATGTGTGTTAGTTCTTATTACGACCACCCTTACACAAAATTTATTTTTCTCATTTTTATAGGTGTTCAAATATAAGTTTGCCATAAAATTGTTTGCTTAAATTCATCCGGTATAAGCTAAATTTCACAGTACCATGAAGGTTCTAATGGTTTTTAATTTTTTTTTTGCTAACCCGCACTTGTTTGGAATAAACATTCTTAAGTAACCGACAAGTATACATTACATTTCTATACTTAAACCTATAAAAAAACACAGGTAAAATTTTGTTTGCCTTCCATAAACATATACATGACCAATCAATCGATGAGCTAATGAATTCATTTAGTCAACAAGGTGCTTATACGTTTAGCGAATACGAATGGAATCAAGTAAAGTGAAGTCATCGAATTAACGTGTGTCTAACAACTTCAATCTTTCACAGTGTGATGTTCATTTATATATTATGGAATGACTCAACGACGACGACAACATCAGCATTCCTTTTCTAAAATTCAAAGCCGTTTAGATCCTTTTAAGATTATACCAGTGCTAATGAACTGATTAAATGAAAATGTAAGTTTAGATGCGGATTAAATCTCATTGATTGACTTTCATTTTTATGACATCTACAACTTTTAAAGTTGATTGACAGATATGTTATGCAATTGTAACATAAGAAAAAATTCTTCGATTTGACGTTCAAAAGATTGATAATTCAAATTTTATGTATAGACTGGACACAATACTTTACATGCCAGTATGGTTTTGTAATCCCTTCAAACCCTTTCTGTTTATAAATACCATTGAACTGTCAACATAAAAGTCTACCTACATATGCCTCATGCCCACCCCTACAACAAGCATATGAAACTATAAGAAAAATCCACCTCAATACACATCCTCTCTTCTGACATACAAACGGATACGTTTTTTGCTGTTGCAATAAAAGGTACAAACAGACCTTACCTGTTGCATAAAATGTTCGCCTACCTTTAGCAGGCTGAATGGACAAAACAAACCTGTCAAAACAGTACCGTGTGTAAGAAGCAATATACCAATGTCCATAACGAAACAAATAATAGAAACGTCATTTTTATACCTTCTCTCTGACAATTGGACAAATAGCCAGTTGGTGTAGTTTACCTCTAAACCTCAAATAAGTTTAAAAGCTTGCTTGCGAAAATGAAATAAATGCACAAATATTAACTCAGCACTTCGTGTTTGTAAGGTAACCATAAATTGAATTATTAATTTCCTTTAGGAAAAAATTGACTTTCACATCTAAACCTAAAGCTGATGGAGTTGTAAGTACATATAGATTGTTTATAGTTTGCAATAGGCCTCCTATATTTCAAATAACCAACTGTCAAACGTTTTCTTCTATTTTTTTTAGCCATTGGGCATGCAAATAACCAAAGCAATGAATTTCCATTAGAGGTTCTTTCGCATAAAAGGGTTAACACACGATCTTTTCCAAGATTAACTGTAGTTCAGGTTATGACACTTTAAGTTGTGTACACAATGCAGTGTGTAAACGTATAGGAAGTAACAAATTATTTTTGTGTTCGCCAACACGCGTACATTTTTTTTTTACATAAAATCGTTGGTCAATGCATGCAAATAAAATGACTAGTGGGTTAATGTAAAACTAATCAAAAATTCATTTACGTGGGTAAGTTATTGGTGGAAATTTAAATCTGATCTTGTTTTGAGTGCAAAAATTGCGTGGTTTTTATGTTTATAGCTTTAGAATTTGAAAAAACAATGAAATACTTACAGACGGCATGTATGTAGATCAATTTAATAAGTCTTAAAAACAACGAGCACATAGAATAAAAAAAAAAAAAGTAATTAAAGTTTTAAATACTTTTTGAATTATTTATTTTGTGTATGTGACTTAAAGTTGAGCACTAAACTTCAGCAATCTGAACAAGCAACAAACAACAAATAAACAAATAAATTGGTAGATACAACAAAAAATGCATTTTAATAGATTCGGAGTGGACAACATTTTAATTTTGTAAACTGTCAAATAACAAAGAGTCTTTTTGATGTTTCATCGCTTCATCCCTTCTCCGACGTCGCAAAACCAAAAACCTCATACCCTTGACCTTCTAGAACTGACATTTTGGTACGTGTTATCTGTCATTTTTTAATGACAGTCTCGTAAAATTCACTTTTAGATTCACATATTGACTTTATTAAGGTATCTTTTAACAGATTCGATAGAATGTCGTAAAGCTTGTTTATAAACTAAGTAATAAATAAGTTTCTTAATTGTTTACCTGCTTTAATGCTTTTAGCATTTAATATAAATTAAAAAGTGCTGTCTTTACTTCAAATTTACTTTGGTTTTAATGTTTCAACTAATGGACCACCAATGTATTATAGCGACATCTATCTCTGTACTCTACGAATAAAAACAATCATACTGCAACAAAGTCTTATAATTGTCCAATCATTATGCCTAATCTTAAAATAAATGTCTCCTTAATTGTAAAAGAAAGATTCAAATTATCCCTTATGCAATAAACAACTATACACTTTCATTATCTCTTCCTGAAACCAAAAGACATCAGGAAAAAAAGTTCAAACTTGAAATCGAGTATAGAGTATCACGCTGTTTCATTCAATACTTTGCAGTTACAAGAAGCCTTCTTAGATAAACTCTATATACACCTACCACAAAACAAAAACATCAGCAACGTGTTTCGTCTATAAGGTACAAGCGTAGTATACGCGATTATCTAATTTTGACCCCTCTCTTCTTGCAATGTTGCAGCTATTATTGCAACATGGTACTATAACACTGTAATACTCAGGCAATAAATAACCTCACGTCACATTGACAATCAGGCTCCTTAATCACACAGCCCCCGTACCCGTATGGATATAAGTTTATATGCATTTGAACTTCATCAAAGCCATTGCGAATTTCGTACGTCCGCATCGTCCTTCCATAGGTGGTGCTGCAGAAGTAAGTGCAGAGTGCAGCGTGCCGCCATTCGCCATCGCCGTTTCATGTGAAAGGTACATATGCGCATGCGTACAAACGTGACAACTATCCCGCCACATGTATCGCAGCTTCGTCGCTCGCGCGTCGTCGCTGTCATTTTGTTGTTCGAACGCGAGAAAATTGTAATTTTCCTTTCTATTCAGACACCGGTAATTATGCAGACCTCTCTGAAATGGTTGTTTCGATGCGCGGCCGCAAAATGATAAATCGCAAAATGCTTTTGCGAACACGAAATTTTTCGAACTCACTATCTCCGCATATGCATAAAAGTTATACATACGATAGTGATACTCTTGCATGAAAGTCACCACGTTTGCGGTGGGTCGAGGTACCAAAAACCAATTCATTAACACCCACACACTGCACGAAGGCATGTATGTATAATAAGCCATTTGAAAGCCTTGAATACTTCCATCAGCCATAAAATTGTATCACAAAACAAAAACCAGAGGGAGCTCCTGCAGCTAAGCTTAAAATCCACTGCTTCTATACAAAATGGCGCGGGTGGCGGTGGTGTTGTTGGTGGATGAAATTGGAACTACAAACGTCTGGAAGCAATGAGGAAAAATATCCAACAAGTATTTTAGTGAATTTACCTCCAAATCACGATCTAAGATCACATAATTCAGAGAGCTCTTTGTAACCGCAATCAATATTCAATTTTGTTAAAATTGCAAAAAAAAAAGGCTGTCGAGTTGGAGTACAATTTTCAAAACTTCATGATTTCGATACATTTTTTTAAGATTATAGTCTTCAAGTGCGTCGTTGTCGTTGGCGTTGTCGTCGTCATCTTCAACTTGGTGATTGTTTCCTCTCTAATAATAAAGATAAAGATAATCACAGACAGACTGGCAGGTTTGTTCAATTCAATAACAAACCGCATTGATTGCCACCAAGGTACATGTATATTTATATTCTACGCTACCATTCACAGATTATGGTCAATCGTACCTCTCTGATGTGTATCTTATAGCCTGATGGTTATACCAAGTCTATATAGAGATGGTACTTTTATGTATTCATTCGTGTACATGTTGTGTATGTTATACTGAGCATAATCTCAAGGTTCGACAAGAAAATGAATTATTTGCAATTTATTTAATTAATGGCAAATATAATTTGTTCCTGTTACAGAAAATGTTGTATACAACTGTATACAAGCAACGAACTTGAAAAATCACATTGTTGCACCATTATGCTCCACATAGAGCCAATGTCAATTATGACATTTACATTTTTGATGTAAACAATTTTGTATTACACTTTTGTATACATAAGTGTCTGCCTTTCCGCCAATTGAAATTGATTGTTTTTTTTCTTGTAATTCTCAATGTAATTATAATTATGGTAGCTTCATACATCAAAGTAAAAAGAAACTGTTAGTTGATCATTTATTTATCCGATTGATGTTTACACATTGCACTTGTCAAAAAGTGATATAGTGTAATGTTGGGAGTATGATTGTGTGTTTATTGGAAAGAGATAGTGATGGCAGAGATGACAATGTTGGAGATTTAATTTTGTGCCATCAAAGATCTTTGATTGTATCGATTGATAAATGATTGAAAGATGGCTTAACTAAAAAACCTTTCACCAAATGTGAAGCATTGAGTATAGAAATCACAGTTGATGCTTCTTTTGACAGTTGACCATGACATGGTCATGTTTGTGTTTATTTAAATTAAATTAAATACTTGTATGTCAAATAAAAAGGGAAAGTTAAGCCAGTATTTTAAAATGATAAATATAAAAAATAAAACTTACATTGAAAGTATTAGATATTAAAAATGGCTATACTTTAGAATAAAAAGTGACAGCGCGGTAAAGTACGAATATTTAATTTTTTTCCAGTAAGCGGTTCTCAATTTAAAAAATTGAATTTTTAATACTAACTTACTTAATTAAGGTTGCATTACAGTCCGGGTGGTCCTGGGCCTCAACCAACATGCGTCTCCAGCCAGCTCGGTCCCTAGCTAGCTGTCTCCAGTTTCGCACGCCAAGTTGGTTGAGGTCCTCTCGCACTTGGGTGCGTCACCTGAGTCGCGGTCTTTCTTTACTGCGCCGTCCCTTCGGATTGGATTCGAATACTTTCCGGGCTGGAGCGTTGATGTCCATTTGCTCTACATGACCTAGCCATCTAAGCCGTTGGACTTTAATTCTGTTAACTAGGTCAGTGTCGCTGTACAGCCCTTACAGTCCGTCGTTTTATCTTCTTCTCCATTCTCCATCAATGCGTACGGGACCAAAAATCACACGATTAATTTTTCTCTCAAAGCATCCTAAGACGCTCTCATCTTTCTTTGACAGGGTTTAACCCTCAGCGCCACAAAATAAGAACCGGGATGATGAATTGTCGTATATATGTTGATTTTTGATGCTCGAGAGATGACTTTACTTCTTAATTGCCTTCTAAGTCCAAAGAAGCAGCGATTTGCAAGATTTATTCTTCGTTTGGTTTCAGCTCTGGTGTCGTTGTCTGTATTAATAGAAGTGCTAGGTAGACAAAGTCCTTAACTACCTAAAAGTTATAGCTGTCCATGGTGACGTTTTGTCCAAGACGTCGTCGTTCAGTGTCCTTTTTTGATGACAGCATATACTTGGTCTTGCCCTCATTGACCACTAAACCCATCTTCTTTGCATCCGTCGCAATGCTCAAATACGCTCCACCGACATCACGCTTTGATCTTCCAATTATGTCAATATCATCTGAGTATTCGAGTAATTGGATGGACCTTTGGAAGATTGTGCCTCTAGTGTTGACGGTTGAGTTTTGCACAATTCTTTCCAGAACGATGTTGAAGAAGTCGCATGACAATGCATCGCCTTGTCTAAAAACTTTTTTGACATCAAATGCATCGGTGAGATCTTTTCTGACCTTGATAGAGCAGCGTGCATTCTCCATCTGCCGTAGTGTGAATATTTGGTCGATAGTGGACTTTCCTGGTCTGAAGCCGCACTGATAAGGACCAATCAGGTTGTGTACGAATGGCTTCAGACGTTCACATAATACGGCAGAGAGGATCTTATACGCAATGTTAAGGAGACTCATGTTTCTGTAGTTGGTGCAATTTAGAGGATCTCCTTTCTTATGTATCGGGCACACTATGCTGAGGGTCCGCTCATCGGGCATGCTTTCTTCCGACCATATTTTGCAGATGAGTTGGTGCATGCTCCCTACCAAGCCATCGCCTGCTGCTTTGAATAGTTGGGCAGCGGTGCCGTCAGCTCCAGTAGCTTTGTTTGACTTATAGCTATCTTCACTTCGTCAAGGTCGGGTAGGCGGAATTGTTGATCTGCGTCACCTTGGTTGAGTGGTTCTATCTCCCTTACAGCGGAATTTGGTTCGTCATCGCCGTTATATAATTTGGAGAAATGATGTTCCCCTGATCGTCTTTACAGGCTTCGGTTCGTGACTGGTACCCTTTGGAGGTTTTTTGTACCTTTTGGTAAAATTTACGAACCTCATTCCTGTTGTAACATCCCTCTATCTCCTCGATCGCGCGCTTCTCATACTCTTTTTTTTCCATCTAAGAAGCCGGTGTTCATCTCTCCTTTTCAGCTCGTAGAGCTCGCGAGCAGCTCTAGTCCTTTTGTGCAGCACCGTTTTGTATGGCTCTTGTTTCGTTGCGTGCGCTTGCCGGCATTCGTCGTCAAACTAAGGGTTTCGCTGTGGTGGCCATGTGAAACCTAGCACTTCAGAGGCGGCATCTCCGATGGCTACAAGACAATGTTGCCACTGGTTTTCAATGCATAATGCAGGCAGCATAACCTTAAGAGGTTATTAGGGACTCCATCGGAAAAGGACGTGGCAGTCTCTTGCGATTGTAGCCGTCTTACGTCAAATCATCTCACAGTACTTCCTTGTTTTGGCTTGGATCGGGATATCCGTAGCCGTACCTTGGCTACAACGAGGTAGTGGTCCGAGTAAATGTTCGCCTCTCGTCTAGTTCCAACAATAAATCCACACCCAAATAGACGCTGTCTTTGTTCTCGGTAGCAGTCGCCGCAGTATATTACCGCGTTTACAAGGAGAATTGAATCCGAATTGAAACAGGATTTAGCGCCGTATAGACCTGGATCGGATCGAAATAGGATTACTCGATCCGATCCCACTGAAAGAGGTGAATCGAATCGAAAATTTGTTTGTAAACCTGAATCGGGGAATCCAGTTATTGGTGTGTGAGGTTTTACTTGTGTGCGTGCGATAATTTTTGTCTCTCTTGTTTGTTCTAAGCAAAAAGACTCCATTTAAATGGAGTATTTTTGGTTCTAAGCTGAATTTAATTTGGCGCTCGTCTTTGTGTTTAGAGCATTGTTCTAAGATTGTAAGTTTATTTAAAACTACAGTACGCACACAAATAAAACCGAAATGTCATTTCGATCCCATTTAAATTCGATTCCTCGTTTCAGTGCCACCATATACCTGGATCGAAATCTCAATTCGATTCGATTCGATTCCTCGATCTCGTCTTGTAACCAGGGTATATATCTCAGTCTTTTAGATTGCGTTTGCCCGGTCCATCCCATCGCACTTCTTGGATGGCTGTAATATCTGCCTTGCAGCAGTTTAGGGCTTCCGCTAATTGTTCGGCTGCACGTGGTCTGTTAAGGGACCTAACATTCCACGTACAGATCCGAAGTTCGTTGTCCTTATTTTGTTTGCGTGGGTTGTCAACAGTGAATCCGTCCGTATCCGAGGCTTGTTGGTGCTTCGCAACTAAAGGTATGTTTTACATGGCCAGGACGTCACCCCGACGGCACAACCCCCAACCTGGAGGGCCAGATCCTTAATATAACTCCAAGGAAGGGGAGCAGGATAAACCGCTCCTTACAGGCCTGGGCTCCGAATATGTCGAAGAAGCCCTATAAGTTGTTCACTAAGTAGTTCAACCTTACTGGAACTATAGACGCCACCGTTGATTCCATCTCGAGAATTCGTCCGCTGCCGCCTGGATAAGATGAGGTGCCTTAGTGGAAACACCTCTCCCCCCTCTCTCGTTTGCTGAATTGAATTAGTAATAAAAAGCCATAATTATAGAAGGTATACACATTGAAAAAAGCTGTAATGGCAAAAATGAAGTAAAAAATAACAACAAGTTGAGGATTCTTGAATCGAACGACCAATGTTATAGTAAATGAAGTTGTCAAGAAACGATCAAAATTCATAATTCGATGAAGGACGATGTTTTTTGATTTTTTACGGTGAATTAGTTTGATATGTAAATATTGTATCTGCTTGTTATCTGACAGTTTAACAGATAGGGAAGTCAACAGACATTTGTACTTTTTTTAAGTTAGTGGAAAAAATATAAAAAATAAAGTTGGTTTCAATGAAAAGCAATTTTTGAAATAAGTACACAGCAGTGAGCTCCGAATTAAAAATGTTTTGTAGTTTTTTTGACAACCAAAATGACCTATTTTTTTGACAGCTTTTATACGACGCAGCATGGACTTAACAAGTTATTGATACATACTACTTACAGTGGATGGAGTTCTATTACCTTTGCATTTCAAGCCATAGTTGGTGTTAATTGTTGAAAACTTGGGAGCTAGAGATTATTGTAGGTCCGCTCACAAAAATCTCTAGCTACCAAGTGAGGTTGAGATCTGACAACTAAGGTGAACAGGGTACCATACAGAATGGATGATCTAAAAGCCAAGCACTCACCAATTTTAAGGAGTTATCTTGCTTAAACTGCCACCTATGCCTGAAATATTGTCCTCAGCATATTCATGATATCGTGAATTTAGAAGATGGGTCCAACAACACACCATCCCAAAAATAATTTAACTGCAACGCATGTCAAATTATATTTGTGGCTAACATTTAATTTCATCTCCTCTTTTTATGCTGTTTACAAATTGCAATGTTAAAAGTCAATGATTTTTAGCAATTTTATTATACAAAAGAAACAAACCGGAAATCTAGGAAAAGAAAAAAAAACTCGATGTCAATGCCAATTGAAATTTTTATCACCATATAAACTTACTTTCAAATCATCTCTTGCAATTTTATTACTATTATTTTTTACTTCACTCATCTCGTTATCTCGTGTGGCAAGTAAGTTATTTAATGAAATCGTGAATAAAAAATTAAACGTTTGTGCATATATGTATATCCTCTATATACACAGGAAGGAAGGTATATGTACGTAAAATGGAACGTTCACAAAACAATTTCAAAAACGAAAAAATATTATCTGCCAATCTAACATCAGATCCTTTCATATTTTCTACTTTACATTCACTTAAAAAACGCTCTTTATTTCGGATTAGTGTATATAAGTTAATTTAGCAAACATCAAACCGAGTTAGGAGGTAATGTAACAAAACTTTAACAAAGTATCAGCTTCCATTGCACACACATTCTCCTACAAAAATAAAGAAAACCTTTATTTCTCTCTACCGCTCCAGCGCCGCCACTCGTAAAATGATTACAAGAAAATTTAACCACAAAAGTTATGATACACGATTAAAATTCCCCCTTCTGCCATGGGCCCATCAAATAGCTATGTTAATGCACATGCGTGCCCAGGTAATTTCGTTGAGTCGTAGTCGTTGTTGTTTTCGTCGTTAAGGTGCGCTCGCACTTGTCATGCAGCGTTTGTTTAGATACACTTTGCTTGCGTGCAAAACCCATAAAGTGCAATCTAATTTAACGTCAATTCTCTGCAGTTGTTGTTGTTTTTGATGTTGAGGTTGCTGTTGCATTTGCGTATAAGATGCGCAGATAAGATGGCAGCATTATGTGAAATGGTTGTTGGAAGTCACGGAATTAATACCCGAGAGCATCATAGTTATAATAATTTGTTTATTTTTGTGTTATATCTAAGAAGATTAAAGTCAACGACAAATTAAGACAATTTGATGTCAACTAGCTTAAGTTTAATATGATAGGGCAATATACAAGGTGTTTTTATAATTTTGTTTACATATTGTTTGGCGGTTATTTTTGATGGGGAAAAAAAATTTAGTAAGAAAATTGTTGTACCAAAGTTATCCAAACATTGCTCATTTTTAAATAAAGCATTGGAGGCCATCAATAGGTGGCGCAACAGTATGTTGAGAACTAGGGCTTAGTGACTTACAACAGTTTTAAGCCCAATCCAAACGTCTAATTTTTCATGAGAAGAATTACTCTTTGTCAATTTGTCAATTGCTCGCAGACGTTGTACCTGTTAAATTGCACAGGTAGGGATTGAACCCAAGACTTCTGGAATGACAGTCCCACGAACTTACCACCGCGCAACGGGTACTACAACGAATGAAGTTAACATTGACATACTACACATGGACTGCTAGTAGCCAACTTCACGATGGTTCCACTATTAACGAACAAAACACCAGCGCAAAGAGAGCTATGCGGAAAATTGTGTAATATTTACATTTAATACTCACAGGCACAGCGCACAGCGCATAGCCTGCTTCTGCATCATTTTGCACGAACTGTCAAAATTGTTCAAAAACACACAAAAATGGTATCGTTTGTCTTCAACAAATTATACTAGATGTCAATACTTTCTATGTCAGAAAAAGCTTATCTCAACTAAATACAAACAGATGTCGCTAAATATTTCATAACTTTTTTTGCCACTGTGCCTGGAGGGGCTAGTGTAGCTAATTTAAAGTGGAACCCTTTTTATTAAAATTTTGTATGTCAATGGAAGTTAAAATAGATTATTATTAAAATTAGATAAACAACATTTAAACAAACACATTGCCCAAAAGAAAACTATAAGAAAAGTGTACAACATAATTTAAAATAGTTCAACCAATTCAATTCTAAGATATCAGAGTTATAATTTAAAAAAACACCCTGTTTAAAGTTAAGAATGAAAGAGGTGTGCATTTAGCCTTTTTTTTAAAGCTTGCATGTTATAATCGCAAAATAAATTAAATATTTCCGGGCTGATTAAAAATTAGGTCGTTTCTTTAGTGTGAAATTAATTATAGATATTGTAGATATTTATCTTAAAGTTTTATATATTTTTTTTCTTCTTTTTTTAATTATATTATTTTGTTATTTATTATTTTGAATTTTCATGGCTATTGGGTGTAAAAGTTGAATTGTTAGGAGAAAACGAATTGTGACGGTATATAACAAAACAAAAAAAAGGAATTGCAGCATTCCATATTTCTTTCACTTTTTATTCAGTTTTGCGATTGTCTGGTTGAATGATTTAGAACAGTTATTTCACTATTTCAGACTCAGGTATTTCTTATTTTACTTAAGACCTGGCTTATGTCTAGAGCATTAGTAAGATTTGAACCCTAAAGACGTGCTCATGAAAATCATTTTCTTATAAATTTAAATAAACTATGTAGCGCAACAGTCATTAAGGAACTAGCACTTATAATTATCCTGTGTATGAGTTATTTCAGAAATGGAGGAGACCTATATTTTGTATTCCGAATCTTACTTACTTACTTAAGGTAGCGCTACAGTCTAGTGTGAAATAGGGCCTCACCCAACAAACTTCTCCATCTAGCTCGGTCCCTAGCAAGATGTCTCAAGTCTCGCGCTCCAAGTAGGGTGAGGTCACGTTCCACTTGTACGCGCCACCTGATCCGCGGTCTTCCTCTACTGCGCTGTTCTTTGGGTGCTGATTCGAAGACTTTTCGGGCCGGATCATTGGTTTCCATGCGCTCTACGTGACATGACAGCGCATCACCTTATCTAAAACCTTTTTTGACATCAAAAGGTTCTGTTAAGTTGTTTCCAACCTTTATGGAGCAGCGTGAATTCTCCATGGTCATCATGCACACGAGAGTTGGCTCTATACAGCTCGTCCCTGTATATGCTGTCATATGCGGCCTTGAAATCGATGAAAAGATGGTGGGTGTCGATTTGGTGTTCTTGGTTTTTTCCAGGATCTACCGTAATGTGAATATTTGATCGACTGTGGACTTTCCTGGTATAAAACCACACTGATAAGGACCTATCAGGTCCGCTTCAGCGGCCTTATTAGACTTCTGCTTAGATATGGCAATCTATATTTCGACTAAGTCAGAAGGACGGGATTGGTGGCTTTCGTTGTCTGTGTTGAATGTGTCATCCTGCCTGACAGAATTTGGTACGTCTTCGCCGTTATACCGTCTGCAGAAGTGGTCGTTCCATATCCTCAGCATTTACTGCGGTTCCACTATGATGTTTCCACTTTCGTCTTTACAGCCTTCGGTTCTAGGTTTATGTTCATGAGCAGCTCTCGTCCTTTTATGCAGCGCCACTTTGTGTGCCTGTTATTTGGCTGCATTTGCCTGCCGACATTCCTTATTGGTGGCCGCTTGAATCCCAGCAAATCAGATGTGGCTTCTCTGATTGCATCTTGGCAATGTTGCCACTGTTTTTCGATACATTGTGTTGGCGGCAGAGAACTTCGAGATTGATTAATTGTTATTCGATCGGAAAAGGATTTGACGATCTCTGGCGATTGTAGCCGTTTGACGTTGTACCTTCTCCCAGCACCTCCCTGTTTCGCCTTGGGTCTGGAAACCCGAAGTGCTACCTTGGCTTCAACGAGGTAGTGGTCCGAATCGATGTTAGCTCCTCGGAAATTTCGTACATCCATGATGCTGGAAGAGTGTCTGGCGTCGATCGCAATATGGGCAATCTGTTTGACGGTAGATTGATCTGGAGAACTCCAAGTTCCTTCTGGATGTTGAGGTGTGGAAAACGCGTACTGGCTACCATGACGTTTCACTCCGCAGCAAAATCTATGATCCTGAATCCGTTGCCGGAAGTGTTGTCTTGCAGGCTGTTTTTCCCGACTATTCCACTAAAGGTGTCTTCCCTTCCTAGCTTGGCATTAAAATCGCCCAGGACAATTTTAATATCGTTGCTAGGACACGGCTTTAAGAGCTCGAAGAACATATCTTTAGTGTTGTCATCTTTCTCTTCTGTGGGGGCCTGCGCGCATATCAGGCTAATGTTGCCGAATTTAGCCTTGATGCGTATGGTCATGAGGCACACATTGATGCACCTATAGGTCAAAACTTCTTGTCTAAGCCTGGCTCCAATGGCAAAGCCGCATCCAAATAAGCGTTGTTGGTTTTCGTGGTTAGCAGTCACCATAGTAAATATCGCTGTTTTTCATCCTCTTTTTGCCCGAGCCATTCCATCGTATTTTCTGGATGGCGGTGATGTCCGCTTTATAGTGGTGTAGGGCCTCTGCTTATTCTTCGACCGCATGTGGTCTGTTAAGGGACCTAATATTTCACGTGCATATTCGAAGTACGTTGTCCTTAATTCGTTTACGTTGGTTGTCAACAGTAAATCCGTCCGTATCCGAAACTTGTTGTTGCTTCGCAACTATGAAGCTTTTACGTGGCCAGGAAGTCACCCCGACAGCACAACCCCCAACCTGGGCCAGATCCTATGTATAACTCCAAGGATGTGAAGCCGGATAAAACCGCTCCTTATAGGCCTGGGATCCGAATAAGTCGAAGAAGCCCAATAAGGTGTTCACTAAGTAGTTCAACCTTACTGGAACTGTAAACGCCACCGTTGAATTCCTCCGCTGGAGAGGTGCCTTAGTGGACACACCAAATTCCGAATTAGAACTGCTAGTTTAAGAAAGCACTTTTCGTGACAAGAATTAACTTTGGGGAATTTGTCAATTCCTCGCATCGAGGCATTAACCCTGAAAAAAACTTATCTACGAGACTTATATACGTCCAAAACTTAAATATAACACCCATCTCAGGACTAGTCCTCTTGCAACTTTCCTTAGTCCATTGCAGAGTAATAAAAGTAGAGCACTCTCGTAAAGTTTCTGCTCTCATTCTTTTTTACCTTATTCTAATGGTTTAAGCTCTAGAGATAAAGCCAGCTGCATTTCTTCACTTAAAGAGTTCAACCGTAATACTGACACTTCTAAGATTGCTAATTAATATACCCTCGAACCAAATTTTGGTGATATTGTCAAGCACAGAGATTTGTTCGTTACCAGTACTACGCGAATGTCGTATGCCATACAACAGCTTATCCAGTTTTTCGGTTTTCCCAGTCATTACAATATTCCGTAATTCAATACCAATGAGTACCGACACCTGCTTACAAACCCCTTTCTTCCTTTTCTAATGCTCAAACTGTGTCTCTAATAATGATAAGGGTAGTAATAGCTCCCTGAGTGTGCACTTATTTAAAAAAAATTGCCGTTATGTTTGAATTTTAACTTCTAGAAATGCCTATCAGTTAAAATCAATTTTAGATATACTGTAAAGTTAGGAGATTCTTTAATCAGCCATACATCAAGAATGTGTTTTTTTTACCAAATCCTTGCTTTCTCTCCAATTTTAAAATTATATTTTTTTTAGAGCAATATTCTTCCGTGTGTCATTCTTAAGTCCATCAAACACTCACACTGTGTTCAAGCATAACAACATTCGCCAAGTTAAAAGTCAATAACTGTAAAGTTTGCCGTTAAATAGTTCACGCAATTTTTAATTGTTCGTTCCATGTTTTTGTTTAACCTAATAGTAAAACCGTGTTTCCGTGAAAATTAAACGTTTTTTTTTTCCAATATCGGAAAGAAGAAATTAAAAAGTATTGCTTCATTACAAAACCTCGTAAATTCCAATACAAATTATTAATATCCGTCAAAACATGGAAATAAAAGATTAACATTTCTAAGGGTCGGACTTACTCATGTCAGCAACCGCCTCTTATTATTGTTAATCCAGCCGGAAAAAATGCTAAAACTCTTTTATTGACAGCTAAATTAACAAGACGTATAAAAATAACTAATTCAAATCAAAACATTTCTTTACACATTATAATGTTACATTTATGTCGAAAGCAATCAATTAAATAAAATTGTATATAGTTTTGTTCGCAATAATCGAGATTAAATCACAATTATATTAGATATGCCTTTAAAACGGTATTAATGAAGAGAAAAACCTTTCTTCAGTTGCAATGGAAATTTAGGAATCAGCATGAAAAAAGTGTAAACGTTCAACAACATTCCAAATATGACGTTTGGAAGAAAAAAGATTTTAATTTGGTACGCAACAAATCCATAATAATATAACGATAACGACGACAGTTAACGTGCTCCACGGGTCTTGTATGAGCTGAGTACGCTTGATGCTTTTTTGTCCGTTATTGTGATGCATATAAGTTGTTCCTTGTTTTCTATATTCATAAATTAAGCGTATCTAACATGTAACAACTTTCCTCTATCGATCTTTCAATCCTATCTTACCACCGCCCGCCACGACATCACCACCTCACCGCGCCGTCATCGCAGTTGCAGATCACTGATCGACAGTCACTTTATTTGATTTGTGATGTACGACCAAAGACCATAGACGCGACGTACTTATGCGCGCAAGTGCATAACGTTCATTGAAATCTCCCATAAGTTGTTATTCGGCAACGATACCAACGAACTGAGACAGTGGGTGAGATTCCTTAAATGGATTGAAAGTGAAAGAAGTTACTCCTTGCCAAAGCGTGCATGCCATATAACGATCTATAACCACATCAGGCCTCATTTATATCTGTAACAAATGTTGTGAATTAAACTAGACAGCTCTCTGATCTGACAGATGGGTGTGTAACTTTCAATTGCGGGAGGCACAAAAAGCCTTAAAATTAATATACAACAAAACTAAATGACTATCATTAAGAGAATTGCAAATGTCTCAGCTTTGGGACTTCATATAGTGAGGCATAGCAACAGATATTACCTAAAGCTATTACAGATGTGGGAGTCACGTTTAAAAAGCCGTTGGAATTAAGTTAATGATGTATAGAACCGGTGGAATGTTATGATGGAAAATATAACCTGAGTGCATTAAACGGTCAAATGTCTGCAAAAATTTCATTTAATACCTTAGAGGTGTCTTCAATAAATAAGACAGTCTGATTGACAAGCAAAAGTCAACATTCACTTTTTGTTGCTAGGGGCTAAGGTTGTTGCTTTTTCTTGCTTAAGACACCCTGATGGGGTCTTTCATTGCTAAAACAAATCAATTTATTTTTGATCTAAATATGTGCATGTGTCAATTTCTTCCTTTTTTTTACGTTACACTGTTCAAAATATTGTATTGTATTGTCATCTGTCAATTTGACGGATGTAGTTGGTGACATGTTTGATTATGTTAATCGTTTTCTCAAATTTGTCTCAGCTCATTAAACGTGTTTTGTTGGGAAATCTATCCTTGGTAAAGTAGGATTTTACACGAATAACAAAAACAATATCAATAGTGAGAATAACACCGATAAAAGTTAGAGTAGAATCTCACTATGGATAGGTTTTTGACATTTATACGAGCCTCGAATGGATCTTATGTGATTTCGTTCTCAAATGTTGGTGCGATTGATATTGCGTTTGTATCTCGATGGCTGTGTTCGTTGAGTAGTTCTGCATTTGGAATCATGTGTGTTTTCCATTGCGGAAAAAACGAATCTATTACTGTTGATATTATTTAGTTTTGTTAGTGAAAATGGACTAACTGGGCTTATTTTGCAAGAAAAACTATAGAAAAGATATTTATGTTTTGCTATGTTTCCAAAAAAAGTTTATCTCAGTTTAGAACTCAACTCGATTCAGGTATATAAAGAATTGAAGCGATTTTCAAGCTCGCATCAACACCACATGTTAATGTAGTAGTCTACGAACAAACCCCCTTTTTGAAGTTTTTTATTATTATTTTGACAGATCTTCTCTCAGTTGTACCAAATTTTAAATACAAAAATCTGGCCACTGCGGATCGTTTTGTTGGGAATATCTCACTTTACTATATATGAAATGCGAACAAAACGCACGTATTGTATCGATCTTTTTAATAATTAATAGTTGAAAGCTACACTCACACTTATAAAAAATAACTTTTATCCAATGACAAGTTTGAAAAAATCAATTGTTTCGCATTTAAAAGTTAAGCGTTGCGCTAATTTTTGTTTTCGTTTTAGCTTAACCAAAAGTCGTTTCAAAACAACATGTTTTATAATTTGAAACCTTAGTTTTCTTAACTGAAAATTTAAACAATATTTTGTTATTAGAATTATATTTACATTTAGTAATTTGAGTAATTTAAATATATTAAAAAAAGGAAAACGTATCAGATTAAAACGACATAGATTGTCATGCCTCTAATTATTCATTATTTAGAAAATTGTTAAAAGAAAATGGGCCTTACCAATAATTATTGACTAAACAAGCGTTTAGATAAACACCACGTTAAACTTTAGAGGCGAGTTTATTTGTGCGTTAATCAATAACCAAATTAAAAACGTCTTTAACTAAACTGTGCTCTATTACATTATCTACTACATTTGTTGTCAAACAGACAGCTGCTGTCGAAATGACATACCCCACGAGGGGTATTTGTTGCATCAGCTGATATCAGCTGTTTTTAACAAGGGATTACAACACCACGAACAAATCTAGATACCTTTTGTTACGTATCCGAACGCGGCCATTTATTTTATTTATGAAATGTCAGCCTAAAAGTTTTTAAGTGGAATTATTAAAAGTACAAAATAATTATGAGTTCCGACGATACACACATTATTAATGATATTAACATTTTGGGCGATGTGTCACAATCCCGAAGAAGGAAAATTTACAGGAAAAGGATAGATCCGTTCGCTGATAATGACGACAAAGTTTTTTTCGGCACTACAAGGTTCTTTTGTCCCAGTAAAAATCATTTTTGTAAATTTAGCCTTGAGTGTTTTTCCATCGTTGAGTTTATTCTCCACTGTCATAGAAAACGGCTTTACTGCTTTAACCAGCAAACTCCTTCATTGCTGGAGTCCAGTTAACAGACCGACTTCACTTTGTTGCCATTGGAATAAACATTTACTCTGAAATAAATTGAAATGTGACTTATACATTTAAATAAAAAGAAATTAATCTATTTGTTTATTTTAATTACTTTTTTTTAGTTTTGTTACGTTTTTATGAGCTCACGGTCACGGCCAAAAATAAATTTGCAACAGATAATAGAAACATACGAAAAATTTCTTTTGCTACCAACTGTCAGAATGACAGCACAAACATGAAGTTTACACTTAATCTTAAACTAAAATTTAAAATGACGTTTAGCGTTAAGCTGACTACTAAATTGATTATTGGTATGGTTTATTATTTAGAGTCCACTTAAATATTTAAGTCGTTACTAAATTTGATTATTGCTAAGGGCCAATGTAAACAACTAAAATTTATTGAATACAATCTAATCTTAATTATTTTTTTTTTTAAACTAAATTCACCAATGGAAAAACTTTGAAAGTATATTAAATGAGAAATCAAATTAATTAATAGATCTTTCTTGTAAAATAGTTCTACATATTTAATATAAAATCAAAAATAGATCAATTTATTTCTTCAAATGGAAAACGAAAAAGGAGTTTTGACCATCCATTCTATTTTAAAAGATTCAAATAAAATCAACTGATGGTATTCTATCTTGACAGATTTACTGTCAAATCAAAAACACTTTACAAGATATGAACTATAAATGGTCAAAATTCTTTAAAATGGTTATTCCCTTGGTCTTAAGATCACCAAATCATGATAGAGCACACACCATTTGGCCCACTTCAACAACGTCAAAGTCAGCAAGAACCGTAAATCTACAATTTTTCAGACTGATTTTCCAAGGCTTTGGCATTCACAGTCACTATAATAAATGATAGACTTATGCCTCATCGGACATACATTTAATATTTTCCCGCGCAGATTGTCTTGCTGAGTGCTAACACATCTTATGATCTTTTCCATTCTAACTCCCTCTGCCATGTCTAAAATAAAATTAAGATCTGTGTGGGTTCCGTGTTCATCAACTTAAAAAATAATGATCATCATCATCATCAATGTGCGCGGAGCATAATCTCGTGCCTATTCCATTCAGAGGGTAAAACAAGTACAACATCTCATAGACATACCGAAACACCTCCGAAAAAGCGTCGTGACTGGAATTTTGTTGGAAATATGCTTCAAACCATTGCAAAAATAATTTTTTTTTTAAAACTAGAAGTATGGAGTTTTGGGCGTCAACGTAAGGAGAAACCTTACAGTTTTTGTGCGCCTGCTCAGAGTATCAATGTTCGACCAGTGTGCCAAGACTAAAGAGAATCAATTGCATTTCGACCAAAACTATAAGACATGGTGGGAACACACCTTTTCTTTTGTAAGATCTTGGATTTGGACGTGTCGTGTCTTTACTGGTGTTGTTGTTTTTGTTGTTTGGGAAGTTTGACTTAGTTAAGTTAGAATAGCTACAAATCAAAACCTTTTGGCCTGCGGCAATGAGCTCGTGTAAATGCTGGGAAAATATGCACTTGCAGCTTGCAGGTGAATTAAACAAAAAAAGGTTTTATCTTACTTTTGGATTTAATTTTGAACACCGTGAAACAAGTTGATTTGATATTATGTAAAGGTTGAGTAAACTAAATTGGGATCGTTTGAAATAATAAATTAAACATGGGATAGGTTGTCGAAAAAAAATTCCAGAGTACAAAATCATTGGAATAATACTCATATTTCAATTTATAATGAATAATTTAATAGCTGAATACAATTCCAAAGGGATATATAGGCTTTTTCAATAAGCGCGGGTAGATGTTGTGTCGCGACGTTTGCTGTGTGGCACGTAGCGCCGCGCAATCCTGCTGGAGCCACATGTCATTTAGGCCCATATGGTTCAATTTGGATCATAAGAAATTAGTTATGATCGTTATGTAGCGCTCGCTGTTGACGGTGACCGCCTCACTAAAGTCTTTTCAAAAAAGTACGGACCAATTACGTCGCGTCGCTGGCCCGAAATCCACACCAAACGGTAATTATTGAGGATGCATTATTACCTGGTTAACCTCGTCCTATATACGGTTATTTTACTTGTTAATACACCCATTCGTCTAAAAATGTGCCTCGTCACTTAAGATGATTTTTCGGCCAAAATTAGGGTCCTCTTCCAAACGATTCGAAGCCCAGTCAGCGAGCAAACGGCGTTGTTTATGGTCATGAACTTTAAGCTCCTGGGACGATTGGATCTAGTACAGATGTAGGCCCTGACGCAAAATTCGCCGAGTTGAAGTCTGCCAAAGGTCGAGTTCTTGTGCACCGTGAGGAATACACTGCCTCGATTTCTGGTGTTTATAATTTAACGGACCGCGGCGATGTTCTCGGACGATCTTACGTTCCCTAAACGTTCGAATTTTGGATGATTGTTTATTGAACCGGTCTTTTCAAATTTGGTCAACAAACGCTGAAGAGTCGACTTGGAAGGCCACCACGTCTACCGTAAAATGGGCGCAATAAGCGCAACGTTTGCCTTAACGAACACTCATTTTGATAATAAAGTCTTATCATTTGAACGTGCTGTTCAATCGTGTAGCTTTCCATGATGATTTGGCATAAACAACTGAATAATAAACAATAGATTTGACAGATGTCACCAAAATAAAATTGCCACCAAGGGGACGCCAAAATCCACCCGCTCCGATTTAAAAACGTTTTTTGACAACTTGTTCGAAGGGGACACGTGTGTTGCTTGAAATACTCATCGGCTTCAATTCTTTAGTCTATAATGCTATCTGAACGATGGATGCTTTATTTTAAGAAAGCCACCCTGAAATTGACTGATTTGTATCGTTTGCTAAGGATTCCTGAACGTAAACATTATGTTTAACACTTCGAACTGCCTGTTTTTGCACTGATAGAGCAACATCACACAACGAATAAGTAGACTCCAAGTTTTGCAATTAAATTGTTATTGCCTTTCTACTTGAGAATTACGACCGAACAGCGGAATTAACGTTCTTATTTACTCCAAATTTCATTTTGCATACGTTGTTTGTTTGTGTTCTTAACCATAGTTAGAAATGTTTACTGAATAAATTGACAATGACAGTTCGATGATTAGTGAAAGAGTCCGTTCACAAATAAAATTGAAAGCTGTCAATTCACTATAAGAATGAAAAGTGACAATTAAAAATTTAGATAGTGTTGCTAAAAGGATTTTTTAAACGTTGTGAGGTTTTCGGTTTCTAAAATAAACCAATTTATATTTTATTTGGAGCTGCCAAATGTCATTTTCCGTTTAATATTAGGTACAAAATGAATCGGATTTTTTTTCTTAAGTTAAATTTGCAAATCATAATTCTTTAAGAAATTAAACCCCTACTTCCATCTACGCTTACATAATTTTATTTATCAATTTTACATTATTTCAGGAGGGATTGTGAATATGCGGTTAAAATGTTTCAGAATACATTTTGCATTAAATATA
The DNA here is from genome assembly GCF_945859685.1 of Eupeodes corollae. Classification (NCBI taxonomy): domain Eukaryota; kingdom Metazoa; phylum Arthropoda; class Insecta; order Diptera; family Syrphidae; genus Eupeodes; species Eupeodes corollae. The sequence goes on along the minus strand of NC_079148.1, from coordinate 23,416,390 downwards.
TAAAAGCTGTTTTAAATAAATTTGTTGGTAATTTTAGTTTGTCTTCTTTTGACATCAGAACATCAACACCATTGTAAAATATTTTGTCTACAACCGTTTTCCATTAACCAAAAAAATCATTTTTTTATTGAAATCTAAACTTGTAGTATTTTAAACCATAACTTGAAATTTATTGAAAATTTGTTTGTGAAACTATTTAAAATTAAAATTTAGATTAAATTTAAATAAAATTGGGTGGCGCAACAGTCCTTTGTGAACCAGGGCCTAATGACTTACAACTCTCAACCATTCCTGTGTGCTAGTACTGTTGTCAGGAATGGAAGGGACCTACAATTTTGGGCCGAATCCGAACGGCTAATTTGAGATAGCACTTTTTCATGACAAGAATTACTATTGAAGGATTTGTCAATTCCTCGCAAGAGGCAGTACCCGCGAAAGTTAGTTTTTTTTTGTTTTAAATCAAAGTGGCACAGGCAGGGATTGAACCCAAGACCCCTTGCATGACAGTCCAACGCACTAACCATCATGCCACGGGTACTACACTAAAATTTAGATTACTTAACATTTTAGCGAAACCCATTGTCAATAAATCCTACTAAAATCAATTGTTTAGGCTGTGTTCATATCGACTTTTTTAAGGCGATTCATTTTGACGTACATATATCTTGTATTTTATGACAAAAAGAGTTAGGAAAAAAAAAGACAATCATTATTTTGTGAGTGCAGATAATATTATTTAACCTTAAACACAAAAATTTGTCTCCATTATGTTGTTTATTTTTGCATCTTAGAAATAAAATGTTCATAGAAAATTAAAATGAATTTCTTAATCATTTCACGAAAAAAAGTAAAACCATCAAAAATTCCAATTTATATTTTTTACCTACCCAAAAGTAAAAATAACAAGTGATCTTAAACTCTGTTCACATAACCTTCATTGAATAAGTGTTCCCAGGTTCCAATTTAAACTATCGTTGCATTATTATTACCATCAAACCTACCAAAACATCGTGACGCCATAAAACTTAACCATGCAAGATCAATGACTTCTCTTGTCACAATTCCAATTCCAATTCCTCCAATATCAGATATGCCACTTCAATTGTGGATTGTTTAAACTTTTTGTATCTCGTCGTTCGTCGAAGTCGTAGTCGTCTCGATGAGAGTAACAGTATATAAGTGCCTGTCTATACGCGTTGTGCCCACAACGTTGTGCTCACAACACTATGTGTCTACATGTGTTGTGACTACTCATGACCCGTTTTCCATTTTGTGTTGTGGAACGAAGAACTTGAAACATTTGTGTTCGAGATTTTGAGCGGGTGATATACTACCGAGACCGACATACACAGTACACAGGATTTTGTCTGCTTTTTACAAGATATACAATATAGATATATAGAATTTTATAGATTCAAATGGATACAAATAATGAAATTATTTGTTTAACTGCAATATGCGCAGCAGCAAATGTTCTATTTTTGCTAAATGAAGAAAAGGAAAAAAAAAAGAAAAAGACAAGGGAATGGTCAAAACCTTGGAGGCTCCGCAGGAATACAAAAAGTTCTTTTAAACTTTTAAATGACGAACTACGCTTAGAAGATAAGGACGCGTACAGGCGTTATCTTCGTATGAACGAGGATTCTTTTAAAGAACTTTTAAGCATAGTGCAGAACTCAATTCAAAAAAGGAATTCTGTTATGCGAGAAGCTATTCCTGCGGAGGAATCTTTAGCGATGGTCCTTCGATTTTTGGCTACGGGGGAAACTTTTCGAAGTTTGGATTTCCAAACCCGATTATCTCGGTCCCATATTTCCAACGTCATGATAGCTTGCTGCAAGGCAATATACGATGGCTTGAGGAATAAATATCTTCAAGTAAGTATTGATTAGATTATTATTCAATCAAATAGGTTTTAAATATTGTTATTCAAAAATATTTGCAGTTCCCATCAACAGTCCGACAATGGGAAGAAATCGCCAACAGCTTCGAAAACAAGTGGCAGTTTCCTCTATGCCTAGGTGCCTTAGATGGAAAGCATATAGCTTTCAGAGCTGCAAAAACAGACGGTGCCTATTATTATAATTATAAAGGTTTCAATAGCATCGTACTTTTGGCCATGTGTGATGCAACTTATAAATTTACATATATAGATATAGGCTGCAATGGCAGAATAAATGACGCAGGCGTGCTCAACCGAGGTGACTTGCGTGGGATTATTGATCAAGCGCATCAGTATTTTCCACCAGATAAAGTGATAGGTAACAACAAAAAATTACCTTATGTTATCATTGGTGATGATGCTTTTGCGCTTGAAAAGCATGTCCTTAAACCATATCCCTACAACAGCAAGGAAGAAAGTAAAAAAATATTTAATTTTCGTTTGAGCCACGCAAGGCAAACGATTGAGCACGCCTTCGGAATGTTAGCCAACCGATTTCGTGTTTTCCAAACGGAAATTCACTTAAGACCTGAAAAAGTGCAGGAGATAGTCAGAACATGCTGCCTTCTTCATAACTTTTTGTTGACAAAAAACGGAAATTCCGAATTCCCTTCTGCTGTTTTAAGAAGTGGAGAACAACAAGAAACTGCTCCTAACACTGCAAGAAATCCACAAAAACTGGCATCCTCTATTCGTGACACATTTGCGGATTATTTCCAAAATGAAGGCGAACTACCATGGCAGTACCAATATATTTAAAATAAAAAAAGTTTAAATATTTTTAAAATTTTATTTCTTTCATTTTTCATTACAAAATTAACTCTTTTCTTAAACTTCCTATTTAAACATTCATTATCTTAGGCTATAAGTTCTTAACGATAATAAATTAATAATAACAAACATTAATATCTCAGTCTATTAGTTCTTAGTGACAATAAATTAATAACAAACAATAATATCTCAGTCTATTAGTTCTTAGTGACAATAAATTAATAACAAACAATAATATCTCAGTCTATTAGTTCTTAGTGACAATAAATTAATAACAAACAATAATATCTCAGTCTATAAGTACTTAAGAATAATAATAAAAGTAAAAAGTAGAAACTAAAAAGAATAAAACTTTGTTTTCACTTTAAAATCAATTTTCTTCGTCAAAAAGACCTTCCATGGCTTGCTCCAACAAATTAGGATTCGATGTTTCGTCGGAGGAAGTAAATTCTTGATCCTAAATAAAAGATTATGGATTATATGAAAATATATACATATAAATAAAATTAAAATTGACACCTACTAGATCTGGTTGAAACATCGTCGAAAGGGTATGATTTTCGTATTCCTTGTCATATTTTTTTGACTGCGCATCCTTTATGACATCCAAAATAATCCACTTTGTCTCGTCCTGCAGTTTTTCAGGAAGACTTAACATTTCCATTTCAACCATATTAAAAAATGGACGCAGCCTTGATTCCCGAGATTGTTTGCTTTTCATCTCGTTTAATATGGTTGTTGCAGCAGCCATTGTCCCAATTGCCGAAGATGTCAGGGTGTTTTCTTTTCCTTTTGCCTACGGAAATTAAAAAAAAAGTATTTATTAAAAACAAAAAGAAAAACTATTTTTAATTTACCCTTCTAATAGGTGTTGAGGAACTAAAACTATCCCTACTAGTAGAGGGCACGTCATCGAACTGGGAATCTGAACTGATGTTCTGTGAAAACATTTGAAGTTATATTAATGTAATGTACATACATACGTACTAACTTATATTCTACACAATTTTTTACTTACAGAAACTCCGCATGTTTCGTCATTTAAATCGTGCAAGTAGTGCAGTTGGTCAAAGCACCATAGTTTAGGAACGTACACCTCTTCTATTCCTGCTCCACTTCTCTTTGACCTAACCACCAAGGATTTTTCTTTACAATATTGAGACTTTATAGTTCTCAATTTTAATTTAATTTCCCTTATAGTGACATTCGGCTTGTCAACTTTGATTCTTTGAAAAAGATCTTGAAAACTTTTGTCTCGCTCAATTCGATTAGTATACAATCCATGCTTTGCATTGTATAAATTGGGGTAGTCCCCAAATGCTTCAATTAAACTTTTTGTCTGTTCTTTCGTCCACATCGACATTTTTCTAAAAGAAAAATTTAAGATAATTAAATTTTATTAAACAAAACAACGAATTAACATTTGTCGTTCAAATATACTTACATGAATAAAATATTTAAACACTTTTACTTTTCAAGTACCGAAATTTTCAAAATTAAATTCAACGGTTATTCATAATATGTATATACTATGTGTACAAAGTCGAAGAGCAAAACAAATGTACCTCTCGCATCGACGAACAGAAAATAGTGAGAAATTCGGAACGAAATGAGAAAGGAACTGTACTGCCCAAGCAGAAAATTCAAATTCTGTCATGAGCATCCCGTCCCTTTACTCAGCTCCTCTCTTGCCCACAAACTCTCGTCACAACGTTGTGGGCACAACGCGTATAGACAGGCACTAAGATCACAGCAATTTCTTGAGCATGTCTCTAACAGTTGTGTAAAGGTACAAACACACGAGATACGTATGGATATATTGCAATCCGATCACGGGCGCTCACCAATTCTGAAATCTGAACAGTGAATAAAGCTAACAACGCAATACTTATAGGATTTATAGTGATGATGATTGTTGCAATATAAACTTAGACAAAATGTATGCGTAGGCTTGAAATTAAAAAGTCCGCACAATGGGGCACCCATGGTAGATATATGCAGGCAGAGGCACAAAGTACAGCTATGTGAGAGTCGCGCAAAGAAACTTTGCAATGGTGTATACATACCTTTATTCACTGTGTTTAGACATTTCAATCATTTTATCTGTCAACATGTCCACCTTATGATGATGGCAACGCAACGGTTTATGATGGTGGTTGCTGTCCAGACTTGTACAGCTAAAGACGCGCCTCATAATATCAAATTTCTTGCAACTGTCTATTTGTTTTGTTGTTGTTGTTGTTTTGTGGCTTTGGAAGAATGGAAACATTAAAATGCCTATAGCCTGTAGTCTGTCGAAGTCACAGTCAGCGAAAATTCACCATAGTGAGAGGTAAAAGCAATAGCTGCGATAAAATCGCTACCGTTGGCGTTGGTTGTTGGTATAGATGATTCGCTGAAGGTTGATGTGGTTACAACAATTAAACATCATCACCATTTTACTATAATGCTAGACTTTTGTGCGGTTAAGGTATTTCCTTAACAGAGAGATTTTCTTAATGTATATTAACGGTCCATAAAAGATTGTCAATCAAATGCGGTTTTAGGATTAAGATAAGGGTTCTTCTTTTTTCATAGATCACCATGAGATCAATGAGAGATATGAATTTTTCAAAGCCGTAGCTTCCTTACTTTTAATGGCTTCAAATTGTCTGGAAGAAAAAAACGTATTTTACGAATTGAAATAAAAAAGGAATATCAACAAGACAGTTGCGTCAGAGTGTTGTTCAATGTGTATAATTTTGCCTGGTGTACGCGGTCGCTTACGCGTTAAAATAGCTTCCTTTTTTCGAGTTAAATATTTTACAAAAGACGTTCCAAGCCCGTTTCACTTTGCCTCTTTGGGCTAGGTGCCCGATTTGTTATCACAACAAAAAGTTTGAGAAAGATTTTAGCTTCTTTGGATTCTTCCATCCTTGCTCATAATGAACATATGATTGGTCCCGTTTTTAAGTCTGAAATATCGAGGAATCTCAACTGATTTATTTAAATTTATAATTTCAATACAATAATAAAACTGTTAATAAGAAAAATATTTCCTTTCTATTACGATAAAGACATTTTTATTTATCAATATCACGTTTTCTTCAAACATAATTTAACAACCATATACAAAGCACACCCTTTTCCTTTAAACTGATTGCCAAGGGATGCCGCCGCATGCGCCGGCCGCCTTGACCGATAGTCAAGCTTTCAAATTATTAAAACCGTGACTAAAGATAAGAACTTGCATATAAAACAATTCAATTTATAATCAAAAATATACACAAGTGAAAGCCGGCCGCCATCGCCATCGAGACAATTTCCAATTGGTTTGCACAAATGCATCCGTCATCCATTCTCCTCCTAGCCACGGTATGATGAGAAGAGTTTTGTACAGTGGCACAGCTTATGTGTCAAAATTAGGAACAAAATTCAATAACAATAAGTTTCGGTTGAGCCCCTAAAATACTGGAACAAGACAATTACCAGGCATTATAGGTTTTTAATTTTTCTTTTCTTTTAGGAAAGCTAAATACTTCACAAGGAATCAACATTGATCTAAGCGTGGCAAATTAAATTATAATTAAATTAAAGAAAAAGGGCGTAACGAAGTTTAAACCCACATTGGATGGATAAAAAATGATTTCAAGTAACGAATTGAAACTCCTTGCCCCACTGTTGATCGGACATTGTGATATTATATTGCAAAAATAAAACGAAAAACTAATTGAAGGGCAAGACAAAGTTATAGTTCGCGATTTTTTAATTGAAGGTACATTGGTTAGATTTGAAGTGTGGCACTGACCACCGAAGCCACCAGCCATCCACCTTCGCATATCGAATGCCTTGGGCATTTTCACTTTTTTAGGTATACCATCGCATCATGATGGTGACTTTTTGGATTTATCTTTTTCAATCGTAAATGTTGGCAAGGCAGGGGCACAAGACATTTCTTTTGGATTTTGAGCAATCAATGTTCAATGATACCTATTTTATACGCCATACATACCTTAACTCCTTTGGACTTTTACTTTCAAAGAAGAAATCGTGCAGAATCTTTTTCGCTTCAAAAATAACAGGTGATATACCATTGAACGCGCAAGCGCGGCAAACTCTATGTTATCAATAGTTGATCATAAATTGAATTCATTTATTGTCATCGTCATCATTGCCGTCATTTATTTGAACTATACCACAACAACAACAAAAATACTAGCCGTTGGACATTCACGGTCACACTGAATAACCAACTTGAACACTGGATAGTAAGTGGATTCAAGTATATCGTATCGTGCTGCCTGATGGCAGCATGGTCATCCATTCCATTCATTCACTACTTTCTGAAGCAACTTTCTCTGAACAAAAGACACACTTAAGACACTCACCCAATGAAGAAGAGCAAATTCCTATGGAATACTTTCATCCCAATGGGTTTCTGGGGTGCAATTGGATACGATATGCGATGATTGTTGGATGTTTAAGTTTTCTTTGGAATGTTTCTTGTTTTTTTCTTAGACTTCCAGGATTTTCTTCAGTGTAATTAATTTAAATATTTAAAATAATCTTATGTTTAATAATTCACTAATTAAGTTTAACTTAAGTCTTAAATTAAAGGATGGTTTTTGTATCTTTACGTAGACTAACAGATTGCGTGATTCATTTAGACAAATAGATTTTAATAATCTCAAATTCATCTTACGTAAAACAATCAATTTGTTTAATTTTGACAGCTTTTATGTTCTTATGTAATTTTTATTTAGCAATCCAGAAGTCATAAATTATAGGTATCACAACAATCCGTTGAGAACTAGAGTCTTGTAACTTACAACTCCCAACCATTCCTTCATGTGAATCGTGTCAGGACGGGACCTACATTTTTATGCCGAACCCTAATTTGAAAAAGCACTTTTCATGACAAGAATTATACTTTTAGAGAATTTGACAATTTTCACCAAGCGGCAGTATTGGTGAAAAAAGGGATCACAGTCCTGATCCTTGATTCCTTGACCTGATGAATAATATGCACTTCCGAGAGCCTTTATTCTTGTGAAATTATTTATTCGGGAGAAAATAGAAGTTCTAATTCTTACTTACTTACTTACTAAAGGTGGCGCTACAGTCCTGTGTGAACTAGGGCCTCACGCAACAAACTTCTCCATCTAGCTCGGTCCCTAGCTAGATGTCTCCAGTTTCGCGCTCCAAGTTGGATGAGGTCACTTTCCACTTGTGCGCGCCACCTGATCCGCGGTCTTCCTCTACTGCGCTATCCTGTGGGTGTGGATTCGAAGACTTTTCGGGCCGTAGCATTGGTTTCCATGCGCTCTACGTGACCCAGCCATCTTAATCGTTGGACTTTTACCCTTCTGGCTAAGTCTACGTCGCTGTACAGCCCGTACAGCTCGTCTTTCCATCTTCTCTTCCACTCCCCTTCGATGCATACGGGACCGTAGATCACACGAAGAACTTTTCTCTCGATCCGACCCAAGGTGCTTTCATCCGCTTTTGTCATAGTCCATGCTTCTGTACCGTATAGCAGGACAGGGATGATAAGGGTCTTATATAGCAACACTTTGGTTCCTCGAGAGAGGACTTTACCACTCAATTGCTTTCTTAGTCCAAAGAAACAGTAATTAGCAAGAGTTATTCTTCGTTTGATCTCAGCGCTGGTATTTACAGCGGAGCCTAGGTAGACGAAGTCCATGACTACCTCAAAGTTACGTCTGTCGATGGTGACGTTTTGACCAAGACGTCGGGGTTGTATGTCCTTTCTTGCCGACAGCATGGACTTTGTTCTGCCCTCATCAACCGTTAAACCCATTTTTGCCGCCTCTGCCTCAATAATCACAAAAGCCCCATTGACATCACGCTAAGTTCTTCCGATTAAGTCAATGTCATCAGTATATGCTAGTAATTGGACAGACTTTTGAAAGATAGTGCCTCTAGTGTTAACGTGTGAGCTCTGCACTGTTCTTTCAAGCACGATGTTAAAAAAAATCACATGACAGCGCATCACCTTGTCTAAAACCTTTTTTGACGTCGCAAGGTTCTGTTAAGTTGTTTCCAACGTTTATGGAGCAGCGTGAATTCTCCATGGTCATCCTGCACAAACGGACGAGTTGGCTCTATACAGCTCGTCCCTGTAGATGCTGTCATATGCGGCCTTGAAATCAATGAAAAGATGGTGGGTGTCGATTTGGTGTTATTGTTCTTTTTTGTCCAGGATCTGCCGTAATGTGAATATTTGATCAACTGTGGACTTTCCTGGTCTAAAACCAAACTGATAAGGACCTATCAAGTTGTTGACGATAGGCTTTAGACGTTCACATATTATGGCAGAGAAGATTTTATAGGCTATGTTAAGTAGACTGAATCCTCTATAGTTGGTGCAGTTTAGAGGGTCTCGTTTTTTCAGGATCGATGAGGTTCTGTTCATCGGGCATGTTTTCTTACCATATCTTACAGATAAGTTGGTGCATGCTCCTAACCAACTAATCTCCAGTTGCTTTAAAGAGCTCGGCATTCAAGCCATCCGCTCCAGCGGCTTTATTAGACTTCAGCTTAGATATGGCAATCTTTACTTCGTCTAAGTCGGGAGGACGGGATTGTTGGCTTTCGTCGTCTATGTTGAATGGATCATCCTGCCTGACAGCGGAATTGAGTTCTTCGTCGCCGTTATGCAGTCTGCAGAAGTGGTCCTTCCATATTCTCAGCATTGACCGCGGTTCCACTATGCTATGTCAATTTCGTCTTTGCAGCCTTCGATTCTAGGTTTATGTACCTGTGAATTTCGTTTCACCTGTTCATGAAACTTTCGAACCTCATTCCTGCTTTTAAACCTCTCATCATCTTCCACCGCACGCTTCGCATGCCCTCTCTTTTTCCTTCTGAGAAGTCGGTGTTTCTCTTGCTTCTTCTGCTCGTAGAGCTCATGATCAGCTCTCGTTCTTTTATGCAGCTCCGCTTTGCGTGCCTGTTGTTTGGCCACATTTGCCTGCCGACATTCCTCATCAAACCAGGGGTTCCTTGTTGGTGACTGCTTCAAACCCAGCACATCAGAGGCGGCTTCTCTGATTGCATCTAGGCAATGTTGCTACAGGTTTTCGATACATTGTGTTGCCGGCAGAGAATTTCGAGAGAGGTTACTTGTAACTCGATCGGAAAAGGATTTGGCTATCTCTGGAGATTGTAGCCGTTCGACGTTGTACCTTCTCCCAGCACCTCCCTGTTTTGCCTTGGGTCTGGATACCCGAAGTGCTACCTTGGCTACAAAGAGGTAGTGGTTCGAGTCGATTTTAGCTCCTCGGAAAGTTCGGACATCCATGATGCTGGAAGCGTGTCTGGCGTCGATCGCAATATGGTCAATCTGGTTTACGGTAGATTTATCTGGAGAACTCCAAGTTCGTTTGTGGATGTAAAGGTGTGGAAAACGCGTATTGGCTACCATGACGTTTCACCCCACAGCAAAATCTATGAGCCTGAATCCGTTGTCGGAAGTGTTGTCGTACAGGCTATTCTTCCCGATTATTCCACCAAAGATGTATTCCCTTCCACCAAAGATGTATTCCTTGACAGTTATAAGACGTCAAAATGCGGCACCTCGAAAAAGTGAGTAAGAAAGGGAGCAATGATAAAAGCATTGAATAAATACTTATGTATGTACATATAAGTTTCACAAAAGATAATCACACAAATCACAATCAGAAGAGACAGATGAAAATAAGTGATCAAAGGTGATCCCACATTGGAACAAAATTCTAATTTGTCAAAGAAAAGCCAGAATTACATATTTTGTTTCACCTATAAAGTGAGAACAAATACAAAATTAAAATTAAAATTAAATCACGATGGGCAGGTACAGGCGACAAAAGAACTAAAAAGTTAGTAAAGTATCTGATTAGCCAGCTAACAAAAAATTGCTTCTCAATTGAAATGTACATTGGAAAGTTGACTGGAAAGTTAATCATGAAAAATCAAAATGTCAAAATATCAGCTGACCATGTATTTTTATTCAATTGAAAGCTGAACTTTATAAGTCTGTTGGACTTGTACTTTGCACAAGAAGAAAAAAAAGTATTTTTTATTGGAGATATTTATGAACTTCCTGAAAAGATATTAAGTAAACAAGTTCCCTGTGAAGGGTAACGTAGGAAATGTAGTTTCATTGAACTCTATACCTATAAAACACTTGTAAAATATTTCCTATAGTTCCCACACTATTAGGTACTTACTATACTTTCGAGTTTCAACTTAAAGATCTATTCGTGGGTGATATCGTTTACAATTAATAAACGAATATAAATTTCTCCTTTGTCTTCCTAATGGGAAGTACTTACTTAGTTATTGTTTATGGATCAAAGAGACTGCCATAGTAAACTGTGTTTCTGATATTCCCAGTCCCAGGTCCCCAGCTGGCTGCCGATATGCCGCAAGCCATGTGCGGTACAAAAACGACTACGACGAACGTGCTGTTACCGCTACCGCGCACAGCAGCAGCAGCCAGCGGTATAAAGCCAATTCGGCAGTTTTACTTTCTTTTTGATTTAATTAGATAAAGGAGACGAAGACGTCGAATTCATTTAAGCCACGGTATTTGCTACCGATCCGATGCGATGCAAAGCGATGCGATGACGGCGCGCGGCAGCAATGCATTCTATTCAATTACATAAATCAAAGTAATTACCACCGCATTGTAAACATAAACACATTCACCTGATGCCTTCTGTTGTTTCACAAAGGCTGCGGCTGCGACTGTGCGATTGGTCTGGTCGTCCGGGCTAGCCTATGCCTTAGCTGCCATCTATTTCATTTCAATTTAACCGAGTTACCATGCCGCAGCATGAGGTGCTGCAGCTACCGACACTATGAGCGCTATTATTGCGATCGTTACCATTAATCGCTGATATTTTCCCACACTTAGGAGAAATTCCAAAAGGCCTGCAAAGCCAATATAAGTTCGAACTAGGTATATGCACATCAAAGCTGGACTACTCCTTCCTTCCTTTTTGAACTAGGCAACAGCACCAGCACCAGTACCAGCACTTGACATTTAAATACGACTACGATCCATGGTGTGGTAATGTGGACGATAAAGTATCGCTATTCGAGTGTTCCACGATATGTATAAGGTTACCTCCAATGTGCTGGTTGCCTTAGGCTAAAGCACCAAATTTCGCATGTCTTGGAATTTGTGTTAGCCAAGAGGGTGGGTATATCGCATGAGGTCTAAGTCTATAAGAAGTTTCGTCCAGTGTAAACAATGATACACAATAAATCATAAAAAAACGCACGTCAGCCACTGTATGTGAGAGTAGTAGCTTTGGAAACAAACAGCACCTTTTATATGCAGCCACATCCAGTACTTCAGCGCCAGCTAGCGTTAGGATTATACTTTCATATAAATATACAACGACTACGACGACGCCAAGTAGCTGAAAGAATAACCAAAGGAGCCGCGCTTTTGGCATATACAGAGTACAGTTACACGGACAAACACTTTCCCTTTTATTTCGGAAAAGGTGTCTGCTCTGAACTTGTTACATTTTTGGTTTTAATAGGGTATTTGCATTTTATTTAATGTCCATATGAAAAAGTAAATGGCCTTTGAGTTGGTTTCTTATTGTCTGTAATAGTGAGTGAGTGTGGAAGCAAAGTTAATGTCAAATACTTGCACTTGGAATGAATGTTATATGTTTTTAAAGAATGTAAAAGTTTTTCTTAGAAAGTCTGGTTTCAGTATTGATCTTTTGAGGTTTATTTGATAACATCAAGTCATAAATTCAACTTTAATTACTTAAGATTTTAGATTATTGTTTACTTCTTGACCTGAAATCAAATTTCTTGAACTTTTTCGTTGTAAGTAAATGTCAGATGCTTACTTTAACTTCAGATTTGACATTTTATTGAACATAGTTTTTTTTTACGGCATAGGTATACAGCTACAGCTGTCAACAAAATAATAGCAGCGCTAGTTTTTTCTCATTTCTTTTTATTATATCTTTTTTGCTATTGCTTTTTTCTCTCTCAACTTATGGTTTTTCTGAAACTCTTATTCTAAGCTTTCATTATCACCATCAATCATATCAATATGCATTATATCAATAAAATAACGGCACTTTGTTTAAAAAATTGCAAATTTTGGACACACAAAATAATAGCAGCAGTTTTAAAAATATTCAAAAAATTAACATTTATTCAATAATTTCATCAATTTTTATAATTTACATAATTTATTTGATACATTAATATTTTGTACAAAAACCCTTCACTTTCAAAACATCATCACATCTTTTTGGTATTGAATCCACCAGTTTATTGCACTGCTCTATGGCTATATGGGTATTCCCCTCCACACACTTTGTACAGTCGTCCACAATTATGCCTGATTTTGGGGTTGTGCTTGCCAACGCCACGTTTAACATCCCCCCACAAATGCTCAATGGAATTCAGGTCTGGATATTGCCCTGGCCAATCTAAAAGCTGTATATCCTTACGCGAGAACCACATTTCGCACTACGGCTTGTGTGCTTTGGGTCATTGTCTTGCTGGAAGACCCATCTGAAAGGCATGTGTTCTGCAGCGTAAGGCAGCATCACTTCCTCCAAAATTTGGACATACGCATGTTGATCCATAACGCCATCAATTTTTTTTATGGGCCCAACACCATTGTACGAAAAACAGTCCAAAACCATTATTTTGCCGCCTCCAAGCTTGACTGTTTTCACGGTGTATTTTGGCTGAAACTCTGTGTTCGGTGGACGCCAAACAAAATTTCTAGACCCAGTGCCACCAAAAAGAATGATTTTGCTTTCGTCTGAAAACAAGACGTTCCGCCACTTCTCTCGTGTCCAACCACCATACTTTTTTGCAAAAGCAAGGCGTTGAACCAGATGACGTTTGGAGAGGAGTAGCTTTTTTCTTGGGTGGCATGCCTTCAAATAAGCTGTGCGAATAGTGCGAAGCACTGTCTCATCGCTCACATTGAGCTCGAGCTCTTTATTTATATCCACCGCTGATTTAAAGGGGTCTTTCTTTAACATTTTGACTATTGGCCTATTGTCCCCGTCCTACAATTTGCGTTTTTGACCTCTGGTTTCCACTTTTTCCACAAAATATATGGAATTATGGATCATGTTTGCAGAAACGTTAAAATTTGTTTGGATTTCCCTGTAGGATTGTCCGGTGCTCCACATTTGGCCTAGCTCTTGACTGCAATATTGTTCTCGTCCCACTGTTTAATAAATTTAACAAAAAAAACATGCAAACTAACAAACAATGATATTTGCAGAATATACTTACTGTTTGTTGGCGATTTTAGTTGAAATATACTTTACTTTATTGATTTTAACTATTTTTGCATTAACGCTGCTATTATTTTGTGTGTCCAAAATTTGCAATTTTTTAAACAAAGTGCCGTTATTTTATTGATATAGTGCATATTGATATGATCGATGGTGGTAATGAAAGCTTAGAATAAGAGTTTCAGAAAAACCATAAGTTGAGAGAGAAAAAAGCAATAGCAAAAAAGATATAATAAAAAGAAATGAGAAAAAACTAGCGCTGCTATTATTTTGTTGACAGCTGTATTTATTCTTTGGACTTTAACAATAACTAATCGGTAAATAAACGTTTAGAAATCTTCGGATTTAATAAATCTTCTACTAATTTGACTTCCATTACAACATTTACTACATTCGCTGTCAAAAAGATAGCACTGAAGTGACATAAGCATAATGTGTAAAGTTAACAAAGCAGAAATGGATTCGAATCACATAATCATAATTAAGGAAGGCAAAATGTTTATAAAAAAAATGTAATTATTCACAAAATATGCCGATCTACTCCTTTCAAATATTGTTTTTCAGTCAGTTCCAAATTATGGAAATTTATAACAACAAAAACACAATTAAATATTAAAAAAGAAAAGAATTTTTGCAGTTACTTATTTTATAAAACATTGCCACCATAAATCAATAATCTCAACAAATCTTTACTTTTTTCACTTGACAAATACATATGTATGTGTTTTTTGTTGGCTGTCAAAATGACATCGCTAACCGAGGAGTTATTTTTAACCGTTCGTTTATGTTTAAAGTTTCCCAACAATAAAATTTCACCTGATGTTAGCCCTTAATCTTACTATTTAAATGGTTATTGACATTACGAAATATTAAAAAGTTCAGTTAAATATTTAAGTGAGTTTTAAATGTCATTATTAGTAATGTGTACCAAATTTATCTTCCTTTCAAAAACAGAACTGTAATTTTCTTCACAAGTAAGCTGTTTCAGAAAGCTGAGTTAAGTATCGTACTATCTTCTTAACATTTTACTAAAGTTAAAATCATCAAATGGCTACTTTAACTTTTTAGTATCGTACTTAATCTGTTTGACATATGTCATTTTTCTCAAATGTGACAAATGTGGCCAAACAGAGTGGTAACCTCCTGAGTACCCATAACCACTGCCACCAACCTTCACACCGAAGTCAACAGCTGTTGTAGCATTGTAGGTGCTTCTGGGTATTGAAGATGCTTCACGGGGAATAGATCTATGGCAGATATTCAATAATTTAATGCACATTTCATTTAAACTTTTTTACTAAACAATAATTCTTTTACCTGGTAGAATAAATTTGTAATATTATTCGGGGTTAATAACCAAAATAGTTGCAACGAACTTAAACTTTAACGCAAATAAACCACGGCGAGTTATGAAAATAATGACAAAAAGAAAATACAAATTTAATGTTGTCACTTTGACATTTGCAAAAAAATTTAAGGTATGTTTGTTTTGTTTGCTCCACAATCTGTCATTATTTAGATGTGTTCATGTTTTTTTTAATAAAATGGTTTTAGCATGATACTAGTTAGCAAAACAATAAAAAGTGTTTAAAATTAGTGAAAAGTTAGTAGTTTACTATGCATATAGTAAATTGTTAACTCGTATCGTGGTAAGGCCTTAATAATAGATTGTTTAAAATTTTGCGCCTCTGTCTTTAATGTCAAAATAAATTCCTTTACCCTATGAATCCATCTTATAAACGAAGGTATATTTTTAATTAAATGCTCCGTGAACGTACCCTTAAATGAATGACCATACTGTCAATGTCAAAATGGCGATTCGTAGGTGTACAAATAATTTTCAATTTTATTTATTTATTTATTTTATTTCGTGATTGCTAAATAACTGTAAGATACAATATCTTATAAGATAGTTATAAGCTAATTTTACAGAGTTGAGCAAGCAATTAGTTAAATTAATATTAAAAGTGAATCAAATATAATTAGACGATAATGAGAGAGAGAAAAGAATATATATTTATGTATAATACAATTTTTAAATTTCATTTAAGTATTTACTGACAAATGACTTTTTAAAACCTTTTTAATTTTTGTTGTGTTTTGAATTTCTTTAATATTATATATTATATTACAAAAAATTGGCGCTCGGATGTTAAAAACGAATAGCGAGGGTGAATCAGTTGACGAGATCTATGCGAGGTAGTAAAACTAATTTTGTCAAAACAGTTGGAGTGTAAGCAGTATGTCAGAGAGCAAGGTCAAACTGCGAAATTCAAGATAATTTTCAAACGGCATATCCAGCAGGAGCGTAGCAAAATCAGATATTCTATCGTATCTTCGTAGGCCAAAGACGTAACGAACAGTACTATTAAAGGCAAGATTGAGTTTACGTTTGCTTACGTAATTGCAGTTGCAAAATCGGTAATATTTAAGTTTTGGCAACAATTAAACGTGTTTTTACCAGCGTTAAAAACTGGGTAACCCATAATGCACGTAGAACACCATATACTTTGCCAACAAGTCCATTTATATGATTGTTCCAAGTCAAAGAGCGGTTAAAAGTCACTCCGAGATTTTTGGCAGTTTCAACATATTCGATTGGAGCATTGCTCAACATAATCGGCGGAAAATAATCAAGATCCAGACTCTTTCTAGATATAACTACACATTTCGATTTTTTTGGGTTCAAAACAAGACCATTTAATTGGGACCAATTTAAAATTTTTTTCAAGGTCTTCATTGACACAGAAAGCTCCATGCTCAATGAGTCCAAGTGGGCAGCTTAGGTACAGCTGAACGTCATCAGCATACATTTGACAAGAACAATTATCAAACAAGGATGGAAGTTCATTGACGTAAATAGAGAACAATAGAGGACCCAATATGGACCACTGAGGAACACCAGAAGCAAGCGGCAAAAAATTAGACAAGGTGTCACCAAATTGAACTGCTTGTGTTCTATTAAATAAGAATAAATAAGCTTCGTAGCACATGGAGAAAAATCAAACTTCTGGATAAGCTTTTTACATAAATTGAGATGGTTAACTGTGTCGAAAGCCTTTGAGAAATCAAGCAGAACCAAAAATGTTACCTCATCCTTATCCAACGCTTGCCTTATGTCTTCAGTGACGTTCAAAAGTGCTGTGATGCAGCTGTGCTTTTTACGAAAACCAGACTGTTTAGGTGTAAGCATAGAACTCGCCGTAAGATAAATATTGATTTGTTTCTGCAAAATTTTCTCGAAGACTTTCGACAAGTAGGAAAGGACTGAGATAGGCCTGAATTCAACGCCTTTTGCGTTTTTTGGGAGTGGTATGATTTTGGCTACCTTCCACAGATCAGGATACACTCCCGACATTAAAATCGTATTGAAAGCGAACGTAAGATATGGCAACACGATAGGCAAAATCATATACAAAAATTTAGGGTGAATAAAATCCAGTCCAACAGCGTTTGACTTAACAGACAGCAGACCTTCAACAACATCAGCAGTATCTACAGAGCAAAAACCAAAACCAAGATTATCTGACTGATCCGTAAATGGTAAAATTTCTGATGTACTCGGCGAAGACACCAGTGTCAATGGCAAAGAGGCAAAGGTTTAGTTGAGTGTATTAACATCTACAACCTCAGCTGCCACGTTTCTTGACTTTCCAATACCAATATTGCGTAAGTTCTTCCACAATTGTCGCCCGTTCAATAAAGTACTAAGCTGATGAGAGAAAGTTTGTGATTTGACTAATTGTATTTCAGCAACAACTTTGTTACGAAGCAAAAAATACGTATGTACGTCGTAACTCGATCAACCAACCCTTCCAATTGTTGTACGCATCATCCCGTTGTTGCATTAAGACTCGTATGTTACTCGTAAACCATGACTTATTATTTGGTTTTAAAATTTTAGTTTTTAATGGTACGTGAGTGTCATACAGTAGTTGGAAATTTTGAGGTAAGAACTCCATCTGTTCATTTGAAGATGGCATATAAAAAATACGATGCCAACTAACGGCCCTAGTGTGCTCTTCTAAAAGCTGACCATTTACGTTGTTAAAATCACGAAAAGTGATTTTTTTGACAGAATAATCAAATCATGCGATTTAACACCACCTCAAAATGTTGGCAACTCAATGGGAATCATAGAAAAATGCACATTTCCCACTCATCTTTAGTTACTTTTAGAGTGATTCAATTTTAAGGGGATATAACACTTTAAATAACAAGATTTTTGCTAACTAAATAAAACAAGTTGTGATTCAAACGTGTGTCTGTATGTAATGCATAACATATACATTATTTCATTCAAGATTAAAATATGCGAATTCAATTTATAAACACAAAATCTCAGACTCACTTATTAGTCACAATGGGTTGTTTGCCTTAAAGTTGGTTTGTGAATGGGAAGTTATTTAACTTGATTCACCATTTACATATTATATACAAACGTTGTATTCAATGGCAAGGTTAAGCTTTATTTCAGTATTGTTTTGAAGATAGACATTGTAAAAATACAATAAGCAAAATATTTCATTAACATCGGTTTTTCTTTAAAAAATATGATGAAGAAAAAATTGTTGAAGCTATACATTTATTTTGACAGGCAAGTTATTTACTCGTCAACACTTCGAATGCATGACATTTGTCTTCCTATCTGTACAAAGTATTCTAAAAAAAAATTGACATTTTGTTTATATTATTACATTAAATTATTATACATAAAATGATTGAGCCATATTTTTTTAGGTCTTAAAATAAAAGCATTCGGCATGAGCAAATGAAGGAATGCATTTTTCAGAGAAGTGATCAACGTGCAATTTTTGCCTGGTACTAAAATAACACCATTAGTCCTGTCCAAAAACACTCTAGTAAAGATATAAATCCTTCGTACGTATCACCCTCCAAAACCCATTTGTTTACATTGTTGTATTTGTATTAAGGACGAATTCAACGAGAAAAATTGACGTTTTTTACGCATACATAGAAACACTTACTGAGGAATAACACGCACACTATGAAAAAGTGTATGAGGCTGATTTCCGGTTTAGCTTGTAGGCAAAGCAAGATGTCTACAGAGGATTTATATCTTTATATAGAGTGTTTTTGGTCCTGTCAAAATTGTTTATACTCACAATTCAATGACTCTCTCAGACTTGTATAACTGTCAAGGAATCAGAACAAGGTTGGCAATTTTTAAAGCAGCATTCACATGAGCGCGACCAACGAACGACGAATGACTTACAAAATGTGAGTTTATATACGTTTGAAGACATATTTCCGCACAAATTCTTAACACAACTATAGCAACATAGTTTCTATTTGATTTATGATGCATACTTTTACTTTTCAATATCAAACAAATATATTCGTCGCGAAAAAAATTGAAGTTGATACGAACTGTCAAACTTTATTCGCGTTCAACATTATCCACATTCCCAACGAATA
Organism: Eupeodes corollae; assembly: GCF_945859685.1. Classification (NCBI taxonomy): domain Eukaryota; kingdom Metazoa; phylum Arthropoda; class Insecta; order Diptera; family Syrphidae; genus Eupeodes; species Eupeodes corollae. Next base: position 23,396,959 of record NC_079148.1, on the reverse strand, counting down.
AAATGATCGCGCGTATTAAACCTACAAAAATCATTCTTGTTTTGTTTCGGTGGTCATAGTCAAACTTTATTCTCGACGAATCAAAAATTCTCATGTGAAAGAAATGTCAAAATCGAATAATGCTTAACTCTTGCGTTGAATTTTAAGATGCGTCAATTGACACATGTGCTTTTTAAACAGCAGTGCATTGGGTTGGGCCAAAAGGAACTTCAAACTGTTTTCAAAGACTAGAGGTATAGCCCGGCTTAAGATTGTAGGTTTTTTAGGGAAAGAGGGACAACTTTATATACTTGTCATAGAAAAAAATGGAGATATGAATAAGAAATGTTGATGAGAATGATGCTGCGCATTATGGATTAAAAATATTAGTAAACATAAGAAAATGTGTCACTCTGTCATTAATAAAATCTCCTTTTACATGAGTCTGTGATGTGGCACGTTTATGTACTATTTTCTGTCCTTAATTGCTTCAACCCATAAACATAAATGTATTAAAAAAAAATAAAAAATCCCCTTTACGATTATAATCTCAGCCTCTTGTAACACATTATGAAAATAAAAGGCGCCAATCGACGGAACTTCCGTAACCACATACACTTTACGCCGCCGCCACCAAACCACCCTTGTCTGTTTTACTTAGTAGGTATTTATGCCGGTCTACTGCGATGAATGGATATACATTAATACGTAAAATTGTTATTAAATAAACTCCCGACCAGCTGACTGTTTCGCTTGACTGACTTCTTGAAGGTTCTTCTTTTGTGTCTTGTGTAAGTTTATGTATTGCAAACATGATATTTTTTTTAACTTTCAACCCCCAAACATAACACGTAACATGTGCAAAGGGTGCGCTGTTTCATTTTTATGAACTGTCAAGAGGGGTGCATAATATGCGAAATCAATAAAAGTGATGCCAAAGTTAAAAAGAATCATTTAAAGTCAGATTTACTTTCAAAACATAACAGAAGCCTGACGTACCTGGCAAGACTTTGAACTTTTAACAAAATCAAGTTTCATTATTTTGGAGCCAAGGCGGTGCGGTGCGGCGCCCGGCGGCATCAGCGAGGGTGCTTTTGTATACTCGTATAACATTATTTTATTCGGCATTTTCCTTTATATATCTGTCAAAAGTGCGCATGCACTGCAAATATCCATAAAGCAGAGAGGGTTTTAAATACACACACACACGTCTTTTCCATTTGTCAAGAACACACAATAAAATTATTTCGACGTGTATTAAGGTGCACTTATAAGTTGTGTTGTGTATTTTGTTAAAAGAGGTGATTAAAACAAATTTAAAAAATATTCTCCTTATCTATTTGTTTAAATAATTAAAAGAAACTAGTTTTTATCCCTAAAGTGTTTTGTGAATCTGTGATAAAGGAAATAAATCACTAAAACGCATTAAAACAAAATTTTTCTCAATGTTGGATAGAAAATCAATACTAGCAAGGATTCAAAATCGGATAACTACAGATGAAGATGCTGGAAAATTAATTTTGTTTTCCATCACATAATTTATTTATAACTACCTTCCTATCTAGATTTGTGTTTAATGACAGGAGGATATGTTTAATGGATTCGAATTTATCATATTTATCAACTTTCCTCTTGTCTACCTAATATATTTTTAATTATTGTGAAAAGGTGAAGATCTTTTTTTGTTTTTATTTTTAATCAGTGGTTAGTTAAGCTAAAGGAAATTATGAACATTAAATGTATTCAATTGCATAGATTTCTAGTTTTGTTAATTGATTTTGTAATTTTTAATTTGCAGTATTTTTACTTTGATTATGATTGAATCTGAATACATTTTTGTAGGTATACTTATAAAGGGTTGAGTATGAGTTAACTTTGCAAAAAGTTCTGTTGGAACGGGTTAGGGTTGAAATTTAAAATCCATATACAAAGGTACTGACGGTGGTTACCCCAGAAGCAATGCGTCATAAAGCAGTTTGATAGATTTTTGACAATTTGCCAAAAATTATATTCAATTTCTCTTATTCCAGGAAAATGAATATGTCTGATTCATAGTCGAGGGTTGTAAAGTGGGATTGAAAATGGAGTGCACAAATTTAAAGCAATACACGCACAGTTTCAAGAAATTTGTCTGATAATATTGATGTATAGTAAAATACTTAAAGTCAACCATTAAAAAATGTGTGTTTTTACCTTAACAACTTGATTGTGCTACTAAAAGGGCAGGAGTTATATTTCGACAGGCTAACCTTATCATCATCGGTGTTCTGTCTTTGACTTGTCATCAAAAATTATTGACTGCTAGCTTATATACCTTTTTCTTAATATAATTAGTAAATTTAATGTCGAAGCTACTTTTAGGCTTGTGACTACGGATGCTCAGGAGACGAGTCCCAACAAGACTTTACTAGACTCGTTTCGGTCTCGTCAAAATCAAAAATTACAGTCTGGATATCGGTCCCGCTCTCGGTTGCGTATAACTGATATTCGCCTTGGTCTCTTGCTTACTTAAGGTTTCGGTAAAGTCGTCCTGCGTAACATAGGTCCCTACCCAACAAACCTAGCTCGGTCCGTAGCTAGATGTCTCCAGTTTCGCACCCCAAGTTGGGTGAGGTCACTTTTCACTTGTGCGCGCCACGTGATCCGCGATCTTCCTCTTTTGCGCTTTCCTGCGGGTGTGAATACAAAGACTTTCAGGGCTGGGGCATTGGTTCTATGCGTTCTACGTGACTCAGCCATCTAAATCGTTGGACTTTAATCCTTCTGGCTAAGTCCTAAAACTATACAGCTCGTCGTTCCATCTTCTCCTCTACTCCCCTTCGATGCATACGGGACCGTATATCACGTGAAGAACTTTTCTCTCGAACCGACCCAAGGTGCTTTCATCTGGTTTTGTCATAGTACATGCTTCTTCTCCGTATAGCAAAACGGGGATGATAAGGATCTTATATAGCTTCACTTTGGTCGCTGGAGAGAGGGCCTTGCTACTCAATTGCTTTCATTGCCCATGGAAACAGTGCTTAGCAAGACTAATTCTTTGTTTAATCTCAGAGCTGGTGTTGTTTTCTGCGTTCATTGAAGAGCTTAGGTAGACGAAGTCCTTAACTTCCTCAAAGTTACGTGTGTCGTTGGTGACATTTTGACCGAAGCGTCAGTATTGTTAGTCCTTTCTTGATGACAGGATGTACTTTGTTTTCCCCTCATTAACCGTTAAACTCATCCTGTGCATCAATACTCACTCAATTGCTTTCATTGCCCATGGAAACAGTGGTTAGCAAGACTAATTCTTTGTTTAATCTCAGAGCTGGTGTTGTTTTCTGCGTTCATTGAAGAGCCTAGGTAGACGAAGTCCTTAACTTCCTCAAAGCTACGTGTGTCGTTGGTGACATTTTGACCGAAGCGTCAGTATTGTTAGTCCTTTCTTGATGACAGGATGTACTTTGTTTTCCCCTCATTAACCGTTAAACTCATCCTGTGCATCAATACTCACAAAAGCCCCATTGACATCTCGCTGAGTTCTTTGGTTTATGTCAATGTCATCAGCATATGCTAGTAATTGGACAGGCTTTTGAAAGATAGTGCCTCCAGTGCTGACGTGGGAGCTCTACACTATTCTTTCAAGAACGATGTTAACGAAAAGCGCATAACCTTGTCTAAACTCTTTTTTAACATCTAAAGGTTCTGTTAAGTTGTTTTCAATTGAGGTCAGCGAGAATTCTTCATGGTCATCCTGCACCTACGGACGAGTTTGGCAGGGATGCCAAAACTATAGACATGGCTCTATGCAGCTCGTACCTGTAGATGCTGTCATATTCGGCCTTGAAATCTATGAAAAGGTGGTGGGTGTCGCTTTGAAGTTCTTTGGATTTTTCCAGGATTTGCCGTAATGTGAACATTTGATCGACTGTGGACTTTCCTGGTCTAAAACTTCACTGATAAGGACCTATCAGATTGTTGATGATGGGCCTTAGACGTTCACATATTACTGCAGAGATGATTTTGTAAGCGATGTAGACTGATGCCTCTGTAGTTGGTACAATTTACGGGGTCTCTTTTTTCAGAATCGGGTCTCGGTCTCCCTGTTTTTCCGTCAGTTGTTCCATCGGTAGTCTCATCTCGCCTATACCTCTTTTAAAATGTGAACTCAGTGAAAGAATCAATTTCGAAGTTATAGACGTTTGACAGTTGATTAGATCCAAGGAATTTTTTAACTTAATTCATTCATGATTACAAAAATGTTGTTTAAAATAAATTTGTTTGACATTTACAGTGTAATCATTGTCCTAAGGGTATGTTCACAGCGAAATGTCAATTTAAATTCCTTTTACATATTTAAACTCACCGTGGTTTAAAATTTAAAAAAAAAGTGTGTATACTTTCTTGTATCATCATACTGTTATTCTACACTTAGCCATAACCAACATAACAAAATTAACAATTTGATAATAATTAATTAACAGAAAAACAACAAACAATTAAAAAATATATTCAATCTAAAAACAAAAAAAACCTTCTCACATCCATGCAAATTTATAAACAAAGCTTTAAACTTTTTAAAGCTCACTGAGAGTGAGAGAGCTTGCTGAATAAATCCATGACGCGTTAAATTAAAAAAACAAAAACGAAAAACGAAAAATACAATAAACATGCAATTATAGTTAACAGCACCTCCTACATACACAGACACACACATCGAAATCGAAGATATAATTTAGTTTCAAAGTCTGATGTTTAAACGGTACCTATACCTATCTTAATAAGTAGACAGAATAATAATAATAATAATATAAAACATTGCCTTATTGACAATATCAAGTAGCAATAATGAGCGAGTATATCTATTACTAATATTAACCGCTACTTCACCATATTGACATTATACCAATTTATTTCCGGCTGCACATGGAAGTCCCTCCACGCCCCGTGTTTGGTTTAAAAAAAACTTGTTTTTCTGTATAAGCCGGATTCTACACAAGTTCAACACTTTTTTTTGGCAATGGCATAAATACGCGTATATAATATAACTACATGCGTCCTTTTTTATTTCTTTTTGAACATTACCAATTCGATGACACATTGTCAGTTCAGTAGTTGTCAGTTTGGTTTTAAACCGGAGTTGATTCACTTCGAATGGTTCAAAAATTATGCAGTTATTTTTGTTCGGCTGTATTAATACAGGTACCTATAACTGCCTTAATGTTTCTGAAAAGCGGTTTTCTTGTTCTAAAGTTCCTATATATGATTTTCTGTTTAGGACACATTAAAATGACAAGACTAAACGTCATCGATTTAAAGATGTGTGCCGGTGTGGTGTACAACGATCAACACGAAATAGTGCGAAAGCGAATGGTTTTTATATGTCACAAAAGCTCTCAGACCTCAGACGTAGACGTTTAATTTATAATTTTTCATTGTCCGTGTCTTTGTTATAGCCATTTAATATGAAACGAACACAAAACATTCATGAGAGGTAGAGGTTGGCTTTGGCACTTGGCAGGCAGGCAAGATAGCAGCGACAGCGACAGTGAGTGAGCACAGTGTAAAACAGAACTTCTCATTTCTTAACTAACAACAACGAAGACGACGACGACGATAGTCAAAGCTAACTATAAGACTGCCTACCAAGTAACTATAAGTAAACTAAGTGCTGTTTTATCTTTTAAACACCATCTCTCTGGCGCGTGTGACAATTATTGTTATAATGCAAAATTGATACGTTGTTGTAAGTCAGTACGTTTAAATCACTTACCGGTCCGCTAATCTTGTGAGATGTCTTAAAACGTGAGACAGAAAGTAAGAATTTACGTATATAGAAGAGAGAAGGAAAGAAATTTTCACTACCCTTAGTTTTTAAATATTACTTCAGGGTATTTGAAAGTGTAACTAAAGACCAGAAGTACCTAGGAAGTGTTGCCGGAACGGGCTAACGGCCGCCGTGTTTTTAATATTGTCTATTTTTTAATCCCTGTTAAGTCCTTTAAAGTGTAAGCAATTAAGCTAAAATCTGATGCTAATGTCCATTTAAACCAGTCATTAATGTATGTTAAAAAAAAAATATGTAAACCTGTCATTGAATATTAAAGTCAGTTATAAGTGCGTGTAATTTTCCAGTTATTAAAAATTGTCAGATATGTTTGTACATATAAATTCTGCTGTCAGCTGTGTTATGGTGTCATGTGTTTGTTAGCTGATATAGTGATAGCACAGCGTATTTTGAAGTTTACTCTCATAAGTCAAGGTCCATTGGTGAATATATCAAGGCCAACTTGCCTATACAATACATACGACTTTACCAATACACATTTTAAAGCTTCCAAAGTTCATGCATTATGTATTTAATATTTTTGTATTATTAAACTCTTCGGTTTTCGGTGGGAAACAAAATAATTTAAACTGAATAATGCGAATGGGGGCATGGCATTAATATATTTTTATATGTTGGTTATACTTGAAATAAAATGATTCATTAACTTTCTTGCGGCTATCAAGACTCAAGAGTGTGTTATATGCTTGTGTGTACAGCCAAATAGCTGAATTTGAAGTTTTTTTTAATTGCGATTGCTTGTGCCGGTTTGACTTTTATCGAAACGAAGGAAGGTGGGTTTTCGATGGGGCCAAGTGCCAAGACCTATAAGAAGAGAAAATTGAAGATATTTTTATTGTTCAATTAGATAGTTTTCTTTTTAACTACTTTTGTTTACTTTGCTGGGAGGGTTTCTTTCTTTAAATTAAATCTTTTCACGTTTTTTTTTAAGTTTGTTTTGTTTTGCATTGAGCATATTCGGAATGCAAATTAAGAAACGAAAAAAGAACTAAAGAAGAAATGCTTAGCTAGTGTTTTGTCACGGCTGAAAATAAATGTACAAGAGTTTGGTATGAGAATTTATTTTGCATATCTTCATTAAGCGATTTGCAAGTTATCAGTTTTTTTTGTTTGTTGATGGTGACATGTTTTTCTGTTAACTTCCTAATTTATTTATAATATGCAAAGTATATTTTGTGTTTACAGCACACGTAGATAGATATTTCTAATAGTTGTGAACTTGGTTTATATACATACGAGTATACCAGAGAACTGTCACAAGTTAGTGCTAATGTCAGTCATAGTTCTTCAAATTTAGAAACAAAATGAAGGTTTATAATTAAATCACTGGGATATAAATAACTCCTGTTTTCAAACAACTTTCGGTAAATTTCTACTAAAATTAGTAAGCTTTGTGCCTTAATTTTGAATTGCCATATAAACAATTGGAAAAGAATTTAAGTTCAAAGATTTCAATTTGTGAAAATGTCATTTTCAATGGTGTTCGCTTTGACACTTTAAAACATTTCACCCTGCTATTACTTATTTAAGAATAAATTAAAATGATTCTGCTAATCATTTGACCATCAATTTAAAAAAAACACACAAATTCATGGATGTCAAAACGGAATCGCAATGTAAGAGTTAAATGTGAACACAGTTTAACATATTTTCATATACATGTCAAATTGTCACTTTTTTCAATGATCTAAGATAAGATGAGATGTCAAAACGGAATCGCAACGTAAGAGTTAAATGTGAACACAGCTTAGCATATTTTCATATACATGTCAAATTGTCACTTTTTTCAATGATCTAACATATGATGAGATGTCAAAACGGAATCGCAACGTACGAGTTAAATGTGAACACAGCTTAACATATTTTCATATACATGTCAAATTGACACTTTTTCAATGATCTAAGATAGTCTTAAGATGTGCTTACACTTATTAAGCACTTACTATCATATTTTCAAAGAGCAAAAATATGACTATCAATGAAAACAAGTGGAAATAAAATTCCTCTAGACCGCAATTTCACAATTGTTTGATTCTTATTTTAAAAAAAAACTCTTAAAACTCTTTATATTTTCTTATCAGTAGATGTTTCAAAATACGCTTCGTTGCGGCATTAAAAGCCTACTTAAGCAATTTCTTTAGCATTATTTATATAGATACTTGAAATCAATTCCGAATAAATAAATTTTTTTCTTCTATTCAATAGTGTGTATTTTGTAAACAAACGAATACAATAGTAAACGTTTTATTTATAAATAGATACTAGTAATTATTCCAATGTCATATGGCACGAGACCCACAATGGTTCTACCCCTATCTATTAATTTTTATAGCAATTCAGACAATATTATCCAATTGAGTGTACGAAACGATCGTGTCGATTTGTATCTTGTTATGTTGGTACTGCAATATGAAAAACAAATTAAATAGTGGCCGCGAGATATTAATTATTATGTGCGAGCATTAAAACACACTTGTATCTCCAATAGAACTCCACTCTTGTACTTATCCAAACTGTCATCTGTCAAAATGGATTTATTAAGAGTTGTCAAAAAAATAACTACACCACGAATGGCTATCAAAGACAAATGTTGACCGGTCCGAAATAATGTTGGGACATCGTTTAGTAGTAAACAAGCTTAAAATACAGCTACAAACTTAAAATTTTTAAACGTCATTAGTCATTTATTCAGAGTCGTCGTGTATGATAGTGCTTTTTAGTCTATGCTGTATCATGTCCCTCATTTTAGCGATAAAAATATAATTACTCGCTAGCCTCGCTTAAATCTACATTTAGCTTGCTTTAATTTAAGTTATTGGCTAATAAGTACTAGAGATATACTTGTTGATGTTTTGAACTATAATTTTCTCGTGAGATATGACTTGCTGGAAATATCTTCGATGTTAAGAGAATTATATTGATATCGATAGAAATATTAATTACAATGTATAGATATCGATTAAAGTTTTGTTGATGTGTCATTGTTGACGTTTTGTTTTAATAACAACAGCAAAAAAAGTGCTAGTTAAGTAATATTTCAAATGATAAATAAAGTAAACAATGTTAACATGAAACATTCGTAATAAAACTATTGAAATTAATGTAACTTTAATCGGTTTTATAGTAATTACTAAATTATTAAGCCTTCGAAGATGATTTTAATGAGAGAGGTTTATAAATTATTACTTCCTCTTTATTTTACCTTGTTTTCGTTTTAATGAGGGGTTTCTTTTTTTTTTGTTATTTTGATTATCATATTAATAGTTTTTGACAGTTGATCTGTCATATACTTGATGTTGCTTTAAGATTATCATTGCCAGAAGGGTAAAAGATTATTGTGAGGTGAAAAGGTGAAAAGTTTTTAGCTTTGAGGTGAATGAGTATAGTTAGGTATGCAGGTATAGATTTAATTTGACTGTTAAACAACAAATTGCCACTTCATATTTAAGATTAATTATACAAGTATTTATTAAACTGGTAAATTTTTCTTAAAATTTCAAAATCAATTAATTTACTAAAACCCATATTAAGAAATAATAAAAATAAAGAATAAATGCAGTGAGTGTTATAATGAAGATTCCCAATTAAAATTAAATCAGTGTTTCATTAATAGCTTAAGAAAAAAACAACAATAAATAATCAATTGAAAAAGATTAAAAAAGGAATAAATTATCCTTAATTTAAAGGATTTCAAAATAAAATAAATTAAGACTTAAAAACAAATCTCAAATAAAAACTTAGAATAATGAGTGTATTTAACGAAGAACAGAATGCTGAAGAGGATCTTTCCAAGTATATGTTAGATGGTGAGTAATGAAATATTAACCTTTTCGTTAAGTATTAACTATTTTGATTAAATGTATAGTCTATTTAATAAATTATTTAAGTATGATGAAAGGTTAATTCATTAGATTATGACGAAAATTAGTCCAAATTTCATATTTCATTAGCTGTATAGGAAAATGTACTTTCAATAAACCATGACAATGTGATTCCAAATTAATCGTTAATTTAATTTTAAGATATGTTATGATTGAAATAGTCCTGAACTCAAAAATCACATTACCAAGTGAACCCAAGTGCCACTACTTTTTTATTTAGAACAGAGTTCACATAAGACACATTTTGACGTTTCATCGAAATTGAGTGACGTTTGTCGTTTCACACGTGGGTTTCTTTCTTTCTTGGAGCATTCTAAAGTGTTGATTTCAATAAAAATACAATTTATGAAAATACGACAACATTCAAAAGGAAACAAAATACTCAACTCAATGTATAATTGAAAATGTCGTCACTTGGCATAAATTTTAAATATTTCACCACACCAAAGTCCCATATTTGGAACTTTCATCACTTTTTTTTAAGCCAATGAACTTCCTGCTATTACTCGTATACTCACTCCCACAATTCACCTTTTATTGAAGCCACAAAAGCAATATCCTCTTTTCTCATGGTTTCACTTTTTATATACGAGGGTGACTTATTATAGTGAGTTTAACTCCAACTTCAGTGCTATGCTATTCCTCCTCCAATTAATCCACTTATCCACTCCTTGTCCCACCATCAACAAAACCTGTCACCATCACTGTACCTATATAGTTTAAATAAAATGCATTTTTCTATAACTTTATATATCCATTGAAACGTTAATCCAATAGAAGTCAGGTTAAGTGCAAGAGTTCAGAGCGATTTTATGCAGTTTGTGGTGCAAAAACAAACTCCCCACAACCGCCACCGATCAACGCTCTGCATTGGGAATACCACACCACACCGCACCACATACCATCATCATGTATACGAAGCGAAGTACGACTATGAAACCAAACTGAAACTCTCTATCGTGTTCCCAACTTGTCTGACATCTGAACCTATAGACTAAATTTGGCAGTAAGTGCAGCCACCGATAGCAAATTATGTCAGTTCCCGCGTGCATTGATTCAAAGTCCGGATAACATTGTTTTCCCCACTGGCTCCACTACTTTTATAGTTGTTATGGCTGCAATGAAATTGCATGCATATTGAATCTTAGCTAAATAAAAATCGCGATGAGAACCATCATTGATTGACCAAGGCGGAGGAGACTCATAAATCTGGCGCATTATTGCACAATTTGGAGCACGTTGAACGTTTTGAAATATCGAATTATCTGTGTGCATTATAATGGCGTGGGAATAACTATGAAGTCGCTGTAAGAAATGTTGCTAGTCTTTTGCAACTTGCAGCGCTGGCGTCGCTGTCGTTGTTGACAGCTGCTGGAAGATAATATGGTAGAGAGCGAATTTGCATACATGATGACGATTAAGGTTTTTTTTTTTGATTTTGAGTGAGTACAAAAGTTGCATTATTCAAGTGACAGAACGTTAATATACTAATATACATACATATGCATGACACCTGAAATCAAATGCACCATAGAAGTTTTCTATTGCCTGTTTGTATACAAAGAGGAATGAAGAAGTTTTATTGTAGGTAATTCAATTCACCTTGACCAAATGTCACAAAAGATGACAGCTCTATTTCATAGTTGTTCAACTATTATCTTTCTCTCTTTTTTGCTGTGAAATTATTTATGAAAGCACTGTTTTGTCTTTAAAAATGCACATTATTGTCTTGCAATACTTAACTTTGAGGTCATTGCGGGTGTTTTTCAATGCTTCCAAGGAAATGCATGTGTATAAAAATAGAAAAGAAAGACATAATAATTGAAAAGCATTCTATGGTTACATTCTTCCGGCTCAACTGTCATTGTTGTTTACATTTGATGTGTTCAAACTCTCAAGAAAAAATAATTCGCTTGGAAACACTAAAACTGCGTTAGCACGCATAAATGTCATTCCTCCCTTTTTATGCGAACGTCAAATTAAAGTTATGCTAGCCAGACAGTTCCTTTTGTGGTGTTAGTTGGGAGAAGAAAAAAGCAAACATAACAAAACAATGGATTTTCTTAAGTATTAAATGACATGTCGAGTCTGGTCTGCTAATTAAAACGAAGTTAACAAAATTCAATAAAAAAATAGATATGCAACTAAACCTTGTTTAAATGCGAATACAAGAGTCAATTTATAAGGAACTGAACTTATGTAAAGCTTTTGCTTTCGTTTGACCAATTTAATGAGAAACAAAGAGAAATTCAAGTGTCAAAAGACAATTCGGTTCATTCGTCTTAAAATAAAATTATATGCATGTAAATAAATCGAGTATGACATTAAAAAATATATGTATATGCTAAATCCATGCATCGTTAGCTCTGTGATGAGCAAAGACAAACTAACATGACATTTTAGCTGTCATAAAATGAAGTGGGTGCATTATTTCAACAAGTTCCGTATGCAAGGAAGCTTATTCGACTGAGTGTGCGCCTCAGCGCCGCCGCAGCCACAATGCCGTGTGCTGTCGCTTTTCGCCGCCATACAATTGCCTACATCATCATGATCATGAACTGTCATTTATATGATGCCCTCTTGCGCATAACATTAAGAAATACCTGATGCTTTGGATGTTCACACCATCATCAAATTTGCAGACCGAAATTCACTTTTATTTGAATTTGAATTTTGCAAAAATTATGCAACAATTGGAGATATATTCAGCCAAAGTATAGTTATAATGACTTCCGGTTTTTATGCGACTATCACTAGTATATAAGCAAAGGAAATGACAGAAGAAATTGTAGGTACTTATACTTGGTTGGTAATTTGCAGAAATTACATGAAATGATTCAATGTTAATGTTGATGGATGTGAAGTTCCAAAAGAATAGTTAGCAATAAATCAGTTCAGGGACTTTGAATGCATTTTAAAATGCAAATAAAAAATATATTCTTCAATATCCATGAGAACCGCAAAAAGAAGAAAATAGCATCATATATATTTTTTTAATACCCAATAACATAATGATAAGGGCTAAAATACGTGAAGTCAGCAGAACCATCTATAAAAGTTTTAACCGTAGTTCAACTCAAGCCAATGCCAAACCTAACGAAAATTATCAATAAAACAATCGAATACAAATGTCAAATGAAGTGTCTGGATTTATTATGTCTTTGTTATGGCTGTATCATAAACACGCTTCAGCTTCGGCTTCGTCTGCGTTACGGTGGGCCTGCTTTGAGGTTGCCTTGAATGACATTTCTAATATTTCATCCCTCCAAAGAGCAAATATTTTGTTTGTTGACATTTTTTTTTACAGCTGTTGAGCTGTCAGACAAAGCAAATGTTTGTCTGGAGTCACATTACGTTACATTCTGTTCTGTTCCTTACGATTGTCAAACGAAACGTGAGGTCGAAGCTCCCTTGTGATAGCATGCATTGAATTCCTATGGCTGAACTCGTAAACATCAGGTGAAGCCGGAGCTGAAGCGTGTTTGTGATTCAGCCATTAAGTTGAAATAAACTCCAGTTCTAAATTTTCAGTGTCGTTTCAATGGATCATAGTTAGTTGAAAATGTAAACAAAACTTAACGAAACTGAGTTCAACCAGCTATTATATGGTTAGTGACATTTGTACACATGAGGTTTTTGTATGTATTCCAAAGAATAAAATATGAACACCACCTTATGATTAAATCCGTTCTAATGTCAAACATTGAGTTATTGGTCCGGTTTTATAATGTGAACGCTTTATGAAGCTGTCAAATGAAATAAGTGAAAGATTTTCATGATTTTTTTTTAAATATCTTCCGGATTTTAACTGTAAATGATTCAATATTACGAATAGAAAATATTTTTAGCTGACGGCATTACAAAATCATGGTTATTCAATCCATTTAGGGGACCCACTAACTCTATTTGAAGTACATTTAATTGATTTAGTCTCATTTCATAAACTTATTCCACCATAAACTAAATGCAAATATAACCATAACAAGATCTTTTATACGTTTAGATACAAATAGATATATACTATACAGTTTCTATTTTCTAGGCAAAAGTCGAAAGTTTGCAATTTTCAAAATAAGAGGTTATGTTGCATCGCTATAAGCTGAACTCTGACTTTGTGAGAAAAGACAGTCATCTTGAAAGTTAATGCGCTTTTCATTTTCTTATGCGCTTATATAGGATGCACAACATTTCTTGATGTTGCTTTTCTAAGTTAATAATTGGTACACCGAAGAATGCTGGCTCACAAACTCTCGGGCGCAGTTTATATTCATACATAAATATATCTCTAAGTTGTTCGTTCGTTTTATGCTTAGATACAACGTACATAAAACATAGAAGTGGCCTTCTTTGACCGAGAGGTAAAATCTATTCATTTCTATCTAAAGATTAAAGTTAGATGATTACAATTCACGTGGTATGGTCAAGAGAGTCATAATTGCCGAACAACTCATAATTGCCAATAGAGGAGTACCTTACACACACACATACTTTATACTTTATTTAAGGAATACATATAAAGAAAAATAGTCATACAAATATGAAAGGAAGGTGAAGATGACGTTTAATTGGATTCTTTTATGGAAATATAAGATGAATTGCTTTTTTTTTTCTTTTTACTATTTTGCAAAAGAGAATCCTTCATCACACGCTGAAGACTGAAGAATGACCTTAACACTTTTAAATGAAGTTTCTTAAATAAATCTACTGATGATGGATATTGTGGGAAAGGAGTCGAGCCGTTGTTGAATGTAATCGCATTCTACAATCTATACAAAAATAGTTAATGGCAACCACGATCGCGACGATGAATAGGGTACATTTTGCAGATGGCATTTTTTTTCTACATTTTTAATCCATTTCCGCTTCATTTATGAACAATGCATCTATAGAAATGTATAATAAGTCGATTTGATTGAATGTTTATTTCTTCATTTAAGATGAATTAGCGCTTTTCTAGCTGCAAGTTTTGTCTATTTATCTTACATCTTCTATATGAGAAGACCGTATAATTTTCTTGTTCTTCATTATTTTATTCTGATGCACCAAATGTCAATTTGTCTCTGGAGCAGCCTTTTTTAATTTTGAAGTCTCAATTTTGAAAACAATGAATATTAGGTCCGTTCGCGTACTTTCTGCACTAAATTCGTAAAAAGAGATATTTTAAAGAGTGGGGATAAACTTGATTAAACTGAAACTTAAAATTGCAATCTTGTTGCTGTTCTTTAGGAATTTCAATTTTATAAGTGACAGCAAAAGGGAGCAATTTATTTAATTTATTTTAATTTCTATCAAATTTTACACTTTTCACAAATTAGCACAAAGACATTTCTTGGGCTAAAATTCCGTGAGTGCTGTCTTTTACGAAAAACTACAAAATTTTTGAGTATGCGAACAGGATTTGGTCAAATTTCGTATTTTTTTCGTAAAATTGGACTGTTTTAGGAGGGTGCGCGAACGGATCTTTTATATGAATATTATATTATGATGGAGGGTGCGCGAACGGATCTTTTATATGAATATTATATTATGATGTCTCCCGTTGGTCAATTTCTGCGAAGCTTAATCAAAATTTGTCTTTACTTCAATGCAAAAAAATTAAAATAATGTATTAATACATTTATTTAATGATATTGTACATATGTCAAACATATGAAAACCATTATGGTGATAGTGCACGCAGAGGTTAATACAAATCTATTAAGCTTTTCACACAAAAACCTAAAAATCTATGCATCGAAAACTCAAGTTTTCCCATACATAATTCGTAAGCCACAAGTTTTAGTAAGGAACTAGTTTTGTATGAAACATATCGAAAATTAGTAGCACTTCAGAGATTAACTAAACAAACAGACCTTTCGAAACATTCAGGTTCAATGTAATGGTTAAATCACAAACACCCTTCAGATTCGGCTTCACCTGACGTTTACGAGTTCAGCCATAGGAATTCAAAGCATGCTATCACAATGGAGCTCCGATCTCACGTTTCGTTTGACAATCGTAAGGAAAAGAACGTAATGTAACGTAATGTGACTTCAAACGGAAGCTATAGTTCAATTATCTGAACAGCCCATACAGCTCGTCGTTCCATCTTCTCCTCCACTCCCCTACGATGCATACGGGACCGTAGATCACACGAAGAACTTTTCTCTTGAACCGACCCAAGGTGCTTTCATCCGCATTTGTCATAGTCCATGCTTCTGCACCGTATACCAGGACGGTCTTATTTAACGAAACTTTGGTCACTCGAGAGAGGGCTTTACCACTCAATTGCTTTCTAAGCTCAAAAAACAGCGGTTAGCAAGAGTTATTCTGCGTTTAATCTCAGCGCTGGTGTTGTTTTCTGCGTTTACAGCGGAGCCTAGGTAGACGAAGTCCTTGAATACCTCAAAGTTACGTCTGTCGATGGTGACGTTTTGACCAAAACGTCGGTTTTGTATGTCCTTTGTTTTGCCCTCATTAACCGTTAAACCCATTTTTGCCGCCTCTGCCTCAATACTCACAAAAGCCCCATTGACATTAAGTTGAGTTCTTCAGATTATGTCAATGTCATCAGCATATGCTAGTAATTGGACAGACTTTTGAAAGATAGTGCCTCTAGTGTTGACTTGTGAGCTTCTCATGCCCTCTCTTTTTTCTTCTGAGAAGTCGGCGTTTCTCTTCTGCTCTTAGAGCTTATGAGCAGCTCTCGTCGTTTTATGCAGCTCCGCATTTGGCTGCCGACATTCCTCATTAAACCAGGGGTTCCTTTTTGGTGGCCGCTTGAAACCCAGCAAATCAGATGCGGCTTCTCTGATTACATCTTGGCAATGTTGCCACTTGGTTTCGATACATTGTGTTGTCGGCAGAGAACTTCGAGAGAGGTTACTTGTAACTCGATCGGAAAAGGATTTGGCGATCTCTGGCGATTGTAGCCTTTCGACGTTGTACCTTCTCCCAGCACCTCCTTGTTTTGCCTTGGGTCTGGAAACCTGAAGTGCTACTTTGGCTACAACGAGGTAGTGGTCCGAATCGATGTTAGCTCCTCGGAAAGTTCGTACATCCTTGATGCTGGAAGCGTGTCTGGTGTCGATCGCAATATGGTCAATCTGGTTTACGGTAGATTGATCTGGAGAACTCCAAGTTCCTTTGTGGATGTTGAAGTGTGGAAAACGCGTACTGGCTACACTGGTCATGAGGCGCTCACTGATGCACCTATAGCTCAAGACTTCTTGCCTAAGTCTGGCTCCAATGACAAAGCCGCATCTAAATAAGCTCTGTTGTTTTTCGTGGTAGCAGTCACCATAGTAAATATCGCAGTTTTTCATCTTTTTTTTTTTGTCCGGCCCATCGCATCGTATTTCCTGGAATGCAGTGATGTCTGCTTTATAGCAGTCTAGGGCCTCCGCTAATTCTTCGGCCAGTCGGTGTCACAAAAACTAAAATGCCAAACGAAAACGTGTAAATGTTCAATATGAACGATTTTCCGATAAACGAAAATGAGAATTTATTGTATGAATAAATGCACATGTTTTCAACAACCAAAAAATAAACTAATATTTAATGTAAGTACGTAAAAAGTAAGCAGTACCCGTGGAGTGTAATGGTTAGTGCGTCGTAGGACTATCACGCCAGAGGTCTTGGGTTCAATCGCTGCATGTGCCACCTAAAAGTTTTTTTCATGGGGGCTGCCTCTTGCGTGGCATTGATAAATAATTCTTGTAATTCTTGTTATGAAAAATGCTTTTTAGAACTAAGTACAAATTTTAGGTCCCCCACAGGAATGGTTGGGAGTTATAAGTCACTATGCTTCTTTTTGTATTGTTTCGCTACCTAATCTATTTATTTAAGTAAATAAGTATTTTGTACCTTATTTTAATTTTAATACGTAACAATACAAACTTAATTTTTGTCATTGCTGCATATTCGTCAATTCATGTGCATGTACGTACCACATGGCGTATGCGTGTTTTTTTTCTTCTAAAAGTGTAAAAAAACTAAAATTTATTGTCCGTAGAAAATCCGAAGCCGCTTTTTGTTTTCAACTAAAGCATAGTTAACCTTAATATTTCTTGTTGCATATGTACTTATGTTAGTTGCCTGTCTCCCAAAACCGCGGGAGTTTATATACATACATACATTTGTGTGTACATAACTATGGCTATGAATATATAACATACATATATATATTCAATTCCTTTCAATTTTTTTACAAAAACTAGGTATTAGGAACTTTGTAACTGGTTGCCTGTAAGACAGAGGCTTTAACACAAAGCACAATAGGCGCAGACAACAATACTTTTCTATTTTTCTTTATAAAATCTTAAAAAGAATTCCAAATCTCATTAACAATGCCTATGCACAAAAACCCTTTTGAAATTCGATATTTCTTACTAGAAAACCGTTACTTTGCGTTTGTCAAAGAGGGCCAGAAGTCAATTGTCAAAGAAGGTGATTGACACACGTTCAGCTAGTGTAACGTGTATGTAAGCCAATTTTGTGTACGTTGTATTGCTATTCTAGGTGGAAACATCTAACGCAATGCATTTTCACCACACCCTCTACAAAAATGCAACATCACCTTTATACCAGTATACGGTATGTAGCTCATTTTTTCCAATATTCTTCAGGTGTTTGAGGTGTTGCTTTGATGGCTTTTAGTGCAAGTGACTCTGCATATACCCGAAGTGGAAAATTCTTTCAATAAACTCTTATCTCACCTCTTCTGCTTTGATGGTGTTGTTAAGAGGAAGCAGTACGCGCGCCAAGAAACAGCAAAGGGTAGGGAATGTATGGCTAAAGAAAAACACAACAAAACTCAAAATAAAAACAAAAACTGACTCGAATAGCCAATCTTTTCTCTTAAAATCATATGGCTTTGGGTTTTGTTGCTTCTCTTTGGCGTTTTATGCACAAACCACACCACACCACAGAGTACTCCACCATCAGCAAACGGCTCGGGCTCCACAAATTTCAAGCACTTTATTTTATCTACTCATTCCTCGTTTCTACCATGCCTCGCTATTCACACTCGAATTTCACTGTAGGTGTAGAAAAGAAACTTAAGTCGGCTTTTTGTAGGTTCCCCTAGGTTGATAGTCCCCACAGTTACAAGAATACCAACAGTCTGACAGTTGACGTGCGTTTGGGTACATCGGTCTTTCATGGTACTGCAGTTTAGTTCCGTTCAGTTTAGTTAAATTTTGCTCTGTGTGTTTTTTTTTAATGTGAATCTGCATTTATCATCTTGGTAAAGATTTTTCTTGTTGGAACAGAAACCAAGACGCAAGCATAGTTATCCGCGGCGCCGTGCTTTTGTGACCATCATCATCATCAGAAGATGCCTTCTTCTTCTTGAGATGTTATACCTGCTGAGAGCAAATAAGAACTACGTTTAGACCACGACACGGTCTATCTTCTATTTCTTGTTATTCTTTACACAGTTTTTTGTTGTTGTTGTTGTTTTTGTATTTATAAATCTCGTTGGAGGCAATTTTAGTGCATTGACTTTTTAAAAATTGTTCATTCCCTGGATGAGTGGACAGTCACTAAAGAATTTGCATTTCTTTTCTTCATACAATATCCTCAATTTTTATGCAAATTCCTAAGAAAAAAATTCACGGAATTATTTAAATTTGAAAAAAATGTGAGCATTATAACGGTTATTTTGTTCTCTAAAGTGTCAAGTTATTTGTGTTTTTGAACGAATAGTGTTTAAAAAATAATTTATTTAAATAAAAACGCAAACGAAAACAAAATAAAAAAAACATGAATACAACAAAAGATATGGATTTAGATGCCACTGATGGCAAACCTTTGACATGTTTGTATTATTTACGCGATAAAATAGTCCAAGAAAATAATCACATAAATAAAAGCATTCGCGATTCTGAAGGTCGACCTCGCCATCATCATGAAACGGCGAATGGCATCATTAAAGATGAACATTCATCACTAACTTCCAATCGTAGCATATGGGACTCAAATAGTTTTATTAAAAATACGTCGGCATCATTGATGATGTCAAATAATAATAAAAGTGTCAATAACAATTCAACATCAGCAACACCGAATATTTTATCTAAATTGAACAGTTTAGATTGTTGGGATTACACAATCGAACTAGAATGTCTTCAAGGTCCAGAAGGTTTGTTTGTTTTTTTGATTTTATTTTAGTTTTACTGTTTGTATTTTGGGTATAAGAATACGAACCTTTGAGGTAATGTTGGTTGTTTTGTTTCGGAAAACTTTGAATTTACAGTGACAGGCTCTTTGAAGTTATTTTGACGCAATGTTTTTCTTCACTTTTTATATTCATATTCTTACGTACAGTCATGGCTTACAGGTAGTTTTGTTGTTCTTATTGATACCTTATCTCTTTTTTTTCAAAAGTTGTGTGCATTGTGTTTTTAATTAAATTTACTTACCAATGACGATAACCTATTTCCGTTGTTTCCATTTTTTAAAACAAATAAGAGTGTTTTATCATAGAATTTGTGTCATGCATATACATTTGTAAATGAGCGCCTAGTGTCAATAAGTTTTTTTTATTATTGACTATAGATTTTGAAAAGTTTGAAGAAAAACAAAAGTTGAAACAAATTTTTATATGTTGATATTTTTTATTAGCTGGTTAACCTTCAGATTTGATGCAACATTTTCAATGATTTCATACTTTTGATAATGTTATCATTCAAAAGCTATACAGATTTTTGTTAGTCAATTTTTTTTAAACTTCACAATCGCAAGCGTCAAGCGTGGATAAGTTTATAATTTATAGCTTTTATTATCGCAAGTTTACTGTACCATAATTATTTATTTTAAAATTTGTCTACATTTTTAATTTCTTTGTTGAGCATAATTGGAAAAAAATATAGAAGGTGTAAGTAGTATCGCCTTAGTTAAGTTAAATATTTTGATTTTTCTATTCATATTGTAGTCGCAAGAATTTAAGTATAAGAAATTTTAAATTTGTATTGTATTTACTATATTCTAAGAATAAAATAACATTTTTTTCAACTGAAAGTTATTGATAATGGATTAATTTGACAGTTATTGAAAATTTATTTGAAGAAATGGGTTCGTTCAACCACAATTTAAATGTGAATGTCAAATTTGAAAAGACACTTTAGACCAAATACACATACAGTGCAGTTGACATGATTGGAATTTTCAAAAATAAGGAAAAAACGTTTTAATTTAATTCAAACTAATTTTGAAATGTTCTTTAACTAAATTGAATTTTGTACCTACCAAATAAAAATTATGTCTTTACCATATTTTAAACATGATTATTTGATTTGAAGTCTCCTAAATTAGTTTTAACATATACAAATCAGCATTTAAAACTCTGAATAAAATTATAGATGGTGGTGTTTTTCTTAAAATCCGTTTCAAATTAATTAAAACACTTCAGACAATCTGGCGACGTGTGAATTCAAAGAAAAATATTGCATATGACAGCTGAAGTAAAAGTCTTTCAACTGAGTTAGTTTTGTTTTATTTCTTTTGACAGCTAAGTTGAAAAGTGAACTGAAATGTGAATGTATGGACTATTTTGACCGACACTGTACTAGCATATACGCACACATTTCTTCAGGAGTTATTACGAAAGCAACAAATCATAACTTATTTATATGTTTATTTTTAAAATAAGTCAGCGTTACAAGAATTATTTGGTAAATCTTTGTTGTTGTTTTGTTTACTTGACAATGTGTTAAACATCCATATATTGAGATAACAAGTTGTATTTAAATCTAAAAACAAAACGTAACTATTCTATGTTAACTATCAAACTGTCAAACTCAAATAACCAACTGACAATTAGCTAAAACAATAAAATATTCTTGTTCCCACCTATCAATGTAATATAACTTTACATTTATTTGTATCCTTTTCGAATTAATATTCTCATTTTTCTGACATTAAAAGTGTGACATTTGTATGAGAAATTTTGTTTATATTTTTCAGATACGGAAATCTCTGAGATCTTTAAAGTATAAACTGACCAAATATCAGAACACATTGAACAAATCAGGGAATAGAAATTTTATTTAATTTAACAAAATAAAAAAAAAATTAATTCACGTGGGAAAATGTCAAAAATTATTTATATTTGAACAAACGATCGTTGTTTGTTAAGGATAGCGTTGCTAAATATCAAAAGTATAATAACGTCAAAGTGAAGAGGTTGCGTGCGCACTACATTTCCCACATAATGACGTTTTCTTTATTTTTGACGTTGTACTTAACATTTGTGTCATTCATTTCATTTGAACGTTATTTCTTTTATCTCTATTTTAAACTTAATTGTTTAATAATCC
This sequence comes from Eupeodes corollae, assembly GCF_945859685.1. Classification (NCBI taxonomy): domain Eukaryota; kingdom Metazoa; phylum Arthropoda; class Insecta; order Diptera; family Syrphidae; genus Eupeodes; species Eupeodes corollae. The sequence goes on along the minus strand of NC_079148.1, from coordinate 23,374,976 downwards.
GTCTACTTCAGTGAATTAGTTGATTGCCATCAATTAACTTAAATTTTGTTGCACAGTCATAAAAATGTTACACTTATAACTCACAGATAAGATATAATTCATTAAGGGCCCTTTATTTTAAATTATGTATGTTTCAATGCAAATAAAAGAGTAGTCAGATATGTTGCATCGTGAGGATGCAAGAAGATATTTTAAATGTAGAAGATTTTTCAATTTTTCAAACTTTTTAAGAAATAAAATGCTAATGTAACACCCAGAAGCATAAGCTGAATTTTGAATTTAATTCATAATTTTGAATTTAAATAACAAAGTCTATCGCTTAATGTATTTGAAAAATTACATGTGATTATATTTATTTTTATTTGCATATAAATATTTCCAAAAATATAATTATTCATTTATGTTTCTTTCTCTACTTCACAAAAATGAAACTAATATTTGTACGCAATATGCTAACGAAACATAAACCAATAAATTATTATCAATGGTTTTCGTTTTCTTCTTTGACGAAAAAGTTATGATGAATTGTTTTTAAAGATAAATAAATCAAAAGATATAGTATACACATTTATGTTAGTTTATGAACTCAAATGAATCTACCTGTAAACATAGCCTTAAAAACGAAACGAAATGAAAAAAATAAACATCAAGATACATATAATTTAATACCTTTCGGCAAAAAGTTGTCAAAAGTCACACTCTTAAATCTAAAAGAAAGTGAAAGCAAAATGCATTTTATGGACTTTCATAACTCATGGTAATTAAATTCGTCAATAAATCAATTCTTTTTATGCTTATGTATAGATTCAGTAAACCCTCACTTTATTTTAGTGCCTTATTTTTATGTGCTTAAATAAGTGTTATTTAAAGATGACTTTTGACGTCTACGAAATTAGTAAAGAAATAATTTAAGATTAAGATTGGTATAGAGGGACCATACAATTATTTGATTTTAACTAAGGTGCTCTCGAGATCCTTATATGTATGTATGTTTCATTTTTAATAGCCAACTAATTTTGACATTTTATCACTTCTGAAGTTGTCTTCTTTTCACATTTGACAAATAGAAAATATGCCATTACCAAAATTGTCTTTTCTTTTCGAAACAGTGACGGTCATTTAGCTAATATCGTTTTCCAATGTTAATTTAATATTTTCCATTGTTTACTAAGTCGAACTTGAAAGTGAAATTTTAAACTTAAGTGGAGTTGAGATCCTTATGTTAAAAAACACATTACACGAAATATAATACTTCCTAATAAGAGGTTTCATTTTTAATAGCCAACTAATTTTGACATCTGTAACTTTTGAAACTGTCATCTTTTCACATTTGACGCATAAAAAATACACCGTTGTTAAAATTATCCTGAAAATTTCTTAAAGTTGATGCAAACTTGAATTTTAAAGTTTAATATTAATAGTCTAATCTATATGCATATTCCAAAGTGTGTCCAACTAAAGACGGTTGTTTTACTTTAAAACCTTATTTATAAACATTTTTATGAATTTTCTAAATAAATCGCTGTAATTAATACCCAAACTTATTAAAAAACAGTAAAAAGTTCTCTCAATACCATCAATTTTGACACATGTAAACTCTCCAACATTTTTGTTACGTAATTCTGTCAAAAATAAATTAGACTAAAGACTTTTTTTTAAAAGACAGATAACATGAATGGCACATAATGTTAAACTATTTAGTGTACAGATTGTAACTACCCCTTAACATTGTATAAGTAAATAAATTAGGGGGCGCTACAATCCGTTGAGAACTAGGGTCTAATGTTTGCAACTCTCAACCATTCCTGTGTGCGAGTAATGTTGCCAGGAATAAAGGAGACCTACAGGTTCAAGCCGAATCCGAACGGATAAATTGAGAAGCCCTTAACAATAGGGTTGCGGCAGTATTATTAACGTCAGATTCCGATTGTGTTTGTTTTTGGCTAAAATTGTTTTGAGCAGAAAATTTATAAATATTGCCGTGTTCGTGCAGCGCAGTACTTTTTATTGACTTTTGCTGCTAAAAGATCCCGTTTTAAGCAAGTTATCAGTGGAAAATGAATGAATCTTATTTAAAGTTGATATTGAATTTTCATTTTTATACAATGCAGTACGCTAGATACTCGGTTTCGTTTTTTTTCCGCATGATGGCGACAAAAACAAACAATAAACAATTTTTTTTTGAAAAATTGAAAAGCGCAGCAAATGTGGCCTATAATAAGATATGATATATTTTGTCAATAAAAATGAAAACACACGGAAAGTGCCTTAAACGAACCAACACATTCCATCTTCGATAAATAAAAAAACTAAAAAATATCAAATACAAAATCAAAAACTGCACAATACTGCAAAACATGAAATGAAATATTGTTTCGCTCTGTCTCTCATGGAAACAAGCATCATGCATGAAATTCACATGCTAAATTGGCGAATATCGCGCAAAATGTGGCAGGCATGCGGCTAGGCGCTACATAAGGTGGAATAAGATTGGTTTTTGTTGTTGTATTTTTTCATTTTTGGTCCGGTTTTCTCTCTATTGTTGTTGTTTTTTTTGTATTGTGTCTGCATTGTGGGTTGGTGCTACTAGTTACAATTGGAGACTGCAGAACTTGCAATCTGCATAGGTACAATATACCATACATAATGTTTTATATGATTTGTTGTTTTACTTTTACTTGTTTTGCATACCTGGCTATTTTATGGTATTTCTGTTTTTTTATTATTTTTTTTTTGTTTGATTTTGGTGCAATTAAAAAACTATTTCAAACACAGACAACAAGTTGGCGTTGATAGAAAAATTCTGATAAAATTAACATTTATTGGTCCTATACGTGCATATTCCCGTGTGAAAAAATGTTAAATCAAAAATCTCACTTTCCGTGCCTGGCTGCATTGCATATTTTGCATGTGCAGCAATAGAACTTTCATTTCTGACCTTCAGGGTTGTGGAGTGGATACATCCATTTATATTTCTATATAGTAGTTTAGGTTGGTTACCTACTCGTTTATGCCTACTAAAATCGATAAAACAGGCAAATTCTACAGAAAGGAATTATTCGGTGTATATCACGATCACGAATGATGAAACATATCTAACATACACATGATATACATTATGTGCATTTATAACGGATGTTTTTTTAACAGGTATAGAAATTAAGGTTGGCAGCACTGTTTTACTTAACGGCCATTTTGTGAGCTGTCAAGCTATTTTTTGTTTGTTTTAGTTTGGCATTTCAAGAACTGAAACCATAAGATCACGAGATTGATGCTAATCTTAATTTTTATAAGCGAAATTTGTCACGCAGTGAAGCTCTCTTTTGGTTGAATGAATACGTCGATAAACAAAACTGCAGTTCTTAGAGTTCTCAAGTGTATATTGATACATCCTCAAAAACGAACTGTTTACTTACTTACTTACTTAAAATGACGCTACAGTCCTGTGCAAAACTAGGACCCCACCCAACAAACTTCTCCATCTAGCTCGGTCCCTAGCTAGATGTCTCCAGTTTCACGCTCAAAGTTGGGTGAGGTCACTTTCCACTTGTGCGCGCCACCTGATCCGCGGTGTTCCTCTTCTGCACTGTCCTGTGGGTGTGGATTCGAAGACTTTCCGGGCCGGAGCATTGGTTTCCGTGCGCTCTACGTAACCCAGCCATCTTAGTCGTTCTGGCTGAGTCTACGTCGCTGTACAGCATGTACAGCTCGTCGTTCCATCTTCTCCTCCACTCCCCTTCGATGCATACAGGACCGTAGATCAAACGAAGAACTTTTCTCTCGAAGTGACCCAAGGTGCTTTCATCCGCTTTTGTAATAGTCCAAGCTTCTGCACCGTATAGCAGGACGGGGATGATAAGGGTCTTATAAAGCAACACTTTGGTCCCTCGAGAGAGGACTTTACCACTCAATTGCTTTCTTAGTCCAAATAAACAGCGGTTAGCAAGAGTTATTCTTCGTTTGATCTCAGCGCTGGTGTTGTTTTCTGCGTTTACGGCGGAGCCTAGGTAGACTAAGTCCTTGACAACCTCAAAGTTGCGTCTGTCAAAGGTGACGTTTTGACCAAGACGTCGGTGTTGTATGTCCTTTCTTGACAACAGCTTGTACTTTGTTTTGCCCTCATTAACCGTTAAACCCATTTCTGCCGCCTCTACCTCAATACTCACAAAAGCCCCATTGACATCACGCTGAGCTCTTCCGATTATGCCAATGTCATCAGCATATGCTAGTAATTGGACAGCTTTTTGAAAGATAGTGCCTCTAGTGTTGACGTTTGAGCTCTGCACTATTCTTTTAAGCACGGTTTTAAAAAAATCACATGACAGCGCATCACCTTGTCTGCAACCTTTTTTGACATCGAAAGGTTCTGTTAATTTGTTTCCAACCTTTATGGAGCAGCGTGAATGGTCATCCTGCACAAACGGACGAGTTGGCTCTATACAGATCGTCCCTGTAGATGCTGTCATATGCGGCCTTGAAATTGATGAATTGATGAAAAGATGGTGGGTGTCGATTTTGTTCTTGGGTTTTTCCAGGCTCTGCCGTAATGTGAATATTTGATCAACTGTGGACTTTCCTGGTCTAAAACCACACTGATAAGGACCTATCAGGTTGTTGACGATGGGCTTTAGACGTAGACCATATCTCGCAGATAAGTTGGTGAATGCTCCTAACCAACTTACGAGTATCTCCAGCTGCTTTAAAGAGCTCGGCATTCAAGCCATCCGCTCCAGCGGCCTTATTAGACTTCGGCTTAGATATGGCAATCTTTACTTCGTCTAAATCGGGAGGACGGGGTTATTGGTTTTCCTCGTCTATGTTGAATGTATAATCCTGCCTGACAGCGGAATTCGGTTCGTCGTCACCGTTGTACATTCTGCAGAAGTGGTCCTTCCATATCTTCAGCATTGACTGCATGTTTCCACTTTCGTCTTTACAGCCTTCGGTTCTAGGTTTATGTACCTGTGAATTTCGTTTCACCTGTTTATAAAACTTTCGAACTTCATTCCTGCTTTTAAAGCTCTCAACATCTTCGACTTCACGCTTCTTATGCCCTCTCTTTTTCCTTCTGAGAAGTCGGCGTTCCTCTCGCCTCTTCTGCTCATAGACCTCATGAGCAGCTCTCGTCCTTTTATGCAGCGCCACTTTGCGTGCCTGTTGTTTGGCTGCATTTGCCTGCCGACATTCCTCATCAAACCAGGGGTTCCTTGTTGGTGGCTGCTTGAAACCCAGCATCTTGGTAATGTTGCCACTGGTTTTCGATGCATTGTGTTGGCGGCAGAGAACTTCGAGAGAGGTTACTTGTAACTCGGTAGAAAAAGGATTTGGCTATCTCTGGCGATTGTAGCCGTTCGACGTTGTACCTTCTCTCAGTACCTCCCTGTTTTGGCTTGGGTCTGGAAAGTGGTCCGAGTCGATGTTAGCTCCTCGGAAAGTTTCGGACGGTTGACGGTAGATTGATCTGGAGACGTCCAAGTTCCTGCCTACCATGACGTTTCGCCCCCAGCAAAATCTATGAGCCTGAATCCATTGTCGGAAGTGTTGTCGTGCGGGCTGTTTTTCCCGATTATTCCACCAAATATGTCTTCCCTTCCTAGCTTGGCATTAAAATCGCCCAGGACAATTTTAATATCGTAGCTAGGACACTGCTCTAAGAGCTCGAAGAACATAACTTTGGTGTTGTCGCGCATATAAGGCTAATGTTGCCGAATTTAGCCTTGATGCGTATGGGCCTGAGGCGCTCATTGATGCAGCTATACCTCAAGACTTCTTGCCTAAGTGTGGCTCCAATGACAAAGTTTTCGTGTTAGCAGTCACCATTGTGTCCTCTTGAATGCACATGTCTACTTCACTCTTTGGTGTGTTTATTTGGTTGATGGAATAATTGATCCATAATTCTTAAAAAAAGATGCTGACCAGAAAGTTACAGTTAATAGTGACCGCTATACAATAATAAATTGTTCTTCCATTCCATGGTTTCAAAAAGATGGCGCAACATGACATGCAGCTCGTGCCAAAATTGATATATTCAAGAAACCTTTGGTAACTTTGTAAAATGGCCTCCAATTCCAATGCGATTTAAAGCCACTTAATTATTTTATGTGAAGTCGCTTTTCTACGCTAATAAGCCCAAAACAATTAAAAACTCAACAAGAGAAATGAGAAGTAAATTGGACCTCCAGCTATGGCGGTCATATTGTAGAAATTATAATGCAAGGTGTTTATCATTTAAATAAAGTACATTTCAAGTCAATTAAGAATCATCAATCTTAATTAATCCATTTCAAAGTTCTAAAAAAACACCCTTTATAGCAAAAAAGATTGGGTTTAATAAAAGACTTGCATATATTGCTGCATCAGTAAATTTAAATATAAATTAAATTAATTCATTGAATGAATTCAAATCCCTTTTGATTCCCATCAGTGGGATGTAGACTACCCCCAAGTGCTTATGAACATACTCGTATAAACATTTTTATTAATATGAGCATGAATTGTATGCATTTATTGATGAACTTCCGCACAGACTTGAATGGATGGAGTACATAGCTTTTACGGAAGTGAATCTCAAAAATGAATATTGTCGCAAACAATGAAGTCAGCTTTGATATTTTTTGTATATAATTAGAGAATTTCCTAATGTAATGTTACATGTAAACATGTAAGGGTTATATGTTTATAGTCAAAAATAGGTGTTAATGAATGTAAACGTAATAGATCTGACCTGCTTTATTAAATCATGGTTTCGATATCGTAAACAACTTTAATCACCCTAACATTAACACACTAGCCATGGACTTCAAGTCGATACCAATGCTCATACAAAACATGGCGGAACAATTTTAATTAATTTTCAAACGCCATCTGTTGTTTCTTTGCTTTAAAACCTGATTTTGTCAAAGAATGTAATGACATCAGATATTATGAAGTTTGACAAAACAAACAAAATACAAAAATTAATATTTGAAGTTTCTCCATATTTTCGTTGAACCAATAGAGCGTTAAGGCATAGATGACACCAACGTGAAGTTGGCTATATGTGAAAAGAGTCCAATATTTGTATAGAACATAGCATGATAATCATATTTACATGCACAAACATACATACATATATTTAATATATACTTTTATATACATTTATCCAAATTTTCTTATTAAATCATTTATTTTTTCTTCTAATTTCAGGTAAGCTAATTTTATTGTAAATGTCAATCGTGAGTATAAAAACAACATCATCATGTTTGACAGCATTTTTAAAACCTTAAAGAATACAAAATTTGTAAAATAAACATGATAAAATGAGAATCTAGTATTGTAGCTGTCAAATCTAGTTAATCAATTTACTCAAGTTAAGAGCTCAAGAGTTCAAGAGCTGCCAAGATATCTGCTTTGACAGGTCGTATCTTTAGAAGCAAAGTTACTGTAGTCAAAATTTAATGTTATTTCTTCAATTCAACTCAGAGGAGGGCCATGAGCAAAGCCTGAGGACGTCGAATACACTCTGAGCAGGGTTTGATCAGGGTGTTCCGATTTATTTAAGAACTGAACTGTCAATACTTTTAGAATTTGCTTTCTGTCTCTTTTAAACCACACGAAACAAACGTCAATTTAGCCATACACAGCTTTTTACTCCATTAGCTCGGTCATTTTATTTAAAGCTCATAGAGTGCGGCTCGATCTTTTTTTGTTATTCAGTTGTCTGCTTTGAGCTCAAAAAGAAAAACGTCTAGCAAGCCTGCTAAGAAAGTTGCTAACAAAATAATTGTTTTAGAATAATACCTTAGAGATTTTCATAAAACATTCAATTTTATAACAAAAAAAAAACGATTTTAAAATGAAAAAGAAAATTGACTTATGCGTCACTTTGGTTTGTCTTGTCAAAACTAGTTAAAATATGCAAGATAATTGATCTTTTCCCTAAATCAATTTTGAAAGATCGGCATTTTTTTCGTAAATTATGCTTCTTATTGCTTATAGCACCACAATGACAGCACTAGCTTGACAGGATATCAAGTCCATTCCTTTAATCTGAACTGAGTCTTAGTCCCATTCCCAAGTTCTGTCAATTTGAATTTTGTACGTAAGATTTTGACTGGACGTTGGATTTAGTAGTTGAGATAATCATATAAAGAAACATACCTTCAACTCCATTCTTCCATTCTGGAGTTGAAAAACCAAATCAATTTTCGGTTCAATTTACTATGATCGAAGATGCATAAAAACATCTACTGTTTGCCAATTTGCGAATCAATTTTGATTGTTTGTTATCTTCGAAGAGCACTTTCAATAACAAGTGTTAGCCTTGTTTATAATTAACGCAATTAAAAATTGAGAACAACATTTGTTGCTATATTCTGCTCTTACGATGATCTCATCAAAATGCATTTTGTTTTCTTGCATGCAACAGCATATCAGCTGCAAATTTTGCACATTAGTTCTTCGGCCGGTTCTTGAAAAGAGCTCAATGTAACGCATCAAATGCAAACAAAAAATTGAAACCTGTTCCTTCCTCCCAAGTTATTATAATATCCGTGCGCGTAATGTTTTATAGCAAAAGGAGTCGACTCTGCATCAACCAGTTCCTCGTTGGATTTTATTTTTCTTCGTAAAACTACCACACCACAAGCATCCAACGAGTCCATCCTGCGTGCACGTCGCGTCGATAGCGTCAGTCGTTTTCTTCATAAAAGTTTCTACGTATGTAACTCCTATTCAGCTGTTTTGATGACTCTCCGGCTTCGACTCCGTCGTCGTCGACTTTGGTCTTCGGTCGTCTACGTGCAAATTTATTTGTTTTTTGATGCAGCTGCAGGTGTTGTTCTCATAAATTGCTGTTGGTTGGGCTATCCGCCGTTTGTATAGATAAACATTTTTAAAGTTTTCCTTCAGCAAAAAAGGCCAAATATGGAATATGTCAACACAGCAACTTAACTTTTAAAGTCGATTGTCGTTTATGTTGCTGAACATAATTACACTTCGCCTAATGCTGCTTATACCAGAAGGCTTAATGCGCAGGCTTTTTGCTATAAAACTGTTGTAGGATTTATGTAATTTCCAGCAGTAGCTAATAGCAGAATTCCTGGGGAACCTGTCTTGTTTGTTGTAAGTGAATGCGTCAAATGGATATTTGTTGCGCTTCTGATAAAAAATAAAAACAAGCAACTTCTTCGGTATTATTATTATGGTAGCCAAAATATAATTCCAGACATACTATAACATCGTCGAATTTTAAAAGTGGCAGAATTATTAATTGAGATCACGGGGTGCAAGTAGCGTAGTGTATACATAGCTTAAAATGAATTATATTCAGGTTCGTTTACAAGCAACGTCTCACGAAATTAATCGTTCAAAAAGAGGCTGCTGGCACAAATGCATTGAAAATGCTACATAACATTTTGGCCTATAGAAAAAATCATCGTGGTTAATAATAGCAATAATTAAACTAATAGTATTTTGTAACATTTCTTGTATGACTTGAAAGTGCAAACTAGTAATGAACGATCATGAATTGCGTTAAAAAATTAATAATTGTTGTTTGGCATTTTGGAACATGGGGCTAATCAATCTGACATTTGTTCAGTTAATTATGATGTGTGTATAGTTAGCGACCTAGGAGGTTCTTACACTTGCGGATTATATATTCTAATATGGGGTGTTTTTTAGAGGTAGAGGTTAGAGGCCCGTTTAGTAACGTAAAAATAAACGGTTACCAAACGTTTCCTTCAATAAATTAATTGTGGTACGAACTGTGTTACAGTCTTTTTTGAACCACAACTCCTGCATATCTTGGTTGTTAAATTGATAAACAAAAAGTCAGTAATCGTAGCTCTGCAGCTGTCACCATTGACAGCAAAGTTCAAGCATGGTTTTTAAATAAGCACGGATCGATCATTCAACCAACTCATAAAGCACCTCAAGTATTTGAATATACACTTAAGACCTCACTCCAATTACAACAACTTTGTTAATTGACGTATCCATTTAACCAAAAGTGAGTTCCTTCGCTGCACAAAATTTGTGTTTGAAATCAATTTTTCGCCAATTCCCCGAATATACGTCGTGGCTAGGTGGCTTTAATTCTTAAAACGCAAAAACAAACTAAAAATAAATCACATGATAAGTAGATACGATTGGTACTTCTACGTGTGTCCCTAAATATTAAATTATATATAAAATGGTAGAGGTTTAAATGCAACAAAATATATTTTGCGAACTGTCAAATATAAATTTACAATAATGGGACGCGTTCTAAAAACCTACCTTTTTATGATATTTACATAAGATAATTCGCAGCTTCTGCTACAGGTATACTTTGTGAATGAAATTTCCAAACAAAAATAAGTTAAATAAGTTTTGTTGTCTTTTAATTTATTTATAAGCACTTCTAATCATAAGTCATTCTCTAACCTCATTTTATACTTGTCATTTTGTCAAAAGATAATATTGCGGATATTAATTTTCTTTTAAGTCATGTTAATTCCAATTTATGTATTTTTTAAATATGTTAGGTTGCGTTAATTTGTTTGTTTGTTTTTATTAAACAAGATAAATCATAAAATGTTGGATTCCTTATCACTTTTTAATGGCTACTTGCATTTTTGTATAAACGCTAAGATAGTACGCATACGAAACGTATGTATGTATGAGTCGATCTTTCCTAGAAAGTTTATAGCCAATTATAGTTTTTTTTTTAATATTCATAAAGATTTATACTAAAGTTAATATTTAAGTAAACATAAAACAAACTATAATTTATATAAACGGAAATCTCTTTTATTATACTGCTTAACCAATATTTCCCATGAAATTCATCAGACGACGCGATGATGACTATAAGAAGGTTTATGTGTCTAAGGTACACAAAATCTTGTTTTTATATGGAAATTTATATTTTAATCATATTTGCATAACATAACAACATTTAAATGCATATGGTGTAGGTTAGGTATAGTTTAAAAATTACAAATAACACATAAAATAGAAAGATTATAAAGTATGTAAAAGAATGTTTTATTTCCGGTTTAAAGTTTATTTTCTGCGAATAAGCCGTTTAGCTTTTTTATTTGAACAATGATTTTTTCATGTTTCGTACCATGAAATATGGTTAAGGTGTGTACACAATCACACATCTTGATAAAAATTGTTTATATTTTCTTATTAACCCTCAAAATATCATATTTCAGTTGAACTTCCTTTTTTGACATTTGACCGACTGTCCAAAGTACTGTCAAAAAGCTGGTATTAAGATTACCAAAACAAATTTGAATGTTCCCATTTTATTTGTATCTTCTACTTAAAACAATAATTCTCAACAAAAATAAATTAACATTGTTACAGAATTATAATTTTAGTGGGTTCATTATTGTGTTTGGCTTTCGGCTTACGCCAATAAAAAGAACACATGAAATTAGTAGTTGTTCCATTTGTCAGCGAACATACTCGTTTCAGATTTCCATACATTCCAACTGTCATCACAAAATGTTAGTTCTTTTTTTCTCGTAACTTTGTAATATAAGTTGGCGTACAGTAGCTGAAGTACCTTCACCCCTTCAATATGTCATGTTGACGTACATATGGACATATATTTTACAATAATGTCAACGATCAATTGACTTTATTAGAGTTTGTTTACATTATTTTATTTCGATTGGTGCACATTGATGTCTCATCACTTTATCAGCATTTGGGAAATTGTTCAATAAATAGAAATTTGACGAAACTTAGTTACAAATGTTTGCTTATATAAAACAAAGGAAAAGGTGTTTCGTTTTCTTCTTAAATGTTATATCATTCTCAAAACTTGATTTTTATTACAAAACGTTATAGATTCCTATCTAATATGTACAATATTAGTTGACAATTGATAGCGTAACTGCCTGTCAAATTAATGCATAAATGTAAATTAAACGTCAAATTAAAGTGCGTTATCTTTCACATTTTTTCCGTCACATAATGTTACACAAATATGCAACAAAATGATCAAGAAAAGAAAAAAAAAACAAAAAGACGATCCCATCCAAGTGCAGCATCCACTTAAAGAACTCGTTTCATGATTTAGTCGAGGAATTTCCAAATGGAAAGTTAAACCAAACACGGAAAAAAGTCAAACGTACATAAATTCATTATTATTCATTCACTTTTTGTTTTAATTTATTTTCTTGATCTTCTCATTTTATTCACTGCGACAAGAGATGAAAATAAAAAACTTAAACTTAAAAATTAAAATAAATAGGTTTGAGTTTAGGTACATTTAAAAGAAACAAACACTTTCTCACAATTTATATGCCAAAGAAAATTTTATCCTAAAAGTAATTTATAAATATCTTGATCTTCCTTTTTTTTATTCCTCTTTTTTGCAATGACTTTTTCAACTGTCATCGGATCGTTTGATCTGAAACTGGCCTTTCGCCTGTGTTTCTTTACGTTGCGCTTTACGTTGCGACGTAACTTTCGGTACATTCTGCGCAAATATTTGTTGAGAGCCTTCTTCTTGTAGCGCTCTTCGCTTTCATTATTGGCCGCATTGGCAGCGGCGTCGGTGATGATAGAAAGCATTTGTTTGTCTGTTAAACCCAGCCCAACATGTGGGGCGTCTTTTTCTACTAAAGCCACTATATAGACTTTATCTTTAGCATGCGGCTTGTCACTGGTGGTGTCTTTGACAACAACGACATCGCCTTTGGGTTTATTAATGGCGCTCCTGGATCGCATGGTATTACGGATACCGGTACCGGGCAAACGGACTTTTCTCAACATATTCCCAATATCCTCTGCAGTAAAGTATGTGTAGGTTTCTGTGTACATGCGTTGGGCTCGTTTTCTGCTATCTTTGTCCCCTCTGCCAACAACGCCAAGGAGTGGGTTCTCGTTTTTGGTAAGTGATGGTAACTTGTCTGCATCTTCACTGTTGTACCTTGGTTGCCCTTTCACAACCTGTTCGTTTTCTTCTGCATCTGCATTATCTGTTCCTCTCGAGATTGGTTGCAATAACTGTTCTCGCTGGGACTGTTGCGATTTTGTATCAAAGAAAATTTCTTCAACTCTAGCTGTAGATTCTTCAACCAATACTGGATTGCACTTAACAGCTACTACTGCGACAACGACAAGAACCAAACCAACTTCGATAAGTTTCATCGTTGATATCGAAATGCGAATTGACTAACCGATTGGCAATATTCGCTAAACTTATATACCAACCTACCTTTGCATCTTTTTGCGGGAGAATGTTAATCGCTTTTGACATGGTCATCATACCATCATTCAGAATAAAGAAAGTATATACCTTAGGTAGGTAATAAAAGAAGATACACATAGTTACATTTCACTTTTTGGCTTTATATTGGAATTATGTTCCAATATATGAGAGTTTCACTTGGCTTGACTTGACTTGGATCATAAATTGAATATTTATGAGTTACGCTTATATAACAATTCCATATTCAGAGGCTTTAATTCGCCTTTGTATATGAGAACTTCGTATGGGATTTTATTTCTTCTTTCGTCAAATTTATGGAAAACTATCTACATATCAATGCTTTACTATAAAACTAGAAATTTAAAGCATAGCCCCCAAAAATAATGTCCGCATTGCTAAAAATATTTGAATTGTTATGTGTGGTTTTGTTTGTTTTGATTTCATTTACATCAGTTCTTTGACACCTAATGGGGGATTTACTGTATTTAAATGTATGCATAAATATTATTAGTTTCACGCCACTTGTTGAATCACTGTATATGTCACCGTGTCGGATGTTATGGGTACAATGGATACAAAAACTATGTTAGTTTTCATGACCCCATTAATGAGAAAACATTTTTTTACGAGGAGGTGAAGTTTATAAACATAATTTGTTTGCCACTTCAAATAGGAAGTATACTTTTTCATTCACAAATAATAAGACGTCAAAATGAGTCGCTTCAAAAGAATCCAAAGTGTATTTCCTCAATATAAACAAACAAATGTCATTTTCAAAGGAATTCTTTTAATTTAAGCTAATACCCTCTGGCGGAACTATGGTGCATAACTAATCTGCTCATCTTCTCTGAGATAAGAATATTTTTAGAATGCAAGAATTAAATTCAATTTTTATCTACTCAGAGGCAAATTAAATTATTATAAAAATCAGTATTTAGAAATACTTTGCCACCTCCAATATGAAACACAAACAAAGGATGCGTTCACACTTCGTAGTGAAAGTTCCAACATTGATTATTTTGTATTTCCACTAAAGTTATCTAACTAAAAGTCACTTTTCAGTTTTTGCAACTTCAAAACCTCTTCTGTTGCAGTAAATGTACTTAAAACACTCTAATATTTCAAAACTTAACTTCACACTAATCTCAAAAAAGCAATAAACTAGATATCTTAATGCAAAATATAAAAGAGCTAAATACACACAAGCCTGAAATAAAATTGTTTAATTTACTTATGCAAATTCACCCACAAGGAAACTGCCATTTAAAAACTTGCATCATTTATCAAGAAATACTTGTGCACAGCTTGAAATTGAAACATACTTGTCAAGCTATCTTTCATAAATAAGCTCAATAGAGATAGAGAGAGAGAGAGAGAGACAAAAAAACACATTTCCATCCATTAAGCAATATCACTAGAAACAAAGTTGAGCTTACTTGATTGTAAGTTAAGTACCTATAGACTTCATTCAGTGCAGTTTACGAGGCGCTATGATTGACCATGTAATAAGCAATCCAATCCGCTAGTGGTCGCCACCATCGCATCGGCAATCGCAGCCCACACTTTGCCTGACCATTTTGTAAAAATGCATTAATTTTTCTCAAACACTTTATCTTCGGAGTTGTGGATTGTTTTGCAGCCACCTCCGAAATACCACCTCTCTCTGTGTTCACTTAATCAAAACTTATCGGTTTATGGTTTTAGATTTATCAATTTTTGACTGAATCCACCTCCACTTTGGGTGCACTGATTATATGCACAATTTCATTTCTTTTTTTTTGTATTTACTTTTGGTTAAGATCACTATTGCAACATAGTGGTCATTTATCTTTGCTTAATTGCCGCACTGTAGCAGGTAAAGACTCCAACTCTACAATCAATGATGTCTCCTCAACGCTTGTCGTTCCTTACGCTTACACACTGCACAACACCAGGCTGTAATAATAATAACAATAATATTTGAATGAAAAATGCGTGCAACCGTTGCGGTTTTTAAACAAACAGTCAATTCTTTTGTATTTTGTTGCACTCTGTGCGGGTCGGGTTGGAAAAAAGAAGGTGTATCGTTGAATACTTTTCCTTCTGCTGCATTGCTTTGGATTGTGGGAAGAATTAACTCATTACTTACGAAATAATTCATAACAGATTTTCATGCGGTCTGTGAACAACCGTCATTGGATTGTGAATTATAATACTATTGTAAAATGTAAAATCTAAACATGTGGAAAATTTGTATGAAAGATTATTACTCTAGAGTGCGTTTTTGTTTTCAAATGAAACCACCGACTTTTTTCTTTTTATCGGATTGCATAATGGTTTGGAGTTATTATGAATGGTAAAGGTAGGTAATATGACCTAGTATTTATGATTCCACGAACTCAGTTTGGATTTTGATTGATGGAAGTCACGAAAAACTTGAAGTTTGTTAAGTATAATATGTATTCAAATAATTAAAATCAATTTAAGTTCCAAAAGAACAAAACAGATCACAGTCCTTTAAAACTTTTTACAGTGTAGATGTCGATTGAATTTATAATCTGACACAAAAGTTTCCACCAATAGGAGTAAAAGGCATCTACAAATGACAACAAATGTCAATTGTGCAAAGAAAACTAAATGTCAAAATAACATGTGTTTTCTGTATGAGTTTTAATTTAACCATTTTCTAAAAAAAGCACTTACAGATGTCAATTGAGAACTTGAGAAAATGATGAAATGTCATTTCCTGATTGAAATCCAATTCAATTAACTTTGTTTCTCAAATTAGTACATAATTTGCATTTCTATTCAAAAACAAAGAGTGTCAAATAACCATTCAAATTATTTTCTGAATTGATTTCAATGATGTGTATAACTGGCCCCTTAACAAATCCCTAACTAACATTGTGAACAAACAGTTAATAACTGCATATTTTTACTGAGTGGTAGGTGTAAACAGAAATAAATTACTCACGAAAAATAATTACATTGTTCTTTAATCAAAAAAAAGATCAATTTATTTTCAAACTCAAACAATTTACATTGATTTATTTTTACCAATGGAAAATCCCATAAATCATTCAAACAATCATTATGAGTATGAATAAAAACTTGATGACTTTCTTTAGTCAATTAACTTATTACAACTTTCTTAATGTGCGTGTAATGTCTTTTTATTATTATTTTTTATTTTAAATTCATTAAATTTATTCAAAAGGGCTCTAACTGATTGATTCCTGATGTTGTCTCTTTTTTTATAGACACAAAGTATTGAATATCTCTTATGGATAATTAGGGACAAAAGTGAATGGAATTACAAACTATATAATTTACATTGTCAAAGAAAAACTATTAAGTATGAATCTGAATTTTAATTACAACTTTTAAACACAGGGAGCTGTTATTATCTTTAAAAAATGTAAACGCTACATGTTTATTTAAGTTGCAATTAATTAATGTGCAATGACCATTATGCTTATTGTCATAATTTGCTTTGATTGATCTCATAAAGTTTTGTACAACTTATTTTATTGCTGCTTTTTACTTCACTTTTATTGGAAAAAAAGCAAAACAAGCTGGCACAAAAAGTGTTCCTCCTTTTTTCTAAATAACACCTAATGTCAATAATAGTTTGACAGTTGTGGAGTAAAGATAAGAAAAGTATAGACCAAACAAAATACACTATATAGAATTTTTTGTCACATCACAACTCATTTGAAATAATAACAAACACAAATTCTAGTATAGTAATGATTTGATGATTTGGTTTAGGTAAATGATGGTTGTATACCCTTAAGTCAAATATATAAGTGACGGTTGTTCACCCTCTAGTCGAATGTAAATGACGGTTGTTTACCCTTAAGTTAATTGTCAATTACTTCTAAACATTGCCAAAGTCTTAAGGCCCAACTATAATAGACTTAACCGAGCTTAAGCTAGCTTAAGGTAACGAACCAATACGCAGCCTTATATGTCACTAACCATAATAGACGTTCAGCTCAGTTTAGTTAAATTTCGCTTACTTTCGAGCAATTACGCAAGAACCATTTAAATGGCTCGAGCTTAAGCATATGTCAAATTTGCTTAAGTTACTTGAATCTATTAGGGTTACTTTTTGTTTTGACGATAACTTCTGATTACTTTTCGTTCGGTTTTGACATTAGCTTACTTTCGGTTAAGTCTATTATTATTAACTGAATCTTTCATTAGTTTCTTTTTTTATATATGAAAGGTTTACTAAAATGACAATTCACAAATGACAAATCCAAATATTACTTCGTATTACATTTACATACATATACGTAACGTAAGTGCTAATTTATGACAACTCAAAGAAAAAACAAAACGATAAAAACTAGTAAATTACAATTTACAAAGTTAAGCTATATCGAGTGTGTAAAAAAAACTATATGAACATTACAGCTATCACTTTCATTTGACCATTAGTAACAACTTTTAAGAAAGTTATGAAATATTATTAAACATCAAAGTGATTGTCTGATTGTTTACTTTATACTCGCTGCGTTGATTATTCTATCATGATGTTGTTTGTTGCGCCTGCTTCAAGAGTAATAATCATAATTTCTTCATCTTCATCAAATCAAATCAAGAGATGCGATGTTGTGATGAAAAGGTGTTTCTTTTTATTTTTTTTGCTTGTGTTTAACGAATTACGAATTTTAAATGACTGCGTGTGTACATTCTAATGACAGACAGAGTAACAGCAGCCATTTTTTATATTTTTTAATAACTTTGTTAAAAGTACACGCACAAACTTATCTATATCTATGTATATAATAGATAATTTAATTTAATGCTGTGAAACAAGTCAGTCTCTTAATAAGTAGTTTTGCTTGAAATTATTAACACCTTCTACTCATAAAATGGATAACAATTATGAGAAGTGGAAATAAACATAGAGAGTTCAATGGCAAAGTTTTATGAACGAAAATTATGTTTTCTTTCATCGTTGCACGGCCGCGGCCGGCCGTTTAAGTGCTATAGATCAAATAATCAGATGTCAAAATATTTCATGATTTCAATATTATTGTATTGTTGGTATTGTAGGCTTAAGAGCTTTGACATAGTTTTCAATGTCTGTACACATATATTTTTGTTTACTTTAAAGTTGAAGTCTTACTTAAAAATCGTAATTTAACCAACAGACCTTACAAATGATTTAGTACACCTAATTGCTATACCTATAATTTTCTATCTGTCATGCATGATGTATGGACAAACTATTATCACTATTTCTAGTAAAGTTTTATAATTAAATATACGAACGTACATAGTCGTATGTATTCAGCACAGCCAGTGGTTATTTTATCCAGTGTTCTTACAAAAAACTTCAAGTTTACCCTCAATCAAATTCACATTATCCACCTTCTCATGTTTTGGGGTGAGATTTAACGGAAAAACGTGATATGTCATATTTTAAAATCAGACAAATATTTTTTCAGCAAAAAGCGAATAGACAATTTTACAAAACTGTCAATTTTTCATTGAAAAGTAAAATTTCTCCAAAGTGACGAGTTTGACTTTTATGAATTAACAACTTTTTCCTGACTTTTTTTTTTTAATTTAACTTTTTTTTAAATTAAAATAGTGTTTAAAATATTTTTTAATAACATCCTATATTTTTCTTGCAGATTTACAATTAGCTGCAGAACTTGGAAAGACATTATTAGAACGCAACAAAGAGTTGGAAACAACGTTAAAACATCACCAAAACATCATCGATGATCAAGCTCAAGAAATTATTGTAAGTATAACTGATTCTACATAAACAAATTGTCACATAAACATATCATGTGTCAGTAGAAATGTCACCCGGTACGAAAGTTGTCACCACATATCAATAAATATCATCATAGTTCACATGTTTTTTGTTCAACTGTCAGTTGAGCAACCATTCTGCTTGAGAAACTTAACATTTTGTTATCCTCCAGAGTAAATTGTCTTAGATTTATATTATATGGTCACCACCTTTTATTTACTAACTCAAAAATCATTGCCATTCAATTGCTTTTTGACGTTTTATTTCTATCTGATTATTTTACAAATATCAAAGTAGAATTGACTTAAGCCACCATTCGCACTTTTTCCGATAATGTCATGACTTTTGATCCGAATGACAAGTTTAAAATAACCTTCTATAAAATTTCTACTGAAATTGCAAAATCAATGATATTATTGTATGGTTCAAAGAAAAGTCTCTTAAGTAAAAATACAAATTTACACTTTTAACCTCTTGATGCTGATATAATTAGAAAATCTAGGAATTTATGCGCTCAAATTAGAAAAGTAAACATACTTCAGGCTTTGACTAATTAACATCTTTGCGAACTTTCTTTCTAATTCAAATAAAACAAATATACACATAAACTTAAGTGTCGTAAGTGTAAAGTACCTAATTTTTGTTTGTTAAAAATAATAGCAGTGCAATAAATGTATGTGTGTCTGATGTCTAGCCATAGTCTCTTTTGCAAAAATAGAATTGATGCGTCGCGTCCGCAATACGATAGCAATATTGCTATTGTTATGTGAAAATAAGGTGGACATTTCCGGGCACGTAGTGAGCGTACCTACGAAGTTTTACAATGAGAAAGAAGCATTAGACAAAACTCATGACATTTACTTTGACATTAGAAAAAATTAAAACAACTGAGGTCCTTATTTTTATTATTAGTTCGTTTGTAGGTCTTAATTAAAATATTCCTACTTAAGTATATTTTTTTCTAATGAATATTATAGAGAGACTTTCATGTAAGTAATACGAATCGGTTCACTTAACTCAAGCATCGATTCGGATGACCGAATCGAATAACCGTAACAAAAATGGGTGTTTGGTTTCGCGTTTCTTTAACTTAATCGAACGGAACGCTATCGCCAGCGCCACCACCATCGTATCGCCCATATACGCTATGTCCAATGCCAACTTGATAGCTTGATTAATATAAAGCTACTGCTGATGCAGTTATGTATTGTAGAAAGATAGGACATTGCAATGTTGTAGGTTATAGTGTATTTTGATTTCGGAATTAAGTAAATTCAATGCATTTCGAATGAAAATTAGGTCAGTTGATCTTAAAACGATTTATATGAATCATTAAATATGGAAATAGAGCGAATTCAGGCACTCCTTTTGAAAACGAAACTCCAATATGTTAATCTTACAATTTTATAGCGAGATGATGCATACCAATGAAAGCGTATAAGTTGCGGATGTTGGTGGATTGTAATAAGTGAAATATATAGAAACACTATTTGAATTTCAATCACTGGCAACATGAAAAGCTTCTTTGGATATTATTAAAACGACAACACTATAGAGAGTCACCTATGTATCAACGTATGTAAAGTGTAAGTTTCACACATCATGACTTAAAGAGTTTGACACAATAATTTCTTTCTTTTGTTTACGTACCTTGCAATGATGAATAATAAACAAAGGGTTTAATTTCTTTTTATCCATCACTTTTTAATTTCAAATAACATTGCATCTATCATTTATAAACTCTGTTCAAAGCACACATCATAACACGCACCATTCACCATCACCGGAACTGTTGAACTTCTTAATTCAATTTGCTGAACGGTGCTACACCATAAATAATAAAGTTTCACTTTTTTGAATACCTGTGCTATATCTTCCTCAAGGTTATTCCAACATTCTTCTTTAATAAGGAAATCAATAAACGCCGTAATGCGTCATGGTGCATAAATATGAACATTTTATTGGAGAAATAAATTAAAGCAGGTGTGAATCTTTTGGCCTTTATAAGTCGAAAGAACAAACTTGGAAACGAACAGAACTTCGTATTGCAGCGAGTTTACTGAAACCAATAAAAGACCTTTTTAAACAAGATACTATTAAAATTTTTTGACAGATGAATGTTGTTGGCAGTTTTTACAGTTTTTAGCTGTAGTATCCTTCATTGGTTTAAATAAAAATGCGTCTGCTTATCACCGTGGTAGTGTACAAAGTAAAAAAAAGTCATCTTTATTTGTTTCATTCGTTTCTGACATTTCACAAGTGCTGCCAGGTAAAACATTTCTGGCATTTAAACAGTACTGTCAGATACTACACTAGCTTATCCCAAAATTATTCTTGTATATCTAGAGAGCACTTAAATTGTTCTTATTCGAGTATATTTATGCCTTAAAGCATAATATATATGTAAATAAGTATGATTTTTGAGAACTGTCAAATTTATACACACACATAACAAATAAACAAATACCAAGTTGTTTAATTTGAAATAATGTAGTAGTTCAAAAATACAATAGTTAAAGCTTATGTGAATTATATGTCAAAGTTAACTACCGTTACCTATGAATGTTTTTAACCCAAGACACATAACCTAAAAAGCGAACATTGTTCTTTATGCAAAAATCTTTTAAAATCCTTACTTCGTTTGCCCCGATTTATTAACTTTTCTCTTTTTTCATTGCAGTATCTTCAAAAACAAACAGCTGCCCTTCGTGAAGTCAACGATTCTCGTCTCAAAATCTATGAACAACTAGAAGTTGGTGTTCAAGAATTAGAACGTTCTAATCATCGTCTAAATGTTGAAAATAATAATCATAAGAAACATGTTAAAACGTAAGATTTGCATCGCTTTTAAATTACAACACATGTTTTAAATTTCCTAATTACATTATGTAGGTTGGTACATAACATTGAAACATTAGAATGTCGTTGTGAAGAACTTACAAAAACAGTTGAAGAAACCAAACAGACATTAACGATAGAAAGACGAAAAAATGAAAGGTTACTGCAGGAGAAAAACAATGCTGGCAATGATCAAATGGAAGTTCGTTTGCGACATCACCAGAAGGAAACCAGCAATAACAGTGAAGGCGATACAGAGGTAAGATATGTTTTGTTTTGTATTTCGTAATTTCACCACATGAATATTCAGTATTAAATTTTAAAACAGTTTAATTTGATTTGACATCTGTCTTACAACTATTAGTGACATAGGTAACGTTCAATATTGTTCTGAGCAACTGATCCAAAAAGCTGGGCTGTCAAAAAAGAGATCCAAGAACTTCTTGAAGGAAAGACTATCCATTGAACAATTTATTTTACAATAATGTCAGAAATCCAAATTCAAATGTTTTTCTGATTTTTGTGACTAACAATTTAACTATCCAACTCGTCCAATAAGTTTTCTAGAAATTCACCTCTCCGGGGTAGCATATCCAACACATGATGGAACGTAGCCATTGGTCGCATTCACAAAGCTAGTGGCTACGTAGGCAAGTGATTCTGATTGGCTAAATCTAACTACAAAAGTAGTTGACATTTCCCCTCCGACGTAGTGTAAAAAAATCGGCTACAAAGTTAGTGGTGAATGATTTTGACATTTCACAATCAGCTGCTCGGTAAAGTGACACGAATGAAAATGAAATAAATGGTTTAATATTTAAACACAAATATAAATCATTCAAATTGTGTCTTAAATTTGATTATATTGAATTCAAAAACACAAAAGATAAGTTAAAGTTCTCAAATCCAAAATGTTTCGTATTTTATATATTTCCATTTGTCAATAATATGAAAGTTTCAGATTGACTAGCTTTGTAGTGTAGTTTTGCATTCACAAAGCTAGTTGAATTTTGACTACGTAGCCACTAGCTTTGTGAATGCGACCATTATGTAGTTTGGATTAAGTTTGGTTCCAGACATTTAAAATAGATTTGACGTTTAATGACTTATAAAAATTCATTGCTCTTCCTGTCCAACGTATTTTATTGAGCTCGCACTTCACAAGTTTAAAAATAACTGTTATTTTTATATATTTTATAATTGTCTAAATAAGAAAATATCAAAATATAAAAATTATGTTTCAAAATTTCAGATCTTCCATGCAAACACTACGAATCCAGAAAATTGTAGTTTTGCATTCCTGTCATCTAGTGCCGATAACAAAAATGCCAATTCCACCGGCATTTCAGACAGTTCACAGAACGAATCTATTAACATTAGTCTAGATGGCGCTGAGGATAATGAAGAACTTATACGTGTTATAAGTGATTTGGAAACAACCAAAAAAGCTCTGCTCTCAGAACAACAAAGAGTTGGTGAGCTTGAAGATCAACTTGTTGCTATAAGTAAGTTATGAAATTATACAAAAATAAATTAAATTTTAACCAAATTTGTCTGTTTATGTTAAGTCCAAGAGAATCAAACTCTGCAAGGTCGCTTAGTCCAGGGTTCAAATGAAGAAATGAAATCAGTCCATGAAGAGCTTTCAATTTTGGAAGAAGTTCGGTAAGTTTTTTAGAGAAAGCCAAATAAAAACACATAGACTAATATGCATAATAAATAAAGGCAAGGAAATATGTGCAGTCGTTGCTTGCGAGCCTGCGATGAAAGACTGACAGCACACGATGAAGCCTCTTCAATTGCTCCCACCGAAGAGGATGATGATCGTAGTTTGCTAGATATGGAAGCCGTTGGGGGCGGTAACGAAAGTAATGGTGACACATCGTCACAAGTAGCCTATCATCGATCAGCCGTCACAATAAAGGTGAGCAATTGCTTTTGCTTTAAATTAAAGACATTTATTCTTCGGCATGTATCGCGGTTAGTTGGATTGGTGTCACTCCCTTTCATTTACGGTCCACTTTTCTCTTCATTTCTTCTTTTCAGTATTATTTAATGTTTTATTTACTTTTATTTTATTAAAATTAATAATAATTTATCTAATTAAGAAAGCATAATAATTGTATCTAACTGCATAAATTATTTAAATATATATTGTTATTTAATACTTAAAAAAATATACATATAGCTTAACTAAGTTAACTTTTAATACAAAAAAAAAGAAAAAGAAAAATGCTATAATTGAAAATAATTGCATTACAAAATAAATTAAGAAATGTTTGAAATAAAACTTTATTTTTCTCACCTCCACCGCTGCCATCCGCAATCATCCACCACCGCCACCACCACCAAGTCCACCATGCCTTTCTTAATAATCAATAATATTTATTTATTATATAAACAAAAATATTCGTTTATGTTTAAATTATTTTGCATGTAACTGTCTGTACACCCTGTACCTGTACTAACTTAAGTGTGTAGCTGTATTGTTGTATTGTAAACGTCACTTTATCTAATAGAAATGGGCAACTTACCATCGTATCTTTGTGTTTGTTTTAGTCTTCAAACCATACATTTTTCAATCATCATTTTTTATTTTATTTAATTAAACACAATTTAATATTGTTTGCTTTGATTAATTGGTTTCACACACAGGCCTGGCCTCCAAGTAACATGTTTTCACACCTTGTTTTTACTTAATTCATTTCCTTTCCACAAAATTTATTTTTATTTTTGTTTTTAATTAAAATGTAACAAATTTATTTCAATGTGGATTTTTTCTTTCGATTATTCTGAATAATAAAGTATCTTAATTTCCTTTCACGCAACCGATTGCTTGAAAACAAAAAACAAATAAAACAAAACACGAATCAAATTAAACAAAAATTATGTTTTCTTTATTTTTATTTCTTAAATAAAACAAACATTTTTCTTTTGTTTTGTTCTTAAATTTTACTTTCCATCTCTGTTCTTTTTATTTATTTTATTTTATAATATTCTTATAGGCTGAATGTGCGATTTGTTCAAATACAACAAAGTACCTGCATGAGTTGCCTATTTCATTAGAAAACATCCTGCTCGATGTATGGCAGAGAGCGATTCGAAAATTCAATGTAATGCAATGGATTGCGAAAATCCTACAATGGCCAGCATTAGTTATTTTTCGTTTGCTTAGCTCATTACCTGATGAAGATGATAGTATATAGAATTTATTTTCTTAAATTTTGTTGTTTTTTTGTCTAATTTAATTATTAATTTTAATACGTAATTTAATTAATTTAATAACTGCATTTAATTTAGTTATGTTTTTTCTATTTCATTGCACTTATTTATTATTGTATGTTCTAAAATCGTCCATTTTCTATATTCTAACAAATGAGTTTCTTTTGTATTAATGTGTGTACTTAATTATGTTTTAGGTTTGTAGTTTGTATCGGATATTATTACAGTTCTTAAAAAACTGTGTCGAGAAATGTTTAAGTTAAGCAATACAAAAGTTGCATAGTGTAGATGCAACTTTTCATATTGATAATTTTTTATCTGGCAACCCTAATCAATTGTCAGACCTTAACCGTCCTACTAACAAAACTTTTTGGCGTTATCCTTTTATAGTTCAGAGCAGAGCCTTGACTGTCAAACAAAAACTTATATTCTTTTTAACTTTTGAATCTGAACTTCAAATTCGTGTTTCTTTCTTCGTTCTGAACGTTTTCTGAGCACGTTCACATCGCGCTCTATGAGTTTAAGCCTAGTACGCAGCTGAAGTGAAACGAATTTTTTCGGCGGTCTCCAAGTGCTGAGCAAAATGAAAACGAAAACCACAGCGGAAAAATTTTTGTGGAGAGTTCTGTCAGCTGTCAAAAACAATTCTCAAGTTCTTAAGCTTAGTACATACTTCCTCATGAAGTGAACGTTCGCCAGTGGAGAAAGTGAACTTTTGACATTGCTCACTGGTACACACTTGTGAGTACACGTTGTGAACATTTGACTTCAGCTTCACCAACAGTTCCCGTACATTTTGCACGTGAATTGCCCGTGAACGAAAACTCTCCACTTTGTTCTCCACTCAGCTTCACGAGCAAGTTCACGGGTGAACCAAAAACTGAAATTTGTATGGGTTCATGAGATGGTTCACAAGTATGTACTAGGCTTTAAGCGGCATATACACGCATCAAAATTTCATCAAGCATGTGAGAGTGTGTTTGTAAATTCTTTTTCGCGTTGAATATACACACATCAAGCATGAGGCATCAAGCATCATTTCATCGTAGATTTTGATTGTGAATGGATGTGCGGATTCTTTGTTAGAAAAATATGAGTGACACGGACGATTATTGCAGAGCTCTGGGACTTGCGCTGGCGTTAAAATGAATAAGACAAATTTGCGTAAAGAACGGATCCGGATCAAGGAGTGGCTGAAAAAACGAAATCAGTTTACACATGAAAATCTTTTGAATGAGCTGAAATTAAGTTCGCCAAGTGACTTTAAAAATTTTGTTCGCATGAACGAGGACACATACAACCAACTTCTGGAAATAATAAGACCCAAAATTATCAGAAAAGATACCGAAATGCGTGAAGCTGTACCTGTTAGTCAACGTCTGTCAATAACTCTTCGATTTCTGGCTACAAGCAATACATTTGCAGACTTAAAATTCATCAGTACTATTTCTGAACAGTCTATTGGTCGTATTGTCATGGAAACGTGCGAAGCTATGATTGAAGTCCTAAACGATCATTTCAAAGTAAATATCGGTTGCTGTACTCCTTCGACTTAATGTTCCACAACGCTGGCAGGGAACGGTAAACTCAATTAATTCTAACAAAAAATGTTTATCCTCCATCATGCACATTAAAAAAAAATCCTTCCAAATGATGTCTTCACACTAGCAACGCAAAAACAAGAATGATGCTTGGTCAATCAATCAATCACGAATACACACTCTTCAACCACTTGTCAAGCATAGACCCCTGATTGAAGAAAAATCAAAATATTTTGATTTCGGTTTTTTTTTTGGAAGTTGGAGTTTACTGCTCGTCTTCATGACTTCTTGCAAATCACCAATAACATCTTCAACATCCTGAGTTTTCGATTCACAAATGTATTGTTGGAACACATTAGACAAATCCATTTTATTTTTTATTTTAAATCAAATATAAATGAAAGTCAAAACACCGAAAGCCACTAGTAAACAATTTTTTTTGCAATAAAAAAATATAACGTCAAAATTTCGCAAGCTATTAATATGCCGCGCAATTAAATTGAAAAGGAAAATAGTGGAGAATTGTACTAAGAATTCTAGTACAGTTATCCACTAAAATGACACATTTCGTCGTTCAGCAGCGTACTGAAAAACGAAAAGCACAGCGGAATTTTTCATTTTTCAGCATGGTACTAGGCCTTAGAATGAAATAACTGAGCAGATCGAGTTAAATACTGAACACAAGCATCAGAATCGTCATCCTCTTTTGTTTTTTTAAATTGATTGCTTGCCTGATTTAATTTCAATTTAAATTTTAAATCTTATTTCTTGTTTCTCTAAAAGAAAAAGACGAGTAAATTGATAAATGTCATGACAGCTAAGTGACAGAAGTCCTCAGAACACACTTTCTGCAGAGGATATTCAGAGCAAGCTCTATATGCTTGGACTCTGTTTAAAACTTTTTTATAATACGGAAAAGAAAAACGCCTATTAAAAACTTCCATTAACCTGGCCATACTGAACTGATGAATCAAAAAGTCATATCCATTTTCATAGGTCATACATTTTTATCCAAGTCGCTATCACGGTTCGATATAGTTGGTTTATATTTCTTAGGTGTAGTTCACACTTTCGGCTCGCAGGACAGTTTTATTAGCAATGAATAATTTTATTATAACGCCAATGGAAAATTAAAGCTAGACCTGAATTGGAAAATGTATACATATTTCACCTCAAGATTTAAATTTTATTAGTTCACAAAATGTTTAAACTTTATTCATAATTTCTTAAAATGATAGATACTGGGCCATTTCCTTTCCAAAATAGATAACATGGTATTTTGACATTTCAATGTTTGGCTTTTATCATTTGATTTGTTGACTATTATGATAACTGTTTATTATATCGATAACTTGTTAACACTTTTCGTTCAGTTTTGACATTTTCTATGGCTCTTTTAAGTATAACGGACCTTATCTTTGAGTTTATAGAGTATTAATATTACTCTCTTTGTCATTCTTATAATGACACCAAATTACAGTTTTACTTCATTGAGATGTACTTGTCAGCGATAGCTTTCATGAAAAGCAAACTGAACGAAATTTAACAAAAATAATCAATAATCAATTTTGAGCGAATTTATCCTGCTTGGCAAGTATTTATTATTATTTCTCATATTATCAGTCCAAAATTATAAGCAAATCAACATAATTAGAGAATTGAGAAGGGTTTCCTAGGGTTAATATGAAAGGTTGATGCTGAGCTCGATAAAGATTTCATTTCACCCTTTTTTTAACCTATAGTATTTCCTATTTTCATTTAAAAATCATTCAAAAATGCAGAAGTAAACTAAGAATCATTTTAAAAATTTCAAATATTTACTTCCAAGATATGTAAACCTACAACATTTCTCGACACAAAAAACTTCCAACAATGTGCCAAGTGTCTTATGTGTAATAATTATTTATTAATTTATTTTAGAACAAGTAATTTGAAGGAAAAAAAAAAACGATTTTAATTTAATGCTGGTCACGCTGGTTAATGTTTTTTTCCAAAAATCATTGAATTACTCATTGAACATTAAATATGAACTAAAAATACAGCTTTGACAGAAATCGTTTTTTTTGGTCTGAACAAAAATTGTTAATCTACCCTTGGGGTAAAAGGTGTCACCACATAAAGATATAATATCTCATAAAGCTCCTTAAAAATGCATCTAGGCAGTTTTGTAAACATTCTACAAGGCTTTGAGTAGGGGCTTAATGCCTTTTTATGCTTTTTTTTTTGCATATAACTTTAGCATATTTTAAATATTTTTTCTTAAATAACAATAACTATTTATTTTAACACATAATATTCCTGAGGTTCTTGCCGAAGATCTTAAATCTGTTTTTTTTTTTCTTTTTTGTTAAACACACTACTTTGCCAGAATGCCTTTTACCCCAGGTTAGGTATTAACATGGTATTGCGGGTGTTATTGTTAAATTTTTAATGTAACAAACAAAATAATACGTTATATAATTTTGTTGTTTTTTTTTAACATTTGTTTGTAAAAACAAATTAAACTAAATGTATTCACAATGTTTTACCGTTGTGAGAGTGAATGTGATAATTAAAACAAATTATTTTAACAATAAGATTTAAATAAAATTTTGAAACAAATATTTTGGTAAATAAATTAATTTATAAAAAAAGGATTTTTAAAATCTGATGCATGTTTATTTTTGTAATTTTTTTTAATTGAAAAAAGAAGATATTTAATATCTCGGCAAGTAGCTTCGAAACAAGTAAACTATATTTAAAAAAAAAATAAAACAAAACAAAAACAAAAAAAATGAAAATATTTGCAGGTTGCCTCAAGACTCCCTCAAGTTTCTCTGGATTTGAAAGCTCCGGCAAGCCCGAATCCATACAGGGATTTGGTTGAGAAGTACGAAGCCTTACTTGAAGTCCAACGTCATTCGGTGTCGCATAAGAGTGGCGTTTCTTTGGCCGAAGAATTCCAATCGAGCGGTGATTTCACGTCACTGCATATGAAAGATAACAGCGACAAAAATTCCGCTCAAAACCCAGACCATCATCATCAAGAGAACACCCAAAACAGTCGCAATAGCAAAATCAATAGACGAACACCGACCGAATTCTCAGAAGCGGAGACATCATCGTCAGGATTCTCGGATGAGACCAGCAATAAAGGAACCCAGACCGATGACAGACCCGGCTATTTCTTATGCTCAATTGGCGATGGTGAAGACTGCAAATTTAGCATTTATGATGATGCTAGTCCCATTGATTCAAGATTCCGTAATCGCCCTGAATATCGTGAGCTTTTCAAGGAGATCTTTGCTGTACTCAAGAAAGCAGCAGAGAATAAGGAAGAAGGTGACAGATTGCCGCTACTTGACGACACACATCCTCCAGCGGCAAAGGTTCCTCCTGTAACACCAGCCAATGAGGAAATGCCCTCAATGGACTTTGCCGATGATGCCCAGAGTATTATTTCGTCGGCTATATCCGAGCAGTCATTTGCCATGTCTGAGTGTATTACCAAAATGGAACGAAAGACCGCCAAGAAGCACATAATTGAGAAAAACCAGGAGAACCAACCGCCATCTTTGTCGGGCTCAACAACACTTACACCAGCTATCATCGAAAACGGCCGAGTTCTTACTCCACTTAAGCGCGAGCCCTTGGAATACTTAACGGTTGGAGTGGGCATCAAGAAGAAGAGCAAGAAAAAGAATCGCAACTACGGAACCGAACGATCTGAGTCCCCTGCTGCTCTACCTTCCCCACCAAGGGTATACTACAGTAGTGGAAAGAAACGTCGCGATATGAGGCCATTTAATCATTCACCATCCACCAGCGGTACACCAACTTCGTCAACCTTTGGTCAAAGTCATGCTCGTAGACCCAATTTTGAATGGAATGGAGATTCGATTATCATTTATAATCGTGGCGTGAATTCAGCGGCATCCTCACCACGAGCCCCAATTACACCACGAAGTCGTGAACTTGATTTAAGTGGAGTAGAGTTCCGCCCCAGTACCGTGTCACAGGACTTGCACAAACTTAAGAAACTAGATCTTTCCTACGCTGAAGTATTGCGACGAGCGGATGCATGCAAACAACCCTACCAACGAAGGAAATAAATGCTAGATTGAATAAATGTCATAAAACTTACGATATAAGAAGGATGAACATGAGAATGAGTTTGCTGCCACAGATTTAGATAGTTTTAAATATCTCGAACGCGTCTTAGCGATAAAATTCCTTATTAAATATAAACACATAATAATTTTTTGCTATAACAAAATATATAAAAATAAATAAATAGAAAATTACGTATATATAAATCTTAAACATAAAAAAAAAAATACTAAGTCCGGATGTTTGTTTTTTAAAAGACAATATTTGAGGAAGAATCACAAAATAGATTATTTACAATTATTTTTTTTTTCAAACAATTTCTTTTGTAAATATTAAAATGATAAACAAAAACAAAATTAAACAAAACAAAACAAAAACAAAAACAATAATACGACGTAAACTTTATTAAATTATGCAAAATTTGTTCATAATTATTTCGCGCAATCCAATTAAATTAAACAAAAAAAAAATATATATTAAATATAATAGACTTTTATTTAAACATAATTTTTTTTTAAACTTAATCTTTGTCCTAAAAATAAACTTAACTTTTATTGATTTGTTTTTTAAATGATACACTAATTCGAAGATATTTAAAGCTGAAGAAGATAAAACAAAAGATTAGGTATTGAATGATCAATGATACACAAAAATAAAACAAAATAAAAAGAAATATTTAATAATTTAAGAAAAGACAGAGCTGAATTTAAGGAAAAATTAAATTAAAATTGTATTTAGAAAATAAAAATAATAAAGAAAAGAAACGTCAAAATAGCCAATCAGATGGATATTTACGAACAAGAAATGTAAGAGATATTTGGTATTTTCTTTGGATCAAAAATTAGCATGTAATGTCTATTGCAGTCTGAACTGAATGAATATATATATAACAACTATACAATGTATTATTACGCTTGTTTTAATTTCTTAAATATTTGAAATTTGAAAAAGTCATGGGTAAGTATAAGTTTTAGAACAGCTTTATAAACTATGAATTTTAAGGCTCCAAAATGCCTAAGGATGTTTAATAGGGTCCGCCATCTAACGTTTTTTTTTCAACTAGTGCTTATTTCGTGAATGGTAACACTAAACACAACTCTGATTTGACAGATAACTAGTTTTATCCTTCTGCTGAATGAATATGGTTGTGTATACGCTTGAACAACGCTTAAGGCCCAACCATAATAGGCATAAGCAAACATAAGCTTATGTCAAAAACCCAACGAAAATTCACTTAAGTTTGTGAAATTACTGCGGATACCCATAATGCAATTTTGCTCACGTATCTACATGTCAGATTTTACCTATGCGGCGAGCGACTGGGATCGCTCTCTTGCTTAAGTTTGCTTAAGTTAACGAAACTGAGAAAAATTGAACGAAGCGGAGCTAGACTCCATTATATTAACTCGTATTGAGATTCTTTGTATTCGCACGTTTACTTATGCGCGCATATGCTAGCTTATGCCTATTGCAATTGGGCCTTTAGAGAAGATGCCGATTTTGTCAAAAAAATCATCTTTTCAGTTGAAGCTCATTCTAATCTTGGCGGGTATGAAAACAAGCAAAATTGTCTCATTTGGGCACAAAAAACCAGCACGCATACATTGAAAAGCCGATACACTTACAACGAGTCACTGTTTGTGTGGATTCTGGTCCAGAGGCATAATTGGACCATTTTTCTTCGAAAATGAGCAAAAGTTGGCCGTTACAGTCAATGGCGAACGTTATAGGGCCTGTTGAACGAATTTTTGTTCACAAAAATTGGAGAGGAGGATATTGGCAACATTTTGTTTCAACAGGACGGCGCTACGTTCCAAACAGCTAAAGCTACACTCGATATTTTTATAGCATTTTCAAAAAAAAAGTATTTGGCGGACCCTTTTTTAGGCTAGCCATTAACGACGCAACAAAAAAGTGCCCAAATTGACTTTTAATATAATTTTCTTAGATTAGAATAGCTATAATATTCATATGCGGGTGTTGGATGCTGCATAATCGGAATGTCACCTCACCATTAATATAATGAGGAATTAAAAATCACTGTTATAAAAATTTAATATGGATGTTAATACAAGAACCATGGACACTTCGGTTTAAATTGTGATTTGAAAAGGGTGTTTCCTAAAATAAAGAAAAATTTAATAAAATTGAAGTTTTGAGTTTCCTTTTTTTATTTTTTAAACCAAAATCAAACTTTTTTTGTGCACAACAGCGGGAATAATTTGCTCTAATTGAATGCTTTCATTTTCCATTGGCTAAGTTCAGCGTCGTAAATTTTTACAGAATTGTTAATAATTTAGAATAATAATGTCAACACTAGAAGTGACTTTTAATTACATCCACTGCCTTGAATCTCAAAAATGGATAGTGTGCTTGTTGTATAATATTTTACGCAGCAACCATTTTTTCAAATTTTGTAATTTAAGTATTTTTCGAAGACATTAAAAAAAATATGTACATATGTATATTTGTTTGAAATCTTAATGAAAATATTCGATTTGTCAAATTGACTCTGGCTTGTTCGTGTATGGTAGCTTTATAGAAGTTTTCATAACAAAATTGGAGTGCAGAGTACAAAAATTATAATTTATAAAAGATTTTTTCTGGACAGCACATACTTTTGTATGGGAATTCATAACTGAATACAAGGAAATGAGAAAATTAGCGGATTCACAAAGCTAGTGACTACGTGAATGCAAAATTGCACTACAAAGCTAGTCAATTGGGAACTGTCATATTAATGACAAATACAAGGATGTATTATAAAATAATAGTAATAATAATAGTTTTTTTTAATCCAATAAAACCAAATAATATAATAAAATTGATTTATATTTGTATTTAAATACCGAAAGATTCATTCCATTTTGAATTCTTGTGTCCTTACCGAGCAGCTGATTGTGAAACGTCACGTCACAACCAGTGTGCACTTAAGTTTTTTTTTTTTTTTTAAATTCATTTTTATTTATTCAATCTTAAACCTATCTTAAAGCTAGACAAAAATTCATAAAACTAGCCTAATTATCCATAACTTACAACTAACTTAATGGTCCCATACGGACACTCTAAGCTAAACTATAACACTAATTACTAATGCCTTTCGGCCTTAAGATCTATTTTACTTCAATTTAAATTTTATTTGTTTTGTTTTTATTAGAAAATTTTGAAAAAACTAATATCAATAACCTTTTTTTTATTTATTTTTACTTACAAACTACTTAAAATAAGGTCCTTAAATAAAACTTAAAACTAACTAAAACTACCTATTCTACCTATAAACTACTTAAAACTAGAACAACCACAGCAGCAAATCTAACTATCTAACATTTTTGTTTTTCATATTTCGTTGTCTTTTTTTTTTTTTTTTTTATATTTTTATTTTTTTTTAATGTTTTTTAATGTTTTTTTTTTTTTTTAATTTTTTTTTTTTTGTATTTTTTTTTTTTTTATTTTTTTTTTTTTTTTCATGCCACCATGCCTATTCTACTTAAAACTAAACCCTAAAACTATAAAACAAGTATGTAAGCCGGCCAAGGCTTAAACCCCATCCCGACTACCCATTATCAAGTGCCGATTGAAGCCACCAAAACTGGTTCTCCTGCTTCACCCTATCAGTTCGGTCCCGTTCGGACACAGCCCTACTGAACCGAAGGAGCTCTGCTCCGCCTTGTGCCATGACGTCCCGATTGTACAGGAGTCGCCTATCCACGGTTCTTCGTCTGACGTGGTAGATTAACGGAACTGCCAATCTATCCTGTATCAGACCGCATCTATCTAAAAAGAGGAATGCCTCTGGGGGAATGAAGCCGCTCAAGCGTGCACTCTCAAAATACTCGTCGTTCGGATAGAACGCCCCGAAAATTAAATTGTTGGTCGAAGACATAGCTCTTGCAATGTGACCTCGAACGAGTTTTATCACGAAATTGTCAATTCTGTTGATTCGAGCCCCGTTGTATAGGACCTCGTTTGAATAGTAATGCACATAAGAAGATTCGGCTGTTCGATATAAGCCGGTACAGCGTCGTAAACACTGCCGCTCGAACACCCGAAACCTCTCCATCTGGGAAGGGGCAACGTTGAACCACACAGGACAACCATAAACGATCATTGGCCGTATGAGGGCCATGTAGCAAATTACCTTCACTCTGGGGTCAAGCCGACTGCTAAAAAACAGTCGTTTCGTCAGAGCGAAGGCTCCTCTGGCCCTGGTCAGAGCAGCATTTATATGTCTGTCGAAATATAAATACTGATCTAACCAGATACCGAGGTACTTCACTACATTTTTGCTCGCCAATGGCTGCCCGTGAAGATCAACGATGACCATCTTGCGCCAATTCTTACACGTATCCCTCGTGGCCCCAGCCAACGGAGTCCGGAACAGAATTGTCTCTGACTTCTGGACATTTATTTTCAGTTTCCAGTCGTCGCAATATCGCTGAATCTTGTCGAAATCACGCTGCAAGAGATTTCTAATAACCTCAACCTTTCGGGCCGTTCTGTACGCAATTAGATCGTCAGCGTACGCAATTGCCTTTGTAAGACTACCTATCAGATCGCTGGTGTAAATGCTGAAGAGAATCGGCGAATTCACCGCTCCCTGTTGAAGACCATTTTTAATTGAGAATGTTGTGGTAGAAGTTACATTGCCACTTTTGACAACAAACTTTCTACCGTTAAGCATATCATAAAGTATATACAACAATGGCTTGCTTATGCCAAGCCTGCTCAGTTTTAGGTAAAGACCCTCTAACCATACGGTGTCAAAGGCCTTTTCCAAATCAACCAGAACAGCACCTGTGCATTGTTGTTTTGATTTATTCCATTGGATATCAGAAACGAGTTTAGACGCAGCATGAATTGTGTCATGACCCGCCTTGAACCCGAACTGTTTATCCGGAATTATTTTGTTGTCCGCAGCCCACTTAGTCAGAGCCCTATTAATGATTTTTTCGAAAACTTTGCTGATGCTCGGAAGAAGACTTATCGACCGAAGATTTGACGGGTTGGAGTTGTCCTTTCCCTTTTTCGGGAGAGGATGAACCACAGCAGTCTTCCAATGCACTGGATAATATGCATTATTCAGTGCATTGTTGAAGAGTGTGGTGTAAATGTCAATTGCTTCCATCGGTAAATGTCTTAGTACAACGTTGGATATACCATCGACACCTGCTGACTTTTTGTTTTTTATTGAGTTGAAGATGAGCTGAAGCTCAACCTTCGTCACTAACAAGGGACTTGGTCCCGTTTGCTCGGCGATTATGGCATTTGCCAAGGAATCGTCATTAAACCGCATGAAACCGCGGTTCTCAGATCGCCATTGTGTCATATCATTTCGAAGGTAAAAGTGATTAAGTAGGGCTCTGTTTTCCAGGTCGTGGTTGGGGCGAATGCTAACATTCACCTTGTACACTTGCTGGAAAGCAGCTCCCACCGCCTCCACTTTTTCCTTCGGATCTTCAATTATATAAAAGTCATCGTCAAAGATGGCTTCTTCTGGATCTATTTGCGCTGTCATGAGTACGTCTCTGTTTTCTTCGGTTCTTTGGAGTTTAAGACACGGAAGGTCATTATCGTTTTTTTTCCTGAATATCTTGTTGATTTTGGGGAACATACTAGGGTCACTCGAATTAACTGACCGGATCTTGCGGTCCCAATACTTGTTAATTGATAGCCTGTAGTTCTCCTTAATCAACAGATTGACATTTTTTATTGACGATTTCAGTGTCCTAACCTCCAAGTCGCGTGGGTCTGTAAGTCGTCTGTGCAAGTTTTTGAGTCTTGTCAGTAAGCCACTTTTGTGCCTACGTAGTGCGTCAATTGTCGCGTTTCTGTAAGCGTCCATTTGGTCCCGTTCTTTGTACTTTGGGATTGTCCGTTCCATCGTTCGTTTTATTGTTTCGTCCATCTGTTGTAAGTGTTGGTCGATTTCTGTATTTGTCAGGTTTCTGTTGTTTGGTGGGGCTATGTCACTCGAACGAAGTTCTCTCGCTAGGGCATTGGTGAAACGAGGCCACCGCATCTTACTGTAATTGTAAGAATGCGTTGGAACGTATTCCTCCAACTCCACGCGTTCGTTCGGAATCTGCATTACAGCAGCCAGTCCGCAGTGATCACTGTCGTACTCGACTGTCTGTAAGCAGTTTCGCGGGTGATTACCCACTTTGTCTGTAACTGTCAGTCTGGTGTCGTAAAGCAAAAGGTCCAGAAAGGAGCCGCTTCTTGGATACGATGGCCTTTCAGTAGCCAGCAGGTCGGCGCCATACTCAACGCTGTAAAGATTCATCAAATTAAAAAGATGATTACCTCTGGGATTACTATGTTGATTTCCCCAATCTTCATGTTTTGCGTTCAAATCACCGGCCAAGATGAAATAGTTTTCTTCCAAGCTCAGTTTAAGTTCCCTAAAAACAATCTCGAGTTCTGAAGCAAAGTAAGTAACCTGCGGAGCTCCAGCCGCATAAGCCGCAATCATATACATCCGCTTCCCTTGAGAGAGAGAGATGCATACAACGCAAACTTCTAGCGTCTTGAGCTTTCGCAATTCATTGTTGTATATGACTTTATAATTAATGCCTTTTCGTATAAAGAGAGCGACACCGCCCCCTTGAGTGGAATCGGGCCGGTCTCTTCTTACGATATTGTAATTTTTATGAGTCAATTTGTGTTTGTGGTTTAGCTTAGTTTCGCTAGCCATAAACACATCGGGACTGTAGTCTTTCAACAATTGGAACATATTGGCTCTTCGTTCAATCCTTATCAGTGAATTTACATTCACAGCTAGGACTTTAAGGCGCGTCTCCGGCAGCGCGCCCATTATGGTCTAAATTGCGCCAGGCCAGGCAACAAAGAGTAGAGATGATCTACCCTTTTGCCTTGCTCCTTTATCTGACTTTGCAGCCCTGTTAGTTGACCTTGAATGCTCAACAACAAGGCTACAATGTCAGGCTGCACCTCTGGTGCCTTAGGCACAGGGGCCTTGGGGGCAACCGTTGGTGGAGCCTGTCTCGTATTCCCATTCCCTGACACCATTTGGGCGTAAGAGAATTTGGGATCCACGAATTTTTGTGTTGGAGCCTGTCGAACTGTTCGACTTTTTTCGGCTTTTTGACTGGCCTGTTTTTGCTTCATTTCCTGGACCTTAGGGCAACCCCTATAGTTAGCCGGGTGCCCTTGGTTTCCACAAAGGACACACTTGAGCAGGGTCAAATCCTCAACCCGCTCATTCCCCAGCTTGCACTCTCCTTCTTTGTGTGCACTTAAGGCCCAACTATAATAGGCATAAGCTAGCATATGCGCGCAAAAGTAAACATGCGAATACAAAGAATTTCAATACAAGTGAACATAATGGAGTCTAGATCCGTTTCGTTCAATTTTTCTCAGTTTCGTTAACTTAAGCACACTTAAGCAAGAGCGATCCCAGTCGCTCGCCGCATAAGTAAAATCTGACATGTAGATACGTGAACAAAATTGCATTATGGCTATGCAGTAATTTCGTAAACTTAAGTGAATTTTCGTTGGGTTTTTGACATAAGCTTATGTTTGCTTATGCCTATTATAGTTGGTCCTTTACTTTGTAGCCAAAATTTTTACATCGGAGGGGAAATTTCAACTACTTTGTAGTTAGATTTAGGCAATCAGAATCCCTTGAATTGAATACGTAGCCACTAGCTTTGTGAATGCGACCAATATCTCGCTAAATGGGCTAAAATAAAAATCAAGTCTTTCAAACTTGAACTCAACTTTCAACTTCGAGTCCACGACCATTTCGACTCGATAGTCGAAGGTAGATTCAGTAAACATCGAAAATGGAGTTGGGTATCGGTTGGATTAGAGTCTCTGGTACCTATCTGTCAAGTGTCAGTTGTCATTGTTTTGTTAATTTGTTTTCGTTTGTAGAATGAAGATAAGAAAACAAAATTAAATACTTTGTTTATTTGTTTTGAAATAATGTCCAATATACATAAAATAAAAACATAACAATAATGGAAGAAAATAATACCAAACCAACAATTTGTCTAGCATGCCTTCAATGTTCGGTTGATTGCATTGAAATGATATCTACCCGAATTGGCAACAGCAACCATGAGATATCTCCAACTTATTTGGATTGCTACAAAGCTTGCACTCAATTAGATATCGAACATGGACAAACAATTAATATATGTTTGTCATGTTCCAATTATCTCCTTGATGTTTATAAGTTCATAATTAAAGCTAGGAACTCTTATGGTATTATTATGGGAATTAAAATGAATGATTTAGTGAAAATCGACGACGACTCCGCCGCCGTCGCCGACAGTCAAACAATGACTACCACAAAAGAAATCCAGGTTGAATTATAAACTTTTAGTTTATTGATAGAAATACATTTTTAAAATTGTGTATTTATTTTAAATGTTAACAGATAAAACAAGAGTTTATGGTCCCGGAGAGATATCATGAGACATCGGTTCATAATCCCGTTCAAGAAGAGGTTCCTTTCTTACAAAACTTATAAGGCCATATTTAATTCTTGTAATCCTTTTTATAGACTGGAAATGGTTGTGAATTTGAAGAACCAAACTATTACTGGACCCAAGATGTAATTCCTAAAGATGGAATCAATTCTCAACAATACATGGCAAAGGGTGATAATGATGAAGTTTTTGTCATACAAGAAATCGATGATTTTCATCATACTGATGAAAGTTTTGATTGCAATTCATTCTCCAAGTCATACAATAAAACTAATTTTAACGAAGAACACACTAAGAAGAATTATCATGGTAAGAAATGTCTTTTTTTAAAAGGTTATTTATTTTTTGAGTTTATTAAATAAAGTGAGTTTTACCAATCCTTATTAATTGAGGTCTAGTTTTGTGCTATAGCACAGATAATTCGAGATAGGTAGTCATAAAAGATAAAAAGCTAAGTTAGTATACAAAGATAAAAGTTTTTTTTTCATTTCAGTTCCTCAGGGTAAAGAAAGTTATAGCTGGGTTTTCAGTTTTAAGAATTTAGTGTGATAGCCGTTCCACAGGGATATTGTTAGTTAGATCAGTAATTATTGGGTACTTGATAGCTATAGTCCCATTTCTAATTTTCAGTAAGTAATTACGTCCTTTCTCTTGAAGATGATGGTTTTTACATTACTTGATAACCATAACTTTACCCAATAATACATCTCATAAAATCCAAGTCATTCTTCGTTAAATTTTTAAACCATCGACAAAAAAATGATAACAAATAAACTATTAGTTAGTAAAGTGTTATTATGACTTTTAATAGACAATATAAGCTTTTTAACGATTGAATTTGTTAAGCTCCGTTTTAAGTAATTTCAGTCGCTTCGTTAAGAAAAATAATATGTCCTACTTAAATGGAATTTATGTATAAATAATCATAAATTATTTATCTACTTCTGTATATTTATCTCGAAGGCACAAGACTTCGGGCAAGGACCATGAACGAAAAAGAGGCTGAAATGCGACCCATACTGATAACTTCCCATCCCGTCTGTCGATTTGTCTTGCTTAAAAATTTGTAGGTTTTCGCCTCTTTTTCGTGTTGGGTTAAGAAAGTTGTCAGTTGAATTATTCTTAAACATTTTTAAATTACCAACAATATTTTTTATATAAGGAAATAGTGTAGTTTGAAAATCTAGTTTTGTAGATTTTTAGTGGAAAACAAATTTTTACCAATACAAGAAGCATTTTTTAAATGTTTACAAATTGAATGAATGAAATTAATTTGAGAGATATCAAGAACCGAACATCAATTTTTCGAAATGTTCGTACTATTTCATGTAGATTTTATTTTTTTTTATGAAAAAAAAACGGACAGTTGGATTTTTATAAAAAAAAAAACCACCGAATATCAAAAACAATATTTTCTGTGAAATGAAAAAAGCTTGAAGATAATATTTTAAATTCTTGAAAAGCTTTCTGATTCGAAGTTAATTTTTACCAAATTTTAGTATTGTTTCTTTTTTTAAGGTTTTTATTTTTTGTAAGAAAATTGTCAATTAGATTTTTCTCAATTTTTTTTTGGAATGTTGAAAACAATATTTCTTATAAATTAAAATTAGTTGGAAGCTAAAACTCAAATTTTTGAAAAGATATTTGAGTCGAAAATCAATTTTACCAACTTTTATTAATTTTTTTGTTTAAGTTTTTATTTTTTTTTAAACTGTCAATTCGTTTTTTCTCAAAATCTTACCAGATATTAAAAACGTTATTCTTCGTTGCACAAAATTATTTTGTAGATGAAATCATTATTATTTGTAATATTTTTTTATTCGTAAAATTTTCGAGGTGATAAATTTTTTTCGTTAACCAAAATGTTTACCTTTTTTTAAAGTCCTATGGTAAAATAAATTACCCAAGCAATTTTCCTGAGAGCCCTTTCTACATCTTTCTGCATTATTGTCTGTATAACAAAATTTATTTGAAGTCGATATCTTGAAACGTCGAGAAATGTCAAAATTTTCAATTCGACAAATCGGACCCATTACAATAATTCCTTATGGGAAGTTAATAAATAAATCAAATCAGTTTCTGAGAGGAATTCAACTTTTATTTTGATGTTAGATCTGAGCTTATAGAAGGAAAATTATATGCATTTTTATACTTCGTCTCCTCCATTCAGTGCTTTTGCTTTGTAAAATAAAAAAATGTCAATTTTTGACGTATACAGTTGTGTTCATAAAAATAGCAGTGCTCTCCAGATAAAACAAAAAGGTCTTCAATATCGACGTTATAATATACATATTTCATTAAACTTCTAATAACAAACTAAAATTTTATTCATAATAACAGAAATTAAGTATAATCGATTTTTACCGTTAGTTTCGTCACAGTAAAACCGTTTTTTAAACATATGGCTGTTCATAAAAATAGCAGTGCAGTTCCACGAATCACGCATTGCTTGCCACAATTCTTTCGAACTCTTGGGTATTGCTTTATAAATTGCGTTCTTAACATCCCCCCACAAATATTCGAGGGGGTTAAGGTCGAGGGATTGAGCGGGCCACTCCATAACGGATAACTCCTTCTGCGCAAACCATGATTTTGCCTTTTTTGACGTATGCTTTGGGTCATAGTTTTGTTGGTATACCCAAACCAACGGCATTTCCTCTTCAGCATAGGGTAACATAACGTCCTAGAGAATTTTCACATACTCGGTTGCATCTCTTATACCCCCGATGGGATTATTAGGCCCGACCTCGTCATATGAAAAGTAAGCCCATATCATAATTTTCCCTCCACCATGCTAGTGTACCGTGGATCGTATGCTGCATTTTTGGGTCTTGTCACATATTATCGACGACCCTTGGACCCAAAAAGGACGACTTTGCTTTCATCGCTCCACAGAACATTCGTCCATTTCTCTTTTGTCTAATCTCTATGCGCTTTAACAAACTCCATTCTCTTGGCCACATGCCGTTTCGTCAAGAATGGTACCTTGCGTTGACTTTGGGCTGGTAACTTCGCTTATAAAAGACGTCTTCTTATTGTGACAGCGCTAACAGACAGTTGAAGTCCATTTCCTATTTTCCTAGAGCCTATGGAAGGGTTCTGTTTTGCTAACTGAACAATTTTTCTGTCAGTTCTTTCAGTAATGATCCTTTTTGGGCCTCACGTTTTCGATTTATTTTGCCATTTTAAGGTGTTACTGACCATTTTTGTTGAGCAGCCTAGGATGTCTGGAATATTTTGGTAGGTTTTTTCCTCCAAACGCAGTTTTTAAATAAGTTTTCGAATTGCTTCGGTGCAGTGTCTTGACCGTCCCATTGTTTATTTTTGAGCCAACATTTATTAATTTTTTATATACTAGTATGTTAAAAATACTTAAAACTTTAAATAGTAAAATATTTACTTACCGGAAATTTAAAAAAATTTAATTTTTAACCTTTAATTATAAAATCAAAAGCACTGCTATTTTTATGAACACTCTATATCCAGAGAGTTTGAAATATTGTGTGTTCAAAAGTAGAGTATAA
Source organism: Eupeodes corollae (assembly GCF_945859685.1). Taxonomy (NCBI): domain Eukaryota; kingdom Metazoa; phylum Arthropoda; class Insecta; order Diptera; family Syrphidae; genus Eupeodes; species Eupeodes corollae. The sequence continues at coordinate 23,332,353 of NC_079148.1, read as the reverse complement.
CTTTAAGCTAAAAGTCTCTAATATGAAAACGAAAGACCGTTAGATGCAAGTAACATGTTATTTTTTTTGTAAGAATTTCCGTTCTTAAAATAATTGAAAATCTAATAAAATGTGAACAGCACTGGTGTTTTTATGAACACAACTGTAAATCAAATTTTAAAGTTAGAAACCCCATTTTTGTGTTCAAAATACATAAATTCATTTTTATTTTGTCTTTATCTTGTCTCATCTTTTATATCAAGCTCATTTTTTATAACATAATATTATGGACATAGTAATTTGACGGTCAGTCAATTTGTCAAATTAATTTTCTATTCTATAGAACTTCCGTTTGGAGTCACATTACGTTCTTTTCCTTACGATTGTCAAACGAAACGTGAGGTCGAAGCTCCATTGTGTTAGCATGCATTGAATTCCTATGGCTGAACTCATAAACGTCAGGTGAAGCCGAAGCTGAAGCCTGTTTGTGATTCAGCCATTAAAATCATTCATATTTTATTTTTTTTTAATCAGGACAAAGAACTTGGTCAAACATTTCGTGGTGTCAAGTTTGTTGCATTGCCATTTGACACCTGTCAAATTCAGCTCCAACAGAATAACGGATGGCTTATTAACAACCGAACAACGCGTTAAAATTATTAAAACTTAATACAAAAGTTATTGTCATAATCGATCGATTATTTAAGATTTACCGGCGCATTAAAATCCAAAATATAGCCCACGGAAATGTGCAAAAAATTACAATGACCTCAAAGATTTCGTAGCACGGGAACCCTTTGAAGTGACCATTTGAATGAAATTATTGTTTTTCAGAATTATTGAATGTTGACAACAATATTTGTTAAAAGATAAAAGTAGTTTAAAGCTAATATCTCAAGGTTTTGAAAAGATATTTGAGTAGAAAATCAATTTTTACCAACTTTTATAATTTTTTTTGTTTAGGTTTTTATTTTTTGTAAAAAAACTGTCAATTCGATTTTGTTGTTGATGATGAAACAATATTTTTTATAAAATAAAATAAGTCGATAGCGATAATCTCAAGTTTTTGAAAAGATATTTGAGTCGAAATTAAATTTTTACCAACTTTGAGTAATGATTTTTTAGGTTTTTATTTTTTATAAATAAAAATGTCAATTTGTTTTTTCTCAAAATTTTACCACATGTTTGCACAAAATTGTTTTGGAGATGAAATAATTCTGTATTCGTTAAATTTTCGAGGTGAAAAAAAACGATAATTAGATTTTTTCCAAAAATATGTTGGTTTGGAATCACTTTATAATATATACAGCCCAATTCTTAATATTCCCGGTGAAAACAATTCCCCGGAGACTTGTTCTCCCGATAGTAAAATTCTCCTATTCCGAATTCCCCGGGAGACAGTTTTTCCCTTGGAACTCGGGACTGAAAATTTTGTATGTTTTAAACAGCTGTTCCGAAGTATTTGACACAAGAATGTAGGTGTACAAAAGCTTCAGAAAAGGAAAACAAACATTTTAAAATTGATATTTATGCATAAATAAATGCATATATGTATAAGTAAATTAAATTAAAAAATGTTCAGTATTGCAGCAAGAATCTTGTTTGAAAAGGACATTTTTTTTTTTTACATTTTAATTTATTGAACCATAAAAATGTATATACATTTGGCTTAATTCTAACATAAATAATATTTAACAATAACTTTAATTAAAACATTTGTTGGCACAAAGGGGGCCTAACTTTATACATTGATGAAATTCAAAATTTAACATGTGTTTAACATGAAGTCGATGGCTAAAAAAAAAGTGTCGTTGGCGAGGTTCATCTCGGGTTGTTTAGTCCTGGTTGTCCTGATGGAGGTTGGTTGAATGTGGCGGTGTTCAGCCGCAGTAGTATGCTGACTCCAGGCCAGCATAGAAGAAGACGTCGTCGTCAGTGGGGAGTTTGTCCAAGATATCCATACCACAATGGTATCTCGGGTCCGGGTGTCGTTCTTGATTGGCCATCCTTCTCATTAATTGGTTGGGGTGGCTGGCGACTTTGGTGATTATCTTCCTTGCTGCCTGATGTGCAAGGAATTGGTCAAGTGGCTTGATTTCAGCTTCTTCGTAGACTCTACTATTACTATAGTGCTTCTGTCGTTGACGGTCGAATTGTAGATCGGTGCATATCCTTAGTATCTTCCTCTCGAAGACATTAAGTCTTTCCATTGCAGTTTTTGATATGGTGAACCATATCGGAAAACCGTAGGTGATAACCGGTCTTAGCAGTTGTTTGTATATCAACATTTTCGTTGGTTTACTTAATCCAGTTTTCTTCTTCAAGAGAGGATGTTGGCTTTTGTTATCACAGCAGCTCATTGAATAGTATTCCCAGGTATTTGGCGTTCTTCTTGGCTTTAATCCTTGATCCATCCCGGAACGTCAGAACAAGGTTTCGGGCCACTGCCGCCGATCTACAGCGGCTGTTGTTGACAGGTCTCCGGAAGCATACCAGTTCCGATTTGAAGGTATTTATCCTTATTCCCCACTTCTGGTAGTACTCGTAAAGTCTGCTTATGTGTGCTTCTACTCTTCGGGCTGTGATCGTAGGAAACATGGAGGACGAATAGGTGAGTGAGTCATCCGTAAACAGCAGGTTCTTACAATCCGTTGGTACTGGCTGGTCAGATGTCATCAGGCTGTAGAGGAACGGTCCAAGTTTCAATCCTTGGGCGATTCCAGCCTTTACGTCTCTAATCGTTGACTTGCAACTATCTATTTCTACGAAGAAGTTTCTGAAAGAAAGAAAAGAAAACAAAATTTTTATTATTGGCTGTGGGAAATTAAAAATTCGGAGCTCATGGATGAGGCCCTCAATCCATACGCTGTCGAAAGCTTTCTCGACATCCAGAAAGCATCCAACTGTGGCTCGGTGGCTATTGAGAGCAGCGGTGGCGTCAGACTGAAACTTTAGAAGTGGATGGATCGTTGAGTGAGCCTGTCAGAATCCAAACTGCATATCGGGGTTGATGCTATGCTCGTTGCAGAATTTCTTCAGTATTGTTAAAATGACTTCTTTCAAAATTTTGCTGATGTTGTTGGAAGTGAGACAGGGCTGTAGTTGGGGATCATATTAGTACTGCCTTTCTTCGGGATTGATACTACTTTGGCTGTCTTCCACTTTTTTGGAAAGTAGCCGTTGTTGATGAGTTATTTATGATAATAGTCAAGATTATCAAAAAAAACTTGAGGAAGTATTTTCAGGATATAGTTGGAAATCCCGTCCATTCCATTTGACTTCTTCGGCTTCAAGCTGTTAATGATGTCAGCTATCTTCTCAGGATTGCAGAATTTATGGGTATTTGCTAGTTCATCGGCTTTGCAGTTGTCGTCAAATTGAACTTCAATGTTTGGCTGCTGAATCAACTGGATTGAGGTTTCTACTTGGTTGAGGAAGGCTTGGTTCATTGATGGTTTTGGAGTGAAACTCTGTTCAAAGTGTTTGGCAAAAGCTTCCACTTTGTCATTCGTTGAAGTTAGCTCGATGTTGTTGCTCATCGTGACTTCCGGCAGTGGTTTTCTCCTACCGATGAGACGGTTTATTTCCTTGAAGGCGTTTGGTCCCGGTTTTATCTCCCTCAATCTCTTTTTGAAGGAGATGTCGTTGTGGTGTCGGATGGAGTTTCAGAACATGATGTTCAAACATTCTAGTTCGCTCTTGACAGTCCGGTATTCAGGGTTCACCATGTTGAGTTCCCTCTGATGGATCCTCTGGAGGCGCTTTCTCAGCCTTTGTCGGTGGGAGTATAGGTTTTGAACATTTTCCGGGAGGTGTTGGTATCTGTCTTTCGTTGTCCTGTGGATTTTTTGGGCATCAAGTGCAATTGTGATGGTTGATTCCATGGACTCGACAGCCTCATCAATTTCGTTGTCCTGTAGGTTTCGGTTCGTTGGTGGCAGCACCAGGTTTCCTTCGATATCCAACTGCAATTTCTCGAAATTTAGTCTCTTGTAGTCGATGAAGTCCGCTTGAGGTCTCGCTGCTAAAATGGCTGGTTGGCTGAGTTTTATGGACAGGAGTACTGCATCGTGATCCGAATCGCTTGGGACAGTTGAACACGTAAAATTGCAGATGTCTGGAATGACAAACAAAATTTTGAACTTGACAGAAAGAAATCAAGAGTTGATGGAGTTCTAGGGATTTCTGGCTTTGGCTGAGACACTACCACCAAAGAATGTTCATCAACACTATAGCTTTCCCTTCGGTATTGATAGTTGTATCCTGCCATTGATGGTGGCGTGCATTGAAGTCGCCTCCAATGAGTCCGTAGGTAGTACGTTTCAGAACGTTGTTGAGGACTCCCAAGTCGTTTCGGATGTTTTCGTTGGTGGAGCCGCATTTGAAATAAATGCTTATAATAGTGAGGGACTCACCTTGTCCCAACTCTATTCTCACTGCAGTGGCTTCGCTGGTAAAATGTCCTGGGATGATAACTTCGCTGGTGAGAGACCTTTCTGCATCTTTCTGCATAATTATCTGTATAACATAATTTATTTGAAGTCGATATCTCTTCTGGGGCTTTTGCTATGGACAACGAAAAAAACGTCGCGAACATACGGACGTACAAACGTACGTACACACGCACGCACAGACATCTTTCTAAAAATCTTTTATTTCGGCTCTGGGACTTTGAAACGTCGAGAAATGTCACTCACTTGACTGAAGAAAAGAAATTTTGACGTCGTCAAAACAAAATGTATGGTATGCAAACAAATTTCAGGACTTGATGAAAAATAGGACATAGGTGATTGAAAAATAGTCTACTTTGATAATATGAATAAGTTGTATGTGAGTTAATATTGTTTTTAAACATGTTTTTATTAATAACAAGAATTTTAACCTATTTTTAAAAAATTAGTTGCTGCAAAAATGTTATTAAAAAAAGGCCAGATTAAAGGTAACATGTTTAAAGGTTGTTAAAATAAAGTAAAAGGCTTTTGATAGGGTTTCTAGAAATACAAATTATTTGAAATTACTTGTGTCTATAGACATAGAGGGGGAAGGGGTGAGCACATTATATTAAACTTTATATAAAATGAAAACAAGCTATCCAAAGGAGTTTTCAAAAAACAAAACATTTATTTAAATGGATCACTAGGGCAAAGATGCAGGAAAGGACCTCAGGATTTAAACGCAATATTACCATGTTTATAAGTAAAAACTTAATTGTATATTATATTTATATTTTTTTTAACATTTTATTGAAAAATAGTCCCTTGGTAATAAATATTGTGTATTTTTATTTTTTTTTAGAAAATTTAGTGAAGAGTCAAAAGTCTTATTGGAAAAATCCTCATGTAACACAAAGCATGTCCTCGCTTTCAAATACACCTCAAAACAAAGCATTTAACAATGAAAAAATGAATAATGAAATAGCTGAACACCAAAAACGTAAATTAAATGCTCAATCAAAGAAAGCAGCGTACATGCGACAATATCGAGCTCGAAAAAAAAATGAAGCATTGTTTTTGAAAGAACATACAACTTTTGCCAATAACAAATTTAATTTTAGTTCATTAACCGAAATGGAGATGAGAACCACAAAAACTACTGTTCCTACAACAAAAATTCAACGACATCAACAACAACTTCTATCCACCACTAAACCTTTCAAAAATATTCGACCTCGACTAAATACTACAAAAACTAAAGCTACAACCACATTAAATGAAAGCTTTGTCAAAGAAAAATATTTTGAAATCGAACCACTGCCACTGCTAACATACTTGAGTAGTTCTTCTGAATCTTCGGATCCACAAACTACAACATCATCAATGAATTTTTATACAAAGCAACAAAAGAGGGTCCTATCAGATGCTGAACGTTCAAAATTGTTTCGAGAGCGAAAAATGATTGAGGAAGCCTCAAATGGGTATTGTGTTGAGAGAGAACAAATGTCACCCCTATCAGGTGCTGATCGTATAAGAAACTATCGAATTCGAAAAAAAATTGCCGAAGCTGCAGGTACAATTAAAAAAACTGATGCTGAACGATCGAAAAGGTATCGAGCTCGAAAAAAATTTGGCGAGGTTGTCAGCACCACAGTTAAAAAAGGAATACCACTATCAGATGCTGAACGTTCGAGGAATTACAGAGCTCGCAAAAAATACGATAGTGACAAGACAATTGAGCATGAATCACCAAATTTATCGTTGCCAAATAAAAATAGTTACCAACGACAACATTCCATACAACAAAGTACAAATTTTGAATCTTCTAATATACAAGTTAAAACGCCTAATAACTTTAAAACGAGTCAAGAACTTTTTAAACTATTAGTGTAAAGCCACTGGACCGGTGTCGAAACTACCGAAATTTAAAAGAAAATGAATTCATCGAAACACCATGGGTATTTTTGTAAAATAAAATTTATCAACAAAGAAAAACAAAGCTAACTACACGAGTTACTTTGCAAATGAAAGTTTCTAAAAAGTTCGTTAAAATTGTCAACTCCTCATATATGTATGGGTCCAATGTATTTATATGGAACATGGATAAGTTTTGGAAAGAGTCTGAATAAAGTTTCTAGTGTTGTATTTCAATACATTCTTTAAAAAAATAAAATACAAATTAGCATTTAACTACGTAATATAAATACAAAGTGAAATTTATGCTTAAAGCTTTAGATTTATTAAAACTGTAATAAAATGGAATTGTAAGAATAAAACATTTGCATTGTATAAATTTTGTATGTTGCTTATCTCCTCTAAGGTGTATTGTTATTAATTATTATTATATTATTAAAAAATTATTAACACTAAAATAAATTACATTGTTAATAATCAGCCTTATTACGGTTGTCAAAGATCAATTAATTGACAATTGAAACATTTTGTCAATTAATTGATAAATTGGTATTATGAACGCGAGTTGATCATTTTTTGATCCATTGTGAACAAAGATCAAAAATCTATTGTGAATAGTGCCTATTTACTTTTGTAGTATACATGTCTAAGATCTTTATTTGGACCAATAATTTTGATATGAGTCCCGTCGATAGCACCAATAACATTTGGAATAATGCTCTTTTGAAAAAAGTATATCTTGGCCTGGCGTTCTTCTTCTTGTGAATATATAAATTTTATCCATTTAGGACAAATATTTGTTTCCAAGACATTTAAAACTTCTTTCAAAACAACTGAAACCGTTGGTTGCGCCATACCAATGTTAAAATCGTTCCCAACACTCAACTGGTAGCTTCCTTGCGCAAGGAATCTTAAGACAGCTGCAAATTTTAGTATGTTTGGGATGGATTGTTGTCTTTTCGTTGGTTTTAACTTGTCGTTGATATCTAAAAATACATTAAGGAAGGCTTATTTCGAAAGTCTAAAGTTTTGAATGAATCTAAAAGTGAGCCAAATTAGATTTTGTAATGTAACTAAAAAAGATCTTTTATCTACATAAATATGTTCAGCCAAATCGGATTTGAAGCATCGCGTAGTTTTCTTCGAATCTTTGCTTGCTCCAAAGTATTTCCTTCTTCAATTTCATTTTCACCGAAAAATAGTTCAATAGAAGATATGGTTTTTGGCTTTCGGGATCCGTAAAATATTTTATCAACAAGGAATTTGTGATTGACTGAAAATTTGATAATTTACAAATATTTTGACAACCATAATACCAACAAGACCGTCAATTTAAATCATTCACAATAGATCTAATTTCTGAAGAGCGTTTACAGTTTATCAAAAATTTTGATTGCTGACAACGATAATACCAATTTATCAATTTCATTGAAAAATGTCAACTAGCGTATTGATAATTGACAACCATAATAGAGCTGATCTTAAAATATAAAGCTGGAGCTGCTAGGGCTTTCAGCTAGTAACAAATTTTACAAAATTTTTTCCAAATTAAGTGCTGACATTACTATGTGTGGCTCCTGTCAAAAGATCTGATAATTTGTTGTGAACTATAGTTTGACTTTTTAAATTTATTTGAGTACATGATAATAGATGACTTATGATGAGCGTTTGATTTTCGTCGCAGAAGTGGCAGAGCGGGGGCATCTCTTTAGTGATGAGCTGTTTATACGTCAGGTTGGTGTGACCCATTCGCAATCGTATGTATATTTTGAATCTTATTATTTGATATGTTTTAAGGGTAGTTGGCTTTTTCAGCGTTAGGGTTAAATTTGGTGTAGGTGTGGTGATAATTCAACCAGTTAGTTTTCTTTTGTATTGTTTCTTAAGTCTCTTTTATTGTAGGAATAGAATGAACTTCTAACTTCATTTAGAGCAGGGATCCATGCAATTTTTAGTTTCCCACTTCTCGAGATGAGTTTATCGTGGATGTTATGGTGTATTTGCTAAGATTGGTGAGAATAGACTCTTTTGGTAAGTTCCAGGGCGGATAGGTGGCTGAGTTTACATTTTGAATGGCAATAGGTATGTCAAGTTCTTTTGCAGATGTTAAAGCGGAGAGTTTAACGTTGATTTAAGTCTTGGGGTTTTCTTTCGTTTTATAATTTTTGTTTGCATCTTTGTGAATAGGTGACCTTCTGGAGCAGTTTATTTTTTGTGTCGTAGCCGTTTTAAGATATTCGATTCTTTCAATAAGCTGTGGTAATCCCGCATCTGTCAAGAGGTTCCGAATCGGAGTTGTACGAAAAGCCCTCATACTCCTGATGTGATAAGTCGGGTGGATGACTTCAAACATTAACTATAAATCGCTAAACCATAGTCGATCTTAGACAAAATAACAGATCTTATTACATTAATTATAGTATTTACATTGAAATAGCTGTTATAAATTAAAAATTATACCTACAACAAAATTAATTCAAATTACCTGGAGCAACATAAAGAATTCATTTTTGTTTAATTTTAAACTATATATTTATAAGAAACTGTACCTACCTATGTACTAATCTCACACAAAGTGCCAAGGGTACCGATATTATCACTGACCGGATACTAGTAGGAGTTCCCTATGAAATGCCTTCCTATACCTACCAATACCCTTTATATCTTATATTTGAATGTGAGATCAAACCCACATCCTGAAACAAAAAATATACAAAACTAACTATAACTATAACTATCCCCATATTCTTCTTCTTTACAAATAAATGTCTCCATTATCGATACTACCGCCAATGACACGGCAGCATCCTATCGCCCTAAAAATGTCTGCCCATGAGAGTGCTATAGTTTTCATATACAAAGGTATGAATTCCAGTTAAGTTTTTTTTTATAATAAATTTATTATAGATATTTTTATTTTACTGGTCTCATGAGAGAGACTCATTTCAAAGATTTTTCTAAGCTATAAGTCCGTGGATTCTGAAAAATAAACATTGCCAGTTCTGATTTCTCCTTTGAAAATTTGTAGATCTTCTCAGAAAAAGCTGGAACAAAATAAGTGCTAGGAAACGACCCATCAACAGTAGTGATGCAAAAATGTTAATAACAACAAATTTTCACAAATTATCCTTTTTTTTCAATAAGTTTTGACAGCCAATATTTTTAAATTTTCACCCAACCAAATACACACACATAATCCAAAATTTTATAAAATATATTTGTATATTATTAATTTATTTACAAACTAAAAGCATACAATAACTAGAATTAATGTCATAAAACAGAAAAATTATAATTAAAAATGAAAATAAAAAAAATTCAACACATAGATTAGGTATGCACCCTACATACAGAGATTACGATAACAAAATATCAATTAATGGCATTGCGGCGACTTCCTTTTCTGCTAGCTCCTTCGCTGCTAGTTCCTTTGCTGCAAGTTCCTTTGCCGCTCGATGCAATTCAACGTCTATCATAACATCATTGCGAAAATGCTGATGCATTTTTTCAAATAACTGGCTAGTTGACAATACTGCTTTGGCATTGGTAAGTTTACCAATTGTTTCCATTGAATTATGTGATGATCCTGCAGCATTGACTAAACATGTTGATGGTGTTGATTCTGCAAAAGATACGAAGCCATTGGATGTTATAAGATGTCTTTTGTAGATTTTGTGCAACCAGATTATAAGAAAAACTAAATTAATAACAAACAATGTAACACAACTCGAGAGAATAAGAAAAGTTAGTATTTCAAGTTGAAGTAGAATTTCCATGACGGTGCGGAGTGGACCATGACACCATCACAATAAAGTTAAATGTATAAATTTATGACAGCTGAGTGTTGTGGTGTAATATTTTGCTCTTATCAGCAGCGATTTATTTCATAAATAAATGTTTAACCTGACAACGACGACGCGCAATTTTGTTAAGTACACAATCGAAAATAATGTTATAGGAAACTGAATGAAACAAAACTGAAATATGATCGATTTATTTGAATTCCATTCTATGTACCTATTGAGGTTGGTTTTGTTTATGTGAAACAAAATATTGTTGTCTCTCTGGCACAAATTAATTTTATTTCTATCATTTACTTATGTATGTATGATTTATTCGTCTTTTGCATACCTAGCGGAACTCTTGTAAACAAAAATTATTTTCACATAGGTACATGTGTTGTGAATTTAGAACTGTTATCGCTTTGCGAAATCGCCAAATGCTCATTTATATTTACACTGCGGTTCACTTAAATACAGACAATAACAAAATTTAAATAATAAATGTACAGTCAATCAAACTGATATTCGTATAGCAGCTAGATTAGGTTAGGTTAGGTTGGAGTGGCTGTCCAGATATCATTTACACACGTAGACCTCAAGGGTCCATTGTAATACCACTAATGAGGTTACTCATGGGAGAGTAATGAATTTAAACAAACCATTTTGTACTTTTAATAAAGTTAGAGAAACGTTTTGTGTCAATCGTTGCCAGTTCACTGGTATTATCGAAGAAGGGATTACCGAGAAAGTAATTCCTTCTAATGGAGAGTGCTGGACATGTACATAGAAGGTGTTGGACTGTTTCCTCTTCCTCCTCGTCCATGCAGCTTCTACAGAAGTCATTTGTGTAGACCCCTAGCCTTAGAGCATGTCTACCTATGAGGCAGTGTCCCGTTATTACTCCAATTGTAGAGCTTATACTTTGTCTGCTTAGTAATATCAAGCCTTTTGACAGTTTTAAGTCAATACTTGGCCATATTTGCTTGGTTGCCAGGCAGGTGGTACTTTGTGACCATCTAGTATTTGTTGTTTCTAAAGCATATTGCTTGAGAAGATATTTGCATGTAGCAAGTGGTGTTCCTATGTTATGTTTTTGTCTAACATAAGGCAGAAGTGTTCCGTTTTTGGCGAGCTCATCGGCTTTGCAATTTCCCGGAATGTCTCTGTGGCCCGGCACCCAAATGAGGTGAATGTTAAACTGTTCCGTCATCTCCTTCAGAGATGATTGACAATCGTGGACTGTTCGAGAGTTTGTGGAGACAGACGCGAGAGATTTAAGAGCGGCTTGGCAGTCCGAGAAGATTCGTATATCCTTACAAGATATAACTTTTTCTTTGAGCCAGGATAGTCCTTCTTTAATCGCCATTACTTCTGCCTGGAATACACTACATTGATTGGGAAGTCTATAGGATAGACTGAGATTCAGTTGTTCTGAAAAGATACCACTTCCAACTCCGTGATCGGTCTTTGAACCGTCAGTATAGAAGTGTACCGCATCGTCTTCCAGGGGTCCCTCTTCTTCCCAGGAGGATCTTGAAGGGATGGACACATGGAATCTTTTACCAAATACCATTTTTGGGGTGGTATAGTCTAAGCGATCTGGGATAGATCTGAAATTGTCTAGAATAGTTGCATGTCCAGTATTGTTACTGGGCCATTGAGAGGTGGCTCTAAGCCTTACACATGAGTTGGCAGCCACCTTTTTAGAGAAGATGTCAAGTGGTGTTAGGTTTAAAAGCACTTCCAGTGCTGCGGTTGGTGTTGTGCGAAGTGCTCCTGTGATGCACATACCTGCTGACCGCTGGACTTTAATGAGTTTATTTAGATTTACCATCTTATCCAGTGCGGTCCACCATACGACGGCTCCATAAATGAGTATCGGCCTGATTACCGAAGTGTATAGCCAGTGGGTTATTTTTGGGGAGAAGCCCCATTTTGATCCTATGGCCTTTTTACAATTCAAAAACGCTACAGTAGCCTTTTTGACTCTTTCATCAATATTTGCCTTCCAATTTAGTTTTTTGTCTAAAATGAGGCCCAAATATTCAGCTTGGTCGGAAAAGCTTAATGGTATTCCTTTAATCTTGGGTGGGCTAATCTGAGGAATTTTATATCTTCTCGAGAAGAGTATTAATTCTGTTTTGTGTGGGTTGACGTCCAATCCACATTGATTAGCCCATTTAGTTAGCCTGTTTAGGTCATTTTGTAGGAGTTCCGAGAGAACTTGGGGGTGCTTCCCAGATACGGATATCGCAACGTCGTCAGCGTAGGCAATCACCTTGAAACCTTCTGTTTCCAATGTTGTAAGTAAGTCGTTTACTACCATGTTCCATAAAAGAGGCGAAAGGACTCCACCTTGGGGAGTGCCTCGATTCACCGATCTGGTGGTAGTAAAACTTCTCATGTTAGAAATTATTGTCCTGCTTTTGAGCATGAGACTTATAAGATCTATGAGTGACTTCTCTAATTTCAGCTTATCCATTGCTGTTGTGATCGCCTGGTAACTGACGTTGTTGAAAGCTCCTTCAATATCTAGGAACGTTACCAGGTTATATTCTTTGTATTCGAGGGAATGTTCAATAGTACGTACCAGCGAGTGAAGTGCTGATTCTACTGATTTTCCCTTAGAGTAAGCATGTTGAGCTGTGGAAATGAGACATGGTTTTAAATTATGTCTGATATAAATTTCAATCAATCTTTCCAAGGTTTTAAGAAGGAAGGATGATAGGCTGATTGGTCGTAGATCTTTAGGGTTAACGTGTGAGGGTTTCCCTGCTTTGGGAATGAAGCCTACTTTTGCCATTCTCCAGGCTTTGGGAATATATCTCAACCTTACACAGCTTGTCAGAATGATTTCCAATGGTGGAATAATCATGTCTGAGCATTTTTGTAGTTCGGCCGGAATGATTCCATCTGGTCCTGGAGATTTATATGGATCAAAGCTGTCTATGGCCCATTGCAGTTTTTCCCGCGTTATTAGATCAACTAAATCGCTTGTAGAAGCTTGAGACTCTGATGTTAAGTCGTTGAGTATGTTAGAACTACCTGGAAAGTGGGTGTCTAATAACAGATTAAGAGATTCTTCATCTGTGATAGTCCACGTGCCTGCTTCTGTTTTTAAAGCACTAGGTATTGTTGGACTTTTTGAGAGAATTTTCCTGAGTCTTGAGGCTTCTGAAGTATTTTCTATTTTACCACAAAAAATTTCTCCAAGAAGACCTCTTAATCTTTCTTAATTCTTTTTTATATTGCTTTAGAGCTTGTTTGTATAAGTCCCAGTCAGAAGGAGATCTAGTGTACTTAGATCTGTTGAAGAGTTTACGACAGCTCTTTCTGAATGGTTCTAATTCTTTATGCCACCAATGAGGTTTCCCTTTAAAATGGTTACACGGCATGAAGATCTCATTGATTCATTTAAGGCTTCGGTGAGATGATTTACAGAAAGGTCTAGTTCATCTTTACTGGAGGAGCTTTTAAGAAGGTTGTGATTAAGCAGTTGTGCTAGTACCTCCCTATAACGCTCCCAGTTTGTATTCCGGTGATTTCGAAATCCCGTACAGCAGCTAACAACTTAATTTTTTTCGGATTTGTCAAGAACCACTCACGATCATAATTTAATTTATTTCTTATATTAAAGATCTGAATACCATCTATTGTCTACCACAAGAAAAACGCCATATTTCAACAAACAAAGAACATTTAATAACACGAACTATAAAAATCAAATAACAAGTAAAGGCCCAACTATCGGCCCTATCGAGGTAACCGTGAGTCGGAGCGGAACTTTCTCCGCAACGCATCCTTTTCGGAGATTGAATTCCGGTTTGAGGTAGCCGTCATCGCAAGAAATTTTACGGACATGAGACGACGCAATGCGATGGATATAAATTTAAGGCAGAGATGTGCAAATTAACCGATATATTCTCGATAATATGTTATAAAATAAAGACAATAAGCGTTTTAAACCATACAAAAATGGGTGGCAGAATGTAATATATTGCTTATAAAAAGTAATTTTTTCAATTATAATATGCTAGCATTTTTAAGACATTTAATTAGATGCAACGATTTTTAAATCAAAACTATCGAATAAAGTCCCGTCCCTATTTCAAACATATGTTTTTGTTCCCATTTGAAGTGTCAAAGAAAAAGAATAATTTGAAAAAAAAAAACTGTTGAAACATAAGTTTTATTTATTTATTTTACTTTATACAAGCAATAATAATAAGAAACGGATAGTGTTGGTTTATTTTTTGACGCTGAATCAAATGAGATTAGGGCGCAAAATAAAGAAAATAGAAGAAAATTGCGAAATGAAAGCAATATAAGTAAACTATCTGACGCGGCGCAAGTAAACTTATTTTCTAATCTAATTCTTATCTTCTAATAATTCTAAGATTCTCTTCCAGATTCAAGAAAAACTTTTGCCTGAATAGAAATGCGTTTGCTTTTGTTTTGGAGCAGATTTAACACAAATACAAAACAAATCATCGGTCTGATTGTGTCACTCCGGAACATAAATTAGAAGCTTGCCTCAGATTTTGGTGTTGGAAAAGATTTTCAATGATCAGTTGGCCAGTCGATGAGAATAAGAGCAAACCATGACTCTCATGTTTGGGCTTTGAGTCCTGAACGATGGTATTTCGAAAGAAATCATTTAAGTACAAGAAATAGCTGGTTGCTGGGTAAACATTTTTTTTACAACAATACAGACCATCTGAATTTGTTTCTTTTTGTAAGTAATTCAGGATATCCATTGGAGCCCTGGCTTATGACACCATTCAGGACTCCTAAACCGCAGACCGCAGAGAGCCGTTTTAATATATGTCACAGAAGAGCTCGTAACATAGTTGAACGTTCAATAGGATTATCGAAAAGCAGATTTCGTTGCTTGTTAGGTGCAAGACAGTTGCACTATGCACCTTTGAAATCTGCACAAATCGTTAACGTTTGTTGCGCTTTACACAACATATGTATGTTTATATTTTGATTCAAGTTATGAAATTTTCGAGCATGAAGATTTAAACAATACAGAAAAAGAAATTCATGAAATTCAGACTAATTTGCTTCAAAGCCAAGCAGCTACAATTCGAAATGAAATAGTTCAACTCAACTTTGATACATAAACATTTATTAAAAATAAATTTATATATTTGAAAACAAAAATATCACAAGCCTTCATGGTGTTTGTCTTTGGTTCTTAAAACTATTTTTTAAAAAAAGAAAACACTTTCCGCAACAAGAACTTGTGGGAGGACTTCGGAAAATTGTATGTTTGTATCTGTCAAGAATAAAACAAAACAAGTACTTCATCGCAAAGCATCGCATGCAAATTGCATGCATTGAATTTTGTCGGAGAGAATGCCCGATCAGCTGATCGGACAACTACCTTGAACCTTGAAGCAAAATGCCTCCGATTCGGAGGAAATCGGAGAGAATTCCGCTCCGACGGTTACCTCGATAGGGCCGTATAATAGGCATAAGCTAGCATATGCGCGCATAAGTAAACGTGCGAATACAAAGAATCTTAATACGAGTGAACATAATGGAGTCTAGCTCCGTTTCGTTCAATTTTTCTCAGTTTCGTTAGCAAGAGCGATCCTAGTCGCTCCCCGCATAAGTATAATCTGACATGTAGATACGTGAGCAAAATTTCATTATGGCTATGCAGTAATTTCGCAAATTTAAGTGAATTTCCGTTGGGTTTTTGACATTAGCTTATGTTTCAGGGCTATCGTGAATCGCATTTCTCGAGAAATTTTTCCCAAATTCGAAAAATAGCTATCGTAAACTAATTTCGAAATTAGGGAAAAATTCTGCGAGAAATATTTACCTATCGTGAACTATTTTTTATGGGAAATTTCCTTCGCTTTCTTGAGAAATATTCCGTTACAATTTTGCAAGGGAATCCAGAAAGTTGTCTGTTGATATGTGAGTTATCTCTATAAAAAATAAACAAAACTATAAAAACTAACTAAAATAATTGAATTTTTAAGGTGTAAATCTTCAAATTCCAAACAAATAGAAAAATTAATTTCCTCAATGGAAAAAAATCCGGACATTGCAAATGGCTTTACTAATAAAAGCAAGGATGATGTCCAAAAATTTTGGAATCGGCTAGAACAAGACCTCAACTCCATTGGGCCCCCCATAAAATCAATTGCTGAGTGGAAAAAAGTGAGTGGTTTACGATTTCAATGATGTTTTTTGTAAAAAAATGTTAATTTTAAAGCCAACCCAACTTCATTATCCTTCCCCACTCCTGTCTGATAGCCTCCTTCGGCAAAGAAGGGCAAACATGCACTTATTTTTATATAAGGAGGAACAGCACCAGGTTTCTTTGCATGAGGCAAAAAATCAGACAGTTTTTCGACCAAATATTTGAACAACGGCTTACTAACTCTATAGTAATTGTGAAATCTATGGATAAAGGATACTCATAACAAATGTGATGATTCAAACAAATAGGTTTTCCAAAATACAGTGCTTGTGGAAGCTCCAAAGGATTAGAATGATCTCTCAAATTGCGTCGTATGGCTCTCGGCTCATTTCGCCTTCTTGACTCTTCTTCCTCTAATAACAACAAAACTGATATTCTTTGCATTTTTATAAATGTTTAATTTAATGTTTAACAAATGTAATTATTTTGTATCAAAGCTAACTTCTTTGTTTTTTCTTTAAAATGAAATGTTAAACTGTTCGAACATTATTTTCGAATATTTTTTTTCTCGTTTCATGTTGGTAAAACTTATTCCCAGGGAAAAGCATTCCGCCAGGAATTCCTGATAGGAGGAATGTGTTCCCGAGAAGAGAAAAATTCCGTGATAGAAATATTTCCCAAGGAATTGCCGATAAGGCTGATTATAGTTGGGCCTTAACAATTTCATATTCGTACATTTCATTTAGCGCAGAAAAAACATAAATATAAGCAAATTTTAATATTTTGTAGCATAACCCTTGTTCTTAATAACATGCTTGAGTCGATTAGACATAGACTGGACAAGTCCCATTCTTGCAGAATCTGCTCTTAAAGCTCTCTTGCATTCCTTATGGTCAGTTTCCTCAGTTTCTGGTCCAAATGGTCCCATACATTTTCGAAAGGGTTAATATCCGTTGATTGGTGTGGAGTTTCCATGACCTTAGTTCAATTATAAAGCAGCCACAACTTGGTGTTATGTGCCTTATGTTTGGGATCTTTGTCCTGGTAAAAAGTGAAGTGGTTTTGCAGACCCAATTTACGTGCACTTTCACCCAAATTAAGTTTAAAATCTCTATATATTTCTTGTGGTCCATAATTCCTTCAATTACATGTTATTTTCCTACCCCAGCCGCAAAAAAAACCCTGAACCATCACTTAACCGCCCCCATGCTTGACAGTTGCGACAGTTTTTTTCCGGAAGTAGCTCCGTATTGTGTTTCCGCCAAACCATTTGTCGTCCATCTGAGCCAGATATATTGAACTGTGACTCATCGGTAAAAATTACGTTTTTTCCAATAGTCAAAATCTTTTGATTGGTGCTCTTTTGAGAAATTTAGCCGTTTTAACCTGTTCACAGAACTTATGAACGGTTTTTTCAGGCAACTCTACCGTTAAAACCGAGATCGCGAATGCAGTTCCTGTTCCTGTCGCAACTTTTCAGCAAGTGTCGGTGCACTGATCCGGGTATTCTTCTTGATTTCGCGCATGATAAGGCGGTTATCATACGAGTTGAAAATTTCGCGTGTAGTGTTTCTTGGCATATTTTCGATTCGATTTTCCGAACGATACCTTTTTACGATTGATTGGATAGTTGATCTTGATCTGTCAACAAGGTCGGATACTTCTTTCAATGATTTACCATAATTATAAATTATCTTGTTCCAAGTCGCTTGAGCTCCTTCCAAAGCTACATTGGAGTAATAGTTCAAATTTTGTACGGGCTTACCAAACTAATTTAAATGAGGAACTGAGAAAACATAGTTCAGAGGGTGATAATTTAAACATGACCAGACTTACTGACATAATGAAAACTGCAGTCCCAGTAACCAAAAACTGGAAGCAGAAGAATGATTTTAAACAAGAATGGTTTGACTTGGAATGCTTTAAGGCAAGAAAAAAATCATTTACTTTACTAAAGCTTCTGAGAAAATATAACTTGCATGTCTTTAAGACTATGTATGCGTCTGCGAACAAAGAGTACAAACACATCTGCTCTGCCAAGCGTAAGCAAAACGATGAACAATCCATACAACGCTTAAACTCAGCGATGTCTTCGGCAGAATTCTGGAAAGCGGCTAAAGCAATTAACGGACGGCCCAGTAGAATAGGATCTTCACTGCACGCAACCGAGCTTCAGGATTATTTTAAAAGTTTACTTAACACTGCGCAATTTTCACCCCTGCCTCAATATGCTGCTCCGGTTTTCTTAGACGATATCCTTGATTTACCGTTTACAGTGCTGGAACTTCGGACTGCTTTAGAAAAAACCAGATCTGGTAAAGCCCCAGGAGATGACAGGATTCCTTCAGAATTCTATATAAACTGTACGTCCGAGTACCTGTTTTCACTCACCAAAGAATTCAATAGAATTTTCGAAACCGCAGAGGTGCCAGCCTGTTTAAAAAAAGCAATTATCTATCCGCTGCATAAGAAAGGTGCGTACGATAATCCCGAGAATTACAGGGGCATTTCTTTTTTGAATTCTTCAGTGAAGTTATTCAGTGCACTTATTTTTAAAAGGCTAACAGAGTGGGTTAACGACAGAAACATACTCAACATGTTCCAAGCTGGTTTTAGGAAAAACCACTCGACTGTAGATCAGATTTTCACCTTATTTCACATTGCCGATTACTTTAAAAGCAAAAAGAAGAAGCTATATGCTTTCTTCGTAGATTTCAGAGCTGCTTTTGACTCCATTGCCCGTGCAGCGTTATTCTATAAGCTCTATACCTTGGGTATCTCAAGCAAAGTTGTGAATCTGCTGAAAGCAATGTATGAAAACAATGTGTCTTATGTATGGGACGGACAATTTACATCAGAGGACTTTGAAGCGGAAATGGGAGTAAGGCAAGGTTGTGTCTTGAGAACTTTGCTGTTCATTTTGTTTATAAATGACATTGTCGAGGAAGTGGGAGGGGGTATTGAGTTCGGAAGTTTACGAATACCGTGCCTCATTTTCGCTGACGACATAGTTTTTCTGGCGGAATCAGTTGACGGAATGCAGCTCATGATCAACCGTCTGGAGCGTTACTGTGATCTTTGGAACCTGACTGTTAACCTTGGAAAGTCTAAAATGATGATCTTCAGGGATGGAAGTGGAAGATACTCGAGAAACGAAAGGTGGACCTACAAGGGTCAGAATTTGGAAATTGTTCGAGAGTATAAGTATCTCGGTGTATTGATCTGTGCTAACCTTAACTTTAAAAAACATTTCGAAACTAAATTAGCTGAGGCAAAGAGAGCTATTTCTTCCATCTGGGGACGTTGTATAGAGAGTAGGTTTGTGGACCATAGCACAAAGATCCAGATATTTCGTGCCACTGCTTCTTCTATCATGTTGTATGGTGCTCAAGTGTGGGGTTGCTGGCAGTTTGAGGTTGTTGAAAAGTTTCAAAGATATTTTCTTAAACTACTCCAAATTACATGGTGCACCTTGAAACTACAATGCCACCGTTATTCTTAAATACGCTAAAAATACACTTCGATTATATAATGAAGCTGCTGGAGATGAATGAAACAAGACTACCCAAATTGATCCTCAAGTCGATAATTACTTTAAGAGGCAACCTCGTCAAAAAATGGGAAGAAATAGGCGTTGAGTGTGGAGAAAGGTTACAGATTCAACCAGGTATCGGACCCACTATTCTGAGAAACATGTTTCAAAATTTACTGGGTGGTGTAGCGCGCTCAGCTTACAGTGGTTATACCTTGGAGGCTCAATCTTCTCAGTATAGGACGATATATAGCCAGCTCGACTACAACTTGCAAGGAAGCTCCTACTTCTTAAACAGATTACCGCTTTCAATGATAAGTACGATATTTAAAGTAAGAGGGGAAATGATCAACCTTAACTACATTCCACATCGTCCGGACCTACCTATTTTGTGCAATATTTGCAACCTCAAGGAAAGAGAAGATGTTTATCATTTTATTGCCAGATGCCCGATTCTAAGTGAATTTCGAGTCAGATTCTTCGTTAAATCCATAATGACTATGAGCGAAGTTTTAAGTATTTTGAATGGAAGTCTTGGTTGGGAGAAATTGTATAAATACACAACGATGGCACTGAATTATAGAACCCGAATAGTCGAAGGCGACTTTTAAATTTTAAATTTTATTTTATTTTTCTATTTTAGTAAGAAATGTATAATATTGTTATAATGTCATTCTGGTAGACGGCTTTAAGCCAAACCATATTAAACTATGAAATTTATTGTAGATACAATTGAAATATTATGAATAAAGTTTCTTTAACTAACTAACTAACCATCATTATGGTACTTTATTATCATTTTCCTCAGTTCAACCGATGTTTTGCACTGTTTTCTCCCCTTTTTTTAATTTTTACTTTTTTTTATAAATCTAAGACACACAATCGAATTACGAAAACAATAAAATGATGAAAGAAGATTTTGCGAATAAAGAAAACACTGTACGAATATGAATTTGATGTGAGTTCTTAGGAAAATATTTTTAGATGACCAATAACGTTGGTAATGCATTAAATACTTAATTTTTTATGAATTGCATAAATGAAGTTAATGCTTAAAAAAATTTGGCAATTCAAATTTATTGAATGAAAATGCAATTTTGGATACAAATTAAGTTTGTATTAAATAGAATAGAGTGTACGAATATGAATTTGATTGACTGTACGTACGCACAAATTAACCTTTTTTTCTTGGAGAGCAGTTAAACGTATTTCACGAGTTCTAATGATGAGCGCGATGAAGTTAGAAAATTATTGTTGACTTTGATATGTCATTTCAAAAACTAAATTTCCATTTCACAATAATTTCATAAACGTTGAATATAATGAAAATTCAATATGAAAATTATTGAAAGTATTTTTGGTCAATTTATTTATTATACGCCTGAGTATTGTAAGTTACAAATAAATAACAAGCAACAGTCCGTTGATAAATAGGGCCTAGTGACTTACAACTCTCAACCATTCCTGTGTGCGAGTAATGTTGTCAGGACTGAAGGGGACCTACAGTTTATATGCCGAATCCGAACGGCTAATTTGAGAAAGCACTTTTTCATGACAAGAGTTACTCTTGGAGAATTTGTCAAATCCTCGCAAGAGGCAGTACCCGTGAAAAGACTTAAGATGGCATAGGCAGGGATCGAACCCAAGACCTCTGGCATGACTACTACATTCTAAGTTATAAGATAGTTAAATAAAAATAGAAAATAGTAGGAAAGTCGAATCCAAAAATGTTCAAGACAAAGAAGTGAGGATTAAAAATCATTCAATTGATTTCTAATTTTTCGAAAACCCGAAGTTCAGAGATTAGAACTTCGTGAAGAACTTGGCTGATCCAATATTATTTTGTTATGTTTTTGGAAATACGGTTTTGAATATGACTCGCCTATTTGAACAGTGGCCTCTAAAACAACAAGGACAGTATTCAAAAAATAGCTTTGAAAATGATAGGTGATGTAACTATTATCGAAACTTTTACAGCGCTCGAACACGGCCGCAATGTTTAAATTATTTTGTTGCTTGACCGATGTTCTTATGAGCAATACTCTGTCGACTAAGAATGTTGAATCTACCGTGTTCCATCAAGTTCACCCATATTACTCGCACTTTCTGGAATACCCAGCAATTTACCCTTGAACTCAATTTCAGATGCACAGTCAAGTATATAGAAATTATTTTTTTAACCGCTTTTTTCTAACGCTCGGTTGCCGTGTTTAAAATTTAAACAAGTTAAGGCTACTAGTAATACATTAATTGTGTTGTGTATTGTGTAAACTTGAAAACGTTCAAAATCTTACGCTTAGCAAATCAGGCTCCGGCTCGGTCGTAGGGGAGATAAACTGTTTGCTTTTTCGTAGAAATTCCCTTAAATTCAAAACTAATTGTATTGCGTTAATGAATATGACCCCTATTATATTTAAAATTATTTATTTGTTTGTATACCAAAACAACATTTGTATTTTACTTCCTTAAACTTTGTTACTAAAAGTACTACTTTTAACTGAGGACTCGACCAAGAACGTAATATGCATCGGAAATTCAGTCCTTTCCAAAAATGCAGCACAAATTCATCAACTTTTGTACAACTGACGATCTAGGGGGGGTTATATGTGCCATAAAGCTTAAACAGTTAAGTTGTATAAGTAAAGATTTCATCTATAGATTTATTAGTAATTTAACGACATTCACCAAAAAGTGGTTTGCTGTCAAAACCAACTAAAATTTTTGTTTTCACTCAATTTAGAATTTGAAAAAACTTTAGTGATGCTTTAAATTATTTTTATGAAAATTGTTTCTAAGAAAAAGAGCAAATATTCAGGTTCATAAGAATCAACCTTGAATAAGAGAACATCAATTTTATATTAAGTTGTCTTTGAATTCCTTAAACTAGCCTTTAATTTTATTATTACATTTTTTGACACACATGAATAGTAAACATTGAAGTGATTTTTACTTGCGACACAAAGGAACTAAATGGCAAGTTTTAGTCAAATCAAATACGACATTACGACGGTAGAGACGTCGAAAAAAGTGGGTACCCCGATTCCATCCGTCTGTCTGTCTTTCCTGGCTCCTACAGTTCAAACAATTGTGAATTATTGAATATTGAAATTAAGGTTTTCAGCCGATTAGCGTAAGGCATTTTTTTTTTCATTTTATTCATACGTAAAATAACAGCAGTCCCCATACAATTTTTTTTTATTTATTTATTTATTTAATCTATAAGCAATATTACAGCTAATAGATATAAGCACTCCAAGAGCAAATTAAAAAGTGAATAAATATAATACTTCAGTTTTAAATTGTTTACGATTAAGATTAAAAAAGTCAATATTTGAAGACACTTCATTGAAATATATAATAGATCTTGATAAAGTTTCATTACTACCATAATTTGTCATGTGAATTCTTTGGAATAAGAAGAATCTAGCTCTCATAGACCTAGCGGGAACATAGATTGGTACCAAGGAAAGAAGAGATGGACATTTAATATGGTAGCATAGTAAGTCTCTAATCAGCATTACACTATGAATTTTTCTTCTTGATTGTAACGACTTTATTCCAAGTAATTGGCATCTAGCCTCATAACTAGGACTAAAGTTCCAACCAATTTTCTTAAATATATATTTTGTAAATCGTCTTTGAATCTTTTCAATCCGATCAGAATGAACTATATAAATAGGACTCCAAATAACATCAGCATATTCCAAAATTGATCTGACGAGAGATATATACAGGGATAATAACACGAAAGGGTCTTTAAAGTCTATTGCATTTCGTTTTATGAAACCTACTAGCGACTTGGCCTTTTGAACCAAATAATCTAAATTACCTTTAAAAGAAAGTTGGGAATCAAGAATAACTTCTAAGTCTTTAATACTTGAAACCCTATCTAAACCCACAGATTCAATTGCATAGTTGAATAAAAAAATATGAGCTTTTCTGGATAAAGAAATCGTGCTACACTTTTTGATATTCAATTTAAGGCTATTGATGTGACACCAATTTGAAAAAGAATCAATGTCAGATTGCAAAAGTTGACAATCGTCAAAACTCGAAATTTTTGAAAATATTTTCAGATCGTCCGCATATAATAAGCATTCACAATAATTAAAGACCGAGACAATATCGTCAACGAACATTATGAAAAGAAGCGGACCTAGGTGGCTACCTTGCGGGACACCTGATGTACACTGAATTTCCTTAGAGTATGTATCTCCAATCTTAACTTGTTGTGTTCTACAAGATAAATATGACGATAACCAACGAAGAAAGTGAGAATGAAAACCAAAAATCTCAAGTTTTTTTAGAAGTATTTGGTGGTTCACAGAATCAAAGGCTTAACTAAAGTCAGTGTATACTGCGTCCACTTAAAATTTTTGTTCCATAGCATTAGTGACATACGAAGTGAAATAAGTTAAATTGGTAACAGATGATCGACCGGATACAAAACCATGCTGTACTTCTGATAAATATTCACTTGTAAGAAAATCAAGCTTTATTTTCACCATGCTTTCAAACAATTTGGGAATTGCGGAGAGTAAGTTTATCTAGATTTTTTGCAAAATAAAATGGCATTTAAATTTTTGAGAAAAACTTATTTTCAGGTACATTTTTAAATCTTAAAATATAGGAAATATTTTTAAACAGACTTTTTGGAAGAAATTAGCAAGTTCTAGCGAATCAGTCGTGTATTTTATTTATTTCAAAATTGGTTTTCTGTTGAATACAAAAGATCTTAAAAGATTTTAAAAAATTAAATAAATCTACTTTTAAAGTGAATTTACTTTGGATGCTCTAGAACTAATATTTAAACACGAATTTCAATAATATAAATGTCCCAAAAACAGCAAAAGTGACACTTTTGTTAAACTAATGGCTAAATGATAATAAACGGGTCATATCTAACGTTATACTATCTTTGAATCTCTTGAGATTTGAAGTGAAAAGAGATTCTCAAACGTGTAATTTGTGAGTGCCACTCAAACTTTTCTTCTGTACTTATTTGTGTATCTTAATTTGTTTTAATTTAATTTTTTAGAGAAATTATTTACTTAAAAGCACCTATTTACTTAAATTCAAGTTCCAAACATTTTTCTCTCTAAAATGTTTAAGTTTTGTTGACTCCTTTAAGATCAAAATACGAGTAAGCAGACTGATAGCGATAGTAATAAATAGACTCCCGTAAATTGAGTTCAAAAAAACTTCGTCAAAAAAAACCCACGTTTCTTCATATTAGATCCTCTCTCATTTTCTGGATTTTTTTTTAGCGTTTTTAGTGTAAATAGAAATGGATACAAGAAACGTATATTTTATTTTTGGAAAAAAGCTACGTTTCAAAAAAATTTCTTACATTTCTGCGTGAAATGCAGCAAAAACCCTCTGAACTGTCTTTTAGCTCTTAAATATGGCATATTTAGAAAACTTTTGGAATCTGGGAATGCTTTCATATGTAGGGAGTCATACAAATTAAATAGTTGGATCATACTTTGCTGGACAACAGTGTTCTTAAATAATTTATTAAACTAAAGTTATCATTTTAGCTATTGAAATTGAAGAAAATGCTTTACTAACAAATTGGACTGGTTTCATTTTGAAAATATAATAAAATGTATGGCCTCCCCTAACTCTAATTGAAAGGAGTTAAAGCTTACGAAAAACTTCAAATCAAGAAGAAAACATTTTTTTTTAAATAACCGTTAACGGTTTTTGAATAAATTTTCAATTGAACAAAAACAGTCACAGGCAGTTCGTAATTCGATGATAGCTAGTTTAGGATTTCCAAGCAACGAAGCAAAACCTTCCAGCAAAAAGCGCCTATCCAACATTCTAGATCAGACTATCAGGCCTATTCTGCTATTCATCGGGGGGAATTTTACTGGAATTTTCAGTAATCATTATTCTGCTATTCATTCCAAGTGAATCTGTGTATGTCGGTAACGTCGGTAATACTGTGCGGTATTCTTCTATTCACGTGAAAGTATTCATTCTATACAATGCAGATCCGCATATAAAATGCAGCGGATTTTTCATTTGATGTCTAATTTGTTAATTTTTGTAAGCAAAATGTGAGTGAAAACTAATTTACTGCTAGATTTAGAATATTTGTTTTATAAATAAGATAAAATTGACATTTTTAAGGGAAGGAAGACAATTTTTATCATTTCTCCGAAACTCTCTGTTTGAGTATTCTCTTATTCCTCTGCTTACAATTGGAATAAAAAGTCAAATACTGCTCATTTTCAAAAATTACACAAATTGTTCTGTTAAGGTGGATTGATTAAACTTAATTTTTGTATGAATCAAAACAATTTGTCCAACATTCCCAAGATTTTTACATGAACAGCTGTTTTTTTAAATGTCAAATTGGTTCGGGATAACGTAGTTCACCCGATGGATATCAGTATGCAAAGGCAGTGTGAAAGGGAATCGAATGACTGAATTAAATTTACGATCCACGTGAATAGCAGAATAGGGCTATATGTTTTACAAATCGCCGGCTGAATGCTTAAATGCCCCACAGACCACTTTTTCGGGCAACTGAGTTAAAGATGTAGTTATACTTATTCGTATGTTCTATTTCGTTTTGTGCTATTCCCATTGCTGTATCTCTATTATTAATAAAGTTACAGAAACCAGTTTTGCTCCATAGACCACATATTTTCGGTTCTGTTCGTGATGATTTGCCGCATATCCAAAATTTGTACGAGGTGGGGCAGTTTTTCTATTAAAGTTTTAAAAACAGACGCTTAATGCTTAAATTCCTCATATCCACATGAGATGGCATATAGAGCATGTAACCTCTCACAATTTATTGCAACCAAGTGACATTTTTCCTGCTTATGTGCCCTATATCCATTTTTCTAAATCATTTTTAAAATAAAATTTAAGTACAAACATTAATTAAAAACCCAAAAAAATGCTGTCTATAATTAATTAAATATTTATTGATTATTTTTCGACGCTTCAATTCTGGTTTTGATAGTTTTCAGGGCTGATTAATTAATATCTGCTGTGTTTATAAGGATAATTTCTCAAAAAAGGTCATAATATATATATATTTTTTTTTAATATTAAAAAAAAAATAAAAACGAGGTAATAAGACTATTTCTATATCTTCAGGTTCACAAACTAAATAAATGCATTTAGAGTATTCTTAATAAGGTTTTTATTCAAGCATTTTTTTTTTGTTTTTACTAAAATGGATACAAACAGAAAAGGTAAAAACCAAAAATAGTTAATTTGAAAAATTGTGAAAAAATACTAAAACTTAATCCTATAAATGCTGAAGTATTTTTTAAACCAATTCCGAATAAAATTGAATGTATTTTTCTATGAAATTTTAAGAACCAAAGTTTAAGTTGGATATTTTTAATTGTAAAGTGTGAAAATACTTTGTCATTTTTCATACTTTTTTTATGGACTTAAAATTAAGCCAATGTAATATAGGGAATGGCTAAGCTATTATATTAATATGCTTTTGTTTTATATTTTTATCACTACAAATAGATTTAAAAAAATTAAAAGTGCTAGAAATTTTATATTTAATTATTATTTTTGCTATCGTTGAATTTCCAATGTTAAAAGCATAAAGGTTCTATATCCTTTTATTTTGCAGTTTGGTTTTCATAGATTTAACATTCGTATGGAAAGGGTTCTATATCCATTTTTGACTTTTTCTAAACTTTTATTTTTTTTTAAATAACCATAAATGTTTTTAACCCTAGGACTTCAAATTTAAAAAAAGAAATATTCCATTCATGTATATAAAAATTCAAAGGTCAAAATTTTCAAATGCAAAATTACGAAATTATGTTTCAAACCTTAAAATTCGTTTTCTGAGGAATAATTTTTTTTAAGCATTCAGCCGGCGAAATATTTGAGAGATTTTACTTTCATCTCTATGAATTTCGTAAAATTGGGTAGGGAAGCGAATAGGCGAAAATGTAGATTGGAGGTGCATTTATTTAATGAGAACCCCAAATATTTCTTTAGTTATATTCAAGATGGAGGTTAAATGTTCCTTCATCCGCCAGTTTATGTGGGTTTTATTGGGTTGTGGGCTGTTTGGATAACAAACAAAATAAAATGCACGACTGGGTCGCACGAACTTGCTCCTGTATGCTAAGAGTCTGTTTAAAAAAATAATTATATAAGATTTAAAAATATACCTGTAAAATAAGTTTGTCTGCAAAGATATAAATGCCATTTAATTTGTCAAAAAAAAACCGCACGATCTTTGTATATGAAAACCATAGTACTCTCATGAGCAGAAACTTTTAGGGCGTCCAGATGCCGAGTCGTTGGCGTGGCGTTAGTATCGAAGAAATTCAGCGGGAGCGAGAGAAAAATATTATTTTCATTCCCATAAGCAGCCAGCAGAATAAGGGAGATAATTAATTTTCGACCCAAAAAGTCTGCACAATTTCCTTCATTCTATTTGAGTCTATCCTTGTAAATGTTTTTACATATACTGCTTCCATATGAAGGTTGATGAATTTGTTTTTGTTTTTTTATATCAACGCACTTTATATAAAAAACGGAAAAGTAAAACAAAATGGTTTAATATTGTATTTAATAAGGGGATGAAAGATACTTCTGCATGCTTACGTCAGCTGTTTAGGATCTTGTACCGATATTTATTTTTATTTACATTCATAAGTCTGCTTTTACTTGGGTACGATCTTTGTATATCAAAAATGGTGTCTATTATGTATAAAGCTACGATGCGATTCAACTCGTTCCTTCAAAGCTTTTTTCCTTTAGATAGCTTTATTGTAACTTCATATTAGAAGAACCAGGATGGAAAATAAATAAGATAAGAAAGAGGCAGACCATGAATGTTTAAATTGTAAAGCGATCGCCTATTGGTTGTTTAGTTAGGTAGCAGGTAGATGTCTAAAACGTATGCAGATAGATAGATAAGGACAAGTTTATGATAATAATGAAGGAATGTTATTGGTAGCTAAAAGGTACATACTACATTCCTTTCTTACTATAAGTTTTCAGCGCTAACATGGAGTTTCTACGTTCAGTTGTTTACAGTCAGGCTCTTGTGCGCTTTGGATTTTAATTATGAAGTGACACGTAAGCAGGAGTTGTAGAAGTTGTACGTAATACCTTTATAGATAGGTATAATGTGTATACGTTGAAAAAGTGATTCTAATATAAAATACATATACTCTTTCTGGCCCGTTTCTTTAACTTGTACTAAGTATTTATTCTTTTATATAGGCGAAGGAAAGTAAATCATGTGTGAAACAACCTTATTCGTAAAGAATAATATTTTAAAATTACATATACAAAGTTACCAAGATATTACTTCCTGATAGACACATATCCGATACAGTTGCGCTACATGGGCGGCCATATCGTTGGTATTTACAATAATTTTAGTTATAAAAATACATAAATTAGATAAAATCTAGGAATGTAATTACAATTTTGTTAATATAATGCGCTCTTTCGGGCTCATGCACAGTCAAAATATTAAAAAAAAAAAAAACTATTTTAAGATTCAAATTTTCGCCCGAAAAATAAGTTTGTCTTTAAAAATTTAAATGCGATTTTATAAATAAAAAACATTTGATTTTTGAAATTTTTTTTTTGAAAATCGTTAGAGCGGTTTTTTTTTTAAATTAATTTTGTATATATAAAATTTTTCAATTTTGTTCTAAAAATTATTTTGGTACGCAGTTGTTTAGAGATTGTTATTATACGCTATACGCTTGAATTTGGAAATAAATGTTAACCCGTTTTTGAGATATCGAATTTTGAAAAAATAAAATTCAATATTTTTTTAAAAATCCAAACAATAAAAAATTGCACTTTTGATAATCAAATATTGTTAAGGCAATATAAGAGCTTATTCAGAAAAAAAATTGTTGAAATCGGTTTATAAGTTGCTGAGAAAATTAAAAAAACAAAATAACGGTTCTATGAGCGGTACCTTTCCTGAGCAATACAAAAATTTGTTTTTCTTATTAAAAGAAGCCAAGTTCAAAAATAAAATTTTAGAGAAAATTTAAAGAAAATCTATCGGTTTGTTTTTGAGAAAGTTCGAATTTTCGTTTTTTGACCAAAAAAATTGTATGGTGGCCACTGTTGTTTTTGATCTTAAAAAAAAATGAAAAAAACGCCTAACGCGAATCTGCTTAAAACCTTAACTTCCAAGTTTGAACTCAATCGACCCAATGGTTTAGGCTGTAGGAGCGTGGACAGACAGACAAAACCGACCGGACGGAATCGCGGGACCTACTTTTTTCGACTTCTCTACCATCGTAATATCATGTTTGATTAAAATCTCGAGTTCAAAATTTTGCACGAATGCAAAACTTGCCATATAGTTCCTATATGTCGCAAGTAAAAATGGAATTGACAGTTGAGGCCTGCTAAGCTATATTTATGACAACCTGTCGCTTGCAGCTTCAATTTACTTCTATACTTTGATTAATAGTTCTATTTACTCCCACAAATAAACTTCTACTTCTTTTGCTACTGAAGAAAACCTTCGAGGACAACTAATGCTACCAATGCTATTATATATTTCGCCGGAGAAAAAAGAAATATAAAGACTTCAGTCATAACTTAACCATTGCCACAAATGCCATTTCTTATGAGCTCCAAATTGTATGACAAATAGTTTTGTTTGTAAGAACTTTTTGGTGGTATTCATAGCATGATAACTGTGATTAGATCGTTTATCTCTTCGTGGAGTAGATAATACTTCGGGGTCAGTTATTATCGTCAATATGCTACGTTCAGCCACATCATCGACCACACCCAACCTATGTTTCTTTTATTTAACTTTCAAAAGGGGCAATTTGATATTGTTTTGTATTCATCTTTTTAGTTTAAAAAAAGGAAAATTATATGCCAGTAACAGACAAAATTGAATCTGACAGTTTGTTAAAAAAATAACTAAACGTAAGAATTGTTAAATCAGGAAATATCTACTATGTACTAAAAATGTTCAAAACTGAATACGCTTAAGATAGAGTGAAAGTTATTTTAGGTAAGACTCTCGTAGTCTTTTTTAAAAGAGCAAAATAGTCTCTATACACACCTTCGAATTTGAGTCTTTTTAATTAGTTGAGACCAATGAATGAGTGTCTGTATTAAACAATGACAATAAATTCTCCACTGAAAACAACTATATGGATATCGTAATCAAATTAATATTTACCAATTCCTGAAGATCCATTCACAACCACGGGTCTGTCAAACAATCTCTGCTGGGAAGGAGGAGGTGGTGCAGGACGGTTGAATGGGTTTGATCGTGTACGCGGAGGTTTTGATGGTATCGATGTTGGTAATTCTTGGCCAAGCCGTTCTACAATGATAAGCCATTTGTATGAAATGATATCAAGCAATACGAATCTTAAATAAATAAACCAATAACCTACGTTTCATTGTGCTCTCGATTTCATCTAATTGCCTTTGAAGCTCAGCCACCACAACCCTCTTGAATTCATAGCCGGCCGAAGTAAGGACCTTCATCCAAGCTTCCATTTGTTCATGATTATCAGCACTCAGCACATATGTCCGATTGCCATTGAAGACAATTTGAAAGCAATATTGTTCAGTTTCTTCGGAGAGTTCTGCTACCAACAAAAGATTTGTTATCTTAACTTTTTTTCTTTTACAAATAACATCCATATTCAAAGCATGCACTTTGATTACTCACCGATAGTACAGCCTTCGACAATGATAACACCCAAAGGTTCTCTATCGAATTTTTTCTCAAAATAGAAGAGTAAGTTTCCTTTGAGCACAAAATACCGACGCTGAAATGCTTTATTAACTTCACCTCGTTTATTAAGGTATCCTTCGTAATCATATGGAGGAGTGGTTGCAAAAATGCAAAGATTTTTCTCATTAATTTTCATTGTCCTGCTTTTGTTTTTAAAATACTTTTCAAATAAATATAAACAAAATGTTCTTAGTGTTAATTTGTGATGCCAATCTTCACTGTGATAAATGCAGATAGGTTAGTCTTTCGTCTTATTTTTATGAAGAATTTACGTAGAATATTAAAATTAAATCATTATAAAATCTATTAATTTTGTCCGGGTCGGGAGGAAAAATCTGGGAAAAGCGATTTCGTTTCGTCAATTTGACTTTTTGTCGTTTTGATTTTTGCTTTTCATTTTCCAAAAATATCAAATATGTCAGCTCTGCGTTCAACAGTTTTCGGATTGTTGAGTTCACTTAACTTTTTCGGTGTCATCTGACAGCAGCTAAATATACGTTGAGATATATTATATAACCATGGGATGCGTTCTTTTTGTGATGGAAAAGCTATTATGGATATGTGAATTTTTAGGCTAAGCGCGCACTTGCAACTTTTATTTTCGAAACTGTTTGGCTTCTAAATTGAGCACTATAGACTTATAAGAGAGTTAGCGCACATGCAGAACCATTCTGTCGCCAACGATCGGACTATTTGGTTTCGAAAAGGTTGCGTTTGCGCGACTAGCGTTAGATGTACCTAATTGAACGAGTTGGTTACCTTCATTAAGACACTAAATATAAAAACAATATTCCGTTCTTCACAAAAAACAGAGGTTTAAAAAAAATCATTTGTAAATAAAATCTTCAATGA
The DNA here is from genome assembly GCF_945859685.1 of Eupeodes corollae. Classification (NCBI taxonomy): domain Eukaryota; kingdom Metazoa; phylum Arthropoda; class Insecta; order Diptera; family Syrphidae; genus Eupeodes; species Eupeodes corollae. The sequence goes on along the minus strand of NC_079148.1, from coordinate 23,299,952 downwards.
AAAATTCCAAATTTTATATCAATTTTATTGTTCCCTGAAACTCTTCTTCTGTCAGATACCCACCTAAACCAAAAATGTTTGGATAATTTTGGATTCCTTTTTTCACATCACAGCCATGCAGTCATGTCAAACTTATATGTCATTTAAATGTTCATAATACTAGTTTTCTTTTTTGCACATTAAGCAATGGTTATGTTCGTAATAATAGTCCGACTACGTTTTTGATGCATCATAACAATGTTTAGTGAATATTGCTACTTCAAACAAAAGGGTTACTGATGATCCGAATTTTTCGATTTACCGACGTTCGAAATCAGACAATTAAAAATAATACCACTCAAGTTGTGGCCGATATTCCACCCGAATCGTTTGTAAAAGTGGTTAAAAATTATCTTATATAGCATTTTCTTATTAGTATTTTCTCACGCATCCATTTAAAAGACATTCATATTTCATACTTAATGGCAAATAAAAAAGCTTCTTTCAAATATGTTTAACTGTGTGACTTTTATTTGTCTTGAAGTTCAAAACCAACAAATGTATGACCCTTTTTGGCAATTTTGAGGCAGGTATCTCAATTTTGTTCATTCATTCAACATTTTTTTTTCTTTAAATATTTCAGAGATATTCTTATTCTCAGAAATATAAACAAAATTGTTAATGCAAATTTCACACTTTTGGTGTCAGAAATCTAAGAACAGAATGTTTTGATTAGATTTCGCTAGGTGAGAATGAATAGAAATTGTGTTTACAGACCAATCTCCTGCTTTGGTAATCTGATTCAAAGAATTGTCAGAAATCTTGGAAATATAAACTGGGCAATTGAGCATTATTCACATGAGCGCGACCAACGAACGACGAATGAATTACAAAATGTGAGTTTATATACGTTTGAAGACATTTTTTCACACAAATTCTTAACAAAACGATAGCAATATAGTTTCCATTTGATTAATGATGCATACTTTTACTTTTAAATGTCATATAATAGTAAATTTAAGAAAATAAATCTATTCGTCGCGAAGAAAATTGTAGTTGATCCGAACTGTTAAACTTTTTTCGCTCTCCACATTTGGCAGTCGTGTATCTCACAATAAAAGGGTTGTCCACTTTCCTTAATTGGTATATGATATATAGTGGTGTATGTCCATTAAATTCATACAACAAAAAACTCTTACGTTTTTAGCAACTGATTTTAATTCAACAAAATAATTTTAATTCATTAAAATTAAATAATCGCGCGCACTTAACCTAAAAAATAATTCTTGTTTTGCTCAATTGTCAAAGACAAACTTCATTCGCGATGAATTAAAAACTCTCATGTGAAAGAAATTTCAAAATCGACGAACATTCGTTGGTCGTGCTCATGTGAATAGTGCTTTGTGGTGCATTTAAAATCTGAAAGTGTGGATCTGTTTGAGAAGAAATGTCAAAAAACTTTTCATATAACATCCCTGTGAATGTTGACTTCTCTCTTCAAAATAAAAAAAAATAGACACTTAAAATTGTAAAGTAAACAAAAACCTGTACAATTAAATTCTCAAAAATTCAAGGTTTGCAACAAAAAGAAAATATTTAAAAATTCCAATCAATTATCTTAATTTTTAAGTAAGATGTCCTACCTGCTCACTGAAATTGCCCTCGATATGTTGGGCTACAAATTTTACGACATAAACGGCACATATCGCATAACTGACTTCCAATCCGTCTCCGGGCCAACAGATTGTGATGAAAAATCCCTTGAAGAAATCATGTATCCCAAAGATGCTCCCTGCCCATCGACAGAAGACACAAATTCCAATGATTCCGATGAATGTATTGAAGTTCCCAACTTGCCTGTACCTTCAATATCGGTCAATCAAGATCTCCTAGTACTACAAAATATCCGAGAATCCATTGAAAAAGAAGTCGATAGTTTGCGGGAGGAGATTTATCATAAGAAAACTAAATTTATAGAAGATAATATTAAGGTTATCCGAAAGAGAGACAAAGCAGCTAAGATTACACCGAAGGAAATCCTAGATCCTTATAATGAGAGTGAAAGTAAAAATATACGCAAAGAAGCAGAGATGCTTGGGGAGTTTTTGAAAAATGTCGAACAAAAATTGGAAGAAGCTAATCCGGAACAATTCAAAGAACTGAAGAGATATAGAATGGAAGAGTTTTTATAAGTACATATGTTATTGTTAAATAAAAAATGATAAAACTGGGATATATTCAAATGTTTTTCGTTTAGATACTTGAGTTTTGTTGGTATGATTTTCATATTAAAGTAGGCGACATTTTTCAACTCTGCCTCTGACTAAAAAATTCACTTATTAATTCAGTGCCAACCCTAAACCCTTTTTCCTCCGTTAAATAAACCAGTTTTGTATACATAAATTGCTAGCATTCAGCCTTTTCTTATATAAGCTTTGGTTTATAGACCAGTGGCGGACTAAGAGGCACTGACACCTGGGGCGGTAAAGCAAGCTTACACCCCTTGAAAAATTTAATTGCTTACGAGCTTTTATTGTACTGATTAGATTAGATTAGATTACAAATTATTTATTTGGCCTCCAACACTTAAAGGTTTTTAAGGCCCTGTTCCATTCAAATAATTACATTTGACTTTATAAAATAAAATAATACCTTACAATTTTTTTTTTTTTTTTTTTTTTTTTTTTTTTTTTTTTTTTTTTTCCTACTCGTAATTGAATGAAATGTGAATAATAGATAAATACGAAAGTATAATATTCATAAATTTATAATATTAATAACAAATTTACAATAACTTCAAAATTCTTAAAAAATTATTTGAATATTTATTTGAAACAGAAAACAATAGAATTCAAAAAGGATAATTAATACTTATTTTAATAATGATTTAAATTTTATCATACAGTTGAATGGCTTTCAAAAATTCTAAAATGTTCGTCATATCAGTACTTATTTCTGAGCCAATAATATCAAAACTATTTATTTTAAATATTTTTCTTGAATTTATGTAATGAGTACATTCCGAAAAAATATGTTTAATAGAAAGTATATTATTACATAAGCAATGTACTGGTTCAGTTCTATTTATTAAAAAATTATGAGTTAGGTTGGTGTGCCCTATTCTTAATCTTGTCAATACAATTGAGTCTTTTCTATTAAGATTGTATGTTGTAAACCATTCTTCAGTTGTGGCTTTTAGAGATCGGAGTTTGTTTGTAAGGGGAACGTCTTGCCATTTGTGTTTCCATTTATCGTTTATTGTAAATTTAATTTTTTCCTTTAAATCTTTATAAAAAAACAAAAAAAATTCATCGAGAGGTTCAAATATTGCTTGTTTCGCTAGTTCATCTGCTCTTTCATTATGTCCAATATTCATATGACTGGGAACCCAAAAAAGCACAAAGTTTTTTGGAGATTGGTATATAAGTTCTTTTATTTTGTAAGCGATTGGATGACTACTATAAACTTTTTTCAAAATTTGAATAGAACTTAATGAATCTGTGCAGATTAGGAAATTTGAAAGGCTGGTTGAAACCGCATAAGCTACAGCTTTTTGGATTGCGTATAGTTCTGCTGTGCAAATGCTTGAAAACTTTTGTAAGTGGAATTTCCTTTCGATTGAGTTTTGTTTGAATGCACATCCCGTCTCAGAATTTAAAACAGATCCATCTGTAAAAATTTGATCATAATCGCTGTATTTTAAACTACATCTTTCTTGGAAAAGGGCTTTAAATTGAAAAGGAAGTGTTTCTTGTTTTTTAAGTTTTGAAAGGGTTGTGTCTATTTTAAGGCAAGTAGAAAGCCAAGGTGGAGAAATCTGGGTTTTTTCCTTATTAAAAATTATAACTTGGCTGATGTTTTCTTGATAGCTACATTTAAGTCGGACATATGCTGGCTGGTAATTTAGTGGGCGTGTCTTAAGTTTAGTGAACATTTGCTCATTTTGAATTTTATCAACTAAAGGATGAGATTTAAAAGAGCATATTTTGGTATAGCAAAAAAGTTCTTGCTCCAGTCTTCTAGATTCCAATGGGCGTTGTCCTGCAGCAACCATTAGACTATCAATTGGACTGGTTCGAAAGGCTCCTATACTTATTCTTACACCAGCATTATGAACAGAGTCAAGTGATTGGAGTAATGATTTTCTTGCAGAAAGATATAAAATGCTCCCGTAGTCTATGATTGGTAAAATTATCATATTATGTAATCTAAGTAATAGTTTTCTGTCAGATCCATAATTTGTGTTAGCAAGAAGTTTCAAAAGATTTAGATTTTTGGATGCTTTAGCCTTTTTTTCTTTTATATGTTCCGTCCATTTCAATTTCTTGTCAAAAGTCATTCCTAGGAACTTATATGATTCAACAAACTTTAATACAGTTTCATTTAGATATAAATTAGGCGGTGTTATAATTTTTCGCTTTCTAGAAAAAAGCATGCCAACAGTTTTTTCCTGAGAAAAACTAAAACCTTTTTGATCACACCAGTGCCTCAGTTTATCAAGGCATGTTTGCAATTTGATTGTCAAAGTATTTATGTTTTTCGAGGAGCTAAAAACAACTAAGTCATCGGCATACATAGCAATTTTGATAGGATCTTTAACTTGGGAAATGATGCTATTAACAGCGATCAAGAACAATGTAACGCTTATAACTGATCCTTGCGGAATGCCATTTTCGAGTATATTTTCATCAGAGAAACAATCGCCTATTACAACTTGGAATGACCTTTCTGTAAGGAAATTACTAACAAATTTTACTAAGTTTCCTCTTAATCCCATTTGTATCATCTCGTCGATAATATTTCTCCTCCATACGGTCTCGTAAGCCTTTTTCATATCAAAGAATATAGCCAAGAGAAATTTTCTAGCTGCGAAAGCCTCCATAACTTCAGATTCTAAATACAAAACGTTATCAATAGTACTTCTATGTTTACGGAATCCAGATTGAAATTTATTAATTAAAGAATTACTTTCAAGGAACCATTGAAGTCTTTTGTTTATAATTCTTTCTAAGACTTTGCAAAGACAATTTGTTAGTGATATGGGCCTGTAGTTATTCGTATTAAGAGGGTCTTTTCCATGCTTAAGTATTGGTATTAATAAAGCTTTTTTCCACATTTTTGGAAAGGTGCCGGTACTAAAAATTTGGTTGTAAAAATTAAGTAAAAAGGAAAGGTCAAAAGTGTTCATATTTTTTATCATGTCATAATGGATCATGTCTGGACCTGGAGATGATCCCTTGCATTCTGAAATAGCATTTTGAAGTTCTTGAAAAGAAAATGGTCGATTACAAATATCAGTTTGGTTTGAAGGGATATTCAAACCGACTGATTCGGTATAATTTTTATGTGCTAAAAATAATGAGTTGTAGTTGTTTGAATTGGAGTTTTCAGAGAAAATTTTCGAAAATTCTTCTGCAATATCTTTCATATTTGTTAATATTTGGTTGTTAGATAAAATAGACGTAATATTTGTAGGTTTTATTTTTCCGTTCATACTTCTTAGTTTTCTAAAAACTTCTGAAGACGGTGTTCGGCTAGATATTGTACTTATGTATTCCTCCCAAGATTTTTTTTTAAACATACGAATCATTTGTCTTGCCTTATATTTAGCTGATATAAAATTTTTGAAATCGGTTAGGTTTAATGTTCTATTATAGATTCTGAACAATTTTTGTCTATTTTTTAAAGTAATTTTAATTTCATTATTCCACCAAGGAACCTTTTTGCTAACAAAATTATGAGAATGTGATAATGGTATAGACTTGTTAGCTGCTTCGAGTATTTTAGTACGTATGAAATTTTCATGTTGGTCAATGTCTTCAAAGTCAGTGTTCTGTAAAGCTAATGATAAATTTTCTCTATAAATATCCCAATTTGCTTTTTTAACCAAAAATTGTTTACGTTTGTTATCTTCATTTGTACTATTTATGATGGGTATTATAATAGGGAAATGATCGCTACTGTGTAAATCGTTACAAACAAACCATTCAAAATAATTTTCTAAAATAGGTGATACAATTGTAAGGTCAATACAACTATAGGTTTTATAGGCTAGACTGAAATGTGTAGGGTCGCCATTATTAAGGAGACTTAATTGATAAGTATTCAATACATTTTCTATCATTTTTCCTCTGCTATCAATTTTAACAGAGCCCCACAAATTATTGTGGCAATTAAAATCTCCCAATAGTAAAAATGGGCTGTCAAATTGGTTAATAACATTTTCTATATCCAATTGAGAAATAGTTTCAGATCCTGGTAAATAAATGCTACAAATAATAAATTTAATAGGAAAAAACATCCGTATTGCCACAGCTTGAAGATTGGTTTGTAAATCTAGTTCTTCACAACAAAAATTATCTCTCACGAATAAGGCGACACCACCATGGGAAATCGTATTGGAATTGAAATTTTTATAAAATATTTTATAATTTTTTAGTTTTGGATCGTGATCAAATTTAAATTTGGTTTCCTGTATACTACAAACTAAAGGCTTATATTTAGTGCAAATAAGTTGAAATTCATTATAATGGCTATAGAAGCCATCACAATTCCATTGAATTATATTTAAGCTATTCATATTCATATAAACTCTGATTCTGAATGTAAATCACTTGATAGACTTAAGCTATCGTTGTTGTTATTTTTACTATTTTTTTTATTTGTATTTTTAATGTTACGCTTTGCTCTATTCGATAGTTTAGCGGGATATATTTTAAGAGTACCTTGATCTTTAGTAATAATTTTTTTAAGGGGAAGGTCCAGAGAATTTTCGTCTGATGACTTGATGGGTCGCTTCGTTGTTGTTGGTGAACGGCTGGTACACATGTCCGTGGATGTTGTTGTTGATTCTTGATTTGCTTCAGTGTTTTGTGATGTCATTTGTTGTATTCCGTTTGAGTCTTTATTTTTAAGCAGTTCTAGTTGTTTCTCTGAGTGACATGGACATGTTGAAACTGATGATCGAAAAAAAGAGAGCGGATTTCTCTCACGGTAAAGTTTTTTAGCTTCTCCTATGTCTACTTTTTCCAATACTCGGATGCGCTGAATTTCCTTCTCCTTAATAAATATTGGGCATAGCCTTGAAAATGCATGATGACAGCCAAGACAGTTGACGCACTTACTTGGCTTTTTACATTTCTCTTCTTCTTTAAGGTGAAATTTTTCCGAACAGTTAGAACAAGTTTTGGTTAATCTGCAAACTACTGCAACGTGACCAAAATGCAGACAATTCATGCACCTAAGTGGAAAAGGTATATAAGGGCGCACTTTAGCTCTCATGTAGCCAATATCAATGAATTCGGGAATACATGAGGTCGAAAAAATTAATGTGTATAGGCTGCTGTCTTCTAAGACACCTGTTGATTTATTTTTCAACTTCATTCGTCTTATGTCAATGACATTTTGTTCACTTAGATTATAAAGAATATAATCTTTTTCCATGTAATCAAATTCCGGACAAAAAACAACGCCTTTTACATTATTAAGGGTAGGATGTTCTGTAATTTTTATGAAAATGTTTGAACTTAAGTTTGTCAATTTTATTAATTTATTTGCTTGTTTTATGTCTTTTGTATATACTAGGACAGTTCCGTTTCTAATTTTCGCGCACTTTAGAACGTCACCACAAACGAGAGAAATTACTTTTTTTAACAGAAATGGCGACACTTTTTCCATACTCATATTCTGCTCACATCTCTCAATAATCAAAAATTTAGGGCCTGGTGAAACGTTAATTAGTTTTTTTGTTTCGTCGAATAAAAGCTTATTCCACAATGATTGCGACTGTTCTTCCATTATGAGAGAAAAATAAAGAAAACAAAAATTGGTATCGATCACTCTTACTAGCTTCTTTACTCTTTGAAAGCGTAAACCAGACTGTTTTTTTTTTTTTATTGTACTGATTGATTCGATTATATCATTAAAATCTATATTTTGTGTGTGCTCCGTTTCGATTGAAAGTATAGCCAAATTAGTCAACCTATTTTGGCTCATCGTTGATCTTAGATAAGTCTTTATTAATTTTAATTTGGAACAGCTTCGTTCACACGATGCCACTGAGACGCAAATTGTTAAATAAATTCTCATCGCCAATGACAGACTCGGTAAAGAGTCTGAAAAATCCCACTTAACAATGAAGCTTAAAAATTCAAAGGCTGTCCAAATTTCTGCATCTTTTAAATTTATCTTTGAAGCTACAATGTGACGCCGAATTCGCTGGATTCCCAATATGATACTGTTGTCTGTAAGTTCTGTAAATGTCGAGGTAAGCATTGGAACCGCAGCCCGCAGTTCTTCCGTTCACATACAGCAATATTTTCGGTTGAAGAGCTGAGAAAACTGACGCAATATTTTCCATGGCCTTCGATGCACAAGTTCAGTATAAAATGTATCCTGACATTCTAACATGGCTCTTCGTGTTTCTTCTTCCAACGTCAAACCAACATCTTGAGCCTTTTTGCCTGGGATAATTTTCTTCTTTTTTCTTTTTCCCCGCCTTTCAATTGAAACTTCTAGCTCGGTGCATTGTTCTCTTGCGTATATTACGGCCTTTTTCACGGATTCATCACGGTGTTCACGAAGAAAACTCGCTAGTGCCTTAAGTTTTATTACACTTTTTTTCTCGAGTGAGCCCGGATTTTTGCAAGTATTTCTGTGCTGAATCAACTTCTTCCAAAATATCGAACCAGAATGAAAGAAAACATAAAAACGGAAAGTCGCATACAGCAGATAAGAGTAAGGTTGCAGTACCTATTGTATCTAAATTTTCCTTTTCAGGATCACAAAGGAGTTCAAGAGCTGAAACTATCTTCACAAAATTTTCCTTCAATGGCTTAACAGCCTCGTGATGAGCGCTCCATCTAGTGTCTACAAGTCGCTTGATTGATACACCATCATTTTTTATGAGAATATCCCAACGATGCGTAGATGCTGAGAAAAATGTGTAAAGTCTTTCCACTGTAACAAGAAACGTTGTACTTAAAGGAGTGCTTCCCAAAGAGTGAACTCCGCAAAGGTTTAAAGAATGGTTTGCACATGGCGTTAACAAAGCTTTTGCCGAATTAATTTTTGAACTCCTCCATGAATACCCGCCATACTCGCAGCATTGTCATATCCCTGAGTCCGACAAAGATTAATGTCAAGACTATCTTCATTGAGTTGCTTTAAGATATCGTCGGCAAGTTCTTTGGCAGTCTTTCCAGATGTAGGAAAAAACCCTAGAGAAGATTCCCTAACCTCAACTTTGCCGTCCTGAATGTGAACGTATATATTAAGAGAATAGGCCAGTAACGAAATTCATGCGCACATATATATAGGTAGGTATTTGGGAAACAAATTTAGTGTTTTATTTGTGTTTTTATTTTTGTAGTGTGCAAAGTTATTTTTCTGTTACTGATGACACCCCCTATTAGACTTCTTGACGTTGATAGTGAGATTAGCCTTTCTGAGACAATCGGCTACTTCTCCTAACAGTGCAACATGTGTTTCAAAGTCTGGCGCCATAATTAACAGATCATCTAAGTAAACAAATACGCGATCTCTAAGTCGGCTAGGGATAACTTTATCCATTACCACAACCTTTGGACAGCATTACACAACCCGAAAGGCAGCACCGTGAACTGGTACAGGGGTCTCCCCGGTACCGCAAACGCTGTTTTCTCTCTGCTATCTTTCTCCAATGGTATCTGCCAGAATACTTCTTTGAGATCTACACTACTGATGTAGTAAGTATCTGGAAGACGACTGATTAGACCTTTGACACTGGGAAGAGGATTGGCGTCCTTTTTGCACACCGAGTTGACCATACGGGAATCCAGGCAAAATCGATATTTTACGGTGCCATTTTAACTGGTTTCTTTATAAGAACAACTGGTGAACACTATGAACTATCACTCTCCTCAATAACTCCAATCTTAAGCATCCTATCGATCTCTTGGTACAATACGGCAGGAACTCCTGGAGAAACAGGATAGTGCCTCTGCTTAATCGGTACTGCATCCCCGGTATCAATAACGTGCTCCATGAGCATCGTCTTCCCGAGTCCGTTTCGATCGTAATCTAAAATTTTTTGCTTTACCGTTTCCAATACCGATCGTTATTCCAATGAAAGTTTGTAACGAGCCGCTTTGCCTGTTTGGGGTCGTGACTGGCTTAATTGAACCCGTAGCTCAGCGGTTTTGAAGGTTCTTCGACCCAGGACTCATCACAAAAATAATGCCAGTCTAGCATCCCGGTGGTAGTGATGCGCGAGATATTTATCATAACCCTCCCTACCTGGTTGTCTTCCTCGCTAAGAACAACCCCATTCCTCGGCTTCTTTTCCTTATCACTTCTTCCCCCATTTTCCCCTTACTCTCTCATCCCTTTAGAACAAACTTAAGCCATCATCTTCATGGTTTTAGGCTTCATAAATAATCCATAGTTTTCCTTTTTATTTAACAAACTATTTTATTTAAATATTTAAATTTTATTATGGTTTAATCTATAAACTGTTTATATATGTATATGTATATGCATGTAGCAAAATTTAAATTTTTAATTTACACAAAAATTAATTTAATACTTTAAATCTTGTATTTAATTTTACATAACAAAATAAATAAAGTGGCAATCATACGCAAATCAACCAAAATCTATCATTGATTCGATAAGAATCGTCTTCGATTTTATTACCAAAAATTGGATCTTCAAGATCTCTTTTCTTCTTGTTCTTTTAAACTTTATTTCATCTCCCCTTTATGCGGAACCCCCCCTTTGTTTGAAGTTATATATATACGAACGTATATCTTCTTTTTTTTAATTTTAATTCGTATATAGTATGTAAAAAAGGAAACATAATCGACTTACCCCGTTCTTCTGCTGTAGTGGCCACTGCTGCTGGAAGGCTGGGTCGACGAATTGTAATGATGGTAGATATATATGCGTATATAAATTGTTCACTTTAACTAACTTCAAACAAACTAAGTAAACTAATTTTATATTACGTTTCGCGGAACGTATCAAATCAAAATATTTTCGTAATTGATTATTGATGTTTTTACCACAAATTTAATTGAAAAGAAAAATTGTTAAATTCTCAAACAAAAATAGTTTAACTTTAAAAAAACTATATGTATAATTGATCGGCTTCGAACTGCCTTATGTTAAACGGTGGGGTTTTTGTCGGCGCCTAGACACTCTAGGCTATCTGGCTTCTATAGCTTGGGGTGTGCTGAATGCTGATTTTAAATCTGGCCACGCAATCCTGTTGATTCTTTTTCATTCAACATTTATATAGGTATCTTATCCTTCAGAATACCTTTTGGGAGCTTGATAAAAAAAAAGTAATACTTTTAAATCTAAGCACAAAGAACAGAATCTTATATGTATATAGTTCTATATATGCATCTACGTGCATACCTATATTACATACATACATATATATCTAATTGCAAATAAAATCGACATTACCTTGGTGGTTGGATAATTATTTTCTTTTCAGTTGCTCGCACACTAAATGTAATTTAAAAAAAAATAAACGTACAAAACAATTGCCTTTTTTTTTGGCAAAGATAATTGGAATATTTAAATTATTGTTCGGATTCACTTTAAGATGACTGAGGGCTTTTTATAAAAGAAGTTTCCTCTCCGGCTATTATATTTGGAAAAGGTCTAGGCTTCCTAGCCAACCTGCGGACTACCCGTTTTCATATAATAGAGAAAAGCTCCTATCCCGTTGATGGTTCTCTAATTCACCAACACACGAATCCCAGTTCTTATCTCACGCTTCTGAATCAGCGCGGATTGGTCTCTTTTTGTAAAGTGGAAATGTTGCTTCTTAGAAAATCTACTCCACCTAAGCTTCCTAACCAACATTTCCACTTCACCGCCTTCGTATCTGCAACGATTGCTACCAGCTATTAAGTGTTGCCTTCTTTTTGTTGCATACTTTAGGGATACCCGGTTTCGGTTATTTTGAAAATGAGCTTGTAGGTAACAGGGCTTTGCATTTTGCAAGTGTATCGCCCACAAGGAACATGCAAAGGAACCCACGACCTATCTAATAAAAACAGAGATCGAAAAAAAATATTCCAAACAAAATCGTGACTTGAAACGAATTTACGTTACATAAAAAATAGGAAGTAAACATCAACGAAACTCAAGTCTTGTCAAATAAAATGTAAACACAAAAATATATACATACGCACATATACACATACCTCTGTATGAGAATTGGAGTTTGGTTATGCAATGACCATATGGTTACATTTTGTTAGTTTTGTTTTTGTTTTCTTTTTGTTTTGCCGTCGGCCAATGAAGTTTGAAAATGATGCTTTGCCGACGGGAAATAGAAGGTTAAAAAAAAATTGTTTTGCCGTCGGCAGAACGCATTTTAAATGATTTAAAAATGTTTCTTAGTGAAACGAATTATGAAATTTTTTTTTTTTTTTTTTCAACAAGGAATCATTTGATTCAAGGAAAACGTGGGACGCGAACCCACTTAACTTTTATCTAGTCGGGCAAAAATAAAAAAATTAAGAAAATTATATTCATTGTCTCATATCCTTGGCATGGAATATACCTAAGGATTTGCCATTTAAATTCTCTAGTTCATACATGGCACTGCCTATAACTTTTTTAACGCGACATTTGACAAATTTAGGCAAAAGTTTGGCGCTAATGCCATGAGTAAAGTTACTCTGCGCGAAGTTTCGATGAAAAACTTCTTGTCCTTCACGATAATTGACGGCTTTCGCACGAGTATTGTACGTGTTTTTTGACTTAACGTATGCCCTGAATATATTCTTCGATATATTTTGTCTCGCGAGGGCAGTTTTTACAGCATTTGGCAAGACTAACATTTCCGAGTCGTTCAAGGCATCCAGTTTTCGTAAAAGTCGGTATGAGGATCCGTGAGATATCATGTTTTGCCCAAATAGAGCAAAGTATGGTTGGCAATTCAACGATTCATGTACATCGGAACGTAGAGCGCAAGCTATGCTTGACAAGTGATCGTCCCAATCATTTTGCTCCTTAGATATCATCACCCTCAACTTACTCAAAACGCTCCTGTTAACGCGCTCGGCAATGTTAGCCTGCGGAGAATATAGTGCCGTGCGGATGTGCTGCACTCCATAATTAGACAAAAACCGTTTAAACTCGCTGGAGATGAATTGTCGCCCATTATCGGAATGAATATATTCAGGGGTCCCGAAAGTATGAAAAATATCGCTTTCGAGGAAAGCTATAACTTTCGACGAGGTAGCTTTCGTCATTGGTTTGAGGAATACGAATTTAGTGAAAGCGTCAACTACTACGAAAACATATACATTTCCTCGCTTCGTACGCGGATAAGGTCCCAAAAAATCTATGTACAACCTCTGAATTGGTCTTTCCGTCACGATCTGCTTGGTGATTGGTGGACGAAGAACCTTATTTGGGGCCTTTACCATTTTACAAGTATCGCAGTCACTCACGAACGCTTTTATGTCTTTAGCCATTTTTGGCCAGTAGTACTTATTTTTTAAATGACAATAAGTTTTCGTAAAACCACCATGACAACTGAGTTTAGATTCATGGACTGATTTAATACATTCGTAAGTGAGAGCATCTGGCAACCAAAGACGCCACAATGAATCCTCCTCCACCACATCACCAGTCCTGAACCTTACTCTTTTGTATATATATTTTCCCGATACAACAAGGTCAGGAAGAGCAGATTGATTGGAAAGGATGCTCTTTCTCAACTGAGAATATTGTTCCGAATCGAATTCAACAGAATCAAGATCGATCTCTTTACCTATTGTTAAAGAATCTAGCTCTTCATAGTCAGCTTTTGAAATGGTTAACTCTGCAGAAATCTCTTCCATCTCCATTCGCGACAGGACATCCGGCACTACGTTGAGGGACCCCTTTCGATGTTCAATTGTAAAATCATAGCCTTGCAATTCCAGGCTCCATCTAGCCAGTCGTCCGGATAACTCCTTCATCGACATCAGCCATTTTAGGCTAGAATGGTCTGTTATTATTTTGAAAGGTAATCCATCAACATAGGGCCTAAACTTCCTGACGCTTAATACAGCTGCAAGACATTCCTGCTCAGTAACTGTGTAATTTTTTTGCGCTTTGTTCAACTTTTTTGACATATAGGCAATAGGTGATTCGTTATCGTTCTCATCCAACTGGAAAAGAACACCACCCACTCCATCGGAAGACGCGTCGCACTGGATGACAAATTCTTTCGAAAAATCAGGTTGTTTTAACACTGGTGATGAGGAAAGTGCATCCTTAAGCTTGTTGAAAGCCAACACCGCTTCGGGTGTTAATTCAAATTTTGTCTTCTTCTTAAGGCAATCCGTAAGTGGAGCGGTGACATCAGCGTAATTTCGAATGAATCGGCGGTACCATCCGGTAAGACCGAGAAACCTTCGCACTTGTCGAATTGTTGTTGGAAGCGGAAAGTTGACCATTGCCTCCACCTTGTCAGGATTAGTCTTCAAAGTTCCTTGGCCGACAATATACCCAAGGAATTTTATCTCCCGCATGCAGAACTTGCTTTTGTCTAAGTTGATGGTAAGGTTCGCTCGACGGAGGCAAGCAGCCACTTCGGTAAGAATGCGCATATGAGACTTGAAGTCTGCAGTACAAATAAGCAAATCGTCTAAGTAAACAAACACATTATCACGGAGATGACTGGGCACCACTTGGTCGATAACTCGACACATTGTCTGACCCGCGTTACTAAGACCAAAAGGCATTACTCTGAACTGGTAGAGTGGCCTACCAGGCACTGCAAACGCGGTTTTCTCCCGAGACTTCTCGTCAAGAGGTATTTGCCAGTACGCGTCCTTTAAGTCGATCCCCGTGATAAAGTGAGTGTCTCTTATGCGACTCAATAAGCCTTCAACGTGAGGCAACGGATACGCATCCTTTACCGTGACTGCGTTAACTTTTCGAAAGTCGAGACATAACCGAACTTTACCAGGCTTCCGCACCAAAACGACCGGACAGCTCCATGGCGAATTACTGACTTCAATAACTCCAAGTTCTAACATGCGGTCCAATTCCTTGTACGCCTCTTCTTGACGAACTGGAGACAGTGGGTAATGTCGAGATTTAATTGGTACAGCGTTACCCGTATCGATTGTATGACATCCTAGACTCGTTTTCCCTAAGCCTAACACCATAAAGTTGGGAAACAGGTTTTTCACTTTATCTAACTGAAGTTTTTGTTCTGGAAGAAGATCTATCAGTTGGGCATCATCTTTAAAATTTACCTCCTCGTCACCATTGTCAATATTTCCTTCAATTTCACTGATTTCAGGCATTAAATGAAAATTTCGCCAAAAGTTCATCCCAAGGTAAAGCTTTTGAGTGAGGTTGGGGATTAGATAATAAGTAATTGGTTTGGTAACTCCGTTGTACGTTGTTGGAACTTCGCAATATCCCACGATATCATGCGATTTCCCATCCGCAGTCCGCACTTCGTTTTTATATGGAGTTACTTCTGCACCAATTTTCTTTACCAATGCCCAACCATCTTTTCCAATAACGGAGATTGAAGCTCCGCTATCTAACAACCCAAAGACAGATTCATCGTAAAGCTTTACGTCGGCATACATCCGACCATCTGAATTAGATGAAATTATAGTTTCGACAATTTGCTTACGAAATTTTTTTCGTTGTCGAAACCTTCGACGACACTTTTGAATATGAAAGCTTGATACATTATAGCCATGCCCAAAAATTCGAGCACGAACTTTGGCATAATTCATCTTGCGATCATGTAATGTTTGAAGATTAAACGCTTTAATGGGATAGGATGCAACTTCAGAATCTTCGACGTGACTTCGTTCCAAGATCTTGATGGGAACGTCTTTATCAGGAGCTTTACTTAAATTGTTGTTGGATGGAAATGATTTTATTGTTGGGAGTGGTTCGGAGCATTCCTGGTGGAACGAAGATCCCCACTCCTCCTCTCGTTCCCGTACAGGTTTCCCGAGTGTTTACCGCATTCCACAGTACTCACATCTTTTGCTCCACAAAGAAAGCAAAACAAATTTCTGGTTCTCGAAGGACAGAAATGATACGCATGGCCTTTCTGGTCACAATTCCAGCAAACATAGTTTGCCGTTGAAGTTGCTTTTCGAGCACCTGAAAAAGCTGCAACTTCCTCAGCCTCGAAAGGTTCAACTTCTTGGTTTTCCGCAATGGCAATTTCATGTACTACTTTTGGTACTAAGGATCTTTTAGCTAAAAATCGCTCAGCCTCTCGCGCTTTATTTCTGAGCTCTTCAAGGCTCTTTACATTCGCCGCCAACAAGATTTCACCGAGTTTATCCTTAGTGTTGTTTCGAATAACGTTTATCATCTTCTTTTCGTCAAACGGTTCCATTAATCGGTCGTTAAGACCCGCTACAGCATGGTAAAAATCATCGAATGACTCCTTAGGACCTTGCCTTCGTGTAAGCAAACGCATATATATTTCAACATCACTTTCGAGTCTACCGAACTCCTTGTTCATTGCCGTTTTGACGTCACTAAATTTTGCATTGGGGTTTCTTTTAAGATATGCCCAAAACCATTTGTTTGGCCTACTTCCGGATGAGAGCAAAATTTGAAAATTTGCCATCATCTGTTCGTCAGTATAACCAGAGGATTTTTGCATACGTTTGACTTTGAACAAAAATTCGGAAACATTTTCAGACCCATCATAGTTGATATGCCACCGATCAAGCCTACATCTATCTGGCGTGCTAAGCGAAGACGATGCTGCAATTGATTCCCTTGGCTCCGAGTTAAGAACTTCCGGCCCTCTATCAGCGTTTATCGAAAACGGATTAATATTCCTTGAATTATTTTTTTCTTGTTGATTGATACCAATCGACTCCAACTTTGCTATGACGTTATTCATAAAAACATTTAACGTCTGCATGAGCCTAACCTGATTACCAGTTATGGATGACTCTATGCGATCCAACAATTCATTTGTTTCATCTACTCTAATTGCATTATGGTTAGTGCCACCGCTTTCAGGGGCTTCACCTTCGGCTGTATTTTGTACCCTACCGCCAAAGTCAACATTTTCGTTTTCACTGTTCATGGTAGATGTTAAATCAGAAACAATTGAGTTAATATCTTCAGAAAAACTAAACGTATTATTAAGATCAAAACGATCGATCGTATTTCTGAATCTTTGATGGAACTCCTCAAATTTAGCTTCGGTATACAAACTGACTTCTTGAAGTTTCTCTTGGAAAGACTTTCTTCTCTGTTTGCTCATACCTCAACCAGAATCTACCGAGTGTACCCCTTCAATACGAAAAAAAAACTTCCGCTACTGACTCTTTGAATCCGAGAAAAAAACTCAAGATGAATGAATTAATCAATTCGAAAACCCTCACCAGAAAAGGACACTCGAACTCTATTATGGTCCTAATGCAGGTTGAACTAGGAAAATTCAAAAGAAAAATAAAAACTATTTATTTGAAAGTCTAAACCAAAGAAAATGCAATTTTTGTGCTCAAAAATGTAAATAAAAAAAATTTACCTAATAGTAAAAGTATTAAACTAAAAAAAATATGTAATTCGAAAACTCGATTATCAAAGAACGTTCAAATTTCAAAATTATTTTCAACGATAAAAAAAAATGTATGTATGTATGTACATCTGTAATTCAATTCAAAGTAATTGTAATTCTATACTGTTTATATTTTTGATTATAGTTCACAAATTTCACAATTTTTCCAACAGGATGTTTATTATAAACTAAATTTTAAAAATGATATCTCAACAAAAAAAAGCAAATTGAAAATCAACTATAAGTTTTTGAGACGGTAAGGAAAATTTCATAAGGATACGTGACCAAATTCAACACAAACATCCAGCTCCAAACCTGAAATTCTTGTTCGAACTTACCATCAAATATAATATTTTAAAGAAAAATAATTCAAAAATGTTTTCAAAATATATAAAAAAAATGTATTATGTTATTATATTAAGAAAATTTAAAAACTTCAAAATGATTGATTATTAGTAAATATTGTGTTTATTTTCAAAAAGTATCTTCATAAAAAAAATAAAGGGATGAGAATCTGATAAGAGAAATAAACAGGAAAAGAAATGATAAAAACGGAAAAGAAGCCGTGTTCTGCGAGCCAGATAATAAAACAAAATTAAAATAAACTACTTTAACTATTGTTAAAAAAAAGGACTTGAAAAAAAAAATGTAATCTTTGAGTTTCAGAACTCCAAGGACAAATCACTAACTTCATCCTTGAAGGACTCTAAAACTCTCCGAAAATAAATGACTTGCTGGAAGGACCTCCGAATACGCCTCTCCATAGACGGGTCTCTTCCGAGCATTAAGATTTGTTTAAAGTGTGTGCCACTTGTCTTGCTATTTGAGTTCCTTATCAAGAATACTCAAAGACTTAAACACTTGATTCACATCACTTTTTAATAAAAAGAAAATTTTGATTATGTTTCACTTATGGCAACGCGGAACCAAATACCTTATATCCAGTAACCGGGACTCACAAAATCAACATAATCAAATTCGAATTTAAATGAAAAGGAAAAAAAAATATAAAGAATGTTAATAAATTATTTTAAAATTATAAAAAAAACTAAATGAATTGGCTCAAAATAACTCTTTAGCCACTCTATCTTCAGAATTCAGATAGAGGGCTCCACGTTGCGGGCGCCATTTGTAACGAGCCGCTTTGCCTGTTTGGGGTCGTGACTGGCTTAATTGAACCCGTAGCTCAGCGGTTTTGAAGGTTCTTCGACCCAGGACTCATCACAAAAATAATGCCAGTCTAGCATCCCGGTGGTAGTGATGCGCGAGATATTTATCATAACCCTCCCTACCTGGTTGTCTTCCTCGCTAAGAACAACCCCATTCCTCGGCTTCTTTTCCTTATCACTTCTTCCCCCATTTTCCCCTTACTCTCTCATCCCTTTAGAACAAACTTAAGCCATCATCTTCATGGTTTTAGGCTTCATAAATAATCCATAGTTTTCCTTTTTATTTAACAAACTATTTTATTTAAATATTTAAATTTTATTATGGTTTAATCTATAAACTGTTTATATATGTATATGTATATGCATGTAGCAAAATTTAAATTTTTAATTTACACAAAAATTAATTTAATACTTTAAATCTTGTATTTAATTTTACATAACAAAATAAATAAAGTGGCAATCATACGCAAATCAACCAAAATCTATCATTGATTCGATAAGAATCGTCTTCGATTTTATTACCAAAAATTGGATCTTCAAGATCTCTTTTCTTCTTGTTCTTTTAAACTTTATTTCATCTCCCCTTTATGCGGAACCCCCCCTTTGTTTGAAGTTATATATATACGAACGTATATCTTCTTTTTTTTAATTTTAATTCGTATATAGTATGTAAAAAAGGAAACATAATCGACTTACCCCGTTCTTCTGCTGTAGTGGCCACTGCTGCTGGAAGGCTGGGTCGACGAATTGTAATGATGGTAGATATATATGCGTATATAAATTGTTCACTTTAACTAACTTCAAACAAACTAAGTAAACTAATTTTATATTACGTTTCGCGGAACGTATCAAATCAAAATATTTTCGTAATTGATTATTGATGTTTTTACCACAAATTTAATTGAAAAGAAAAATTGTTAAATTCTCAAACAAAAATAGTTTAACTTTAAAAAAACTATATGTATAATTGATCGGCTTCGAACTGCCTTATGTTAAACGGTGGGGTTTTTGTCGGCGCCTAGACACTCTAGGCTATCTGGCTTCTATAGCTTGGGGTGTGCTGAATGCTGATTTTAAATCTGGCCACGCAATCCTGTTGATTCTTTTTCATTCAACATTTATATAGGTATCTTATCCTTCAGAATACCTTTTGGGAGCTTGATAAAAAAAAAGTAATACTTTTAAATCTAAGCACAAAGAACAGAATCTTATATGTATATAGTTCTATATATGCATCTACGTGCATACCTATATTACATACATACATATATATCTAATTGCAAATAAAATCGACATTACCTTGGTGGTTGGATAATTATTTTCTTTTCAGTTGCTCGCACACTAAATGTAATTTAAAAAAAAATAAACGTACAAAACAATTGCCTTTTTTTTTGGCAAAGATAATTGGAATATTTAAATTATTGTTCGGATTCACTTTAAGATGACTGAGGGCTTTTTATAAAAGAAGTTTCCTCTCCGGCTATTATATTTGGAAAAGGTCTAGGCTTCCTAGCCAACCTGCGGACTACCCGTTTTCATATAATAGAGAAAAGCTCCTATCCCGTTGATGGTTCTCTAATTCACCAACACACGAATCCCAGTTCTTATCTCACGCTTCTGAATCAGCGCGGATTGGTCTCTTTTTGTAAAGTGGAAATGTTGCTTCTTAGAAAATCTACTCCACCTAAGCTTCCTAACCAACATTTCCACTTCACCGCCTTCGTATCTGCAACGATTGCTACCAGCTATTAAGTGTTGCCTTCTTTTTGTTGCATACTTTAGGGATACCCGGTTTCGGTTATTTTGAAAATGAGCTTGTAGGTAACAAGTTCATGAGCATTCATCAAATCAGCGTCTTGTTCTAGATCTGAAACAGAACTTAAAATGTTCGGGGCGATCTGGAATGCCTTCCAAAAGTCCACCCCTAAATACAATTCTTGGTGTAGATTGGGATCTAGGTATAAGGTGACCATGTGTTCTATATTCCTATACTGGATTAACACATTTTTGTTTGCTATTATTTTCTGACTTTGACCGTCAGCTGTTTTAACGCCCGAAAAGTACGGTTATTGTCGTATTTTTAAATCTTCTATAAACTTAAGACAATTTTTTCCTAAGATGCTTATACTGGCCCCGCTGTCCAAGAGTTTATCTCTCTTTCACATATTTTTACATTCGCGTAAGGCCTAGGGTCAGTTTGGGTATCTATGACAGTCGACGCGATTTTATGCCGAGGTTGTTTTCCTTTTACATATCTCGATCTCGCTATATTTCGAGATATTTCGCTAACTCTTCCTTGAAAAATGTTATCTCTGGTCTCATAATATTCTTTTAACCTAACGTGTTTTCCCTAGCTAAAATTGTAATCCTTGTCTCATCAATATTGGATTCTCTAAAGGTTTGTCTCGGGTGTCTGAGTCAAACGCAACTCCCCCGGAGTTGTCGCGTTCCGATTGCGGTTTTCCGGATTACACCGAGGACATTTGGGAGTGATAACACCATCAACGTCAACGACAGTCCACGAAAGAGTGACCTTGGATCCGACAGTTCCAACACTCTCCGGCCCTGCCTTCACCTTGGCCTACTGAAGTTTTCGGTCGAGCTCCCGAACGCTAAAAAGCATCTACGTGGTCACCTACTGACATCACCCCCTCAGGATCCGTAACTACTTCTTACTCATTCGCTACGAAACGATGTGGAGTTCTATTTGGTTTTTGACCTTCTCGGTTCTTTTTCGGAAAAGCGTAAAGCGTTTTTTCTCTCTGCTAAAACTGTTTTTAAATTTAAAACTATTAACAAAAGAGATATTATTGAAGTTATAAAGTCGATGGGAAAAAAGAAAGACTTCAAATTTATGAGTGCGCAAATGTTTTTAGACGGTTTTGAAATACTTGGCCCTATATTAAAAGCAATTTTCAATAAATCTATATTAACCGGTTGTTTTCCAAGCAAGTACAAAATACAATTTTAAGTGAGGAATACAGACCAGTTAATATGCTTCCTATTTATGAAAAGGTCTTGGAAAAACTTGTAGAAAAACAATTTAGGAGTTATATGGAAGATAATAATTTCATAATGGATCAACAATCGGGTTTTCGAAAATGATATTCGTGTGAAACTGCGTTAAATCGGGTGGTGGAAAATTGGAAAATGAGGTAGATAACAAAAATACTGCCATTGCGGTCTTTTTGGATTTCAAGAGGGCCTTCGAGACTGTTGATCGTAAAATACATACTTCTTGAAAAGCTCTCAAAAATAATGAGTTGAAATGGTTTGAGTCTTATTTAAATGAGTCTTATCCATATAAGAACTATTTTATTTAACTGGGTTAGTATAACTCAGCTTAGCTGAAAGTTTTATTGTTTGTATTTAAAATGAAAAACAATATGCTTCCAAAGTACTCAAGCAATAATTTAAAATATATCTGTGATTCCCAACCTTATAATCTTAGAAGTGCTCAAAACTTTAGACTTGATAAGAAAGCAACCTCTAGAGCACAGAACACAATGATGTTTAAAGGACTCCAATTATATAATAATCTTCCTAGTGAAATTAAATCTTTAAACAATACAAGACATTTTAAACAAGAAGTAATTGAATGTTTGAAATCGAAAAATTTATAAGATCTATTAAAATTTATTGAACCAAATGGCTTTGCTTCGTTCATTGTATCAATAATTAGTTACCTGCATAAAAATCATAGGTATAATATAAAAAATTAACAGAGACATCAGATTTATAATAAAAAAAAACTATCATTATATTAATATAAAATAATTAAATGGACCCCCCCCGCTCGTAGGTTGGAAGGGGAAAGCGGGGCATAATAATAATAATAAAACATTTTGGAAAATATCATGTTACCACATTAAAAAGAAAGAAATGCCTCAAAAATGGGTATTCGAGCAAAATAATGACCTAAAACACACTAGTGGGAAGGAAAACAGTGGTATCGTGTCAATTAGATTCATTTCGTGGTAATGTCAGGCTGTTGTCGAAAATAAAGGAAATGGAACGAGTACTAGATGTTTTGTTTAGTTCCCGTGGCATGATGGTTAGTGAATTGAACTGTACTACAGTGATCACTGCGGACTGGCTGCTGTAATGTAGATTCCGAACGAACGCGTGGAGTTGGAGGAATACGTTGCAACGCACTCTTACAATTACAGTAAGATGCGTTGGCCTCGTTTCACCAACGCCTTAGCGAGAGAACTTCGTTCGAGTGACATAGCCCCACCAAACAACAGAAACCTGGCAAATACAGAAATTGACCAACATTTACAACAGATGGACGAAACAATCTGTTGACTTGGAGGTTAGGACACTGAAGTCGTCAATAAAAAATGTCAATCTGTTGATTAAGGAGAACTACAGGCTATCAATTAACAAGTACTGGGACCGCAAGATCCGGTCAGTTAATTCGAGTGACCCTAGTATGTTCCCCAAAATCAACAAGATATTCAGAAAAAAGAACGACAATGACCTTCCGAGTCTGAAACTCCAAAGAACCGAAGAAAACAGAGACGTACTCATGACAGCGCAAATAGATCCAGAAGAAGCCATCTTTGACGATGACTTTTATATAATTGAAGATCCGAAGGAAAAAGTGGAGGCGGTGGGAGCTGCCTTCCAGCAAGTGTACAAGGTGAATGTTAGCATTCGCCCCAACCACGACCTGGAAAAGAGAGCCCTACTTAATCACTTTTACCTTCGAAATGATATGACACAATGGCGATCTGAGAACCGCGGTTTCATGCGGTTCAATGACGATTCCTTGCCAAATGCCATAATCGCCGAGCAAACGGGACCAAGTCCCTTGTTAGTGACGAAGGTTGAGCTTCAGCTCATCTTCAATTCAATAAAAAATAAAAAGTCAGCAGGTGTCGATGGTATATCCAACCTTCTACTAAGACATTTACCGATGGAAGCAATTGACATTTACACCACGCTCTTTAATAATGCACTGAATAATGCATATTATCCAGTGCATTGGAAGACTGCTGTGGTTCATCCTCTCCCGAAAAAGGGAAAGGACAACTCCAACCCGTCAAATCTTCGGTCGATAAGTCTTCTTCCGAGCATCAGCAAAGTTTTCGAAAAAATCATTAATAGGGCTCTGACTAAGTGGGCTGCGGACAACAAAATAATTCCGGATAAACAGTTCGGGTTCAAGGCGGGTCATGACACAATTCATGCTGCGTCTAAACTCGTTTCTGATATCCAATGGAATAAATCAAAACAACAATGCACAGGTGCTGTTCTGGTTGATTTGGAAAAGGCCTTTGACACCGTATGGCATGAGCAAGGCATTGTTGTATATACTGTATGATATGCTTAACGGTAGAGAGTTTGTTGTCAAAAGTGGCAATGTAACTTCTACCACAACATTCTCAATTAAAAATGGTCTTCAACAGGGAGCGGTGAATTCGCCAATTCTCTTTACCATTTACACCAGCGATCTGATAGGTAGTCTTACAAAGGCAATTGCGTACGCCGACGATCTAATTGCGTACAAAACGGCCCGAAAGGTTGAGGTTATTAGAATTCTCTTGCAGCGTGATTTCGACAAGATTCAGCGATATTGCGACGACTGGAAACTGAAAATAAATGTCCAGAAGTCGGAGACAATTCTGTTCCGGACTCCGTTGGCTGGGGCCACGAGGGATACGTGTAAGAATTGGCGCAAGATGGTCATCGTTGATCTTCACGGGCAGCCATTAGCGAGCAAAAGTGTAGTGAAGTACCTCGGTATCTGGTTAGATCAGTATTTATATTTCGACAGACATATAAATGCTGCTCTGACCAGGGCCAGAGGAGCCTTCGCTCTGACGAAACGACTGTTTTTTAGCAGTCGGCTTGACCCCAGAGTGAAGGTAATTTGCTACATGGCCCTCATACGGCCAATGATCGTTTATGGTTGTCCTGTGTGGTTCAACGTTGCCCCTTCCCAGATGGAGAAGTTTCGGGTGTTCGAGCGGCAGTGTTTACGACGCTGTACCGGCTTATATCGAACAGCCGAATCTTCTTATGTGCATTACTATTCCAACGAGGTCCTATACAACGGGGCTCGAATCAACAGAATTGACAATTTCGTGATAAAACTCGTTCGAGGTCACATTGCAAGAGCTATGTCTTCAACCAACAATTTAATTTTCGGGGCGTTCTATCCGACCAACGAGTATTTTGAGAGTGCACGCTTGAGCGGGTTCATTCCACCAGAGGCATTCCTCTTTTTAGACAAATGCGGTGTGATACAGGATAGATTGGCAGTTCCATTAATCTACCACGTCAGACGAAGAACCGTGGATAGGCGACTCCCATACAATCGGGACGTCATGGCACAAGGCGGAGCAGAGCTCCTTTGGTTCAGTAGGGCTGTGTCCGAACGGGTGAAGCAGGAGAACCAGTTTTGATGGCTTCAATCGGCACTTGATAGTGGGTAGTCGGGATGGGCTTTAAAGCCTTGGCCGGCTTACATACTTGTTTTATAGTTTTAGGGTTTAGTTTTAAGTAGAATAGGCATGGTGGAACAAAAAGAAATAGAAAAAAAAAATACAAAAAATACAAAAAAATACAAAAAAAAATATGGAATAAAAAAAAGAACAAAATAAAATATGAAAAACAAAAATGTTAGATAGATTTGCTGCTGTGGTTGTTCTAGTTTTTAAGTAGTTTATAGGTAGAATAGGTAGTTTAAGTTAGTTTTAAGTTGTATATTAAGGACCTTATTTTAAGTAGTTTTTAAGTAAAAATAAAAAAAAAAATGATCTTGATATTAGTTTTTTTCAAAATTTTCTAATAAATACAGAAATAAACAAAATATAAATTGAAGTAAAATAGATCTTAGGGCCGAAAGGCATTAGTAGTTAGTGTTATAGTTTAACTTAGAGTGTCCGTATGGGACCATTAAGTTAGTTGTAAGTTATGGATAACACTGGTCAACACTGGTTTTGTCACACGAACTTTGATAGCTAATTCTGTTTTGTCAATCTAGTCTCATTATTAAATCACAATTGTCAAGTGTCAATTAGCCTCCGTTTTCTTGTGATACGGTATAACTCAAAACTTGTACTACGCAGCAAATTAACCGAAGCGCTTCCAAGTAAACCGTTTTGAAAATATTTGTGGTTGCTTTTTAACACAGTTTTGTTTTAGCATTTTTTTGTTATTAACCCTGTGAATATGTCGAGGAAGTGTAACAATGATCCTATCTACTTATGTTATGTTTGCGGAGAACTGACATTGAAAAAAACAAAGACGAAACTTTACGAATATTGTGTTGCAGTGTTATCACCAATGTTTTGGTTTTTCTGTCGCCCATTAAGACAAATCCTAGGTTCCTTATGTCTGTTGCATAACGTGTGTGAAAAATTCAACCGACTGGAAGAAAAGCGCACGACCTATGCCGTTTGCAGTACCCATGATATGGACTGAACAGCGAGATCACGTTTCGGATTGCTATTTTTGTCTCACTGACATAAACGGTATAAAATACAAGACAAAAAATACTGTTATTTACCCTAACTTATCTTCGGCTATAAGACCAGTCTCTAATTGTAAAAATTGCCAGAACTACTACTAGTTGCAACTACCTCTGTTGAGAATGACCATCCACACCCGTCCACTTCAGGTAAATGTGTTGACGAGGACGATGACTTCCAGTTTAAAGGAATCGCAAACTTGCCACATTTCATAACTCAAGGAGACTTAAATGATTTGGTTCGAAATCTAAATTTGTCGAAAAAAACAATCAGAACTATTAGGATCTCGTCTAAAAACTAAGCGATTTAGAAAAATCTGCATGGAAGGCTTTTAAAAATGTTGTTGCAAATTTGTTGGGTAACCACAAGAGTGACAGCTGCAGGGAGTTGGTTAGCGAGCTGTTAATGACATATAAAGCTTTTGGGTTGCAACATGTCACTTAATTTCCACTTTTTAGACTCCCACCTGAATTTTTTTCCTGACAATTTAGTGCCTGTCAACGACGAGCACGGTAGGTCCCCTCCATTCATGACAACATTACTCGCACACAGGAATGGTTGAGAGTTGTAAGTCACTAGGCCCTAGTTCTCAACGGACTGTTGCGCCACCCAATTTATTTATTTATTTACTCGATGCTTTGTATTTCCATTGTTTAATATCACATACAAATTGATAAGCGGTTATAAATACCCTTATAATGATTAATTACAATTTGGCAATTGGGAAAGGTGGAACTAGAAAACAGATATCAATGCACATTAGTTTTGAGTGCCTGCACATTACAAGATGTAGGAATTCCACATTCGTATAGTAACAAAAAAACACTTCCTTTCTTGATCCTTTATTTTTAAGACAGCAACGGCAAGCTTTTAAATTTTGTATGATTTTTTTTGTTTGTTTTTGTAGATACATATTTTTTAGATTTTTTTTTTTAGATATTTTTATCACCTTACAAATGACCGCATCTAAAATTAATTTACCTAAACCTTTATTAGTCGGACTAGACGAATTTATGTATCAACTGCCGAAAGCAACCATTAAAACACATTTCCATCAAATTTAAGGATAGAGGAAATCATCAGGTCCGTAAAGCTGGAAACACCACAATCGAATTTTGAAATTCTAATGATGGGGTGATTTAGGGCTCTTTTTGGGCTAATTTAGTGCTCTAATCCCGACTTGGTTCAAAAATTCCTTCCCCCTCAAACTTGTGGTGTTCCCAGCTTGACGTCAAGCTGGAAACACCACACCTTTAGGTTCATAATTTCAAAAAACTGATGATGAAGGAATTTAGGGCTCCTAAGTTAGCGAAACTCCAAATTAGTATCTCCACCCCTTACCCCCTAAAATGACTCGCAAAGTTGAAGTTTTTGGAGACTTTCTAAACCAAACAAAATTTTTAAAAACTAATGATGGGGTCGTTAAGTGCTATTTTTGGGCTCCTTAGTTCGCGGAACTCCAAATTGTTTTTTTAAGCCCATATCCCCAAACTTAAGTCTCAAAGCTTAAACTTTTGGAGACTTTCTTAACCAAACATAATTTTAAAAATCTAATGATGGGGCAATGTAGGGCCCCTTTTGTGCTAATTTAGTGCCCTTATCCCGAGTTGGTTCAAAAATCCCTTCGCCCTAAAAATTGATTTAAAAAGTTCAAACATTTTTTTATTGCATTACCCCGACGAAATTTGAACAATTTTTAAATTTGAAACTCAAAATAAAATTTCTGTGGAGAAATACTTACCCGACGTTTTGAAAAACAAAATACAAAATAAAACCATTCCATTAAAAAACCCCAGATTCGTGTTTTTTTATTCCAACTGGTTTGTTTTTTACAGGGGAAAAATCAATTTGTGATGACGTGATGACGTCACTCCCAGCAAACTCAACTACACAGTCTTAACTCATTTATATTTACTCTTATTTTATTTTGGAGATTTGTATATCAACCAATTATATTTAAACAAAGCCTTTCAACCAATCAGATCAAGAATTTCTTTTTTGAAATCAAAGTAACCTTCATCGGAATTCAAAATATAACTAATCAATTTTAAATTTACGCATATTGTGATATGCGTAAATCTAATGTATTGAGATATGCGTAAATTGTGCACAAAATTCCTTTCACATCAGTTTTTTGAAATTATGAACCTAAAGGTGTGGTGTTTCCAGCTTGACGTCAAGCTGGGAACACCACAAGTTTGAGGGGGAAGGAATTTTTGAACCAAGTCGGGATTAGAGCACTAAATTAGCCCAAAAAGAGCCCTAAATCACCCCATCATTAGAATTTCAAAATTCGATTGTGGTGTTTCCAGCTTTACGGACCTGAAATCATCAAACACATTTTTTGACATTTATGAGTTTATTAAAAAAAAAAGAAATAAAATAATTATAATAACAAAATTTCTCTTAATGCATAAGAATCTCGGTCTGAACGAGTCGATTATTTGTATCACCGGGCATCCTGTATGGAACAGTTGCAGCCATATTTGTTAGGGCTTTAGCCTTTTCTCTTAAATGTGCCAATTGCTATTAAATAAAGAACAACAAATTATAAAGTAAATTTCAAAAAGTTACATTATATTACTTACCCTGTCTCTACCACTGTCAATAAAACCACCACCTTCCTTTCCTCGAATGCTCTTATATTGACTATATAAAATGTCCATCGTTGCCAAAAGAATATCTGGATAAACTTTACATATTTCACCGCCGATTCGTTTAAAATTATTAATAGAATCTTCCAAATCATTCATTGACATCGGAACGAGTTTTGTATTGGCTAAAACCTCCAGAGCCAAATGATATTTTTTCTCATGATAGAAATCGAAGAATTGTACAAGTTCATTGAGTAAATTAAAAGTGGCAATGATTTGAGGTTCGCATTCAATTTTATTGCCTTTAAATAAATTTTATATTTAGTTAAATTAGCTACGACAAAAAATAAAATTAAAGAAGTACCTCTTAATCTGTCACTGAAATCACTTGCCAAAACCTGCAATCGCTCTCTGAGAGAACCTTTCTTTGAACTTTGGTGTACAACTTGTGATAGAAGAATAGAAATATAACGCAATGCTTGACCTTGCATCTATTTGATTTTAAAAATGAATATTATAGGTTTATAGGTTATTGGATATTCTTTCTTACTCACCCCAGCAATATCAAACATCTTAATTGCATCTTCGAACATTCCTTTCTTGACCAAATCCTCTGCAACCATACCAGCTGCTATTCGAGTATCGAAATCAACACAATCAAACTGTTGGAAGAGTCCTCTGCAACAAAAGATTCACTTAGAATAAATCTTAAACTTTTTCAGAGGGAAACAAAACCTACCCAACAAGAATACCATTAGGTTGCATTTTGCCAAAAATTAAATCATAATTTCGACACTCAATTGCCAAATCACTGACACACACGAGGAATAAATTCCGTCCCTCGGGATCCTTGAGATTGCGCAGAAAGAAGAAGTACTGTAAAGCTTCAGCGGGGTCAGTGATTTCGAACTTCTTAACATACAGCATCACCAAACGAGCAATGTTCAATCGTCGCATTGGAACTGGATCTTCTATATCCACGGATACTGTAACGGATTCACATTTGAGAACATAATCGATTTAATTTGTATGATTTTAACTTACACAAAGGTTCTTGAACATTTCTTGTACCTCCAAGCAGGAATAGCTCATTCAAGGCAAGAGCAATGTGAACAGCATGAGTGCGATATTTTTCAGTACGAGATAGAAATTCAATGGCAGCTTCAAACTGGCCAGTTAAAGCCAAGACTTGGAAGTATAGATGACGTTGTTCACCAGCATTGAAATGTTTCTCGCCGTATTTTTCCAATATCATCGTTTGCAGACCTGAGTATGTTAAGATTTCCGAGTTATCGGAGGAATCTGTTCTTAGAATTGACAATTGAATCCACAAAAAGTCATCGGTGGTCTTGGCTACTTCTAAATGTTGTTCATTTATATCACAACCGGCAATAATGCAATAGACCTACAAAATCCAAGAATAATATTATCTACTTTATTCTGTAATGGTCTATTTTGAGGAAACTAGTTTAAACATGATTCAACGTAGAACTTACCGCTTTTTTGAAAGGATCTGTAGAGTTTTTGATTTTGTTGCAGTAATGCAGTTTTAATTGGCCCTCCAGTTTTGAATTGATTTTCTGTTCGGGTTTATTTATTTTGTCTTCAAGAACATGGATGAAGTCTTCATGGCCAGCTCTGTAAAAAAAAAGTAGTTTTGTTTAAGTTTCAATGATCGTAGTTAACTTCACTTACCCTCCCATTTGCATACAACGCAAAGCTGATTGGAAGTCACCACAACGCATGCAATAGTAGACCATTGGCCAGAGCGGTTTGCCTTCGATAGTTACGTCTTGAAGGCCAAAACAAGATCCCTGATTTAGAGTCAATCCCACAAACGATGAGACCAAATTGAAAATACTCGGAACACCACCACGTTGAGCTTCTCGCAGATTTCCACTGATTATGGTTGACATATACAATTTATATCTGTTTTCTAGGTATTTTTTGGCTTGATCGATAAACTGATGGACTTTACAGCGACTTTGAATGGGATCACGGCTTCGTGAAACTGGTGTAACATTCACCATGTATTTCATGATTTCCCATATTTCTGTAATTTTTTGATCCTCAAAGTTTTCAGCTATTTTGGCGAATTTCTGAACGAGATTAGGTCGGAGAGCACCCTTGTTGACGAGGGCGTTGTATTCGCATACTTCACGTGCATATGCCATTTCCTAATTGAATAAATTTGTATAGATTATTGGGAATGTTAAGCTTGACTTGACTCACAATATGATTCAAACAAGAACGACTACCGGAAGTTTCATTGAGAATTGTTTGTTCGGGTATTTTTTGAATGTCTATCCAGTTTTGAGAGGGGCCAATGAGAGCGTTCAAAAGCTTAAGTTTCTCCTGGCGCCAGTCGGCTTTTATGTGCTCCCATTTTTGTTTCTGTGCTGATTGATAGGACTGAAATAATTTCAAAATTAAAAACAGAAAGAGCAATTTTAAGAAGAGGCTGATGTACTTACGTTTTTATGAACTTCCTCAATAACAGATAGAATGGCATTTTCCTTTTCGTTCTTCAAAAAACTCTGAATATCAGTATCGGCGATTGGATCGAGTGGCTCGAATGTCTTCCTTGTGCTCAGAGTTTCTAGCTTTTGGGATATTTTTGGCAAATCGATTCCCTTAGAACCCAGAAGAATATGACTGAAATTATGTGTACAAATTAATTCAATTCAATTTTTAAGATTAATATAGATTTTTTTATTTACGCTTGAATATCTTGAGCGCCAGTTTGTGTAACGCGTGAATGAAGTTCTTGTGTTGCTTGCAAAACTTGAGATATTGTTCGTTCAACTCGTGGAAGTTCCTCGGTGTTTTGTGTTTCATTTGTAAGCCGTTGGGCTTGTTGTAAGAGTGAACTAAAGTCCATTTTATTTAACTTTTAAAATGCTTAGAAAATTAAAAAACAATACAATATTCTTGGCAAAGAAGAAATAACAAAAGTTTTACAAATACACCGCTTCCGATGCAAAACCGCGAAATTTCTAACCACACAAAAAAATTGATGTTAATTTTGAGTTTGACGCTTTTCAACTTTGACAAATGTCAATTTTGAAATGTACAGGGATGTGCAACAAAATTATACTCAGGTTACATGCAGAGTTCAGAGCTGTTGTTACATCGAAAATCAACGCCGTTTTTTTATCATATTTTAAGTTGAGTAGTCCATTTAGATTTGAATTGAAAAATAACTGAGACTTTGTCTTCTATAGAATTTTTTTTTTACAAAGAACTCGACGGTCAAACGTCAAATGGGGTAAAAACAAATAGTTTTGTTTTGACTGTCAAATAAAACTCACATGCAACTCTTGTGAGGATAACCAAAAAGAAGTTTTCAGTTTGACGTATCGCGAAGGGCAGTTACATGTTTTGATCGTCCTGCCAAACCACGTTCTGTTTGACCAGGCCTAATTAGAGTACAGGGGTAACTTAATAAAACTCAATGGATACGATCACTATCTACGTATTTCTATTCTCTAATAAATGCATATCAAGACTCGACTTTAGTAAAAAAAAAAAATAGCAATACTTACACTTATGATAATTTTTTTTTAAAATTTATCAAATCTAAGATTTGCAGATAATAACAGGTTCAGACAACTTTAGGGACTTTTTTTCAGTCAACTGCATTCTTTGAATGTGAATTTTGACCAAGGCAACTCAATAGTTTTTTAAGTGTCATAAATATCAACTTTAGATTTGTCATATATGCCTTCAGTTGATCGTGGAAAAACTACCAAAAACATTTTTGTCTTCAAAAGAATCCTTTTCTTACGTAAACTACAATTTCATCACAACTTGTATTTTGTATTCTAAGCAAATATATACTTATTACATTATGTAGAAAATCAAATAAAATTTTGTAAAAAATAAATAAATCACAGAGTAATAAAAAAAAAAATAATAATTAACTGTCATTCCAGTGAATAAAACCACAACATAGGGCTATCGCAACTTGATAAACAGCCTGCCAACATCAAGAAGATCCTCAGTGCATTACACAAACCAGGCGAGTCCTCAAAGGAAGAAACCAAAGAGATAGTCATGGAGAAATTTCAGCCCATCATAACAGCTTCAGTGATCGCTTTGGATGACTGTGATTTTGGTACAAATCTGGAACTAGGAATTAACCTTTTCTGCTCCGGCCATAAGGACCTACACGAAATCATTCATAATCTTCTCAACCCCGCCTATAAGTTGCTCAGACGGTTATTTGGCCAACAGAAGTAATAGTAATAACCTGAGTATTTTGGATTGAATTAGTTGTGAAACAAGAAAATGTTTTAAATAAAATGAATTTTCATTGTAACAGTTTTTTTTTGTTGATTCTATGATATGTTTTCTACACTATTAGCTCCTCCTTAGTGAATTGTTTGGACCGGTTGAAATGAACTAAGAGGATAGCTGCAGCCAAGCGAGCTTGTAGTTCTTGGTGGTTCACGTCGTGATCCCATTCTACCCGTCCCCAGAACTTCAGATGAAAATCTTTTTCTAGACGAGCTAAGGCCCAACTATAATAGGCATAAGCAAACACTTAAGTTTGTGAAATTACTGCGGATAGCCATAATGCAATTTTGCTCACGTATCTACATGTCAGATTTTACTTTTGCGGCGAGCGACTGGGATCGCTCTTGCATAAAGGCCCAACTATAATAGGCATAAGCTAGCATATGCGCGCATAAGTAAACGTGCGAATACAAAGAATCTCAATACGAGTGAACATAATGGAGTCTGGCTCCGTTTCGTTAAATTTTTCTCAGTTTCGTTAACTTAAGCACACTTAAGCGAGAGCGATCCCAGTCGCTCGCCGCATAAGTAAAATATGACATGTAGATACGTGAGCAAAATTGCATTATGGCTATGCAGTAATTTCGCAAACTTAAGTGAATTTTCGTTGGGTTTCTGACATAAGCTTATGTTTGCTTATGCCTATTATAGTTGGGCCTTAAGTTTGCTTAAGTTAACGAAACTGAGAAAAATTGAACGAAACCGAGCTAGACTCCATTATGTTCACTCGTATTGAGATTCTTTGTACTCGCACGTTTACTTATGCGCGCATATGCTAGCTTATGCCTATTATAGTTGGGCCTCTAGTGTTACTTTAAAATCAATTTGAATTCAATTTATTTTCACAAATAATTTGAAAACGTGTAAATGTTCGGTGTGAACGATTTTCGGGTTTTCGAAAACATTTTGCCGAAAACCCTGTTTAATTAACAAAAAATTGCCCTCACTTTTATATACTTTTAAAAAACGATCTTCAATAAATTCAGTATATATATGTATGTATTTAGTTGACCCATTTAAATATAATTGGAACGTCCTTATTTCAGAGCAACTGCTCACAATTTTCATGAGTTACATTTATGTACTCGTATTCGTATATATAATCATTTAAAGGGAACTTGATAAATTCTATTTTTGTATATGCATTCACGGAGTTAAGTTACATATAAGTGAATAATTATTATTTTGAATACGATTTTAATATTTAATTGTAAAAAGTATAAATTTCTACTTTTTTGTTTAAATATAAATAATATATATATATATGTAAGTATTGTATAAATGTTCCTAAAATTTACTTGATAAATATCTAAGTTTCATGTTTAAAAGCTATGAATGTGCGCGTATTTTTTCATTTGTTTATAAAAGTCTAGAATTTGTTTCATCTTTTCAAATTCAATCAATATACGTACTATAAATGTTAAAATATTTCATTCATATTTTTAGTTTAAATGCAGTAGGTCTTTAAACGACACCAGTTAAAGCTTAACAAAAGTACACATTTGTATTCTTAATTTTATCTGTCTTTTTTCATAATTACAACAAAAAATAAAAAATTAAAACTTACAAAACTAAAAGTATAAATAAATAAACCATAAAACTTTAAGCCTTTTAGTTTTTGTTTTTGTCGCATTGGCTTCTGAAATACATTTATAAGTACACGAAGTTTTTTGATTCTTCGATTCTTCTATTTATCTTAACCCATATACTGATAGGAAGCACACACCGGTTCTGTGTGCCTGGCATGAGGCGATGCTTGCAAGGCCAATCTTTGAAGATGACATGCTCGGCAAAGTAATCTTCCGTCCAGCGGATAACACCGCTTATCGGGTTCATCAGTCAATTGCATTCCACATTCTTCGCATATATAACAATCAACGTGGAAGTCTTTGTCCATGGAAACAACACGAACTGTTTCATCAGTTCCTTCAACAGGTGTGATACCTTCATTATGCAATACATCCAATTATAAAACATTATTATATAAAATGAGATAAATATAATATTAAATAAATTACCCTTTCCACAGCTAGCACACTTGGGAGCAAACATTCTATGATAATCATTAACACAATAGATCTTGTGGTCTACATCAACTGTAAACGGAACCCCGTCCAAGCATTCGTTGCAAATACAACAACGGAAACATCCAGGATGATAGGATTTTCCCATAGCTTGAAGTATCTTAAAACAGAATAAGCAGACAATAATTATTAATTTTTTTTTTTTAATATTTTAGGTAAAATTTACCATTTCCATGATAAGATGACCGCATATTGCACACTTTTCTGCAGTTTGTTGAAAGCCTGAGTACTGAAAGTCAAGACAATTCTTGAATTTAAATGTTATCTGTCTTTTATAATTGCTTTGATTTTAATATACCATATAATCTTCTTCACAATAGACCCTTCCGTGGACATTGTAAAACGCCTTTCCACGCAAAGCCCGACCACAGGAGCAACAAATAAAACAATTAGTATGGTATAAATTTCCCATTGCCTGACATGCCTGGCCTGCACCTTTAACTTTATCGCCACAAGTATGGCAAATTCCTGCAAAAGAGGGATTGAAAAAGTGTTTAATTATTTAATATGTAGGATTTTTTTAATTAACATAAAATTAGCATAAAAACATTGACAAAATTGCACAAAGAACATAAGAAATAAAAATTACACGAAACCTTCTTTATATCTCATTCTCTGGATAACTTAATTTGTGTTTGTTTTATATTGGACCCGCGCTTAAGGAGTTATGAACAAATAAATAAATTGGGTGGCGCAACAGTCCGTTTGGGAACTAGGGCCTAGCGACTAGCAACTCTCATTTTTCCCTATGTCTCTTGTCAGATATGGAGAGGACCTATAGTTTTAATCCGAATCCGAATGGCTAATTTAAGAAAGCACTTTTTATGACAAGAATTACTCTTGGATAATTTTTCAATTCCTCGCAAGAGGCAGTACTCGTGAAAACCTTTTGCATGCAGTTTCAACTTTTTACAATTTTTTAATTATTCTTTTGAAAAAAATGTACCAATAAAGAAATCAAGAAATACAAACTTTAGCCATGCTCGGTACACGAAAGAATTGCGTTTACTGCGTAACAAAAGATAAAACCATGAAAAACCTATCTCAAAACTCTGTCTCCAATCAACTTATCTTTTTATGTTGAACTCTTTAACCAATTTAAGTCTCTTTCTAATTTTGTATACGCTTGTTATGTTACTGATATGGGCACCTCTTTGAAAGAGAATCCTAAAAAATGTTGGAATTTTGTAAACTTAAAGAAAAAATCAGATGGCTTTGCAGTTAACATTAATAACACAATATGAACATTGTACTACTCATCCACCGGAAGAAGAAGAAAGAGAAAATAAAATTTACAAATCCTTTACGTATGTCAAAGAAAAAACTCTTGGATATAGAGAAATACAAATTAGCTTTCAAATCAACAAACACAACTTCACAACTCTACACCAACCTTGAAACAAAAATAGACAAATTGGAACATTCGAATTTAATTTACAAAATTAATTGTAATGGAAATCCGGACGAAGAATGTAACCAAAATTATATAGGAACACCAAACAAAAACTTAAAAGCAGACTAGCAGGACACAAATCCGATATAAACGGTGATTTTTTAAGAGCTTGAGAACTTTAAAAAAAAAAAAAAAACGCATAAAATTTGCAAAATCTCATCGATTCTTTATTTGAAACGTTAGATTGGTCCATGACATTTACTTTTTGAAGATAATTTCATTTAAATGTTGACCGCGGCTGCGTCTTAGGTGGTCCATTCGGAAAGTCCAATTTTGGGTAACTTTTTCGAGCATTTCGGCCGGAATAGCCCGAATTTCTTCGGAAATGTTGTCTTCCAAAGCTGGAATAGTTGCTGGCTTATTTGTGTAGACTTTAGACTTGACGTAGCCCCACAAAAAATAGTCTAAAGGCGTCAAATCGCATGATCTTGGTGGCCAACTTAACGGTCCATTCCTTGAGATGAATTGTTCTCCGAAGTTTTCCCTCAAAATGGCCATAGAATCGGGAGCTGTGTGGCATGTAGCGCCATCTTGTTGAACCCACATGTCAACCAAGTTCAGTTCTTCCATTTTTGGCAACAAAAACTTTGTTAGCATTGAACGATTGCGATCGCCATTCACCGTAACGTTGCGTCCAACAGCATCTTTGAAAAAATACGGTCCAATGATTCCACCAGCGTACAAACCACACCAAACAGTGCATTTTTCGGGATGCATAGGCAGTTCTTGAACGGCTTTTGGTTGCTCTTGACTCCAAATGCGGCAATTTTGCTTATTTACGTAGCCATTCAATCAGAAATGAGCCTCATCGCTGAACAAAATTTGTCGATAAAAAAGCGGATTTTCTGCCAACTTTTCTAGGGCCCATTCACTGAAAATTCGACGTTGTGGCAGATCGTTCGGCTTCAGTTCTTGCACGAGCTGTATTTTATACGGTTTTACACCAAGATCTTTGCGTAAAATCTTCCATGCGGTCGAATAACACAAACCCAATTGCTGCGAACGGCGACGAATCGACATTTCACGGTCTTCAGCAACACTCTCAGAAACAGACGCAATATTCTCTTCTGTACGCACTGTACGCATTCGTGTGGTTGGTTTAATGTCCAATAAAGTAAACTGAGTGCGAAACTTGGTCACAATCGCATTAATTGTTTGCTCACTTGGTCGATTATGTAGACCATAAATCGGACGTAAAGCGCGAAACACATTTCGAACCGAACACTTATTTTGGTAATAAAATTCAATGATTTGCAAGCGTTGCTCGTTAGTAAGTCTATTCATGATGAAATGTCAAAGCATACTGAGCATCTTTCTCTTTGACACCATGTCTGAAATCCCGCGTGATCTGTCAAATACTAATGCATGAAAGTCCTAACCCCAAAAAAATCACCCTTTACATACAAAAGACAGCCCTGGCATCACATTGCATAGCTTTCAAGCACTCCCCTGACCACTCTAATGTCAAAATAATGCAGCGAGAAGAACATCAAAACAAAAAGATGATAATCGAAACCAAAAACACTCTAGTAAAGATATAAATCCTTCGTACGTATCACCCTCCAAAACCCATTTGTTTACATTGTTGTATTTGTAATGTGGACGAATTCAACGAGAAAAATTGACGTGTTTTCACGCATACATAGACACACTTACTGAGGTTTTTGGGGAAATTTAATAAATTAGAGGAGAAATTACACGCATACTATGAAAAAGTTTATGAGGCTGATTTCCGGTTTAGCTTGTAGGCAAACCAAGATGTCTACCGGGGATTTATATCTTTATATAGAGTGTTTTTGATCGAAACGCTGCATATAATCAATGCTGATAACACAATGAACAGACAATATGGATGACGTTAGCCCACACTACAAACCCTTGGTGGAGAAGATGAAAAGGAAAAGCTCTGCAATATGATCTCTATGTGCTTTTAAAAATATAATTTTTCTGTCTATTTGACGGACATGTTACGTGTCAGTTAAACTTTGTAGTGTGTTGACACATAATAAATCATTATTGAATATAAATTTAACAATAATATTATTGTAAGTAATTAATGTATTGTGAATATTTTTGTAAACATTTCTTAACAATATTTATCAATGCCAATATAGAAACCATTTGTTCACCTGATGATGTCCATATACAATGGTCGGAAAAAGTATTTTGACAAACAAAATATCGTACATTTTTATTCAAATATCTTATTTGATCAGTTGAAAAAAAATTTAAAAAAATGCATAGTAATGTTAAGGCCATGAGCTTTCAAAATAACTTTATTTAATTTAATTCAATGTTATAGTTCTGCAACTGAAAATTATTTTTCAAAAATATGTGGTGGAAAAAGTATTTTGACATAATATATTTTGAGGAAAAAATGAGTTTGAAAAGAAAATTAAAACATAATTTAATAGAAAATGAAATTTCCGTTGCTATTAATGACTTTCTACAATCGGCCTGGTATAGATTTTACCAAATTTTGGAGAGTTTGCAGAGAAATTTCCTTCCAAATGCTTTCGACCTCAGCGATTGTCTCTTCGCGCGTTCTTGTCAAGCATGGACTCCTTTTTCGCTTTATATAGGCCCACACATTTTCTATTATATTTAAGTCGGGGCTTTGAGGTGGCCAATCTAGAGTATTTACACCCACTTCCTTTAGAAAATTAGTTATCATCTTGGCTTTTGTGACAAGGTGCGTTGTCTTGCTGCAAAATGAACGACTGTCCAATCAATTTTTCGCCAGAACTAAAAGCGTGGTTATTTAAAATATCCAAATATTGTTGTTTGTTCATCATTTCATCGATTGCTACCAAGTCTCCGGTGCCATTAAAGCAAACACATCCCCAAAACATGACGGTGCCACCACCATGAGGTATTCGTTTACACACAGGTGCTACTTTGCTTCGCAATTTCTTAGGGATTCTGCAAAAAGTTTTCTTTTTTGATCCGTGGTATTCAAAACAGCTTTCATCAGTCCACAATACTTTTTCCCAAAATGATGAAGGCTTGTGTAAAAATTCTTTGGCAAACTGCAGGCGTTTAAGCTTATTTTTTTAGGATATTTGGGGTATTGTTCTGGTTATCTGGAAATATCAACTCTGATAGCACGCGACACGAAAGAAACTGCAAAGATTACTAAGTCAAAATACTTTTTCCAGTTAGTTCTGGCTCAGTGTATTCATTAAAAGGGTCCCAAAAAGAATGTATGAAAAAAATAAACTATTTCTGGATTTTACCGTTGTCTAGGTACTTTGTTTTTGGTTTTGAGTAGCAAAGGATTCTCGTTACATTTCTCAGTTTACCATATCAAGTGGTCTAGCATTACAAATAGTATTGTCAAAATACTTTTTCCGACTATTGACGAAACGTAAGACAAAAAGAAAATATTTGTTTCATTTGACCTGAAGCCCATTTAATAACAACAACTTTCCAGTTAACTTCACTTACAAGAGTCTTTCGTTAGATAAAACTGTTGATATCTGTAACGCTTTCGCAACAAATTTTCGTGAGTCCTTTGTCAATAGCCCTGAAGAAGTTGATGAAGTATATTTTCATAATCTTCACTCATTTTCGCAAACTAGATGTAGTCACATCCCTGTGCTACAGAGTACAGATTTACAGATCTTTTATCTGCGTTAAATGATGACTGCTCAGTGCTCAGCCGGTCCCGATGGTATTCCCCCGATACTACTACAAAAGTGTAGTAATGCTTTAGTTGAACCCCTTACGTTCTAATTCAAACTTTCTCTAAAAACAGGCAAATTTCCCAGCATATGGAAGAAGTCATTTCTAATACCAATTTTCAAGAAAGGTAACAAGTCGGATATAAGCAACTACAGGCCCACCGCAAAGCTTTCTTGCATTCCTATAGTATTTGAACAAGTTGTTTGTGAAAGTGTAGCATTTTTTGTAAAAATATCATTTGCGAACAGCAACATGGTTTTGTAAAAAAAAAAGATCTACCGTTACTAATCTCCTCACATTAAAATGCTTTAGAACAAGGTTATGAAGTTGACTGTGTATACTCTGACTTTTCTAAAGCTTTTGACCAACTTAGCTACGGAATTATTTTATTTAAACGTAAGGCTCTTGGTTTTCCATCATTTTTCTTAGCTTGGATTAAGTCATACCTTGAAAACAGATCCTATGAGGTAACATTTAGAAATTGTCATTCTGAACCTTGGCCCTTTTCTGTTCATCCTGTCTATTAATAACGTATCGTCATGTCTACGCTAAAGTGAAATTCTCATTTTTGCTGACGATATGAAGATTTTCAAAATAATAAAGTCCATGATCGTATTCTTTTACAAGCCGACATTGATAGTTTCACATTTTGGTGTGGGAAAAATAGCCTTTCATTAAACCCTTTAAAATGCCAGACGATAACTTTTACTAAAAAACTAATCAGTAACGTGTTTGACTACTGTATATCACAGCAAAAACTCTGTCGCGTCTCCACATTTAAAAATTTGGATGTACATTTCTGTTCTAACTTAGAGTTTACACATCACATTAATTTTATTGTTAATAAGGCAAGTTCTATGCTTGGTTTTATAAAACGCTGGGCAAAGGAGTTCAATGATCCCTATGTTACTCTTTCTTTGTATAATTGCCATGTTCGTCCTCATCTGGAATATGCTTCGCAGGTATGGACTCCCTATTACGAAATTCATAGAAAACGTATTGAATCAATTCAACATATGTAATTTCATTCGCTTTGCCCTATGATCTGCCTCCCTATGAATATCGTATT
Source organism: Eupeodes corollae (assembly GCF_945859685.1). Classification (NCBI taxonomy): domain Eukaryota; kingdom Metazoa; phylum Arthropoda; class Insecta; order Diptera; family Syrphidae; genus Eupeodes; species Eupeodes corollae. The sequence goes on along the minus strand of NC_079148.1, from coordinate 23,258,580 downwards.
CTACTTCTTCAAATGCAATCTCTCCATCAAAGGCGTGTTAATAATGACTTAGTATTTTTTCCTCAACTCATTAATGGTAAGATTGATGCACCTTATTTGCTTTCTTGTGTACATTTGAATTACCGAGGCGGAACTCATCACCTGCGTACATTTGATTTTATACATATTGACTTCCATAGAACTATCTATGGGAAGAATGAAGCTTTAAGTCGAATGAGCATTTTATATAAATTAAACTGTTCATCGATAGATTTAAATTTAAATGAGGTGGGATTAAAATCATTGTTTAGAACCAGTGCTCCACTATCGTAAACGTTCTCATTTTACTTTTAGTTCTGTAATAGTTAAATGTTAATTATGTTTTGTATTTTGTGCGTGTTAGGCTATAATTGTATTATTTTTTCCTAACAACTAACACATGCACTTATAAGTTATGATGAGCTTCTGATCGTAGTTTGACGCTTGCTATAAGCTTACTACTTTTTGAAATTCTGAAGTGTAAAAAAAAATGCATTAACCATCATTACACGGGTACGGGTAAGGAGTTGAAAATACTCTTATAATGATTAGACACAGTGCTACGAGGTTCAATATATTCTCGGTATCGGGGTGAAGCTGTGGTTATATATATAAATTGACTAATTTATCAAGTAATACTATTATTTTAGTGCATTCATGTAAAATTTCATATAAATGTGATTATTATGTACCGTTACATCTCTATTTAAACAGAATCATAATGGCAACTGAGACGATGAGATGAAAATTGAGCATCGCGCTGTAATTAAATTTCTCACTAAGCAAGGAAAAAGTAAAAAAACTATTCATGAAGAAATGGTGGCAGTTTACCAGGATTCCGCACCTTCATTATCAACTGTGCAAAAGTGGTCAAGTGAGTTCAAGAGAGGCAGAGAGAGCATTGAAGACGACCCCCGCCCCGGCGCCCCGGCTATTGCTTGTACGGGAGAAAGCATCAAAGAAGTCGAAAAACTTATTCTCGAGGATGCCCGAATAAAGGTGAAAATGATGGCAGAGATCACCAAGCTTTCGACTGGTATCATTCACACCATTCTTCATGACCATCTTAACCTTTCAAAGGTCAGTGCAAGGTGGGTGCCACGAATGCTCACAGCGCCTCAGAAAAAAGTGAGAATCGCATGCTGTAGAGAGCTTTTGGAGATGTGTAGTGAGAACGCGGACGGTGTTATGCATCGGATTGTTACTGGGGACGAAACATGGGTTCACCACTATGACCTTGAAAGCAAACAAAAGTCAATGCAGTGGCATATAAAAGGAACAGACCCCCCGAAGAAGTTCAAAGTCACTCCGTCTGCCGGGAAGCTCATGGCCACAGTTTTTTGGGACTCAAAGGGAATCTTACTCATTGAGTACAAAAAAAAGGTGAAACCATCAACGCCAAATCCTACGCTTTCACTTTGCATAATTTGCGGGAGGAAATTAAAAAGAAAAGACGGGGTAAACTCGCAGCGGGTGTGTTGCTTCTTCATGACAACGCTCCTATTCACATCCACCCTATAGTCCAGACCTTGCCCCTAGTGATTACTTCCTGTTTCCGGATTTGAAAAAATGCCTTCGTGGAAAAAGATTTTCGGATGATGAAGAACTCAAGTCGGCAATAAATGGGTATTTTGCAGGGAAAGAGGAAACTTATTTTTTTGAGGGTTTAAAAAAGCTTATCTCAAGATGTAACAAAGGCATTGATGTTAGGGGAGATTATATTGAAAAATAAAAACAATTAAAATTGAATTCGCATTTTCCTTCATACCGATACCGAGAATATATTGAACGCCCCTCGTAGCAATTAGGAAAGAAGGATATGATTAGAAAGAAGATACCGACCTGCACATTGTAATGAGTGGGAAATATTAAGTCATTGCACATAATATTAAGCATTGCACATTCGTGTAGTGAGGCTAAAGAAAGAATCCCTGTACTCGACTAAACCTCCGAAATCAGGCTAAAAGTTAAATTGAAGTGCGGGTATTACGCTTGAATTAAGCGCTTGATGAAACAATGATGGCATGAAACCTTGCGGCGACGGTTTTCAAGAGTAAGAAAATGATCGCCTATCATTGATTGATTGATTATGTTCTTAGCGATTTTACCCTTAATGCTGATGCTAGAGTTAACAGAGATTGTAAAATTTCAGATCATGAATCTATACATTTAAAAGTTTTTACAAGACAATCCATTAAATTTGAACCTAAACAAATTAAGTATATTAAGTATGAAAAAAACTGTTTTATTAATGAATATACTAAATATATAACTGAAAATAATTGTTCTAGCCAAGATCTAAATGTTTGTGCGATCTTATTTGAAGGTGCAATAAAACAAGGTCTGTCGGTTTTAACCAGGAGTTATATACTTTGAATGAAAAATGTGCAGAGTGGTTTAATAAATATATAACATATATATAACAAAGCTTTGTATACAAACTTACTAAATGATTGGAACAATTATAAAATTGCTAGAAATTATTATAAAACTCAGTGTAAACAAAAAAAAAAAAAAACAAAAAATGAGTTTATAGAAGCGAAAATAAGTGAAAAAGCAGGTGATCAGAAAGGTCTCTGGAAATCTTTGAAGAGGTATATTCTTAAAGAAGAAAAAAGTGTCGTCAATGACCTAGAGATAAATGGTGTCCAAATAAAAACTGATATTGATAAAGCCAACTCGTTGAACCAATATTTTATTGATAGTATAGGAAACATAAGCGAAAGTATTCCCAAACTAACTTATTCGGATGAAATCCCAATCTATGAAGACATATTCCAGTTTAATCAAATCAATTTAAATAATCTTATAGAAGCAGTGAAACAAATGAATAAGAAAAATGAATGCTCAGGTTTGAACTGCAAGATTTTATTAGATTGCAGTGATGTGATTCTTCCATCACTGGTTAAAATAATAAATTTGTCTTTATCCCATGGAGAGTTCCCAGAGAGTTGGAAGAATACTGATATCGTTCCTGTTGAAAAAGTCAAAAATGCTAAAACAGCTGAAGAATGGAGACCAATAAATATGCTACCGACCTACTCAAAGGTATTGGAACACATAGTTTGTGTATAAACTAACAAATGTTATTGAAAATAATAAACTTTTATGTGAAGAGCAATCAGGATTTAGGCATGGTCATTCGTGCGAAACCTCCATATGCTGGATCATTAATGAGTGGAAAAAGGAAAAGGAAAAAAGGTAACACTGTTCTGGCTGTTTTCTTGGACCTCAGACGTGCGTTTGAAACCATTGATAGGGAGATACTTTTGAGAAAATTATACAAATATGGTATTCGTGGAAATGAGATGAAGTGGTTTAAAAGTTATTTAACTGACAGAACTCAAAATGTTAAGATTAATGATATTACCTCAAGTACCCAAAAAGTGTCTATTAGTGTACCCCAGGGAGCGGAACTTGGAGTTTTATTATTTTTGTCGTATTTTAATGATTTTGGAAGATGTTTAACACCTTCAAAAGTATGTTTATTTGCCGATGATACTCTTATTTATATATGTGATCGCAACTTAGAGTTCTTTGAGGAGAATATGCAGCTTGATATGAATGGTGCGAACAATTGGTTGTGCAAGAACAAGTGCATGTGTATAAATAGCTTAGAGTCAAATGTAACCTTTTCCTTAAATGGTGAAACAATTGAAAGAGTAAGCACAGTCAAATATTTTGGAGTGTTCATTGACAGTAAACTTAAATTTGATTTTCATTTAAATAAACTTTGAAACAAAATTTCGAAAAAAAAGCTTCTTGAACAGAATAAGAAAAAATATTTCTCAAAATTGTGCTTTGACAGTTTACAATACTATTGTATTTCCTCATTTCAATTACTGTTCATCGATAATATATATGAGTAGTGTTGGAAATCAAAATAAACTTCAAATTTTGCAAAATAAAGCAATGAGAGTAATTTTAAAATGTGATAGAATGACGCCAATCAATCAAATGTTGCTATCTCTGAAATGGCTTAATGTTGATCAGCGTCTTAAATTCAATACGCTTATCATGATTTTTAAAATCAAACATAATACAGTGTCGAGCAAAAGTCTTGGTAGCCGTGTGGGTATTCTTGATAAATGAGTTGTGTAAATGATATTAAGAATTTATGTTTTGATTTATTCAAGTTTAAGTTTATTTAACAAATCAAGGATCTTAAAAAAGTTAAAATAAAAGTATTAGTCCCTAACAACAATAGTGCAAAAGTCTTGGTACCCTAGAAGGACAAACGAATTTAATTCGGTTTCGAATGTTTTATGTTAAGAATATAATTACCTAATATTTTGTGGGAAAACCTTTGAGCCTAATAACCTCTTTTAAACGATTTGGCATAGAGTTCACAAGTTTTCGCGTGACATCTGACTCTATTAATTCCCATTCTGATACCGGGAGCTCTTTAAGGTGGGTTTATATTGTGTTTTCGAAGTCGTTTCTCTAAGACATCACATTAATGGTCGATTGGGCTAAGATTTTGGGGGGGGGGGGGGGGTGGAACTAGCATGTGGGGCGTGTTGTAGGCGATCCACAACTTTACATTTGTAGCCGTAGGCTTGGGATCGTTATCCTGTTGGAAGTGATGTGTGTCTACGATCCCAAGTTTCTCTGCACTTTGTTGTTAGTTTTGTTTTAAGATGTTCAAATAAACTTTCTTATTCATAATTCCATCAATTATTGTCAAATTCCCGACACCATTGGATGACATACACCCCTATACCATTACACCACCGCCACTGTGTTTCACAGTTTTAATTATGTTTTTAGAATTCAAGGCTTCGCCTTGTTTTTTTAACACTCTAATCCTCCCATCTGAGCCAAAATTGTTGAATTTCGACTCATCGGAGAATATTACGTTATCCCAAAATTCATTTGATTTATTTTTATAATTCTTTGCAAAGTCCAGTCTTTTCTTTTTATTTATTTCACTTACAAACGGCTTTTTACGAGGTGTGCACGACTTAAACCCAGATCTCTGGAGCGATCTTGCAACTGTCCACGGAGACTTGCACTTTTGCACTACTTTTTTCATAGATTTCAAGGTTTTATTATTTTTTGCTAGAAAATAGAATTTGTTTTTCAAGTTTTTCTATTGGTAAAACAAAGAATAAGGTGTTATCATAATAACTAACTTGATGCATGAAAATTAAGTGCTTAAGTTTTCTTTTCTTTCAAAGCTTTTAATGACATGGCACTTTGAGTACCATGACTTATGATCGACACTGTATATATCCAGTATATTTACAGAAAAAAGTGGAGTACATAACCAACAGTAGATACTTGTTGAGAAATCTTGGTGACTTCCGACTTCCGCTGTACAGAAGAGCTCAGACCCAAAACAACCTACTATATAAAGTCTTCAACTTTTCAATATGCTTCCTAGTAATGTGAAAATAATATCTATATTTAATGTATTTAAATCAAAAATTACCTATCTTCTTTATAATAACTTAATTTAAAGACTAAATTGTTAATTAGAATTAAGAGTTTTTTGAACTAATAAATAAATTACAATTACAATTAAAAAATTTAAGAGCTCTCTTTTCAATTTTATCCAAGACTCCAGTACTTAAGTGGTTATAATTAAATGAGCTTATCATACGCTGCCGTTGATAATCTACATCCGCAGAACAAGGATGGGACTCTAAAAATGAATATGAAAACTTGAGGATACTGTCATCAGCGGAACAAGTAATTTAGTTAGAATTTTGAAACAAAAGACTATTAATAAATATAAGGAAGAATGTCGGACACAAAGCGGAACCCCGGATGTAAGATTTTAAACTGTGCATGACTGTTGAATTAAACGGTTCGAAAGGATATTTCTAACCCAACACAAAAGATTTGGACAACCAACACCAAAGCTGAAATCAAACGAAAAATAGCTCTTGCAAGTATTTGTACTTAGAAGGAAGTTGAGTCTTTTTTCGAGCATCTAAAGTTACCATCTATAAGACGCTTATCATCTCAGTTCTTATTTATGGCGCTGAGGGTTGGACCCCGTTAGAGAAAGATGAGTGCGTCTTAGGATGCTTTGAGGGAAAAAAAACTTTGAGTGATTTCTGATGGAGAACGGAGGAGAAGATACAATGACGAATTGTTCGGGCTTGACAACGATACTGACCTGGTTAAAAGAATAAAAGTCCAACGACTTAGATGGCTGTCTCATGTAGAGCGAATAGATATCAACGCTCCAGCCAGTAAAGTTTGCGATTCCAATTCCGAGGGATGGCACAGTAGGAAGACCGCGATCCAGGTTGCACACACAGGTAGGAAAGGACCTGAACCTACTTGGCGTGTGAACATGGAGACAACTAGCTAGGGACCGAGCTGGCTGGTGACATATGTTGGTTAAGGCCCAGGTTCGTAACGGACTGTAGAGCCACTTTAAGTAAGTAACAAAGTAAAGAAAGCCATACTGCCGGTCATTATGGAGCTTTCGTTCTTTTAGATTGATTAGCTTTTCCATGACCTAGAAAAGAATTCACATAAATTAGAGGGGAAGAAGGATTCACCTGTTTTATCGACAGGCTGAACAAATGCTGTTTTTCATTTGCTCGGAAAGAGACCGACACTTGGTTTAAGAACACCACTTCAATACAATAATGAGGATACTCAGCTCTATCACGAATTTCATCATAATAGGAAACTTATGAATCGCGGATAATGATAAACGCATCTTCTCGGATAGCCAAGCTGCGTTAAAGTCCCTAGAATCTGTCTAGAATCTGTCTCCACTAACTTACTAACAGCCCTAAATTGTCGATCATCTCTTACGGAGATGGCTACAACAGTTCAACATTCACCTTTTCTAGGTGCCGGGCCATAGAGACATTCCAGGAAACTGCAGAGCTGACGAACTTGCAAAAAGGGGAACAACTTTACCTCTGCTGCCTCACAATGCTAGCATAGGTATCCCCTTAGCTACATGTAAACTCATGCTAATAAAAAGATACCATAGAAAAAACAAACCTCAGCTGGAATAACACCACCACCTGTTTAGCGACTAAACTAATTTGGCCTAATCTTAGCGCCAGGCGCTCAAAACAATTAATCTCTCTGAGTAGATTGCACATTAGCTACTTTATTAGTGTCCTGACTGGGCACTGCTTCATAGGAAGGCATGCTTTTCGACTTGGAGCCCCTGCAAATGATTTTTAGAGGAGTTGCATGGACGAGGCGGAGGAGGAGACAATCTTTCATCTTCTGTGCACATGTCCTGCCTTATCACAAAACGTAGAATCCAGCTTGGAGAATAAGAACACCACTTCAATACAATGACGGGGATACTCAGCTCTATCACGAATTCCATCGTAATCGGAAACTTTTACGAATTCCGGAAAAAACTATTGCCAAATACATTCGTAGTGCCTGACAAATACTTAATGCAATATGTCCGTTACAGGTCTTTCAAGCTTGTTTAAACTTATTCCCTGTGTCAGTGGAATTGGCTTTTTAAATCGGGAAACTTAATTCATATAAAATTGATGTTCCTTACCAAAATACTCTCCATGCTCCTCACTCAATTCAATTTCCTCCTCAAGTTGACGTGTTAATTCTTCGATTTTTCTTTGAGCTTCAGTTGGGCCAGCAGGGCGTGGCGGTGTTACACTATACGGCAATAGGTTCTTTGATAGCCCTTTGAATGGAATTTAAAGCATAAAATTATATGTATTTCTCATTTCTTTGATGATATGCAAAACAAAATGATGACTCACCTGTGCTTCCTTGTGAAGGTGTGGGAGAGGTAGCTGTTGGTGGCAAAGATGGTGACCTCATTCCAGCTGCACTATTTGCTCGTTCCACAACTCCACCCACACCCACACCAACACCAACGCCCATTGCCATTGCCATTGCGGTTTGTTGTTGATGTGGTAGTTGTTGTTGCTGCTGTTGATGTTGTTGTTGTTGTTGTTGTTTAGTATCCTTTGGTTGAATGGTATTTGATGATTTTTCAATTTGTGGAGCTGGTGGGGGAGGTTTTCTATTTAAGTTAGCAGTCATGCAGACATAATCCGAACTGTTTATGTCCTCAATGTAGTTTGGATTCAAAGAAATATTGATTCCCATTTGACCTGGTGCTAATGGTTTGGGCGATGAAATTAATCTATTTGGAATGTGATGCATTGGTGACTGAAATGGATAATTTTTTAGATTCAAGGTGTGTTAAAAAAAACTTCACAATGAGGAATTTAACAAAAAAGAAAGAAACTTAAAATTTGAGATCGAACTAAATTTCGTCGTTTGATTTTGCCATAAGAATCCAATTGATTCGCTGGAACCATTTGGATTTGGACTTACAAAGAATAAGGCAAGGAAAGCATTTGAGCAAATTAAAAAATAATAAATATCAAATCACAGAACTGACCTGAGGAATTTGATTCAATTTAATATTCTGGGCCCTATAATCAGGAACTTTATTGTTTTGTTGCGTTTGATTGGGCGACATTAGATGACTTGGTAGCGAAAGATTGCGATAGCGTTGATTCGGCGAGGCATTCACAGTGGCTGCGTTTGTTTTCAATGAAGTATTCGAAATACTACGTCGATGTTGAGGACCGGCCAATGAACTTGCACCACCCCCACCTTCACTGCTGCTACACTGACTGAGTAGGGCATTGGGCGAATCGAGTGAGTGATGAGGTGAATGTTGTTGCTGCATTTCAACCAATTGGTAAATAGTTGCAGTAGCTGGGGATGCTTGAGGTTGTGCCCTTTGACCTAAACCATACAAGACAAAAAAAAAATGTATGAGTTTTTCTGTTAGGAGTTTGATTAGTTTGAATATAGAACCAGAATGGGGTATGACATTTTCGTAGATTGGAGTTGGATCAACGTCAGGAATCGGTGTGTGAGCATATCTTGAGTTTATTGCTCCCTGCATAGGCAAATATTGCACCCGGTTGCTGTGGCTGTTCATGCCATAGTTGTTTTGTGGTGATTGTGGTTGTGCTCTGGTGTTGCTAGAATCGAACTGTGCCCCCGAATAAAAGTCCAAATTTTCATAAACAGGTGAGTGTTGTTGATGTTGCTGTTGTTGCTGGTGCTGATGCTGCTTGAGCTCGTAATGATTCTCATTGTTCAAGGCAAGCTGCTCTATGGACCTCGGTGTGGCGTACTTGGATGCAGCAATTATATTGTTTCGCTCGTAGATTTTGTATGATTCATTTGGTACTTGTTGTTGTTTTGTTGGTGGTGGCATCATCGTCGTTGCCGCCGCCGCCGTCGAGTTCGTCGTCTTTGTTGGCCCACACATATGTGCGTCACGTATTAACGTCTCAATGGCACCGGGTGGTCGGTCTAGCTGATGATACTCTTTAGGTTTGCCTTCATTTCCAAGGTGCATTTGTTGCATTCTGTATTCCATGATGGATTGGATATCGTTATCATGTCCAATTGGATTGCTATTTGAAGGCTTTGGTTGTTGTTGGGAAGATGCCATTGTTCCTTCAATTCAACGACAAAAAGGTGATCAAACGTTCTTCAGACGAATTTCGGTTTTCTTTTTTCCTTTTCTATTTAAAAACTAGTGTGTGAAAAGTGTGAGGTTTTTAAATATATTTTAACACACAAATTATTAATTTGAGCAAATACACGAAATATTATTCAGGTTAAAGACCTTTTTGTTCATTCTCCTTTTTTGTGTGGTGGTTTTAGGTTTTCGGAAGATTTTACAACCCTGTTTTCCTGTTTGACGGAGAGAGTGAGAGACACATAAAATGACAGATGCCAGATTTGTGGTGAAGGTGGGTTTCGTTGTCTTAATTTGGTTGTAAGAACACAGCTCCTCCAACTGAAATTTTTTACATGTCAAACCGTGACTAAGTCCCCCTTTACATTAGGAAATTAGTTAATAAAAAAGAACCCAATTGCAACCCTCCAGCTTAAAGTAAGTGATTTTAGCATAATAGTCTTTTTTTAACATTCCGCTCATTTGACAGCCGTCAAAACTACGCCTTTGCTATACAAGGCACCATACATGCTTGTTTGAGTTATATTATTTAGCAAAATTGTACATCACAAGAAACAAAATATCGCAATTTTTCAAAAAAAAAAGATTACTGATCTCGTCATTTCTTAAGGGGATGTTTGTAATTGACCAAAATGAGCTTGTAATGTATGGCCTTTGGACTTATTTGTTTGGGTTCACGTAAAAGATGGGATATATTTGGCATGGAGCTTTCAAATAACGTTTTACTGATAAATTAGATAGCGCAACAGCTCGACAGTTCCTAGTGACTTACAACTTTCCACCGTTCCTGTGTGTGAGTAAAGTCAGATACAGAGGGGACCTACAGTTTACACTATTGAGCTTTTGGTAATGGACTGCTATTAGCAAACTTCTAGCCCTTCACGACAGAGCTAAAGATCCAAATTGACCCAACCCGATCTAAGATCGACCATGTGGGAGAAAAATGAGTTGGCTCGGTTTAGCTCTGTCAATCCATTTGGATTTGCAGCAAGTCAAAAATCAACTTCCACTTCCTTACTAGTCTCATTATTATAAGATATTTTTCTGAAAAGTATACAAACAACCAATCTTTAAAAGTGCTGCCTGTATACGAATGTTCGCATACAGGCAGATGCAGACATGTCGCTAAAAAATATAGTTTTTATTTCGATAAATTGGACCGCTTAAAACGAAGAAATTAATACAAATTGGAGTTGGGTGACTTCTCATTGCCACAGCACGAATTTCCTTCTGATTTTTTTACAGTTAGGTAGGGGTCTCAATAGAACATGTTTTAAATACTAAGGCGAGGATACAACTTTAAGTTATAGAAAAAATATTTTCTTTTTCGGACTTAACCCTACATTTTTTGTTTGCCATCTTTTGAGCCTAAACAAGTTTTTTTTAATTGGTAGCACAGCGTACTTACAGCTAGGTATGTAAGGCGGGCATGTTGACTACCTGGAACTCCCCTGCTTGGGATCACTATAGGATTTAGGGTGGGTGCGAGTTTGGGTATATGCAAAGTATTTTTGGCATTTAAGCACTAAAATCAAAGAAATCCCCAAAAATAAGCAAACTTGTCAACACTGAACAAAAAACAGGGAAGAAATGTCAATATCAAGCATTTTTGTGTGTTTTGTATGTAAAAAAGTGAACTTTGAAATTTAATTGAAAATAGAAATAAATGTTTCCTCGCTCTAAAATTACTAAAGGTATTATTTATGTGCACATATCTATCAAATAACAATAAACGCGAGTCGAAATTCGTGCTGTGGTAATGGAAAGTTGAGCCTTAAAGTTTGTAATTTGAACAAAAAAACAAAAACCACCTTATGAAAATAAAAATGATAAAGAAACCATTCTGACATCTTAATTTCATAAGGCAAACAGAAATGCTATATTTTCATCTCTTTAAGTGCCTAGTGGGCGACAGTCCTAAGCATAACATACATCCGTAACATCCCTGTAGTAAAACTAATTTATGTTCTTGTGCTCAACACTATGGGCGTCACTGTCGCATATTTTGACACATGTTAATATGATGAAAATTTGACACGTCAATCGGCTAAACATCACTTGTTTTATTTTTTGTTCCGTTGGTAATTCTTTGTGAAAATTTCAATTTTAAGTGAAATATTCCATAAACAATTTTATAAATTTCACTTAAAAACTATCCACAATATCATCCTCTTACGGAATAACAAAAACAAGTCTACAAAATGGCACTCGCCGAAGGACCATGCTACACAATTATCAACTCCGCCGATTCGGAGCCCATCAATGAAATGCAATTGAAGCAAGATTTAGAAAAGGGCGATGTTAATCTGAAAATTGAAACTTTGAAAAAAGTCATACAATTGTTATTGAATGGCGAGAGACTTTCGGGTCTATTAATGACAATAATTCGATTTGTTTTGCCGCTGCAAAATCACACAATCAAAAAACTATTGTTGATTTTCTGGGAGATTGTTCCGAAAACATCGTCGGATGGGAAACTCCTTCAGGAAATGATTCTTGTCTGTGATGCATACAGGAAGGTAAGGAAAATAGTTTTTTTTTTTTAATTTAGTAATTTGGAAAGTCACGAAATCTTGAAGGTCTAATGACCAGGACATTCGATATGTAGACCTTGCTTTTGTTTCCTTTATGCTGTTTCCTTTTTATACTTTTCTTATAAGACTCTAGGTTAAGTTGGTTTCGTGACGTCATGTATTTCACTCCCTGTCAAAATGTTTAAAGCTCCTAGAGTCCAATGAACAGCATTAGACTATGATATTTTTAATGGGTTACACCCTAAAAGGCCCAAAGATAAGATAATAATTCCCCTAAGTCCCCATTTACTTACTCACTGAAACACCAGACTTTAATTTTCATTGACTTAAATATTTTGACGTACGGGCCTTAAACCAGTCACAATTTGACTTAACGTATAAACAAAAGTTGCATCAATATTCCTACAACTTAATTTTTAAAACCATTTCACTGTTAACTTGTTTTAATTAATTCTAACCCCTTTTTTCTATAGGATCTTCAACATCCTAATGAATTTCTTCGTGGATCAACTTTGCGTTTCTTGTGTAAACTCAAAGAACCCGAACTTCTGGAACCTCTTATGCCTGCAATTCGGGCTTGTCTCGATCACCGTCACTCCTATGTGCGACGTAATGCTGTTTTGGCAATTTTCACAATCTACAAAAACTTCGACTGGTTAGTGCCCGATGGCCCCGAATTGGTTGCAAATTTTCTCGACACCCAACAAGACATGCCATGCAAACGTAATGCATTCCTCATGCTATTGCACGCAGACCAGGAACGCGCCTTGAACTATTTGGCATCCTGCATCGACCAGGTTAACAATTTCGGAGACATTTTGCAGTTGGTCATTGTTGAATTGATCTACAAAGTTTGCCATGCCAATCCAGCCGAACGGTCACGATTCATTCGATGCATTTACAATATGTTGAATTCGTCGTCAAACGCTGTGCGTTATGAAGCTGCTGGAACTCTCATCACTCTATCGTCAGCCCCGACAGCGATAAAAGCAGCCGCTGGCTGCTACATCGAACTGATCGTAAAGGAAAGTGACAACAATGTAAAGCTCATAGTTTTGGATCGATTGATTGCGATGAAGGAACACGAGAATATGGAAAAAGTCATGCAAGAACTGGTCATGGATATTTTAAGAGTCCTAGCTGCTCCCGACATTGAAGTCCGTCGAAAGACTCTTGGTTTGGCAATGGATTTGGTCTCATCGAGAAATATTGCCGAAATGGTTTTGGTGTTGAAAAAAGAAGTCTCAAAGACCCACAACATCGAACATGAAGATACTGGCAAATATAGACAACTATTAGTTCGAACTCTGCATAGTTGTTCGATCAAATTCCCAGATGTCGCTGCGAATGTTATTCCAGTACTCGTGGAGTTCTTATCCGATACAAACGAATTAGCTGCTGCCGATGTACTCATATTTATTCGTGAAGCGATCCAGAAATTCCCGTCGTTGAGGAATTTGATAATTGAAAAGCTCATTGAAGCATTCCCCCAGATTAAGTCTTCGAAAATCCATCGGGCAGCTGTGTGGATTCTTGGAGAGTATGTTGATTCAAAAGATCAAATTAAGGAAGTCATAGAAGTTATCACACAAACACTGGGTGATATTCCAATGGTTGAAGCTGAACAGAAACGCCTTGCCGGTGATCAGCCCGAGGAGGAAAAATCCGCAGATGTCCAGAAAGAAGCTCCCAACAATAAAGTTACTTCCGATGGCACCTATGCCACTCAAAGTGCCTTCAGTTTGGCTCCGTAATTATTAATTATTTTGTATTGTTTGTTTTGTCCGACTCATTTTTTTATATTCCCGTAGAATTGTAAAGAAAGAAAAACGTCCACCACTACGGCAATACTTAATGGAAGGAGATTTCTTCATCGGAGGATCGTTGTCAGCTACATTGACAAAGTTAGCCTTACGCTTCATTGAACTCGATGGAAATAAGGTAGACATATATCCAACAAATAAAACAACCATTTTTTGACTCCCTTCTTCAACAGATCGAACAGAATCGTCTCTGCGCTCAAGTTATGCTTATCATGAGCTCAATTCTACATTTGGGCAAGTCTGGTTTCCCAACAAAAGCCATTACAAACGATGACATGGACAGAATCTTCATTTGCTTAAAAACCCTCAGCGAACGTACCCCCGAAACGGTAGAGGTTTTCAAACACTATTGTCGTGATGCACTTGGAAAAATGTTGGATGCCCAGCATGAGGTAAGACTTTTTTTCAGACAGAATAAAAAGATTTTAAAATGATTCTGATTGTGCAGGAAGAACAACGGATTATTAAAGAAAAACAAAAGGTAACAGCCAAGGTACAACCCGACGATCCGGTTGTATTTGCTCAGCTATCGAATGGCCGCGATAATCAATTAGGTGAAAATGTTTTCGAATCCAGCTTGAATCAGGCCTTAGCTGGAACAAAATCAACTAATCTAAGCGACATTACATCACCAAACAACAAGTTGAATAAGGTTACCCAGTTAACTGGTTTCTCAGATCCAGTTTATGCTGAGGCATATGTCAATGTCAATCAGTATGATATTGTTTTGGATGTCCTCATTGTAAATCAAACAAGTAAGTTGGAAACAAAGAAGAGGGAAACATGTTTAATTGCAAATTGAATCTCTCCACAGATGATACCCTACAAAATTGCACTCTTGAGTTGGCTACGCTGGGCGACTTGAAGCTTGTGGAACGTCCCCATCCAGTTGTTCTGGCACCACATGACTTCTGCAACATTAAAGCCAACGTTAAAGTCTCATCAACAGAAAATGGAATTATTTTTGGCAACATTGGTAAAATGATTTAAATTATGAATCTTGCTATCTTGATATTTATTCCGTATTTCGATTACAGTTTACGATACATCAATTAATACAAATGTTGTCGTTCTCAATACGATTCACATTGATATTATGGATTACATCATTCCAGCCTCGTGCACAGATACCGAATTCCGCCAGATGTGGCAAGATTTTGAATGGGAAAATAAGGTACTTCATAATAATATGTCCAGTCAATTTTCAGCTTAACCTTCTTTTTTATTTTCTGTAAGGTTACCGTAAATACAACTTTCACGGATCTTCATGAGTATTTAAAACATCTTCTCAAGAGTACCAACATGAAATGTTTAACTCCCGAAAAAGCTCTATCTGGCCAATGTGGATTTATGGCAGCAA
This sequence comes from Eupeodes corollae, assembly GCF_945859685.1. NCBI lineage: Eukaryota > Metazoa > Arthropoda > Insecta > Diptera > Syrphidae > Eupeodes > Eupeodes corollae. Next base: position 23,243,370 of record NC_079148.1, on the reverse strand, counting down.
ATATGTATGCAAGGTAGGTATTTTCTTCAAATCTGAAGTGCTTTGTTTTTATGTTTGTAGTTGAAACTAAGACTTAAAATAAAAATTGAAAATAGGTCCATTTTTGGTGAAAGTGCTCTTGCCAATTTAAGCATTGAAAAACCAATTGACGCTGCAGATTCCAAAGTTACAGGACACATTCGTATTCGAGCTAAGAGTCAAGTAATTTAAATATTTTATTATTAATAATTTACATATTATATTTAACTTTTTCTTTTTTTTTTTTTAGGGTATGGCTTTAAGTTTAGGCGATAAAATTAGTTCTTCACAAAAACAATCAGTGCAAGCTGCATAAATCATAATAAATACTTCTTTTTTTTAAATAAACCTATATATATATAATTTAAAGTTTATGTTGTTCAGTTAATCAATAAACACACATTAAAACAAATACAAAACTTTTACTTTTCTTGGGTAATTATATCGTTCGTAGGATTGAGTTTATGCTCAGGAGAAGGGAACGATAAACTATCGGAGTCTTAGAAACTCTTCAAAAGTTTTGTCTATTTTTCTTTGTTCTGAAATTCTGTACTAGTTATTGGAAATTGAAAATCTTGCATCAAAAAGGGTGGTTTCGAAGTTCAAACATTATTTATTGCCGAAACTCATAAAACATAAAACTTGAAAAATGTATTATTTAAGGAATAAATTATAATTATATGTTATTGATCAATTTATAATTTCTTTAAATCGTGTCTTAGGATAAGTCAACAATATTAGTAATTTTAGCGATTTTTGAAAGTGTGGATGTGCCCCAAAGTCCACAAATATGCCCCTCTTTGACGCAAAGGTCTCAATTCCAGTCAAGTTTATACCAAAAACAAATCAATTGACTGACTTTCGAGTCAAAGATGAAGACCGAATATTGATGACCAATGCTGTACTACATACTATATACATACTGTACATACAGTAATGGAAAGTGTACTTTCATGAATTATTTAAAAGTCAGAAGTAAAGGCTGCCCACTGCAAGGAGTATACCCTATGCTGCAGCTCTCCAAGCGTACAAGAGTTGAAAAAAAGGCATGAGTCAGTTTAAACTCAAAAAATCCCCAGAAGCCGATGGCGTACCCTTCATTGGTCATACGCTAAGACTATCATCGGACAAAACCAGTGTGGCCCATTCCAGACAAGTCAACCAACTTGAATATTATGTCATATCGCAATTTAAATTTAAATACCACAGATCAATCATTCTGTGGGAAACATAATAAAAGAGTTCTGCAATAAAGGGGCATTTTTTAAAGAGAAATCAATGAATTTTTATTTCATGATTAAGAGATAATGGAAACTATAACTTTCATGTGACTCCATAGACCAAAGTCTATTCCTTCCAAATTGATTGAGGTCCTAGTACTTGTGTAAGCAAATAAGGTGATACCGATTTGAGTACTAATTCTAAGACAAGTACAAGTCCTTACGTTAGAACTTTGTGAAGAAATTAGCCGTTAACGATCCCAGTGATCAGGAAAATTGTATTGAACAATTCCGACTTGTGTGGTGCCGCTGAGCGTCGATCACCGTAAACATAAATGACTTCCAGTACCTTAAAAACTAATCATCGCAAAAATTGCAAGTCACTAAAAATATTAACGTGATATTATTGACATTCATAAGATAAGATTTAAAATTGTATTTTGACGTAAAGTCTTTCAGCCTTATTGAGAAGATCAACTATCGACCAATTGGCGGTTTCAATTTCAATTGAAATCAAAATCGGTATTGTGAAAATCAATTGACAAAATATTGTGCTATTGTGAATGCCTTCAAAATTATTTAATTATTCTTGCAACTGTCAGAAGTTTTGAAAGCAAATCAAAAAATTAAAAACAAAATAAAAAACGACTTCGACTAAATTATTTTTTGATGATGATGAGGATTCAAATGATTCTGAACTCATTGAAATGGCGAGAATGCGAAGGAGTTTGAACTGGAAAGCCAAATGTGAGTATAAAGGTTTTGATTTTCAGACACAAATAACTTAATCTGTCCCTGCTCTCCTCCTTACTTTTCCAAGAAATAGAGAACAAGTTGACGCCCTGCAAAAGTATTCGAGCCGTGCCGAATATTTTAAAACTAGCAACAGTGCTAAGATTTTGTGCACATGGGAACTACCAGCTGAGTTTGTGAAACGACTTTAATCTTGATATTGCCCAATCAACTACATCGCTTGTCCTAAAGGAAGTCTTTGATGTATTTGAAAACTATGTGTGCCCAAAATGGATAAAGTTCCATTACAACCCTAAGCTATTCAGCTCTACAGAAATGTTTTCCCATTTTGAATGTGCTCCAGCTTTTGTGTAGAATCCTTTAGCGAGTTTGTTCCATCAACTGGACTAATCTGCATATCTGGTTTTTGTTACTAATAACTTTTTGAGACCTTTAAAATACAAAATTAGCGATTTTATAAATTTTTATAATTCAAAACTCACACTTGTTGTTATTTTTACAGCAAACACGAACTCATCAATTACAAATTTACGATTGAAAAAAAAATTGACAGTTGACAAGAAAGTCGATGAATTTTTTTTCGTAATACCAATTTTTTCCATTCACAATAGGTTATTGATACAAATTCACAATGTATCAACAATTCATTGACAGTTGTGTTTTTGAATACAAAATAAAAATTCTGGCTTAAAGTTTTATAAACGCTATTTTTCGTGCCAAGAAGTTAGTACAAGAAAATATAGGGATTTCAAAATTGAAAAAAAAGAGTAACTTTGGAGCCCTGTATCTTTAATACTTTTGAACAAAAATTGATCAAATATTCAAAAATCATAGACCAACTATATACGAGGGGCGTTCAATATATTCTCGGTATCGGGGTGAAGCTGTGGTTATATATATAAATTAACTTATTTATCAAGTAATACTATTATTTTAGTGCATTCATGTAAAATTTCATATAAATGTGATTATTATTTACCGTTAAATCTCTATTTAAACAGAATCATAATGGCAACTGAGACGTTGATGGTGAAAATTGAGCATCGCGCTGTAATTAAATTTCTCACTAAGCAAGGAAAAAGTCAAAAAACTATTCATGAAGAAATGGTGGCAGTTTACCAGGGTTCCGCACCTTCATTATCAACTGTGCAAAAGCGGTCAAGTGAGTTCAAGAGAGGCAGAGAGAGCATTGAAGACGCATGCTGTAGAGAGCTTTTGGAGATGTATAGTGAGAACGCGGACGGTGTTATGCATCGGATTGTTACTGGGGACAAAACATGGGTTCACCACTATGACCCTGAAAGCAAACAAAAGTCCATGCAGTGGCATATAAAAGGAACAGTCCCCCCGAAGAAGTTCAAAGTCACTCCGTCTGCCGGGAAGCTCATGGCCACAGTTTTTTGGGACTCAAAGGGAATCTTACTCATTGAGTACAAAAAAAAAGGTGAAACCATCAACGCCAAATCCTACGCTTCCACTTTGCATAATTTGCGGGAGGAAATTAAAACTGCAAGCTCTGCTATTCGCCTCAATGCTTCGTCGCAGTGGACTAACAACAACATTGGCCACTCCGTAATTCTAAGGTACTTAGAATCAATTCCAAAGCACACAGACTACACCATCCCCCAACTACAATTCGATAGGAATTTCCAGATTTCTATACCTACCAGATCTTTTTGGGATGATAGGACATTCTTAGAGGATGAGTCAATCCACTTTTACACAGATGGCTCAAAGACCAAAGAAGGGGTTGGTGGTGGTGTGTACTCTGAACGACTGAAATTAAGTCTCTCATTCCGCCTTCCCAATCATTGTAGCGTGTTCCAGGCGGAACTTTTGGCGATTAAGGAAGTCTTGTCTTGGCTCAAAGAAAACGTGATATCAACATCTGATATCCGTATTTTCTCCGACAGCTAGGCCGCTATCAAATCTCTGGACTCAGTCTCTACAAACTCTATAACAGTCCATAACTGTCGATCATCTCTAATGGAGATGGCGCAACAGTTTAATATTCACCTTTGCTGGGTGCCGGGCCATAGAGACATTCCAGGTAACTGTAAGGCAGATGAACTCGCCAGGAACGGTACAGTACAGCCCATCCTACCACGTTTGGTAAGTACTGGCATACCAATCGCTACTTGTAAACTGCTACTAATGCAAGACGCTGTTACGAGGGCAGGCACCAGGTGGACCAACATCATCACGTGTCAAGCCACAAAAAACATCTGGCCAACACTGGATTTAAAACGTTCAAGATGCTTGCTCTCTCTAAGCAGATCGCATATAAGCTCGATAATAGGTGTCATAACCGGACACTGTCTAATAGGAAAGCACGCCATGAGACTAGGCGTATTCTCAAATGACTTTTGCAGAAGCTGTATGGACGAGGAAGAAACGGTTCTTCATCTTCTCTGCACATGCCCTGCTCTAGCTCGAAAACGCAAGAATTACCTAGGAGAATTCTTCTTTAACGATCTAAACGATCTAAATCATATCGGGATAATCAGCCTCTCACGTTTCGTAAGGGACTCTAACTGGTTCCATTGAGCTTAGGAGGAAGCCTCAAGATTCATGTGGTATCACAATGGGCCATTAAACTGGCCTAAGTGTGTCCGTTCCATCTTGGACAGCCACTATAACCTAACCTAACCTATTACTTCACAGATCGAGAATTGATTCCTACAAGGCCATGAAATTATTTGGAAACCCAACGGCTTGTAGATAAACTACAAAAATTATAACATAAGACCAATCAACGCCTACATAATAGTGACCTCTGCCACAAGATGATCAGGGATACAAGAAGAGGAACCATCGCAACTAGGCCAGATATTAGCCTGCATTGAAGATATTGTCGAAAACCCGTGATTCCCTTATCCAGACTTAGCAGGGACAACAAATCTAGGGTTGCATATAAGTGGGAAGAAAACAATTTAAATGGTGATTGCTAGAATAACAGTTTGTTTCCAAATAAATACTTACTAACTTACTTTTTTTTTGGTTTGTGACTTTGGCTTCTTTGTCTAGTCTTTCACCACCTCAAGGGTCTGGCCGGTTGATGACTGATCACACAAGTCTTGCATTCTTAAGTGAGTAATGGTATGAGCATATGCTTCTACAGCAGAACTTTGGAGTTTATTTTGAATTTAATAAGCCTTGATAGACTATTAATATATTAAATAAAAACCAATGTCTAAGAACTTAAATTTTGTTTTTATTTAAATAAGCCAAAAAATATATGATTATAATTTATAATATTCACAGATGGGATAGCGCAAACAAAAACAACAACTAAATTTGTATGACTAAAAAAGTAATCACAAAGAAATAATAATAATAATAAAACAATACATACATAGCTTGATTTAATAGTTTAAATGTATAACAATAAAATAATACAATAGTTTTTCACTCGAAAATAGTCACATTCATTATTTTCTTTTTCATACATAACATTTTATTTACTTTTTAGGTTATTGCATGCAAATAAATTCATCAAGTGGTCAAAGGTGGGCAGGAATCAGTAAAACATCTTAAAAAACTAAGAATACATGTGAAAGGGAAGTGCGTAAATTATTTAGCACATTAACATCTTTCGTTAAAGAAACAATTGAATTTTAGTTCTGAATTCCTCATAGAAATCTTATCATATCACTTTTTTATTTGCATTGAATTCAATTTACAAATTATTATTATCTGGCGAGTTTTGAGGCTCAGGCATAGGTTCGGAGGGGGTGGTGGTGCTACTGCTAGCACCACTACTCTCAGCACCGCCATTATTTCGACTCAATCGTCTGTTGCGCCTAAAAGCCGCAGCTGCAGACAGTACAGTAATTGAAGGGGCTGGGGCAGCAGAACTTGTAGAAGGGGCACCAGCAGCGTCTGATGGCACTACAGCAGCACCAGCAGCAGCAGTAGCTCTTTCTCGGTTCCGTAACGAATTGATGTATGCTAACATCCGAATCATAAACGCTGCCGGAACCGTTATAGTATCTTTGGTTTGCTTCAACATTATTGCATTTCGTTCCATCAACTGAAACAAAATTAAAAATATTATTATAGCAATCGTAATCACATGATCTTGATCTTTACAAAGTCCAAGTAACATACATCATTAGCTTCTGATTCGTTGAAACTAGTTTCTTGTTGAGTGGGTGCCCAGATTTTAACATCATAATCAATTCCTGATGTGGCAAGGTAGGGCAAGTCTGGATGAGGCTGAACACAATTTACCACATGCTGATCAGCTTGCAGCAGCATCACTAGCTTCCCCGTGTGTCGATTCCATGTGAAAACATGCCCACAATCTGAACCTGACATAACAAAATCGTTACCCCAAAAAGTTGCTTCCTTAATCATTGTGCGGGCGTTTCGATGGCCAACGAACTTCATTTTCATATATTCAAACACCTTTTCTTTGGCCTCATTTTCGAGATCTGCCAATTGCTCATTGATTTGTTCCTCTTGAAGTTGATTTTCATGTTGGTGTAGATGATCGGCGGCTGCGCCTAAAGTTGAAGATGCCACGTCACCATCACCATTGTCTTCACTACGTAAATCATGGGAGCTCTGGCTATGCGTCCATGATGAAGACGATGGATTGACAATTTCCTCAGTAGTTGGGGTGTTTGGAGTGGACAAACTACTTGGTGTTGGAACTGCAAAAACAAACAAAATAAGTTTAAAAATATTTGAAATTCTTGATATTCAAACTTACCGGAATTTCGATCACTTGATACTGCTACAGCTACAGCTGCCACTGTTGCCCTAGTTATCTCTTCACTTTGTTCCCTTGTTAAGGGCTCTTCGGGTGTAAAAAGAGGCACCTCTTGTCGCATATTAAAATCGTTCGTCTGTTGCCCTGTGAGGCCGATTCTTGTCCGAGGGTCATTTAGCATTCGTGATATCACTTCTGTCATTCGATGTATAATGTTTCCATGGAGCTGCGGTCGCACCTGCCCAATTTCAACACGACCATTCGGATCTCTTTCTGGGCGCGCATCTGGTCCCGTATCCGACCAATCGCCTCGAAGTCGAAGCTTCCTTACCTGCGGTGGAGTTTCCCCACCCAGTAATTTTTTCCCAGCACGATCTGAATGCAGTTCACTCAAATCGATTCCTTGATTATTCAAATCAAACATATACAAATAGTCTGACGAATAGTTAACTAATAAGTCAGCTTCGTCAGGACTGTATTTAACCGAGGTTACACGATAGGTTCGTTTTGTGGTGGACGGGATGGGAAAGGCTTTCACAGGGATAGTGTGTCGGTCGCTGGGCGAGGCTGCATTTGAAAAATCAATAATCGACAAGTATCGACGATCGTAAATTCTTATAACACTATCTGAGCTTCCGACGGCTATGCAATGATTTGTGATAGGTGCGAGTGACATGGCGGTAATTGCGGACGGACTAAATACTAGTATATTATCTTTGCAACACGTTCTATAGCAGCTGTTGATGAAATAAGTATAAGATTGTATTATTTTCTTTTGGAAAATGGCTTTTAGTTGTCCTCAAGTTTTTTACCTTGAATTTTGTCTTAAATCAAATAAACGCACTGTGCCATCTTCACCACAGGTCATAAAGGATTTAGGTTCTCTCGGCACAGTCATAACTTCATAAGTTGTTCCGTTTTTATGACAATTGAAACACATTAGTTTTGCTTTATTCTCGTATAGATCTCCATCTTGGCCCTCATTAATGCGGCGCATGTATGGAGACATGAGTTCGGTGTGCAAAACCACTCCATCTCCGGAACATGAAATTATTTCACTGTCATTTGAATGGGGCATAAATCGGGCACTGAAAATATTTGCTCTATGTGCCGATTTGAATTTGAACAAAACCTTTTGGTTGTGCGGATTTGTTACGCCTATAAATTGGTCGTCGGATCCCGATAGCAAATACTCGCCCGTGCTGTTCCATGAAAGGCTGTTTACGCAGCCCGAATGCACTAGCAGGCGACATTGTAGACTAAGTCTTTGCAAATAATCCAAACTGTCTTTTTTTGTTTAAATACAAATAAAACTAATTAATAATTTGTGTAAACAAAATGTAGGGGTTTCTTGTAATGGTTATAATTTTTTTTTTGTTTGAGGTTTCAAAAATGTGAACAATTTTATGTATCGGAATGGGTACTTAATTACCTTTTGAATTGTTGACAAAATTTAAGCGCGCACGCTTCGATGGATACAATTCTTTGTTGTAAATATCACGAAAAACGCTTGGAGGTCCCTTTGACATCATTTCTGGTTGTGATTTGTTCTGCAAGCGTTCCTGTTCAATAAAATAAAAGTAAGGTTTTTGGTTTTTGTTTAACTAACATATGTAAAAATATTATAACTATATGGTTAGTGTTTAAAAGAAATCAAGTTGATATTTAAACGTTTTTTAGGAACGTTAAATATGTTTCGAGGTTAGTTTGTTGACTATTGTATTGATTGTTTCCAAATATTGTAAAAATGTTGTACTAATAATCTGTGCAAATAGTCGTAGATCTTTTTTTTTAATTCTGTTTCTTTATGAAAGATTATTAAGCATCTTAGCTCGCTAGAGTATGAGAACAGCACTTTCTGTAAGGGGGACACCAGACCATCATTTACTAGAGACAAAGATATCTGGGATATTACGTACCTAATAGAAGAAAGAAAGGAATTCCCCAAAATAACTTTTTACAGTTTTAGACCTTTTTATTATATTTTTTTTATAACTTGTATAAAAAGTTTACTCTTTCGAGTATTGAACAACACGCTACAGTATCGGTCTCAAATGCAAGCCAAGTAACTATAAAAATATCTCGGTCTATCGTCATGAGCTGCTAAGAATTCATTTGTGTTGTTAGATGTCAATGGCTTGTAATTTGAAAACTGTATACAAAAAGCTCTTTTTAGTTGTTTTAGAAAATAAAGAATATACTAACAAATCAGTTATTTTACTTCATAACTACTACTGCATCTGTTTAAAAGACCCTTATCATCCACATATTGCATATGAAAGCACATTGGAGTGTTTCAAGAGAAAAGTTCTCCACCCAAAAAGTTTTCGAAGCAAAAACAAGGAGTGGAAGTTGTCTTACTTCACTTAGAGTGCGCAACTGGGGACATCTGGGTGGGAACTGAGCTAGATGAAGAACTTTGTTGGGTGAGGAACTAGTTCCCATAGGACTCTAGCACCACCCTAATTAATTAAGAAAGATCTAAAAGAACTGTAACTGCTTCTGCTGTGAGTGAAAATGAAATTTAACTACTCGTTCTTTTTTTCTTGTTACAACTTTAAAGTTCGAAATTGAAAACGGACAATTTTAAACAATCATTTTACAATAGCATGTGTTTTTCTTTTTTTTAACAGCTTTGAGTATCCGCCTAAAACAATTTGCTTGTATTTCAAAAACTAGAAATAAAGGGTGTCCCAAATTTAACGCAAGATTTGAATTAAATAGAAAACGCCGTTTTTAGTCTTTTAATAGTTATATTTATATTGACTCGTAAAGTACATAGGATAGGGTTTTGTATGGAATAACACATCGGACAAATGGCCTCCACGGCTTTGCAGGCACATGCGAACTCTTTTGTTGAAATTTTCCATGACCATTCTGCATAAATGTGGCTGAATTTCGTTGATGCAGCGTTGAATCTCCTCTTTTAATGCACTGGTGGTTGTGGGCTTGTTGGCATAGACTTGTGATTTCAAATAACCCCATAAAAAAAGTCTAATGGTGTTAAATCACACGATCTAGGAGGCCAATTTTGATCATGCAGTAATTGAATTGTTTCACGGGCTGTATGACATGTGGCACCGTCTTGTTGAAACCACATATCGGACACATCAATATCATCCAATTTTGGCAGAAAGAACTGTGTAATCATGTCGCGATATCGAGCAGTAACAGTCACTGCTTGACCAGCATCATTTTCAAAAAAATATGGCCCAATTATGCCTCCAGTCCAAAATCCACACCATACAGTCACGCGTTGTGGATGCATTTGTTTTTCGACACTCACATGTGGGTTCTCCGAACCCCAAATGCGGAAATTTTGGCGATTGACAAAGCCATCAAGATGAAAATGTGCTTCATCGCTTAGGATGATTTTGTTCGAAAATCAGAGTCCATTTGTTGATGTTCAATAATCCATTCAACGAACTCTCTTCTCTGTCCATGGTCATTAGGCTTCAATTGTTGTGTTAATTGAATTTTGTAAGCATGAAGACACAGATCTTTGGTGAGTATACGGCTTGTTTTTGGACGACCAGTGTGTTTGGCGTCTCCAACGGATCCAGTCTCCGTGAATTTTTCAATTAATCTCTTCACAGTTGACGAAGTTAAAACACTATTCCGACCATATTTTGTATGAACTGCAGCCGCCAAGCTTTTACTATTTTTGAAATATTCTTTAATAATGAAGACACGTTGTTCTATCGTGTAACGCTCCATTTTTAATAACCCTATACTGCTTTTTTTTTAGGGTTGCCACACTTCACTGCACAAATGGCGGCAAATTCAAATCTTGCGTTAATTTTGGGACACCCTTATATTTAACCGATTTATGGTCAACCTACACGATTTTTGTTTTTGCCATTCTTTTTGTGCTAAATTAAAAACAAGACTTTTCTTCCATCATGTCATCATTTTCAAATGTTTACCAAGATAGTTGCATACGAAGCATATAAAATATTTGTCCATTTTTGGCAAAAAACATATAAAAATAAACTCTTTGTCATAGGTATGCACTATTTGGGAAGAATTACCTACATTTCTTGTCTTCTTGTCTAAAGCTACATCATAGCTAGTTATAGGTACATACATTTATATAAAATTCTATATTAAGTATAGATGGAACATAATTCTTCACAGTATCGTAATATTGCCTATAATTATAGTTTTATTAAGGTAGCTAGGTAGATACACAATAAAACTGCATTATGTAAAATAAATAGGAAACTATCACACAAAACTTACGCTCTCAAAATAATGAAATCCCTTTGTTATTCTCGTAGGTCTAGGTATTGATTTATTTTTGCAACTCAGCCATGATCCAAACTTCTTTGCTAGTTGTTAAAAGTTCTTGTTATTGATATTAATAGATTCTGCAATGATAAATTAAATTGGAAATTATATTTCTTTTCCTAGTTGGAACGAGTTGAACTAGCTCACTTTTTCACAGCAACAGCAGTCTTCAGATTCAGAGTGTTGAAAGATTTTACTATTTTTAATTTTCTGGGTGTTTTTAGGAAAAGAAAAAAAAAGACTGGAGATGAAGATGAACTGAAGGATAGATTCCCCAGCTGCGTTGCACTTGTCACTTCTTGGTCTTGCTGCTTGTAGTAAGCGAATGAATTAATGAATCAATGAATGAACTTTATTGAAACGTCAAGAATTATTTACATATGATTTTGTTTACATTGGTCTAAATTTGTAAGCGACTTATTCTGGTTTAAATTTATTAAAATACAAAATTTCGTGAATTATCATACGAATTAAGATAGGTACAATTGATAAAAATAAAATAATAAAAAATTGTGTTGCTGAGAGATACTTTCATATACAATTTATAAAGTTAAAGTGCTGAAAGGTAAAAAAACAAAAATAACAAAGGATAGAAAGAGAAGATAGCAATTCTTGACCACTTCTTCCATTAGTAAAAAGTGCTGCCAGGTGTTTTAACTTCGATATGATTATTTTCAGTACTTAATTATGTATATTATTATTATTATTTTTATTACTATATATTTTTTATTATTATTATTTTTTATTATATTTGAGAGAAAAGACCCAACTTTCATTTTAGTGTGCACGAATTTTAACATGTGTGTACTTTTACTTAATAGATATTCGACTAAAATTAATAAATATGTTAAGGAACATTTTATTTTTATTTTTAACTAATTTTTGAAGTTTCACTTTTTCATATAAAAAAATGGTTTACCTTAACATTACTTTGAAGTGTTTGTTTGTTTTAGTAATGCCAGAATCAATTTTTGGTTATTCTATTTTACATAAAATAATAATAATGTTTTTCTAAGTCGGTTTAGCAGAAAACAAGCAAATGCGAAAAAAGCTTCTATTGATTATTCTAGGATTTATTGGCTGTCAAAAAAGCCAATCGAATGGGGAACTGAATCTGCTTAAATTTAAATGGAAGTTGGAATATCTCCTTTAAATTTATACTAAATGATCGTTACTGCAATCACGTTACTCATTCAGCCTTAAAGTGAGTTTCGCCCGGAAAATCATTCACCTAAAATATGTTTGTGATTTTTTGTCGAAGATGGCTATAAAAAGGAGTGGGTAAGGGCTATAAAATTGGGTTATCGCAAAGCACTTTTAGTCTGGTATCAGAAGTTCTCCATATATTTGAAGAGACGCCCTCAGTGAATTACTTGGCCAACTTTAGATGAAGAGCGTGAAATTGCTCAAACATTTTATGAAAAACACTACCTACCAGGTGTTATTGGATGTATTGATGGGACCCATGTAAACATCGTTTCACCAGCAGTCAATAAACATATGTTTTACAACAGGAAGGGATCATTCAGTTTAAATTTTTTGCTCGTAAGTTTGGTTCAGTTAAAATTAACAGACTCATTTTTAATGCTTTTGGTTGAGTTAATAAATAAAAAGAAACAGGTTATCAGTAAAGGAACAACAAAAAAAGCTTAAACTTATCAATTTTTTCTTTCTTGTCTCATCATTTCAATTTTTAACTCTTCCAGCTTAATCTATTCACATCTAAAAAATAAGTGGACATTTTAGCGCCAAATGACATTTCATTGGACCCGAATTGAGTGCTCCCAATAAGGGAAATCTTTCGAACATGCATTTTTTTCGCCCGAAACTCACAGTACCTAGGCGGATTGAAAAAAGGGATTTTTTTCGGGTGGAATTTTGTTCCCGTGAAACTCACAATAGGGCTGATTATTTTTTTTAAAAGAAACTATCACTTAAGGAATGTTAAATGTTTTGATATTCACTGCATTTTTTTTATTAATGTAAATTTGTTTTGCACAAAACAAAAAAAAGTTAATTTTTGAAGAAAATTTACCGATAAGTCAGGAAGTAACCGTGTTTGCATAAAAATAATAATCAATTTCAATGTTAATGTCTAAGATCCTTTTTTGCCTTTTGTCATCTGATTTTTTAATTTAGTTTTGACAGATAATATAACCTTTCCTGTTTTAGTGCTTCACAAACATATCGTTTAATAAAGTATCCCAGAAAGCCCATCCGGTTGAGAACTAAAAGTGTCCAACTGTTAATTTTATTCACGGGTATAGTTTTTTTTTAAATACTTTATTGGCCATACAACTTTACCATTACACGAGTGCGATCGAGTTCAACTTATATCATTTCAACTTTTTATGCAAAACAAGCTTCAATTTTTACAAAACCATCTCCTCCATGCAGTTAGAAAAATTCTCATTTAATCTCTTGAGTACCTTGAGGTTCACCGAGATTGGAATTCATATAATATCATCAAACAAACATATTATATAAGTGGAAACGCGAACATTAAATCTCTGTTTTCTTTGTTTATAAAAGAAAGATTTTACTAGGCGGCATCTAATGGATACGGTGACATTAGCTCGTGCAAAATGTTTTTGAGACTTATAAAACACCAACTCCATATTGCTTAATTATAATAATCTAAGAGCAGGAAGCATATTTTGTGAGAGGAGCGATAACCAAAATTCCTTGATTAGAATGTAATATCGTAAGAATCGTAGAATGTAATATGTAATATCGATATGTTCTGTTTAAGTTTAATAACGTAAGCTGTCACAAAGCGATACCACCGTGAATTGAACAGATCATGTTACACAATAGCATGTCTGGTTGGTATGCGCCAAGTGCATTAATATGACTTAATATTTTTCTATAATTATGTTTATGTGGCACTCTGCTCTGACCGGAGGCTCATTTTTGTAAAGTGGACATTTATTAATATAGGGCTAAATAAATCATACCTACATACATGCAACAAAATAGTATCTTGAGTCTTAAGTATTGTATACATATTAATAGTCCAAATTATTTAGTGAAATAACTTAGAAATAGCTAGAAAATATAAAATTTTCAAATGTAAGTTTTCCAACTAAAAGCAGAGCAATTTAACAAAATGTTATTGCCAAAAATCCATGTTTTAAATTAGAATACAAAAGGTTGCGAAAATTGCAAAACAGGGACATGCGCTGTATTCTCATGTGTAATAGGTTAACACCGATACAACTTATGTTAGATACTCTAAAATGCCTAAACATTAACAAAAGAACATTAATGAATGTACTAATTTTTATCTTCAAAATGAAAAATAATATGTTACCTAATGATTTTTTATAATGAAATAGTTTATGTATCTGATGTGAAAACACATAATTTAAGAAATGGATTTCAGGCTACCATTTTTTACAACAATTAGATTGCAGAATATATTTTATCATAAAGGTTTTAAATTATTTAATAACTTGCCTTTTGACTTAACCCTGCAGTCTTCGCGCACCAAAATGTTACACCAGTCGTAGCGTGGATTACATATGTAATGCATTTTAAAATTAGAATAAAACCAAAATGCTTTAATTTTTCCAAATTTATTTTGGCTTTAAAATGTAATTACATGTTATATTAAGTTAAGTTAACTAACTGTTCTATCTAATTAACTGTAAATACTAAAAGAGATGAAAAATCCCTACCACTAGTTTCTTACGAATACTCTATTTTGCATGAGTGGATTACAATAGTAATCCGCGCGACGACTCAGGGTTAAAGTCAGAAAATAATTTTATTGTTTTTAAAAGAAAAATGATATTATATGTAAAAATAAATTGTATTCAATTAAAAATATTATTTTTTTCCTTAAATTAGTTTTAAATTAAAGATTGTAGAATAGGGAAGGCTAAATAAGGAATCAAATCAAACAAATAATAAAAAGTTGGCACTTAAAACGCAATTTTTGGACTCAAACATGTCTTGACCAAGACAATCTCGAAGGCTGAAATTTCAAAATTATGATCTAGGGATCATTCAATTTCCTTTTATCTTACAATAGAAGTAATTTTACAAAAAGTTATGGGCAGAAAACTTAAAAACCAAATATTCTCGTAATACGCGTTCTAGAGTGTAAAAAGTTGGCACCCTGGGTTATTAGGTTCCCCGGGTGGGCTTGGAGTTTCAATAATACTTAGGTGTTTTATAAAATAAGTATGATACAAATTAATAATGCATAGGCCTCACCACATTTAACTTTAAATTTAACCAAAAAAAGATGACATGTATTTAGTTTACTTACCAATTAACCTAAATAGCTCTATGGAGCTTGATGGAGAGACCTCCCATAGTACTGAAGCTACATACAATCTTTTTGCTAAGTTTTTTCAAGCGAATTATAATATAGATATTATACCTAATAGTGAAAACCTGTATAATGATATTAGTTCTCAAGTTGATTTTAATGTGTTTTCTCTATCTGATCAAGAGGTATTTGAAGGCTTAGTTTCTCTTGATGTTAATATAAAAGCTGGAGTAGATTTGATTCCTCCTCTTTTGATATCGGCATGTGCTGTTTCGCTTTGTAAAGGTCTAAAAATTATTTTTAATAAATCGCTCCATTCTGGGGTTTTTCTAGAAGAGTGGAAAATATCATCCATCAGCCCTATTTATAAAAGTAGTCTCAAGCACTTAATTAAGAACTATAGACCAGTCTTAAAACTTTCAGCGATTCCACAACTTTTTGAAAAGTTGGTGTTCAATAGAGTTAGTTTCACGGTGAAAGACATAACATCTTCGAGACAGCATGGATTTTGTAGTGGTCGCTCCACTACTACGAATTTGTGTCTGTTTACAACTTTTTGTTTATCTGCTTTGGAAAAAGGAATGCAGGTCGATGTTTTGTACACGGATTTTGTGAAAGCGTTCGATAGAGTCCATCATAGACTTCTATTAAGAAAGTTGGATAGGATGGGATTCAGATTCGGTTTTCTTAAATGGTTAGAATCTTACTTGTCAAATCGAAAACAGATTGTTAAAATCGAAGGCAATCAATCCTTTTTTATTGAAGTCTTATCAGGACTTCCTCAAGGAAGTCATTTGGGACCCCTCCTTTTCAATCTTTTCGTCAATGACATTCCGAACTGTCTACAATTCTCTAATTGTTTGATGTTCGCAGATGACTTGAAACTATATTCCCAAATTTCTTCAGTTGAAAACTGTGTTAACTTGCAAAAAGATATAGATGCGTTTTTTAATTGGTGTAAATATAATTATCTCGAGCTTAATATCTCTAAATGTAAAATATTTAGAGCTTCTCGTACAACACCTAAAGTGCTGTTCAGTTACAGTCTTGGCAATGAAAGTCTTTCAACCGTGAGTGAAATAAGGGACCTTGGTGTTATTTTTGACACTAAGTTTTCTTTTTCTGAACACATACATTTTATTATTTCAAAAGCGAATTCTTTTCTAGGTTTTTTAAAACGCAACACGGGGGTATTTAAAAATAGTTATACTCTGAAAACGATTTACATATCTTTAATATTACCTATACTGGAATACTGTTGTGTTATTTGGTCACCTTTTTATCAAAATTCCTCAGACAGGATCGAAAACATTCAAAGAAGATTTACGCGCTTTGCTTTAAGAAATTTCAGGTGGTCAGATGGTTTTCCCAATTATGGCTCTAGGTGCGCACTAATAGCTTTAAAATCTTTAAAAAGCCGTAGAGATACCCTTGGGGTTCTTTTTATCAAGGACATACTCAATGGTAAAATAAAATCTCCGGACTTACTAGCTCTTATATCTTTTTATGTTCCTGAGAGAAATCTAAGAAATAGGGACGTTCTCTTTTCGATTTCTAGTCACAGGACGAACTATGGACTTAATGAACCCATAACTCGTAATTTGTCTCTTTTTAATTTAATTCATAGTGAAGTCGACCTTCAAATGAATAGGGATATGTTTAAGAGTATTGCTTTAAACTTTTTTAATGATGTATAATGATAAATTATAATTTAATTGTAGTCAACAGATTATTTATCCATTGATGAATAAAGAAATAATAATAATAAATAATACTCGTTTTTAAGCGTATTAAACAAAACTGTGTACCTATATGCTGAATAACTGTCAAAATTAACAAATACTTATCGACTTATAAGAAAACAAACTTCATATTCTTTATACCTACCCGCAAATATACATTTTTTCCAAAGAACCAAAATATAGCAATTATTCACTCCAAAATGAAAAATCTTTCCATACTTACGAAGAAACTACCAATTCAAATGTAATAAACATTGTTAATCAAATCTGAGACTACTCTGCAAATAATAGTCGCAAATGCAACAAGAGCATAACACACAATGGCCGTATATAACTCCAGCCTTACTGCAAGATTTATCGTAGTCTATGAACACTTACAAATGATTGCATCTATCGAACCTTAACCTGCGTTACGTCACGTTTGACATTTATAACGTCACTGTATCGACTGTCTTGCTCTGTTTTAAACCAAATGCCAAACTTATTAATGTTATTTGTACTTTTATAAGTTGTTGGCAAATTATTTTCATCTCATCAGCACAAGCACATTTTTGTTTAAAAACAGAAAGATGGATCACTTTCAAGAAAAAGAAGTCATTCAAGCAATTCTAATTGCCGACAATAATGTTGACAATTTCCGACCTCTATCCGATAACATATCAACCGTAAGTATAAATTGTTTTTTATGATTTGATTGCATTCAATTGATATATTTTACTTTCTTGTCCATGTCTATCGACACTCGACAGGCTCTTCTGCCACTGGTAAATGTTCCCTTGCTTGACTATGCACTAGAATCCCTCAATCACAGTGGAATCGAAGAAGTTTTCGTCTTTTCTAGCTTTTTCCTCAACGATGTCAGGGAGCACATAAAGTGAATATTTTGTTTCACAATTTTAAGATTTAATAATAAATCTATAATTTTATTGTTTCATGCTAAAGGAAAGGTATTTCATCATGCAGTTCGTGGTCAGTGAATATGACGGTTCAAGTGATCGGCGGTGAATCATGTCGTTCGTTTGGTGATGCTATGCGAGACTTGGATGCTAAAGGATTGATCCGAGGCAATTTTGTCATAATGGGTGCCGATACAGTCACAAACGCTAATTTACGACCAATATTTAACCAACATAAGTAAGCTCAATAACTTCTGTCGTATGCTTAGACCTTAGAGATTTGAAAAAGAAAACTACAGAATTTGACTTCAAATATCAAGTAGTTTGCTACATACTTTCTATGCAAGGCCTATCAAATCTATTGTCTTTACTTCTACATATCATTTTTTTAGGAAAACATTGAAATATGATAAAGGAGCTGCAGCAACAGTCATCTTCAAAGAAGCTTCATCGTCTTGTCGAACCGGCAATGAAATAATGATTGCCATGGATGAGCAAAATAGTCGACTTCACTACCACCAGCGCATTAGGATGAACTCCAAAGAATCACACTTTGAAATTCCTCTAGACATTTTTTTGACAAATTCTCAAGTCACTCTGCATCATAATTTGATCGATCCACAAATTGCTATTGGCTCTCCGACGATGCTCTCGCTATTTAGTGATAATTTCGATTTTGAAACACGCGATGACTTTATCAAGGGTATACTTATCAATGAAGAACTCCTGGACTGTCGTATTTATGTATCAATGTTACCAAATGAACAATACGCACGCAAGGTAAACAATTGGTTGGTTTATCAAATTGTCAGCAATGATGTTATCAATCGCTGGGCTTATCCTCTTGTTCCGGACATGGGAGTTTGTTGTTTGTGGCAAAATTATATCTTCCTTAAAAATAACATCTATAAAAGTCCAACAGCCAGTTTGGCGAAGGTTGTTCTGCGGGAAAATGTTGTTGTTCAAGGAGGTACTGTCATTGGAGCTGGTTCAGTTCTGCAATCAAGTGTTGTGGGTTCAAATTGTCGAATTGGCAAAGACTGTAGATTGACGCATGCATTTGTGATGGACGGGGCAGTTATTGAAGACGGGTGTACATTGAGCTTTTGTGTGGTTGGACCTGGTGCGAAGATTGGAGCTAATTCATCGATAACCCTGGGTGCTGTAGTCGGCGATGGTTGTATAATTTCCAAGGAATCTATTGTGGAAAAAGACCTCGTTCAAAAATCTCCCCCAGCTGATGGTAGGTTATCAAAAAAAAAAACAATCATATTAAACGCCCGGCGACTTATTCATTTTATATTGGCATCAATTATAGGTAAAACAGAAAAGATTGGAGAAAAAGCCTATATCATCAACGATATAGAAGAATGTTACTCATCCGATTCAGAAACTGAATTTTTCCAAGAAAGGCCAAAACTTGAAATACCCAAAATGAAGACATTACCAATTATTAACGATGAGAGTGATTACAATTCAGTTACAAGCGACGAGGACGGTGAATCACGCCAAGGATCCCCAATACCAGACGATGCCAACAGTAAATTAAATTTAAACTTAAAATTGAGTTCCAATTAATCATCATACTTTCGCTTGTACTCCTTTAGTATTTTTGTCAGAAGTATTAGACTCGTTGGCCCGTGGAATTGAAGTGAAATCTAATCCAGATTTCTTGATTCTTGAAATCAATTCATCTCGCTATGCCTACAATATGTCTTTGAAAGAAGTGAATTTCAATGTTGTGAAGGCGGTATTTAGCTTAGAACCAATTAAGGAGGCAGCCACTAACCAAGTCCTAAGTGTTATCGATCAGATCTTTAATCGCTTGGGTTCGGTTATTGCCAATTACATAAAAACTGACGATTCTATGATGGATTGCCTGAAAGCGATTGAAGTTCGTTAGTTTTGCATTTATCGTGGGAAAGCTTGTATTTTACTTTTGTTTTGTTGTACCTTTCAGGAATGCTGTGAAGAACAACCCGCTCTGAGGGCCAAAGTAGCTCAGATTATACATTATCTTTATGATAAGGAAATTGTCTCCGAAGAAGCCATTCGATTGTGGCACAAAGAATTGGATGATGATGAGTCAACTTGGCTGAAGGCACCGTTGGCGAAACTAATTGATTGGTTAGATCAATCGAGTGAAGGTAGCAGTGATGAAGAAGATGACGATTAAATGTTTTCCTATATTAATAAAAACAATATTCTCTTTGGAAAAAAAAATTATTTAATTCATGAAATTTGAATATACAAAGTAAGATTAGAGGGTTATATTAGGTAATTAATTAAACTGGCGTGCTTCGTCCAGATTCGTCACTAGTCCCTGCTGTGGGGCCCGTCATAGTAGCGTTGTGTGCGTTCCTGCTGGGAGTCATAGC
Organism: Eupeodes corollae; assembly: GCF_945859685.1. Lineage (NCBI taxonomy): Eukaryota > Metazoa > Arthropoda > Insecta > Diptera > Syrphidae > Eupeodes > Eupeodes corollae. The sequence goes on along the minus strand of NC_079148.1, from coordinate 23,223,077 downwards.
CAATTGGCCGATGCCGAGACGAATATGATGCAAATGGATTTGAACGTGTTTTTGAAATACTTCGACATTGTCGCTATCCAATAAGCCTGCTTTCACCTCTTCAATACAACCCTCGAGTACTCTGGTGACTTGAGAATTCGAATCACTGCTCAAATGTGAAGCAACAAGGAGAACGGTGGCCAGATTTTTAATCAAGCGCAGAACTTGATGGTCCTGAACAGTCCCTTGGTTATTGCGTAGCACCGAATCATCAGCTGACTCACGGCATTTTTCTCTCAAGTAAGACGGTGCCAGCATTGCCTGCACTTGGGGATCGCGAGTTAGGTCACTGGCAAAACTTTGTATGCCATTTAAATATTCTTGCATGTCGCGATTCATCTTCTCCATGGATATCACAATGCTGGCGTACCGACGCTGGAATTCCTCCGACAGATTGTGCTCTCCAGCGGATGATGATGACGATGCTGCTGCGGCGGCATTTTTGATCTCTGCTTCGGCGTTCATGTCTCTCAACCGATTAAGCTTTGATTTCTTTACGGCTATTGCTCTTTTCAATCGAACTATTGTTTCTAACAGTTTCACCGGAAAACCGCCGATTGTGTCTCGTTCAATGACTGGATTCTTGAATGGGCTATCGTATTGCTGTTGTCCCAGCAACGGATCGCTGCGGTTCAAAGAGTTTCGACTTCTTGATGGACTGTGTATTAAATTGCCATTAAGATAGCGTGGTCGGAAGTCTTGCATGAGGCTGTTCAATGGTAACATTTCATCAAAGTTATCTGACACAATTTCAAAATCTGGAATTGAGTGTGTGCCCAATCCGTTTCGATCGAAAGAAACGCGATAAGTAGAGCTAAGAGAGTCGAAAGCGTCCACGCTCCCACTGAAAATCCCATCTTGTGGAACACGAAGACGCGCAGTGACTTTTGTTCCCACAGGCAAGGGTAATGGAATCTTATCGGGCAGATCACGAACAAAATTATTTATGTCACCGGCTTGCTTCCGCGTCTGGAGAAAGCGTATTTTCTGTCTTTTACGCTCCAGCTCACGACGTTCTTCTTCGAAAAAAGCCTGAGAACATCGACGCGGCTTCCCCATCAGCGATCTCATTTTCTGCCATTCGGCGCGTGTAAGCTGACGTGTTTTCAGATTGGGAAACGATTCGTTTAAACAAATTTGGAACTCATTTTCACCCTCGAAAAGGGGTTTATCCACAAATGAGTAGAACCATTCAAATATTACCCATTTATGGGCCTTCGGTAGTTTTAACAAATTACGTAAACGTAAACCGATTTGCTGGCCCATCCGCTTATCGGCCGGTATCAGTGCATTGCGTGATGTGGAGGCTGTCGGAGACGAAAAGAATTTGCTAGGCGATCGTTTTTCGGGCGTTTGTTTTTCTTCGTAGCGTACAAAGCGAGTACCACCAATAGTTTTTCTCTTTTTCAATACGCCTTTTGAGGGAGTTTTAACTGGCGAACTTGGCTTCGATATAATACCAGTTTGTTGTTGTTTACGAGGCGATAGATTTACACCAAGAGCTTTGTTATCATTGATAAGTTCATCGTCAAAGAAGAGACGATTACGTTTTCTCACCCGTGCTGGCATTCCACGAGCGTTTAACATTTGAATTGGCTGAGAAGGCTGCGGTTTCGGTGGCAAGGTACCAACCCGATGTAGACCAAGTGTAGCTGGACTGAAGGCAGGCGGTTCAATATCCTCATCGTCAGACATTGGTGTCTTTATATGCTTTGGCGGAGTCTCGTCGTCAGACATGATATGTATCTAGAAAAATTAATTAAAAAATATAAATGATTATTATAAAATGATAGATGGGTAAAAGCCGTTTTTTTAACGTTTGAAAAGTCAAATTGTTTGAAGTTAAAATACTTTTGAAATTTCATTTAAATCAGAAACAATTGTTTTTTTTTTTCAGCTGTGAAGATATCATATTCATTCTTAACATTTTGAAAATTAGTATTGGAACAAGTCTTCTGCCAGAATATCTGTCAGAGGTAGGTCGCACCGCAAATGCTGTCTTATATACCTTCACCTTTGGAACCTGTATTTGGTCTTGTTTCCAAATCGAAATAATGGCCTCCCCTCTGTAAAAAGTATCCAATTAAAATTCTATGACGAAGCAGAGTATCGTGGTAGTTCGACTAAAACGTTCAGATTCAGATTTCTATACTTTCCAATCTTTCTGGAAGAATAGGCAATTCTTAAAACATTGTAGCGTGTTATAAGCATGACATCAGTTTACTTTTTCAAGGACAATGGTCCAATTCACAATAATCGGTTGATTAAGTCATTGGGCAGGTTCAGACGACATAAGGGACTTGAAAGTAGGCAAGTGTCTAGTATCTGATTGACCAGCTGCCAAAAAATTATTTTCCAATTAAGACAACCTTATTGGAAAGTTGACTGGAAATTTAGTCGAAAAATCTCCCTAACTATTAAGTCAAGTCTACTTTCCTTGTCAAATTGAAAAAGAAATAAGTACGTAATATTTTTTTACAATACAAAATACAAATCGTGGTGGACTTGTAGCTTGCCTGAGGAGTATTTTGTAGATAGTCATTTTGTTGGTACTTTTTGTACTATGAACTTAAAGTAGAGTTTTGCGAAGTAAAACTCTGAACTTGAAATTCATGACACTTGAACAACTAACTAGTTGCCTTGGTCAAAATGTACGTTCAAATTATAAAGTTGACTGCAAATGAAGTCCTTTATGTTACCTGAACCTGCCCAATGGCTGAGGGCCGATAAGTTAAGTTACTGCAGCGATCATCTTGCTCACCAGATGACAATATAAGAGAATACATGTGAGGGGGGCTGGCTCTTAAATTTTACGAGTTTTGGAAATAATATTCTAAAAAAGAGGAACTATTAACAGGCATTAAACGGACTTGGTCTAACATTTCTTTGGATTAAATAAGAAAATTGTTCGAATCTCAAGTTTGAGATCATTTTAAACAAGGGAGAGGAAGGATTAACATATTGTTAAAAAGAGTTAAATTCTAAACAAGTTCATGGCTTCTAAGCATAAAAAATGAATAACATATGACACGCATTTTCCGTCAAAAGATGATCCCAAACGCGAAAAAATTCCTTCTTTTGCAAACTTCGTTACCTGCCTCTTGGCATTGAACTTCACACATTCTACCTTGAAACTACTTGACAAACAAAAACTACACATAAAGGTATTCTCACCAATATTATCAAAAGAATAGATAATCACCGAATCTCTGTATTTGACAGTACGACCGAAGTTGCAGGAGCACCAGACCAGATATAGGAGTTATACTCAAGCTTTGAACGTATATAAGTCTTGTAAATAACAGCCAGTTCAGAGGGGGAGAAAAACTTCTTGCATCGCCTTAGAAAACCCAAACATCTTGCGGCATTTTTGGCGACATCGCGTATTTGACAATTCCACAAAATGTGGTTGGTGATACACATACCGAGAATATCGAGATGTTCAGTATCCTAGATGCAAGTACCATCTATTGATAATGGCAAGGGGGTATATCTCGCTTTAACGATACAAGACAGCATTGCAATTTCGAAGCATTAAATTCCACGCGGTTTTTTAATCCCCATTGAACAATGCTGTTCAGGTCGGAATTTAATGAGCTTATCATATTTCGTCGTTGCAGTTCCACATCCGAAGAAGAGGGATGTGAGTTTGAAAACGAATATGAAAAGCTAAGAGGATCATTGTCAGCGAAGCAATGTATTGGATTAGATGTTGTAGTCAGGAGATCATAAATAAAAATGAGAAAGAGTGTTGGAGATAGAACAGAGCCCTGGGGCACACCAGCATTTATTTTATGGTTATCAGACTTGAATCCATTCAAAACCACTTGTATTGGAGGGATTCATGAAAACGGAAAGCACACATTTTCGATAAGAGAGCCTGATGCTTAACCCTATCAAATGCTTTAAAATATTAAGTACAGTAATCTTACTTTCTCCAAAACGATGTAAAGATTTGCTCCACTGTTCGGAGAGATGAACCATGAGATCACCAGTGGACCTATTGCTACGAAAGCCTTATTGTCGGTCATTAAGAAGCTTTCGATCTTCAAGATATTTCTTGAACTAATAATCAATCAGCGTTTCCATGACCTTGGAAAGAAGGGACGTAAGTGCAATCGGTCGGTAGTTAGAGGGTGAGGAAGATTCGCCTTTTTTGGAAATAGGATGGACAAATTATTCCATCCGCTCAGAACGAGACCTGAGGAGTAGGACAGATGAAAAAGCTTACGCAGTGGTTTTGCCAGCGTTGAAGAACACCTCTTCAGAACAATAGCGGGGATACCATCCGGACCAGCTGATTTATGTGTGTTTAGATCTCTTAGGACTCTTGCCACAGTAAGAGTGCGAAAAAAGATTGGTCCCATAGTATCACTAACTCGTTCAAGTACAGGCGGAGTCATAACACTCACTGGCAGCGAAGTATTGGCGGCGAACTGCCTAGCCAAGAGATTAGCTTTCTCTAAAGAGCTAACAAAAGGAGTGTCATTAACAACGAGCGTAGGAACCGAAGAAGAGGAAGAATTCCTCATGTTTTTTACAAATGACCAAAAATTTTTACTGCCTTTGGGACATTGCAGTATTTTTTGCCGTGACTTTTGGTCATGTAAAAATTTGGTCCGTCGAATATTGGCATTGCAGGCTTTCCTGGCTTGTTTGAACTTTTTCCGGCTTTCCTCAGTACGATTGGCAACGGAAACTAACCTCTTTGGCCCTAATAACCTCTTTACAGCTCGCATCAAACCAAGCGTTTTCCTTGGGTCTGATACTTTTTACCCAGTTCGGTATAAAAGTTGTCATTCCCAGGAGAATTAAACTTGTGATCATATCAGCGCTGGCGTCAACGTCACTATCGAGGAAGCATAGTGACCAGTTAAAGATCCTGAAGTCCTAGTTGGCTTTCTCGTATTGCCAAACAGTTCTCTTAGGAGCTCTTTCTTTAACTGAACAGTTTTGACACGAGAAATTTGCTGATATAACACAATGGTCAGATGTGCCTAGAGGAAATACAACACTAACAGTGTACTTATCAGGATCAGAGGTAAGAAACAAGTCAAGAGTGTTTTCTGCTCGACCTTCAACGTCCTATATTCGGGTGGGCTCGTTGACTAGCTGAGTTAGGTGGTTCAACTCATCGAAGATTTCTGCACACACTCCATCGGGTGTTGTCTGGCCTGAATGTTGAAGCCATGAAGAATTGTGTACATTGAAATCGAAATCGTGCGAGGATAGGACGAAACAATTCTTTGGATGGAATCAGACAAAGCATTAAATTCACGAGAAGTTGATACTCTGTCTAAATTTGGGCTTTGATAAAGGAAACAGTAGTGAATGATTTGCTTATTTACGGAGAATTTAAACCACATATATTATTAAAAAAGAATTTAAACCACATATATTATTAAAAAAGGAATTGGTGCAAAGACCTTATTGTGGTAAGAGCTGATAAGCAACATCATTCCTAATGTATATGGCGAGGCCATGGTGGGAAAGGAATAAAGGCACCAAGCTATACCCACGAATACAAAATTCAGCAGGATCGGTATCCTCACCTACTTGGGTTTCACTTAGTGCCAAAACAGCTGGCCTGTATGAAACAGTATGGCGGCAAAAAATTTGCCCTTAGCCCACAAATAATACACTAATCTACTCTGAATTGTCCATTCATTGCAAAATAAAAAAAAATGTCTAAGACCAATACAGATAGAGATGAGAAATAGAATTCACTGAATTGAAACACAGAATAATTATCAATACCCTTCACTGCTAGTGTTAAGCCTTAGCAGTGACGAGGACCGATCCGACCCTGTGATGCAAAACAGTTAATTCAATTCAAAAAATCTGCTGAAACACAGATTAGCATATAAACCAATTCCAATTGTAATTGATAGAAATCGCTACGAAAAGCCTTCAAAGCACTTAACTTAGACCGGTAGACAGGAATCATCACGACTGTGGAAGAGCTAGAAAGAGCTGAGATATATTTCAGGAGGTCGCACACAATAGCGCGTAGAATTAGTTGAAGTAATATGCCTTGTAAGTCGAAAGTTTTGACGGTCATAAAAGCTCCGAGGACCTAAGTAAGCAATAATGTAAATTTTAATAGGATTTTTTGAGAATAATTGAAGCTGATGTGATATTCAAACAGCAGCAATTACTTCTTTAGCTTCGTCTACAATCATATATAACTTATTTGCCTACAACTTAAAAAGAGCACTTGTCAATTAACAAGCGTAATATTCACCTAAAACGAGACTTCATATGCAAATGAATCTAAATGACGCAATGAAATATAAAAACCTGTTGAGATATAATAAACTAATACTTTTTCTTTTAAATGTATAACTTTGCAATTATAAAGACAGACGAAGAATTTTTAAAAAATAACTCAAAGAATTTTAATTGGCTTTCTAAAATTGAGAAACATAATCAAGTCTTTGTCATCAACGTGAATTGTATCGATGAAAGTGTGTTCATAATTTATAAACTTCAATTTAAGCTTCTTTATCATCGTACATCATACATCTTCTTCATTTGGGGGTTTCATCTGTGTACACAGCCTGTTTTGTCTTGTGATCTAATAAAATCTTAATGATTTAATTGATAATAGTCTCTTCAATGCAAAAATATAATTCACAAAATGTATTCAAAATAAACAACCCCAAATACTGAATTCGTCATCAATGTCCCTGCTTCTGATACCATTTACGTCAAAGTTGCAACCTGCTTCCTCAAAATCTTTAGCGTAAGCCGAGTATTATATTATTAAAGAAAATATTTTACTTATTTAACATTAGATAAACAACATTTTTAAACTAAACTCATTCCAACACATTTGAACGTATAGAAAATTAAATAAAACAACACTCATCAATATTTAATAATTTTATTTGGTATAGTTATATTGAAAAGCAAAATACAATATTGTAACATATACATATCAATTAGATTGCCATTGTTAGTTGTTTATTGTTAAATATATTTTTGAGTTTTGTTGAAATTTTTGATAGATAAACACGACGTACAACGTTAACAGTTTGTTTTTATAATTTATTAATATTTAACAATTTTCAATATAAATAAAAAAAATTCATGATTTAAAAATTATATTTTTTTCAATCATTTGTTATTATAATACTATAAGGAATGAAATAAACAAATAAAAGTAAACAAGAAACAAACGATAAAATATAATAAAATAAAATAATAATTTAAACATTAAATCTGGTTTCTGAACCATCAGCCAACATTAGACTAACTGTTCGATTATTTATCCAGTACAATTTGGCCAAACGCATCGGATTCAAGCGCACAACATCGGGAATGGGTGCTGTCGAATAGCCTTTTGTGCATCGAGTTTGAGATTGGCCAAGACCAAACATTCCTGTGCTTGTTTGCCAGAAGGACAGTCGATTTTCGCTGCACGAATAGCTGACCAAGTATTTGCCATCGGGACTGAACGCTAACGCAGTTATTTGGTGCGTATGCGCCGGAATCATTTGACATTTATTCTGACGCAGCTCATAGATTGCAAGATGCCCATTGCTGGCTCCCACTGAGATGCGGCGACTCTGTGGGCAGTGTGAAATTTGATTGAATTTACAAATGCTTGGGAATACTTCGTTGAGGCCTCGGTTCTTTAGCTCGTTCACGTCCACACAATGCAAGGTGATGTCCATAACTTCGACCAGAAGGCTCGCAATCTCGCTCTGCATTTTGTCAATTAGCATTTCTACACATTGTAGTATTTCGCCCTTGGCTTTATACAAAACGGACTGAGTTAGCGGGACGTTTATTGTTTGAGCGTTTTGTTGCATTGTGTTGTAGCGAGCGACTTCGCGAGCCATTGTAGTTATGAATGCTGCTGGACGGGCGGTTGCTATTAGGCGAAGAGCATGTCTGGCCGTGCGGCAGGCATCTGCCTGCGGAGTGAGAGGCAGTTTGTAGTTCAAATTTGGCACCAATTTCCCAGCATCACATGATATCTCCAGCAAACCCAACAGAACTTTGCTAACATCCAGATAGGGTTCCCATACTGTGAAACCGCGTCCTAGAAGGTCAATAGCTGCGCGACGTAATGGTGTGTATTGGGGCAATTTGGCCGATGGTGGAGCGTAGAGCAAATGTGCCAATGCCATCGACGTCAACCGTGCTAGGTTGTTTGCTATACCAAATCCTTCGACGACAGAACTCTTTCGGCGTTCGCCAGTTGTTGTTGACTTACCGGGGCCATTCTTGGGGCTATCTTGGGAAATGTCTTGCCCAAACTCGGCTCCAATCACACCCAACAAAATGACCGCTGTATTCTGCTTACGCTTTAGTTCTGCCAAACTAGCCGGTTTTCTTATTATCTCCTCCTCTTCTTCCTCGTAGTCTTCGTCCTGAGGTTCTGTAGATTGCAGTGCAGCACCTGCGTTTGTACCTGGTGCGCCAGTTGCCCCACCTGCTACATTCCCTGCCGACATCAGAGGTTGTTGTTGAACGATTGGCTCAGAGTGTGTGTAGAGGGGTAGATATTGTGCCCAATTTTCAACAAGTTGCTTGCGACCCCTCTTACCCATACGCGTTAGTTCACCCAAGAGTATCTGCTGAGCTGCCTCTCTTATCTCAATGCAATGATGCTGCCAGCGTTTAGCCATTGCCTCGACTTGGGGGCGCTTGAAGTTCTTCGGCTCAAGAGCGTCTATCTTGTCAGGCAATAGGAAACAATGATGAGTTGAGAGCAAACTCCAGCCCTGTTTTATTTGATTCATGTGCGTGTTGATGATTTCTTCACGCTCCTCATCGTTGGACCAAACTGAGTCCGCACGCGTTGCTAAACGCTGCAATTTTTTGCTCTTTTCGCTCTCCGGTAGGAAAGAAGCCGATCTCATTGACATAAGGGTATTGGACATCGCCACCAGGGCTAGAATATGATTCGATGTTAATGTTGTGCTAAGCTGCCAATGCAGGCGAGACGTGAAAATATGCGTTAGTTTCTGTTGACGGGCCAATTCTGGTGGGATACCTTGAAACTTTTTCAACTCGGCAGCAGGAATCATCAACATATCGTCTGATATTTGGAAATTATTTTGCCAAGTTGGCAGCAATAGCGACATGTAACCAGCTTTGGATAGAACACCAAACGAAATAGGCACCATTGGCCGAAGAAGACCCAATTGAGACTCGCATACTTTATCCAAATGCGGATCAAGTCCCCATGAATGCAACAATGACAGCAATAACTGGGCCACTTCCATAACGTGTGTCGCTTCCATTTTAGATACAATTCTGCGACTGTTCTCCTCGGTCTTATCGTCACTTACTTCGACGGCTTTATGGAGACTCTCGACTTTGGCTTGGACTTTTTTCTCAATATTTTCTGCTCCTTCTTTGACTTTCTGAAGGAAACCATGCTTGTCTTTGTCTTTAAGAATTTTTTCCATATCACCAGCTTTGTTCTTAACCTTTCCAAAGAAGTCCGAGATTTTCTTGGAGGCATCCAATTGCGCCGATTGCGCACCTTGAGCTGCAAAAGCCAATCCCAATTCGGCAAGAGCTTCCGGGCTTAACGTTGCATACTCCTCGCTATGCAATTCAAATATCAGTCCCTCAATGTCAAAGAATAAAATGTGACTTTCAGCGTCCTTGGGATTAGTTCTCAAGCCCTGGATTATGAGTGGACTGCTACGATGCTTCATCAGGAACGAATTTTCCCCATGGTGGCTGGAATGAAGCTGTTGCAATTGGTGTATTCCTCGTTGAGTTGCGTGTCGGATGGCGTTGAGATTTCGAGACTTAAGGCCACGGAAGAAATGTACAGCCGGATTTGCCAAGCCCATCTCCGACGTGGACCCGGATTGTGTTTCTTCCGTGTTCGCCTGCTCATCACACGCCATGAGAACTTCTTCGGCTAACATTCCATGGAGCACGCGATCTAAATGCCCAGTTTCCATTTGCCACACATACACTGTGCCATCTGAGCAACCAACTATGAGGAAGTCATCTAAGGGTCTCCATTTTATTGTCACCACCGGGAACAAATGACGACTTGCCAGTGTGATGCACTTACGCTCCTGCAAACTCAACAAAGTCACCGAATGATCTGATGCCACGGAACAAATACACTTCTGTATTCTGGCACTGCAGTTGTCTGGTGGAACGAGCAGCTGTGTAATCTCTCCAGCGTGGACACAGAACCTATGCAAAAGGTTTCCACTATACAGGTCCCACAAGCAAACAGCAAAATCTACTCCACCACTAAGGAGATGGGCTTTTTCGTAGCGGGTATGTGCCAGCGAAGGGCACAACAAACAGTTAACTCGTCCGCGATGTCCCGACAAAATCTGATGAGATGGCCAGTCACTAAAATTCTGTTGAATACCCACCAACAATTGCAACATTACTGTCTGCGTTGCTGGAACTATTACAATCGTCCCATCTTCGCGACCAATCACTAGACGACTCTGCTGAGGGAGATAGATGCTAGAAGTTAGTTTCACTGGGACATCTGTAATGCGACTCAATTGGTCAAGAATGCCCACTGGCGGAGGATCCATCATTGACCAAGCCTCGATCAAACTAGTGCACACACTCGATTTGAGACTTCTTGGGGGACTTTGCTTGGCCTGCATGATGCTGATGTTGTCCAGAGGCAAATCTGGAATCGACCAAACTGTTATCAAACCCTCCGAATCGCCTCGCAGCAAATGCGTTCTCTGAATGAGCTTCATTGCCGGTGGACAGGAGAGTATTTTCTCCCCAGGCTGAGAAAATACACAATAAAGGTATGGAGCATCGCGAACAACTGATTTTGAATGGAATTCCTTATTGTCTGGTATACAGTTTGCAGGAAGCTTATACAAATAGCCCTTTCCCTCATCAGACCACAAAATCACTCTATCCGATGAGATGAAATCACCGCCCTGCCATCGCTCCCTTGGTGGTGAAATAACACTGCATAAGACAGTGAAATCTCCTGCGTCATATATTTGCCAATATTTGGTGCAAACAATCAGAACCGTCCTCTGGTTCGTGGCACAGCAATTGAGGGTAATCGCATTCAGGCATCGGATCTCCTTCGATTCGTTTTCGTAAATGGGCTCCGAGTACTTGTTCTCGTTGCCTATCAAAGTCCACACTTTGACCGTTCCTGTTGTTGTGATGGCCAGAACAACATCATCCTTGCGTTTTGATGGTCTCAAGACGTGCAATGCTGATATCCAGTCGGGTTTAACCTTCGAACTGAGCACAAAGATTACCTCCAAACTAAACGGATCCATGACCATGATCTCGGGATAGTATCCATTACAGAACAATCGGACACCATCTGTGTTGGCCATCAGGTAGGCTTGAATGTTTGTGTGTACTTGAGGAAGCTTGATGCTTTCGGTGCACTTTCCATCAACCAAGTCCCATGTGCACATCTCACCGTTCTCCGAGGAACTGACAAGGAAATTATTGTCGGCCAGAATTGATGCTTTAGCCAAACATAGGACTGGTGCTGAATGCCCCACTAGAAGACACCTTGGTGTCATTTTCATTGTGGTAGGTTCCACTTGCCACAGACATATCTGTCCGTCGTAACAACCAGTAACCAGAATTGTTTGATCGTCCGACAAATAGACGCTGGACACACAGTGTGTTGGTGCTGTTGGCCCCCACAAAACCACTGGCACCACCAGGTTTGTACTCACCATTGTTAAAAAATGGCTTTTAAATTAATGACTGAAGACTGCAGACGTAATTCTTTTCTAGTTTCGTTTTTTCTTATGTTTGGGAAAAAGACATACGACGAATGAAAGAAATGAAACAATTTGTTTAGTTTTTTAAACGGAGATGCACTTGTTCGATAAATAAATTATTAATTAGTTTGCAAGTTCAATATTTTACGCAGTTAATTTCGAATTTTCACTTTTGTTGGAAGAAAAATATACTTTATACTTTGCTGCAAGAAAATTTTATCGATTCGTCTTGTGGGAAATGTCATAAGTGACATTTGCCAAAAGAAAAAGAAACGTCACTTCAGTGTTCAGTGGGTTAGACAAATATTTCCCTGCCAAGGGATTTTTTTTCAAATAATTTATATGAAGTTGAATTATGGTTGAGTTTTCGAAGCTATAAGGTTGAGTACTTTAAGTGGATATACCAGTGTGACACTTACAAAAAATCAGTCTGGCTTATTTGATAGTTTATACTTTCAAAGATATCCTGCTAAAGCGGCAAGGTTGTATCTTGAATAGTTTTTAAATGGCAGCGTTCTAAAGAGCTTTAAAGGACCTCTACAGCCAGCTTGATGAAAACTATTTTGTTAGCAGTTTCAATAATTGATTAGGGTTTTTATAGTATTTTAAATATGTTAGATGTAATCGGCGTAATTATCGGCTTAACTGCTGAAGCATATGCAGCTGAAAGAAATGATAGCCGTCAGGCAGTGTCCTCAAAAGAGGGATGAACAGCTCGGAGACAAGCATCAGAACTCAGAGAGCATTTTTGAAGAAAAAAGTATGGGCCAAGCATAGCAGGATAGCAATTTGTGTGCTTAATATAACTTTGTCTAGGAAAAATCGATACTTGAAACTTTAAAACCGTATTTCTCGAAACTACATTTTTCAAAATTGCTGACATCATTCAACTTGAAATTGATGATGAGCGTTTATAGCAATCAGCAAAGTTAAAATCACTAAATTAGAGGTATTAAATAACCAGAGCTTCGAACCTCCTTTTTGTTGTTGTTTCTATTTTATCAGTAATTTTTATACTGATGCCATCGGAACAGAAAAATATGAGCAGGGAGGATGTAGTGTTTGATTATTTACTACTTAATAAATGTGATATTAATTTTGGCAATTGGGATTTGTTTTCCTTTTAAAATGTGATTTCGAGATTTAATTTCAAACCTCAACTCAATAGGGTTGAAAACGAAGCGAAAACCGTTGAAAAAAAAATCGTACGGATGTAATATGCACTTTAAGCAACATTCCTTTATAAAAACATTCAAATTGAACAATTAGGATTCAATGAGATTACGAATTCGGAAATTTCGTACAAATCCGCAAAAACTTTTCGTAAAAGTTTCCTTCCTATGGAATTTGTAATTTTTGAAATTACTAAATAACCCTATTTTTTCACTCCAATGTGGTAAATGAAGATCTTTACTTTCGATTATTTCTTCTAAATTAAAATTATTACTAAATTTTAAGAGCGGCATAAACTTTTTTAAGATAAAAACCCCGGATGAAATGGTGATAAACGAGAGAAGTTGTTTTGTTGGAGTATTAAGTGCGTTTTTTGGTATTCCATAGTTTAGTCAACAAAACGATCCTCAGTTGACAGATTTTTGTATTTAAAAATTGTTACAACTGAAAGAAGATCTGTCAGAATAATAATACAAAACACACAAATAGAAGAAAGTTTTGTGAAAATCAAAAGACAAAATTAACTTGAAAAAAAAAACTAACTAAAACTAATAAAATTTACAATTTTTAAGATGAAATGGTAAGAAAATATGTGTAAATTGAGATTCTATAAAAAAAAAGTTTATTTAACAATTGCTTCAAGCAGGGGGTTTGTTCGTAGATTACTACATTAACATGTGGTGTTGAAGCGAGCTTGAAGCTCGCCTCAATTGTTTATATAGCTGAATCGAGATGAAATGAGCTTGATTCGCATCGATTTCGGTCGGGGATTGGAGTCGAGTCAAAATTTGCGAAGAAAAACATGAGTGGAGGAGTTGGTTTTATAGTGAATGCGTTATGGTCTATTTATTTGCATGTTTGTGTACAAAAAATATAGTTTTTTTTAAATCAAGTTAAACAAAAATAGCATATGGTGCTGAACTATTCACTTTTTCATTGTTTAACACGAATCAAACTACCTCACTTGCACTTCATAAGAAACATCGAAACACAATTTGCATTTTAGAAAGTGCTGTTAAAGTTAACCATTTTTAAATCTTCTTGTGCGTGGAAACACCATGAAGATTTATTTAATCTAAACTGAGATAAACCTTCGGTGGAAACATTGAAAAACTTAATTATCTTAGCAACAGTCCGTTGAGAACTAGGGGCTAGTGACTTACAACTCTCAAGCACCTTTTCCTGATAAGAATTTTATTTGGAGAATTTGTAAATTCCTCGCAAGATGCAGTACCCATGAAAAAAAACTTATGTAAAAATAGTGTCTTACAATTCATAACCATTGTTGTTACATAAGTTTTGATTTATTTAGTTAAAATTGGAGCAGAATAATGGGGTCTCAGTAGTTTCATTATAATTTATTGATTATTTGCATATGTAAAATTAAATTCAAAGAAGATTTGCAAACAGGCGCCGAATTCTTCCAATTCATGGAATGCGCTAAGGAGCCAGTTATAGCTATTATTGTTTTTCATCATTGGGCCTTACTAATAATCAAACGCTAACGTCGACTATTAGTTAACTGGAAGGTTAAAACAAAGTGCTGAGTTTTAATAAAATGATACCAATAAACAATTTAACCCTCTCACTAACTAGTCTCAAGATTTTCCTTGAATCTATTACAAAATCTACTACAAATAAGAACAAAAATTGCTTGAACTGTCAATTGTTTGTTTTTATGCAAAAGCAAAAATATAAGTTTTGAAAAATGAGTTCAATTGGCGAAGGTCTGTTTCTAGATTTTGAAATAATCGCAGAAACTTCTTCATCTCGTAAAGTTAAAATGTATAAAGAAAGGATAGATCCATTTACGAAATATGATGAAAATGAATTCTTTGGTCACTACATTTATTTGAAATTATTTTCAAGTCTTTATCGTATCTACAGATTCACTAAACAAAATGCCAGATTCATCATCGAAGCTGTGAGCGACGATTTAGCCTCCCGATCAAATCGAGGGGGAGCACTTTCCCCTGAGTTCATTGTTCTGGTCTCGTTACGATACCTGGGCAAAGGATCGTACCAAAGTGATACCGGTAGTTGTCTCATTCGTCACGTCTGTTTTTTTTTCCAATCCCACTTAATTTCATTTTTATAAGGTGATCTTCATAACATTTCTCAACAATCTGTGAGCAATTGCGTTAGAAAGTTTGTTACAGCACTAGCTTCAAAAAAAAGAACATTTATCAGGTTTTCAACAGACACTCGAAGCCTTCAAAGAATGAAGAAAGATTTTTTAGCATTGTAAGACGCACATTAAAATTAAAAACCCAGGTGGCGAGTTCGGTTCTCGCCTTAGATGCCGAAAGAATTTCTATTCAATTAATGTTCAGGTAGATGTTCATTTTTCTAAAAAAAAAAAAGACTTTCAAAAAATGATTTTGTACCTACAGGTTGTTTGTGACGCGCAAGTTATATATTTGTATGGTGACCTTCGTCACCATTGTAGTCCAACAACCCCAAACGGATATGCAATGAGCTCCATATGAAATGTAATACGAGTAAATTAAAATGTCAAATTGACAATTAATGAAATATCAAATTGTAAAATAATATATTAAGTAAATTGTTCGATCAGCATATTAAAAATAAATGTGAAACATATCTGATCGAACAACCTACAAAATGTAGATATAGAAATTCAGTCGTGAATATACCACAGCAATAAACAGAACTCATAAATAAAACTAAAACTCTTTTTCTTTAACTGGCGCAGTCGATACGGAAAGCAAACGCAGACAAGAAAAAATTAACTACAAATCAGTTAAAAATATTTTGTTAACAGTGCATGTTTTGTTAACCGTCCACGTCCCACTCCACCCGATAAAATATCTAACACGATTTGCCGCGAGCTAAAAAAAAAGAATAAGTGTTTTGTTAACCGTCCACAACCCCACCTCCACCCGAGTTGTGTAAATTGAAATAAAAAAAAACACTAGAAGTTCTTTTAATAAAACAAATTGTAATTTATTGTTGTAGACTATAAATCAGTCACAACAAAGAAACACACAAAAAAAAAGAAGAAGAAGAACAAACAGTGCAGTGCAAACTACAAATCAATAGTTTTTTTGTGCGAGTTTTGTTAAAATAAATTTTAAAAATTAAACGCCACATTCTTCACGACTCCAGAAGGAACTTGCCAATCGAAGATATAGACGAAATGGCAACCGCAAACGACCAAATAACCCTTATAAATACAATGGCTCAGGTTTTGCTGAGATTGGAGGCCAATTCTCAACAGCAAGATAGTCGAGCCATAGTAATTATGAAAGAAATTTCATACATCAAAGAATTTTCGGGCAACAGGCAAGAGTTGACCCAGTTTATCAACGTTGTTGAGAATCACATGAGCTTGACACCGGAAGACAGAAGAGCTGCTATGTGGACAGCAATATCACAATGCAAGGTGATAGGAAGGGCAAAAGAACTACTGCTTACCAACAACACCAGTACGTGGGAGGAGGCCAAAAATATTTTAAAGCTTTCATTCCGACCAACCATCGACCAGGGAGAAGTCACTCATCGCATAAACAACTTAAGAGTAAGTTCAGTGTTAGACTTAATTAATAAAATCGAATTTTTATTAACTGACATTAATACAATAATTATGTACGAAAACAATAGAGAACAGTTAAAATCCATGTTATACTCAATAGTCATAAATAAAATAAGAGAACTAGCTACAGGGAACTTAGCTAGAGAAATAAGAGATGTATATGACTTACTTAAAGTCAAAAGCATTTTGTATTCGTATGTAGGGTTCGATGTAGGCAATATTATAACAAACAGATTTAATAATAGAAAACACAATGACTTTAGGCCGACAGATAGGACATACCGACAAAATAATCAACAGTCTCAAGACAATTTTTATTACAATAACTCAAGATAAACCAATCAGCGACGACAAAACACTGATTTCAATGCAAGTGGAACAAATGACACAAATCAACGACACACAAACAATAATTCGGGTCAGACAAATCGAAATCAACTAAATAATACTGCACAAAATACCAACCAAACACTTAATAACTACAACAATAATTATTCCAGACAGACTCGTAATAGACAAAATGTTGAGCCAATGGACATAAATAATTTAGATCAAGGATCTCAAGTTGTCCAAGAAGAAAGTCATTCAATAGAAGCTCCGGTTTTTCTGAATGTAGCCTCTCAGGTAATAAAACACAGGTAGTATTCGCGTTTAATAATCAGAAACATATATGCTTGTTAGATACGGGGTCCACAATGAGTTTGATAAATACGAGTAAAATAGACTGTTCATCATATAACGTACTAGAAGAGCTTACAGTGAACTTGTCTACTGTAAATAACCGAAGCGTTGAAAAACTTAAAATTTATCAGGTTCCTGTACCTACTGAATTTGGTTATCCAAAAAATGTTTTTGTTAGAGCATATGGAAAATCACTAGGCGACAAAGCATATAGTCTTTTGTTAGGAATGGATGTTCTTAGTAACATGGTTGAAAGTATAAATATTGTAAAAAAGGAAGTGGTTCTACAGAATAAAACTATACTTCCGATGACATTAGAAATAGAACCAACTTTACAATGCTTTGAGTTAGAAGGTAGTACTGAGGTAAAGCTAGACGATCTAAAAGTATTCGAGAGACAAGAAATACAAGATTTGCTTCAAAAATACAAAAATCTTTTATATAAAGATGGAGATCAGCTTACTAACTGCGAAAGTATATTCCATGAAATAAAATTATCCACAGACCAACAAATTAATGCTAGACTGTACCGTCTGCCTCAGAAACATGAAGAAGAGGTAAGAATCCAAGTTAATGATATGGAAAGGCAGGGCATAATACGAAAATCGAATAGTCGATATGCTTCACCAATCGTAGTGGTCGCTAAAAAACCCGATATCGAAGGAAAAGTTAAATACAGAGTATGCGTCGATTATCGAGCTCTCAATGATATTACTGTAGACGACAAATACCCATTACCAAATATCGAAAGTATTCTCGATAAGTTAGGTAGGTCTCAGTACTTCTCAACCCTTGATTTAGCCAAGGGATATCATCAAATAAAGGTGCATCCTGATGATATTCATAAGACTGCATTTGTAACACCAAACGGTCTATATGAATATACCAGAATGCCCTTTGGGCTGAAAAACGCCCCAGCGACATTTCAACGTCTAATGAATGAAATATTGAGAGAGTACATAGGCAAAATTTGCACGGTTTATCTTGATGACATACTAATTTTTTCGACCTCATTAGAAGAGCACATAACATCACTGGACAAAATTTTTCAAAAATTAGCTGAGTACAATCTTAAGATACAATTAAGTAAATGTTCTTTTCTTAAGAAAAATACAGAATACTTAGGCCACATACTTACTGCAGAGGGAATGAAACCTAACCCCAACAAAATAGAAGTAATACAGAAATATCCTTTGCCTCAGACAGTTAAACAATTACAAGGATTTTTAGGTAGTACTGGATATTATAGAAAATTTATTGCCGA
This sequence comes from Eupeodes corollae, assembly GCF_945859685.1. NCBI lineage: Eukaryota > Metazoa > Arthropoda > Insecta > Diptera > Syrphidae > Eupeodes > Eupeodes corollae. The sequence goes on along the minus strand of NC_079148.1, from coordinate 23,204,641 downwards.
TTACTCTAAAATAGCATACCCGATGGTAAAATACCTAAAAAAGAACATGAAAATCAACAGTAAGGACCCAGAATACATTCAAGCATTTGAACGATTAAAAGAAAATCTAATTAAACATCCCATACTCAAATTTCCCGACTTCCACAAACAATTTTCCCTATTTACGGATGCTAGTAATTATGCGTTAGGAGCTGTTCTTACTCAAGACGGGCAGCCAGTCTGTTATGCCTCCCGAACGTTAAACGATCACGAAAAAGATTATTCAACAACGGATAAGGAATTCTTAGCAATAGTATGGGCTACCGCATATTTTAGACCGTATCTTTGGGGACAGAAATTTAAAATAATTACTGACCATATGCCTGTAAAATATTTAAATAAAAAATACAACGGAAAGGAATTTAGTCAAAGAGTTCAAAGAGGACTTCTTAAATTACAAGAATTTGAGTTTGAAATTGAATATATAAAAGGCAAGGAAAATAAAATAGCAGATTTCTTAAGTAGGATCCCAGAGGAAGTAAACGAAACATCAGAGACTGTACATTCAGCGAGTGAACAACTTTTAGACCATATTAAAATCAAAGAAGGAATTGTTAACATTTACCAGACTCAGCTTATACTGACTTATTCTGTAAAAAATGAAACAAAAGTACAACACACTAAAACAATAATTGAGGTAGATATGACGAAAGATGACAAATACTGGACAGATTTATTTAAAAGAACTATTAAATCAGGTACAATAGGAATTTATTCAGAAGTAGAAGATACTGAATATAATAAAGTTCAAAAAGTTTTAATTAAAATGTATGGTAATGACAAACAAGTAAAATTCTACAAACTGACACAGAGAGCAAGAGACTTAGAAAAAGTTGAAGATGCTCATAGACAAATATCATTGTATCACATCGAAGAGAGTAATCATTCAGGTATAGTAGAAACATATCACAAATTAAAAAACAAAATATACTTTCCACAACTAATAAGAGAAATTTCAAGAGTTATAGGGAATTGTCAGACTTGTCAAGAAGGTAAATACGATAGAAAACCAATAAGACCTAAGTTCAAACTAACAGAAACTCCACTTAAAGGTAATGACATTTTGCACATGGATGTTTACCATTTTAATAAATTAACATACCTGACATTTATTGACAAATTGACTAAAAAAGCTTATGGTTACAATTTAAGTAGCAAGAATTGGACAAGTAAGTTGGAATGCATTGAGGAACAACTGAGTAAATTCGGGAAACCTAGAAAAATTATTTGTGATAATGAATTTAATTCAGAAAATATTAAGGAATACTTTAGAGAAGAAGGAATAGAAATGCATATGACCAAACCAAATTCACATACTGGAAACTCGGATATAGAGAGATTGCACTCAACGTTATTAGAAATCTTACTGACGATTAAAAACAAGGACATTTCTACTAATCGTAAAATCCAGAAAGCCATTCAGATATATAATAATAGATACCATTCAACATTGGGTATGAGTCCAAATTCAGCAGAAAAGACGAATCAAATAAATTTAAAAAACAGAATACAAGCTAAAAAGGACAAAATATTAAAAAAAAGGAATGTATCTAGGGAAAATTATCATGAAAAACGAAATGAAGGTTACATTAGAAACTATAAACATTTACGACACAAAAACGAAACATATTACAGAAAACATAATTTAAAAAATGTTGATCCAACAAATACTAAAAGACCAAATAAATTTGCAGACATTAGACATTGAAAGACATTAGAAATAAACATAGAAAATGTACAGTTTATAGAAATAAACAATGTTCAATGTTTATAATCCTAAGAACATTTATTTAAAAGATTTAAATTTAAGTAATTCATGTATAACAAAGGACTCATGTACTTTTCGTTATAAAAAATTGAGGACGATACTTTAATATGCAAAAACCTAGACAAAGAAAACGTTACTAATGGTTGTGATGATAGAAAATTAATTTTAACTGGAAATTTTATATTAAATATTAATAATTGGTCAATAAATATATTAAATGAAACTATTTTTAACTATCAACTAGAATTTATTCAAAAGTTTCATTATGAAGAAGACAAAAATTTAAATGTAACAGACAAATTAAAGTTTGAAGAAATATCAAGAATACAACAATTGAAAATTTACAAAAAATTAATGAATTAACTTTTCACAGAACTATAAGTCAAATCAGTAATATAACAATGTTTTTAATAATTATAATTATTCTCATTGTAATATTTTTCATAAACAAGACAAATCGTAAATTAAAAATTAAAATAAATAATGTTACAAAGCCCCAACCAAATGTTAAAATTATAGAAACTCCGACGATTCAGGAGAATCTTAAAATTAAGGGGGGAGAAGTTATATATTTGTATGGTGACCTTCGTCACCATTGTAGTCCAACAACCCCAAACGGATATGCAATGAGCTCCATATGAAATGTAATACGAGTAAATTAAAATGTCAAATTGACAATTAATGAAATATCAAATTGTAAAATAATATATTAAGTAAATTGTTCGATCAGCATATTAAAAATAAATGTGAAACATATCTGATCGAACAACCTACAAAATGTAGATATAGAAATTCAGTCGTGAATATACCACAGCAATAAACAGAACTCATAAATAAAACTAAAACTCTTTTTCTTTAACTCGCATGGCAAAATTCTAGACATAGTTGCTAGATGGAGAGGATCGGCTCATGATTCAAGAATATGGCGTGAATCTGCTAAAGCAAACCGGTTGCAAAATGTAGATTTAAGGGGAGGAGTTGTTTTGGGCAACGGTGGGTACGCATGTTCGAAAATATTGATGACACCATTCAGAATATCGGCTGAATTAAGTCCAACAGAACAGCGCTACAACAAAACGCATATTCGAACAAGAATAACGGTGGAACAACTATTTGGTTAGCTCAACAACAAATTTCGTGCGTGTTTTAATGGCATCAACATCAGCTATGACACAGCCAAAGCAACCGCAATATTGCACAATATTTCAAAGGATGGTTCAAACGGTGATTTCAAATTTTTTTTCAGTAAAAGCAAAATATAAATTTTCTAACTTACTTAAAGGGTTTTTAAACGACACCGCATTAATTGTGAGTTCTTCAGAACCAGATACTTCCGAGCTTGAAGAGGAAGAAACATTTTCTTCAACAACAACCTTACATGGGACTAGGTATAGAACCGAATCTTTTTCACAGGGAAATATATTTCTTAAATATATAAAACGGAATCAACAAATTAGCCACGTATTTAAAGTAAAATCAACGAACGTAATACTATAACGCACTAAATATTTAAGCAAACATTACATAATCTCTCCATAGCCCTTTTTTAGTATCATATTCGATCGTTTGAAATATATAAATTATATACTGCAGTGTAAAGCCCCAAATACGAAAATAAGCGAATACAATTAAGTCAAATGATGTGTTTATAATTGCGTTTCGTTGATTTTTGTTCAGTTTCAGTAGGAATGAAAAAAAAAGAGTATACAACATGGGTAACTTCTTTTTTTAACTGTCCCGAGAGCTTCTTTTCGATTCTCAAGATGGAGTATAAAATTTGTCTGGGGTCGTTGTCAGTTTGGAAGAAAATGTTTCATCGTTACACTTTTGCAATGATACTAGATTAATTGCATCGAATCGTGAATACCCCTAATAAATAAAGTAATTCTAAATTAAGTACTTCATTTTTACTTTAAGCCTAAAACGCAGATCGTGCTAAATTTTAGCTCCCATACAAAATTCTTTACCTACATTTTTGAGATAATTTCGTATGAAAGCTATATTTTAGCATGATCTGCGTACTAGGCTTTAGAACAAAAACCTGAAAGTGACAAAACCTTATTTTGAAAAATTGGCTTATTTTGTCGCTCATATTTTTGTCTTAGGGAAATACATTATTTTAAACATAATTTTATATTCTTGAATATCTAATTTTTGCAAAAAAAATATAACTTTACTATTTTCAAAGCTTATGTGCTTGTTTTAGTCGATTCAAACCCAATTACAAAAAGTGGGATAAACTACTTTTGCATTCACAGACTCAAATATACCTTTACCAATGGAAATCGATCAGATAACTTGAAATAAGATTTAAGTATTAAATACAAATTTACGTACCATAAAACAGCACTTAGGCAACACTTTTTTTTAATGCTCGACTTTAATCATGGATTTCCGTGTATTAATTTTTGACGTTTTGCTAACGCCTAAACTGGATATTAAATTCGTTATTGGTATGTGAATTTTCTAAAGTCTAAAGATTTTCTTTTAACCTTAACACTAAATTTGATTATTAGTAAGGCCCATTGAAAACAAACATTGGAACATTGGAAAAAAATTCCTGATTAAAATCCACCGAAAAACTTTTACTGGCCGAAATCTGTCATTAGAATTGTGTCAAATTGGAACACAAAACAGTGGAATGATTCGTTTCACTTTTGAATATAAAATTATCAGCTGTTCAGGAAAATTAATTTCCGTCCGGAAAAATAGAAAAATACATTTTTTGAGCAAAATAAATGGACAATTACACCTTTTTTCTTGAAAACAAATTCTTTGGGTTATTTCCGATCTATCAGTATATGATTTTCATTTTTAAGCTATAACTGGCTCCTAAATCGAATAAATCGAATTTTGAGGTTAATGGAACAAATTGCAATTGATCTTTGCTCTGATTGTGACCTTTATTGTTATAATCCTTTTTCTTGCTAAATCCCATGCTTTGCAGCTTTGTTTCAAACAAATAAAAATAATGGACTGGGACAAAACAATAGATAGGCCAAAATGCATGCCCATTGTCTTTTAAAGAGATAAAACTCTTGCGGTCAAAGTCCAAAAAATTATAAAAATCGGTTTTTCAAAGAAATTGAAACTCTATTGAGTTCATCAAATCAAGTTCTAAAGCTTAAGAACTCGCAGTTAGATTTCAGTTTGAGTAAGAACTTCGATTTATTAGACACTCGAATAGATATGATATTATAACTCAGGTAACCAATGTTACCTGAGTTCGGGAACGTTTTTCTAAGTTTGATAAAATCAGCAAGAACAAAACAAAGGACATAATTTAAGCTTTGATTTATAACATGGGTGTATTATGTATGTGTATATTAAATAAGCAATAATGAAAACAATACATACAAAATCTTCTACAAGAAAAATACGTCAAATCATGTCCGGGAATGTTCCCGAAATGACTGTTCACGATATGACGATTTCAAATAAGAGCGCCCTTTGATTATACGACGGCCCGGCCATCTTAAATGCAATCTGACTTTGTCAGAAGGAACATATTTGAGGGGTTTTTTGTATTTCGAGTCGTAAAAAAGAATGTCATCAATAATTAAATGTAATAAATACGTTCACGGAATAACCGGACTATTGATGTACGCTCGAATACGAATAATTAATAGAAAGGTACTTAACATTAAGATATAATTTATTTGACGAAAAATACTCTGACAGCCGGCTGTGTTATTGTTCTCTTCCTCGGCTGACGTTTGACACCGAATGGTGTCAGCTTTATAGTTAAAAACATGAGAATTTCAATAAATATTATTTTATGAACAATCCCTTCATAGACGTTTCATTCTTAAGTATTCAGATACATATTATTAAAATAGTTGAATCTTGAAAAAAAGCCGCTGGCCGAACCTAAGAATTTGTCACGATATCCTTTAGTTGCTGCCACAGAAAAAAGCCTTGGGTCCCAAATGTCTCTTGAAGAAGACTTATAGGACAATTACGCGTTACTAGTTCTAACGTTGAGTTCTTTTATTATCATCTTACGGCTAAATCTTTCTTCCACACCAAAAATAAAGCTATAGCGACAAAAAGAAAGTACTACCAGTTCATTTTTAAATAAACCAAACACATTAAGAATCAGTTGCAATTTCACAAAATTAAAATAATAATAAATGGTTCATACGCTTTTTAACTTGAAATTAGCTCGCAATTCGCAAACACATGTTTTCTCCAGGGTTCTGCGATTAGTATCAAACAAGTTTTGTATTTTTTTGTATTCTGCCTAAGTAAAAAAGGTCTGTAACTATAGCACGATGGCAAACATATCAAAAATCTTAAGGGTATGTCTCCCGCAGAAGCGAACTCAGAACTCGTGTAAATGAATTTGAATGTATTAGTGAAAGATCGTTACTCTCTTCATTATCAAATTCAAAATTTGAATTTCCAATTACTCTATATTTGCCTCTTGATCTTTTTTGTCTCTCAGAGCGAGGGATATATTTCCGCACAAGCAGCCAATCAAAGAAATAAGAAACAGAACAACGTTGCATGATAAACCGGTTTTTTTTGGTATGTCTAGTTAGGTAGATTTGTTGTTGTCTTTTGCATATGGTTCGAATTTTATAAAGCAAGTGGGTATTTTGCTATCGAAGGAGATGTTTTTTTCTTGAATTTCTTTTTTTGGTCGATATTTTCTAATTATTGAAAATACCTATTTTATTTTAATATTTTTTTACTTCCCATTGGAAATTATTGTAATGGGTCCGATTTGTCAAATTGAAAATTTTGACATTTCTCGAGGTTTCAAGGTCCCTAGAGTCAAAATAAAAGGTTTTTAGAAACATGGCTGTGCGTGCGTGTGTACGTACGTTCGTACGTCCGAACTTTCGCGACGTTTTTTTCGTCGTCCATAGCTCAAGAACCAGAAGAGATATCGACTTCAAATAAATTTTGTTATACAGATAATAAGGCAGAAAGCTGCAGAAAGGGCTCTCAAGAAAATTGCGTAGGTGTTTTTTTTTACCATAGCAGTTTGAAAAAAAGGTGAAAATTTTAGATAACCCTAAATATCTTACGAACCAAAAACGCTAGAGACTTGAATTAAATTTTATATAATATATTGTAACGTGATATCAACCAAGTATATTTTTTGAAAAAAATCCATTTAACGGTTTTTTATAAATCAAAAAACTGAAAAAAAAATGTGTCACCTACCAAATTTTACGACTAAAATATGATTTCATCTCCAAAACAATTTTGTGCAACGAAAAATAATGTTTTTCAAATCTGATAAAATTTTGAGAAAAATCGAATTGACAGTTTTTTTTATAAAAAATAAAAACCTAAACAAAAATTAATAAAAGTTGGTAAAAATTGACTTTCGACTCAAATATCTTTTCAAAACTTTGAGATATTGGCTTTAATTTACTTTTATCTTTCAAAAAATATTGTTGTCAACATTTAATAAAATTTTGAGAAAAGTCGAATTGACAGTTTGCTTACAAAAAATTAAAAACCGAAAAAAATTAACAAAAATTGGTAAAAATTGAATATCGATTCAAATATCTTTTCAAAAAGTTGAAATTTAGGCATCAAACTTTTTTTATCTTATAAGAAATATTGTTATCAACAATGTTGAGAAAATTGAATTGACAGTTTTTTTATACAAAATAAAAATCTAAAAAACTTTACTCAAAGTTGGTAAAAAATTTTTTTATGGGAAGTTAAAAAAATGCAATACCCAGGAGTGATAGTACGCAAAAAAAATCAAGAAAACAAAATATATGACAGCGAATTCACGATACCTACAATACCTCTTTACCCTTTTTTATACCTACAATACAATGTGCAACCACAAAACTTGCCGAAAGTTGAACCAAAAATCAAATTCTGCGTATACGATTGACTCCGTAACACCCAAATCACGAGTCCATGACACCTTACATCATACCACATACTAGAAAAAAAAAATATTTCTAAGAAAAGTCTTTTTTTTTGTTGTATTTTCTGTTATTGTATACCGCAAGCAAAACAAAGAATACAAAAACTAAATGAGCCATGAGTCCAACAACAAAAAAAAATCTAAGAGAGGATGGGCGGGCGCAATTCTTTTGCAAAGAATTCTCTTCTTGAGCGCTGAGATGCAGTGGCATTCTTGGGAACTGGAAACTTCATTGTGTGCGTTTACAAAGAAATTTGTTGTTAAAAAATGCAAAATAGACCTCTTTTATAAAAATTAAATTAAATAAACAGTAGACGCAAGAACTTTTTACTTTTTTAAATAGAATAAACAAAATGCCAAAAAAAAATAAAAAAAATATTTTGCAATTATATAAACTCCCAATCCCTCACAATTACACCACAAATGTTGTTATATTGAAATGCATTTTTAATTATGTTGCGACAAATATTTTTTTTTTTCAAAATCGATAGTAAGAGTAATATATATGGTCCTTTTTTTTAAAAAAAAAATTAAAACTAAAAAAATAAAAATCAGCTCGCCCCATGAATTCGCAAAAAATATTGGAAAAAAAAAGAATGCATTTTGGATTTTTTGTCTAAAAAGTTACTATAACTATTTTAAAAAAAAAAATTTAAAAGCAAATGTCTGAACATATATTTAGAATTTGAAAAAAAGTTAAATTGACTTAGCTAGCTGTTATACTTTGGAAGTTTTATCAAATATTGCACCTATGCCACAATGCAAATTTGCCCTATTTTTCATAGTTTTCTACAATTTTTCTTGGAATAAATAAATAAATTAAAAAAAAAAGAAAATCGACACTATTTATAAAAATTTATTGTTTTTTGGAAAAAAATATAAAAAAAATAAAAAATTATATTTTACACACTGCCCCATTGATTTTCGCAAGTAACTACCTGAATTTAGTGATTTTTTAGTGATTCTAGTGCTGTTAAGGAACAAACAATTTTTTTAAATTTTTTATTCCTTTATACATATTTAGCCCAATATATTTTCAATCAAAACCCGTTTATTTCGTTTAAATATTTAAAAAAATGTGAACGCTACAAAGCTAAGCGCAAAGCACCAATCAATTTTTTTGCATGCGACATGCCCTTAATGCAGAAATTTTGGTTTGTTGATACGGACTCAATTTTGATAAAATTGAAGTTAGACTACCACTACTGCAGTACCTACTCTCATGACCTTAAATTATCTAACAGAATATCTTACGTTCACCAAATATTGAATTGAATTTCTTAATTTTAGCAGAAATAACGAGTCCAAGATATTTATCACCAATATGTGAAAAGAAGTAAGCAAGGCTTCTTTGAGTATCTAAATATATATACCTATTTTAACCCTGGCAGTTATTTTTTTTTGACCCATAGCTAAATTTTTTAAATTTATTTTTAAAATACAAAATATTGCATTTTTCTAAATTTCTTAATATTTGATGAATGAAAGCATTCTTCAGCGTACAGCAGATTTAAATTCAATAAAAAAATATACAATTGATTTGAAACAATGAAACGAACTTGAAAGGTACAATATTTTGTTATGTTCATATCCAATGAGCGGATTTATCTGATTTACTTTTCAAATAAAAACTTAACAAGGATCAAACATTTTATTTAAAATATTTAGATTTTATAAACCTGAACCATTATTGAAATAGAAATCTGTAGAGTATGTGTAATAAAAACAAAATATAGCGTCTAGACAGTCTGTTTTTGACCAAGGAATAGTTATGTAGGTACTTTTTCAATTATCTCCACGGTTATCAAAAAACCTTTACGAAACGTTTTAAAAATAGTTCCATAATTATTTAATTCAAAAGTACAGAAAGCTAAAAAGTTAATTAAGAATTTATTTGTTTGTTGTTCATAAATTAATACAAAAATACAATGTATTTTAAGAATATGTAGATAAATAAATTTGTTATAATTTTATATTTTCAATTTGAAATGACAACTACCCATGGATGCTGCTTTTACCCGAGTTTATTGTTTGTTTTAAATCTCTATTCAATAAACTTACCCAACTTGCAGAATATTATCAATTAACTTATATAATAAGTTCTGCTATTTTATATAAAGTTGAATTTTTATTCACAATAAATAAGATTTAAATTGATTATTATTTATTTAAGATACAATTTCAATTTCAAACACGGGCACGAATAAAAACTTTGACATTTTAAGATTGTGGGAAATTGGGAGAGAGAAAATTAGGAAGCGTTTGGAAAAACTTACAATGAAAACATTCAGTGAAATTTAAAAAATCTATTTAAGTAAGTCCGGTATTACACATAGCATGTATTTAGTGCGCATTAAACGGCTATTTTGTGTCATTCGGTGATGCGCGCATTATTATATGAAGAATTTTCGGATGTTTAAGTCTGTGGATTATTTTAAAAGATATCTTTTATTTATACTTTCGTTGCTCGCTTGGTGTACCCAACCCATGATTGCCACATTTATCATTTGTGACCAAATTTGGTCATTATTTTTTCACTGGGTCAAATGGTAACTTTTAATTCCATTTGGTTATATTTTTCGGAAACTGAAAAAACAGAATCAACGGTTAAACTCATTTAAGCAACTTTGTGTGAACAATAACTTTACTTAAAATATAAACTCTTGATCTGAATTGGACTTAGGGCACAGAGAGAATTATCTACGCATTACACAAACCGTAAAAATTCTCAAAATCGAAAGTTCATACTTTTAATAATATTATTGTAAAAACGTATATACCGAGATCTCATGTTAAAACGCTTTGTTTCCATATTTTGTCATAGAGACATTCCAGGTAACTGTAAGACAGATGAACCCGCCAGGAACGGTACAGTACAGGCCATCCTACTACGTTTGGCAAGTACTGGCATTCCAATCGCTACTTGTAAACTGCTGCTAATGTAAGACGCTGTGAAGAGGGCAGGCACTAGGTGGAACAACATCACCACGTGTCAAGTCACAAAAAACATCTGGCCAACACTGGATTTAAAACGTTCAAGGTGTTTGCTCTCTCTAAGCAGATCGCATATAAGCTCGATATTAGGTGTCATAACCGGGCACTGTCTAATAGGAAAGCACGCCACGAGACTAGGCGTATTCTCAAATGACAGAAGCTGTATAAACGAGGATGAGGAGGAAACAATTCTTCATCTTCTCTATACATGCCCTGCTCTGACTCGAAAACGCAAGAATTACCTAGGTGAATTCTTCTTTAACGATCTAAACAAACTAAATCATATCAGCATAATCAGCCTCTCACGTTTCGTAAGGGACTCAAGCTGGTTCAATGAAGCTTAGGAGGAAGCCTTAAGATTCATGTGGTATCACAATGGGCCATTTAACTGGCTTAAGACTGTCCGATTCCATCTTGGAAAGCCACTATAACCAAACCATAACCTAACGTATATTTTGTCATCTTTATTTGGGTTAATCTAATTTAATTAGGTTTGTTACAGATTTTGTGAGTTTATTTGTAATTAATTAAAAAATAAATGTCATCTGCACAATATGGAAAATATGTTCAACAAAATGTGATGAATTCATTAATCTGTGTTAAATTTTTTGGACTTGAATTATGTTGGTTATTTTTACTTACAAGTGGTCATGTTTATTTTCAAATTTGGACACAAACTTTTTTTTTCAACCGTGGGTATACCTAGTGTCCACTTGAATTCACTTTCGTGTCCCATGTTGAGTTATTAGCTCTACTTAACATAAACACGAAGTGAAGCAAATGTGAAAAAATACGAAGAAAAGGAAAAACAAAGGTACGTGCATGTCGAGAGAGATTTATTCCTATTTTATTTTTTATTTATTCCGTTTTCTTTCGCACTTCATTGATGCAAGGAAAAACACGCGCTGTGGAATACCGGTCTAATTGAGTCGGTTTTTTGATCGTCAAATGCAAGTCAAAAACGTACAGCGAAATATCGCTGGTTTGAAAACTAAGTTTCTCGCAACTTAAACTTGAGAATTTTACTGCTCGAAACACTTACAAAAAAAATTATGAAAATATGACATTTCCCTATGACATGGCCAATAAAGATGACAATAGGCTTTTCCTCCACTGTTGTTTTATAGAGCCATTTTCTAAACACCCTTTCAAGTCCACAAAAGGTTAAACTCGGAAATGAAGTTAAACATTGTTTTTCTTGTTGCTTCTACCTCAATGTATTGAATTTGGAAGAATAAAATTAGTAAAATATTATGTTGGAAATTTTGTTATTAATTTGAAACTAGTAATAAGTTAATTATGAATTGTTCACTTCCTCATAAAAAAATAAGTCAAAAGGTTGCAAATCGCAGCTCCAAGCTGATATAGTTGCAATTTGAGATTTATATACAAAGTTAAGTAAAAAAATAAACTCTAAAACCTTATTTCGCGGTAGCCACTAGGTGCCACCACCATAAAACCCACACAGATAGTACTGTAGGTTTTTTATACAAATTTGAGATGAAAATCAAGCTTTCGATCTTTCAGAAAAGCAGAATAATGAATAATGAAAGCCAAAAACAAACCCTTAAGTTTACCACGCAATATTTTTGTGATTAACTTTAATTTTAATGATGGAATGATCTCCAAAAAATAAACCATTTCTTTTTAACAGAGCTCAGAAGATGTTTTATTTAATACAGAAAAAAAGCATAAACATTCAAAGATAATAAAAAATCTTCAGTCTCAATCAAGACAACTTAGGTTAGGTTAACGTGGCTGCGGATTTAGAATTAACACACTTAGGCCAAGAGAAAGGCCCATTGTGATACCAAATGAATCTAGAGAATTACTTCTAACTAGTAGAACCATTTTGAGCTTTTTATAAAGCGAAGAAGATATTTAATATCCTTTTTAGCTAGTTCGCTGGGATTATCAAAAGAGTAGTCCCCCAGATGAAGTTTGCGTTTGAGTGAAAGAGCAGGGCAGGTGCATAAGTGATGAGAGATTGTTTCCTCTTCTTCTTCGTCCATGGAGCTCCTACAGAAGTCATTTGAGGCTACGCCAAGTCGTATTGCGTGTCTGCCTATAAGACAGTGTCCTGTAAGGACACCTATTAGGGAGCTAATATGAAGTCTGCTTTGAGATAACAAGTCTTTAGAGCGCTTTAGGTCCAGTGAAGGCCATATGAGTTTTGTGGCTGCGCAAAAGCTGTTTCTTTTAGCATAAGTTTACATGTAGCTATCGGTATACCTATCTTCTCCCTTTCAGGTGAAATAGGTTTGACGGTTCCATTTTTAGCGAGTTCATGTTAAATTGCTGCGCCATCTCCATAAGAGACGATCGAAAATCTAGGGCCGTCAAAGATTTGGTCGAGAAACCGTCAAGGGATTTGATAGCAGCTTGACTGTCAGAGAAGATGCGGATATCAGAAGTTGATATCACGTTTTCTCTTAGCCAGAAGAGAACCTCGCCAAAATTTCCGCTTGAAAAACGCTACAATGATTAGGGAGGCGGAGGCGGTTCTTGCTTCGGTAGAACATATACTAAAATTGGAACGATACAGAGAAGATTAGCATGGCCCTGCGCAAGGAAGACAACTTAAGGTTATGAAAAATAAAATCACGTTAAGGATAAACATTTCTTACATGCACTTGAAATAATATGGGCTTACAAAGTTCAACTCAAACACAAAATAAGAACTCTGAAGAGTTGCTCTAAGTCTCCTAGCTCCCTTTTGACGGCAATTCTGAGCAACTTTAAAATGTCCAGTGAGCACGACCCTTTATTTCACTCAGAATTGTTGCAATCAGTTTTGCACGTATTCAAAAAAGATCGACGATTTTCGGACAACAAATCCCGCAACCGAAAAATGACAACCAAAGACACTCTATATATGAAGTGTCTTTGATGACAACTGTCAACATTTATTTTAATTTTCATTTATGTTTGGTATTTTTACCAATCTCTATTTATGTACAAAAATAATTTATATTCGCACAATTTAAAATGGCAAACACTTCGAATTCTACTGGCATTCCAGATTTATCTTGGCAGCCTCCATTTATAACTTTCGAAACAACGTAAGTTTTAACATCCACAACAATTGTTAATTCCAGCTTAATCGCATTTATTCCATACAATTTTTTTTATTTAAATATTGTATTTCTAGGATGGGAACAATAATAATCGAACTTTATTGGAAACATGCACCAAATACATGTCGAAACATTGCCGAGCTAACACGTCGCGGATATTACAACAACACAGTCTTCCATCGCATCATTCCGGACTTCATGATTCAAGGAGGTGATCCAACTGGCACAGGTCGCGGAGGACAATCAATTTATGGTCCACAATTCCAGGATGAAATTCATACCGATCTTAAACATACAGGTGCCGGTATCTTATCAATGGCGAATTCCGGTCCTGACACAAATGGATCTCAGTTTTTTATCACTTTGGCTCCAACTCAATGGTTAGACGGGAAACATAGTATTTTCGGGCGTATATATGACGGAATGAAAGTAGTAAAGAGATTGGGAATGGTACAAACAGATAAGACTGATCGTCCTGTAGATTCAGTAAAAATTTTAAAAGGATACATAGAAAATTGAAAAGATTTTTGAAAAAAAAGTAATAAATAAAACAATACACTTAAGCTGTGTTGTAATTTGTATTTTATTTATATTGAATGTGTTATGTGTAGAGTATATCTATACGTAAATATTTATTATGGTTAATATGAAAAAATATAAGAAGTTATAACATGGTTAACGAAGAGATTTCATCTGCTAAGTACTAAATTAAACGAAATACATCGGGTTCATGCTCATAATATCTGATGACACAACTCGCTTGCTATATTCTGCTTTTAGGTTTTCCAAATTTAAATTGCTCCTGAAAAGAAAAAAAAATACTTGTTCAAATAAAAGTTCATATAAAGAGTAATTAAATATTTAAAATAAATTATCATTGTAAGATGGACAGCTGAAAATACTACACGTTGATTCTGGAGCGCATAGTCTAATAACTAGTTTTTTTCTTCTTGTAGTTCGGTAAAATAACCAAGGAGTTGAATGAAAAATATCAAGCCCCCCTTGGGTGTTCTTATATCGTGTCTGGATGAAAAGTTAAGCATCGTAAAATATTTCATTGTCAAACAATATGCTATGAACGTTATGCACCCTTTTTATGCTTGTTTGCAATAACACTGATTAGGGTAACCGACCCTTATTAGAGGTTAACTACATGACCCAATGACTATCAATTACCTATAAAACACATCTTCGCTCACAACAAACACGAATTTTAACTGGCATACGTTGTCAGCACAGCGATAAGAAATCAGTCAAAACTGGTGTTTAAGTCCAATAAGAGCTCAGGAAAACGCGAGGAGTAGCTAGAGAATTAGAAAAGCCTTAAGGCAGCTAACCTTGAGCGAAAAGGGCTAGCTAGTAGCCCCAAATCTACGATTTCCAGGAGAACACGTTAATTGGGCTGACAAACAATGCGACTTCTCAGACAAGAGCAGAGTGTGACTGCATGGAAGCGATAGAAGAGGATGAGTTCACAAAAGATCTGGAGAAAGATTCTTCAAAGTTGCAGGGGAGTTGCTTTTTATTGAAATTGGCGGTGGAGCAGGGAGAATACAAATTTATTTATTTAGCTTAATACAAGCTATCATAACTTAACTTAACTTAAAACTAGCTTAACATTTTTTTTTTTTTTTTTTTTTTTTTTTGCAATTCTTGTTATCAGTTTTCAACATTAATTTCATGTGGGCCCTAAGGCCCACATCAAAGCTCTTTAATGTACAAAAACTAACAATTTTGATTTTACTTAACTTAAAATTACAGGGGACAGGGGATTCGGACTCAAAAAGGGAAAAAGTAAAGGGTATCTTTCAGATGGGATTTGGAAATGTTGAAATCGAAAACTACCATAGCAGCGTTGCAGTGACGAAGAATTCTGGACATTGGTTCAAAGTGCCCGTAATTAGTGCGGTGATGAGGGATATAGAAAAGGGAAACAGATCGCAGATTTCGAGGGTTAGTGTTAAGATGAATATCACTCAGGAGTGCCGGGGAATCTATATTGCCCATTAACAATTGGTGAGCAAACAATATATCAGCGTTTTTGCGTCTAATATATAACGGCTGCAAGCCTATCAGTTTTAGTCGATCAGCATAAGGAGGCAAGTTGGATGTATCATCCCAGGGGAGGCCACGTAAGGCAAATCGAACGAAACGTCTTTGAACATTTTCAATTCTGAGTGAATGGTTTTCATAAAAGGGAGACCATACTTGGCATGCATATTCAAGATGAGGACGGACTAGGGAAATGTAAAGCGCTTTAGTAACATAGGGGTTGGAAAATTCTTTTGACCATCTCTTAATAAAACCGAGAGATCTATTAGCTTTATTAATAATTTGGTCAAAATGGGAATGGAAATTCAGGTGTTTGTCACACATAATACCAAGATCTCTAATAGAATCGACTACGTTGACGGCGTCATTAAGGAAGTAGTATACTCTATGAGATGGAATTTGTTTGCGCGAAAAGGTCATTTGTTTACATTTACCTACATTTAACTCTAGGAAATTATGCATGCACCAAACAAAAAAGATATTAAGATCATTTTGTAAAAGTAAGGAATCAGATGGAGTAGAGATAATCTTAAAAATTTTCTTATCATCCGCAAACATTAGGATATCTGAGTTTTTTAATTTAAGACAGACATCGTTAACAGATAAGACGAAGAGAAGGGGGCCAAGGTGACTACCTTGTGGGACTCCAGAAGTTGCATGTATAGGACTGGAGACTGAGTTACGGAAAAGGACTCTATAAATTCTATTCGCAAGATAGGAGCTTATCCAGTTTATAAATATAGATGGAAAGCCTAGAGCTCTTAGTTTGAGATAAATTATGTTATGGGATATTTTATCAAAGGCTTTGCTGTAATCAGTGTATACGACATCAACTTCTTTGCCATTCTCAAGGGCTGACAAAACTTTGGATATAAATTCAATTAAGTTAGTCGTAGTGGATCTACCTTTAAGAAAACCATGTTGAGCGGGGGAGAATAAAGGCTTGCAATGGAAATAAACGGAATCATAAACTAAGCTTTCAAAAAGTTTTGGAATGCATGAAAGTTTAGCAATAGGTCTATAATTGTTAATTTCAGTTTTATTGCCTTGTTTATGAATGGGAAATATAAATGAATCTTTCCATATATGAGGAAACACACCTTGAGAAAGAGAGAGTTCAAAGAGTGCAGTAAGAGGCTTTGACAGAGAATGCATACATTTTTTTAGAACAACTGATGGGACGCCATCAGGACCAGGGCTAAAGTTTTCTTTGAGGCTTACGATTTTGGCAAGTACCATTTCTTCAGTTATTGTAAACGATGAAAGGGAGGTTTGAGTGCAACCATCTAAATAACTAAAGTAGTGTGGATCAGGATCATGCAGATGTTCAGTATACGATTTGCTAAAGTAATTAGCAAATAGATTTGATATGGTTGTTGGATCAGAGGAGATTATGTTGGAGAAACTCATTGAAGGTGGAAACCCATCAGATTTTCGTTTGACATTTATAAACTTGAAAAATTTCCTTGCATCAGAAAGAAGGTTATTTTCCATTTGGTTAAGATATTGGTTGTAAAGGGATTCCCTTAATTCAGAGAAAGAATTATAGGCGAGAAGATAGTTGTTGTGATCAGTATCAGATTTGGACTGTAAAAAGATCTTCCAAAGCTTGTTACGGGTATTTCTTAGGCTACGGAGCTCTCTGTTGTACCAAGGGGGAGCAGAGGTGAAATCTTTTCTACGAGAGAACGGTACTGATTCTTTAATACAGTACGAAAGAATCAAATAAAACCAATTTGTAAGGGACTCAACTGTTAATTGGAGGGATCTTAATTCAAAATCGGCTGAGCTAAGAAGATTGTTAAGTTTGGAGAAATCAGCCCTACGAAAATCATAACAGTAATTTTCCATTTCAAAAAAGTTGTCTTCAAATTCAATGGGGAAGGAGAGATTAAGGGGTGGATGATAGCGATCCAAGGTTGAGAGAAGATGAGGGCTCGCGGAGACAACACAGTTATCGCAATCAGATGAGAATATGAGATCGAGGTGTCTCCCCATAAAGTTTCCTACTCCATTTAGTTGAAAAAGACCACAATCAGACAGACGATCAATGAACAGCGATTCAGATTCAGAAGAGATGTTAGTTGGAAAGAAGGATGTCTGATCATCTGAGGTGGACCAATTGAGATGGGGAAGATTAAAGTCACCTAGAACGATGATTAAATCATTAGGTTGCACTAGTTCAAGCAGATAATCAATGGCATTAACAGCGGCTTGGTATGCTTTAATTTGTTGGGCTGGCCGAATGTAACAACAAAGGACAAAAAGACAAAACTTAGGGAGTGTAACCTTAGCTGATACACCTTCAAATTCGATTGAAGTGGGAATACAGAGTAATGAACTTTCAAAATTATTAGCGATAGCTAAAAGCACACCACGACCGTGTGTATTACTCGCACATTCCACGACATCCATTCGATAGATGGAAAAGTCGTTAGTGAAGAGTTCAGTACTAAGGATATCAGGTGTGAGGTTGGTTTCGGTAAGGGCAAAGATGTCATAAGGAAGGTTTTGGGAGTTGTTAAAGACGGCAGAAGTTTTAGACCTTAACCCTCTTACATTTTGATAGTAAAGGCTAAGACATTTAGGTTTAGTGGTCTTTAGGTTAGGAGCGATAGTATTTCTTCATATCTGCACGGGATTTTTGGATATACGAACCGATACATAGAAGACATTTTAGGGGATCACGTCGTTCCCTACGCCAGTTTCATCGGCAAAATGTCGTCCTAATGCAGCAGAATAAGCCCTATCATGAATACCATCGTAATCGGAAATTTTAAATAATCTCGAAAAACTGTATCATGAAATTCGTTCGTGATGCAAAATTGTTTGAGATTTTCATAATAGGGCTGAATACTGTAGGTTCAGTGCTGCAGTATTTACAGAATGTCGAAATAACTGCTATGAAAACATGGAATGAACTTAGGAGAAAAGTTCGGGCGCCTTGAGTGCATTTTTTTGCTCTTTCTCACTAGTGTTTTTTAAAAAGGAAGAATAGTAAGGAAATTATTTAGAAACACAGAAATGTGTGTTTCCAACCACATTTCGGACTCACCTAATTTACAATTAGGAAACATCAATTTAAGTAATTCATCTGGAGCTAGAGATAGCATTTTTGTTATTGGTTCCATAAATCTTTTTCGATGCACCCAACTCAGAACCATTACAATATTTTGTCCAATAACTATATGCACTGTGCAATACAGGAAAGACAGGGTGATTGTCTCTCGCTCTAATTATCAAGAAAATATATTCAAGGGATTCTGTAATTCGTATTATAAAATTTCAAAAAGCTCTGATAAAACACAAAAGGGCTATCTTGCTGTTTATGTGATTTTTGTACAGGTTGATCTCACTCAAAATCTCTTCGGAAAATCTATGGGCAACTTTGTCAAAGTTGTCGACTTTACTCGCCCTAAAATTAGTGGAAAATGATGGCCTTTGGCCATACACAAACAAAAATTATTGTAAAGGAGCTATACGATCAGTTTAGTAATATAATAAGGCTCGAGCGGTGCGAAATAAATGTTATAGGAGGTGTACGCAGGGCCGGACAAAGCATATGTGCAAGATGTGCAAATGCACAGGGCGAAAAATTCTGGGGGCCCATTACCAGGAGCAAGAAAATGTAATCTGATCTTGCGTAAACAAACATGTACTTCTATTTGCCATTTTTTTTAACCAGAAATATTATGACGGCTAAGTGAGCCGTCAGCTAAACTTTTTGTTAAACAAACGCAATATTAGGGTGTAGATGGTTACAAATCAATGTTTAGCTTTAAGTATTTTTTAAGTTTTATTAAATATCGAGTTGGATGACACGACTTCACTATTCCAGCATATGAATATAAAAGAACTATTTTAATGGCTAAATACAAATTGGTGGTCAGATATCGTAAGGGTGAAATCGAAGCTAAGGTTGGCTATTAATAAGTTTTAAAACCGTAAAGTTTAAGGTGGATATTGCAGTGAAGGCGCGAGTGTTTACACTGCACCTGTCAACAAATATTCTTAAAATAATCTCAAAAAAACATTCATCACAACTGTCCTAAGTTATCTCTTGCCCACTAACTAACATAACTTTCATTCTTGCATTCAATACTAATTTAATTCAATATATGGCAGGACTTATTTATACGGAATCATATGGGTCAGAGCGTGCAGGTTTTCTTATTGCACACTGTACCTGTGTATGAGTTAAGTGCCTGCTTACGGGAGATGAAATTTTTAACAGAATGGAAGAGGAGCATAGAGTGTAAAAATTAAAGAGGGAAGATTCTATGTGGTGTGGGGTCGAATCGTTCGTTCGCAGGCAGTTTTTTTTTATGAAAGTTAATGACTGTTGTAAAGGCTACTTTTAATGTTTTTCGAGTCTGGTGCAGAATGCAGATTGTTTCAATTGTTTTTTTGCTTTGTTGGTTAATTAATATTAAATAAATAGCTATCAGTTGTTGATAAAAGTGACTTATTTTGTGACAAGACAAGACCGGAATGTGACTGACTCAGTTGATTTTAGACAAGCTTGAATTACATGGAATTTTAATAAGTAACTTTCGAAGCCAAAGTTTCGACAATGGTTCGAATATGAAAGGATAAGAAGCGGTTGTTCAGAATCGAATTCGAACCCTGAAACCAAGAGCATTTTTCGTTCCATGATGCTCGCATTTCTTAAATTTAGTGATTAATGCATTTAAATTTTGTTTGATACAATTCAATGTTTGTATAACTTTTTTTCAAATTCCGCAAGGAGGTGGGATATTTATAAGAAAAAAATTCCAAGTCTTATTTGGAAACCCCTTTCTTAGACTAGATGCAGGTTAGAAGAATTGAGGCATTTAAAAACAAATTTAGAAGAAACACATGAAGCCCTTATAGAAATAGAAAATCCCTAGGCAAAAAACATTGCAGAATCGTTAGGAAATAACTTTTTTGATTTTACAATTATTTGCTGCCTGCAAATTTGGTTTGATGTTTTAGAAAATATAAATAAAACTAGTAAACATTTCCAAAGTCCGTCCGTTAAACTGTCAACTGCCATAAAAGTTTTAGAAAATACAAAAAGCAGTTTAATGTTAATGCGTTCCGATGAAAAATGTAATGTTTAGATTTGTTCAATTAACCGAGCGTATTGCTAGTTCCCTAGAAATACTGAATTGGTTTCCTGAAGCTTCATCATTGCGATTTCAACGGAGAAAGACTTTATGCTGATAAATGTCCAGAGTCTTTATTAGACCAGAAACAAAGATTTAAAGTAGATTTTTTTTTCAAAATTCTTAATGAAGCCACTCAATCAATTACACAAAGGTTTGAACAGCTTGATACATATAACATCAATTTTTCATTTTTATGTAACATAAGCGAATGTTTAAAAAATAAAAATGTACATGCTTTATGCCTTAATTTTCAGAATGTTATAACATTAGGTAGTTTTAAAGATTTAGATAGAGAAGAATTGTTTCAAGAGTTAACCGTAATGTCCCCGCTTGTTACACCACAAAGCTCAAGTTTAGATATGGTAAATTTAATTTTTAGTTCAAACTTTGAAGATTTTACTCCGAATTTAGTAATTGCTCTCCAAATCCCTAATACAATCCCTGCCACGGTAGCTTCAGGAGAACGTAGTTTTTCTAAACTTAAAATTATTAGAAATTATCTTAGGACAATCATGACTCAAGAAAGGCTAACCGTCTTTCCGCTTTACTCGTGGGAATAAAATGAAAAAAATTAAAAATAAACAAACAAACAACACTATCCTAAAACAAAAAAATCGCACCGAGGCTGTCAATGCGGTCACAACACCTGAAAAGGCTGTCGAGCCAAATCAGGTGTGTGAACGTGTTGTCAACCCTGTGGTTGCTACTAGTGGCGAGAGTCCTTCTCCCTCTACTAGCCGCAACATATACTTGAAGTAATTACCCGTCAGTGGAACAGCTGTGACGCTCGGCAGTCCCAATGGCGGAAATTCCACACCCCACCTCTTCCCCGCTCCTGCTAGGACGTCGCAAGCGACCCCAAGAAGGGACACCCCATCCGGAGAGACAAAATCTACGACATGTGGAATTGACTCGAAGGGTGAGGGCACACCAAATGGGTCTTCTCCCCAAAAATAACCCACTGGCTATACACTTCGGTAATCAGGCCGATACTCATTTATGGAGCCGTCGTATGGTGGACCGCACTGGACAAGATGGTAAACCTAAATAAGCTCATTAAAATCCAGCGGTCAGCAGGTATGTGCATCACAGGAGCACTTCGCACAACACCAACCGCAGCACTGGAAGTGCTTTTAAACCTAACACCACTTGACATCTTCTCTAAAAAGGTGGCTGCCAACTCATGTGTAAGGCTTAGAGCCACCTCTCAATGGACCAGTAACAATACTGGACATACAACTATTCTAGACAATTTCAGATCTATCCCAGATCGCTTAGACTATACCACCCCAAAAATGGTATTTGGTAAAAGATTCCATGTGTCCATCCCTTAGTACCCGTGGCATGATGGTTAGTGCGTTGGACTGTCATGCAAGGGGTCATGGGTTCAATCCCTGCCTGTGCCACCTTAATTTAAAAAAAAAATAAAAATTAATTTTCGCGGGTACTGCATCTTGCGAGGAATTGACAAATCCTTCAAGAGTAATTCTTGTCATGAAAAAGTGCTTTCTCAAAACTAGCCGTTCGGATTCGGCATAAAATTGTAGGTCCCTTCCATTTCTGACAACAGTACTCGCACACAGGAATGGTTGAGAGTTGTAAGTCACTAGGCCCTGGTTCACAACGGACTGTTGCGCCACCCCATTTGATTTTTTGTCCATCCCTTCAAGATCCTCCTGGGAAGAAGAGGGACCCCTGGAAGACGATGCGGTACACTTCTATACTGACGGTTCAAAGACCGATCACGGAGTTGGAAGTGGTATCTTTTCAGAACAACTGAATCTCAGTCTATCCTATAGACTTCCTAATCAATGTAGTGTATTCCAGGCAGAAGTAATGGCAATTAAAGAAGCACTATCCTGGCTCAAAGAAAACGTTATATCTTGTAAGGATATATGAATCTTCTCAGACAGCCAAGCCGCTCTTAAATCTCTCGCGTCTGTCTCCACAAACTCTCGAACAGTCCACGATTGTCAATTACCTCTGAATGAGATGACGGAACAGTTTAACATTCACCTCATTTGGGTGCCGGGCCACAGAGACATTCCGGGAAATTGCAAAGCCGATGAGCTCGCCAAAAAAGGAACACTTCTGCCTTATGTTAGACAAAATCATAACATAGGAACACCACTTGCTACATGCAAATATCTTCTCAAGCAATATGCTCTAGAAACAACAAATGCTAGATGGTCACAAAGTACCACCTGCCTAGCAACCAAGCAAATATGGCCAAGTATTGACTTAAAACGGTCAAAAAGCTTGTTATCACTGAGCAGATAAAGTATAAGATCTACAATTGGAGTAATAACGGGACACTGCCTCATAGGAAGACATGCTCTGAGGCTAGGGGTCTATACAAATGACTTCTGTAGAAGCTGCATGGACGAGGAGGAAGAGGAAACAGTACAACACCTTCTGTGTACATGTCCAGCACTCTCTATTAGAAGGAATAACTTTCTCGGTAATCCCTTCTTCGATAACACCAGTGAACTGGCAACGATTGAAACAAAACGTCTCTCTAACTTTATTAAAAGTACAAAATGGTTTGTTTGAATTCATTACTCTCCCATGAGTAACCTCATTAGTGGTATCACAATGGACCCTTGAGGTCTACGTGTGTCAATGACATCTGGACAGCCACTCCAACCTAACCTAACCATGACTCAAGAGATATTGGTAGGCTTATCTATGATGTCCATTGAAAAGGAATTATTGAATTCTTTAGAATTTGATGATCTCATTTCTGAATTTGCAAAATGTAAGGCCAGAAATGTAGGTTTCCAAGTTTAAACGTTTCCCCTCTGCTCATTTAATCGCTGCGTTTTAGTTTATGGCTAAGGGTTACTTGGAATACCTTAATAACAAAAAAAAAACGCCCTGAAAGTCTACCTCCTGGGTAATGTGGTAAAGGCTTATGCTTGTGTATCAGTTTACGTGTGAAAATATAAAAAAGGGGCGCGTTTTACTAATCTTGCACAGGGCACAAGTTTGCCTGGGGCCGGCCCTGCGTGTACGTATGCTGCTTTAAAATATTAGAAGAAAATGCACTGTTGGAAATGACAGTGGTTAATTTTTCAAATTTAAGCTGATTTTAGATAGTTTTGTGTGCAGCAGGCACTCTTGTGTGGAAGAAAGCTATCTCTTTAGGCTTGTATACAGGGGGTCTACGTTATGTCCTTTCCAATTAAATATTTGATAGTGGACACGGTTTAGATAAATTAACTAGGTAAGGTATGCTTAAACATTTTAAAGACAAAATGCTGCTTTTTTTTACTAACTTTAAGTTTTTTGAGATGTTTGAGATGAAAATTTTAGCAAATTGAATGCTTGACAGTTTTGGTAAAGATGTAAACACCTAGGTATAGACACGAAACTAATAACGAAAATCGAGATCTCGCGAATGCACCAAATATGAATTTATACATAATGTTTAGAACATCAAAATGGAGATATAAACAGTCTTTCAGCTTACTATCTCTCATTCCGAGGTATTTGACTGATCTAAGACTATTGCTACTGTTTTCATGTATTTTTTTAGTTGTAAATTCTTTTGATACGGTCACAAATTAATTTCAAGGAAAAATGCCTTGCTTTAAACAGTTGGACTATTCTATACTATAGAATATTAGGATTTCGGAACACGTGCTATCCAGAAGAGTAAAACACATATTCATATAAAAAATATTTTTTTTTACAAATTTAAAATATTTACATACCCTTCAATATAGGCCCGTCCTCGAAGACCAACCAAATGAGCCAAATATGCTGGAGCTGGATACGAGACTGAACGATTACAACGGGGGAATAAATGGCATAAATTATAAGTCAGTGCTTGCAAATCGTCGATATTTATTTTTGCATCATCGATAATGACATTGTATCGTGTAGGTTTGGAGGTTCCTTGAATTGCTTTATGGCTAACCAAAAAGAATTGTGTCTCATTTGGATGGCAAATTGTTTGATCAACAACTGTTCCTGCCTTAACATTATTATACTTCCCTTCTCCGTCGCACTGTTTGGGAAAGAAGCGTGTGTGATGACGTTTAACAACAATAATTACGGTGAATTTGGCATTACATTCCATCTGAAATTAAGGAACACAGTAAAATAATTAATAATTTAAAGTACACAAATATTATTAATATTTAAAAAATATTCAAACGATTTTAATGGTTTTTTTTTCCTAACGTCTATATCATTGAGTTTCTTCAAAACTAGATTTAAAGGGGTTTCGAGTTTTAAGTTTTTTTTTTTGAAATTTCGTTAATCAAATCAATATAACGTTAATTGATAAGTTTCTTAAAAGAAACTATAAGACAGTCAACATGTTTTCTATCTCAACGCATTAACGATTGCATTGACGTTAACGTTGATACAACCTTTGGAGCCATTGCGTGGCCAATTTTCTGGGACCGTGAACTTTAAATTTAATACCGATTCAAAGCAAATTTCGAATGTAATTCTATAGGAACGTACAATATGGAAATTAAATTAACAGATAGTTTTATAATTTTACTAGCTGACCCGACAAACGTTGTTTTGTCATATAATATTTTTTAGAGAATATTTTGCTAGGGATAAATAACTAATTTTTTGTAAGAGTGTAAAGATGTGGTATATGAGTGGGAGAGCTATAGAGCACTGTAAACGGTGAAAAAATATGTTTTAAGATAACAAATCATCAAATAAATTTGTTTAATTTATCAAAATTAATTATTTAAAATTATATACATATTGCTAATTTTGACAATACTACAAAAAAACCATATCAATCCCTTATTTCAACAGAGTGTACAATATTTTTTGTGATCCCCATCTTTGGCCAATACAAATAAACTGGATGGTTTGCCCACTCGAGAGCACGCAACGTATAATTGTCCGTGTGAAAAACATGAAGTGCTTAAATCAAAGCCGCAGACAGACATCGTTTGGCCTTGAGACTTTTTGATAGTCATTGTAAATGCCAATCTAATTAAAAATTGAAGGCTTTTGAATTGAATTGGCACAACTGTTGGTATAATAGGCATTCGCGGTAATAATATATTTTCAATTCGGAATTTGACAGAATTATGGCTTGGAAAACATTTTTCATTAATTTGTGCCGTTGCACAACCGTGGTGGGTTCAAATTATGAAGCAAAATTACCGGCTTCAGTTGTAAATTATGCGGTGACATACCTGGTAATCCAATGAGTTCAAAAACTCAGTTGGACTATTTACAGCTTCGGTAGCAATACAAACTGTATCAATAGGTTTTGTATGACACCAAGTCTCCTGGTAACAAAAGTTGTATCTTGAGATTTAATTCGTTGGCACTACTGATAAAATTGCTCTTTCTGCCAGCTATTAATGATTTGATATCGTCTGTGAACATCGGGAAATATCTGGTCAATGAGAACATCTTGTGAATCAATAATCAATAATTGTTTTGTGAATCTTCCAGTGGATGGATCTTGATACTTTGATACTTTTTTAACATTACGCCTCAGTGGCAATGATTTTAAGCACTTTTTTAACTCTTCAGCGTACCTTGAATGCGGAATAACGGGAAGTGTTTGTCTGAAATCACCTGAACGGAGTTCTCATTGTTTTTTATATCTTTCAATGGTCTCAAGCGAATGTTGTGTGTAATAGTGCATCCATCACAGATGATAATTTTAAACTGTTTCAGCACTGTAGCCATGGATGATAATTTTTTTATAGTGCACAACGCATCTGGGTTATTTTAAGTATTTAGTGGCAGTTTAAATACTGACTAAAGAATATGCAGCAGCCAATGCGATACCATTATTTGATTGTATTTTAGCAAGAATTAGTGAAAGAAGGAATGTATTGCCAGTTCCTCAAAAAAAATCCACATTGTCCCGCCAAAACTGCGGCGAGCATGACGTGATCAAAAATGGTTCTTTGTTCTTCCATTTCTACAGTATTGTATTGTAGTTCACGCGATTCAATTCAGTGTGTATTAAATCAGAATGCACATCGAAATGACTGAGTGGTATGTTGGGAATGATAATGCAAAGATCCTCAATAGCAACCAATGCTTCAATGTACATAGTCACGGAATACTATCGTAAGATCGTTGCACCGTTCACTATGTTGGTGCAATGAAACCATAGTACTTAAAAACCTATTCTCAGAGCTACCGAATGTATATGCAAAATTTCATTGAAATTGGTTAAGCCGTTTCGGAGGAGTATGGCATTTAACACTGTGACTGGAGAATTTTATACAGTGCTATGCAAAACATTTGCAACTTTAATCACCTACCAAAAATACAACATATTCGACACTTAAGTTGTTAAAACGAAATTATTTCTATTGCCTTAGACTTTATATGAATCAACCTTACTGTAAAAAAAAATTGAAACCACTAATCTACAGATAAGTATAACAAATGCAACAGCTTAACAAAAAAAGTAGGTACTTATTTTTCTGTGCAAAACATTTGCAACTGACGGCCATGATTTATTTTGATAAACGATTAATTTGATTAATTTTCAAATTGGTTAATTTATTTCTAGCTAGCCATAGACGATGAACATGTTGGTGTGATTTGTTGGCCAGCGGTTCGCCATACACGGGCCAACATGTTTATAAACTTCATTTTTTGTGTGACTGTCGTGAAGTCAGGATGTGCTTTAGAAGTACGGATGATGCAATAGCATGTTCGATAATTTATATGTGCATAAAAGAAATTTGTTCTTGTACAAATCACTTTTTGAATTCCATATTGCCGGTTCACATTTTATCGCTTCAATGAAATTTTCAATAAATAATTTGCATTGCGACGACATGTTAACTCATTAAAAATAACAACACAAATGACGAATTGTTTTCCCACAACGCCATCGTCGATTTGTTGGCCAACATGCCCATACACGAATAATTTTCAGCCCAACACCAACAAATCACACCAACATGTTCATCGTCTATGGCTAGCTTTAGTTCGTTGAGCAAGTATAAGCCAAGTGTTTGATCGAGACAGGAATTGTTTTAAATAAATACGAATAAAAAAGAAATTTTAATTATAATGGCCGGAAATAAGTATAATTCAGAAATGAAATCAAGAATTTTGAGTGATTTCAAAAACAGATAATCCCAGAAAGAAATTTAAATCAAATATACGATACATAAATCTACCATTTGTGGGATAATAAAGTCTGGAAAGTTAATAACTTATCATAGAGGAGGCAGACCACGCAGTACCACAACAAAAGAAGACTAAGCTTGAATTAAAGTTGTCCATTGACTCATCTACAATAAGACGCCGCACACTACAGGCCGGATTGCGTGGTTTCCAAAAACCTTTTATTTCAAAAACAAATTTAAAAGCCCGATTTGAATTTGCACGAACTCATCTTATTTGGAGTTTGCAAAAATGGCAAACAGTCTTATTTTCTGAGGAATCAAAATTCAACATGTACGGGTCCGATGGAAGGCAACTTGTCAGGAAGCCAAGAGGTGAGACTAAAACCAAGGTATACTGCTTCTCTGGCCGAGAAATTGGACCTATTCGACAAGTAGAGGGCAAAATGAAGTCAACAGACTACGTTGAAATTTTTAGAAACACCTTGCTTCCTTATGCAGATTGGGAAATGCCACTTGCCTGGACATTCCAACACGACAACGACCCAAGCACAAGTCAAAGTTCGCCACGAACTGGCTTTCTGAGAATAAGATAAGGTTTTTGCAATGGCCAGCGCAGTCCCCAGACCTAAACCAGATAGTAAAAAGAAGAATCGGCAGTGGAATGATATTCCGGAAACTATTATAAATAACCTCATTGCTTCTATGCCTAGAAGGTGTAGAGCTGTTATCAAAAATAAAGTATGCAATCAATTATTAGTATTTTCTTGCATAAAAATAAGAAAATTGTAGGGTATGGTTCAAAGTTGCAAATGTTTTGCACAGCAATAAACCCGACTTTTCAAGTTCTTATTCCATTTTTTTTTTTATTTAAGTGAATACTGTTGTTTTTTTTTGTTTCATCATATACTGTTATAAATCCATGAGAGCGGCTGGCAGTGCATTGACAGAATCAAAACAGAGACAAAGAAAAGAATAAAAATAAAACAAAATTTTCAAGACAAAAAGTCGATTTGCAAAATGGTCCATCTATTCTCGTAATATGTTTACCACTGTCGTTTTTTAGATAATAATTTTAAAATATTTTGGAAGTAACTAAATAACAAAAAAACAACCTGAATGTTAAAATAATTAATTTACGAAATCTAATGATTATAATCGAAGCAACGACAACATTCCAAACTTTGGAAGATGTTTCTGATAGAAGTTTAACCACTTCTCTTTACACCCTTTTATCTCATATATTTTATTCTCTTAAAAATCTTATTTAAAACAGCAAATTTAAAAACTGATCCAAGAAACGTTAATTTATTTTAAAACAGTGGCTCTAAAAAGTGTGAAGTATTGTCAAAGTTGGTGTGTTAATTTATTCTCGCTTTGACCGTCTAATATTAGCTTAAGATTTCAAAGACTTACAAAACAAAATTTTCCACTTTTGCTTTCAGAAATCCGAGAATATTATTTTTATGATTTTATTTCTCAAGAGTTTTCTATCACACAATTCAAAGAGAAATGCTAATTTTATCGCTAGGTAAGAAAGAATAATGAATTGTCTTTATATCTCATTCTCCTACTCTGATTAATCGATTAATCGATGTTCAAATGGTAGACATGTGCATTCAAGAGGACACAAGCGTCCACAGGTTTTTCTTAAAATCAACCTCTGTCTATCAACTCCTACTCTCACCTCCACGTGGTGAACATCGGGTGCCTAGTACCTCAACTGGAGATCGGGTTCCAACCCCAGTGGTAAGTTGTTGGGGCAGCAAACGAGAGAGGTGGGGAGAGGTGTTTCCACTAAGGCACTCTCCTTATCCAGACGGCAGCGGAGGAATTCCCGAGATGGAATAAACGGTGGCGTCTACAGTTCCAGTAAGGTTGAACTACTTAGTGAACACCTTATAGGGCTTCTTCGACTTATTGGGAGCCCAGGCCTGTAAGGAGCGGTTATATCCGGCTCCCCATCCTTGGAGTTATACTTAGGATCTGGCCCTCCAGGTTGGAGGTTGTGCGTCGGGGTGACTTCCCGCCACGTAAAAGCTTTCATAGTTGCGAAGCACCAACAAGCCTCGGATACGGACAGACAACCAACGCAAACGAATAAAGGCCAACGAACTTCGGATATGCACGTGGAATGTTAGGTCCCTTAACAGACCACGTGCGGCCGAAGAATTAGGGGAGGCCCTAGAACGATATAAAGCAGATATCACCGCCATCCAGGAAATACGATGGGATGGGCCGGGCAAAAAGAGGATGAAAAACTGCTATATTAACTGCTACCACGAAAACCAACAGCGCTTATTTGGATGCGGATTCGTCATCGGAGCCAGACTTAAACAAGAAGTCTTGAGGTATAGGTGCATCAATGAGCGCCTCATGACCATACGCATCAAGGCTAAATTCGGCAACATTAGCCTGATATGCGCGCACGCCCCCACAGAAGAGAAAGATGACAACACCAAAGATATGTTCTTCGAGCTCCTAGACAAAACATATGAGCAGTGCCCTAGCTGCGATATTAAAATAGTCCTGGGCGATTTTAATGATAAGCTAGGAAGGGAAGACATCTTTGGTGGAATAATCGGGAAGAACAGCCTGCACAACAACACTTCCGACAATGGATTCAGGCTCATAGATTTTGCTGCGGGGCGAAACGTCATGGTAGCCAGTACGCGTTTTCCACACCTCAACATCCACAAAGGAACCTGGACTTCTCCAGATCAATCTACCGTCAACCAGATTGACCATATTGCGATCGACGCCAGACACGCTTCCAGCATTATGGATGTACGAACTTTCCGAGGAGCTAACATCGACTCGGACCACTACCTCGTTGTAGCCAAGGTAGCACTTCGGATTTCCAGACCCAAGGCAAAACAAGGAGGTGCTGGGAGAAGATACAACGTCGAACGGCTACAATCGCCAGAGATCGCCAAATCCTTTTCCGACCGAGTTACAAGTAACCTCTCTCGAAGTTCTCTGCCGCCAACACAATGTATCGAAAACCAGTGGCAACATTGCTAAGATGCAATCAGAGAAGCCGCCTCTGATGTGCTGGGTTTCAAACAGCCACCAACAAGGAACCCCTGGTTTGATGAGGAATGTCGGCAGGCAAATGCAGCCAAACAACAGGCATGCAAAGCGGCGCTGCATAAAAGGAGGAGAGCTTCTCGTGGGCTCTATGAGCAGAAGAGGCGAGAGGAACGCCGACTTCTCAGAAGGAAAAAGAGAGGACATGAGAAGCGTGCGGTCGAAGATGTTGAGAGGTATAAAAGCAGGAATGAGGTTCGAAAGTTTTATGAACAGGTGAAACGAAATTCACAGGTACATAAACCTAGAACCGAAGGCTGCAAAGACGAAAGTGGAAACATCATAGTGGAACCGCAGTCAATGCTGAGGATATGGAAGGACCACTTCTGCAGACTGTATAACGGCGACGAAGAACTGAATCCCGCTGTCAGGCAGGATGACCCATTCGATATAGACGACGAAAGCCACCAATCCCGTCCTCCCGACTTAGACGAAGTAAAGATTGCCATATCTAAGTTGAAGTCTAATAAAGCCGCTGGAGCAGATGGCTTGAATGCCGAGCTCTTTAAAGCAGCTGGAGATAAGCTGGTTAGGAGCATGCACCAACTTATCTGTAAGATATGGTCGGAAGAAAACATGCCCGATGAATGGAACCTCAGTATTGTTTGCCTGATCCTGAAAAAAGGAGACCCTCTAAACTGCACCAACTATAGAGGAATAAGTCTACTTAACATCGCCTATAAAATCTTCTCTGCCGTAATATGTGAACGTCTAAAGCCCATCGTCAACAACCTGATAGGTCCTTATCAGTGTGGTTTTAGACCAGGAAAGTCCACAGTTGATCAAATATTCACATTACGGCAGATCCTGGAAAAAACTCAAGAACACCAAATCGACACCCACCATCTTTTCATCGATTTCAAGGCCGCATATGATAGCATCTACAGGGACGAGCTGTATAGAGCCAACTCGTCCGTTTGTGCAGGATGACCGTGGAGAATTCGCGCTGCTCCATAAAGGTTGGAAACAACTTAACAGAACCTTTCGATGTCAAAAAAGGTTTTAGACAATGTTAAGCGCTGTCATGCGTTTTTTTTAATATCTTGCTTGAAAGAATAGTGCAGAGCTCACACGTCAACACTAGAGGCACTATCATTCAAAAATTTGTCCAATTACTGGCATATGCTGATGACATTGACATAATCGGAAGAACTCAGCCTGATGTCAATGGGGCTTTTGTGAGTATTGAGGCAGAGGCGGAAAAAATGGGTTTAACGGTTAATGAGGGCAAAACAAAGTACATGCTGTCGTCTAGAAAGGACATACAACACCGACGTGGTAAAGTCCTCTCTCGAGGGACCAAAGTGTTGCTATATAAGACCCTTATCATCCCCGTCCTGCTATATGGTGCAGAAGCATTGACCATGACAAAAGCGGATGAAAGCACCTTGGGTCGCTTCGAGAAAAAAGTTCTTCGTGTGATCTACGGCCCCGTATGCATCGAAGGGGAGTGGAGGAGAAGATGGAACGACGAACTGTACGGGCTGTGCAGCGACGTAGACTTGGGTAGAAGAGTAAAAGTCCAACGACTAAGATGGATGGGTCACGTAGAGCGCATGGAAACCAATGCTCCGGCCCGGAAAGTCTTCGAATCCGCACCCACAGGACAGCGCAGTAGAGGAAGACCGCGAATCAGGTGGCGCGCACAAGTGGAAGGTGACCTCACCCAACTTCGAGCGCGAAACTGGAGACATCTAGCTAGGGACCGAGCTAGATGGAGAAGTTTGTTGGGTGAGGCCCTAGTTCACACAAGACTGTAGCGCCACCTTAAGTAAGTAAGTAACTCTGATTAATCTAACTGAGAAAATTGAATTCTCATAAATCTTAGAAATATAAAATAGCCAAATAATTTTATTGACATTTGAATAAAATTTTAAGTTTAAAATAAATACGTTTTTGTTTTTGTTGTTACATTGTTACATTGCTAAGATGCAATCAGAGAAGCCGCCTCTGATGTGCTGGGTTTCAAACAGCCACCAACAAGGAACCCCTGGTTTGATGAGGAATGTCGGCAGGCAAATGCAGCCAAACAACAGGCACGCAAAGCGGCGCTGCATAAAAGGAGGAGAGCTGCTCGTGGGCTCTATGAGCAGAAGAGGCGAGAGGAACGCCGACTTCTCAGAAGGAAAAAGAGAGGACATGAGAAGCGTGCGGTCGAAGATGTTGAGAGGTATAAAAGCAGGAATGAGGTTCGAAAGTTTTATGAACAGGTGAAACGAAATTCACAGGTACATAAACCTAGAACCGAAGGCTGCAAAGACGAAAGTGGAAACATCATAGTGGAACCGCAGTCAATGCTGAGGATATGGAAGGACCACTTCTGCAGACTGTATTACGGCGACGAAGAACTGAATTCGATATAGACGACGAAAGCCAACAATCCCGTCCTCCCGACTTAGACGAAGTAAAGATTGCCATATCTAAGTTGAAGTCTAATAAAGCCGCTGGAGCAGATGGCTTGAATGCCGAGCTCTTTAAAGCAGCTGGAGATAAGCTGGTTAGGAGCATGCACCAACTTATCTGTAAGATATGGTCGGAAGAAAACATGCCCGATGAATGGAACCTCAGTATTGTTTGCCCGATCCTGAAAAAAGGAGACCCTCTAAACTGCACCAACTATAGAGGAATAAGTCTACTTAACATCGCCTATAAAATCTTCTCTGCCGTAATATGTGAACGTCTAAAGCCCATCGTCAACAACCTGATAGGTCCTTATCAGTGTGGTTTTAGACCAGGAAAGTCCACAGTTGATCAAATATTCACATTACGGCAGATCCTGGAAAAAACTCAAGAACACCAAATCGACACCCACCATCTTTTCATCGATTTCAAGGCCGCATATGACAGCATCTACAGGGACGAGCTGTATAGAGCCAAATCGTCCGTTTGTGCAGGATGACCGTGGAGAATTCGCGCTGCTCCATAAAGGTTGGAAACAACTTAACAGAACCTTTCGATGTCAAAAAAGGTTTTAGACAATGTTAAGCGCTGTCATGCGTTTTTTTTTAATATCTTGCTTGAAAGAATAGTGCAGAGCTCACACGTCAACACTAGAGGCACTATCATTCAAAAATTTGTCCAATTACTGGCATATGCTGATGACATT
This sequence comes from Eupeodes corollae, assembly GCF_945859685.1. Classification (NCBI taxonomy): domain Eukaryota; kingdom Metazoa; phylum Arthropoda; class Insecta; order Diptera; family Syrphidae; genus Eupeodes; species Eupeodes corollae. The sequence goes on along the minus strand of NC_079148.1, from coordinate 23,170,372 downwards.
GACATAATCGGAAGAACTCAGCCTGATGTCAATGGGGCTTTTGTGAGTATTGAGGCAGAGGCGGAAAAAATGGGTTTAACGGTTAATGAGGGCAAAACAAAGTACATGCTGTCGTCTAGAAAGGACATACAACACCGACGTGGTAAAGTCCTCTCTCGAGGGACCAAAGTGTTGCTATATAAGACCCTTATCATCCCCGTCCTGCTATATGGTGCAGAAGCATTGACCATGACAAAAGCGGATGAAAGCACCTTGGGTCGCTTCGAGAAAAAAGTTCTTCGTGTGATCTACGGCCCCGTATGCATCGAAGGGGAGTGGAGGAGAAGATGGAACGACGAACTGTACGGGCTGTGCAGCGACGTAGACTTGGGTAGAAGAGTAAAAGTCCAACGACTAAGATGGATGGGTCACGTAGAGCGCATGGAAACCAATGCTCCGGCCCGGAAAGTCTTCGAATCCGCACCCACAGGACAGCGCAGTAGAGGAAGACCGCGGATCAGGTGGCGCGCACAAGTGGAAGGTGACCTCACCCAACTTCGAGCGCGAAACTGGAGACATCTAGCTAGGGACCGAGCTAGATGGAGAAGTTTGTTGGGTGAGGCCCTAGTTCACACAAGACTGTAGCGCCACCTTAAGTAAGTAAGTAACTCTGATTAATCTAACTGAGAAAATTGAATTCTCATAAATCTTAGAAATATAAAATAGCCAAATAATTTTATTGACATTTGAATAAAATTTTAAGTTTAAAATAAATACGTTTTTGTTTTTGTTGTATTTTGTTTAGATGTTACTTAACGGTAAAGTATTCAACTATTTGGTTGTAAAATTAAATAAAAACTCTGATCGATTATTAGTTTTTAAGATCGTCTTTTGCAAAATTTTAGAGTTTAATTTTAGTGTTATCTTAAAAAATTGAATAAATACAAATATAATTACCTGTTTACAAGCTGTGCGCATTGCACTCACTTCTATTTTACTTATTAAGGGAAATTGTCCGTCAGAAACACCATCGCGATAATAGATAATATGATCTGGCAGACTTTTAGTAAACTTTTTGTAAACATTCAAATGCTGGGTCATTATGTTTAGCATATCTTCGATCGTTTCAAGTTTAGCCGTTTGTAATCGATACTGCATATTGTATTGGGTTCCATAAAGATCATGAGAAGCAACAACACCAACAATACTGGGCAAATTAGTTTGCAATGGTGAAGGATGGGATACATCGGCTCCAACAAACATTACTTTGGATTTCTGTAAAGTTATTTCGTTTGTAGGCGAAATTTTGTGATTAGTGCCATTCAATTTGGCATTTACTTTTAATAGAATATTCCCAATAGTCATTGCATCAATTATTTTAACAGAATTAAATCTCTTATTATATGAGCGCATTGTATCGCCTTTGATACACTGAGTTACAATGCCACAGGACAGTTCTGCTTGCTGTTTAACTTTAGAGTATGACTCAGCATTATATGGTAGGATTACAAAAACGAGGCTTACTTTGCTTTGTTTCAATTTCTTCAGATCGTCTAATATGTTAATGGGACCACGACCTTTCCCGGCTTCCTTAATACTATGACACGACGGAGACAGGTTCATTCCCAATTTATAGCTTTCTTTAACAATCTAAAAGAAGTATTGAATGTCATATCGTGTTGTCTTTTATTATATTTATGTACTCACCTTTTCGACAAAATGTTCTCTCAAAAACATTTCATTAATGTCGTTATTTTGTGAAATATTTAGGATTGCCCATTGATGAGCGTTTGTATCGCATTTATAAAACTTTAAACCTCTATTCATCCATGCGCCCGGACTGTCAATAGATATAATTTTCCCTTGACAATATTCAATAGTCGGCGATGACAGTAGGCGGGCGCTTACAGTAATAAACGACTTATCGACCGATATGCCGAATCGTTCCACCGTTGGATGCATGTAAAAATTAAAGCTTTCCAAAAGATCCATTATTTTGGATTTTCGGACGTCAGTGCTCGTTGCTGCGTGTTTAATCATGTTTCGAACTTGGTTTTCAGTGTCCTTTCGCATTATGGCTTGACCAGATGGTACTTCAAGCAGTTCTAATGGAATATAAATATTTTTAACAGTACTACCCACATGCAGACATGGAAAGTCTGGTCTTAATAATTTATAGCCTTTAGATTCGAAGTATTGTTGGACGGTAAGTTGTTTACCATCATCTGTTTTAAATGTTTGCCTTGAGGAAGCATCCATTACTTTAACGAATTTAAATTCTTTTTCAATGCCCTTAAAGCATGCAGGTGGTTTGTATTTTACGCGCAGGCCCTTCAGGAAATCTGTCAATTCCTTTGGTGATTGGAAGCGTAAATTTTGATAAAAATTTAATAAATTAACATTGGTAGGAAATGACTTGTGAGATACGTCAACATTAAGCAAAGGTTGGTCGCATAACATGGCTGCTTGATAAAGCCCATACCATAACTCAAATCCATCTCCCAAGTCTATTTGGTTTCTTGGTTGTTTAAAAAACGACCGGCCAGCACGTACACCAATTTCATGACATGGAGTACTAAGGACGACTTCTATGCATTGCAAAGCACGCATTGGTTTATCAAAGATCCTTTCAATGTGATAGCTTGACCTTAAAACGAATGCAAATATTTAAAACAAATTTTTTATTAATAGGAAACGAGTAATATTTCTTACGATTTAAGTGATTTTAAATCAATTTCGACGTCATCAGTAGCCTTTAATGTGACTTTAAATGGTAATTTTCTGTCTCTTTCAAGAACATCTACCTGTAAATAGAATATAAATATACTTCTTTTTTAGCATTCAAATAACTTTAAACAAAGACCAATATTGGCTTTGGAATGATATTAATACAATTATTGAAACAGGAGGTTTAAACTTACCGTTATTTCAGATCCTAGTTTATCACTTGGCAATAAAACTGGACTGTAAGCGTTAGCTTGTCCATCATATGCCAAGCTGTATTCCGGAAAGATTTTTTTAACATACTCATTGAATGCTACACGTAAAAATTTCTTCGGCCTATCTGGATCAATTTTAACATCGTAGTGATAAGCAACGTCAGGCATGTTTTTGAGGTCTAGCATAAGGTAATTTGTTTCAAGCTCGAACTTTTGGCCAAGTGTTCCCCTTGGGATACTCTTTTGAGGCGGAGGTACTCGTACAACAGCATTGCTTTGTCTGCTGGCTCCACCCCCACTATATCTGTCTCCGTATCCACCTGCACCACCGCGATCACCTTGATTAAAGCCCCCTCTTCCACCTCTACCACCGTATCCTCCTCTACCTCCATCTCCTCCGCCTCCACCTCTGCCTCCGTATCCTCCTCTACCTCTATCTCCTCCGCCTCCACCTCTGCCTCCGTATCCTCCTCTATCTCCAGTCTGTTGACTTCCTCTATCTCCACCGCTCCAGGCACTTTGTTGCTGTTGATAAGCTCCGCCTCCGCCTCCACCCCTACCCCCGCCTCTGCCTCCGTGTCCTCCCCTACCTCCATCTCCTTGCTGTTGGAAGCCAGTTTGTTGACTTCCTCTATCTTCACCGCCCCAGGCACTTTGTTGCTGTTGATAAGCTCCGCCTCCGCCTCCACCCCTACCCCCGCCTCTGCCTCCGTGTCCTCCCCTACCTCCATCTCCTTGCTGTTGGAAGCCAGTTTGTTGACTTCCTCTATCTTCACCGCCCCAGGCACTTTGTTGCTGTTGAGAAGCTCCGCCTCCGCCTCCACCTCTACCTCCACCTCTGCCTCCGTATCCTCCCCTACCTCCATCTCCTTGCTGTTGGAAGCCAGTTTGTTGACTTCCTCTATCTCCACCGCCCCAGGCACTTTGTTGCTGTTGAGAAGCTCCGCCTCCGCCTCCACCTCTACCTCCACCTCTGCCTCCGTATCCTCCCCTACCTCCATCTCCTTGCTGTTGGAAGCCAGTTTGTTGACTTCCTCTATCTCCACCGCCCCAGGCACCTCCACTTCCACCTCCACCTCTACCTCCGCCTCTGCCTGCGTGTCCTCCTCTACCTCCATCTCCTTGCTGTTGGGAGCCAGTCTGTTGACTTCCTCTATCTCCACCGCCCCATGCACCTTGTTGCTGTTGGGGCGCTGGTCCTCCGCCACTACGATCACCTCTACCTGGTTGTTGACCGCCTCCTTGCTGTTGTGGCTGCTTATTAGATTCTAAAAGTATTTAAGCGTTTTAATTGCCAATAACAAGAAAATATTTTAAATAAAATTATTAATTTTCGTGTACGTTTTTAAATATTATATAATATTTGTCCCTAATTCTATCGGGAAAAAATCTTAATATTTTCTTACAATCCTTAAGCTCATCAAACTAATTAATAGCCACACTCTTTTTACCAAACTTTTTAAGCAGGGTTTTCGTAAGAATATTAATTTCCTCGTCATCTACAAAAAAATCATACTTATGTGAAAAAAAATCGTGGTGTAAGAAACATTAAAATTTTCTACGAAAGTCGTTAAAGATCGGTAAGATTTTAATGTGAAAAACTTTTTAGACCAGGCGATAAGCCGTCATACTACTTCTTCAATTGCGCCAAACTCAATCGCCAAAATTAGAAGATCCATTCAATTACTCGGATACGCCGATGACATTGGCATAATTGGAAGATCAAAGCGTGATGTCAGTTGCCAGTTTTTGAGTATTGAGACGAAAGCGAAGATGGGCAAGACCAAGTATATGTTGCCATAAGGAAAGGACATTGAACGACGATGCGACGTCTTGAACAAAACGTCATCACGGACAGCTATAACTTTGTGGTAGTTAAGGATTTTGTCTAGCTAGGCACCGCTAAAAATTTAGCCAACTGCCACAGCGCTGAAATCAAACGGAAAATAACCTTTGCAAATCACTGCTTTTTTTTTACCTCGAATGCAATTGAGCAACAAAGGTTACCCTGCATAAGATATTCATCATTCCGGTTCTCATATATAGCGATGAGGATTGTATCTTGTAAAGGCAAGATGAGAGCGTCTTAGGATGCTCGGGTAGCTTTTGTCCCGTCTGCACAGATGGAGAGAGAAGAAGATACAATGACAAGATGTACATGTACGGGCTGTATAGCGACACTGACCTGGTTAAAAGAATAAGAGTCCAACGATTTAGATGGCTTTGTTATAAAGACTCTTTGTTTTTTGAAAATGAAAAGTAAATACAAAGAATCTCTCTGCTCCGGCTTCAGTGGAACGATTTTGGTACGAATTACAAATGCAAAATGCAGTTGCTCATTGAAACGATTTCATCATTGAAAGGGTAAAAAAGAACCAAAACAAAATTTCTGCGTTATAAAGAATCTTTTGATAAATCAATAAAAATTTAACCTTCTTAATGGCTTTTAAGTTTAGAAAATTTCATCAAGTCAAGTCTTCATGTGATATAATATTTGATAACCATATTTTTGTATTAAACTGAAAGCTATACTTCAATTTTCTTTAATTTATTTATATCTATGCATAAATGTAGAAAGATTTTTCTATGACAAGATTCCTTTTCAAATTGGAAAAGAAGTGAATATTTTCTCACAACCATACAAAATTTGAATAGGTATGTACATATGTATGTATGTAGTTTGCGAATTTTTGTTTGAAAATAATGTTTAAAAAAAACTAAAGATAAAAGTTAGTGAAGTACAAAATTAAGCATTATCAGAGCACGTAAGGGACTTGAAGGGGTAAGGCAAGTTTATATTGGGGAGGTTCGGACAATATAAGAGACTTAAAAGTTAGGCAAGTTTTTAGTATCTGATTGGCCAGATGCCAAAAAATTACCTTCCAATTAAGGCAACTTTAATGGAAAGTTGACTGGAAAGTTAGTCAAGAAAAATCTCCCTAACTATCAAGTCAAGTTCACTTCTATCAAAATGACAGTTGATACTGCCTTTTTCATTCAACTGAAAGCTGATCTTTATTACTCTATGATTTATTTATTGCTTTCTTTTAAATGTTTTGTGTAAAAGGGTTATTTGTTTATTGGAAAAAAAATAGAGACTTTTTCTTTGCAATTCCAAACACAAGTTGTGATGGATCAAACTTTATTGGAAAGTTGACGTTGAAGTTTTAAGAAGTGTTTTCCAATCGAAATAACAGCTGATCACGTTTTTTTTGTTATTTAACTAAAAGCTGAACTATATTAATCGGTGATCATCCACAAAAGACGCAAAAGACCTAATCCAATCAATCCTTTAGATAATATAAACAGCTTTAATAACCACCCCAAATTCATTATTATATCCCCCTCGGACTCCAATAAACCCTTCAAAAACTTAAGTATCTCAAAATCAAATGGGGTGGCGCAACAGTCCGTTGTGAACCAGGGCCTAGTGACTTACAACTCTCAACCATTCCTGTGTGCGAGTACTGTTGTCAGGAATGGAAGGGACCTACAATTTAAGGCCGAATCCGAACGGCTAGTTTGAGAAAGCACTTTTTCATGACAAGAATTACTCTTGAAGGATTTGTCAATTCCTCGCAAGAGGCAGTACCCGCGAAATTATTTTTTTAAATTAAGCTGGCACAGGCAGGGATTGAACCCAAGACCCCTTGCATGACAGTCCAACGCACTAACCATCATGCCACGGGTACTACAACTTAAGTATCTTCCTCCTCAAAAAAGCAATCGACAGTATAAGTACTCAGTATGAAAGTATTACCCAATTACGAGATGGTAATCTTCTCATCCTTGTTAAATCTGAAAAAATTGCAAATATTTTCCTATCAAAGAAAAAACTCTCAAACCTCTGCGATATTTCCGTGAATTTACACGAACAGCTCAACACGTCCAAGGGTACTGCCTTTGTACCGTGTCTAAATAACGTCCCAGAAAAAGAAATCGTCGATGAAATGAGTTCGCAAGGTGTTATAGCAGTATACAAATTTACCAAAACAGTGGACGATGTAAAATGTCCCACTGGCCGAGTTCTATTTACATTCAATCTCTTCCGTCCCCCACCAACAGTCGATGTAGGCTGGTTCAACATTCAAGTTGAAGCATATTTCCCGAATCCCATGCGGTGCCGAACTTGTCAAAAACTCGGACACACCTTCAACCACTGTAGAGGCAACCCATCATGTGTAACATGCAACCTCCCTCTCCATCCAAATTCCGAATGCACGCGTACTTCAAGTGCTAATTGCAATGAAAGTCATCCATCATCTGATAGAAATTGCCCAAAGTTCGCCCAAGAAAAAGAGGTTCTTAAAATAAAAACAATTCGAAAATGCTCCATGGCGGAAGCCAGACAAATCTTCAGAGAACAATATCCTCATGAAATCTCCAACCAAACCTTTTCTCAAGTTGTTAAAACCATCCCCCAGACTGATCCATCCAATCAGCTAAACCTAAATTCAACAAGCAATACCACCGACACTTCTAATAAATCCACCTCACCTCGTTTAAACACACTCAATAACACCGATAAGAACGCAACACCAACCAAACCTCCTTCCTCTCAAATAAAAATGTCTTCCTCAAATCAACAACCCTCTTTAACATCAACCCTAGTCCACCAAAATAACTCTAAAGCCGACACTCAAAACTTCTTACCATTAATTACTCCTGAAGTCCAAAGTAAAACTAATTTTGACAATCAATCCCATTCAAATCATCAATCGACTTCAACTTCTTTCTTAACTCAACTAGAACAAAACAAAACAATATCAATCTCAACAGGTGTACGAAATACTATAAGCGAACTTATGAATGAAAGCCCAAGTCAGAGAGAAAAAACTAAATGAGAGAGCCAAATTTCCTCGTCTCCGTCCCTTTGGAACCTCTTACTCTCATTTTTTATAGCGTGTTGAATTCGTATCGGTGTATACATGTTTTCACCTCGAAGAGCAGAGAGAATCGAGACATTTGATATTTCTTTCTCTCTCTGGTTTTCACAAATTAATTCTAGCAAACAATTTTCGTTTGTCAATGAATTACGGTAAACGTTAAAACGGAAGATTGTGGTGAATTTGTTTTTCTTTTCTTTTTCTTTGAGTTACAGATAGATGGCATTAACAACCAAAACCAGAAAAGATGTGTTCAGAAAGAGTGTATAACAAGGTTAAGGTTTTTTAGACTAGACTTTATTTGTTATGAACAAGTACATGTTTTTTATAAATGTATGTTATGTTTATTTCAATAGTAATACCTTAACATAACATAACTGCTGTTTTATCTGCAATATACTGCATTGAATTATTTAACATCGAATTAATTATAATAGGTGGAAATAATAAAGGTCTACAGTTTACCGGGAATATTAATATAAAATATCCATATCTTCTGTAATTGCGGTATCAATCGATATTTTGTGAAACTTAGTGTTAACGTAACATTTATTTGTCATGAATTAGTCTTTCAGCTGTTTTATACACCAACAAAATTAATTATGAAATTTGGCTGCGATAATAATTACTTGAACACAGCATTTTCTATGTTTATAGTTATTCAGGTTTAGCCCTTAACTTAGATTTGCATTTATTTATGAATAGCCTAAAAAGTTTAGCAAACATCTATGAATAACCCACAATGCACTTTCAGAAAAACTGTAGTTAGAACTTTCCCTCACAGATTTTTCCTTGTCGCTATAACAGAAAGATAAGATATAAATAAGTAGTAGAACTGGAAAACTTATAAAAATGATGCATAAGACTTAAATTTTGGTTGAAGAACAAATTTGTATATTCTTTTCACAAAACCACTGACCTAGCGAGAATACAAATACTTTTACTTTTGTACAAAAGTACTTTTCGGCTTACATAATGTAGTTAAGCCTTTAAAAACAGCACACTAGCTTAGTGGAAAGCATAGCTTATCGCCAATTCACAAATCTTATGCGATGAAAATTGGCAACAGATGTTTACGGTTTTTATTTAGTCTCTACTTAAATCACTTATTTTCAGCATTTTGGAAATGTCGGTAACATAAAGAAAATAAACAACGAGTACACACAAATACAATAGGAATGTAAAAAAGAGATGAGTATATAAAAATATTTTCAATGTTTCTGCGTTGTTTTATTTTAATGATCCATGTTTACATTCTTTAACTCTCGTTGTCAATGTTCCAGCAACTTTCGCAGCCAAAATTAAGTCGATGAACTCTGAAAATTGAACTAAATCTGAGTTTCTTTTGCATTTTTCAACGGTCTGAGCGAAAATTAACCGCATAAACGCAGCTAATAATAAAACAAATAATAGTTGTAGTGCTTTCAGAGTTTTATGTTTCTAGGTCCTAATTCTCATTGCACCGTTGCACCACCTAATTTATTTTACTTACTTAATAATTAAAACTGGCGTAATTTACAATTGTTGCTAAATCTTCATTGTTCTGGCACCTAACAAGAGTAATTAATTTCACTTCATATTCGAATGATATTACTCCCAAAGTAACACAATGAGAATACCAAAAAATTGTTCATCCACAATTTTGAATTTTCTTTGAACACCTCTGAACAACATGGCATCCGCCATTTTTCGAAGGTGGACGCCATTTTTTTTTAATGTGGGGAGTATACACATCTTCTTGCATAAGTATTCGTTCCCCACATTTTTTTTATATGGAGTTAATACTTATGCAAGTTTATGTGCAAATCGCAGCTTGTAGGCAAAAAGAGAGCAACCGACGAAGTTGGTTCTCTCGTTTAGTTTTTTTCTCTCTGCCCAAGTAATGATAACGAACAAAAACACTCTATATAAAGATATAAATCCCCGGTAGACATCTTGGTTTGCCTACAAGCTAAACCGGAAATCAGCCTCATAAACTTTTTCATAGTATGCGTGTAATTTCTCCTCTAATTTATATTAAATTTCCCCAAAAACCTCAGTAAGTGTGTCTATGTATGCGTGAAAACACGTCAATTTTTCTCGTTGAATTCGTCCACATTACAAATACAACAATGTAAACAAATGGGTTTTGGAGGGTGATACGTACGAAGGATTTATATCTTTACTAGAGTGTTTTTGATAACGAAGTGCAACAGTCAAATTCGAAAGCGAGTACAAGTACAGGGATAGTAAGAGTAAGACAAAAGAACGCCGCTGTACAGAACATGACTGGAGCTTTAGATAGGTACAGTCAATGAGCACCAGCCGTCTACTCGATTCAAGACAACACAAAATATAAAATCTTAAGTTATAATATTTCTGGAATTAATAACAAATTATATGCTACTGAATTCTTTAATTATTTAAAAAAATTTGATATTTTCTAAACGCACTTATTAAATGTTGATCAAGTAAAATTTAACAATATTTTTATAAATTACGAACTAAAATGGATACCTGCAGAGAAACTAAACATATTCTGAAGAACAAGTGGAGGTGAACTTTTTGCATACCGTAAAAGTATAGATTTGAATGTAGAATTTGTTAACGTATGTAACTCGCATGTACTAAAATTAAGTGTAAGTACAAATAATTTATACCTGGTTCCTATCTACCTCAACTGCAACAAATGGCAACAAGAATTCGACAAGCTTTGTGACCTACTTAACGATTTAAATTCAAAAGAACTGGTTCTCATAGGTGACTTCAATGGTAGAATAGGACTCTCGCAGAACGATTTCTCGTCAGGCACAAATTGTGAACTTTTGAAATCAAATCGACAATCCAAAGACGAGATATGTGACAGGAAAGGTAGTAAAATACTTGAACATACAGATGCTTTTGATTGTCAAGTTTTAAATGGAAGTTGCGAAGTTGATTCAAAAGGTGAGCTCACTTTTATAAGAGGCACTGCATGCTCGGTGATTGATTATTGTTTTGCCAATGCTACCTGGTGTGGTTTGATTACAGACTTTCGAATAGGAAGTCAGATATTTTCCGATCACATGCCGTTGGAAGTTGAATTTGAACTGATTCAGAATCATAATGAGCGAAATACAACTGAGCTCACCCTCTTGCCTAAGCTTTTTTGGAATAAAAACAATTTAATTGATTACCAAACTTCGCTTAACATAGAACTAAATCATCAAATCACTTTTAAAGAAACCCTGAGTATTGATCAATTAACGGATATAATCAAGACTGCATCACCCAGCCTAAAATTCTCAAGAAACAATGAGTACTGTAAGCAAAAATGGTTTGATCAGGATTGTATAAAAGCGAGAAACAAGTCATTTGCTTTTCTTAAATTACTCCGAAAACACGAAACACTTGTTTTCAAGCTATTGTATGCTGAAGCGAATAGAAAATTCAAGTCTATCTGCAAAACAAAAAAAAATCGAATTTGAATTCAGGAATATTGCTTCAATTAACAATGCCAGATCGTCAGCTGAATTTTGGAAAGCAGTCAAAATAATGAATGGTAGTAAAAACAGAATAACGGTACAGCTCAAATCATGTGAATTGCATGCGTATTTTAGAGATCTCATGAATATCACGCAGATATCCCCTAAGATTCAATATGCTGAACCCCGTTTTATTGATGACTACCTTGATGCACCGTTTGATATTGAGGAAACAATTCAAGTAATTAGAAATTCTAAAGACAATAAGGCTCCAGGAAAAGATGGAATTCCTTTTGAATTTTATAAGAACTGCACCACTGAATATGCAAAAGCCCTAACCGACACTTTTAACAGATGTTTTCATAACGAGGATATACCACAAAGCTTCAAAAAAGCCATTATATTTCCTCTTTTAAAAAAAATGGGGATTTTACAAATCCTGCCAACTACAGAGGCATATCCTTTCTGAATACCTCAGCCAAACTGTTTACAGCCATTATTTATAATAGACTATCAAAATGGATTCAAAACAAAAATATTTTACATGAATTCCAAGCTGGTTTTAGAGAAAAGTATTCAACTTTCGACCAAATATTTACATTGCTAAGTATTGCCCAAATTTACAAACGAAAACAAAAAAAACTCTACGCCTTGTTCGTTGACTTCAAATCAGCTTTTGACTCAATACCACGTGAAGCCATATATTACAAACTCCATAGAATTGATATAAGCTATAAGATGATTAACATAATAAAAGCCCTGTATGAAAAAAATGTAGCAACAGTTTGGGATGGGAATTTTCAATCGGAAGAGTTTCCTACGACAATGGGAGTGAAACAAGGATGCATACTGAGTACTTTGCTTTTTATATTATACATCAACGACATAACTGATGAAATGGTGAGAGGAGTCGAGATAAACCAAGTCGCAATACCTGGTCTTATGTATGCTGACGACATTGTCCTCCTAGGAGATACGGTAAACAACCTGCAACTTAAAATAAATAAGCTTGAAAGCTACTGCAAATCTTGGAATCTAACAGTTAACCTCGAAAAAACAAAGGTTTTGATTTTCAGGAATGGAGGAGGTCGCTTTTCGAGGAATGAAAACTGGAAATATCAAAGACAAACTATTGAAGTTGTACGAGAGTATAAGTACCTTCGAGTTTTGTTTACAGCAAACTTGAATATGGAAAAACATCACAAAACAAAACTTGCGGAAGCAAAAAGAGCAATCAATTCTATCTGGAATACCTGTATTCAAAGCAAATATGTAGCGCATAGCTCAATAATAAAACTAATAAAATCAACTGCTCAGAACATACTTCTTCTATACGCAGCTCAAGCTTGGGGATATACTTCGTCAAACACCGTTGAAAAGTTTCAAAGATATTGCATAAAACGAGTATTTAAATTACCTAGCAGCACCCCAAACTACATGTTATATCTCGAGACTGGTTGTTCTCCACTTATAATTACAACACTCAAGCTTCACTTCGAATATATGATGAAAGTAATGGAAATGAAAGATGAACGCTTTCCAAAAGTTCTGCTGAAACACATGATAAATCAAAACAATGATCTTGTAAATGAATGGAAGGAAATGGCTACTTGTTATGGTTGCAATTTTACACTCAATCCAAGTGACGACGAGGCCACAATAAGAATCAAATTTGATACCATCATCAAGAGTGCGGCAACTTGCCTATACAACAATTACTTAAATGAAGCACGTTCTTCACAACATAGAATGTACTACAGCACCATTAATTCTGTGGCCTCAAGCCATAACCGCTAAAGTCGACTTTAGACGAAATTGAGATTTTGATGCCATTATATTCAGCGTACTTAAATCTATTTTGTAAATTTTTTTCAGCTTTCTATCTTTAAAAATGTGGCCACAATTTCAAAAAAACATAATAGCTTAAGTCACTTTTTTAAGTTGAGATTAAGGAAAAACAACTAAACTCAGAAAAGACGAAATTTACTATCTAAAGTTGAGTTAAGATAATATTTTTGTAAGACTTACATCGAGGAATAAAGACTAAACTTGACTTTAGTTGTTTAAATGTTTACATTTGTTTGTGGCGGAAAAATAGCTAAACTTGAGTTTAGCTGTTTTTCCGTGTTAATATTTTTTTTGTTTTCATTTTTGTAAAAGGGAATAACGACTTAACTCCAGTTTAGTGGTTATTCCCCAAGAAAGAATAGGCAAAAAGAGTCTCCTATCTGCAGTTTAGCGCTTATTCCAAAATAAAATTCTGATGCACGAAGAACCTAAATTGACTTTAGTTTTTATTCCCCGTCAGTAATTCAGTTATTGAAAACCTTATCTCGAGATTGGTTGTTATTCCGTAAGACAAAATAAATAAAAGTTTTTCTTAAGTATAGTTTACTTCTTTTTCTATATCTTAATATAGAATAAGTGTTGTCTAAAGTAGACTTTAGTGCTGTGTTTTTCCTGTGTTCTTAAACGAGCTTAGTTGTCCTGTGTGTTGTTCCTAGTGTTTTTATAAATACTAATTTTTTGAAGAAAAAAAAAAACTTAATTTAAATTAATAATGTCTCGATCGCAAAGACTTTTGGCGCTGGCACGAATGCTTAGAGAAAAAGCAAGAGCTGAAGGTAATATTGATTTAATGTTTTTTTTAGTTTGAATGTCCTTTTGAAGATACCGGTTTTTGATATTTTTGATATTTTGAACGTATGTACTTGATTTTATGTGGAAGCAATTAATAAGCTTGCCTTAAATCGGAAATAAAATTACGAATCTCAATTCCGACCTCATCACAAAATAGTTACAAAAAACAATTAGCTACTTTGTTTGCATTGTCTAGACACGCCAAATTTCTGGATGCCTGATATCACAACGGCGCGCCACGTTGGCGCGGCGGCGCGTGCGCGCCGTCGTCGTTGCGTTGGTCGCTTTGACACCGAAACCTTTTGCTTCTAGGTCGTTCAGCTGAAGCAAGAACTTCTCGGAGTATAGGCGATGTCGTATGAATCAACCCTTATCGTGGTTGGCATTTATATTTTAAATGTTTTTCTCTTTTTTTCTTGAATGTTTGGTATTTGAATACAATTTTTTTTTACAGAAAAAGAAACTCATTTAAGAAAGGTTTTTGTGATGCAAAGAACTTCCACACCAGAACCCAAGAAAGATATTGGTAAAACGATGTCGGAAATGTCGAAGTTTTTTTCTCATTTGCTCAGAAAACATTGAAACAAGTTCTTTCACATTTCCTGTATCCCCGGAAACAAATTTCACAAAAAAGTCGATATACCAATGGCCGCAAAAAAAATTCAATTTATCAATATTCGAATTCGATCGACGAAATTATATCAGAAAAGAATGATTACTTTCCTGAGATACCAAATGAAACTAAATCATCGATGAACGGATTTGACTTCGACATAAATGTATTCAAACGTAAGAACGCTATTTTTTTTTTTTAAGAACACTTTTCAAGTTTTCCATTGTTTTAGGTCATTCAAGTGAGTTCAACGTTGAAAATAGAAACACAACATATGATAAGTTGCCAGAATGGGAAAATTCCGATGATTCTGCAAAAGACCCTGATTATATAATAAATAATAATGGTACTTCTTCTGATTCGCACCCTGAAAGTGAAAATAGCGATGTTTTGAATTTCCCGATTAGCAATGACGATCCGAAATCAAAAATAAAGAATAAAAAACGCTTTCGTCAGAAATTAAGGAACGCTGGAAACTCATATAAAACACTTTCTGGGAAAGTTATACATGCTAGAGCTCCAAAACCCTTTGAAATGTGTCGAAGCAACTGTCGAGATAAAATTTCATTCGAGCAGATAAATAAAAAATAAATTGGGTGGCGCAACAGTCCTTTGAGAACCAGGGCCTAGTGACTTACAACTCTCAACCATTCCTGTGTGCGAGTAATGTTGTCAGGAATGGAGGGGACCTACAGTTTATATGCCGAATCCGAACGGCTAATTTGAGAAAGCACTTTTTCAAGACAAGAGTTACTCTTGGAGAATTTGTCAATTCCTCGCAAGAGGCAGTACCCGTGAAAAGACTTTAGATGGCATAGGCAGGGATCGAACCCAAGACCTCTGGCATGACAGTCCAACGCACTAACCATCATGCCACGGGTACTACCATTCGAGCAGATACAACGATTATTTAAACATTATTGGACTTTGGGAACCTATGACCAGAGAGTACTTTATATTGAAATCTTCTGATTCTAGAAGATAAAAAATGTGATACTCTATTTAACGCAAGCCAAAGAAAGCGACGTCGTGAAAAATCTGTCAAGTACTTTTTAGAATATGATAGTATGAGAACACAAGTTTGCCGAACACATTTTACGATCTATTTTTCTGAAACGGAGAGTTTCATTAGAAACGTAATAGCAAAAAAAGTTTCAAGTCCAAGCGTACCGTTTAAGAATTGTCGGGGTAAAGGGATTCCTATGAACAAATTAACATTGGATCAAGAAGAGGAAGTGTGCAACCACATAAATAAGTTCCCATCGTATGAAAGCCATTACAGCCGTCTTCACACATCTAAATATATTCATGGTAGTTTAAATCTCTCCATAATGCATCGGATGTATAGTAATGAAGTTTATAATCCTGTAAGCCTTACCAAATATGCTGAGATATTTAAAACAATGAATTTAAAATTCAAAGCTCCCAAACTTGACACTTGTGCAACTTGCGACGGATTTCTGTCAAAGATAAAAATAGCTCAGAATGAAACAGAAAAACAAGTTCTGGTGGAGCAGAAGTTAATTCATGTGACAAAGGGATATTTTGGCTTTGAGCAAAAAAGGGTCGATAAAGAAAATGCTAGACAAAACAACGATATGGCAGCATTCGCGTTTGATTTACAACAGTGCCTACCAACGCCATTTTTAAGAAACTCAGTTAGTTTCTATAAAAGGCAGCTTTGGACCTTTAATCTTACAATCCACGACTTAAAAACGAATGGTTCCGGCTGTTTTATGTGGCACGAGGGAATTGCGAGAAGGGGTGGAAATGAGATTGCTTCATAAACATCTAAAATCTTAACCTTCTTCTGTCAATAAAATAACGTTCTAAAGTGACTCATGTTCAGGCCAAAATAAAAATTCCTATGCCTCTGCTATGTTCCTTCTGTTCATAAAAGAAAATCCTTCATTGGAATATATTATAGATCATACATTTTTGGAACCTGGCCACACACACCTCGAGTGTGATTCTGATCATGCGTTAATTGAACGAAAAAAGAAAATATCCAGTGTCGAAATTAGTGTGCCAAGGGACTGGTTCAGTTCATCGGAACTATAAATTCAAAAATTAAAGTTGTTGAAATGAAAGAAAGCGATTTCTTCAACTTTAGTGAAATTTCAAAAAATAATTTCAACTGGAAAAGGTGTAACTCAGATGGCCAAAAGTTTATATGGAACTTGGTAAGGTGGATTCGCTATACGAACAACTACAACCAAATTTTGTATAAAACGAACTTAAATCCTGAAGAACCGTTTAACCTTTTACCATTGGTCAAAAGAGGAGCATCGACACTAACACTGGGTAATCTAAAAAATATTGAAGACCCACCAGTATTATCTTCAGACAAAAAAAAAGATCTTATGGATTTATTGCAGTATATAAATCCAGAGTTTCATTCATTTTATAAAAACCTTAAAACGAGTTCCACTGAGCTCAACATGCATCCAGATCTGCGTAGTGACGATGAAAATTGAAGAACACTTGTTTAATCTTGGTTTTTAACTGAATTATGTCCAATTACGTCGATGAGTTTAAACGAATTCTGAATGGTGAACGAGGATGGAATATACTCTATACTTATGTGAAAGCTGCCCTGAAGTACAGACAACAAATCAGAGAAGAAGATTTTTAAGAAAAAAAAAAGAAATAATAAGAATAATAATAAAATGTATACTTTTTGTCAATACTTAAATTAATTTTTGAATTTGTTAATAACTAATCTTATTTACAAAAAAATTTATATTTTAATACAAAAATGTTAATCTAGTAGATGGCTCTTAGGCCAAACTAAAAGACTTTGTTTTAATATTACTATTATATTATCACCAAAAAAATAATTTTAATAAAAAGTCAATTAACTAACTAACTAACTAACAAAAGCATTATTGAACACGTAATAGTTGCCTACCTTCTCCACTGATATTACAAACGGGGAATTCCCCTTTTTAATTCTGATGAAATACCCTGCATAGGTAAGTGCAATGCATCTTAACTTTTACGTACAAACAAAGAATTGAAATTAAAATGCAAAAACACTCTATAGAGTGTTTTTGTTAAAATGCATGTTTACCTTTTCCCTTTTCGCCAGGCTGATTTTGATTGCCAGTATTTCCTTGCTGATTTCCAGGTCCTGACCCTTTGCCTTTATTTTGGTTTGGGTTTGGAGGCTTATTTTCATTTGGTTCGTCTCCCGAACCTTTTTTGTCTGTAAATCACATTTCAATATTTCATAAATATATAAGTTTTGTAAAATTACTACACATTATGTAGGTATGTGCGTATAATAATTACTTTTTTTGCCCATTTTGTTTTTTATTTGTTGTTAGATTGTTTAAAGATATTTTCACAAATTATTAAAAATTTTCTTCTTATCTTTTTTGTATTTTTATACTTTAATATGCTGCAACTTAATACTTATCTGCTCCAAATTGTTTCAGATTTGCTGTCTTGTCACTTTGAGATTTATAATAGAATTGAATAGAATATGAATTAAATAAAATAAGATTCGATTTGGGAAAAATGCATTTCAGAAAATGAATTAAAAATTTGCTAGGATGAACTTTCTTCAGTGCTGTCGAAGTAGTATCAGAAATACATTGATGAAATTGCTTTGGAGACACTTAAATAAAGTTTGGAAACTTTCTTTTACTTTAGTATCGAATATTATTTTGAACAATCACAACCGGAAAGGTAACATTATCTGTCAAAACAAAGGTAGAACAGCTGATAAAAAATGATTTAAGATAATAACATTAAAAGTAAATTTAACTTACATGTGAACGAAAAACGTCGATTCGTCGATCTACATGAACTATTTGTTCATATAGTAGTGTTATTTTATTTTAAATAATGCTAATATGCAATATAAATTTATCTATCGCAATATGCTACAATACAAAATTCAAACAATTAGCAAACGACGCACAGTGGTGCGAGAGCGGAAAAAAGTCTTTTTAAGAAGTTATATTTATCCTTTTAAATTTTATGTTTAAGTACTCTTGTATAACCCGAGCGTATGATTTAAAAGTATTTTTCAACATATATATTGTATGTTCTGATTTACAAGCCCTCAAAGTTGAAAAATAATTTTACTCAAATCGCGAACCGTATTTTCAACAAATTTTGAGATGTTTTTTTCCGAAGTTCCTTTAAATAAATTCTCTAGCTTCTTAAATAATTTAATTGGTCTATTTTCGATTATCTAAAATTAAAAAAAATGATTATTTATAAAAGATACCTTCTATAAGTAGTCTGAAGCTTAAGTACTAGGAAAAAATGTGTTTTTTTAAACTTTTTGATTTCAAAAAAAAGCTCCAAAAGACTCCAAGAAAGTAAGTATGCCAGCATATGCTCCATGTATTTATGTAAAAGCACAGAAAAAATCAGCTGCAGATACGTGCAGATGTGGAAGATATGATCAAAAAAGTTTCACTGAATCGGATTTCAAAAAACTGCGTTTTGACGGTGGTGTTTACCAAAAAGTTTGATTTCTTCGTTATTAATTGTCAGAATGAATTGGTTAAGCCCATTATTTTAAGAAAAAATGTCAAACTTTATTTTAAAAATAAAACAAAATTAATACATTGACACAGGTCTGAGAATTTCGATTTTTGCGAAACCATTTATTTCTGCCCGGAAAATTTTTTCAACTTTGAACTCAATTTTCTTGGAAAGAACACACGAAAAGCAATTTAGTTTTATGATATTTTAAATTATATGATAGAGCTTAAAAAAAATAAAGAAAAGGATTAGAGATAATCCTTTATTTTTTTAGTTTTTTGCTAAAAGTAGGGCAGGTAGAAATAAAAAGGTGTTATTTTTAAAGTTTTATTGCTTTGTTTTTGTTGTGTATTGCGTAATTTTGTATTACCTGTCTTATTAGAATAAAATCTCTTACTTAAATCTATATATATAAAGGATTAAATTAAAAAAAAGTCAGTATTGAGTTATTGACCATTTGTGCAAGGTGTTTAAGATAAATGTTTACTCTGATCAATCAATGAGTGAAAGTGAAGTGAAATATAATAACAAATATACATATAGTGAACTTATCACTAATGCACATGATGTTCAAAATCTTCTACCATATTTTGAAAGGGAATACCCCAACTTAATTTCTGAGCAAATAGAAACTGTGCTGTCAGAATTAAATAAACGTTTTGTGCCTCATTTTTTGAGTCGATGGAACGCAGTTCATAGAAAAAAAAGTAATTTTGAAAAAAAAATACACTCATTGGCTCGAAGGAGTTTTCGAAGTAGAACTAACCCAAAGTGCATTGGCCGAAACATCAACTAATATGGGAAGACCACGAAAGAGTTTTGACGAATGCTGTGATCGAGCTAAAAGGTATAAGAGGGACGAAATTAGAAATATATTTCCTCAAGAAGAGATAAACTATGCAGCAACATCAGAGAGCTTTTCCTGCTCACAATTTGATCCGGATAAGGCTCTTGCATTATTTATACAAGCAGAATTGTCGAAACGCCAATATGAAGTATTAAGACATGCCCTAAAAGATGAAGGACATGATGTTTTTCCACCTTATATTAAATTACTGGAAGCAAAAAAAAAGTGCTATCTTTTAGATATAAGCATTACGGAAAGCTCAGCAAGTGTGCCACTACAAAAATTGTTAGACCACACTGCAACAAGGTTATTAGAAGGAAAGACATCAGAGGAGATAACCAGAATTGAAGGACAGTCTTTAACATTGTACACTAAATGGGGATGTGATGGTGCCTCTGGACAACCACAATACAGTCAAACATTTGACAATGAAGAAACTTCGGACGCTAATATGTTTATGACATCTTTGGTACCAATGCAAATGGCTATGGAGGATAACAGGGATATTATTGTGTGGAACAACGATCGACCATCCTCGACAAGATACTGCAGAGCCATCCAATTTTCTTTTGTTAAAGAAACTGCAGAAATCATACGAAACGAGAAACAAAGAATAGATACGGAAATCAGTAATTTAACTCAGACGATAATTCAAATAGGCGAACGTCAGTTTACAATCAAACACGAACTCATGTTCACAATGCTGGACGGGAAGACAGCTCAATCTATAACAGAAACTCCTGCAGCTTCTTCCTGTTTCATATGTGGAACTACAACTTCTGGAATGAATAAATTGACAAATATAAGAATCAAAGCTGTAAACAGGGAAGCTTTGAAAATGGGAATGTCTCCTCTTCACGCTCGGATAAAATTTATGGAGTGTATTCTCCATGTTGCCTACAATTTGCCATTTAAAGCATGGAGAACCAACAATGAGACCCACCATATTAGAGATGCTCAGAAGAAGAAAATTCAGCAGGAGTTTCAGAAAATACTTCCAATCAGCGCAGACGCTAAAAATCTCATTTTAGCGTCATAAAATTACTTCTTCATAATTGTTTTTTATTTATTTTTTGTATGTATTTATCTATTTATTTATTTAATTTTATAATATACATAGTTAGTAATAATATTTTGTTCAAAATAAAAAGTTAAGATTTTACTAAAAAAAACTTTTATTTAAATATAACATCAAAAGCCTCAAATTTTAGAAAAATGTCAATAACTTTTTTTCTAATAATTTTTTCTTGACCAAATTTTGACCAAGTATGTATAAGACTAATTTTAACATGTGTTTAAAATTTCATTAAAATTCGTTTAGAAGTTCAGATTTTACAAACTTTTTTCCGCTCTCCCATACAAAAATCAAAAACCCTCAAATTTTAGAAAAATGCCAATAACTTTTTTTCTAATAACTTTTTCTTGACCAAATTTTGACCAAGTGTGTATAAGACTAATTTTAACATGTGTTTAAAATTTCATTAAAATTCGTTTAGAAGTTCAGATTTTACAGACTTTTTTCCGCTCTCCCATACAAAAATCAAAAACCCTCAAATTTTAGAAAAATGCCAATAACTTTTTTTCTAATAATTTTTTCTTTACCAAATTTTGACCAAGCATGTATAAGACTAATCTTAACATGTGTTTAAAATTTCATTAAAATTCGTTTAGAAGTTCAGATTTTACAGACTTTTTTCCGCTCACCCATACAAAAACAAAAACCCTCAAATTTTAGAAAAATGCCAATAACTTTTTTTCTAATAATTTTTTCTTGACCAAATTTTGACCAAGCATGTATAAGACTAATTTTAACATGTGTTTAAAATTTCATTAAAATTCGTTTAATAGTTCAGATTTTACAAACATTTTTCCGCTCTCCCATACAAAAATCAAAAACCCTCAAATTTTAGAAAAATGTCAATAACTTTGTTTATAATTTTTTTTTCAACCAAATTTTGACCAAATATGTATAAGACTAATCTTAACATGTATGCCAAATTTTATTTAAATCCGTTGAACCGTTCAGATTTTACAGACTTTTTTCCGCTCTCCCATACAAACCGAACCACTGTGCGACGTGGCATCAGAAAACCCCAAACACAGCTGCAATTGTTTTCCAAATTTGATAGCTAAGTTTATTTTTTAACAACAGATGATTTGTTCTACAGTCTATCTATGTGATAACAACAACACAAACCTATTCAGATAGCTTAAGATTGACAGCCAAGAACAACCTTTAAAAGCTAGGATCAATTCAACACGGGCTTATTTGTGAAATTCGTGACAGTGTTAAAAAAGTTTACAAAAGACAAGAACAAAGTTTAAACTGATTACCTGGACTAAAATCGGTAAGTTTGTTTGCAACACTCGATTTCTAAGGAACAAATCTATTAAATCTGATTTAAACTAGAAAATTCATCTAGCGGTTACTTTTTCTCTACTTAAAAATTCTAATTGATGTACACATTTATGAAATACAAATTTTAACTACGTCTCATTTGTAGGTGTGGTATCTGTAATCATTATTTACCACTGTACAAAATAAATTCCAATCTTATTTTTATCTCCTAATTTGTGGGTAAACTTTCCATACAGAATTATGCACAACTATTTTTGACTTCTGTGTAGAAAAATGTCATTAAAAAAATCGATTATATCACCAAATCTTCATTGATGAATGGAATCTGCAGTCTTGGTATTCATATTCGATGTCAATGGAATATCTTTGGTTTTGAAACTCCGTTGTACTAAAAGGAAGATAATCATAAATTTATATTTTTTAAGCTTTCGAATTCAGTTTAATTGAAGCAGAAAATATATGGAAGTGAATTCATAATGGTTTATACAATATTAGTTAATTTGATTTCATTTCTGAAAAAAGGATGATACGCAAAAAGTTAATATTTGTGAGATAGATAAAAAATGCCAAAATGCAGAGGTCAAGACAAACATATTTATTTTATGATTGCATTTTCGTCTGCATCGGTGTTGCCACAATGTAAGTGTAACAAAAGCCTTACATTTCTGCTTTATTTTTAAATATTGTTACTGTTACATTTTGTATGTTTTGTTACTTTTTTTTTCAAAAATTTGATTTAAATTGAAGCTTTATGCAATCAATTGCAATATTTTTAAGAAACATAAATATCATTTTTGGGACTATGGAAAAAAACAAATTATGGAGCGACTTTCCATTACCGCAGCACGAATTTCCTTCAGATTTTTTTTACAGTTAGGTAGGGGTCTCAATAGAACATGTTTTAAACATTGGGGCGAGGAAACAACTTTAAGTCATAAAAAAAAATATTTTCTTTTTCGGACTTAACCCTACTTTTTTGTATTGCATTTTTTTAACCCAAAAACAATTTTATTTTAATTGATAGCACGGCGTACTAACAGCTAGGTATGTTAGGGGGGGCATGCTGCCCCCTGCAACCCTCCTGCTTGGGATCACTATAGGATTTGGGGTGGGTGCGAGTTTGGGTATATGCAAAGTACTTTTTCATTTGAACACTAAAATAAAAGAAATCACCAAGAAAAAAAACAGGTATGGTAACACTGAACAAAAAACAGGGAAGAAATGTCAAAATCAACCATTTTTGTGTGTTTTGTATGTAAAAAAGTGAACTTTAAAAAATAATTAAAAATAGAAATAAATGTTTCCTCGCTCTAAAATTGCTATAGTTATTATTTATACTGTCAAAAGATATATTATTTTTTAGGAAGTAAAAAGAGCAACCACTGGTGTATTTTCACCCACTTTCCGGTTTGGACATATATGTATACATAGCTCCCTCCCTCTACTTCTCTGCATAATTCAGTTGCAGGTAAATCCACTTTATAAGTCAAGTTACATTTCAACTCAAAATATACATTTTCATAAGATACTTACCTCATGTAATTAGACATTTAATGATTGCAATTGTGGAAGAACCTTAATATTGCGGTTCCCATCTCCCTGTTGCTGAACAGCTGCAGCAACAGTGACAGTCTGTGACAATTGGCACAAAATACAAATCACATATGTTCTTTGACGTTTACTCAAAGAATCAACAACAAGAAAAAATGGATCATTTCGTCTGCAGTTTTCTACTAAGACTTAATTTATAAACATAGAAAAACAATAATGATAGTTAATAATATTTTTATAATTTATTTAGCACTAACACTTCCTTCAATTGTATTATGTGTAAGAAAGTATTCGACCGCTCGAAAAATTAAGTTAAGGTGATTTTTTGAATAAAAAGCATTCACGACAAATTGTTCTTTATTTGATATTTATTTATATTTATTGCAGAGAGGAAGTTCGCGGAATGTTTCAACATGCCTACGAAGGATATCTCCGTCATGCAAGTGATTATGACGAGCTACGACCATTAACCTGTGATGGTATCAACACCTGGGGGAGTTACTCATTGACTCTAATTGACGCCTTAGATACACTGGCGGTTATGGGAAACTTTACAGAGTTTCGACGCGTTGCTCGTTTAATTATCGAACGAATGAATTTTGATACTGATATCAACGTATCTGTCTTTGAGACAAATATTCGTATAGTTGGGGGCCTGCTTAGCGCTCATTTAATGTCACACAAGGCTGGCCTAGAACTGGAACCTGGCTGGCCATGCAATGGTCCACTTTTAAGACTAGCCGAAGATGTGGCTAAAAGACTTTTACCAGCTTTCGATAGTAAAACTGGAATGCCCTACGGTACAGTCAATCTTAGACACGGAGTGCCGCCTGGTGAGACATCTGTTACATGCACGGCAGGTGTTGGTACTTTCATTATAGAATTTGGAGCCCTCAGTCGCTTGACAGGTGACCCTATCTACGAAGAAGTAGCTCTGAATGCTATATACTCGTTGTGGGAGCATCGTTCTAGTATTGGATTGCTGGGAAATCATATTGATGTTCAGACAGGGAGATGGACGGCTCAAGATGCCGGCATAGGGGCAGGAGTTGATTCGTTTTTTGAATACCTGGTCAAAGGTTCGATAATGCTAAACCGGCCTGATTTATTGGAGCTGTTCCATAAAGGCCGTAAAAAAATTGACAAATATATGAAACGTGATGATTGGTATGTGTGGGTGGGCATGAACAAAGGACAGGTAACATTACCTGTTTTCCAATCATTGGAAGCATATTGGCCAGGTGTATTGAGCCTTATTGGCGATATAAGTCCTGCTATGAAAACACTACACACTTATCATAGTGTGTGGAGGCAGTATGGATTTTTGCCAGAATTTTATAACATTCCTGCAGCCGAGGCTGGTTCAAATAGAGAGAGTTATCCCTTGAGACCGGAATTAGCTGAATCGGCAATGTATTTGTATAGAGCCACAAAAGATCCCTATCTATTAGAAGTTGGTGAAGATATGGTTACCAGTATTGAATACAGTGCAAAGACGTCTTGTGGATACGCAACAGTAAGTAACTCAAAATTGTTTTATTTAAGTATTTAGTATTTATTTATTTATTCATCAATCAGACAAAAATATCTTACAGACTACTTGAAAATAACTTACATAAATAAAAATAAATATATATGGGTATGTATGTACATAGTATTTTGCTTATTTCAAAAATTAATTATAAATTGACGTTGTAGATTACATTTAAGGGTAGAACGATTACTGTGAAAGTCAAAATCAAAAACACAAGAAATAAGATTAACTTCACGGACACAGCGAGTTACTGGCTCATTTTTGGCATAATTTGTCCTAAGATCGCTTTCAAAAAATAAAAATCTAGTCCTCAGAGGACGACTTGGAGCATACAAATCAATTAAAGACAGAAGCAAAGAACAATTAATACGAGAAGACAAAATATCACTTACAAACAATACAGAGTACATTTTTCTACGGTTTTCGAGTGACTGAATATCAATTAGCTTACTTCTAGTTGAATAAGAGGGCATTTCAATATTCCAACCAAGTTTCCAAATAACGAACCTAGTGAACTTTTTCTGAACATTTTCAATTCTAGTACAATGAATGTTGTAATGAGGGTTCCATAAATACATCCATACTCTGAAATAGATCTGACATAAGCATTATACAGGCATTTTAGAGTATAGGGATCAGTAAAATCAGATGAATTACGTTTTATGAAACCAAGCATGGTGTTAGATTTTGCAATATAGTTTAATTTACAATGAAATATTATTGCCAAATCTTTTTTTTTTCAAAAACTCTTTCTAGAATATTATTGTTTATTTTGTAGTCGAATTTGATTGGATTGGCAATACGCGAAAAAGTAAAACACTGACATTTGGAGACATTCAAAAACAAGTCATTAATGGTGCACCAATTAGTTAAACAATCAAGATCGTCTTGGAGTAGATGGCAGTCGCGAGAGGATTTAATGCTTTTAAAGAATTTAAGATCGTCCGCAAAAAGAAGGCGGTGTGAGTTTTTAAAAACGTTAGGCATGTCATTAATAAAAATCAAGAACAATAACGGTCCAAGATGACTACCTTGCGGTACGCCAGAGGTTACCAAAAAAGGAGAAGATTGAATGTTATCTATGGAAACAATTTGATAACGTTTCGTTAAGTAGGAAGACAGCCATGATAGCATAGCAG
The DNA here is from genome assembly GCF_945859685.1 of Eupeodes corollae. Taxonomy (NCBI): domain Eukaryota; kingdom Metazoa; phylum Arthropoda; class Insecta; order Diptera; family Syrphidae; genus Eupeodes; species Eupeodes corollae. Next base: position 23,143,939 of record NC_079148.1, on the reverse strand, counting down.
AGTGAAAACCTGCGCTTTTTAGTTTAGATATTAGTATCAAATGATTTACTCTATCGAACGCTTTGGAAAAATCTTTGTAGATGACATTAACTTGAAAACCTTCTTCTAGTTTATTGAAGACGTAATTTGAAAATAGAGCAAGATTGGTGAAGGTGCATCTTCCCTCCACAAACCCATGTTGGTACGGCGATATTATTTCTTTGAACCAAAACGATAATTTATTGTATACAATCTTTTCAAAAAGTTTAGGTATCGCTGAGAGTTTGCAGATCGGGCGATAGTTTGATATTTCCTGTTTAGAACCTGATTTGTGTATTGGATTAATGAAGGATTTCTTCCACTCAGAGAGAAATTCTCCTTTAGAAAGAGAATTATTAAAAATAATAGTTAAAGGTTCAGAAAGAGCAGATGCACATTTTTTTAAAATAACTATAGGAATTTCATCTGGACCAGCACTTTTATCGCAGCTTAAGCTACGTAATGCATTTTCAACTTCATTTGCACTTATATTCAAAAATCCAATACTTAATGGAGTTTCGGAATTAATTGTTTGTAAGGGATATCCCTTTGGGGAAGTATAATTTGATTGAAAATAAGCAATTGATTGAAAATAGATGTAATGTCGGAGTATGTGTCACCCATATACTGCATTGTTTTTGGTAACCCATTGCATCTTTTTTTATTCTTTATGAAAGACCAGAAACGTTTACTATTATGCTTTAATTCTCTCTCTATTGAATATATATAATTGTTATAAAGAAACTTATTTAGAACATTGAATTCTCTATCCAATTGGGTATAGCTGAAAAGAAAAGAATTATCTAATGAATTTCGATATACTCGTAGCTTATAAGCTTTGTTCTTTTTATTGCTAATTACAATTAAATTACAATTTTGCTAAGATTACATAACCTTTTATTGAAGGATGGGGGTTTCGAATTACATTTAATAGGCAATTTCGGCAAGAATGTATTAATTGCACTTTTCAACGAGTCGGTAAGAGAGATAATAAGAAAGTTTGTATTATCAATTTTGTATCACATTTCTTAAAGACATATTACAAAAAAAAGGGCAGCACACAAAAAAAATTCAAAATTTACAATTTTGTAAATTCGAAAAGAATAATTAATTTTTTATAATAAATTTAAAGGCTTACATCGATACAAGACTTCTGTCTTCGTCTCAACATGCCTACTGTAAGGGTAAATCGGTGGAAACAGCGTTACACACTTTAGTACGCACCATCGAATATTCCCTCCATCATAAAGAGTTCACTATGGTTGCTTTCCTTGACATCGAAGGTGCCTTAAACAACGTGGACACATCTGCAATCACTTCTGCACTGACATCTCTAAATGTAGAGAGTTCGCTTCGGGAGTCAATTCATTTAATGCTTACTAGCAGAATAATTAACTCAAAACTGGTCAACTCTTCTAGCAGACGATTCGTTAGTAGAGGGACACCGCAAGGTGGTGTTCTATCCCCTCTCCTCTGGAACCTAGTGGTGAATGAAATCCTAACTAGTCTGTATGCGGAGGGTTTCAGAGTGATAGCCTATGCGGACGACGTTGCTATAGCAGTTTCAGGAAAGCATCTTAATATCCTAAAAGAACTCTTACAAAATGCCTTGGACAGACTAATACTCTGGGCTGATCGGTGTGGACTGGGTGTAAACCCACACAAAACCGATCTGGTCTTATTTTCGAGGAGATACAAAATTCCATTTATCAACCCTCCTTACATTTAAGGAATCCAATTAAAATTCTCAGACGAGGCCAAATACCTAGGTCTTGTCTTAGACAAAAAACTAAATTGGAAACGCAACGTACAGGAAAGAGTCAAAAAAGATACTGTAGCTCTCTTTTCTTAGCTATTGGTAATAAATGGGGTTTACAACCCAGAATCACGCATTGGCTATACACATCGGTAATCAGACCGATTTTAACGTACGGTGTAGCAGTATGGTGGACTGCCTTAGAGAAAGGTATAAACAGGGATAAGTTAAATAAAGTCCAACGTTCAGCCTGCCTATGTATAAACGGATCGCTTCGCACGACCCCGTCTGCGGCACTGGACACCTTGCTCTACCTTACACCTCTTGACATATTTAGTAAACAAATAGCTGCAAGCTCTGCTATTCGCCTAAATGCTTCGTCGCAGTGGACTAACAACAACATTGGCCACTCCGTAATTCTAAGGTACTTAGAATCAATTCCAAAGCACACAGACTACACCATCCCCCAACTACAATTCGACAGGAATTTCCAGATTTCTATACCTACCAGATCTTTTTGGGAGGATAGGACATTCTTGGAGGATGAGTCAATCTACTTTTGCACAGATGGCTCAATGAATAAAGAAGGGGTTGGAGGTGGTGTGTACTCTGAACGACTGAAATAAAGTCTCTCATTCCGCCTTCCCAATCATTGTAGCGTGTTCCAGGCGGAACTTTTGGCGATTAATGAAGTCTTGTCTTGGCTCAAAGAAAACGTGATATAAACATCTGATATCCGTATTTTCTCCGACAGCCAGGCCGCTATCAAATCTCTGGACTCAGTCTCTACAAACTCTATAACAGTCCATAACTGACGATCATCTCTAATGGAGATGGCGCAACAGTTTAATATTCACCTTTGCTGGGTGCCGGGCCATAGAGACATTCCAGGTAACTGTAAGGCAGATGAACTCGCCAGGAACGGTACAGTACAGCCCATCCTACCACGTTTGGCAAGTACTGGCATACCAATCGCTACTTGTAAACTGCTACTAATGCAAGACGCTGTTAGGAGGGCAGGCACCAGGTGGACCAACATCACCACGTGTCAAGCCACAAAAAACATCTGGCCAACACTGGATTTAAAACGTTCAAGGTGCTTGCTCTCTCTAAGCAGATCGCATATAAGCTCGATAATAGGTGTCATAACCGGACACTGTCTAATAGGAAAGCACGCCACGAGACTAGGCGTATTCTCAAATGACTTTTGCAGAAGCTGTATGGACGAGGAAGAGGAAGAAACGGTTCTTCATCTTCTCTGCGCATGCTCTGCTCTAGCTCGAAAACGCAAGAATTACCTAGGAGAATTCTTCTTTAACGATCTAAATCATATCGGTATAATCAGCCTCTCACGTTTCGTAAGGGACTCTAACTGGTTCCATTGAGCTTAGGAGGAAGCCTCAAGATTCATGTGGTATCACATTGGGCCATTAAACTGGCCTAAGTGTGTCCGTTTCCATCTTGGACAGCCACTATAACCTAACCTAACCTAACCTAAAGGCTTACAAAAACACCCTTTAATCCAACGGGATGTTAAAATTATTGTTTTTCACTTTTGTTTTGTATCATGCAAGATATAAAGGGTTTTTTAGGAATAAAACAGAATTACCCTTTCAACTTTTAATTTCAAGTTAAATTATCACTGATTTAATACGAACGATTTCAAAGAAACCAAACCTAAGTGTATACATACACACTTGGCCAAGCCTCCATAGTTAAATGTGCATTCCCTATGCTCGATTTTTAGAACCTAGCTGAATGATTGTTGACATTATGGACGTTAAATCATAATAATTATGTTTTACAAATAAAACCTTAACTATTCTAGTTTTTGTTTTTAAGAAAATATATTTCAATTGTATTTCAGATAAGAAACGTTCGAGATCATCGCAAAGACAATCGAATGGAGTCATTTTTTCTCTCCGAAACCACAAAATACCTGTACCTTTTGTTTGATGAAGACAATTTTCTTCATAACAACGGTGGTCACGGTCGGTTGTTTGAAACTCCAAACGGTGTTTGCATTATCGAATCAGGCGGATATATTTTCAACACAGAAGGTCATCCAATCGATCCATCAGCCTTACAATGCTGCCACGATCAACCCGGAAAAGATTTATTTGCCGAATTTGATCTTGCAAACTTCCATAGAGATGTCCTGAAGCATAACGAGCTTGAACAGCACAAAGTTCAGGAGGATAAAATGGCAAAATACAATTGCCCTGAAGTCAGTAGAACAATAGATAACAAACGCACAGAGGCAAATCTATCAATTGATATTGAAGTCCTTGACACTAATGAAAGTGGCACTGACTTGGCCAATGAAATGTTAGAAAATTTCAAAAAAATTCAAGACGAAGCCCTCAATCTGCAAAATCATATCGAACCGTTTTATATCAGAGATATAATTGAAGCTATTAACGAAGTAAATACAATCGATGAAATGCCAACAGCTCTATTAGCCTTTATGGAAAATCACATAATTGACCCTGAGAAAATAAGACATCTTTTTCAAATCAATTCGTCCGCTTTAACGGAGATAGATTTGTCAAAACCACGGTCTATCTGGAGTTTATATATGGAACAGCATAGATTACGTGCCAATATTGTCGTAGTCGAGACATTGAACCTCCAAAAGTTTGACAAATATCAGAACGAAACACACGCCACTGTTAACGAAATTCTGAGACTACTCAACGCATCAATATTGGATTTGGATAAATTGGTCAACAGTTCGAGAGTTCTTCGAATTATTTTACTTGCTCAACAATGGTATAGGACTAAAATGTCTAATCCCAGTGATATGCTTGAATTTACAAGACTTTTCGCAGTGGACAGTAAAGACGAAAACACATTTCAAGATCTAATAGAGTCAAAGAAGAAGCTTTCCTCATTGCCTGATCCCGATGTACCAACATCGAATTCTATTGATTTGGATTTATTTGAAAAACTGATTAAGCTTGTTCGGTTTAAGAAACGTATGATAGACACATTCCAGAAATTGCAGTCATTGATTGATAGCAATGAAAAAAAAGACTCCGCACATTCAACACCTTCACCGACGAATTTAAAGGAACATGATTCGGGAGAAGAATTCGATGACACTACCACATCTAAAAATGACGAACTTATTTCAATAGATTCAAAGAGATCGAGTAGTAAGGAAGAAACTTCGACAGAAACTTCGCCTAGTCAATTTTTTAAACAAAAGCCAGATGCAGTTGGTGAAGAGTCCACAAATAATTCCATTTTGACGGAATTTGTTCATTCCATTATTAAATCAACGCTTCCTGCGAAGCCGAAGTTCGATGAACAAATGTTTCTCAAAAAAATTCGTTCGCAGGGTGTTTATATGAATCGATCTCAAAAGTATGAACTTTTGACGTGCAAAGCTCCAAAGTTTGCCGAACGGTTTGCTTATCGCTATGAAGTTGTGTGATAATTTGTTTGAACTATCATCACAAACCGGTGGACAAGTCCTTTAGTTTGGTAATTAGAAACTATTTTTGATAAATCAATAAAAATTATTAATAAAAAAGAAAAAAAGTTTTGAAATAGAAAATTTGAAAAAAAAACTTGCTTTAGTTCTGCATTTTAAAAAAAGGAGGCAACGGCCTAGTCACTGATAAAGCATCAGTGAGCGTGATTAATAGACAGGGGGTCATCTCGAAACCTTTTGTTCTGTCTCTTCTGTAATTTTGACTTGTATTAATGTCTTGTGTTGTTATCACCTTACATAGTCTAGTCGCTCAAGGTGCTGCGTTCTCTACTCTGTACATTTATGTGCTAAGTAGTGTGTAATGTAGTGAAAAATTAAGGAACTGGTCTTGGGTTTCAAAAATGGAGGGGAACTACAGTTTTAAGCCGAATCCGAACGGTTACTTTAAGAAAGCTTGACAAGGAGGATTTGTCAATTCCTTGCAAGAGGTAGTACCCGTGAACAAATATTTAAATGACCCAGGTAGGGATTGAGTCCAAGACCTTCTTCATGACAGCCCTACTCTTTAACCATAACGCCACGGATCACTCCCTTTAGATACTTCCTCTCATAGTTACTAACAAAAAAATGTTTTTATCGGCGAACAAAATTTTGCAAGCACCATTCAACAACAACAGTGGCACTGTTTTTAGAGGTTCAGGTTCAGGCGACATAAGGGACTTGATTTCTAATAAGTTTCTAGTATCTGATTAATCAGCTGCCAAAAATTTCATCAAACTGTCAACTGATCATGTGATTTCATTCAACTGAAAATTGAACTTCATAACTCTGTAATTTATTTATTTACTGTAAAATTGTATTTAAAATTAGTGTAAAAGGGTTCCTTATCATATTGGAAAAGGAATATGAAGCTTTTCTTTACAATACAAAACATAAGCCATCATCGACTTTTAACAATGTAACCTTATTAATGTGGTAGGTGTAGATGTCGTTGATACGTCTTTTGGGCAAAGGTCTTAAGTTTCCTGTTGCTCGTGCATTGCTTTCAAATGTACCACACTCCAAAAAATAAGCAGTTTATAAAAACTAACATATATTTCAAATAAATTATTTGAAGGTGCTGGTGGCAATGTGTTTTAAGAAAACACAGCGTGATGTGTGTGGTTGATGATGCTGGTGCCGGTTTAATCTATTTTCCGCTATGTCTTATGTTATTAATTACACCCCGAATTTCTCTAAATTTTAACAATTGGAGAGGCCAACTTGACCTTATAGTGACTATCTATACGTGTTGTGCCCACAACGTTGTGACGAGAGTTTTTGGGCAAGAAAGGAGCTGAGTAAAGGGACCTGATGCTCATGACAGAAATTGAATTTCCTTCTTGGGCAGTACAGTTCCTTTCTCATTTCGTTCCGAATTTCTGATTATTTTCTGTTCGTCGATGCGAAAGGTACATTTGTTTTGCTCTTCATGCTTAGGCTATCCATTGAAGACCCAAAAACTGCTCAAATTGGAGTTAACGCAATTAACTGCTGGAACACAATGGTGTCGGAGCCGCAGTCGGAGTCGTAACTGGAATAGCTGTCAAAGTATTCAATGTACGCAAATGCAAATGTACGAACACAACGCGATGCAACTGGAATCGGAGCCGCAGCGGGAGTCGGAAGAGTTGACCAGCTTTTAACTTTGACGTACGACACATGTGACGTTTCCATTTTTGAAGTGAATAACTTGGTGATTATATTTTTCAATAAAAAAGTGGGAAAATATTTAAATAAGAAATAAAAGTGAACAAAAAAATATTTTCTGAAAAATTTGATGTGGTTATAAACTGCAAATATACCAAATAACATCAAAAAGCCGTACGACACATTGTGTGCGTACTTTTTGTGAAACGTACGACAACTTGTGACAGATTTTCCAACTCAGTTACAACTCTGGCTCTGATTTTGCATTGTGTTTCAGCTGAAACCTGTTCTGTAACTTGCGAAGCGATAAAACTTGTCGAGAAACGGTGAGAATTGAAACCAAACTCATTTTATCGCATAATCGAGTTTCTGTAACTTTGACAGGCGATAACTTTATCGACTGGAACAAACGGAATAGAAATACTGGAAAAATGCGATAAAATGGGTTTCTGTATCTCTAAAAGTCGATAACTTTTTCACATTAAACGTCAAAATATATCACTTTATTAAAAGCGGCGATAAGGAAGGAATTATAGAAAACAACATAAGACTTAAAAATGAGCGAAGTCGCAAAGGTAAGTACAAAGTATTAAGGTACATAAATAAATGTACATAAATTGCTTATTATTAATAGAATAACAATAAATAAATAAATAAACTGTATTTTCAGAGATGTTCCCGGGTTACAAGGGCCCAAAAAGTTCTAATTTGTGTCTTCTAACTAGTTCCGGAAAGCATTTTTAATTCAAAAAATTTCCATATAAAAAACGTTTCAACATTTTTTTTGAAAATTAAAAATGTTAAAAATACTTTTACATGGGAATTATTTTTTAAAAATCCATAAATTGAAAGAGGTTGTAATGAACACTGACATAAATTAGAACTCAGAGCAATTTCAACCACCCAAATGAACTCAAAAATTTCGAGGGGTTCGTGCTGTCTCAAAGCATGCGGCGTTCTATACGCATTTTGTTGCGGCATTAGTAAGCTTCTTCAATGAAAATAGCGACCATTTTCAATAAAAATACACTATTTAAATAATTTAATAAAATCAAGAATAATAAATGCAATTTGAATTTCACTTTCGTTTTTTTGTTGTTTTAAAATGTCAATTTGAAAGTTCTACTTATCGCCTTCCAATTGAATTTCCAGCCCAAACAAATCGAAAATCGAAGTTATCGCATTGAGTTACAGAAACCCAATAAGTGGGGAACGAATCGTTTCATTTTTTAACGATGCGATAACTTATCGCCTGAGTTACAGAACATGGACCCTGTGAATTAGATTATTTGTTTAATAAACATTTTTCAATAATAATTTTGATTTTTCCCCAAGACATTTTGTGCACAAATTTGTTATGTGGGTAGCCAGTCTTAGTTTGATCAAAGGTATTTTATGTCCGAACGTGGCCATTTATTCATGTCAAATAGAATCGTTTTGTTCAATAAGGAAGGATTCAGAAAAGAACCAAACATATGGATGCCTAAAAAACGTCAACAAAATATTAAAAACAAACCAAAAAACAAAGTACATAATCTTAAAAACCGAAAAGAGCAGATTTTAAAAGTTAACATTAATCTAGACTGCTTCTTAAAAAAATAAAATAAAGTAAATGTTTTGCTAAATTGTCCCAGAATAACGGCGTTAAATACAAAACAGAACAAAAGGTAATGATTTTATGTTCTGAACTCTGCGGCACTGCATCATTGAACAGAACTAACTTGTTTTAGTTACGATGATTTGATTATGTTATGATTTCATTTTTGTTTGATACATTTATTTTACACATTTACATTTCGGCAAGCGTTTTGTTGTTAATTTAAACCCAAGCAGCCAAAATATAAGTTATGGAAGAACTACCCGACACTGAAGATACCATAACAAAGCTTAAATCATCGTTGCCATTATGCAGAGTCTGCTTGGATGTTTCCATGGAATACATTGAGTTTGAAGCGACTCTTTGTGTTATTAATAACCGTGAGATTACTTCTTACGAAGCGTTTCATGAACTATTCCCAGGCGATCAGGATTTATCTCACCAAAATATAACACATTTCTGTGCAACATGTGGAAAAGATCTTCTCAACGCTTATTTATTTATGAAACGCATAGAACATACAAATTATGTTTTAAGCAAAGTAAAGAACTTTACAGAAGAAAATTCAAAATTTCTTCTCCAAGATCATGACGATGAAGGAGAAGACGACTACGTCCAAACCGGCACGGAGATCAAAACAAATGATGTGATATACTTTGCGAAACAAGAATCTGAATGTAGCAAAGGAAATGAGGAAACCTTTATAGAAGATACAGAGAACCTTTTGAAAAATAATGGGCTCAACGATTCGGTACCTTATTCTTTTCTTTTTGATTCAATGGTTTCTTATTATCAAAATCTTATTTATTCCAGTCGAATTGTGATGTTGGTGAACTAATCAAGGAAGAGGAACTTGCAGAAGCTGATTGTGATCTCGAATATGAAACAATTTGCGATTCCGAATTTTCGCAGGAGGAAAAAGATGAATTATTAAGTGAGGTAGAGCGATTAATAATTATTAAAAAAAAAAAACAGTTTATTTTATTTTTGTTATTAGCCAGAAACGCAATTATTTCTAACTGGAGAATTGGATGAAGTGGAATATGAGGACAACATTGAATCAACTACTGCGTGGATAAGTACGGAATGTGGGAATTTAGAAGAAAAAAAAGAAGAAAATTTAGAACAAAATGAGTTCGATTTACACGAAAATTATATCATAAAGTGTTCTCATTGCGACACATTTCTTAACAACAAAGAAATGAAATCTCATGTATTGAAGTTTCATGGTCATTTGAATTTGGATTGTCCTAATAAACCTACAGGTAAGATAGCTGATGTCATCCAGTTACGCTTCGACCTACACCATCTACCTATCGTGTGCATAGTGTGCCATGTGTGTATTCAAAAGGTTTCTCTTACCGGCTTATAGCTGTCTAACGATCTTAATTTTTGTCATAATCTGATTCTGAAACAAAGCCTTAGATTCATTTGAAATACTCTGGAAGAAGCAGTGTAAAGCATTAACCTTCAAGAAACTACCTTGATGTAAGCAACAAGACATGTTTGTCAATGAAAATCAATGAATATTTTTTGTTCTTTGTCCAGCTAAAGTTAACTTTAATTGTTGTTTCAACTAAAAAAAAGTAACTCTAAGTTACTTTATATGGAGAATGCGGTTACCTACAGGTGCGTTATTTACATATTCGAACTCAGGAAGTCGAGTCATTTTCGGCAGCTCCTTCCACCACCTATACGTCTGTCTAAACTATATTTGAAATTAGCGAGTCGTTGGTGTCAAGATGCAATGCATTTAAAGTGGTTAACCCCTCTTCCCCTGGTTCAATTTGTTCTCTTAATGCACTTTTACTCGGAAACGCTGCCATTAAGACGAACGTTTCTGTTATGGTTATCACCCATACTAAGACTACATGCAACTTGAAAAAATAACTAAAAAAAAAATGATTTAATTCAGAAGAAATGCTCAAGGCTCAAAAAGAGGTAAGGTGACCACTACTGCCTCCACCCACTTCCATCAGAAATTAGTTTCTTATGTTTTTAAATTCTGACTCCTAGTTATTTGTTCTATTATTATTATTATTATTATTATTATTATTATTATTATTATTATTATTATTATTATTATTATTATTATTATTATATTATATGATCAAGTAGAGTTTTTGAATAACAACTTAGTAAACTTGTTCGATAACCATGTCCCACTTATAACCAAAAGATCCCAATCGATACCGAAACCCTGGTTCACCAATGTAATTAAAGATTTGATTAACCAGCGTGATCAAGCTTACCGATGGTGGATACGATATCGGGTTGAAGAACTTTATAAAGCTTATAAAATTCTACGTAACAAAGTTGTTTTAGAAATTAGAATGGCAAAAAATCAATTTTATTCCACCCGACTTAACACAAGTTCTGATGGCCGAAAGCTCTGGAAAAACCTACGTGAATTTGGAATTGGAAAACAACGTCAAGTGATCCAAAACAGCGTTGACCGCAATGAACTAAATTGCAAGTTTTTAACTACTTTAAACCAAGTTCAACCAGGAGACATAAATACAGATGACGTACGAGTAGAACGCATGTTCTCCTTTTCCCCTTTCTCTTTTTCAGGAGTAACAAATGAAGTTGTTGAAAATTTACTTGCAGTTAAATCTAATGCAATGGGGGTGGACGGAATTAACCCTATTTTCCTCAAAGCCATTTTGCCTTTGTTACTGCCTTTTTTAACACATATTTTCCTCAAAAATGGAAATCAGCTAAAATTATTCCTTTCCCAAAAAATTCCCTATGTGATGAATTCAGACCGATCTGCATTCTTCCATTCTTATCAAAAGTCTGCGAACGCATAATGCAAACTCAACTTAATAGCTTTCTACGGAGTAATAGCCTATTAGTGAATATTCAATCAGGTTTTCGACCAGTTGTACAACCGCGCTGATGAAAGTCATTGAAGATATAAGATCCGAACTTGATAAGGATTGTGTCAGTGTGTTGGTTTTTGCTCGATTTCTCGAAAGCCTTTGATATGGTTAACCATTCAATTCTCCTAAATAAACTGCGTCAAAAATTCAACTTTTCTCCAGAAGCGATCAAACTGTTGTCCTGTTACTTAACCAATAGGAAGCAAGCCGTTTGTCTCGATAATCAGCTTTCCGATTTCCTTCCCATAGTACAAGGTGTTCCGCAAGGATCGATACTGGCTCCACACCTTTTTTCCTTATATATTAACGAAATAGCGTCAATAATTATGCACTCTTCAAAACATTTTTACGCAGATGATATTCAAATATATCAAAGCTGTGCACTAGGCCTTATAGAAAACTGTATTTTCAATATGAACGAGGATCTTGAGCGAATCTCTAGCTGGGCAGAAATAAATGGTTTAAATTTTAACCCAAGCAAATGTGGAATGACCATATTAATTTAATAGTAGGAAGAACATACGGAATTCTCCGGAATTTGTGGACTTTTCAAAAGTTTACACCATTAAACACAAGAATGATTCTCGCAAAAACACTAGTTATCCCAGTTCTAACTTTTGGTTGTGAAATATATTTTAACTGTGATTCTGCCAGCAAAACTAAATTAAAGGTAGCATTTAATAGTACTATTCGTTACATATACGGATTGAGAAAATACGATCATGTGTCTCATCTGAGCCTGAAACTCCTTAATATGTCATTTCAAAGCTTTGTTAAATTTCGAACCTTGAAAATATTGTTTTCTGTCTTACGAACCGGTCAACCAACATATCTTTATAATTTTCTTCGTTTTTCGGTATCAAACAGATCAAACTTTTTAATACTTCCCCGTTTCCAATGTCTTATATCTGAAAGACAATTTTTTATAGCTGCAATCCGCCTTTGGAATTCACTCCCACCTCATCTGCGAGAAATAAACAACGCGCGTCGATTTCAAAATAGTTTAAAAGATTTCTTTATTATTCAAAGCAACTAACTTCTAATATTTCTCCTCTTTTCTCCTCTATCTTTTCTGTCACTATTAACCTCTTTTCTCTTTTTTTTCATCCTAACTCATAAATTCCCGTTCTATTTTTCTTGTTTGTATTCTTTTTTTTTGAATTCATTAAAATTTATATTTAGATATTTAAAAATCATTAAAGTTAATTTTTGCTCTTTTTTTTAAATAATTAAACTTGAACAATGTACATAATAGATATAAACTATCACGAATTTATAAGGTTAATCTTACCATGTTAGCATATACATCATGAAATAAATAAAAATAAAAAATAAAATAAAATATTATTTATGACAATATAAATGAATGTATATTATAATACAAATTTTTTTTAAAAGCGCTAGCTACCGGGGCTTGCGGCTAGAATTTACAAAATATGTTGTACACAATATAATATAGTAAAATATAAGTATGTATGGGGCTGTCGGAGGTTCGGGATAGCTAAGTCCGACAGCCCCACTTATACTTAAGTAGGTATATTCGTTAAATAACATTTTCAATTTTAAGCATTGTTAGGATTTTATATACATTTTTTATGTTTTCTACAGAGGGTGTTGATAAGAGTCCAATTAATTTTTTGTTTGAAAGTGATTTACAAAGATCATTAACTTTGGAGCAATTGGAAATAAGATTCTTATGTGTTAAGATATGACTGAATTGGCAGAGGTGGCAAAGTGTAGGGTTTTCCTTTTTAAGAAGATGGCAATGTGTTAACTGGGTGTGTCCGAGTCGAAGGCGTGAGAAGCATTTGTTCATTTTAGTAGTCGTTTCTGTTGGATACATATTTGGTTCTCCTCTTGGGTTGGTTCTCGTATAGAGGTGGGTGTATGTTTTCCATTCTTCTTCTCTTTTATGTTCCCAGTAAGAGTTGACTAATTTCAGGAAATCTCCCTTAGAAGGTGGAAGGGTATTAATATTTGTTTCGTCAGAAGCGTTCTTCGCTGTACTATCTGCCAGATCGTTTCCTTTAATACCTGAGTGTCCTGGGATCCAGAGAATCAAAAGCTTAATTTTGTTTTTGAATATGTTGTCTCGTATTTTATTGATTATTGGTGAGCGGTTTTTGACATTCCCGATTGCATTTATGGTGGAAAGGCTGTCGGAGCAAATAACGACGTTATCAGCTTCCGTGTTCGCCATTTCTGTAGCTTTAAGAATAGCGAGTCTCGCAGTTTAAAGCACGCCAGATGTTTCAGAAACAACTGCAAGTCCTGTGCCATTGTCAGATTTAGATCCATCTGTGTACAGAATATGCCATAAATTATTTCTGTATTTGTCTATGATACCGTGGAATAGTTGCGAAAGGTTTCTTTATTTGTAGAATCCTTTTTGAAGGATGATAGGTAGGTGTTCAACGAGTTTGTTGGAATTTTCCTTGGAGGGGCGTTTCCGGGCGTCAGTATGTTGATTGTTGGAGTGATGCCAATGTTTGCAGAAGATTTTAGTGCAATGTACATGGTGGATGGGTATTTTGGAGTTTTTTTTACGCATCTTCAAATATTGGGGACTTGTAAGACTGGCAGATTTTTGGTGCGAGGCGAGCTGTTTTTAATTGGTGTGGTAGCAAAGACTTTCAAACTGCTTCTAACTGCGGAATGATAGGAGGGTTTGATAATTTGTAGTGTTGTTTTTGGGCATTTTCCGTAGATAGCAAATCCATTGTCAATCTTTGATAGTATTATATTTTTAGTAACATTAATAAGTGTGTTAGGGTGGACATACAGTGATGGGCAAAACAATAGGACAATTTTTATAGTTCTTAGTAACACGCAAAAAACTTAAATGTTTTGTTTTCAAACAACATTTTTTTTTTTAAATTTGATATTTACTATAAGTGTAAAGAGTAAATTAATTAATAATTTTTTTTCCAAAATGTATACTTACTTATTAAAACAGAAAATAAAGAAAAAAAGGTTATGTTTGAATGGACAAAACAATAGAACAATTTATTAAATAAATTATTTTGATTGTGTTTTTGATACTTTCTACACTTGGTTGTTAGTATTTGGTGCTATAACCCTTGTTTTGCACCACATCTTGTACTCTTTTCGGCATTGACTCCACAAGTTTGCTGTGGTATTGCATACCAAGCTTTTTGAAAATTGTTCCACAAATCTTCCTTATTTTTTGATTTTTTTCTAGCGAGTGCTTTTTTAACAATGGCCCATAACTTTTCCAAAGGGTTCAAATCTGGAGATTGAGAAGGCCAGGCCACTACATCGATCATTTTCTCTTCTATCCAGCTTTTGGCTTTTCGAGATGTATGCTTCGGGTCGTTGTCTTGCATGAATTTCCACCTCAACGGCATTTCATATTCGGCATACGTAAGCATAACCTCCTCCAATATTTACGTGTATAAATGCTGGTCCATTTTCTTTTCTATACGATAAATTGGACCTACCCCATACCACGAAAAACATCCCCACACCATGATGTTTCCACCTCCGTGCTTTACCGTTTTCGTTATATATTGATGTTGATGTGCAGCATTTTTTGGACGTCGTACCCATCTCTTACCATCTGATCCAACTAAATTCACCTTTGTTTCGTCGGAACATAGAATGTTTCGCCATTTTTGTCCATTATCTGGGCCTACCCAATTTAAATGGTCTTTAGCGAATTTTATTCTATTCTGTCGGTGTCTTCTGGTAAGATGTGGTACTTCCCTAGGACTTCTTTCAAAGAAATGCTGCTCCTCAAGCCGTCTCCTAACTGTTCTTTCACAGATAGGCAAGTCTAGCTCCTTTTTAATATCCAAAGAAGACTTAAACGGGTCCTGCTTACAAAAACGTTTTATTTGAGCATCAAGCTTTTGGGATGTTTTCCGTGGTCTGCCTGTTTTTGCGTTGGTTTTTTGGAGCTGTAGTGCATTATACACAAATGTCTTGGATCTCCCGCAAATGTCTTGGATCTCCCAATTATTGTGGCCACTTCTCGCTGTCCATCCTGCACCAGTTTGAGGATAATTTCCCTCATGAAAGAATTTTATTCCAAGAATGCTGTTCTGTAAAATATTTTAATCAAATAACAATAATTTCAACATACATTTAAACAGAAGTCACCTGGTCTTATTGTTTCGTCCACCTCTAATGAATGATTTTTTATGTTTCTTTAGTTTTTCACAATTATAAGCTATTTATTCTTTATTATTTTTGATTCAATCAAAAGTTTACCGATTATCAACGATGATTTACACTAAAAAAAATATAACGGTCTTCATCTTAAAGAGAGAGAGAGCTCATTGTTAAGGCATCCCTACTGGTCTTATTGTTTTGTCCGTAACTGTAGCTATTTTTTTAGGATAAATACTTGATTATATTTAGCCTGGTAGCAAACTTTTTTTTGAGGAGTGAAACGTGATCCTTAAAACTTAAATTTGTTTCAAAAGTAATACCTAAAATATTTATTTATTTATGTTTATAGAGTCAATTTTTAATTTCCATGGTGGAAATATTGAAGACTTGGCTGTGTTGGTTTGAACTGGAATATTCCATTTTGTTGAAAGGTTAATGGCATTGAGGAGTGATGATGAATATTTTTGATGTCTAGTTCTCCGTATAATTTTCGGGATCAGTGATTGGATAGGTGATTTTTTGCAGGAATTTATTTTGAGAAGAATGGAGGTAGTTTGGAATTCTATCCGATCGGGGATAGATGGAAGTCCGGCGTCTGTTAATACATTTTTAATGGGTGTTGTACGGAAGGCTCTTTGGGCGGTTCTGATGGCGCTGTGGTATTGTGGTGTGATTAGTTGTAATGATGATTTTGAGCATTTACCGTAGATGGCGAGTCCGTAGTCTACTTTGGAAAGCAAAACTGATTTAATAACATTAATAAGAGAGTTTACATTACAATAACTATGTTTAGAAGCTAAGTATCTTATCATGTTAATCCTGGTAGCTCTTTTTTATATAAATGCAATGTTGCTTAAAGTTAAATTTTGTATCAAATATAATTCCAAGTATTTTTAGGGTATTTACATTATTGATTGATTTATTATGAAAATTTATTGGAACATTCTTGGAGCAGCTGGTTTTTTTACATATGTGCAATATTTTACTTTTATCTGTAGATATTTTTGACCCTGAGTATTCTCCCCATTTAATTATATCTAGAAGTATATTTGAAAAATCAGCTGCTACATGGTTTAGGTCTTTGCATTTGGATACAATTATTAAATCATCGGCGTATAGAGAATAATTAATTTTGTTATATTTTCCAATTATAGCACTTATTTTATTAAAAGCTATCACGAAAAGCACAACTGAAAGAGGTGATCCCTGGGGAATACCGTTTTCAAGATTGTACACGGAAGAAAATGTATTTTTTATTTTTATTCGAAATTTCCTATGAGTTAAAAATGCTTTAACAAATGTTATTATTTTAGGACCTAATTTCCATTGGGTTAATTCGTCCAAAACAACGTGGATTCCGATCCGATCGAAAGCCTTTTCGAAGTCAATGGAAAAAAGTGAAACATGATTTTTTGACGATAAGCTTGAGGCAATAAATTCGTCGACGTGTAAGAGTGAATCGATTGTACCTCTGCCTTTTTTAAAGGCAACTTGGTTGATATCTACCAGGTTGTTTCTTTCGAGGAATCAAGATAGTCTACGGGATATAATTTTTTCAACGACTTTGCTAAGCCACGGTAGAAGGGATATTGGTCTATAGCTGGATAGATTTATAATTTCTTTGTTTGGTTTGGGAATAGGAACTACTGTAGCAATTTTCCATACTTGTGGTATAACACCTTGAGTAAGAATCTCGTTGTAAAGATTAAGTATACGCTTTTTGAGAGAAATTGAGCAGTTTTTGATCATGGCGTATGATATTCGATCAAAGCCAGGAGTGTTGCGTTTGCATGAGTTAATGCAGCTTTCAAATTCGATAAGGTTAATATTACATTCGATTTGTTTTGCTGTTTCACTTATGGGTTCTAATTGAATTCGTTGATTTAGTATAGAGTTTTTCTGAGTGCAAAATTCAGAATGAAAGTTTGAATCTTTTGAAGCGTTTGACCATGTTTCGTCAAAACTTTGGGCAATTTCTATAGGAGAAGTTAGCATATGATTAGATTGATCTCTTATGGCTTTTATTGAATTAACTTTGTAATTGCCTGTAAGGGAGTTTATATCAAACCATAGCTTCTTGGCAGAAGAGTTTGGGTTGATGTTTGAAGTAAATTTCTCAAAACTATTTCTTTTTGCCTCTTTTGCTGATTTTCTGAAAATAGCATTGGCTTTTTTAAAAGTAATCAGGTTCGTTGTAGTAGGATATTTTTTGAATGTTTTCCAAGCTGTTTGTTTGCTTTGGCGAAGATTTCTAAGTTCATAACTCCACCAGGGAACCATATGTTTGTATGGTAAATTGTTGGTTTGGGGGATTGCTAAGTTGGCTGCGAAGCGAATTGATTTTTGAATAAGTGCTGACTCTTTATTGACATTTTGGGAAATGTCCCTGTTTGACAGAAAATCTGTAACTTTGCTCTGAAATAACGACCAATTTGCTTTGTCTAGTTGGAATTTACGTATCGGATTTTCATGATTTATGTGATTGTTAAGGGTAATTTCGGTGATGGTTGGGAAGTGATCGCTACCATGTAGGTTAGTAAGAGCTTTCCATGTTGTTTTTGGAGTGAGTAATGAGACGTACCCAAAAATGTTTATGGAAATGGTGACAAATCTCGAAAGAACAGAATGGAACTTCCTCTACACTGATGGTTCCAAAAATGAACACGGGATTTCTTTTGCCGTTGTCGACGAAATCGGAAACATAAAATTCAAAGGCCTCCCAGCAAATTCCACATCCATTTTTACTGCGGAAGCCTTTGCAATCCTCAAAGCAACAATGTTTACAAACAATAAAAAAACTGCAATCTTCTCCGACAGCCTGTCCACAATCACCGCATTAAAAAACCTAAATAACAAAACTGAAATAATCGATCAATTGAGGGATAAAATAATAGGAAATAAAAAACTCAAAATTATCTGGGTGCCTGGACATGCCGGCATACCTGGAAATGAGATGGCAGACAAAACGGCAAAAGCAGCACTGAATGAACCGCTTTTACTGTTCAACATTTTTAATAAAAAAGATGCAAAAAAAAACCTTTTCCACACAGCCTGTGATTTAAAAAAAAAACGATTGGAAAGAATATGTCCATCATTATTCTCGAATCAACCCTCAAGGTCAAAAAACTATATACCCAACAAATATATCCCGAAATATGCTAAGATGCTATATTAGACTCAGACTCGGCCACTGCAATATTACTAATATCCACTGCATAACAAAAGAACAACAAACACTCTGTCACCTTTGTAACAAAAATATTCCTCTCAACATTTATCACCTTACCGTCGATTGCGAGCATATCAAACTCATATCCAAAAGAATCAATGCAACAAGCACTCTGTTAAAACTTTTAACCGTCCCTACTGAACAAAACATTAAAGACGTTTTCAAAATATTAACTGCAATTAAACTTCAAACTCAAATTTAACTATTATATTTATATTAAGTATAACTATGTTTAAGTTAAACTCAAGACCTAACAACATATAATAATATTTAAATAACTGCCCTTATCCGCCGAAGTCCTGGTAGCTTGTGCCGAATAATATTATTATTAATTTGTGTAATTTATTACATATTAATAATGTTATAATAATAATAATAATAATAATAATTTATTTATTTATTTGTTCTAATTCAAATCATTGGTGTGAAATGCAGTAAGTTATCTCCTTTGAAATATTAAAGATATTAAAAGCTTAAAATCAATGACTCATATAGTTGTAACATGGCAAAAGCTATAAATAATTTTAAATTTGTATGAATATATATTTATACATATATTTATGCAAAATGTTTTATTTTTCTTGTTTGTCTAACAGAAAACAATTTTAATTGTAATACCAACCAGACTCGCCAA
The DNA here is from genome assembly GCF_945859685.1 of Eupeodes corollae. Classification (NCBI taxonomy): domain Eukaryota; kingdom Metazoa; phylum Arthropoda; class Insecta; order Diptera; family Syrphidae; genus Eupeodes; species Eupeodes corollae. Next base: position 23,124,558 of record NC_079148.1, on the reverse strand, counting down.
ACATCTGGAAATGATAACCACAAGAATCTAGAATACAATAAGTGCCCATATTGCCGAAGAATGATACGTAGATGTAACATGGAAAAACATTTGTTAACTCACTCTGCAGGGATGAAAAAAGTATTCAATTGTTCTGTTTGTGGTAAGTTCATATTACAACTTCTAATCACAACATCTTAAATAGTAAAAAAAAAGAAATATTACATTTTTTTCTCAAAAACTTTCGATTACAATATGATCTTATGATTCTGTTTTATTCTTTCTCAATTTTTTTTTAAGATGGCCAATTTCCTACAAAGGTTGGTCTAATACAACACTCTCATTCACATACTAACGATCGTCGACGTTATGCCTGCCAAAAGTGTGGGAAAATTTGTTCAAAGCCATTCACATTAAGAAATCACATGCAAGCAAAACACTTATCAGAACGTAGAAAACACCAATGCGAAGATTGTGGCCTTTTCTTTCTATTTCCATCAAATTTAAAGGAGCATCGTAGAAAACACAACATGAATAATCGATTTAAATGTTCGCATTGTGATAGAACATTTGTGCGAAAGCCACAGCTAGACATTCATATGCGATATCATTTGAATGAATTCCCCTATAAGTGCGATCAATGTGACAAATGTTATGTTTCCAAAAGTAATTTAACTGATCACATAAGATCGAAGCACACCAAGACAACATACGACTGTGATAGATGTAAGCAAAAATTTAAATCACAAACTGGACTTAGGAAGCACAAATATGTCCATGACGGATACCCCTACAATTGTCCATTATGTAATGTTGGACAAACTTCGCGATCTGGGTTAGTGGTCTTTGCCTATTTGTGGGCGTGTATGAAAAAAATAAAATGATTTTTTTATTTACAGAATGAAACAACACTTGATGGGAGTTCACAAAGATGCACTAACGGAAGCTGAATTCGATATAATGTTTCCTATTATAATTCCAAAGACTGGTTTTCGCAGACCTAAACATAAATTTACATGAAAAATTAAACTATTGAGACTTATTAAGTTAATTTTATTGTCTATTATTATTAGTATTGATTTAATCAAATTCTAAGCTTATTTGCGGATCAAACTTGAAAGCAAGTGTTGTAGCCAATTATTTCAAAAATTTACTCAATCCTGATCCAATCTCCAATTATTTTTATTTTGCGGAACTTTTAATTTTAGACCAAGTTTCAATTATAGAAATCCAAACTGCATTGCATTACGCAGCGAATAACAAAGCGCCAGGCCCAGATAGAATAAGCAATGAGTTTTACAAAAAACCGCCTGTTCATTGTTCGTATGAAATTCTTCATCTTTTTAATAATATTTTCAATACCGGAAAGGTTCTACAAGCTTTTCAAGATTATCTGGTCTATCCAATTTGAATGGTTTGAGACTAAATCTGGCGTCAAACAAGGTTGTCTTTTAAGTGCAGTTCTCTTTGTTATATTCATTGATGATATATCAATGTACATATCTACATGCTGGAATAAGTTTTGCAGGTCTAAACATTAAGGTACTCATGTATGCAGATGACATTGTGCTTTTAGCAGAATCGCCCAAAGTTTACAACTTATGACAAATAAGCTAGTTGATTTTTGTAGAGTCTGGAAATAAACAGATAATCTAGAAAAATCTAAAGTAATGATAGTAAGAAATACACAATCAAAACTTAAACCGAATGAGAAGTGGTTCTTTAATATTGAGGCCATTGAAATTGTGACAAAATATGAATACCTTGGAATACTTTTAAAATCTAATTTGAAGTTAACGCGTCATGGAAAGATGTTATGAACAGCAGAGATGTACCAACCTCAGCTAAGTACAAGGTATTTGACGCTGTAATGCGCTTTGATATGTGGGGATATCAGTCGCATGAAGAAGTAGAAAAACTTCAAAGTTACTTTCTTTTTGTTCATACTCTAAAACTTCACTTTGACTACATCTTGAGAGTACTGGCATATAGACCAAATAGAATTCAATTCTCAATAGCAAAGTACATTAAAGATAACAAAGTGTAGTGAATAGGAGGATGGAGACAATGGGCAACGAAGTGTGGAAATAAGCTATATTTTCAATCTACTAATTTAATCGTACTAAAAGAACAACTCTACGGGTTATCACAGGCTGTCGACATCTACCAGCGGAATGAAAATTTACAAAAAATGTCATCTTCAATCAAAAATGTCATTTACCCCGATTCGAAACATGATCTCGTAAATAACTATTTTAGTGATGAATACAGTACAAGGGAAATTTCGTTAATCTGCAAAGCAAGAAGTGAGCAACTTAATTTAAACGCCTCACCTTATAAGAGTGGATCCACTACAAATTGCACCCTTTGTAATTTGAATTCAAAAGAAGATACTTTTCATTTTTTATCGATATGCCCAGTTTATAAAGAACTTAGAGTCCTCTACTTTGGCAAACCTACTCTTACTATGGAGCAAACTTTGACAATTGTAAATGGTGAAAATTGGAATTGGGAGGAATACAGCTGGCTATTTCACGAGAGCATAAACCGTTGAAATAACGGTAAAAGAGGGTGAGACAGGAAACTTTACGACGATGTTCGAGCGACGTAAATGATCCTACGATGGTATTATCACCAATTAATCTAAATGCTCTACGTTCAATACTATCTAAGAGGTTAAAGGAAGTTGCAGGAGCACCAGCCCAGATATGGGAGTTATACTCAAGCTTTGAACGTATATAAGTCTTGTAAATAACAGCCAGATCAGAGGGGGAGAAAAACATCTTGAGTCTGAAAACGAATATGAAAAGCTAAGAGTAGGTACTACCGTCAGCAACACAATGTATTGGATTAGATGTTGCAGATAGGAGATCATAAATAAAAATTAGAAAGAGTGTTGGAGATAGAACAGAGCCCTGGGGCACACCAGCATTTATTTTGTGGTTTTCAGGCTTCAATGCATTCAATACCACTTGTATTGAACGATTCGAAAGGTAATTAATAATCCAATGAAGCAGGGATTCATGAAAACCGAAAGCGCGCTTTTTCGATAAGAGAGCCTGATGCCAAACCCTTTCAAATGCTTTTAAAATATCAAGTGCAATAATCTTACTTTCTCCAAAACGATGTAAAGATTTGCTCCACTGTTCGGTGAGATGAAACATGAGATCACCAGTGATTCTATTGCTACGAAAGCCGTATTGTCGGTCATTAAGAAGCTTCGACCTTCGAGATATTTCCTGAGCTGATAATTAATCGTCGTTTCCATGACCTTGGGAAGAAGGGACGTAAGTGCAATCGGTCGGTAATTGAACGGTGAAGAAGATTCGCTTTTTTTGAGAATAGGCTGGATAAATGCGGTTTTCCATCCGCTCGAAACGAGACCTGAGGAGTAGGATAGATGAAAAAGCTTACGCAGTGGTTTTGACAGCGTTGAACAATAGCGGGGATACCATCCGGACCAGCGGATTTATGAATGTTGAGATCTTTAAGAACTCTTGGTCCCATAGAACCACTAACACGCTCTAGTACAGGCGGAGTCATAACACTCACTGGCAGCGTTGAGCTAACAAATGGAGTGTCATTTACAACGAGCGTAGGAACTGAGGAAGAGGAAGTATTCCTCATATTTTTTACAAATGACCAAACATTTTTACTGCCTTTGGGACATTGCAGTATTTTTTGCCGTAATTTTTGATCATGTACAAATTTGGTCCGTGGAATGGGCGTTGCAGGCCTTCCTGGCTTGCCAACTGTATTCTCTTGATACACCTGCCTTCCACGTTATTTGCTTTTAAAATAACCTAAATTCGTATATAATTTGGGCTCGCCGAAATATTGTTGAGTCAAGGAATCTATAATTTGTTGGGTGGAAAATTGGTTTTCTTACTCTCCAATAGTGAACCTTATTTTTGCATAATGCGAATTAAGATCCATCACATATATACTTCGGCCTCATTTTGTGTTTTTCTGTAAAACTGAGTAAAGATTTTGCCACAAAATACTCTATCCATAAATCTGCTAAAGGTAAACCCATGGCAAATGTTGTTGAAACAAAAATGCCCTGATGAGAAACAGAACTCCAAAAGTGGCATACAGTTTTCGTTAATCACCGGTAATTGAAATAAGCACACGGATAGAAGTCAGAACAACATTTGTTACTTGCTTCTCATTTCCACATTCACTTTGTCATGTGTGACTAGAATAGGGGTATCCTAAATAGTGTAATGCAAGCATTATTAGATAATTGTTTGAAAAAGCATCATTTGTGCATAAGTCTTTTCATAGTACACAACAAAATCAAGGTATTGTGTAAAAAGTGTTCGTTTCAACTGGTCAACTAATTAGAAACCGTTTAATTAGATTTGATTTGGGTGAAAATAAAATAATTTTTTTATTTTGCATTGGTAAGTAGAAAATTCGGAATTGTCTGCAAACGTTTTTAAAGAAAAATTTTTAAATTTTGGAGGTAATTGCAATGGGAAAATTAAAGAGTTGTGATCCCCCTACAAGGAAAGCGATTCTTGAGCTTTGGAAGTTTAAAATGCCCTATAAAGCAATTGCATCTCAAATGAACTATTCTGTAAACAATGTTTTCAATGCAATTAAGCATTTTGTATACATCGGGACTGCTGAAAATGTACCTCTTTAAAAAGGGCCCGTAAGACAAGCTGCCAAATGGATCGAGCAATTAGTAGGCTGGCCAAAAATAAGCTCCACAGAGATAAAACGCCAATTCTCGGTTGCATTCGATATCCCGATAGGCCCACGCACAATCAAAAGAAGATTGGTGTAAGTTGGGTTTCATGGTCGTGTTTCTCGAAATTAACCATTAGTAAGCGCAATGCAACGTAGACAACGTTCGCAAGATCACACGCCAACTGGACAGCAAACGAATGGAAGTACATAGTGTGGAGTGACGAAACTAAAATAAATAGGATGGGTAAAGATGGTGCACGATATTCCCGAAGGCCAAAAGGAACAGCCTTCCACCCCAAATATGTGTTGCTAGGAATTAAGCATGGAGGCGGCTCTCTTAACGTTTGGGGTTGATTCTCGTCGTGTGTAGTTGGCTCAATCCATCGAATCGATGGAACGCTGATAGCCGTTAAATACATTGACATTCTTAAGGAAAGATAAGTGGATTGGGGCGATGGAAACATGCCAGTGATATGGAAGTTTCAGCAAGACAACGACCCCAATCACACTCCTAAAATTACGAAACAGTTCTATAGGGACCCATCGATAACAGTTCTGGAAGCATCTTTGGGCCGATGTTAATAAAGCTGTTGCTCTCAAAAATAACAATGATTTTCTTTTTAAGAATATCGAAGCTGCTGAAAGGCTATACCCTTAGAGCGTTGAAGGCGGCTGATTTCAGCAATGGAACGAAGATGGCGGGATGGCTTCGCAACAAGGTATTAAAGATAGATGTAAGGTAAATGATATTATAAAGTTATACATTTTTTTATATGTTATGATTTTTCTTCTTTGTTTCTAATTAGTTGTCCATCAATAAAAGCTGTGTTTTTCGAAGAAACTGCCATATGAAAAATTGTTATGTTTGGGAAACATTATTTTAAGTTTAAAAAATATATTTTGAAAAAAAAAATAATTTGTTCACAAAAAAAGATAAAATAAAAACAATTACTTTTAATTTAATCTTATAAATTAATTTATTTAATTTAATACAAATTACTATATACACAATTATTATATACATACACAAGCTTAACACACCTTTCCTTTCTTCAGTTATGACAATATTAAAGGAAGATAAAATCATCATGCCTGCACATTATTGTCACGCAATATTTCCAATTCTTCCGGTAATGCACAGACCCTAAGCTGTTTCTCGATCAACAAATCTTGCAAATGTGACAATTCTTGCGGAACAAATATGGCTCCATCCAAATAAATAGCCTTATTCCACGGACAATCGTCCAGAGCGGCAAGCAAGCACTTTTTGGTCGTTTCAAACGGCGTCCGGCTATCCGACAAGCACCGCATGTAAAATCTCCAATACAGCGCATTTCTTTGAAATAATGTTGTGCCCTCCAATGACCTTAACAAATTCAATATTCTATTCTTATAGGTTTTTTCATTATGTTCCTCATCCCACGGAGTGATATCATCAACATCAAAGTGTTTATTTGATCGTTTGCATCTGATTCTAGCCATGGCTATAAGAAATATAATTGAGAATATCGAGTTCGATCGCAGGATGACACTTCGCATTTTAAACCATGGCTGATTGTGCAAAACCGTACAAGATTGCAGGAAAAATAAATTTCCCGGAAATTCGATCATTGCTTGGGTGATCTTGTCGAAGATGAGAACATTCGAAACGATACACGTCGAACTATCACATTGCATAAGCGATATCAATAGCTCGTAAACTTGTTCGCGAACGAATTTGTGTCGTTCATTTTTTTCGACAAAGTGGCGCAGCATAATTTCCAAATAGGCCATCGCTTCCAGCTTGTTACCCAAAATGTAAAGATACCATGTTTTCATGCGAAGCAGATTCAAAAGAAAATCTGAGAAAAAATATTGCTCCAATTCCATAATGTGGACATTCTTTTCGATTTCTACCAGTGCGTCAAGTCGATCAGAGAGCTTTTTCAAACCCGATTGCCTACGGACAGCTGTAAAGTTAGAACTTGATTCCAAGGATTGGTCCAGTGGCAGATTTAATGAATAGCACATTAGAACCTTCAAGGCTTTTTCTAGTTGATTTTCTTTTATTAAAATATTCACATAGCATACATAAGCATTGGATAAATCTGAATTCACATTCTCGTGATCGTTGCCGGTTAGGATTTGTCCAAAAATAACCTCACAGGTGTGGAGATCGCCCATTTCATACTCTAACAAGGCATATTCCGTGTAGAAATTAAGGACATTTCGATTTTGCTCTTTCTTAAAGAGCTGTTTCACCTTGGCGCGAAGGTTCTTTTTATATTCCACGTCTAGCTTGTTGGCCAGCTTCTGGAGGATAAGCAAGACCCTCTCGAATCGGAGCCAAATTTGAATAAATAGGATTCTTTTTCGCTCATCCAACCCCTCAAAAGTACTTGCGCAGGTTAGAAGAATTTCATGGATTGTCTTGGCATAGATTTCATGGCCGATGGTGGTGTTCAAAAATGTTGGGCAAACACAAACTTCCTTCGACAGTTCAAAGATGGCCTCATAAAAATCCTTGAACTTTTCACCCGGACATTTGTAGTTATTTAGCAGGACGACTAATATATCTTCTATTGCATCGGTATCACCGATATTTTCTACTTGGGTGTTGAATCTTCTTCTCAGAGAGCAGCTGTTTACTAGGGGAACTTTTAACAATCGCAATATTATCAGTATCATGTAGAAAGAATTGTCTCGTTGTTGCAGGGGATAAATATAGTAGCAGATGTCTTCATTGAAGACAATTCTCTGAGGGTCACTGCATTGGGTATTTTCCGGGCACGGCAGGAAGTTGAAGCTCTGTCGAAGCTTTTCAATACGCAGCCATATCTCATTCATGGGCAGACCAGACTGCAAAACCAATTCTTCGTACTCAATCAATGTCTGTTGGTCTTTCTCGAGTGGTTTCAAGGAAGAAAATTGGTCAGGTGAAACATTGAGTTCCAGAGCAAGCAGTATAAGGGCGAAGAAGAGTTCGTTGAGACCTGCCTGCCTCAAGAACAGAGCACAATTGTTGAAAAGTTTTAACATAATACTATCGTCTTGCAATTTCCTGTGCATTTTTTGCATGCATTGCTCGTAGATCTTTAGCACATCGGGAACAATACAACGGGCCATAGTACATTGTGTTGTTAGAATTTGAGATGTCCACAGGACGTAGTTATAGGGATCCTTACTGATAAGCTTATCGATAATCTTACTCACCTCGAACGAAGGATAGCTGGCGTTAGCTATGTCGACGTAGAGTCTGTAAAGGGTTTCGTTGCCAAGATGATGGAAAAGAGCACGCTGCAGAATTTCAAGCTTTTTCTCGGACAGGAATGTCTTGGACCATTTGTACGGATTTCGATCTTGAAGTTGTACCAATTCAACCCAATACGAATCTTCACTTGGATTTTGAGCAATTTTTCGATTTAGATCGGTTGATGCCTGTGTAAATGTATTTTCGTCCGGGCAGACGATGATAGATGTGTGCGTCCGAGCCTCCCTGCACAAGTCAGATTTAAAATATCTTTTAAAATGTTTGATAGTTCGAACAGCTGAAGAACCACCGTACGTTCGGTGATAGCGAAGCCGATATCTGGGACAGGCGGGTTTATGGAGTGTTTTAATAGTACGATATTGAGTGGCGCCTTTTTTGTCAATGTAAAATTCTTCATCACCGGTGAATTCAAGTATGACCGGTTGTGGTTTGGGTGAGCGATGGCGTTTCTTTTTGCTTTTCTTGACGGATTTGGATTCTTTTGAAGTTTCATCTTGTATCTCTGTAGAGTTTGGTGGTGTTTTTAAAGTTTCTTTGGAAGTTATTAGATCAGGTAGAATCTCAGAGGCCAATTTATTGAAGCTTGAATTTTCAAGCCATGTAGAGTTGGAAGAGGTTGCTGGATCAATGATTGTAGGTGGTTCATTTTGATCTTTGACGGTTGTAGTTGTATCAGCGTATGCCGGGAACAAAGACATTTTCTTAACAAAAAATAGCAATAATAACAGAAAAACTGATTTTGTCTAAAGGTATAATTATTAATTTTTATATTTTTATAAAAATGTCAAACGTTTATTTACAAACAGCTGAGTTTACTTATAGCAAAATAATGACTAGGAACGTGTTCGGTAACCTGAAACTTATCAGAATGTTGCCAAAAACTATGCAAAGGTTCGAATTCTATTCACAACATCATTTAATCACTTATACTACGTTCTCACTTACACTCCGAGGGGTGATTTTTAGTTACTGCAGCACGAATAATTTTTTTGCAGTTAGATGTTGGTCTCAACAGAACATGTTTAAAATATTAAGGCCAGGACACATCGTTAAAACATAACCCTACTTTTTGTATTCTGTTTTTTGAGCCACTTTACACTCCTGAAACTTTTTTAAATAGATAGTACAGCGTACTATGACAAAAGCATATGGAGTCATTTTGGGTCGTAGTATCCGGTCCGGTATGCAAAGAAGGGGTGTGGAGGAGAAGATGGAAAGACGAGCTGTATGGGCTGTATAGCGACGTAGACTTAGCCAGAAGAGTAAAAGTCGAACGATGGCTGAGTCACCTAGAGCACATAGAAACCAATGTCAAGACCGCAGATCAGGTGGCGTGCACAAGTGGAAAATGACTTCACCCAACTTGGGATGCGAAAATGGAGGTATCTAGCTAGGGACCGAGGTAGATGGAGACATTTTTTGGGTTAGGACCTAGTTCACACAGGACTCTAGTGCCACCTTAAGTAAGTTAGTAAGTACAGCATACAAACAACGAGGTATAGAAAGGGAGGCATGCTGCATGAAATCCCCAAAAAAAAATAATTAAGTATGAATTGAATTGAATTGAATTGAAAATTACGGTAATTATTATTTATTTGTACATTTCTATCAAATAACAAAAACTACCATTCAAAATTCATGCTGTGATAAAAAAATTGAGCCAATTATTTTTTCTCGCTTTTGTTACTTCCAAAATTTAAATATGTAAATAATATTTATATGAAATTCAAAATTAGTTGCCTTAAAAAATATTGTCGATGTGAATTCCGCCAAATAAGAAACACGTCCGCGGAAATCTTCATATTTCTAAACGGACCTTTCAAACTGTCAAAAATAGAAAGGTGGAAAAGACAAACAAAAGTAAATTGTGATTTGTAAATTGTTTAACTTATAATTCTTGAATAGAATTATAAGAATATAAATGTTTCTGCTAATAAAATAAAACAAGTGCTTTATTATGGAAGATTACGAATTATTAGAAATAGCAGTGTGTCGAGTTTGTCTTAAATCCACCCATGATTATATGGAGTTGGACGCGCTCATGCAAAATGATGAAGACGATGATCCCCTAACTTATCTCGAATGCTTCAAATCTTGTACTCAACTGGATATCCAACTAGACGATGATCAACCCAAGCAAATATGTTTACCATGCTCCAACGAGCTATGGGCAGCCTATGAATTTATTACAAAAGCTAGAGTCTCCCATGAGGTTCTTATAACTCGACAACTAAGATATGAAGAAGTTAAATCTGAGAACGGAGACATAAGTAATGAAGAGCAACACGAAATCGATTCCAAATCAATTGATATTGATACTACTGAAAAAGTTGATGAAGAAGTTTTATACATGTCGATGGGAGATAATGAACTTGTAAGTTTTTTTGCATTCATTAACATCTAGAAAGTAGATACAATTAATTTATTTATTTAAAGGTGGAGGAGGAAGTGGTAGAAAGTTTCCAAGCAGAAAATAACTTCGCTGAAGAAACAGAAATCTGCGAAAGTAACAAGGACAAATTGGAACTAGAAAATCAAGCTGACGATGAGGTCGTCTCGATAGATGATTTTAATGAAGAAGATATCATCGAAAGCGTAGATAGTTCGCTTTCTACAATAAAATGCAATCTTTGCAGGCAAACCTTCTTAAGTTTAAATGAATTAAGAGAACATGGCGAACTGGAGCATGGTAAGGCATTTACATACATTTACCATTGAATGGTTAATGTTTTCAGCAGATGCAAAGAGTCAGACTTAATTGATTTCTTTTTGTATGCTTTTTAGAGAACGCACAATATTGTTGTCAAACATGCTTCCATCGCTTTACCTTTATGTATGGTCTAACCGATCACATTAAGCGCAGGCATGACACGTCCTATGTAAAATGTAACACATGTAAAACTCTAGTACAAAGCTGTTTGATGCGCTCTCACAAAAGAAAAGAACATGCAAACCCAACATTTCTCTGCACCGCATGTCGTAAGTAAAATACCTTCTAAGTAATTATTCAAAAAAGCTTAAACATTTTGTTTGTGCAGCGCGTACATTTAAAACCTCAGCTGGCCTTCAAATTCACAGCGAAACTCACAAAGAGAATCGCCAGAGAAATTTCGAATGTGAGCAATGCAATAAAAAGTTTCTCACCGAGCGAACGTTCAAAGTTCACGCTCGTACTCATTGGGAGCGAAAACACTTCAAGTGCGAATTGTGTGACAAACAATTTTTACAAAAAATCAACCTCAAACTCCATATGCAGATGCATCGTGGTGAAACCATGGACTGTATACATTGTGAAAAAAAATTTGTTCGTAAGACAGATTTGACCGTTCACATGCGATTCCATACCGGAAATTTCCCCTACGAATGTCCGCTGTGCGATAAACGCTTTGCGATTGTCAGCCATTTAAATTACCACAAGAAACGGCATCAGGGCTATGTATATAAATGTGATGTTTGCGAAAAAGAGTTTATTAACAAGTCAGGATTGAGGAATCACTCCTTTCAACACACAATAATGCCATTTAATTGTTTACTTTGTGATAAGGGATTTCCTACCAAATTCAAGTGAGTTCTATATTATATATTTGTTTTAGTTTTGATTGACTTTTTTTTTTTAATTGTTGTAGAATAAAAAGACATTTAAAAACTGTACATCATGTGGAAGAAAATGAAAATTTTGATCGGTTCATAACAAAAGATAAAGTCAAACGTGAAACTATCGGAGAAGAACCAATTGAAGAGGGAATGTTTGAGCAGATTATTGATGAAAAATTGGAAGAGAGCTGAATAACAATTTATTAATTTTTGTTTACATTTTTTTTAAAATTTATTTAACTATTAAAATTAAAAACAAAATTAAGTTGATTTCATTACATGATCGATATAGATAATAGAAAAGCATGCCACGCAGCCAGGTGCGGCCCAAGGCAATCTTGCGCCCTTTGCATGATGAGTAGAAAGCGCCCCTTATATTTTCACACATAAACTGATACACAAGCATAAGCCTTTCCCACATTACCCAGGAGGTAGACTTTCAGTTCGTTTGTTTGTTATTTAGGTATCCCAAGTAACCCTCAACCATAAAATAAAACGCAGCGATGAAATGAGCAGAGGGGAAACGGTTAAACTTGTTAACCCTCATTTTCTGGCCTTACATTTTGCAAATTCAGAAATGAGATCATCAAAGTCTAAAGAATTTAATAATTCCTTTTTAATGGACATTATAGATAAGCCTACCAATCGCTCTTGGGTCATGGTTGTCCTAAGATAATTTTTAATAATTTTAAGTTTAGAAAAACTACGTTATCCTGAAGCTACCGTGGCAGGGATTGTATTAGGGATGTGGAGAGCAATTACTAAATTCGGAGCAGAATCTTCAAAGTTTGAACTAAAAATTAAAATAACCACATCTAAACTTGAGCTTTGTGATGTAACAAGCGGGGATATTACGGTTAACTCTTGAAACACTTCTTCTCTATCTAAATCTCTCAAACTACCTTATGTTATAACATTCTGCAAATTAAGGCAACATTCGCTTATGTTACATCAAATGAAAAAAATTAATTCTGCAATGTTTTTTGCCTCTTGATTTCCTATTTCTACAAGGGCTTCATGTATTTCTTCTAAATTTGTTTTTAAATGGCTTAATGCTTCTAACCTGCATGTAGTCTAAGAAAGGGGTTTCAAAATAAGACTTCGAATTTTTTTCTTATAAATATCCCACCTCCTTGCGGAATTTGAAAAAAGGTTATACAAACATTGAATTGTATCAAACAAAATTTAAATGCATTAACCACTAAATTTAAGAAATGCGAGCATCATGGAACGAAAAATGCTCTTGGTTTCAGGGTTCGAATTCGATTCTGAACAACCGCTTCTTATCCTTTCATATTCGAACCATTGTCGAAACTTTGGCTTCGACAGTTACTTATTAAAATTCCATGTAATTCAAGCTTGTCTAAAATCAACTGAGTCAGTCACATTCCGGTCTTGTCTTGTCACAAAATACTTCACTCCTATTAACAACTGTGTTGCTCTTCCTTATTATTGGAACAACTTATTTAAAGAAAAACAAAGAATCAATTTTAAATTTGTCAGTTTCGAATAATTTTATTAAAAGTAGAAATTTTTATGAGAAACTACAAATTTCTTTTAATATTACTTCGCAATTCTTGTGGTTCGTTGGTCTTCTCTCAATGACTGCTGAAATACGTTTGTCTGGAATTTGAATTTTTCGTTTCTTCTTCTTTTTTGCAGTTGCTATTGGTATGGCTTGGATTTTGTATCGTAAGTTTGGTATTTGTATGACATTGATGTTTGTATCTTGAAAGTTGGCAGTCGAAGATATGAGTGACAGTGATGCCACTGCCACTAACACTCCCCCCGGTATGCTGACCTACAGATCATCAGGTCGGTATATCCCGAAAAACATCGAGGACTGCCAGTTTCACAGCCGGTCGTTCATATATCCCTGAAACAGTTTGTACCGTTGCTCTCCGAACTTGTCCGTCTTTTCCGGGCTTGACATCTATAACCCGTCCCTTTGGCCATAAGTTGCGGGGTTTTGATTCGTCTGTTACTATGACTATATCTCCAACAGCAATAGGCTTCGTCGGTGTAAACCACTTTGATCGTCGAGTTAGTGTCGGCAGATATTCATGTAGCCACTTTCTCCAAAATAGATTCGCGTATTGCTGGGCTTTCATCCAGTTTCTTCGTAAGAGCGTATTGTCGTTGGTAGGAATACTATCTGTCTTTTCACCGTTGGATGAGCCTAACAAAAAATGATTCGGCGTTAGGACTTCATCATTCGCATCTTCGAGTGCAATATAAGTTAAGGGGCGGGAATTAACTACACGTTCGACCTCCAGTAGCATGCTGTGCAGCAATTCGTCAGTTGGGTTACGACTTGGCATGATTTGATATAAGGTCTTTTTTATGGAGCGGACTAGGCGCTCCCAACTGCCACCCATATGGGGGGATGCTGGGGGATTGTATATCCATTGCGTTTGGGAGGTTGAGAACTTTTTGGCCATGTCGGATTGTAATTCATTATAGGCGTAGGAGTCCATCTTGATCTATGAACGGAGACATCTTCCGAATAAAGCTGGATTTGTCCAAAGATTTATGCTGGGCTAACGGAAGATCAAGGTTGTTTTTTAGAATACTTATCTCATCACGAAACGAATCCAGCTGGGCTTGAAGATAGAGTGATCTTTCTGATTCCACATATTCTCCATGTGTGATGTACTTTTGATCTCGTTTAGGAACTTTCTTCTTGATAGCTCTGGTATTATATATAAATCGGGAAATGTATGCTTGAGTTCTTACTAATTTTTGCCAATTTGAAAAACGTTTGGAGTCTATTAGTGCTTGATTGTGTACAGTATGATGGAACAAAATTGATGCTTTCAGTTCTTCCGCAGTTTCTTGAAGGTTTGACAAATTGAGTGGCCATTTGTTTTCGTCTTGCATCAGAAATGGTGGGCCTACAAACCATCGCGAATTCATATCAAAGTCGGGTATTTTTTCCCATTTCGTGGCGTCGTCTGCTACGTTGTCTTTTGAAGGTATATAGCGCCACAGATGAGTTTCGGTTGTTTCCAGTATCTCGCTGACTCTGAATCCGACGTATTGCTTATAATTGCGATGATCAGACTGAATCCATGAGAGAACTGTTTTGGAGTCCGACCAGTAAAACTCTTCTGAAAACTTGATGGCGTGATACTGCTTGATGCTGTTCGCTAATCGTACACCGAGCCTTGCGGCGTCGAGTTCTAGCCTTGGTATGGAAGTTAATCGAAGAGGCGCAACCCGAGTTTTTGATGAAATTATTCTGCATTCAATTAGGTTACCTTTTGTTACTCGGATGAAGGCTACAGCGGCAAATGCATTGATGCTAGCGTCAACAAAAATATGTAGTTGGCATGTGTCGTGCTCACCATACATGATTTGCTTTAAATAGCATCTGGGAATATGTATTCGGTCAATGTTTTTTAAGTGATTGACCCAAACGCGCCACTTCTCGCATAGTTTCCCTTCAATTTTCTCATCCCAGCTCAGTTTGGAACGCCAGATCTCTTGCATTAGAATTTTGATATAAATTAATGAATTACCAATCAGGCCTAAGGGATCAAAAATGCTCATTAGGACGCGAAGTATTTGCCGCTTTGTCGGTTCGAAGTCTTCTGACAGAAGCTCTATCATTGACGCCTTCTTTGAAACTGAGAATGTAAATGTATCTGTTTGAATACACCACCACATGCCTAAAACCTTTTCGGAGGTACTCTCAGGGTTGATGTCCAGGCTTCTTCTGGATGCTGGCGGTTGCTCTCCCAGAGCCTCCATGACCTTCGGTGAATTTGAGATCCAATTTCGAATTTCAAAACCACCGTTTTGATGTATGTATTTGACTTCTTTACCCAGCTTGATGGCTTCTTCTTCTGAGTCTACGCTATCAAGAAGATCGTCAACATAATGGCTGTGAAGGATGGAATCGACTGCTCTTGGATACTGTTCGGAAAATTCGAGAGCATTTTTATTCTTAACAAACTGCGCACAACTGGGAGAGCAAGTGGCCCCAAACGTCAGTACCTGCATCACATAAACATCTGGAGTGGCATGTAAGTCATTGCTCCAGAGAAATCGTTGGGCGTGCTGATCGTCTGCTCGCATTTCAATCTGGTGGAACATTTCTCGAATGTCCGCACATATGGCGACGCGCCTCTCTCGAAAACGATATAGGACTGAGAGTAGGCAAACAAGTTGATCAGGTCCTTTTAACAGTACAGAGTTGAGTGACACGCCATTGACTTCGGCAGCAGCATCCCAGACTATTCGAGTCTTGCCCGGTTTATTTTGATTTGTAACAACAAATATTGGAAGGTACCAAGTTCGAGGAAATTGATGTTCAAGTTCGTTTTTAGACAATTTTCTTATGTATCTTTTATTTTCATATTCTTTGATCTGATTTTTTATTTTATTGCCCAAGTCTGGGTTGCGTTTCAATTTTTGTGCAAAGCAGTGGTGTCGTTTTAGAGCCATTTGGAAGCTCTCTGGGAGTTTAATGTTTTCATACTTCCATAAAAGGCCTGTTGTGAATCGACAACCGATTCTGATCGTAAGACTTTCAAGCATCTTGCAGGCGCGTTCGTCATCTTGCGACCTTAACAGCCCCTTTGGTTCCCCAACCCCAAGACTATCCAGAGAAAAGTAATCTTTCATCATGTTATGAAGGGTGTAGTCGGCGTCACTCAGCTTGGCAGTTGCGCATTCACACTCATGATAGTAAGAATGAAAGGACTCACCTGTGTTATTGTCTGTTACTGATGATGGTCCATATGCTACCCAACCAAGTCTTGTCTTTGTTGCAACTGGATCTCCTTCGCCGCCTTCTACCACCTTCAGAGGAATTGCTAGCTTCAAATTATCTAGACCGATCAACAAGCGTGGAACAGCCTTCTCGTAGGATTGAATTGGGTACCCGCGCAGATAAGGGTACTTAGCTCTGAGTTCTTCGACATCCAAGGATTGTTGTGGCAAATTAAGAGATTTCACAGTTCTGATGATTGGAATTTTAAATCTTTTATCGGTGTGTTCCCTTCCAGAAACTTCGACGGATACTATTCTTGATTCATTTTCGTTTCGGTGGGTGTTGCCTGTCCACTTTAAAAAGAGCGGTTGATTGATGCCTTTGAGATCCAATTCTTTTGCCAAGGAGTCCTCCATCATAGTAAGTGACGATCCGTCGTCCAGAAAGGCAAATGTCGCAATGTGCTTCTGTTCAGCATGAAGAACAACAGGAACAACGCGGTATTTTATATTATGAGTTGATCTGTGCGTGTTACAGTTGAAATTTGCGTCATCTGTAGAGGTAGCTTGGCTTGTTTCTGTCGTTTGCACTTCAATTGTTGATGTTCCTGTAACCACTGTGTCACTCGTGTTCTTGTGTAACAAAGGATGATGTCTATAAATGCAACCCTTCACACCACACAAAGTATTCAGTCTGCAACGAGATTGCGGATGAGATTTCAGGCATGTACGGCAAAGTCTGTTTTGTTTTATAGCATTCCATTTGTCGTTAAGGCTCATATTCTTAAATCTCTTGCATAGGTGAACTCCGCAACAATCCTGAGAGCAAATTGTACAGCGTCTCTTGTCGGACATTGGTGTCTTTACATCTTCTTCGGAGTGTGTATTGATGTGGGCTTTTTCTTTCTTGCGCATAGGTGTTCTCGAATCTTGATTGAATGATATAGCAGGACTTACTTTACATATGTTATCTATTAACCTGAAGAGCCATTCGTCAAAGTCCAATAGGTTGTATGATGTCATTCCTTCAATTGCTTTCGCCCAATCTAACATCAGCTGTGTCGGCAGTTTGCTCACAAGATCGTCCAGGAGCTCTGCATTGTGCAAATACTCCTGGAGGTCACAGGCTTCTATTGTCGAAATCAGATTTTGTACAGCCAAGGAATACGATATAATAGTCTCGACTTTCTCGATTTGGATTCTTGGCTGAGTTTGGATCTTCTGCAAAAGCGACTTTATTATGACTTTTGGACGGCCGTACATGATTCGCATTGTTTGTATGATGTTAGGAACATTAGATGGCAACATCAATCTGCCGCGCATTGTTTCAAGGACCTGTCCTTTTAAACATTTTTGCAGTCTCAAGAGGTTTTCTTCATTACTAAAACCACAGAGCCGTGTACTTCGATCGTAAGTACTGATGAAAAGTGGCCACTCTTCAGGGCTGCCATAGAAATTCGGTAAATCCCTTGACATTGAATGTCTGTTTGCCAATTGAACATTATCGGGTTGTGCAGACTCTTGCTGTAGATTTCTTGGATTTGCATGATGAAGTGATGTTGATGGGCCAGGGTTGTGTGGCATGGTGGTGGCAGGAATATGGATGCCCAGATGTTGATTTATTTGTGTTGTTATTTGTGCACTTTTCATTGTATTCACTGCAAGTGCTTGGTATTGTACATCGTTCTGGTTTCGAATCCAATTCTCGACATCTTTCGGATCTTTATACGATTCGGAGCACGCACTTTTTTGACTTCCATTTACGAGCAAATCCAATTTCTTTCTTAGATAATCTTCATCTCTCTTCTTCTCTAGTTCTCTAGATTCTTCGAGGATCTGTAATTCTATTTGCCGGCGATTTGTTGATGACGTCTTCTTGGAACGTACGGATTCTGCATCTGCCTTCTTTTGGTTTAGACATTGCGCGCAGCTCCAATCTTCTTCTTCTATGGCCGCAGTCACGTTGACGCAATTGAAATGGTACCATTGTAAACATTCGTCGCACTGAACCATTTCTTGCGTGTTGTCTAGGTCGCATAATTTGCATCTACCATCTTCTTTGGCTTTGGCGATTCTACGACCCTCTTGTCGTTTACTTCTCCTTATTAATGGAGTTTCGTCAGCAGACATCTTTATCTTTATCTTTTACTTATTAATATAAAAGAAATTTGTAGAATTGTTGCTCTTCCTTATTATTGGAACAACTTATTTAAAGAAAAACAAAGAATCAATTTTAAATTTGTCAGTTTCGAATAATTTTATTAAAAGTAGAAATTTTTATGAGAAACTACAAATTTCTTTTAATATTACTTCGCAATTCTTGTGGTTCGTTGGTCTTCTCTCAATGACTGCTGAAATACGTTTGTCTGGAATTTGAATTTTTCGTTTCTTCTTCTTTTTTGCAGTTGCTATTGGTATGGCTTGGATTTTGTATCGTAAGTTTGGTATTTGTATGACATTGATGTTTGTATCTTGAAAGTTGGCAGTCGAAGATATGAGTGACAGTGATGCCACTGCCACTAACAAACTGATAGCTATTTATTTAATCTTTATTAACCAACAAAGAAAAAAAAAACGATTGAAACAATCTGCATTCTGCACCAGACTCGAAAAACATGAAAAGTAGCCTTTACAAAAGCCATTAACTTTCATAAAAAACTATTTTCATATTTCTTTAAGCACGGGGCAAACTCCAATAAAATGAAGGATGTCTTCCCTCTCTTGCAGATTACATAAACTACAGTTCCTCGCGGTTCGATGTGGAGTAAAGTTTAATTTGATGAGTTCACCTCTAATTTTGAAGATGGTCCCTATGTTGTAGCACGAGAAACAGCTTTTAAAGTAGTTATTTTCATTAAGATTGTAATTGATTAATGAATAATACTTTCGGTCTGTTGAACTGCGAGCTTTCATTTTCATCAGTCAGTTGAATTATTTTATAAAAGATCTTTTTCCACTGGTTTGAGTTAGCTTCTGACAAGTTAATCGTCATTCCACAGTTTTCGGCAAGTTTTACCCAATTTTTGACGAAGAGAGTTTTCTTTTTCAATGCATACTTAAGAATCATCTTTGGAAGTCTTGATTCTTCCATATTAATCACCCTTAATAAATAATCTGCATGTAGTTTAAGAGCAGAGATAAACATTGTTGGCAACCCCGACTCCAGGTGATACATATATTTTGGCGTGTTTAATGGAAGGTAAAAGATTTTCCTTAGAAAGAACAGAGCTGGCTTTCAGTTACGACCTGTCGTTCTATCCCCCAAACTTGTGCACCATAAAACATAATAGATTTGGCTGTAGCATTAAATACACTATATTTGGTGCTGATAGTTATTAAATAGTTGCTGAAAATGTTTTTCCAATTCTGGCATATTGCTGATTTCGCCTTATCTACTTTATTTATTAGGTGGTTTTCCATTTTTAAATTGAACGATAATTCCAATCCGAGATAGGTATATTTTTTTACTACTTCTAGCTTACGTTCGCCATATTTCCAATTTTCACCGCTTGCAATTCTTCCGAAGCCTTTTTGGAAAATCATAACCTTTGATTTTTCCACATTTACCTCCAGACCCCATATTAAGCAATACTGATAGAGCTTGTTTATCATCAGTTGCAATGAAGATGGTGATTCGGCAAGAATGACTATGTCATCTGCGTACATGATAACCTTTACCTTTGTGTTGTCAATACCCCACATGTAAGCCACTCCACAAGGTCATCGAAAAAGAGTGCGAACAGTAAGGGGCTGAGGTTGCACCCTTGTTTGACACCTCGGTTTGCAATCAGTCTTTCTGATCTGTCTCTACCTTTGCTTATATTTGCTGTTGTTTGCTGATAAAGTTTTATTAATGCACGTACGAATTTTGTAGATATTCCTAAATTGTACAGCTTGTAGAACATTGCATTTCGATTTATCATGTCAAATGCAGCCCTAAAATCGACAAAGAAAGTATAGAGCTTTTTATTATGGTCAATTTTCATTTGTGCTATTGAAGTTAAGATGAAAATGTTATCGACAGTAGAGTAACCAAAGCGGAAGCCAGCTTGAAACTCGCTGAGTTTTTCGTTCACGGAAACCCACTCTTCGAGTCTTTTGTATAATAATGTTGTATAAGCTTTTAGCACCGAGTTCAACAAAGTGATCCCCCTATAATTGGCTGGATTTGAGCTGTCACCTTTTTTGTATATTGGTAATATCAAGGACTCATAAAACTGATCAGGTAGTGTTCCAAAGTTAAATATGATGTCGAGTGCTTTTGCGAAGTAATCTTTGAAAGTTTGGGAGCTATATTTGTAGAATTCGGCCGGTATGCCGTCAGGTCCTGATGCTTTGACATCTCTTAAGGAATGAAGTACCAATTCGACTTCTTCAAATCTAATTTCTTTGTCTAAAAGATCGTACACAATGTTGGGCTGTGCAAAACTCCACGTAATTTGATCCGTTTGGTATAATAGAGATTCAAAATGGAGTCGTAAGCTTTCCAAGGGAATCGAAACTTGTTCTTTTGATTGGTAGTTACCAGACAATTTTCTAGTTAAATTCCAAAATTCTTTTGCATCCTTGCTTTGACTTAGTTCACATGCCAATTTTTCTTCATGAGCTCGCTTTTTTATTTTTACAGTCCGTTTATAGTGCTTATTTGCTTCTAAATAATCTATTCTAATCGACTGAGATTATTTTTTTCTTAACAAGTTGAGCAAGGCTAAACACTTTTTTCTAAGTTTTTCGCATTCACGATCATACCATGCGGATTTCTTATGGAGTGTACCTGATTTGGGAATTGATGTCGCCGATTTTATGACGATTGATTCGAGGTCGCATAAAGGTAAATAATTTGTAATCGATCCATTTTGTTTTGTTTGAAGCAGTGCATCCATTTTTGTTTTATATTCTTCTTTTTTAGTTTTGTTCCATTTGAGGATTTTATTACCCAAATCACGAGCGTCTGGATTTGTTATTTTGAATTGTTATCGTTATTGGCAGATGATCGGAAAATGTTTCCTTTCCTACCTTAAAATATTCGAAAAATGTCCACCAGTCGCCACCCAAGATGACATAATCAAAAACAGAACTACCCTGTATTCCGACAAATGTATATTCACCCTCGAAGTCTCCTTCAGAAGCTCCATTTAATATGCTCAGACCAAATTCTTTTGCTAATTCTATGATCTTTGAACCCTCTCCATTCACTTTTTTATCTTTCCATTGACGTTTATGATCTATTATCGCTTTTTCCGATTCTTCAGCCGCTGTTCTTGCCTTTAAATCTCCAATGATCAACAAGTTTTGTGATATCAAACCGCAAAGACACTCATACAGCGATTCAAAATCTCGTTTCCAATAGTTGCAATTAAGATAGACAGGAACAATATACAAAATATTACCCTGAATTTTGACTTCTATATACATAATTTCTTCAATTTTGCTTATTTTGAAAATTCTATACATCTCTTTCTTTATTGCAATAAGAGTACTACCGCTAGCTCTTCCCTTGCTGGAAGTTCTTTTTGCAGGAGTCCATGCACATTCGTATAAGAAGGAAAGTAATTTCTGAATTCTACTATTTTGTACTACATAAGTTTCTAATAGACAGATAATATCAAAACTATATACATAGATACTCAAAAAACCCCGGGAATATTAATATATTTCAAAGATACTATTAGAGTCTTGTTGTTTTACAAAGAGGATATAATATATTTATTTATATAACAAAGAAAGATGTTGTATCAACAACTTTTGAAATCGGAATTGAGACAATTTGTGACAACTTATTTTCTCATAATATTAAAAACGATTGCTTATGTTTTTCAATACCCCTTCTCAATCGTTTAAACCAAGTCTTAAACATAAATCTTGAAAACGTGTTGAATCAAGAGATTTTGTTTGAACGTATGCATGTTGATCCTTTGTTCCAATAGACTTGATTTCAATCAGTCCACTTTTAATGTGGTCTTGAATAAAGTGATGTTTTATATCTATATGTTTAGACCGTTTGCTCTCTAAATTTGTAGCCATTCCAATACATCCCTTATTGTCTTCGTAAATTATTGCAGGTTCCATGTTAATTTGCTTAATAACTTGTAATATGCCTCGGATCCAAATGGCTTCAGATGAAGCAGCACTAAGGGCCATATACTCTGCTTCACTTGAAGAAGTCGAAACAGTAGTTTGCTTTTTGCTAGACCATGACACAATACATCCGTATTGATGATGATTTTCTATCAATTACATCACTTCCCCAATCAGCATCAGCATATCCAATCAAAGGATTAGGACTACTTACTTCGAAAACAAGTTTTTTTCTTTTTATTCCCTTTTAAAAATCTCACAATTCGTTTGAGAGCTTGCCAATGAATTTCTGATGGGTTTTGTTGGTATCTTCCCATGTATCCAACTGGAAAACATATGTCTAACGCACATCATAATATACATTAAGCTTCCAAGCAATTCTCTGTAGGGCTTGTCAAGTGTAATTTCAGTTATTGTCTTTTAAAGTTGTAATGCTTTTTCCATCGGGGTTCTAGTAGGGTTACATTCTTCCACTCTAAACTTGCTTAAAACTTTTTCAATGCTGGATACTTGCGATAAATGTTTTTCGTTTTCATGAAAATCAATCTTAATTCCAAGAAAATATTTAGGATTCCCGCAGTCTGACATCTTGAATGTCTTTTCCAAATTTGTCTTTAATTGGTCTATTTGTCTTAAGCTTTTTCCAGCAATGAGTAAATCATCAACATACAGAATAAGTATGATGATGTCATCTTGTTCTTGTCCCATCTTGGAGTACAAACAATAGTCGTGATTTGATCTTTTAAATCCCAATTGAAGAAGAAAATGATTAAACTTTTTGGTCCAACATCGGGGTGCTTGCTTTAAGCCGTAGATAGATTTGAGTAAGCGACAAACATTTCCATCTGCTTCGGAAACCCCTTCTGGAACAGTAACATAAAGTTCTTCCTTCAATACACCATGAAGAAATGCAGTCTTTACATCTAATGGGTGGAATATCAGGTTTTTTCCAACAGCTAAAACACAATTCGTGTGGTTGTCAATTTCGCAACAGCCGAGTACGTTTCGTCATAATCAATTCCAGCGTTTTGTAAATAAGCCTTCACTACGAGTCTGGCCTTATATCTTGTGGGCTCACCGTTCTCGTTAACTTTAATTTGGAAGATCCACTTCGGTTTCAAAATCTTTTGCATTCTTCGGTTTTCTGACCACTTGCCAAACTTTGTTTTCGTTCATTGAAGAGTGTGTTCGTCTTCAATAGCCTTATACCATTTTGCAGCATACCGGAATACCTGTTAAAAATTCAGCCGCAGAAGTTGCTCTATAACTCATTTAATAATCTCAACTTGAGGTCGGCGTTCCCGTTCGCTGCGCCTTGAAGATCACTGTTGTAATTTTGCGAAGGGAGCGCAGCTGCACCATGGCTGACAGTATGATGTTCACCTTCCAAGTCTTCACTAACTGTATCTTCAGTTATAGTAACATCACCAGAGTCTTCTACAGTTTCAGCAATTGTCAGATCTTCATCACACAAGTCATCAACTAGTTGATCTTCTGTTTCACTTTGTTTATAATCAGAACCGACGAGTATTTCAGATGATTCTTGAAAAAATTTGTGACATCTTATTTACTCATAATATTAAAAACGATTGCTTATGTTTTTCAATAGATAATAGATTTCGAATTCATATAAAAGAGACAAATTTTTCTTAGCTAGCTATACATTGTCAGCTTGCTCATGGATAACTAATAATAGGGAGCTTAAGGGAAACTACACCCTTAATGTCAAAACTTAAGGCCTTTTTTTATTACGTTTCATTTTTTTTGGTATGAATTCTACCTGCCTGCTGTCATTCTTATTTTATAAAAAAATTAACAAAATTTATGTTAAAAACATTTTACACATCAAGTCCAGGGCATCATAATGTAATATTGTCCCTATATCAAAGAAAATTCGTCGTTATGTTCCTGACGAAAACTCAATTCCAAAGAAAACAACGGAATTGTTTGTTTAAGCTGTAAGTACTTCTAGGCTTTTATTTATTTATGTTTGTATATAGGTATGTATTATATTTAATGCTTAATTTCACAAAAATTGTACTATTTATATACGCAGTTCCTGGCATTTAGCAAAAAAGGTGTTCCTTGCATCTAAAGAGCTAGTCTCTAATCCACTCATGCCATCTTAGCCCAGCTCTTATAGACACAAAACTCCATGGAAACATCCCATTCTTACCAAATTTTGTATACGTAAACTTTCAGTTGACTTAAAATAATCTTAGGGGCAACAAAATAAAACCTAAATAATAAACTAATCAGTCTGTTTGGCACCTCGGAACTTTTCATACCACTTTTAGGTTTTGCCTAAAAAAATAAACACAAAATTAAATCTATGACAAAATTCCAAGCCACCAAACACACAACAACTAATCACACAAAAAGTTTCTTACACATTCTCCTTAGTTCTATTGGAATAAAAATAAAATAACAAATAATAGAAAATAATAATCTTAGCAAGTCTGAAGCTCTATAGGAACAGGAATGTTGTGTTGAGCAGCGAATTGCAGAAGTGAGTAGTATTTGTTTCTCCAATCCATAATTTCCCGATTACAATTTTCGTTGTCCATATGCAAACGTTCGAGCTCCTGCCATTCAGTCGTTTTCTCCGATTCCAGAGTATCTTTCTGTTCGATTCGTTTAATGCGGCAACTTGCAGCATATCCACGGTTCTTTAACGTTCTGCGCCGCTGTTTCATCCGAACAATTTCCTCTCGTGTAAGGCCACGCATTTTCAGCATTCGATTCAGATCTCGCACCGAAATCGAGACCAATTGGTCATCGGATATGTCTGGAATGGGGCATGGTGACATGGGAGGCTACATTAACAAACAAAAAAAAAACAACACTCATTATTGCGAAAACCTCACGTGCAATTACTTGCAATAAATTTAATGAAAAACACTTTTCTGGTAAAATGCTTGTACATTAACTTTTGTTACCAATAATGGCGGAGGTGGCCGAAATTCTTCTGCTCCTTGTTGATATTGGTATGTCATAGCCATTATTTTAGTGGCAGATATTTTATGTATTAACTTGAAAAGTCTTTCTTTGATTTTGCTAAACGTTTTGTAATGAAAAATATATTTTTTCAATTCCGTAGTATTTTATTTTATGATAAGATAAGGATAAGGAGGTGCTTGAGATGAAGTTGAAGTATAACAACAAATTACGATGACAAATCGATTTTTTTAATCTATTTCACGAAAAAAAGAGATAGACAATATTTTCGAAAATGTTTGTTTTAACTTGAGCAGAGAGGAAACGGGTTTTTGTCTTAAACGAATCAAACAAACCTATGATTCATTTAATTTTAAATTTGAAAAATTCATTTATCTGGTTTCACTTCTGTGAATTGAAATAAAAAAAAATGAATTCAAAAGAACTTATTTCAAAAATACAAAGTGTAATTAGTTGTATTAGGAATAGTCTGATTTTGATGTTTATTTGATATTGAAGTACAAAAGCAAACAGTTCAAGGAAAAATACAAATACTCCTTTGCAATAATAGGCGTATTTTATTGGTAAATTATAAGCTTGTGCAGTAATGGAAAGTAAGTGCAGTAATGGAAAGTGTGAATAAAACATATGTTCACTATTATATGCACTCTTATTTTAAATTTCCAAGTTGGTATCTGTGCAAGCATACTTATGTCAAAATCAGCTGTCAACAAAAAGAATAATTACTTAAAAGAAAAAAATTAAAATGGATAACGAAACAAAAAAGGTAGAAGTTATTAAATTTTAAACTTCTTGCCAAAAATAATATGTTTTTTATTTCAGATCCTATTAGAATATTTATTGGACTCATCATCAAGCAGTGAAGAAAGCAGTTCATCATCAGAACTTGATCGCTTAATGAGCTCTGATGATTCTTCATCTGATGAGAAGCACGCAAGCGTTTCGAATTTTATGAAAACTATCGAGGATTATAGTGAGCTCGGTTACAAATCCCACTTCAGGTTGAATCGCTCAACAGTAGAGAAATTGATAGGTGAACAACTTGTTCATTCATTTTCTATTTATTTTCAGAAAAATACTCTCAATCAGATTTTTTTTCATCAAGACCGAATCATGGAGGCAAAACAAAAATTGAACCCAGAAAAGAAGTGTATGTATATATATGGTACGTTAGCATCACTCTGACATTTCGGCAATTGGAAACCTATTTGGAATTGCAACGTCGTCAGCATGGTCTGTAGTTGGCCGTGTGAGCAGCAGATTTGATTCGATAATTAAAATTATAAGCTACCCACCAAAGTTCGATTTCTTTTTTCAACCTATGTATTTACATATTTTTTTTGCTTTAATTCACAAAAATGTCTTTGCAGAAATGATTCACATCGCACCATCAATTTCGGCAATCATTCATAAATGCATCAAACCAGCATCACTTTTTGAGTTCACTTGAGCAAACTTCCATCAAATGATACTAACGACCGCAAACTTCAAAACTTTAAGAAAAAAAAACATGAAAGTAACAACTACAATTCAATTTTAGTAACGAGTTTTTTATTTCGATAGCAGTTTTTCTATTAACTCGTATTTCTTTTTACGATCCTCCGCTTTTTTTAGCTGTAGCTGTGCCATGGCCTGTTGACGCTCTTGGAAACGTTCTTCCACTCTTTCCGCTTCGCGCTGCCTCTGCATTATTTTTTCTTTATAGTAGTCGGAGCGTGACATAGCCCTTTTTTTATTGCGGCTGGCCTTGATGTTGCTGGTGTTCTTGTTGGTGGTGTAGTTGTTGTCGGTGGTGTTGTTGTTGTTAGTAGTGTTGTCGTTGGTGGTGGTAGTGGTAGTGGTGTTGGTGGTGGTGGTGTTGTTGTTGGTAATGAAGATGAACAGGCCGCAGCTTCTTCCAAAAAAAACTCTACATCCACATCAAAAAAATCTGAATCATTTGAGACAGGAGACTCAAACGTTTCTGAGGAGCTGAATAATGGTGCTGCTGAGGACGTATTCGGTGATGAAACTGTTGCACCTGAACTCTGAAAGAAAACAGAATAATTAAACTATTTTCAGATTACAAATTACCCTTTTACCGAAACACTTTTGGCACCAAAATTATACGAATCGCTTTTTGCAAAATTTGGCTTTTTACCAAATAGCTCGTCCATTTCCTCTAAGAACGGTGCAATACAAGTGAAGTACAAAAGCAAACAGTTCAAGGAAAAATACAAATACTCCTTTGCAATAATGAATGATTTTGGATACACGATACTTATGAAGGGTTTTCCAACAATAATAATAAGAGGTTTTATTTTAAATAGCTAGCTACTTAGACAATTCTAAGTTTTGGAGCTGTTGGAGCAAGTTGACACTACGCCATTAAAAAATTTTGACAATTTTGCAGTTACCGTTCGTATTTTTCTAAATGTGTTATTAATAAAAGATGTGATCACAATTTGTCACCAAAATCACATGTAGGCTTTTTGAAAGATAAGTTGTATGCCAATGCTGTACAACCGATCTAAGATCTTATATAAGGTCCGCCAAATAACTTTTTTTTTTTGAAACAGGGCGCAAAACATCCAATATAACTTCAGCTGTGTAGAACGTAGCGCGGTCCTGTTGAAACCAAATATTGCCAATATCCTCCTCTTCAACAGGCCCGACAACGATCGCAATTGACTGTAACGGCCACTCCTTTCTTATTTTCGAAGAAAAATGAGCCAATTATGCCTCTTGACCAAAATCGGCACCAAACAGTGACTCGGCTTTTCAATGTATGCGTGCGGGTTTTCCGTGCACCAAATGTGACAATTTTGCTTGTTTACATACCCGCCAAAATCAAAATGAGCTCCATCTGAAAAGATCATTTTTTTTGGCAAAATCGTCATGTTCCCTAAGTCCATCGCAGCCAATATTTCGCAGCGTCATTCGTTCAGCGAAAGGATAAAACTAATTATCTTTCAAATCAGACATGAGTTACGTGTTACCATTCACGGAAACTAGCTGAAAAAAAACGTTAGACGGCGGAGAAAACGTGAAATATGCTAGAACCGTAACGGTGTCGGCATTTTGGTTGGAACTAAAAACTATCAGTCTTATTTAAAAACGCTGTATAGAGCCTACATAAAGTTATGTTATCTCTATAATACCTCTAAACGCAAAAATGCTATTTATAAAACTTATACAAGGTTGCATAGTCCCATAATAAGCTAAACGCGTTTTGAGGTTGAATAGAGCCTACATAAGGAAATTATTGTTATTATTATTTCGTAAATGTCATTTTGATTTCTCTCCTCTCTTTTTGAAATTAAAATAAAAACAATAATGCCTCTCGAGTTTAGCTCGTGAGCCGAAGAAACGAAGAATCTAAAAAAATATAGATTTTCGAAAGAGAATATCATACAAATAATTGGAATTATTTTGTTATATTTTAGTTGTTATGACAACTAGCAGATTTTATAGTACTTTTGGCACTTTTTTTGATATAAGCATTGTATAACTAAAATTTATAGCAGATTTTTTTATAAATAGGAATTTTTGCAACGTTACATAGAGCCTACATAAATCCTTATTCACTGTATAACTATTCATCTGTTTAGCGAATTCTATTAAATAAGACTGTATATTTTTAAACAAAAGTTTATTTTAATAAAAATGATGAAGGAATACTTTGCGAAAGAAGTTTCTATAAAGGTAAAAGTTGACATTTTCAGTCGTTACTAATTTAAAAAGCAAAACTGCTGTCAAGTATAAAATAAATTTTAGTTTTTCTGTAACTGGTTTCTTGTTTAGTTACTCTCAAAATTGGGAGTACACTTATGACAATCAGTAATTTACTTTTACTTTTCATATTTCAAATGTGACGCCTAGTTTTTGGCAAATTCTTTGTACCCTCTTTTTTTCATATATTTAAATTAACTTAACGTACCCGTGGCATGGTGATTAGTGCGTTCGACTGTAATAGATCTTAGGGCCGAAAGTCATTAGGTTAGGTTAGGTTATATTGTCTGTCCAAGATGGAAACGGACACACTTACGCCAGTTTAATGGCCCATTGTGATACCACATGAATCTTGAGGCTTCCTCCTAAGCTCAATGGACCAATTTCAATTTCAAATTCTCCTAGGTAATTCTTGCGCTTTCGAGCCAAATCAGGGCATGTGCAGAGAAGATGAAGAACTGTTTCTTCTTCTTCCTCGTCCATACAGCTTCTGCAAAAGTCATTTGAGAATACGCCTAGTCTCGTTGCGTGTTTTCCTATTAGGCAGTGCCCGGTTATGACACCTATTATCGAGCTTATATGTGATCCGTTTGACACGTGGTGATGTTGTTCCACCGGTGCCTGCCCTCTTCACAGCGTCTTGCATTAGCAACAGTACGTGCCAAGTACTGGAATGTCTCCATGGCCCGGCACCCAGCAAAGGTGAATATCAAACTGTTGTGCCATCTCCATTAGAGATGATCGACAGTTATGGTATGTTATAGAGTTTGTAGAGATAGAGTCCACAGATTTGATAACGGCCTGACTATCTGAGAAAATACGGATATCAGATGTTGATATCACGTTTTCTTTAAGCCGAAAATCCTTAGTATTATAGTTTAACTTAAAGTGTCCGTATGGGACCATTGAGTTGTAAGTTATGGTTAATTAGGCTAGTTTTATGAATTTTAGTATAGCTTTAAGATGGTTTGTAAGAATTAATGAACAAAACTGAATTTAAAATAAAAAATACTTCTGCCTGGAATACACTACATTGATTGGGAAGTCTATAGGATAGACTGAGATTCAGTTGTTCTGAAAAGATACCACTTCCAACTCCGTGATCGGTCTTTGAACCGTCAGTATATATATATCGTCTTCCAGGGGTCCCTCTTCTTCCCAGGAGGATCTTGAAGGGATGGACACATGGAATCTTTTACCAAATACCATTTTTGGGGTGGTATAATCTAAGCGATCTGGGATAGATCTGAAATTGTCTAGAATAGTAGTATGTCTAGTATTGTTACTGGTCCATTGAGAGGTGGCTCTAAGCCTTACAAATGAGTTGGCAGCCACCTTTTTAGAGAAGATGTCAAATGATGGTGTTAGGTTTAAAAGCACTTCCAGTGCTGCGGTTGGTGTTGTGCGAAGTGCTCCTGTGATGCACATACCTGCTGACCGCTGGACTTTAATGAGCTTATTTAGATTTACGATCTTGTCCAGTGCGGTCCACCATACGACGGCTCCATAAATGAGTATCGGCCTGATTACCGAAGTTTATAGCCAGTGATTTATTTTTGGGAAGAACCCCCATTTTGATCCTATGGCCTTTTTACAAGTAAAAAGCGCTACAGTAGCCTTTTTGACTCTTTCATCAATATTTGCCTTCCAATTTAGTTTTTTGTCTTAAATGAGGCCCAAATATTTAGCTTGATTTAGCCCATTTAGTTAGCCTGTTTAGGGCATTTTGTAGGAGTTCCGAGAGAACTTGGGGGTGCTTCCCAGATACGGATATCGCAACGTCGTCAGCATAGGCAATCACCTTAAAACCCTCTGCTTCCAATGCTGTAAGTAGGTCGTTTACTACCATGTTCCATAAAAGAGACGAAAGGACTCCACCTTGGGGAGTGCCTCGATTCACCGATCTGGTGGTAGTAAAACTTCTCATGTTAGAAATTATTGTCCTGCTTTTGAGCATGAGACTTATAAGATCTATGAGTGACTTCTCTAATTTCAGCTTATCCATTGCTGTTGTGATCGCCTGGTAACTGACGTTGTTGAAAGCTCCTTCAATATCTAGGAACGATACCAGGAATCAATCTTTCCAAGGTTTTAAGAAGGAAGGATGATAGGCTGATTGGTCGTAGATCTTTAGGGTTAACGTGTGAGGGTTTCCCTGCTTTGGGAATGAAGACTACTTTTGCCATTCTCCAGGCTTTGGGAATATATCTCAACCTTACACAGCTTGTCAGAATGATTTCCAATGGTGGAATAATCATGTCTGAGAATTTTTGTAGTTCAGCCGGAATGATTCCATCTGGTCCTGGAGATTTATATGGATCAAAGCTGTCTATGGCCCATTGCAGTTTTTCCCGCGTTATTAGAGAGATTCTTCATCTGTGATAGTTCACGTGCCTGCTTCTGTCTTTAAAGCACTGGGTACTGTTGGACTTTTTGAGAGAATTTTCCTGAGTCTTGAGGCTTCTGAAGTATTTTCTATTTTATCACAAACATTTCTCCAAGAAGACCTCTTACACTTTCTTAATTCTTTTTATATTGCTTTAGAGCTTGTTTGTATAAGTCCCAGTCAGAAGGAGATCTAGTGTACTTAGATCTGTTGAAGAGTTTACGACAGCTCTTTCTGAATGGTTCTAATTCTTTATGCCACCAATGAGGTTTCTTTTTACCCTTTAAAATGGTTACAGGGCATGAAGATCTCATTGATTCATTTAAGGCTTCGGTGAGATGATTTACAGAAAGGTCTAGTTCATCTTTACTGGAGGAGCTTTTAAGAAGGTTGTGATTAAGCAGTTGTGCTAGTACCTCCCTATAACGCTCCCAGTTGGTATTCCGGTGATTTCGAAATCCCGTAGATGTATTTGCTACATCTTTGAGCTCAAACTGAATGTATTTGTGGTCAGAGAAGGAATTCTCTTTTGAGACATGCCAGTTTGAAATCATATTGTGGATCGAGTCAGAGGTAAGTGTAATATCAAGTACCTCTTTCCTATTCTTGGTTACAAATGTGGGTTCATTACCAATATTACTTATGAGTAGGTTAGTGCTTAGTAAATAATCAAATAAGTACTCACCTCTCTCATTTATATCAGAGCTACCCCATACCGTGTGATGGGCGTTAGTGTCTGAACCAATTAGGAGACCAACTTTTTTCGATTGCGCGTCCGCAATTGCCTTCCTCAAGGTGTTTCCTGGAATTGGGCTGTCGTGGCCAAGGTAGGAGGATATGAGCCAGTAGGTGGCATTATCCGTTGTTAGGACAGCGGTGGTGGTGTCCTTGTCGCTGTAATTGGGGAGTAAAAATATGTTTAAGTCATTTTTTACTAACATGCATGACCTTGGTTCACCTTTCTCCGATGCATACAATATTTTATAGCCAGGAGTCCTGAGACCTCTGATGATGGAGTTTGAGACCCACGGCTCCTGTATTAAGACGATGTCTTCCTTGTTCATATGCAGTCGGAGTATCAGGTTGTTCGTGGCCATGATGGCGTGATGGAGATTAATCTGTACTAATCGCAGCATTGCTACTATTAGTCAGATCAACCTCCACCACTGTTTTGTCGGCGTTTTCCTCGTCTGAGGAGGACCTAAGCAGGTCTTCCTCACTCTGGGTGATGCCTAAGGAGGCGTCTTCAGTCTCCATGTCGGAGTTACTGTCGACTTTAGTTTTAGCCTCCACGTCGGATGGCTTATTTGGGGCAGTGGATGTCGATGGTTCCACTTTTGGTGTTGCATCGACCTCCATTTTCGTTGCCAATGAATCGCTTCCCTCCGCTGAAGAGGCTTCTGTGGGGGGCGTGTTTAGCGTATCTTCATCTTTTTTGTATATACGCATCATGATTTCATCGAAACCATACCTAATCACACCTTTGGTCGCGGCCAGTGGAGCCAGTGATTCCCTATTGATCAGCACTAGAGCCGATCTATAGTGACCCACTGTCTCCTTCTCAACCTTTGGTACTTTCCAGTCGTGAGTAGGCAGGTCCGGATTACTTGTTTTGATCAGTTTCATGATCATGTCTGGACAGTTGTGAAGAGCCGGGACCATTATACGTGCTCTTGGCCGGCAAGGAATATTCTCCCTTGCAACAACCTCGAGCTTGGCACCCGGCCAGACTTCTGGCAAGCCATTGACAGCAGCCCTGTATAGATCGAAAGATCTCTGATCACCACAGGCGATGAGTTTGATACGATTTTAGTACCATCCTGCATCGGCTGTATCTGGGAGAGGCCCCGGATTTTCCTCGATAACAGATAAAAATCTGAAACCGAGGTGAGCCTTGACCTCTGCCCAATGATCATGAGAGATGTTACCATCCACATGACTCCTGTCAATGACCGCGGCAATGATCTTACCTTTGAGCGCGTCGCTGAAGGAGAGATCTTTGTTGACGGCTGATGTGCTGTTGGAAAGCACCTTCTGCCTTTTTGGTTCGGGCTTGTCACCCTCGAAAGACCTATCTCGCTTTGACGTTGAGTCGCCGCAGGTCGGTTTAGCTTTTTTGCTAAGAAAGCCACTAGCCCATTCGAGTTTACGCGTTTGCTCTGGGGTTCTTTCCGCCGCCGGTATGACACCGACTGCGGCTAGAATCCTCTCGGCATTGCGTTGGTCTCGATTGGCCTGTGACTTCTTGGACTTCTTTTTGGCCGGCCCAGAGCTATGTCCGTGTGTCACAGATGTGGGTCCACCTCCAGATTTAATCGCTACCGATGCCAATCCGGGTGTGCCCTCACCCTTTGAGTCAATTCCACATGTCGCAGATTTTGTCTCTCCGGATGGGGTGTCCCTTTTTGGGGTCGCTTGCGACGTCCTAGCAGGAGCGGGGAAGAGGTGGGGTGTGGAATTTCCGCCATTGGGACTGCCGAGCGTCACAGCTGTTCCACTGACGGGTAATTCCTTCATGTATATGTTGCGGCTAGTAGAGGGAGAAGGACTCTCGCCACTAGTAGCAACCACAGGGTTGACAACACGTTCACACACCTGATTTGGCTCGACAGCCTTTTCAGGTGATGTGAC
Source organism: Eupeodes corollae (assembly GCF_945859685.1). Lineage (NCBI taxonomy): Eukaryota > Metazoa > Arthropoda > Insecta > Diptera > Syrphidae > Eupeodes > Eupeodes corollae. Next base: position 23,090,557 of record NC_079148.1, on the reverse strand, counting down.
CGCATTGGCAGCCTTGGTGCGATTTTTTTGTCTTATGATAGTTTTGTTTGTTTGTTTATTTTTAAATTTTTTCATTTTATTCCCACGAGTAAAGCGGAAAGACGGTCAGCCCCGGCAGAGCCGCTTGCCGGGGTAAGGCAGAAATATGACGGACCTTGCCACAGCATCCGAAAGAGCTCGTTAACGGCTGGTTTATCCCCCAGCCTTTCATTCTTCGGCACGGTTTTCGTACTAGTACGCTCACACCACCACTGAAATTAGGAAGAAAATTGGGTTTACGAACGTTGCACTATTGAGGAGTTACAACAATTCAGCGATCCAACTCAACCTTAGCTAATCACCATCCTGCCAAAAACGCACAGGACTACTGTGGTGATCATTGCCCGCCTGGCACCCACTTGGAGGGTTTGAATGAGGATTTTGCCGGGCGTGAATACATCATAGAGGAAATACATATGAAAGCTTGGGCAAAAGCAACAATTTGCAGGGGAGTTATTATGAAAAACGATAATCGTTTTTAATACGGAGTATTTTTTTAAATTGCGATTTACGAAAAACGATTGCAGAAGCGCGTATTTGTAAAATTGCGATTACGAGAAACGAGAATCGTAAAAAAACGATACTCGTATTTTTATTTACGAGTTCCTTCAAGCACTCTCTCAGCTTTTGTTTTGGCTGGTTACTGTCAAATGTCAAACATTATTGTGTTTTGTTTTGGTTTGTTTTTTTTTGGTTTGGTTTTCATTTTGATGAGGGAGAAAAAATGTAAGTTAAATAATAAATAAAATAATGAAAAACATTAAAAATAAGATATTTCTAATATTTGGGCCTACAACGAATGCTAAACAAATAGACTTGATGGTAGCTTTCATTGAAAGTAAATAGGTGTGAAGTTAGTTGCGTTTAAAAAATGGCTGGCGACATTTTCTTGATTCCATTTTCGTTTCTCATAATCACTCTACGCCATGAGTTTCGTTTTTCTGGTATTCGTTTTTTCTGCCGTTCGTTTCGTATTTTATAATAAGGGCCCAGAGGCCTGTAGATAGAACAAACAATGGAATTTTCCAGTGATCACTTTTTTATTCAAAAATATTTAATTAGAAAAGTTTTACTTTAGAAAATTTCATGACTTCGTACAAAATTCAACTTATCGAAACATAAATTGGGTATGAAATGTTTGACTTTTAACAGTCGAATTGTTATTTGCTGAACACCGTTTAATTTAATAAATATGATTTAAAATCATGAAAAATGAATATAAAAATAAACCAGCATTGTGTTCAAATATGCGTTTCGCCCCCATGTAATGGTGACTTGTAGCAACCATATAATTCACAGTCATATTTTTTAAATTAAACGGTGTTCAGGAAATAACAATTCGACTGTTAACAGTCAAACATTTCATCTTCAAATGTCCCAAAGCAAGGAAAGAAAAATAGCTACAATTTATCTTCTCTGAAGACTTGTAGCAACCATATAATTCACAGTAGCTCTATGTAGCTCATATTATATGGATTCTCGATTTATTCGAGAAAATATGCGTCAAGACAAGGTGTGTGTAATGGTTATATTCTGATGAGCCCAACTATTACATCGAGGCGAAACGCATATTTGAACACAATGCTGGTTTATTTTTATATTCATTTTTCATGATTTTAAATCATATTTATTAAAATAAATTGGATGTTTTGTCGACGTAGAACATAAAAATCCATTATTTTTATAATTTTGTGCGGTTATTTTACTTGAGCTTTTTTACTAATTTGTTTTCAAATAATTGTTTAGAACACTAGAAAACTAGAGAAAATCGCAATAGTTGGTTCCATAAAAATTGAATTTTTTGTCTTACTTTTTTTCATATTTCCCAATAGTTTTGAAGCTTAAAAAAAAAAAACAGTTTTTAACATTTAAATCCAATCTTTTTATGAAATTTAATGAAAAACTTTTTTTATTTAACTTAATTTAGTAATAACTATAGTCAACAATTTCTATCATGGTAAACACTTGTCTGATTAAAAAAACAGAATCAACTTTCAACTTTTATCCACTCCACTTTTTCTCTTTTCGTAGCTGTTGGTTTTTTAACATAAATACTCCTTAATTCGTCCATAGTCATATCTATTGAATGCGTTGCTTTAAGGTGATATCTTAGTCTAAAAAAAAAAACAAAATTAGAAATATAAAGTTCTTAAGGTAAAAATAAAATTCGTCTTACTTTGATTTTGTAGGGTATCCTTTAGTACAATGTAAACACTTATAGGGCATTTCACTATGTTTGAACACATGGTCGGAGTAAGCGGGTCTTGTGGCAAAGAGTTTGCCACATTCTTTGCATTTGATCTTCCAACCTAAATGCATTTTCATGTGGCTATTAAGATGACCTTTGGCATTGAATTTCTTATCACACATTTCACATTGATATGGATAATCACGCGTATGAAATCGCAGGTGAATTTTATATTCAGGTTTGGTAACGAACATCTTTGGACATTGTACACATTGAAATGCTTTTCCTGTATGCCATCTCCGGTGTAAGCCTAGCGAAGACGATGAAAGGTATATTTTGCCACAATCAGAGCAAGGATACGTGCGACGACTTTCGTCATGTATTTTTCTGTGAATCCTTGCACATTGCCTCGAAGGAGAAACTTTACCACAAATATCACAGGTGTAGGTTTCGTTTTGACCATCGTTTTCATGCGTTTTTAAGTGTTCCTTTAGAGTGGATATGCGAGTGAAAGTTTTAGCTGAAACAAAAAGAAATAACCATATTATCATTATATTGTATCTATATAAAGTATGTTGATTAAAAAGTTATCAATAAAACTAATAATAAAATGTAAGCCTATTCGTAACGAAGTATCACATACACATAGTCCAAAAAATCTCCGTACGGAGATAATTTTTTTTCAATTTTGCAAGGGAAAAAGTAATGTGCAATAAAAGAGCTAAAGTGGGAACACTGATGATAGCACTTGTTCTCCTCTCGCTCTCAAACAAAATGCCATGCATTTATATAAACGAAGGATACCGTTATGAATTTAATAACGTTGAGGGCCCTGAAAATAGAGACAAAAAAGTTTCCGTACAGATCTCATTTTTATGTTATTTAGTTTTATGTAGTTGGCAGTGAAAGGTTCATGATCACATTTTTTTGTTTTTTTTTTGGTAAGTTTTAGTATTCTTATTAAAATTTCAGCTTAAAAATTTCTTTTCACCTAAGGAAAGAAAAATGGCAGCTAAAAATAAGGAAATACCCTTAGCCAATAAACAAACCATAATTGACTTGAGGAATAAGGGAAAATCTTTTGGGCGAAATTTCCAAAATAGTCAATAGACCGCGTTCCTCAGTTCAATATGTAGTAGAAAGCTATAAAAAAACAAAAACAATTGCCAACAAACCAAGATCTGGTCGTCCAAAAAAGATTGATCGTCGTACGGAGAAGAGGTTATTAAGAAGTGTTGTGGAAGATCCTAAACAAAGTGCCCCAGTTCTCGCTGGAAAATTGAAAACTAGCGATGGAATTGGTGTTTCGCCCCAAACCATTAGAAACCTTTTAGCCAGAAATGTTTTTCATTTTCGAGTGTGCCGGAAGAAGCCATTCATTCGAAAGGCAAATAAAAAAGCTAGGCTGGAGTATGCTATCTCACATTGAGAAAGAAAATTCTTTCTGGGATCAGATTATATTTACTGACGAAAGTAAATATAACATCTTCGGTTCAGATGGACGCCGTATGGTGTGGAGAAAGCCCAACGCTGCTCTGAATCCTAAAAACTTGATACCTACTGTAAAGCACGGCGGCGGTAATGTCATGGTGTGGGGGTGTATGGCATCTTCCGGCGTTGGAAACCTCATATTCATAGAAAATACCATGGATAAATTTGGGTACTTAGATATTCGTAAGGAAAACCTACATTCAAGTGCCCAAAAACTAGGTCTCGGCAGCAACTTCATTTTCCAACAGGACAACGATCCTAAGCACACCTAAATGGTGGTAAAGGAATGGTTGCTGTACAATGTTCGTACGCAAGTCAAACATCCGGCTCAGTCTCCAGATCTCAATCCTATAGAGCACTTGTGGGATCACTTAGAAAAAAAGTTCGGCAGCATACAATCGCCAACAAAAATTACCTCAAAACGGTCCTACTTGAGGAATGGAACAACATTTCTCCAGATACGACCCGTAAGCTTGTCCATTCGATGAGACACAGATTGCAGGAAGTGATCAGGAACAGAGGAGGTCCTACTAGTTATTAAGTTTATTTTTGCCTAAGTTAAGTGATTTGTTGTTAGTTTTTTCGTCGAAAAAATGAACTGTACGGAGACTTTTTTGTTCCTTTTTTTTCATATTGTGCTGTGAATTTCTTTTATTTTAAGTTTTTTAAATAAAATGCTCTATATATTTTATATATTCTATATATTTTGACATTAGGTTTATCACGCAAGTTACACAGATGCAAGTTAGCAAATTAGATGACGGAACATATGTGTTACTTCGCAATCCATAATGTAATTCAACACCACTTTCCGCTAACAATCGATACATTGCAATATCCGAAGGCCAACGGGAAGTGGATGCATTGACCTTAGCTTTAAGTGATTAATTCATAATTTGAATAATAAAACGATTCGCAATCGACCCGAAGAACAAGTAACACTGTTTTATTTGGAACAATATATATAACTCGCGTGTAGAACTGCTGGAAAGTAGGGTTTGTATGAAACCCAAACAAAATAAAGAACACACACAGGAACATTTATATAAGGAGCTGAAAGGGATTAATAAAATCCGTGCAGAGTGCATGATGTCCGTCGGAGGCTCAGCTAGTGTAATTAGCGAAATAAGATCAGCATTCAAAAATGTTGCCGAAAAGCAAGTGATTAAAATAGAAATTAAACAACTGCACGACGCGCGCCGTGCACGCGCCTTGTTTTGCCCTCGCGCATAAGCATACAACAAAAACTAAGTCCAAACGATAACAAAACACACTTGAAAACGGTGCCATTAATATAATGAGATTTTTAGATCGAATGGTTTATGTTAAAAATAACATTTGTACTGGTATGGAACCTTACGAAGATATGTTTGAAGAATATCCTGTTGGAAGTAGTGAAGATGAGGGAGAAGAAGCAGATGATAAAGAAAAAGCAGAAGGGACGAAGGAAGCTATGAATGTATGCATAATCTGTTACGTTTTGAAACCTAACATTGTTTTATTACCATGCAAACATTTGCAAATTTGCAATGAGTGCGATCTCATACTACAGGCGCAATCTATTGCAGAGTAGCAATCATTTTACTGCTGTCCTGTAGAAAGCAAGTTTACACAAATTAAAAATTGGATCGCGACAAAGCGCCCATTTCTACTTTAGGCGATTTGCCATTTTTCTTTTTTGGGCGATTTGTCATATTGTCAAATCGCCAAAAAATTTTGGGCGATGCGACAATTTTCAGATTTGGGCGATTTGACACAGGGCCAACTAAAATTGCCGAAACACCAAATCGCCCAAAATTATTTTTTTAGGCATTTTGACATTATGTCAAATCACCAAAAAAATTGAAAAAGTTTTTGGGTGATTTGACATTTTTTCGCTTTTTTGCCTTTAGGGCGATTTGACATCCAACCGTTTTTGCCCCGTACTTTTCGTATGCAGTTAAACGGTTCTTTTGAGATTGGAGTTTGCCATGCGTTTTTTGTTTAGTTTATTGAAATCAGAAATGGTTACGTAAATGAAGCTACTGAAGAAGACACATCAAGTGGCGAAACTTTACCTGTTCAGAAAGGTAAGAACCTAAGCTTTTTTTTATTTTCATCCAACCATTGTTTGTTTGTCTTTTATTCAGGAAAAAGCGCTGGCAAAACATGAAAATGTGGAAAAAAGTCAGAGCAAAAAGGAGAAGAGCAGAAGGCGAGAAATATCAAAACCGCAAAGGTTATATTGTTGCAGCAAAAACTATGGGCCAGTCCCGCAGTTGCAAAAAAAAGTGGTTTGAAAATGGACGCCTTGAATTATGTATATGCGAAAGTTTTTAAGGAGTTTTATGAGCTGGGCAACAAAGAAAAACAAGATGCTTCGAGTACGATACGACAAAATTTAATTCAAAGGCATCGATCTGCGAGTGAAAATGAGGTAAGGGAATACCAAAACAAATATTTTATACGAGGGCTTCAGCATGAAATAGAAGTTTGCAAAAAAGCATTTTGTGGAGTTAACAAAAGTAGGGTTGAAAGACTCTTTGGTTTATTGCTTAGAAAAATAACAGCACCTTCGGACATGAGAGGTCGACACGTCACCAAGGATAACAATATTCCAGAACATGTTATCCAAAACATTGACATTCACATCAAAAGTTTTCCAAAATCTTCGAGAATCGAAGAAGAATCGGACTTAAATGTAAAAAAAAGTATGGTCTTTATTTAGAAATGTTTGAACCATAAGCCACAAGTAACATACGATTTTTACAGGGAATATTTTTCGAAAAATTTCAAGCTTTCGTTCGGATCACCTAGATCAGATACTTGCCAGACGTGTGATATTCATACAAAATAAATTGCAGCAGCTGAATCTGAAGAAGAACGTAGTTCACTCAAGGATGCACAAGACCTTCATGAATAGAAGGCTAAAGCGTTTTATAAAGATTTAAGATTAAGATTTATGAAAAAGCGCTCTGTGCCTGGTAGACTCAACAGTCGAGTGCATAACTTCGATTTTCAACAAAATTGCCTCTTCCTTTAATACCATCCGGTGATGTTTTTTTTTCAAAAGACAGTTATGGGTTTTCAATTTTTGTATTTACCAACGTACAAAAAAAAGCCACATGTACATGTACGACGAAACTATAGGAAAAAAGGTCCAAATGAAGTTATTAGCTTTTTGCAACATTTTATTGACAACTTTTTGGGGAAAAGTGTTACCAAACTATACTTATTTTCTGAAAATAAAAACAATACTCTTCTCCAATACTTATACTTGTGTAAAGCGCACAAATATTCCCGTCATTGTACATCACTTACCAGAACCGGGTCATAGTTTCTTACCCTGCGATCGCTCTTTTGGCATTATTGAAAAACAAAAGAGACGAGTCGAACGTCTTTATTTACCCAAAGACTGGCAAAACTTAGTGGAAAAATGTTCGAAAAGATTTAATGCGATATCTACAAAAAAAAAAAACAATGACAAACAAAGATAAGATTAAATGGACCGTTTCAAAATATCGAAGATTTTGTTATGCCAAAGAAGGAAATATCACAAGTATCTCAGCTTCCATAAGTCACCATTAACGCTTTACGAGATCGCAATGAAATCAACTCATACCCATTAAAACCGAAAATACTGTACATGAACCCCAAAAAGTATGAGGCTGTGATGACTTTGGCAAAAAATATGTTCCTTCAGCGGATATGCCCTTTTATAATAGTCTCATGTCCCAGCAAACGCTACAAGAAAGCTCAGAATTTGATAATGAAACCGAAGCCCTTAATTGATTTTTACCAAAAACAGTTCAAGAACCAGACAAATCCAAAACTTAAGATTTTTTTATTTATTGAACAAATAATTTAAAAAAAATGGTTTCAACCTAAAAACAATGTGTTTTTATGTTTTCTTTCAAAAATAAATTAATATTTTGCAAAAGTTTCGTTTTTCTGTTTTTGAAGTAGTTTTTTTTTTTTAATTTTCTCAAAACTTTAGAAGTGGAGTTATCTGGTTGTTACTCCTGATGCTTCAGTTTTTATTGTACTGTACTGTGATTTGTAATTGATTTAGAATGTGACTTGTTATCTGTTAAATGTTGTGTTGTGATTGAATATATGTGTTTTTCATGCAAAAACAACCGATCTCGTTGGCGATTGAATTCAGAATCCTTAAGAAAAAAAAAATTGTTAAGCTTATTTAGACTTATAAAAGTAAGGTAAGGAAATGAAAGAGAATACACAAAAAACAGTATTTTTTTTGTAAAAGAAAATTGTAAGTGCACGTTTATATATTTATTATTATACAATACAAAAAGAGAAAATTAAATATGTACAAAATTATGGTGTATTCTTCTTCTTATAATTTAGGGTGCGTTATCTGATATTTGGCATTCTTAAACAATCAAAAATTGCTTTTATACCGTTTTGCGTTCTTTTGTTAAGATCCGTTTTAACATAAATGGTTCATCGTTCTTTTAAGGTTAATGTATGACAAATGGAGACTTACAACTAATGAGAATTTGGACAATAAGTAAGACAAAATTTAAGATTTGTAGATTTGGAAAATCATTGGTCGCTTTCACAAAGCTAATGGCTACGTAGTCAAGGGATTCTGATTGAATAAATCTAACTACAAAAGTAGTTGAAATTTCCCCGCCGACGTAGTGTAAAAAATTCGGCTACAAAGTTAGTGGATAATGATTTTGACGTTTCACAATCAGTTGCTCGGTAAAGTAACACGAATTCAAAATAAAATAAATTGTTCAATATTTAAATACAAGTATAAATTATTCAAATTGTATGTTAAATTGGATTTTATTGAATTTAAAAACACAAAAGATGAGTTAAAGCTATCAAAACAAAAATGTGTCTTATTTTATATATTTGCATTTGTCAATAATATGACAGTTCCAGATTGACTAGCTTTGTAGTGTAGTTTTGCATTCACAAAGCTAGTTGAGTTTTGAGTACGTAGCCACTAGCTTTGTGAAAGCGACCATTGAGTATTTTATTAAGAAAAAAGAGGCTGGGATGCGACCCAAACTGATAGCTTCCCATCTTGTCTGTCGATTTGTCTTGCTTAAAAGTTTGTCTATATGTACTCGTATCAATTTTTACCAAATTTGCGTACTATTTTGTATGAAAAAACAGACTGTTGGATTTTTATATAAAAATGACTGAATATCGAAAACAATATTTTCTGTGAAATAAAATAAGTTTGAAGCCAATATTTTTAATTTTTGAAAAGATATTTGAGTCGAAAGTAAATTTTTACCAAGTTTTAGTATTGTTTTTTTTTAGAGTTTTATTTTTTGTAAAAAAAACTGTCAATTCGATTTCTTTCAAAATTTTATCGAATGTTGAAAACAATATTTCTTATAAGATAAAATTAGTTTTAGTTAGCCAATATTTTAAATTTTTGAAAAGATATTCGAGTCGAAAATCATTTTTTACCAACTTTTGTTAATTTTTTGTAAAAAAAACTGTCAATTCGATTTTTTTCAAAATTTTACTGAATGTTGAAAATAATATTGTTTAAAAGATAAAAGTAAATTAAAGCCAATATTTCAAAGTTATGAAAAGATATTTGAGTCGAAAATCAATTTTTACCAACTTTTATTAATTTTATCTTATTTTATTTTATTTTATCTTATAAAAAAAACTGTTAATTAGATTTTCCTACAAAATTTATCAGACGTCAAAAACATTATTTTTCGTTGCACAAAATTGTTTTGGAGATGAACTCATATTTTATTCGTAAAATTTAGGAGGTGATAATTTTTTTTTCAGTTTTTTTTGATTTATAAAAAAACAGTTATATTGATTTTTTCAAAAAATATAATTCTTACTTATGTATAAATTAAGAAACACAATTAACAGTCGAATATTAATAGAACAAAAATATATTTTTTAAACAACTTTACAACTATGCATATGCTATCAGCTTTTGTTTTTGTTAGCAACATTTTCATCCGAATCAATTTTGATCCATTCTACTTTTCTCCTCTTTGTAACTTTTGGCTCTTTAACATAAACTTTATTTATCTCGTCCATAGTCATGTCCAACAAATGCTTTGTTTTAAGATGAGCCCTTAGCCTACAAAAAAAAAAAAACAAAGTGAGAGATTAAGTGATAGTTCTGAGAAACAGCCAAAAATTACTAAGGTCTTACTTTGATTTTGTAGGGTAGCCTTTTGTACAATGTAAACATTTAAAGGGCATTTCACTGTGTTTAAATTCATGGTCGGTGTAGGCTTGTCGGTTGGAAAAAAGTTTCCCACAAACTTTGCATTTAATCTTCCAACCTAAATGCTTCTTTAAGTGACTATTCAGATGACCCTTAGCAATGAACTTCTTGTCACACATTTCACATTGAAACGGATAATCGTGTGTATGAAAACGCAAATGAATTTTATATTCAGCATTATGAATGAACCTCTTCGGACATTGGACGCACTTAAAAGACTTTCCTGTATGCCACCTTCTATGGTACTCTAATGATGTTTTAGAAAGGTATATCTTGCCACAGTCAGAGCATGAATACGTTAGACGAGATTCATTATGGATATTTCTGTGGGTCTTTGAATTTTTGCGTGAAGTAGAAATTTTACCGCAAATGTCGCATTTGTATGTTTCCTTCTCATTCTCACTTAAATCTTCGTGAGTTTTCAAGTGGGTCTTTAAGGTATATTGACTAGCGAATGTTTTAGCTGAAACAAAACAAAAATAGCCTTTAATCTAAAAATACCTGGTACAGGGTCAAAATTAAAAGTCGTCCTAAAAAAACAGCATATAAAATGGGGTGGTACTTAAGCATATGCGTTAAAAAATATAGAAGGATGTTCGATTTTCCAAAAACTTTTGGAAAATTAATTAAAATCAAAAAACACAAGATCCTTTCGATTAGTTTCTCAGAAAGATTTGTAAATTTCCATTGTCAGTTCTAATGCAGAAAATGTCACTTTGCAAACCTTAGCGACGATTAGGAAAAAGTAATGTTTGATTTCTTGAAACAACATGGCTACCAAGGGAGCAACAAACGATTCATTTTATATTTTATTCTATAGGGATAAAAGTCTAGGCATGTTGCTCCTATTTAAATAAAAAATAAACATTTATGACTGATGGCAAATCACATCCTTGTTATTTATTAACATACATACCGCCAATCACATTATCAATATAAAATACATCTTTTTGATGTAACTTTATTGTCATAAAAATCTCCAACTAGTTGGCATATACCCTAAACTCTTTACGTATCTTAACTTAGTTATCGGTCTGGCTGCTGCTTAACTGAACGAAGCTATTTTCTACATACTTTATTTTATTGTTCGGTTGGCAGCTATATATTTTCACGGGCACTAAATTTTAAAAAGATAGATACAACGGCCAGATACTTGGTGATACTTGATTGGCAAGCTTAAACAAGAAAAGAATAGACTGTAATTTTAAACGTTCTCTGTATTAAACAGTATTTTAATACGTTTAAGATAAATATAGTTAAATTGTTTAAAATCGGTTTTATTTCTTTTTATAATAATAAATTGATGGTCACAAAAAGAAGGGACATTTATAGTTTTAACTGTTAGAGCAACTTAATTTGTACTCAAAACAAATTGAGTTATTAGGAATTAGTGTAAAAAGAGAAGTCAAAATGCACCGTATAGTGAAAAGTTTTGAGGGAATCCATTTTATCAATTTGTTGACCTTATTGCAGTTGACTATAAATGTGACTCAAGTGTAGTGAAAATCGAAATGTTCTTATTGTTTTTAATTAAAATTAAATAATTTATTTATTATTAATACATTTATTTTGAGTATATTGAAATTAATATTCCGCATAACGTATTGTAACATTTCGGTTTCTGAAGGCATTTTATATTTTCTTTATTTTAATGGAAGATGAAAGAACTCAGTAGCTTCACAATTAAGGAAGTGCAAAGGCTTATTGTTTCCAAGGAAACTCACCAAGAAATTTCTCGAAAACTAAAAGTTTCATTGGGAATGATATCAAAAATACGAAAGAATATGGAGGTCCAAATTGAAAAAAATCGATCTGAAAAAAAAAAACTTGATTCTACCTTTATAAGGCGTATTGTGAGGCAAATAAAGTATGGCGTACATGATAATGCGGTTCAGGTCAATAAAGGACTTAACCTCAATGATGGGATTAATGTAACAACAGAAGCTGTGAGAAAAGTTTTGCGCAAGAACGGTTTTGTTGGACGAGTTAAAATAAAGAAGCCACTTTTGACAGACCGTCATAAGAAATTGAGGTTGGACTTTGCAAAAAAATACAAAAATTATAGTGTAGGTGATTGGGCAAGGGTAATTTGGTCGGATGAAACAAAAATAAAGCGTTTTGGATCTGATGGCCGTCAATGGATTTGGAGAAAACCTGGTGAACGAATAAGCGATCAGATCGTGAAACCAATACTCAAATTTGGATTAGGAAATCTTATGATTTGGGAGTTCATGTGCACGGAAGAATGAATGCGGAACAATACATCACCATTTTGGGAGAAGGACTCCCAAGTAGCCTGCAAAAATGGAATAAAAGTGTGTCGGGCATCATCTTCCACCAAGATAATCATCCGAAACACACAGCCTGAATTACTAAAGCGTGGCTGAAAAGCAATCAGTTTGAGATACATGATTGGTCACCACAATCTCCTGACCTCAACCCGATCGAACATCTTTGGGTTGAGGTTAAACGTGCGATATCGGGTATGCCCAGAAAATTGTGCAGATTTACAAGCATTATGGCAAAGAACTCAAACTGCTTGGCAAAGTATCAGGTCGAATCAATGGTCGCAATTCACAAAGCTAGTGGCTACGTAGTCAAAATTCAAATATCTTTGTGAATGCAAAACTACACTACAAAGCTAGTCAATCTGGAACTGTCATATTATTGACAAATGCAAATATATAAAATAAGACACATTTTTGATTTTATAACTTTAACTTATCTTTTGTGTTTTTAAATTCAATAAAATCCAATTTAAGACACAATTTGAATAATTTATATTTGTATTTAAATATTGAACAGTTTATTTTATTTTGAATTCGAGTTACTTTACCGAGCAACTGATTGTGAAACGTCAAAATCATTCTCCACTAACTTTGTAGCCGAATTTTGTACACTACGTCGGCGGGGAAATTTCAACTACTTTTGTCATTGACATACTATACATGGACTTGTAGTGGTGTGAATTTTCCATACAAAATTTTAATAAAAATGGTTCCACTTCAAATTAGCTACACTAGCCCTTTCAGGCCCAGTGGCAAAAAAAGGTATGAAATATTTAGCGACATCTGTTTGAAAGTATTGACATCTAGTATAATTTGTTGAAGACAAACGATGCCATGTTTTTTTTGCTGTGAGCAGTGCTGTCGTTTTAAAAATTTCAAGAGTAGTATTTTTCTATCGTTTTGGGGAGTATTTTCTTAAATAAGGAGGAGTAAAGCAAAAAAACAACAAACACATGCTTGGCCCCTAAACAAAATTAAAAACTGAAAATAATACTGTCCAAATTCGAAGTTAATTGGCCTATTGCGAATTTTTTTTTGAGAAAAAAAGTCTAATTGCGCATTTGTTTTTCTCTACAACGGACGGAAATTCATTTTCCTGAACAGCTGATACTTTATGTTCAAAAGTGAAACGAATCGTTTTACTGATTTGTGTTCCAATTTCACACAATTCCAATGATAGATTTCACTCAGTAAAATTTTGTCGGTGGATTTCGATCGGGATATTTTTTCAATGACAGAAATGTTTAAGGATAGCTATAAACGACCTGTCAAAAAAGTTCCAATGTTTGTTTTCAATGATGAAAACCAATGATAGCTATAACTGGCGCCTTATGTTACAATGTTTTGTTATTCTAGATTAAAGTTTTCGATGGCTCCCAATTTTCGGTGAAATTGTTTTTAAGAAGTTCCTTAGCAGTAAGTAGGGCATTCAACGTTTCTACCTTGAGTGAATTTGTTTTTTTATCTTTTATAAGGCTTACGTCTGAAAATTTTCTTTCTGTTGTTGGACTTTTATTGGGGCATTATATTTTAAATGTTGGTTTTTATTGTAAACCAAATACCGTTTTATTTTGGGGAGTAGTTTTCGTTCGTGGGTAGAGTAGCAGTTGACTCTGAAAATAGTAAAATACTACTATAGTAGCAAGAACGACAGCAGTGGCTGTGAGTATTAAATGTTACACAATTTATCCGCATAGCCCTCTTTGCGCTAGTGTTTTGCCCGTTAAAAGTGGAACCATCGTGAAGTTGGCTACTAGCAGTCCATGTATAGTATGTCCATGACTTTTGTAGTTAGATTTAGCCAATCAGAATCCATTGACTATTTAGCCACTAGCTTTGTGAATGCGACCAATTCTAAACGTTAATTGAACCCATGCCCAGAAGAATAAAAGCAGCACTCAAAGCAAAACAAAGCCATACAAAATATTAAGGAACCTGAATTTCACAGAGTCGACAAATTGATCAAGTGCTCTTTTTTTCATTTTTTAATTAATGTAAGTAAATAGATGAATTTTGATGTTTTTAATTTTTCAATTGAACTATTATGCTGTTTTGTTATTTTGTAAAAAAATCGTTGAAAAATCTGGATAAATAAAAAAGTTATAAACAAAAGTCGAGCGTTGGGAAAATTATGTGATCAATAAGTTGAGTGACTGTATGTAGGTGTATAATAAATCTGGCCTTATCTAATCAACTTTCACCCATTCTACTTTGCTTCTTCTCAAGACTGTTGCCTCTTTAACATTTTATTTTAGTAACCTCTTCCATTGTCATATCCATTGAATTAGGTCTTAAGAAGTTTTGAAGTCATTGTGAACTTGAGAATTCTTTTAAATTGATTTTTTTTGGGTTAGCAGGCAAAGAAAAATCTATCTTTCATTCGACGTACATAAATTTTAAACCTTGAATTATATGAGCCAATAAGAATCGGATACAACCATGCGTCAAAATTTGTATACTTCCTTAACTTTGGCATAGATCTGTTGGTTGGATGACAACGTGACTAGATGGCGTTTGGACTATTTCCATTGTACCTAGTCCCTGTGTTTGAGATAATATTAGAATTTGATTGAGTTCTAATTTACTCTTTCAGCCAGAGTCTTACTTTGATTTTGTAAGGTAGCCTTTTGTACAATGTAAACATTTAAAGGGCATTTCACTGTGTTTAAATTCATGGTCGGTGTAGGCTTGTCGGTTAGAAAAGAGTTTCCCACAAACTTTGCATTCAATCTTCCAACCTAAATGCTTCTTTAACTGACTATTCAGATGGCCCTTAGCAATGAATTTCTTGTCACACATTTCACATTGAAACGGATAATCGTGTGCATGAAAACGCAAATAAATTTTATATTCAGTATTATGAATGAACCTCTTCGGACATAGAATACACTTTAATGCCTTTCCGTTATGCAACCTACGATGGGATATTAGTGACTTTTTTTAGAGGTAAACCTTGCGACATTCAGCACAAGAATGTGAAGGTCGTGATTCATCATGCGTTTGCTTGTGATTCCTTGCATTTTGGAGCGAAGAGAATCTTTTGTCACAAAGATCACAAGGGTAGAATTCTCTACTGTCTTCATTTTCATGACTTTTTAAGTGAGTATTTAAAGAATAAACACGTCCGAATGTTTTGGCTGAAACAAAAATAAAATCCTTCAATCTAAAACTTCTTATACAGTTGTATATATTTTAAAGGTATCAATCAGGAATTATGTGACATTTCATATTTGGAACCGAGGGATTTTCGGAAGAATATATTAAATTGTATGCACAGATTATAACATTATTAGATATTCTGGAACTTAAACACTATGTGGACTTGAGGATTTTCTTTAAAGTTGTTTTTTTTTCTTCGGGGTTAGGAGGCATGACAAATCAATCTTTCATTTGATATCAATTTCAAACGTTGAATTTCATGAGGAAACAATAGGCAGGTTCAGGCAACATAAGGGACTTCTTTTGCAGTCAACTTCATTCTTTTAACGTAAATTATGACCAAGGCAACTAGTTAGTTTTCCAAGTGTCATGAATTTCAAATAATAATAATAATTTGACTTGACTTGATAGTTAGGGATATTTTTCTTGACTTACTTTTCAGACAACTTTCCAATAAAGTTGCTTTAATTGGAAAGCATTTTTTTGGCAGCTGGCCAATCAGATGCTAGAAACTTGCCTTATGTCGTCTGAACCTGCCCAATAATTAGATGCACCCATGCGACAAAATCCCTTGTTTATTTTTTTTTTAATTTGATCTATCGATTGAATAAAAACAAAATCCATAAGCACATGAGCTAAGTGGCTTGATAGTTGGAATTTGAACTATTTCCACTAGTCCCCCTTTTTGATATAATATTAGAATTTGATTGAGTTCTAATTTACGTTTTCAGCCAGAAAAAACTGATGCGCTAAAAAAACTGTTTTCATTATTCGATTGAAGCCACTTGGAAGGTTATCCTAGCGACTTGATTTAGTACAAATTTAATTTATATTTAATAATGTAATTAAATTGTCTATTTATTTGTCCACAACTGTATATACATATACTCGTATCGTATATGTATCGATTTTCCTGGGGATGACTCACTGTTAAGTAAAGTTTTTATGTTGTCTTTATTTAAATCAACAATAATGTTTGTATGAAATACAAATTTATTTTATTTCAATAATGTCATTTTCACGTTTCATGAAAACTTTTAATTCTATTCCTTAAGTAAAAATAAATTCTAATTTAATCTAAACAATTCCCTTTTTGTTCATTAGGATCAACTTTAATCCATTCTACCTTTCTTCTCTTTAGGACTGTTGGCTCTTTAACATATAATTTATTTATCTCGTCCATAGTAATATCCATTGAATGAGAGGCTTTGAGATGAGCCCTTAGCCTAAAAAATACAAACATAAGATTAGCTCAATGATTTTTGAAATTATAGGCCCATATCTTACTTTGATTTCCTAGGATAACCTCTTGAACATTGAAAACATTTATAGGGCATTTCACTATGCTTGAACACATGATCGGAATATGAGGTTCGACTGGCAAAGAGTTTTCCACATACCTTGCATTTAATCTTCCAACCTAAATGCACCTTCAGGTGACCATCCAAATGAACTTTTACATTAAAATTCCTGCCACATATTTCGCATTGATATGGATAATCATGCGTATGAAAACGCAAATGAATTTTATATTCTGATTCTAGAACGAACATCTTTGGGCATTGGACGCACTTGAATGCCTTTCCTGTATGCCACTTTCGATGTTGGTTTAATGATGACGGTGTAAGATATATCTTGCCACAATCGACACATGGATATGTGGGCCGTGATTCATTATGTGTATTTTGGTGGACTTTCGCATTTTTGCGCGAAGTAGAGATTTTGCCGCAAATCTCACAAGAAAAGGTTTCTTTATTGTCCACATGACGTTCATGGGTTTTCAAGTGAGCCACTAAATTATTTAAACGGCCAAAAGTCTTAGCTGAAATAAAAAGAAGGACCTTTATAAAAAAAAAGTATTCATAAATGTATTTATTGATCTTAAAGGTTCTTTTTGACAACAATCTGGATTATGCTTTGCGGCATTAATTGAACATTAGTAAGTTCTTGATTTAAAGATCATTTGCAAAACAAAAGTCGCAACAAAACACAAATATTGCTCATAAGTATTTAAAAA
This sequence comes from Eupeodes corollae, assembly GCF_945859685.1. Taxonomy (NCBI): domain Eukaryota; kingdom Metazoa; phylum Arthropoda; class Insecta; order Diptera; family Syrphidae; genus Eupeodes; species Eupeodes corollae. The sequence goes on along the minus strand of NC_079148.1, from coordinate 23,073,149 downwards.
CTTTTTATGGAGCAGGACAAATAAGAGTCATGATTTTGAAAATATACTTCTTAAGACTAATTTATTATTAACGTAACACTTTGCCCTTGACTTATAAATGGTCTATGTATTGTTTTCAAAACATTATTTGTAATATTTACCTGTTCTCTTTTATGAATATTCGAAATTTCGAATGACTTTAAAGGAAGGACGTATGAATCTATTGGATGTAATGTATAGTACGTTTAAATTAACACAATTTGTAATGTTCTACAATCTCCTATTATTTCCCTTTCAAAAAGAACCCCATGAACTCTTGAATTTGTCTTTGTGCTTTTTTCCAATGATCTGTTCAAAAGCGTAAAATTTTGTATACAAAAATAAATAGAAGATAGATTTGATTTCAATTGTGACACACATTTAATTAACTTTATTTATTACAAACAAATTTTCTACAGCATTGGAATCTACTTAATCCATTCTACTTCTTGTCTGCTTTTAACTGTTGGGTTTCTAACATATACTTTATATATTTCCTCCATAGTCATATCCACCGAATGAGTTGTTTTCAGGTGAACTCTTAGTCTACAAAAAAAAATGAAGAGAAATATTATGCGAGAGTTCTTCGAATATATTAACTTTATCTTACTTTGATCTTGTTGGATAACCTTTAGTACAGTGTAAACATTTAAAAGGCATCTCACTATGTTTGAATAAATGATTGATGTATGCTGGCCTAGTGGCAAAAAGCTTTCCACACACTCTACATTTAATTTTCCAACCCAAATGCTTTCTAATGTGAGCGTTTAAATGACTCTTTACGTTAAAATTCTTTTCACAGATTTCACATTGAAATGGAAAATCGTGAGTGTGAAATCGAAGATGAACTTTGTAATCAGATTTATGAATGAATGTCTTTTGACAATAGGCGCATTTAAAAAACTTTCCTGTACCTTTATGTATTCTTCTATGGGTGCGTAGCCAATGTTTGGAAAGGTATATTTTGTCACAATCAACACATGGATATGTGGGTCTTGATTCCTCATGAATTCTTTTGTGGGCTTTCAATTTTTGGGGCGTTGCAAAATTTTTTTCGCAAACCTCGCAAGGATATGAATCTTCTTCATTCCCATCATGAACTTCGTGAGTTTTCATGTGGTTCTTTAAAATAGAAATAGTAGAGCAAATTTTAGCTGAAACAAAAAGAATAACTTTTAGTTCAAGCTTAATTTTATACACACACTAATCACTCACTTAATTTAAAGGTTTTTTGTTTATTGACTAAACTTTCGATTGGAGTTATTTATTGAAAATAATAATCAAGTAATAAAAACATAAGTTTTGCACGGCTTTCAAATATACATAGATAAAAATTGAACCAAATCCCTAAAAATACAACCAATTAAACAAAAATAATGGAAAAAAAACATTTGTTTTGGCTAAAAGTCAAAAATCGTTTTCAGAAATCTTGTCGTTTTTGTAGGCTTCGGATAAAACGACAAACGTAATATGAGTAAATGTTTGTCAGCGATCAAATGTACTCACAATTAAGTGGCCCCAACGTATTTCTGCAATCGGGAATAACGTAATTTGTCTTTGTTTTAAAGCTGCGATCATTCAAAAGCAAAAAATTATATCCAATTATTATTTTTAGAAGCGTTTGTACTAGGATTGTTGCGGATGTACAAATTTTGACATGCGGATTTTTTGAGTATCACATCCACGGATGCGTATGCGGATGCGGATTTTAGAATTTATTACATAAAAATAATTTTAAGTCCGTAAATAAAGGAATGTATTGATTATCTTTGCGTTTAATAATTAAATTCAAAAATGGATGAGTTATATTTAATAAAAAGCAAGATTGCATCCTTCTCAGACTGTAATCTGTTTCTTAGTGGATCGTATATTAATCCAGCTCCGCTAAATAGTTGTTCGCTGGGAACACTGGCTTTTGGAAGTGATAAATACCTCAGTGCAACTTTGGAAAGCCTTTTAAAGACTGTTTGATGAGAGAGACTGTTTTTCCACCAATCAAGGGGATTATTATCCAATTCTAGTCTTTTTTTTATTTCTGTAACATGCTAACTCCCTTCGGGGAAGTGCTTCGTGACTAGCGTTATCAGATTCTCCTTCACCTTCGTCTTCAGTTGGTGAATCTAGCATCATTTCCATATCGCTTCTGAAGCAAGCCTTTTTTAAGATTTTTATTGTCGGCGCTCTCAAATAAAACAAACTCTTCTGGGTGCTTTGACTTCAGGTGGTTTTTCAACGAAGAAGTCGTGAGTATGTTTTACGACACATTTTGGATTCGGACTTGTCAGGATCATTTTTATTTAAATTAAAATAGATCCAGATGCTGCTTTTTGTTGGATGCTGTATTTGTATCAATTTTTCACTTAATATATAAAAATAAACTGTGTCCTCTGGTCACTTAGCAAGAGATTTTATATCCTCAAATCTGTGACCATTGCTTATGACTTGGTGTTGCTTTTGTCGTCGCCTACTTGGGACCGAGATTTTTTAATTTAAATTTTTTACTACGGGTGAAAGGGTCGTTTTTATTGATCATGACTGTTGCTATTTTTCGAATTTGAAAACAAAACATTTAAGGGCCTATTATGTAAGACAACTAAGAACAAAGTTGAGTTGTAATCCGGCAATCGGTATTACCGATCACAACTAGTTGACTGTCACAAGTCAACCAGTAGTCAACTAAAAAATGGTTGACTTTTTAAGTGTGTTCGGGTTATTATGTAAGCCAGTTGAGTTGTCTCTCAGTTGTGATTGTTGTCAAAATTCAGCAACTGATATTTACTAGTTGTGTAGTGCATTTGTGTGTACAAAAAAATAACTGTAGACATCAACAGTTCATTGAAAACCAATTTTTTTAAGAAAATGGGAAAAAAATGTAAGTTTTACAAATAATAATATAAACATCTGTAAGAAAATAATTTTTTAGATTAAAAATAACTAAACCTGCCCAATTCGAGAGGTTGATTGAGGTTCTGCAGCAGAAACCTGAGCTGGCCAGAGGCAAGGGACAATTCGGTTTCACAAAAAGAACCCAAGACGAAGAATGGGAAAATATAGCTGTTCAACTGAATAGCATTGGACCACCATCAAGACCACCATATTTTGGTGCTATGATTCGAACATGAGTTCCATCGATGCATCCTATTACTCCAGGAAATCTGGTTTTCTGGTAAAAATGAATTTTTGATAAATTCATCTCATCATTTGTCAAACGAGCCTTAATGCATTGTGGACAGATACGTTCTTCTACTACGTCTAGCACTTATTTACCACTACCGAAACTATTGGCTGAGCAAGGCCTAAATTAAAATCATTACCACTGCACTTTTGGTAAGTTTGAGAATTGGTGGGATTGCGGAGGAACGCTGTGGTTGTTTCAAATGATCTTTGATTTCATTTAGCACATAAACAAATGCGTCATTGTTGAGTCTAAAATAACTTATAAATCTGAAACAAAACGAAGACATTAAAATCAACACTCATTAAAGCATTTGTTTATAAATAATACTTTTTGTTTGGAAGTTCCAATGGATTGGAATGATCTCGAATATTATTTCTCATCAGCGCAACATTCAGAGCATTTTCTTCTTCCGAATTTCCAAGAAACAAATCACTAGAACTCTCCATTTCCTATTATTTTGTCTTTTTTATAAAATTTTGCACTGAATTCAAAATTTTGAAATTCCTACGTATTTTACTTTACACAGCTGATTTTGACACAAAACAAGCACATAAAAGTAGGCAACGTATTTGGTCTACTCAACTGAAAAAAGTTGTCTCCCATAATACGATTTTTTTTGCAGTTGTCTTCAAATTGAGTTGTCTTGATTACAACTCAACTAAGTTGAGTTGTGATCCATAATAGGCCCTTAAAAAACATCCGCATCCGCGACAAACTCCGCATCAGTTTATGCGGATGCTGATGTTGAAATTATTGCGAATAATCCGCAATTGCGGATGCGGATATTCGCAACATTCCTAGTTTGTACATACATATACATATGTGCTACTTTCTTCATAGACAAATGTTTGAATTAATACGCTGAAAACATACATACGTTGTTTTCCAAGAGTTTTTCTTAGTTGACAATATACTTGAATTTGTCCACATAACCATGACGCGACTAAGCGTCTCTTAGAATTATCTTACTGAGTGAAGCTATTCGTGGTATTTTCGTTAATGAAAACTAAATACTCCCTTTTAGCCTATAAGATAAGTAAGTATTTGAAGTGACACAGTTTATACATACTTCTTCGCAGCATGATGTCAGCTGGGGTTAGGTAAGGTTTAAGTGGCTGTCCATGATGGAGTAGAAGACACTTATGCCAGTTGAGTGGCACATTGTGATACCACATGAATCTTTCGATATATCGAAAATGCGATATATTCTCGATAATATGTTATAAAATAAAGACAATAAGCGTTTTAAACCATAAAAAATTGGTGGCAGAATGTAATATATTGCTTATAAAAAGTAATTTTTTCAATTATAATGCGCTAGCATTTTTAAGACATTTAATTAGATGCAACGATTTTTAAATCAAAACTATCGAATAAAGTCCCCTCCCTATTTCAAACATATGTTTTTATTTCCATTTGAAGTGTCAAAGACAAAGAATAAATTGAAAAAAAAAAAACTGTTGAAACATAAGATTTATTTATTTATTTGACTTTATACAAGCAATAATAATAAGAAAAGGATAGTGTTGGTTTATTTTTTGACGCTGAATCAAATGAGATTAGGGCGCAAAATAAAGAAAATAGGAAAACATTGCGAAATGAAAGCAATATACGTAAACTATCTGACGTGGCGTAAGTAAACTTGTCTTCTAATCTAATTCTTATCTTCTAATAATTCGAAGATTCTCTTCCAGATTCAAGAAAAACTTTCGCCTGAATAAAAATGCATTTGCTTTTGTTTTGGAGCAGATTCAACACAAATACAAATAAATCATCGGTCTAATTGTCTCACTCCGGAACATAAATTAGCAGCGTGCCTCAGATCTTCTGCCGAGGGAAACTACCAACCAGTTGTTGACTAGTCGACTTTTTCCAATATTTTAAAGGAAACTTTAGATATAATGGAAGAGACCTTGTGCAGCAACTGGATATCTTTACAGATGTCTGATGAAGAATTTCAACTGTCCAAAACATATTTCTTCGAAAAAACCGGTTTTCCTAGAGTGATTGGCTGTGGAGATGGTACTCACGTTCAAATCATTACACCAGTAGAAAACAAACATTTATTTTTCAATCGCAAGGGACATTTTAGTCTTAACGTTATGATTGTAAGATGTTATTTTTGCCTATGAAGTACTACTTTAAAATTATTTTTATTTTAGATTTGCGACTACAAAATGAGAATAAGAGCTGTTAATGCTAACTACCAGGGAGCAAACCACGACTCTCATGTTTGGGCTTTGAGTCCTGAACCCGTCGTTTCGAAAGAAATCATTTAAGTACAAGAAATAGCTGGTTGCTAGGTAAACATTTTTTCAACAATACAGACCATCTGAATTTGTTTCTTTTTGTAGGTGATTCAGGATATCTATTGGAGCCGTGGCTTATGACACCATTCAGGACTTCTACACCGCAAAGCGCAGAGAGCCGTTTTAATATATGTCACAGAAGAGCTCGTAACATAGTTGACCGTTCAATAGGATTATTGAAAAGCAGATTTCGTTGCTCGTTAGGTGCAAGACAGTTGCACTATGCACCTTTGAAATCTGCACAAATCGTTAACGTATGTTTCGCTTTACACAACATATGTTTACATTTTGATTCAAATGTATATATTTGAAAACAAAAATATCACAAGCCGTCATGGTGTTTGTCTTTGGTTCTTAAAACTATTTTTAAAAAAAAGAAAACACATTCCGCAACAAGAACTTGTCGGAGGACTTCGGAAAATTGTATGTTTGTATCTGTCAGGAATAAAACAAAACAAGTACTTCATCGCAAAGCATCGCATGCAAATTGCATACGTTGAATTTAGTTGGAGAGAATGTCCGATCAGCTGATCGGACAACTACCTTGAAGCAAAATCTCTCCGATTCGGAGGAAATCAGAGAGAATTCCGCTCCGACGGTTACCTCGATAGGTCCGAATAATTAACACTCTTTAGCCTGTGAATCTAGTCGGAGAGAATGTCCGATCAGCTGATCGGACAACTACCTTGAAGCAAAATCTCTCCGATTCGGAGGAAATCAGAGAGAATTCCGCTCCGACGGTTACCTCGATAGGTCCGAATAATTAACACTCTTTAGCCTGTGAATCTGCCAAAAAAAAAGCTGTCGGATTTCAACTCACCAAAAACATCATGGCACTTCAAATTTGCCTTCGAATTGGTTAATTGGTCGAATTCAAAACGAAGACGGTGAAAGCTAAAGCAATAATTGAAAAATGGCAAACACGGTAGCAAAAAAATTCGCAGCGAATCCCATAATCAGGCCCCAGTACCCGGTTATGACACCGATTATAGAGCTTATATTTGATCTGCTTAGGGATATAAAGCACATTGATCGGTTTAGATCTAGTGTAGGCCAGAAGCTTTTTGTGAGTTGATGCTTCACCTGATGTTTGCCTTCTTCATAGGGTCTTGTATTAGCAATAGTTTACATGTAGCGATTTGTGTGCCAGCATTAGCTAAACGTGGTAGAATTGGTTGCCATAAACCATTTCTGGCTAGTACATCTGCTTAACAATTTCCTGGAATGTTTCTATGGCCCGGCACCCAGCAAAGGTGAATTTTAAACTGTTATGCCATCTTCATTGGAACTGATTGACAGTTATAGAGTTTGTAGAGACAGAGTCCAGAGATTTGATAGCGGCCTGACTATCTGAGAAAATACGGATATCACATGTTGATATCATGTTTTCTTTAAGCCAGGACAAGACTTTTTCTATCGCCAAAAGTTCCACTTGGAACATGCTACAATAATTGAGAAGGCGGAATCAGTTGGTTTAAAAGATGTTTAAGCATTTCGATTGGCACTTTCTAATGTTAACTCCTATTCTTCTTAAAACATAAAACAAGATTAACGCTTGAAAGCATACCGTCGGGTTAAGGTAAATTTTGTTCAGACGATCTTGGAATTACTTACTTGATAAAATCAATTATATAAATGTATGTACATATAAGTATTTATTTATTAAAACATTTTAGTTTGCTACAATTAAAGTTAACTTTAACTAGAAACGATAACTTCTTTATTATTAGAATCAACTTTGATCCATTCTACTTTTTCCCTCTTTCTAACAGTTGGTTCTCTAATATATATTTTATTTATTTCCTCCATAGTCATATCCATTGAATGAGTTGCTTTTAGATGATCTCTTAGTCTACAAAATAAAAAAAAAACGAAAACAAAAACAGAAAACAAAGAGAAACATTATGGAAGAATTCTTCGAATATTCATAATAAACCTTATCTTACTTTGATTTCTTTGGGTAACCTTTTGGACAATGTAAACATTTATAAGGCATTACACCGTGTTTGAATGCATGACAGGAGTATGCTGCCCTGGTTGCAAAAAGTTTTCCACACACTTTGCATTTAATCTTCCAACCCAAATGCATTTTGATGTGAGCATTTAAATGGCCTTTGACATTGAAATTCTTGCCACACATTTCGCATTGATATGGATAATCGTGCGTATGAAATCTCAGATGAATTTTATATTCAGATTCGAGAACAAACATCTTTGGACATTGGGCACACTTAAAGGCCTTTCCCGTATGCCATCTTCGATGGGAGCTTAGCGATGAAGTTGTTACAAATATCTTGCCACAATCGACACATGGATATGTGGGACGTGATTCATCGTGTATGTTTCTGTGAATCTTAGCACATTGGCGCGAAGGGGATATTTTGCCGCAAATTTCACAAGGATAGGACTCAGTGATACCTTCGTGAATTTTCAAGTGATCCTTTAATGTAGCCAAGCGAGTGAAAGATTTAGCTGAAACAAAAAGAATGCACTTTAATCAAAAACTTGTACAGTTTTATTGATTGAAAATAAAAGGCACGAAGATATCGCACGAAATTTTGTCTTTAAGTTGTGGAAGTGAATTATTTATACAATGACGTTGGATAGTCCTTTTTATATATAAACTATGAGAATTTGTATTATTTAGGATAAAAATAAAGTTACATCTTTAATAGATTCTCTTGGCAATTGCTTCAGCTATGCATTTGAATGTATTTCAAAAGAAATCATTAAAAACATTGTTAATTTTGAAAACAACCTCGTCTTATATATACAATTTAAGAAAAACACCCGATTCGTTTTAAACTACTTACTTATGTTAAAAGAAAAGAAAACAAATGGAATTTATTTACAAATTTTTTTACATTGCTTATTTTTCTAAAAAGAATCTTAATAAAACGTACACAATACGAATGCTAATCAATTTCGATTTTCGTATGAACTTCAACTTCTTTAATGACCGTATCAGCCTGAACTAAGGTAAACTTTCTGGATCTAGGTCTTTTTGGTACTGTGAATTTGCCCATTTTTTGTAATTCCTCATTCGAGAATTCCACCATGTGAGCAGTTTTCAAATGAACTTTGAATCTGCAATAGACAAAATTAACAAAATTAGTTTTCGAACTTGGAAAGTGTTTTTGAAAAGGAATTTTGTTTGTTTTTTTTTTTTGTTTACTCACTTCGGTTTCGAAGGATAGGCTTTTGGACAGTAGGGACATTGAAAAGGCATCTCAGAATGATAGAAAGAATGTTCTTGCAACGCTTTTGTGGATGTAAATAGTTTTCCACACTCTTCACACTGCAACTTGAGACCTTGATGACGCCACATATGCGTTCGCAGGTGACCTTTAATGGCGAACTTTTTGTGGCATAATTCACATTCGAATGGATATTCTTTTGTGTGAAATCGCATGTGCACATTCAATTCGTATTGTCGGCCGAATTCTTTGGAACACATAATACATTTTATTGTGTCACCCGTATGAATTCGCACATGGTTCTCTAGGGAATTTTTTGAATGATAGGTTCTATCACAATAAGTACATTGTAATAGAGCGCGTTCCTCCTGATGTATTAGCATATGCTTTTTAAGGTAGTGATTCGATGAGAATACTTTGCCACACATATGACATGCCTCCGATTTAGCAGTGACTTCTTTTTTGTCGTGATATTTCATATGGGCATTGAGTATGCCAAGCGTACTAAATGTTTTGGCTAAAATGAAGAAGAAGAATTGTTTTTTTTTTTTTGAGCAAGAAACATGAGTTCAACAACGGTTCTAAGGATATTGATTAGAATTCGTATCTATAAATAACAAACAGGTGCAAGTCATAGTTTGATGATTTGTTCAGTGCTTTTCCTGAACAAGTCTTTGAATATTTGAGAAACTAGCAAATTGAAGCTTTTTAGACATACGTAACTCATTTAATCAAAAATGTCGAAATTTTCACAATATGTAAACTATCAGGCCTATTCTACTATTCATAGGGGGGGAATTTTACTTGAATTGTCACTAATCATTATTCTGCTATTCATTTGAAGTGAATTTGTGTATGTCGGTGACGTCGATAATTCTGCGCGGTATTATACAATTCAGATCCGCATATAAAATGCAGAGGATTTTTCATTTGATATCTGGTGAAAACTAAATTTAGAATATTTGTTTTATAAATAAAAGAATATTAACATTTTTAGGGGAAGTAAGGCACATTTTGACATTTCTCCGAAGCATTTGTTTGAGGATTCTCTTATTCCTCTGCTTACAATTGGAATAAAAAGTCAAATACTGCACATTTTCAAAAATTACAGAAATTGTTTTATTTAGGAGGATTGATTAAACTTAATTTGTGTTTGAATCAATTCACTGAATCACTGAATCGATAGGAGACCTTGAATCAAAGGTGAAAACCTTTGAAACTTCTATAAGTAAAGCTTTTAGAGTCTCTTGCCCAGTTAAATATAGCCGTAAAACCCTTTCTTCTTGGTGGAATGAAGAACTGTCCAGTCTTAGGAAAATGACGAGGACAATTTTCAGTATCTGCCACAAACTTACGTTTTACCAACCGTATAAAGACTCTCTTAAAATTAACAAGCAAGTCCTGTCATCAGCCAAAAGACAAGGCTGGAGAGAATACTGTCAATCAATCGAAGACATAAAGGACTCCGCAAGGCTCAGCAAAGTTTTATCAAAGGAACATTGTAATCTTTCATTTCTAAAAAAGCCTGATGGAACCTGGACAGCCTCTACAGCCGAATCTCTTGAGCTACTGATGAAGACGCACTTTCCGGGTTGCGAGAGTGATAACCCCGAATCGCTTGAAACCACAGAGCTAAACGTAGCTCATGTGGAGCAAGTCAATTCCGTTATAACAAGAGAAAATATTTTGTGGGCCATCAATACTTTTTCTCCATATAAATCCCCAGGCATGGATGGCATTACTGCCAGTTATGCTTCAAAAGTTGCATGATGTGGCAGCTCCATGGCTGGAACAAATTTTAAAAGGATTTCTCCTTCTTAAACATGTGCCCAACAAGTGGGTAGGCGAGGTCACGAATCCGCGAAGGATTTCAGACCAATAAGCTTAACATCTTTTGTGCTTAAAACCTTGGAGCGCATTCTTGATTACCATATTAGAGAAATCCTAGTTGGACGACCTCTCGAAAGCTCTCAGCATGCTTACCTTAAGGGCAAATCTACGGAGACTGCCCTCCATGAGGTAGTGCGTAGTAGAACAAACAATCCATTATAAAGAATTTACTCTTGCCACCTTCTTAGACATAGAAGGTGCTTTTAACAACGTCCTTACAGAATCCATAGAAGAATCGCTCGTTTAGTTCGGTGTAGAAGACTTCATTATAGAATGGATTATTTCCATGCTCAGTGGTAGGAAGATTCAAGCCTCTCTAGGCAATACAATCGCAACAAAACACGTGAGTAGGGGAACACCCCATGGTGGTGTCCTTTCGCCTCTTCTATGGCTTCTAGTCATGGATACAATTCTCGTTAAATTAGAGAGATGTGGAGAGATGTGATTTGGTGCTATTGGTGTCAGGAAAGTACACCTCTGTGATTAGTGAAATCACGGAGTCAGCTTTGAAGAAAGTTAGCAACTGGGCCACGAGTTGTGGACTAGGAGTTAACCAAAGTAAAACTGAACTGTTGATCTTTACCACCAAAACTAAAGTACCGCCCTTCACTCTACCTCGATTCAAAATATTTGGGAGTTATACTCGACCCTAAACTAAACTGGAAATTAAATATTGAAGTACGGGTTAAGACGGCCTGTGTTGCCTCCTACGCCTGCAGAAAAACTATCGGCAAAAAGTGGGGACTTCAGTCGAAGATGATTTTATGGACGTACACAGCCGTAGTACGTCCAATCTTAACATATGGTTCGATTGTGTGGTGGCCTGCTCTTAGCAAAGCCTATAATATTGATAAACTAAAGAAGGTACAGAGAACAGTTTGCGTGGGCACCACAGGGGCCATGCGTACTTGCCCAACGGACGCCTTAAACGTTATTTTGGATCTTCTACCAATCGACCTTTTTATTAAATCATAGTTTCCTGATTAGGCTGAAGGAATCAAATAGCTGGTTGTCAAAACCTTATGGTCACAGCAACACTACGAAATTGATTCCCTCAAATATTATCTCGGTATACACTGACTACTGCACTCCTACTTTGAACCTTAGTAAGAGTTTTAAGGTTATTTTCCCATCGAGAAAAGATTGGGAGGATGACATCGTGTCGATAGGTTTCGACACAACCATCTTTACTGACGGCTCAAAGATGGAGTGCGGAGTTGGTTCTGAGATCTTTTCTGAGTCCCTAAATGTAGCCAAATCCTTTAGGCTTCCTGACTTTGCTAGTGTTTTTCAGGCTGAACTGCTGGCAATAAGGGAGGCATGTAAGATACTTAAACAAAACCCAAACCAAAACTGAAATGTGGCTCTCTTTACAGACAGTCAGGCAGCTGTCAAAGCCATTAACTCGGCCATATCCTCATCTAAATTGGTCCATCAATGTCGCGATGAGCTTGCGAACCTGAATATTAACCTCGGTGATCTGGGTTCCGGGCCATAGAGGTATCGTGGGAAATTAACGGGCTGACGAGCTAGCCAGGCAAGGATCGGCCCTTCATAGCTCACTTACGGAAATGGTTAACATTCCTCTTGGTGCTATGAAGGGTAAAATCTTTTCTATCTACCAAACTGAATCAAACCGAAGGTGGAGCAATTTACCCAACTGCATTATATGTAGGAAGATATGGCCCACTTATAACGAAACCCGTACAATCGATCTTCTATGCAGGCCAAGGCAAGACATAGCCAGGATTGTTGCGGTTTGTACCGGACATTGGCCTATAGGAGTTCATGCAGAGAAGTTGGGTATCTCTTACAACACCTTTTGCCGTAGTTGTAGTGACCAAAGAGAAAGTAAAACCATAATCCATTTCCTCTGCAAATGTCCTGCTTTGGCAAACACCAGAATGAAATGCTTTGGAAAAGCATTCTTTCAAGAACTCGATGAGCTATCTGAGACAAAGATTAGAGACCTAATCTTTTTTCTCAATGCGACAAAATGGCTCTAACATAATCGCTATGAAGCTTCTCTATCAATCTATCCCTTTCAATCAAAGGTCAAACGAGTTTTTGGTATCAAAACGGCGCACTACAGCGCTAATTGGATCTCAGGCTAGGTTGCCTTAAGATCGCCATTTCTACCTACCTACCACCTATGAATCAAAACAATTTATCCAACATTCCCAAGATTTTTACATGAACAGCTGTTTATTTGAATGTCAAATTGGTTTGGGAAACTGTAGTTCACCCGATGGATAGCAGAATGCAAAGGCAGTGTGAAAGGGAATCGAATGGGTTAATCGAATATACGATTCACGTGAATAGCAGAATAGGGCTGTATAACTATCGTCTAAGAAGAATCTGTACACATATTGACAAATTCTAAAATATCACATGTAAAATGATTCGGGAAATAATATAAATAAATAATCAAAAATCATAAAAATGAATCCTTACCAAATATTTGCCCTACGTCAAAAATTTGCTTTACAATTTATTTCAGAGTACAGTGGACGTCAAATATAACGAATACCTGATATAGCGAATTTGCCATATAACGAACGCTTTTGAAATTTACATTAACATCTCTAAATAACGAACGATGATAAAAATTTGCTATCCGATATAACGAACGCGTATATATATTGCCTTAAAATGATTTTTTTTCTTGCCATTGTGATCTGTGCATATATTTTTATGTCAACACATAAGTTTATTCTCGTACATATGTATGTGTGTGCGCCAAAGGTTCAAAACTGTAACAAGCTTTCTGTTTTTCGTTTAGTCTTCGCATCGCCTACTAAAACATTTTTGTTAGAATTATTATTTTTTGGAATTTTATATACGGTCTTACACACACATATTCAATGACACGACGCGACGCGTCGGCAAGATAATGTTAGCAGTTTAATAGAGTTTTTGTTGTTTAAAGTCTCGTCTGGTTGAAACGCTCCGTAATAATTTTGTAGATTTAGTTTTGTGTACAAAATATTAAAATGAATACAAAATCTCAACGTACTCGGCTTTCATTAAAGGACAAAGTCAAAATTATTGATGAGTGCAACAAAGGCGTTTCACTTAAGGAAATTTCAATAAAATTCCGTGTGCCAAAATCAACAATATGTGGGATTAAGAAAAGTCGCACAAAAATCTTGAAGAACCTGAACTTGACACACAATGGATCTCTACAACGTAAATCTATGCGAAAGGGAGAGTTTTCTAATATGGAAAATCGGCTGTACAAATGGTTTCTTAGACAAATAGAGAAACACATTCCCATAAGTGGTGCTATAGTAAAGGCTAAGGCTTCATCAAAATTTTTTTGAATGGAAAAGTCGATCGATATAACGAGAGCTCTCGATATAGAGAATGACCTCGAACATTATATCATTCGTTATACTGGACGTCCACTGTATGTACTATTTATCCTATTTTTTACATTAGTATAGACGGGAAAGGGAAATTACATGGATTTCAAGCTCATAAGAGAAACAGCTTCATCCCCTAGAGTATAGCTTAGCTTTGTTTTATGACTGAACGCTAGTAATTGAATGGTGACTAAACACAACTTCAATATTAAGAAAAATGATTTTAACTAATAAATTTAACATAGAAATACTCTTTTTTAACCCCAAGTTTCTTCGATTAGGTTTGATTTTAAAGTATTTATATATAAATGGATCTGATAAACAATTTTTAATATTGCGGTGATTGAATATACTCCAATTTTACTTCAACTCAATTACTTATGGTTTTAAAATGTATTACTGGTGGTTTGTTTATATTCGTCGAGGTATCGGTTTGATATACTTTTATGTGTTTACAAGACTATGAACTTTCACAATATTGACCCACACATTAAATTAATACAAAATAAAGAAAAACATTACATCTTTATAATTGATAACAACAAAAAATAATTTGAACAAAATTAATGAAAAGGGCAAGAGGCATAACTATTTCTGGTTTATCTAAATCATGCAGAGTATAATTTTTTAACTTGTTCTAAAGGACAAGTACTGTTTGTTAAGTGTAACGTTTGGATTTAATTTGATTAATATCACTCTTTAGTATGAGGGGAACCAATACTATAGATAGATTTATTCAAGATAATAATATTAAAAGTTTAAATAGTTAAGTTGAAGCTATTTGAATCGGTGATTATTTCTTATCTTAAACTAACTTTACATATTCCAGACGTGACTAATTAAAAAACTTAATATACAAAATTAAAGGTTCTTATGGAATTAGCCCTATCATGATATTCGTGGTCCGTTTTCAACAGCATTTAGTTAGGAATAGTTTCAATTAATAATTTTGATTAAATAAATATTATTTATAATATTAAACTTAACTTGTTCTTTTTTCATTAACGTTTATAGAATTTTTAAGTAAGTACTCGTTGCATAGAGCAATTTTTGACTGTGTTAAAAAATTAAAATTCACTCGATCCTGTCAGTAAAAAAAAAAATAACTTCAGCGAATAACATGAGAGAGCTCTTTTATAAAATAAAATCTAAAAACAAAAATTACTTACAACAAACATTGCATAAAAAGTCTTTGGATTCTGAATGTTTTCTCTTCATATGTTCTTTCATTTTAGACTCTTGGCATTCATGTTCACACGTCGTGCATTTCACAATATGCGAATGTTTTTCTTCTACGTGAGCCTTCATAGCGGAACCTTCAACCGTTTCATTACATGTTTGACAACGAGAATTCAATATATCTGAATGATTAGCCTTAATGTGTTTTTGTAACGAACGATTTGAAAAGTAAGCCTGAAAACAGTGCTCGCATGGAAATTGCCGAACACCTGAAAAACAAAAAATAGATTTAAATACATACAAAATACCTTGAATTGAAAATAGCAATACTAACCATTATGTACATTCATATGGGCAGTAAAAGAAGCTACTCGAACATGTTTCTTACAAATATCACATTGTTTGTGTTTCTCCTTTTTAGCTCTATGTTTTTCTTGCTCCGTTATCATTTTAGCGATGACTTGAAAATCTGAATCGGCTTCGTGTTTTATTTGTGATAGAATCTCTTCTTCATCCTCATCAACTGGTTCATAGTTTTCGGAAGCAGTTACATCTTGTGAATCATTCGCATCTTGAGAGTCGTTTGCATCTTGAGAGTCATTAGCATCTTCAAAGTCATTTACATCTTGAGTATCATTTGCATCTTCAGATTCATGTAAATTTCTCATATCTTCTCCATCTTGAGAAACAGTGGTCATATCTAGCATTTCAAATTCGACATCTAAAGGTTCTTCGTCCATAACTACTTCCTCATACATTGTTTTTTCATGATTTTCATCGTCATTTTCATTTTCATTTTCTTGGACATTGGATTCTTCTTCGTGCATTTGCATATGGTCGTGTAAGCTATCAATAGACAAGATCATTTCACAAATTTGGCATTCAACTTTTTCGACTGCGTTGCTTTGATCCTCGGGTATATTTATTGTATGCAATCGATTGACGTGTATGTTAAGAACCATTTGTGAGAAGAATTGTTCCCCACAAACTGTACACACAAAGGTTTTTTCTAAAAAATAAAAAAAACAACATTTTTTAGAAAGAATTCGTGTGGAACAATTTGAGAATTATTAATTATTAGAAAAAAAAACATAAATATACTTGTTTAAAAATTAAATAACAACATTTCTATTAGCTTAATGATTCTTCAGAGTGACCCATAAAAAATAAGACATCCTAAAACTGAATATGGTTATAGGTCAATTTATGACCTAATATAAATGTGGTAACCTATTTGTAACGCATTTAGTCAGCTTTTGAATAATTCCATCCAGAAACAATTTTGGTTTTTAATGTTTAGAGCATTTTAAAATATTCTAATGTTGCTGGAAAAAAAATTTTCAGTAAAAATGTGAAGGAAAGTCCCCATTTCGCAAAATTGTAAAGAATATTCTTAGATCTAAGTGAAACCCCATTTTGCACTTTATGATAATTATTTAGTTATGAAAGAAATGTTGAAGAGCAAAAAATTATAGCTATTGGAGAACTTTTCTAAGATCGGTTTTTGAATGGTTTAGTAGAAACACATCTGAACTGTTGGATTTTCCGGCATTCTAGATAGTGGCATATCCGTTCGTAGACAGATCTATAGAAGGAGAACGTTGGTATTGATTTTAAACAATTATATTTTATATAGTCAGTTATACAGTCAGTCACAAAAGTCTACGTATATTGCTAAAAAGTGTTAAATTACCGCTTTTTGTTAAAATTCATTAATTGTATTAATTTAAAAAGGAGTATTTATTATTTAAAAACAATTATTTAACAAAATTAGTCAATTTATTAGACAAAATTAAGGAAAAAAAACGAAAAAATTAAAAAAAAAAAATGATACACGAAAGTCTACATACGAGTATATGATCAAAATTAAATTAACTAAAAATTAAATAAACTCAATTTAATATTTTGTTGGACCACCTTGTGTGTCCTGGACAGCTTTGAGTCTTCGAGGCATAGACTGAACTAAATTTTCGGTGACGTCAGGGATTATTGAAGACCAAGCATTCGCGAGAACCGTTCTCAGTGAATTTTGATCTGTTATCCTAAATTTGTTCTAGTTCATCGCAGACATGCTCTATGATATTGAGTTCTGGAGACTGCGGTGGTGGATGAAGCTGTTTTGAGACCCTAAACACCAGCCACTCCTTTATAATCTTGGCCGTATGTCTGGGTTCCTTGTCTTGGTGGAGGATCCAGCTGCTTCCGAGCCCTAGTGCTTCAGCAGAGGCGTGCAAATTATTACGCAAAATGTTCAGATATTGAAAGCGATCCATAGTCCCATCAATAAAAACTAGCCTCCCTACACCAGAGGCTGCTACAGCCCCCCAAACCATCACATTTCCTTCTCCGTGCCTCACTGTAGCAACAAGATTTTTCATATCCATGGCTTGGTTCTCCTTCCGCCATATTTGTTCCCTGCCATCGGATCCAAAAATGTTGAATTTACTTTCATCAATTAAAAGTACCCTTTTCCAAAAACCGTAGTCCACCGAAATGTAACGGTTCGCGAACTCTAGGCGTTTTTCTCGATTAGTGTTGCTGATTAATAGTTTTTTTCATGGCACTCTCACATTAAACCAAGATTATGAAAGATAACTGATCACCAATGGTGATCAAATCAATTTTTTTAATTAAAAAAAAGATTAAATGTACAGTGTATCAAAACAAAGTTTCATAATATGTACATTTCCGTGGCATATTATGAAAAAAAAAAATACCGTTAATGTCTCAATTCATATCTTTTAAATAATATTCCATTATTTAGTCAAACAAATATATTTCAATTTTGGCTAAAACCATTGATATACCATTTTTCATAGCTATGTGTTGATTTTTGTGACTGACTGTAGGTTAGGTTAGGTTGGAGTGGCTGTCCAGATATCATTGACACACGTAGACCTCAAGGGTCTATTGTGATACCACTAATGAGGTTACTCATGGGAGAGTAATGAATTCAAACAAACCATTTTGTACTTTTAATAAAGTTAGAGAGACGTTTTGTGTCAATCGTTGCCAGTTCACTGGTATTATCGAAGAAGGGATTACCGAGAAAGTAATTCCTTCTAATGGAGAGTGCTGGACATGTACATTGTACATAGAAGGTGTTGGACTGTTTCCTCTTCCTCTTCGTCCATGCAGCTTCTACAGAAGTCATTTGTGTAGACCCCTAGCCTCAGGGCATGTCTACCTATGAGGCAGTCTCCCGTTATTACTCCAATTGTAGAGCTTATACTTTGTCTGCTCAGTGATATCAAGCCTTTTGACCGTTTTAATTCAATACTTGGCCATATTTGCTTGGTTGCCAGGCAGGTGGTACTTTGTGACCATCTAGTATTTGTTGTTTCTAAAGCATATTGCTCCTATGTTATGTTTTTGTCTAACATAAGGCAGAAGTGTTCCGTTTTTGGCGAGCTCATCGGCTTTGCAATTTCCCGGAATGTCTCTGTGGCCCGGCACCCAAATGAGGTGAATGTTAAACTGTTCCGTCATCTCCTGCAGAGATGATTGACAATCGTGGACTGTTCGAGAGTTTGTGGAGACAGACGCGAGAGATTTAAGAGTGGTTTGGCTGTCCGAGAAGATTCGTATATCCTTACACTGACTGACTGTAGCTATCATTAAAATTAATCTACTGATTTGTGTTCTAATTTCACACAATTATAATGACAGATTTCTGTCAATCAGGACATTTCTTTCAATGACAGACATTTCTCTATAAAAGACCTGCCATACAAATTCCAATGATGGGTTTCAATGATGAAATCCAATGATAGCTATAGTCGACCACTATGTTAAGGTTAATAATAAGTAAGTCAATTGTATTCTTTGTTGGGAGGTTAAGTTAAATTTCCTACACAATTGGAAACATAGCTATGAAGTAATAAACATAACATCGCTGTCGAATCTGTTAAATCAATTAAACGGGATTGGCAAATCTAATCGATAAGGAACATAATTTAGGCTAAGATTTTTGACTCCACGTGATTATCATATTGAACCCTTTCCGACAAATTATCGTAAGCGCCAACATAAATTGTATTGTAAACTATAAATAAAAAGCTTACTGCTGGTCCATGAAACCACTTTTGATCTTATTGGAAAATATTAATAGGGCTTCATATGTTAAAAACAAATTTTATTACTTTAGTTTTCTTTTTAATTAAAAAATGTAGTAGCTTCTAGAACCCAGTATTTGGACGATAAGTCTTAAGTTTGATTAACAAAGAGATCAATACAATCCTGACTTTCTTAAACTTTTCGTGCGCATGTTTAAGAAACTACCAATTGAAGATATCAGAACTTCCAAATAGTTAAATTCCTTCAATACTTCAATACCTTCGCCATCTATTAACCAACATAGCTAACATAACCATTACATTTGCATAGACCAATACTCAGTTAGGAGTGTCAGAAATACTGATTCTACGAGATAAGCTAATGTCGTCAAGTAAAAGAGCATACAAATATTGGGCTCAGAATACATTCTTGAGGAACATCAGTTGTAGTTTCAAACCAGTTCGAAGTCTCCTAGGCATCCCAACTGCTGTCAAAAAAGTTTTTAAAAACATTTTAAAAACATTAAAGATAACCGGAAGCCATTTTATAAAAGCTTGCCCATTGACAATACTAAAGGGGCTGATTTAAAATAAGCGAAGCAGGCATAACACATCTTTTTCTTAAGAGTGATTTTATTGGCTCTATTTGACAAAATGAATATTTATAGCTGTTAAAAATCTAACTCGAGAACTGGCTTCAAATAAACTTAAACATTGGCTTGAATCTTATTAAGTTTTAAGTCTTATATGTATAGAATTGTAGTAATTGTAGAATTGAGGTTAGTAAAGAAATAGCAGAATATTAAAAGACAAAGTTTGAAACCTTAAAAAAAAAATATTCCAGAAAATAAGATCCATATTAAGATTATCACATCTGGTATTTTACTATCTACCTTAGAAAAAGATGATATGACAACACACTAACGAGAGCTTTAAGTCATCAAAATTTTCGATTGAATGTGATGGAAAACATTAATAAAATCGATAGTTAGGAAACATTTTTGTAGTTTTTTTTTTTATTTCAAAACTCTTTTATTCAGTGTGCATATTTACATGTTAAACACACCTTATAGATACTTCATGCATAGAGATGAGAATATAATATAAATTTTTATATTAAGGAGCTTGGCAGAGAATTTCTTTAAAAAAAGGAAAAATGTGTATGTATTTTTTATCAATTTTAAAGCAGCTTTTGATACAATCGATAGAGGTGCACTATTCTATAAGCTGTATACTCTTGGGATATCATTGAGGTTTGGTAGAGTTCTTGAGCACCTAAATATCGGAATAAGGGCGGCTGTATGAACAGGTGAAGACCTCTCAGACTGGTTTGAAACCTCATCGGGAGTGAGACAAGGTTGTACATTAAGCCGTATCTTGTTTGCATTATTCATTGATGACCTTTTAGACTATTGCCGGGTAGAGTGGATTTCGCAGGGATGCGGATAAAGGCCTTTCTGTTAACAGATGATATAGTTACATATGTTTGCATCACCGAATTCAATAGTAAATATAGATAAATCGAAGGTTATGGTTATTTAAAGTGTTTGTGGAAGTACTGCATCAAATGAAAAATGGAGCTATAACCGCGAAAACCGGGTACTACCTCTTGCGAGGAATTGACAAATCCTTCAAGAGTAATTCTTGTCATGAAAAAGTGCTTTCTTAAGTTAGCCGTTCGGATTCAGCCTAAAATTGTAGGTCCCTTCCATTCCTGACAACAGTACTCGCACACAGGAATGGTTGAGAGTTGTAAGTCAATAGGCCCTGGTTCACAACGGACTGTTGCGCCACTCAATTTATTTTTATTTTATTTATAACCGCCAAAATATTAAATATGTGCGAGACTACAAATACCAAGGTAATTTAAATATGGATAAACAGTTAAAGGAGAAATTGGTTAAGGCGAAAACTGCTTTTAATATGACCTGGAAACAATGCTTCATGAATAAGTGTATAGCACATATATGCAAGTATTTGAAGCAGTAGCTGACAGCATACTTTTATATGGATCGCAGGTATGGGGATGTAAAAAGTACAATTCGGTTGAAAAACTCCTAAAGCACTTTATAATAAGAATATTTCATTTGCCGAAAAATACGCCAAACTACGTAATAATGCTGGAAACGGTCCTCTCTCCTTTGTTTATAAAAACAATGAAGTTGCAAGCGGACTTCTTGCTTAACGTTTTTAAAATAAATGATTCACGGGTCGTGAAAAAAGTGACCATTAAAACCATACAAGATCAAAGCAGTTGGTATCGAGAATGGCAAGATCTTGTTGAGGAATGGATCTTGCTGAGGAAGGAATATCTTGTCATTTAAAAGGTTGATGATAAATGTAGAGCTGAAGTGAATATATTGCTGATGCATCTTATTCCTTGTACAGAACAACTTACAGCAGATGAAATCATAACATTGCAGAGAACAACTATTTTAAGGATTCAAATAATGTCTATTTCTACGATGGTCAGACTACGTAGTGAACTAATAGATTTAAATTTCATTCCACACAGACCTGACTTACCCCTAGAGTATAATATATGTGCAACCTATCAAAAAGAGAGGATATTGTCCACTTCTTGGGAAAATGCCCCATTCTCAGAGAAATCATAAGGAATGTATCTAGAAAAGACTTTCTATCGGAAGATCAAGATATAAGTTTATTGAATGAAATGGAAACTGTCAATATTTACGAATTTTGCAAAACTGCGCTTAGATATATGTAAAAGTGTTATTATGAACGAACATTATGAACTGTTTATAGTTAAACAATTATAAATACCTTTTTTAAAATTTGAAAGTAATTATATTGAGGGCTTTTTACATTCATTGTGTTTTGTTGTCAATCTGGCAGACGGCAATTGAGATGCTATAATGGTTTTTGTAAACATTTTTGGTGTGTAATGTAAATTTTACTTTAATTCAATAAAATCCTTATCTATCTGTCTATCTATCTATTATTAATTCTTAACAACTATAAATTAACGGGAGAGATATTTAGTAAAAGTTTAATTTGTTTTGAAAAAACTTTATTTGCAAAAACTCATGGGACTTATTACTAAAACTTAAATCTAACATAAGAAAAATTAAATACAAGAATATGTACAGTTGTGTTCATAAAAATAGCAGTGCTCTCCAAATAAATCAAAAAGGCCTTCAATATCAACGTTACAAAATGTTTCATTAAACTTCTTATAACAAACTATAATATTTTATTCATAATAACAGAAAATAAGTAATATCGCTTTTTACTGTTAGTTTCGTCATAGTAAAAACCGTTTTTTAAATATATGGCTGTTCATAAAAATAGCAGTGCATGACAAAGTACTGGATTTATTACTTAAGAAGTAAGAAAAACTGTAATAAGTTATATAAAAGTATATAACAATGTTAGCTTACAATTAGTACTTTGTTAAATAACCATTGTTTTTTATGACTGCTTCGCATCTACGTGGCATCGAGTCTACTAAAACCTGACACATCTCGATTGGTATTGCGGTTCACGAATCACGCACTGCTTCCCACAATTCTTTTGAATTCTTGGGTTTTAATTGATGAACTGCGTTCTTAACATCCCTCCACAAATTTTCGAAGGCTTAAAGGTTGGGGGATTGACCGGGCCACTCTGCGCAAACCATGCTTTTGCATTTTTTTGACGTATGCTTTGGGTCATAGTCTTGTTGGTATACCCAAACTAACGGTATTTGCATGAGTAAAATCACCTCCTCGGTAACATCACATACTCGGTTGCATCCCTTATACCCCCCATGGGATAAATAGGCCCTACCCCGTAGTATAAAAAGCAAGCCCATATCATAATTTTTCCTCCACCATGCTTCTCTGTTTTTATAGTGTACCGTAGATCGTTTGCTGCATTTTAGGGTCTTGTCACATATTCGCGATGACCCTTGGATACAAAAAGGACTACTTTGCTTTCATCGCTCCACAGAACATTCTTCCATTTCTCTTCTGTCTAATCTCTATGCGCTTTAACAAACTCCATTCTCTTGGCCACATGCCCTTTCGTCAAGAATGGTACCTTGCGTTGACTTTGGGCTGGTAACTTCGCTCATAAAAGACGTCTTCGTATTGTGGCAGCGTTAACAGACAGTTGAGGTCCATTTCTTATTTTCCTAGAGCCTATGGAAGGGTTCTGTTTTGCTAACTGAACAATCCTTTTTGTGCCTAGCGTTTTGGGGTCATTTAAATAATTGACAATCTAATAAAATGTGACCAGCACTGCTATTTTTATCAACACAACTGTACATATTTAATTAATGTATTTTACATGTTAATAGTTTGTAGTATAGGGTTTTCATTTGTTGTACATTTATCTAAGAAGTTCGTATAAACTATGAAACATGTATCTTTAATTGTTGGAATTTTAGCAAAATTTCGTGAAATCCTATTGTTAAGAAATGCCAAGGGAGATTTAAAACAGTTTTAAGGATTTTGTTTTGACAGATTCGTAATTTTTTGTAGTGACAATCTGAAAATATATACCAACAAGGTGAGGCATAAAGCATAGCAGGGGAAAAAAACGACTTTATAAACAAGTGATTTATTTTCAAGGCTGTGATGAGTGTTTGATTAAACACTGGGACTTTTTGATGCTTTCGGAAATATGGTTCGAAAAAATCAATCTTTTATCCAGTGTTACACGTAGGTAGTTAATAGTTTTTTTCCCATTAAATAGGAGCGTTGTACTAGGAGATTGCTTTAAAGTAAATGGCATTGTTTTCGTTTCCTTGTAAAAAAGCAAGCATGAGTCTTTGCAGGGTTAATTTTAATGTTCCATTTGTAGAAGTAGAGCTGATTTTAGTTTTATACGTATTCATAAAATATTGTTGGCTTTTCTAAGGCTACCCATATTACTGATAAAGGGCAATCTAGGCGCGTGGAATTTCGCAGATGTCCCGTGGAATTAAATTACATAGGAAATTAGGATTCTACAGTACATTGTCTGTTATTTAAAAAGGCCGAATCAAGCTTTCAAGAAATAAACCGCGTATCATAATTAAGCAAGCATATTGACTACTATTTTTGGAATTTGGAACAAATCAATACTTATGATTGAAAACATCTTTACACAACTTACCTCCATCTAAATGACTGTCTGCTGGTTTTTGGTGTTGATTAGGCGTTTCTTCGGTTGATATATTATCATTTAACGTTACTATTTCAGGTTGAAGGAAACATTTCATCTAGATTTATTGCATTAGAATTAATTACAACAAATATTCATAAACATTAAACATACCTCTTCATCATCAAACTTTTCAACTTTTGTACCCGCAGACAATTCACGCAATGTCTTATCTGCAGATTCGGCTTTTTGAAGAAATTCATAGGCAATTTTCAGTTCCAGACCACATGAACTGCATAAACTTTGGGGATAATTCTCGTCGGATTCGATCTCGATACGGGTACAAGCTTGAAAACAATCAAGATATGTTAGATCGTTGTCCATTGGCTTGATGCTAGCGTCCAACTCGAATGGTGTATCGAAGTCGATGTATTCAAGTGATGTTTTTAAACATACTCGGCATACGGGCAGCGAGTCGAACATGTTTTTTTAATATTTCTTCAAGATTAAGTTTAAGTTAAGTTTTCTTTCTTATTTTAATAGTATTATCCAAATAAATAATTTGCAGCAAATTACACGCCACTGCTACAAGACATTTCAAAGTTTCACAGGTTTGGAAAATTGATAAAATTAAGTAGTAGATTGATAGATTGACAGTTATTGGAGGCGTGTTTGTTTAAAATAACGCGGAATGCCTCTCGATAAATGTAATAGATTTTGAAATATGCTTGCTCGAATTAAAGGTGCGTTCCAATGTTACGAGAGATGTATGCATGACCTATTCCACACGGGGACACATGATGTTGGAGATTTTCTTTTATTTAATTTATAGCAAAACATTTCCGATTCAATTTTTCCCAACAAGAAACATAATTTCAATAAATTTTGGGGCCAGTTTTTATCAAAAGCGAAACTAAAACGAAAAAGTTCCTTTTTCAAAATTGTGATTATGTAACTGTGCGATAGTGATAAATGAAATTCTGATTGAAATGAAGCAAATCGTTCGCACAAGCAAAATAGTTAATTAGTTTTTTCCTTACAAAATGTCTCAACTGCATATTTATTTCAAATCAATCTTTTTTATACCCCGAGCTTGAGTATTGGCAGTGGGGTACTTAAGCGGCATATACATGCATGAAAATCTCATCAAGCATGTGAGAATGTGTTTGTAAAATGGAAACACAGTTTTAACTTTGTGGTGTTTTTGTTCCATTATTTTAAATTGTTCGTTTATTTATCTTTTTATTTGTGTTATTTATTTATTTATTCAACTTTTTATAACAACAAAAAAATGCAATAGTACAAGTAACTCAAAACCAATAAATTTGAAAAATCCCTTGAAGAAGCTGGAAAATAGCCAGCGAAACGTTGGGTAACAGAAGATGAATTAGTTTTTTATTAATTGCTTTAAGAATATTTATCATTAAAGCCCAATCAAACAAACATTATATATTACATCAAAAACTTATGATCCAACACCCAAACCTCAAAATGTTTTGATTTTTCTTCAATCAGGGGTCTATGCTTGACAAGTGGTTGAAGAGTATGTATTCGTGATTGATTGATCAAGCATCGCATCATTCTTGTTTTTGCGTTGCTAGAGTGAAGACATCATTGGCAAGGATTTTTTTAATGTGCATGATGGAGGATACAAATTTTTTGTTAGAATTAATTGAAGTTTACCGTTCCCTGCTTGGGTGTTATCATTTCCAGAAGTTGGTTGTATGTGTCCTCGTTCATGCGAACGAAATTTTTAAAGTCACTGGGGAACTTAATTTCATTCAAAAGATTTTCATGTGTAAACTGATTTGGTTTTTTCAGCCACTCTTTCATCCAGATCCGTTTTTTCCGCAAATTTGTCTTCTTCATTTTTAACGCCAGCGCTAGTCCCAGAGCTATGCAACAATCGTCCGTGTCACTCATATTTTTGTAACAAAGAATCCACACATCCATTCACATCCAAAATCTACGAAGAAATGATGCTTGATGCCTCATGCTTGATGTGTTTATATTCAACGCGAAAAAGAATTTACAAACACACTCTCGTATGCTTGATGAGATTTTGATGCGTGTTTATGCCGCTTTATGGTGGATTTACATTCGTCTTTATTTGCAGATCTGCGTGCAAAAGGGATATCAAACACTAAAAATGTGTGTATTTTATAGAGAGAGAAGATGAAAATGCAGACATCTTCACTATAATAAAGTTATAGCAAAGATGAACATGTTTGTCTTTATTATAGCAAGTTTGCTTTCTTTTAATGAAAGTGTGCATGGGCTCAGCAAAATTTCGAGTATCGATGTGATTTCCTATAAATTGTTTTTTTTTTCGAATGTCAAAACTGAACAAATCGCCATATCATCCGTATTTACTAATTTTCAATTGCAAAAAAATTAAACTAAATCTTATTGACTATGGACGATGGTAAGTTGTTTTTATTTGATTTATCTAAGCTAAGGTATTCTATTTCATAACAGATTTCACGGACTACGAAGTTCTACATAATTATTATGAGGATGAAGAAGAATTTGCCTCACCAACTCCTTCACCTTTTCCCGAACCAGTTGCCAATTCCTGGGAAGTTTCACAAGTCCAGGAGAAAGACCAGAGATCATTTCCCGAAGAAAAAACAGGTATGCACCAAACTAATTATGTTATTTTTTTTCTGAATCAGACAACATAATCAATGTGAAATAAATTTTAAAAAATATTTGGTCACAATTTCATTCGTCGTCCAGAAGAATTGGGAACAACCTGACCAGACACCAAATCCACTTGTAACCTGCAGCGCAAAAGCAGATAAAATGGTTTGGAATTTTGGTAATAGAAATCTTCAATGTATTAATAACATAACCATTTTCATCAGACATATTAACATAATGTTCATATCTACCCTTGAACTCACCCAGGACAAAATCTATTTGATTAACTATTTATCATTTATTTTATTTCAATTTTTCTCAAATTCTCTAAAAGCACGTTTGCTTTGTTTTTATTTCCAAGAACTCTTAATTGAGACAATAAAAAAGTACCCCTCTCTCTGGAATATAAAGGATAAAAATTATCGGAATCGTGTCGAAAGGAACAGTGACTGGACTAAAGTATTGGTTGAAATCGGTAGGTGTTGAGTTGAGTTGCATCCATCATAGTCATTAACATTTAAATAAAAATTTTAGGAATAACTCACAACCATAAGGAATGCACTAGAAAAAGATGGGATTCCATTAAAACTAATTACACCCGTTCAAAAAACATTCCGAGTGGATCAGGGGCGCAAAAAAATACAGGCATGCGATTCTGCTTGCATTCCTTGATGACACTCAAACACCAAGAGCGTATGTTGTGACGATCTATTTGTATTTTGTATTTACTAAAAACTTTACTTTTTTTGATCATAGGACAAAAACTGTAATGAATGAGGGCCGGGTAAACAAGGTGGTCGAAGGAAAAAAAGTAAGTTATTAAATCATTATTTTAATTGCCATCATCGTAAGTTTCGAATCGCCACAACAATGTTTGCTTATTGCGCGAAACACTACTGCGAATTGATATTGAATTTCTACCTTTAACTTTGATTGTTTTACAAACTTTTATTTCTATTTTACAGATTCTTCTAATCAAGTTCAACAAAAGCTCCAGTCGGAAGCGATTTCTCTATTAAAAGAGATAAACAAACCTAGAGAAGAAAAGACATACGCAACTCTGACGTGTGAACTTGTGCGACAGGATATGGAGTCCTTGCCGGATTTAGAGCAGCGTGCTTTACGCATAGAACTCTTTGAACTGGTCGATCGATTCGTTGCCCGAAATCTTGATCGAGGTGCAGACTAGGCGGCATTATTTTATGGTTAAAAAAAGCTTTCTGTGAAAACCATACACATTTATGGATTTAATTTTTTTTACCACAAATGTGTTCCAAGCAATGAAAATTTTGTTTTGTTTTTTTTTGTTAATTTTATTGAATTGTTAACCCTTTTTTTTTGCATAAAATTAATATTAAATAAAGAGCTCCGGCTCCGAGCTGAGAGCTGAAAATGTTGAAGAACCGCGAGCGTTTATATCCTTTCACATTGCCAGCTGACAGCACCTTCTCCAGCAAAATACTTTGCGAACCTGTTTCGTAGTAGCTTTGCTGCTGTTGCTGAGTTCCCTGTAAGTGGGCGAAGACGTTCCATATTAGTAGGCTCTAATCTCCAACTTCCTCTTGTTTCTCTGCCTTCAATATCCAGATCGATTAAACCAGGTTCGATATACTGGTTCCCCTTGTGGTGCCGGCCGTAGCCAGTTATGTAGGCAGACGCAACATTGAACAATTTGTTCAATAAGACTCAAGCCAGCATTAATCGACGTACGGAAAATCCTCCATTTCGCAACAAGAATTCCGAAAGAGTTTTCGATTACTCTTCTGGCTCTGATCAGACGATAGTTGAAAATTCTTTCTTCCACAGTAAGGTTCTTGGAAAAACCTTTTTCCAAAAAGCTCTAGTGATGACTTCAGTTGTTTCGAAAAGAATATTATGAACGACAGAAGCCGAACACTTGTAACAAATCCCTAAGCTCTGTTGAGATTCCCCAGTTGCCAAATAACTATAGAAAATGAGCAAAGTAAGCATAAGAACTTAAGAACTAATTTAAAGTAACTTACCGAAGAGTAATGGCTAAGCGCATTTTCGGACATATAGGTTCTCGTGTGACATATTCCTTTTTTATTTGAGGACCAACAAGAAGCAGAAGTTCTTCCAGCTGTGCAGAAGTAGTCCTCAAATATTTTAAGAACAACAAAGGGTCACTGATAGCCTCAATTTCCCCAAACACTGACACGAATGCACCACTTTCATTTCTTTTGCGAAGGTATGGATGAACCCAAAATCTTTTTTTTTGTTTTTTGGAATCAATTTCGTCTTCTTGAAATAAAAAAGATGTGAGAAGAAGGTTTGATGCCGTTTTCAACTTATCAAAGTCCATTTCAAATTTAAAATTTAAAATTGTTTTTTCAAATTTTTCGCTTTTAAATTAAGAAATAAAATGTCAAAATCAGCTGCGGTAAAAATTATAGGAAGTTATGGAGACGAAAAATAAACACATAGAGTGTATTCTGTCTCGCTTCGATGTTCAAAATATAGCTGAGCTCTTCTACTTTTCTGCAAATCTGCAAATAAAGACGAATGTAAATCCACCATTAGCTGCAAATAATATCAAATAACTTGATGTTGTTGGTCACTCGGAGCAACTTGAGATGCTTGTGAAGCATTTGAAATGACTTTTTAATTTAAGTTGCCGACAACTTTACTTAATAGAAATAGAAAAAAAGTTCACTTTTTTACATACAAAACACACAAAAATGGTTGATTTTGACATTTCTTCTCTGTTTTTTGTTCAGTGTTGCCATACTTGCTTTTTTTGTTGTTGAGGATTTCTCTGATTTTAATGCATATACTCATACTCGCACCCACCCCAAATCCTATAGTGATCCCAAGCGGGGGGGGGGGGGTTGCATACCTACCTTACATACCTAGCTGTTAGTAAGCCGTGCTATCAATTAAAAAAAAAACTTGTTTTAGGCTCAAAAAATGCAATACAAAAAAAGGAGGGTTAAATCCGAAAAAGAAAATATTTTTTTATAAGACTTAAAATTGTTTCCTCCCCGTAATATTTAAAAATTGTTCTATTGAGACCCCTACAAAACTGTAAAAAAAAATTAGGAGGAAATTCGTGCTGCGGTAATGGAAATTCGCCCCCCAATATTTGACTGTTAACAGTCGAAATGTTTTTCCTAAACACCGTTTAATTTTAATAAATACGATTTAAAATATAACCAGCATAAATGTTCATATATGCGTTTCGCCCCGGTGTAATGGTTGGGCTCATCAGAAGATGACCATTACACCTTGTCTGCTATGTAGCTCGGATTATATGGAATTTCGATTTATTCGGGAAAATATGCGTCAAGACAAGGTGTAATGGTCATCTTCTGATGAGCCCAACCATTACCCCGGGCGAAACGCATATATGAACACTTATGCTTGTTATATTATATTTTAAATCATATTTATTACTTAATAGATTAATTGGTCCTCTCAATTAACTTGTTGGAGGAAAGTTGGTACACCACAAATTGATAATGGACAACTACACTAAAGGAAAGCCTTTTTGAATAATAGACCCCAAATTTGGGTTGGCAGAAGTTTTAAGAAACCAAAATCATTGTGATTATTGATAATAACATAAGAAACCAGCGAATTTAGTACCGAGTATTGTTGTGGTAATGACAAAGGGAGAGAACTTTGGGATAGGATGTTATGAAATCGAAATAAAAAGGTTCAGAAAAGGATGGTGAGCAGAAGAGAATATGTTAAGGCCAAATTTAAAAACAAAGAACATAGGGACCGGAAAAAGATTTCGTGAAAAGGTATGAATGCCTGGTTGTGTAAAGGAGCGGAATGCTGGAGGAGCGCGGATAGGTTCATCGAATGGGTGAATCCTGCTCCTCAACTACAGCGCCACAAAATAAGCTTCATAATGTTATGTTCCTAAGGTCATTAAAAATAAGTTTCTATGTTATTAATTTTCTGGAATTCAAAAACGTTTTTATTTAACAAAACAAATAGTAAATGTATCAAAATTATTTTATATTTAAGATGACTGACATTCATGTCCTTCTTCTTTTAAATCATAAAACCGACCATAGACACACCATATATATACATATATGGTGTGTCTATGAAACCGACTGTTGTTCTTTCTTCCATTTTTCTCGTATCCGTAGGACACATAAAAGTAGTTGGTTCAGCGTTGCCAACACATGATACGCTTTTAAATACCACTATCTCTTGTATCAACATTAATTTGTTTTCAGTCGGCGTTTATTACAAATGAGCCAATCCGATTCTCATAAAACTTACCCCTACTGCAGATCACCACTCACCGTTACACTCTTCCTTTGCCAATGTCACACTGGAAGTTGTAGTCTTCATGTATTGAAGTACATACTATAAACTGATTTGTCAGAAAAGAAACAAATGCCGATCTATCTACAGTTTATAACATTTATACCATGCTTTCCAACCAGCCAGTAGGATCAAAAGCTAATATGATTATATCATGAATTGCATTGCTCTTGAAGGTTTGATAAAACTTGTCTGATAGCAGAAAGTGAATATGCGTTATAAATCATTTTTTTATTTCTAATTTCACCGCTCTAGTTTCAAATTTGTACGCTAAATCCCAATAGACTTATGATTGTTTATTGAATTAGCAAAGAATCGCATATTAGTTGTAGTTTTTACAATGAGTGAATGGAAATCACGATAATAAAGAGAATTAAAAGTTTCCCAATTTGAAAAATAAAATAGGCTTTTATATTTGTTACTGGTTCAATGAATGGAAATATTATACTGATTCAAGGTACTTGTATTAAGTTTTGTGTTCTGTGAAACTGTACCATTCGATATAATTATTATTTCAACATGGTTAAAGATCAACCCACTGAAGTTGAAAATCCTTAATCAAAATGTTAATTTATTTTACTTTGTGAAAACTTAAATCTGTATAACTTTATATTTTTTGCTTAAAATAAAAG
The DNA here is from genome assembly GCF_945859685.1 of Eupeodes corollae. Lineage (NCBI taxonomy): Eukaryota > Metazoa > Arthropoda > Insecta > Diptera > Syrphidae > Eupeodes > Eupeodes corollae. The sequence continues at coordinate 23,041,290 of NC_079148.1, read as the reverse complement.
TTTTGAAGAAAATTATATTACAGCCCCAAGCAATCGGTAGTACATAAAGGTTTAAATACTTATTTTATTCGATCGTCATCTTCTTTAGGTTTGTGACAACTTTTGTGGCGATTTAATCTGCAAAAAAAAACAATCACAGATGATATTTTAAATTTTGTTCAAACATCAGGCGATAGAACATACTTATAAGGTGATGCAAATCCTTTTTTACATATCGAGCACTCGTGTGGCATTCGTTCGTTATGTTTGAATTTGTGAGCAGTCAAGCTGCCACGATTTAAAAACTCCTTATCACATTGATCACATTTATACGTTATACCTTTGTGTTTTGCCAAATGATAATTATAATGTGATTTCACAGCATAGCTTTTGTCGCATAATTCGCACTGAAACGGATAGTCGCCAGTATGGAAACGTTCGTGTACAGTAAGATCAGCTCTAGAAGGGAATCGTTTGTCACAGTGTTTACAAACAAATCGTCCCAGATCTCTATTGTGTGTAAATACATGAACGTCCAAACTCTTTTTGGTCGTAAATTGTTTTGGACATATTGAGCAATGATATTCCTTGTCACCCATATGCCGCGCGATGTGCACTTTTAGTGATTGTTTCTCGAAAAATCCTTTGCCGCATTCAGAACATACGAATCTTCTTTCTCTTTCTTTATCGTGTGTTCTCATATGATTTTTTAAATCGCTACGCACAGCAAAGGATTTAGCTTATTTAAAAAAAAATAAAAACAGAGTTTAAAAAAATTGCTAAACATTAAAAATTAATACTTACGACATGAACTGCAAAGATGAAGTTTCTCTTCTTGTTGACATCTTTTTAGATGATGTTTCATTGACATTTGCTTAAGAAACTTTCCACAAATCTTACACTCAACATATTGGCCATTTTCTACATCCTTATCATCCCTAGAATTTGCACTAGTCTAAAATGTAAACGCAAATAAGGTCAAAAGTAAGTCAAGTACATGTTAGCTTTCTTTATGACTAGAAGAATATGATGTTTCGAGTAATGAAATTGAAGACCCTGAACAAAGTTTTAACTTTACTCGTTTCACAGAAGAAGATATCGTGGAAGCAATGCTGTCCATTAAATCAGGCGCAGTAGGCATAGAAGGGATAAATCCGAAGTTGTTGTACTTCCTCATATTCTAAAATACATAACTCATTTATTTAATTGTATATTAACTAGTTCTGAGTATCCGAGAATATGGAAATATACTAAGATACTTCCTATCCCTACGACTTTAAACTATGCTAACCCAGAATATAGGCCTATTGCTATCCTGCCATTCCTATCCAAAGTCTTTAAAAAACTACTTTTAAAACAGATGCAAGGACACCTAACATACAATAGCCTGTTAGATATAAACTAATCCGGGTTTCGGGCAAAAAGAAGCTGTAAAACGGCGCTTTTACTTGTTGTTGATGATATACGCAGAGCGATGGACATGAATCGTGCTACATTCTTAACATTGCTAGATTTTTTAAAAGCGTTTGACACAGTCGATCACTTTGTGCTGTGCCAAAAACTTAAGTATGATTTCAAATTCTCTCGTTTTGCGGTGAAACTTCTGCACTCATAATTATCTAATCGACAACAATGCGTTGCTGTAGGAAATCAGACATCTTCATTTCTGACAGTCCCAGCAGGGGTCCCTCAGGGTTCTATTCTTGGACCTCTATTATTTTCACTTTACGTTAATGAGCTTCCTCGACTGGTTAATTCTTGTAAAGTTCATATGTTTGCTGATGACGTCCAATTATACTTGGACACTCCTGTAGATAGCATAAGAAATGCTATTAACTATGTTAATGAGGATCTAGAAGTTATACAACAGTGGTCTCTCAAGCATAACCTCACCCTTAATCCAAGAAAATCTAAAACTTTGTGTATTTACAAGCGCCCCTTGATAAGTCAAGCTTTCCACCGGTTCTGCAGGGTGGCTCAGTTATTGAATTTGTAACGTCTGCTAGGAATCTAGGTATTATTTTTAACGAGACTTTAACATGGAATCACCATGCAGCTACTACAATTGGCAAGTTATATAGTGCTCTGCGTCTACTGTGGACATCCCAAAGGTTTGTTCCTTTCAGTAGTAAGATGTTGCTTGTAAGATCTCTTCTATTACCTATTCTGCTGTATGGATGTGAAGTGTGGTGTAGCGTTGACTCAAATACAAGGCGAAAACTTAATGTTATATACAACAACTTTGCCAGATCCATCTTCAACATAAGATATTACGACCATATTTCAAGTTATTCTAAACAAATAATGGGTCTGACTTTTGATAACCTTATAAAATTTAGAACTCTCATTCAGCTGCACAGTATTTTACAGTTTCGTCAACCTGATTATTTGCACAACCGATTAACTTTTTCAAATTCGCTTAGAACTGTCGTACTGATCCAGCCAAGATTTGCTTGCCTGCAATCTGAACGAACATTTTTTGTCCATGCCACTCAATTCTGGAACTCACTACCTTTTACAATTAGAAGAATAATTAACACAAACGCATTCAAACATCGTCTTTTAACGCATCTGACCAATGATGCTTAGGGTTATTATAACTAATACAAAAAAAAATTTTAAATTAAATATTGTAAACTATAGTTTTAAAATTGTATTTTAAGTATCTACTAAATTTAAAATTTTCGAACGCTCTAACATATTTTATAAAGCTTTCACAAATAATAAGCTTGTAATCTTAATGTGAATTATGAATTAATAAATATGAATAAGAATGTGAAGAATTGGTCTCAAGAAAGTTAGTATGAAGTTAGGGGCTTGTATAATCTATTAATAACATTTCGACACAAACTGGACATCTGTCTCTCAAGAATCCCAACTGACATCGAGTCTTCAGATACTCTATCAATTGAACTTATAAATTGCATAAGAAATGCCGGGAGCAAATCAAGCGACAATGTAAGGAAAGCGTTCAAACAAAAATGGTTTGATAACGAGTGTATGAGAGCAAGACAAAAATCATTTGCTCTTTTAAAAGCATTTAAGAGATTCGACAATGAAGAATTACGTAAATGGTACATGCAGTTGAATTCTCAGTATAAACGTCTATGCTATGAAAAGAAACTTGTTTTTGAAAATGAACAAGCACAATCACTTGGCAAAACAAAGAATACAAAGGAATTTTGGAAACTTGCAAAAAATATTAATGGTACTCAACATATAATTGGCACAGGTGTATCCGCCGCTAATCTTTCTTCTCATTTCTCGAACCTTCTTCAAACAAACTCTAACTTAATGTTTACTTATGCTGAACCTCTCATCACCAATGATATATTAGACACCGATATATCTTTGACTGAAATAGAAATAGTTTTACGAAAAGCTAAAAATAATAAAGCACCAGGTGAAGATGGTGTACCGTACGAATTTTTTAAGAATTCATCGCAAAGTTTTAAGATGCAACTTGTTGTGCTTTTTAACAAAATTCTTACGAAAGCGGAAGTTCCTTCCTCGTATAAAAGATCGGTTATCTTCCCAATACATAAAAAAGGTTCCTTAAATGACGTCTCAAACTACAGAGGTTTATCTTTAATGAATATTATAGCTAAGGTATTTTGCGGAGTTCTTGTCGATCGTTTGGAAAAGTGGGTAGAAGAGAAAAAGATATTATCTGACTTCCAGGCTGGATTTAGGAAAAATTACTCCACTGTTGACCAAATCTTTACTCTGTCATCGATAGTGAAAGCATTTGAGGCAAGAAATAAAAAGGTTTATTCGATGTTTGTTGACTTCAAAGCAGCGTTTGATTTGGTAAATCGCAATGCTTTAATATACAAACTTTCGCAGATCGGTGTTTCAACCAGATTTGTACATGTCATCAAAAATATGTATACAAACACAGAAGCTAACGTCTGGGATGGAGCGCATTTTTCTGAATGGTTTAGTACTGATTCTGGTGTCAAACAAGGATGTCCGCTTAGTGCACTTTTATTTTCACTATTCATTAATGACATAGTTAACGACTTACCTGGAGGAATTAGAATAGCCGGAATCCGGATAAATGCTTTACTTTATGCTGACGACATGGTCATACTATCGGAATCGAAAGAAAATCTTCAATTGATGATAAACCGACTGTCTGCATACTGCGATAAATGGGGATTAGAAATCAATACAGAAAAATCAAAAATAATGATCTTTTCGCGATCCAATCGGACTGAAGTTGGAAGTAATTGGTAGTAAAAAGGAAGAAGTTTGGAGGTGACAAACGAATATAGATATCTTGGAGTGAACCTCAACCCACGGCTGAATTTTAGTAAGCACCTTGACATCAAATCCAAAACATCACAAAGTCTAATAAACTTAACATGGAGAAAGATCTTCTCAAACAACCTTGTATATTTGTCTACCAAATACCAAATTTTTAATTCAGTTGTGAAGTCCACTTTATGTTATGCAGCTCAAGTTTGGGGAATGGAAGAGTATGAGGAAATTGAGAAATTTCAGAGGAGTTTCATCAAAAAAATTTTCAACCTACCAATCAACACGCAGAACTATGCGATCTACTTGGAAACTGGCTTACCAAAATTATTTACAAGTACATTGAAACTACAAGCGGATTATATTATTAAAGTCTTAGGTTTCCCAGATGAGCGACTGAGCAAAATAATGTTGCTTTACGAAATAAGGAACAAAGACTGGTGGCATGACAAATGGCAACGAATTGCTTCTTCATTTGGTGAAGATATGCAAATTAATACAAGTAACATTCTTGATTTTAAGGAAAAAATGTATAAAATTATCCAGCTTAATGAAGACTCGGTTCGGAATCAATTTATAAAAACAGCTATTGAATCAATTTAATCTAAATAACAATAACTATTTCAATGAATCTTTAAGCTACAAAGATATTTCTTTGATTTTTAAAGCTAGATGCGAAGTCTTATGTCTCAACGGTAGACCATACAATGGGAGTTTAAACCAGTTCTGTACACTCTGCAATCATAAATCCAAAGAAGACTGCTTCCATTTTATAAGCGTATGTCCAATTTTCAGATACAAGAGATTCTCATATTTTCAAAAATTCTCTCTCACTCTACAAGAGACAATTCTAATATTGAATGGACCAGATTGGAAAAATCTTGTCAACTATCTGAAGGAAATTTGCAGATTTAGAAAATTGATTATGAGTGAATATGATTAAACAAGTAGATGCATATATGTATGTAAAAATCAATATATAATTAAAACTGAAATTTAAAACAAAGTTTACCAATGTTATAAAAATTTAAGTTGCTAGTCGAGCTGACGGCAAAGCCAAAGCTTTTAAATTCAAAAACAAATATTTATGTATTTATTTTAAAAAATTGTTAATAAATGAATTACTTACTTACTTTACTTACTTACTTACTATTAATAACATTTTTTTACCAAAAGAATTTATTTTTGTTTAATAATGATCGAGGGATTATGAAGGCTATAAAAAACTTAACGTATTTTGATTACTAAGTTTTTTTTACTGCACCAACAAATTAAAATAATAGTTTTTAAATATTCACTCTTATTGCTAAAATCAACCATCAATTAAAAATTCATATTTTTGTAATCAATTTTATTGAACTGCATTATGACTGTCAATTGCCAACATGGTTAAATCATTGTTAATATTTTTAAACTATCTATTTTAATTAAAATTTGTACTGAGAACGACAATTTTCTGCTTAGCTGTTATTTTTCAAAAGTAAATTTGCTATCGATGATTGGTAGCTAAGAAATATTTAATAAATCTTGTAATTCATTGGTATATTAAGGTGCGAAATTGTTAATGATTTTGTTTCCAGAGGATGCTCGAAGTAGTAAGCAACAAAAAACAGTAGTACAGATTAGTTCAGTTCATGGGAGGGGTATTAAGCTCGCAAAAAGCTATTGTTCCCAAGCTATATGTAATAGAAAGTGGAAATATATTTCACTAGAATTTGAAATCTTAGGTTTTTCAAACAAACTTAATTCCTCCACAAGAAACTTCAAAAAAGTGACAAATATGGAAATTTCAAACGAAAAATTAAGAAGCGAAAATAGAAATAATATCCACTGCCCCCAACAAGTCATTGCAGCAATTTTTGCAAACAAAGTATTTCCACAAAACAAGATCATTTAAATCCTGATCCTCATTAAAAGAGTTCAGTCAACTCATCAATTTTAAGAAACATAAGACCAACATCCGTGAAAACAACATTCAAAATACAAAATATTGCAGCTATTAAAAATGGCTAAATATTTGATAAATTCGCTTTATCAAATTTAATTTCAATTGATAAATTATATTAACGTTGAATATGTTCTTAGTTACCTTTCGATCTGAGCTCATTTTTACTTCAAGTGCCTGTGACTCTTTTTTTTCACCTTCAGTATCAAGAATTGTTTCTGATATCGAAGCATTACTTTCTTGACAAGAATCCTCATTATATTCTACATAAATTTTTTCAGAAGCAAGCTCCACTTTGACAAATTGTTCAAATTCCTAGAAGAAAAACTTGTTATTAATATCAAAGTGTTCGTATTCTTAATAAAAATGTATGTAGATATACCAAACCAAATCCATCCTTACGGTCGACACTTTCATTATCAGTGGACTGTTCACATTTGACTTGTTCAAGTGGAGTCCCATCTTCATATTGAGAAATAATTGTAAATTCGTCTGGATGCTCAACTTGCGAGTACTCTTCACAGTCAAGTGAGTTTTCTTCCTAAAAAAAAAGAATTCATAAATATTGGAAAGAAAGCGATGGTAATTATAAGTGTACAGTGGTATGGTCATTTTTAGATTCATTATTCTCATCGGAATTGTCACAGTTTTCATCTTTCTTAGAGATTTTAAGTTGATCTTTAAGGAACTGATCAGAGATGGATGCTTTGTAAAGAAAATCAAATGTTATTTGCAAGTCCTGTGAACAGCTTTGGCATATAAATTGAGGAAATTCGTCAGATTCGAGTGCTTCTAAATGAGTACATGCATTGAACATTTCCAGAAATGTATAATCTTTGCTTAGGTCTGCTTTCTGTGCGAGTGGAAATCCAATCGAGTCTGCGAGCAGGCAGACCCGACAAGCTGATTGGTCGAAGTTCATGTTGAAGTTATTATTTTAAGTCAACATTGATGAGATAAATTTTAATTGATAGAAGAAAATTGAACCAGAAATGGTAATTTCGAATTTAAATCTTCAATTTTTAGTAAGTTATGTCGTAAACAAAACACAGGTAACAAATAAATATTGCTGTCATTTTTATTTACAAATTTGACAGTTCGAGATGGCTGTGTTCGGGAAAATAATCAGTTTGGTTGATTTCACTACTTTCACTAAAAGTAGTGAGATAAGCTCTTCAATTTCAGTTCAGCTATTTCAAACAAATGTGGTAACGGAATCAAATCAATGGTTTGCTTTGTTCAATTTTATTCTTGAAATGAATTTCAAAATAAAACATGTGTTAAAAATTAATCATGAAAATCAGAATCCGAAAAATGTAATACGGATAGATTATGAATGACTTTTTGACACTTTTAGTAAAGTGATTCCCTAAAGGAAAGTATCCATCTAGAGCTTAAATCTAGTTTACGTTTTTTTCTCCAAACTTCATCTAAAATATAAACTAATTTTTGAAAGAAAAATTGTAGAAAATACAATTATTCTTCAGACGTATTCTCACGAATACTTTTCATGTCCGAAGACTTTCTGCAAGAAATAACTCATCCATATATATGTTATTGAAGATCGGCACAAAATAAATCAATACATATTATTTCATGGCAGTTGCCGTAGACAATTTAAAGAGGGTCTGTTTTGAGACTGTTTTTATTCAAAAAAAATTACTACTTAAATATGTTTTTTAATTTCTTTTAGCAGATGTTTTAATGCATTTGAGTTTATGTTCAAAATGTCATTTTTATCTCTTAAAAACAAATTTTCTGAGGAGATTCAATCCTGGCCATTGTTAATTTTAGCTTCGACCTACACCGAGCAATTTATCACCCTGAGGCTCCACAATAGTAAAATTCAATCCAGCTTCTCTTCCGCAATCTCATCCGCAATCCATTGTTTTTTTTTTACTGGGCATATTATGTCCAAGAGCAACTTCAAATCTCACATTTGACATTAGAAACGGTTAATCTGTTGTTTACTTTTTTTTTAGTTACCTTTAGTGTTGTTAAAAATTGTTGGTTTTGGGTGAATCAATTTCTCGAAGTAAGGAAACTTCATGACAGCTTTGAAGCTGTTTTGTGCCTAATAAAGGTAACTTTAAGTTAATGATTTTATGCACTCGACGACAATTTAAACGAAATGAAATTTTAATTTCAAAAAGACTGTGGAAAACGGACGCTACTACCGAATACAACACAAACGTCAAATTTGATGACAGGATTTTTCTCCGCTCAAAAAAGCCAAACTGCGATGACCGGATCATGGACTGGATTTTGGATTGTTGGTCTCTATTGGATTATCTGATGACAGGCCGATAGTCCTGTCATCAGAAATGTTCAATGGAGACCCCACATCAGTCCCATAGAGGGAAGTTGCTTCTTGCATTATGGTATGTAATTGGCAGCATCTAAAATGAAAACACAGACTATAAATTAAATCGATAATTTGTACACCTCTTCACTGCAATTTGACTTACTTTTTATTAAATGAGTGAACTTGTATATACTCCCTTCATTCTGAAGGTTTTTGGCCTGAAAAATATTAGACTATATTAAATATCGAAACATTTAACAAAAACTTACTCTTAAAATCCGAAACCAATAATTGTTTTGTTTTGCAAAATTGAAGTTGTGGAATTGTAATTTTTGACAGATCACAAAAATTCCATTATTTTTTTTTAGCCCAATCCCCCATTTTGCTTTTTTTTTACCCACTCACATGTATCCATCGATACCGAATTTGAGAGAGTTCAAATCGAAGAAAATTTGAGGGTGTTTCAGGTAGGACGGGTACCGGTCGGGACTCTAGATAATATATTTCCTCTATGGTTAGTCCGCTAAATGTTGACAACTGAATAATGTACACTATGAAACAAAAATATGAAATTTTAGCTAGAGCTTCGTACCATGCTTAAGGGGCAGTTGAAGCTCTGATTGAAATCAATCCAGAAACATTTTGAAATTTATATTTTAATACGTTACCTTTTTGATTAGATTTGATTTTATATGTTGTTGGGTTGGAAATCACTAAGAGATTCTTTTTTAAAGGCAATTTTCTATTTTCCTCACTAAAATTTACTTTCCTAAACAGCTGATTCTATTTCATAAACAAATTAATCGAATCGTTCTATTGATTTCAATTTAAATTTTATACACATAACATATAAAAGTTCCCAGTGATTTTTTTCTAGTGACAGAAATATGCAGTGATCACAATACACAGTCTGTCAAATTTAAATTATTGATTTCAAGGATGAAAACCAAGTCTCTTCCTTGAATTCTAATAATCGTTGTGATTTTGCCTATAAAAAGAGCATCCACGCTGACGTAATATGGCATCTTTGTATATAAAATCTATAGTTTCAGCATCGATAAGTTTTTATTTATGTTCAATGTACCCAATATGTGGTATTTGTGGTTTTATATACAAATATTCAGTCATCTTATGTTAAGCTAACAAGACAACCGAAATTTTGTTCACAATAACTCCGTTGATTTTTGTTTGTAGACGGACAAGGCAAACTTTTAGCGAGTCACCGACCGAAATTACCACCCTTGAAGATATGAAATCAAATGCGTTCTTCGATATACTTTTAATTATTGTGAAAAATTTCTAACATTTGAGTTGCTAAAAAGTCGATATAAATAAAAAATTTAAAATAAGTTGCATACAATTCCCGTCAGTTTTGTCCTAAGAAAATACTAGTACACAATAGTTCTACTACTTTCGACGGCACTTATCGAAATCACACGCATCCTCTCAAACCCCGATCAAACGCAGCGCAGCCACACTCAGTCTCACACTTCATAAACAAAATTTTCCAGTCCGGACGACAGCACCAGCATCCAGCACATTTTACTCTTTTATTTTCATCAATTTAAAGTGAGAGAGAAAAATGTTAATATTGTTTTGTTACTACAAAATTCAAACATCAATCAAACATTCTAAAATGAATTAAACTATTTATAAGTGTTATAAAAATATTTCCAAAAGAAAATTGATCGATTTTCTGTACAAAAACAAAGAAAAAGCCACCACCAAAACCAACCACACACGTCTCCAATTGTGTCAACAAAAACAAAAATGGCCACTACCGAAATTTCATCTTCCAACGAACGACACTACTATGCAAAGCTGGAAGCTGTTAAGGATATCCGAGACAAAACCGTTCAGCTGGAAAAGCTCAAAGTGAAAATTATAAAAGAAGTGAAAATCAGTGACGACGAAGAAAAATGCCTCGAAGAGTATCGCAAAGAGATGGAGCATTTGCTGGAGGAGAAAATGAGCCATGTTGAAGAACTGCGACAGATTCATGCGGACATAAATGACATGGAGAACGTTATCAAGCAGACCAAGGAGAATCAGACACGTTCAGTGGATATGGCCAATCGAATATACGAGGAGTATCTTGCCATGAAGTATCAAATCGATCACATGCGAAGAGACTATCTAGGTCTGAGTCCACTAAGAGATTTGCACGAAGAAGAAGGCAGCCCCATTTCGAAAGATCGCTTTCAGGCCAACTTTTTAAAAGCCCAAAGTGCAGCAGCAGCAAGTTCATCATCTGCTTCGTCTCTAGCACGTCCACATCCCAGGCATCCTTTATTGCCGGAAGCTACAGTTACATCGTTGCCACCATCGGGTCCACAGCATGCATTTATGCCTCCAGCACCGCCTCCGCCATCGTCGGTTGGGGGTTCAGTGACACGACTCAATAAAAGCGAATTTCCCCCTTCGAATCGCCTCCAACAAAGTCCATCCATTGGTATGGGACATCCCACCTTTCGTTCTGACTTTAATGTGAATCTCAGACAACAACCGCCGCCCATGAAGTCTTGTTTATCTTGCCATCAGCAAATACATCGCAATGCTCCCATTTGTCCATTGTGTAAGGCGAAAAGCCGTTCACGGAACCCCAAGAAGCCAAAAAAGAAAAACAATTAATTTCGATTTCCGGGATGCCAGGATAGCTAGAAAGACGAAAGACGATAGACGACAGCTGCAGTCGTTGACTCCTGCACTTTCAGCTCTGGAAAGCATTTTACTTATAGAGTTATATTATAATCCTTATTATTATGTAAAGTTGTAAGTTTTCGCACACATAACGTAACTTTAGTTTATTATGTTACTAATTTTTACTTTTTTGTAATACAGATTATTCTTTTTCTGATAAAGATACTTGCAGTAGATCTGCAACACTTAAGTCCCATCAATCTCCTGAGCCATAGACATTTTCAGTTAATTAGCTCATTGTCAGAAAAGACGTACTCAGCTAATTTAATTTTACAATTACCTCCCGGATTAAAATCACGGGCAGCGGAACAAAGCGTTGCATTTCAAGAATTCCACTTTTTAAACTTCCTTGGAATATCTGTCACGACGATCAATATACTGATTCGTTTTAATGCCAGATTAATCGAAAAATGCAGGGGTATTTTCGGTATATTTTAAAATCTTTCAATCTTTTTGAGATTTAATTTTAAGAATTCTTGATTCCATTGATTTTGGAAAAGCTTTAGAATAAAATTGATAGGTTAATTGTCGAAGGCATATTTAATAAAACATTAAAGCCTATGTTGCCTCTTACGTCTTGTTGTATCTACTTTGCAACAGTCAGCTTGATTATGAGTTACAAATTAAAAAAATGCTTACTTTACTTTTCCCCTCCTGCGAATTTCACCCGAAGATGACTGATTTTTTATAAATTGCTCTTTATAAGTTATCTTTGCGTTCCAAACTTAAGTTTATGCAAGACTAAAATATTTCTTGGTAAACTTATTTCTAATTCGAAGTGAAAATAAGTATCTAAATAACGTTCTGGTGTAGCTTTTTATATTCCATTCTAACTCATGGAACTCATAATATGGCTTAAAGTGAGATATGTAGTTTAAAACTAATGAAAAACTTTCTAATCTTTTTTCGAAGGTAAAAGAAAGAGTACCTACCTTTAAGATATTCACACAAAAAACTTCGAAATCGAATGGTTTTCTTAATTACAGAAAAGCAATTGAAACTTATAACGTTGAAGTATTCCATTTCGTACAATTTGTCAGATACTAACAAATAAGAAAGTGTAATTTTTTACTCAAGGATTTTTTAATTATGAGTTCCAATATCTGTTGTAAAAGAACTTACATTATGAAATATGTATAATAGTTTCTTTCTAGAGCTGAAATGAAATCATTTTTCATGTAATAGTGCTTCCCCCGGTAGACTATAGACCAATACATTAATGTCAAGAAATTACAACACACGCCACTTATTAAGCATTTTCTAGTATGCAGAATGCATAATTATTTACTTACCCAACATAATTTCATTGATTCGTTTCATTATTCCTCAAAATAAATGCTTTTTCAGTTTAAATCCAAGCAAATAATTTAATTTAATTTTAATTAATATATACAAAATAATTGTATTGACATTTACATACATAAATATATTAAAATCGTCATTATTAAATGATTTAAAAAAACAAATCAAAGTACATTACATGTGTGTTTTATTGCAAGAAGACTTATATCCCAAACATACAGTGTCGGTCAAAACTAAAGCACGAAATCGTTTCATTTTGAAAAAAAGTCAAATAAAACTACAAATTAAGATATATAATTAATTTTTTTTAAATTTATTTTAAATAATAATATTATTGTCTTAAATTAACAGTATTTAAATTTGCTATAATTATTTACATATTTAAAATATTACAAAATATTTCGAATTCTTACGAAAAACGATTGGACAAAACCAAAGCACATGTACCCTATTTTAAAATAACTGAAGCGTTCAGATGAAGAAGGGTTTAAGTGACATTAGTGAAGTTTTGAGATATAAGAGTTCAAAGTTTCTTGTTTAGAACTTTTTTTGGGCTTACAACTGAAACTTTCTAATAAGGAAGAAAAATAAAACACATAACAATCTTTTAAAATATAAGGACTTCATTCAATAAAAATAGCTTTAAGATACATTTTTTTGATAACATTGCTCAAAAAGTGCAGTTAACTTCTTCTTCCACACATTTTTTTTTTAATTTATTTCAAAGGAATAACAAAGGGGTTTAGTGACATTTTTAGTTCTTTTTGTTTGTTTTTTTTTTTTTTTTTTGTTTTCTGCTAAGGCTGAAGATTCTGATAGTGCTTTTTCATAGAACCATTGATGCTCAAGTGGAATAAACTGCATTTGTTCTTTTAAATTTTTAATTTTTTCAACTGAGAGTGTTTTGGTTTTTTTTTCTCTAGGAAAAAAGTCTTGGGTTATGTCTGGAATTTGTTTTGATTCTGCTATCAAAACTTCTGTGAATGATGCATCTTCATCATAACATTCTTTGTAGGAATATGAGCCGTATTTAGTAACACGTATCCATTTGACACTGTCCCTAAAGTTGATTTTTTCGTTCAAAATGTTTTTTGTTACGTTGCGGACATTAAGCTTATCCTGCAAAGCAGCTAGCGAGCGGAAATGGTTTTCCATATTAACAACAATAGTATTTTTCTTACCAGCGCTTCTAATGATTTCCCTGTATTGTTCGGCGGTATATATGGTTTCGTTTTTCCTCAACTCCTTCTCAATTCTTCCAAAATCTCGATCACTATCCAAGTAAGTGTGACCAACTTCCGGAAACTTATGGTCGATGACATCGAAAAAGTCAAGTAAAATGAGAACTTGATATAGACAGATTAAAAAAAAGTTTTTGTTTTGTCCAGGGCAAGAATCAGTCCACGCTATTAAAGCTCTTCTATTCTTCGCAAATTCACATTGCTGAAAAAATGTAAAGAGTGCACTCATTACTTCTGTGCTTCCTCGGTCTGCTATATCTTCTGTCCAGGTTAACATGTAAGACATTTCTGCATCAGAAGTAATTACATGTATTCCTAAATTATAAAACCACATTTGTCTCATATAAAAAGCTTTTGAAGTTTTGAGTTTAGGCAACGGCATGGTTTGTTGTAGGTCGAAAGTAATATGAAGAACATTTGCATCGGATCGAGCTTTTTCGCGATCAATTTTCTGATTTTCGAATGCTGACTTATAGCTTATTCGATGTTTTGCCGAGCTTTTACCAGAATCGCATGTGCTGCAAGTATCACTTCTAGGGAGGCGGAAAGACAGATTGAATTGCGTATTAAAAATGGTCCTGTAATAAGACTCGTTTACCAAAAATTCCGCAGTTTTGTCTTCTTGAGTGCATTTTTCAAGGTAGAGGTTATACATTTTGGAAATATTCAGCAATGGCGAAAGATATAGTTTATGCGGGTTTTTATTTCGAGAGTAATGGGATTCTTCAGCTGGGAATTGACTTATGTGCTGAGATACAAAAGCTTCTACTTCACTTGGAGTTTTATTTGGGCGGCTTAAGTGCTTACCCCTTTTATCCAAAGATGGCGCAAACTCACAGCTAACTCCTTCATGCAAACAAAAATGTTTTCAATTTGGATTTTTCAGTGCGTAAAGGGGTTAAGTGATTTTATTTCCTTCTACTAATATCTTGCACTTTTGTGATGCATTTACCTCCTTTACACCATTTTTTGTAAGGCTATATTGGAAACTAGAGATCGTAGAAAGACGCAAATGACACAGAAATTTAAGTTTTCATTTACCTTCTTCGTTGGTGAAAAAAATCAGAAAAATTCAAAAATGTCACTTACCCCCTTCTTCATTTGAACGCTTCAACTCATCTGTATGGTCTATATTTTACAGTTATTTAATGAGAACAACAAAAATAACTGTTTTTTTTCCATTGCGTTTGCGACTAAGAAAAGTGAATTGTTCACCATTCCACGTCATCTGTTGTAAGCATTGCATCGAGATTTTAAAATGGCTCGCGATAAGTACTCCGACGAATCAAAAGACAATATTGTGTCTGATTTCAATAATCGTGAGTCAGTTACATTCATAAGCAAAAAATATTGTATTAATCACTCAGTGATTTCCCGAGTAATTTCTCGTTTTCGTGCTCGAGGTACAGTGCAAACTGTTCATAGTGGTGGTAGACCGCGAAAAACTTAAAATCGCGAAGACAGAAAAATCGTCAGGGTTATTAAAAAAGATCCTTTCATATCATCGGAAATCATTAAAAAAGAATTGGGTTTAAAAATATCAAGCAGGACTATCCGGAGAAGAGCGGTTGATGGTGGCCTCCGATCATATCGAACAGCTAAAAAAACATTTATTTCTGCGAAGAACAGACGTGCCAGACTTGAATTTGCAAAAGCACATTTGAACTGGAATGCGGCGAAATGGAGGACGGTCCTCTTCTCTGATGAATCGAAGTTCAATTTGAAAGAATCCGACGGATTTCATACAGTACGCAGGCCAGAAGGTAAACATCTAAATCCTCGCTATTTAAAAGGAACAATAAAACACGGTGGGGGTAGTATTATGGTCTGGGGATGTTTTTCCAGTGAAGGAGTCTGACCGATCCACAGAATTAGAGGTATAATGGATCGTTTCATGTATAGAGATATCCTTCAAAATGTCATGTATCCTTATACAGAAGAAAACATGCCATTGAGATGGATATTTCAACATGAGAACGATCCTAAACATACTGCTAAAGTTGTGAAGGATTGGTTAAATCAAAATAATGTTAAAGTAATGCAATGGCCAGCAAAATCCCCTGATCTAAACCCTATAGAGAATCTATTGGGTTCCCCTGTAGATTAGAGGATTGATCGCTCTAATTGCAAAAACCAATACTCACCTTTTCAACAGGCTTAAAGTGCTTGGGATAATATCCCCGGCCAGTACATAGAAAACCTTATCAACTCCATGGCGCATCGATGTGCTGCCATCATAAAATATAAAGGATATGTCACTAAATATTGGAATTTAAATAGTTTTAAAGATTGTGTTTGAGAAATGTGCTTTAGTTTTGTCCAATCGTTTTTCATAAGAATTTTAAATATTTTAAATATATATTTTAAATATGTAAATAATTATAGCAAATCTAAATACTGTTAATTTAAGACAATAATAATATTATTTAAAATAAATAAAAAAAAATGTATCTTAATTTGTAGTTTTATGTGACTTTTTTCAAAATAAAATGATTTCGTGCTTCAGTTTTGTCCGACACTGTAGATATTTTCTATCAATGCGACTGTATGGAATGCTTGTTTTATTGAGATAAGATAAATCTATCAAAATTAAGACTTTACCCGTCTCGTCGTAAATTAAATTAAAAGTATTTAACAAATTAACTCTGGGTTCTTTATTTCATTTAACATCAATTCAATTTGATTTAGCATAAGATCCATTTTTAATCAACATTTAATTTTTAAAACATTTAATACAATGTTAAGTATCTAATGAATAATTATTTGCTTTGTTTTATATATTTTTTAAAAGTAATTGAAAATAATAACTGATCCATAAATACATAAAAGTAAATTATATAATTGTGTAAAGCTGTTTGTTTTTTGTATGTTCATTTTATTTATTTAAAAATCATCAGCAGCAGTAAGTTAATTAAATTTCTAAATTGGATTCAGCTTTGACTTTGGGCTTTCGATAGAAATTTTTCATGTTTCTTAGGCGGTTTTCCTCGACATCTTCTTTGGTCATTACAATTTGGTGATATCTTTTCATATGACGGACCAGGCTGATAAAGGAAAAATATAAATATTTCAAATAAAAGACGTCTGTTTTTTTTAATAATTATATCAACATACAACAATGCCCAAAATAATAGGAACAAAACTTAATATTTGGTAGTACTTGTATAAGACAACGAATTTAAAATTTAACAATATAATTTATCTAGTAGTGCGAATATTTTGTTAATGTTTCTTAATTTGTATATCAAAGTATCATTAGTTATGAAGATCTTAAAATCAATTTACTGAAGGCTTAATAAAAAGCTATTTAAGAAAATAGGAACACATTTGTGGTATATAATTTCTTTATTAAAATATAACTCTTATTTAAAGACTACAAATCTAATTCGACTGGCTTGGGCGCGTCCGTTGAATAGAATAGACGTTAGAATACAAATTTTTATGAGAGCGAGCCAAACAACCTTTTGTCTCGCTTCTATGTCTCAGGTTTCAGAGTTTCGCGCTCAGCGTGCGACATCTAGCTACGAAACTCTGAAACCTAAACATAAGGGGAATTACACATTATTAATGATAGTTGCCTTAATTTTATACTACAACTCGGCCAATCTGACAATTTGATCGCCCACGATTAAATTAAACAAACAAGTCTTAAGTTATAATCATGAGATGGTAGGTGTCGCCCTTAATCAACCGAACCTTCAGAGTCTCGATTCTTCCAAAGTCGAATATTTCGAGACTCGACAATGCCATCATATGGCAGCTGTGTGATTTGACAACCTTCGATATCGCGTATTACGTATCTATCATTAGGTAGAATTTTGTAAACAACGTATGGGCCTCTGAACTTTGGAACCAATTTCTTATTTACACCGGTTGTTGTATCTACATTTTTTATTACTACATAATCACCCTCATCGTATATACGTGCCGGGTTATTATGCTCATTAAAATATTTAATATTATATTCCTGAATCTTAGTGATTGCTTCTGAAGCCTTTTCTCTTGACAATTCAAGATTTCTTTCCAGTTGACTTAATTGTTTATCATCAAGAAATTCTGTTAATTTGTCGATTACTACTCCCCTTTGGTTAATACCAAATAACAATTGACTTGGTGTATTTTGAATAGCGCGATGTATAGTGTTATTTAGTCCGAATTCTATTTGTGTTAAAGTAACAACCCAATCTGAGTGCTCGATTGGTTCCGAAAGCTTAGCAAGCATGCCAGTTAATACCCTATTGACTCGCTCTACTTGACCATTGGCCTGTGGCGAATGAACTGCCACCTTAACATGATCTATATTCTGGTCTATAACAAATGAACTAAACTCTAGTGATGTAAAGCAGGTTCCCCTATCAGTAATTACTCTTGATGGCCTACTGTAATACTCAAAATATTTTCTTAGTGCTGCACATACTTCTTTTGAGCTTGTAGATACAACTGGGTATAATTTAGTGAACTTTGTAAATGCATCTATTACCACTAATATATGTTTTCTCTTTGACTTTATTGAAGGGAGAGGACCAAGATGATCCAAGTGTATTGTATGGAATGGAATGGGCTCCTTAGGAATATTGAACAAATTGCGTATATTAGATCGAACTGGTGCTGAGTGCATTATGCAACGGATACAATTTTTAATGTATTTTTCAACTTTTTCCTGAACATTCGGAAACCAATAGTGACGGCCAATTTGATCAGAGCTTTTTGTTACACCTAAATGCCCAATTTTCTCATGGATCATTCTTATAACATTAGTTTCCATTTCAGATGGGACATAGAATCGAAGTTTACCATTTTTATTTTTTTTGAAGACAATACCATCCTGAACTAAAAACGAATTATTATCTTTTAAATATAGTTTGTTTTTCATTTCCAAAATCTTTACATCTCGATTTTGGGCTGCTCTGAGTTGGAAATCAACATCCTCAGAGTCAATAACGGATATAACATTACATCTGCTTAAGGCATCAACATGATTCATATTGGCACCACTACGATGTTTGACCTTATAATCATAATCCTCCAGCTCTAAGGCCCATCGAGCAATTCTATGATTAACATTCTTTTTGTTCAGTGTCATTGTTAAAGAACTGCAATCAGTTACGATTGTAAAAGGAATACCTTGCAAATAAACACGGAACCGACGTAAAGCTGAAATTATGGCTAAAGTTTCCAATTCAAAACTATGGTATTTGGCCTCTTGATCAGTGGTGCTTTTAGAGAAGAATGCTACCGGATGTAATTTATCATCTTCTTGTCGTTGGAGTAGAACTGCACCATACCCTAATGAACTTGCATCGCAATGCAGTTCTGTTTCTTTCCTTGGACTATAGATTGCCAATACAGGTGGAGATGTTAACCGTTCCTTTAAAGTCTGAAAAACATCTTCGCATTCGGAAGTAAATCTAAAAGGAGTTTCAGCTTTTAATAAATTATAAAGAGGTCTTGCTATTCTTGAAAAGGATTCGACAAACCTGCGAAAGTATGAACAAAGTCCTAAAAATGAATGCAATTTCTTTCTGTCTTTAGGCACAGGATATTGAGCAATCGCTCGAATATGGGAATCACTAGGTTGGATGCCATGTTCCGTTACTTTAAACCCTAAGTAATCAAGTTTCGAATATGCAAAGCGACATTTTGACAAGTTGAGCTCCAACCCATTCTTCGCTACACAACATAAAATTTTAGTAAGTATCTCAAAATGTTCAGTAATAGTTTTACTAGCAATTAATATATCATCTAGGTAGACAACTATATCTCCTCTGTCTATAAATTCACGAAAAATTTGAATTATGAATCTCTGAAAAACACTGGGCGCATTCTTAAGGCCGAAAGGCATTTTAAGAAATTCCCATTGACCGTTCGGGGTTACGAAAGATGTTAATTGTGTTGAATCTGCTGCTACCTTTACCTGGTAAAACCCACTCTTAAGGTCTAATAAGGTCATAACCTTCTTCCCCTCCAGGTATTCAATGCAATCGTCTATCAATGGTATTGGATGAGGATCTCTTACTGTACGTTTGTTCAATGCTCGATAGTCTATACACATTCTGGTTTCACCAGATTTTTTCTTAACTAAAACTATTGGTGCAGCATACGGAGAACTACTTGGCTGAATAATTCGTTTTTCCAATAGGTCTTTTATTATTTCACTCACAGTACCTTTTTCTGAGACTGATAGCCTTCGCGGAGCAAAACAAACAGGAATATCAGATGTAAGTCTAATGTGCATCTCAAAATCCTTTGGTGAAACCATAGTTTTATCAAAATTCAAATAATTTTGAGATACTATATTTTTAATAGTTTTTGAAATGTCTAAACTAAGATTTGAATCAATATCTATATAATCTTTTCTATCCCATATAATCTCAAAAGCATGGCAGCCAAATAAATCACTATCTACCTCAACATTATTGTATTCTCTCTTCACATCAAGATCGTCTTTAAGCTTAATCCGATCATGATCAAATGTATTCAACTTGTCTTTGAAGCAATCACTAAGTTCTTTAGGTTGTATCTTTAATTCACCGGCTAATACGCTGCTCCCAAAAACATCATTTATGTTGTTCTTATAATGACTACACTCTGAAGGTTCGGTTTTTTCATCAGAATAAGTGCACATATACAATTGGTTAGAAAGAAAAACTTTATTCGAACAAATTTCATTTTGACACTGCTCAGAAGTTATATTAACTTTATTACAGTTCATGTTAAGTTTTATATTAAAGATTTCAAGGAGATCACGACCAATAAGTAAAGGTATAGGAGTTACTTCATCTGGAATAACCATAAGGGAAACAAGATTTAAATTATCTTTTATATTAATATAACAATTAATCGTACCGTACGTAAAGAGTTTAATGTTTCCTAATCCTTTAAATCTTGAATACGTTAATGATTCTTGAACGTTAATTTCTTCAGGCAGAACAGACTTTCGTATGAAACTAATCGGACTACCGGTATCCAAAAGAGAACAACAATCGATAAATTTTGTGCACTTATTCTTATTTGTCATAAAGGCGACACTCACCATCTGAACAGCATCCAAACTCTGAGTCAGCTCCTTGGTGTCATCATTAAGGGCATCCCGGTTCACGGCTCCAACTCTGGTCTTCACAATATAAGGGCAGTTTTTGTAAGTGTGCCCCTCGTCAGCACATTTGAAACAGGATCCAGCTGGTCGTTGCTCCTTTGGACATTTTGCTGCGATGTGCCCATACTTTGAGCAATTAAAACATCTCTTGGACTGCTCGTTGTTTGATGCTGAAGTTGAGGGAACCATATTTCCTCCAGAAGTTGTTGCCCTAGCAACCATAGTCCTCGGAACTCTTCTTTTTTCGTATCGTGGCAAGAGGTTTTTGAGCTCTACTATAGTTTTGGCGGCAAAAAGAATAGAGACATTTGCTGGTGAATCCCTCAAACCATCGATAATGAATTCGATCAACTCTGCCTCATCGATTTCAGCATGTGACCCAAGTTCTTGCATACATATGACATATCGAAGAAGTGGCTCGCCCTGACGACGTACTCTCTCACTCAGTTGACGATAGACCTGCTGTCTGCTCATCTTATGGTCGAATTCTTTGATAAGTATTTGCTTCAAAGAATCCCAGTTGTCAACGTAGACCGTGCGTAACAGCATTTTCGCAGTTCCCTGCATGAGACGGCGTGCAGACAAGTACTTGCATCGGTCATCGCATCCCAGCGAGTCGGTCACATCTTCGTAGTCAACTATCCATTTAGTGATGCTGTATGGATCGTCACCGTTGAATGCAGGAACAGCATTTTCGATGTCTGAGAAGTCCACTGCACGCCATGGTGCAACCGAAGATGTTGTGGGCGCTTCCATCTGGTCCAATTCTTTCCTTAGCTCAAGGATTTTTTTCCGACGCTCAAGTCTGGCCAGCTCTTGTTCTTCTTCCAAGTCTTGGACATCAGAAGCTGTATTACTGTGCCTGTTATCAGAAGCGGCCAGTGTTTCGGAAGTATTCTCTCCATTCGGAGATGCAGAAGGTGGAGTTTCCTCGGTTAGCTCAGCAGAAGGTGGAGTTTTCTCAGTTAACTCACCAGAAGGTTGTTGGGGTGCCACTGTAACTGTACTTTCATACAATGCCCGAAGTTGAGCTAGAGAAGCCGTGTCTGGCACATCTACTCCAGCGCTCTGAAGTGCTTCAACCAATTGTGCTTTGTTGAGTTTTGTCATAGCTGGCTTTAAATCCGCAAAAAGAGGTAATATACACAATAATTTAGTTTTCTTTTGGTGTATTACCCCACATCTGACGTTGTGGTATATAATTTCTTTATTAAAATATAACTCTTATTTAAAGACTACAAATCTAATTCGACTGGCTTGGGCGCGTCCGTTGAATAGAATAGACGTTAGAATACAAATTTTTATGAGAGCGAGCCAAACAACCTTTTGTCTCGCTTCTATGTCTCAGGTTTCAGAGTTTCGCGCTCAGCGTGCGACATCTAGCTACGAAACTCTGAAACCTAAACATAAGGGGAATTACACATTATTAATGATAGTTGCCTTAATTTTATACTACACATTAAACTTTATAAAAAAAACTAGCGGCTCGGTACGTATAAGGCATAGTAATAAAAAAATGATTATTAACCCTTAAACAACTGACAAGAATTTTGGTTCTGTAGTATAAAATTAAGGCAACTATCATTAATAATGTGTAATTCCCCTTATGTTTAGGTTTCAGAGTTTCGTAGCTAGATGTCGCACGCTGAGCGCGAAACTCTGAAACCTGAGACATAGAAGCGAGACAAAAGGTTGTTTGGCTCGCTCTCATAAAAATTTGTATTCTAACGGCTATTCTATTCAACGGACGCGCCCAAGCGAGTCGAATTAGATTTGTAGTCTTTAAATAAGAGTTATATTTTAATAAAGAAATTATACACCACAACGTCAGATGTGGGGTAATACACCAAAAGAAAACTAAATTATTGTGTATATTACCTCTTTTTGCGGATTTAAAGCCAGCTATGACAAAACTCAACAAAGCACAATTGGTTGAAGCACTTCAGAGCGCTGGAGTAGATGTGCCAGACACGGCTTCTCTAGCTCAACTTCGGGCATTGTATGAAAGTACAGTTACAGTGGCACCCCAACAACCTTCTGGTGAGTTAACTGAGAAAACTCCACCTTCTGCTGAGCTAACCGAGGAAACTCCACCTTCTGCATCTCCGAATGGAGAGAATACTTCCGAAACACTGGCCGCTTCTGATAACAGGCACAGTAATACAGCTTCTGATGTCCAAGACTTGGAAGAAGAACAAGAGCTGGCCAGACTTGAGCGTCGGAAAAAAATCCTTGAGCTAAGGAAAGAATTGGACCAGATGGAAGCGCCCACAACATCTTCGGTTGCACCATGGCGTGCAGTGGACTTCTCAGACATCGAAAATGCTGTTCCTGCATTCAACGGTGACGATCCATACAGCATCACTAAATGGATAGTTGACTACGAAGATGTGACCGACTCGCTGGGATGCGATGACCGATGCAAGTACTTGTCTGCACGCCGTCTCATGCAGGGAACTGCGAAAATGCTGTTACGCACGGTCTACGTTGACAACTGGGATTCTTTGAAGCAAATACTTATCAAAGAATTCGACCATAAGATGAGCAGACAGCAGGTCTATCGTCAACTGAGTGAGAGAGTACGTCGTCAGGGCGAGCCACTTCTTCGATATGTCATATGTATGCAAGAACTTGGGTCACATGCTGAAATCGATGAGGCAGAGTTGATCGAATTCATTATCGATGGTTTGAGGGATTCACCAGCAAATGTCTCTATTCTTTTTGCCGCCAAAACTATAGTAGAGCTCAAAAACCTCTTGCCACGATACGAAAAAAGAAGAGTTCCGAGGACTATGGTTGCTAGGGCAACAACTTCTGGAGGAAATATGGTTCCCTCAACTTCAGCATCAAACAACGAGCAGTCCAAGAGATGTTTTAATTGCTCAAAGTATGGGCACATCGCAGCAAAATGTCCAAAGGAGCAACGACCAGCTGGATCCTGTTTCAAATGTGCTGACGAGGGGCACACTTACAAAAACTGCCCTTATATTGTGAAGACCAGAGTTGGAGCCGTGAACCGGGATGCCCTACATGATGACACCAAGGAGCTGACTCAGAGTTTGGATGCTGTTCAGATGGTGAGTGTCGCCTTTATGACAAATAAGAATAAGTGCACAAAATTTATCGATTGTTGTTCTCTTTTGGATACCGGTAGTCCGATTAGTTTCATACGAAAGTCTGTTCTGCCTGAAGAAATTAACGTTCAAGAATCATTAACGTATTCAAGATTTAAAGGATTAGGAAACATTAAACTCTTTACGTACGGTACGATTAATTGTTATATTAATATAAAAGATAATTTAAATCTTGTTTCCCTTATGGTTATTCCAGATGAAGTAACTCCTATACCTTTACTTATTGGTCGTGATCTCCTTGAAATCTTTAATATAAAACTTAACATGAACTGTAATAAAGTTAATATAACTTCTGAGCAGTGTCAAAATGAAATTTGTTCGAATAAAGTTTTTCTTTCTAACCAATTGTATATGTGCACTTATTCTGATGAAAAAACCGAACCTTCAGAGTGTAGTCATTATAAGAACAACATAAATGATGTTTTTGGGAGCAGCGTATTAGCCGGTGAATTAAAGATACAACCTAAAGAACTTAGTGATTGCTTCAAAGACAAGTTGAATACATTTGATCATGATCGGATTAAGCTTAAAGACGATCTTGATGTGAAGAGAGAATACAATAATGTTGAGGTAGATAGTGATTTATTTGGCTGCCATGCTTTTGAGATTATATGGGATAGAAAAGATTATATAGATATTGATTCAAATCTTAGTTTAGACATTTCAAAAACTATTAAAAATATAGTATCTCAAAATTATTTGAATTTTGATAAAACTATGGTTTCACCAAAGGATTTTGAGATGCACATTAGACTTACATCTGATATTCCTGTTTGTTTTGCTCCGCGAAGGCTATCAGTCTCAGAAAAAGGTACTGTGAGTGAAATAATAAAAGACCTATTGGAAAAACGAATTATTCAGCCAAGTAGTTCTCCGTATGCTGCACCAATAGTTTTAGTTAAGAAAAAATCTGGTGAAACCAGAATGTGTATAGACTATCGAGCATTGAACAAACGTACAGTAAGAGATCCTCATCCAATACCATTGATAGACGATTGCATTGAATACCTGGAGGGGAAGAAGGTTATGACCTTATTAGACCTTAAGAGTGGGTTTTACCAGGTAAAGGTAGCAGCAGATTCAACACAATTAACATCTTTCGTAACCCCGAACGGTCAATGGGAATTTCTTAAAATGCCTTTCGGCCTTAAGAATGCGCCCAGTGTTTTTCAGAGATTCATAATTCAAATTTTTCGTGAATTTATAGACAGAGGAGATATAGTTGTCTACCTAGATGATATATTAATTGCTAGTAAAACTATTACTGAACATTTTGAGATACTTACTAAAATTTTATGTTGTGTAGCGAAGAATGGGTTGGAGCTCAACTTGTCAAAATGTCGCTTTGCATATTCGAAACTTGATTACTTAGGGTTTAAAGTAACGGAACATGGCATCCAACCTAGTGATTCCCATATTCGAGCGATTGCTCAATATCCTGTGCCTAAAGACAGAAAGAAATTGCATTCATTTTTAGGACTTTGTTCATACTTTCGCAGGTTTGTCGAATCCTTTTCAAGAATAGCAAGACCTCTTTATAATTTATTAAAAGCTGAAACTCCTTTTAGATTTACTTCCGAATGCGAAGATGTTTTTCAGACTTTAAAGGAACGGTTAACATCTCCACCTGTATTGGCAATCTATAGTCCAAGGAAAGAAACAGAACTGCATTGCGATGCAAGTTCATTAGGGTATGGTGCAGTTCTACTCCAACGACAAGAAGATGATAAATTACATCCGGTAGCATTCTTCTCTAAAAGCACCACTGATCAAGAGGCCAAATACCATAGTTTTGAATTGGAAACTTTAGCCATAATTTCAGCTTTACGTCGGTTCCGTGTTTATTTGCAAGGTATTCCTTTTACAATCGTAACTGATTGCAGTTCTTTAACAATGACACTGAACAAAAAGAATGTTAATCATAGAATTGCTCGATGGGCCTTAGAGCTGGAGGATTATGATTATAAGGTCAAACATCGTAGTGGTGCCAATATGAATCATGTTGATGCCTTAAGCAGATGTAATGTTATATCCGTTATTGACTCTGAGGATGTTGATTTCCAACTCAGAGCAGCCCAAAATCGAGATGTAAAGATTTTGGAAATGAAAAACAAACTATATTTAAAAGATAATAATTCGTTTTTAGTTCAGGATGGTATTGTCTTCAAAAAAAATAAAAATGGTAAACTTCGATTCTATGTCCCATCTGAAATGGAAACTAATGTTATAAGAATGATCCATGAGAAAATTGGGCATTTAGGTGTAACAAAAAGCTCTGATCAAATTGGCCGTCACTATTGGTTTCCGAATGTTCAGGAAAAAGTTGAAAAATACATTAAAAATTGTATCCGTTGCATAATGCACTCAGCACCAGTTCGATCTAATATACGCAATTTGTTCAATATTCCTAAGGAGCCCATTCCATTCCATACAATACACTTGGATCATCTTGGTCCTCTCCCTTCAATAAAGTCAAAGAGAAAACATATATTAGTGGTAATAGATGCATTTACAAAGTTCACTAAATTATACCCAGTTGTATCTACAAGCTCAAAAGAAGTATGTGCAGCACTAAGAAAATATTTTGAGTATTACAGTAGGCCATCAAGAGTAATTACTGATAGGGGAACCTGCTTTACATCACTAGAGTTTAGTTCATTTGTTATAGACCAGAATATAGATCATGTTAAGGTGGCAGTTCATTCGCCACAGGCCAATGGTCAAGTAGAGCGAGTCAATAGGGTATTAACTGGCATGCTTGCTAAGCTTTCGGAACCAATCGAGCACTCAGATTGGGTTGTTACTTTAACACAAATAGAATTCGGACTAAATAACACTATACATCGCGCTATTCAAAATACACCAAGTCAATTGTTATTTGGTATTAACCAAAGGGGAGTAGTAATCGACAAATTAACAGAATTTCTTGATGATAAACAATTAAGTCAACTGGAAAGAAATCTTGAATTGTCAAGAGAAAAGGCTTCAGAAGCAATCACTAAGATTCAGGAATATAATATTAAATATTTTAATGAGCATAATAACCCGGCACGTATATACGATGAGGGTGATTATGTAGTAATAAAAAATGTAGATACAACAACCGGTGTAAATAAGAAATTGGTTCCAAAGTTCAGAGGCCCATACGTTGTTTACAAAATTCTACCTAATGATAGATACGTAATACGCGATATCGAAGGTTGTCAAATCACACAGCTGCCATATGATGGCATTGTCGAGTCTCGAAATATTCGACTTTGGAAGAATCGAGACTCTGAAGGTTCGGTTGATTAAGGGCGACACCTACCATCTCATGATTATAACTTAAGACTTGTTTGTTTAATTTAATCGTGGGCGATCAAATTGTCAGATTGGCCGAGTTGTAGTATAAAATTAAGGCAACTATCATTAATAATGTGTAATTCCCCTTATGTTTAGGTTTCAGAGTTTCGTAGCTAGATGTCGCACGCTGAGCGCGAAACTCTGAAACCTGAGACATAGAAGCGAGACAAAAGGTTGTTTGGCTCGCTCTCATAAAAATTTGTATTCTAACGGCTATTCTATTCAACGGACGCGCCCAAGCGAGTCGAATTAGATTTGTAGTCTTTAAATAAGAGTTATATTTTAATAAAGAAATTATACACCACAGTTCTTACATGATTTTAGGCTGAAAATTACGAATATGAAGTCCGTTTGTCCAAAAAATGTCACCTGGAAACCAGGTAAAAATAACGGAAGACCGTCTGTAGACGGTCTCAGTGGTTAGCGGAAAAAAAACATTTCAAATAATATATAATTCAAATCCCAAATACATTTTTTTATTCAATACAAAATTACAAATTATTGTTCTGTGTGATAAGTTTTAAAGCAGTTTTTTACTTTTGAAAAACATAAATGAATATTGCATTTGGTACAAAATGTGTGTGTATCGGACTTTTTACACAATTTGCAAGATTTTTTTGTTCCCCATTCTGGAAAATGATTGGTTCCATCAAATCTCTCACTTGCCACCCGATGTACAGCTTTTTTCCCAACCTGTTTGCTGGAAGTTCCCTGTGCAGCAGATGATGGACTACCAACACATCTTTTTTCAGCAGCAGCACAGAGTTCTTTGGTAATGCTCAACCGAAATTCACACATCGTTATATCTTTCATTTGTTCTTCTTCAATACGATTTTTTTCAGCGTTCCGTCGTCTTTATAAAATAAACGCATTAGTTGTAGCCATATTCAAAAGATGATAGAAAATTCTTGTCGCCATGTCCTGTGTTTTTATTTGAAATCCATTACGATCCATGTAGGCATCCATCAAATCGACACCACCCATGTGGGCGTTATACTCACGTATAATTTGTGGACAGTCGATTTCATGATAGGTTTTCTCTTTCCTATTGTAGCGAGCAATTTTTGATGGCTGGCTTACCAAATTAGTTTTTAAAAACGGCTTTGTTCCAACATACGTTGAGCATAGTCTTGACATTTTTCGTGTCCTTCCAAAGAACTGTGGTAATATCGACACCGTAAACGGATCCGACGTATTCTGTCGAAAAACCTCTGGCTGCTTTTTTCAGCTGTGTACTTTTATCAGTCGGAAGTTTGCATTTCGGTACTCGATTTGCTCTAACTGAGGCAAAGACGTATACAAATTGTCGAAATAAATAATATGATTAACAAAATTTGTAATACTTTGTGACAATCTGATGACAACATTCCCTATTGTCCCAATGTCTGGAGTGCCGGGCAAAATTATGTCGTCATTTTTTGCTCCGGTATAAATTTTGAAACGAGGCAACAGGAAGGGTATGGGTAGGAGAGGGACGGGCGAGGAAGGAATCTCCAGGAGAAGGACTTGAGCGGAATCGGGGAAGGGAAGGAATGTCCGCTTCGGTAGCTGCGGCATGCTTGCGTTGCTCAGCTATACTCGTCGGATGGGGGGGTCTTGCCACCGTAGCTGGACCTCACCTCTTTTCAAAAACATAGATCATGCCTTTATAGTATACTAGATTTCAAAAATAGTGATACACCACCACCACTGGTTCGCTTTCCTCAGACGCCGTTGATGACGTCACGGTTTGGCCTGTTCCCTCCCAGCCTGGAATCCATTCGGCCGGAATCTCGGGTTCCCCAAATCTGGAGACAAGTCAGTGGTGGACTCACATCCTACCCCTTTTCGAAAACCCGCTTACCTTACCGCACCTCCTTCCAATTGACTCACCACTTCATGATAACAAACATCTCAGACATGAACAAAAAAAAAGGAACAGAATCGAAGCTGAATAGACATTCTATCAATTTGTGATTAACATTCGATTTATTGCTTCAGAAAAAAAAAACATCCAAGAAAACAAAATAGTTGACTCTAACAAAATCGTACTAACAAAGAAAACAAACTTAACTAGATATAATTTTAATGTTAATAAATTTACTCTAATTTAAAAATGAAATATATGTATATCTCAACCTCTACCTAAGAGTCGGTTCGATAAAGTGGGGGTCTTAATATTGCCCAATAAAGGCTTGACTTACGATCCGCCGTTCCTACCTACACAGAGCTCTTATGCGGGTGTATACGAGGGGATGAGCAAAATGTTGCGTTAAGCGCGCGCTGTCGTCGACGTCGTCGCCGTCGCGCTGCTTTGGAATTCTTCGCCTATACCGTTGAAACCTGCCCCACGTTAGCAAACACTCCCTATGGCAAGTCGGAATAAGAATTAAATTGAAACAACAAAAAAAATGATTCTGAACTGAGTTTAAGATACTAAAACCACAGTGAGAATAACTATCAAACAAAAAAAAATTATAACAACAAAAAAAAGAATAAGGATTAAATTTTAAGCAAATAATTGAAGAATATAAAAAGAATGTAATAAATAAGTAAAATTTTGAATAAATAAATGAATTAATTATAATTATAAAGAAATAGTAAGTAATGGAGATGTCCAAGCAAAAATGTCGTTCTTCTATGCGTGCTCAGGCGCGTCTGGCCTGCCGGTGATATGTACAACACCGGGGCTTTACTACGGACTTCTGTTTTTTTGTACAATAATGGATCTTTTTTCTGCATGCGTATACTAAATTCTTTTTCGGCGGAGGCAAAAATCCGCAGCGCGGGTGAATTTTCGGGGCGCTCAGAGTGTTCGAAAAGGCTTATTTGAGCTGCCCAATTAGTCACTATACTACCAATATGATTTCTTTTTTTTAATAAGATAGGGTTACTTGTGGACCCGGGTGCTTCACGGGTCAGATTTAACTTCGGGGTTTTTTGTGCCCCCCCTCCAACAGTTAGGCACCAATTTATGCGGCCGACCGAGTTTCGTCTTTCGGTTCTACGTTGATTGCGTCCACCCAAAAATTCACCCTAATTTAATCAAAAACAAAAAAATCACTAACTCGCACTAATTTTGCATTCTTTACGCACTCACCTTTACGCGCTTTTAGTTGAACAAATAAAACAAATATGCTATTCTTCGGTTTTTGTAACAACGAACACAATTTCGATTTTTTTATTGTTGAACCGGCACAAACTATTCGTTGCTAATGCAGCACAATGACCGCCCTCACTACCTTTTACTTGACTAGTGATTCGCTTGCTTTGGCCTATTACTGATCGCACCGATGAAGATGGTAAAAACTGTCGATCTACCGTGCGATCTATTAACCTTTCCACCTAGCCCATCACCTCATCATTATTATGTAACGATTCTTTATTACTATTGGCCCGCACTATCGGCTGAGAAGCGCAACGGTCTTTCTCGTAAATATTCAAATCTGGCCAGTAAATAACAACCCCCCTTCTTCTATCCTGGGTCGTGTCTTGGATAAGCAAAAATATCCCTTGCTACAGTGGATACGAAGTGAGCTGTCATCTGTCAACTTGTACATTTAACTTTGACAGAACCAAAATTATAAATTATTTATTTACAAATTGCAACACGTTTATCATATTCGCGCGTTATATTAATGTTCATTCCCGAGTAAATATCGGACAAAAAACATAAAAACATAAAAAAAACAACATAAAAACATAGAAACCAGGAAGAAGGATGCAAAAAACACAAACCACCCAGACGGCGAACTCCAGCACGGAAAGAAGGAACCTCCCACGCCGAAGCTAAGTATTTTGTATTTTTACTTAATGGTTTTGCCACATAAAAATTCTTTTATTTTGCAGGTGGCTTTCCCTTGGTCGTCCAGAAAACCTTCGGAAGAGCCCAGAAGTCTTCTGAAACCATTCCGTTGGACTGACTGACCAAGAAGAGCAGAACACTTCTGTTTTGTAAACAGAATCATCCGAAGAATGGAAGTGGAGAACGACACCAGTATTTGTGTATTTTTTAAATTTTTATTTCCCAAATAAAACAGCATGAAAAATATGCTAATTTTTCATTTTTTCCCTTGCAGCCACAACAAAACTCCGGATGTGGTACCAGCTGCTGGAAGAACAGAGACGGTGAAGGCTGCTCCCTAAACAAACGTTGTAGTCCAAAGTGGGGAAGAACTCACGCCAAAGCCGGGCATACGTAGTTTCAAGAAAGACGGTGCTATTCATCGAGGTGAGGTTGTGATTAAGACATTCCTAGACTTAAGTATCCCAATAGTTTTAAGGTTTTAATTATAAGATCATCGAGTTTAAGTCTAGTACGTAATTTTAGTATAAGTTTGCATACACTCGACTAAATAGCTTCCTGAAGCAATAAAGACAAAACCGATACCAATTTCAGACGTTTTAACCTTCGTGTTTTGTTTGTCGTGAATGTCGTTGTGCCGAGTTGCGATTTGCTTGTTTGGGGCCTAAGTTTAGATGTTCAAATTGAATTAGCGATACCGCTCGGGATCAAAGATAGATAGTAGCCCGTTTGAATCAATAAATAACATGAAATGGACATTACACGGGTTGGCTAAGCCTATATCACAGATGTTCGCAGGAAGATGGAATAAATAATTTAAAAAAATTCAGTCTTAAGAAAATATCACCGTTTAACGGAAGAAGAAATAAATAAGAAACGTAAAATCAATCTTGAGAAAATATCATGGTTGGGAATGTTGAATTCCAAGGAAATCTTCATTACGTTCTAATTTGATCACAGATTATTAACAATTAGTTCAGTCTTTAGGTAGAGGGTTATCACCAGTGTAATTCCTGAACTTAACGTTATGTAAAAGTTCAAAGAAAAAATGCCTATGGAATGTGATATTCATGATCTTTGACAAGGGTTGCGTGATTCATTAATCAATACGTTTTGGACTGTTCAAGACCGTTTTCCTTTTTTGATTTTTACTGTTTATCTCTTTCTCTTTTCGACATTTTCTCACTGCTTTAAGTCTTTGGCATGAAATATGCCAATTTTCTTCCCTGCTAGATTTTCCAACTCGTATAGACTTTTACCCACTGACTTCACAATCCGACATTTAACATATTTAGGGCACAATTTTGCGGATATTCTCTTAGAAGCATCGCTTAAGATGAAGTTTCGCTTGTAAATTTCTTGACCTGGCAAATATCGCACGCGGCGGGAACGAGTGTTGTACACCCGTGCGCTCTTTTCATTGGCTTCTTGGATAGACTCTTTGAGTCGGCTCCTAAGAAGCTGTAGTCGATTACTTCGAGGAAGTACTGCTATCTCGCCGTCTTCAAGCACGTTCAATTTTTGTACCAACTCGTAACTGCTGCCATGGGTTAGCATATTCATCCCAAATACGGCAAAGTAAGGGGACACCCCTATCGCCGTGTGTACCGAACTCCGCAACGCTGCAGCTATTTCGCTTAGGTGGGCATCCCAATCCCTTTGGTCTTCCTTCAGGTACGACCTAATAGCTGCAAGCAAGGTCCTATTTACACGCTCGGACGCGTTGGACTGGGGCGAATAATTGGCGGTCTTAAAATGCCGTATCCCATATAGTTGTAGGAAGTTCTGAAACTCCTTCGAGACGAATTGCTTTCCGTTGTCTGAGTGGAGTACTTGGGGTACACCAAACGTGTTGAAGATGTCTTCCCTGAGGTACTTTATGATACTTTTCGAATTTGCCGCGCGTAAGGCTTTCAAAAAAACATACTTCGACATATGGTCGAGGACAACGAAGACACACGTATTACCATTTTTTGATCTGGGGTAAGGTCCAATAAAATCTACATACAGTTTTTGGAACGGACGTTCAGACAGATAGCTCGTACATATAGGTGGTCGGGACACTTGATTTGAAGACTTAGACAGTTTACACACCTCACAATTAATCACAAACTGACGGACCTGGACAGTCATGTTCGGCCAGAAGAAATGTTGTCGAATTCGATGGAGAGTTTTGGCGATTCCTCCATGACCGGAATTAGGGGGATTATGGGCCTTCCTGACTAGGTCTTCAGTTAATGTCGAAGGAACCCATAAACACCAAGTGTGATCGGAAAGAGGGATCTGAGTAGATTGAGGGATGGTGCGCTTATACAGAAAACCATCTTCTGTCTTCAAGTCCGGAAACGCTTCGGCGTGTTTTCCAACGGTTTCTACCAGCTCTTTATACTCCTCCGACTTGAATTCAGCCGATTCTAAATCTATGAGAGGGGCTACCCATTCCAACGTTAATTCGTCTGCGTGCGCCCGAGAGAGAGTGTCGGGAACGACGTTCAGCGACCCCTTCCGGTGCTCTATGTCGAAGATATAGGATTGCAAATCTAGGCTCCCCCGAGCCAACCGCCCACTCAAGTCCTTCATGGACATCAGCCATTTGAGACTTGAATGGTCGGTTATGACAGTGAATTCCATGCCTTCAACATAGGGCCTGAATTTTTTTATCGCCATGACGGCCGCCATACACTCTCTTTCGGTGACGCTATAGTTCCGCTGGCAAGGATTTAATTTTTGGGAGAAATAGGAAATTGGACATTCTTGGCCATTCTCATATTTTTGAAATAGGACCGCGCCGATCCCGGTATCCGACGCGTCACACTGAATAAAAAATCTCCTAGAAAAATCGGGTCTAACTAAAATCGGAGATGAAACTAACGCCTTTTTAAGCTCCTCGAATGCGGTTTTCGCTTCATCGGTCATGATGAACTTAGTATTTTTGCTCTTCAACGTATCCGTCAGTGGAGCCGTCAAGCTGGAAAAATTCTTGATGAACCTTCGATACCACCCCGCTAGACCAAGCAACCGCCTGACTTGTCTCGGATTTTTAGGCAACGGAAAATTGACAACCGCTTCTATTTTCTCCGGATCGGTCCTCAACTTCCCACCACCAACGATATAACCCAAATACTTCAGCTCTTTGAAGCAAAATTTGGACTTCTTAACGTTGATGGTGAGATTTGCTTTCTTTAGACAGTCGGCTACTTCCTCCAGCAAGGCGATATGTGTCTCGAAGTCTGGAGAAACTACGAGCAGATCATCCAAATACACAAAAACTCGCTCCCGCAGTCGCCCCGGGATTACCTTGTCCATTAAACGGCATAACCTTTGGGCAGCATTACACAGCCCAAATGGCATGACCGTGAACTGGTACAAGGGTCTCCCTGGCACCACGAAAGCAGTTTTCTCCCTACTCCGTTTCTCCAACGGGATCTGCCAGAATGCTTCCTTTAAGTCAACGCTACTTATAAAGTAGGTATCAGATAGTCGGCTGAGAAGCCCGTCAATATGGGGGAGAGGGTAAGCGTCCTTTTTGGTGACCGCGTTGACCTTACGCGAATCCAGGCAGAAACGGTATTTAATGGTACCGTTTGGGCCTGGCTTCTTAATAAGGACAACCGGCGAGCACCAAGGGCTTTCGCTCTCCTCGATTACTCCGAGCTTCAGCATCCGGTCTATTTCCTGGTACAGATTGGCTTGCACCGCTGGAGAGACGGGGTAGTGCCTCTGCTTCACTGGAACCGAGTCCCCCGTATCTATTGAATGCTCTGCCAACGAAGTTTTCCCCAGGCCATGGCGATCAAAATCTAAGAATTTCCTCTTGACTGCCTCCAAATCAGACCGTTGATCGAAAGAAAGATCATGAGCATTTTTTAAATCTGCTTCTACCTCCGGTCCCGACAAAGCACTCACCAAATTTGGGGCAATTTTAAAGGCCTTCCAAAAATCGATACCTAAATATAACTCCTGATCGAGGTTTGGAACTAAGTACAGCGTTAATGGGTGATTCTGTTGCTTGTACCTTAATAACGTGTGGACCTTACCGACTATATCTTGGTTCCTACCGTCAGCAGTCCTAACGCCTGACTTATAAGGTTGTACTTTTAATCCAATTTCTTCTACAAATTTCAGGCAACCCTTCCCCAGGATACTAACGCTAGCCCCGCTATCAAGTAGGCCTAGCACCTCCTTGTTAGCGATCCCAACTTTAGCATACGGTCGGGGGTCGGACTTAGTATCCACTACTGTCGACGCTATGCTTTTTCTAACTAATTTCCTATTCTTAAACCTTTCTCTAGCCTTGAGGATTCTTTTGGTCGGCCCTGCGGTGTTGCTACCGCAGATACGATCTCTTGCTTCTCGGTATTCTTTTATTCTTACGTGAAGGGGTTTCCATTTCCGGTTAATTACGTCATTTTTGGGGTTAATATTTATATTTGATTGTTCTCTTACTAGTATTTGAATTTGGCAATTGCCTTTATTTGATTTTCTTATTGGGGATTGACAGTCGGTGGGGGAGTCTCGGCCGAACGCGTATCCCCCTGGTTCCTCGCGTTCCGAATCGAGTTTTCCGGGTTGCATACCGGACATTTTGGAGTAATCACTCCTTCCTGACCGCACCTATAACAAAAAATGTTCCTGACTGAGGATGGGCAGTCTACGAACGAGTGACCCCGCACCTTGCAGTTCCAGCACACCCACGACTTCGCATCTCCGTACCCTCGATTTTGTTTTGGACGAAGACTCTGTTGCTGGAATGCCTCTATATATTCTCCATGCGTCACATCCGCATCGAGTTCATTGGCAAATCGAACCGGTGGCTTCGGAAATCTTTTATTTTCCCTATCCTCCTTATAAAACACATATTCTACCTCTTTGCAGGCTATTCTCAAGTGATCCATCGAATAGATGGCTTGAGGATAGACTAAGTTTCTTACCCTTTCATTCAGATTGCCTTTGACCACTCTCACCAGATCCGTCTCATTCACAGGTGTTCTAAGTTGGTAACGCAATTTGCTAATTGCCGCGAAAAAATCGTCGCTGGACTCTCTCAATCCTTGCTGCCTGGCCCCTATCTCGCGCATGATGTCCCAATCCGTTTTAGGGTTTCTAAATTGACGCTTCAAGGCTTCTCGCAGCATTGGCCAATCGGGACGACGAGTGGAATTCTCCATCTGGTACTGCCAATACCACTGTTTGGCATCATGGGCGAGGAAGAGATGAAAGTCTCTTAATACCTCAGTCCAGGAGCAGTTATGGCTTGCCTGTAACATTTCCACCCGTCCGATGAAATCTTCTACCGTGAGGGATTCCGACTTCCCATCGAACACTATGCCCCATTTATCCACTCGGATAGCTGGACGATTCACGCCATTTGAAAAACTAACGGGAGAAAACCAAGTCGGTGGGGGGCCTCCTGGATTAGGTATCGGTCCACCCCAAAATGAAGTCCCTGGTTGACTTCCTCCCATCCCTAAACCTAAACCTGGGTTACCTACTGGGACAAAGGGTCTTGCATGATGATCCAGCTGGGGTGGCCGGTCACGTATCGGTGGTGGCGGCTGGTTGAATAATCGACTATTGTTTGGTGGATTAGTCGCTGGTGCGGGGTGGACTTCAGGAGCCCTATTTTCCTCACCTTGAGTTACCCGTGAAGGGATATTGTGTTCCCTGAAGAACTCGGCCAGTCCCTTTTGAAGCTCGGTTTTCACCGACTCCGCGACAGCTAAATTTATTGCCGCCCTAATTTCATGCGAGATTCCAGCCCCTTCCTCTGGTCTCTCAGCCCAGCCGGATTGTTTGTCCATGTTATCTAAATTCTGTTCGGTAGCCCGGGTAGTTTGGACTCCTATTATTTCTAGAATTTGCTTCAGAGGATGATTATTTGCAGAATTCTGGTTTCCCAGAGGGCTAATATTGCTGAAAGAAGGGGTTTGAATCGAAGTTATCTGACTCCCAGAGGAAATACCACTACCCGAATGACTTTGACCCAGACATTCTTCTGCGCTCGGGGGTCGTTCCGGTTGTTCAGACCTCGATTGTTTCGAGCTTTGAGCACCCTTTTCGTCCTCTTTTGTCGGGGAGTGTGAGACGGGCATCTCTCTCCTGCTATTCGCACCTTGTTTTAATAGGGATCTAGTGACTGGTCTATTTCCCAACCTGTCTTTTCTTGCCCTCCCCGTCTTCTCTTCCTCTTCGCCAACTGATACGAGCTCGTCCACCTTCACTTTTTATCTTTGTTAGACTGATATCCTAGATACTGATGAGGTGACGCACTAGGTAATAAGGTCTTAATTACTTGGTATTAATTGAAAATTATCAAAACAATGTATATAATTAACAAACAAAACTATCTTCTATCTTAACGACTTATTCCTAACAAAATGTACCAACACCTTTATCAAATTCTGTTGATACTTAACTCTTCTAATTCCTAATCCTCATTAATGGGGTGAATCTCTGTAATACCTTTTTGATTGTTTTTTCTATATAACATACGGAGGTGTTTTAGGCAGCTGGCTTTCGAAAAGGCTGCTGTCTTTTTCCATTATGTTGTTCCACCTTGCTGACTTGCTTAATTTTCTAGATTTATAATTCGTAAATTCTTATCCGAGAAAAGCGAACTACCAAAGAAACAATTTGGACAACACATCAACACGATTTTCGATAGGTATCGCTGCCTGCAAGGAAACGCATCGTCGCAATTGAAGTGGCTTGCTTAAGAGCTATCCGCATCAAGACTTACGATTTGTCTCCAAGCTGACAACGACCTCTATCGAAACAGGGCACATGCACATTACTTTCGCTTCACAGTACAAGAATCTTGGCGCGTTTCCACCTAATGATTATGATCTCTAAAATAGAAGTCATCCAAGACTTTCGACTCTTCCGCGGAAGCAATCAAGGACTACACTGATATGTTCTGACTGTCGCCGTCAAACCAGACCGTCGCAGTTAACCGGTCATGCTTATGAGCCATACCGGTTAAGACATACGAGCTGCTTTGAAGTCAACTGTCAGAACAAAAGGGAATGACTTGGGCAAAACGTTGGGCGCCATTTGAAACGAGGCAACAGGAAGGGTATGGGTAGGAGAGGGACGGGCGAGGAAGGAATCTCCAGGAGAAGGACTTGAGCGGAATCGGGGAAGGGAAGGAATGTCCGCTTCGGTAGCTGCGGCATGCTTGCGTTGCTCAGCTATACTCGTCGGATGGGGGGGTCTTGCCACCGTAGCTGGACCTCACCTCTTTTCAAAAACATAGATCATGCCTTTATAGTATACTAGATTTCAAAAATAGTGATACACCACCACCACTGGTTCGCTTTCCTCAGACGCCGTTGATGACGTCACGGTTTGGCCTGTTCCCTCCCAGTCTGGAATCCATTCGGCCGGAATCTCGGGTTCCCCAAATCTGGAGACAAGTCAGTGGTGGACTCACATCCTACCCCTTTTCGAAAACCCGCTTACCTTACCGCACCTCCTTCCAATTGACTCACCACTTCATGATAACAAACATCTCAGACATGAACAAAAAAAAAGGAACAGAATCGAAGCTGAATAGACATTCTATCAATTTGTGATTAACATTCGATTTATTGCTTCAGAAAAAAAAAACATCCAAGAAAACAAAATAGTTGACTCTAACAAAATCGTACTAACAAAGAAAACAAACTTAACTAGATATAATTTTAATGTTAATAAATTTACTCTAATTTAAAAATGAAATATATGTATATCTCAACCTCTACCTAAGAGTCGGTTCGATAAAGTGGGGGTCTTAATATTGCCCAATAAAGGCTTGACTTACGATCCGCCGTTCCTACCTACACAGAGCTCTTATGCGGGTGTATACGAGGGGATGAGCAAAATATTGCGTTAAGCGCGCGCTGTCGTCGACGTCGTCGCCGTCGCGCTGCTTTGGAATTCTTCGCCTATACCGTTGAAACCTGCCCCACGTTAGCAAACACTCCCTATGGCAAGTCGGAATAAGAATTAAATTGAAACAACAAAAAAAATGATTCTGAACTGAGTTTAAGATACTAAAACCACAGTGAGAATAACTATCAAACAAAAAAAAATTATAACAACAAAAAAAAGAATAAGGATTAAATTTTAAGCAAATAATTGAAGAATATAAAAAGAATGTAATAAATAAGTAAAATTTTGAATAAATAAATGAATTAATTATAATTATAAAGAAATAGTAAGTAATGGAGATGTCCAAGCAAAAATGTCGTTCTTCTATGCGTGCTCAGGCGCGTCTGGCCTGCCGGTGATATGTACAACACCGGGGCTTTACTACGGACTTCTGTTTTTTTGTACAATAATGGATCTTTTTTCTGCATGCGTATACTAAATTCTTTTTCGGCGGAGGCAAAAATCCGCAGCGCGGGTGAATTTTCGGGGCGCTCAGAGTGTTCGAAAAGGCTTATTTGAGCTGCCCAATTAGTCACTATACTACCAATATGATTTCTTTTTTTTAATAAGATAGGGTTACTTGTGGACCCGGGTGCTTCACGGGTCAGATTTAACTTCGGGGTTTTTTGTGCCCCCCCTCCAACAGTTAGGCACCAATTTATGCGGCCGACCGAGTTTCGTCTTTCGGTTCTACGTTGATTGCGTCCACCCAAAAATTCACCCTAATTTAATCAAAAACAAAAAAATCACTAACTCGCACTAATTTTGCATTCTTTACGCACTCACCTTTACGCGCTTTTAGTTGAACAAATAAAACAAATATGCTATTCTTCGGTTTTTGTAACAACGAACACAATTTCGATTTTTTTATTGTTGAACCGGCACAAACTATTCGTTGCTAATGCAGCACAATGACCGCCCTCACTACCTTTTACTTGACTAGTGATTCGCTTGCTTTGGCCTATTACTGATCGCACCGATGAAGATGGTAAAAACTGTCGATCTACCGTGCGATCTATTAACCTTTCCACCTAGCCCATCACCTCATCATTATTATGTAACGATTCTTTATTACTATTGGCCCGCACTATCGGCTGAGAAGCGCAACGGTCTTTCTCGTAAATATTCAAATCTGGCCAGTAAATAACAACCCCCCTTCTTCTATCCTGGGTCGTGTCTTGGATAAGCAAAAATATCCCTTGCTACAGTGGATACGAAGTGAGCTGTCATCTGTCAACTTGTACATTTAACTTTGACAGAACCAAAATTATAAATTATTTATTTACAAATTGCAACACGTTTATCATATTCGCGCGTTATATTAATGTTCATTCCCGAGTAAATATCGGACAAAAAACATAAAAACATAAAAAAAACAACATAAAAACATAGAAACCAGGAAGAAGGATGCAAAAAACACAAACCACCCAGACGGCGAACTCCAGCACGGAAAGAAGGAACCTCCCACGCCGAAGCTAAGTATTTTGTATTTTTACTTAATGGTTTTGCCACATAAAAATTCTTTTATTTTGCAGGTGGCTTTCCCTTGGTCGTCCAGAAAACCTTCGGAAGAGCCCAGAAGTCTTCTGAAACCATTCCGTTGGACTGACTGACCAAGAAGAGCAGAACACTTCTGTTTTGTAAACAGAATCATCCGAAGAATGGAAGTGGAGAACGACACCAGTATTTGTGTATTTTTTAAATTTTTATTTCCCAAATAAAACAGCATGAAAAATATGCTAATTTTTCATTTTTTCCCTTGCAGCCACAACAATTTCGAATCTGTACGAGTAGCCGTTGCTGTCGCATAAGACAAAGAATTTAACACCCCATGGATACGGTTTGATTGGCAAATACTGCCTCAAATGATTATTAAGTTCATTTATTCAAATAAAAAATATTTTAAATTGCTAGCTATTTAAAAGTCCAAATGACCCAAATGATATATTGTTTATATTATATTTATCAGCAAAGAGTAAAAAATAAAAAAGAATTAGTAACTCTTACTATGGTGGGTCTATTTGGGATAGTCTAAAACAGTTAGATAAACAATATTTTTAGTTTTTCCATTTTGAGCATGAATAAATAAACAGTTGGGTGTACCGACTCTGAAATAGGCAACATAAAAAAACATGATTCCTCTAAATTGACACCACAAACGTGAAGTGTTTGCCCTTAGCCCTTATTTATGAACATCGCAAGTGATAAACGCATAGGGCCCTTATTATGAAATACGAAGCGAACGGCAGAAAAAACGAAACTCATGGCGTAGAGCGATTATGAGAAACGAAGATGGAATCAAGAAAATGTTGCCAGCCAAAAATGAAAAATGGTATTTTTTTAAACGCAACTAACTTCACTCCTATTTACAAATGTCAAAATGTGTATGTTGGAAAAGTTTTAAGTTTAAATTTGATTTGCATTTGGTTCGCTTAAATGTTTTTTCATGGCGATTACTTTCTTAAAGCAAAGATGAATCTGAATCCGAAGGAGAAATGCGTGTAACAAGGGCACTCTTAAGAGATTAATCCTGAGCTTTTCAAGTTCTACGTAAGTAAAAGAAAATCCTTTTGTTCATCATGTATTTAAGTAAATTCCTAAAATATTTTCACACACCTTCCAAGTTTTAATTCTACATATATAATTTTAAGCAACATTTGGATTACTTTCCGTGAAAGCTACCATCAAGTCTATTTGTTAAGCATTCGTTGTACGAAAAGAGAGATTCTGATCCTAATAAATATACTGTATATATAGTGTATTATCGCCTCTAGGTACATCAGACCATTGTGTCATATCTGCAAATTTCTCATGCCAAAAAACGCCACTTAAAGTTAAAACCCCTACGAGAACCGTTTGGCGATATGAGAATGCCAACTGGGACGGTCTCAACGAATTCTTCAGGAACTTTAACTGGTCACTATGCTTCCTCGATAGTGACGTGGATCCCAGTGCAGATATGATTACAAACTTAATTCTATTAAACCCAAAGAAAACTCATGGTTTGATTCAAACTGTAAAGAGGTTATTAGGATCAAAAATGTAAATTTCCGGAACCAACCCAACTGAGGAAAACCGGAATAAGTTCAAACAAGCTAGAAAGACCTGTAACGGACATATACGACGCATTAAATTTTTGCATGACCAGAAATTATGTGCGCAACACTACGTCATCGTCAGTTCCTACGCTCGTTTATAATGACACTCCCTACGTAAGCGCGATTGTTAAAGCCAATTTGCTTGCAGCACAGTTTGCTGTTAATTCGATGCTGCCAATGAGTGACATGACTCCGCCTGTACTTGCAAGCGTAAACGATTCTATGGGACGGATCTTCTTTCGCACTCGTTCAGTTACTAGAGTACTTAAAAATCTTGACATTCACAAATCCGCTGGCCCGGATAGTATCCCCGCTATTGTTCTGAAGAGGTGTTCTTCAACGCTGGCAAAACCACTGCGTAAGCTTTTCCATCTGTTCTACGCTACAGGTCTCTTTCCGAGTGGATGGAAAACTGCATTTGTCCAGCCTGTTCCTAAAAAAGGCGAATCATCCTCACCATCTAACTATCGTCCAATTGCACTTACGTCCCTTCTTTCCAAGGTCATGGAAACACTCATAAATTTTCAGCTTAAGAAATATCTTGAAGAACAGAAGTTATTTAATGACCGGCAGTATGGCTTTCGTTGCAATAGATCCACTGGTGATCTCATGGTTCATCTCACCGAACAGTGGAACAAATCTTTACATCGTTTTGGAGAAAGTAAGATTATTGCACTTGATATTTCAAAGGCATTTGATAGAGTTTGGCACGAAGCTCTCTTATCTAAAATGCGTGCATTTGGTATTGATGAATCCCTTCTTCGTTGGGTTAGAAATTACCTTTCGGACCGTTCAATTCAAGTAGTCTTGGAGGGGTTCAAATCTGATATCCACAAAATAAACGCTGGTGTGTCGCAGGGCTCCGTTTTGTCTCCGACA
Organism: Eupeodes corollae; assembly: GCF_945859685.1. Classification (NCBI taxonomy): domain Eukaryota; kingdom Metazoa; phylum Arthropoda; class Insecta; order Diptera; family Syrphidae; genus Eupeodes; species Eupeodes corollae. The sequence goes on along the minus strand of NC_079148.1, from coordinate 22,998,314 downwards.
CTTTTCCTTATTTTTATAAATGATCTTTTGTCTGAAACTTCTAACCCACTTAATTGTTTCGCTGGTGACAGTACCCTCAGCTTTTCATATTCGTTTCTAGAATCTCATCCTTGTTCTTCGGATGTGGACTACCAACGGCAGCGTATGATGAGCTCATTAAATTCTGATCTTGACAGCATTGTCCAATGAGGAATCAAAAACCGTGTAGAATTTAATGCTTCGAAAACTCAATGCTGTCTACTGTCACAAAACCGTAACCTTTCCCCCATGCCACTATCCATGAGTGGTACTTGCATCGAGGAGACTGAACAGCTTTCAGTCTTAGGTATGTGCATTACAAACCACTTGTTGTGGAGTGATCACATATTTGACATCGCCAAAAATGCTGCTAAGTGTTTAGGTTTTCTCCGAAGGTGCAAGAAGTTTTTTACTCCTACTGATCTGGCTATAATCTATAAAGCCTATATTCGTCTGAAACTCGAATACAATTCCCATATCTGGGCAGGTGCTCCTATAACCTACTTGAGTCTCCTAGACAGAATTCAAAAGAGAGCTCTAAAGATGATAGGTGACCGTTGTCTAACTGAAACTTTTGTATCTCTCGAGCACGTCGTAAGGTTTCATGACTGTTATTATTTTATCGCTACTTTCATACACAATGCTCTAATGAAATAGCCAGTTGCATTCCTCCCCTCAAACAATTCAACCGTAATACCCGTTCCTCTAGGAATGCTCATCAGTTTACCCTTGAGCCTAATTTCGGACGTACTGTAAAATACAGAGATTCTTTCTTCAGTCGCACCACACGAATGTGGAATGCTTTACCAGACTCAATGTTTCCCACTCATTACAATATGCAGACATTCAAAACCAATGTGCATCGGTATCTCCTTTCTAATCCTATCCTCCCTTCTTAATTGCTCGCACTGTGATTTATCATGATAAGGGTATTCATATCCCCTTGAGTGCGCGTATAATATAAAAAAAAATAGTAAATATATATACAATGATAATAATTTGTAAAAAATATTTTATCTCAGAATCAACAAAAAAAAACTGCTGTACGGAGACTTTTTGGACTATGTGTACATGTATAAATATATAGCTCTTACCTTTCTCTTTTATAATGATTTTCTTTGCATATATCACAAACTAATGGGTATCCAATATGTTCAAATCTATGAATTCTCAATTTTGCCACATTAGCGAACGTCTCTGGGCAATATTCGCACTTACGCACACTACCCTCGTGCTTCGCCAAATGATAAGTCAACCGACCTTTAATGGGAAATTTTTTGTCACATAAATGACACTCATATGGCAACTCATTTGTATGCGTTCTAAGGTGTACTCTCAGATAAGCGGGTTGTACATATTTTTTATCACAATAGGGGCAATTGATTTTCCTCTCATAATGGTTCTTCTCATGTTGGAGAAGTTGACTCTTTAGTTTAAATGCCTTGGGGCATTCTTTACACATATATGGACGTTCATTTTCATGTGCACTCTTTTTATGCAGTTGTAACTTAAAATTAGTATCGAACTTTTTACCACACAAATCGCATTGGTGGGCAGTTTTTTGTTCACCATGTTGATAATCTTCATGATCATTGAGTGTTTTTAAAGTTAAAAACTTTTTAGCTGAAACAACAAAAAAAAATATAGTTATTGAAGAAATGTAATGTTTAAAATAGCACTCAAGACTTACGACAATATGCACAAAGAAATTTACGGATGCGATTGTGGTAATAGTTGTAATGCTTTTTCTTTCTATGCTTCACCAATAAAGATTGCTGGGTTGTAGTAAATTCGCATCTGTTGCATTTTTTTATTTTTGAATTTACATTCTGCATTGGATGCATTTCAGCTTTATGCTTTTCGAAAACGGCTTTGCCCTTGAAATCGTTCCCACAAATCACACATGAGTATAAATGTTTTGCTTAAAAATAAATAAAGAATAAGGAAAAACAAGTACAATTAAATTATTCTCATTATTAAAAAAATCAATTTTGCAAGAAAAGCTTTAAGGATGGAAGTTTTTGGATTCGATGTCTACACAAAAATTCAAATATCTGATTAAGAAAATTCTCAAAAATCTTAACAATGTAAAGTTTTGAGTTTCTTTTTGTAATTTTTTGAATTTAATATTTTGAAATCAAGTAAAATATAAGCTTTTGTTCAAGAAGAGACTTATACACCTTATAAAACATTTTATATGTATAAAATACAAACATATGATTTGGAAGGTATAAGAATTAGAAGTTAAGCAATGTGGTATAGTACCTTTATGGTTTTTAACATGTTTCTCTAGCTGAATGGGGTCCTCGCAATTTTTAAAACAGTATTTACAAGTGAACACTTTATCAACCGCAGCGCGTGCCACATCTGAATGGGCATATTTAACATGCATTGGAAGTGTATTTAGCTGGTATTTCTTTTTACAATGAGAACATTCAACTGGTAGTTTTCGTGACCAGTGTTTATCTTTAACATGTTGTTGTAAAGCTTCTTCGTCAGATAAATTCTCACCACACGCCAAACATAAGCCTGAAGTTTGTTCTACAAACAAAAAATGAAATCAGTATTAATTTTAGATTATAGAAATCTGGGGCTCTACTATGTAACTCGATTCTACTTTTGATTCTATTCGAAACTTATTTCCGATTGTACTTCCAAATCGTTCTACTTATGAAAGAAGAATCGGATGCCGGTTATACCAACTTGCTTCCAAAAAAAAATTGTACTTTCCAACGAGTATCGAGTTTTTTGGCAGTTTTAAAAATAAACCAAAAATAAGACATCAGATTTTTGGACAAGGATAATTATTACAAAAATGGACACCGTTGGATAATTCCAAAATAATGGAGCTGAGTGATAAAAGGTTTTTAAATATATGTATATATAAACTTTAGAATATTTGAACTTAATGAAAAATATATACTTTTGTTTTAGTTTTGGTAAGAGCTATCGTCTTTCTAAAGACGGATTTATGTTCTTACTTAACACCATATCATCCGACATGACTACTCGATTATAATTAAGTTATCAGCAGCATTGAATTTCTTGACAACAAGAGGTTACCAAAACCAAATCGGTGGTGACAAGAACGCTGGAATTGCACAGCAAACCATGTCAAAAATACTTGTCGAAGTTTTGACTTCAATCGAAAGAGTCATGTGCCCGCTGATGATGAATTTTGAAATGAATGAGGAAGAGAAACGAAAGTTCAAACGCGAAACAATGACATAGTCAAATGGCTGAAAAACAACAATTATATTAACGATATAGAGAAAGCAAAGATGACCACTTACAACTTACGCACGACTCCTATCCATTTACGGTTTGCCAAAAATTCACAAAACAGACATGCCTCTGCCCCCGATTACGTCATCCATGAATGTACCATACTATGCGCTATGTAAGTACGTTGGAAAAATTTTACAGTGCATGACAACAAATTCAACCTACTCTATTAAAAATTCGATTGCATTTGTTGAAAAAGCAAAAAATGTAAAACTAAGTCAAAATGATGTTTTAGTCTCGTTTGATGCAATCTCATTGTTTACTAACTTACCATTTCAACTGGCTATCACCATTGTCAAGAAGAAATGGGATACAATAAATAAAAGCACAAAGATCGCACAAAACAAATTAATTGAAATTCTAGACTTGTCTTAAAGAAAACAATTTTCTTCAATACAAAAAAAAACCTACGTTCATAGCAAAATATGTTGACGACATATTTGCAATAATGGATAAAAGAAACATAGAAAAAGTACTAAAAATTCTAAACGGATTTCACCCAAAAATTCAATTCACAATTGAAAATAAGGTTAACAAAACAATATCCTTCTTAGATGTAATAATCTACCGTGAAGAAAATCGTTTGCTTTTCGACTAATTTCCGATCAAACCAAGCAGGGCATATTATCATCAGTACTGCGTCCAATCTCGTGAATAAAATTTTCAAAATAAGTGATGTACGATTCGCCAACGAGAAAAAAGTCATCAAAATCCTAAGTGATAATGGTTATCCTTCTACCATAATTCGAAGTTTTCTTTTAAAATGCAAAAAGCAAATTCCACAAGACAATACTGATGAGCCCGTTAGAACGCACCGCAAAACCATGATTTACGTCCCAACTCTATCCGAAAACTTTAAAAAATCAATTTCCAAAAAATTGACAGAGGTTCGCCTTGCTTTCAAATCAAACAAAACACTTGACCATTGTTTTACTAAACTCAAGACGAAACCTGATAAGGACAAACAAACAGATGTTATCTATAAAATTAACTGCAATGGTAAATCAAATGAACCGTGTAACCTTTGTTATATTGGGACCACAATCTCGAATCATAAATCCGACATAAAACTAAAAAACTCTGAGAAAAAAACCCTGGCCAGTCACAGCATTGAAAGCGGTCATTCTCCATACTTTGAAGGCGTGGAATTTCTACAGACAGAGAAACATGTTTCGAAACGATACACGTTAGAAATATTACATATTCTCAATAACAAAAACAACATGAACAGAAAACAAGACACACAAAACATTATTGCTAGTGTCCGACCGAAGGTCGATTTTCAGCCGAAGCCGAAGCCGAATTATTAGGCTGAAAGAAAATCTTCGGCCGAAGCCGAAGCCTAAGGTTAAAAAAAGTCAAGAATTTTCCTTTCCAATTGGATACAAATATTATTTTTATTGAAATTTATTGCTTAAGCCTAGTACGCTGCTGATGCGAAACGAAATTTCCCATACAAAAATGACATGACGAAATCATAAACGAAAAATTTCGCTGTGCTTTTCGTTTTTCAGTACGCTGCTGAACAACGAAATGTGTCATTTTAGTGGATAGCTGTACTAGATTTTTTAGTACAATTCTCCACTCTTTTCGTTCTCAATTTAATTGCCCGGTATATTAATTGCTTGCGAAATTTTGACGTTTAATTTATTTATTGGAAAAAATTGTTTACAAATTAAAATTGAAAATTGTTTACTCGTGACTTTCGGTGTTTTTGTTTTTTGTTTTCCACAGCTGACAGAACTCTACACAAATATTTTTCCGTTGTGGTTTTCGTTTTAATTTCGCTCTACACTTGGAGACCACCGAAAAATTTCGTTTCGCATCAGCAGCGTACTAGGCTTTACAAAACATAAGACAAATGAAATAAAAATAATGTCAGGCAAAATTCAAAAATTGAAATTCTGCGGCGCCTACTATGATGGCACACAAGTGTTTTGAAATACCTATTCAAAAATTTTAAAAATTTAAATTTTTTTCGGCGCCTGTTACGATGCTCGAATAAACAGATTCTTCGGCTTCGGCCAAAACTTCGGCCTAAAATGGCCGAAGCCGAAGGTTTGGCCGAATGTTGTTTTTTTGGCCGAACTTCGGCCGAACCGAAGCCGAAGCTTCGGTCGGACACTAATTATTGCTCTCTTCTTTCTTAATAAATGTAATTTGTGCTTTATTCAATTTTGACTTAACTTCATTTTTAGAAGTGCTTATTATATTCATAGTTTTATTTTCAATTTATATTAATTAATATAAGTAATATTAAATGTTTTCCTTTTTTATCTTGAGTGAGTAAACTTTATTGCATTTGTATCCCATTGAAATAACTAAGATCTTTGTGTTAATAAAGAACCACTGAACAAGGCAGCAACCCCTGCCGAAACGTTGGGAAAGTTAGTGTAACTTAATTGTTTCATTTCGAAAATTATAGCGACCAAAAAAGCTGACGGAAAACTATACTTCCACTAATCACAATTATTACACAAATTGGTCAACAAATAAACTCAACGAAAGTCTAAACTCTATTTTTGGCAAAAATAACAATAATTGGGGTGGTAGATGGAACTCATATTCAACATTTTACTCACACATTTGATGTAGTGATTATTTTCGATTGCCTTGTTTTGAATTCTACTTTAGAGTTACGTAGTTCAAATTTTTTGTTCGAAAGTTCATAAGAATATAGTTGGCACTACTAGAAATATTCGATTCTCGTTGGTTCGAAAGTAGTCAAATAGATACATAGTACCAATTTTTCGAATTCCAGTAATTTCATTGTAGAATCGAGTTACATAGTAGGGCACCTGTATTTTAAAAAAGTTTACCATTATGGTAATTATTTCGGTGATTAATAAGCTTAGATCGAGTTTCGAATGCTTCTCCGCAATTATTGCAAAACCAAGCATCCCTAAATCTTTTATGTTCTTGCGCCTTGTGTAGAGTATATTGTTTAAGGGTGTAGAATGAATCGTCACATTTATCGCACTTGTATGCTCTATTACCTAAAAAAAACAGTTAAGAAATATAAGTTTTAAATCAATCATTACGTAGGTGATCTTTAAAAGAAGTTCGTAATACAACTTTACCTGTGTGCTGATTCATATGATCAGCAAAGTTTTTGCGAATCTTTTTCTTGCATATATCACATTTGTTTATTGATGTATCATTTTGTTGATTGAGTATTAAATTTCCACTCAATGAAAGAATATCCTTAGTTTCAAGTTTAGTATTGATGGCGTCTTCATTGTTTTCTGTTTCAATTTTTGGTAGAATATACCTCAATGCTGGTTTAATTTGTTTTTGTTTTTCTATTATTTTCAATACATTGTTTTCTAGTTTTCGAACTTCATTTGATTCTGAAAAAAAACATTGACCAGAAATAGCAAAGGAAATGAAATTTAATATAAGCGTGTTTTTACCGACTACTTCGAATATAGGATCTTCAGCTGCAATAGGAGCATTTTCTATATTAATTTCCCAATCTTGTTCGGTATCTACGAATTCCGCACGATAATCTTCTTCTTCATTTATTATTTCATCGATTTCGTCTTTTGGTGATATATCCCTTATTGTGCCTGTATCTTCCATTGATTCTTCATATTTCTCTTGATCTAAATGTATAGTTGGTTTATTTTCTAATACAATTATTTCAAATTCAGCAGATACATTTAGAAGTTCCTGGCAAAGAAAAAAACTTGTCAGGGTGTTAATACCGTTATATGTTGAAAAAGAAACGAAAGTGAGGAAATGACTCAATGCGTTCCCTGATTAAAATGACCATAGCAACATACATATGGTACAATTTTTCACAGTATAGAGTGTTTCAAGCAACGTCACATGTGTAAATATGTTTTACTCTGTAGAAATCTGAGGGCAGAAACAATTTGATCAATTTGAAAACAACTCTTATGATATTTTTGTTAATTATACATTCGTCTATTCAAATTATTAATGTTTTAAATACTTTGTTATTTTGTCTCATTCGGCCTGATATGAAATTGTAGTTACATAGTTTTTAGTATTATAGAAATTTTCTATTATTATTTTTTCATTCTGAATAAAATCTTGTTTCTATAAGGATATTAGGACTTTCGTTTGCTTAAAATATCTTCCGGAGATGTTTATTAAATTATAACCAATATTTTTCAGAAGAAAAGTTTAAAGTTAAGGACCACAAAATCAAATTGGACTTTCTGCTATATTTATAGGAATGTTCAAAATGTGGATCACAGCTTATTTGACCCACCCTTTACTCACAACTTAAAACAAAAATATCCCTTTAACGAAGCAAGTAACCAACAATATAAAAACAAGGAAATGTTAATTAAATTTTTAACTGAAACATAACAACTTCATTTATTTATTTTTAATTAAAACTATAAAAAAATAAAAAAATCAAATTAAAATCAATACTTCAGGGAAACAGCTTATTTGACCCATTTTAAAAAAGTAAAATTATTACTATTTATTAACAAAAAGACACGTTTGTATAACTTTAGTATTTGGTATGTCCTCCTTTTTGATTTATGACTGCCTCAAGCCGATTTCGATAAGAATCCACTAGTTTTTTTTGTCGTTTCTACAGATATTTTTGCCCATTCTTCAACTAAAGACATCTTTAGGTCATTCTTGTTAGAAATATGGCGCTCGCGTATTTGTGTGTCCAAAATTGACCAAAGTTTTTCGATGACATTCAAATCTGGACTCTATGCCGGCGGTTTCATGACGTGAGGGCAGTTGTAAATTAGCCAAGTTTGAACAATGCCCGATGTATGATCATTGTCTTGATAAAATCGAAATGTATCCTTTATGCCTAGTTTTTCTGCGCTTTAAAGCAAATTATTTTTGAGAATATTGAGGTACAGTAATTTATCCATAGTATTCAAAATAAATTGCAACTACCCAACTCCAGTTGCAGAAATGCAAGCCCATACCTTGACATGCCCTCCTCCATGCTTCACTGTTGCTCTTAAGTTTTTATCTTGGAGCACCGTGCTCGGTTTTCGCCACACATAAGACCGCCCATCGGATCCAAATATATTAAATTTGGATTCATCGGCGAATCTAGAACGTGGAATCCTTTGCTTTATTCTCCTTTGCAAACGGAAAAGGGCTAAGTCGATTTTTTTTATTGATAAAAGGTTTCTTCCGTGGCACACTTCCAACAAGGTTTTCCATGGATATTCGACATCTCACTAGCCAGTTTTGGTGCCGATAGCTTTGGATTTTGTTTTACTCTTCGCACAATATATCGTTCATCCGATGCACTAAATATTTTGTTCGGAGGTTTTCTTCCTTTATTTCCAATTCGATTCTCGAATACAAAACGGTGGATAATAACTTTGACCGTGCCATTTAGTATGTTAACAATTTCTGCTGTTTTTCGCCGAGAAAGTCCATTGTTATGATGATGAAGCACTAATTCACGCTGTTCAACTGTTGTTCGTTTTCCCATCTTCGTAACACGTGTTGCTTTTGCGAAAATAACCAAAAATGGTCATTTTATTTGAATATAAAACAAATAAGAGAAAGAATCAAAAATAACCTTTATCTCGATATTTTTTCTAATGCAGGTGATCTTTAAACACGGAGGGTCAAATAAGCTGTAATATTAAAAAGTGTACTTATTTTTTTTAAGTTAAACATGGTGTTACCCATGAAAATTAGTTTAATGTTATAAGGAAGTAAGGTAACTATTAGAACGCTTGGGAAATTAAGTTCAATGACTGATATAAAATCAGTCGACGGATATCAAGGAGTCGTCTCTTCCTTAATAGACCATTATCTGTAAAACAACCACTACTTTATTCTCAAAAAGTTTGTTTTCTTTAAAATTGTTTTGAAAACCAGAGCAGAGATCCTTTCTCTTACTTTTATGCTTAAAAAAAGGTCTTTAGACGTATACGGAAACCAACTGACAAAAAACGAAACGGTTTACTCACTAATTTTAAGAATAAAGGAGGATAATAAGAGAGGAGATACCAACGCTCATTGGTATTGAATGCCTGCACATTGGAATAAGTGCAAAATATTGAAGCTGGTTAAGGGTAGTGCAGCTAAAGAAGGAATCATTGTACCTAAAGTACGTCCGGAATTGGACTCAAGGGTAAACTGATGAGCGTTTTTAGAAGTACCTACGTGTATTACGATTGAATTGTTTAAGGGAAGGAATACAACTGGCTATTTCACTAGGCCATTGTAAGTTAAAATAAAACAATGATAGGAGTGGGACCTTGTGCCGGTGATCAAGAGCAGCAAATGTTTTAGTAATAGAACGATCGCCTATCGCCAACAAGCTCAAAGATATAGAAAAAGCGTAATTTCAAACAAAAAGTTGCCACCTCTTATAGATATTGCAAGCCATGGAATAAAATTAATTATAAAAGTATTTTAAGAACAAAAAAGATTAACATATGTACATTCATTTAAAATTAAATTGAATATTCCACAGTGAAAAGAGATGAAGGCCTTTTCCCATTTTATAGACCATTTAGTGACTAACAAGTTCTTGTTTTGGACCCGAGGAAAAATAAAAATCAAAAATTAGATAGACGTCTATATTATTTGTACGATGAAATAAATGTAGAAGTTATTGAAGCAAATTTCTGAGTTTGAAATTTACTACACTTAAAAAACTACCTAGTTGACTTGGTCAAAATGTATGTTGTCTGAACCTGCCTATTTACTTAATATGAGACATTCGCAATAGACCAAAATATTGTACTAAGAGCATAAATAATAAATCTGAACTTAGGAAAAGGTCTCATCAAGCTTTTAGACGTGCGTCGATTAATAAACACTATCAAAACTAAGATGTTACCAAGAGTTAAGGGTTTGTTTTGACAGATATATTATATTTGTTTACCTTAGCTACAGTCTTATGTTCAGCCTCGAATTTAGTATGATCATCGTTATCGTCCAATCGGACAATATACTCCCGGAACATACGATCAGCCTCGGCAGCAGCAGTAATAAAATCATAGGAGTTTTGCAATAAGTTGGCGCATGAAACACAAATACTTTTAGGCAGCTTATCGCTAGCCTTAGCTTCCAGTTTGGTACAGTAGTTGAAGCATTCAAAATAGGTTGTGTCATGAAATGGAGTATCTAAATCTACATACTCTAAGGATATGTTTTGCATGCACACACGACACATGGTTGAACATTCCATTTTTTTTTTTTGTTGTTTAATAAATTAATAAAGTTTGTAAATAAATAATAATAATTTCTACTAAAGAAGAATGCACAATCAAATGACAAGTACGGTGTTTTGGTCAGTTTTGCTTTCGCCGCGAATGCATTGACATTTGACTTTTGGTATCGCAACGTAACGTAAAGTTCATAGTGATTTTTTAGGTACATTCCAAAGCTTTGTTCACATCAGGTATTAAGTTGGATATGTGATATTTTTGAATTTGAGTGGGGCGACTTTCCATTACCGCAGCAAACATTTCTTTCTGATTTTTTACAGTTAGGTAGGGACCTCAATAGAATATGTTTTAAATATTAAGGCGAGGAAACACCTTTAAGTCATTGAAAATAATATTTTCTTTTTCGGACTTAACCCTACTTTTTTTGTACTTCATTATTTGAGCATGAAACAAGTTTTTTTGAATTAATAACAAATAGATACATATGTAAGGGGGGCATGCTGCCCTGCTACAACACCCCTGCTTGGATTCACTATAGGATTTGGGGTGGGTGCGAGTTTGGGTATATGCAAAGTACTTTTGCATTTGAGCACTAAAATCAAAGAAATACCCAACAAAAAAAGCAAGTATGGCAACACTGAACAAAAAACATGGAAGAAATGTCAAAATTAACCATTTTTGCGTGTTTTGTATGTAAAAAGTGAACTTTGAAAATTAATTTAAAATAGAAATAAAATTGCTTTAAACTATTATTTGCACATATTAATTAAATAAAAGAAACTGTTAATCGAAATTCGTGCTGCCGCAATGGAAAGTTGACCCGAAATGGTATCAATTTTCTTTTTACGAAATTGGTCACAGACAAAAGGAAAAACCCGTAAACTCGATTTATGTCGAAATTGATTGGGTTGTGCCAAATACGATTCTGTTTCCTATGTTTTTATTTTATATTTTTGTGTCTTATGGTTTATGAATTAAAGCCAAGAAAAAACAACATACAATTTTGTATACAACGTGATAAAAGGACAATAGCATACGTAGAATCTTAAAAATTCTATAAGTACAGCTTAACTACATTTAACTTCAAAAAGTGAAGTCCTTATCTTCTAAGCGTAGTTCGTCATTTAAAAGTTTAAAAGAACTTTGTGTATTCCTGCGGAGCCTCCAAGGTTTTGACCATTCCCTTGTGTTTTTCTTTTTTTCTCTTCTTCATTTAGCAGAAATAAAACATTTGCCGCTGCGCATATTGCAGTTAAACAAATAATTTCATTATTTGTATCCATTTCAATCTATAAAATTCTATATCTTGTAAAAAGCAGACAAAATTCTATGTATGTCGGTAGTATATCACCCACTCAAAATCTCGAACATAAATGTTTCAAGTTCTTCGATCCACAACACAAAATGGAAAACGGGTCATGAGTAGTCACAACACATGTAGAGCACAACGTTGTGGGCACAACACGTATAGACAGGCACTAAGTGTATACCCAATTTAAATAAATAGAATGCTTCATTTCGAAATCTTAATAGTTGCATATCGCTTCGATTTGTTCATGGCAAAAAAATTCCTACCAAGTAGCATCACTGTCTTGCATGCAATAACATTACTGTTTTAAACTTTTGGTAGGGGAACCCTTAAAACTAGTCTATTTTGAAGTTTCATATGAAAACAGGTGTTTTGTTGTCAAAAAAGAAAAAGAAAAGAAAACAACAAGAAAACGAAAATGGATAAATTATAACGAAGTGCGGCGTTTTTACTTCGCTAATATCAATTATATTCATTTAAATATGAACTATAATTATAACCATTTAGTGGAACTAAACACTGCGGAAGTTTGAATTTAAATGAAACTTTTGGTACGTCCTTATTAGACATAGTTTATTTGCTTTTCTTTTTGTTAAATGCACTTGAATTGCGATACATGTACATATCCATCTCTTCAAAACTCTAGAGATTTCAAAAATTGTTTACATATTTTATTATCTTGAGTCTAAATCATAAACCATTAGAGATTAATCAATCCTACTATTTTGTTAAATTGATAAGATTATTATCCACAAGCATGATTCCATATTCCACCAGTAAGCCAATAAAAATAATAACATTTTTCAATATTGTATTTCTCCCCTCCGACCGAGTCAATTGATTAATAAAAATCAAAATTAGTGCATAATGTGCATAGTTAACGTGTGTAACCGAAACAATTTATTACTAAGGGACAAACTTACGTGGACGTACACGAACTAATAAAGATTCAAGTTTCAGCTTCTGAAGTCTGAAGCTGAAATGATAATACAATATTACAATACAATACATAAAGAAGAACACAATCTTTTAAAGCAATAAATAATTCAAGACCTTTAAATCACAAACTTCATACAAGAATCTTTTTCTCTTTGTGATGTTTGAATAGTTTAACTTGTTGTTACTCTAAAATAATATATCCTTCATGTCCATACATCATTACCTTCTATATCTGAGTCATGAGTTTGATTGTTGCGTAGCTAATTAAATGCGTATGGTCCTTTTAAAATCCTATGATTGCAAATCAGATCACTCTTCTTTAATTGAGCGATCAGCTGACTTAAATAGCATCCACGAGCCAAGCTCACGAGGAAAGACCATTCCATTTGTTTATCATTGTTTGATTATTTCTTGCATTTGGTTGACCAAGACATAATTTCTTTCTTGAGTTGGGACTATTTTGAAATAGTTGATTGTTAAGTTCCTCAAAGATCGAAAGTCTTTGATAATTGTTGGAGAGTAAGTTTATAATAAAAATTAAAATTTCATATTATAATCGTTTGTAGGACTTCTTATTCTGTGTGTTAAACTAAAAATGATGTTAGTCTATTTATAAACGTAATTATAAGTGGTTTTGATTTTTTAAGGAAAAAGTGTATTATAATTATAACGAAGGTAAATCGATTTGCAAGATATGTACCTATACATAATTCTTAGTAGTTACATACTTAACAGTTTATTATTTTTGTTAAAGTTATTAAAATTCAGACCAAAATAAAGTTATCTGTATTGCATAAATTTTTTTGTAGTCATTGGTGATACTTGTATTAATTAAAATTTTCGTTCGTTTTTTTACTTATTCAAATGGAATAACGGTACATTACATAATATTTATTTAAATTTGATTTAGAGAAAATATAATTTGTGTTTTTTATTACATGTTATGGTAATTCGTCTGTCCTTATACAGTATCGGACAAAACATTTGCAACTAGAAATGAAAGTAAGCATTTTCTAAAAAATTAAAATTGTATTCAGAATCAAAACAATCGTCATACATTATTAATACTGGGTATTAAAAATATATAAAACTCAAAACATAACGTTTAATTGTATTAAGTAATTTCAAATTCACCTGCGACAAAACAATTGCAATTAAAGTTTCATCACTGTTTAACTGAATTATTAACAGTTACATCGTTCTATTTTGTCCAATTATAAAATTGCATTGCATTTAGCAATTGTCTGAAGGTCATGACCTGAAAGCAAAGTTGCTGTTATTTATTTACATAAAGCACATCTCCAGTGATATCGGTTTCAATTTAAATATAAAATTATTAAATAATGGCACTTAATAAATTTGGAGATCCTTTAAGACAGCGAATTGTAGACGATTTTAATTCGGGCATTTCACAAAAAAACATTTCAATAAATTTAATGTAAATAAATCGTCGGTCTCACGACCGACCGTTATCTCAAAACAAAAGTGTCTGCTGTGCATCGCGGTGGAAACCAGAAAAAAAGAATGCAGTTTGCTAAGGAACATCTTTCTTAGGACAAGCAGAAATGGAGTCGAGTCCTTTTCAGTGACGAATCCAAATTTAATATAATGGGAAGTGACGGAATATCACGTTATTGCATAAAAACTCTCAAGCACGGCGGTGGGAATGTAATGGTGTGGGGTTGCTTTTCTTCTGCTGGTTTAGTCCCATTGCATCGCATAAATGGCATAATGGACCATTATGTATACAAAAATATTTCAGTGGACGCTATGTTGCCATATGCAGAATGGGAAATGCCATTGCGTTGGGTCTTCCAGCAGGACAACGACCCAAAGCACACGTCGAGACTGGTTAAAACCTGGCTTAATGACCATAACATCACAGTCACCAGACTTAAATCCGATTGAAAACCTTTGGGAAATCGTCAAACGGAAAACTAATCGGGAAATGTTAGAAATGCGGACGATTTTTTCAAAAGAGTACAAACGGCTTGGAATGAAGTTCCACCAAACATCATTCAAAATTTAATTGAATGCCAAGAAGATGCAAGGCAGTTGTCAAAAACAAAGGATTCGCTACAAAATATTGATTATTTTATAATGTTTATATCTTTCCATTTGAAGTTGCAATTGTTTTGTCGCGGGTGAATTTGAAGTTACTTGATAAAGTTAAACGTTATATTACTAAAAGTTTATTTTTTTGTGTTATATATTTTATCTTTGAATCTTTGAATACACAGTATTAATAATATATCACGATTGTTTTTATTCTGAATAAAATTTAAGAAAATGCTTAATTTAATTTTTAGTTGCAAATATTTTGTGCGATATTGTATATGCTTATGCCATTAAAATTTAAAAAAAATTGACTCCAAAAGAGAAGAAGCCTTAATATTATTCAGGGAATGGTGCAATAATAATCATCTTGTTTTAAATGTTGACAAATTTAAAACCATGAGTTTTACACGCAAAAAAATTCCAATCGTTTTTAGTTACATGTTTGATTTTTGTCCTTTAAGTAGAGTACGAGGTGTGTTCAAAAAGTACCCGGAATTTCAAAAAAATATTTATTTATTCGTTTACATCAATATAAATACACTTACGCCAGCGTTTTTTCCAATCTAGGAAGGACTCTTGATATTCACTTTTTGATATGTCCTTGATCATTCTCATCGATTCGATATTTCTTCCATCGAGGAAAACTGCAGTCCTTTCATTGGTTTCATCCACTTTGAAACAGGAAAAAGTCACACGGAGCCATATCTGGAGAATATGGAGGTTGGGGCATGACTACGGTATTTTTTTTGGCCAAAAAATTACGAACAAGCAACGACGAGTGAGCAGGTGCGCGTTATCTTGGTGCAAAAGCCATTAGTTGTTTTTCCATAAATCTGAGCGTTTTTTTCGGATTGCTTTACGCAAACGTCGCATAACTTCAAGGTAATACTCCTTATTAACCGTACGACCTTGTGGTAAGAACTCTTGATGCACTATGCCATTATAATCGAAGAAAATAGTAAGCAAAACCTTCACATTTTATCGAACATGACGTGCTTTTTTCGCTATTGACGATTGATGCTTCCAGGTTTATGCTTTGGTTTCGACATCATAATCGTACACCCATGTTTCATAACCTTCGAAATTTAAAAATTCCGGGTACTTTTTGAACACACCTCGTATATGTATTTTCTGACTAGGGCGTTGTCTTAGATTCTAAACTAACATTTAATGAACATGTTAACTTCATCGTTAAAAAAGCAAATAGAGTTCTGGGTTTTATTAAGAGATGTGGCCGTGATATCCGTGTTGTTTATGTTTTAAAATGCTTTTACAGTATGGTCACCTTACTACGCCGTACATGTCACAAGACTCGAAGCCATTCAGAAAAGATTGTTGCGTTTTTGTCTACGATCCCTTCCGTGGTTTCATGATATTCAAGCATTACCGCCTTATTCACAAAGACGTTCACTTATAAATCTTCCGTCTTTGACAAATCATAGGATGTATTTGCGGTTTTGTTTTATTTTTGGAATAATAAACGGACAAATGTCATCACTATCAATTCTTGGTAGTTTGAACTTTGGTTTTAGTCGTTCAAGTATAAGACTCCAAAAACCATTGAATACTAATTTTAGTAGATCAAACTATGGTGTACATAGTTCCTTAAATCAATTATTTGAAATCTTTAATAAATTTCACTCTTGTAATAATTCACCAAATGATAATATAAAAATTATAAACTGCAAATTAATATTTTTCAAGTCTAGTTTAAGTTTTTTTTAAATAAGAATTGTAACGTTAGTATTTAACAAATTACTTACTTAATTAAGGTGGCGCTACAGTCCTGTGTGAACTAGGGCCTCACCCAACAAATTCTCCATATAGCTCGGTGCCTAGCTAGTCTCCAGTTTCGCATTTCAAGTTGGGTTAGGTCACTTTCCACTTCTGCGCCACCTGATCCGCGGTCTTCCTCTACTGCGCTGTCCTATGGGTGTGGATTCGAAGACTTTCCGGGCCGGAGCATTGGTTTCCATGCGCTCTACGTGACCCAGCCATCTTAGTCCTTGGACTTTTACCCTTCTGCCTAAGTCTACTTCGCTGTACAGCCCGTACAGCTCGTCGAAACGACCCAAGGTGCTTTCATCCGCTTTTGTCATAGTCCATGTTTCTGCACCGTATAGCAGGACGGGGATGATAAGGGTCTTATATAGCGACACTTTGGTCCCTCGTATAACTCCAAGGACGGGGAGCCGGATAAAACCGCTCCTTATAGGCCTAGGCTCCGAATAAGTCCTAGAAGCCCTATAAGGTGTTCTCTAACTAGTTCAACCTTATTGGAACTGTAGACGCCACCGTTGATTCCATCTCGGGAATTCTGGATAAGGAGAGGTGCCTAAGTGGAAACACCCTTCTCCCCTCTCTCGTTTGCTGAACGCAACAACTTTCCACTGGGGTTGGAACCCAATCTCCAGTTGAGGTACTAGGCATCCGATGTTCACCACGGGGAGGTGAGAGTAGGAGTTGATAGACAGATGTGGGTTTTGAGAAAAACCTGTGGACGCTTGTGTCCTCTTGAACGCACATGTCTATCATTTGAACATCAACGAATTAACGAATTTAGCGAATTATAATAATAAATAAATAATTTGAGTTAAAAAATTTAATTTATTGTTTGTTAAATATTTGTGTATTTATTTGCTCTGCTTTGATTCTTCGTAAAAATATTCATACCAATTGAATCAAATGTTGATTTTTATTTTAGGACAGTATCATTGAGTTGTAATTAAATGCAAAAGCTGATTTTGTTTGGTAACCGCCATAAAATAGATCCTCTAAAATCATATTTTCTTTGTGAAAGCTTTGATATTAGTACGTCCATAGCCTTGACATTCAATTGAAATGGCTATCTAGATAAAACCATCTTCATTTTGAAAAGAACAAAAATACAACACAGCATTGTTCTGTAATTATTTTTGTACTTGTTTATACTTATAAAGTTGAAGTAATAAGTTGCAAAGCTAATTGATTGCGTACGGTTCTTTAAGTACCTCATTTATCTGTAATTTAAAAATTCTCATATCATGACATTCGCACTGACTTAATAACAAAGAAAAGACACAGTTTATAAGGAAAAGTACAATTCCCGCCCATCTTTGCTTTTGTTCGAATTGCACAGAAGAAGAAAGTGTCCAGTAAAAGCTATTTAGTCATTTAGCTAGATGTACTCTTAAGATATTAAGTTGATGTCCGCTGTGTTTTGATTTCGTGTTTGTATTGTGCAAATACAAAATAAAAATGTTATTAATTAAAAACAGTAAACTGAAAGATAAGATATTGAGGTTTTGATAAGAAGGAAAGTATGTGCAGAAGATATTATGTTTAAATATTAAAATTAAATCAAAGCGGATTTAAATAAATAGATAGGGAAATTAGCTTCGTGTTTACTGTTTAGCATAAACTATATCCTTATGAATATATTTTCAGTTTTGAAAATTAGGTAATGTTAAAGTGGCTGCGGATTCATAATCCACACACTTAGGCCAAAAGAAAAGGCCCATTGTGATACCACATGAATCTAGAGGATTACTGCCCACTTGTCGAACCATTTTGAGCCTTTTATAAAGCGAGGAAGATATTTGATATCCTTTTTAGCTAGTTCACTGGGATTATCAAAAGAGTAGTCTGCCAGAGGAAGTTTGCTTCTTAGTGAAAGAGCAGAGCAAGTGCAGAGGAGGTGAGAGATTGTTTCCTCTTCTTCCTCGTCCTCATGACTCCTGCAGAAGTCATTTGAGGCTACACTAAGTCGTATTGCGTGTCTGTCTATAAAACAGTGTCCCGTCAGGACACCTTATATGAAGTCTGCTTTGAGATAACAAGTCTTTAGGTCCAGCGAAGACCATATGAGTTTTGTGGCTGCGCATGTTGGTAAATTGTACCACCTAGAGTTTGCTATCGCGAAAGCTGTTTCTGTTAACAGAAGTTTACATGTAGCTATCGGTAAACCATTTCAGGTGAAATAGGTATGAAGGTTCCATTTTTAGCGGGTTCATCAGCTCTACAATTTTCTGTGATTTCTCTGTAACCCGGCACCCAACAGAGGTGAATGTTGAATGTTAAATTGCTGCACCATCTCTATAAGAGACGATCGACAATCGAGGGCCGTTAGAGATTTGTTGAGACACCGTCAAGAGATTTGATAGAAGCCTGAATTTCAGAAAAGATACGGATATCAGGAGTTGATATCACGTTTTCCCTTAGCCAGGAGAGAACTTTGAAAATTGGTATCAAAAATAATAATCGAAATTTTTAAGACACTATAAAATGTTTGTCTTAGTGAGTGAGTTTATGTGTTTTTTTTATAGCATATTTATTTATTCCTAAATGGTTTGCAAAAAATAAAAAAAAAATTGACTTTCTTTTTCTTATATTTAAAATTCTAGAACTGCGTCTCTTATAAATCATGACAGTTGTAAATATAATTTCCAAATTCGTTCCCGGAATAAAGTGGTTAAATGGATACAGTGTGCAGTTTGCTATATCTGATATGATAGCCGGTATTACAGTTGGCTTAACTGTTTTACCACAAGGGCTAGCATACGCAACTCTAGCAGGACTTGAACCTCAAGTAAGTGTGTGATCCCTGATCATATTCGAATCCACAAGTTTTTTTTAATAATATGTATTTTTCTGTTTTTTTTTTATGAATTTTAATAGTATGGCTTGTATTCTGCTTTTGTGGGAGGAATTTTGTATGCCTTGATGGGTGGATGCTGCCAGGTGACGATAGGTCCGACTGCTCTTCTAGCCTTAATTACCAGTAAACACACTGGTTTGGGTTTGGCGTCGGGACCAACATATGCCATTTTATTATGTTTTATATCAGGGATTATTGAATTGCTGATGGCACTGTTAAGGCTTGGTATGTATTTTGTTATCCTTCAATTTTAAAAACAAAAATTAATGTATTTACTATTTCCTTCAACTTGCAGGAGCACTTGTAGATTTAATATCCTTACCAGTAACAGTTGGTTTTACATCTGCTACTGCTGTCATAATAGGAACTTCTCAATTAAAGGTGAGATAAATGTTCATTATTCTTTCTCTACTAAGTTCAGAAATTATTTTATTTTATTTTCTAGGGATTACTTGGCTTAAAAGGAGGATCAGGTTCGGATTTTATAAATACAATTAAGTCAGTGTTTACAAACTTGGATATGGTTCGTCCTGGAGACATGACATTAGGTTTTATATCGATAGTTCTACTGCTTCTTATGAGAGTACGCTTATTAAATTGTGTATACAAACAAAAAAATGGTTAAGAGAATCTTTTCTTTATTTACAGAAACTTAAAGACATTAAATTATCTGAAAGAGTAAGCGGACACAAATTATTCAATGGCATTTTTTGGCTTTTAGCTACTGCTAGAAATGCTTTGATAGTACTTATTTCAAGTACACTCGCCTATTACACTTGTCAAGGAGAATCGTGTATATTTGTTTTAACTGGAAAGGTAAAGGGCGGCTTACCTGATTTTAGTTTGCCTAGTTTTAATACAACTATTTTAAGTGAAAATAATACTGCAATTGAACAAAATTTCACAGAAATGGTAGGTACTTCTTTAGCAATTCTCATTTGGTCTGAATTTTTAACTAAGTTTTTGTTTTAAATTTAAATTTAGATGAATGAGCTGGGATCTTCTATCATTATTCTACCTGTTATAGCTGTGTTGGGAAATGTTGCAATTTCGAAAGCATTTGGAGGTTCTGGAATAAGTGCGACACGTGAATTAGTGGCATTATCACTAAGCAACATCTGTGGTTCCTTCTTCAGTTCAATTCCTGTGACTGGATCATTTTCACGTAGTGCAGTCAATCATGCAAGTGGTGTAAAAACACCAATCGGTGGTATTTACACTAGTGCTTTGGTATTGCTGGCTTTGGCAGTTCTGACACCTTACTTCAGATACATTCCCAAAGCAGCTTTGAGTGCTGTAATAATTTCAGCAGTTATCTTTATGATAGAATTTGAGGTATTTATTCCATCATTACATTATTATCAAAAGAATTTTGATACATGTATTATTTGTATGATGGACTATTTAGGTCGTGAGACCACTGTGGCGCTGCAGTCGTCGAGAGCTTTTCCCTGGAGCCATAACATTTATATTTAGTTTGACATTAGGCGTAGAGGTTGGACTTTTACTTGGCGTTGCCACAGATGTTGCGTTCTTAGTTTATCGAGTAGCTAGACCACCATTGGGTGTGACAAAAGCTAAGGTTTGTTTTCAATTTCAATAACATGTTTTTTTTTTATTAAACATTTGGTTTTTCTAGACAAGAAATGGCATTGAACATATTTTAGTTCGACCAAGTTACAGCTCAGTTTATTTTCCTGCCATAGAATGGTTAAGAAATGAAATTTCAAAAGCAATTTCCTCATTTGGAATCTATCCAGTTGTATTAGATTGCACAAATATATATGGTAAATTTATGAAATATTAAATATTCTATTTAACTGATTTTAAAATTACAATTGTATGTTTTATTATAGATTTTGATTTTACTGCAGCACGAGGCATGGGAGCTTTGTACAAAGAATTATTGGGCATAAAAGTTCCTTTTTATTTGTTAAAAGCATCCAAAGAAATTGATTTAATATTAAAAGAATCTACGGACCAAAATATTCCCAGTATAGAAAATGTAGAAGAGTTAGAATCACTACTTGAACAAAGTAAGTATATGCGTGGGTTATTTTTACAAATTCGTATGTATGTATTTTTATTGATTCAATATTATAAAGGTGATATTCAGTTTGTCTAAGGTTGCATTTTTACTTACTAGAAATATTTTGTATTAAAAAAAAATCTGTATTCATTCCTTTTTATCACTTTCAGGTCCTGAGTATGAGTATTACTTACAAGTGACCGTTCCATTGGTTCCAGATGTAGAAGAACATGACAAAGTAAATTAGTTTATAGACAAAAAATTTTATATTATTGTACAATTTTATTAATATTTACGATTTAAGTATTACTACAAAATATAAGCTCAGATCAAATTTTATTTGTTTTTCCAATCTTTCAATTATTTTCACTAAGCGTCTTTTTTTTCATTAAAATATAGATCAAAAACCAAAGAAGGGGTTGGTGGAGGTGTGTACTCTGAACGACTGAAATTAAGTCTCTCATTCCGCCTTCCCAATCATTTTAGCGTGTTCCAGGCGGAACTTTTGGCGATTAAAGAAGTCTTGTCTTGGCTCAAAGAAAACGTGATATCAACATCTGATATCCGTATTTTCTCTGACAGCCAGGTAGCTATCAAATCTCTGGACTCTGTCTACAAACTCAATAACAGTCCATAACTGTCGATCATCTCTAATGGAGATGGCGCAACAGTTTAATATTCAAATTTGCAGGGTGCCGGGCCATAGAGAAATTCCAGGTAACTGTAAGGCAGACGAACTCGCCAGGAACGGTACAGTACAGCTCATGCTACCACGTTTGGCAAGTACTGGCATAACAATCACTACTTGTAAACTGCTGCTAATGCAAGACGCTGTGAAGACGGCAGGCACCAGGTGGAACAACACCACCACGTGTCAAGCCACAAAAAACATCTGGCCAACACTGGATTTAAAACGTTCAAGGTGCTTGCTCTCTCTAAGCAGATCGCATATAAGCTCGATAATAGGTGTCATAACCGGACACTGTCTAATAGGAAAGCACGCCACGAGACTAGGCGTATTCTCAAATGACTTTTGCAGAAGCTGTATGGACGAGGAAGAGGAAGAAACGGTTCTTCATCTTCTCTGCACATGGCCTGCTCTAGCTCGAAAACGCAATTACTACCTAGGAGAATACTTCTTTAACGATCTAAATCATATCGGTATAATCAGCCTCTCACGTTTCGTAAGGGACTCAAGCTGGTTCCATTGAGCTTAGGATGAAGCCTCAAGATTCATGTGGTATCACAATGAGCCATTAAACTGGCCTAAGTGTGTCCGTTTCCATCTTGGACAGCCACTATATCCTAACCTAACCATAGATCAAAAAACTCTCCCTTAAAATTCAGTATAGAATTGAAGGTCATATACATTGCTGCTGTAAAATGCACTTAGGTAAAGTTAATGTGCCTATTGAGACTGCACATAAGTGAATTAAAAACTTACTTAAATAAACATTCAGCCTTATTATAGGCCCGTTGTAAGAGATTGATAAAACAACTTACAAAAACTTCATACCATTATTTGTAACTAAAATATTTCCACCGAACCAAAGATATACCAGTTATCAAAAACTCTTTATTATTATTATTACAAATTCTTTATTTAACCAAAACTCGAAATACATTTGAAAAATTATATAAGAACATTAGCATGGCAAAAAATATATTTGCCGTCTGCCTGAAAATTGACATTTATCGAGTACAAAAAAGAACCTTTAAGATTTTATTAAGTTTATAAATAGATTATTGTAGACAATTGAATAAATGGATTAAATTTAAATAAGCATAATATCCAAGTTTATAATATATATTTCCTCTTTACATCTTAGATAATGATACATAAATATCCATATATTTAAAAATTTAAATTTACTCTACAAAACTATTTCTAAGATCAGATTTAGCATCTCAGTTCTTGCATTAAACAAAGTACCTATTTCATTAGCAGAAAGATTACTATTCAAATAATTGCTTACAAACAAAGTGTGATTGAGTTGCTTATGGATCAATCTGCTTGGAGAGGTTCGAGCCCTATTCAAGAACTTGAGATACAATGAATCATCAACCAATGCAATACATTCATAAAACCTACCTTTCCAATTAGCAAGAGTTGTTGTACTGAGGTTTAGATTAAATCCGTGCGCATTTGCTATTTCATACCATTCTTTAAACGGCGATAAATTCCTTCGGAATGCGAAATCCATGATTTTCTTATGAAGATTTTCATTTGACCTTTGCATTACTTTTACTATGTAATCGGCATTAAATTTAAGATTTTTAAAAACAATCGGAGGGATCCCTGATTCCACATGTAAAGCGTAAGTTGGTGTATAGTTTGGAAGTTTAAATATTCGTTTAAAATAGAAGTGTTGAACTATCTCAAATTCATCGAGATCTTGGTACTGGCATAGCATAAGCATGAGTTTATAGTAGCTTCAAAAACTCAAAATTTAGCTGAGATGCCTATGTACTTATTGCAGAAGATTTCGTTCCATATAAGGTTTATTGCAGTTTTTTGCCGATAAGCATTTTTCCTTAACATGGGGCCGGAAATCTAGATTGCTACAAAATAGAACACCTAAATATTTAAATTGGTTAACCACCTCTATAAGTTCACGATCCAATATGGGTGCTTCTAGCAGGTTTCTTCTTCGACGGGTGCTTTCAAAAATCATAATTTTTGATTTTGAGGTGTTTATATTTAGGTCCCATTTATTGCAAAAGTTTTTAAGTCTATTAATTTTTAACTGGAATGTGGCGGGGTTGTCCGACAAAACAACAAGGCCGTCCGCATAAAGTAGTACCTTAATAAGTAGATTTCGAAACCCAACACCCCCAGGAAAATCACGGGAGACATCGTCAATGAAAAGGGCAAACATAATCGGGCTTAAGGGGCAACCTTGGGGCAAACCGCAATCAGTGTTAAAGAAGCTGGATATGGAACTCCCATTTGACACAGTAGCGCAAGTATTGGTGAGGAGAAGTTTATAGAGTCTTAAAAATTTCGTCGATATACCTAAATTTGATAATTTATAAATTAGTGAATTCCGGTTGATAGTATCAAATGCTGCCCTAAAATCAATGAAAAAGACATAAAGTTTTTGTTTGTTATCGATGAAACGTTTTGCTTTATTGGAGAGTGCGAAGATTTGATTCTCAGTTGAGAGACCAGAGCGAAAACCAGCTTGGAAAGTGCTTAGCAATTTGTCTTCTTCTACCCACCTCATAAGCCTGCAGTATAGAATTTGGGTAAATATTTTTCTCAAACAACGAAGAATCGAAATGCCCCTATAGTTTGCTGGTGAGCTTGGATCTCCTTTTTTTAAAAACTGGACAAATTTGTGACATTAAAAATGACTGAGGTATTGCTTCTTTTTCAAGAATCTTATTAAAACAATCAAGAAGATTTAGGAAAGACGGGGAAGTGTTTTTATAAAATTAAGCTGGAATTCCATCTAGCCCGGCTGCCTTGTTGTTTTTCATTATTTTAAGGGTTGCTTGCAATTCATTTATTGTAATAGGGTCGTCTAGGTCTGAAATAGTGATTGAGGGTAAAGCATATTGAAATAGTTGTGAGTTTGTTGACGCGTTAAGAAGTTCCTTGAAATGGTTTGCTAGTAACTCTAGATTTATTGTATTTGCTGAAACATTTTTAACGCCTTTACATTTTGATAAACTTACTGTTAAACCAGCCATAAAAGTTATTTGTTTATTTTTGCATACGCGCTTATACGTTTTATTTGCATATATGTAGGTAGAGCGATTTAAAGAAATTAGACTTTGTTTTCCTAAAAATTGTAAGCATTGCAAAGGATGGCATGACTGAACTTAACTTCTATTATTTCGCAAGCCGACTGCTCACAGGACAGGTGGAATCGGCTAAGGTGATTGTTGATAAATGACAATCAAAATGATCGAATTTGATCTACATAAGGTGATAGTCAAATTGATACCTAAAAAGCTTTCACAAAAAAATGTGATAGTCGTTTTCAAACAAATTTGTTTATTCCGAATAGAGCTACCAGACGCTTACACAAACGACTGGAAAATTTTCTTAGTTCACTTTGTTTATTTTAAAAAACACATTCCTGTCACCGACAAAGCTTACGACATTCGAAAAAAGCAAGAAAAGTAAGAATTTTATTTAAAATCAGCCAATTTGAAACTTTTATTTATATATTTTATAAGAATCAATTTAAAATTTCACCAAGGCAACAACGAATTTTCACAATTTGAATCTGAAATTGTTCAATCGAATTGAATTGAGTTGAATCATCTTACGCAGACGGAATGAAAATGATAGTCAATTTGACTATCAAAAAATTGATAATCAACAATCACCTTAGCCGATTCCACCCCTGAATAGCTTGCGGTTTGTACCTCAAAATCCTCTGACCAAAAATAAAAGTTAATTCACCTCTGCTATCTCTTTAAGAAATTCCATTTACAACCATTAAACCGAAATCCTCCACCAACTCCATTAAACGCTTGCCATACCAGTCAAACGCCAAAGATATACCAGTTGTCAAGAACTCTTTATTTATGTAAGGAGGGAGCGACAAAAGTTTTATTTTGTTAATATTTCTTTTAAACTTTTATATTTACTTTTCTTTATATACAATAAGGTAACTAGAGTAATAAAATCATTTCTTAGTATTAAACCTCTAACTCAGCATTGGAATGATCAAGTAAAGCCAAATCGCTGACAATCCCTCTTTTAATATTTCTTTCGTTTTTAAGCCTATTCTGTAGTAATTCATCATCGGTCATTATGATATTGTGAACAGCTTTCGTGTGACGACTTAACCTAGAATATAAACAAAATTAAAAATATGTACTACCAAAGAGTAATTGAGTATGTAACGGTTTAAGAAGAATTCGATACTCAAATATAATTTGGACAAATTCTTGAGAATACAAAATTACACAAATACAATACTCACCCTAATCTCGTTTTAAATCCCATCTCACAATGGTCACATACAAACGGCATTCCAATGTGCTCAAACATATGCAGCCGTAATCTAGGTTTACTATTAAATTCACACGAACATATCTCACACACGTGCTTGGTTCCTAGATGTTTTTGCATATGATAGGTTAGTCTTACCTTTATTCTATAACGTTTGTCACAGAGATGACATTGATACGGCAGTTCACCAGTATGTATTCTCATATGAACTTTCAAGTCAACATTTCGAAGAAATTTCTTTTCACACTCGGGACACTCAATGGTTCGTTCAGTGTGGAGTTTCTTATGTGCTCGGAGTTGGAAGCTATTTTTAAATGTTTTCGGACACTCAGGACACTGATAGTTGCGACCATTTGAATGTGCACTCAATATGTGATAATCGAGCTTTTGTTTATTCATGAATTTTTTTCCGCATTTCTCGCATTTTGCCGCACGTTCTTTGTTGCCATGTCGATAATCTTCGTGCATTAGTAATGACTTCGGATTGGCGAACTTTTTTGCTAGGTTTTTTTTTGTTTGTAATTATTAAATGAATATAATTAAATAAAAAAAACAACTTACGACAAAATGAACAAAGGTATTTCTTTTGAGTGGGATTTTCATGACGATATCTATGCGTCTGCCAGGAACTTAAGCTTGATGTTTTGAAGTCACAAAGTTTGCACTTTCGGTGTTGGGAATCATCGTCTTCTCTGTGCTCGAAGAATTCATGTTTATTTCGGCTCAACATGTTTTTGAATTGTTTTTCACATGAATCACACTTATAAAGGCGATTAGCTTTAAAAAATTAAAAAGATTATAAGTGCTAGGCCCATTTTTTTTTATTTTATTCAAACAAGTAATCTGGTAGTAAGTAATGTAGGTAGTGAACCAACTTCCGTCACTAAAAATCGACAAGAAGTTTTAGATTTGACTCTTGTCTCGTTAAATCTCTCAAATAAAATATTGATTTGGAGATTATCAAAGGAGAACTCGTTCTCCGATCATAGATACATCCAATTCACACTTATTGAAGGGACCCTAAAACCGATCCAATTCCGGAATTATAGAAAAACAGATTAGCCACAAATATAGGGCGACTCTAAAAAATCTGATTTAACCAGAACTTTCTGATCCGCCCTTGTGCGCTCTTGAACTCGATCAAAAGGTCGATAAGCTTACAGCAGCCCTCAATAAAGCCATGTGGGAACTGCCTGCCCCCTCACTACAGTGCGGGGAAAGAAGAAACCATATTGGTGGGCTGCTGAACTAGAAACACTCTGGAAAGATTGTAGAAGGCTTTTCAATCGAGCAAAAAAGACTAGACATCCCCAAGATTGAGACTCCTATAAAGAATCCCTAAAAAAGTATAAACTAGAATGGAGAATAGGCAAAAGATCCTCATGGAGAACCTTCTGTAACTTAATAGAACAGTCCTCGGAGGCATCAAGGATAAGGAAGATTCTCTCGACAAATCTAACCATGCCTAGTTGTCTTAAAAACTCAGATGGTACATGGACTAACTCTTGCGAAGAAACGCTAAACCTCCTACTAGACACCCACTTCCCGGATAGTTCCAAATCCGTTAATACAACAAACTGTCCTGGGTCGGGTATTAACTTAACTTTTCCTCAAGGTCTGGTTACAAAAGAAAAATTGACATGGGCTATAAATAGTTTCAAACCTTATAAAACTCTAGGTCCAGATCAAATCGTACCACCTGAGCTCAACTTACCATTGATATAACTTGCCCATCATTGAGATGATCTTCAAAAGTTGTATAAATCTGGTCTATGTACCTGAGCGATGGAGAGATGTAAAGGTAGTTTTCATTTCCAAGGCGGGCAAATGCTCGCATGTCAACCCTAAAGACCTAAGACCTATTATCCTATCATATTTTATTCTCAAAACTCTGGAACGATTGATCGATATCCATATACGTACTCGTAACAACATTGAGAAGAGACTATCAATGTCTCAGCATGCTTACTGCAAAGGGAAATCGGTAGAAACAGCCTTGCACACTCTGGTAAGAACTATCGAATACTCCCTAGAGCAAAAGGAATATACTATTGTGGCCTTCCTGGTTATTGAGGGCGCTTTCAACAACGTTGACACTTCCGCTATCACTTCTGCTATGAAGACCCTAAACGTCGAATACTCAATCTGTGAGTTGATTAATCTAATGCTAAAAAGAAGGATCATCAACTCTAAGTTGGGGGTTTTTTGCACGAAAAGGTCTGTCAGTAGAGGCACTCCGCAAGGTGGTGTTCTGTCCCCTCTCCTGTGGAACATAGTGGTAAATGAACTACTAATATCCCTTGAGAAGGAAGGCTTTAGAGAGGTTGCATACGTCGATGATGTTGCTATCGCCGTCACAGGGGAGCATCCTAATACACTGAGAGACTTCCTTCACACGGAAATACAAGATCCCAGTAATTGTACCTCCTTCAATAAAAGGTGTACCACTAATTTTTACCAATGAAGCCAAATATCTTGGTCTGATATTAGACAAAATTTTAAGTTGGAAATCTAATATACAGGAAAGAGTTAAAAAAGCTACAGCAGCTATTTTCCTTTGCAAGAAAGCCATAGGAAGCAAATAGGGTTTTCAAACTCGCATAACCTACTGGTTATACACATCGGTCATCCGACCAATACTTATGTACGGTTTTGCAGTATGGTGGTGTCATTCCGCCTCCCTAATCATTGTAGCGTCTTATTTTAGCGATCAAAGAGGTTCTCTCCTGGCTAAGAGAAAACGTGATATCAACTTCTGATATCCGCATCTCCTCTGACAGTCAGGCTGCTATTAAATCTCTTGACGGTGTCTCAACCAAATCTCAAACGGTCCTCGATTGTCGATCGTCACTTATGGAGATGGCGCAGCAATTTAGCCACAGAGACATCACGGGAAATTGTAAAGCCTATAAACTCGCTAAAAATGGAACCGTCATGCCTATTTCACCTGAAAAGGAGGAGATAGGTATACCGATAGCTGCATGTAAACCTCTGCTAACAGAAACAGCTTTCGCGATAGCAAACTCTAGGTGGCACAATTTGCCAACGTGCGCAGCCACAAAACTCATATGGCCTTCACTGGACTTAAAGCGCTCTAAAGACTTGTTATCTCAAAGCAGACTTCATATTAACTCCCTAATAGATGTCCTTACGAGACACTGTCTTATAGGCAGACACGCAATACGACTTGGTGTAGCCTCAAATGACTTCTGTAGGAGCTGTATGGAGGCAGAAGAAGAGGAAACAATCTCTCCCCTCCTCTGCACTTGCCCTGCTCTTTCATTTAGAAACAAACTTCATCTTGGGGTTTATTCTTTTGATAATCCCAGTGAACTAGCTAAAAAGGATATCAAATATCTTTTTCGCTTTATAAAAAGTTCAAAATGGTTCGACTAGTAAGAAGTAATTCTCTAGATTCATGTGGTATAACAATGGGCCTTTCTTTTGGCCTAAGTGTGTGGATTCTAATCCGCAGCCACGTTAACCTAACCTAACCATATGTACCTTAGAGGGTCATCTTATGTGATAGACTTAAAAAAACTGACTTTTTTTATAAATTGCTTTCTTAACATGTCTACGGTAGTAAAGTGATTTTTAAAACTCAAAGTCGTTTTAAAGATACAGCAGTTAGAAGAAATGGCCAGGTGAGCTTACTAATAATCCATCCAGATTTGATTGAAGATATGAAAAAGGAAGTTTGGGCAACGTTTTATTACAAATGTGTTTCAGATAAAAACCCTACAAATCAATTTGGTCAAAAAGTCGAAGTAAATAACATCAGGCAGAAGCTAGAACGCAGTTCGACCAATTTCACTACGATAAACCATATCGAATACCAGAAGTACAAGTAGCCATCAAAACTGTTTTCGAAGATTTATCGAAAGACGAATTATTAATTCATTGTTTAGTAACAAAGAGACAAATCAATAACGAATCTTTGAATGCTTTTATTTAGACTTTTTCTCCTAAGCATCTTCATTTCTACCCCAAAACATTTACAATTTCTTGCATAAGTTATTAACTTTTATGAAGGGTTATAAGGTGTTTTAAAAGTATGGTCGGTTACGTTTTTTTTTATTTTTTTTTTTATAATAAGCACACACTCAAAGGGATATATTACCCTTATTATGTAGACACAGTGTGAGCACTAGGAAAGGGAGAGAGGGGTTGAAAGGAGATGTCGGTGCACATTGGTTTTGAATTCCTGAATATTGCAATAGCTGGGAAAGACAGAGTGTGGCAAGGCATTCCACATTCACATAGTACGGCTAAAGAACGAATCTCCGTACTTGACAGTACGACTGAAGTTGGGCTCGAGGGTATATTGATGAGCATTCCTAGAAGCGCGAGTATTACGGTTGAACTGTTTAAGGGGAGGAATGCAGCTGGCTATTTCTCTAGAGCTTAAACCATTAAAATAACGGTAAAAGAGGGTGAGACAAGAAACATTTCGACGATGTTCAAGTGACGTAAATGATCTTATGATGGTAATATCACCAATCAGTCTAAATGCTCTACGTTGAATACTGTCCAAGAGGCTTAAGTAAGTTGCATGAGCACCAGCCCAGATATGGGAGTTATACTCAAGCTTTGGACGTGTATAAGTCTTGTAAATAACAGCCAGATCAGAGGGGGAGAAAAACTTCTTGCATCGCCTTAGAAAACCCAAACATCTTGCGGCATTTTTGGCGACATCGCGTATGTGATCATTCCACAAAAGGTGGTTGGTGATACACATACCAAGAATATCCAGATGTTCAGTTTCCTCGATGCAAGTGCCATTTATGGATAATGGCAGGGGGGGTATATCTCGCTTTAACGATACAAGACAGCATTGCGTTTTCGAAGCATTAAATTCCACGCGGTTTCTTATTCCCCATTGTACAATGCTGTTTAGGTCGGAATTTAATGAGCTTATCATATTTTGTCGTTGCAGTTCCACATCCGAAGAAGAGGGGTGTGAATCTGAAAACGAATATGAAAAGTTAAGAGTACTATCGTCAGCGAAACAATGTATTGAATTAGATGTTGCAGACAGCAGATCATTAAT
Organism: Eupeodes corollae; assembly: GCF_945859685.1. Taxonomy (NCBI): domain Eukaryota; kingdom Metazoa; phylum Arthropoda; class Insecta; order Diptera; family Syrphidae; genus Eupeodes; species Eupeodes corollae. Next base: position 22,966,873 of record NC_079148.1, on the reverse strand, counting down.
AAAAATGAGAAAGAGTGTTGGAGATAAAACAGAGCCCTGAGGCACACCAGCATTTATTTTGTGGTTTTCAGACTTGAATCCATCCAATACAACTTGTATTGAACGATTCGAAAGGTAATCACTAATCCAATGAAGGAGGGATTCATGCAAACCGAAAGCACGCATTTTCGATAAGAGAGCCTGATGCCAAACCCTATCAAATGCTTTTGAAATATCTAGTGCAATAATCTTACTTTCTCCAAAACTATGTAAAGATTTGTTCCACTGTTCGGTGAGATGAACCATGAGATCACCAGTGGACCTATTGCTACGAAAGCCATACTGTCGGTCATTAAGAAGCTTCCGTTCTTCAAGATATTTGTTGAGCTGATAATTAATCAGCGTTTCCATGACCTTGGAAAGAAGGGACGTAAGTGCAATCGGTCGATAATTAGACGGTGAGGAAGATTCGCCTTTTATGGGAATAGGCTGGACAAATGCGGTTTTCCATCCGCTCGGAACGAGACCTGAGGAGTAGGACAGATGAAAAAGCTTACGCAGTGGTTTTGCCAGCGATGAAGAACATATCTTCAGAACAATAGAGGGGATTTGCCCCATAGAATCATTAACTCGCTCAAGTACAGGCGGAGTCATAACACTCACTGGCAGAGTTGAATTGGCGGCGAACTGCCTAGCAAAGAGATTATAATGAGGTGGAGAGGAAGAGAGAGGAAAAGGAAGAAGGAAGGAATCGGGAGACATTGGTATCGGAGTAGGGTGCCCTTTGCATTGAGGTAGGACACCCTCTACTGACATTGGATGTTATCTCATAACGAGGTTGGGTGCTAGTTGTCGTTAGGTAAATGGGAAAGGTATAGGTAGGATCGGGTCGGTCGAAGAAGGTAAATCTTAAATTGGGAACTAGGATAGGGATTGGGTGGAGGAAGGAATGTCCATTACGGTAGCTTCGGCATGCTTGCAGTGCACAGCTGAGCTCGTCGGATGTTGGGGGGGTCTTGCTACCGTAACCGGGACTCACCTCTTTATAAAAACATAAATCATGCCGAATATTTTTAATTAATTGTGCACTACCACCACTTCATTCACTTTTCTCGGCGGCCGCTGATGACGTCACGGCCTGGCCTTTACCCACCCTTCCTGGAATCCACTCGGCCTGGTTTTCGGATTCCCCAAAAGCGGACCCAGGAAAGTTCCCTGCCGTGGAACTACATTCCCGCCAAACCTAAAATTAAGTCACCCATACCGCACCCCCCTGGAAATAACTTCCTATTCCATTTTTACATTGATTGATAGCATCGTATTTACAAAAAATCTTAACTTTTTATTAACTTAATTTCCTAATTACGTCAATAAAATGTACAACAAAGATTAAAGCAATAAAGACCAAAACACTTAGGGAAATTTCTTCGTTCCAAACAACAACAAAAAAACAACCATGGGAGCTTTGATCGCCGGAGCCACGCGGCGAATCTTTGCTTCTCCAGCGTCCCTTATATGAAGCGTTTCCTATTCGTTTTTTTGTTACCCTAATCGGACCCTTATTCCCTACCTACAAAGAGCTCGTTGCGGGTGGATAAAAAAGGGGGGATGCAAAATATTCCGTCGCGAGGGACGTAAGAGGAACCCCTCTTCGCACTGGCGACGTCGGCGACTTCTTCCCTGAACGAAATAAACAAAAAAACCAAAATCGCTGAAATTTCCCTATCACAAAACTTAGAAATACAAAAAAAAACTAACGCAAATTTCCATAAATTTAAAAAAAAAATATTTAAATAAATGAATGTAACTAGGAAAAAAAAACAAAAAGGTAAGGAAAAAAATGAATAAATAAATAAATATATGTATATAAAAATTAAATAATAGTAATTAAATGAAATTTAATAAAATTATATATATGTAGGAAGAAATGAAATAATAATTTAAAACAAAACAAAAAAGGGATTTAGGGCAATAAATCCTCGTATTGATGACTACGTAGCAAAGTCACGGATGTACGTCTGTATGGAGCGGCGTCCTGTGCGCTGCCCACCTCGCCTCGAGGTCCAGACCGGATCCTCTGGCTCTTAAGAACTCTTTTTTATTTGGTTGTTCGTTTATTTTAACTTCTCTTCTTTTTAAATTTCTTTTTTTTTTAAACTTCTTTTTTTTCTCACTGCGCGGATGGACGTTCCACGAAAAAAGTAAAATAAAAGAGCGTTACTTGAGAGCCCGGGTACTTCACAGGCCTTTTTTTCCGGATAGGGAACTCCTCAAATCGTTTTGCCGGGTATGTCCCGCGGTCGTAAGCTGACTTCGATCTTCCACCTTTTTGTATACAAAAAACACTTAACACTTATTTGCTTCAAATAGCAAGCAAACTCACCCGCGCAGTTTACACTTCACTTTCAATAAATACAAATTTGAATAAAATTTCCTTTTTTTTTGTTATTTTAATTATTGCATTGCAACACGACTTCTTTAATTTATTTTTCTTTAAACTGCCATACGTAATTACTCGGCTGTCTTTGCTCTGTGATGCCTCCGGACTGATTGCCACCCACTAGTTCTATTTCAGTTAGTTGCAGTCACCTGAGGCACTACTGTACGGACCGAGTGTACATCACCTCATCCTATACCTAATCCATCACCTCATCCGATACATATATTCAATTCCATCTTATGTAAATTAATTACCGTCAGTTGTTTCAACGGCTTCTGCCTTTTTTATATACATCGGATTCTTCTTACCGACGTCGGTTGTGTCTTCCGATAGAGCCAGTTACTCCCTCTATCAGTTAGCTTTAGTTAAACTAGTTTGGGTTTGGGCCCTCGCTAACGTTTCAACCAGCTATGACAGACGTCACATAGTCTTTGTTTATTTTATTTTGAGTTTTGTTCTGTGCGCAAGTGCCTCCGGGTGATTATTTTAATTTAAATTAACAAAAAAGGATAAAAACAAGCACGAGTGCGGAACAAACAAAAACAAAAAAAGGAATCTACAGAAGGAAACACAATACACATGACTCTAACCTGGAAGTGGCAGAAATTTTTTTTCACAGGTATGGATCTTGAACACTGGGACGAGCTAACGATGGACGAAACGACGGCATAACCCTACACAAAAACAACGTATCAAATGAAGGACGAGGAATGGAATATTTGGTTTATAACTAGTTTTTCTAACCACATTTTTCTATTTGAGGAGCAGCCACAACAAGATTTGCTTTCTCTAAAGAGCTAACAAATGGAGTGTCATTCACAACGAGCGTAGGAACTGAGGAAGAGGAAGAATTCCTCATGTTTTTTACAAATGGCCAAAAATTTTTACTGCCTTTGGGACATTGCAGTATTTTTTGACGTAATTGTTGGCCATGTAAAAATTTGGTTCGTCGAATATGGGCGTTGCAGGCCTTCCTGGCTTGGTTGAACTTATTCCGTGATACTTATGTTAAGAAATGTAATAGAAACCGAATCTCACAATCTGAGCGGTGAGTAAGGGATGGCAGAATAGACTTTAGAGCTCAACAATCTGCTTTGAAAGAGTTTCATGAGGAAGAGGAAGGAATACTCTATCGACAAGGCTTAGTCGATTGAGGATATGTTGAAATTTTCATAGTTTAAACGGACTTGGAACGCGTTTATCTCAAAATTGGGTTTTTCAAGTTTTCTTAAATCATATCTAAAAAACGGCTTTACCGAATGACTTGAAAATTGTAGGGTACACTCAACACATGTTCCTGAATAGAATGAACTATTTTCAATCAAATTTTTAAATGTATGCCAAAAAAAACCCTACAAAACAGACCGTCATGATCCCCTTAAATAATAATTGTTCGTTGGCCTACACGTAGATTTCATTAGATTTCTAGATCAATACAATTGTTTACTTAATTAGTTTAGCAAAATTGTTTTTAAATATGATTTATTTATAATAGACTAACATTTTCCAAGTAACTTCAATTCCTTTTTTAAACTTCCCGTTTAAAAACTTTTGCTTTCATTAAGTCAATTCTTATGGAATAAAAATAAAATAAAGTACAAAAGAAATTCAAAGTACTTATAAATTGAGCGGGAAGTACATAAGGAATTAAAAAGGATTTAAAAATGTTACTTTGCTCAATTGACGACTTTTAAGCATACAAAAAAATTACCTTTAGATTGTTTTTTTCCTTCAATAGTCCCTTCCTTATTGTCACTCTGATATTGGATATCTTCAGCATCTTCTAAAAATCCTTCATGGGCGTCTAGAAAAAAAAATATACATCTTTATATTTATATTCCCAATTTGTGCTGTAAGTTAGGTTATCTACAAGAGTTTTCGCTTCTACTGCAACAATTATCAGCCTCGTCTGTGAGTTCATATTTTTGAGATTCGATACTTTCTTCAGGAACTTCTGCTTCGTTTATTGATTCCACATAGCAATGTTCACCTTCGTCGATTAGTTCAACATCAATTTCTTCTTTAGGTGATAGAGTAAGGAATTGGTAATGCTCATTTTCTTCCTTGATATCAGTATCATCTATGTTTTCGATATATTCTTCAGCATATTCTTTATCAATATCATATTCAATCTGAAAGTTCATGATGTTATCAAAAGCTGCACGAATAATCACAATTCAGGATCGTTCTTATTTACCAACCTCCTTAAGTTCTTGAATTATATTTTCTTCTTGTGAAGCGCTCTCTTTCACTGACTGTTGTTCTCCAGTTCCAATGCTATTGCGAAGTATTTGGTCTGTTTCGAAGGCCGTTTTAATAAAATCGTATGCTGCTTGCAAAGCTCTGCCACAGGGAATGCATATGCTCGTTGGGAAATCATCGTTTAAGTTCGCTTTGAGATTAGTACAGTAATTGAAAACATCTAGAACTGTGGTATCGTTGAGAGGAGTATCTAGGGAGATGTACTGACGAGCAATTTCATTAAGACATGCCCGACAAATAATAGTTGAATCCATAGTTACAATAACAATAATTCCAAAATAATTTAATATTATTTGTTGATTTAGTTAAGAATTGTTTTGAAAATGTCAATGTCACACGTCAAAATAGGAGGTGACACTTGTATGCTGTGAAGTTAAAAGAAGAAAAAGAAGCACTGCATATTTTTAAACCTAAAACACAAGGCAATGCGATGCGAAGGTGTGCGGTTGAGTTAAGCATTATTCACATGAGCACGACCAACGAATGAACGAATATTCGTCGATTTTGACATTTCTTTCACATGAGAGTCTTTAATTCGTCGCGAATAAAGTTTGACTTTGACCACCGAAACCAAAACAAGAATGATTTTTTAGGTTAAGTACAAGCGATTATTTTATTCGTTGGGAGTGTGGATATTGTAGAACGCGAATAAAGTTTGACAGTTCGTATCAACTTCAATTGTTTTCTTAAATTTATTAATATATGAAAGTAAAAGTATGCATCATAAATCAAATAGAAACTATATTGCTATCGTTTTTTTAAGAATTTGTGTGGGAATATGTCTTCAAACTTATATAAACTCACATTTTGTAATATATTCGTCGTTCGTTGGTCGCGCTCATGTGAATGCTGCTTTAGTTCTTCAGTGTGATTCTGAATTCGCATCCAGAAGTATATTATTTTTCTTTTTCTGTTTTTGTTAAGACCACATTTGCACTACCAATGGAAAACATCTTCCAATTTTAGAACTCCTGATTGGGCAGCTCCTGATTCACTATTACGCCACTGGTACTGCGTCTTTGTATACATTTATAGTTTGTTTTTTTGTTTTGTTTATTATTCAAAACTAAAATATCCATTCAAACATTTTTCCGGATTCCCCAAAGAAAAGCCCCAAGTTGAATAAAGCATATTTTAGCAAAAATGAATTACAACTCATTGCTTCATTTTGATACCAAATATATCTCTTACGAAAGATATTTAACTGAACTTTAAACTGATATCTTTGTTTATAAAACCCATAATGCTGTCATCGGAAGACTATACGGAAGTGGCACCTAGCGGTTACGGCAACATTAATTTATGCAGTTTTATTACTTAAGGGGCGACTTTCCATTACCGCAGCACGAATTTCCTTCTGATTTTTTTTGTACAGTTAGGTAGGAGTCTCAATAGAACATGTTTTAAATATTAGGGCGAGGAAACAACTTTAAGTCATAAAAAAAAATATTTTCTTTTTCGGACTTAACCCTACTTTTTTTGTATTGCATTTTTTGAGCCTAAAACAAGTTTTTTTTAATTGATAGCACGGCGTACTAACAGCTAGGTATGTAAGGGGGGCATGCTGCCCCCCTGCAACCCCCCTGCTTGGGGTCACTATAGGATTTGGGGTGGGTGCGAGTTTGGGTATATGCAAAGTACTTTTCCATTTGAGCACTAAAATAAAAGAACTTACCAAGAAAAAAAAACAAGTATGGCAACACTGAACAAAAAACAGGGAAGAAATGTCAAAATCAACCATTTTTGAGTGTTTTGTATGGAAAAAAGTGAACTTTAAAAATTAATTAAAAATAGAAATAAATTTTTCCTCGCTCTAAAATTGCTATAGTTATTGTTTATTTGCACATATCTATCGAATAAAAAAAACCGCGAGTCGAAATTCGTGCTGTGGTAATGGAAAGTTGAGCCTTACTTAACCTTTGTATCTAAAATCTCCAACGTCACCATGGCGACTACGGCAAAAGCTCCATGATAATGAATACAGTATTGGACTGTAGTATGGCATTTTTCTTTTTAACATAAGAGCAGAGAACTGAGCTGTCTAAAAGAGATGTGTGTATGTTTTTTAGCTCATACATACCAAAACTCTCGTGTTGTGTTTCTTTTTTCAATCACAGCTAGATTTGCTGTGTGTTCTGACTTCACGTTTGTTTAGTGTGCTATAAAAGTAGCAGGTGGACAATTTTCAAACTTTTGTCAGTTCATTGTTTCAGTGTTTTTCAAAAATAAATCAAAGGGCTATGATTTAACTCTGCTCAAAGCGTACTCGACCTGCTTTGCTTAGTGCTCTGTTGTGAGCTTAAAATGAAAAACTCCTAGAACTGACGTTAACATTTGTATTAAACCTACTTTAACTGAAACCAGCTTTTTTCGACTCGAAAAACCTAAGCCGTGTCAAGACAAAAAGAACGCACCCAAAACTTGTTGACTACAATTAATGATAGTTGAAATCAAATGTCATTCTTTAAATATTTGTTTGGTTCTTGTCGTATTTTAACACCTTTACCTTTTCGTTCTTCGGTGACCTATTTTATGGATTTTGATTTCCTTAAACAAAAATAATATTGCTGACTCGACACACAAAAGACATAACACGACCTCAATAAGAATTTTACAAAACTTACTTACAAATTTGGACGTGACTCGAGTAAATAAAGGTGTTAATTAGGGTCAATAATTTAGTTTTTATTCATAAAATTTTAAATTTCACTTTGGTCTAAGTTAGAAGATTGACCAAAGAATTGCTGATTTCTAAGAGCCAAAGTCAAAGTGGTGAGTAGTTACTGGAGGAGATTGCAAATTTCTTTTATTTATTACATCCAAATTCAATTTCATAGCTGAAAATGTCCAAGGAACGAATAACAAATCCTTCAAAGAAGTCCCTAGTTGTGGCGTATCTATTGTGGTTAATTGGCGGTTTCATTGGTCTTCATCATTTGTACTTGCATCGTGATCGACACGCCTTTATTTGGTGGTGTACACTTGGTGGCTACTTTGGCATCGGATGGATTTCGGAAATATTCCTCATACCAGAGTATGTAAGGGATGCCAATGAGGACCCTGAGTTTGTGAAGAAATTTATTGCAAAGTTGCAAAGCAATAAAAAACCACCCTACTCTTCCCGCCGATTTGTAGGAGAAGTATTGTTAGGCTATTTGTTTGGGCAACTGGTTCAAATGGCAATTCCAGAAAAAATATTCGGTGGCATTGACTGGACATTTTTACATTGGGCCATACCAATACTGATTGCAGTTGGTGTTTGGACTGTTGGCAATATCGGTCGCGAGGAAGGAGTCCTTTGGCAGAGTTTGGTTGCAGCGATATTGGTATATCCCATCAGATATCTGATTTATGATGAAACATACACTTTGCTTATTACCTCGGTGGCAACAGCTTTTGTGTTTGATACATTCTCCAAGCAATGGCAACGTACTCCACCAAAGCGACGAGGCAAGCTTGAAAGGACATTTAAACTTTCAACTGCTATTTTGTTGTATTTTGCTCTTTGGGGAAGCTTCCTCTACTTTAATGGCACTATTAAAGATGAGGAAGGCGGTGAGATACCTGTACACGAAGCCATCCAAAATTTCCTGGCGTCTGCATGGTGGACTGATCTTACACAAGCCCTATACGATTCCTATCAGTACGCCCAACATCATGGTTGGTACGAGACCTGGAAAGAAATTTTCGAAAGTATGGACGTCGACGGAGAGAGAAATTCTTATAAAATACTCGGAGTGAGTGCCACCGCTTCGCAAGCTGAAATCACAGCTGCATATCGAAAACTCTCCAAGGAACACCATCCAGATAAGGTGAAAGATGAAAAGGATAAAAAAGCAGCAAATGCACGGTTCATTGAAATTCAACAAGCTTACAGTGTTCTTAGCAAGATCAAATCGAGTCGCAGAAGAAAAAATAAACAATTCAATGAAGACATTATCTTATAAAGATAACATTTTTTTTAACAGCTGAAAGCTTGAAAAGACTTAATAAAATACATCACATTAATTTTCCCATCATCAACAATGTACTGTAAAATCTAGTGATAAGAAGGTCAAAGTAAAAAACCGTCCAAATAATCGAATTATTTATATTTTTTTACATTCATATTTTAAACAAAAAAACTAGGTTGTATGACAAAAAATAAAATAGAGTAAATTCTCGAAGGTATGCTAAATCGTAAGCATACACAATAATTTTCTAATAAATAACAAACAAATATTAAAAATAAAATTCTGTTTTTATTTTTTAGTTTCATTAAAAAATTATAAACCAAAATCTTTCAGATTTTCATGTTAGATTGTGCTGAAGGTAAGTTAAAACTACAGAACACAGCCATGACTTTAGCTCAGTAACCGTTTGTCCAATCCCTATAAGCCTTAGCTTAATTTAAACCAGTTTTGTGTTTATTTGATTATGCCCTCTAAACACTCTTTAATAAATGTTCCTTTGAAGTTTTTAATAAAACTACTATTTTACAAAAAAAGGAAAATTTAAACTATCTGTAATTTGCACTTTGAATTTTAGAACCGATTATTTATAAGTCATGCTCAAAATCAAGTTCAGAAAACTTCTAGGAATATGGCAGATAAGATTGATACTAACCCATCAAAGCCATTCGCATTCAAATTTAACATAGAAATGCAGCGATTTTATGCTTTGGAAGAAGGAGAAAGTATAAACTATATAATTGTTAAAAGAAAGTTCTTAAAAATATTATTAAATAAATGCTAACACGGATATACCTATATGTTTGGATATATGTATGTATAGACCTATCTAATTCGAAGAAACATACAAATTTAAAACACCTCTAACAACATTTTTTACTCATATTTTCTTCCCGTGTTGTTTATCTTCTCCTAAACGAATACCAGCAGACCATGACGTAGTGCAAAATTATACCCAAATCTCGCCATAAGATTTGTATTCCTTTTCATATTTCAATTGTCACTCGTAGCAACAACACCAAAGTTTCCGTTTTGTTAAACAATTCGATTTTTGTAAACATTAATATTCCATTTAAAGAATTTTAAAATAAGAGTAAAACAATGGACATTAAGAGTATTCCTATCTGTAGAGTTTGTATGCAAACGTCTCCAGAATACGTTGATTTCGATATGCCACTTCAAAACGAAAATGAAGAAGACACCAGTATTACATATTTGGATTTTTTCTTTGAGTGCACACGCATCGAGGTGGAACCTCAAGAAGGAGAATCACAGTGTTTTTGTTTACCATGTGGCGATGAACTTCGTTCGTTTTATAAATTCATTAAAATTGCAGAAATGTCGGATCGTATTTTGAAATCATCAAAACAAAACTCGTCGTTAAGTGGGAAAAGTTTCAATACAAATAATTCAGATTCATACAAAGTATGTACTATAATGTTTATGAAACTTTTAAAAATAATGTGTTATTTTTAGAAATACTGTTCATAATACTAAAATTTCCAAAATAGATTAATAAATTGGAACACAAGAAGAACGAGTCGTGTTTGCATGTGGAAGATTTTAAATGTACTAAAAACAACACCGAAGAGATAATAAAATGCAGTAATGAAGAAACAATACATTATCTGTTAAAGGAAACAAACGAACAGGAAAAGAATACAAAACATCGATTAATTAAGTTAAAGGTGGAACCTTTTAAGAAAACTGAATTTAAAGCTAACGATAGCTTGAATAATAATTTGTGTACAGGTTTGGGCAAAAACCTTAGTGAAAATGAATCAAACTTACTTAAAAATGGTCATTTCACTGAAGTCATCGAAACGAAATTGAAAAGAAAAAAATCAAAAATAGGTAATTCAAGGATATTATTTTTGCATGTGATATCCAAAGCAATAAGTCTAGATATTTCAACCGTTCGAGTACATCAGTCTATAGCCGTGAGGATATGTGCCAAGTACTATTTTTTCCCGCCCTACCCTATCAAAAAACTCGAGGCATCTATAAGGCTTTAGTGTTTTTGATAAAAAGCAAACAATCGCATTTATGAGTATTAGAAAATTACAAGAAAATATTTTTTTTTTGTTTTTTGTAGGTCCAGCTGAATGTATTTTTTGTCATGAGATTTTAAGAAATCAAAAACTTCTCGATCGACATCTTATTGACGAGCATCAAAGACGGACAAAGCCATGTGAGATATGCGGTAAAATGGTCATACGCATGCGAGACCATCTTTTGATTCATGAACGTGAAAAACATTGCATCCAAAGACCCAAGATAGAATGTAAAATTTGTTTTCGAATGATATCAAAACAAACAATAAGTCGACACATTCGCCAAGTCCATCATCGAGAAATAAGAAAACACAAATGTTCGGAATGCTGTAAGTAAGCGAACTTTGTAGAATTCGTAGTTCTCTTTCTTAAGTCAAATATTGTTTTACATTGGTTGGTTACCTGGAGTGAAACTATAGTCTCATTTTTTAAAAATTGTTTTACTGTACAGTTAAAATGATTTTTGATTTATGAACCAATAAAGTTCACATAATAAATACGCAGTAACCAACCTCGAAAAACTCCAAGACATTTTATACTTATTTTTGGCCTTAAATTGAAACACAATTGACTTAACTATATAATCTAATAGCTCTCAGTATTATGTTTTGGGATCGTCATACAAAACGTGTTGAGTTCCCATTTTAGTTTTAACTTATTATTTCTAGTAACTTCATTGATTTCTTTTTTTTTACAGCCCAGACTTTTGCTGATGCGCACAAACTTAAGGTTCATATCCTTAAAGGTCACAATTCTAGGATGAATATAAAGTGTTTATTATGTGCCAGAAAATTTGAAAATGCAATTTCTCTAAATAACCATTTAAGGGTACATCCTTGCTTGGTTCGTGTTTCTAAAAATTTGTAAGCTTGATAGCAAACTCTGACATGCACCAAAAAAGTTATTTAAATTATTTTGTTTAAATTAATTTCTAAGTAAAAAAAGTAAATTTATGATAAGAGACGAAATAAAAATGTAGATGACCGAGAATTTAAAAGTAACTAAAATTGAATGTTGATTTTTACTTTTATTGCATATTTGTAAAATTGTGACGGGACTTAAAATTATACAGATTATAAATATCATATTTAATCAAAATTCAACAATTTTACTTTAGTTTAATATTGAGGGAGATTTTAAACTATAACAACTATATTCTTAAATCACGTGAAATGTAATCTAAATCTGAATTGAAAATCCAGTGAAATCGTTTTCAGTATTCTTTATTAATATCGAATTCATAAAAACAATTTGTATATTTTTAACTTCTCATAGGAAGTTATTCCGATTTGTCTAGAGTCGAAATAAAAGATTTTTAGAAAGATGTCTGTACGTACGTTCGTACATCCGTACGTTCGAGACGTTTTTTTCGTCGTCCATAGCTCAAGAACCAGAACAGATATCAATTTCAAATAAATTTTGTTCTACAGGTAATAAGGCAAAAAGATGCAGAAAGGGCTCTCAAGAAAATTGCGTGGGTGGTTTTTTTTACCATAGCATAGCAGTTTGAGAAAAGGTGAAAATTTTGGATAACCCTAAAAATATCTTACGAACCAAAAACGCTAGAGACTTGAATTAAATTTTTATATAATATATTGTAACGTGATATTAAAGAAGTATATTTTTTGAAAAAAATCTATTTAGCGTTTTTGTTTATAAATCAAAAAAACTGAAAAAAAATGTATCACCTCCTCACTCAAAGTTGGTAAAAATTGAATATCGATTCAAATATCTTTTCAAAAACTTGAAATCTAGGCTTCAAACTTATTTTATCTTAAAAGAAATATTGTTTTCAAAATTCTGAAAAATGTTGAGAAAAATCGAATTGACAGTTTTTTTACAAAAAAAAAATAAAAACCTAAAAAAAAATTAATAGAAGTTGGTAAAAATTGATTTTCGACTCAAATACCTTTTTAAAACTTTGAGCTATTGGCTTTAATTTACTTTTATCTTTCAAAAAATATAGTTGTCAACATTCAGTAAAATTTTGAAAAAAAAATTGAATTGACAGTTTTTTTTTACAAAAAATTAAAAACCGAAAAAAAATTAACAAAAGTTGGTAAAAAATGATTTCTGATTCAAATATCTTTTCAAAAATTTTTGATAATAGCTTCCTACTAAATTCAACTTATAAAAAATATTGTTTTCAACATTAAGAAAAATCTTGAGAAAAATCGAAATGACAGTTTTTTTACAAAAAAAAAAAAATAAAAACCTAAAAAAAATGTCTAAAAGTTGGTAAAAATTGATTTTCGACTCAAATATCTTTTATCTTTCAAAAAATATTGTTGTTAACATTCAGTGAAATTTTTAAAAAAATCGAATTGACAGTTTTTGTACCTACAAAAAATTTTAAACCTAAAAAAAATTAAGAAAAGTTGGTAAAAATTAATTTTCGACTCAAATATCTTTTCAAAAATTTGAAATATTGGCTTCAAACTAATTTTATCTTATAAGAAATATTGTTTTCAACATTCGATAAAATTTTTAAAAAATTCGAATCGAAACAGTTTTTTTTACAAAAAATAAACAATACTAAAACTTGCTAAAAATTTATATTCTACTCAAATATCTTTTCAAAAATTAAAAATATTGGCTTCAAACTTATTTTATTTCACAGAAAATATTGTTTTTTTTAGTAATTTTTATTTTTTTTCATTTTTTTATTCAGTAATTTTTATATAAAAATCCAACAGTCCGTTTTTCATAAAAAATAGAATCTACAAAAAATAGTACAATAGCAAATTTGGTAAAAATTGATACGAGTACATATAGTCAAACTTTTAAGCAAGATAAATTGACAGACGGGATGGGAAGTTATCAGTGTGGGTCGCATCCCAGCTTCTTTTTTTGTTTTCATTTGTGCTGTGCTGATATCCATTAGAGGGAGCTGTTGTTTTCCATTTCATAGAGTAAAGCTGTTTGAAAAGAATGATTGAGAATGACCTGACTTGGACATTTTAAGAAGAATATTGTTTTACTCGAAATTTCATAAGGAAAACTGTGCTTAAGGGATTTGTTTGTAGAATTCAAATCACTTGAAGATCGCATAAACCGAAATGTAGAGCAATAAAATTAATTTAATTTTAACTTAAACACATTTTTTTTCAATAAAACATCATTCTGCTGCGCTGTTATCTATTAGAGATAGCTGCTGTTGCGTAAAGCTGTTTTCAAAGAATGGTTAAAAAAAGACTCTAGTAATGCTTTGCGAGTGACTTGGAAGTGAAGAATATTGTTTTACTAAAAATTTTATAGAGAAGACATTTGAAAAATCGTTTTAAATGCTTTGTCCGTTCTTCCAAATACAAAGTAGAAGATGCAACTTTTTACGAATCAAGTCTACTACTTAATGAATGATTTTTTTTTTGTAGAATTCAAATCCCCTAATCAATCAGGAGTTTTGCTTAGGAGTAGTAATTGATAGCAATCTAAATTGGAAGAATCATATTCATATGATCAAAACATACATACATGTTATCGGTCACACGAATAATGTATTTAATTAAGTCTTTTTGCTCCCAAAATGTTTTAAAAGTTATATATCATGGGCTTGCAAACTCAAAGCTGCAATACGGCATAACAAGCTGGGTGGTTCCTATGTTAATACTTTTCGACCTCTATTGATTGCAGAAGCATTCAATACGAATTATTTTAACTAAAAATCGGTTGGCTGAAAGTTGGCCTTTATTTAAGGAATTGCCAATTCTACCAACGAGGCATACATATGTTTTAAGAGTTTTGAAAGCGGAAATATTCCTAGTAGGAATTATTAAATGTACAACCTTCGTGTGAACAATATGAGCTTAGTTATTGTACCATTTGCTTATAGAACATTTTTATACATATACCTAAGGCTCCACATTTTTTCAATAAATTATCCCTATCCATAAGAGAAACTTTTCGTTTTTCATGTTTTAGTAAAAAGGTTAAAGACTGGTTAATTTAGTATTTTTTTTAAGCTACAATAAAATGAATGTAAAATGAAATAGCTATATATGTATATTATAAATGAATTGTTAAGTATCTTATAATATTTTTTTTATTTTCTTATATTTCAATTTTCGTTTTTCTAGATAGATAGATACTTTATTTTTTTTTCATAGATTAAGGCTTTACAAAAATTTGCGTAGTACGCAGCTTGCACAGAGATTTGATATTTGGAATATATCTTACAACTGAAAAATGTTATGAGAGTAAATAAATACATTTAAATTGAGAAAAACTACATTTGAAGGAAAACTATGATAAAAAACCTTCATTCGATATACTTTATAATAATAATAAAAAAAAATTACTAGATTAAACTTACAAACTAAAGGAACTGCCAAGTTGGTATATAGGTATTTTATAATTGAATGTTACAATAATAATATTTAGAAAAAATGGTCAATCAAAAACAAGTTAACTAGTTGTTATACATTAATATTAATTTAATAAATAAATAAATAAATAAATGAATAAATGAATAAATAAATAAATAAATGAATAAATAAATAAATAAATGAATAAATAAACAACTAACTAAAAGAATAAGTACATAGATAAATAAATAGACAAATAAATAATTATTGTGTCGATTTTACAAACATTAATATTACTGACTTACTAAATTTTGTATTAACATATTATTTGAATCACTACATCTTAGATACAATCTTTGATTGAGAGCTTCAATTTTTCTTGCAACTAGATGAACTCCAGTTTGATAGTGTAAAAGTTGGGTGGAAAAATGCCAAGGTAAAATTGTCATCATTTTTAATGTTTTATTCTGAGAAACATGTAATTTTTTTAAGTGCGTTTTTGCACAAGTTCCCCATACGGGCATCCATAAACAATAATAGCTTGGAAGATTACCTTACAGATAATAATCTTATTGAACTTACTTAGCGGTGATTTCCTACATATAAGTGGGTATATCATTTTAGTGGCAATACTTATGTACTTTGCTAAGGGTATTTGTAATATGGTCCCGAAAAGTTAATTTCTTGTCTAAATAAACACCAAGATATTTGACAGAATCAACCCATGGGATATCACAGTTATTTATCTTTAGCTGATTAAGTGGTAAGGCACAGGTTTTTCTTTTCCTGGTGAAAAAGATTGCCTGTGTTTTTTCAGCATTTAGCCTTACTTTCCATGTTATGAAATAATCATGAATTTTATTAAGAGCATGTTGAAAGTCATTTTCAATTTCATACCCAATTTTACTTGAATTGTAAATGGCGGTATCATCGGCAAACATTGCTATTTCACAGTTCCATATATCTGGAAAATCAGCAACATACGAAATGTATAATAATGGACCTAATACTGACCCTTGAGGTACCCCCGATGTTATATTTTTAATGGAAGAGTTTATTCTATTTAAATTAACTTGAAACTGCCTGTTTCTAAGAAAGCTTTGTATTAATTTTATTATATATAAAGGACAACCGAATAATTTTAGTTTATGAAGTAGACCATCGTGCCATATGCTATCATAAGCCTTTTCAACATCCAGAAGGACAAGACCCGAAATTTTCGTTTTTCTTGTATTTTAATTTACACCGATTGTCACCCCGATTTTCAAATGATGTCATTCACCACCAACTTCTAGTTAAAGAATGAACACTATTATTCACCTTTCTTATTAATTAATTGTTATATAGTTTTAAGTTTAAATGAATGAATAAAAATACAATATAATACAATAAATACAAAATACAAATAAATTAAATCTTTTCAATTTAATGTAGGAATTTAGAACCTGGCTGTTTATTAATTTTATCCGCTCTAATGTTGTATTATAACTTTCAAAGAACAACAGTACATATACTGTATATACTGCCACACGTAATTTTTGGCACACAACGATTTCTAAACTTATTTTTTTTTTTTTTAAACTTTTGCAAACATGTTAGGTTGTACATATTAATTTAAATTTTTTTCAGTGGTTGTTACATTTGTTTATTAAGTAAATACGGTTAATTTTGTGAACAAATGTTTGAAACTGATTTTAGCTAAACATATATATATTTAACACAAAACAAATTCTTTCTACAAATTTTCCATTGGTTTTGGGTCTGGAGATTGTGGAGGATTTGGAAGCCTGTGTGGAAAGTTATATTAACCATATATATGTACATAATAAGCTGTGTTGTTGGGGTTGTTCTTAAACATGAAAGACTTAAAACGATGCACAATGATCCGAATGTTGTATCGGCTGCTATCCAGTCAATTAACAATCTTTGCGTATCATTAAGTTATTATATGGTTATGTTAAGAATTGCTTTTCGATTGGATTTGGTTGACTCTTTTTGTCTAGGATAATTCGTATGCATTTTTATTTTTAAATAATATTCTTGAAAAGAAACAGGTTGATTCGATTGGCTGTAAATAGATGTAACTAAACTTATTTCTCTTTTTGGCAGAGCTGTTAGATTGTAGTGAATTTTTTACACAATAATCTAGTTGTGCCAAAAGATTTATGGGAGAAAAAAAGGAGTTTGGAGTTCATTATTTCATTTCTGTGGAGAATTCCATATACCTGGTAGTTAAAGGAATGCATTCGATATTAAATAAATGTATCGAAGGTTATATTGTAAACAAATCAATAGTGTACTTATGAATTCCAGCTATCTTACGTACTTTTGGTTAGGTAAAACAATTTGATTTTTTATTTGATATCTTAAATGCAAAAAATATAAAGGCAAAATCTTCTAAGAATTGACTTTTCAAACCATATTGTGGCGAAAAGAATCACAAGAATAGCCGCTTAGTCTCTACAAAACCACTAATGATATCTTCGTCTACATTTATTTATCATCCCCAACGGCCTCTTATAGACTTCCGGCAATAGTAAAAGTGACATTTAACCTAACTTTACTATATTGGTTAACTAAATCATCGACTTTTCTCATAGGTCATAGCTGTATCACAACTCATTTCAAGGTCAGGTATTTTTTGTTTTATTACATAATAAGGAGGTACACAATTCTGCTTCTAAATTAATATTTTATTCTATTTTATAATAACTTATTCATGTTTTCTATTAATATAAGCGTTTAAGTAACAGTAGCTCTAATTGATTCCAAGTTATTTGCTGATAAATCTTAGGAATAGTTACCAATCTACTAATTAATTTGTTTACTCAACATCATCAGATATTGAAACCCGCCTGACGCATGCATTGCTTATGTGCTTCAATCAGCTTTGTGCAGTTTTCTTCTCCTCGTTCAATAATGCTTTAAAAAGAAAACAAACAAATTCTAAATTAAGAGGACTCTTTAAGTATGATGCAAGTTTATAGGGTTTTGTGAAAATCATACCATTGGTCTCGAACTCGTTTTGTGTCTGGGCATGCACAGCATGCTTTGCATTTGGGTTTTTCTGGTTGGATTCCGGTAACGTTTGTTGCTGCAGCTTGAACAGCTTCTTTTACAGGTGCATTTCCCATTTTATGTCTAAGAAGTTAAATGAAATGTTTTTATATTTTAAGTTTTAAAGTAACCTCATGTAATGGCCAAAGCCAAAACAATTTTGACTCTGTGGGCAGTAAGAAATTCAAAATGATTTTATCTAAATTTATAAACAAATAAACTATATAATGTCTAGCTTACTTTTAGAAAGATTTTAGCGATGAGGATTAGAATTTTGTTAGAATAAAAAGCTAACAAACTTGAGTATCGTCTGCCTGGAATTATCTTTTCTTTTGTAATTTTGTATTTGTGTTCTTTTTTTCCTAGTGGTTTTTATTTGACAGTTAAACAGGCGTGTCCCACGAACAAATGGTCTGTTCTCTAATAAATACCCTGCTTATATTCAGAACAGAAAATTTGAGTCGAATTGAGTTGAAACTGGTGTCACTGGAGTTTATCACTGCCTCTGGGATCGAGTTGAATAAAAATGGCATCAATATTACAGCACAAAGAAATATGTTTTTTGCATCAAAAACAATTGAAATTGAATGCATTTGTTATTTTATCAAAAATAAATTTACTATATATAGTAAATTTTCTGTTGACTCCCATCCCTTAATGGTGGATTTATTTACCATTCTTAAACATTGTATTGACAGACAAGAACCAGATCAGAAGGAGAACTAAAAGGTTTGCATCATAATGGGATTTTCCATGGGCAAAATAAATCATTTTTTTTCCTTTTATGGACCTATAGACACACAAATCTCCCATCTTTTTCATTTCATGCGGCGAAATTGGTTGATTTATTTTATTTATTTTTGATTTAAGATCAAATTTGCAGATCTGGATATTTCGGCAAATTTACTACTCTTTGAACCATTACAAATACAATTTTTAGGAAATGTTTAGCTGGGATTTTGACAGCTCCACCGCCCTCCATAACACTTACACCAAGTTACACGAACATTGGTATTCCATGCGCCTCAAAAAAATCAATTTTTGAATTGAATTAGCCCAAAATCCAACTAATTTTAAGAATGTGTACTATATAATGCTACACAGAATGTTTTTTCTGTCAGTTTTTGAGGGAACTTTTAAATTAGGTTAATAAATTGTTTTATTGTATTGTGTAATTAAATTCTGCAAAAAAGCATTTATGAGCGCGACCATGCTTGAGAAGTCACAAATTAAGGAAACATAACGTGGTTCTTTTTGACGTAGGCCTAATAAATATTTTATTCGAAATTAATTAATTAATTTAAAAAGCTCAAATATTCAATTTTGTGATCGTTACAAAAAAAAGTTGTAAGTAAGGCTTATAAATATATAAGACATTCAATTTCATTTATGCATATATCTCGTATTACCGATTAAATTTAGAGCAGTTTGTTATTCCCCAAATCCTCATTGAATAATGCTGTTCAGATTTTATTGCTCTTAATATATTTTGTCGTTTTAATCCCACATCATAGTTTCGAAGCAACAACAAGCCTCGGATACGGACGGATTCACTGTTGACAACCCACGCAAACGAAATAAGGACAACGAACTTCGGATATGTACGTGGAATGTTAGGTCCCTTAACAGACCACGTGCAGCCGAACAATTAGCGGAAGCCCTAAACTGCTGCAAGGCAGATATTACAGCCATCCAAGAAGTGCGATGGGATGGACCGGGTAAACGCAAATTAAAAGACTGCGATATCTACTACGGCGACTGCTACCGAGAACAAAGACAGCGTCTATTTGGGTGTGGATTTGTTGTTGGAACTAGGCTCAGGCAAAATGTCTTGAGTTTCAACAGTGTGAGCGAGCGCATCACGACAATCCGCATCAAGACTAAATTCGCCAACATAAGCCTAATATGCGCGCATGCCCCAACAGAGGAGAAAGATGAAGACACCAAAGATATGTTCTTCGAGCTCTTGGACAGGACATATGAGCAGTGCCCTGGCTATGACATTAAAATTGTCTTAGGAGATTTTAATGCCAAGCTAGGAAGAGAAGACATCTTTGGTGGCATAATCGGGAGATACAGCCTGCACGACACTACCTCCGACAACGGATTCAGGCTGGTCGATTTCGCTGCGGGGCGAGACGTTCTGGTAGCTAGTACACAGTTCACGCATCTTAATATCCACAAGGGGACATGGAAATCTCCTGATCAATCAACCGTCAACCAGATTGACCACATTGCGATCGACGCACGACACTTCTCCAGTATCCAGGATATCCGAACATTCCGAGAGGCCAACATTGACTCGGACCACTACCTCGTTGTAGCCAAGGTACGGCTACGGATATCCCGATCCAAGCCAAAACAAGGAAGTACTGTGAGAAGATTTGACGTTAGACGGCTACAATCGCAAGAGACTGCCATGTCCTTTTCCGATCGAGTCTCTAATAACCTCTTAAGGAGTCCTATGCTTCCTGCATTAAGCATTGAAAACCAGTGGCAACATTGCCTTGCAGCCATCAGAGATGCCACCTCTGAAGTGCTAGGTTTCACACGGCCACCACAGCGAAACCCCTGGTTTGACGACGAATGCCGGCAAGCTCACGCAGCGAAACAAGAGGCATACAAAACGGCGCTGCACAAAAGGACTAGAGCTGCTCGCGAGCTCTACGAGCAGAAGAGGAGAGAGGAACACCGGCTTCTTAGACGGAAAAAAAGAGAGCATGAGAAGCGTGCGATCGAGGAGATAGAGGGATGTCACAACAGGAATGAGGTTCGTAAATTTTACCAAAAGGTAAAAAAAACCTCCCAAGGGTACCAGCCACGAACCGAAGCCTGTAAAGACGATCAAGGGAACATCGTAGTAGAACCACAGTCGATGCTGAGAATATGGAAAGATCACTTCTCCAAATTATATAACGGCGATGACGAACCGAATTCCGTTGTAAGGAAGATAGAACCACTCAACCTCGGTGACGCAGATCAACAATTCCGCCTACCCGACCTTGACGAAGTGAAGATAGCTATATCTAAACTTAAGTCAAACAAAGCTGCTGGAGCTGACGGCATCACCGCCGAACTATTCAAAGCAGCAGGCGATGACTTGGTACGGAACATAAACCAACTCATCTGGAGAATATGGTCGCATAGTGTGCCCGATATATAAGAAAGGAGACCCTTTAAACTGCGCCAACTACAGAGGCATCAGTCTCCTTAAGATTGCGTATAAGATCTTCTCTGCCGTATTATGTGAACGTCTGAAGCCATTCGTCAACAACCTGATTGGTCCTTATCAGTGTGGCTTCAGACCAGGAAAGTCCACTATCGACCAAATATTCACACTACGGCAGATCTTGGAAAAAACCCAGGAGCTTCAAATCGATACCCACCATCTCTTTATCGATTTTAAAGCCGCGTATGACCGCATCTATAGGGAAGAGCTCTACCGAGCAATGTCTAGTTTTGGCATCCCTGTTAAACTTATCCGTTTGTGCAGAATGACTGGAGAATGCACGCTGCTCTATCAAGGTCGGAAAAGATCTTACCGATGCATTTGATGTCAAAAAAGGTTTTAGACAAGGCGATGCACTGTCATGCGACTTCTTCAACATCGTTCTGGAAAGAATTGTGCAAAACTCAACCGTCAACACTAGAGGCACAATCTTCCAAAGATCCATCCAATTACTCGGATACGCAGATGATATTGACATAATTGGAAGATCAAAGCGTGATGTCAGTGGAGCGTTTTTGAGCATTGCGACGGAAGCGAAGAAGATGGGTTTAGTGGTCAATGAGGGCAAGACCAAGTATATGCTGTCATCAAAAAAGGACACTGAACGACGACGTCTTGGACAAAACGTCACCATGTACAGCTATAACTTTGAGGTAGTTAAGGACTTTGTCTACCTAGGCACCGCTATTAATGCAGACAACGACACCAGCGCTGAAATCAAACGAAGAATAACTCTTGAAAATCGCTGCTTCTTTGGACTTAGAAGGCAATTGAGAAGTAAAGTCCTCTCTCGAGCATGTAAAATCACCATCTATAAGACACTCATCATCCCGGTTCTCATTTATGGCGCTGAGGCCTGGACCCTGTCAAAGAAAGATGAGAGCGTCTTAGGATGCTTCAAGAGAAAAATTCATCGGGCGATTTTTGGTCCCATACGCATAGATGGAGAATGGAGGAGAAGATATAACGACGAGCTGTACGGGCTGTACACTGACCTAGTTAGCAGAATCAAAGTCCAACGGCTTAGACGGCTAGGTCATGTAGAGCGGATGGACATCAACGCTCCAGCCCGGAAGGTCTTCGAATCCAATCCCGAGGGACGGCGCAGTAGAGGAAGACCGCGACTCAGGTGGCGCACCCAGGTGGGAGAGGACCTCAACCAACTTGGCGTGCGAAACTGGAGACAGCTAGCTAGGGACCGAGCTGGCTGGAGACGCTTGTTGGTTGAGGCCCAGGTCCGCCCCGGACTGTAGCGCCACCTTAAGTAAGTAAGTAATCCCACAACCGAAGAAGAAGAGTTAATCTATGTAAAAAAAAATCAAAATGGGGTGGTGCAACAGTCCGTTGTGAACCAGGGCCTAGTGACTTACAACTCTCAACCATTCCTGTGTCTGAGTGCTGTTGTCAGGAATGGAAGGACCTACAATTTTGGGCCGAATCCGAACGGATAATTTGAGGAAGCACTTTTTCACGACACGAATTACTCTTGAAGGATTTGTCAATTCCTCGCAAGAGGATTTTATTAAGGTGGCACAGGCAGGGATTGAACCCAAGACCCCTTGCATGACAGTCCAACGCACTAACCATCATGCCACGGGTACAACAAAAAATATATGCTGTCATCAAAAAAAAAAACATTGAACAACGACGTCCTGGACAAAACGTCACCATGGGCAGCTATAACTTCGAGGTTGTTAAGTACTTTGTGTACCTAGGCACCACTATTAACACAGACAACGACACCAGCGCTGAAATCTAACGAAGAATAATTCTTGCAAATCGCTGCTTCTTTGGACTTAGAAGCCAATTGAGAAGTAAAGTCCTCTCTCGAGCATCTAAAATCACCATCTATAAGACACTCATCATCCCGGTTCTCATTTATGGCGCTGAGGCCTGAGTCCTGTCAAAAAAAAAAATGAGAGCGTCTTAAGATGCTTCGAGCGAAAAATTCTTTGGGTTGATTTTTGGTCCCGTACGCATAGATGGAAAATAGAGGAGAAGATATAACGACAAACTGTACGGGCTGTACAGCGACACTGAACTAGTTAGCAGAATTAAAGTCCAACGGCTTAGATGGCTGGGTCTTGTAGAGCAAATGGAAATTAACGCTCCAGCCCGGAGGGTCTTCGAATACAATCCCGAGAAAGACCGCGACTCAGGTGGCGCACGCAGGTGGGTGAAGACCTCAACCAACTTGGCGTGTGAAACTGGAGACAGCTAGGGACCGAGCTGTCTGGAGACGCATGTTGGTTGAGGCCCAGGTTCGCCCAGACTGTAGCTCCACCTTAAGTAATCCACGTCCTTGCTGCTGTCGATCGAATACTTACCATACCAAGTAGATAACAAAAGCAAATCTCGATTATCACGCCATCTTAAGACTGTAATGCATTATCACGCCATCATCCTTCTGTCCATAGAGGAATATATATATACATGTAATATATTTTCTCTATGCTTAAGTGATTGTGTGAGCATTGTTGCACACAAGTCTGAGTTTGGATTTTTTAGATAAATTGCCAATTCTAAACTATTATAATAATAATGGACGTAGTTGGCACGAGAAAAAAAAATAAATTTGTTGTATCAAATATGATACCTGGGACGTATTGTTGATGTCTTGAAATAATATTGGACTTATGGATTTTACTTGCGACACATAGGAACTATATGGCAAGTTTTGCATTCGTGCAAATTTTTGAACTCGAGATTTTAATCAAACATGATATTACGATGGTAGATAAGTCGAAAAAAGTAGGTCCCGCGATTCCGTTCGGTTTGTTTTCTCTGTCTGCCCACGCTCCTACAGCCTAAACCATTGGGTCGATTGAGTTCAAACTTGGAAGTTAGGGTTTGGAGTTTTTATCATTTTTTTAAGATCAAAACTAACAGTTTGTACAATTTTGTTGGTCAAAAACACGAAAATTCAAATTTTCTCAAAAACAAACCGATAGATTTTTTTTTAATTTTCTCTAAAATTTAATTTTTTAACTTGGCTTCTTTTTATAAGAAAAACATATTTTTGTATTGCTCAGGAAAGGCACCGCTCATAGAACCGTTATTTTGTTCTTTAATTTTCTCAGCAACTTATGAACTGATTTCAATAATTTTTTTGAATAAGCTCTTGTATTGCCTTAACAATATTTGATTATCAAAAGTGCAATTTTTCATTGTTTGGATGTTTAAAAAAATATTTATTTTTTTTTAATTCTATATCTCAAAAACTTGTCAACATTTTTTTACGAAATTCAATCTTTTATCCAAATTAATGCATTTGGTACATATACAGTAAGGTGCAAAATTGTACCAAGTCAACGGGTTTTTATTTCGATACACCCATTATTTTTGTTTTTGTATATTAAGGATTTCAATTGTTGTAATTACTTACGCCATGAATGGTACAGTAACAAAAATCAGAAAAATGACCGTTATCTTTGAAATTCGCGAAAAAAAGACAGCATTACATTGGAACAGTTATGCAACGATCATGCTTAGAACGCCATTTCAGTGTAGTACTTGGCCAAAACTGGTTGTTTCTCTATAAAATTTAGTTTTTATTTTATAAGTGTGGTCTAAAATTCAGGTATCAGTTGTTTTATTCAATAAAATTTAAAAATCGTTGAATGAAAGTATATTGAAAAAGTTAAAGGAAGGAGATTCCGTTATAAAAATTGGGCAAACGTTGAAAGTAAACAAAAGCGCTGTGCAGAGAATAGGAACAAAATTTAAAGGAGAACTGAAAAAGAATGTTGGAGGAAGACCAAGAGTACTAAACGCTACCGATACTCGACATGTTGTCAGCTATCTTGCTACAGGAGAAGCATCTTCGGCTTCAAAATCAGCAGCCCAAGTTCGCAGAGATACTGGAAAAAAAGAAAGCAAGTGAACAGTGCAACGAGCCCTACATTCGGTCGGCTTCAGAGCCTTAGAGAAAGAAAAGAAACCTTTGCTTTCAAAGAAAAATATAAAAGCTCGACTTGAGTTTGTGAAAAGGTATGCGTCCTGGACAGATGATGATTGGAGTCGTGTCATATGGTCAGACGAAACAAAAATTAACAGATACTGTATAGATGGAAGATAATGGAATTGGAAGAGAGAAGGTGAGAAAATAAATGTCAAAGATTATATACAAACTCTTAAGCATGGGGGGGGGGGTGTTGGCATGTCAAAATTTGGTGCTGTTTGACTGTTTATGGAATAAGTTCTTTTCAGAAAATTGATGGCATCATGAAGAAAGAAATGTATCTTGACATTTTAAAAAATAATTTAACTGAAACTATAGAAAATATGCCTGTACCTGAAAACAAAATAATTTTCCAACATGACAAACATCCCAAACACACTGCGAAAATTGTTAAGGAATGGTTAAAAAATCAAGACTTTCAGGTACTGGAATGGCCGGCACAAAGCCTAGAAAAAAGTCTTTGTTAAAAAATTATGAATCAAAACCATCTTCAGTCAAAGTACTGTGGCAACGGGTTTAAGATTGATGGGATAATATGTCTGCTTAATATTTCGAAAAACTAGTTAAAAGTATGCCAAGGCGATTGGCAGCAGTAACAAAGGAAAAAAGGTTTATGGACTAAATATTAAGGGGTCTATAAATTTATTTTTTTCTAAAACGGTGCAAATGTTGTCCAATATAATTTCTTGATTTGAAATACGCAACCAAAGTGTTATTATTTTTTTTGTTCATTATTGTAGTTAATTTTGTATCTAATATATGTATATAAAAAATAAAATAAAATTATTAAAGAGAAATGTTGGGTTTATATTTTGATTGAAATTTGAATTTCTTTCACAATTGGGACAGTTTTGAACCTTACCTACTGTATGTATTTTTACAACTATTGTAAATACCAACGATGGCCATCCGTGTAGCGCCAATGTATCGGATTAACGAATTTAATATATTTAATCAACAATCTATTTTAAAGTGTCTATCAAGAAGTATTATCTTGGTGCCTTTGTATATACGATTTTAAAAATTTATTCTTCAAGAATAAGGTTGTTTCACACCAATCGCGTATCCAGGGGGGGTCGTAGGGGTCATGACCCCCCACTGGGAGATAATTTGTTTGCTTTTTCGTATGAATTCACTTCAATTTGAAACTAATCGCATTGCGTTAATGGATATGACCCCCATTATGTTTTGAATTATTTATTCTTTACTCCCTTAAACTTTGTTGCTAAAAGTACTATTTTTGACTGAATATTGGACCAAAAACATATTATGTTTCAAATATTTCAAACATATTATGAATCAAATATTCAGCCCTATTCCAAAAACACAGCACAAATCATCAACTTTTGACCAATTGACGATCCAGGGGGGGGGGGGGGTCATATGGGCCAAAAAGCTTAGTTGTATAAGTAAAGATTTCATTTAAAGATTTATTAGTAATTTAACGACATTTACCAAAAAGTGGTTTGCTGTCAAAAAAACTCAAGTTTTGATTTTCGCTCAATTTAGATTAAATTATTTTCATAAAAATTGTTTCTAAGAAAAAGAGGAAATATTCAGGTTCTTAAGCAGAAACCTTGAATAAGAGATCATCAATTTGATATTAAGTTAAATTCCTTAAACTAGCCTTCAATTTTATTATTAAACTTTTTTGACACACATAGATAGTGAGCATTGAAGTGATTTTTACTTGCGGCATATAAGAAATATATGGCAAGTTTTGCATAAATAATCAATTTCGAAGTAGAGCTTTTAATCAAATATGACATTACGGCGGAAGAGAATTCAAAAAATTGTGTACCTCGATTCCTTTCGTCTGTCTGTCTTTCCTGGCCCCTATAGTCCAAACAATTGTGTTGATTTAAATTAAGATTTTCAGCTGGTAAGTAAGAAGTTTTTATCATTTTAATAATACGAAAAATAACAGCAGTCCCCACACAAATTTGTTGGTGCAAACATCTGATTTTTCTAAAACTTTCTCTAAATTTTGTGCTCTTAATTTAGCTTCTTTCTACAAGAAAAACATATTTTCGTATTGCTCGAGAAGGGTACACCTCAAAAAAAAATCTTTATTTTGTTTTTAATTTTTTTAAGAACTAATGAACCGATTTCAAAATTCTTCTCTTTCTGTGCAAGCTCTTGTCAATGATCAAATTAATGATGATTTTTTATTATCAAAAATGTATTTTTTTATTTATAATAAAATACTTATTTTGTTTACAAAACTCGATATCTCAGAAAGGGGACAACATTTTTTTACGAAATTTAAATGTAAAATGTTCATATATTTATAAGATCTTTATTTAGTGCTTATACCAAAAATATTTTTTAAGACAAAATTTGAAATGATTTACGAAAAAAATAGGTAAATCTAGATTTTTTGACCAATAAAATGGTGTTTAAATTTTGGAGAAAAACTTATTTTGTGGGTAAATTTTTAAATCTTAAAATATAGGCAATATTTTTAAACTAAAATATTTTTCTGTTGAATACAACAGATCTTTCAAAATTAAATAAATCTACTTTTGAAGTGAATTTGCTTTGGATGCTCTAGAACTGAGATTCAAACACGAATTTCAATAATACAAATGTCCCAAAAAATCAAGTGACACTTTTGTTAGACTAAGTGAAAAATATAATAAACGTTTTATATCTATTGATATAAAAGCTTCGAAACGTGTACTACTCAACTCTTCTTCCCAACTTATTTGTTTACTTACCTTACTTTGTTTAAATTTTTTTTTTTAGAGAAATTATGTGCTTAAATGCAACTATTTCCTTAAATTCAAGAACCAAACCTTTTTGTCTCTACAATTTTTGAGTTTTGTTGACAACTTTGTAAGATCCAAATACGAGTAAGCAGATTGATAACGATAGTAATAAGAGACTCCCGGAAATTGAGTTCGAAAAACATACGTCAAAAAAAGCCCGACATTTTTACATTTCAGATCCTCTCTCATTTTCTGGACTCTTAAATTTTTTAACGTAAATAGAAATGAAAACAAGAAAGTGTGTTTTATTTTTGGAAAAACGTGCACGAAATGCCCCAAAAACCCTCTAAGCTATTGTATTTTAGCTCTTAAATATGGCATATTTAGACAACTGTTCGAATGTTGGAATGCTTTCATATGAGTCATCCAAATTAAATAGTTAGACCATACCTTGCTGGACAACAGTGTTCTAAATAATTTGATAACTAAGGTTGTCATTTTAGCAATTATTAAATTTTGTTAGTATTCTTTGCAAAACATTAAAGAACATTTTTAAGCGGTGAGTAAAAACTCATCTAAGTGTGTGACCCCCCCCCCCCCTTGATGAAAAGTCTGGATCCGCCCTTGTTTCACACATATTTTACTTGCGTTCGCCTATATAAAAGAATAAATACTTAGTACAAGTGCCGCGGAGTCTGCCTTTTCGTTTCCTGGAATTTCTGTGTGTCCTGGGGACCATATTAAGTGAATTCTAGGGAAATTGGAGCGGATAATTGAACGTAGAAGATGAAAGATTGGTGTTTTGTTGTTGAGTATCTTGCGTATTGCACTCAAAGAGTCACTGCAAAAAGCGGTTGTATCATGTCTTTGGTTGGCAATATGGAATGCTTCAACCAATGCCATTATCCTCCAACAAAAAGACTTTGGTTTGGGATTGTAAGTTTTTGTGAGAGGATCTTGTCACATTTATTGTCGTATCTATATACACAATAACTTGTTGTTTCTTCTGCTGTCGATGCCTGCGTCTGTGTATAGTATGCAATTAAATTGTCCTGTAGTTATTTGTTAAGCAATTTTTTTCTGAAGATGTCGGGCGGTGTTCGTTCCTTCAGCGTTTTGGCTAGAGATATGTCAATGGTGCTTTTTGGGAAAAGCCCAGGTGTTGAATCGATGTCGTAATTAACTGTTTCTGGTATGGTGACATTAGTAAATGTGAGGTATCGGATAGAATTATAGAGTGCACTTTTTATTTTCGTTTTTTTTTTTGGAAACTGTGCAACCAGATCTGCATATTTCGGATCTGCATGTAGCGGATGTTTGCAGTCTATGAGGCTTTGTATAACAATCTTGGTTTGTGTACTTTGTTTCGTTTCTAAATAAAATGGTGTGTTTGTTTCTGCCAATGGCGCATCAATAGGTGTAGATGGTAAAGCTCCAATAGACTTTCGTAGTAGTGCATTCATTTTGATTTGGATCATCTGATCGTTCCCTTTTGTCCAGTGTGAATAGATGGAAAGGCTATGTTGTGTGGCACCCCGTATGAGGGCTTGTGCTTTATTTATAGATGTGTTCTGGTGCGGCAGATAATTTTGAGTGGATTCAAAGATTTGTTGAGCTTGTCAGCTACAAACTTCGCGTGTGCATTCCATTTCCAAGTTTTCGAGCAAATCCGACCAAGAATTCTTAAATTTTCTTTAACCCTAGAAAGATAACCATATTTCATAGACCATAAAGTGGTTCACATGATTTATACGTCAATTCAACGTAGGTTATCTTTTTAGGGTTAAGGGGAAAAGCAGAGTTGTTAAGATTGATAGTTGTGTTCTGACAAGATCTTTTTCTGCATTTATGCAGAACTTCCATTTATTCAACAGGTAGTTTAGCTCCAGTATTTGTGCACCAAGTTTGTGCCTTCTGTATGATTTGATTGAGCGCATGGGCAACTTCTTCTGGGCTACCAGAACTTTAAAACGAAAATATAGTCAGCGAATGTTAAAGTTGATTTGATTTGTGGATCACCAGTGTTCAATTCATTTAATAGCGAATTTACGTACGTATTGTACAACATTGTTGAAATTGGAGATCCTTGTGGCACACCGTTTTCTTCTGTTAGACATGAAGGAATAGATCACCTTTAATAAGTTTGAATGGATTCCTCAGTCGTGGAGTTTTTATATTACTCTAAAATAAGTTACTTTTTCAAAAACCTTTTCTAAATCCATGGACAAGAGGACCGAATGGTTTCGTGAAGCTAGCTCTGTACATGTACTGCTTGGTCAAGCATATGCAGCAAAGTATGTGTGCCTTTACATGGTCTAAAACCGTGTTGTCTGCTGTTGAGACATTTTTCAAGTGTCCATTTGAGTCTATTACCAATTATTTTTTTTTAAATAATTTGGATTGAACGGAGAGGAGAGAAATTGGGCGGTCATTTTCGATGGCTTGTGAGTCCGTGTTTGGTTTTGGTATAGGGATCAGAATAGCTTTTTTCCATTCATGCGGAAATGTCCCGTTTTTCAAAATATTATTATATAAGTTGACCAATCTTACCATGACCTCAGCTGGCAAATTTTTTAACATCTTAAATGCTATTTTATCATAAACAAGCGTAGAGCCTTTGGTAGAACGTAGTGATTCTATAAGCTCTGTTTAAGTAATAGCTGGACTCAAAGCGGTTGAAGAAAAGTCCATTGAAAACGTGTTTTTTTTATGTAGGATATGGGAGAAATTTATATCGGAACTGCACCCAGCCCATTTTTCTGCAAAGAGTTGTGCGATCTCGCTTTGATCAATTACTAATGTTGAACCTTGTTTAACGGAAGTGATACTACACCGAAAGTGATTTCCGTTTATAATCTTAACTCTATTCCAAAGAGTTTTGGAATCCATAGTTGGATGGACGCCAAGAAATTTGTCCAGGCGTCTCTTTTAGCTATACGCACTATTTGTTTGATTTTTGCAGCCAAACGTCTATATGAAATAATGTTAGTGGAATTGGGATTGCTGAAAACTTGTAGGAAAGAAGGAATGTGATTGGATTGTAGTATGTACCTTCAACCCAATAATAACATACCTTTATTATCATCATAAACAAGGCTGAGCACGCCAATGAACTATTCTTCATTCGTTTTAGACACCTGCCTAACTACACAAGCAATAGGCGATCGCTTTTATACATGTTCCTCCTCTTTCTTATCTTCAGATAATTTACTTTCCATCCTAGTTCTTCTTATGTTAAACTTAAATAAAGCTATCCAAAGGAAAAAGCTTTGAACGAACTAGTTGAATACCCAAACAATTGTTTTCGTTAAGTATGCTTAAAAAATTAAAATTAAATTAGGTGGCGCAACGGTCCATAAAGACCCAGGGCCTAGTGACTTACAAATCTCAATGATTGCTGTGTGCGAGAAATGTTGTCAGGGATGGAAGGGACCTACAGTTTATATGCCGAATCCGAACCGCTAATTTTGAGAAAGCACTTATCATGACAAGAATTACTCTTGGAGCATTTGTCAATTCCTCGCAGTATGCTTACAAGTATTTCTTATTTCCGATATGAGTTGTCCTAGGATGAGTTGTGTCTTGGGATGAATCGCGCTATTATTTTGACAAGTCAAATGGTATTTACAGTTGTGTTCAAAAAAATAGGAGTGCCTGTTCTTTTTAGATTGAAACGTGACTCAAAATTTGTATATTTTTTTTTAATTTATTTTTTCTGTTGTAAAAAATAGTTAATTCAGTCTTTTATTTTGCTTAAAGACTACTTTGTTTTAAACAAATAAGGTAGTAAAAACATGAATTTTATCAAAATAAAGCCAAAACGAATTGTTCAAAATAATAGGAGTAAACAAAATAAAGTATAAAAAACTAAAAAAAAAAATATTCAATATTAAGATTTTTTTGTCAGTATTTTGTGGAAAATCCTTTATTTTTTATAATTGCTGCACATCTGCGTGGCATAGAGTTCACAAGGGCCTGACAACGCTCAACTGGAATTTGGTTCCATGTTTCCTCGACTGCGTCCCACAACTGCCTCGAATTCAGAGAAACACCCTTTTCCACATCTGCCCATAAATTTTCTATGGGAGTCCATGACCTCAACCCCATTGACCCGAAACCATTCCTTGGCAGACTTACTGGTGTGTTTCGGGTCTTGTTGAAATACCCATTAAACCGGCATATTCCAACTCGCATAAGGCAGCATCACACTGGACGTTATATCCATATAAACGCGCTGGTCCATCGTGCCAATGATTTGATGTATGGGGCCAATACCAACATATGAGAAACTGCCCTATGCCATCACTTTAGCACCTCCATGCTTTACCGTTTTAATGGTGTACCGAGGCTTAAACTCGCAATTTAATGGACGTCGAACGTATTGCCTAGAACCAGTTACACCGAATAAAACAATTTTGGTCTCGTCAGTCCACAAAATGTTTCGCCATTTCTCTGCAGGCCAATTAGCAATCGCCTTCTTATTGTTACGCTACTTACTGCCAATCGTAGATCTTCCTGGATCATCTTAGATAACGCAAAAGGATCCTTTCGGCTGTATCAAACAATACGTCGATCGTCATTTTCACTCGTTTCCGTCCCCGGATTTCGACATTTTTTTCCATATTTTACAGCATTGGCGATCATTTGGTCAGAGCACCCCAACATCAGCTTTATATCCTTATAAGTTTTTCCTTCATTTCGCAACTTTTGTATAATTTCCCGTTTTTCGTCGGTGCAGTGCTTTCCTCAGCCCACTAAATAACCAAACTTGTTTAGATATTCGATATTCCAACTTTTTAATATTCCTATTTTAATTTAGTTACTTACTGTTTATTTTTTTAAGTTTTTTATTTTTGTTACGTACAATATAACTCACACTCCTATTATTTTGAATAGCCTGATTGAGAGTAAAGATCATTTGATCTCTGGTTACAGATGTAAACGGTTATGAATTGCAAACCAGTTCATTGTTTTATCATCTTAAATGTCCCGTTATACTTAACAAAGATCTCCATTAACAACAGGAATTCAAAGACAACATCTGCAATAAAAATGGATCTGATATGCTTGAGATGTTGCAAATGTATGATTCTGTTATCCTAAATGGATGTACGGATGGAGATGAAGAAGGACACTATACATTCGTATCAGGGCAAGGAAAATCAGTTATTGACTTCTGTGCAGTTAATAATGACTGGATAGAACGAATCAATAAATTTAAAGTAGAGTGCAAAACGTTCTCAGATCACATGCCAATAAAAGTGATATTTTCAACTGAATCCTCTAACATTCAACAAAATTAAAATTTGCTACCGAGGATTAAATGGAAGAATGAGGAAACAGCTGCATATAAAATTTTTTTGGACAACTTAATATCAGCAAATGTGACAGCTGAATCTACTGATGCACAATCTATCCAGCTTACAGAGTGTATTAGAAACTCAACATTAAACAAAAACTTCAACACCAGCACAAGTTTCAAACAAAAATGGTTTGACAAAGATTGTTTAAAAGCCATGCAAAAATCTTTTGCACTACTGCGAGTGATGCGAAATTCAAATAGTTACAATTTGAAAAATTGGTGCATCGAAGCTAACACTCAATACAAAAATTTATGTTTTAAAAAAAAAAACAGAATATGAAAACTAGCAAACGCTAACTCTTGGAAGAACAAGGTGTTCGAAAGAATTTTGGAAGATAGCTAGAGGAATTAATGGCTTTAAACATATAATCGGATCTGAATTATCTGCAGAAATGCTCTCCTGTCACTTTGAAAGTCTCCTTTGCAATTACTCCAACCTGTCGTTTTCATACACTGCATCAAAAAATTGCACGTACATCTGATTGTTTAGTGAAAAAATGCACATACTTTATCAAAAATACTTATTATATATTTATTTTTTCATTAATTATTTTCTTTATTATGATAGAAGTAAAAACAAAATAAAATTCAGTTACATAGACTTCATAGGAATAAAAAAACAATAACAAAAAGGGAAGAAACTAAAATTAACATAAAAAAATTGCACATACACTTTAAAGTTTATTAGTTAATTGCTTCGTTTAGTACCTAGTATGGTTACCTTTTGCCTTAATAACATTCTTTAAACGGTTTTGCATGGACAGGACTAGTTTTGAAGTCACTTCCGGTGGAATTTTGTTCCATTCTTCAATTAAAACGGCTTTCAGTTGATTTTTATTTCTTATTTCCGATTGTCGGATTTTCTTTTCCAAATAATCCCAAAGATGTTCGATGGGATTTAGATCTGGGGATTGAGGAGGATGAGGCAACTGCGATTTCACATTATACAACAGAAATTCTTTCACAAGCCTTGAGGAATGCTTAGGGTCGTTGTCTTGTACTAATGCAAATTCCTCGCTTAAGCCCATTTTATTAGCGCTGGCTTTTAAGTTATCTTTTAGTGTTTGCAGATAAACCATTTAATCCATCGTTGACTCAACAAATACTAAATTTCCCACCCCGCTAGCCCTCATCGCTCCCCAGACCATGACATTTCCGCCTCCATGTTTCACTGTTGGCTGCATATTTTTTGTCTCCAAGGCCGTGTTTGGTTGCCGCCACACAAACCTTCTTCCATCCGACCCAAAAATGTTGAACTTACTCTCGTCAAGGAATATCACGTTTTTCCAGAAATCATCCGGCTTCGAAACATACGCATTTGCATAGTCCAAACGCTTCTGCACGTTTGTCTTCGAAATATAAATCTTTTTTCTTATTGCACGTCCTTGATAACCCTTTGAATGCAATACGTTCCGGACTGTTTGTGGGTTTAGTGATATTCCATGACTTACTGTGATTTCTGCAGCTATCTTAGGAGCACTTATTTTTGGGTCAACCTTCACCATTCGTACGATTTTGCGTTCCATTTTGTCATTTAAAATTTTTTTTCGACCTCTTCCTCGGGCCATTTCGAAGCTTTTGTTTTTTTCATAATTTTTTATCACGCATTGAATAGCTGATTTTGATCTCTTAACAATGGATGATATTTCAGAATAACTTTTTCCATCCTTTTTG
The DNA here is from genome assembly GCF_945859685.1 of Eupeodes corollae. Classification (NCBI taxonomy): domain Eukaryota; kingdom Metazoa; phylum Arthropoda; class Insecta; order Diptera; family Syrphidae; genus Eupeodes; species Eupeodes corollae. The sequence goes on along the minus strand of NC_079148.1, from coordinate 22,931,890 downwards.
AGATCCACAATTTGTTTTTTTATTTCAATAGGAACTTTTTTATGTGATGATTCCATAACTAAAAAATTTTTTTAAAACGCAAAAAAAAAACACTTTTAGCCAGATCAATTAAACATAACAGACTGAGTAGGAGATTCAATCTCATGATCGTACGAGTTTTTGGCTTGGAAAAGAACCGTTATTTAATTTTTGTAGAAAAAAACAACAGTGTACGTACATTTGTTTGGTGTACGTGCAATTTTTTTATACTTATAGAAACATATGTTTATAAAAAAAAAAGTTATAAGAAGAAAGGTCGAAATTTGTGTTACCTATTAATACTGTACTTACATCTATGTATCATTTTTTGTTCAAAATAAAGTCAATCGGTACGTGGATTATGTTATAAGTACATTAAATGTAATAATTTTATTTGAATTTGATTGATGTACGTGCAATTTTTTGATGCAGTGTATGCTAAACCATTAGTATCGGATGAAATGTTAGACGTTGATATAACAAATGATGAAATAAAAGCTGTTATAAATAAAGCCAAAAATGGGAAGGCACCAGGTGAAGATGGTATAACATACGAGTTTTTCGCTAATGCAACACCTACGTTTTTCAACCACTTCAAGTTTTTACATATGCGGATATCCCTTCCTCCTTTAAGAAGTCCGTGATTTTTCCCATTCACAAAAAAGGTGCTTTGGATAGTGCTGAAAATTATCGAGGCATTTCATTTATGAATGTTATAGCTAAAATTTTCTGCGGTATATTAGCAGAGAGACTAGACAAATGGGTGACACAGAGAGACATCCTCTCGAACCTCCTGGTTTTAGGAAAATTTACTCTACAATAGAACACATTTTTACACTTTCCTCAATTGTAAAAGCTTTCCAAGCAAGGAATAAAAAAGTGTACTCGTTTTTTGTCGATTTTAAAGCAGCCTTCGATCTAGTGAACAGAAACGCGCTCTTTTATAAACTATCGGAACTGGGCATATCTTCGAAGTTCATAAATGTAATCAAAGAAATGTACACTGAAACAAAAGCAGCAGTATGGGATGGTTCGGCTTATTCAAAATGGTTTGTTACAAGTACGGGAGTGAAACAAGGTTGCCTGCTCAGCGCTGTGCTCTTCTCGCTTTTTATAAATGACGTAGTAGATGACCTTCCTGGAGGCATAAATATCGCAAGTACTACAATAAATGTTTTGTTATACGCAGATGATCTTGTCCTATTGTCCGAATCACCTGAAAATTTACAAGTGATGATAAACCGGTTGGCGTCTTACTGCAACAAATGGGGGCTGACCATCAATACCGCTAAATCCAAAGTGATGATTTTCTCACGATCCGTACAATCTCAAACTCGGAATAGATGGTTCTACAATGGGAATCTCTTGGAAATATCTAAAGAAATAAAGTACTTAGGAGTCAAGTTAAACTCAACTTTGGATTTTAACAAACACCTATTAGATAAGGTCAACACTTCGCAGTTTGTTGAATTCAACATGAAAAAAAGTTTTTTCAAACGACAGGATACAATTATCAGCCAAATACAAAATTTTTGAAGCTGTTGTGAAATCAACCTTGTGCTATGCCTCTCAGGTTTGGGGATCAGAGCAATATGAGGTTATTGAGAAATTCCAAAGGAATTTTTTGAAAAAACTTTTCAATCTTCCACTCAACACACCAAGTTACGCAATCTACTTGGAAACAGGCTTACCTCAACTCATGACAAATACACTTAAAGCACAGGCTGATTTTATAATCAAAATATGCGCTTTTCAGAACTCCAAAATATCCAAAAAGATGCTTTTATATGAATTGAGGAATAAGGATTGGTGGTTCGCGAAATGGCAATATATTGGAGGCTCTTGCGGAGAAATGCTTCGTATAGACATAAACAACTTGTGCAATGTAAAAGATCAGCTCTATAAAATTATCCAAAAGAATGAAGACTCAATACGAGATGCATTCATTATTAAGGCCTGCGAAACTGACAGTAGACTTTTATACTCTCAACTTAATTTTAACCTTAATAATAGAAATTACTTCAACGATTTACTGAGTTACAAAGAAATATCTTTAATCTTTAAAGCAAGAAGCGAGACACTCAGTTTAAACGGTAATCCTTACAACGGTAGCTTCAATCAATTTTGTACCCTTTGTAATCTAAAATCCAAAGAGGATTGCTTTCATGTTATAAGTATATGTCCTCTATTTAAACAACAAAGGATACGTTTCTTTGGTAAACAAACATTAACAATGCAAGAAACACTTCAAATTCTAAACGGATGGGACTGGAAAATGTTAAGCAACTTTTTGAGTGCAATTTACAAATACCGAATGCTTTTAATAACAGAATATGTTTGATTTTTGTATCTATTATCTAAAGTTTTAAATATTATAAATAATAAAAGTACCTATATTTACCAACCAGGCTGACGGCTTAGCCATAGCTTTAATATTCATATAAATATTTATTAACTCTGTATATATTATATTCTAATAAAAATGAATTTGTTACTACTTACTTACTTACCGGTAGAGAAATGGGCTGATTACCAGTATACACATGGTAAAAAAAAACAGTTGAGCAAATTTTGTAAAAGCACTCCTATTATTTTGAACACAGCTGCATATCTTTCAAGACAAACTTATTTAACAGGTATATTTTTAAATGTTAGGTAGGGACTCTAAACAGACTCTTTGCAAGTTAGTGCGACCCAGTAGTGCATTTTATTTTAAGTCAATTTGTATGGGGACAATTAACTTGTTAAGATTGTTTTTAATCATGTTGAAATCATAGAGGTTTTAGTTCATATTCAAAAGTTTGGTAATTATTTGTAGTTATATTTATTTCTAGCTATTTTATATTGTTAACTTAACTCGGCAAATTAAAGAGAGGCAATTTTTCTTTATTTAAATTAAGTTTATTTAATCTCGGTTTAAAAATTTGTAACTTATATGTGTTGCGACCGCTGCCTTCTATATTCCTTTTTCGACTCCAATCAACCGCTCATTCCCGTGTCTGTTTTAAGAATTTACAATAAAAGCTCTCTTGCCATTGGCTAGCCAATGAAATTAAGTCTTTCATTTGCAAATTTGACGATTGCCATTTTTTGTACGCGTTCGGCGACGAGGTTGGCGACGACATATACATAATAATTTAACACAAAGATTCTTTTAATCTATCGTACATTTTTGTTTTTATTATCTATTGGCTTGTTGAATAAAATAAAATACAAATACAAATACAAAATTTAAAATATATAATAGGTAACTTGTAAAAAATAGTGTTTTGATAACAGCCAAATTCCTGTTTGCAAAAGGTATCACTACAACATTGTTCATAGATCACCATTCAATGGAAAAATGATCTTTCATAAGTTGGGAAGCAAAAGATTGATTTGTTCATTTTTGTCAAGTGGTCGATTATTGTAAAAAATAAATAGTTAAACACCAAAATTATTTTGTTTTCTAAAAATCCATAACTTAGTATGCTATTGCATGGTGACTTTTATATAATACATTCGAAATAGTAATTGTTCTGCTTACTTAAGCAAAAGATGCAACATAAAAGTGTGTTTATAGCTATAAATTGTCCGAAGCCAAAGTCTAAAAATTAAAAAGCTGCCAAATTTAAACAGAAAGATATAGATAGTCGGGATGCTAAAGCCGGCATGGAATAGCACACTTAGTAGCATGAAGACTTTCAATTTTTGACAAAATAAATAGTAAATAAAAAGTTTTATAGTATTTTCCCCTCAATATTTTTTGTTTGTTTAAAATTGTGTGAACTTCAGTGCAAAAAAATTAAACCTTTTTACGTTGGACTGTAGTAATTTTTCTTTCTTTGCACTCTCATTACGTAGAAAATAATCCCAGAAATGATTGCCAATACACATATAGAAATGATGAGGACTATTCACAAAAGAAAAGAGAAACATAAAGATAATAAAAGATATTTTATTTTTTAATGCAATATCTTACTTGTTAGCGTGTAGCTACTTTCAGAAGATTCCTCCGCTGCCAGCAATTGTAAAATTCTCTCTGTCGAACCGTCTGTTACTAATGAATCATTTATACCAAGAATTTTCGTAAACAAATGGAAAAGATCGACAGATTCGAATGGTTTAGCTTGTATTCCTCCACTTTTGAATGCTGGACCTTTAGCCATAAAAATCGGATGCATAAGCTCTTCCTCGTTATCATAACCATGTACACCGTAGGATGTTCCTTAAAAGATTATACTACGCTGTTTTAAATGTTTCCTTTTTCGAGCAACATTAAACATACCATCGTCTTTGGCGTATTCCCATAAATCTTGGAAACCGTAGTTTATTTTAGCAACAGCTATTATTGGACCATAACGCTGCTGGTTGGTAGCATGCCATCTTGTTGGTAGTTCTTCACTTTTATAAACATCGAAATGTCCATTCAATTTGGACGCATTTTTGAGAGTTTGATACACATATTCAAGTTTCCCTGCGATACATTCAAAGTTTTATATACAATTTAATTTGTACTTCATTTTCAGACTGACTTAAAAAAGACCAATTTGAATGACTTTAAAATTTAAGGGAATGTCTATTATCATGAGAAGCTACGAGCCAAAGTGTACTATAATTTGATACGCCTTGAACTAAGGTATAAAGCCTAACATCAATTGTTAGAGCGATGTCAGGCTTTCCAACATTTTGTTACCTACCTTCTTTTGGAACTATTTGAAGCACTGGCGAACTACCATACATTTTACATGAATCCGCTTCCAAGTAGTCTGTTAGATTAATGAATCTGGCTGTAGGCACTCCCGCCATACCGTGGTCGCTTAAGTGTATCACATTTGTCCTATTCTGTAGATTATGCTCTATCAATTGTTCTTGGATATATTTAGTCAATAAGTCCAAAGCCGAAACAACTTCTGTAATCTATCGAAATCAAATTTCATAACAAATTAAAACACGATAATAAATAATAATTGATAAACTATATAGGTATATGCTACAAACGTTTTTCGTATCGGGCCCTGTTATGTGAGCGAGTTTATCTGGTTGCTCGGAATAAAACATTACCAGATTAGCTGGTTTTATCGGATCGGTAAGCCATTTTATCATAGTGTCTACGCGCTCCATTAATGGCAACGTACTATTGTATTTTAACGTGTACGTGCATCCTGTATCCGAGTAATTGAAATTACTGCCTGGCCACATCATACAACCAGAAACTCCATTAGCCTTTTCGTTAACTACCTGTAATTTTTGTTTAAATAGTTACAAATTAAAATAAAAGTAGGTACAATTTATGAACATTTTACCCAAATTGGCTGAATAGAGTTGTTATAGTGGAACAACTTATATGAGTAATCCAGAGGTCCATCGACAGTGTCGTATAAAGAATTAGCCAGGACCCCATGAGCGTCTGGATATAAACCCGTTGCAATAGAAAAGTGATTGGTAAAGGTTTTAGTGGGAAAAACATTTAGCATTCGATCTGTGTAGATGCCTTCCTGTCGGAATTTCAGCATTGTTGGGGTGACGTTGCGTTTAAAGTATTCATTACGAAAACCGTCATATGACACTACTATGAGTATTGGGCTTTCTGTCCCCGAAAGTAGATCTTTCTCAATCTCAAGATTTGTTGTATTTTTGTTGGTGGCTGCTGATGACGATATGGCTATGCAATGCAGTGTAGAAACCAGAAATGTGGCCATAGATCCATTGAATTTCAGCTTCATCGTAGATTCTATAGCATCCGATCTTTATATGATATAATTTAATAACCTTAAAAGTTAAAATAAGTGGAATGAAAAACAAACAATCAAATGACAAAGCTCTCGAAACCCGAGTCGTAAATAGTCAACATAAAAATTAAAAAACAAAATTGCAACGACAACAGAACAGCGAACAGCACATCCCACAGCACAGCTAGCTGAGAGCAGGGATGCCACTTTGCTTTATTTTGTATTGCTTACCTTGTTGTCGATTGTCTGCTTGACTAGGTACTAGGTAGTGAGATTGAAATTGTTTCGGCTTTTTATATAAAATTTGTAAGAATATCAGAATACAATCTTTTACTTTTCAATCATTTCTTGTAGAATGATAACAGAAATACAATTTTAAATCCGTTTTATGTATAACGCTTCTACATCTATAAATATCATGATTCGAGTTAAAATGATTATTTCAACTCAGGGATAATAAATGAATCTTCGGGTTGAAATTTTGGATTGAAGTGTTGATTTGACAATAAATCCAATTATCAACAGTTTGTGTGCATTTTTTCTTGACAGTAAACTAGTTTTATCTAAAGCAGTATTCACATGAGCGCGACCGAAGAACGACGAATGAATTACAAAATGTGAGTTCATATACGTTTGAAGACATGTTTCCACACAAATTCTTAACAAAACGATAGCAATATAGTTTCTATTTGATTTATGATGCATACTTTAACTTTTCAATAACATATGTTAATAAATTTAATAAAACAAATTTATTCGTCGCGAATGACAATTGTAGTTGAAACAAACTGTCAAACTTTATTCGTGTTCCACAATATCCACACTCGCAACGAATAAAATAATCACTCGTACTTAACCTAAAAAATCATTCTTGTTTTGGTTTCGGTGGTGAATGGTGTTTGGCTGTGGTTCTTTTAATTTTCCGATTTGCATTAAATGGATGCACATGAAATCTTTTTCTTGTTTTGTTCATTAAGAAGGACACCAATAACTTTTTTTTTAAAAAAAATATAGCTTCGTCCGCATTTTCTCAATCGTTTGTTTTCAAAACAAAACACAAACTTCATTCGCGACGAATTAAAAACTCTTATGTGAAAGAAATCTCAAAATCGACTAATGTTTATTCATTCGTTGGTCGTTGGTCGTGCTCATGTGAATAGTACTTAAGACTTTTGGATAACTTTTCTATACCTTGTGTCTAACCTGTCAAATAAAATTACATGACTTTTAGAGTCAGCTTTAACATATTGCACAATTCAGAGACTAAGAAATTAAATGCAAAGATAATTTATTCAGAGGTCAGAATAAATAGTGAATTCTATTTATATTTCATTTTACTGCTTTAAGAAAAGTTAAGAAATTTTAAGTTTTGAGAGTTTAAAACCACGGGTCATGTATTCGTATATTTGGAGGAAGCTTATCAATCTGGAAATGTGTTATTAATGACAAGTGCAAATATAATAAGAAGCATTTGTGTCTTGAGAACTTTGACTAATCTTTTCTGTTTTTAAATTAAATAAAAAACTAATATACAATAGAATATTTGTCATTTACATTTAAATACTGAACGTTTAATTTCATTTTGAAATGTTGTGTCCTTACAGAGTAGCTGATTATGAAACGTCATAATCATTGACCACTAGCTTTGTAGCCGAACTTTTTACGGAGGAGTTATTTCAAGTAAATTTGTAGTTACATTTAGCCAATGAGAATGACTTGGCTAAGCAGTCACTAGCTTAGTGAATGCCCCCATTTATTGCTATTTTGTTTATAGTATGTTAGGTTAGGTTAGTTATAGTGGCTATCCAAGATGGAAACGGACACACTTTGACCAGTTTAATGGCCCATTGTGATACCACACGAATCTTGAGGCTTCCTTAAAGAAGAAGCTTAGGTCGTTAAAGAAGAATTATCTTGTGCAGAGAAGATGAAGAACCGTTTCTTCCTCTTCCTCGTCTATACAGCTTCTTCAAAAGACATTTGAGAATACGCCTAGTCTCGTGGCGTGCTTTTCTATTAGATAGTGTCCGGTTATGACACCTATTATCGAGCTTATATGCGATCTGCTTAGAGAGAGCAAGCGCCTTGAACGTTTAAAATCCATATAGTAGATTAAGTTTTGACATTTTTTTCCTGATTTCCCTTAACTATGGACATTCAAAAGAAATCCGCTGATAAGTTTAAATCTCAAGTCTCAAAAGTAAAATCCCTTCATGCATCCATTAGAGGACAAACAAGCTGGAAAAATAAAAAATAAAATAAAAAAATTAAAGACACATTTGCGATTCTTATCAGATTTGCGTTGAACGGATTCAACCTAAAAGTTCGACTATCGTCTGAAAATTAAAGGTTGAAATCCAGTCGAATGCACCCTTTTCTTGTTTTTACATACACATTCTCATTTTGTATCCTCATCAGATGGTTTTTAGCTGACAGAAAAAACCGAATGACAGTCAATGTATTCGAATATCTTTGTTTTTGATTTTGTTGTGCTGTTCCCGTTAAAGTAAACAAATAATATTTTGTTATTAGTTTTTTGTTCAATAAAAAAGTTCAACAAATAAATCCAATTTGCATCTACCAATTTCATTTTAGTTCTTAAAAAACCAGACAAACATAAAACAATGACTCTATTTTATAATGGCATTCAATATGAAGTCGAGACAGAAGGGGACATAGAACCAATCAACTTGATAGCTGAGGATGAAAACGAAGACTCCATCATGATAGCTGATAATTCAAACGATTTCCAGGAATCCTATTGGACACCCAAGGTTATGCATCTTTTCTTGGATGAATGCATTAAAAGAAAAATGCTTATTCGTGATCCCAAAATACAGAGGCACAAAGTATTCTTAGCCATTCATAAACAGATGAAATCAAATGGTCATTTCTTTAAAGTTATAACTCTAGAAAGAAAATTGCGCACTATGAAGAAACACTTCATGGTTGTTAGTGAAAACAACCAAAATCCTTCATCGAAACGTATATGTTGGCAGTTTTATGATAAAATGAAAATTTTATACCCAGATTGCTTAAGCCAGGAATCTTGCGAAGAAACTCAACCATTTGAAATTGATGTTCAAAAACGTCCACTTTCGCTTCCCACCCGAACTATTAGTTTTTGTGAAACACCAAAACCAATGCCAATATCACTTCAAAGCACATCATCAAGCAAACTAGAGCATGCTAGCGAAGAAAGTTTGATAACTCAACTGATGTTAAGGGATAATTGTTCATCAGCTCTTTTAGGACTAACTTTTGGCAGAAAAGATGAGCAACAAAAAGAGCACAATAGAAATAACTTTGGAAATTCCACCAACATCGAAAAACTGAGAATGCAAATCCTGTCTCTAGAAGAACGACGCACAATTGCAACAGAAAAGATTCTAAGAGAACTACGGCAATCAAATAAGCTTAAGGAGGAAATGCTAGATCTCAATATTAAGTTATTTGAAGTTACAAAACAAATGGAAGATTACTAAATAATGCGTTGTTTATTTATCTAATAAATTGTATGTTTATGACCAATCAAGCTTATTTTTTTATAATTGGGAATTTTTACTTTCAATATCTTTTTCAAATAGGTATGCTTTTTTAAAGCAACAAAGCCTATTTGGTTGGTCTAGAATGGAACTGATCTATTTAAACCAAAACAATTCAATATTGCAGTTGCAGTTATTTGGGAATGGTCCTTCTGAATTTAAACAAAAAAAAAACTGATGGGCCCACGTATTTTTTTTGTTTGCATGTAACACTAGTCTTGTACTTTGAATCAAATTATACTTTACCTAATATTTGTATCACTTTCTACGCCAAAATCAGTCAAACACGCCAGGTTTTTGAAATATTACTTTTTGAAGTTTGGAAAAATCATACTAGAAAGGAATGAAGTGATAACGTGCCAAAATTATTATGTTCGTCTTATGAAAACGATCTAAAATAAAGTTATATACTTTACAAAATAATCATACCCATAATTTATTGTAATGAACTACGTTTGAATTTACCGCATACTGGAAAACATATCGTTATCTTTTTTTGAACATTTTTAAAAATTATCCAGAAGTCGAGACTCGAATAAAGGATACTTTAGTCCTTGATTTTGCGTTCCAGTGTATTCGACAATCAATTCTGTTTTTTTTTGTTTCCTATGTTTCGAATTTAGTTTTCAATTTCATTAAACAAAATTTAGTAATCACATGGCATAGTACAGCTGTGTTCAAAATAAAGGAGTGCTTTTACAAAATTTGCTCAACTGTTTTTTTTTTACCATGTGTATACTGGTAATCAGCCTATTTCTCTACCGGTAAGTATAACGGGACATTAAAGATGATAAAACAATGAACTGGTTTGCAATTCATAACCGTTTACATTTGTAACCAGAGATCAAATGATCTTTACTCTCAATCAGGCTATTCAAAATAATAGGAGTGTGAGTTATATTGTACGTAAAAAAAAACCAAAAACTTAAAAAAATAAACAGTAAGTAACTAAATTAAAATAGGAATATTAAATAAATAGAATATCGAATATCTAAACAAGTTTAGTTATTTAGTGGGCCGAGGAAAGCACTGCACCGACGAAAAACGGGAAATCATAAAAAAGTTGCGAAATGAAGGAAAAACATATAAGAATATAAAGCTGATGTTGGGGTGCTCTGACCAAATGATCGCCAATGCTGTAAAATATGAAAAAAAAGTCGAAATCCGGGGACGGATTATTTTTTTTTTCAATTCATTTTTATTAGTTCAATCTTAAACCTATCTTAAAGCTAGACAAAAATTCATAAAACTAGCCTAATTATCCATAACTTACAACTAACTTAATGGTCCCATACGGACACTCTAAGCTAAACTATAACACTAATTACTAATGCCTTTCGGCCTTAAGATCTATTTTACTTCAATTTAAATTTTATTTATTTTTGTATTTATTAGAAAAGTTTGAAAAAAAAACTAATATCAATATCCTTTTTTACTTTTGCTTACAAACTACTTAAAATAAGGTCCTTAAATAAAACTTAAAACTAACTAAAACTACCTATTCTACCTATAAACTACTTAAAACTAGAACAACCACAGCAGCAAATCTAACTATCTAACATTTTTGTTTTTATATTTTATTGTCTTTTTTGTATGTGTTTTTTAATTTTATTTTTTTATATTCCATGTTTTTTTTTTTTGTGCCACCATGCCTATTCTACTTAAAACTAAACCCTAAAACTCTAAAACAAGCATGTAAACCGGCCAAGGCTTAAAACCCCATCCCGACTACTCACTATCAAGTGCCGATTGAAGCCACCAAAACTGGTTCTCCAACTTCACCCTATCAGTTCGGTCCCCTTCGGACACAGCCCTACTAAACCGAAGTAAGAGAACACCCCGAAAATTAAATTGTTGGTAGAAGACATAGCTCTTGCAATGTGACCTCGAACGAGTTTTATCACGAAATTGTCAATTCTGTTGATTCGAGCCCCGTTGTATAGTACCTCGTTGGGAAAGTAATGCACATAAGAAGATTCGGCTGTTCGATATAAGCCGGTACAGCGTCGTAAACACTGCCGCTCGAACACCCGAAACTTCTCCATCTGGGAAGGGGCAACGTTGAACCACACAGAATAACCATAAACGATCATTGGCCGTATGAGGGCCATGTAGCAAATTACCTTCACTCTGGGGTCAAGCCGACTGCTAAAAACAGCAGTTTCGTCAGAGCGAAGGCTCCTCTGGCCCTGGTCAGAGCAGCATTTATATGTATGTCGAAATATAAATACTGATCTAACCAGATACCTAGGAACTTCGCCAATGGCTGCCCGTGAAAATCAACGATGACCATCTTTCGCCAATTCTTGCACGTATCCCTCGTGGCCCCAGCCAACGGAGTCCGGAACAGAATTGTCTCCGACTTCTGGACATTTATTTTCAGTCGTCGCAATATCGCTGAATCTTGTCGAAATCACGCTGCAAGAGAATTCTAATAACCTCAACCTTTCGGGCCGTTCTGTACGCAATTAGATCGTCGGCGTACGCAATTGCCTTTGTAAGACTACCTATCAGATCGCTGGTGTAAATGCTGAAGAGAATCGGCGAATTCACCGCTCCCTGTTGAAGACCATTTTTAATTGAGAATGTTGTGGTAGAAGTTACATTGCCACTTTTGACAACAAACTTTCTACCGTTAAGCATATCATAAAGTATATACAACAATGGCTTGCTAATGCCAAGCCTGCTCAATTTTAGGTAAAGACCCTCTAACCATACGGTGTCAAAGGCCTTTTCCAAATCAACCAGGACAGCACCTGTGCATTGTTGTTTTGATTTATTCCATTGGATATCAGAAACGAGTTTAGACGCAGCATGAATTGTTTTATGACCCGCCTTGAACCCGAACTGATTATCCGGAATTATTTTGTTGTCCGCAGCCCACTTAGTCAGAGCCCTATTAATGATTTTTTCGAAAACTTTGCTGATGCTCGGAAGAAGACTTATCGACCGAAGATTTGACGGGTTGGAGTTGTCCTTTCCCTTTTTCGGGAGAGGATGAACCACAGCAGTCTTCCAATGCATTGGATAATATGCATTATTAAGTGCATTGTTGAAGAGTGTGGTGTAAATGTCAATCGCTTCCATCGGTAAATGGCTTAGTACAACGTTGGATATACCTGCTGACTTTTTGTTTTTTATTGAATTAAAGATGAGCTGAAGCTCAACCTTCGTCACTAACAAGGGACTTGGTCCCGTTTGCTCGGCGATTATGGCATTTGCCAAGGAATCGTCATTGAACCGCATGAAATCGCCATTGTGTCATATCATTTCGAAGGTAAAAGTGATTAAGTAGGGCTCTGTTTTCCAGGTCGTGGTTGGGGCGAATGCTAACATTCACCTTGTACACTTGCTGGAAAGCTGCTCCCACCGCCTCCACTTTTTTCCTTCGGATCTTCAATTATATAAAAGTCATCGTCAAAGATGGCTTCTTCTGGATCTATTTGCGCTGTCATGAGTACGTCTCTGTTTTCTTCGGTTCTTTGGAGTTTCAGACTCGGAAGGTCATTGTCGTTCTTTTTTCTGAATATCTTGTTGATTTTGGGGAACATACTAGGGTCGCTCGAATTAACTGACCGGATCTTGCGGTCCCAGTACTTGTTAATTGATAGCCTGTAGTTCTCCTTTATCAACAGATTGACATTTTTATTGATGACTTCAGTGTCCTAACCTCCAAGTTGTGTGGGTCTGTAAGTCGTCTGTGCAAGTTTTTGAGTCTTGTCAGTAAGCTACTCTTGTGCCTACGTAGTGCGTCAATTGTCGCGTTTCTGTAAGCGTTTATTTGGTCCCGTTCTTTGTACTTTAAGATTGTCCGTTCCATCGTTCGTTTTATTGTTTCGTCCATCTGTTGTAAGTGTTGGCCAATTTCTGTATTTGTCAGGTTTCTGTTGTTTGGTGGGGCTATGTCACTCGAACGAAGTTCTCTCGCTAGGGCATTGGTGAAACGAGGCCACCGCATCTTACTGTAATTGTAAGAATGCGTTGGAACGTATTCCTCCAACTCCACGCGTTCGTTCGGAATCTGCATTACAGCAGCCAGTCCGCAGTGATCACTGTCATACTCGACTGTCTGTAGGCAGTTTCGAGGGTGATTACCCAAGGAGCTAGTGCACTTGGCACTACGCCACCGCACCCACATGAAAGTTGTAAGCCAATTACAGGTTTTTTTCCGTTCTATCGAACTATACTGAACCGATTAGCATTTTTCTAAGCACACACAAGTAATTGTTGTTGTTTTATTCAGGTTCCTTCTATTATCTCCTCTCTTTTTCATAAGCCAACGATTTCGATTGGATTCGTATGAGGAGGGAGATGAGGCGAAAGAGTTGACACTGGTCAAGATTTTAATTTTTACAATTCTAAGGAGGTTTTTGTATGATTTTTTTTTTAATTTGCAAGAAGGCATGCTAATTGGCCTGCAGAGAAATGAAGAAACATTTTGTGGACTGACGAGACCAAAATTGTTTTATTCGGTGGAACTGGGTCTAGGCAATACGTGCGACGTGCAGAAAATTCCGAGTTTTAGCCTCGGTACACCATTAAAACGGTAAAGCATGGAGGTGCTAAAGTGATGGCATGGGGCAGTTTCTCATTGGCACGATGGACCAGCGCGTTTATGTGGATATTATGTCCAGTGTGATGCTGCCTTATGCGAGTAGGAATATGCCGGTTAAATGGGTATTTCAACAAGACAACGACCCGAAACACACCAGTAAGTCTGCCAAGGAAAAAGGGTGTTTCTCGACGAAGACCCTTGAATTCGAGGCAGTTGTGGGACGCAGAGGAAACATGGAACCAAATTCCAGTTGAGCGTTGTCAGGCCCTTGCCACTCTATGCCACGCAGATGTGCAGCAATTATAAAAAACAAAGGATTTTCCACAAAATACTGAAAAAAAAATTTTTAATATTGAATATTTTTTTTAAATTTTTTATACTTTATTTTGTTTACTCCTATTATTTTGAACAATTCGTTTTGGCTTTATTTTAAAAAAATTCATGTTTGTACTACCTTATTTGTTTTAAACAAAGTAGTCTTTAAGCATAATAATAAAAAACTGGATTACCTATTTTGTACAAAAGAAAAAATAAATTTAAAAAAAATATACAACTTTTGAGTCACGATTTAATCTAAAAAGAACAGGCACTCCTATTTTTTTGAACCAAGCTGTATGTTTGTGAATAAAACAATTAGTTTTATACAAGGTACAAATAATACTTAATTATTTGCCTTAATCAAGAGGACACATGTGGAAATACAAAAGTGATTTTATTTTTTCTTTATTTCAAAATGATTTTTTAAAATAAAATTAAAAAATATTTTTTTTATGAATTATGAGTTACGTCTAATTTAATATACTTTTCAAATTCAAACTTCTAAAAGACTTACTTACTTAAGATGGCGCTACAATCCTATGTGAAGTAGGGCCTCACCCAACAAACTTCTCCATGTAGCTCGGTCCCTAGCTAGATGTCTCCAGTTTGCGCTCCAAGTTGGTTGAGGTCATTTTCCACTTGTGCGCGCCCCCTGATTCGAGATCTTCCTCTACTGCGCTGTCCTGTTGGTGTGGGTTCGAAGACTTTCCGGGCCGGAGCATTGGTTCCCATGCGCTCTACGTGACCCAGCTATCTTAGTCGTTGGACTTTTACCCTTCTGGCTAAGTCTACGTCGCTGTACAGCCCGTACAGCTCGTCGTTCCATCTTTTCCTCCACTACCCTTCGATGCATACGGGACCGTAGATCACACGAAGAACTTTTCCCTCAAAGCGACCCAAGGTGCTTTCATCCGCTTTTGTCATAGTCCATGCATAGCAGAACGGGGATGATAAGTGTTGCGGACGCCTGAACATCCTCAGGTCCTTAGGGTTGCAATTTCTGAAAAAAAAACGAAATGAAAATAAACAAAATATAAAATAAAAACAAGAATAAAAAAAAGGGAAAAGTAAACATGAACTTACCAGAAGAAAGCACACTGCGCAGTCGTGTTTTGCTTGCTCAGAATGGTGTCGGTGACTGACAGCTCTCCAATCTCTACACGGATGCGAAATAATAGGCGTGTTCCAAGGGCGAGGTTGAGTTTCGGGGGCAAGATCCCCCCCCGTCCGACGAGCTGACGCCGTGCATCGCAAGCAGGCCGCGTCCCCCGGATCTCAACAATCCCACCTAACCTATTCCAACTCTTCCTATCTCTTTTTCCTACCTCATCCTTATCCTACCCTTCCACTTCACCCACCTCCTCTTGCCTCGCAACATAAGGGTCTTATATAGCAACACTCTGGTCCCTCGAGAGAGGACTTTACCACTCACTTGCTTTCTTAGTCCAAAGAAACAGCAGTTAGCAAGAGTTATTCTGCGTTTGATCTCAGCACTGGTGTTGTTTTCTGCGTTTACAGCGGAGCCTAGGTAGACGAAGTCCTTGGCTACCTCAAAGTAACGTCTGTCGATTGTGACGTTTTGATCAAAACGTCGGTGTTGTATGTCCTTTCTTGACGACAGCATGTACTTTGTTTTGCCCTCATTACCCGTTAAACCCATTTTTGCCGCCTCTGCCTCAATACTCACAAAATCCCCATTGACATCACGCTGAGTTCTTCCGATTATGTCAATGTCATCAGCATCTGCTAGTAATTGGACAGACTTTTGAAAGATAGTGCCTCTAGTGTTGACGTGTGACCTCTGCACTATTCTTTCAAGCACGATGATAAAAAAATCACATGATAGCGCATCACCTTGTCTAAAACCTTCTATTCTGTTAAGTTGTTTCCAACCTTTATGGAGCAGCGTGAATTCTCCATGGTCATCCTGCACAAACGGACGAGTTTTGCAGGGATGCCAAAACTAGACATGGATCTATACAGCTCATCCCTGTAGATGTTGTCATATGCGGCCTTGAAATCGATGGTTTTTTTTCAGGATCTGCCGTAATGTGAATATTTGATCAACTGTGGACTTTCCTGGTCTAAAACTACACTGATAAGGACCTATCAGGTTGTTGACGATGGGCTTTAGACATTCAAATATTACGGCAGAGAAAATTTTATAGGCGATGTTATGTAGACTAATTCCTCTATATAGTTGGTGCAGTTTAGAGGGCCTCCTTTTTTCAGGATCGGGCAAACAATACTGAGGTTCTATTCATCAGGCATGCTTTTTTCCGACCATATCTTACAGATAAGTTGGTGCATGCTCCTAACGAACTTATCTCCAGCTGCATTGGATATGGCAATCTTTACTTCGTCTAAGTCGGGAGGACGGGATTGTTTTCTTTCGTCGTCTATGTTGAATGGATCATCCTGCCTGACAGCGGAATTCAGTTCGTCGTCACCGTAATACAATCTGCAGAAGTGGTCCTTCCATATCCTCTAAAAGTCAGATGTCATTAATTTCACACTTGGAACCTTACATGACTATCTTTTACTTGCAGAAAGTACCAATAATATTGTTGTCTAAAACAAAACTTCATCCATATTCACAGGTAACAAGTCTATTGCAAGTCGCATGTAGATTTTTGTGTTGTAAAGAAAAAGTCCTTATTTCTTTTTCAATATTACTAGAAATCATAGAACTATGAAACTTTAAGTTGAATTAAAAAACACGATCAGCTGACAGTTTGACGTAAGTAGACTTGACTTGATTGTAAGGGAGATATTTCTTGACTAACTTTCCAAAAAGTTGCCTTTATTGAAAGCCAATTTTCTGGCATATACAAGAAACTAATCTTACCTTCAAGTTCCTTTTGTCGTCCAAGCCTTTCCAAATTCTATGAAAATAAACTCGGTTTAAAAGGTTTTTTTTTTTTTTTTAAGAAGACATTTGTATAAAGTGAAACAGGTAAACAAAAAACCCAATTAGAATTGTATATGTCAAATTATCTATTTATGGAAAATCACGAATGAATAAAATATTGCGGATTGCGAAACACTCATTCCGTGTGCACCCAAATGGGTTTTTTCTTCCATTCTTAGTGTTGGCTAACTTTACTAAAAAGAGATGTAATGAGTACAACTGCTTATTCTCACAAGTCAAACAAGGAAAGCTAGCTAAATAATTCAATCCAAGGGGAAATTCTCAGCTGTCACGTATCGTGGTCGAATAAGTTAATTGTAACGTAACGTCTCAGTAGCCATACGTCATTTCCATTGTCGAGAACCAGATATCATACCACTGTACCGAATCCAATTCAAGAAAAAGACGAACAAGATTTTGTGAAGGAAAAATATAGAAATCAGAAAAATTCATAAATTCCAGTGAAAAATACAAACAAAATACAAGAAATGAACGCACATTAATCGGTTTACATTAAAACTAATCAGTTTCCACAAAAGCACTTCTGTGCGCAACGAACACAAATTAATCATTACCAAAAAAAAAGAAGAGATTTTTTCTGCAACTTTTTTCAGTTTTGTTTTAGTTTATTTTTTCCTCATTTTGCTGCTTTTTCAGTAGCTTGACTAATTTTCCTCTTACGTGCCAGTGCCAGCCACTTATACGTAAGCCGTCGGCAGAGAAGTGAACGTGCGGAGGTAAAGGCGAAATGAATTGAGTGACATCGCCGTCGTCTGCATTTTTAAAAATTTCTATTTTTTCCACTTGCAGTTTTGGCTATCAGAAGCTGATTTACAATAAGAAAATACATTGTGATTTTATGCTGTAGTGTCAATTCGTTAGCAACAAAAAGTGTTTTCGAAAAATATTAGAAAAAAAACAACAAACAAAATAAAACATTTTAACCATAAATGTTTAAAGGTGTGTGAGCTTACCGCAAAAGTATCAATCTCCCTACCGCTCTGCTCTGTCCCATTGCCTATTGCCTTTGCCTTCGTTATTGTTGTTGTGTCGCTGTCGCTGTAGCTGTAGCTGTCGTCGCGTCACTTCTTCATATCTTCGAAAAAAATTTACTATCAATTCGTCGTGTCAAAAAATTTCGATTTGATTTTATTTTATCAGACAAAATATAAAAACGAGAAATTTCCAAATTTGGTGCTTACGACTAACGAGACGAGGATTAGTGTTGTGTCTTTTTAAAGATCTTCTTAAGGTTTACTCGTTTTTAACTTAAGACGGAGGTTCTAAGTGCGGCCAAAAAAATCATGCCACTCTTTGGTAAATCGCAAAAAAGTCCTGCGGAATTGGTGAAGGCTCTCAAAGAAGCTGTCAATTCACTGGAACGTGGTGACAAGAAAGCCGAAAAGGCACAAGAAGATGTCAGCAAGAATTTGGTAAGTTTTATTGTTAATTAAAATATATATAGTTTATTTAAGAAATAAAGCATAACATTTATGTACATGACATGACATGAAATTATTTTGTCTCGTTATTTGGCTTAAAACAAATACAGTGTGTTACGTATGATAGTAGGAATGCGTCAAGTCGTTGTCGTATCGTAGGTATTGTGTTTTGCTCTTAGTTGAACGTGTGATTCATAAAAGGTTTTTGGTGTGTTTTTATTCGACGCATTGCCAATGAGAGAAATAATCAAATAAATTTAAATGTTCTTGTTGGTTAAATCATTAAGAATTCCTTCTTTTGGGTAGTTATTGTTTCAGAACTTACATTAATACAATAATTTGATTCCTATTCTAAAAATATGATTTTTAACGATTCATATTTTAAACTATGTATATTTGAATTATATCACTTAAACCGAATTGTACGAAATTTGTTGATGAGACTTTCTCCACTCTAGTTAAATTATTTTTGTGTGCTGTTGTCATAACAAAGTTGGTATATTTTTGTATTTCTATTTCAAATATCTATTTTAAATAAATGCCTGTTAAGGCTTATTTATTTATATTATGTCGTAGATTAAATGACATTTTTGCTTTGCGATCTAATTTAATATTTATACAAATTTATTTTGATTATAAGATTTTCCAAAATTATTATCGATTTAATTGCAACAAAAACAAAATGTTTGATTATTTGGGTAGCGTTATTTCTTTAATTTAAAAAAAAGTAATATTGTTTAATTTTTGAATGAATTGTGTGAAGATTAGTGTTTCTAACTATCCAGTAAAGTAAAGGAAATATAGCACAAAAAATTGATATTTTATTTACTTGCCACTTCTGTTTTATCATGACTTATTATTATCTATTAAATAGCAAGCGAAATAAAATATTCATATTCAAAATTATAATTTTTCTGATTGGTCTTTAACGTTGGCTTACCTACAACATAATTTCTTTCTTCTCAAAGCAATGTTCATTTTTACGTTCCCTTGCAAAGACAAAAGTTTGCAAACGATATCTGCATGTTTTTCAACATCGAAGCTCACTCTTCGAAATATTGCATCCGTTCGACGTATAAGTGAGATTTTTGATTCAATATTCATACAAATAATTGCAACACATACATAACCTAAAATAGCGCTTCATGTATCACAGAAATCAGGCTACAATATGGACTTTGAATTTTACTATTCTTAGAAGTCTTCAAAATACAAAAAATTGATTATGAATACTATACTGACATTTTTTCTTTATAATATTGAATAATTTTAGATTTAGTGCACTTTCCTATTTTCTTATAAGGAAACATTTTTTATATTACCTACACACCTATTTTAGTCACACAGTTTATTTCTGTTTTTTGTTCAATTTTTACATTTTAAAATTGTACATTTAAATTTAGAGTAAATAAATTTTAATAATAATAATACATTGCTGCTATGCGATTTTCCATAATTTTTGTGTAACATTAGTTGTGTTCACCGAGGTTTTGTCTAGATCAGAACAGCATAGTTTCGTGAGAAACGTCAGGTCAAGTTAGAACCAAAAATACTCCATTTACCAAGATCGGAATCTTTCGTACGTTTCCCTCTCCCAAACCCGGTTGTTTACATTGTTGTATTTGTAATTTTGACAATTAGTCCATGAATAGATGTGAAAACAAACAAAAAACGATGCCGTGGGCTAGCGGCACTTTGCAAAGCAAAAACAAAATGGTGAGGTTAATATGTTTTTTTCGGTTTTTTCTTTTTACTTTTTTCGATGAAAAAGTCAGTTTTAAGCTTTAATTTTGCAGTCATTTTCTTGATAGCGAACCAATGTACATGTTTGTCTTGAAAAGAGCATGTTCAACATCATTTTATTGTAATTAATTCACTAATTTAGAGTAATAACTTCGAAATTCTTTAAATTTCATAATTAACCTTGAATTATTGTATCCAAGATGCGTTCGAAGAACCATCAAATTAAGGGTGCGAGCGCAATTTTTTTGTATTGAATTGTAATAAATTTTCGTTAATGAACGGCCCAAATATTGTTTGCAAGTAATCAAAATCTTAATTAATTTAACTAATCCAAGTATATTTATAGTTTGTTTTTAATGATTTAAGCATCTATTCTTCAATTCCATTTTGATTGATAAATATTAAGTTTTAAAAAGAGTTATAATCGAAAAATAACTTATCCATAACATTCTTGATTGATGCATGCATACATGTGTTTTTGCTATAAAAAAAAAACTTTACATCAAAGTAATACCAATGTTTTAAAAAACTAATCAGAACGATTATAGCGAACCTGTTGAATAAATGCAGAACAAAAAAAATGAAAATTTTGACATACATATATCAAAAAATGAAAACGTGAAAAAATCGTTCTAAATTCATTTACAACTCATTCAATAGATCAAAAAATCGACATTAATGTTTATTGGTGACGTTAAGAAGTTTTTTTAATGAATTTCCACAGTTTAACGCAAAATATAATTTTCATTCATTTCGTAAAAATGTTTAGTTACCAAAGTTCAAGTTAACTTATTATTGTTTAAAGGGTATGTTTGATAAAAGTGCTGCTAATAATAACAAAATTAATGAGTTACGTATATATTAAAAATGCTTTACACAAAGCAACTTAATTTTAAAACATGGTTACCTCAAATTTGTATTTCAAAATCTAACTAAAAACAAAATTCTAACTCTAACATAGTCCCTTAAAAAGAAATTTTCAGAAATATTTCTGCAACAAACAAAACTAAAATTTGGTTTTGCAATTATCGAATTGCTTAAATGATGAAAATACTAATTTAATTGAGGAAAGAAAGAAATACGGAGGCATCTGCCTATTGTTTCCACCTGAACTTCTAACGTCTTCTACTTAACCAGTTGCAACTTACATTGATTTCGCAAATAATTTAAGTAAATAAAAACCAGTACTAATAAATCATTAAATATGTATTTGGTCAATCTTATTTTATATCCATTAAAAATAACTATTTGGATTGAAAATAAAAAGCTATACAAATCTTCCAATTTAAGACCATGTCAGCACTTCAGATTCTGTTGGTTCGGATTGTTTAGTTTTTGAACGAGGCCATTAAATATTCAAAATAAAGCATTTATATGTGCCTGCAGACTATAATAAAGCATATTTATGGGCCGGAACACTAAATGTGAGAATGTGTTTGATTTTTGCATCATTTTACGCACACTTTCTCACATTTAGTGTGTACTTAGCTTGTAGACAAACCGAAATGTCAGTCTGAGATTCCGATCTTGGTAATGGAGTATTTTTGGTTAGAACAGTCAGTTAAACGTCATTTTTTTTTCATTTTTTGTGTTTTTACTGTGAAAAATATTATTAAAATTTAAAATCAAGTGATTGCTAAGAAAATACTAAATGAAAATGTTAGTGATTCAGACACTTGTTTCATTTTAACCTCTTTCGATATTCAACCGCGTATTTGGTGAACACTGCACAACCACAATCTTTCCTTCGTCGGATGTCAATTCAATTTGATGCATTTCTTTTTTTTTTTCAATTTATTTTATAATTATTTAATTAAACAAATTGGCAAAATAACTTTATTTTAATTTTTTTTAAATCACGAGAAAAAAACACAAAGCACAGCCAAATCAAAACGTAAACAAAAAAATGACAACTTCGATTTTGACATTTCTCACGAGTCTGTTCAAACCTGATCTGACTCAAAAGGAAGAACAGAAAATCCTGCTCTAAATTATTCTAGGTTTGTCAATGAACAGGAAAGTAGAACAGTTCCCACAGAAAAAACCTCAATGAACAGCAAAAAGCTGTACTTTTCTGTCAGTCCAGCACAGCGTCAGTGAACACAGATATTTCTAATTTAAGGCCAAATTTTAGAAGTTTGAGCTAAACGATGTCAACGTACAAATTTCTATGCTAACTAAATTAATATGTCCATTCATTCAAATCCGCACTAATTTGTATTTTATTTAACGTACATAATATCTACTTATGCACTAAACGTATTTAATAAGATTTTGAAATACAAAAATTAAATATATCATTGATAATAAAACAAAAGCACAATTAACACAAGGATTATTGTTAAATAAAATAAAAAAGGACTAATAATAAAAAAAAAAGAACTCGATCCTGCCAGGAGTCGAACCTGGAATCTTCTGATCCGTAGTCAGACGCGTTATCCATTGCGCCACAGGACCTATAAAAATTTTGCTGCCCAAGTAAATTCAGTATAGAACATAAATACACTATTGGAATGAGATTATTTATATCTATGTAATCAAATGCGAGGAACTTTCATGCAAATCAAAAATTCTAAAACACAAACAAATTTAATGATTTACCCAGTTCTAAAAGAAAACATCATCTATAAAGCCTTAAGAATCTTAAAATTATTCTAGAACTAGAATCAACTATCTATAAAATGAATAATGAAAACTGCAATTAATTTGGTTCAATCGTCACACTTTCTACCTGCATTATGTAGTGATTTCTTAGTTTTGTAGGAAAGATGTAATAGAAAGAGTTGAGATATAAACGATGACCTCGAAGCTGTTCAGAAGTTTCCATCATCAAAAAATAACCCTTTTGTTGCTCATCCACAATTCTTAAAATTATTCTTGTATGTATTACAAAGTCTGTATATAAGGTAAATCAAATGGAAAGAAACTTTTGCAACCCACAATAATAGACATTTGACTCGAATCGAAAACATATAGTTGTCTTACACACTTTAATTTTGTAATTTTACGTAATAAAATTAGCTGCAAAACATTTTTTTAAAGGGGTATAAGCCCACCTTTATTTTTATAAGCATAGTTTTAGCACCTTTAAATGTGTAATTATGCTTAGTTACTTAAGGTTGCGCTATACAGTCCGGGCTTCAACTAGCATGCGCCTCCAGCTAGTAAGTTGTCTCCAGTTTCGCACGCCAAATTGGTTGAGGTCCTCTTCCGCTAGAGCCGCGGTCTTTCTCTGCTGCACCGTTCCTAGGATTCAAAGACTTTTTGGGCTTGAGCATTGATCTTCTATTCCCTCTATATGAACCAGCCATTTAAGTCGTTGGACTTTAATTCTTTTGAGCAGATCAGGACCAGATCGTGTTTCAACTGAATTTTATAAAAATGCACCAATACAATTTCTCCAGAAAATGTGTGAAAGTTTTAACTACATTTTTAATACGGCCCAGGTACCTAACTCTTTCAAAGAAGCTCAGTATTTCCCATATATAAAAAAGGAGACCCAAATGATCCAACAAATTATAGAGGTATCTCGTTTACAAATGCTATAGCAAAAATATTTACAGGAGTGTTACTTTCTCGTATAACAAATTGGGTAGACGAAAACAGACATCTCAGCGTATATCAATCAGGTTTCCGCTCTGGTTTTTCGACTACTGATAATATCTTTGTGATAAATACAATTATCCAGGATTTCCAACTCCGTCAACGTAAATTATATATTTTCTTTGTAGACTTCAAGGCAGCCTTCGACACTATAGATAGAAAAGCGCTATATTTTAAATTAAATCAACTGGGAATGTCGACAAAAATGTTAAGGATAATAAAGGAACTGTACAACGGATCAAAATCAGCAGTATGGGATGGAACAAAAGCATCGGAATGGTTTGAAACCAAAACTGGTTTAAAAGAAGGATGTTTACTAAGTGCCATGCTGTTTGTCCTTTTCATAGACGATGTAACATCCTGTTTACCTGCCGGAATAAACATAGCTGACAAAGTTATAAAATGTCTCCTTTACGCTGATGACCTGATTTTACTAGCTGAATCACCTGAAAGTTTACAGCTGATGATTAATAAGCTAAACGAATATTGTAATTCCTGGAACCTTATCATCAAATCTAAAATTATGGTAGCAGGCTGTTCGAGAGGACGATGCTCACGAAGAGAGAAATGGTATTGCGGTAGAGAGAATATTGAAGTAGTCAAAACCTACAAGTACCTTGGAATCGATGTAACTCCAACCTTCAATATGAAACAACATCTCTCTTCAAAACTTATCACAACGAAAAATGCCATTAATATTAGTTGGAATCTCCTATTGAGAAAGAAAGAGGTGCCGAATTCAGCTAAATACAAGTTATATGAAGGGATTCTACGTTCAATGATGTGCTATGGAGCTCAGGTGTGGGGCTTTCAAGAATTCGAGGAAGTCGAAAAACTACAAAGATTCTTCATCAAAAAAGTATTTCAGCTTCCTAAAAATACTCCAAATTATATGCTTCATCTCGAAACGGGACTAGCCACTCTTTATATATTCACTCTGAAACTACATGTTGACTACATCATAAAAGTTATCTCGACGTATAGTCAAGAAAGGCTGCAACACGTTCTAGGATTGTATGCTATCAGAAGGAATCATCCCTTTATACAAATATGTAAAGAACTAGCTGAATCAGTCGACTCACCTTTGGATGTAAACATTGAAAGACCATTAGAACTCAGAAATCAAATGTATGCTATAATAAGAGAATTAGATATAAAACACAGAGAAAACTACACGAAAAAAGCACTAGAATCAGAAAACCGACTCATATACCCAACTCTAGTCCATAACCTCAACGAAAATAATTATTTCAAAGACTCGAATAGCTGCAGAAAAATATCGTTGTTGTTTAGAGCAAGAGGGGAACTCCTCAACTTGAATGGAACGTCTTTTAACAATAGCGAAACCAATTACTGCACACTATGTAATCAACATGCTAGAGAAGACACGTTTCATTTCATGGGTATTTGTCCAATTTCCAAAAATTATCTTTAACCCTAGAAGAACTCAACGAACTACTTAATGGACCGAATTGGGAAGCAATATATAAATACTGCAAAGAAGCTCTAAATTATAGAAGACTTATTATTACGGAATTTATTTAGAATATTTAAGTTACATACAAGAACCTAGTAGATACTATTATATAGGTCCCTCCGACAGACGGCAAATTTCGCCATTGTCATTTCATTCATTTAAAAATTGTAACAAAACAAAATGTCAAAACTGTGTTAAATAAATGAATCTTAATCTAAAATCTAATCTAGTCCACATGTAAAGAAAACAACAACTTTGAATCGAAATTGACTCCAAGATCACGAATCTCAGATTTGCAATCAAGAATCTGCTTAAAAATTTGGTAGTTGTTTATCATTGGAACCAAAGTTCGATGTGCAGTAAAAATATTACATTTTTGTATATTCGAAGGAAGAACATTTCTTTCACACCAAATGGATAAAATATTTAAATCATTCTGAAGATTTTGATGATTATTTCTATTTTGTATGCAAAGATATATTTTAAGGTCATCAGCATACATTAAACATAAGGCATGGATGTCACATAAGAAATGGGATTTCATTAACTAAAATATTAAAAAGGAGTGGTCCAAGGTGACTTCCTTAAGGAACTCCAGATGAATATCCATTTCAAAAGCAACCCATGAATACCGAAAACTTTTAGTTTAGCTATAAGAACTTTATGACAAATTGAGTCAAAAGTTTTGACAAAATCAGTATAGATAGTATCAACCTGGTAGCCAGATTCAAAAGAATCGGTGACATATCTACAAGAAAGCATAAGATTTGTTGAAGTTGATTTACCTGGCATAAATCCATGCTGCTCATTACAAATATGTTATTTTATATTAAAAAACAAATGATCCTTGACTATGAGCTCAAATAATTTAGGGATTGCAAAGATTTTAGAAATTGCACGATAATTAATATTAACTTTTTTGTGCTTGATTTGTACATAGGACTTACATATGAAAATTTCCATTGATTCAGAAATAGTCCAGTAGAAAGGGATTTATTCGAAATTATCAGAAGCGGTAAAGCTAACGAAAATTGACATTGCTTTAAAACAAAAGATGGAATTCCATCAGGACCAGGATTCAAACTGGGTTTTAATTTTGAGATACCATTTAAGATATCGGATTCAAAAAGATTAAGTTTTAAAATATTCAGCCTTATCACAGGCCCCGTCGCACAGTGGGGCAGAAATGGCCATTTTATGCTATTAATTATTTTTTAAGGTAAAAATGCTATTATGATGGCTGTTTGTGTTTTTATGACAAAGGTAGTAGTTTATTGAAACTTTTGGTACAGTTTTAAATTTCGGGAATATTGTATAAATTAACCTGGAATCGCTTATTTAAAAAGTTTTAATTGACGAATTCTACTTGTTTAAAAAATATTTTTTTTCTAACCTATGTATGATCACTTTTTTGAAGAATTTTAGTATTCTGAATTAGAATCCGAAGCTTAAAAATTCCAGCACAGCGCGTTTCTGAGCTATTCTAAAACAATCCCTTCACGATTTTGAGAAATAACAATATTAAAAATGTCAACAAAAAATGTTTTTAAATTCTTTTGAGATTTAGATCTCAGTATAATTTTTGAACGCAAAAGTTGTCGTAAGATCTAAAAGCACTTAAAAATAACATGTCTGCGACCCTACCAAATTCTATCAAAATCCTGTGAATAGAAGTGATTTTAATAAACCTACTCTGCGGGACATATCATTTTAATATAATACAAGATTTCTTGCATATTCAGATTAAGATATTTCAAAAATGGGATTTGTTGGAATTTAGTAGTTTCGAATTCGTATTGAAGCAACGAAACCTTGGGTAAGAAACATTTGAGTACACAATTATGTTGTAATTTAGTGTTGTCGAAATACTAGGCAGTTGACAACTTATACATATGTATGATTATTAATAGAGTTAAACAATTTCATGAATATTAGAATAATTGGGAATTAATAAAAAGGAATGAAATGAATTTATTGTTCTGTGAAGGGTAAGCTGTAAGAAAAATAAAAATAAATACATTTTTTTCTTAAGCATTGGAAATGTTAGTCTTCAGAACCTAAAAACAAGTTGCAAAGTGCAAAATGAGAAATTGTTTTTAAAAAAGTAAGGAGTAGGCAAAATAACATTTAATTTAGTGTAGATGTCAATTTACTTAATTTTTTTTGATTTAAGACTCAAAATTGTAAATTTGTCACAACCTTTTTTCATTTAAATAATTGTTTGAAAAGTTTAAAAATATTGTTAACTTGCAATTTAGAACAGAAAAGGAGCAGAGAAATTTTATTGAAAAGAAGGACTATTGGTATAACAATTTTGAGATAATTTTTTGAAAAAAAAAATTGAAACACTTAAAAACAATTTTATAATAAAATTTAGCTATCAGAAATTGAATATTGTTCCTAAAATTTTGTAAAATAAATTTATAAAAAGAAGTAAACAATTTTTCAGATTTTAAAATACTATAACTTTATTTTAAAAAATTGAAAACAAATATTTGGGGCAAAAGTCAAGCACTTTTGTTTTTTTCGTAGTATAGGTATATTGTTCCTGAAACTTTTCCCACTTTCAGACCTGCTTGACTTTTGCCCCAACAGAAGATATGAAGTGAAAAGTAAAAAAAAGCCTTAACAAAATTTCTTCTTTTCATTTCAATTATTTCAATACAAAGATTTCTTTTTTTATATTTTTAAACTTCAATCATAATCTAAATACCTTCATCTAGGTGTGACATTTTTTTAAACTTTTTTCCGATCTTAATTTTGATTTTATGGCTAAAACTAAAGTTAATCTTTTTTAGCACTTTTTAAGGGGGTATTCTGGTCTAGAGACATGAATTTTAGGTAATTTTTGAAGTGCTGTAGAAAAAAGCAAGCAACAATTTTGCCATCAATTTTTGTATACATTATTTATTTACATTAGAAGCATACAAAAAAAAATAAAAAAGTAAAAAAAAAATCAAAATTACGTTAGTTATCAGCTGATGGAGTGGTGCGTCTCAAAAATTTGGTGCGTGACAATACCCACGATTTTAACCCTCCTTGGAATCTGAAATCAAAAACTAAAAAAGATTATTAATCTACAATAATGTCGCAATGTCTGGAACTACGAAAAAGTTACAAACAGTTTTTTTTACAAAATGGCGGCTGTCTAAAGAAAAATACAAAAAATTTACCATTTTTTTGAACATTCTTCGATTTGTTAAAAATAGTAAAAATGAAAATTTGGGGATGGCCGTAGTTCCGGACGTAGACAAGTCCCTAAAGAAGACTCTCTTAAAATTTCAAGTAAATCGGTTCGGCAGCACCTGAGAAATCGTGGGTATCAGATTCGAAAAGGCAGTTCTGAGAAAAACGCGTTTAAAGTACCCCATTTTTTCTTTTGTTCTATTAGTTGCAGCCCAAACAATTTGGATGGCTGCTCAGCAAAATACTTATTACTCCGAAAATAATTTGAATTTGGAAAAATCCTCGCGTAGACATATTCTTAAATAGTTAAACAATGAAAATATGAAAAGAAAAAAAATCGATTTTTTTTAATTTCTAGACCAGAATACCCCCTTAAATAATCGATTTTTGCACATTAAAAGTCTACTTTGATGGGCTGTCTAACCTTGACTACGAGACATAAAAAAAAAAATCACACTCTTCATATCAGATTTTCCGTTAACTTTAAGAGAGCGAACTTTATAATCCCGTTGCTTTAATTTTTCAAGGTGACCTTTTTATCATCACCATGTATGGAGCTGCCCCACTGTGCGTCGTAATAGATTCGTAGTACGAACCCCGAATAATTGAGTTCGTGAAAATTGGTATCACTAGCCCCGAATGAATAGGAAGTTTAGCAGTTTTTTCTACGCACAATTATTTTGATCGGAGTTTTTAAAATGAAAAAATTGCCCAAGAATTTTTCGAAAATCCCTGAGGAGGAAGTGAATTCGTTAAATAGCTAAAAATAGAGTTAAATAGCTTAGGCCCACCTTCTAAGGACACCTCTAGTTGGAAAAAAGTAAATTGAATAAATTAGTCCAAACTTTTTTATAATTTAATTTAATTCTTAAGTGTGGTTAAATTGGAAGGCATAAATCAAGAGGAACATGGTTGAGAACAAAAAAGAATGCAAAGCTACAGGTGGCGGAGCAAATAGAATGCATTTTTTTTTAGCAGCCTCGAAGAAGGTGTCATAAGAATGAATGAACTTTGACCAGCGGAATAAGAGATCCACAATCTTATATATTCGAAAATTCTTCCGAGCCTTTAGAATCAAATGAACCTTGTCAAAAGAACCAACTTGCCGATGTTTCGATGTTATCAGACATAGTTGATGTGGGAAATGTTCCACGGCGTCTTCCAACCACTTCGCGTCAATCATATGATTCATCCAGTCTTCGTGTATTTTCTTCATTTATTGCAAAGATTGCAACGACAATACTATCAACTTTTAAGATAGGTAGAAATGGCGTTCTCAAGGCAACCTAGCCTGAGATCCAATTAGGGCTGTATTGCGCCGTTTTGATACCAAAATCAACTTTTAAAGACAAAAACAAATAAAAATAAGAACAAATCGAAAGATGAAAAACGAACTTTTATTTAATTTTCTTATTTTGACGCATATCAGCTGATTTTAAAACTCCGAAATTAGTATTTCTGTATGGCAATGCTTTCTTGAATTCGTTCGGGGCTTATGATGTTGATGTATTCGTATTCGTAGCGTAACACAATATTCGGGGACTCGCTACGAGGGACTCTGTGATAGGGGTGATAAGCATTACTACTGGAATAGCTTTCCGCTTGATAAATATTAAATGAAGAATGGTCAACATAAAGCGACTTAAAAAATTGAGAAAAAAGTTCACACAACTTTGTAAATCGTTTGATGTTTGACCATTAAATTCCTTATTTTCTTGGAGAGCAACAGATCGTTTTTATTATTTAAAAAAGTCCAAAAAGCTTTTGGATTATTAGAAATGCTGGTTTAAATATTCATTACATATATTTTTTCTCTTAAAGCATCCTAACCCGATCTCATCTTGCCCTGACAAGGTTCAAGTCTTAACACCATGAATTATGAATGTCTCTGACTATAATAAAATAAAATAAAAATTATTAAGGGCGAAACAGCTCGTAAGGGCTCTAAAATTTAAATGCCGAATCCGAACGTCTTATTTAAGAAAGCATTTTGAATGACAAGAACTATTCTGAGAGTATCTGTCAATTCCTCGAAAGAGATAGTACCTTTAAAAAAAGGTTTGTTTGGCACAGGTAGGGGTAGAACCCAAGATAGCTTGATATCCCTGTGCACTTTTTTTTTTAAATTCATTTAAAGTAATTCATTCTTAAGACCATCTTAAAGCTTCACTCTGGAGAGTTTGAGGATCCAGCAGAAAATTGATAAGACGATGAACCATCAGGAAGACGTTGACAACATTAGTGCTTTGTATAGTGTGGCCATACCTTAGTTGTTAAATACGGTGATACTAGTGTTGTCCATATTTAAACTTTTCGCACATTTTGTGCAACTTTTAATCATGTTTTTTTCTTTTTTAATATAAAATACTAAATAAATCCCCTGAAGAAGCTGGAATTAAAGATGATCATTTTTATCACTTTTTAACATTTGTTTGTTTTATTTTAATTTTGAAAAAAAAAATGTTTGTTTTAAATAAGTTTCTATTCAACTCAATTATTTATGAAAATTATATTTTTGAATTTGTGTTTGTATTTAACACTTAAAAATCCAGTACTTACTTACTTCCTTAGGTCGTCAGACTTGTTCAGTCCACAACCCCTTAAGGGACATAGGGCCTCTACTACGCCTACGCGCTATCGTGTACGGTTTCCGGAGATGTGTTTCTGCACCCTTCAACTTTTGCCAAGTGACGCTGATTCCGCCTCGACTGCCCTGCGCCATGTGCTGCTCGGTCTTCCAGCTCTTCTTCCTTCTTGTGTGAGCGGATTCCACTGCATTGTTTGGCTTGCAATGCAATCGTTACCTTTTCGCCAAAAAATCCTTAGGAAGTTACAAAGACGTCTAAAGGTTTGCAGCTTTCTTATAATGGCTGAAGTAACCTTCCAAGTGCTGCACCCATAAAGAAGCACAGATTCGACAGTTGTGCGAAACAGTCGTAGCTTTCTTCTTATTGTTAAGCTGATAGAGTTATTCCTCCAAATTTTTGACAACATACCGAACGGCGCATTTCCTTTGCCGAAGCGGCAGATGACGTCTTGTTCAGTTCCGCCTTCGATGGAGAATATACTTTCAAGGTATTAAGAGCTATCAACTTTTCCCACCAGTTGCGAGGAAATATTTATTTGAGAGGATGATCTGGTTTCGAGGCTGATAATTTTTGTTTTGCTGGAATTAACCCTTTCGTGACGCACGGTACACATATGTACCATATAAAGTTCAAACATGCCTTAAATTTCGCAGGGCCCCCATAATCAAACTAAAATTTGACCAGGTCGTCAGTGAGTATTTTGCGAACAAAATATAACGGCTTTTTGAAATTTCAGTTACTGTACATTATTTTATTCGAAAGTTTTTACTCACACGTAAGGCCAGAAACTCGAGCTTGTGTTCTTTTTTTTTGTAGTTTAGTGCATACAAATCAAATATTTTGGGTAAAAACTGTGATTACATGCATCATAAATTTATAAAGTGCGATAATATCATAAAAGGTAAGTGATTTGGATCAAAATAGAATAATAATCATCAAATAAAAGTGCATGGTACAATAGTGTACCATTCGTCCTGTATGTTGGTACTTATAAGTACCGTTCGGATTTTTTGGCTACTGCATTATACTACTTTCGTTCTTAGACTTCAATGGACAACAAAGAAATTGAAAGATTATTGAATGATGAAGGAGAAAATTCGGGTGGAGCAGAATTTTCTTCTGATAGTGACGATTCGTTTCGACCAGATCCAAGTGATGAATCCGAAACAGAAAACGACCATAATTCAATCTCTGGAGAAGATTCGGCAATTTAAACCAGCTTACAAAAGAATATTTGAAATCTAAGCTTGGAAAAATAATTAAAAACAGTGAGCAAATATTGAAGAAGTGATATTATTTAACGGTAAATCTTTGGCGCTACATTTTTGTTTTTGTTCAAATATCTTATCTTTACTATCTAGTTCAAAAAAAAATGGGTAAAAACAAGAGCTGCACACCAGAGCTAAGGAAGATAATTATCCACAAGTACTGCAAGGAAAAGGCTACCATGGATAACATCGCCAAGGATTTGCTTTGCTCCAAAAAGATGGTATATGGAGCAATTAAGGTCTATAGGGAGACAGGCAGCACGAAAACTCCCAAAAGGAAAAACCGTACAAGAAAAACAACTGCCAAAGAAGACAGACTTATTTGTAGGCTAAGCAAGGCCAATCCTTTTGCCACCAGCAAGGAAATTCATTCAGCTGTGTCATGCCAATTAAGTACAGGAGTAACGTCTAGGACAATAAGGAATAGATTGCTGGAAGTAGGTTTGCGGGGTTGCATTGCTCGGAAAAAGCCACAATTTCAAAAAAAAAATTAAGACGTCGATTAGCATTTGCCAAGGAACATGGACAAAAACCATTAGCATTTTGGAAAAAAGTATTCTGGAGCGATGAATCAAAATTTAATATGTTTGGATCTGATGGTAAAAGATATGTAAGACGCCCAATTAACAAAGAACTCGATCCTAAGTATACCATCAAAACGATCAAACATGGTGGTGGAAATGTGATGGTTTGGGGAGCCTTTTCGTGGCATGGCGTTGGTCCTATTGTGCGCATCGATGGCCGAATGGATCAGCATATGTATAAAAACATATTGGAAAATGTTATGGAGCCATATGCTTTTGATCATTTGCCAGTTTCATACATTTTTCAACAGGATAATGATCTTAAACACACTTCACGTTTAGTGAAGTGTTGGTTTGAGGAAGAAAACATCAATGTTCAAACAAAGCCCTGATCTCAATCCGATCGAAAACTTGTGGGCTGACGTTGAGAGAAGTTTGGGAGTCAAAACTTCCAAAAACTCAAATGAGATCTTCAAAAACATAGAAGAAGCTTGGCGGAATATCCCACTTCAACGCTGTCAAGATTTGGTAGCTAGTTTACCTAAACGGTGTGCAGCTGTAATTGCTAATAAGGGTTACCCCACAAAATATTGATTTTTTCAATCGAACAAAGGTATTTTGAAGTAGAAAATATAATTTCCTTACCTTTTATTTGTATTTTTTTTTTTTCAGTGAACTGATGTTTCTAATTATTTTTCCACACTTTTATTTTTTTTTTCGAATATAGTGCTATTTATGTTATAGTTTTTTTTTTAATAACTTTTTCATAAAAGTTTATATAAAAGAACATTGTTTTTGTTATTTGTTAATATTTATTTAGTTTGATTAAGGTTTTCTATCTTTTGTAAATAAAAAAGTAAAACGAAAAGTTTGTTTCTAATTATTTTTCCACCACTGTATGTACCAACGCCCCCTGGTCACGCCCATAAAAAATGTATTTTTTTTTTATATAAATTATACTCATGAACAGCCCCTTAACAAATTCTGAAATAAAAAAATGTCTGTAACTTCATCACCTGAATAGCGTCCCGAAAGGGTTAATTTTCAGCCCCACAACTCCTGCTTCTCTCTCCACACTTGTTATCTTGTAAGCAAACATCGTCCATGTAATCCAAGTGCTTTAAATAGGATCTCAAAGTCCAATGGATCGCTCCGCTACCTGACAAAGCTGCTCGCAGTACATCGCTTAAAAATCCAGTGAGTACTAAAAAAACCGTTAGATTTCATTGAGATTTTTAACATTCTATATTTTTAAACAATTACAAACGGAAACTCTTAAATATCTCGAAAGGTGTTAAAATGGACGTATACCAATTTCAAAAGTCATTATTTTAATCACGCAAGAGACAAGAGAAATTTAAAATTCCTTTGTTGCATTCCATGTTCTGTATAACGGTTTGAAACAGTTTATTTTGTTTTTAATTTAGTAGTTAACATTTTATTTTTGCTACATTCAAGACTTATTTCATATACAGTGTCGAGCAAAAGTCTTGGTACCCGTGTGTGTATTCTTGATAAATGAGTTGTGTAAATGATATTAAGACACAATTTTCAATTTATGTTTTGATTTATTCAAGTTTAAGTTTATTTAACAAATTAACACAAGAAAAACAGAAAAATATCCTTCAAGAATCTTAAAAAAGTTAAAATAAAAGTATTAGTCCCTAACAACAATAGTGCAAAAGTCTTGGTACCTTAGAAGGACAAACGAATTTAATTCGGTTTCGAATGTTTTATGTTAAGAATATAATTACCTAATATTTTGTGGGAAAACCTTTGAGCCGAATAACCTCTTTTAATCGATTTGGCATAGAGTTCACAAGTTTCCGCGTGACATCTGACCCTATTAATTCCTATTCTGATACCGGGATCTCTTTAAGGTGGGTTTTGCTCGTTATATTGTGTTTTCGAAGTCGTTTCTCTAAGACATCCCATAAATATTCGATTGGGTTAAGATTTTTGGGGGGGGGGGTGTAACTAGCATGTGGGGCGTGTTGTAGGCGATCCACAACTTTAAATTTGTAGCCGTATGCTTGGGATCGTTATCCTTGTTTTCTCCACACTCTAATCCTCCCATCTGAGCCAAAAATGTTGAATTTCGAGTCATCGGAAAATATTACGTTATCCCAAAATTCATTTGATTTATTTTTATAATCTTTTGCAAAGTCCAGTCTTTTCTTTTTATTTATTTCACTTACAAACGGCTTTTTACGAGGTGTGCACGACTTAAACTCAGATCTCTGGAGCGATCTTGCAACTGTCCACGGAGAAACTGTTTTATTTAAACTAATCTGTATATCGGTAGCAATCTTTAGAGCACTTTTGAATGGACCTTTTTTTATTATACTCGCGATTTTTCGTTCATCTCTTTCTGTAAGCTTGCGTGGACGACCAGACCTGACTTTATTTTCGATTCGGTTTTCTTTATTGTAACGGTTAATCACATTTTGTATGGTAGATTTGGGTCGTCCAACAATTTTATTAATATCCGCATAACTTTTACCTTGCTCATGGCAATTAATAATAATTTGACGCTCATTTACCGTTAGTTCTTTTCTAACCATCGCTTTTTTGGTTTTACACAACAAAATTTCTTTAACCTTAACCTGCACGACCGATCGCTTTGTACTGAATGACACATACATGTCATTATTACAAGCTTCATGCAAAAAAAAAAAACAAAGCCAACAGGACCGTTACAAATTTAAACAGTTAAAACTGGTAAAGTGCAGAAGTACCTAGATTTTTGCACTACTTTTTTCATAGATTTCAAGGTTTTATTATTTTTTGCAAGAAAATAGAATTTGTTTTTGAAGTTTTTCTATTGGTAAAACAAAGAATAAGGTTTTATCATAATAAATAACTTGATGCATGAAAATTAAGTCCTTAAGTTTTCTTTTCTTTCAAAGCTTTTAATGACATGGCACTTTGAGTACCATGACTTATGCTCGACACTGTATGTATATATTGTACCTATTTGTTGAAGATATTACCGTTGATCAACAAGTAAATAAACTCAAAGGCATAGTATAACGTACCTAGTGTATTATTAAATTTAATTTGCAAAGTGTTTTTTAACAACATGTCGCCATAATCCATGATATTATTCTCATCTATCCAAAAGATATACTTGATTGGTTGATGATTGTCTTCTATATTTATTTGGTGTATAATATGAATACACCGCTTACGTTATCGGTGGCAGAGTTCAGGCATAGAACGCTGGAATCAAATTTAATCTTTTTTGTTTTTTTTTTTTTTTTTTCAAACGCGCACACAAAAACTATTACGTTTAAGTAGAGATACTATTGCGTTGTGACTGCTATGCGCTGTGGCTTCTTAAAGGCAATCCCAATCATTTACAATAAACGCGAACTTACCTACAAAATATGCATATATATATATTTATTTGTTTATATGTACATACCTACCATACGCAATTTGCAATTTGTTTGCTTAACAGCCCATGAATTGCTGTTGAAACTTCCAGTGGTCTAGTAAACTTTAATTCGATTTTTTGTTTTATTCTTCATTGAATTTATATGTAATATGATGTGTAGGAATCCTATGTACGTACCTATATGCACCTACTTAAAGAGATGGGCGACATGACATGACTGTCAGTCTGTTTATCACGACAATTTTTCATTAATCCAATTTGTGATCCAACCTCGCCTGTTCAAGCGTTGCTGTAGATATTTTATTTTATAATCTAAACCGCTAGTACTAATCAAGTCAATGGCAGAGTGCAGTAAAAAAACTGGCTTTTATCCAGGGACGTAGTTAAAAAAAATTACATTGTATCGTTTTCACTTTCAAGAGTCCGGACTGGAAAATGTTGATTATTGTGACTCGTATAAAATTGAAAACTACTTAATAAAGGGTGATTTTTTTGAGGTTAGGATTTTCATGCATTAGTATTTGACAGATCACGCGGGTTTTCAGACATGGAGTCAAAGAGAAAGATGCTCAGTATGCTTTGACATTTCATCATGAATAGACTTACTAACGAGAAACGCTTGCAAATCATTGAATTTTATAACCAAAATCAGTGTTCGGTTCGAAATGTGTTTCGCGCTTTACGTCCGATTTATGGTCTACATAATCGACCAAGTGAGCTAACAATTAATGCGATTGTGACCAAGTTTCGCACTCAGTTTACTTTATTGGACATTAAACCAACCACACGAATGCGTACAGTGCGTACAGAAGAGAATATTGCGTCTGTTTCTGAGAGTGTTGCTGAAGACCGTGAAATGTCGATTCGTCGCCGTTCGCAGCAATTGGGTTTGTGTTATTCGACCACATGGAAGATTTTACGCAAAGATCTTGGTGTAAAACCGTATAAAATACAGCTCGTGTAAGAACTGAAGTCGAACGATCTGCCACAACGTCGAATTTTCAGTGAATGGGCCCTAGAAAAGTTGGCAGAAAATCCGCTTTTTTATCGACAAATTTTGTTCAGCGATTAGGCTCATTTCTGGTTGAAAAATTGCCGCATTTGGAGTGAAGAGCAACCAGAAGCCGTTCAAGAACTGCCCATGCATCCCGAAAAATGCACTGTTTGGTGTGGTTTGTACGCTGGTGGAATCATTGGACCGTATTTTTTCAAAGATGCTGTTGGACGCCACGTTACGGTGAATGCTAACAAACTTTTTGTTGCCAAAAATGGAAGAACTGAACTTGATTGACATGTGGTTTCAACAAGATGGCGCTACATGCCACACAGCTCGCGATTCTATGGCCATTTTGAGGGAAAACTTCGGAGAACAATTCATCTCAAGGAATGGACCGGTAAGTTGGCCACCAAGATCATGCGATTTGACGCCTTTAGACTATTTTTTGTGGGGCTACGTCAAATCTAAAGTCTACACAAATAAGCCAGCAACTATTCCAGCTTTGGAAGACAACATTCCCGAAGAAATTCGGGCTATTCCGGCCGAAATGCTCGAAAAAGTTATCCAAAATTGGACTTTCCGAATGGACCACCTAAGACGCAGCCGCGGTCAACATTTAAATGAAATTATCTTCAAAAAGTAAATGTAATGGACCAATCTAACGTTTCAAATAAAGAATCGATGAGATGTTGCAAATTGTATGCGTTTTTTTTTTTTAAAAAGTTCTCAAGCTCTTAAAAAATCACCGTTTATAATCAAAACCGCTAATATTGGTCAAGTCAATAACACACTGCAGTAAAAAAAACTACCAAACATATCTTGTTGCCGTTTTGTTCATCAGCATACAAACTCGCAACTTTCCATTTTCTATCAAATGTTTGGAATTTTATCATTATTTCCTCCTCGATACGTAGTTCCAATTGTCGATTCTACCACCCATTTTAAATGAATGCAGTATTGAAAAAGATCTCGGCTACGACACTGCTTTTCCATCATTACGGTGGGGTGGCGAATTATACAATGAGCAGTACATTCTTAGACCTTGAGAGGAGAATTTTCTTGCCTACTTGCATCATGTATACACGTCTGCCGCATGATAAAGTTATTTGGTTACCTTGACATTGAAAGAACTGTTGTGTTTTTGTTTAATAGGAACGTTTGTGTATAAAATTTTCTGGCTCGAGTTTTCTTTACTCCGTTATGTGATATCAACAGCAGGAGTATGAGTTTGAAGGCACTTTTTATTTATTTTGTATTATTTATTATTGATTTTACCAAATATGTAGCAAAGGTACCTACATAAATGTCATGCAGGCGAACATTATTTCGCTTGGGCTGTTTTCATTGTTTTGATCTATTTTTGGATGTTTTTTGTATTCAATATCAGCTGCGGTTATTGAGATAGTGAAAGTAAAGGTTATCCTCCCATGTTGCTTAATGTAATTTTGTATATATAGAATATCTCTTAGAGAGTAACCCTTATGGAAATTATTATTAACTTACAAAGCCCTGATAACCTTGAATCGATGTTTGAAAAAAAAAATAACATGCAACAACTTTTTAATTTATTTTTAATAAATATGATCTAAAACGCTTTGAAAAAAAAGAGAACAAATAAAGACATCTTTTCATCACATTTAATCAAATCGGTCCTCCTGTTTAGATTCTAGCTCGATGTCCATGTACATTTTCTACTATGTACAGGTGTTGACCATGATCTGAATAAGAAGTTTTTTCGACTCTCGAAAAATACATACAGTATCGGACAAAACATTTGCAACTAAAAATGAAAATAAGCATTTTCTTTAAAAAAAATTAAAATTTTATTAAGAATCAAGACAATCGTGATAAATATGTATAAAACAAAAGGAAAAATTTTAGTAACTTAACGTTTAGGGGCCTATTATGTAAGACAACTAAGAGCAAAGTTGAGTTGTAATCCGGCAATTGGTATTACCGATCACAACTAGTTGACTGTCACAAGTCAACCAGTAGTCAACTAAAAAATGGTTGACTTTTTAAATGTGTTCGGGGTATTATGTAAGCCAGTTGAGTTGTCTCTCAGTTGTGATTGTTGTCAAAATTGAGCAACTGATATTTACTAGTTGTGTAGTGCATTTGTGTGTACAAAAAAATAACGGTAGGCATAAACAGTTCATTGAAAACCAATTTTTTTAAGAAAATGGAGGAAAAAATGTAAGTTTTACAAATAATAATATAAACATCTGTAAGAAAATATTTTTTTTTGATTATAAATAGCTAAACCTGCCCAATTCAAAATACTAAAGATGGCATATACACTTACAATCATGACATTCATTTCTATTTAAATAGAGATGTTGAAGATTTTTTTTTGGTGCTATGATTCGAACATATTCCATCGATGCATCCTATTACTCCAGGAAATCTGGTTTTCTGGTAAAAATGAATTTTTAATAAATTCATCTCATCATTTGTCATACAAGCCTTAATCCATTGTGGACAGATAAGTTCTTCTACTACTTCTAGCACTTCTTTTAACACTACCGAAACTGTTGGCTGAGCAAGGCCTAAATTAAAATCATTACCACTGCACTTTTGGTAACTTCCTTCTGCCATGAAACGTAGGGCAGTGCAGAGTTTGAGAATTGGTGGGATTGTGGAGGAACGCTGTGGTTGTTTCAAATGATCTTTGATTTCATTTAGCACATAAACAAATGCGTCTTTGTTGAGTCTGAAATAACTTATAAATCTGAAACAAAACAAAGACATTAAAATCAACACTCATCAAAGAATTCGTTTATAAATAATACTTTTTGTTTGGAAGTTCCAATGGATTGGAGTGATCTCGAATATTTTTTCTCATCAGCGCAACATTCAGGGGATTTTCTTCTTCCGAATTTTCAAGAAACAAATCAATAGAACTCTCCATTTCCTATTATTTTGTCTTTTTTATAAAATTTTGCACTGAATTCAAAATTTTGAAATTTCTACGTATTTTAGTTTACACAGCTGATTTTGACACGAAACAAGCACATAAAAGTAGGCAACGTATTTGGTCAACTCAACTGAAAAAAGTTGTCTCCCATAATACCATTTTTTTTTTTGCAGTTGTCTTCAAATTGAGTTGTCTTGATTACAACTCAACTAAGTTGAGTTGTGATCCATAATAGGCCCTTTAATTTTATCAAGTAAGTTCAAATTCACCCGCGACAAAACAATTGCAACTTCAAATGAAAAGATATAAACATTATAAAATAATCAATATTTTTTAGCGAATCCTTTGTTTTTGAGTCCTGCCTTGCATCTTCTTAGCATGTATTCAATTAAATTTTGAATGATGTTTGGTGGAACTGCATTCCAAGCCGTTTGTACTCTTTTGAAAAAATCGTTCGCATTTCTAACATTTTCTCGATTAATTTTCCGTTTGAAGATTTCCCAAAGGTTTTCAATCGGGTTTAAGTCTGGTGACTGTGGTGGCTAATTCATAATAGTGATGTTATGATCATTAAGCCAGGTTTTGACCAGTCTCGACGTGCTTTGGGTCGTTGTGCTGCTGGAAGACCCAACGCAATGGCATTTCCCATTCTGCATATGGCAACATAACGTCCACTATAATATTTTTGTATACATATTGGTCCAATATTCCATTTATGCGATGCAATGGGCCTAAACCAGCAGAAAAGCAACCCCACACCATTACATTCCCACCGCCGCCGTGCTTGAGAGTTTTTATGCAATAACGTGACTCAAATCTTTTGCCATTATATTAAATTTGGATTCGTCACTGAAAAGGACTCGACTCCATTTCTGCTTGTCCCAAGAAAGATGTTCCTTAGCAAACTGCATTCTTAAAGGTTTCTTAGAAGGCCGATAACAGCTCAAATCAGCAACCGCCAACCGACGAGATACCGTTCTAGTGCTTACATTTAATTGGAACTCCTGTACCAATTTTGAGGCAGATATGAAGGATCTTTTTTGACTTTTCTTTTGAGCATAGCATCCGTTCGAAGACTTGTTTTGTGGTCGACCACCGCGATGCAGAACAGACACTTCTTTAGTTTTGAGATAAGGGCTTATTATTCGTGAGACCGACGATTTATTTACATAAAATTTTTTTGAAATGTTTTTTTGTGAAATGCCCGAATAAAGTCGTCTACAATTCGCTGTCTTAACGGATCTCCAAATTTATTAGGTGCCATTATTTAATAATTTTATATTGAAATTGAAACCGATATCACTCGAGATGTGCTATATTTAAATAAATTGCAGCAACTCTGCTTTCAGGTCACGACCTTCAGACAATTGCTAAATGCAATGCAATTTTATAATTGGACAAAATAGAACGATGTAACTGTTAATAATTATGCAGTTAAACAGTGATGACACTTTAGTTGCAATTGTTTTGTCGCAGGTGAATTTGAAGTTACTTGATAAAATTAAACGTTAAGTTACTAAAAGTTTTTGTATTTTTTGAGTGTTATACATTTTTAATAACATTGAATACGCAGTATTAATAATATATGACGATTGTTTTGATTCTGCATAAAATTTTAATTTTTTTAAGAAAATGCTTAATTTAATTTCTAGTTGCAAATGTTTTGTCCGATACTGTAACTGCCAAATTTGACATTTTTATCAATTGGCCATACAAATTTCTTACTTTGGCAGTAATCTGAGAATAGAATTCTTATGATTGGATTGCTAAAGAATTCTCTATCACACTTTTTAAAGAAATGCAAAGTTTATTTGATTGATAGTTGGGAATGAATAGTTACCTGCTGTGTCAATCTGATTGAGCAAATTTTCAGAAATAAACGAAATATGAACTGCCAAATATGTGCACTATCCTTTTTTCAAAATGAGAACTGTTATTTTTGCCCATTTAAACACAGCTAAATAAAACCAACATCGAAGAAATCGTGTTGGCAAATAAAACAAATTATTTTGTATTTAAATCAGTCAAAATGACGTTTTGTCATTTTTGTTTTGTTCCATTGGATAAAATAAATAGATTTATTTTTTTTAAGGAATTGTCTAATATTATAGTTACTAGTCTTAGGGAGTTGCATGGGTAAAATAAATCAATTTATTTTTGATCCAGATATGTCAAATCACAAATTTCCCTTGTTTTTGTATTCCATGGGGCAAAAAAAAATGTTCAAATGGTAGACATGTGCATTCAAGAGGACATAAGCGTCCACAGGTTTTTTTCAAAACAACCTCTGTCTATCAACTTCTACTCTCAGCTCCCCGTGGTGAACATCGGGTGCCTAGTACCTCAACTGGAGACACCAGTGGAAAGTTGTTGGGGCAGCAAACGAGTGAGGGGTTAGTGTGTTTTCACTAAGGCACCTCTCCTTATCCAGACGGCAGCGGAGGAATTCCCGAGCAACGGTGGCGTCCACAGTTCCAGTAAGGTTGAACTACTTAGTGAACAGCTTAAAGGGCTTCTTCGGATGCGGCTTCGTCATTGCAGCCAGACTTAGGCAAGAAGTGTTGAGCTATAGGTGCATCAATGAGCGCCTCATGACCATAAGCATTAAGGCTAAATTCGGCAACATTAGCCTGATATGCGTGCACGAACCCACAGAAGAGAAAGATGACAACACCAAAGATATGTTCTTCGAGCTCCTAGACAAAACATATGAGCAGTGCCCTAGCTACGATATTAAAATAGTCCTAGGCGATTTTAATGCCAAGCTAGGAAGGGAAGACATCTTTGGTGGAATAATCGGGAAAAACAGGCTGCACGACAACACTTCCGACAATGGATTCAGGCTCATAGATTTTGCTGCGGGGCGAAACGTCATGGAAGCCAGTACGCGTTTTGCACTCCTCAACATCCACATAGGAACTTGGACTTCTCCATCTACCGTCAACCAGATTGACCATATTGCGATTGACGCCAGACACGCTTCCAGCATCATGGATGTACGAACTTTCCGAGGAGCTAACATCGACTTGGACCACTACCTCGTTGTAGCCAAGGTAGCACTTCGGATTTTCAGACCCAAGGCAAAACAGGGAGGTGCTGGGAGAAGGTACAACGTCGAATGGCTACAATCGCCAGAGATCGCCAAATCCTTTTCCGACCGAGTTACAGATAACATCTCGAAGTTCTCTGCCACCAACACAATGTATCGAAAACCAGTGGCAACATTGCCAAGATGCAATCAGAGATGAGAAGCCGCCTCTGATGTGCTGGGTTTCAAACAGCCACCAACAAGAAACCCCTGGTTTGATGAGGAATGTCGGCAGGCAAATGCAGCCAAACAACAGGCACGCAAAGCGGCGCTGCATAAAAGGACCAGAGCTGCTCATGAGCTCTATGAGCAGAAGAGGCGAGAGGAACGCCGACTTCTCAGA
Source organism: Eupeodes corollae (assembly GCF_945859685.1). Lineage (NCBI taxonomy): Eukaryota > Metazoa > Arthropoda > Insecta > Diptera > Syrphidae > Eupeodes > Eupeodes corollae. Next base: position 22,888,256 of record NC_079148.1, on the reverse strand, counting down.
AGGAAAAAGAGAGGGCATGAGAATCGTGTGGCCGAAGATGTTGAGAGGTTTAAAAGCAGGAATAAAGTTCGAAAGTCTTATGAAAAGGTGAAACGAAATTCACAGGTACATAAACCTAGAATCTAGAAGGCTGCAAAGACGAAAGTGGAAACATCATAGTGTAACCGCAGTCAATGCTGAGGATATGGAAGGACCACTTCTACAGACTGTTTAACGGTGACGATTAACCGAATTCCGCTGTCAGGCAGGATGATCCATTCAACATAGACGACGAAAGCCAACAATCCCTGCCTCCCGACTTAGACGAAGTAAAAATGGCCATATCTAAGCTGAAGTCTAATAAAGCCGCTGGAGCGGATGACTTGAATGATGAGCTAGAGATAAGTTGGTTAGGAGCACCAACTTATCGGAAGAAAGCATGCCCGATGAATGGAACCTCAGTATTGTTTGCCCGATCCTGAAAAAAGGAGACCCTCTAAACGGCACCAACTATAGAGGAATCAGTCTACTTAACATCGCCTATAAAATCTTCTCTGCCGTAATATGTGAACGTCTAAAGCCCATCGTCAACAACCTAATAGGTTCTTATCAGTGTGGTTTTAGACCAGGAAAGTCCACAATTGATCAAACATTCACATTACGAACACCAAATCGACACCCACCATCTTTTCCTCGATTTCAAGGCCGCATATGATAGCATATACAGGAACGAGCTATACTTTGTGCCATGTCTGGTTTTGGCATCCCTGCCAAACTAGTCCGTTTGTGCAGGATGACCATGCTGAATTCACGCTGCTCCATAAAGGTTGGAAACAACTTAACAGAACCTTTCGATGTCAAAAAAGGTTTAAGACAAGGTGATGCGCTGTCATGTGATTTTTATAACATCGAGCTTGAAAGAATAGTGCAGAGCTCACACTATCTTTCAAAAGTCTGTCCAATTACTGTCAAATGCTGATGACATTGACATAATCGGAAGAACTCAGTGTGATGTCAATGGGGCTTTTGTGAGTATTGAGGCAGAGGCGGCAGAAATGGGTTTAACGGTTAATGAGGGCAAAACAAATCTGTTTCTTTGGACTAAGAAAGCAATTGAGTGGTAAAGTCCTCTCTCAAGGGACCAAAGTGTTGCTATATCAGACCCTTATGGAAGCTTGGAATATGACAAAAGCGGATGAAAGCACCTTAGGTCGCTTCGAGAGAAAAGTTATTCGTGTGATCTCAGTCCCGTATGCATCGAAGGGGAGTGGAGGAGAAGATGGAACGACGAGCTGTACGGGCTGTACCATGACGTAGACTTAGCCAGAAGGGTACGAGTCCAACGGCTAAGATGGCTGGGTCACGTAGAGCGCATGGAAACCAATGCTCCGGCCCGGAAAGTCTTCGAATCCGCACCCACAGGACAGCGTAGTAGAGGAAGACCGCGGATCAGGTGGCGCGCACAAGTGGAAGGTGACCTCACCCAACTTGAAGCCCGAAACTGGAGACATCTAGCTGGGGACAGAGCTAGATGGAGAAGTTTGTTGGGTGAGGCCCTAGTTCACACAGTACTGTAGCGCCACCTTAAGTAAGTAAGTAAGGGGCAAAATAAACTGATTTATTTTTGATTTAAGATCAAATCTGCAGATCTGGGTTTTTCGACACTTACACTTTACTTATATAATTATAAAAAAAATGTTTAGATGGAAAAAATGTATTTTATAAAATCTGAATTTATCCATGGAAAACACAAATTCCTATCTGTCAGTTTGTTGGATGTGTAAAAATAAATCCTTCAAAATTTAGTTTGTTAAATTCTATTTCATTAAAAAAATAATCAATCAATTTATTTTGACCAATAGAACATGAAAAAGGTGAAAATGTTGGGTTTGACAGATGGACACAAATTAAAAAGAAATTGATTAATTTTACCAAAGGAAATCCGATTACCTTTATTTTCATATCCCTCTTTGATGTCGTTATTACTGTTGACGCATATATATGGATAATCTATTACATATGATTGAATTACTTCTTTACAATATCTATTCATATTTAATTAAAATAAGTCACCTAAAGTAAACGTTTATCCATTTTTACATATACAGTCACTCTCAAAATTGAGCGTACACTTACAAGAAATCGAGTTATATGGTTTTTTTAAGTGATTAAAATGCAACATTTTTGGTAACTTTTTTTAAATTTCTTTTATTTAATATATTTACTTACATAAGCAAAAGAAAAATTATGAAAAACAATAAACAAAACAGAATAACAATTCTAAAACTTAAAAATGGTTAAAATTCATGACACAAAATTGAGCGTATATTTGAAGACATATGTGGAAAAAAAAGTTATAAGGTGGTAAAAAAAAAAATTAATATTTTGTAGGACCACCTTTAGCCTCTATCACAGCTTGTAGGCGCCGCTGCATCGATTCCACAAGTTTTGTTGTGAATGAAGAGGGGATATTCTCCCAAATTTCTGTAATCTTCGCCTTCAATTCGTTTTTGTTGTTTGGATTGAAATTCTTGGGCCTCCGCTTGATTTCTTCCCACAAGTGCTCAATCGGATTGAGGTCCGGTGAAACTTTGAGGCTTGTTGAGGTGCTCCCTAGCGAACTCAAGGCGCTTTCGCCTATTCATCTTCGAAATGAAGGGTTTTTTCCTAGCAACTCTCCCATTTACATTGTTCCTCCGAAGGACACGACGAACAGTTTCGGTAGATACTGGTCTCTGAATAACAGCCGCCATCTCTGCCGCCAGCTTGGTTACACTTATTTTTGGTTTTTCTTTAACTTTTCGCAAAATTACTCTCTCATCTTGTTGAGACAACATTTTTTTTCGTCCCCTTCCAGCTTTGTTAAAGATCGTACTTTCGTAACGTAATTTGTTTATAATTTTTTGCACCGTGGAATGAGTTCGTCCGACAATATCACCAATTTCCCGCAAAGATTTTCCTTTTAAATGTAATTTTAAAATTAGCTGCCTTGTAGAAATGTCGGTTTCTTTTATCTGCCATTTTACAAAAAAACTTTAAAAGGAGTGAATTTTCGCGACTCTTGAAATCTCGACAGTAACTACAATCAAATTTAATGTAGTGACAAGTAAAAGTAGCGGTAAATTTTTTGTCTGTTACATTTAGCAAGCCATTTATACAGGGTGTACGCTCAATTTTGTGTAATGAATTTTAACCATATTTCAGTTTTTCTTTAAAAAAATGTGCTTTTTTACTGTTGAAGTAATTTTTTTTTCTTATATGTGTGAGAAAATATAATAACAAAAAGAAATATAAAAGAATTTTGGAAAAAATTGACATGTAAGCCACGAAAAATAAAAAATTACTTACTTATATATGGGTGTACGCTCAATTTTGGGAGTAACTGTACATATGTACATTGAAAAATTACTACTCTATAAAGGACTCCTGTGTTTCATATTAGTTATTACTGATGGTAACTTTGTTACGTTATGCTGTTGCTCCTGCTGCTTTCTAAATACAACTTTTTGTATTTAAACAATAATAACCCTCTTAATCTATTTGACTGCAGCAAGAATCCTATATAAATGACATATCCTTAGTATATATACATTTTTGTATTTTCAATGTGAAGCGTGTGGTTCCAATTTAACTGGCTTTTGACTTTTTGTGTTAAGAAGATAGAAACAAGTGGAATTATACTCCTTTTATCGTTTTCAATATACCTTTGCACTTTTTTTGAGAGTTTGCCAAGAAAAAAATGCATTGAATAGATTTATGAGACATTGTCCTCGTCTGCTGCGCCTTGAATCAGAGTCATCGGGGTACACACACTCTATCAAGCTTGCTGAAATCCAAAAAATGTTTAATTTAAAAAAGAAAAGTGTTTTGTTTCGTTTTTGTTTTAACTTAAATGAAACCCAATCGAAAGTTTTAGATTTATGAAGATGCACAAGACTTTTTTTCAAGAGGACGAGATGGAACATACATCACATCAATTGAAAAGAATTTATATTTATTTGTAAATGGGCGGTAAATAATATTATTGTTCTTTAAGTGGCAGATGTGAGTCGTTATTTAATATCTGGAAGTTGATTTATAGCTTTACGTACTTCAAGAATATGATTAAAAGTTTGAATTTGGAAATCATTGTAAATTTATACCAAAGTCAACAAAATGTATATCATAGCTTTTAAATTATTTTTTAAATACTTATATGTACTTATACCACGTCTAAATTTATTTTCTTACAGGTGTTAATCAAAAACATGTTATATGGCACATCAGATGCAGAACCCCAGACAGAGTATGTCGTAGCGCAATTATCACAGGAACTTTATAATAGTAATTTACTGCTGTTACTAATACAGGTAAACTATATTTTCCTTATTTGTTAAGGAAGTTTTAATTATTATTTATAAAGAAAGAAAATTATAATATTTTATTTCACACAGAACCTAAATCGGATTGATTTCGAGGGTAAAAAAGATGTAGCTCAGGTATTTAATAATGTCCTGCGACGTCAAATTGGCACACGATCACCAACAGTTGAGTACATTTGCACGAAACCGGAAATTCTATTCACACTCATGGCTGGCTATGAACATCAAGAAATTGCCCTAAATTGTGGAACAATGTTGAGGGAATGCGCTCGTTATGAGGCACTTGCCAAAATCATGTTGCACTCTGATGAGTTCTTCAATTTCTTTCGTTATGTGGAAGTATCAACGTTCGATATAGCGTCAGATGCCTTTTCAACATTTAAGGTAAATTTTATTTAGGCATGTGCTTCATAAAGAACTTGTTTTCAGAATTTTCAAATATAGCCTCTGCTAGTTTCTTTTTTGAAAATCTTCCTTTCAAAGCTAATTTTGTTTATCGACACTTATTTGAAATTATCATTGTCCTTGCAGGAACTGCTTACACGTCACAAAATGTTGTGCGCCGAATTCCTTGAAGCGAACTACGACAGGGTTTTTACACATTACCAACGATTATTAAATTCAGAAAACTATGTTACGAGGAGGCAGAGCCTAAAACTGCTAGGAGAATTGTTGCTAGACAGACATAACTTCACTGTAAGTTACATTTACATGTTTTATATGAAGTATGAAACATTTTCTTATTATTTTCCCTTCCTTTGCAGGTAATGACAAAATATATATCCAATCCGGATAATCTGAAACTTATGATGAATATGCTGAAAGAGAAATCAAGAAATATTCAATTTGAAGCCTTCCACGTGTTTAAAGTAAGAAACGTTATTAATTTTGTTTTACGACAAATATTTTTAATTCTTTATATTTGTCAGGTATTTGTTGCAAATCCGAATAAACCCAAACCTATATTGGATATTCTTTTGAGAAACCAAGCAAAACTTGTCGATTTCCTTACGAAATTCCATACAGACCGATCGGAAGATGAGCAATTCAACGATGAGAAAGCGTATCTAATTAAGCAAATAAAAGAGCTTAAACCACTTCCTGAACCTTAGTGATATATTCATATTATATAATTATTACAATATTATTATACTTAAATTAAAGAAAAGAAAGAAATAACAAACGCAAAACCACAACAAAAATATTGAAAAAAAAAAATAAATTCTGAAGATAATTTAATGATTTTGGAAAAAAATCATAAAAAAGCTACAAAGCGTGTTTAACAGAAGGTCATTTATACACCTATATCAACTTGAAAGGAAGTTTTACCTCATACATATGAAATACGACTAGGAAAATATTGGAAAATGCTAAAATGCTAAATTTTCTTGGTGTTGAGAGTAAGGTAGTTAGGTATTCAGTAATGGTATTCACAATAAGCAAGCTTTGTGGTTTTGAACTAGAAACTCATTTAATCAATCTTTTCCAAGGCTGGTCATTTATAGAAACGATTTATTTTTCAGTTAACTGAGAAAAAGAATGTCCAACTTGTCTGCAATTTCTTCTATAAGCCAGCGTCTGGTTCATATTATATCGATCCTGACTCTATTGTGAATGGATCTGCATAAAATATCATGTGAATAGATAAGCAGCTCCTCCTAAAGTTTGATTCGGTGAGAAAAATCGAGAGAATATTGCTCTTCACAAAACCAACCAAAAGCACTGTTTAACTCTTTTTACTAAAAGAAATTTGTTATAAGGTTCAACAAGCTAACAAACTATGAAGCATTTTGGAACTAATTAATACATAAAACCGGCAAAGATTGTTCTTTCTTTTACTTGGTCGAAGATGCCTTGATCAAATTTCAAGCATAAGTTTAGTCCCCTTTTAACTTCGGTTTTAATTTTGTCATCTACAAACTGCTGATTTTTCCCCTTAAACTTATAATAGAAATATAAAGCTCAATTTATTAATTCTTCATTAAAAATGCTACATTTTTAATATTTGTATGAAATTTAAGGAATTTCCGTATTTAAATATTATGTACAGTTAATACATTTTTTTTGTATAATAAACGGGCACTCAAGGAGTTATTAATACCCTTAACATGATTGAAGTTTAAACACAGTGCGAGCTTTAGGAAAATAGGGAAGGATTAAAGAGGATATACTGATGCACATTGGTCTTAAAATTTTGAATATCAAAATGATAGGGGAAAACAGTGCTGGGAAAAGCATTCCACATTCTCGATGTGCGGATAAAAAAATAATCTCTATACTTGACAGTACGTCCGAAAATGAGCTTAAGGTTAAACTGTTTTAGGGGGGGGATGCAACTGCCTAATTGGATAGAACACTGTTTATAAAAATATCGGTAGAACAACGAAAGGTATGAAACATTGCGGCGGTGTTCAAGTGACGTAATTGTTTCGGTTATAGTTCTATCGCTTATCATTTTCAAAGCTCTTATGGATCCTGTCCAAAATACTAAAACTTGTTTTAGGGGCACCTGCCCAAATATGCGAGTTATATTCAAGTTTTGGACAAATGAAGGCTTTGTAAATTTCTTGCACCGTCGGAGAAATCCTAAGCACCTAGCAGGATTTTTTGCAATATCGAATATGTGATCATTCCATAAGAGGTGATCTTTGATATTCATACCTAGTACTGAAAGTTGATTAGTTTCCTCGATGCAAGTGCCGCTCATGGATAGCGGCATCTAGGGTGGGTTACACTTTAACGACAAGAGACAGCATTGAGTTTTCAAAGCATTAAATTCTACACAACCATGCTGTCGAGATCAGAATTTAATGAGCTCATCATACGTCATACGCTGCCGTTGAAGTTCCACATCCGAAGGACAAGGATGAGAATCTAAAAACAAATATGAAAAGCTGAGGGTACTGTCATCAGCGAAACATTTTAGTGGGTTAGAAGTTTCAGACAAAAGATCATTTATAAAAATAAGGAAAAGCGTCGTAGACAAACCGGAGCCTTGGGGCACACCAGCGTTTATTTTGTGAATATCAGATTTGAACCCGTCCAACACTACTTGAATTGAACGGTCCTAAGGGTAATTTCTAACCCAACGAAGAAGGGATTCATCTATACCAAAAGCACGCATTTTCGATAAGAGAGCTTGGTGCCAAACTCTATCAAATGCTTTTGAAAAAATTACACTTACACATTTAAATACACAGGACGTATGTGGAACATTCTTCAAAGCAAAGGCTATTGCACAATCAAAATTAAGTAAAAATATAGTATTTAAAGAAGAATGAATATTTTATGGCTGATTATTTTTAGGATACCTGTTAGCATATCAAAAGAATTTGAAATTTGTTTTCCAGCTAAGTCTGAACATATTATGTTTGTTTTTATTGAATCAATCTTACTTCGGGTGGGAGATTCGATTCAAAAATTGATTACACATTTATTTTTTAAATAAATAGATTCTATTAATAGGTAGTTAAAGGTTGTTATTCCCAAAAAAAAAACGATTTTTAAGTTCAAGTTCAAATATGAATATCGAGATCTCCCGACACGACTTTGAAAGTATATATGTGTATGTATATTCGGTTTAACACCATTGGCGGATCCACGGGGGGGGGGGGTCGTAGGGGTCATGACCCCCCCCCCCCCTAGGAGATAATTTGTTTGCTTTTTCGTAAGAATTCGCTTAAATTCATATTTATATTTTGAATTATTTATTTTTTTGTATATGAAAACAACATTTGTATTTTACTTCCTTAAACTTTGTTGCTAAAGGTACTACTTTTGACTGGAGATTGAACCAGGAACATAATTAACATAGGATATTCAGCCCTATTCCAAAAACACAGCACAAATTCATCAACTTTTGACCAATTGACGATCCAGGGGGGGGGGTCATATGAGCCAAAAAGCTTATACAGTTAAGTTGTATAAGTAAAGATTTCATTAAAAGATTTATTAGTAATTTAACGACATTCACCCAAAATTGGTTTGCTGTCAAAAACAACTCAAATTTTTATTTTCGCTCAATTTAGAACTTGAAAAAACTTTAGTCATGCTTTAAATTATTTTCATAAGAAATGTTTCTAAGAAAAAGAGCAATTATTCAAGTTCTTAAGAAGAAACCTTGAATAAGAGATCATCAATTTTATGTTAAATTGCCTTTGAATTCCTTAAACTAGCCTTTAACTTTATTATTACATTTTTTTGACACACGTAAATAGTGATTATTGAAGTGATTTTTACTGCGACATATAGGAACTACATATATACTCGTAGCAAGTTTTGCATTAGTACACAATTTCAAACTAGAGTTTCTATTCAAATATGACATTCCGACGGTAGACAAGTCGAAAAAAATGGGTACATAGATTCCTTCCGTCTGTCTGTCTTTTCTGGCCCCTACAGTCCAAACTATCAGCTGATTAGTGTAGGGAGTTTTTATCAGTTCATTAATACAAAAAATAACAGCAGTCCCCACACAAATTTTTTGGTTAAAACATGTGAATTTTCTGAAACTTTCTCAAAATTTTCTGTTCTTAATTTGGCTTCTTTCTACAACAAAAACATATTTTCGTATTGCTCCAGAAGGGTACCCTCAAAAAAATCTTTATTTTGTTTTTAAGATTTCTCAAGAACTAATGAAACGATTTTAAAATTCTACTCTTTCTCTGCAAGTTCTTGTCAATGATCAAATTGATGATGATTTTTTATGATCAAAAATATATATTTTTTTATTTTTAATAAATTACTAATTTTGTTTACAAAACTTGATATCTCAGAAAGGGGACAACATTTTTTTTACGAAATTTAAATGTAAAATGTTCATATATTTATAAGCTCTTTATTTAGTGCTTATACCAGAAATATTTTTAAGACAAAACTTAAAATGATTTTGGAAAAAATAGGTTAATCTAAATTTTTTGACAAATAAAATGGCATTTAAATTATTGAGAAGAACTTATTTTGGAGGTATTTACATTTTTAAATCTTAAAATATAGGCAATATTTTTAAACAGACTTTTTGGAAAAAATTATCAAGTTCTTGCAACCCAGTCGTGCATTTCATTTCTTTCAAGACTGGTTTTCTGTTGAATACAAACGATCTTAAAAAATTAATTAAATCTACTTTTTGAAGTGAATTTGCTTTGGATGCTCTAGAACTGAGATTCAAACATGAATTTCAATAATACAAATGTCCCAAAAAATCAAGTGACACTTTTGTTAAACTAATGGCTAACTGAAAAACATAATAAACGTTTCATATCTATAAAAGCTTTGAAACGTGTAATTTGTGAGTGCTACAAAACTTTTCTTCCCAACTTATTCGCTTACTTACCTTACTTAGTTTGAATTTAATTTTTTTAAGATAAATTATGTTCTTAAATACAACTATTTCCTTGAATTCAAGAACTAAACCTTTTTGTCTCTACAATTTTTAAGTTTTGTTAACGCCTTTATAAGATTCAAATAAGCAGATTGATAACGATAGTAATAAGAAATTCCCGGAAATTAAGTTCGAAAAAGCTACGTCAAAAAAAGTCCGACATTTTTACATTCAGATCTTCTCTCATTTTCTGGATTTTTAAATTTTTGCAGCGATCTAGGCATTAATAAAAATGAAAGCAAGAAAAGTGTGTATTGTTTTTGGAATAAAGCAACGTTTCAAAACAATTTCCTACATTTCGGGGCGAAATGCACCAAAAACCCTCTAAGCTATTGTAGCTCTTAAATATGGCATATATAGACAACTGTACGAATCTTGAAATGCTTTCTAAATAATTTGATAGCTAAAGTTGTCATTTTAGCAATTATTAAATTTTGTTAGCATCCTTTACAAAACATTAGAGAACATTTTTGAGCGGTGAGTAAAAACTCGTCTAAGTGTGTGACCCCCCCCTGATGAAAAGTCTGGATCCGCCCTTGTTTAAAACCTGACTTTTATATCTATGTCCCTTGAACAATGTAGTCTGAAACCAGAATGTCGCAAATGTAGAGTACAGATCTTAGTCCAGGATCCCCTTAAGAATATATAAACCATCTACAAAAGGTAATTCAATTTTGATATTTTACTTTCTAATACAAAATAAAAAACGAAAAATGAGATTATTCAAACATAATACAAAGAAAGAACATCTTGATTGCAGTTATGAGGCACTTAAAATAAGTGCCATCAAATAATAATACCGGCCCGACCATAGTTTAGGTTATCTTTCTACGGCAATTTTAAATATCGATTTATCGAATCACAGGTATGAGTTCTGTAACTATCGACGGACATCGACTAAAAATGCTTTGAAATGCTGGTCAATATACAAAAGCTCCTACTTTCAAAATCGTCATTTCTATAATCTATTTTAACTCGTTAATTCTCGATTTCGCAACCTCTTGCAAGAATATAATACCAAAGAAAATTGACACTTTTCTAAACGTATGGTTTTAATGGGTAGAATGTATTCAGCTCGATACATTTTTAAGTGAGAAATGACAGCTTTAGTTGTTCCTCAAATCGTTACCGTTATAAAAATATATAAGTATATACCTACTTAAGCATAAAGAAATACTGTGAAACTTTTTTCAATAAAACGATTTTGTCATAAAGAGTTTCGGAGTTTAACTTAGAAATCTTATATTACTTAAGACAATTATCAACCAAAGTAACTTTTTGCGAAGTGTAATAGTGGCCTTACTTCAGATATTTATCAGTTATAGCAATCATTACAAATTTCTGTCATTAAAAAAACTTCCTGATTGAAAACAACCGACAAATGTTTACTGACAGAAATCTGTCATTGGAATTGTATTTAATTGGAACACAAATCATTGAAATGATTTGTTTCATTTCTGGACGTAAAAGAATCAGCTGTTTAGGAGAATGAATGTCTAATCCTATCAAGAAAAACGATCAGTAAAATGTTTGTTTTACATGATAGAGCTTTATTCCCAGCAAAAGATAAATACAATAAAATGAATTCTAATGTCAAGTAATTTTTTTTTCGATGAGAAAACGCATTTGAGGTTAAATGTTTATAGTAAATACATATTAAATAATAATTTATTGTCGAAATTTTATTTTTACTGAACAGCTGCTGCTGCTGCGATGTCATCAGTAAAAAAAAATGACTAATGAAATCAACGGCAAAAAGGAGATGCAGAGAAGAGTTTCTCTAATTAAATGACGTTAATTTATTGATTACTATAAACGATCATCAATAAAATATTTCAGATCCCACGGGTTTTAACGAGGTCTGTTTGAATTGTTTCCCGACTGGAATTTTTGAATTAGTAGTTAACTGCAGAAAATAAAAAATAGGTGGAGCAGCAGTCCATTGAGAGCAAGTTCCTAGTGTTGTCAGGGATAGAGGGGACCTACAGTTTTAAGCCAAAACTGAACGGTTAATTTAAGACAACACTTTTCATGACAAGAATTACTCTTGGAGGATTTTTCAATTTCTCGCAAGAAGCATTACCCGTGAACAGGAACGGGTTGAACCCAAGACTTCTGGCATGTCAGTCCTACTCACTAACAGGTACTAGTTAATTGCAAAAGCAAAGAAAAAAAGAGTTGTGTTTACTTTGAGAACTGAATCAATAGAACGCCGAAAGCTGACCGAATTAACGGAGGGAGGACCGTACATTCTGAACGTCCTATTTATCTATTTGGTTTGGCCTTAACCGGCCCCCAATTCAAAATTACGAAAGTAACGAGTAATTTTTCTGTACGAATCGATGAAAAGAATTTAGTAACTTACGCGTACATGCACGGGTTCCCAATTTGTTATTATATATGTATATTACTTCAAATTTCCTCAAAATATCCCTTTACTAAAACATTTGTCATATCTCAAACCTACTGAAGGTTATTTAAGCAGATACACTGTGGCAAACATCATAGTATATAGCCTCTGTTTTTTTTTGAAATTTGCATTTTAATTGTTAAATGTACATATAATTAATAATTTGTGAAATGTTAAATTAAATATCATATTTTTTAAACAGAAATTCCTTGGAAAAAATTTATAAGGACCTTCACACACACTAATGTAAACCATTTTTAATGTCATACACATTATTTCCATCGCTATTCACGGCTTATGAAAGTTGAATTCAGTTGAACAATTTGTAACAGAAAAGTAAGAGTAAAACAGTGTTAAAAAAATCATAAAACTTGTATGGTATTATCTTTAAAAAAGATTCAACATTAAGTAGTCCAGGATAAAGCATGACTTTTTGAACGCTTATTGGGGCTACTTTCCGTCAGTTAGGTATGGGTCTCAATAGAACATGTTGTAAATATTAGGGCGAGGAAACAACTTTAAGTCATAGAAAAAATATTTTTCGGACTTAACCCTACTGTTTTTGTATTGGATTTTTTGAGCCTAAAACAAGTTTTTTTTTTTAATTGATAGCATGGCGTACTAACAGCTAGGTATGTAAGAGGGGCAGCATGCAACCCCCCTGCTTGGGATCACTATAGGATTTGGGGTGGGTGCGAGTTTGGGTATATGCAAAGTTCTTTTTGCATTTGAGCACTAAATCCAAAGAAATCCGCAACAAAAATAAAACAAGTATGGCAACACTGAACAAAAAACATGAAAGAAATGTCAAAATCAACCATTTTTGTCTGTTTTGCATGTAAAAAAGTGAACTTTGAAAATTAATTAAAAATAGAAATAAATGTTTCCTCGCTTTAAAATTGCTGTAGTTATTATTTATTTGCACATATCTATCAAATAAAAAAACCGCGAGTCGAAATTCGTGCTGCGGTAATGTAAAGTTGGCCCGCTTATTATTTGTAAAATTGTACTTACTACAAGACATTCATATCGTACAACTATGTATTTCATAGGCCATTTAGACTGAAAATGCTTCAAAGTCAAAATGCTCCCATTCAAAAAACCACATAAATACATCAAACTATACATGAACGAAACAAATACTCATTTCGTTAAGTTGGTAAAATAAAATTCAAAACAATTTTTGCTGTTTCCTGCCAAAGTTACCCCTCACAACAAAAACCAATCTACCCTATCCAAACTTTTACCCACTGAATGCACTCACAATCAAATAACCCAAAATTTACACTCATCTACCCAGCAGAACAGAACAGTACAAAAAGTACTCGCTCACCAAAAAACCACAAAAATCAATAAAAACTCGACGAAACTTTACCAACTGACAGCCCTGCTATGACGCAGCTTCAAAGATGTCTATTCCATGATAGGTGTTGGCCCAGCTGTCAAACACACACAAATTTTTTTATAGGATAAATTTTTTCTCTCGTTTAAGTTGAAATCTCGGAATAAAAAATTGTGATGAATTCATATGAAAAATAACCGGACAAATCTATCGAAAAAACACCAAAAATTGTTTTAAATTGTGAAAAATATTGTAAGCTATTTAATAACCATCAATTTCAAGCATTAAATTGATTTTTTCCTCAATTTATTTTCAAGTTTTCTATTTTCTCACACGGTGGTGCAAATTGCAATTTTGGTGTACCAAAGAAAAATTTTTCTCGGTTTGGTTGGTGTATGGTGGAAATTTTTCTCTTGTGTAAAAACGAAACCTACGAACATTTTATAAAATATTCCCAAAGCGAATCAAATTCGCCAGCGTAAAAAATCATACATTTAAAATTTTGCACAAATTAATATAAAAACGAAATTCTAATTTTTTCCCAAAACGAAAAAAAAAAAAAATATTAAATTTGTTGGAAGTGAGCACAGAAGCGCAAAGAAAAAATCCAAAGAGGTGGAGTGCGAGAAAGGGGAGCATCAGAGCATACACACTCATCCATAAATTCTGTGAAGGAGTGAAAAAGAAGGCCGACGAACGGAGAAATCCAGAGCAAGTGTAGCAGAGCAGTAGCCGTTGCCGTTGCCGTACTATCATATCACCTGCACACCGGATAGACAGAGTAAGCATAAGCACAAAGATCGAACGAACGAAGTAGGGAAAATTTTTTCAAACAGGAACGAAAAGAAATAAAAAAACAGGAAAGATTTTTCCCCCTCTTGCTTTTCAGCAACAACAAATTGTGTGTACTTTTTTATAAAAAAGTAAAAAATTAATTTAACTAGAAAATGAATGAATTAGACAGCCTGCGGCAAGAAGCTGAATCACTAAAGAATGCAATTAGGGACGCCCGCAAAGCAGCCTGCGACACCAGCCTGGTGCAGGCCGCAAGCAATTTGGAACCAATCGGGCGTATACAGATGCGTACGCGCAGAACCCTACGCGGCCATTTAGCAAAGATTTACGCGATGCACTGGGGCAATGACTCCCGGAATCTAGTATCTGCCTCTCAAGATGGTAAACTAATCGTCTGGGACTCGCACACCACGAACAAAGTGCATGCCATACCGCTACGCTCCTCATGGGTAATGACATGTGCATATGCGCCTTCCGGCAGCTACGTTGCCTGCGGCGGTCTCGATAATATGTGTTCAATCTACAATCTAAAAACTAGAGAAGGTAATGTGCGTGTATCTCGCGAACTACCCGGACACGGTGGCTATCTGTCATGCTGTCGCTTCCTAGATGACAATCAAATCGTTACCAGTTCCGGTGATATGTCCTGCGGTTTGTGGGACATTGAGACTGGCCAGCAAGTGACCTCATTCATGGGTCACACTGGCGACGTAATGGCTCTATCACTTGCGCCACAATGTAAAACATTTGTGTCGGGTGCATGCGATGCCTCGGCTAAACTATGGGATATCCGCGAGGGTGTTTGCAAGCAAACGTTTCCCGGCCACGAAAGTGATATTAATGCCGTTACATTCTTTCCAAATGGTCAAGCATTCGCCACCGGTTCCGACGATGCTACATGCCGACTTTTTGATATTCGTGCTGACCAGGAGCTAGCGATGTACTCACATGACAACATCATATGCGGTATCACATCTGTTGCTTTCTCCAAAAGTGGCCGTCTTCTTCTCGCCGGCTATGACGACTTTAATTGTAATGTCTGGGACACAATGAAGGCCGAACGGTCTGGCATTTTAGCTGGCCACGATAATCGGGTGTCATGCTTGGGTGTTACTGAAAATGGCATGGCGGTTGCCACAGGATCATGGGATTCATTCTTACGTGTGTGGAATTAAAAACAAAAACATTCAAAAACACCACACACAATTTTAATTACACACACAAAAGAGTAAATAAATTAAATAATATATATATATATAAATATATACATAAAGTAAATATTAAAGCAACAACAACAACAAGAATAATTTAAAAATAAAAAGCATTTACATAAAAAATAAATAACAAAAAAATTACAAAAACCATTAAAAAAAAAAACAAAAAACACATTTATAACATTTTTCTTATAATATTTAAGTCTATAATTTATACAAATTTTATATGGCCATATAAGCTATGCATAAAAAATTATCTTAAACTAAAAAATAAAAAAAAACAGTGTGCAAAAAGGATAACAAAAAAATAATTTATATAAAACTAGGTAAAAAAAAAACAAAACAAAAAACTGATAATGAGTACGTCTAAAGTAAAAAATTAAATATTGAGCAAATAAAATAAAAAAAAACACAATCCCATTCTTTTTATATAAATATTAAAAAACAAAATAGAAAACAAAGTAATCTTTCATTTTAGAATTTCCAAGTAGAACATACATATAAATATATAAAAAAAATAAATAGTTTACCACTGAAAATTAATACTAAAACAAAACAAAAACAAATTATTTCGAAAAGAATTGAAACAATTGAAAAAAAAAAACAACACACAAAAGAATTATATAAAATAATATATTTATTTTCTTCCCTATATTTTTCCTAAAAGCAAAAAACACGCATACAAAAACACACACAAAAGTAAAACAAAAAAGATTTAAGTAAAAAAAATACCTACTTCAACTTAAGAATAATAATGAATTTGTAATATGAGATATTAGCTTTAAACAAAAAATATAATAAATTTTATGTTTATTAATTTAAAAAAATATATATACCAAAACGACAGCGATTTTGCTTATTTTAAATTTTTATGTTTAGTTTTTATTTTTTAGTATTTTTTTGCTTAGCTGTTGGTGAGACTATAAAATTGAACATAGCGAAAAATGTTGTAATATTTTGTATTATTTAATATTTGTTTATAATTTTAAAGAAACTACAAAAAAAATAGAATTCCACGCTCATTTGTTATTTTTTTTAGGCATGTGCGCATTAGGCATGTGAGTTTTTTTTTATCTTCTATGGCTTAAATATGTTATATGACTTCGTTCTTGAATCATATCTCACTAAATTTTGCTAACTTTGTGCATTGTTATGCATATATGGGGATGCTTTAAACTCTTAAATTAAAAAACAATCTGATATGTGGTCAATATTTCATAACCATTGGTTAAAAATTTCTCGTTGCTCATTTTGAGCTTACCAGCGCCGCCCAAGACTGTATGTCTCGATTTATGCTCATATCGTTTAATAAAAGCTTTCCATTATATTTAAATATGATACATCTCCCCTAAAAATTCAATCTTAATACAACCAAGGTCCTATCAAAGCACAAGTGATGGGAGTAATAGTCTTTTTGCAATGCATACAAAAGTAATACATAAAATCGGCTCATTTCTTGCCATTTTTTCATTCACAAATATCAACAAACAAAAAAAGCAACCGTGGCGGTTAGTGGTCTTGGGTTCAATACCTGCCTCCCGAAATAATTCTTTTCATGAAAAGTGCCTAAAACTGTAAGTCCCCTCTTTCCCTGGCAACATTAATCGCAAACAGGAATGGTTGAGAGTTTTAAGTCACTAGGCCCTAGTTCTTCACGGACTGTGCCCCACCTAATTCATTTTTAATATAAACCATAAAAATTGTGATCAAACAAACATGTTGTTGCTTTGGACAGCAATTTTAGTAATCATTTTTTTTAAGATTAAGTTTATACTTAGTCGATTTAGATCACCCTATGGGGGAATGGTTGAGAGTTGTAAGTCACTAGGTCCTGGTTCTTCATGGACGTTGCGCCACCTAATTTATTTATTTTTTTTTATGGTGGACAATTGTGATTCAATTTGCAATGGCGATTATTTTAACCAATAGATATCTAATGAAACCCAAAAACCGCTATGTACATCGTAGTAGTATTGTGTATACTCAGGAGAAATACGTTTTCAAACTACAATGTTAAATGCTCCACAAGTATTTAGCTATCAAGGGACAAGAGGGCACATAAAGAATTAATTACCTTTCTTCTATAGCTTATTCTGAATGTAGAAGAAAGATTCGGCTAAACACTCATATCGAATATTGATTGAAACATTGAAATAAACTAAAAATGTTTAAATTACAATTATTTGTATTGAATTTCAAAAGAACAAATATCATTGTTAATGAATCACATATCAGCATTTACTAACAACATGAGTGTATAAATTATTTAAAAACTATACATAATATGTATGTATATCATCATTAAACAAAATTTTACAATCAACAAAATGTGCTAAGTTTGTAATGAATTCCCATTGACTCATTGATGATAAAAGGAACATTCCAAAAGAAATATTTTGTTTTTCTTTTTTTTTTGTTTCATGAAAAAGTTTAGTATGATTGAGAAATATTAACAAAAAAAGGGTTGAATTGCGTTCAAAAATAAAATTCTATTGCTTGTTAAACTACTTTATAAAAACCTGTTAAAAGATTTTTGGTGAAAAGCAAGAATAATTTTGAAATAAACATTAAATTGCTCTTCATTGGATACATGAGTGGAAATGGGTTTAAAAAGTTAGCATTGTTTTAATGTTAAGATTAATAAAATCATGTTGTTTTCAATCAAAGTTTGCAGATTTCACAGTTTATCAATCCCAAAACGACTTCATGTGAATGCAACTTAATTTTCCACAAGCTATAACTATGTATGTTATGTTGCGGTTTTTCTTATCCACCCTAAAAACATGAGCTCACAATTTTGTTCGGATTCAGGTGCCCACATTGACCAAACATATCACAAAAATTGTAAAGCAAACATTTAAGCCCCAAAGTAATAAAACTTAGAAAAAGAAGAAAATGACTCACGAGCTATGCGTTCTTTTAGGTTGTCATGCATTTCAGTTTTTGTTGTTTTTATTTCTTAACATTAATGCATTTTTCTCTCATTCCTTGCAATTTTTGTTTGCCATTTATCAATTCTCTACCTTCTTATCTCTCTCAAACAAACATAAATATTAACAAACACACAAATGGACCACTCAATTATCTCTTTTATTTTATAATTAACTTTTCCACAACTATTGTTTTATTTTAAATTTCTATTCTATTTGTTTTATTTTAAATTTGTTTTTTTAATTTGTTCTTTATTTATTTTTTATTCGTACAAGTAAAATAGAATGAAAGAACTATCTAAATTAAAGCACAAAACATTATGTAAACTAAATACGCATAACAAATGAAACCAAAACTTATTATAAATATATATTTAAAAAATAAAACTACATGCATATAATATTAAAAAAAAAAAAAAAAAAACAATCAAATGAAAGGAATTTCTCAATTTTATTATTTTTATTTAAGTTTTAACTATGTTTATTATAATTATTATTATTATTATACATACTATTATTATTGTATTAAAAAAATATATAGCACAAAACTCTATATACTATTATTTAAAGTAAAATTAGTATAAACTTTTAAATTAAATAAAGAAAAATATAAAAATAAAAATCAAATAAACCGATTCGATGACACACAAAGCCACAAAAAACATCTTTTTCAATAAAAAAACAAAAAACAAAACTGTAAAAAAACACAACGGAGATAGCCATACTTAAAGCAAAGAAAAATTAAAAACTATTTGCCATTGATTTATAAAAAAATAAAAGAAAACAAAATATTAAAAAATGAGAAAAATGCAGATCCATTATTATTATTATTATAATTAACTAACTTATTGAAGGAAACATAAAAATCTAAATAAAAACTTAAATAAAAAAAAAAGAAAAATCAACGTGTATTAGAATAAAATAAATAAATATAAAACAAACAAAACTATGGGCAGTTTTATCATCATATTTCATAAATTTCTAGCATTTTTGGTTTGCGCGTGGCAAAGAACAAACATTAAGAATAAAATAATTAATTAATAAATAAAAAAAAGAAAAAAAAAACGTAAATCTAAAAGAAAAAAGAAGAAACATCAATAAACCATTAATAAAATAAAATAATAAATTTTCAAATTCTATTATGTCTTATGTTTAGGAAGATTTCCTATAAATTGTAAGAATCTGGTGTGTTTCGAAACAGTTGAATAAAGTATGTTGTACAACAATAAAAATAAAAATGAATGTGTTTTCTTTTTTCTATGGATATTTATATTTCTTGGAACTCTAGAAAGGAGCCCTTTGGAAGAACAGCATAGATGATGACAAAATTACTTACTTTATGGACTATACAAAATTTAGAAGCCTATGTTAGTTCCCATTTAAAACTTTCCAATCCATCCCTAAGCACCTCGAAGGCTAGGCATAGGAGATTGTCAGATTTACTATTGAATAAGATGTCTTCACAATATTTTGTCCTATTTATACCAATTCTAAATTATTTTGAAGGCGCTGAGAGTAGAGAAAAAGAGGAGACGTGTGGTATGTATATAGAAAGGGAAAATCGATTGAACCACCACAACAGATGGCTATACACATGGGGTGGATTTGCGAAAAAGGTGTTTCTTACAATTTATGGCGATTTCGAGAAT
This sequence comes from Eupeodes corollae, assembly GCF_945859685.1. Classification (NCBI taxonomy): domain Eukaryota; kingdom Metazoa; phylum Arthropoda; class Insecta; order Diptera; family Syrphidae; genus Eupeodes; species Eupeodes corollae. The sequence goes on along the minus strand of NC_079148.1, from coordinate 22,868,196 downwards.
CTTTTTTTTTAAATTAAATAAGAATAGATAAAATTGTTCTTTAATAAAATGTTAAGGAAGATGCAAAACATTCATTTAAATGTAATTGGGATACCAGATTGAAATTGGAAAGGGAAGCATCTGAGTTTTGTGAAAAAAATGTTATACTAGAGGAAGAAAAAGGGATTTGAAAAAATATAATGATGTATTCTAATTTTGTTTAAAGTTTGTAATCAAATATTCTTCATATAACTAAGACTAATTGCCTGTGAGGATGCGTATTAACTCATAGAAATAAAGAAAACGGGACCAAGTTCAACCTTGTTAGTGACGAAGGTTGAGCTTCAGCTCATCTTCAACTCAATAAAAAACAAAAAGTCAGCAGGTGTCGATGTTATATCCAACGTTGTACTAAGACATTTACCGACGGAAGCAATTGACATTTACACCACACTCTTCAACAATGCACTGAATAATGCATATTATCCAGTGCATTGGAAGACCGCTGTGGTTCATCCTCTTCCGAAAAAGGGAAAGGACAACTCCAACCCGTCAAATCTTCGGTCGATAAGTCTTCTTCCGAGCATCAGCAAAGTGTTCAAAAAGATCATTAATGGGGCTCTGACTAAGTGGGCTGCGGACAACAAAATTATTCCGGATAAACAGTTCGGGTTCAAGGTGACACAATTCATGCTGCGTCTAAACTCGTTTCTGATATCAAATGGAATAAATCAAAACAACAATGCACAGGTGCTGTTCTGGTTGATTTTGAAAAGGCCTTTGACACCGTATGGTTATAGGGTCTTTACCTAAAACTGAGCAGGCTTGGCATAAGCAAGCCATTTTTGTATATACTTTATGATATGCTTAACGGTAGAAAGTTTGTTGTCAAAAGTGGCAATGTAACTTCTACCACAATATTCTCAATTAAAAATGGTCTTCAATAGGGCGTGGTGAATTCGCCATTTCTCTTCAGCATTTACACCAGCGATCTAATTGCGTACAGAACGGCCCGAAAGGTTGTGGTTATTAGAATTCTCTTGCAGCGTGATTTCGACAATATTCAGCGATATTGCGACGACTGAAAATAAATGTCCAGAAGTCAGAGACAATTCTGTTCCGGACTCCGTTGGCTAGGGCCACGAGGGATACGTGTAAGAATTGGCGCAAGATGGTCATCGTTGATCCTCACGGGCAGCCATTAGCGAGCAAAAGTGTAGTGAAGTTCCTCGGTATCTGGTTAGATCAGTATTTATATTTCGACATACATATAAATGCTGCTCTGACCAGGGCCAGAGGAGCCTTCGCTCTGACGAAACGGCTGTTTTTAGCAGTCGGCTTGACCCCAGAGTGAAGGTAATTTGCTACATGGCCCTCATACGGCCAATGATCGTTTATGGTTGTTCTGTGTGGTTCAACGTTGCCCCTTCCCAGATGGAGAAGTTTCGGGTGTTCGAGCGGCAGTGTTTACGACGCTGTACCCGCTTATATCGAACAGCCGAATCTTCTTATGTGCATTACTTTCCCAACGAGGTACTATACAACGGGGCTCGAATCAACAGAATTGACAATTTCGTGATAAAACTCGTTCGAGGTCAAATTGCAAGAGCTATGTCTTCGACCAACAAATTAAATTTTCGGGGCGTTCTCTTACTTCGGTTTAGTAGGGCTGTGTCCGAAGGGGACCGAACTGATAGGGTGAAGTTGGAGAACCAGTTTTGGTGGCTTCAATCGGCACTTGATAGTGAGTAGTCGGGATGGGGTTTTAAGCCTTGGCCGGTTTACATGCTTGTTTTAGAGTTTTAGGGTTTAGTTTTAAGTAGAATAGGCATGGTGGCACAACAAAAAAAAAAAACATGGAATATAAAAAAATAAAATTAAAAAACACATACATAAAAGACAATAAAATATAAAAACAAAAAACGTTAGATTTGATGCTGTGGTTGTTCTAGATTTAAGTAGTTTATATGTAGAATAGGTAGTTTAAGTTTGTTTTAAGTTTTATATAAGTAGTTTTTAAGTAAAAAAAAAGGATATTGATATTAGTTTTTTAAATTTTCTAATTAATACAAAAATAAATAAAAATGAATTGAAGTTATAATAGATCTTAGGGCCGAAAGGCATTAGTAGTTAGTGTTATAGTTTAACTTAGAGTGTCCGTATGGGACCATTAAGTTAGTTGTAAGTTATGGATAACTAGGCTAGTCTTATGAATTTTGTCTAGCTTTAAGATAGGTTTAAGAATGAATTAATAAAAATGAATAAAAAAATAGAAATAAAGGAACCTTTAACTGTTGATATTGCAAATACCCAAAGAACAACCTGAGCAAATATTTAAAATTGCAATTTTTTAAATTTGTTCAACGTAATTTTGTAAGTTGCTAGTTTTTAAGAAAAAATGTAATGTTCTTTTGAAATTTGATCTACACAAACGCATCATCTTTTTTGTTCATCAGTTTGTTCCTATGTTATACAAAAAAAAATCAATCCGGATTACCTTTAGATATTTTATGCAACATGTTCATAGACAAGTATCACAACCAGAGACAGAATATGGGCCATCCTTGGGTGTCTGACAGATATTGTGATAGTAGTAAAATAAAAATGTTCATTTTTGGTCAGGACGAGTCATTGCTCTTCGCGTTCTGGTACGTCAAAGCAGAATAAGCTAGCTTTCGGCGTTCTATTGACCCAGTTCTAAAAGTCAAGGCAACTCCTTTTTTTCCCTGCCTATACCATCTAAAAGTGTTTTCACGGGTACTGCCTCTTGCGAGGAATTGATAAATTCTCCAAGAGTATATCTTGTCATGAAAAAGTGCTTTCTCAAAATTTGCTGTTCGGATTCGGCGTATAAACTGTAGGTCCCCTCCATCCTGCAATTACTCGCATGCAGGAATGGTTGAGAGTTGTAAGTCAGTAGGCCCTGGTTCTCTATGGACTGTTGCGCCACCTAATTTTAAACTCCTTTTCTCTGATTTTTTTTTTATTTACTGCAATACAAAATAATTTCGAATCCTAAAAATTCCATTGTCCTTTTCAATAAGAAAAAGTAAAATACTTTTGAGAAGAATTAAATTTTTTTGTGAACAATGAGCAGCGACAAAATGAGCCGCACCAGCAGCAGTTGGCATTCAAAAAATAAATTTGTTTGTTTTCTTTTATGACGCATAGAGAACCTATTTTATGATTTTTCTTAACATCGTACTTGAAAGAATAGTGCAGAGCTCACACGTCAACACTATCTTTCAAAAGTCTGTCCAATTAATAGCATATGCTGATGACATTGACATAATCAGAACAACTCAACGTGATGTCAATGGGGCTTTTGTGAGTATTGAGGCAGAGGCGGCAAAAATGGGTTTAACGGTTAATGAGGGCAAAACAAAGTACATGCTGTCGTCAAGAAAGGACATACAACACCAACATCTTGGTCAAAACGTCACCATCGACAGACGTAACTTTGAGGTAGTCAAGGACTTCGTCTACCTAGGCTCCGCTGTAAACGCAGAAAACAACACCAGCGCTGAGATCAAACGCAGAATAACTCTTGCTAACCACTGTTCCTTTGGACGTGGCGCGCACAAGTGGAAGGTGACCTCACCCAACTTGGAGCGTGAAACTGGAGACATCTAGGGACCGAGCTAGATGGAGAAATTTGTTGGGTGAGGCCCTAGTTCACACAGGACTCAATATCAATAATATAAGTTCTCTATGTTTTGGCGTTTGACAGCGTTCTTTGTACAAATCTGCAACTTAAATTTAACCGTCGTCGTTGTCTATATATCACCACTTGCATTGATCGCTTTCTGTTTGAACAACAACGTATAATTCTATAGAAGACAGGGAACGCGACGGGCAAAAATGTTTCCCATCCCGCAAACCCCCTTTCTGTTTGACTAGGCCTTTAAAATAATTTGTGTATATTTTAGGAAATATTCTTGACCTGATTTCTTTTAGGGTTGTGATTTGAAACTAAGTTCAAGCTAATATCAATGCTTCAATATAAACGCAGAAAATGTGGTGTTTATTGTACGATCCCCCAAATAATGCAATATAAATAAATAAAGAAAATAATTTTGTTTAAATGCTAAATTCGACACACGTACCAAAACCAAAGCATTGAACTATAAAGAAATTGCATGTTGCATCTACATTCACTGAAAACAGTTGCTTATCCTATTCCGCAGCACCTGCCATCAACCCTTAACGACCTAAGCATCTTTCAATACTCTTCTGTGATTTTAAAACTCATGTGAATGTTTGCCATCTCATATTTAACTAATCCTGCTCCCAGGATAAATACGATTTGGTCAACAGATCTATCACATCAGAAACAGCTGATTAAATCTATGGTTATCATTCATTCACAGCTATTGGTCACAGAAACATTGATTAAACGAAAATCACGCCCTTTTTTAAATTCAATTGTATACGCATGTACCTTACCCATACACATGGATACATATATTTCAGTTAATAACAAACCTTTGGTTAACTACACATATTTTAGATTGGAGTGCAATTTCGGTGAGCCTAAGAATTAATTTATAACAATTTTCTTCTTTAATTAAGTATATGTAAATCATTTTGTTTTAGAATAAAAATGTCAAAACTCAAGCGAGCAAGTAATTTTTCCAAAGCAGAAGAAGCTGTACTCATTAAACTAGTTCTAGAGAACAAACACATATTGCAAAACAAAAAAACTGATGCTATAACATCAAGGCTAAAGGTTTTAGCTTGGAATGAACTTGCACAGAAATATAATGCATCATCATTTGTGGAGGTTAATAATATTTATATTTGTGCAATCATAATTGAATCATATATAAATTATTTTTCTTTTTTATGAATCTAATTCTACAGTTTCGAACACCAAAAGTTCTTAGAGAAAAGTACAATAACATAATGCGCAACCTTCGTAAGGAAAAGGCCGACAGAATGAGAGACGCTTGTAACAGTCCATCTCCAAAACAATGGAAAGAAAGCGAAAACGATTCTCTGATTGACGAGTTGAGCATCAGGTTGTCATCTAGGTGATTTAATTTGTTTTAATTTGTTTATCAGTTCTCATACCTATGTATTAACATATTTCTTTACCAGGCACAATGACGATGGTGAGACCATAGTCTTCGAAGAGATAGATAATCGCAATGAATTGAAAACAGAGATTATCGATTATTACGACGATGAGGATTTCGAGGAATGTGCTGAGGAAGCTAGAGATTATGATTATAGTTGCGTAAATTCTGCAGATATTGACACACGATTCGATGGACAGATAATTGATAAAAGCGAAGAATACCATTCTGCAACATTGAAAAATAAAGTTCTTAATAGAACGAAAACAGAGCAACCCGAAAAATTAGACACACATAATTCTGATTTAATTAATTTAAATAAACAAATTCTGGAACAAAAATATCATCATGCATCCTTAGAGCATGAACAAAAGATGGAACATGCTCGTTTAGAACACGAACAGAGAATATCGCAATCTAATGAGGAACATAAATTAAAAATAAAAATTTTAGAGGCTGAGTTAGAGTCCAAGAAATTTTCAGGGAAAACTTACAAACGATAAAAATATTATTTAATATTTTATTTTATGTTATGTTGTATGTACTTAATTGAATAATTTTGAAACTGATTTAAAACAAAATTCAGGAGTAGTCTAAGATTTAAGCTGCACATGTTTTTTTTCTAATAGGTACCTACCTATCTTTTTTATTTATACTTACAAACATGTATTATTTTCAATATATGTATATGTACATACATATTTATTTTATAAGCTACTCAATTTTGTAAAGCTTTGAATCTAAAGACTAATTATAAACCATAAGATTTTATGCGAATCTATAGCGGAAAAATATCATAATTCAAAACCTGTGTTAAAATTTAAACCTGATAATTCAAAACCCGTGTTAAAATTTAAACCTGAGAATAAAGAAACAAAATACGTATTTATTTAAATTTCAATTAGACGCTTCTTAGTAAGGGGAAAAGTTTCTTAACCAACCTTTAAAACTTCAAAATAAACATTCAAAGTTCGACTTATTTCGTTGTGTGCAGATGCATATGTGAACAATTTTGAAAATCAGTCGATCTATAATCAAAAAAATCTCCTGAAAAAAGGGAGTAAATTAGTGCTAAGAACTAATAAGCAAGTTGAATTATTAATGTATTAGGAACCTAAGCTTTTGGTTGGTCAACATTTTTGAATTTAAGAACAAAATAATAAGTGGAGAAGGTACGATAAAAATTACTTTGAACTGACTGAACAATTATTACATTTTTCTATTTTCTTTGAGAAAATTTTTTTCAGTTAACGGTATTTTATGTGCATAACGTCGACGAAAAGCAAAATTGTTTTAACTCCAAAGATTTGTTAAGGACGTGGATCGATTTTGCTTTGCTCCGATGATAAGTAGGTACCAACTTTAAGCAGGTTTAGACGACATAAGGGACTTGAAAGTAAGGCAGGTTTGCAACATCTGATTGGCCAGCTGCCAAAAAATTACATTCCAATTAAGGCAACTTTGATGGAAAGTTAGTCAAGAAACATCTCCTAATTTTAAGTCAAGTCCACTTCTTTCAAAATGACAGTTGATTATGTTTTTTCATTCAACTGAAAGCTGAACTTTATTTTATTTTTTTATTTATTTGTAGCTTAATATACAATATCTTCTACATTTTAAATTATTCCACTAGCAAGTGGCTTAGAACAATTTAATTCTTTACATCTTTAATTCAAATATATATAATAAAGAGAAGTGTTATTTAAAATTAATTTAAGGATCAAGGGAAAACGCTACTAAGAAAAACCCTTATTAGAATTTAAAAACTAGTATTGCTTAAGCCCCATTATCAACAAAATGCAAAAGTTGACAGTAATTTTAGGTGTTATTTTGGTTAGATACGTTTCTGATAAGGTTGTTGTCAGAGAAGGAGCAGTTTAAGAAAAATTTGTTTGTTGTTTGTTAACAAGGTTCTTAACTGTGTAAGCATTAGCCTTACCATGGAGTCTTTTAGTTGAGTAATGCCATGGCAATCCGAGCATCATTTTCAGAACTTTATTCCTTGCGGGACGCCTGCGGGAACTTCATATTTTGAGGATCTTACGAATTTTCTGTCTTCCAGAAAACTTTTTATAATTTTTATGATTAGAATAGAAAAGTTAAATTTGGCAAGTTTTGAAAATAAGGGCATTGTGCCAGACTGTGTCAAAGGCTTTTTCGATGTCCAAAAGGACCATACCTGTAGATTTCTTTACACCAAGGTTTTGTTTTATTGAATTTTTAATTCTAACAATTTGGTGTAAAGTTGAATGACTAGGTCTAAAACCAAACTGATAATTTGGGTAAAGATTTAAGTCATCGACAAGGCACTGTATCTTGTCTTTAATAATTTTTTCTATGATTTTACTCAAACAGTTAAGTAGGCTTATGGGTCTGTAGCTTAGTGGGTTTTCACGCGGTTTTCCTGGTTTCGCATTGGGTATAACTTTTGCAACTTTCCAACTGCTGAGAAAATAACTAAGTTTAATGCAAGAGTTTAGAAGGACGGTAAGGAATCTTGTGCCCTTAACTGGAAGTTTTTTCAGTACAGTGTTGTTGATGTTGTCTACACCTGCGGGATTTTTTGGAGATAGTTGCTTTTATGAGTTGCTTCACTGTTTTATGGTTGGTAAAACAATCTGCATTCATGTTCAACGTACGTGTCGATTTCGTGGGATGAATGAATGTCTTCGATGGATACAACATTAGGATTTAAGTTTTCTCTAACAAAAGACTTGTACCTAGTCCAATTTGCTGCTTTGTTGTTGTAACAGGTTCTTTCTGAAACTGTTGAAACATTACAATTAAGTTCTAGACAAACAAGGACATGGTCGGAACCCAATTTGTTTAATGTTGTTGGGTTAGAAAGATTTGGATCACTGTTTGTTAGAAACAATTCAATTGTGGAGGGAGATTTAAAGGGACTTAGGAATGTAGGTGGCATCAGTTGTGTGCAAATTAGAGAAATACCGATTTGAGGCAATAGTATTGTGGAGAATATTTAACCAACAATTTGCTCTCAGGCAACCTCAAGATTGATGTCTACAATTTAAGCCCCCTCCAATAATTATTTTATTTTTTTGTCTTAAAAGTAATTGCAAGTCACCTTTAAATTTAGTCTTCTTTTCAGCACTACTATTTCCTCCTGGGAAATAGGTGGAAAGAAGACTAAATCTCGAATTGTCAGATAGTGTTACTTCAATACCAACGGCTTCTATGATCTTTAAACGAAAAGAAGGCAAGACTTCATACTTAATATTTTTTCTAATTATGACGGCAACGCCACCACCACCTGTAGGGGACGTTCTATCAAGTCTAATGCATGCAAAATTTGGATGGGACATAGTTTTATTGTTATTTAACCAAGTCTCCGTGAGAAGGGCAACATCAACTTAATCTTTTATCATCAAATTAAATAATTCTATTGCTTTATGTTGAATACTTTGAGCATTCCAAGTTATGATTTTTAAAGGTTTAATCTGCATGGTTAGTGTATAAGTATTTAATAGCTAAACTGGGTATAACATTAAATTGATCTGCTTTTGTGTGACAAGTTTTGAGCTTAGATAACACCTCGTTGAGAAGAGAATTGATTTCATTCCATTCTTCAAAATGACAGTTGATTATGTTTTTTCATTCAACTGAAAGCTGAACTTTATTACTCTATGATGGTAAAAGGGTTCCTTGTCAATTTGGAAAACAAATATGTAACTAATTTTTCTTTACAATAAAAAATTCAAATCGTGATGGACTCGTAGCTTGTCTGAGGAGTGTTTTGTAGACAATAATATATCGTATAATAAGTAAAGTTCTGAATTTGAAATGCATGACACTTGAAAAACTTGCTAGTTGCCAATGTCAAAATTTACGTTCAAAGAATGAAGTTGACTGCAAATGAAGTCTCTTATGTTGCTTGAACCTGCCCATTGATTTATTTCCGCAGATGGCTGCACGCCTCGTAGTTATTTGTGCACATAATCTTTCAATTCTGCCTCAGATTTGTTTACCTTCTCAAACTCATGATTTTGACTTGCCGTATAGATACACATTTTTGATAGACTATAGAAGAAGTTGTCTTCTACCCAACTGTCACACTGACATATTATATTCATCTGTCAAATTAAAAACATCCGATAGCACACGAGCGCCAGCCGACGACAGCCATGCTCTGGCAATTGGAAGTGGCTACTTTTAATATTTGTAATCGCGTTCGTCAACATTATTTTCAACAAATTTTCCGAAATTTTGCATCTCACGCTCATAAAATCAAAAAAATGAATAAAGTTTACTTTCGCAATGAACCTGGAACTACAGAATTACAAATAAGTTTTCGCTACAAGAATCCAGAGAAGAATGTCGACAGAGAATTCAATTTCTGTCGTACCATGGACGAAAACATTGATGATGCACTTGTTAGAATACGTAATAACATATCCAAAGAACTAAATAAGAAGTCCAAGAAGAAACAGAAAAAATCCAAACAATCTCAAGAGGATACATCCTCAAACATCCCACCAGTTGTACAAAATTCAGAAAGTCAAGAGGTAAGATTTTGGGGTTAATAGCTTGAAACTCAAAGTAATGATTCTTATTTACAGGTTGCTGTAGATTTCATTAAGTGCAATGAAAAACTATCTTCAATTACATTTGCTGAAATGATTTCCGACTCAAAAGAATTGAGTCTTAAAGTGTTTGACGAAAATTTGGAAGTGGTTGTAAATAATCCCTGGGTTTGCAATTTAGTGTTACCTCAATCGATTTTGGCTGGATTTATTGTTTATCCAAGCAAAATGGAATTACAGTTCTCTGAAAGGAAACATTCCATTGGAACATGGTACAAAGGAAAGAAGGTAAGCCTATTGGATGTTCTTAAAAATAGTTAAAAAATCTAAATATTTGTCTCAAGCCCAGTTCAGGAAATCTACAACAAATTGAATGGATTAAGTGTGGAATTGGATTGAGCTATACAACCTCAACAGCTGATATCGGCTACCTCATAAAACTGGAGCTGCAGCCAGGCAATGCTAGTTGCTTGGGTCCTTCGGTTGAGGCTATTTCTAAAAACGAAGTACAAGCAGGTCCAGGCAAATGTCCATTCGAAGAACGTCATGTGTTCACCGCAAATCGGCTGAATGGGGATAAGTTTCGTGTTGTGTCGTATAATATTCTTGCCGATTTGTACGCAGATAGTGACCATACTAGAACTTTCCTATTCCCCTATTGTCCACCATATGCTCTTAGCATTGACTATAGGAGACAATTGTTTATAAAGGAAATAATTGGATACAATGCCGATGTGTTGTGTTTACAAGAAGTAGATACCAAGGTCTTTGACCTAGATTTGAAACCAATACTACTCGAAAAGGAATATCATGGATTAATGCAACAAAAGGGTTCCAGTGGTGAAGGTGTTGCGACGTTCTTTAGAAGCGACCGATTCGAAATGATCAGAACTTGTGGATTGAATATAGGCGAGAATGTCCCAACTTTGCCAGTTTTTCGAGATCTTTGGGAAAAAATCAAGGACAACACCAAACTAGTGGAGCGTCTTGTAGAACGGGCAACAACTTTGCAGGTATTACACTTAACTTTACAACATAAAATAGAATTATTTTGAACTATCATTTTATCCCTTGTAGTTCAGTGTATTTCGGTCGAAGGACACTGGAAAAATACTGTGTGTGGCGAATACTCATCTATACTTTCATCCCGATGCCGATCACATACGTCTCCTGCAAGTTGGATTCTCGATGCTGTATATAGAAAACATGTTGAAAAAACTACCATCTGAACTTAATACTTCGGAAGATAGTATATCGTTAGTATTTTGTGGAGATTTCAACTCTGTTCCTGAATGCGGAATTTATAAACTTATGACGGAGAAATTTGTAGATTCAGATTATATCGATTGGAAAAGTAGTAAGTATCTTCATATTAACATCTACAAAAGGAAGAATGTGATGTTTATTTTATTCATTTTCACAGATGCTGAAGAAGCTGTAAAAAATGTCACACTTTCTCAACCTTTTAGCATAGCTTCAGCTTGTGGAACGCCTAAATATACAAATTTCACCCACGCATTTGCCGCATGTTTAGATTATATTTTTTATCAATCCGACCGTTTGGCTGTCGAAGAAGTTATACCATTGCCGTCAGATGAGCAGCTTAAAACGCACACTGCCATTCCTTCGGTAGTGTTTCCTTCCGATCATGTCGCGCTGGTAGCTGTTCTTAAATTCAAAACATAGATTGTTATCTAACTACTTAACTTATATATTTAAAGATGGGAAAAAACTTGTTTTTACAAATATACAATTATGGTATTCTTAGAAACTATCAATTTGGGTCAAATCTAGGTCATCATCCCACGCTGTCTTCTCTTGTTGGGTACTGTACTCTGTTTCTTGAGTCTCTGCAATGGACCACAGTTCATCATCATCTGCCTCGGTAAATGCATCCTCCTTTTTTCGTTTGAATGTTTTCTTGACTGGTAATGCTGCCGCGGTCGGACCCCCATCACGATTTCCCATCAACTTTTGGCTCTCTTCAAAGTACTGATTGGGATGATTTATTCCTACTTCTATCTTCGAGTCGTGAGTGATTTGGAAGTATTTGCCACAAGCTAATTGAAAGTGCCCCTTGGCCACATAACTCATTATATCTTGAACGTGGGCCGCTCCAACCCCATAGCCAGTTAGTTTCATTTTCAATGCCGATGGATCGTAAATCTTGTAGGGACATCCATGACATTCACCAGGTCCTCCAGCTTTTTCTTGGATAATCTTCATACACGAATAGGGGGTGTAGTTGACCATAGAACCAACCTTACCATAATTGTGGCGAATACTGTAGACATAGCTCTTCTCGAATTTTTCCACATCCATCTTTTTAGTGAATTCTTCACGCCAAAAACGTATCGAGTCTTCCAGTGTAACACCGATTCCCTTGAGGAACAAACCGAACTGCATTCGTCCAGAATGCTTGTGATGATGTGTTGTCCGTAGATGTTCATGTGCCACTCGCATACATAGAGGAAATGATTTTTTCGAAAGCTGGTCGAGTGCTTCTATCGGGACCGAAGAACTGTTCGCGAGGGCATAATCCTTACCAGTATAAGTTGTGTGTAGCGATTTGAGAAGATGCAGCAAACGTTCATCGTTCTCGAGGTCGACAATTAGTTTACTTGCCGATTGGAGACCACGTTCGATTTCGTCTTGTTGCTTCACACCAATGATTGATACGAAATCATGAGTATTCACATAGGCGAACCCATCTTTGAGGTAACATCGACGTGATTTGATCAAATCCAACACCTCGGTGAAGTGGACTTTGTAGAAGTCCAGCATTTCGATTTTGGTAACACTCTGTCCCATGGTGCTTTCGTATAAGCCATCTTTGACTTCATCTTTTTGATCTTCGGTGAGAGGTGTGTATTTGAGATTTGATATATCCAGAAATTGTTTGATTTCGTTGCTACCCAGTTGACTGAATTTGTATCTGAAGACTTCCATTTCGCATCTCATAAACCATCTTAAAATTTAAAAAATAATGTTTTTATTAAAAAAAAGTACACTATAGCAACAAAATAAACAACCTTTGCAAATCTTGCGTTCGGCAATATACAAGACGTAAAATAAAATGAGATATGTAATCTCGCCGGCGAGCTTGTAAATCAATTTCCTTCTTTGTTCCTGTAGATCCGCCTGTGAATAAACGAAGATATCCCTTGAGTCCTTCTCTGTTCAATTCAGTATTGACATATTCTTTCCAATCGTCCGAAAGACATCGAAGACTTTTTAAATTCGCAGCATCGAATATTCGCAGAACTTTCAGGCGTTCAAGCGCGAGCTCTTCAAACTCTTGAATTTTTATACCTTCAGTTGGGGGATATTTGTAAAGGAGAACATTACACGGATAGCGGATTTCAAGGTCATCTATTTGGGGTTTCCTTTCAATACGTTGGCGACTTTTGCGTGAAAAATCCATGTTTTTGTTTATTTAAATAAAATATTTGAATTTGTTTTTGATAATTGAGATTTTGTCAACTAAATTAAACCATTGGCGCCAAATCGAAATAAGTTGACATTTGTGATTTTCGAGTATCGAATGTCATTCAAATATTTCTGAAAGTACTAATGGGCACGTTCAGAGACTGTTAATATCATGCCCACATTGCACTAAAAAACTGCTCGTGTAACTAAGCTTTAATTCAACTGATTATAGCGATTTAACTTATTATGAAATACAGCAGCAATTAAAATTCCCTGAAAAGTCCTAAAGCCCATTTCATATTAAATGATGATCCTTATACGGCATTTCAAGATTATCATTCACAGTGGCAAGATGCGATTTTACCTTATTGTTGTTAAATTTTAGCTATTGATTTTGGCGAAGGTCCAAGGGATCGGTTGATAGTGAACAATTTAAACTTTAGTAGCAAATAAATATTATTCATTCACCTAAATCGTGGTACATTGCCTGTTGCATGGCTATATTATTTGAATTCATCCCTTTGTTTGTAGTATGTCATTTAATTATGGAATTACTCCTTACCAACAATCGCAAAAAGATTGTTGTCTTAACACGTTGACTGCCACCATGCAAAAAAAATATTACAAAAAATTTAAACTGTAAATATCGTTTCATAATGGCTATTACTTGTGTGTTAAGAGTCCTGTTATTGTTTTTTCTCGTTTATGACGTTTTTTGCGTGTTTTCGGGCTGTGTCTACTGGTGGCTCTAATGGCACTTTGTTAATATTGCAATTGATATGGTGCCACGTGTACCACCGGTGGTCACATATGTTTGTCCGTTATTTTAGTTCAGATTTTTTAGTTTGCAGGTTATTCGTGTAAAATAAAAGTGTGACTCTAAATAATATTTTCAATGGCAAACAACGAAGCAATTCCAACTAGATTATTTTACGGAAATAGAAACAGGGATGCAGATTCTGATAGTGATGATAACTTGGATTTTGAAGGGTCCAATTCCAGTGACTACGTACCACCTGATTCTGAATATAGTGACTCGGACGCTTTAGAGGATTATGAATTCTCAGAGGATGAAGACGCTGCGGTTGCCGATATTCCGTCAAACGTATGGACTCCTGTTAGCGGAAGGTCACTGAAGACGTTTACGTTTACTGATCATTCATCTACACCTAGGATATCTAATCTGGAAGTTCAATAAAACCAATTGATTTGTTAAGCTTGATAAAATAGTTTTGTTCCCCACGTAATGTCGCGTTACAGGTTTCAATTGCTATTAAAATGTATTCACTTTGCTGACAACAAGGCAATTGAAGGTGACTGCTTGGGCAAAGTAAGTAATCGACTCGAAATATTCGAAAAAAATTTCGTGAGTGCTCAAATTCCTGGTGAGATCCTTGCAGTTGATGAGAGTATGATACCCTGGCGAGGGAGGCTACTGTTCCGCCAGTATAACCCTGGAAAATCGCCCAAATATGGGGTAAAAGTATACAAGCTTTGTGACACTAATGGATATACATAATGTACGAGCTCGATTTATACTGGAAAATGTGATAATTTTAATCAGAGAGGAAGACCAACTGAAAGCACTTCACACAGCACCCAAATTGTATTAGAATTAGCTGATAGGTATTTGAGAAAGGCAGGAAAATGACAACAGATAGCTTTTATACGTCAGATCGTAAAACACATTTAGTTGGAACTCTGAGAAAAAACATATCTGGAAATCCAAAGGACCTTACGAGCAAAAAACTAAAAAAAATGAGATTAATGGAAAACTCGGGAATAGTTTTTGCGAAGTGGAAAGACAAACGTGACGTGCTCATGCTTAGCACAAAACATAACTTAGATGTTGGTTGCACAGGAAAGAGGAATCGGAACAACGAAGAAATAAAAAAGTTGAAAATGATCTTGGAGTATAATAAAGGTAAACAAGGAATAGACATTTTGGACCAAATGGCGTACTATTTGACACCATTATGAAAAACGATAAAATGGTACCACAAAATCACATTTGAATTCCTTCTAAGTACATCCGTTGTAAATGCATTAGTAATTTACAAACAAGTTCATAAAAATGCACAAATTCTCCAGTTCAGGCAATCAATCTGCGGATCTCTTTGCGAACTGGAAGTAGAGCCATCAATTTCTTCTTAAATGAACGTGAAACATATATAAAAGAATTCGACACACGAGACAAAACAAATCGAAAAATTCGAAAACGTTGTTCCAGTTGCTACAACCATATTTAAGGAACCGAAGGCAGAGTTGTAGCTAAAAAAAAACTAATAGATTGTCTACATATTGTGACAATTGTGAAGGTAAACCTGCATTATGCATTCATTGTTTCCTAAAAAAACATTAATTTAATAATACCATGAATAAAAAAAAAAACTAAAATTAATTTTTGTTTCATTATATGAAAAGAATAAGCATTTACCTAGGTGCCACTGAAGGAAATATTTACCGAAAACCGAAAAACTATCGTTCATACAAGCAAGGAAGTCATGTAAACCACCGGTGGTACACGCGGCCTCATGTTAAAAAGAAATGTGTACCACCGATGATTCACGTGGCAGCCAACGTTAACGCACCTGCGATTAACCAATAATTGCAACTGGTTCAAAAACTCGACAAATCTACCACACAATCATGCATATTACCGATGTTGTCTCGTTTTTTCGACGACTCTCGTTTTCTCTGTTGTGTCGTTTTTTAAGTGGCATTCCATAATTTCTTCGACGCGACAAATTTGTAGCAGATTTTTAAACGACGGAAAAGTTACAAACATCTGCCCAAATCAAATTAAATAAATTAACGTCTAAATAAAAAATCATTGTTCAATGTTTAACAAATGAGGTTTTATTTAATTATTGGTAAATAAATAAGTTATTGAAATGATAAGTGTAGAAATGTATTACAACAAGAGTAGCGATATTGATGATGATGAAGAAGGTGGAGTGCGAAGTTTTTAAAAAGCATAATTAATTACAAAAAGAAAGCAGATAAAACAAACCTCAAATAAATAGGAAAGGGAAGCGTCTGCGTCTGCATCTGCATTTGTAGCCTGAGTTCGTGTTGATGTATGTCCAGATGTAGTCGTCAAAGTATTTGGAAGTAAATTGGGCTGGAATACAGCAACTGGATTTCCATTTGGATTTAACAACTGTTTGTATTTAAGCAAATTTGCTACAGCATCTTCCAGCGGATATAAAATTTGCAATTGGTTTGGACCTTCTCCAGTTGCTTTTATTTCTTTTGAATTGTCTATTATTTTCTTTTTCACTTTGAACTTAAAGTCGGCCCAAACCTGATTAAAGCAAACATTAAAATATTTTTTAAATAAATGAAATAAGCGATTCAAACCTTTTGCCAACCATCTCCATTTCTTATTGGAGGACCCTTGCTGTTCAGCCGCTCAGCTATGGAATTCCATTCTCTTTTTATGTCAGTTTTGTTGATTCCCTTCAAAAATCTGCTTTCCATCAGCTCGACGAGGACCTGGAACTGATTCTGTTTCTGATTTGTTAATTTCAACTGCAAATCTGAACGAATATTTTGTTTTTATTTAGGTATCGCAAATAAAGAACTAATAAATTCCATAAAATAAATTATGTTCAACACACTTGACGTTTACACACGACAACAAAACGTGTGACAAAAGTTGAAATCGACTTATGGAATGCGGATTGTGTTGTATATTTTTCTGTCGTATACGACATCGGTAATAGCGGTGACTATAAATTTAAATATTCACTTTTTTTTATTTCAAAATAAATTTGACACATTTGGATCTTATTCCTCTGCTAATCCTCCTTCTTCTGTGGTTTAACTCAGTAAACGTCACTGTAGTGTTATTGTTTATTGTTGTTTGCTATTTGTTAAATTGTAATAAGACCGATCTAAAATAAAAGACGTGTTGTGCACTTTAGTAATTTATTTCAACTGTTACGATTTGAATCGTTGCTCTCATTTATTAGTAAAGGTATCTCGCTCTAATAATATTTTATTGGTATAATGTTAAGTAATGCCAAATAGCTTGAACATTCTTCTGGATCTTCGAGACACTTTTGGAGGTTTAGCCGGTATGCCAATATAAGGTCTTCAAAAATTTGTATTTTTCCTTGGTGAGCCCGGCACACGGGGAGGTATGGATACCTCCTTATGGTGCCTAACGCATTCCTTCACAAAGTAAAGGAAAAAAAAAGACCTAAGACCAAAGCCTTTGCTATTCCTCGTTTATTAATTTGGCTGTATAAGGCTTTATGGAGACCTCAAAGTGGTTGGAAAATGACAACCCATAGAAATCGTAGGTTATAAATTGACTTTTAGGGAAGTTACAATACTTCTGGATAACTGCGAAGTAAACCACATCAATTACCAGCCAATTTACCTTATCTAAGTTCTTCTCTAAAACTTGGTTATAGAACTTTGTTTGACATATATCATCGTAAGAACTTTTTAAAGTACGTACATATATCGAAAAATCGTTTCCTCAGGAATTTACAATATTTTTCTACGTAGAACTTCTTAAAACTCAGTATTGATTTTGTATTTAGTTCTACATAATAATTTGGATTGAAGAAATGTATGGTTCTAAATATTTTATAAAGTAAGTTTCTAATATCAATTGAGAGTAAGTAGATGGAGTTTCAAAATGGTTTTATTATTTGTAATGTTATATGCCGTAACCATGAGTAAAGTACAAATTTTGTTATACCTTTTATCTGATCTAATCCTTTAAGTTAGTTTATGCAAGAAAATGATAGATGGATAGATGATTTTATTTTTTCTTCATTATGATACAATGATTTTTTTATTTTTACACATAAATAGTTAAACCATGGCTTCTGCCGTCTGCCTGATTGACATTTAATAAAAAATAAAAAGATACATCATTTACAAAATAAATAGTACCTTAACTGTTTTGAAATTTAAAATTTTCATTTATAATATTGTTTCGGTAAGTTATTGCTTGTTTATAATAGTTTAAAAGTAGCTTTACATCTGATTTACAATTTAAAAGTGCTCTTACTTCAGATTCAGATTTAATATCACTGCCTAGATACAATCTACGAGTTTCCTTGAGAACAGGACACCTACCAATAAAGTGTACTACATGTTCTCGCTCCGCGATGTTGCAAAGGCTGCAATAGATCGGTAAATCCGAACGAATGTGGTATGTAGTTAAGTTTTATGAGTCCTCCCCTCATTTTAAAGACAGCAGATATTAGCTCTTGGCTACTGTGGATGCTGAAAAAATTTTGTTCACACAAATTGTGGTTCAGGGTGCTGTACAACGATAGGTGAAAGGAAGATGCAACCATATTTATACAATCTGGCCTATATTGTTTATCCACTTTGGAAATGAGTTCATAGAGCATATCTTTTGGTTGACTTCCGTTGGATATCCTTAAATGATTGAAATCCATACCACAGTAACTCGCAAGCTCCTCAAGTTTACTAAACCATAAATTTCTTCTTTGAATAGCTTTCATGGGAACAATTTTGGGAAGTCTTTCGTCTGGCATCTCAAGAACTTTCAGTATGTTATCTACGTGGAGCTTCAAAGTTTTAACAAATAATGGTGAAAGGCCTGTTTCGATTATCAGCATATAATTGGGTGTTGTACTTGGTAGTCCAAAAATTCTCTACGGTTTCATGTTGACTGTGTTCCCAAGATTGTGCAGCATACAGCATCACCGATTCCACTACTTAAACGAAAACTTTGTATTTAACGGTATGGTCGACGAATTTATTTGAAAAACATCTTTTCCATGTAGCACATATTGCACTTTTTGCTTTTACAAGTTTATCCTTTAGATGGAACTCCATGTTAAGATTACTAGTAATCGTCATACCTAGGTATTTGTAGTTTTTACAACTTCAATTGGTTCTCCATTGAAATCCCATTCCGTTTCTACATAATCTACCACCTCCTTTTTTGAAAATCATCACCTTTGACTTTCCAAGGTTAACTGTTAAATTTCAAGTTCCACAATACATATAAAGGCGGTTTTTCATCAGCTGTAATGATTTGGGAGAGTGCGCGAATAATACCAAGTCGTCTGCAAAAAGAAGTGCTTTAAATAACACTCCGGCAAACTCTATTCCTCCTGGTAGACAGCCTGTGTGGTCATTGATAAACAACGAAAACAGGTAAGGACTTAAGGAACAGCCTTGTCTTACTCTCATATTTGTTGCGAACCACTCCGAAGTCTCAGTTCCACACCATACAGCTGCTCGGTTTTCTTTATACATGTTTTCGAGTACCCTTCCAAACTTATTACTCATTCCAGTATTGTAGAGCTTATAGAACAGAGCTCTTCGATCGATGTTATCAAAGGCTGCCTTGAAATCAATGAAGAAGGCGCCTTCGCCTTCTTCTGCAGCAAAAATGTACTCGTACGAGTATTAATAGTTTTTCATTGTATCATTCTTCTTTTAAAAACTAAGTTCAATGTTTAAAAACTTAAACATTTAACTATTGTACGGGTTTTCTTTTAAAATATTATCAATAATAAATAGATCGGTATAGATTCTAAGCCGATGCTGAATAGGGTCATATTGATGGCCCCGATAGTGATGTGCCTCACCCAGCTTCTTCGCCGGGGAGGTGGCGTAGATCATAATTATCTACTTGGAGTTCCTTCACGAATAAAGTCGACTTTTACTAAGGTGCAGACCATTATCATCGGCCCAGGTTGTCGAGCCGATTATAATGGCATTATGTTTGCTTGATACCTATTTCAAAATAACTACTTATCTTAAGCCAAACACAAACAATAAAACACAACCAAATGTTTATTACTTTCTTTTCCAGGCCGAATACCAGTTTCTTATAGTCTTAATACTATTTTCTGCATCCTGCGCTGTATCACCTTTCAACTCAAAAACAATATCCTCCGAATAGGAAGCCTTCGCTTCTTCCTCAATTAGTTTAAAGATTTCGCATTCAAGATTTGACTTCAGTTTCTTTTCGTTATAACCTCGATCTTTAAGACGGTCAAATAGGGTAGTATTATTGCAAGTTACTACAAATACTGCCTGAAACCAACGCTCAGGAAAGAATTCACAACCATGATACTCGACAATGTTTCCGCCTTGTTCCATTTTTGGTTCTAGATAGTCGAGAAGCTGAATAAAAGAATAAATAAGTTAGTACTTGTAATTGTACTCAAGAACTCAATTTACCTTATCTTCATCTAATATAGGACAGTCATATTCATCGTCATGCTCTTCAACAAAGTTCTTTTCTTTTGCTATTTTGGAACAATCCCACCATTTGAAGTTTAATTTTTCTGATATTTTGGCACATAAGTGTGATTTGCCAACACCTGGTGTTCCTATATTTTGGTTCGTAGGAGAAAATAGCTTCAATATTAATAAATATTCATCAGACAAAGTGAAATAGAACTTACCTGTTATTAAAATATTCGGTTTTGTTTCAGATTTTTCATCGGACATTGTTAATTTATCTGTAAACAACTACTAGAAGTTTACAAACAAGAGTAGAGTAATATAAAAAGTCTATGGTGATGGTGAAGTGTGGTTTAGATGCTTCCTCGAGGTCACCAGAAATTCAGACACAGACAATAAATTAAGAAAAGAAGGCCTTCGTACGTATCACCCCCCAAAACACATTAGTTTACTTTGTTTTTGTGATTTTATTTCATTTCGATGAATAGATGAAAATTCCAACAACAAATTTAACCCAATGGTGTGAGCATTTATTTTACTACGTGTGAGATTTAATTTCTTATACTCATACTATTATTTTTTGTATCCTACACAGCTGATTTTAAGTTATGCATTAACTAGACTGACAGGTGCTTCGTATCCTTAGTCTAAGAACACAATGAGATGAAGTTAGTAGCCAACAATTTGTTATTTCAAATCTGTTAATTAAACCCCTGTTACTGTCAACTGCATTTTTTGAAAGTATATTTAGATCAAGTTAGTTAGCCTTTCAATTGTCAACCATTTAAAACTTTAAATTCAGTTGTAAGCACCGAAAACAAAATACAAAACCATTATTTTGCATTGTAATAAAATAGTACTTATTTCTTTTACAATTTGAACAGGAATCTTTCTTTACACTATATTATGTAATAAAAGAATAAATTCAGCTTTAAATTTCTGCTTTGCGCAAATACACATGATATTTTTCTGACTAACTTTGCAATAAAGTTGTTGTAGTTGGAAAGCTTTTTGACAGTTCGTTTATAGCTATGTGTGTTATTACACTCAGACGTTTTTAGATGGACTCAAATAAGTGCGAAAGAGAAAGTAGGTGAATAGAAATACTTTAAAAAGTGTCAACCCGCACAGTTCTGGGTTCAGGATTCTTTTATTTATTTATTTATTTATTTTTTTTTATTTTCAAAAGATACAATATAAATAAATTTACATTGTCCGGGTGATTCTTTTATTGTTTTTTGACGTTTCTCTTTCTTGCCTTTCTTTGTTTCTTGGAGTTGCATTATTATTATTTCTATTGTTACCGAATAAACAAGAAATATTCCGCCAGACAAATTCAAGTGGAGCAAATACCTTATAATGAAATTAAATGAAGGAATGATTGAAAGAGTCTAGCTTGGTAGTTTAAGCTTTGGAATGTTTCACCCGTTGAAACAAAGTGATAGCCAACTTTTCTGGCTCTCAAAATTGTATTTTTTTTCATCTTTTTATAATTTAAAAACGATGGTTTATCATATGATTTTAGATCTTTTGTCAAGAAAACGAAGGATTCTCTCCAGATTTCAATCCAATACCTATTTTTCTATTATTCGGAATTATTTTCCGTATTCATGATGTCAATAATCATTGCTGTAGTAATAAGTGCAATTTTCTTTAATTATTTTTACACTTTGACTTTGTGGATGAGAACAAAAAATGAAAGTCAAGTGTCAAAAACACGCAACCAAAAAACATCCTAGTGTAATAATGCGAGATTGATGGGATGGGTGTTCAAAAGAAAATATGCGAAACACGCTGCATACAGAAAGTCTGAGTGTAATGACACATTATCATTAAAAATTTCTGTAATTGAAAAAAATGTCCGGATTGAAATCCACCGACAAATTTTTACTGGCAGAAATTTGTCATTGGAGTTGTGTGAAATTGAAACATAAATCAGTGGAACGATTCGTTTCACTTTTGAACATAAAAGTATCAGCTGTTCAGGAAAACGAATTTCCCTCCGGAAAATAGAAAAAAAAAGTTTTTGAAAAAAATGCGTGGTTTTCGATCGATCAGTATATAATTTTCATTTCTAATCAAAGGGAAACACCGTCAAATATCGATTCAAACATTTTCCCGGATTGATTTCAATGATAGCTATAACTAACCCCTTACCTTACAGTCCCTTATATCGTGCGAACCTGCCCAAAAAAATCTTTACATCACTCAGTTCTGCAAGCAAATGATGGTTTGTTGGTATAATTTTACAAAATCATTCTCCCGATCAAATTTGTTGGGGTAAAGTTAGACAATTGGTAAACTTATCTTTTGTTTTACAAAGTTGCATTACTACCCCTAATGTATAGAAGTCATTATTATTTATGCAAAATCAAACATCATTCTCCAAAGTATTGGCCATCAATTTTGACATTGACAGATTAGTGAAGTGGTCATTTGCAGCAAAGTATGATTGCATTTGTCAATTTTGTTTGCAAAGCACTATAAACATTTTTAAAAATTAACATAAAATTAAACAAGAAATAGATGTCTAGTTCCAGTGAATCTGAAGACGAAAATCTAAAGCAAATCCTTGAAGCAGCTGACACAAATTTTCTCACAGATTCTCTATTTAAAACAAAGCCAGTAGAGACAGAAATTCTTCAAAGCAAATCGAATGGTAACTGTTATTTAAAGACTTTAAACGTTTTTGTATTATAATATGTAATCTACTACTCAATTACAGAAGTCTTACCTTCCCAAAGGCATATAACCTATGAAGAAAGCACTGACATCGACTTCGTGCCTTCAGAAACAGTACAAAAAATTATGGCTAAAAAATTGAGCCACTTAGTAGATGAACAAATTGAATTTGTTGATGCTATGGATTTATGTAACAAAAAGCCAAAGAAAGATCCCAAAAGCAGAGTAAGATTATTAAAAGATATCGATTGTTATGTTAAACCATTTGAAGATTTTGAATATGAAGATCTTGGCCAAAGGAAAAAGGTCAAGATTAAAAAACGTAATGTTGTTGGTGAAGTTTGTTTGGATGAACAAACAAAGCACAAACTTGCTGCAATTGATGGTGCATTTGTTTTGTCATTGAAAGAAACAGTTAACTGGTCGGAGAGACCCAAAGGAAAGGTTTATCATTATAAGCAAGGAAAGGGTATCAATAAGGATCAACATTTTATTGAACCACCAAATGAATTTACAAAGGCACGACTTAAAAACCAATGGAATGAATCGAAGATAAAGAAAGCAAAATTTTCTAATAAATAAAGTTTGCCAATAAAATGAAAAATTTTACACAAATTTATTTGTAATTCTTAACCTTTTTGAATCACCAAATGATATTAATCAAGGACAGATCCATGGGTACTAGTCTTTATACTCTACTTATTTGCCTTTTTTTTTAATAAATAATTCCAAAATATACAAAATAATAAAAAGAACTTTACAAAAAAGTCGTTGTCCTCTAGTCATTTAGCTTTGAAACCATTTCTATAAGACCATAGTATACATCCTTATTTAGCCAACATAAATAAAACAAAGTAGTACCTACTTTTATATTATTTATTTATCTGTTTACTTAAAACTATTGGTTTATGGATGAAGAAAGCTAATTAAGAGTAATGAATTTGTTCTTCCTGTGAGCTAACATAAGGTTTAATTTATCATGTTGATTGTGACAGAATCACCTAGAATTCTGCACAGTTATATGGTTCTGTCCTTCAATATAGCCAACAACATGGCCAGAAGTTGAAGCTGTAGAATTGTCCTGTGTTGTTGGTCCAGCAGTTGCTGTAAAGTCTAGAAAATTCATGAAATCATTTTCCTGGAAGGGACCCTTCTGCATACTTTGGCTTTCTTTCATCAGCTTATCGTATTCTTGCAACACTCCTCGAAATTCTCGAATTTCCGAGCGATTGCGGGCAATTAGATTGTTTTTAAAATAGTTGTGAATTGCAGTGAGTGAAGTGCTAGTCAGAGCATAATAGGCTCTTTCCAGAGTCAAGATATCAATCGAACTTTGTCTGTCTGCGTGCTCATTGCATTGGATATCTTTGATTTGTAGTATAAAATTTCTGATGAACTCCTCGAGGGCATCTGTGAACAAAACTAGAGCACTTTCGGCGGTGTCTGTGAAGCCAGCGATGCATAATTGCCCGCAGATTGCTTTCCGAAGGGATTCCTTGCAAACAGGTTTATTTATTTGGGGATATTCCTTGGGTTCTCCTCGTGTGAAGTCAGTCTGATTTGGTGGTATGAACCAGAGGGGCTTAGCGAATTTGTCGTCATTTACAAAATCAGTGGCATTTTCCGGAGGAAAATCAACTTGTGGAATCATTTGACATGGATTGAGGAGATAGTTATTGGATCCCTTTTGAGAAACAAGCATATTACTAAAACAGTTTGGATAATCAAAAAGTTTTCTTTTGTAACGTACCGATTTATTGGAATAGGTGTCTATAAGGGACTGCAACATTTCTGTTTGTTTCATCACTTCAATTGTTTGAGTAACAAGAGGATTTTTAACTTTAACAAATACTCTATAAAATTAAAATAAATAAAATTATTAAATTTTGAAGAAAATACGATTAGTTTATTTATTTACTTGAGATCCTTTGGCTTGGGTTTGTTTTTACCAGCTTCATTTAGTTTTTGTTGTTTGACGGTTTGTGATACGAGTTTATTGAAAAGCGTTTCTTCTTGCTTTTCTTTTATACTACCCCAAAGTGTTCGTTTCATTATTGTATTTTAAAATAAATAAATATTGCAATTTTGTAAATCTGCGAAAATCTTGTCTGGTGAAAATATGTTGTTGACAAGCGAAGGTTGATGAGCGAGGTTGTCACTTGTGTCATTTCAAACTTTTGTCCTTTTTGGATCCGAGCAAAACGGAGTGTCTCCCAACCATAAATTCCTAGTACATACTTGTGAACCATCTCGTGAACCCATACAAATTTCAGTTTTTGGTTCACCCGTGAACTTGCTCGTGAAGCTGTGTGGAGAACAAAGTGGAGAGTTTTCGTTCACGGGCAATTCACGTGCAAAATGTACGGGAACTGTTAGTGAAGCTGAAGTCGAATGTTCACAACGTGTACTCACAAGTGTGTACCAGTGAGCAATGTCAAAAGTTCACTTTCTCCACTGGCGAACGTTCACTTCACGAGGAAGTATGTACTAGGCTTTATAGGATATCATCATCAGAGTGGGGTTCAGGAGATATAAGGCAAAATTAAGATATCACTGAACGCGTTCATAAAGCTAGTGACTTCGTAGTCAAAATTCAACTGTCTGTGTGAATGCAGAACTACACTACAAAGCTAGTCAATCTGGAACTGTCATATTATTGACAAATGCAAATATATAAAACAGGAAACATTTTTGACTTGATAACTTTAATTTATCTTTTGTGTTTTTAAATTCAATAAAATCAAATTTAAGACACAATTTGAATGATTTATATTTGTATTTAAATACTGAATGATTTATTTCACTTTGAATTCGTTTGTCTTTACCGAGCAGCTGATTGGGAAACGTCAAAACCTAACTAACTTGTAGCCGATATTTGTACACTACCTGGCTGAACACAATGGTGTAGATGTAGCTGTCAACGAAATTGAAAAATAATGGTATATCTTCAATGTATATGTATATAAAAGAGGTATGTCGTTAATTTTATTGTAAAATTACAAATGCAAAAAAGTAATACAAACAAAAATAAAGCATTTGGATACAAATTTATACAATACATTATATTGGTTGAAATGGAACTTTACCTTCTCTTAAAAAATAATTCGTCAGCAACTTTCGAATAGCGAATGCTCCTTGAGATCTGTTGCTGCTCCCAAACTTACGAACAGATAACAAATCTTGTGTTTCATTTCGCCACATGCCATCAATACGTTCACCACCGCTGTCTTACGTATCACAATATCCTTCAGGACAGTAAAAATGCGAATTAAATACTTTGTCGGTTTTTTTAATGAAGTTGTGCAATAAAGTGCAGGCGAGTACCACCTTATCGGCGTTTTTGGGATGAAACTCAATGGACTTATTAAGTATTCTCCACGGGGCAACCAATATTCCGGAGGAATTTTTAATTATGCGTCGTTCTCTCGAGAGCCTGAAATTGAAAACTTCCTCTGGAATATCCAAAGCAGAGTTTCACTCTGGCTGCCATAGGCTCCGACATCAAATTATTTTTTGACAGCCGCGCATCATTGTAGACGTCCTTTGGTACATTAGTAAGCGTTTTCATTGACAGCTTATACTACAGCAATTATTTAAGTTACAGCTGCATGGCATCTCATTGTGTTCAAGCAGTACGTCGTCGTCGTAGGGGAAATTTTAACTACTTTTGTAGTTGCATTTAGCCAATCAGAATCCCTTGATTTACTCGAAATGTTTGTTCATATCAGATCCTCTCTTATTTTTTGGATTTTTGAATGTTATAGCGTTCTTAGCATAAATAGAATAATACAAGAAACGTATATTTCATTTTTATAAAAAAAGCTACGTTTCAAAACATTTTCTTACATTTCTGCGTCAAATGCAGCAAAAACTCTGAACTATTGTCTTTTAGCTCTTAAAAAAAGCATATTTAGAAAACTTTTGGAATCTGGAAATGCTTTCATATGTAGGGAGTCATACAAATTAAATAGTTAGATCATACTTTGCTGGACAACAGTGTTCTAAAATAATTTGATAACTAAAGTATCTTGCACATGTGCAAGGCTCTTAAAGTTATCATTTAAGAAATTGAAATGTGTATAGGTTAGGGTAATACACTCGTACACATTATGTTATTTAAATTTTGTTAGCCTTTGTGTGACCCCTCCCCCCCTTGATGAAAAGTCTGGATCCGCCCTTGATTAGAGATGATCAACAGTTATGGACTGTTATAGAGTTTGTAAAGACAAAGTCCAGAGATTTGATAGCGGCCTGGCCATCAGAGAAAATACGGATATCAGATGTTGATATCACAGTTTCTTTGAGCCAGGAATAGACTTCTTTCATCGCCAAAAGTTGCGCTTGGAACACGCGACAATGATTGGGAAGGCGGAATGAGAGACTTAATTTCAGTTGTTCAGAGTACACACCTCCACCAAGAAAATGAAACCCACGAAAAACTGAATTGTCACATTTTCGAAAGCTGAGAAAAAAAATAATTTCCGTGAGCTTTTTTAAAGATTTATAAGAACCAAGGATGTGCACAAAATTTTACTTTTAAACAATTTTCGACTCATTTCCTGTACCAACGACATTTTACTGCAATTTATTTACATTTTATTTCGCTCTTCCACACACTGCAACTCGAGCTTTCTCAACAATTCATTGATGAAATCACCTTTTTCTTTACGAATACTTAACATGATTCAAAAATATTCATACTACGTACACAAGCACTACTTCATTTCAATATATTGTAAGTAAAAATTTCAAAAATAAAATAAACAAGTGACGATTTTCCTGTGACTATGACCACTTTCCGGAGACACCTATTTCTATAACCGCGCACGATTTTCAATTTATTTATTATTTAAGAAAAAAAAATTGTTTTTGGTTTTGTCACTGCTTACGCATCACATTGACGTGATGCTCTTGGCACTTGGCATTTTTGTATTAAAAATACTCACCACAGCCGAACACAGTGTTGAATTGAAGTTTTCTAAATTAGATAAGGAGGTGGCTCTTCTGCCCTCTAAATATAATGAGCCTCCTGCGCACACACTTATTTTCGATGTGCGTTAGCACAGTTTTTATTTTATCCGAAATCGAAATAGAAAATTTATTTTCTGAAAATAAAATAAAACGTCTTTATTTTCTTGTCGTGTGTATTATTAATAAAAGCGTTGATAAATTCAGCTGGTGGTTGACAGTTGATAAATTTTGATTTAACCTCAGCGGTGTCCGTGTCCGTTCTCCGTTGGCTGGCTGGTTATTCGTTCTTTACTTAGTTTGATCATTCGTTCGTTTTGAATATACGGCAAAGGCGGAATAAGTTACATCAATTATTGTGTTTTGTTTTCTTTTGGTCTCTAAATATAAATAAATTTTGTCAAGTTTGTGCATTCCTATTTTTAAAAAATACAAACATTTTATTTTAAAAATAAATGCAAGTGATTGACAATTTTGAAACATACATACGTATCTCTTATTAAACTAAAAATTTATATTATTAAGCTTCTTAAAAATGTCTGTTTGGATGACTTATGTAAACAGAAGAAGGCCGTCACAAGCGCGAGTGAGAGCTGAATATTACCTTGTGAGTTAAAAATTAGTAATAATTGTTGAATTTAAAAATCAATTTCATTTTTAAGATTTCGTTTTAACTTATTGCAACGTGAATAAATATGAATCTCGGAGTTTCTTTAAAATAACTTCCAATTTGAATAACTTTTTAAAAAATGAGAGAAAAGTGTTTAAAGCGTAAAGTGGTATTTTGAAGCGGTTCAATACGTCTGACATGGTGCATTTTTTGTTTGATCATTTGAACGAAATGACAATTGGCTTGTGTTTTTCAGTCTAAAAATGTTTTGAAAACTTTATCCTGTCTCATCAATCTCAAATTTATTTTTTCATAATAAGCTCACTATAAGGATATCATTATCAGTGTGGGGTTCAGGAGATATAAGGCAAAATTAAGATATCACTGAACGCGTTCATAAAGCTAGTGACTTCGTAGTCAAAATTCAACTGTCTTTGTGAATGCAAAACTACACTACAAAGGTAGTCAATCTTAAACTGTCAAATTATTGACAAATGCAAATATATAAAATAAAAAACATTTTTGACTTGATAACTTTAATTTATCTTTTGTGTTTTTAAATTCAATAAAATCAAATTTAAGACACAATTTGAATGATTTATATTTGTATTTAAATACTGAATGATTTATTTCACTTTGAATTCGTTTGTCTTTACCGAGCAGCTGATTGGGAAACGTCAAAATCATTC
Source organism: Eupeodes corollae (assembly GCF_945859685.1). Classification (NCBI taxonomy): domain Eukaryota; kingdom Metazoa; phylum Arthropoda; class Insecta; order Diptera; family Syrphidae; genus Eupeodes; species Eupeodes corollae. Next base: position 22,839,023 of record NC_079148.1, on the reverse strand, counting down.
TCCACTAAAGCAGCATTCACATGAGCGTGAACGAATGTGAGTTTATATATGTACGTTTGAAGACATATTTCCACACAAATTCTTAACAAAACGATAGCAATATAGTTTTTATTTGATTTACGATGCATACTTTTACTTTTCAATATCAGATATTAATAAATTTATGAAAACAAATATATTCGTCGCGAAAAAAAATTGTAGTTGATACGAACTGTCAAACTTTATTCGCGTTCCACATTATCCACACTCCCAACGAATAAAATAATCGCGCGTACTTAACCTAAAAAAAACATTCTTGTTTTGGTTTCGGTGGTCAAAGTCAAACTTTATTCGTGACGAATTAAAAACTCTCATGTGAAAGAAATATCAAAATCAACGAATATTCGTTCATTCGTTGGTCGTGCTCATGTGAATAATGCTTAACTTTGTAGCCGAATTTTTTACACTACTTCGCGTCGGAAGGGAAATTTCAATTACTTTTGTAGTTAGATTTAGCCAATCAGAATCCTTTGACTACGTAGCCATTAGTTTTGTGAATGCGACCAATGTGTAAATAATTGTTAAAAGAATGGACAGGTTTAGACGACATAAGGGACTTGAAGTTACGGCAAATTTCTAGTGTCTGATAGGACAGCTGTCAAAAAACTTTCGGAAAGTTGACTGGAAAGTTAGTCAAGAAAAATGTGTCCTACTTTCAAATAACTACTCGTAGTTGAGTTTGTGTAAATGCAGTTGACTAAAAATGAAGTCCCTTATGCTGTCTAAAGCTGACCAATGTGTCTACCTGCCGGAGCCTCTTATTTTTCTGAAGGAGTAAAAAAATGACACCAGCACATGTCTCTCAACACGGGAGCATTGTTTAGAAAATGTATCAATAATATTCGTTGAAGTAAAACTCATCAAGCAATGAGAAAAAACTTTACGAATTTCGAAAAGAATACATTTAAGTAGAACTTAAGTAAGAAGAATACAATTGTTTTTCTTTTTCCTAAGTTGTGTAAAAACACGAAGAACTGACACATCGGAGGGTCACTTTTTTTTACGTTTATCGTGTGAAAAAAAAATCATATGACTCGCAAATATTGGAGTTGCACTAAGTACAGTTTCCTTAATTAGTTCTTTCAGAAGGAAAATCGTAACTCAATGGTGTTAAAAAGATACTCTTCTGACTTAAGCTTATTTTTTGGCGATCTCCAAGTGCAGGGGAAAATGAAAACGAAAACTACAACGAAAAAATATTTGTGGAGAGTTCTGTCAACTGTCAAAAACAATTGACAAGTTCAGACAGTTAGCTGCTGGTAAACAAAAGTGGAAAGGAATTCTATTTATTAACATTTTGTTGTGCAGTTAGTATTAGTTTTATCATTTCTGAATTACTTTTGTGAAGCCTGTGCCCCAACTTCCAAATAGCTTTCCTGGCTTCGACCAACGAAGCTAGTTTATTTTTTCCTCCGAAGAGAAATCAATTTTTTTTCTTCGGTTTATATCTTCAACATCCTGAGTTTCCGATTCAGAAATGTATTGTTGGAACACATTATACAAATCCATTTTTTTTTAAATCAAATATAAATCAAAGTCAAAAAGAACATTTTTTTTTCCAAAAAAAAATTAAACGTCAAAATTTCGGAAGCAATTAATACGATGGGCAGTTAAATTGACAACGAAAAGAGTGAGAATTGTACTAACAAATCTAGTACAGCTATCCTCTAAAATGACACTTTTCGTCGTTCAGCAGCGTACTGAAAAACGAAAAGCACGGCGAAATTTTCCGTTTATAGGCTTAAATGCGGCCATAGGGCAACAAAGGGAAGACGCGCACTAAGCAGAAATTAGTTGCCGAAAACGTGGAGAACTATGTGCTCCTGGAAACTACATTTATTTTTTTTGTTTAGATATGTCATTAGAACGGACTCCACTTATTAGCTGCGCTTCCCCTCTCCTTCTAGGTTTGGTGGCAAAAACAATAATTAACTAAAAAACGCAATATCTTGTTTCAATAGGCGTCAATAAGTTTCGTTTCAAAGACATTTATTATTATAAACTTTGACATATTGATATAAACTAAAAACGTCCATCAAGTTCCAGTTTTTTCATATATCAGACGAACCTACAGAAGGGATAGTAACGTTAAGGAAGAGATGAGACCAACGCAAAGTTTGCTACTAGCAGTCCATATCTAGTATGTCAATGAGTATTTGAGAGATTTGCGTTCACAATCGCTAAACAAACTGTCAAATATCAATTTTCCTTTTGAAGACATACTCTGAATAACAATGAAATTTTTAAAGAATTAATTTGTGTTTTCCAAATCTGCAGACAAAATTAATTATATTAAAATGTCCCTGAAATATTTCTGTCTACCAAAAAATTTATTGTTATTTTATTTTACCATCTACACAATTGATCTACTAGATATGGACTTCTGGTATCTAACTTTACATTAATGTCACCTACTCCTTAACGCTACTAGCGCTTCTGTAGGTTCAGCGGAAATGCTTAGAAACTGTTGAACTTGATGTTTGTACTTTGTTTATTTTATCAAACTTTATAATAATGGAAGTCTTTAGTTTATATCACAATCAAAGCTTTTTGAAGCAAAAAAACAACAGCTGGCGCTTAAAAATTAGTTATAATTTTTTGGCCAAAGCTTCAAGCAAGGCATAGCTAAAGAGGTGAAATCATCTTGAAGGGGAGTTTTGTATGAGAATTAGTTTGAAGCTAGCAGTCCACGATGTACACTGCTTAAAATCCTACTTCAAAATAAAATTTTCTTTAGTTTTTGACAAGCTTGAGTTCATATTCTCAAATGTACTTGTCAAACTTATAAAAAGGATATATTGGTTCTCAAATCAAAATTTTAAACTGCTGCTTGAAGTTGCCTAATTTAGAAATAATAACTGCAGTTAAAAGCTGCACTTAGTTATGAGACAAATTGATGATTGTCATGTCCTCAGAAAAATTGAAAGACGTGATAGATTTTAGAAAAATAGGTAAAACATTACAGTAATAATAGACAGCACTATTTAATGAAAAGCAAATTAATTTGGATAAAATAAATTAATATTGAGAAGCTCAAATTTTAGGTGAAATTTGGAGTAGTAGGTAGTCGAACGTTACTCATACTGTTTCAAGACATTTTTTGACTAATGTAGATTTTTAATAAATGCTTTTACCATTCCGTAGTTAATCTTCATTTATGTAGATCTTTGCATTTTTGTGTTACTATCTTTATCAAACGTTTATATTTTTTCAATGTTGCAACACATTGTTAATCGACCATTAATGTGATTAATTTTTTTAGTGAAATGAAAAAAGTGATTAGTGTGCAAAAAATGTCTTTAAGCCCTTAATTAAATTTTTGTAAAACAAGAAAAAGGATAAACTTTTTGTAGAAAATTAAAGTCGGTAAATGTAAATTTAAAATAGTGTTTTCTTCTAAAAAATTTGCTGTTCGATAGGAAATCCCAAGCGAATTAACACCATTCAAACATATTTAAATTATTATTAGTTGTGAAAAAAATATAAAAGAACTTACGTATTCTAAACAGTGTTATCTATCCCTTATCATTGCCATACACTAAAGAGAACTTTAAATAGCTGACATCCGTGGTTTCCGGATGTCACCACAGAAGCAGCACTTTCGCGACATGTTCTTTTCTCGGCGAACGCCATTGCTGTTTGCATCGGTTGATTTTTCACAAATTTTAAATGTAAGAAATTTATTAAAAAATCTTTTAAAAAATTCATTATTTATGTGATGGGAATGTAAATTAATATTAGTTGTAATTGTTGGTCATTAAAAACCATACAAAAATGTGTGTTTTACTGTTTAAAAATGAAAAATAGGCTTGTCGAAAAAAATTTGGTTATGGCGGATTTTTTGGAGGAGAACCTTACACGTGTTTCAAAAACTAAAAATGCCAATTATATTTATTTTAAATGTGATTTCTGTACTCAAACAAAATTAAAATTGATAAATATTTTAACAACAGTTGAAACGTTAAGAATATTGAATTTATTCATCACAACTGTCCCGTCAAGTTGCATTTCCTTGGTCATCATCATCGTTCTCGTGTCTCGTCCGAACGATCCCCAAATAACCAATGCTAATTTTTCGACCCTAAATCTGATAAAGCAGATGCTTTATGATCATAAAAAACTAATGAATATATTTAATTTAATTTTAGAATGGCTGACGTTGAAAGTGTTGAAAATTTTGAAGGAGAGCAGCCAGTTGAGGCAGAGCCCTTAGCTGTGTTGGACACAACTTCACTCCCCCAACCGGCCGAGCTTCCCGATATCAAGCTCTTCGGTAGATGGAGCTGCGATGATGTTACTGTAAGCGACATCTCCCTCCAGGATTATATTGCCGTCAAGGAGAAGTACGCTCGTTATTTGCCCCATTCCGCTGGTCGCTATGCTGCCAAACGTTTCCGTAAGGCACAATGCCCAATTGTTGAGCGTTTGACCAACTCTCTGATGATGAAGGGACGCAACAACGGAAAGAAACTCATGTCCGTGCGTATCGTCAAGCACTCTTTTGAGATCATTCACTTGCTAACTGGTGAAAACCCACTTCAGGTAAATTTTTCAAATCTCAAATGCCAAATCCTTTAGCTTCTCGTTCCATGCTAAACTGTTGTTTTCGATATTTCAACATTTCAACAGGTAGAATGAGGACGTAAATCAAACTAATCGTTTTCGTGACTTTGAAATATTCTGATATTTTGTGGGGATATTTCGACTACACGAAAACAATTGACATTTTATTTTGATTTAATATTATTTTGTACTAAATTGTGTTTTTTTGACATTCTTACAGACACTTGTGAGTGCAATCATTAACTCCGGACCACGTGAAGACTCGACCCGTATCGGTCGTGCCGGTACAGTTCGTCGTCAAGCTGTCGACGTCTCGCCTCTTCGTCGTGTCAACCAAGTAAGTTTTATCTTCTATCGTATGTGTTTCAAACTTTTTATTTTATGCCGCATATAATGTCTTCTCTTGATGTATTCTCTAAAGAAAAGATTATAACAGGCGGCTAGACCAAACATCCGGTATCCGTAGCGTCTGTATGGTGTATATAGTGCAGGCGTATGACCTAAGAGACAATTCAAAATATTTCTTTTTTCATAATTAAACAAAAAATAAAAACAATAAATGAGCCGTTCGATGTGAAAATGAATAGTTTGAAAAGGTAAAGAGAGTAGGAGAGTCAAGAAATTACGATGCAGACAAAATGCTGCTCTAAAAGTTGTTAACATAGTTTTAGACAAATTTTTAAAGTTATTTATGTTTTTTTTTTTCTGAAACTTTAAATACTTAAATAACTTATTACTACAGAATGAGCAATTCTCACAAGTTGCTTAAGGGACGCAGTTGATTTCAAGGTCGTATTGAATCAATGTCCCATAAACTTGCTTCATCCGTCTTCAACAATCTTCATTCAACTCAAATACTTGAAATAACTAATTAACACAGAATGAGCACTTCCAACAAGTTTTTTAAGGGGAACAGTAGATTTCAAGGTCGTAGTGAATCAATGTCCCATAAATTTGTTTCATTCATCTTCAACAACCTTTGATTCTTGACCAATTGTTTCTATTTTGTTTTATGTTTTCTCCTCGATTTTTCAAATGAAGTTGATAGTTCTTACTTGTGATGTTATCGGCAAGTTAATCAGCCCTATCATGAATTCCATCGTAATCGGAAATTTTTACGAATCCCGAAAAAATGCATCATGAGATCCGTTCGTAGTGGAAAATCTCATACAATTTTGCATTACGAACGGATTTCATGATACAGTGTTTCGGGATTCGTAAAAATTTCCGATTACGATGGAATTCATGATAGGGCTGAATATTTGCTAAGGATTCAAATTTGCAAATTTTCAACGCCGCTGAGTCGTCATCCCTAAAATATTATAGGCCCCTCTTTTAGTTTACATCTTACGGCTCTAAATTGTGGTCAGTCCAGCTTCATTGTTTTCTCTGTATCTTTATAAGAGTAAGCCTATGCTTCTGGACAATAAAAAACACTAGTTTTGAGTTCCGATGAGAGTTAAGGAAAAACATATTTTTAATTCAATGACGAGTTCTTAACACATAGGCCTATTTTTAAAGAATAAAATTAAATTGGTGTTTGGAAAGGTATGAGGAGATAGTTTATAGAAGTTTTAATTTATTTCTCTTCTTTTTTTCCAGGCTATTTGGTTGCTTTGCACTGGAGCACGTGAAGCTGCTTTCAGGAATATCAAGACCATTGCTGAATGCTTGGCCGATGAATTGATTAACGCTGCTAAGGTAAATTTATTATTTTAAATGCCTTATTCTTATTTTGTTTTTTCGTATTCATATATTTATTTAGTCCTTTATAATCCTGAGCAACGATTTATTAACCCCGTTGCTACAGCTTCGCTTAAGGACAATATTAAAAGAAGTTTTATTATCCTAGCGCCCAAATTTCTAATTCCTATTTGCGGTGCTCGAGAAACGTAGAACAACATTTATTTATTTTAAATTAAGATAGGAAACTTTTTTAATGTCACGTACACTAAGATGTTTTCATTTATACATTTATTTTGAAGTCCTTTATAATCCTGATCAACGATTAATAATCCCGTTGTTACAGCTTCGCTTAAGGACAATAATAAAACAAGTTTTATTATCCTAGCGCTCAAAAGTATAAAATCTTTTTTGTGGTGCTCGAGAAACGTAGAACAACATTTCATTAAGTAATTTTTTTATAAGGAGCCTGTTTAATGACGTAAAAATGTTAAACAAATATCTAATATGTATATGTTACTCTTATCAAAAGTTTTGATTATTTATTCAGTTAAAATTTGAATGCCCTTTATAATCCTGAGCAACGATTATAACCCCATTGCTACAGCTTCGCTTAAGGGCAATATTATATGTTTTATTATCCTAGCACCCAAATGTCTATATCCTATTTGCGGTACTCGAGAAACGTAGAACAACATTTTAATTTTAATAATTGAAGATATGACAGTTCAATGTCATTGTTTAAAGGTCAAATATTGCCCTAAATCGTCATAAATGTTTACTTAATTATTTAATTGAATGTCCTTTATAATCCTGATCAACGATTTATAATCCCGTTGTTACAGCTTCGCTTAAGGACAACAACAAATTTTTTGTTTTATTATCCTAGCGCCTGAATTAAATAAAACATTTTCATGGTGCTCGAGAAACGTAGAACTACATTTCCTCAAGTTTAAATTTAAATATAACCATAAATGTAGGTGTTTTGTAATAAATTTTGTAAGGTCCTTTATAATCCTGAACAACGATAATTGCCCCGTTGTTACAGCTTCGCTTAAGGACAACATCAATATTTTTGTTTTATTATCCTAGCGCTTAAAAATGTAAATATCGTATTTGTGGTGCTCGAGAAACGTAGAACAACATTTATGTAGATTTTCTTTTAATTTATTTTACATAGTGTATTTTTGTAAGAAAACTTAGAAAGTGTTTCGTTGGGAATGATTTATTTATTCAAAGCTGAATATGCAACTTTAATGCATTTCCAATTATTAAGTATATGTATTCCCGGGTCAAGCAGATAATTTAGAAAACGAATATAGAATATTCATTAATAGTTTAGTTAATAAGTTAAATGCAATAGTTTTAAGATTAGCTTTATGCTTATTTGTTTTTTTATTATTTTGAATTAATTAAAATTATAACCATTTTATTTTTGTTTGTTTAATTATAGGGTTCCTCTAACTCCTACGCCATTAAGAAGAAGGATGAATTGGAACGTGTTGCTAAGTCCAACCGATAAGAATTTTACATTCGTGTGTATTTTTTTTACACTATAATAACAAAATAAATAAATAAAAAAACAAAAATTGAAGTTAAAGAAATTATTTAATTCTTTTCAAATTTATTTTACACCTTTTTAGGTTTTTTTTTTTTTATAATAAGCGCACACTCAAAGGGATATATTACCCTTATTATGTAGACACAGTGTGAGCACTAGGAAAGGGAGAGAGGGTTTGAAAGAAGATGTCGGTGCACATTGGTTTTGAATTCCTGAATATTGCAATAGCTGGGAAAGACAGAGTGTGGCAAGGCATTCCACATTCGCATAGTAAGGCTAAAGAACGAATCTCTGTACTTTACAGCACGACCGAAGATGGGCTCGAGGGTATATTGATAAGCATTCCTAGAAGCGCGATTCAGCCTGCCTATGTATAAGCGGATCGCTTCGCACGACCCCGTCTGGACACCTTGCTCTACCTTACACCTCTTGACATATTTAGTAAACAAATAGCTGCAAGATCGGCTATCCGCCTCAATGCTTCGTCGCAGTGGACTAACAACAACATTGGCCACTCCGTAATTCTAAGGTACTTAGAATCAATTCCAAAGCACACAGACTACACCATCCCCCAACTACAATTCGATAGGAATTTCCAGATTTCTATACCTACCAGATCTTTTTGGGAGGATAGGACATTCTTAGAGGATGAGTCAATCCACTTTTACACAGATGGCTCAAAGACCAAAGAAGGGGTTGGTGGTGGTGTGTACTCTGAACGACTGAAATTAAGTCTCTCATTCCGCCTTCCCAATCATTGTAGCGTGTTCCAGGCGGAACTTTTGGCGATTAAGGAAGTCTTGTCTTGGCTCAAAGAAAACGTGATATCAACATCTGATATCCGTATTTTCTCCGACAGCCAGGCCGCTATCAAATCTCTGGACTCAGTCTATACAAACTCTATAACAGTCCATAACTGTCGATCATCTCTAATGGAGATGGCGCAACAGTTTAATATTCACCTTTGCTGGGTGCCGGGCCATAGAGACATTCCAGGTAACTGTAAGGCAGATGAACTCGCCAGGAACGGTACAGTACAACCCATCCTACCACGTTTGGCAAGTACTGGCATACCAATCGCTACTTGTAAACTGCTACTAATGCAAGACGCTGCGAGGAGGGCAGGCACCAGGTGGACCAACATCACCACGTGTCAAGCCACAAAAAACATCTGGCTAACACTGGATTTAAAACGTTCAAGGTGCTTGCTCTCTCTAAGCAGATCGCATATAAGCTCGATAATAGGTGTCATAACCGGACACTGTCTAATAGAAAAGCACACCACGAGACTAGGCGTATTCTCAAATGACTTTTGCAGAAGCTGTATGGACGAGGAAGAGGAAGAAACGGTTCTTCATCTTCTCTGCACATGCCCTGCTCTAGCTCGAAAACGCAAGAATTACCTAGAAGAATTCTTCTTTAACGATCTAAACCATCTAAATCATATCGGTATAATCAGCCTCTCAAGTTTCGTAAGGGACTCTAACTGGTTCCATTGAGCTTAGGAGGAAGCCTCAAGATTCATGTGGTATCACAATGGGCCATTAAACTGGCCTAAGTGTGTCCGTTCCATCTTGGACAGCCACTATAACCTAACCTAACCTAGAAGCGCGAGTATTACGGTTGAACTGTTTAAGGGGAGGAATGCAGCTGGCTATTTCTCTAGAGCATGAACCATTAAAATAACGGTAAAAAAGCGTGAGACAAGAAACATTTCGACGATGTTCAAGGGAAGTAAATGATGGTAATATCACCAATCAATCTAAATGCTCTACGTTCAATACTGTCCAAGAGGCTTAAGTAATTTGCAGGAGCACCAGCCTAGATATGGGAGTTATACTCAAGCTTTGGACGTATATAAGTCTTGTAAATAACAGCCAAAAATACCACACAATGAAAGTCATTTTTTATAAGAGTAACTACATTTTCGCACATAGAATTTTTCCTTCAGTGGCCAAAAAGCAACAAATAATTCACATGTGAAACTTCAAACAAAATAAATAAAACTCATTTGCAATGATTTTCTGATAAATATTCACAATCGGTCTAAAATTACCAGTTGATACCTATAATACGAACTTATCAAATAATTGGTAGAAATTATCGACTACCAATTGATACTCATAATAAGGCTGTGACTCACCTCCTCGAAAATTGTCAATCATCGAAACATGTTCTTTCATCAATCTTCATAAAACATTATTTTTGAAACTATTACAGCAAGGTTTTAACGACTGTTTCATAAACTGGATCTCCTCATATTTGCAAGATATATTTCGTAATGAGTATTGAAGTTAATTTGTTGTGAATTCTGGTGTCCCCCAGGGTAGTCATCTTGGTCCTGAATGACTTGGTTTCGATCATAAAAAAATCGTCTGTCCTAATACAAGCCTGATGACATTAAAATTAAAAAAAAAATAACTACTTGCAAGAAGACATTATATTATTCAGGGAATGGTGCAATAATAATCGTCTTGTTTTAAATGTTGACAAATTTAAAACCATGAGTTTTACACGCAAAAAAGGTTCAATCGTTTTTAGTAACATGTTTGATTCTTGTCCTTTAAGTAGAGTATAAGTATTTTCTGACTCAGGTGGTGTCTTAGATCCTAAACTAACATTCAATGAACATATTAACTTCATAGCTAAGAAAGCAAATAGAGTTCTGGGTTTTATTAAGAGATTTAGCCGTGATTTCCGTGATCCTTATGTTTTAAAATTACTTTTTGTTTCATTTGTGAGACCAGTCCTGGAATATGCTTGTACACTGGTCACCTTACTACGTCGTACACGCCACAACACTCGAAGCCATTCAGAAAAGAATTTTGCGTTTTTGTCTACGATCCCTTACGTGGTTTCATGATATTCAAACATTACCGCCTTATTCACAAAGACTTTCTCTCATAAATCTTGTTTCTTTGACAAATCATAGGATGTATTTGCGGTTTTGTTTTATTGTTGGAATAATAAACGGACAAATTTCATCACCATCAGTTCTTGGTAGTTTAAACTTTAGTTTTAGTCGTTCGAGTATAAAATTGCAAAAACCATTAAATACTAATTTAGCAGATCAAACTATGGTGTACATAGTCCCTTAAATCAATTAAATGAAATCTATAATAAATTTCACTCTTTCATTAATTCACCAAATGATAATACAAAAAGTATAAATTGCAAATTAATATTTTTCAACAGTCTAGTTTAAGTTTTTACATTTTAAGTATATATTAAGAATTGTTACCGTTAGTATTTAACAAATTATAAATAAATGTATAAATATCAAATATTGAAAATGTAATTGTAATAATGTAATAAAAATCCAGGTTGGTCATTCCGTAAAACGATTATCGTTAGACGATATCGTTTCGACGATAGTATCAGTTCACGTAAGACGATAATCGTCAAAGCGATATCGTCAAAACGATAGCGTTTGCACGATAGCTAAATAGGTATCGTCTGTCATTAATTTCCAAATTCAACTAAGCAAATTGAAGTCAACATGTTTCGACGTAATTTACTTTTGTTACAAAGTGGAAATGAAAACTCAAAAAAAAAAAAACAATTAATACGTTTACGAAGACAATTAAGAGATGAATCAGACCCTCTTTCTGTTCCAACCCTTATGTAAGCATTTTATTTTATATACAAACGAAAATATGTACATATTACTTATTGTAAAATAATTTAACAAAATTGTAGTTTTATTCAACGTTTTCGCATTTCAAAAGAGGCCTTTATAATGATACTGGAAACAATAAATTTGCCAGACGGTAGTCGTTCTACATACATACCTTCAATATTAAGATTTGCTATAACTATTGAGACTTTGGGTGGCGGAGGGTACCAATGGTTGACAGGCAACGATTTTGGACTCGCTCTTGCACAAAGCACATTATCCAAAAAGTTTCGGAAACAACAAACATTATGGAAGCCAGCTATGTCCCCTGTGGATAAAATGGAGTCTATCTGGGGAAAACGAAAAGTCCGAAATAAAGCAATGGTTTTATCAAAAATTTTCAATACCAGGAGGTTAAGTAAAGAACGAATATTGACAAAAACAATAAATTGCAAATAGTTATTAATTGAAGATGTACTTATAGTTGTAGGTTGCATAGATGGCACACATTTTTATTTACAAAGACCACGGGAAGATGAACAAATATTCTTTAACAGGAAGGGAAAACACAGCGTAAATGCAATGGTTGTAAGTAATACTGAAACAACGATATGAAAATCTATTAATCGATTTTGTTTTAAGATTTGTGATCATAAAATGAGAATAATGGCAATTAATGTTAGATACGGTGGATCTGCACACGACTCATTCGTATGGAAACATTCAAATGAAAGACAATTTTTCGAAAACACTTTTAATGTACGAGAACATAACTATTGGCTTTTGGGTAAAAAACAACACTTAATACGTTATAAATAACTCATTATAACCAAAATTTTGTAGGTGATAGTGGATATCCATTAGAACCTTGGTTGCTTTCACCATATAGAAGCTCATCCGATGAAACGAAAAGTCATTTTAATAATGTTCATGCAAAAGCTAGAAATGTAATTGAATGTTGTATCGGTATTTTGAAAGGTAAGCAATATGGGAAATTACAAATTAACTTATTTCAAGACATCAATACACATTTTTGGAATCCTCAGGTCGATGGAGAATTCTCTTGGAAGAAAGAAAGAGTTGCTACGAACCGATAAACATTGCTACCTTTGCAAATGTTTGTGCTGCTCTACATAACATAAGTATATATTATAATGTTAAAAATGGTAACATTTTAATAGAGGACAAAAACTTCCCTAGCTATGGATTGAGCGAATCGCAAATATCAAGTGAAAACAATGCAATGAAGCAATTAATATAAGAGATGATATACAAAATTTGTTTTTGACATGATTATTTATTATTATTTAAATATATTTATACTAGGTATATTTCTGAAAAAAAATATTAACACACAAAAACAACTGCATAATTAACATACATAACTAGAAACTAAACACAAAAATTCTATAGTTTAAGCAAAAAAAAAATGAATTCAAATACAAAATTAATCACACAACTTAAAAATATCCTTTTTGTAATTGCTTTTCTGCAATGTCGTTGCGTCTTTCCAGTTGTTCAATGACTCTGGCTTGAATCATTGTATCTTGCTCATTTCGCTCTCTCAAAATGTTCAATAATTTATCCTGAAAAATTGAATCATTTTCAATTTGAGCATTCAGTAACTCATTTGTATATTGTATCCTTCTGTTTTCGGCGTTTAGGGGTACTGGCTGCCACGAAGGGGGTTGAATATCTATATTTCATAGGAAGAACAATATTTATAATGTAGAAAGTTAACAAAATTTTACGAAACCAACCTTTTCCTATTTTGTACAGGCTCATTTCCTGGGGAATGCTGTGGACTTTTGACTATTTTTGAATCCGAGGAAGATGGGGCTGTCGATGGTGCTGCTGCTAACGCCGATGCAACTGACAGATTTGTTGCGGCTGTGGATGGGCTTGGAGCTCCAAAAGAAATGCACTTCAATCCGGATACTGCCTTCCGAATTGATGTCAACTCAATTATTTTTTCATCATCCTCCGTAATTTTTACTTCTTCGAATGGCCCTCCTCCGGTTTTTTGCATGGACAACAAATTTTGGCTCAGTTTTTTTTAGCTCGATATTTGTAATCAGTCCACACCTATGTATGTACATAAAATATTTATAAAACAAGTTATTTACACAATCAACATCATATTTACCTTCCTCCAACAAGCAATGTTTTTCATAGGTGGGCCATTCGAATTTAAAATCACAGCCAATTCGGCCCACAACTTACTTAGGTCCGCCTTCCCTTGTAAAGAATTAGGTTTATACCCATTGGCCAAAGAGGGATGCTCATCCATAAATTTGATACACATTTGGAACTGATTTTGTGTTACTGACCTATGTATTTACAAAATTATATATTTAGAATTATCAATTTAAAAACATATCATAAAAAAAAAACTTACATTTTGAAACAAGAGTTTTATCATCAGCGGCAACAAATAAAAACACTAAAAGTAACAGTAACAATAAACTTCACAAAGTAATTAGCATGTTTGGTAACATGACATTTTTTACAAGTTTAATAACATTTTCAAGTTATCCAACAAGCATTATCTTTCGTTGAGTTCATTTTGACATTTCAGTCATACTGAACGATCTTATACCGAAAACGATTGACGAGACGATAGCGATAAAGTTACGTGAAGCAAATTATTGACGATATCGTTAATGATAATCGTTTTGACGATTATCGTTTCGAAAAATACGGAAAACGGAATAACTCCCCAGTTCTGCCAGAGCAACTTGCAACACATGCAATTCATCGCAATTCTTTAATTGATGTCGACGATCAGTTATAACGTGCCCCTTTGTTGTTTTTTTCTTTGACGCTTTTAAAAAGCACCCCAGTAAGTTTCATGATGTAGATGGAGAAAAGAAATACGTTTTTGGCTTGCTAGTTCAGAAGTTACGGGAGCTTGAGACTTTTAGTTCAATTGGGCTGACTGCGGTAGCGTCGAATGGTTCGGGATTATAAGAAATAATTTATAATTATGCGTTAGAGCTTAACGCTGGAGAGCAGGAGTCACCACATTGGTATTTAAGGCAGGCACTTAAAAATGTCAATGAAGATGGTATCTTCTACCTTTTTTTCAGCTATCATGCCGTGAAGCAATCGATGGGATCAATGTTGTTGCTTTTATGCCTTTTTTGCTTCAAATTTTTATTTGTTGCGCTGAAACTTTCATCCTTATCCACTGCTGCTTTAAATATTTGCAAAAATCTGTGGCTATGGCCTCCCATGCAAGCACCTTTATTCTAATCATTTTGACGTCATTTCAACGATCCTTAAAAACAGAAATATGCTCTGAGTATTAGTTAGTCCGCCCTCTAACGAATTCCATACCGAAAAAAGCTATAAACAAAAATCTTCCGTAGTGGAAAATTCCAACGAACGGAATCCGTGATAAGATTTTTTAGGATTTATAAAAGTTTCCGATTACGGTGGAATTCATGACAGGCCTGAGTACCTATTAACATGAGTTGAGTATACATTTTTTTTTAACATAATATATACAATTTGGGTGTTAAATAATATGATACTTATGACTAATTTACATTTGTTGGCACATAAGGGGCCTAACGTTATACAGTGGCTTAAGTTTTTTAAAAGTCATCTGATTCATCATTCTCAGTGTGTTCATTCCTGGTTGTCAATGTTCCTTTTGGTGTTGGTTTTGGGGAGGTGGTGTTTAGCCTTGGTAGAAGGCTGTCCCAAGGGCAGTATAAAACGAGACTTCTTCCTCGTTTTCCATGATTAAGCTGTCATTAAGAGTTTAAATTACACTGAGGTATCTTGGCTCTGGATGTCGTTGTTCAGTGGTCATCCTTCTCATTAGTTGATTCGGGTGGTCGATGATGTTTCGTACAAGTCTCTTCGCTGACAGGACTAGGTATTGTCAATCGGGAATATTTTGGCTTCAGAGTAAAGATAATTATTCCTGTAGTGTTTCCGTCGATGCCGGTCAAAGTAACGGCCGGTGTAAATTCTGAGAATTTTCCTTTCGTATATTAAAAGTTTCTTCATGGCTGTCTTCGAGATTGAAAACCAGACTAGAAAGGAGTAGCTGATGCTTAAGAGCTGCTTGTAGATGAGTATCTTCGTTGGTTGACTTAGTCCTGTTCTTTTCTTCATCAAAGGGTGTAGGCGGTGGAAGGCCAAATTGTTTTTTTTAAGAACGTTTTTGGAGTGTTGGTGGAACCTTAGCAACTCATTGAAATGGAATCCAAGGTACTTCACATTCTGTTTGGCAGCTATGGTGGATTCGTCAGGGAGTCTCAAGACCAGGCTCTGAGTTGAGTATAAATTTGCACCAAAGCATTTATAAAGTTTCTTAAAGATGGACCTTTTTAATTTTTTTGTTAACATTCGGTCTGTGTCAACTTTTAAAATGGTCTGTGAAAATTATTTTGAAAAATAGTGTAGTTTCAAGATAGCATATTAAGAAGGAAAGTATGTAGGTCTTAGAGAATGCTTATAAAAAAAACAACTTCCTCATTTGGCTTAAGCTTAATCTATGATTTTTACACATTCATGAGAAATATGCGCTGGGTATCCTCTCCCTAAAATTTATGCCAAGGTATTCCAGTAATGAATTAGGTCTTAATTGCGATCCTTTTTTAGGAAAATTGAGAATAACGCTTTGACAGCTTCTGACTCATGGTCTGTTTCTATGTTCAGTGGTATTTCCGAAGCAAGACATCTTGTATTTGGCTTTGTATTATCTTGTCCTGTTGAAAAGCGGATAATGAACAAGACAAAATTGTTTATTTTGTAGGATCTGCACTTTATTTTATAAAGAACGACTGTATTAACTTTATTCTTATGATAATAATATTATATTTTATTAAAACTAAATAACAAAAAAAAAAAGTTTAAACTCGAATCGAGCTAGTTCATTTTTAGAAAAAAATGGCTTAACCTATTTTTTAGAACTTCTTTTACACATGTAAATAAAAAACCAAAAAAAACTTTTCCTATTCTAGTACCTAGAAATGTAATTTTCAAGCCATTCCTGAAACTTCATCATATGCTCATCGACATCACCAATAAAAGAGTGAGTTTTAAATTCTGGTGGAGGATATGCTCCTGCTCCAAACAGATTCTGTATCATATTCTCAGCCATATAAACTGCCGAAATCGCATCGATCAATACAACGTCATGGCGAAGGGATAGCTTAGCAAACGATTCGGCAAATAGTTTAAGAGTAGTAAATGATTTTTGTGCTAAGCAATCTGGTCTGTCCATTCTAGAAGCTATAAAATACTTCCTCAGAATCTCTGAAGCTTCTTCTGTTAGATCTACCCTGCGTTTGCTTACGATTGCGAGAAAATCACGCATATCATCTGTCCCAATTGAGAGTTCATCGACAGTTGACTCGGGTTTATTTATTGACGACTGTGCTAGTATAAAATCCACCAGAGCTTCGTGATTATCGTCTTCGATTATAAGTGGTATACCAAAAATTCTAAATATATTCATATTTTATAAATATTTCCAATCAAACACTCAAAAAGTCAAAACCAATATCAGGAAGGTATACTTACTCGATAAATTTATTAAAAAGATGTTGGTCTTTAGTATTAAACTTATACGATCGCCAGTGAGTCCAGATAGCTGCTTCTAAATCGCAAGTGACGGTGGTCTTTTCAAGAGGTACTTGACCGCACTCAATGATTTTAAATAATCTAAAACTTCGGGACGCTCTTAATCGCCCCCAATCACCCACAAAGAATATCCCACCGCTGGCCATTACAATAGGATCGGCATGAATCCATGTGTGCTTGCTGTCTTCATTGGCTGGCACCTTGAAATCATCATCTGGTCCAACGAATCTCTCTGCCACACTGCCAATGTGCTCCATCAACAAGCTGGCCATATCAAACTCAGGTCCAATGGCTACTACGGAGATAGGTGGACGATCTGGATTGTCCTCTAGTGAGGCAATGCTTAACAATAGACCAATTTTTAAATGCACAAAGCAGTCCATGGGCACTTTTTCTTGGCACATCTGTGCGCTCAGGGAATATACGAAAGCAAAATCTGAATACGCCACTTTAATGGTATCATAGAGCCGTTGTACCGAGCTTGGAATTTGGGTAAAATCCTTCTGGGCTTTGGTTGAATACAAATTACGTCGTTTGTTTAAAATTTCTTCCTCATCTTCTAAGGATACCTGACTGTAGCTTTGCGTTAAAAACTCCATGGATGATTTACAAGCACGAGAGGAACTTGGACCTATTTTGTATGGGTCATCCTCAGAGACATATATATCCGATTCATTTGGTCTCGAGATCGAAGAAAAGGGATCTGCAGAAAACTCAAGATCCAGATCGTCATTTGATTGATTTTCTAACTTAGACGATATAGCAGGTGAAAATTGAACTGACGGTACCGACAGATCTAGTGGCTCATTCTTCATTTGAGGATGAACAAAAACAGATTCCTCAAGATTATCTTGTAAAATGGGGGTGCCGCAACTAAGCCCAATGCTTTCACTTTTCTGTGAGTTCAATAATAAACTTGGATCTGGTGTTCCCGAAGAAAAAGACAGATTAAACTCTTGAGGGTATTTTTGAGTTTTTTGTTTGAAAGTTAGTCCTTCTTCGTCGTCATCTCGAAAAAGATCTGCCGTCATCTCCATGACTTCGCGATATTGAAAATCGGTTAGGTTGGAATTTTCGACACTTCCTTTCTGGCTGAATATGAGAAGATCATTGAGATCTTCGTCAGGTATTGATTTTACAGCCGACAGTGAAGTGTTTAGAGTCTCACTAGATTCCATGCTATAAAATCAATTGTTTTAAAATCCAAATAACCCGTTATACTGTACTTTGCGCCCAATTTAATTTCACAATCGTATGCGTAGTCTTTAAAATATGAAAACACTTATTAAATGATGCTACAAAATATAGATACATCTAAATGACAATTACCATACAAGCGTACAACTTGGGAGTGAAAAATTTTGTTGACTACGGTCGGCGTGGATACACTTAAAATGGAAAATACTCTAAGTAGACGATAAGTACCAGTGCAGCGAAGTCTGGAATATTCGCTCATCGGACGAGCACAATTGTAGCAATTAGGTTCTGAAAAGGATTCAAAAAAAAAATTCGAATTCTTAAAAGGTGATCTTTGTCGGTGTTATAATATGATAAATATTTAGACTCGAAGTAGCACTTCAAAGCTGAAGCGTCTTGCAGTTAGTAGCACAAATGTTAAGCTCTGTGTTTTGAATAAAGGCCATTAATTGGTATGGCTGCTAGCGCTTCTATTAGAAGTGCAGTCAAGGTTGAATAAATTTTGAATAGAAGTCGACAAACTTTGCTGGAAGTTTTTGGATCTTCCCCCCAACTTTCGACTACCATCGAAGGCGCTCGAATATTTAAAAAATTCTTCAAGTATGTAAATATGATTTTTCACGTTAGTTATTCTAAGATTTGCTTTCTAGGGGCATTCGGCTGATCCTCGAGCAAGTCTTAGGGTAGACGAAAATATGCTTATCGAATCATCTTGTCCCTTAAACAGAATAACTTTTAAGCTTGATTGCACAATCTTAAAGGCATGACTCCAAAATGGTACAAGCAAATGCCAGAAACCCCAAAGTCAGTTTTCTCTTTACTATTTTTCTAACGGAGTATATTTGTATACGCATTTCGATGCACTGTCATGCGACTTCTTCAACATCGTTCTGGAAAGAATTGTGCAAAACTCAATCGTCAACACTAGAGTCACAATCTTTCATCCAATTTTTCGGATACTCCGATGATGGACATAATTGGAAAATCAAAGGCATCAAAGGTAATCGAAAATGCGTGCATTTGGTATTTTGGACTGTTCAATTCAAGTAGTATTGGACGGGTTCAAATCTGATATTCACAAAATAAACGCTGGTATGCCCCAGGGCTCCGTTTTGTCTCCGACGCTCTTCCTTCTTTGTATAAATTATCTTTTGTCTGAAACTTCTAACCCACTAAACTGTTTTGCGAATGAGAGTACCTTTTCATATTCGTTTTTAGATGCTCATCCTTCTCCTTCGGATGTGGAACTTCAACGGCAGCGTATGATACGCTCATTAAATTCTGATCTCAACAGAATTGTACAATGGGTAATCAAAAACCGTGTAGAATTTAATGCTTCAAAAACTTAATGCTGTCTCCTGTCGTTAAAGGGTAACCCACCCCGATGCCGCTATCCATGAGCGGCACTTGCATCGAGGAAACTAATCAACTTTCAGTACTCGGTATGAATATCACAGATCATCTCTTATGGAATGATCACATAGTTTGAAAATGATAGGCGATAGAACTATAACCGAAACAATTACGTCACTTGAACCACGCCGCAATCTTTCATGTCATTCGTTGATATTTGTTTAAACAGTGTTCTGTCGAACTAGGAATGCACATCAGTTTAACCTTGAGCTCAATTTCGGACGTACTGTCAAGTATAGAGATTCTTTTTTTATCCGCACATTGAGAATGTGGAATGCTTTACCCAACTCCGTTTTTCCCTATCATTTTGATATTCAAAACTTTAACACCAATGTGCATCGGTATCTCCTCTTTAATCCTTCCCTATTTTCCCAAAGCTCGCACTGTGTTTAAACTTCAAACATGTTAAGGGTATTCATAGCCCTTAAGTGCCCGTTTATTATAAAACAAAAAAAAATCAAAGCGTGGTGTCAGTGGTGCGTTTTTAAGCATTGCGACGAAAGCGGAGAAGAAGTGGTCAATGAGGGCAAGACCAAGTACATAATATGACGACGTCTTGGACAAAACGTCACCATGGACAGCTATAACTTTTAGGTAGCTGACGATTTTGTCTACTTAGGCACCGCTATAAATTCTGACAACGATACCAGCGCTGAAATCAAACGAAGAATAACCTGCAAATCGCTACATCTTTGGACTAAGAAGGCAATTGAGTAGTAAAGTTCTCTTTTAAGGCGCATCTTAGGATGCCTTGAGAGAAAATTCTTCGTGTCATTTTTGGTACCGTCTGCACAGATGAAGAGTAGAGGACAAGATACAATGACAAACTTTACAGGGTGTACAGCGACACTGACCTGGTCCAACCAACTTGGTGTGCGAAACTGGAGACATCTAGCTAGGGACAGAGCTGGTTGGAGACGCGTATTGGTTAAAGCCCAGGTCCGTCCCGGACTGTAGCGACATTAAGGCATTCGTTAAAGGATACTAGCATGATGCTTATACTAACCTTTTGTTACCTGTTTCTTTATGGCGTTGACTTGGCAACCTGTTGAACAATACCAAACCGATTGTAATCTAAGAGAATTTGAAGGCGTAATAAAAATAAATTCCTCTCTAGCCAACTATTGTCGTCTACTTACGTATAACTCTCAGGTTCTGTGTACCCAGACAGTACACAATTGAGCACAGCCACGTTGGTTGGATATTTATTAGGTACTATGTCGTAGATCAAGTTTTCTTGTATCGGCAGTCCAATGAAACGAAATCGAACGTGAACTTGTTCGGAATCAATTGTTTTTATAGGCGACTTTAATGAGGTTTTGAGTATATTTTTTACTACAGACAAAACAACACGCTCTGCCAGGTCCTGAAATTGTGTCGGTTCTTCAACCAAGAGATGCAGTAGAAGTTGTGATCTTTCTACAAATTCTCGATAAAATAAATGCAAATCTAAAACAATTGGAGCATGAACGTCCTCGGACTGCTTACTGCTGATGTATTTGTTGATGAATTGGTCGGTTTTCTCTTCGATTATTTTCAACAATTTTGTGCTGCATAAAAAGTTGTTGAATTGTTTTTCTTCTTCCAAGCTATTTTCAAAATAAAAATTGTTGATCAAATTAAAACGGTAAATTGAATTTATAAAAAGAATAATAAATTATTTACGTTTCCGCTTGCACCGTTCGGTTGGTCGACATTTGTGTTTGTTTATTTTTAAAAAATTAGTTGAATTCGATTTTTGGGCGGTCGGGATTCATAAATCATGTAATGCTCTCTGGTGTTCGGCATAAGTATCTAAAGCACACCATTACGGAGTAAGCACAATAGACGCGCGGCATAGTTCAGATTCTTATTCGCAGAGATGTTATTAGATTGATATTATTTTTAATTATTTACAAAACAAACAAACTGCGGGTCATAAGATTAGAAGCAGGATTTTTTGAGAAGCAAAATCGATATTTCTCCTGTTACATAATGGATTAAAAAAAAATAACGGCACAACTTTCCATTACCGCAGCACGAATTTCGACTCGCGGTGTTTTTTATTCGATAGATATGTGCAAATAAATTATAACTATAGTAATTTTAGAGCGAGGAACATTTATTTCTATTTTTAATTAATTTTTAAAGTTCTGTATGTAACAAAACACACAAAAATGGTTGATTTTGACATTACTTCCTTGTTTTTTGTTCGGTGTTGCCATACTTATTTTTTTTCTTGGTAATTTCTTTTATTTAGTGCTCAAATGAAAAAGTACTTTGCATATACGCAAACTCGCACCCACCCCAAATCCTATAGCGACCCCAAGCAGGGGGTCAGGGGGTTACATACAAAAAAAGTAGGGTTAAGTCCGAAAAAGAAAATATTTTTTGTATGACTTAAAGTTGTTTCCTCGCCCTAATATTTAAAACATGTTCTATTGAGACCGCTACCTAACTGTAAAAAATCAGAAGGAAATTCGTGCTGCGGTAATTTAAAGTCGCAAAAAATAACTATGGTTAATGAAAGACTATTTTGTTAACAACACAACATACATTTTGGGTATAGAAGAGATTAAGCTAACTCAACTTCTAAGACAAATTGTTAATTAAGTCAAGAAGCACATAAAATTGTGGTATATAATTTCTTTATTAAAATATAACTCTTATTTAAAGACTACAAATCTAATTCGACTGGCTTGGGCGCGTCCGTTGAATAGAATAGTCGTTAGAATACAAATTTTTATGAGAGCGAGCCAAACAACCTTTTGTCTCGCTTCTATGTCTCAGGTTTCAGAGTTTCGCGCTCAGCGTGCGACATCTAGCTACGAAACTCTGAAACCTAAACATAAGGGGAATTACACATTATTAATGATAGTTGCCTTAATTTTATACTACAACTCGGCCAATCTGACAATTTGATCGCCCACGATTAAATTAAACAAACAAGTCTTAAGTTATAATCATGAGATGGTAGGTGTCGCCCTTAATCAACCGAACCTTCAGAGTCTCGATTCTTCCAAAGTCGAATATTTCGAGACTCGACAATGCCATCATATGGCAGCTGTGTGATTTGACAACCTTCGATATCGCGTATTACGTATCTATCATTAGGTAGAATTTTGTAAACAACGTATGGGCCTCTGAACTTTGGAACCAATTTCTTATTTACACCGGTTGTTGTATCTACATTTTTTATTACTACATAATCACCCTCATCGTATATACGTGCCGGGTTATTATGCTCATTAAAATATTTAATATTATATTCCTGAATCTTAGTGATTGCTTCTGAAGCCTTTTCTCTTGACAATTCAAGATTTCTTTCCAGTTGACTTAATTGTTTATCATCAAGAAATTCTGTTAATTTGTCGATTACTACTCCCCTTTGGTTAATACCAAATAACAATTGACTTGGTGTATTTTGAATAGCGCGATGTATAGTGTTATTTAGTCCGAATTCTATTTGTGTTAAAGTAACAACCCAATCTGAGTGCTCGATTGGTTCCGAAAGCTTAGCAAGCATGCCAGTTAATACCCTATTGACTCGCTCTACTTGACCATTGGCCTGTGGCGAATGAACTGCCACCTTAACATGATCTATATTCTGGTCTATAACAAATGAACTAAACTCTAGTGATGTAAAGCAGGTTCCCCTATCAGTAATTACTCTTGATGGCCTACTGTAATACTCAAAATATTTTCTTAGTGCTGCACATACTTCTTTTGAGCTTGTAGATACAACTGGGTATAATTTAGTGAACTTTGTAAATGCATCTATTACCACTAATATATGTTTTCTCTTTGACTTTATTGAAGGGAGAGGACCAAGATGATCCAAGTGTATTGTATGGAATGGAATGGGCTCCTTAGGAATATTGAACAAATTGCGTATATTAGATCGAACTGGTGCTGAGTGCATTATGCAACGGATACAATTTTTAATGTATTTTTCAACTTTTTCCTGAACATTCGGAAACCAATAGTGACGGCCAATTTGATCAGAGCTTTTTGTTACACCTAAATGCCCAATTTTCTCATGGATCATTCTTATAACATTAGTTTCCATTTCAGATGGGACATAGAATCGAAGTTTACCATTTTTATTTTTTTTGAAGACAATACCATCCTGAACTAAAAACGAATTATTATCTTTTAAATATAGTTTGTTTTTCATTTCCAAAATCTTTACATCTCGATTTTGGGCTGCTCTGAGTTGGAAATCAACATCCTCAGAGTCAATAACGGATATAACATTACATCTGCTTAAGGCATCAACATGATTCATATTGGCACCACTACGATGTTTGACCTTATAATCATAATCCTCCAGCTCTAAGGCCCATCGAGCAATTCTATGATTAACATTCTTTTTGTTCAGTGTCATTGTTAAAGAACTGCAATCAGTTACGATTGTAAAAGGAATACCTTGCAAATAAACACGGAACCGACGTAAAGCTGAAATTATGGCTAAAGTTTCCAATTCAAAACTATGGTATTTGGCCTCTTGATCAGTGGTGCTTTTAGAGAAGAATGCTACCGGATGTAATTTATCATCTTCTTGTCGTTGGAGTAGAACTGCACCATACCCTAATGAACTTGCATCGCAATGCAGTTCTGTTTCTTTCCTTGGACTATAGATTGCCAATACAGGTGGAGATGTTAACCGTTCCTTTAAAGTCTGAAAAACATCTTCGCATTCGGAAGTAAATCTAAAAGGAGTTTCAGCTTTTAATAAATTATAAAGAGGTCTTGCTATTCTTGAAAAGGATTCGACAAACCTGCGAAAGTATGAACAAAGTCCTAAAAATGAATGCAATTTCTTTCTGTCTTTAGGCACAGGATATTGAGCAATCGCTCGAATATGGGAATCACTAGGTTGGATGCCATGTTCCGTTACTTTAAACCCTAAGTAATCAAGTTTCGAATATGCAAAGCGACATTTTGACAAGTTGAGCTCCAACCCATTCTTCGCTACACAACATAAAATTTTAGTAAGTATCTCAAAATGTTCAGTAATAGTTTTACTAGCAATTAATATATCATCTAGGTAGACAACTATATCTCCTCTGTCTATAAATTCACGAAAAATTTGAATTATGAATCTCTGAAAAACACTGGGCGCATTCTTAAGGCCGAAAGGCATTTTAAGAAATTCCCATTGACCGTTCGGGGTTACGAAAGATGTTAATTGTGTTGAATCTGCTGCTACCTTTACCTGGTAAAACCCACTCTTAAGGTCTAATAAGGTCATAACCTTCTTCCCCTCCAGGTATTCAATGCAATCGTCTATCAATGGTATTGGATGAGGATCTCTTACTGTACGTTTGTTCAATGCTCGATAGTCTATACACATTCTGGTTTCACCAGATTTTTTCTTAACTAAAACTATTGGTGCAGCATACGGAGAACTACTTGGCTGAATAATTCGTTTTTCCAATAGGTCTTTTATTATTTCACTCACAGTACCTTTTTCTGAGACTGATAGCCTTCGCGGAGCAAAACAAACAGGAATATCAGATGTAAGTCTAATGTGCATCTCAAAATCCTTTGGTGAAACCATAGTTTTATCAAAATTCAAATAATTTTGAGATACTATATTTTTAATAGTTTTTGAAATGTCTAAACTAAGATTTGAATCAATATCTATATAATCTTTTCTATCCCATATAATCTCAAAAGCATGGCAGCCAAATAAATCACTATCTACCTCAACATTATTGTATTCTCTCTTCACATCAAGATCGTCTTTAAGCTTAATCCGATCATGATCAAATGTATTCAACTTGTCTTTGAAGCAATCACTAAGTTCTTTAGGTTGTATCTTTAATTCACCGGCTAATACGCTGCTCCCAAAAACATCATTTATGTTGTTCTTATAATGACTATACTCTGAAGGTTCGGTTTTTTCATCAGAATAAGTGCACATATACAATTGGTTAGAAAGAAAAACTTTATTCGAACAAATTTCATTTTGACACTGCTCAGAAGTTATATTAACTTTATTACAGTTCATGTTAAGTTTTATATTAAAGATTTCAAGGAGATCACGACCAATAAGTAAAGGTATAGGAGTTACTTCATCTGGAATAACCATAAGGGAAACAAGATTTAAATTATCTTTTATATTAATATAACAATTAATCGTACCGTACGTAAAGAGTTTAATGTTTCCTAATCCTTTAAATCTTGAATACGTTAATGATTCTTGAACGTTAATTTCTTCAGGCAGAACAGACTTTCGTATGAAACTAATCGGACTACCGGTATCCAAAAGAGAACAACAATCGATAAATTTTGTGCACTTATTCTTATTTGTCATAAAGGCGACACTCACCATCTGAACAGCATCCAAACTCTGAGTCAGCTCCTTGGTGTCATCATGTAGGGCATCCCGGTTCACGGCTCCAACTCTGGTCTTCACAATATAAGGGCAGTTTTTGTAAGTGTGCCCCTCGTCAGCACATTTGAAACAGGATCCAGCTGGTCGTTGCTCCTTTGGACATTTTGCTGCGATGTGCCCATACTTTGAGCAATTAAAACATCTCTTGGACTGCTCGTTGTTTGATGCTGAAGTTGAGGGAACCATATTTCCTCCAGAAGTTGTTGCCCTAGCAACCATAGTCCTCGGAACTCTTCTTTTTTCGTATCGTGGCAAGAGGTTTTTGAGCTCTACTATAGTTTTGGCGGCAAAAAGAATAGAGACATTTGCTGGTGAATCCCTCAAACCATCGATAATGAATTCGATCAACTCTGCCTCATCGATTTCAGCATGTGACCCAAGTTCTTGCATACATATGACATATCGAAGAAGTGGCTCGCCCTGACGACGTACTCTCTCACTCAGTTGACGATAGACCTGCTGTCTGCTCATCTTATGGTCGAATTCTTTGATAAGTATTTGCTTCAAAGAATCCCAGTTGTCAACGTAGACCGTGCGTAACAGCATTTTCGCAGTTCCCTGCATGAGACGGCGTGCAGACAAGTACTTGCATCGGTCATCGCATCCCAGCGAGTCGGTCACATCTTCGTAGTCAACTATCCATTTAGTGATGCTGTATGGATCGTCACCGTTGAATGCAGGAACAGCATTTTCGATGTCTGAGAAGTCCACTGCACGCCATGGTGCAACCGAAGATGTTGTGGGCGCTTCCATCTGGTCCAATTCTTTCCTTAGCTCAAGGATTTTTTTCCGACGCTCAAGTCTGGCCAGCTCTTGTTCTTCTTCCAAGTCTTGGACATCAGAAGCTGTATTACTGTGCCTGTTATCAGAAGCGGCCAGTGTTTCGGAAGTATTCTCTCCATTCGGAGATGCAGAAGGTGGAGTTTCCTCGGTTAGCTCAGCAGAAGGTGGAGTTTTCTCAGTTAACTCACCAGAAGGTTGTTGGGGTGCCACTGTAACTGTACTTTCATACAATGCCCGAAGTTGAGCTAGAGAAGCCGTGTCTGGCACATCTACTCCAGCGCTCTGAAGTGCTTCAACCAATTGTGCTTTGTTGAGTTTTGTCATAGCTGGCTTTAAATCCGCAAAAAGAGGTAATATACACAATAATTTAGTTTTCTTTTGGTGTATTACCCCACATCTGACGTTGTGGTATATAATTTCTTTATTAAAATATAACTCTTATTTAAAGACTACAAATCTAATTCGACTGGCTTGGGCGCGTCCGTTGAATAGAATAGTCGTTAGAATACAAATTTTTATGAGAGCGAGCCAAACAACCTTTTGTCTCGCTTCTATGTCTCAGGTTTCAGAGTTTCGCGCTCAGCGTGCGACATCTAGCTACGAAACTCTGAAACCTAAACATAAGGGGAATTACACATTATTAATGATAGTTGCCTTAATTTTATACTACAAAATAAATGAAAATAAAATGCAGTTATTCATATTTTGTTTAAGTTTTTTGGGTTTTATTAAATATTTAATAATGTGTGCTGCCACCAGCCTTTAAAATAACTTCAAAAATTCTATCTTTTAGGGATTTATAAAGAGATTCCAAGTAGTCCAGTGAAATCTCACTCCAAGCCAACTTGATACTATGAATGGCGCTTGCTTGTCATCGTATTGCTTCCCTCCCTCATACACCTTACGTGTAAACCAGCCCCACACATTCTCCATTATGTTAAGGTCCGGGAATATGGTGGCCAAGGCAGCAAGTAGATGTTTTGGTTTGCAATGAAGGATTTTACCTCTCGGGCTGTGTGTATCGGAGCGTTGTCCTGCTGAAAAATCTATGAAATTGGTCCAAAAAGCTCGGTAATTTTAGGGAATACTGATTTCAGCAATGCTATGTAGTTTTTTCCAGTCATTCATATCTTGGACTACCAAGTCTATAGTGCCATAAAACGAAATTGAGCCCCAGACCATAACGCTTCCTTCTCTGCT
The DNA here is from genome assembly GCF_945859685.1 of Eupeodes corollae. Lineage (NCBI taxonomy): Eukaryota > Metazoa > Arthropoda > Insecta > Diptera > Syrphidae > Eupeodes > Eupeodes corollae. The sequence goes on along the minus strand of NC_079148.1, from coordinate 22,810,985 downwards.
TTGGTGACGGTTTAAAAACCGCTCCTCTTTCCTCATGTCATGGAAATAATAATTATAACCATCTGGCCCATCTATGTAGGTTAAATTTTTTTTTCGTCGGAAAAAATAACCTTCCGCCAATCATTTGTAGTCATTGAATTCTGCACATCCCAGCTCATGTGATCTTTCGCAAAACACAAGCGTTGCTTCTTCCTTGCGTCATTAAGTGGTGGTTTTTTTTAAAGCTTCAGGCGCTTTATGTGTTTAGCATTGCAGATCGTGCGTTTGACAGTCGATAAGCTTGCCTTAACATTAGCTTTATCCCTAATTTTAACTGCCGATAAAGATGAATTTGACGCTATTCCAAGTATATTTCGCGTTTCACGAAGTGTTTCCTTTATAATTTTTTATTTTATATTTTTATTATTGATTGATTAATTAATAATTGTCATAAAATTGTAACGAAATTAATAGTTTGCTAATTATTTGAATTTAAATCTGGCGCTCAAATTATACCGGTCGCCATTTTTTTACAATATTGAATTCGCCTTAGTTGTAAGCAAATAAATGTTATACAAAGAGCGACATTTGAATAAACGAGCCCTTCTTTTGTGTAACTTGTAATTGAATATCATATTTCGCTTTGGTTCCACTCTCTAAGTTTGTTTGTCCTATTGGTTTCGCGATATTCAAATTTAGCAAATTTCGCAATTTCGGTTACTTATCGGGTATCGAATTTTTGCTATCTCTGGTTTTGACCGGGCAAACGCAAACTAAAAGACTGCGATGTATACTAATACTGCGACTGCTGCCGAGAACAAAGACAGCGTCTATTTGGGTGTGGATTTGTTGTTGGAACTAGACTCAGGCAAAAAGTCTTAAGTTTTAACAGTGTGAGCGAGCGAATCACGACAATCAAGTCTAAATTCGCCAACATAATATGCGCGCATGCCCCAACAGAGGAGAAAGATGAAGCAGTGAGCAGTGCCCTTGCTATGACATTAAAATTGTCTTAGGAGATTTTAATGCCAAGCTAGGAAGAGAAGATATCTTTGGTGGCATAATCGTGAGATACAGCCTGCACGACATCACCTCCGACAACGGATTCAGGCTGATCGATTTCGCTGCGGGACGTTCTGGTAGCTAGTACGCAGTTCACACATCTCAATATCCACAAGGGGACATGGAAATCTCCTGATCAATCAACCGTCAACCAGATTGACCACATTGCGATCGACGCACGACATTTCTTCAGTATACAGGATATCCGAACATTCCGAGAGGCTAACATTGACTCGGACCACTACCTCGTTGTAGCCAAGGTAAGGCTAGGGATATCCCAATCCAAGCCAAAACAAGGAAGTACTATGAGAAGATTCGACGTTAGACGGCTACAATCGCAAGAGACTGCCATGTCCTTTTCCGATCGAGTCTCTAATAACCTCCTAAGGAGTCCTATGCTTCCTGCATTAAGCATTGAATACCAGTGGCAACATTGCCTTGCAGCCATCAGAGATGCCGCCTCTGAAGTGCTAGGTTTCGCACGGCCACCACAGCGAAACCCCTGGTTTGACGACGAATGCCGGCAAGCGCACGCAGCTAAACAGCAGGCATACAAAACGGCGCTGCACAAAAGGACAAGAGCTGCTCGCGGGCTTTACGAGCAGAAGAGGAGAGAGGAACGAAGAACACCGGCTTCTTAAATGGAAAAAAAGAGAGCATGAGAAGCGTGCGATCGAGGAGATAGAGGGATGTCACAACAGGAATAAGGTTCGTAAATTTTACAAAAAGGTAAAAAAAACCTCCCAAGGGTACCAGCCACGAACCGAAGCCTGTAAAGACGATCAGGGGAACATCGTAGTAGAACCACAGTCGATGCTGAGAATATGGAAAGATCACTTCTCCAAATTATATAACGGTGATGACTAACCGAATTCCGCTGTAAGGGAGATAGAACCACTCAACCTCGGCGACGCAGATCAACAATTCCGCCTACCCGACCTTGACGAAGTGAAGATAGCTATATCTAAATTTAAGTCAAACAAAGCTGCTGGAGCTGACGGCATCGCTGCCGAACTATTCAAAGCAGCAGGCGATGACTTGGTAGGGAGCATGCACCAACTCATCTGCAAAATATGATCGGTAGAAAGCATGCCCGATGAGTGGAATCTCAGCATAGTGTGCCCGATACATAAGAAAGGAGATCCTCTAAATTGCACCAACTACAGAGGCATCAGTCTCCTTAACATTGCGTCAACAACCTGATTGGTCCTGATCAGTGTGGTTTCAGACCAGAAAAGTCCACTACCGACCAAATATTCACACTACGGCAGATCTTGGAAAAAACCCAGGAACTTCAAATCGATACCCACCGTCTCTTTATCGATTTGAAAGTCGCTTATGACAGCATCTATAGGGAAGAGCTCTTCAGAGCAATGTCTAGTTTTGGCATTGCTGTCAAACTTATCCGTTTGTGCAGAATGACGATGGAGAATGCACGCTGCTCTATCAAGGTCGGAAAAGATCTCACCGATGTATTTGATGTCAAAAAAGGTCATGCGACTTCTTCAACATCGTTTTGGAAATAATTGTGCAAAACCCAACCGTCAACACTAGAGGCACAATCTTCCAAAGGTTCATCCAATTACTCGGATACGCAGATGATAGTGACATGATTGGAAGATCAAAGCGTGATGTCAGTGGAGCGTTTTTGAGCATTGCGACGGAAGCGAAGAAGATGGGTTTAGTGGTCAATGAGGGCAAGACCAAGTATATGCTGTCATCAAAAAAGAACATTGAACGACGACGTCTTGGACAAAACGTCACCATGGACAGCAATAACTTTGAGGAAGTTAAGGACTTTGTCTACCTAGGCACCGCTATTAATACAGACAACGACACCAGCGCTGAAATAAATGAAGAATAACTCTTGCAAATCGCTGCTTCTTTGGACTTAGAAGGTAATTGAGAAGTAAAGTACTCTTTCGAGCATCTAGAATCACCATCTATAAGACACTCCAACGGAATCCAACGGCTTAGATGGTTAGGTCATGTAGAGCGAATGGACATCAACGCTCCAGCACGGCAGGTCTTCGAATCTAATCCCGAGGGACGGTGCAGTAGAGGAAGACCGCGACTCAGGTGGCGCATGTTGATTGACTCCCAGGTCCGCCCCGGACTGTAGCGCCACCTTAAGTAAGTAAGTAAGGATTTGATCAGAGCATCAACCAGGATCTAAATAAGTATTAATCGATTAAATTAGAGATCCCGGGATGACGGGAAAACAATTCGTCACCGTACAACTATAAATACTAAAGTTATTATGTACAAGGGTCACATGAAAACGTTTGTTCGTTTTTTTTTTCATTCAAGAAGGTCACCCAGAATTGTGCAAGTGTTAGGTGTACTACTTATTCTGCTAAAAAAGCTTTAAGACCTATTCTCAATTTTTCTTTCGAGTAGACTATAAAAATACCCAACCATTTGCAGTTAAGAAAACTTTCCTTGAAAAGAAGATACCATGAGATCATAAAACAAATTCCTTGACACTATTAAAATATGTAAAAAGATCCAACAAGTGTTTTAAGTGCTCAATTAGCATTAATACAAATTTGACATTCGAACCTTCAAAAGTAAAACACATAAGATTTCGATTTATATGCGCATATAATATGTATGCATATATGTTTATTGTTAAATTATAAATTATTATAAATAAAAGAAGGTAAATTCTTGATAAAACACAAGTCAATCCAAAATATGAAATTATGTATATAATAAATTTAGTTTTAATAAACAAAATTTAGATCTATTTTCGTACTTTCTTAATCTGACACTATATGTTTTGAAATGTCTGCATTAACTCACAAACAACAATTACTACAATAACTCTACTATTTCATTTGAAATAATTTTTTTTAAATTTTAAAGTTTGTATATATTAATTATATAAATGTAAAATATATATTATGTATAAAAAAAAAAGTTAGATGAATTGAAAACAATAAAAATGTTTCTAAGTAAGCAAACAATCTAAGCATCAGATAACTAATTAATGCAATAAATTTCACAACTAACTAAAGTGCCTAAGAAGTTCACTAAGAATTCTCTTTAATTAACATCAGTTTTAATTTATATAAATATTGTAATCCTTTAAATAAACAAAACAAAGGCACATACATATAGAAACTATTGTTTGGCGCTAATTCATTCCCATTTCTATGATCAATGAAATACTAGTTAGTTTTGAAAAACATGAGCAATTAACGTTTGATAATGAGTTTTCTTAAAGGCTAATTTATAAAAAAATACATGTCGCACTACGCTAAAAAATAGTGTATTTTATTTTTGTTTTTATTTTTTTAAGAGTTTTATACTGTTTTTGAATTTGAAAATTCACTTTGGCATAGAAATCTGTATTTATGGAGAGTTAATCCTGTGATTTCTTTTCTTTTAATACGGTTAAAGTCTAATAATAAGCTTATAATATACAAAGAACAGACATTTTTGTTTGTGTTCTAATAATCTAAATTTCCTTGAGCTCCAGTTATGATGGCATCTATCCAAATTCGAGCTGCTGAATCTGAAGCTGCTTGCAGGTGATAGCTACGCTTTTTTGTTTTAACAATAAATGTGCAATGTGGTCGGCCACTTTTTGATGCATTTAAATGATCCAGATAGACTTCGTCAATTGTCTGAAATAAAAGATAATGGTTTTGTTTTAATTCTGGTTTTATTTTTTCATTTTAAAGTTGTTAAATTAAATAAGAGTTGCAACAGCAAGATAGTACCAAGGATTTCATGGAATAGACTCAAGATATTCCCTTGAGCAACCTTTAAGAAACCTCTAAGTATGTGGCATTTTTAAAAATTGTTTTTTTTTTCATCGTTTTTTTTTAAAAGCGACTTGAAAATTTAATTTTTAACTTCCCATAGGAAGTTATTGTAATGGGTCCGATTTGTCAAATTGAAAATTTTGACATTTTTCGACGTTTCAAGAAAATGGCGTGGGTGGTTTTTTTTACCATAGCAGTTTGAAAAAAAGGTGAAAATGTTGGTTAACCCTAAATATCTAACGAACCAAAAACGCCAGAGACTTGAATTAAATTTTATAAACGGTGATTTTTTAAGAGCTTGAAAACTTTAAAAAAAAAAAACGCATAGAATTTGCAAAATCTCATCGATTCTTTATTTGAAACGTTAGATTGGTCCATGACATTTACTTTTTGAAGATAATTTCATTTAAATGTTGACCGCGGCTGCGTCTTAGGTGGTCCATTCGGAAAGTCCAATTTTGGGTAACTTTTTCGAGCATTTCGGCCGGAATAGCCCGAAAATGGAATAGTTGCTGGCTTATTTGTGTAGACTTTAGACTTGACGTAGTCCCACAAAAAATAGTCTAAAGGCGTCAAATCGCATGATCTTGGTGGCCAACTTACCGGTCCATTCCTTGAGAAGTTTGTTAGCATTGAACGATAGCGATCGCCATTCACCGTAACGTTGCGTCCAACAGCATCTTTGAAAAAATACGGTCCAATGATTCCACCAGCGGACAAACCACACCAAACAGTGCATTTTTCGGGATGCATGGGCAGTTCTTGAACGGCTTCTGGTTGCTCTTCACTCCAAATGCGGCAATTTTGCTTATTTACGTAGCCATTCAACCAGAAATGAGCCTCAACGCTGAACAAAATTTGTCGATAAAAAAGCGGATTTTCTGCCAACTTTTCTAGGGCCCATTCACTGAAAATTCGACGTTGTGGCAGATCGTTCGGCTTCAGTTCTTGCACGAGCTGTATTTTATACGGTTTTACACCAAGATCTTTGCGTAAAATCCTTCATGTGGTGCGACGAATCGACATTTCACGGTCTTCAGCAACACTCTCAGAAACAGACGCAATATTCTCTTCTGTACGCACTGTACGCATTCGTGTGGTTGGTTTAATGTCCAATAAAGTAAACTGAGTGCGAAATTTGGTCACAATCGCATTAATTGTTTGCTCACTTGGGCGATTATGTAGACCATAAATCGGACGTAAAGCGCGAAACACATTTCGAACCGAACACTGATTTTGGTAATAAAATTCAATGATTTGCAAGCGTTGCTCGTTAGTAAGTCTATTCATGATGAAATGTCAAAGCATACTGAGCATCTTTCTCTTTGACACCATGTCTGAAATCCCGCGTGATCTGTCAAATACTAATGCATGAAAATCCTAACCTCAAAAAAATCACCCTTTATAATATATTGTAACGTGATATCAAAAAAGTATATTTTTTGAAAAAAAATCATTTAACGGTTTTTTTATAAATCAAAAAAATTGAAAAAAAAATGTGTCACCTCCAAAATTTTACGACTAAAATATGATTTCATCTCCAAAACAATTTTGTGCAACGAAGAATAATCTGATAAAATTTTGAGAAAAATCGAATTTACAGTTTTTTTTTATAAAAAATAAAAATCTAAGACAAACATTACTCAAAGTTGGTAAAAATTGAATATCGATTCAAATATCTTTTCAAAAACTTCAAATTTAGGCTTCAAACTTATTTTATCTTGTAAGAAATATTGTTTTCAATATTTTGCAAAATTTTGAGAAAAATCGAATCGAGAGTTTTTTTTACAAAAAATAAAAATCGAAAACAAAAATTAATAAAAGTTGGTAAAAATTGATTTTCGACTCAAATATCTTTTCAAAACTTTGAGATATTGGCTTTAATTTACTTTTATCTTTCAAAAAATATTGTTGTCAATATTCAGTAAAATTTTGAAAAAAAATGGAATTGACAGTTTTTTTACAAAAAAATAAGAACCGAAAAAAAATTATCAAAAAATGGTAAAAAATAATTTTTGACTGAAATATCTTTTCAAAAATTTGAGAAAAAAGCTTCTAACTAAATTTTACTTATAAGAAATATTGTTTTCACCATTAGGACAAATTTTGAGAAAAATCGAATTGACAGTTTCTTGTTTACAAAAAATTAAAAACCTTTAAAAAATGGATAAAAGTTAGTAAAAATTGATTTTCGACTCAAATATCTTTTCAAAAATTGTAGGTATTGGTATTAAACTACTTTTATCCTTGAAAAAAATATTTTTGTTAACATTCAGTAAAATTTAAAAAAAAAATTAAAAACCTAAAAAAAATTTAACAAAAGTTGGTAAAAATTGATTTTCGAGTCAAATATCTTTTCAAAAATTTTAAATATTGGCTTCAAACTAATTTTATCTTATAAGAACTATTGTTTTCAACATTCGAAAAAAATTTGAAAAAAATCAAATTAACAGTTTTTTACAAAAAATAAAACTCAAAAAAAAAAAATAATACTAAAACTTGGTAAAAATTTACTTTCGACTCAAATAGCTTTTCAAAAATTAAAAATATTGGCTTCAAACTTATTTTATTTCACAGAAAATATTGTTTTCGATATTCAGTAATTTTTATATAAAAATCCAACAGTCCGTTTTTTCATAAAAAATAAAATCTAAAAAAAAATAGTACGCAAATTTGGTAAAAATTGATACTTGTACAAATAGACAAACTTTTAAGCAAGACAAATCGACAGATCGGATGGAAATGTATCAGTGTGGGTCGCATCCCACCCTGTTTTCATAATTTAATTTATTACGTGTATTCAGAAAAATCAACATTTTCATCATGGTTAAAGTACACGAATGAAAAACGTCTGTAAAATTTTCTATTGAAATTTGGAGTCGTGAACGAAACTTTCACAGTGTTAACATGCAGGTTAGGTTAGGTAGGGTTATAGTGGCTGTCCAAGATGGAAACGGACACACTTAGGCCAGTTTAATGGCCCATTGTGATACCACATGAATCTTGAGGCTTCCTCCTAAGCTCAATGGAACCAATTAGGGTCCCTTACGAAACGTGAGAGGCTGATTATACCGATATGATTTAGATGGTTTAGATCGTTAAAGAAGAATTCTCCTAGGTAATTCTTGCGTTTTCGAGCTAGAGCAGGGCATGTGCATAGAAGATGAAGAACCGTTTCTTCCTCTTCCATACAGCTTCTGCAAAAGTCATTTGAGAATACGCCTAGTCTCGTGGCGTGCTTTCCTATTAGACAGTGTCCGGTTATGACACCTATTATCGAGCTTATATGCGATCTGCTTAGAGAGAGCAAGCACCTTGAACGTTTTAAATCCAGTGTTGGCCAGATGTTTTTTGTGGCTTGACACGTGGTGATGTTGGTCCACCTGGTGCCTGCCCTCCTCGCAGCGTCTTGCATTAGTAGCAGTTTACAAGTAGCGATTGGTATGCCAGTACTTGCCAAAAGTGGTAGGATGGGCTGTACTGTACCGTTCCTGGCGAGTTCATCTGCTTACAGTTACCTCGAATGTCTTTATGGCCCGGCACCCAGCAAAGGTGAATATTAATCTGTTGCGCCATCTCCATTAGAGATGCTCGACAGTTATGGACTGTTATAGAGTTTGTAGAGACAGAGTCCAGAGATTTGATAGCGGCCTGGCTGTCAGAGAAAATACGGATATCAGATGTTGATATCACGTTTTCTTTGAGCCAAGACAAGACTTCCTTAATCGCCAAAAGTTCCACCTGGAACACGCTACAATGATTGGGAAGGCGGAATGAGAGACTTAATTTCAGTCGTTCAGAGTACACACCACCACCAACCCCTTCTTCGGTTTTTGAGCCATCTGTGTAAAAGTAGATTGACTCATCCTCTAAGAATGTCCTATCCTCCCAAAAAGATCTGGTAGGTATAGAAATCTGGAAATTCCTGTCGAATTGTAGTTGGGGGATGGTGTAGTCTGTGTGCTTTGGAATTGATTCTAAGTACCTTAGAATTACGGAGTGGCCAATGTTGTTGTTAGTCCACTGCGACGAAGCATTGAGGCGAATAGCGGAGCTTGCAGCTATTTGTTTGCTACATATGTCAAGAGGTGTAAGGTAGAGCAAGGTGTCCAGTGGTGCAGACCGGGTCGTGCGAAGCGATCCGCTTATACATAGGCAGGCTGAACGTTGGACTTTATTTAACTTATATCCCTGTTTATACCTTTCTCTAAAGCAGTCCACCATACTGCCACACCGTACGTTAAAATCGGTCTGATTACCGATGTGTATAGCCAATGCGTGATTCTGGGCTGTAAACCCCATTTATTACCAATAGCTTTTTTGCAAGAAAAGAGAGCTACAGTAGCTTTTTTGACTCTTTCCTGTACGTTGCGTTTTCAATTTAGTTTTTTGTCTAAGACAAGACCTAGGTATTTAGCCTCGTCTGAGAATTTTAATTGGATTCCTTTAATATAAGGAGGGTTGACAAATGGAATTTTGTATCTCCTCGAAAATAAGACCAGATCGGTTTTGTGTGGGTTAACACCCAGTCCACACCAATCAGCCCAAAGTATTAGTCTATCTAAGGCATTTTGTAAGAGTTCTTTTAGGATATTAAGATGCTTTCCTGAAACTGCTATAGCAACGTCGTCCGCATAAGCTATCACTCTGAAACCCTCCGCATCCAGACTAGTTAGGATTTCATTCACCACTAGGTTGCAGAGGAGAGGGGATAGAACACCACCTTGCGGTGTCCCTCTACTAACGAATCGTCTGCAAGAAGAGTTGCCCAGTTTTGAGTTAATTATTCTGCTAGTAAGCATTAAATGAATTAACTCCCGAAGCGAACTCTCTACATTTAGATATGTCAGTGCAGATGTGATTGCAGATGTGTCCACGTTGTTAAAGGCACCTTCGATGTCAAAAGCAACCAAAGTGAACTCTTTATGATGGAGGGAATATTCGATAGTGCGTACTAAAGTGTGTAACGCTGTTTCCACCGATTTACCCTTACAGTAGGCATGTTAACATGCAACAACAGTGCAAAAATTTTGATCTATACATTTGTTGCACATGAGTGAGACAATGTGTAATGTGAGACAACGCGATAATATGTCAGTGAGACAATGTGATAAGTAAGCGTGTCAGTGAGAAAATGTGTTGGTCGAAGTAGTCAATTCCAAGGCCTTCTTAAGAATTGGGTATCGCTTAGACCACATTATCGCGTATTTTACGTAAGGATCTTGGTTTCGCGTATTTAACGTAAGGATCTTGGTTTACACCCATACAAGATCAATCTGACTCAAGACCCATGGACCATTTGAACCGAAGTACGTTCTCCGCTTGTTAAAGTTGTCAAGTAATAATTGGAAAACGTTTTTAACGAGTTTCAGAATTTAATTAATTTACTGGGATAATTCTGGGATGAATTTTTAAATTTATTGAAAATTAAAGTTTTAAAGATGAATTTACTTAAAACTACTGACAAAACGTTTAATTTTATTTTTAAATCGCATAATCTTAACCTTGTGCGATAAAGAATAACTGAAAGCGGGTCAGAAATCAGATCTAAAATGTAGTCTGACTCAATAAGACATTTAATAACGGTATTTAGGGACATAAAACATAAGACTCGTATGTTAATTTTTTGTATTACCTAAAGTTCTTAAGTTTCGTCATTACTCACCGAAAAATACGCGCCACCACGAGGTTTCCTTTCCGACTTATCCGAATAGTAAATAAATGCGTTACGTTGCCGATCCAAAACAAACCATCTCCTTGACCAGCCATGGAATGTGGCGCCTAGTTTGTGCAAATACCTTTAAACAAAAATAAAATCAGACATTATTTCAAGTTCAACAATTAAATGTTCAATAATAGAATCTTACCCTCGACAGCTGTATGAATCAACAAAAACATGTGGGCACTGGGCGATCTGGTGACCTGCCGATTCAATGTGTTGTCGTAAATCTAAATCGGGTGAGAAGATCGGTAAATACCGAGTAAGTGGTCGTTGATGTTTTGGCAGTGATCTCTTATTGCCCGACTGTAGTCGATCACTGCTTGTTGTGTCACTTGAATTGACACTTGAGCGTTTACCATCGTCGCTTTGTTCTGAGTGACGATTACCACCACCTCCTATTCCTCCTCCACTACCGCCTCCACCACCACCACCACCACCCGTCGATGAAGATAGCTCTATGCTGGATTTGTAGTTATTCTCTGATAAAAGATCACAACTCAATTCTGAATTTGCCTCGGACAAGGGTCGTGATCGTTGTGATTCTAATTCTGGCTGTGAGTGACGATTCTGAAAATAAAAATAGAATATTTACTTTCGTTTTAAAGCTAAATCTGAATTTTATAAATAATAATGAATGTAAACAATAAATCATTCAGCATGTTCGAGGAGGTATTTGATGTGTCATTTTCCAGGAATGAAATAAAGATTAAATGTTGATTTGTCGTCACTTGCAATAAATTCTTTGGAAAGAACGCATAATACTCGTAGAGCAAAAACATACAGTTTTTTGTTTTTACTTTTTATAAATTGTATACACGGTTCCAAAAATAGAAGATAGAAACTAATATCAGGGACTCCTTCACCAATAAGAAGTAAAATACGATTTTGTCTCGTAAAATAAAATAATAAAAACAATTTACGAGATAATTCATTGTTTCTTTGGTATTTGGCTAAAATCCAAAATTTTGATGATGGCTCTGTTCGTCGTCGTCAATTATTAACTACTATGGCATCTAAAAGGCGGGGACAAAGCATTGTGATTATTTTAATGATAATTGGAAGTATCTTCGTATGGGGATGGATAAACATATTATTGTTTTCCATTGTATTTATACACAATTCTTCCAAATGGGTAATGAATACTGTATGGGAGGGAGATGGTCTTCCTACTCAACAGTAATGTGTCATACTTCTATGAAAATGTCATGGCAATCACGTAATTTTGTTAAATGGGTCTAAGAGTGTTAGGAAATTAATGTAGTTTCTTATTTGAAATAATAACGTAGTAACCGTTAGTGCGTTGGACAGTCATGACAGAGGTCTTGGGTTCAATCCCTGCCAGTGCCATCTTGCGAGGAATTGACAAATTCTCCAAGAGTAATTCTTGTCATGAAAAGTGCTTTCTCAAATTAGCTGTTCGGATTCCCTGACAACAGTTCTCGTACACAGGAATGGTTGAGAGCTGGAAGTCACTAGGCCTACATAAATAATTTACGATAGTGTCTGACTGATAAAACCCATTCCTGAGAATGGTGGCGATCGAGTAGCACTTGAAGCCTAGTATGCTGCTGATGCGAAACGAAAATTCCCATACAAAATACATGATTGATTTCATCTCGGAGGAAAAAAAGAAACTGGCTTCGTTGGTCGAAGCCAGTGAAGCTATTTGGAAGTTAGAACATAGGCTTCACAAAAATAATTCAGCCGTTGATAGCCTCTGGATTAATAAAGCTGCGGAAATGAAAAATCATGTACTAACTGCTCAACAAAATGATAATAAATACATTTTTTTTTACTTTTGTTTACCAGCAACTAACTGCTTGAACTTGTCAATTGTTTTTGACAGTTAACAGAACTCTCCACAAATATTTTTCCGCTGTGGTTTTCGTTTTTATTTTCCTCTGCAGTTGGAGACCGCCGAAAAAATTCGTTTCACTTCAACTGCGTACTAGGCTTTACCAGCAGCTAACTGTCTGAACTTGTCAATTGTTTTTGACAGTTGACAGAACTCTCCACAAATATTTTTCCGTTGTGGTTTTCGTTTTCATTTTCCCCTGCACTTGGAGATCGCCGAAAAAAAGCTTAAGTCAGAGAAGAGTATCTTTTTAACACCATTGAGTTACGATTTTCCTTCTGAAAGCACTAATTAGGGAAACTGCACTTAGTGCAACTCCAATATTTGCGAGTCATATGATTTGTTGTTTTTTTTCACACGTGTCAGTTCTTTGTGTTTGTACACAACTTAGAATTGCATTCTTATTACTTAAGTTCTACATAAATGTGTTCTTTTCAAAATTCGTAAAGTTTTTTCTCGTTGCTTGATGAGTTTTACTTCAACGGATATTATTGATATATTTTCTAAACAATGCTAACGTGTTGAGAGACATGTGCTAGACTCATTTATTCCTCCTTCAGAAAAATAAGGGGTTCCGCCAGGTAGACAAATTGGTCGGCTTTAGACAGAATAAGGGACTTCATTTGTAGTTGAAAGTAGGACAGATTTTTCTTGACTAACTTTCCAGTCAACTTTCTGAAAGTTTTTTGGCAGCTGTCCTATCAGACACTAGAAATTTGCCGTAACTTATCAAGTCCCTTATGTCGTCTAAACCTGTCCATTCTTTTATCAATTATTTACACAATGGTCGCATTCACAAAGTCGCCACGTACTCAAGGGATTCTGATTGGCTAAATCTAACTACAAAAGTAGTTGAAATTTCCCCTCCGACGTGAATGAAAAACGAATGAATGTCGATTTTGACATTTCTTTCACATGAGAGTTTTTAATTCGTCGCGAATAAAGTTTGACTTTGACCACCGAAACCAAAATAAGAATGTTTTTTTTTTTAAGGTTAAGTACGCGCGATTATTTTATTCGTTGGGAGTGTGGATAATGTGGAACGCGAATAAAGTTTGACAGTTCGTATCAACTACAATTTTTTTCGCGACGAATATATTTGTTTTCTTAAATTTATTAATATATGATATTGAAAAGTAAAAGTTTGCATCATAAATCCAACAGAAACTATATTGCTATCGTTTTGTTAAGATTTTATGTGGAAATATGTCTTCAAACGTATATAAACTCACATTCGTTCGTTGGTCGCGCTCATGTGAATGCTGCTTTAGTGTAGAATGATTTTGACGTTTCCCAATCAGCTGCTCGGTAAAGACACAAAATGAAATAAATCATTCAGTGTTTAAATACAAATATAAATCATTCAAATTGTGTCTAAAATTTGATTTTATTGAATTTAAAAACACAAAAGATAAATTAAAGTTATCAAGTCAAAAATGTTTCTTATTTTATATATTTGGATTTGTCAATAATATGACAGTTCCAGATTGACTAGCTTTGTAGTGTAGTTTTGCATTCACAAAGACAGTTGAATTTTGACTACGAAGTCACTAGCTTAATGAATGCGTTCATTGATATCTTAATTTTGCCTTATATCTCCTGAACCCCACTCTGATGATGATATCCTTATAGTGAGCTTATTATGAAAAATAAATTTGAGATTGATGAGACAGGATAAAATTTTCAAAACATTTTTAGACTGAGAAACACAAGCAAATTGTCATTTCGTTCAAATGACGAAACCACGATCCTCTGTTGACTACAAAAATGCACCATGTTGACATTGTCCTTTATTTAGCGCCTTAAATTCCAACTAATAGTCAGACGAATTGAACCGCTTCAAAATACCACATTACGCTTTAAACACTTTTTTTTCATTTTTCTTTAACGATATTCAAATTTTAAGTTATTTTAAAGAAACTCAGAGATTCATATGAATTTATTCACGTTGAATGAAACTAATTTTTAAATTCAACAATATTATTTCTAATTTTTAACTCACTAGGTAATATTCAGCTCTCACTCGCGCTTGTGACGGCCTTCTTCTGTTTACATAAGTCATCCAAACAGACATTTTTAAGAAGCTTAATAATATAAATTTTTGCTTTAATAAGAGGTATGTATGTATGTTTCAAAATTGTCAATCACTTGCATTTATTTTTAAAATAAAATGTTTGTATTTTTTAAAAAATAAAAATGCACAAACTTGACAAAATTTATTTATATTTAGAGACCAAAAGAAAACAAAACACAATAATTGATGTAACTTATGCCGCCTTTGCCGTATATTCAAAACGAACGAATGATCAAACTACGTAAAGAACGAATAACCAGCCAGCCAACGGAGAACGGACACGGACACGGCTGAGGTTAAATCAAAATTTATCAACTGTCAACCACCAGCTGAATTTATCAACGCTTTTATTAATAAAACACACAACAAGAAAATAAAGACGTTTTATTTTATTTTCAGAAAATAAATTTTCTATTTCGATTTCGGATAAAATAAAAACTGTGCTAACGCACATCGAAAATAAGTGTGTGCGCAGGAGGCTCATTATATTTAGAGGGCAGAAGAGCCACCTCCTTATCTAATTTAGAAAATTTCAATTCAACACTGTGTTCGGCTGTGGTGAGTATTTTTAATACAAAAATGCCAAGTGCCAAGAGCAACACGTCAATGTGATGCGTAAGCAGTGACAAAACCAAAAACAATTTTTTTTTCTTAAATAATAAATAAATTGAAAATCGTGCGCGATTATAGAAATAGGTGTCTCCGGAAAGTGGTCACAGGAAAATCATCACTTGTTTATTTTATTTTTGAAATTTTTACTTACAATATATTGAAATGAAGTAGTGCTTGTGTACGTTGTATGGATAGTTTTGAGTCATGTTAAGTATTCGTAAAGAAAAAGGTGATTTCATCAATGAATTGTTGAGAAAGCTCGAGTTGCAGTGTGTGGAAGAGCGAAATAAAATGTAAATAAATTGCAGTAAAATGTCGTTGGTACAGGAAATACGAAACGTGTTAGTTTTAAATAAAGATATGAGTCGCAAATTGTTTAAAAGTACAATTTTGTGCACATTCTTTTATATTATTCATCAAAATCTGTATTTGGTTCTTATAAATCTTTAAAAATCTCACGCATATCATTTTTTGGTCAGCCTTCGAAAATGTGACAGTTCAGGTTTTCGTGCGTTTTGTTTTCTTAGGGCACTTTGGAATAAAAAATGTTTCACTGTAACAAACTTGCGCCAATTTATCCCATTTTAAATTTGTGTGCATGCCAGATTCCAAATGTTAGCACTAAAATGCTCATAAAGTTGTGTTGCATTCGTGATTTACCTAATGAGACTACGCATCATGACCATACGCATCAAGGCTAAATTCGGCAACGTTAGCCTGATATGCGCGCACGACCCACAGAAGAGAAAGACGACAACACCAAAGATATGTTCTTCGAGCTCCTAGACAAAACATATGAGCAGTATCCTAGGTTCGATATTAAAATTGTCCTGGGCGATTTTAATGCCAAGCTAGGAAGGGAAAACATCTTGGGAGGAATAATCGGGAAGAACAGCCTGCACGGCAACACTTCCGACAACGGATTCAGGCTCATTGATTTTGCTGCGGGGCGAAACGTCATGGTAGCCAGTACGCGTTTTCCACACCTCAACATCCACAAAGGAACTTCTCCAGATCAATCTACCGTCAACCAGATTGACCATATTGCGATCGACGCCAAAAACGCTTCCAGCATCATGTATGTCCGAACTTTTCGAGGAGCTTACATCGACTCGGACCACTACCTCGTTGTAGCCAAGGTAGCACTTTGGATTTCCAGACCCAAGGCAAAACAGGGAGGTGCTGGGAGAAGGTACAACGTCGAACGGCTACAATCGCCAAATCCTTTTCCGACCGAGTTACAAGTAACCTCTCTCGAAGTTCTCTGCCGCCAACACAATGTATCGAAAACCAGTGGCAACATTGCCAAGATGCAATCAGAGAACTCGCCTCTGATGTGCTGGGTTTCAAGCAGCCACCAACAAGGAACCCCTGGTTTGATGAGGAATGTCGGCAGGCAAATGCAGCCAAACAACAGGCACGCAAAGCGGCGCTGCATAAAAGGACGAGAGCTGCTCGTGAGCTCTATGAGCAGAAGAGGCGAGAGGAACGCCGACTTTTCAGAAGGAAAAAGAGAGGGCATGAGAAGCGTGCGGTCGAAGATGTTGAGAGGTATAAAAGCAGGAATGAGGTTCGAAAGTTTTATGAACAGGTGAAACAAACTTCACAGATACATAAACCTAGAACAAAAGGCTGCAAAGACGGAAGTTGGAAACATCATAGTGGAACCGCAGTCAAAGCTAAGGATATGGAAGGACCACTTCTGCAGACTGTACAACGGCGACGACGAACTGAATTCCGCTGTCAGGCAGGATGATCCATTCAACATAGACGATGAAAGCCAACAATCCCGTCCTCCCGACTTAGACGAAGTAAAGTTTGCCATATCTAAGCTGAAGTCTAATAAAGCCGCTGGAGCGGATGGCTTGAACGCCGAGCTCTTTAAAGCAGCTGGAGATAAGTTGGTTAGGAGCATGCACCAACTTATCTGTAAGATATGATCGGAAGAAAGCATGCCCGATGAATTAAACCTCAGTATTGTTGGCCCGATCCTGAAAAAAGCAGACTCTCCAAACTGCACCAACTATAGAGGAATCAGTCTACTTAACATCACCTATAAAATCTTATCTACCGTAATATGTGAACGCCTAAAGCCCATCGTCAACAACCTGATAGGTTCTTATCAGTGTGGTCTTAGACCAGGAAAGTCCACAGTAGATGGGGCGTTGGCCCCATCGTAAAAATTGACACCAAAATGGACCAGAACGTGTACAGAGATATCATGTTGGATCATATGGTACCCTACGCAGAAGATAATTTGCCGTTATTATAGCGCTTCATGCACGACAACGACCCTAAACACACTTCAAAGTTAGTGAATTGTGCCTTAGAGGTGCATGACGTTTTGAAGTGGCCAGCACAATCACCTGATCTTAACCCGATCGGAATGATGTTGAACATCACATTGAACAACAAAAAAAAACAACCAATTTAACACAATTGTGGCAGGAGATTCAAAATGCTTGGTATGTAATTCCAAAGTCACGATGTGAGGCTTTGGTTGAAAGTTTGCCCAGAAGAATTGCTTCTGTACTGCAAAATAAAGGGTTCCCTACCAAATACTAAGAAAAACTTAGAATTGATAACGGTAAGTAAAAGTTTATCAAGAAATTGTTGAATGTACTAAAATCGTGTCCAGGCCAAAAATTGATGTTTCTACATTCCATACTTTTTTCTTCTTACAGATGTTAAAAATATTTGATGAAGTACTATGAAAACATAGTGCTATGTATTTGTAATGTAAATAAAATATAACTTATTTCATAATAAGAAAACAAATTGAAAATTAAATGGTTTTTATTTTCTTTAAAAAGTGTGCTAAATTCTTGTCCACCACTGTAAATACATCTAGAAAATTCGATCTAACCATCTTTGTGGAAAACTTCACATGGAAGCATTTTATTTGGTTTAGCAAATATCCTTCTATAAAACAACCACACAGCTCTCCAGTTTTACATTTCACATTCATTTGAAATGAAATTCAAATCGACTCAAAATATAAATTGGAGTTCTGAAATTCACTTTTATCGATATAATTTTTATAAACAAATTGAATTTCCATGTTCGACATTTCGATATTTATTCGACTAAAGGAAATTGTTTTAATTCAAAAAAAGTATTTTTTGACTTAACCCTAGATAGATAAATCATGTGTATCACTTATGGTCTATGAAATATGGTTATCTTTCTAGGGTTAAGGGAAATAACCCTAAACTAACGGTTGCAGCTTCTACTTTGTAGTTGAGGGAATGAACAAAGCATATAAAATGATTTTTTAGCTTGCCACATGTCATTTTTCCATAATTTTCGAGTAAAAAAATTGCTGCGTTCAATCTCAGACAGATAGGGTATCCGATACCTTTTAGTTAGTTACGTGTAAAATAACAGCTGATCAAACACAGCGGAGATGTCAAAAATGGAATCCAAAGGCTTCCAAAAATGTCTGGGGTGTTTAGGTATCTGTTGAATTTCAAGAAACTGGAAAATTGATTACAGCTTTTTGTATTTGTTGGTAAACAAAATGTCAGTTGAAGTTGTATTTGAGGATGTTCTGTACATAATAGACGATGAAGAAGCTATTTGCCTCCGAATTTTAGAAGGTAATTGTGATCTATTTTTTTAAACTTCAAAATTGACTTATTTTTTTATCGTTTTGTAGATGACTAATTTGCTAGGTCTTACCTCCAGTCTATAGTGTCCAGCATTCTAAAGGATAGTTTAGTTTAGTTAGGATAGTTTTCTGTTAAACGTTAATCATTTAAAACCGGAGATTTCGCAAGTAAATTATTAATCGTATAGAATTCCAATTGAGCTAAAAGGAAATTTAACGTAGATTACAGATTAAGGTTATTTCTTATTTATTTAATTGTTACGCACCTATCAATTCATCATCGTCTGACAAATCAGTTGAATAATCCACTAAATTTTTATCTAACAACAATTTTAACTTCGAAGCTTAAATGTTTCTCTACTTTTTGTGAACAGTTGAAAGTTGTTTTTATTTTTTGACAGCTATTCAACTCGTTCAACAAGGTATCTTAAAATCCACCTATCCGAGATACCCTATCCAACACGATATTGAACGCAGCCAATGTTCTCTTAAAAACTGACATATTAAAAACTAATCTTTGACAACAAAGCTTTTCCCAAACTATATTATCGGAAACTTCTTTTCGCAAAGAACTGCATGAAAACTAATTTTCATGCAAATTTAAAAAGTCTACATTAATATTTCTGTGTCTTCGTGTTCTCAAACGTCAAAAAGTCTACATTAATATTTCTGTGTCTTCGTGTTCTCAAACGTCAAAAGAAAGCCAAAAATAATATGACCCAGTAGAGGATGTATTTGTTGCTAGACAAGTCCCAGTCTATAATTCGTGTATTCAGCAGGTGACATTTGACCAAAATAAATACATACATAGGTCTAGTAGATTTACGGAATACGCTTTCTAAAATATAAATACTACTTAATTTAGAAGATGTGGCGATTTGAAATTTAAAAAAAAAAGAGTAACAACGAATTTCAAACATTTTTTAATAACTAATTATTATTTCAATTACTAAATTCGAACTGGATATTATTGGATAGCTAAATAGTTATTTTAAAACAACATTTTTCTGTAGTTATAAAATCTAACCACAAAAATGTACATATTAATTATTTAAAGTAACAAGCTTTTTAGGTGAAAAATATGTTAACTTACTAAAATCATTTTATGTACTTGAACACATAAACAAAAATGATAAATTGGTCATTAACACAACAAGTAGGTAAAAAGTGTGCGACGATAATAATTCAATATAATTCAAGGACAATTATTTAAATATTAAATTTTCTAATTTAAATTATTTGGATTGATTCCAAAAGAGAAAGTAAACGAAAACAAACTGGGCCGTTTTTAACATACATATACATACATACATACATACATGTGCATGAATAGGGAATTTTAAAAGACGTAAATTTGATGTTTTGTTATTATATTATTAATATTGTTTGTTTGTTTGTTTTTATTATTCCAATTGGATTGAATTATTATGCTTAGGTATTTGAACTTTAATAATGACAAACAAGTTGTTTTTTTTTTGAAAAATTAAAATGGAAAGTGTGGAGGATTATAGTTTTGAGAAAATAGTAAAAATGATTTAGAATTTAGAATATTTTTTTTTAAATAAACTTAGTGAGAGGAAGTACAGTGGCTCTCACCTTAAATGATGCCCTTAATTTTTTTCTGTGAAAAGCTAAAAAATGTATTGTATGGTTATTTAACAGAAGTTAATAGTGAGAGTTGCCATTTTTTTTAATATAGTCTCGTAAATTCGATTTGGAATGGAACTATACAATTTTTTTCAGGTATTAAAGCGAAATATGTGACCATCGTTTTTTAATGGCTGCGATTAATGAATGTTTGTCTTCGAATTGCCTCCCTGACTCGTATACTTTACGTGAGAGAAGTCCCCACACATTCTCTATTATGTTAAGGTCAGGGGAGTATAGGGGCCAGCATCTCCACATTTTGACTCTCAATCCACTGCCTTACTGTCCTCGCTGTATGGAAAGGGGCATTATCATGTTGGAATGTCCACGATTTTGGTCCAAACAGATCAAAAATCTGTGGGAAGGCCTTTTCTAGCACACCTTTATAAGACTTTGCACTCATTCTCGATGTAACAAATTGGAGTTCTACGGCTCCGTAGAAGGAAATAGCTCCCATAACACCATAACACTGCCTTCACAGCTATGCAGCCGACTTAAATAATGCTCTTTTTTTCGAAGGTCATGAAAGTAATAATCATAGCCATCAGGGCCCTCTAAATTGAACTTTTTATCATCTGAAAAAATCACTTTTTGCCACTCTGACTTCCACGACATGTATTTCTTACAGAATTGGAGACGAATTTCTTTCCTAGATTCGTTAAGTGGTGGTTTTTTCTGATTTTTTTTCTTTTCAATTGAGAAGCACTTTTAATCACGCGTTTTACCGTAGCTAAACTGCAATTGACACCGGTTTTTATTTTTATTTTTGACGCGGAATCATGAGAATCAGAAGCTGCTTTGATGATAGCACGTCTATCAGCCATTGATGTGGCGGTATAAGTTCCTCCTTTGGTTTTTCCATAATTATGGATATTTCGCAAGTAACTGCCTACCAAATTTTGAATTCTTTCAATTTTTTTCGGTATAAGTCGTTGGCTTAGGCCTGATTCCCGAAATGCTTTTATTTTGCCTTTTCCTTCCTCGCTTAAAGATTTTCCTCGACACATTTTGAACGTTAATAGGAAACACTAACTTTATTGATAGATATAATTTCAATTACAATTAACACAAACTCAACGCCAACTGCAATATTTGCTGTCGAACCTATTCAGATGAGCCAAAATAAATGCTTGTTTTTATGAATAAATTTAGTCTTTCTACCATGTGAGGATAACGGTAAGCTTTAAGACCAAATAGTAAAAATGATTTAGAATATTTTTTTGAATAAACTGAGTGAGAGGTAGTACAGTGGCTTTCAGCTTAAATGATGCACTCAATTTGTTTTCTGTTAAAAGCTAAAAAAAATCACTTAAGACTACAACCAAATACGACAAACTGGTATATAAACACTTTTCACATAGTTTGTTGTAGTCACATGTCAAACGGTACCCCAAGAATGTATGTTCTCAAGAAAAGACAAATATCTTTAAACTCTGAGAAAACAATCTCACAGCTTAAATGATGCACTCAACAAAAACTGCAAAAAATTACCGCAGTAAGTCTTCAAAAACTAAAAACAAATTGCAAAAAGCTACATTTATTCAGTTTTAATCAAAGTACCATCATTTTCGGACACGCGAGTTATTTTGTTCGACAGGGGATGTCATACAAGCATCGAAACTAGTGAATTGATAATTAAGCACTTTACAGAAGGAAAAATCCAAAGAAAAATTGCGAAAATGGTACAAAAAAGCTCTTCAACCGTGCAACACATTATAGAGCGTTATGTTTACGAAAACCACGTCGTTAATAAGGGTAAAGAAGCCCGAAATAATTTTTTTCTAATATTGACCGTGACGGTGGATTTTGAGAAAAGTAAAGAGTGAACCTTTTTTAAGTGCACCAAAGAAGCTGAAAATTATTTAAATAAAAAGAGCAATCCGGAGATAATTAGAAGAATTTTGCGAAAAGCCAATTTAAGAAGCCTTTCATTAGCCCTAAAAATAAAATTAGCAGGGTCAAATTTGCTCGCGAGCATTTAAGCATATAGGCAACCAAATACAGAGCTTCAGGCCAAGAATTTGCGTGGGACGGTAAAACACGGTGGAAGTCACGTTATGGTGTGGGGCTGTATGTCATCAGCTGGTGTCGGTAACTTGGTTTCATCGAAGGCAATATGGACAAAAATGTGTAATTAGATATATTAAAGCAAAATTTAAGGCAAAGTGCCACTAAACTTAACATAGAAGGAAGTTTTCGGATGTACCAAGACAATGATTGTTAATTGTTGAAATAAATCCTATTTAAAAGTATGATTAATTTTTATTTTTTTTTTTTTTTTTTTAGATTTCCACCTCCTTATTTGAATTTTTCAAAATATAAATGTACTGCATCATTTACGATGTGAGTCACTGTACTGATAAAAATAGCAATACAGTCGATTCTTATTTATTTCAACTCGCGGGATAGATATCTTAGTTTTATCAAAAAACAAATCCCTGAAAGCTAATTAATATTTTCATATAAGGTCTTAAGTCATTATTTGGTAATGTTCCAAAGCCAATTGGTCGTTTCATGAAATTTACACTCCACGCTATCAGATTAGCATATGTTGAATATAATTCAGCTTTGCGTGGTTGTTGTTTATATGCTGTTAATTTTTGTATTTCATATTTGGTTCACTTACAAAAAAAAATCATTAGACAGAGTTTTCGCATTGTCTTTATAAATAATCAATTTAAAAATGTAAAAAGTATTTTATTTTGCTTCTCAAGTATAGGGTATTCCAATTTCTCAGGCAAGCTACAAGTCCATCTCGAATAGAAAAATCATGATTAGCTGTTATTTTGACATAAGGGGACATGACTTGATAGTAAGGGAGATTTTTCTTGACTAACTTCCCAGCAGCTTTCCAATAAAGTTGCCTTAGTTAAAAGGCAGTTGCCCAAACATATAATAGAAACTTGCCTTATTTTTGGCCTATTGTGTAATGAAAATTTGTGAAACAATTTATATGACAAATTACTTTTAAGTTAATTATTTTTTCCTAATCAAAAAAAAACAATTACTTGTTTGTAAATAAATCATTGACTTTGACAGTTAAGTTGCGAACTGTCACAAATTTGTATCTATTTAAAACTTCAAGAAAATGTTTAGGAACGATGCAATGAATGGGCCTATTAAGTAAACAACTAAGAACAAAGTTGAGTTGTAATCCGGCAATCGGTATTACCGATCACAACTAGTTGACTGTCACAAGTCAAAAAGTAGTCAACTAAAAAATGGTTGACTTTTTAAGTGTGTTCGAGGTGTTATGTAAGCCAGTTGAGTTGTCTCTCAGTTGTGATTGTTGTCAAAACTCAACAACTGATATTTACCGGTTGTGTATGATTTGAACATGAGTTCCATCGATATTGCTTCAGGAAATTTGGTTTTCTGGTAAAAATGAATCTTCGATAAATTCAGCTCGTCATTTGTCATATGAGTCTTAATCCATTGTGGACAGATACGTTTTTCTAGTACGTCTAGAAACTGTTGGCTGAGCAAGGCCTGAATTAAAATCTTTACCACTGCACTTTTGTTTACTTCCTTCTGCCATGAAACGTAGGGCAGTGCAGAGTTTGAGAATTGGTGGGATTGCGGAGGAACGCTGTGGTTGTTTCAAATATTCTTTGATTTCGTTTAGCACATAAACTTTGTTGAGTCTAAAATTACTTATTAATCTGCAACAAGACCAAGCCATTAAATCAACACTTCTCAAAGAATAATTCAAAGAATTTGTTTACAAATAATACTTTGTTTGGAAGTTCCAATGGATTGGAGTGATCTCGAATATTTTTTTTCATCAGCGCAACATTGAGTTGATTTTCATCTTCTGAATTTACAAGAAAAAAATCAATAGAACTCTCCATTTCGTACTATTTTGTGTTTTTTATAAAATTTTGCCTGAATTCAAAACTTTGAAATGCCTACGTCCTTTACTTTACACAGCCGATTTTGACAAAAAACAAGCACATAAAAGTCTCCCATAATACCAGTTTTTTGTGTAGTTGTCTTCAAATTGTGTTGTCTTGATTTCAACTCAACTTAGTTGAGTTGTGATCCATAATAGGCCCTGAAGTCATATTAATACAAATCGTAACAATGTGCAGGTTCAGACAACATAAGGGACTTCATTTGCTGTCAACGGAATTCTTTGAACGTAACTTTTGACCAAGTCAAATAGTTAGTTTTTCATGTGTCATAAATTTCAAACTCAGAACTTTGCTTCACTAACCTTTAACTTCAGATGATAGTGTGCAAAAACCACTAAACACAATTGTCTAAAAAACACTTTTCAGACAAGCTACAATTCCATCTCGACTTGTATTTTGTATTTTAATAAAATATTAATTATTCCTTTTCCGAGTTGACAAGGAATTCTTTCACATAAAACATCCAATAGAATTTTGCAGATTATAAATAAATCAAAGAGTAATAATGTTCAGTTTTCTGTTGAATAAAAATTATGATTACTGTCATTTTGACATAAGTGGAATTAACTTGATAGTTAGGGAGATTTTACTCGACTAGCTTTCCAGTCAAAATTCCAATGAAGTTGCCTTAATTGGAAGGCAATGTTTTGGCAGCTGGCCAAACAGATACAAGAAAGTTGCCTTACTTTCAAGTTCCTTATTTTACCTGAACCTGTCTAATCTGAATTTTTAGGTACGACAATAGTTAACGACTGTAAGCAATACTTGACAATAGTTAGAAAAAGAACAGATCTCAGACCTGAAGCTGATAAGTATTCCTGGAAGTACGGCTGAATTGTTTAAGGGGTGGAATGCAACTGGCTAATTCGACAGAACATTGTCTGTACAAATATCGGTAACACAACGAAAGGCATGACACATTGCGATGTAAACGTTACGGCTATAGTTCTATCCCATATCATTTTTAATGCCCTTTTTTGGAGTCTATCCAAAAGATTTAAACTTGTTTTTGGGGCACAATCCCAGTCTGAAAATGAAGAAACTGCTTTTTCCTATTGGTAACTTCTTACGAAATTTTCAGTACAACAATGCTCTCATTGATACCGTCCAAATGGTTTAGCCATGGGTTGAGGACCAAACTGTTAATTGATTGCATTGAACATATTAATCAAACGACATCAATATAATCGCAATCGTATCTATGACTGACAAATTGTTAATTTTGTTTAACCCTTTGTTATCGAAGGACTTGGTTTTTGTTATGAAACCTTTAGGAACACATCTGAAAAGTATCAATTTAGTAGTTCCACAGCCAAACCACTAGGAAACCTGACTTCAAAAAAATTCTTCCATTTTTTTTAAATTTGTTTTAAATACAAAACTACTGCAAAATATAAAAATTCGAAAACGAAAACAACAATTTCTTAGCTTATTTAGTTCTGCTGATGACGCGCAGTTTATCTACGTATACATTTAATAGCCCTAAAACATGACAAGTTAATCTTTTTAAATCATTCAACTTAATGTTAATGCTTTTAAAGTAAAGAATACAACAAAACAAAATTACAAAATTCCTAAGAAACCACTGAAGAACCGGCTAGCCATCCAAACAAATCTTATGTTCAAGATGAAAATAAAGTCGTTTTATTTGCATTCTAAAAATTAATTGACCAAAGAAGTCTGTTTAATATTTATTAATATTAAACATTTACACACTTGTGCGAATTAAGATATATTTTCATAACAATTAATTAATTAACTTAATATTAATTCATGCTTAATTAACTTTATATCACTCACACAATAGAAGAATATCTGCTAGTAATTAAGTGTTAGTGACTTATTTAAAAGCTGACTTCAGTTTTGTTGTTTTATATTCCAAAATATATACAGTGGTGTGCAAAATAATAGCAGTGTAATAGGCAAGAACCCATAATTTTTCATAAATCGAGAACATATCCACTTTTTCTCAACTCTACTGTATTTTGGTACTATAGATAGTAGATAATTTAACGGTGAATTCTTATTGCTTTTTTGAATGGCGCTTTGTGTAGTGTTATTCATTATTTTAGGCGTGCAAAATAAAAGCAGTGATTGACAAATTTATTTTAAATAATTGTGTTTTGATTAAATTTTGATTTCAAAAGTGATAAAAAGTAAGTCCTGTTATTCTATTTTATAGTTCCATTAAAATTGTAATAAAATTAATGAATTTATGAATTTAAAGTGGGTCGAGGCAAGCACTGCACACTAGAGAGGCGGGAAATTATAAAAAAGCTTGTTTTGGAAGGCAAAACCTATAAAAAGATTCAAGAACTTCTTGGCTGTCCGACGAAGATGATACGGAACGGAACCTTTGAAGAAAAAGCTGAAACTAGGGGACGTAAGCAATCTCAAACACCATCTTTTAAAAAACGTGTGGTTCGTTTCTCAAGAAATAATCCTACAGCAGCAGCTACAGAGATTGCAGACGAGCTTGAGGTTCCTTGCCGTGTGCATACGGTGAGGAGAATACTAAAGGAGCATAACCTAAATGCTCGCAGCCCATGAAAGGTTCCACTTTTAAAGAAGAACCACACAGTTAAGAGGATAAAGTTTGCGCGCAAGCATTTAGGATGGGCTCCTGAAAAGTGGCGAAACATTCTCTGGGCCAATGAGAGCAAGGTGGTTCTCTATGGTGGTAAAGGATCTCGGCAGTTTGTGAAAAGACCTCCGAACATAGAATATAACCCCAGATACACCACGAAAACAATTAAGCATGGGGGATCTAGTATAATTGTTTGAGAATGCTTCTCCTATTATGGAGTTTGCCCAATATACTGGATCAAAAGCATTATGAATCAGCACTCTTACGTGGATATATTTCAAAACACCATGCTGCCATATGCCGAATACGAAATGCCGCTCAAATGGGTATTCCAGCAGGATAATGACCCAAAGTAAACCAGCAGAGCAGCCAGGCAATGGTTCCAAGATAATAGGATTGAGGTCATGGAGTGGCCTGCATAGTCTCCTGACCTCAATCCCACCGAGAATCGATGGGCAGATATCAAAAAAAGAAGTATTCAAGGCAAAACCAAAAAATAACAAAGAGTTATGGAGCGTTGCTGAACACAAGAAAATCACTCCTATTATTTTGCTCGCTTTATATTGAGGCTTATTTTGTTTTTGGATTACTGCTTAGGTAATTAGCAATAAATTAAATTCCATTCTAACTAAAAATTAAATTTTAATCAATCTTAAGGAGTTTTACTTAAAAACATTTCCAACACCAAAGCCCTTTTTATGTTTTATGTTTTATTTAAAATAATTTTCCAGTTGTGTTCATAAAAATAGCAATGCATAGCAAAGTACTAGATCTATAACTTAAGAAGTAAGAAAAGCTGTAATAAGTTATATCAAAGTATATAAATAATGTTAGCTAATGTATTAGCTTTTTGTTGCATAGCTATTGTTTTTTATGACTAATTCGCATCTACGTAGCATCGAGTCCACTAAAACCTGACAATTCTTTTGAATTCTTGGGTTTTGTTTTACGAACTGCGTTCTTACCATCCCCCCACAAATATTCGATGGGGTTAAGGTCGGGGGATTGAGCGGGCCACTCCATAACGAATAGCTTCTTCTGCGCAAACTATGATTTTGCCTTTTTTTTGACGTATGCCGTGATTGTCTTGTTAATATATCCAAACCAATGGTATTTTCTTTTCAGCATAGGGTAACATAACCTTCTCGAGAATTTTCACATACTCGGTTGCATCCATTACATCCCCGATGGGATAAATAGGCTTGGCCGCGTAATATGAAAGAAAAGCCTATATCATAATTTTTACTCCACCATGCTTCTCTGTTTTTATAGTGTACCGTGGATCGTTTGCTGCATTTTTGGGGTCTTCTCACATATTCGACGACCGTTGGATTCAAAAAGGACGACTGCTTTCAGCGCTCCACAAAACATTCCTCCATTTCTCTTTTGCCCATTCTCTATGCGCTTTGGCAAACTCCATTCTCTTTGCCACATGCCTTTTCGTCAAGAATGGTACCTTGTGTGGACTTCGATCTGGTAACTTCGCTTCTAAAAGACGTCTTCGTATTGTTACAGAGACGATTTCTTATTTCCATATTGAAGAGTTCTGTTTTGCTAACTAAACTATGTTTCTGTCAGTTCTTACAGTAGTCATCCTTTTTGGGACGCGCTTTTCCGGTTTATTTTGCAATTTTAAGGCGTTACTGACCATTTTGCTGAACAGCCTAGGATGTCTTAAATATTTTGGTAGGTTTTTCCCTAATAAGTCTTCGAATTTCTTTGGTGCAGTGCTTTTACCGCCCCATTGTTTATTTTTGGGCGAATACTTATACATAATTTATATCCTAGTATGGTACAAATACTTAAAACTTTACATAATAAAATGTTTATTTACTGATAAATTTAAAAAAATGAATATTTAACACTTTTAATTATAAAATCGAAGGCACTGCTATTTTAATGAACACTCTATATTGGTGCAGTGCTTGTCTCGACCCACTTTAAATTCATAAATTCAATAATTTTATTACAATTTTAATGGAACTATAAAATAGAATTACAGGACTTGCTTTTTATCACTTTTGAAATCATAATTTAAATCAAAACACAATTATTAAAAATAAATTTGTCAATCACTGCTATTATTTTGCTCGCCTAAAATAATGAATCCCACTACACAAAGCGCCATTTAAACAAAGCAATGAGAATTTACAGTTAAATTATCACTTCCACCTGTAAACATAATTACTCTGAGTACCAAAATACAGTAGAATTGAGAAAAAGTGGCTTTGTTATTGATTTATGAAAAATTATAGGTTCTTGCCTATTACACTGCTATTATTTTGCTCGCCACTGTACATATATAAAAAGAAACAAATATCAAATGACGAATATGTTTTTAAGGGACTAGCTGACTACTTGATGATTATACTAGAGCAAGGATAAAACTCAACGTTTATTTAAATACTCTGTTAATTAGACAAAAGCCCAGTGACTTACAACTCTCAACTATTCCTGAGTTCGATTAATTTTGTCAGGGATGGAGGGGACTTACATTTCTAGGACGAATCCGGACGGCACTTTTCATGACAATAATTACTCTGCGAGGATTTGTCAATTTCTCGCAAGAGGCTGTGCCTGTGAAATAAAAACTTAAGATTGCACAAGCAGGGATTGAACAAAGACAGTCGTACGTACTAACATACACGTCACGGTTACTGATATAGACAGGAACTTATTAATAATGATGCATAGTTTTACAATTTCATTCCTAATCCTTAACGGCAAATGCGTGAAAGAATATCTATACCTTTTACTAATTTATAGCGAAAACTTCAATAAATATCTATGATTTTAATATTTAATCAAATGATAAGATTAAATAAACCTTCTTGAATGAACAATACTATTCAACTTAAAATGAATAGGGGTATTACCCCCAATTGTTAGCTCTCGTTACAATTTACTAAATTTTCTTGTCACCTTTTATTGCACTTGATTTTTTTTTCTTCAAATTTTTAAGGGAAACAATTGAATACCGCTGAGTAATTAGATATTTTTTCTCACTACAAAGACATTTTTGAATTGATAACACACATTTCCCCCCGCTTTGATAACAAAATATTAATTATCAACAATATTACATACATTATTATTTACTACCGCTTTCAAGAGTGGAAGAACATTATAAGTAATAAATTCCAAGAAACACTCAATAATGTCTTTAATGTAACTTAACGAATGAAGTCTGTACTCACTTGACTAGATTTATTTTGATCATTATTAGTGCTTTCGTTGTTGGTGCTGTTTGCATTTGTTCTGCTACTGTGTTTGTTACTGGCGGTGGTGGTACTGGAACCGACTAATTTTCTGTCTGCATCTTCCACCTGTTGCTGCCGATTCTCTTTATCCGTCAAATCATCCATTTCCGTCGACTCCATGACATCCTTATTACTTGTTGAGTTACTACATTTAAAATAAAAGAAAAAAACAAACAAAATTAATTTCATGACATTTGTAAAATTTAATTAATTTACCAACAAATAAATGAAGAAATTTTTTCAAAATTCATTTGGAAAGTTATTCACTGGCAATTTGGCAGTTGGCAATATTTGGCTGATACGAGTACTAACGCCCAAAATTAACAAAAAAATTATTTTATATTATCGCCTTCTATTCTCTGCGTGATGTGCTCTAAAGTACCCCAGGCAAATAATAGGTATAAATTGATCGAAATGCCCGAGTTTATGATACACTTTATCGATGCTCAACACACAAATTGCTATTTATCGCACTGTTGATTAGTGACACCACTGCAGGTAATATGACTTGACTATCAGTATGATATTGATTTTGTATTTTTTCAGCTTTGTGTTTTTCTTATTTCAGCTCCGGCACAATGGAATGTGTGATAACAACGGTGTGGCTGAGGTGGCCGGCCCGCAGCGGTGGCAGCGGCGGCGGCGTAGCGCGGCGGCAACGCAACTACAGCTACTAGATATAACCTGCCTGCGTTAAGCTTACGACTTATTTCCTCCAGTTAGTCAAAGCAGATAAAGAATGCTGATCGAATGGAGGAATGAAAAAATGAGAACGGATCTATGTTATGTATAATAATGGTTACCGACCGGTCAGGCGGGTTTATTGCCGTTATAAGCCGAGAGTTGTACTTCAATGCGATTTAAAGGGAGACGAAGAAACCCAAACACAAAACTCTGTGCTGTGCTATGCTGTGACTGTCATGTGGAGAGTTAACAATTGTGTGTTCTTTTCGTACAATTTATTTGATTATGTTTCCCAAATGGAATTATCATCAAATACGCGTGGAGTGGCGTGGAGCAAGCAGATAGATAGATAGCCCAGCATGAGAACTGAATGTCTCTCTATACGCTGGATGCTATACGAGTATACAAGTCGAGTACACTATATAAAACGTAATGAAGCTACTTTAATTTTTTTTTTCTTATTATGGAGTATGACAACAATTATTTCATTTCAGATGTGTGTGGAATTATACAAATGATATAATTGTGTGTACATTAATTATGCAAATAGCCTTGTATCTATGGGTTGCATTGTATGGGTTTTCTAATCAACAAATAAAAATATTTACTTAAGAAATCTTACGGCAAGTAGTCGTGTTTCAAGTTTATATTGATTTAGGTTGTATCTACACAAATGAATGAGACATTTTTTTAAAAATTTTTAAATTATTTAATTAATTGGCTAATTTGTCGCTAGAGGGTGTCTTTTTGGTTTTACTTTCATAAGGAAATTGTGTTTCTTAAAAAATGCCAATGTGAAAAATTCAAATCAACATAAAACACTGTTGGATTGGATGCAATACAGCAACAAAATAAAGTCTCCAAAAGGGCAAATAAGTAGAAATAGGTAAATAGGAAAAACCCTGTTATGTCAAGTTTTCCCTCGAGAGAGATGTGAATGATATGCGGCCCATCATACAAAAACTTAAAAGGGTTCATACAAATTTGATGAAAGTATTTGATCTTAAATTTTTCATTTCCATCCGTAAAAATCACCGGAAATTTTGAATTATTTGTGAAAAAATTTGGTGTTGAAAATGTATAGAGAGATGAATTAATGTCTACAAGTAGTGTATAATCTTACTAATTTTTTAGTATTTATTATTAATTTATTAATACATTATTTATTTCTTGATAATTTTTTCTTACATTTTGTTGATATAAGAATTGTAAAGCTTGACAAAAATATTGCCGTCTGCCTAATTGACTTATTTCGAGTTTTTAGTAAAAAGAAAGAAAAGGTTAAAGTTGTAAATACATATTAAAAATAATTTTACGAAATATATAAGTAATAAATTTTAAATAAATAAAAACAAATGAAGAACCTGTTTTAACAGAAAAAGAGATTTACATTCTATTTAATCATCATTTAAATTAGTTTAAAATTCAATCGATGAAACTGTTACTAAGGCATGATTCACATATAGACAAAGAATATTCCAACCTGAGCAACCATTTAAAAGATCCTTTGTATCTTCAAGTGTAAGGAAACTCTTTGAGAAGTAAAGCCTGCTGATTTCTTGTAAGATTGGGCACACAGCTAGAAAATGATACATGTTTTCGGTTTCATTGCGGTTACACAAACTACATTTCGGGCGAAGGCCAGTTCTATGAGGTCTATAATTTAAGCAAAGCATTTCAGTCCTTGCTTTAAAGATAACTCTCATTTGATTAAGAGTGAGTTTTCGTTAAAATAATTTCGAATAAGAAGTGTGTGGTTTAATTCTTTATATATAAGTCTATTAGTCGATGTTTGGGCTCTATTCAGACATTCCAAATACAGGGAATCATCTATTTTAGCTATACAACTGTAGAATAAGTCCTGCCAATTGGTATGGGCTGTATTATTGAGGTCGAAGTCTACACTGTGTCTAAAAGATAAATCATTCCATTTTTTGAAAGGTGATATTTGACGTCTAAGAGCATATTTTAATATCTATTTTTGAGATTTGAGTCAGGCCTTTTAATAACTTTTATTATATAATCAGCATTTGATTTGTGGCATACCGGATTCAGTGTGGATTGCATATGTAGGTGTTGAGTTATCCAGTTTAAGGATGCGTTTGACAAATAAATGTTGAATTACTTCAAACTCTTCTAAGTTTTGATAGCCAAACACTTGATTTGCATAGCAAAGGCATGTTTTAATGCTTGCATCTAACACTCTAAATTTAGCAGTTGCATCCACATACTTGTTGCAGAAGAAATTACACCACATAAGGTTTATTGCCGTTTTGGCTGCATTGCATTTTTCTTTTGCATGTGAGCGAAAATCAAGGTTACGAGTTATCAAGAAACCTAAGTATTTGAACTGATTTACTGTTTCTATTGGTTCACGTTCCAGAAACCATTTCTCTTGGAAAGTTGTTCTTCGATGAGTATTTTAAAAAAAACACGATTTTCGACTTTACAACATTTATGCTTAAATCCCATAAATCACAAAAACGCTTGAGCTTGTTTATTTGCAACTGCAAAGCTATGGGATTATCTGCCAATAGTAAAATGTCATCCGCGTATAGGAGCATTTTTATTTATGTTTCACCAACCTTAATACCACCAGGGAAATCTTTGGATACATCATCATATAAACTTTAATGGACTTAATCCACAGCTTATATAAGTTCAGAAATGTTGTAGATAAGCCTAGGTTCGAAATTTTATAAATTAAAGAACTCCTGTTAACCGTATCAAAGGCTGCTTTTAAATCGACAAAAAAAACGTAAAGTCTTTTTTTATTCTCTAAAAACATTTTGACTATAGTAGTGAGTGCAAATATATGATCAACCCGGCTTGGAAAATACTAAGTAGTTGATTCTCTTCAACCCATTTCGTCAACCTATGGTATTGAAGATGGGTGAATATTTTCCGAAGGCACGGGAAATCGATATGCCCCTGTAGATGTCTGGGTGCTGGGGATAATCTTTTTTAAATATTGCGCAAATCCATGCTCTTAAAAAAGATTTCGGAATATATTCTTCCTCAAGTAGTCTGTTAAAGAATAAATTAATATGAGCCAAAAACAAATTACTGATGAGTTTTAAATGTTAAAGTAACTATGTCCGTCTGTTACTCAATCACGACTTAACTACAGAACCAATTTGCATGAAATTTGGTATGGAGATATTTTAATACCCGAGAAAGGACATAGGCTACTTTTTACCCCGGTATGACGCATTCCCATTGGAAAATTCAGATGGGCCGACCAAACCGTTGAACAGATTTAAATAGGAGATAGTTTGAGACTTAAGAAAGGGCATGAGTTACTTTTGACCTCGGGAAAACAACGCATACCCATGAGAAAAATTACTTTCCGGAGAATCTGATCGCTTTCACTCCTAAATTACCAAAGATTTGAATAATATTTGAATAATACCCATGAAATAAGTTGTCAAACATGTTAAACTTATCATACACGTATATTAACTCGGGCTTCGGACGCCACGTACCTCAAGCTCTCAATGTTAGACGCAAACTGTGGCTCCCACAAAGTTCCACAAATAATAATTTTAAACCTAAACTTTGCTATGCTTAACCTTTCATCGAAAAACACGATTGATTTTTTAAAAATTGAAATGGTAGTGTTCAGTTTTTTTTTCTACAAAAATTATACTTCAAGAAACACGTAAAACCACTGATCACATTATATAATTTCGGTGAAGCTACAGACAATGGGTCATATGCTAAAGGATGAAAAAGTTCTCAGAGTCAGAGCTGAGGAGCTTGAACTCGCATGTGAGATCGATTGTGCAGACTAGGAGTCAGACTCAGATTCATATACAAAAAAACGAGTTCACTCTCTACAGTTCTGACTCAGTGAAATGAGAACCATCTCAAAGCTCTTTGTATGCACTTGCACTAGTTGAAACAGTAGTTTCTGTGCGGTCAGTCGAGACAAGAAGGAAAAATGTCTTCTGAAAGCGAAAATGAGGACATAAGTGAAACAAATATGAAGTCCCGCTTAAAAGCAAAATAGATAAAAAAAATTGGAAATAAGAAAATAATTCTTAAGTACTAGGAAGAACATTTGCTTATTTTGATGCTTGTAAATTGTTCATTCGCGTTGCACGTAGCTTGTACATTTATTGAGTAGTATCCTTTGCGGTTGACGTACTCCTCGTGGTAAAATAGTGGTGATCCAATCAGTTGCACGGTTTGCAATTTTTGTTGCGAATTGCTGTACAACCCTAGATATCGTTGATTGATTGACACCAATGCCTTCACCAACACCGCTTTGAAATCCAGGATCTCCTACATAACGCAGAAAAAACCTCATTTTTTCTTGATGAGTAAAAAAGCATCACCACGTGTTCTCAGGATTGAGCCCAAAACCTCATTTGTCAATAATTGCACACCTGTTTCACTAAATCTATACAATTTTCGAAAACCTTCACCAGTTCGAATCTTCTATTTTTATAAATACGATTTGTATCGAAATTATTCAGAAACTCGTCCATTTTCATAGTTGTTTATCAACTGAGTAAGAGACAACACATCCTCAACAATTTGTGAGTTCGCTCTCATACAATCGAGTGTTTGCTCATCTTTTTGCATATCAAAACAAGAACTTTTTTACAGAGACCTTTGGTCGAGAGATAGATCTCAACACTTTGAGTTCGAACTCACAGCTTGAGATCGATCTCGGTCTCTGTATTTTGTTGCATAACACTCTAAGAAAGTTCTCAGAGTAAAGACCTTGAATTCATCTTTTTGCATATAACCCAGTATCAGTTCCTTGTTTCGTTTGTCTAAAAAGATTGTCTATAAACAAAAAGTACAAATAAAAACAACATCTATCGTGGATGCCAATATGCTGACAATTGCCTATTTCGACCAAACTTTGTTACAATAATAATTTTATCCTGAGACAATGAAATACTAGGCAAAAGCTTTTTGTTTTCTTATTCAAATTAAGGGTTTAGGGAATTTTGTTCGAGTTTGAATCATCATTATTCTTTTTTACATTTTAGGTGAAATGAGAGTATTTTCTACAAAGAGTTGTGAAGCACTGAGTCAGGTAACGTACATATTTTAAATATAAGGCAGCTTCAATTTTTAAATTTAATAATAATTGAGCTTCAAAAAGTAATTTTTTAAAAGGACTTATTAATAAATCTTGGTTGTTAAAAATGTTCACTATTTCACTTCTTTCACTATTATAATAGATAGTTTTAAGTACTTTCGAAATATAGTCGCCAACCGTATCAGGAAATCTGAGGCTGCTGTTGGGATGTTTCCCAATGTTTGGAAAAACCACCCTATAAGCGTGAAGACAAAGCTACGACTGTTCCGCTCAAACGAATCAGTACTGTATTACGGTTGCAATACCTGGAAAAAAACAGCAACGATTACCAAGAATCTGCAGAGCTTCATTAATAGATCTCTATGAAACATCTTACGGACTTTCTGTCCCAATGGTATATTTAATGAAGATCTGTATAGGAACCCATTGACACTGTTATACGAAGGCGCAAGTTGTAGTGGATTGGACACACGCTTCAAAAAGGTAATGACAGGCAATGCAGTGAAATCCATTCACTCAAGAACGCAGAAGAGTCGGTAGACCGAGAAACCTTTCAAGAAGAACAGAGAAGAGATTAAGGAAGACATAGAGGGATCTCAAACACATTGCCGGAAACAGCACACAATGGCACGAAGGAGAAGTTGAGGCTTTATGTACCGCTAGGGATCCCCACGGGCTTTATAGGTCTAAGAACCAGTAAGTAATAGCTAAGCCTGATCTTTTATATGACGAGAAATGCGTATTTTTGTTGGAAAGCCTATTTCATCTTTCTCTTGACAGTTATTTTATCTTTAAAAACCATCAGTTAAAGCTATGTTCAAAAAACTGATTGTTACCGTAATGGTTAGTACGTAGGACTGTCAAACTTGAGGCCTTGGGTTCAATTCCTGCCTGTGCAACAAAAGTTTTTGCATGGGGACTGCCTCTTACGAGGAATTGAAAAATCCTCCAAGAGTAATTCTTGTCATGAAAAAAAAACTTTCAATTTAACCGTTCGAATGCAGCATATAAGCTGTAGGTCCCCTCCATCCCTACAATTGCTAGCACACAGGAATGGTTAAGAGTTGTAAGTCAATAGGCCCTGGTTCACTACAGACTGCTGCGCCACCTAATTTATTTATTTTTTAAACTTTTATGCAAAAGTTGTATCCTTGAAATCTATGAGATAAGTTATTATACAAAAAAGTGTACCATAAATCCAACACGTCCTGAATTATTAACAAACCTATTTGTGAATTATTTGTTTTGGGTGCATCTGTCGATTCATATAAGCTTATCGATATCGACAGTTATGATTTGCTAATAACCAACATACAAAATAAAATAATTTGAATGATACTTAAACATTACTTATTCAGCACTTTTGTAAATACTTACTCTAAACTAGTACTCAACATAGACAAATACTGTGCACGTGCTTCATCATGACTTTTCTTTTTCAAATCGACCATTTTTTGTCTTGCATGTTCAATAACATGGCATCCTGCAACAACAACAAAGAAATCGAGATTGATAATTCAATGACAATAGAAATATACTATTTTTTTTTAATTAACTACTAACCTTGCTGTGCCAGCAATAACTGTCGATTTCTCTCAATTTCTTTAATACTGTCAAATATCTTATTACTGGCTCCTTTGGTTGAAATTGGTGCATCTGAAGTCACCTTTGAAATTCTATCGATATCATCCTGTGATGGAATTCTTCGCTCCAATGGATTAACCTCAAAATCATCACTACCAAGCGATAGATTAAAATTGACTCGTTCACCTGTCTGCTCCTGTTCTCCATTTACATTGTATTTAAGTTTTAATAATGGATCCTCTTCTTCTTTGTGCAATCGACGAACAACTTGTTCTTCAACCGATGGCGAATCTTGAGAACTCTTATAAGGCTGCCTAGGGGGGAGAGCGGGTGCATCGTTGATATAATCATCTTTTATGTCAACAACTTCTAGTTTCCTCTTGGGTGTGCTTGTTGCTGGCTGTTGTGATGGCAATTCAATTTTATTGTTATAGAACATATTCTCGTTAACACTCTTTGACATAATGTCTTCTGGATGGCGTTTTGGACAGAGAATTTCTGCTGATCCGAACAGAGATTGCGACATTATTCCATGTTGATTATCGGCCGGTGACATTTCGCTCTCATCATCTTCCTCGTCGTCATCATCGTCATTGTCATCATCATCATCGTCATTTTCAGATGATGGATCCGATTGCCCGTTGAGTTCTCCAGTTATTTCCGTTATATTGGCTTCTACTGTTCGTAATTCTTCTTTGTATTCCCGTAATTCATTTATCAATGATAATAAGTTATTTTTTAAAGTTTGAGCTTCGGTACAGGCATCGTTGCGATTAGCAGAGTCAGAGTTCTCCAATTGTCGCATTTTATTTCGTTGTTCATCAATTTGTGAGGACAAATCTTTTTGTTCCATATGGAGTTCTTCTCGGTATGCTTGCCATTCGGACTCTTCTTCCAGATACTGGAATTCCAAATCTTCAAATGTTTTACGATCGTTCTCGAGTGATTCGTAACACTTATTGAATTCTTCATTTAAACAATCGTCAGAGGGTTTCACTTTAAGCATTGTTTTCAGTCTTTAAAATAAAAAGAAGACAAATTCATTGAAATTGAAATTGAAATTTGAGCAAAGATTATTTTAAGAAAACTCACCTTTTTACTTGGTCTTGTTTTATAGCAATTGATTGCTTTAGCTTAGCCTGTTGATTTTCTTCCATGACACGTGTGGCATTTCTTTGTGCTTCTAATCGATGAATTTTTGTTTGCAGCAAAGTGAAGGATTTTTCTAGTTTCCCAAGATTGTCCTTGGTGGATAAGAGTTCAGCTGATCCAATAGATTTCTCCATGTCCATCTGAAAAGAGATATTTATCTGAATGTTATACTAGGACTAGAACAAAAAAGTAAAAAAAACTTACGCTTCTTAAAGAGTTTTCCTCCTGCAGTCGCAACTCTCCTATTTCTGCCCTGAGCATTAGAATGTTAGCTTGCAATTCTTTACGAGTTCTCTTAAGCTTTTCCAGATTAATGTCTGAGCCATTCGAATCCGCTACAGGAACTTTTACATTAGTCTTAAGGTTTCGAACAGCAGGAACTGGCTTCTCCTTGTCTTTTTTATCAAAGCTCAGATTTAAAGTCAAATTATTGATGTTCTTATTCGCTCTTTTGGGAGTTGAACTGAAACCAACTTTAGACGATGATGTTGGACTGGCTAATCGACTTTTATCTTGTATGGCCTCCATTTCCATTTTCAGCTTATCCTCAAAAGTTTGTATCAATTGTTCATAATCTGATGTCGAGTGACTTGTCTGCGGTTTTTGTTGAACTTGAAACACCGAAGAACCATTAAAACTGCTTTCCTTTTTGGGTGACATGCAAGTGGTTCGTATTTTTGTTCTTGGGCTTTGTGGTACATACTTTCCGACGATAACATTCTCATAGCCCGACTTTGGGGAACCAATGCACGAACCACTTGATGGAGTCCCACCCCCGCTGCCACTCCCACCACCAATTTCTACCCTTCGATCGCCTATGAGTCGAACATTCTCATACCCAGAACTCGATTTGGATTTGTCGGGAAAGAAAACTTTTGAATGCCCTCCTGCATGTTGAGGGCTTAAATCATAGAATGGTCCTTTCTTTTCCCGCGGCAGAGACCCATTTGTTTTAATACGATTCTGAACTATGGGTGAAGAGGTAATACTCGAATTCTGGCGTTCGTACTCAGTACAAATCTTAAGAATCTCCTCCAGGCGTTCATTTTCCTGCGCCGATATATTCTGCTGTGATGAGTTATGTGCTGTCAACGAATCATAGGTAACACTATGATACGATGACGACGAATTGTTGATTTCAGTATTAACACCATTCATTGGAAATAGTTGCAAGCCACCATATGTTTTGGGATACTTATCATATGGTGTAGTGTTTCTACTATTACTCGATAGATTATTATTTACTTTAGCCAGAATCTCATTGCCACCAGCACTTCCACCATTTATACTTGGCGAAGAACTATTATGGTTGCTGTTGTTATGGTGCTGGTGCTGCTGTTGTTGATGTTGATGTTGTTGTAGAAAACTTGTAGCTGGAATGTTTACATAGTTGTTCATTTTTTGATTTTTTTCGTTGCGATGATTCTCAGCGAGATTCTTTGCAAAATTTGCATATTTCGGACCTAGTACATCTTTAGCTGGTGTGTTAACTGTTATCGAATCGGCTGTGAAAACTTTCGGACATGTCAGACCATTTATGTCGATGTTTTGAATGAGTTTTGATTCTTTCGGATGAATTTTCGATTCGTAGAATGCTTCGATTTGGGCTTCTTCAGAGCCACCACTACCACCATTGCTGCTGCTATTACTTCGGCCCGAATTGCGACGCGGAACTTGGGTGAAGTCAATTTGTGGCATTGAGATTCTTTCGTTGCTGCCCATTGCTGAACGTATTAGTTGGGCTTCGGCGGGATTATTGAAACGCAAATAATTCGAATTGCCAATTGTAATCATTGCGCCTTGTGTGAGATTTGTTTCGCCATCGAGTTTTGTTCCATCGATTAGGACTCTAGCTTCACTTTCTGGAACGATGGTCACTTCATTTTCTTCACTACGATAAATCGTACAATGGACCGGGCGCACCCCAGATCCGTTTAGAGAGACACTGCATGTAGGCGATGAACCTATTGTCATATCACCTAAAAAATAAAACAAAAATAATTTATTACAATGTTCAAAAAATTGGTAATGGTTGGAAATTTGTATGGAACAGTTGACAGTTCTTCTCATACGAATACTCACCAATGGGTATGTAATGTATTGTAACTGCCGTACTCAATCGGCCACCACCAAGGCTCACTAAGTGCGGATCATTAGCAGCAACTCTTAATGATGGATCTTTCTTTTTTAATGACATCTGGAATACAGAAAAAAAATATATTATTAAATATTAAAATAAAAGTACTCGTATGTGGAGTTTGTAATAATTAATTAAATTAATATATGTGCACTGGTGACAATGATATAAGTCGTACAAATTCGATCATTTGTTCCAAGATAAGGTTTACAATTTTTATATAAACAAACAAATTTAATGACGAATTAAAAGTCACTTATTAATATTTTTTCCAGGTTACTTAAAAACTGAGTCCCAACACTTGAGTCCTTTTGAATTATTTTTTGAAAACTTTGAGATTGAGAATAAGAAAATGGAGCTCAGTGTCCTATTTTTCGATTAGTCAAACCGACTAGGAAACTATTAACTGGCTACTTGTACAATTTCGAGAAACATGTAAAATTAAACTCACTTTATTTGATGTTTTAGAATAATTCACAAGTTTAATACTTTTTTTTCTGAACATTTCTTTTTATTTATAAGCTTATATAATTTGTATCAAAGAAAAGGCTTTAAAAACACACTACACCAAGATTGCGTGAGAGGAGGATAATCATCAATATCACAACTTATGAATTCCTAAGCTTAAGGAAGCTGTCATGTAAAACTTCAGTCAAGTATTTAACTTTAAATGAGTTCAATCTTCTCACTATTAACATGTGATGGTTACATTAAATAATAACGTTAAAGTACTGAACTAATATTTAATTGTTTAAATAAATTATAGGTTTGGGATAAAGGCAAACAATCCTTGTCGATATTTTTACTTTTTGTGAGCACAGAAAATCTTATAAAAACAGATCGAACTCAGAGATCAATAAAAGTGTCCCTCAAGATTCAACAACAATATCCTAAGAAGTTAGAGTTGTGACTGCACAACACGGGCACAAAAGGACGAAGGTTAATCGTCGATATGGTTGGTTTCTGTGCATTAGGGGAAATCCTCTTAAAAAATTCCAATTCTGACCTGCACGTGCCATCCATATGCAGGGGTATAATAGGTTGTACTTAATCGTTATGGTTTTCACGGTGTTATGGACCGTATATAGAGATGGAATAGAATACGTTGTCCACCTCACAAGAGCAAGACACTATGTTACACCGTAGCAGTTGTGGGACAAAATATAACAGCTGCAATTTATTAAGAAATTAAATATGCTGTAATACATGGGAGAGAAGTGGAAAGAGCAGATGCATGATGTAGTGCATTTTTGAAATAACAGACAAATAAATTTATGTTATAAATGAAATAACCTACATATAGTGTCTATTTTGAACATAGGCAATTTCTTTAATTCATTAATGAAAGTGGGGGTGAAATAGTTTTTCTTTTTTATTTTTGTATTTTACTTGAGAAAGTAGCTTCTTATTGTGTGTGAATGTTTGGAATGTTATGTTAAATAACAAGAAAAGTTGGATATTTGCCGAGTTACGAGTTAAAAGGGATTTTTATAAATTGTGATTAAGGGGGAATGCTATCAAACTAGATACTACTTGTTAATTCACCAGGAAACGGGTGACGACGACGATGGCTCAGTCTTACAAAAGCAAAAGTATAATTAATTGGACTATGTCCAAAATTTTGTATCTTTTAGTTTCTACAAGTCTGGATTAGTCTGTGTTGATTGAAGTGAAAAACTTGTAGATTTTTACTTTCGCTTTTTTCAGATTGATTTTTTTCAGACTCTGGTTTCATATCAAGATGTCGGGATCATTAAAATTCTTTAAAAAAATTTGTAATTATAACTAAATAACACACCATTTTTTGCTTTTCACTGATTTACATATATTTTTTAGCTGCATTTTAGTATTTAATAAAATAAAATCAAGTCCCAATTTCACTTAATGTACAGAGGAGGAATTCCTCATGTTTTTTACAAATGACCACAACTTTTTAGTGCCTTTGGGACATTGCAGTATTTCTTGCCGTAATTTTTGGTCATGTATTTAAATATGTATTCTCATACTCTTATGTATACTATTAACAGATTTCAGTAACAGTAATAGGCTTTTCACACCAAGTCCGAAACCGGTTTTCGCGAAATTTTCGGTTTTGGTAAAAAACCTACATCGAAAACTCAAGTTTTCCCATACATTTTTGGTAAACCACTTAAACTAGTAGCAATTCAAAGTAGAACGAAACCAACAAACTTTTCGAAACATTCAGCGCTCAAATTAATGTAAGCAAAACAGCGCTTTTAAGGAAAAAGCCAAAGAGATAGTCATGGAGAAATTGCAGCCCATCATAAAAGCATCAGTGATCGGTCTGGATGAGTGTGATTTTGGTACAAATCTGAAACTAGGAATTGACCTTTTCTGCTCCGGCCATAACGACCTACATGAAATCGTTCAGAATCTTCTCAATCAATTGCTTGGCTAGCAGAAGCAATAGTCATAAGCTCAGTATTTTGGATTGAATTTGTTGTGAAAGAAGAAGAAAATGTTTTGAATAAAATTAATTTTAATTGAATTGTTGTGAATTGTTCGGACTGCTTGAAGTGAACAAAGAGGATAGCTGCAGCCAGGCTTGTAGTTCTTGTTGGTTCATATCGGGAGCCCATTCCGCCCGTTCCCAGAACTTCAGTTGAAAATCATAATAATCAATTTGAGTTGATTAAAATTCATTTTATTTTCACAAATAATTTGAGAAGAACAAAACTTTTCACTCACAAATTTTTAAATCAATACAAAATTTGACAGCTGGTGTTAAATAAATTTAAATGCCAAATGAAAACGTGTAAATGTTCGGTGTGAACAATTTTCGGGTTTTCGAAAACTTTTTGCTAAAAACCCGGTTTTGAGTTTTTCTTTACACCTTTTCAGCCTTTTCACAGGCTTTAAGATCATTATATATTTAGTTGCCTTTTTCGTCGTGAACTAAAAAAGAGTCATTACATCATTTATCATTAGCAGTTGACAAACTTGTTTCATTTCTTCTGACACTCGATCGAGTGGATCCTCCTGACACTAATAAGAAGAAAAATAATAAATTTAAATCCAACATTTTCGATAGATAAAGATAAATTTGTTTACGAGGTCGAAGCTGTTTCGGAGACGGTGGTTTGTTATCGGCTGTTATTTCATCTGCATTGTCAGATGTTAGTTCGTTTAATAAGCTACTTGTGTTCATTGCTTCACTGTTGCCCATATCATCTCCACCTATCTAAATTTTTGCTGTCCGTCAATGCTTTGGGTTATTCTATCTGGGCACGTATTTGATTAACGTGTCGTTTAATAGGTCTTTTTATTCAAAACGTCACAATCGACAGACGTAACTTTGAGGTAGTCAAGGACTTCGTCTACCTAGGCTCCGCTGTAAACGCAGAAAACAACACCAGCGCTGAGATCAAACGCAAAATAACTCTTGTTAACCGCTGTTTCTTTGGACTAAGAAAGCAATTGAGTGGTAAAGTCCTCTCTCGAGGGACCAAAGTGTTGCTATAGACCCTTATCATCCCCGTCCTGCTATACCGTGCAGAAACATGGACTAGAACAAAAGCGGATAAAAGCACCTTGAGTCGGTTCGAGAGAAAAGTTTTTCGTGTGATCTACGGTCCCGTATGCATCGAAGGCGAGTGGAGGAGAGCTGTAGGGTCTGTACAGCGATGTAGACTTAGCCAGATGGGTAAAAGTCCAACGACTAAGATGGCTGGGTCACGTAGAGCGCATGAAAACCAAAGCTCCGGCCCGGAAAGTCTTCGAATTCACACCCACAGGACAGCGCAGTAGAGGAAGACCGCCGATCAGGTGGCGCGCACAAGTGGAAGGTGACCTCACCCAACTTGGAGCGCGAAACTGGAGACATCTAGCTAGGGACCGAGCTAGATGGAGAAGTTTGTTGGGTGAGGCCCTAATTCACACAGGATTGTGGCGCCACCTTAAGTAAGTAAGTTAATAGGTCTTTTGTTATGAATTATGATACATTTATAATTACGTAGGCCAAGTTGCTTCTGTACAGTAGCTTTTGTCCAACTGGAATTGTTAGGATTAGTATAGGCGCGAATATAAACATTTTGATTTT
The DNA here is from genome assembly GCF_945859685.1 of Eupeodes corollae. Classification (NCBI taxonomy): domain Eukaryota; kingdom Metazoa; phylum Arthropoda; class Insecta; order Diptera; family Syrphidae; genus Eupeodes; species Eupeodes corollae. The sequence goes on along the minus strand of NC_079148.1, from coordinate 22,766,214 downwards.
GATCTATCTTGAATTCAACATTTCGTTTGCCTTTATGATTCTTTGTACACGTATATTGATTATTTTGTATAGCATCCTTAATAATCAGAGGCTTTAACAAGCTAAATATTGTTTCGCCGGTGTTTCATTAGTTTTACTATGTTAAGAATTACGATAATCAAACAGAAATGGGTTGATAATATTATCGAGTTCATCAGAACTATTATATTTTAAGCTTGCGTATATAGACTTTTTTTTAACAATTTTACAAATATTTCCGCCTGTCGGTTTATAGCGGGATGCCCTGGCGCCGTAAGAACGTGTTTAGTTGTAATTCAAAAAATTTTTGAATTCAACTGAAATGAATTGTGAACCATTATCTGTAACGATAACATCCACCAATTTTAGAATTTGCACTTTTGGTTATGAAAACCTCGACCCATTTCGAAAATGAAGCAATGACGACTAAAAGTTGAAAACCTTCAATAGGACCGGCGAAATCAAGATGTATTCTCTTCCAAGGCGAATCAGTTGGTGTCCACGGTAACAAATAACTTTTCTCCGGGTTAGATTGTGTCAATTGACATGCATGACAATTTGTTACCAATTCTTCAATCTCATTATACAATTTAGGCCACCAAATGTATGATCTGGCTAAAGATTTGGTTTTAACCATGCCCAAGTGAGATCTATTGAGTTCAACCAATATCTTATTACGCATTTTCGAAGGAACTATGGTTCTATACCCTAAGATAGACGTTATAGTGTTAAATTTAGTAATGAGTGTTCAAGTTCATTTGTTGTGAATTCTGGTGTCCCCCAGGGTAGTCACCTTGATCCTATTCTATTTGTTTTATTTATAAATGACTTGGTTTCGATCATACAAAATTCGTCCGTGATAATACAAGGCTGATGACATTCAAATAAATAAAAATTAACTCTGACATTTTAAATTTATAATCGCATCTTTCAATATACTCGTAGAAGTAACTACATACTTTGTCTTGAAAAGTGTGGAATACTATCAAATTGTTTTATTTTTAACCTTAAGATGCTCTTGTCTTTGGCCCTTCAGTTTTTTTTCAGTTCACCCGAGACCAGTGATGGGATTTCTACCACTTTTATTTGTTTCTGAAATTCTACCACCTCCAACTCAAAATCTACCACCTTTTACCATTCGCTGGTTATAAAAATAATTTTTCTGTTATATTATTTTATTGCTGTATTGACTTATTGAAAAATCGTTGAGGGACAGGAGTTTGTCAAACTCGGTGGCTTTCTTTAGAAATGGTATATAGAGCAGTGGAATTCCTTATTTGATTTTTTTCATTTTAAGTTCATTTCAAGAGCCTAATCCTAAGGCTACCAGTATTTTCATTTTTTTTTAGAAAATATAAACAAATTATTTTTTTTTTTTTTTCAATAAAATAAAATTAAAAATCGTGAAAACTATTTGCCGTACTCTCAAATGTAGTTTGGGTTACATTTTGAAGAATATATACTAGTAAATGAAATTGATGAACATAAAATCATGGAATTAAGAAAAGTTATGTGCAGCTATTATGTGGAATTATGTGTACAAATTCAACAACGGTTTACTTTTTTAATGATAAAGTTAATGTATTAAATTATTTAGATCCCAAAAAAGTAAATCCTGGAACAATGCCAACAGTTGAGTGGAGCAAACTCATAGGCGAGTTTAAAATAATAGAAAGTTTCAAGAATGATGACATTGTACAACAGGGGATTTTTCTTAAAAATTTTAAAGACGGTATGGGATCTCTAATTTTCGAAAACCTGTCATTGTACATGTTACAACTTTGTTGTTTACCAAATAGTAGCGCAGCAGCTGAACGTTAGTTTTTACAACTCAACACTATCAAAATAGATAAAAGAAACAAATTGAACACAACTGTACTCAACATTTTAGCTGCAAGAGAAATTTTAGGCAGTGGGAACATTTTGATCCCTCAGAGGTGTTGTTTAAATATGCTTCGAAATATCAATTCAAAGATGGTTCTTGTATAAAATAATTATGTTATCGGTTGTGAGCAAGATTAAAATGAATTTGAATGGACTGATTTTGTTTTGTTTTTTTTTACCACCTTTTTTGTGTGGTAGTAAATACACTTTGATTTTTCCAAGTCCCATCACTGCCCCAGACACATTTCATTGTTTTAAAATCAAATAATTTGTATGTGTTTATTATGGAGAATAAATTTTTTCTACAATTTGTATGATATTGCGTGAATTTCTTCATTAATTGAATTAATTAAAAGACATAATTTCGATGCTTGGAGTCCGAATTTAGCCCACAGCACATGTTTTTTATTTAATTCAAAAAATTGGCCTGGATTGGATGGTAAAAAAAAAACAAGCAAAACGAGCAAAAACTCATAGTGCTTCCACCAAAATCCTTAACTATCATCTCCGTGTGGGTTCGAACTTAAAGTTCCTATTATTTGTTCCATCGCTATACCTTTTTTTAAGTGTAGAAAAGGGAACTGAACTGTCAAAAAGATGTGTTTCTTATTCTGCTTAGACACACAAAGTGCTAAGATTTCTTTTTTTTTTCAACAAGATCTAGCTAGGAAACTGTTCTATAAGCTGAGTAAGGCGCCAGTTATAGCTATTATTGGTTTTTATCATTGAAAACAAACATTGGAATTTTTTTGGCAGGTCGTTTATAGCTTTTAGTAAAAATTTCTGTCATTAAAAAAAATTTCCTGACAGAAAGCTGTCATTGGAATTGTGTGAAATTGGAACACAAATCAGTGGAACTATTTGTTTCACTTTTGAACATAAAAGTATCAGCTGTTCAGGAAAATGAATTTCCGTCCGGAAAATAGAAAAATTAATTTTTAAAGAGAAATAAATGCGTAATTACACTTTTTTTCTTAAAAAAATTCTTTGTGTGATGTCCGATCGATCCGTACATAATTTTCATTTCTAATTCAAAAAAAATTCCGAATTGATTTTAATGAAATATGTAACTGGCGCCTAACTTTTGAACTTGTGCTCCTGCACTTGCATTGTGTGATTTTCCAAATGTAAAGCGAATTCACAAACCATAAACAAAACGACCATTAAAAATTGTCCGCATACAAGAGGTTCCCGCTAATAGAGCTTTCACTGTATCTGTCAATATCATTTACTTGAGTACCACTTATCAGACAACTTAAGCACACACATTATAAATCTCGAATTTTTGAATAGTTTCGTTTTAATTTTTGATTTCAAAAAAACTAAATTTACTTATAGTATTTATTCCAGCACTATTTTGTTTAGAGTAATGATTTCATTTATTTATTTATATTTCTATGTCTAGTTAATTATTCTCCTTTATAAACCACAAGTTAAGCTTACACGTGAAATTATTATAAAATAAATGCAATCTTTCAGTTTCTATAAAAATTACAATTTCACTTTCATTTGTGGCGATTAAATAACAACTAATATTCTTTTTTATTTTCACAAATGAAATGGAACTGATGGAAGTTTAATTGAGATTGAGAGTTTATTAATCATCCGAAAAAATTACTACTATCTGATTACATTTTATTGAATGGCAAAAGGGGTTTGTGTAGATTAAAAAAAAAAGAAAACATTTTGTAACATCGACTTTGTGAGAGTTTATTTGTTTATAGTTTTAAAAAGTAGAGATAACAGATGAGCAGCAAACTTAAATTACTTAATTCAGTATGACTTTTATAAATAAAATGTTGATAAGATAAAGATAAAGTTTATCACTTTTTTAGATAAGTTGTTGAAGTTGAGCAAAAAAGTTATCATGAATTTGATTTTTCTTTACAGAAGTGTATTTACGTATAGTACATCCCCTAAAAAAGACGTATTCTATTTGTCTATAAGGAAAAACTAATTCAGTGGTGCAAGACTGTCAGCCTGTTATAAGCCTAGTCGAGTAAAACATGTGTATCATATATTGTAGGGTAAATCAGGATTAGGTATCAGACACCTTAGCAAAGCGTTAGTTCCATATTTTTGAATACAAAATTTGGGTTTGCATTAAATGTTGAGTTGATAAATTACATTACTTGCAAGACCTTAATCTGGATAGTCAGTATAAATACAGGGTTTGCCCATAAATCGTTCCAATTTTATACTAAAAAAATAGAAATCGTTCTACGTTCATTGTATTGCAAAAAAGAGGAAGGGATGCCATTAGCAAAAATTATCCATGAATGACCAATTCGCACATTTAGGGCTGATTTTTGAATTCCATCTTTTAGATTTTGTATTGATTATACGTCATTGGAATAGACCTTATCATTCATGTGGTCTCAAATAAAAAAGTATGAACGTATTTAATCCAATTCCATTGGATAGGACTTCGACGACCAATGTAGCCGAATCGATCCATAATACCAATTACTTGATGAACCCCATACCATTGTCAAGCCGACTCCATGTTTCCAATAAGCCCGAACATGATTCCGAAGAAAACGTATTAAATTTGCTCTCATCGCTAAATAGAACTGTTTTCCATCGTTGGTTGCAAAGACAAGTTTGAGTATTTGGGGGCAAATTCCAACCATAATTTCAAGAAATGAGTAACAGTAACTTAACAGAGTTTTACACAAGCCTTACGTTCTTTGACGATGTTTTATGGTCAACAACGGCTTTTTGACTGCTCGATATGCCCTTAAATTTACCTTTTTGCCACGTCTACACCCGGTGCTTGAATCCACCGCTAAATTTAGCTCCTTTACAATGGATGCCGACGAGATATTCTTTGGTCCATGCGATGTTCCGTTTTACTTGGGCAAATTATTTCGATCACTTGAAACAACGCTTTCCTATTTCCCTTTGCCTTATCCCTCTCTTAAATGGTTCGATAATTGTATATATATGTATTTAAACACTTTTAATTTATGCAGCTTAAAAATCAATGTCAAAAGAATGTAATTGACTAAAGGACAATTCAGGAATGAGGTACTGTAAAAAAACTTGCATATGTTTTCCACAGGTGCATATGGGTCGTCTCAGTTCTTTCATGATGCTTTGCTCTCCTAACGGGACATATTGTCGATTTTTTTGTCTTAAATTAAAGAGACGGAATGAGTAACTTAAACAACAAATGTGAAAAATTACTGTTATATACAGTGGATCAGAAATTATAAGTAACAAACAAAATGTAAATGTTTTGCACAATAGCGTAAGTAGGTACACTTGACTTGATAGTAAGTGTAGTTCCAGACATTTTAAATGCTCTCAGAGAGAAAGCAAACTGTCAAAATGTCTGGAAAAGTTTTCGCACCAATTTGCACGAGTTTAGTTAGACTACTGTAAAAAAAATATATTCAAGCAGAGTTACCGAAGATCATTGATAAATTTTAATCAATAATAAGAATCCCATAAAATAGATATCAACAAAAATAAACTTATATTTATTTTAAATAAAAACAAAATTATTCCTTAAGTTATGAAACTTAAATGTGTTATTTTTTCTTTCAAAAAATCATTACAATTTTCAAAAAATATATTGACAGTTACATATATTGTTTGAATTACAAATTTCTTTTCAATAACAGTTGTATAAAAAGATATACATTTTATTAAATTTATTTCATTAAGTAAGGGGCCAGTTATAGCTATCAGTAAAATGCATCAGTAAAATTTGAAACAGGAGGAATTTGAAATGTTTTACTGATGAGCGATCATAGCAATCAGTAAATTTACGTCATTAAATTAAATGTCACTTTGAAGTTTCTATTTGAAGAGTTCGTTTTGTTATTCATTTGTTTGTTATCGTTTGTGCTTCTGTGAAATTAAGTTGATCTTATCATGGGTCGTGCAAAAAATAAACAAAATTTATTGATTGCAACAGCTTTGTGTATACTAAATAAAAGATCTTCTCAAAAAATACGACGCTTTCAAGTATACCCGCTAGTACTTTTGGTCGTCTTTGGCATAAAGACACATATAGTTTTTCACTTCAAGTATTAATTTGGTTTCAAACTCTTTTTTTGAAGTCATTTTTGTTATTTTTTTAATTTGTTTTGCTAGGAAAATGTTGTTTACTTTCGATCATAACATCGAGCTTCGCGCCTTAGACAATTTTTTTGCTGTTGCTTTCATCAGTAAAATTTTTAATGATGTGATCGGAACAGCAAAAAATTGAAACACGAACAATAAAACGAAATGGAATTTCTTTTGACTTTTGGCAGTCAGCTGTTCAGTAAAATGAAATTTCATCATTAAAAAAATTAAAATGGATTTATAAATTAAATAAAACTTTAAATGCGTTGTTTCTTTTTGAAAAAAATGCTTCAATATAGGATTCATCTTATTGCATCAATCTTTTGTTAGAAATAAATCTATAACACGCTCAAAAACTAAAAACAAAAATTTTACTGATGGATTTTACTGATAGCTATAACCGGCCCCTAAAGGAAATAGAAAATATGAACATATTCACATTTACCAAAACTAAAATGAAAAATAAAACAATTACTTGGTCAACCCTTAGTCAATTGTTTTTTTTCTTCTGTCATTACTTGCTGTCAACGTTAAATCAAATTCGACAGCCCAGATATCGCCAGAAGAAATTTCTCAGACAAAAAGATGATATGTTTAACAGCTAGGTTCTACTTTCACTCGAAATGAAATCGAAATCGAGCGAAAATATAATTCGTGTTCTACAATTCGATTTTATCGATTTCAATTTCGAATTTATCAAAATCGAAACGAAGTGAAATTGTTGTGTTCCACAATTCGATTTTATCTGTTTCCGAGCGATTTCAAATCGATCTTGTTCATTTGATGTGAAATAGTGGAACAAAAAAGACGTGATTAAAAATGTAAGTAAAAAAAATGATTTTTTTAATGAAACTTCCTAAGTTTATTGCACTTTAAACATATTTGAAACAGGGGAAAACACAAAAATTCTAATATGGGTACCGTCTATGCATCCTATGACGCCAGGAATGTTGAATTTGTCAAAAAAAATGTTTTGATTTACTTCGATCTTCATCGGACATAGCAAGTTTTATTCAACTTGAACAGATTCGATTATCCAAAATTGTTAGTACTTCTGTTAGCATTTTTGAAACAGTGCTTCGACCCAAAGCGATATCAGCATCCTTCACAATTGACCTTTGGAAACTTCCCTCGGCAAGAAAACGCAAATCTGCGGCTAGCTGCAACGTTGCAGGAATTGAAGATTGTTTAAGATGTGGCTCAACAATTTCCAGCACCATTAAGAAAGCACTTTTATTAAGTCGGTAGTATGAAATGAACCTACATGTACAAAAAAACTAATAAGTAACAGGCTTTAACTTTTATTTTCAGACCAAAACGATTAACGCAGCACTCATTATACGATCCGTTATATAATAATTCGAAGGTACCAAATCGTTCGAAATGTAGAACACTGAAAATGAATTCACTCGGTTTGCAATTTCGATTTCACTTTCATTTCACTCGAATTCTGAAACCTAGCTGTGAGTCCCTCGCGCGCACTCTCTTTTGTAAGAATTCACACAACTTTTAAAGTTTGGAACGACTTCGGACTAAAAATGACTAAAACTTTCAGTCAGAAACTGTTTGAAATTAGGTGTGGAACACACTGGCTGCGTTCAATCCCGTGTTTGATAGGGTATCTTGGATAGGTGGATTTTTAGATACCTTGTTGAACGAGTTATATAGCTGTCAAAAAATAAAAACAACTTTCAGCTGTTCACAAAAAGCTCCGAGGTCAAAATTGTTGTAAGAGAAAACATTAAATGGATAATTCAACTGATCCGTCGGACGATGATGAATTGATAGGTGCGTAACAATTTAATAAATAAGAGATAACCTTAATCTGTAATCTATGTTAAATTTCCTCTTAGTTCAATTGGAATTCTATACGATTAATAATTTACTTGCAAAATATTCGGTTTTAAACGATTTACGTTTAACATGAAACTATCCTAACAGAAACGAGGACTATTGTGAAGTAACAATACCTAGATATAGTTTGGAAGAATTTCGATCTCATTTCCGAATGAGCAGAAGTTGCTTTGCGGTAAGATTTTGAGTTAGTTTGTTCACAGTAGATAAAGTTTAAGCTTAATGGTGGGACCAACGCAAGAACTTTTGTTGCTTGATATATCGGTTTGGTTATCCAAGCCTTCTTTAAAAACCATTCAAGGGGCACCATCAACTAGAATAGCCAATAAAATGTGAACAAACTAGTCTTGATATCTACCTATAATGAATTACACTAAATGCAGCAAAAAAAATGGATCTTGAGTAAGCAAGAAAGTTTCTTATCAGCTGGAGAAAGGTTCAATTAAGCTAAGAGTTCTACTCAATTTGCTAGACACTAGACTGGAGGGTTAGACCTAGCAAATTGGTCATCTACAAAACGAGAACAAAATAAGTCCATTTTGAAGTTTAAAAAAAATAGATCTAAAATTCGAAGGCAAAAGCTTTTTCATCGTCTATTATGTACAGAACATCCTCAAATACAACTTCAACTGGCATTTTGTATCTTTTTGTTTACCAACAAATAAAAAAAGCTGAAATCAATTTTCAAGATTCTTGATGTTCAACCATGCGTTGAATCAGCTGTTCTGTCAGATACCTACATACCCCAGAAGTTCTTGGATACATTTGGATTCCTTTTTTGACATCTCAGCTGTTTTTGATCAGCTGTTTAAACACTAACAAAAAGGTATCCGGATACCTTATCTATCTGATATTGAACGCACCCACTGAGTAACTGAGAGCTTTCCATTCAACAATTCACATCCCGCTTTAAATGAAAAGCGATTTTTGTTGGCAGCTGGCCAATCAGATACTAGAAACTTGACTTATCTTCAAATCCCTTATGTCGCGTTGAATGTTATGTTATGTTATTTGAATTCTTTTTAGCGATTTAGATTTATGTAAGACATCAATGAATTTTCAAACTTCCCGAAAGTGTGCCTTTACCTGCATCCACATCACTAAAATATTATGACACAGTGAGTAACCAGCCCAATGTTATATGTTCTGCTTCAATATTTTTTTAAGTAAAAACAAAACTAAGGTTATATTTCACTGTTTTCTTTATAACAACTTTAACATTAACCTTCACCCATGAAGTGACCCAGTTAAAAAATGTATTTCCTTCAAAAACTATGACCAAAGTCTAGGTAGGTGTATTTCTACTTACTCTTATTACATACTGCATACTTATGTATATTTCTTGAAAGTCCAAGTTAACCCACAAATATTTGGCTAAGCCCACAGTTTATTACTATTTTTCTTATATGTACTCAAGACAAAATCAACCAACTTCCACGCGATTGCTGAATTAAGACACATTTAAAAGGAAATAAATACACTTTCGTTTATTAACAAAATAAATAAACAAAACAAAACTGATCTAGTCTGGTAGTGTACTCGTCGTCGTAATGCATAATTTGTCTGAATTTCTATTTTGAGTTTTATTTATTTTTGGTTCAATTTTCGTTTTCGTTTATATTTTTTGCAGCAATGTCAAGTACTCATGATAATTTATTAAACTTGAGCGCAATAATTAATCCTACATACGTACATAGTTTTGGTAGATGAGGAAATAACAAGAAATTCTGTTTTGTAAACATTTATTTCTATATTGTTTTGAACTTTAAGACTTTTAACCTTGGTATACATGTATGTCATAATTCAAAGTTTCTATACATGCATTAACTGTCAATTACATAAGTTATGAAAATATTAAATGTCAGTTTTTGGATAGAGATCATTTGAAATGAGAACTCACAAAAACATTGAACTTACATGATACTGTTTGAAATATCTATGCGCAAAGTGTCAAAATTATGAAATTTAACAGAAACAAAGGTTTTGCCTGTACATTGTTTGGAAAGAAATGTCATGCTATTCACATTGCAAGAATTCAAATCATATACGAAAAAACTACAATGTGATGTTAAGAGCCTTGCACATGAGAGCGAACAACGAATGAACGAATGGACGAACAAACGTGATTTTACACATTTCAAAAAGTCAATTTCAAACAAAAAAATAATTAAATTATAAGAAACCAATTTTCACTTGTGTTAGGATAATAAAATTTGCATTTTGTCCTCTAAAACAAGACAATTTTGTAAAAACAATTTGTTAGCACGAATTGCAATGTGGTTGCTACGAACTGTCAAACTCTATTCGCGTTCCACATACAATCCACACTGCAACGAATAAATTGTTCGCGCTCAACTTAACCTCAAAATTATATCTCTCTTATTTTGTTTGTTGAAAAGGGTGATTATAAATTGACAGTTCGTCGCTGTCTGCGAATAGAAACAAAGCTCATGTAAAAGAAAAGTCAAAATAAGCGAACATCCACAGTTCGCTCATGTGCAGAAACTTTAGACGCCAGGTAACATTTAAAAGATCGCAAATAAGTTGTTATCCAAAGCCTCTATATGAATCATGTGTATTTGATTTTCTACAAAAATTTGTAGGCCGATTAAATGATGAAGACATTTGACAGGCGAATTTCCGTTCTTTTAGACAATTTGTTTTAAACTCCTCTGAAGGTGTTCACTTGTGATCAAATGACAGATCTGATTCTTTAAGGAAAACGAGATTTGCTTGTTGATTTAAATCCAGAAATCCAACATATACAGACGTCGACATAATTCTTCGTACAATAGACATAAATTCTGTTGTTCAGTTCCTTAAAAGTACACTCAAGAATCAACTGACATTTTGAAATAAGGGATAAAAAAAAAGATTGTGCACATAAAAATATTCAACTTATTGGCCTTTATTTTCTCAAAATTAAAACAAAATTGTACTATTTATCATAATTAAACGACAAAATTTATCGTACAACTTCTTTTCTTTCAAATATTTTAATAACATCTGCATTTTAGTAACGTGTTGCGTCTCCACCAGCTTTAATACCAGCTTCCAATCTCCGTGGCATAGAAGAAACCAGCTTCTTCGTGAAATCTTCAGGTACGTGATCCCATTCCGTTTGGAGAGCTTGTTTTAATCAAAAATACTCCATTACCAAGATCGGAATCTCAGACTGACATTTCGGTTTGCCTTCAAGCTAAGTACACACTAAATGTGAGAAAGTGTGCGTGAAATGATGCAAAAACCAAACACATTCTCACATTTAGTGTTCCGGTCCATCAAAATGCTTCATTATAGTCTGCAGGCACATCTAAATGCTTTATTTTGAATGTTTTATGGCCTCGTTCAAAAACTAAACAATCCGAACCAACAGAATCTGAAGTGCTGACATGGTCTCAAATTGGAAGATGTGTATAGCTTTTTAATTTCAATCCAAATAAATGTTGTTAATGTATATAAAATAAGATTGATTAAATACATATTTAATGATTTATTAGTGCCGGTTTTTATTTACTTAAATTATTTGCGAACGCAATATGAGCTGCAACTGGTTAAGTATAATTGGAAATGGACAAAAGTATAACACAATACTTTGTAAAACGACAAAACAGACAATTTTTTCAGGTGTAGTTGGCTTAGAGCATTTTTTTTGGCGACGTTAGAAGTTCAGGTGGAAACAATAGGCGGATGCCTCCGATTTTCTTTGTACAGACAATGCTACGAGAAGCATACTTGTGAAGTTCGATTGCCAACTTAAGCTAGTTAAGATTTCTCAATTAAATTAGTATTTTCATCATTTAAGCAGTTCGATAATTGCAAGACCAAATTTTAATTTTGTTTGTTGCAGGAATATTCCTGAAAATTTCTTTTTGAGGGACTATGTTAGAGTTAGAATTTCGTTTGTAGTGAGATTTTGAAATACAAATTTGAGGTAACCATGTTTTAAAAATAAGTTGCTTTGTGTAAAGCATTTTTAATATATACGTAACTCATTAATTTTGATATTACTAGCAGCACTTTTATTAAATATACCCTTTAAACAATAATAAGTTAACTTGAGCTTTGGTAACTAAACATTTTTACGGAATGAATGAAAATTACATTTTGCGTTAAACTGTGGGAATTCACTAAATAAAACTTCTTTACGTCAACAATACACATTAATGTCGATTATTTGATCTATTGAATGAGTTGTACATGAATTTAGAACTATGTTATTACGTTTTCATTTTGTGATATATGTCAAAATTTTCATTTTATTTGTTCTGCATTTATTCAACAGGTTCGCTATAATCGTTCTGATTAGTTTTTTAAAACATTGGTGTTCCTTTGATGCAAAGTTTTTCCATCAATCAAGAATGTTATGTATTTTTCGAGTATAACTCATTTTTATAAACTTAATATTTATTAATCAAAATGGAATTGAAGAATAGTTGCTAGCTTAAATCATTAAAAACAAACTAAAAATATACTTGGATTTGCAAAAAAAAATATTTGGGCCGTTCATTATCGAAAATTCATTAGAATTCAATACAAAAAAATTGCGGTCGCACCCTTAATTTGATGGTTCTTGGAACGCATCTTTTGATACAATAATTCGAGGTTAATGATGAAATTTAAAGAATTTCGAAGTGATTACTCTAAATAAGTGAATTAATTACAATAAAATGATATTGAACATGTTTTTTCCAATACAAAAATGTACATTGTTTCGCTATCAACAAAATTGCTGCAAAATTAACGCTTGAAACTGACTGTCATGAAAAAACATGAAAAAAACATATTAACCTCCCCATTTTGTTTTTGCTTTGCAAAGTGCCGCTAGCAAACGGCATCGGTTTTTTTTTGTTTGTTTTCACATCTATTCATGGACTAATTGTCAAAATTACAAATACAACAATGTCCTTCCAATTGTACGCTTACTGACGTCTTTGTGACATGTATCACAGACCATTTTTTGTATGGCAGGGCAATTCGTCTTAGGGTTTTTCGTATAATATTCAAAATAACCTTTTAGTTTCTTTCATTTAATATGCGTGGGCGGCCTGATCTTCGCTCATATTCAACGTGGCCTGTTGTTTTGTATTTTGCTATGATGTACTAGATCGTATAGATTTAGGTTTTTCAGCCAGACGCGCAAGCTCAGCTAAAGATTTGTTTTCTTTCAAAAACAAATCCACAACCACTTGTCGGAAATCTTGCGTCGTTTCTTTTCTTTTTCGTTGAACTGATATTTCACTTTTTTCTCCATAAGATGTTGGTTCACTAACGGCTGAATGCAGAATGACATAATCAAAAACACTTTATATAAAGATATAAATCCTCGGTAGACATCTTGGTTTGCATACAAGCTAAGCCTCATAAACTTTTTCATAGTGTGCGTGTAATTTCTCCTCTAATTTATTAAATTTTCCCAAAAAACTCAGTAAGTGTGTCTATGTATGCGTGAAAACACGTCAATTTTTCTTTATTTGACTTCTTGTGTTCAAATACAATATAACAGAAAACATATGTATGTACACAAATTTAACATATATGTATGTATATGAAATTTGTAAATCGTACGAAGTATTTTTTCGGTGACTGTACTTAAACGTCAAACTCGATATAGTTGTTATTTTTTATATAACGTAATTATTTTATTTCTATAAATATTATTTCTGATTTATTCAAAGTTTTAGAAAATGCAATTAGGTACATTCAAATTCAGAACCGTCAAAATAAAAGTTCAGTTTAAAACCCGGATCGGAGAATGATTCTGACTTGTCAAATAAAAACGACGTGATTGGCAAATAAAATGTCAGAAGTGTTTTGATTTAACATTTTTTTTGACATGCCATGATTTTTTGCCAATTAACTAAAATGTGAAGAACAGAATGAAATAATCTTTTAACTTTTATATTATATTATTACTAAGGTTGTGAAATTAAATTCAAATGTGTCAATTGACATTGGGCAGGTTCACACAACTTAAGGAGCTTCATTCAACTGTATGGTTTGACCGCGCAGGCAGCTAGTTAATTTTGCACATGTCATTAATTTCAAACTTGGAACTTTACTTGACTATTTTGTTTCCCTCAAATAAGTGAATCCAAGAAGTAAGCTTTGGTGAAAATCAAATATCAATTTGACACTTTAACCATAGCAATAATGTCATAAAATCACTCCGAATACATCCGAAACGCATTCATCGGATTCTATAATCGGTTTAAAAATAGCCTATTTTCATATCCATTATCTCTATACAATATAAATAAAATATATAATTATTGTCGATTTGATTTTCAAATATTATTTTTGAAAACCTCCAAGTTCGGCATAAAAGAAATCTTTCGATTTTTTTGCAGATTTCAAGGGCATATCGTTGAACTTGGTTGACCTTCTTCAATAGAACGTCTTCAGAGTTAAGTTATTGTTCTTACTTTTTTTTTGTCATAAATTATGTCTCAAGATTCAAATATGTATCCCCTTTCAACTTTTCGTATAATGTACAATACGAGTTCTCAACTGACTTCATTATTCCAAACAAGATTTTTCATACTGTTTCACACTTCGATGATTGCACTTGAAACTTTACTAAGAATAATGAAATAACCTCATATACCTTCTGCTGCTTCCCTTTGTACTGGTATTTTTTTTATAAACTCCCATCAAGATAGACCCCGAAGTCTGTAAGTAGCTGGATATTTTTATTCACCTAATTAAACCGCCCCAATGTTAATTCCGTACTTGAGACGAATTCCCATCGAAAGTAAACTGGAAGAATTTTGATTCTTTTTTGTATTGCTGAGATTGCTATCTTTTTGGTTGGGAGTCCTCGAAAATGATAAGTGATCAAGTTCCATCAAGTGGGGATGAGTTAAATTGAACTTTATGTGTATTCCCTGAAATTTATTTAATAAATAAGACGAAAAAACAATAAACGCCTTAAAAATTATTAGAAAGAAAAGGGGAAACATTTTTGGCGTTGAGCCTGATGAATACTTGAATATATCAGCAGTACACGGTAATTTTACGAGTATCGATCACTCAAATAGGACTATATAAGAACGAAGTCAAAGCTGTCGTTCTATATTCTATTTTGTATCTATTTTTAAATAGATAGGTACTTGGACTTCATTTTAATATGGTGCTAAATTGAAGTTCAATAATTTAAATTGTTTTTTTTTTGCATCGAATTTCCAAGTTATTCTAGTTATCTAATGGCACAAATGTCATCTCAAAAATTTAATCTGTGGTTTGGTAGTACTGGTCAAATTGTTACGGTACAATTTACCGCAGCAATGAATAGCCTTCAATTCCTTGACTTCCCCACTTCACTTTCATTGCTGCTGCAAAATATTGGTGAGGTTGAGGGCAACCATGATTCCATCAGCATTGGTGTAATTAGCCAATATTTTCCAAAAGCAATCATCTTTACCAAATGAAACACGTGGTTCCAAAATTGATAAACAGACAGGCCGTCTCGTATTCCAGGATATTTTATTTCTGCGGACCACCTGTCATTTAACGGGTGTTTTTTAGGCTAGTGGCATTTATTCTGACAATACCTTTCAACGGAGTTGGTCTTTTTGACAGCTGTCACTTGATTTAGGGTCAGTTTTGTTTGTAGTTAAATATTAAAAAGACTTACTCTTGAACAACTTTTGCAAATCGTGGTAATTTATTACAAAAATAATGGTTCATAATACAAGCCATACAGCTGACACAATCAATTTATTGAAGGAAACTTTAAGGGGTCGGTTACAGCTTTTAACCATGTTACAAATTTACTTCCAGCCAAAGATTGATGCGATAAGATGAATCCTATATTCAAGTAATTTTTCAAAAAGAAACAATGCTTTTAAAGTTTTAATTAATTTATAAATCCATGTGGGAACGGGACAAGACTGACATGACAGAGATACATAGATACTGGGGAACGCAGACATATCACAAGAACACACACACACGCACATTCAGACGAGATGAAGAGGATGAAACAAAGAACGAGACGAATGGAAAAAACCAAAAACACTCTAGTAAAGATATAAATCCTTCGTATATGACCCTCCAAAACCCATTTGTTTACATTGTTGTATTTGTAATGTGGACGAATTTAAGGAGGAAAATTGACGTGTTTTCACGCATACATAGACACACTTACTGAGTTTTTTTAGGAAATTTAATAAATTAGAGGAGAAATTACACGCATACTATGAAAAAGTTTATGAGGCTGATTTCCGGTTCAGCTTGTAGGCAAACCAAGATGTCTACCGAGGATTTATATCTTTATATAGAGTGTTTTTGGAAAAAACGAGTTATTACTTAGTTAGTTCTAGCAGAGAGAAAAAAAACTAAACGAGAGAACCAACTTCCACGGTTGCTCTCTTTTTGCCTACAAGCTGCGATTTGCATTACCTCCATATAAAAAAATGTGGGGAACAAATACTTATGCAAGAAGATGTGCATACTCCCCACACATGAAAAATGGTGAACACCTTTGAAAAATGGCGGATGAAGTCAGCTGTTCAGAGGTGTTCAAAGAAAATTCAAAATTGTGGATGAACAATTTTTTGGTACTCTCATTGTGTTCGTTTGGGAGTAATATCATTTGAATATGAAGTGAAATTTATTACTCTTGTAAGGTGCCAGAACAATGAATATTTAGAAACAATTCTAAATTACGGATTTAAGAGCCTTGCACATGAATGAGAGCGAACAACGAATGAACGAATGGACGAACAAACGTGATTTTATACATTTCAAAAAGTCAATTTCAAACAAAAACACAATTAAATTATGAGAAACCAATTGACACTTATGTTAGGATAATAAAATTTGCATTTTGTTCTCTAAAACAAGACAATTTTGTAAAAACAATTTGTTAGCAACGAATTGCAATGTGGTTGCTACGAACTGTCAAACTCTATTCGCGTTTCACATACAATCCACACTGCAACGAATAAATTGTTCGCGCTCAACTTAACCACAAAATTATATCTCTCTTATTTTGTTTGTTGAAAAGGGTAATTATAATTTGACAGTACGTCGCTGTCTGCAAATAGAAACAAAATAAGCGAACATCCACAGTTCGCAGTTCGTAGCTCATGTGCAAGATACTTTAGAGAAATATAAGTTAGTTATTTTAAGCCAGTTTTAATCATTAAGTAAGTAAAATAAATAAGGTGGTGCAACAGTCCAATGAGAATTAGGACCTAGAAACATACTATACTATTGAAATAAACATAACATACATTTATAAAAAACAAGTACTTGTTCATAACAAATAAAGTCTAGTCTAAAAAACCTTAACCTTGTTACACTCTTTCTGAACACATCTTTTCTGGTTTTGGTTGTTAATGCCATCTATCTGTAACTCAAGGAAAGAGAAAAGAAAAACAAATTCACCACAATCTACCGTTATAACGTTTACCGTAATTTATTGACAAACGAAAATTGTTTCCTAGAAATAATTTGTGAAAATCAGAGGGAGAAAGAAATATAAAATGTCTCAATTCTTTCTGCTCTCCGAGGTGAAAACATGTATACACCGATACGAATTCAACACGATATAAAAAATGAGAGGGGTTTCAAAGGGACGGAGATTAGTTTTTTCCCTCTGGTTCTAGATCGACCTGGTAGAAATCTTTTATATATTTTACTATTATACTATTGCCTAGAGTTTAATCACTAAATTAAATAAAGTGCATAAATATTTAGAAGTTGTGTGTTTTCGTATTTATTTGGAAGAAGACATCAGAGAGGAAGAAGAAATTTAATTCTGCGGAGCACTAACTTCGCATCCATTTTAATTTTTTCAATGATGAAATTTCATTTTACTGAAGAGTTGAATGCCAAAAGCCAAAAAAAAATCCATTTCGTTTTACTGTTGGTGTTCCAATTTTGTTCTGTTCCAATTACATTATTAAAATTTTTACTGATGAAAGCAACAGTAAAAAAATTGTCGAAGGCGCGAAGCCTCAAAGTGACATTTAATTTAATGACGTAAATTTACTCATTGCTATAAACGCTCAAAAGTAAAACATTTCAGATTCCTCCCGCTCCTTATCCAGAGTTGTTGGCCTGTAGCGTGGTCACCTTCGTGGCCAAAGTAATGTCGCTTATCTACACAGATGAGCCCGTAGCAAATGGCGCCTTGGAAGAGAATATTCACTTCGTAACTACTGACATACAGTCCCAAGTGCAGCGGAAAGTGGCTGAAAATTGGGTCTCTTGTCCGAAATCATTTTTAAAACATAAAAACACACAGGATTAATGCCTGCTATCACAACGGAGCTTCGACTTCAAGCTTTATTTGCTAATCGTAAGGAAATAACGTAACGTTACGTAATGCCACTCCAAACGGAAGCTCTAGTTCAAAGTTGCTAAACATTTGCTTTGTCTGACAGCTCAACAGCTGTAAAAAAGTCAACAAACAAAATACATTTGCTTTTGGAAGGATTCCCATTGGTTATTATAGGCTATGTAAGCTACTTGCGCGATAAATTACATTTTTTGGATTTCAAAACTAACTTTTTTTATTTTGAGCCAAAATAACATCGCTGCTAATGACAGAAGTGACATTCTAGAAATGTCAAATTGTAAGTGTTATTCAAAGCAACCTCGAAGCAGGCCCAACGTAACGCAGACAAAGCCGAAGCTTAAGCGTGTTTGTGTTTCAGCCATAAATTATATGTGTTTTATTACTTTCTGAAAACCGCACACGCCTAAGAAGACACACTTTAAAAGATTCGTTTCGTACTTAATGCAGGAACACAGTGAATTACGCATTTTGTTAATTTGTATGTATGCGTATATTGAGATACAAATTGTAACGAATACGTCATATTAATGTCATGGATAACAAGACATATAATTTTGAAACGTCAAATTCGCTGTGATTTATTTAATTTAGTTCTTAAAATTCACACTTCATTAGATGCCCAACGGAAGGAATAAACACCATCACTGAGTATTTTATGTAATAAAATTTAATTAGTTTTTTTGCTTGATAATAATAATATATTCACATGCGAATAAAATTATTTAATTGTTTTGGATTGTAAGTAAGTGAAGTGTACTTATGTATAGAATTATTTGTTTTAAAGCTTAGGGGTCAATGAATTGTTTTAACCAAAAAAAAAATCTGTTAACAGTTCGTGTGAATTGCTATTTATTATTCGCGATAGCACGTGTTTTGAAATTGTTTATACTTGAATTTTAATATTCAAGTAGAGTCAGGAAGTTTTTTTTTTAATTTTTATTATTTTTTTGGCAACACAAAACATGATAAGAGTTCGAATGAAGAATATTTAATTTTTTCTTTATTTCTTAAGCCCCTTTCACTATAGGAAACAAGTCCCTGGATTTGAACTCTTCAATGTCTCCAGATTTCTCAACGGAACTACTTTTTTTCATATCTTAAACTTTTTTGAAGTTTTACAAACTTGATATTTGTATTAAGCTAATCTATGACATTTGTATTAAGTTAATCTACGGACTAAGATGATGGAAAACGCAAACACAAATCTCATATAAAAGTGTGACAACGAAGGCAGACATACAGTGTATCAATATCATATTCGTACCCCTTCAATAAAAAGTTTGAATGTTTTCCTCATCCAAAAAGACTTCAGATACAAAAGTAATATCAAAGTGCAAATTAAGTAAGTTCATGGTTGATATATTTTATAGAATTTCTCTAGTTGGTAAAATTCATTTTTCTTGAAAAATTTAAAGAAAAGAAAAAACTACAGTAATACTGTTTCAATTTCTTATTCGTACCGTGTTTTAATCAGTCAAAAAATTTGGCTTTAATATTTTGTAGCATAACCTTTGGAAGTAGTTTTTATCGTCTTGGCAACTTAGAACTAAGCGTACGAATACGTATTTGATCTAGTTTTAAGTAGTTTCTATCACTTTAGCATTAACTTAGTAAATGATTTTTATCAACTAAGAAAACTTGATAAAAAATATCAACCATGAATAAACACTTAACCTGCATGTGGTATTATTGTCCAACATCAAGCCATTTATTCTTTTCCCACCATGGCCTCGCCATATATGTACATTTGGAATGATGTTGCTTATCAGCTCTTACCACAATATAGTCTTTGCACCAATTCCTTCTTTAATTATATGTGGTTTAAAATCTCCGTAAATAAGCAAATCATTCACCACTGCTTTCTTTATCGAAGCCCAAATTTAGACAGATTATCAACTTCTCGTGAATTGGATGCTTTGTCTGATTCCATCTAAAGAATTGTTTCGTCCTATCCTCGCACTGAAATCGTTGTTACGGGCGATTTCATTTTTCATGGCTTCAACATTCAGGCTAGACAAAACCCGATGGAGTGTGTGCAGAAATGTTCGCTGAGTTGAACCATCTAACTCAGCTGGTCAACGAGCCCACCCGAATATCGGACGTTGAAGGTCGAGCAGAAAACTTGACTTGTTTCTTACCTCTGACCCTGATAAGTAAACTGTTAGTGTTCTATCTCCTCTAGGCACGTCTGACCATTGTGTTATATCAGCAAATTTCTCGTGTCAAAACTGTTCAGTTAAAGAAAGAGCTCCTGAGAGAACCGTTTGGCAATACGAGAAAGCCAACTGGGACGGTTTCAGGATCTTTAACTGCTCACTATGCTTCCTCGATAGTGACGTTGACACCAGCGATGATATGATCACAAGTTCAATTCTCCCGGGAATGAGAACTTTTAAACCGAAGAGGGTTAAAAGTATCATTCCTAAGGAAAACGCATGGTTTGATGCGAGCTGTAAAGAGGTTATTAGGGCCAAAGAGGTAAGTTTCCGTTGCTATAAAGCCAACCGTACTGAGGAAAGTAGTTCAAACAAGCCAAGAAGGCCTGCGACGCCCATATTCTGCGGACTAAATTTTTACATGACCAAAACATTTTTGGTCATTTGTAAGAAACATGAAGAATTCTTCCTCTTCTTCGGTTCCTACGCTCGTTCTCAATGACACTCCTTTTGTTAGCTCTTTAGAGAAAGCTAAACTCTTTGCTATGCATTTCGCCGCCAATTCTACGCTGCCAGTGAGTGTTATGACTCCGCCTGTACTTAAGCGAGTTAGTGATTCAATGGACCAATCTTTTTTTGCACTCGTACTGTGGAAAGAGTCCTTAGACCTTAACACACATAAATCCGCTGGTCCGGATGGTATCCACGCTATTGTTCTGAAGAGGTATTCTTCAACGCTGGCAAAACCACTGCGTAAGCTTTTTCATCTGTCCTACTCCTCAGGTCTCGTTCCGAGAGGATGGAAAACTGCATTTGTCCAGCCCAACTCCAAAAAAGGCAAATCTTCTTCACCCTCTAATTACCGACCGATTACGTCCCTGCTTTCCAAGGTCATGGAAAAGCTGATTAATTATCAGCTCAAGAAATATCTTGAAGATCGAAAGCTTCTTAATGACTGTCATTACGGCTTTTGAAACAATAGGTCCACTGGTGATTTCATGGTTCATCTCACCGAACAGTGGTGAGAAAGTACCGAACCCTATCAAATGCTTGATATTTCAAAAGCATTTGATAGGGTTCGGCATCAGCGTGCTTTCGGTTTTCATGAATCCCTGCTTCATTGGATTAGTAATTACCTTTGGGATCGATCATTACAAGTAGTATTGGATGGATTCAAGTCTGATAACCATAAAATAAATGCTGATGTGCTCCAGGGCTCTGTTCTATCTCCAACACTCTTTCTCGTTTTTATTTATGATCTCCTGTCTGCAACTTCGAATACAATACATTGTTTCGCTGACTCACATCCCTCTTCTTAGGATGTGGAACTGCAACGACAAAATATGATAAGCTCATTAAATTCCCACCTAAACAGCATTGTTCAATGGGGATTAAAAAACCGCGTGGAGTTTAATGCTTCGAAAACCCAATGCTGTCTTGTATCGTTATAGCGAGATATACCCCCATTCCCATTATCAATGGATGGCACTTGCAACAATAAGACTGAACACCTCGATATCCTCGGTATGTGTGTCACCAACCACTTCTTGTGGAATGATCACATACGCGATGTCGCCAAAAATGCCGCAGGTCTTTGGTTTTCCTTAGGCGATGCAAGAAATATTTCACCCCTTCTGATCTGGCTTATATCTACAAGACTTATATACGTCTTGAGTATAACTCCCATCTCTGTGCTGGAGCTCCTGCAACTTACTTAAGCCTTTTGGATAGAATTGAACGTAGAGCATTTAAATTGATAGATGATAATATCATCATGAGTTCTTTTACTTCGCTTGAACATCGTCGTAAGGTCTCTTGTCTGACCCTTGTTTACCGTTATTTTCACGGCTTATGCTCTAGTGAAATAGCCATCAATATCCCCTTTAGCCCAACTTCGGCCGCACTGTCAAGTACAGAAATTCGTTCTTTAGCAGTACTACGCGAATGTAGAATTACTTACCACACTCTGTCTTTCCTAGTCATTGCAATGTTCAGGAATTCAAACCCTCTCTCCTCTTCCTAGTGCTTACACTGTGCCTCTGCATAATAAGGGCAGTAATATCCCCTTGAGTGTGTGTTTATTATAAAAAAAAGGAGAACTTTCAAAGTTTTAATAGAAGGGCGTACGAATATGAAATTGATGCACTGTATTTAGTTTTTTGTTCGTATTGTTCAGTTTTTCAGAATTTGTTATCTGGGCAACTTGAATTGACTTTTTGAATATTGGTTTTGTATGTACATTTTTGACTTTCCTTGGATTTTTTTTCATGAACAGACTTTTAAATCCAAATATGTTACTGTCAGTTCTTTCCTCGAAATACTGAAGAAAAAAAACCGTTTTGAATTGAATTGCTCAACTTTTGATGGAAGAAAAGAGATCTGAACACGCCTAATGACTTAATCATTCAATCTGCTGTTGTCAAATGAACACTGCATCAAAAATTTGCTCTGATATCTGAACAAGCCTAATAACTCAATCATTTCGATGTTTCATACAAAATTGTTCGTACAGCAATTGAAATAATAACCTTTTGTATAATATAACTAAATTATTCAAATTAATTCATGCAAACTTTTTAAAAATCAAAAATGTATTTAAATCACATAAAAAATGCACACTACTATCAAATAAAATTTCAAAATTTCAAAGGCTGTTTAAACTTTTTGTTAATTTTGAAATTCGTTCTCTTTTTAATATTAAAACATATAAATGCATGATTTACATTTTAAAATTCTATTTAAAACCCACGAAACTGATTTTATTTGATATTAATACAAGTATAACGACGTGTGAACATAACTCTAACGTCTCTTCTATATGACACAATTCGTTTGTCTCTTTTATTTCTTCCGATATTATTCAACTTTTTTCTTTAATTCAAAACCGCCAAACGGAAAGACGAAAAAAGCCAGCCCCTAATTAATATAAACACATACTTTGTCTTGCGATGACGTTTTAATGTGCAACACCTGTAAAATATATAAGCACCAGTGGAGCCAACATCGTCATCCTCGTCGAACTCCGAGCGATAGAGCAGAGTGCACTCAATGGTGTCGCTGTTCGCTGCTAGCTATCTGCAGTTTATTGTGGTGTGCTGTGGTGCTTTTCTACTGAAGGTGCGTTCACATTGGCACGTTGTTGCTTTTTTTTTTGTTATTTTAAAAATAAACAAACGTCAGCTGCACAGCGTTTTATAATTATATATTGACATCAGTCATCGCACCGAAACGATAAGTTTTTTTGTCTTTTCTTATTTTGTTCTAAATTAATTTTTGATTATAATTTTTATCATCTATAGATTAGATTAATGAATAAAATTCATTGCGTACCTACTGACAAATCTTAGGGGGTAGGCCAATCAGCTTTGGCTTTCATCAAAAATTATCACATTCAAGATTACCTATAGTGTGATAACGCGATGACGTCAAAGTTTAATTATATTGCAATCGCAATCTGGGTCGAACCTCCATATGAGTATGTATTTAAAAAATAAAAAATAATTATACTGAATGGTTTTAAAGAAAAATTATTATAATACAATGCGGGTCACAACGCGGATATGTCAATGGTTTGCTTCCCAAATGGGATTTTAGTTTTAGCAGACACAGGCAAACTGACAGCGACAGTTAGAAATAAGGGAAATAATAATGGTAAGTCATTGCATTGCATTTACCCATTTCAACTTAGAAATGGTTATCTAGAGTTGAAAGTACTTGACTTGACAGACGACAAACAGAAGCACACGGCTTTAAATCAACGGAAGCAGTGAAGTATACATTAAGTATATATACGAATATGCTAAAGAAAATGAAATGGTTCTAGTTTTGCATTTAAATTAGGATAAGGGATAATCATTTGGAATGTGTCCAAAAAGATTTATTGAAAACTCTATGTCATTCATTTCAAAAAGACTGTCACTAAAAATATGGGGTATATTATGTCAAAGAAAAACAAAAACATATTATTTTTTGAGGGCACTTAAAAAGGTGAAACCAACAAAAATTTAGAGCAGACACAAATTTAAAGCATTATTAAAATATATTAAGAAACATTTGGTTGAAATATTTTATAATTCATAGTATGCACTGGGAATTAAGTTACAACAGCTGAGGGTAATCTTTTATAAACATTTTTTTTATTAACTTACCAATAAATCGGGACTATAACTAAGATTTATCATTTATTGTTTGTTAAAATTAACCTAGCGATCTTCGAAAAATCAATATTTTATACAAATCAGAAAGCATGACAAATGTTGCGTTGAAGGAATTCACTTGTACATTTGTATAGATTTGCACTTTGAATGATGCCGTTAAAGTTCTTTGTGTAATGCAGCGCAAAAAATGTCTGCACGTTTTCTTTTTTCTCTGAAGAGTTTTATTTTAGCAAATAAGGGCGATGGGTCCAAATTTTAAACCATACAAACGTTGCCCAAAAGATGATTTGGCTAATTTGAAACGATTTTAGCACTTAACTATCTCTGGACATTTGGCTATAGTTAAAATCACGAAATGGCTGCTTTGACATTTCGAAAATTGTTAAATTCATATAGAATCTGTCAATTAATCCTATAAGAGCGTTGGATTCCCACCTACAGTAGTTGGCAAAAATATTTTGACGAAACCTTTTTCTGACTATTGAACCTAGACTTTGCTAATTATCGTTAAATAACGGCGAAAAAATAATGTGCAAAACAAAGAATATGTTTTTGGTTCTATGCATGCCAAATTTTGTATTGTTTACATTTGCTTTTTTTTAGCTCATAAAAATGGATGTAAAAACGAATTTTTGTGTGGCATAAGTATTTTGACGGAATCTTTGTGTACCTGTTTTTACACTTTGCACGTGAAAACCAAGCAACTTATGCAATGTTAAACTTTATTTGAAGTGAAACGTTAATAAAAAAATAAAATTAGATCAAAAGTTATTTAAGACCATGGTTAAAACAGTGGAGTTGAGTTTGGTTATCAGATCTTTCATTGTAGCAAAGTTTAACGTTGGAATGGCAGTAAAAGACATTGCAAATGAGTTAAATGTGTCACGTCAAACTGTTTACTATCAAATTAATAAGTTTAAAATGCATAATGACATAAGAAACTTAAGAAGATCAGGTGCTAGGCGCAAAGGAACGCCCACTGAAGACCGAATCCTTTTACGGGAATTTAATATTTTTGTGAAGCCTCAATCTAGTGCAGATAAATGGAATTTGACGGCCAAGAATCCAATCAGTGAGCGTACTGTCCGACGACGTTTAAAAGAAGGAGATTTCAAGAAAATTAAAGTTAAGGACGTACCGCACATATCAAAGGTAAACAAATTTAAAAGACTGGCATTTGCAAAGGAACATCTGCACAAGCCAAAGGAGTTCTGGAGAAGCGTTCCATATGAAAGCTCCTTTGAGTATAACTCATCAAAAAAATTTGTGTAAGATTGCCAAAAAAAAGGCCCGTTTGTCAAAAAGTGAGACACGGTGAAGGCTCTGTCATGTTCTGGGGATGTGTTGCTTATAATGGACTGGGTGACTTGGTTCCTATCACCGGCTCTATGAACAAAAGCCAATATGTTAGTACCCTAAATGATAATGCCTTTCCATCCAGGGATATGCGTATTGGCGAATTATTCATCCTGCAACAGGACAATGCCCCATGCCACAAAGCCCGGCTGGTAATGAATTTTTTGAAGGAAGTTGGTGTTACTACTTTCGACTGGCCACCTCAAAGTCAAGATTTAAATATTATAGTAAACGTCTGGTCTCTTTTGAAAAGCAAAAGGACAGTTTCTTTCAATAAAACCAGAGAGGAGACAATTGCTGAGGTAACTTCCCTTTGGAAAGAGATATCTCCAGATATTCTTCAAAATTTAGTGGATTCAGTACCGAGACACCTTCAAAAAGTTATTAAAGCCAAAGGAGGTTATACATTTTACTAAATTTTTCATTTCTTTCTTTTTGTCATATATAAACTTTGTTTTCTTAATAATGCATACCTGTCAAAATACTTATACCAACGAGGGAAATCAATAATAATTTATATCTTTTTATGTTTCTATGAAAAAAAAATAAACAAAAATTCATTAAAAAGTTAAACTGAAAAATGCACGATTTTTATTTCGTCAAAATACTTTTGCTGACTAGTGTATAGTTGGTAATTCTAATTAATATATAGGTCCGTTTAAGTTTGTTTATTTTGTTTATTTTCACGAACTGTCACTTTTTTGACATGTTTGGATGCCCGTTTTTTATTAAAAGGGAATCGCAAATTTACTATAATTAGCAACACGTAAAAAAACAAAATTATGGAATCGATAGTAAATTGCTACTTTTTGAAATGTAAGCTCTTAACTGTAGTAAGTTTTGCGCCAATGATGTCAAGTCAACTTTGCAATATTTGATGTTTTTAAATACAAAGTTACGTCAACAAGACATAAGTCGCTATAATTTGTTAGTGGCAAGAACGTTTACGCTTAAGTGTTCTTACATACGTTGTATTACAATTATGATGATATAAATACGAGAGTTTTCTGTGTTCCAGTTTCGGATCAGCAATTCGATTTCGCCAATTTCGGTGAACTAATTGAGTCTCAGCCGCCGTTGAACCCTATTTATTAAACTACAAAAATTAGCACATTAAAATAACTGAACGACAAATTATGTACATAATAATTCATGTTTGTTATAGTTTTAAAAACAGTTTACATAAATTAATTTATTTCAATATCAATATAAATGACATTTTCTTTTAAAAAAAATATTTATTAAATAAAGTTTCATAATCACCAATATTTGATTTTAATTACATAAAATAAACATTTGAAGATAATTGAAAGACATAAGATGAAATCATCCGGAAGCAGAAAAATAAAGTCATTTCAATCACGTCAATATAAATTGTCAAATTTGAATTTTTGAATTAGCAAACAAATTTGCGAATAAATAATGCCGTAGTTTTTGACAAATTTGACGTTTATGTCCATTACCATGTTTGAAAAGTGAAAACAAATAATGACCTAAAATGGTTTTTTAAAGACATGATTATTTCTCGCTAGTGTGAACACAGCATTACCAGAAAAAAATAAAACAATTTAAATTCCAATTTTATAAAAAAAATTGAAATGACATTAAATTTAAATGTTTTATTTAAAACTTCAAAAACTAAAGCATTACTTTTTTTCTTTCTCCTTCTTTTTAATTTATAAACCTACCTATGCGTGTTTGAGAAAAATATTAACATGATACGATACTTAAACATATAACAACTGCCAACCGTTCCACAACACAGCACTTGCATATATGGTGGATTTGGATTCTGTCAAATTAGTGGCAGCAGTAAGCACTAAGCAGTAAGTGTGTGATTCTGTCTGTAGAGTAGAGAAGTCCCACTTCCTTCTTCGGTTCGCTATTTTAAAGTCTAAGCACCCATCATCATCATCATAAAAGTTTTTTCTGCTCCCTTTATTCGCAGTAAAGCGGAAATAATCATTTGAAAGAGACCTAAAGACAACCAGCAGCGAAAATGAAAATAAAATGAAAGAACAAAACAAAAAAAAAACACACAAGCAACAACCATGAAGAAGCACATTATTATTATTATAAAAAGTTAAAGAACCAATCAACAGTGCGTTAAACTGTCGTTGCATGCCAAAAGAATTGCCACCGCCAACGCCACCTACTTTGACAGTTTGCTTGTCTCGTATAGAAGCCATTATTATCAGACCATGTTCGTTTTCAGATTTCAGCAAATATAGCAAACATACGCGGAAAGAATAATACGGTTTGATGTAAAATTTGTTTAAATTAAATTTATGAAAAGACAAGTTCCTATAAAATTGTATGTTTGTACATTTATTTAGAAATATACACGTGTTAATATTGAATGCATTTAAATTAAAATTTAAAAAAAAAAAGTTTTTCTTTTTGCTTCGGTCTCTTAATTTTCATGATGATTTGTGTGTGTTCATATTTATTTCTCCAGGTTTTTGTCCATTTTTTGTTGTTATATTTTTAAACGAACTGAACTCGTTTGTTCAGAGAAGTGAAGGAAACATTTTTGGGCGGCAGAACGACAATAAAAATAATCATTGGCGAGACTGTTAGTCGTACAAATTCTAATTATAATTTATGATTTCCTATGCTGTTAGATGTTATAGTGCCGCAGTTCTAGTTCTTGGATCTGACATTATACATAAGATGAAGATGCAATCCATGTAAAATGGCAGCATCGTCATTATAGGTACATAAACATAAAAGTTAGATGATATTTGTGTTTGGTGGAACTAAATTATTATGAAATGTTCAGTTTTGAACAAAAAAGATTTATTATTCATATCTATTGCAGATGGTTATATAAAATTGGAACGTTTTAACTTCGTCCAAATGAGTCATATACTTAAATTCCATCAGGCAGTGTGAACGGACCCAAACAAAGGAGTGTAATCGGTTGTTGCCTAATTTATTTTTATGAATTGTAATAGTTTTTTTTTGCTGTTATATTTAATATAAATGATTTCTTTCCTGTGTTCCAAGCGCCACCTCTCGGCCTTCTCACAAAAGATAATAATCTGGCAATGTCTGGCAATGCCGGACAAGAAACAGAGGTAAAACACGTGGAAGGTAGGAAATGAAGCCATCTTGTGATTTTTTGGAAATTATTGAAGTTTGGATAGGAAGAAGAAAAAGACTGATTCTGTGACTAAAAATATAAATTAATAAAGAAAAATTGAGAAATAAAGTTTTATTACAGAATATTAGCGAAGCAAAAATATGAAGGAAGAAAATTTCGAAGTTTAGGTAAAGTACACTACCGGCCAAAAATTTGAGACCACCTCTGAAATTTGAGAAATATCGAGTTTTAACCCCTAAACCGAAGTTTTAGGAAAAAAGTTAATACGTGAAAAAGTAAAGAGCATGTTTAGTTGGAAATGATAGAAAAATATAATCTAGTTCCCTACTAAATATAAATTATTTATTTAAAAAACCAATAAAAGCTCTAAATTGAGTTTTAAAGTGTGTTTCGGGTCATTGTCTTGCTGGAATACAAAACCTTCACCGATTAATCGGAGTCCAGATACCAAAACGTGGTCTACTTCTTTATCCATTCTTCCGATCTCTCGTGTTAGATCTCCTACTCCATCGAAGGAAAAACAGATATACTGAGAAGATGAAAAATTGACAGTTTACCTGAAGTTGTTAAAGTTACGAATGGCATCTAGCTGTCAAAATATTTTACAGGGTTTGACATTTGTTCATGTTTGAAATGACTGAAAAATATATTTTTTTAAATGTATGGAAATTCTAAGTTTTTAATACGAAACCCAAATTAAATCGTGAAGTCACATCATCTTTTTGTTGGAAAGGGTTGTGCAACATTTTCGTGTGAAATATTATATATTTCAAAATATATTTAGATGCATAGAGCCTCAGAAAATTTAATCATAAATGTACTACAGCTTTTTTCTGTTCAAAATAGCGGATAACGAAATCATCATTTTTATTAATTAAATTAAAATTAAATAAAATTAAGAATCCAGAGAGTACTTCTTAAAACTAATGGGGTTTTTCTATTTTAGGTCAGAGCTGAGCACTGAGCAGAGTCTGAGCGAACAGAGTAGAGTAGAGTTCTGAGCTATCATGATTTGAAAAACAGTCATAGCGTTGGTCCATTTGACATCTGAAATAAATTTGATTCATAATAATACTATTTATGCAATTAGTTTTTTTCTAAATAATCTTACATTCAGCACTAGAGCGACCAGCCTCTTCCGCCATTTTTATTGTTTTGACGATGATTTTTTTCAATTTCCCGGCTTTCAAATATCAAATTGTTTGTGTTTTGCAGTTTACTCTGTTTACTCTGTTATTTTATTCTGAGTTTGCCGAGCGCGCTCTGAACATGTTCAGAACTAAAAAAAGAAACACGAATTTGAAGCTCTGAACGATCAGAGCTCAAAAAGAAACAATTATTTTTTTGACAGTTAGAGCTCTGTTCTGAACTAAAAAAGAAAAACGCCATAAGTCACAACATTCGAACCCCGAATTATTGTACTATTGAATATACTACTATTAATAATACATATTATAAATATTAAATACCTATATTTGTTGTGTAAACCCATTAAATGAATACTTTTATTGTTGTATGTATAAATAAATGAATACTTTTATAATTTAAATAGGAGCAATGACTTTTCCCTACGTACCTATGTTTATGTAGAATGTGGACATCCCATAATTGTTCCGCTATGAATTGCACTAAAGCATAACTAACGATTGTATACTTAACGATTCTTAAGGCGTAGACATACTGAAAACCTTAACAAGAACTAAATAACAATAACTATTCATAAAGACCTGAAATTAAAACTAATGGACAATATATCAAATTCAACACACCCATTCTCGTTTAGTTTCTTCATTTTATTAAGTTCAAAATTAAAAAAAAACAAATTGGGAGTAAAAGAATTAATCAAAGGGTGTTCCACTTCGACAATTTAAACAAAAAAAAAAAGAGTAAAAGAGATAGAGCAAATAAAATGACATACAGACGTCATCGTCATTCATTCGCAGACGATCAGTTGCCATAAATTTTATTTAATTCACCTTCTTATATTCTTTTTCAATTGATTTCAATTTATATACAACTTAAAATAAAATTAAAATTCATCACATGGTTTTGAATCGCAAAAATGCACAAGAATCAAGATGAGTTCTCAACGCTGAACGCTCGCATTCGCGTCGTTGTGACCAAAGCTGAACAAACTACGATACGTTTTTCCTTTTGGTTTGTGGTTATAGTTTATAGGTAGGTATAGAATATGAGGCAAATGAGAATGAATCACCTCATTCACCAACCACAACCACGACATGGAATGACGCGACTCAACTTGCCTCGACATTCGACTCGTTGTCTTCTTTCTCGGAAATATAAACAGAGCAGGAGATTTTTTGTTTATGTTTAATGTTTACATTTTATTTTTATATTTTCTTTCATTACTCATGCGATGGCGATGGCATGGCATGGCATGGATGGCGTGGAGAAAAATACGGTTTTTCCTGTGTAGACAAACTTATAGGTTAGCGGAATAGTGGTGGCATGGCGCTTTCTTCAGTATGACACTAACACCGAATGTCATTCTCATTAGCATTATATTATTTCAATATATTGACACCATCTTAAATGTGCTATACTGGAATATATGATATTAAGAACAACTTCAGAGAAATTCATTTTTTCTTTCCAATAATCTTACCATCACTGACTTGAAATTTCATTCTAACACCTTACACCAGACCAGAGCGAGAGATTGCATGTCAACTTAAATGAACTGACAGCTTGCAAAAATCAAAAATTGCTAACCGATTCTCACGGTGGCAGTGGTGAGTGGAGCAACCAACATTCAATGTTATATTCTCGTTCTCTTATGTGTCAGTCAGCAGTGTGATAAAATACAGTGGTCGGCATAACTATTTTGACATATGTACTCAGCACTGTACATCTCTCGCTCTTGTGATACTAATTTATAACGGTTAAAGTTTGAAGAGAACAAATCGATAACAAGTTAATAAGTATGTTATAATAGATCACTCAGTCGTTTGGATGGTGTTCTGCTGCAAGGCTGCTCTTTTTGTATTTAAAGTGCTATTTTCTGAGTGACAAAACTATTTCGACGGCTGTTCTTCTGTATTCTTGGTAAGTTAATTAATTTTGTTTACAAATTTAAAGCATATAATATTAAAAAGTTGAATTTATTAAGGTTCCGATTAATGGCTAAAACGGCAGAACATCTATTGTCGCAAGATTTAATTCCGGCGTGTCTATTAAACAAATATGCAGAGAACTGAATTTATTAAGACAAACCGTACACTACCAAATAAACAAACATAAAAGAACGAATTCTGTACAAAATCTACCACGGAAGGGTAGAAAACGAAAAACTACTCTAAAAGAAGACAGGCACATTTTGAGAGAATTCACCAAAAATCCTGCATAAACCCCTAAAAGCTTGGAGCTTGAAATGAAATCCCTCCAAAAGAGTTCCGTTAGTGAAAGAACAATTCGCAGATGTCTCAAAGAATATAATTTTGGGACGTATACCGTAAGAAAGATACTATTTATAACTCCTAAGAACAAATTAAAAAGATTGATGTAAATAAGTCTCTTAGCTTTTGGAACAAAGTTTTATGGACTGATGATGGTTAATTTGAGTTTCATGGATCACCTAAAAAGAAATTTGTTCGAATGCAGACCATTTCCTATGGTGGTGTATCAGTAATGTTTTGGGGATGCATTTTTGCAAGCGGTCATGGGGACCTTGTTCCAATCGATGGCTTCATTAACCAAAGCAAATATTTAGATGTGGTAAATGAGAACGCATTTCCATCTGGCAATAGGAAACTCTTTCATTTTTCAACAAGATAATGCACCTTGCCTCAAAAGCAAAATGATCACCAAGTTTCTGAATGACATTGGTTTGGAAACCCTCAACTGGCCACGCCAAAGCCCTGACTTAAATGACATGGAAAATTTATGGGCTTATATAAAAGGCAAGAGGAATTCATCATTGAGTCGCAGGAGGGCTGGGATGAGACTATTTTTGAGGTGAAAACTCTTTGGGAAGAAATACCTCAAGAAATTCTCCAGAAACTTGTAGAATCAGTTCCAAGAAGGCTTCAAAATGTCATAGATGCTAAAGGAGGCTACATTTTCTACTAATTAATCAATAATTTAGTTTTATGTTCTACTTTTTTTTTTGTAAGTTAAAATAAAACTGTCAAAATAATTATGCCATAACAAAAAGAGATTTTTATTTTTATTCACTAATTAATCTAATTACAATAAAATAACTGCCATTAAATTATCCATTTTTTGCTGAAAGATCCAATTCCTATTTTAGTTTTGCCAAAAAATCTTTTAAATATCAAAATAACAAGAAATTCACTCTGTCAAAACAATTATGCCGACCACTGTATATGGTTAAGAATGTGCTTCAGTAAGTACTTTAAGAACGGATCCTTGTATCGTGTGGGATGTGGCATGTGGACGTGTCGACGAAACGACGTGTGATTGTTTTTATTTGAGTCGAAGATTACCATTGGCATGAATTGATGCACTGAATGTTTGACTAAGCCCAGTTAACTATAAGCTCTTGAAAAACGATAAAGAAAATGATGTCGATTGCTATTTAAGAAAGGGAGTCATTTTTTGATTGAGTACACCGTACACTGCAAATACAGTGAAAGGATTTAATTACATCGATTGCAATTCCATTCAGCCCACACTTATTTTATGAGAAGGCATTGAAGATGATGGTTGATGGGGGAAGGTATATGGTCGTGGGCAGTTGGATGATTGTTTGGCTGTGATTTTTATAGGTAAGAGGGACACAATGACAGAAGTCCACTGTACAAAATAAAGAAAAATCATAGTCAATTACATGGAGTGAGAAAAGGGAAAGATTAAAATCTTTTAGGGCCATTAAATGTGCACAAACGAATTGATCCATGAACGATAAAGATTTTAGCTTACTGATGTTGGCACCATTGAACACGACAATGGCTAGATTCTTGAGCGAAACAACTTGAAAAATCTTTATCTTATAATTAAACTATAAATGTTGAGGTAAAATTAATGACATATGAACACATTCAGCTGCGGATATTCCGTTTTCTTAATTTCAAGATTATCTGATTGGCCATCTGTCATTAAAAGTGACATTCAATTATGAAATCAGCTACCGAATGGTTGCGTTCAATCTAGAATTGGAGTCTATCCTGGATATGTGCATTTTTAGATACCTTATTAATAATTAAAACAGGCAAAAAATAAAACCAACTTTAATCTGTTCACAAAAAGCAGACAAACAAAATGAGCAATTTTAATAATTCAATGGATTTTTACTAAAAACATTCAAACTTGAATTAAAATTTCGAGTTTCTTCGAATTCAACCAAATGTGGAATTAGCTGTTCTGTCAGATTAACACAGGTGCGTTCAATCTCGTGTTGGATAGGGTATTTTGGATAGGTTGATTTTTAGATACCTTTTTGAACGAGCTGTCAAAAAATAAAAACAACTTTCAGCTGTTCACATAAAGCAGAGAAACATTTTAGCTTCAAAGTCAAAATTGTTGTAAAATACGAGAACAAAATAACTTAATTTTGAAGTTTAAAAAATATTATAATAATTACCTTCTAAAATTCGGAGGCAAATTGCTTTCTCATCGTCTGTTATGTACAGATCATCCTCAAATACAACTTCAACTAACACTTCGTATTTTTTTGTTTACCAACAAATACAAAAGACTGAAATCAATTTTCAAGTTTCTTGAAATTCAACCATGTGTTGAATCAGCTGTTCTGTCAGATACCTACATACCCCAGAAGTTCTTGTATACCTTTGGATTCCTTTTTTGACATCTCAGCTGTTTTTGATCACCTGTTAAATACACCTAAAACACTAACAAAAAGGTATCCGGATATCCTATCTGTTTGATATTGAACGCAGCCACACATACCAGGAATTCATGGATACCTTTTGATAACTTTTTTGACATTCCAGTTTTTTTGGATCAGCTATTTTTAACACGAAAACCTAAAAAAGGTATCTGAATATTCTATACATCTAAGGTTGAACGCAGTCATTGTAAGACACAAGTGTCGTGTCACATTGGAATTGTCGAATATACAGTGCCAGTCAAAATAATGCAGTGTAACCTCCCTATTAATATATTCTAGTACAATGCAATATATGAACAATTTAAACTACTTATTTTTTGTACTAGAACATTTTGTCTTCCATTTCCGGAAATGACATAACGGTTTTTTCCCAAATGTTACTCGAATGCTCTTGAAGTGTATATCTTAGCGGTCAAAATAATAGCAGTTTTAGCAAGCTTATGGTATTTGTATATTTTTTTTTTTTGATCCTGTGCACATTTAAATTATAATTATCAAGTTTCAAGGTAAGCTTTCAATGCCTCATTGTATTATCATTTCATATTTATACTCAGATACACTTACAGTATGGGCCGTAGTAAACACTGCACTCCGGAGAAACGCCGAATCATTCGCCAACTTCTTTCTGAAGGAAAAACTTATACGGAAATCCAAACTCTCTTCAAATCTCGGCAAAAATGATTTCGAAAGCAAAAAATTATACAGAAAAACCTGCAACCCGCGGCAGGAAAAAAGTTTTATCTCCGAAATCGGTAAGGAGAATTGTAAGATGCTCGAAAGCCTTAACCCACTTGCCTGCTACTGAGATAAAAAAAGAATTAAATTTGAATTCAAGTGTAGAAACATTTAGAAGAATTTTAAGAAGAAATAATCTCAACGCCAGAAGCCCCAGAAAAGTTCCACTTTTGACAAAAAAACACATTGCCAAAAGAATTCAGTTTGCCAAGACCCATGTTCATAGGCCCCTTCAGGATTGGCGAAATATCTTATGGACGGATGAAAGCAAAATCGTTTTATATGGCAGCCCTGGTTCTCGTGAATATGATCGACGCCCACCAAATGCTGAATACGTGCCTAGGTATACGCGTAAAACCGTTAAACATGGTAGCTCTAGCATTATGGTATGGGGTTCCTTCTCATACCACGGTGTAGGTCCCATATACCGAATAAATGGTGTGATGGATCAGCATGTTTACGTTGACATTCTTCAGGGAACCATGCTGCCTTACGCAGTGGAGGAAATGCCAATCAGATGGGTCTTTCAACAAGACAATGGCCAGAAGGACACCAGCAAAAAAGCTAAGGAGTGGTTTCGGGTCTATAATATTTCTGTTTTAGATTGGCCTCCCCAATCACCTGACCTCAACCCAATAGAGAACCTTTGGGCAGATGTTAAAAAAATAGTTGCAGCATCAAAACCGACCAACAATAATCAACTTTGGATAACAGTTGAGACTGCATGGAAAAGTATCCCATTGGAGAGATGTCAGGCTTTGGTTGATTCTATGAAGCGACGACGATGTGAGGCCGTTATAAGCAATAAAGGCTCTACAACCAAATATTAATAAATTTTCTTGAAATTTTTATCAACATTTTGTTAATTTCCTTAATTTTTATGAATCCTGCTATTTTTTTCACCGGAGAAAATCTTTACCTTGAAGGTAAAATTTTTTTTATTTTTATTTATTTGATAAAATCCAAACTTTTCTTGTCATAACCTGGATTAAAATTAATGTGGCTTTATAAATATAAATATTTATAACGATTAAAAATCATTAGGTTTTTATTAGGTTCAATTTTTTCAGTATTCCCTTCTTACTGCTATTATTTTGACCGCAGCTGTACATATGCACGGGATGGAGACGTATAGCAATAATTAGAATTGCATCTGCTATTGCTGTCAAAATATCGAAAACATACGAGTTAAATGTCTTAAACACAACGTAACGTAAGCTGCAAAAGAACCTATACGGGTTCAAAGGGCTGCATTTGTTTGACAGCTCAGGTTTACATGATTATTTAAGCGAGTTTAAACTACACCTACATAACTGCAATGTTTTATTATTTCCGTGTTCATTATAATTTGTATTTTAACAATAGTTTATTCCGTTGTAATTTCCACGACACATTCGAAACAGCTGACTCAAAGAATGATATCAAAAATTAAATGTTAGAAATCTGTGCACAACGTATTTCATGTTTCACGTTTTACTTTGACAGCAAGTGCAGCTGCAGCTGCTTGTCAGTTTTATTGTTTCAGCACTCCATCTGTTCAATGTCAAGCATTTTTTTAAGTGGTATTTACATCTGAAAATTCGGTATTGAACTGGGTTTTAATGTGGGTAGGAAATTAGATTGAAAATTGACAGTGTTATCATTGCCATTTTTTGAATAGTTCAGTCATGAAACCTCTTCATAATTTTTATTATGTCATACTTGACTCGAATGTCAACGTATTTTCCCATGAAATTACTTTACGTTACGTACGTTATACATACATTTGAATGAAGTGAATAATTGATAATGATATTTTAAAGCATTTACTTCAAAATGATAATACATTAAGAAGTGATAAAAAAACAGTAATAAAGAATTCAATAATCACTTCAATGGCACCACGAAGTATTATCACGTTCTTCAAACTAAAAAAAGAAATGAATTATAAAAAAAAAGTAACACAGCCTAAATCAATTAAACAACACCAACAATATAAAATAACAGCCTTAAAGATAAGCATTCGACCTTGTTCGAGATACCTTTCCACCGACTCTCGCAGTCAAGATACTTACCACTACCTAACATCTTACATAAAAGATATAGTCTTTATTTGAACGTGAGTGTACATTAAAATTCAATCTTAAAAAAAAAAAGATAAATTGCTTCTAGATATGTAACTTTTTTGTATTTCTTTCTTTCGTCTTTGAGTCACTCACGCGACCAAGTAATTATTTTGGAAACTTTGGTATTGAAGAAACAGAAAAACATCAACTTCTTCGTCTTTTGGTAAAACTAGTTATATGTAATTAGGTAGGTGGAAAAGTCATTTTTGGGAAAAGTAGAATAGAGGGTGTCTTTTCTTTTTATTGTGGATAAGAAATATTTAATATAATTTTGACAGATGAACATGAGAACGGTGCTTGTGAAATTTGGCTATTAAATGTCAAAAGATACAGAGGGCATCTCATAAGGAAAGGAGAGTTTTTTC
Organism: Eupeodes corollae; assembly: GCF_945859685.1. NCBI lineage: Eukaryota > Metazoa > Arthropoda > Insecta > Diptera > Syrphidae > Eupeodes > Eupeodes corollae. The sequence continues at coordinate 22,728,262 of NC_079148.1, read as the reverse complement.
TCAAAATTACATTTTTGGTAGCGTTTGAAACCATTTTAATTATTTTTTAAACCATTTCATTTTATTACTTCATAAACACAAAAAAAACACCCTGTATCATTAAAATTAGTAATTTAAAAAAAATAGAATAAAGAACCATGGTTAGACAACTTGATAAGTGGGTTATTTAAATGATGAAATTGATTCACGTCCTGAGGCTAGAATTTAGGTTGAGTCATACTCATACGATGCGATGCGATGGTGTCTCCCAAAGGGAGAATATAAATTTAAAATTTCATTCGAAAATTGTGAGGGATTGAGTTAAATTAATTTATGCGGGTCAAGTTAAACAAAAAAACAAAAATGTATACCTCCATAAGTATAACTTTAACTTTTGATTTTGAATTTTATTACTTTTAAAGCTGGAACCTCTTAAATAATTTAAAAAAGAGAGCATTTATCTCAAACTTGAAATTGGAATTTTCTTTTGAAAAATAATAATGACGTTCATTTTTTGTTCAAATGGTAGACATGTGCATTCAAGAGGACACAAGCGTCCAAAGGTTTTTCTCAAAACCCACCTCTGTCTATCAACTCCTACTCTCACCTCCCCGTGGTGAACATCGGGTGCCTATTACCTCAACTGGAGATTAGGTTTCAACCCCAGTGGAAAGTTGTTGGGGCAGCAAAAGAGAGAGGGGGGAGAGGTATTTCCACTAAGGCACCTCTCCTTATCCAGGCGGCAGCCGAGGAATTCCCGAGATGGAATCAACGGTGGCGTCTACAGTTCCAGTAATGTTGAACTACTTTGTGAACACGTTATAGGGCTTATTCGACTTATTCGGAGCCCAGGCCTGTAAGGAGCGGTTTTATCCCCATCCTTGGAGTTACACTTAGGATCTGGCCCTCCAGGTTGGGGGTTTTGCCGCCGCCGGGGTGACTTGCTGGCACCAACAAGCCTCGGATACGGACGAATTTACTGTTGACAACCAACGCAAACGAATTAAGAGCAACGAATATGCACGTGAAATGTTAGGTCCCTTGACAGACCACGTGCGGCCGAAGAATTAGCGGAGGCCGTAGAACGATATAAAGCAGATATCACCGTCATCCAGGAAATACGATGGGATGGGCCGGCTAAAAAGAGGATGAAAAACTGCGATATTTACTATGGTGACTGCTACCACGAAAACCAACAGCGCTTATTTGGATGCGGCTTCTTCATTGGAACCAGACTTAGGCAAGAAGTCTTGAGCTACAGGTGCATCAATGAGCGCCTCATGACCAAACACATCAAGGCTAAATTCGGCAACATTAGCCTGATATGCGCGCACGCCCCCACAGAAGAGAAAGACGACAACAGCAAAGATATGTTCTTTGAGCTCTTAGACAAAACATATGAGCAGTGTCCTAGCTACGACATTAAAATTGTCCTGGGAGACTTTAATGCCAAGCTAGGAAGGGAAGACATCTTTGGTGGAATAATCGGGAAGAACAGCCTGCACGACAACACTTCCGACAATGGATTCAGGCTCATAGATTTTGCTGCGGGGCGAAACGTCATGGTATCCAGTACGCGTTTTCCACACCTCAACATCCACAAAGGAACTTGGACTTCTCCAGATCAATCTACCCTCAACCAGATTGACCATATTGCGATCGACGCCAGACACGCTTCCAGCATTATGGATGTACGAACTTTCCGAGGAGCTAACATCGACTCGGACCACTACCTCGTTGTAGACAAGGTAGCACTTCGGATTTCCAGACCCAAGGCAAAACGGGGAGGTGCTGGTAGAATGTACAACGTCGAACGGCTACAATCGCCAGAGATCGATAAATCCTTTTCCGACCGAGTTATAAGTAACCTCTCTCGAAGTTCTCTGCCGCCAACACAATGTATCGAAAACCAGTGGCAACATTGCCAAGATGCAATCAGAGAAGCCGCCTCTGATGTGCTGGGTTCCAAGCCACCAACCAACAAGGAACCCCTGGTTTGATGAGCAATGTCGGCAGGCAAATGCAGCCAAACAACAGGAACGCAAAGAGGTGCTGCATAAAAGGACGAGAGCTGCTCATGAGCTCTATGAGCAGAAGGGGCGAGAGGCACGCCGACTTCTCAGAAGAAAAAAGAGAGGGCATGAGAAGTGTGCGGTCGAAGATTTTAAGAGGTTTAACAGCAGGAATGAAGTTCGAAAGTCTTATGAAAAGGTGAAACGACATTCACAGGTACATAAACCTAGAACCTAGAAGGCTGCAAAGACAAAAGTGGAAACATCCTAGTGGAACCGCAGTCAATGCTGAGGATATGGAACCACTTCTGCAGACTGTATAGCGGCGACGACGAACCGAATTCCGTTGTCAGGCAGGATGATCCATTCAACATAGACGACGAAAGCCAACAATCCTGTTCTCCTTAGACTTAGACGAAGTAAAGATTGCCATATTTAAGCTGAAGTCTAATAAAGCCGCTGGAGCGGATGGCTTGAATGCCGAGCACTTTAAAGCAGCTGGAGATAAGTTGGTTAGGAGCATGCACGAACTTATCTGTAAGATATGGTCGGAAGAAAACATGCCCGATGAATGGAACCTCCGTAAAGAAGACCCTCTAAACTGCACCAAGTATAGAGGAATCAGTCTACTTAACATCGCCTATAAAATCTTCTCTGCCATAATATGTGAACGTCTAAAGCCCATCGTCAACAACCTGATAGGTCCTTATCAGTGTGGTTTCAGACCAGGAAAGTCCACAGTCGATCAAATATTCACATTACGGCAAATCCTGGAAAAAACCCAAGAACACCAAATCGACACCCAGCATATTTTCATCGATTTCAAGGCCGCATATGACAGCATCTACAGGGACGAGCTGTATAGATCCATATCTAGTTTTGGCATCCCCGCCAAACTCGTCCGTTTGTGCAGGATGACCATGGAGAACTCACGCTGCTCCATAAAGGTTGGAAACAACTTAACAGAACCTTTCGATGTCAAAAAAGGTTTTAGACAAGGTGATGCGCTGTAATGTGATTTTTTTAACATCGTGCTTAAAAGAATAGTGCAGAGCTAACACGTCAACACTAGAGGCACTATCTTTCAAAAGTCTGTCCAATTACTGATGACATTGACAAAATCGGAAGAACTCAGCGTGATGTCAATGGGGCTTTTGTGAGTATTGAGGCGGCAAAAATGGGTTTAACGGTTAATGAGGGCAAAACAAAGTACATGCTGTCGTCAAGAAAGGACATACAACACTGACGTCTTGGTCAAAACGTCACAATCGACAGACAATAGTCAACCTAGGCTCTGCTGTAAACGCAGAAAACAACACCAGCGCTGAGATCAAACGCAGAATAACTCTTGCTAACCGCTGTTTCTTTGGACTAAGAAAGCAATTGAGTGGTAAAGTCCTCTCTCGAGGGACCAAAAAATGACTTGACATTTTCTAATGATTTATTTGGATTTCAATTTTAAAAAAATATTTGTTTGCAGCTAATGGAACACATTTTAAAAATAGATCTGTCATTTGGTTTAGTAATCTATCTTGTCAGGGAGACTAGTATCACTGTAGCTGTCATTTGAAACATGCTTTTCTTGATGAGCTTCTGAAAAAGCAATGTTACATCCATTTTAAACGTCTCTAATATATTTAAGGAAAACATGATTTTTGACGTATTTTGAACATAATTTTCAAAAATGATTGCCTTGGTTTTGTTGCAAATAGATACTCTTAATTAATTTTATCCAATGGAACACAGAAAAGATAAAAAGAAAAAAATACCAGTAAGGCACATTTGAATAGAAAATAAATAGAATAATATTAAAAAAAAATACCCTGTTACTAGAGTGACCTAATAACAACACTGCACATTCATGTCAAAATGTAAATTGCCAGCTCAACACAGAAGAAAGCATTGACATATGACATGAAAAGGGCACTAGATCTGCACTCTTCCGATACATATTTATAGATGAGCAGAATGAACACTTGTGTATGATAGTATAACTTAATACTTCAAGTGGATGGAATGAGTTAAAAAATATTCAGTATAATTTTTTGAATGTCATGAATCATATCACATCTTTTATAAACAAAACATTAAGTTTCACCCCTGGACACTCAACTTGTAATCTCATCCAGGGGGTATATAGTTTTTTGAAGTGACGAAAACGAAATGACTTTGCCCCCATGATGTAAGTTGAAACCACAAACTATTCCAAAAATAAATCACTGATGATGCACCTTTCTCGATGCAACCCTCAGTTAAAAAAAAAATAAAGAATAAAAACAAAAACTAAATAAAATAAAATTAGCTCAAACATTTTATGCTGCACATCAACAATATATCAAAAAGACAACAACAACAAACTTCAAATAAATATAATTCTCTTTTGCTGTTTCTATTTTAAAAATTTGTATTTTTAGGCCCAACATGTAAACAGTCATCATTTTCGAGTCAAAAAACGAATCAAAAACGAAAGTTCATAGTTTTTTACCTATCATTTTATTTTAGAGGAACTAAAAGACAAAAAGTTAAACAAAATAAAAACAAACCATTTGCAAGATAAAAGCAAAGACCGCACAAGAACTTATGCAATTTTGGCTGCAAACACATTGCTCTTACATCTACGTCATCATAAAAACGACATCTCATCTTTCCGCCGTCATAAATTAATGAACATTTTTCATAAACTTCGAAACTTTGTGTGTGGAGCCATAATATGGGCCTATGGCTATGTCGCATTCAATTATTTAGAGCCTGTTGAAGATGAATATACGTAATACATAGGTATCTATAAATATGTATAGATGGGTAGGGATCTTGGAGTTTTTAGAGGAAATAATGCCAAGAGGGCACAGTGTTAAGCCCCTTTCTTCTCTTCTCCATCTTCTTCTTCGACTTCTATATTTTTGCTATAGGATGACATATGCCATCGAAGAAGTAAACGAGTGTACAGTGTATATGCTGTGTATGGTGCAATGAATTAATGATGAATGAGACTAATTAAATGAGGTCCATTGAAGTTGGAGCTGTTTGACTCTTGAGTATGCCCTTTTGCAAAGTGATGATGATGGTGGTAGTAAACGATATGACACAGCTTATGATGTGAGACATATGCGACTCTTGTGCAACGGATATTATAATGCGCCATGGAGTTTTTTGTCCAATCAAACAAATTTAACTTTAAGGTTAATTTTTAACCCAGAAAAACTAACAAATTACAAATTATTAGGTACTTTTTAACAATTAGCAGCAACATAAGGGACCAATGCAACTAGTTAACTTTCAAAATGTCAAACACTTCGAACTCGGAACTTTACTTCTTTTACCTCTTCCGTCAGTTGATTGTTCAAAAACCACCAAAAACATTATTATAGTCTACAAAATACTCCTAAGGCAAGCTACAAGTCCATGACGACTTATATTTTGTATTGGGTAATTCATTTTGAGGTTTCAAAATTATAGTTGTTAAACCAATTTTTTTGTAAGTTTAAAGGTGACATTTACCACAATGGATTGCTTAACGCATACAAAAATGGTGATTCTGCCACAGCCACACTCGTACCACTAAAAATATTGCTGATGTAAGTGGAAGTGTTGCCAAAGACGACAGGAATTATGACTTTCTTAAGGCACATTGTGGCATATTTTGCATTTGGATCTACACCTACATCCATATAAAGTCCAGCTCACACAAGAACTGAAGCCGACTGATCATTCACAACGACGAAATACGTCGAATGGGTTCTTGGATTACTGAAGGACGGCGGTTTTTCGAACTAAATTTTCTTCAGCGACGAAGCACATTTCAAAATTGGTGGTTATGTAACTAAACAAAATTGTTATATGTGGGGTTCTGAGCATCCTCAAGTAATTGAAGAGAGGCCATTACATCTGCAAAAAATCACTGCTTGGACCTTACTTCTTCGAAAACGACAATGGAACGACTGTTACCGTCAATTCGGAGCGTTATGGCTTTTTTTGCCTGCTATTAAAGAATACGACTTGGAGTGGTTTCAAATATGGCTTTACTGCAAGAGAAATTTCCTGGTCGCGTGATTTCTCGTCGTAGTGATATCAACTGGCCACCAAGATCATGCAATTTGACACCGCTGAACTTTTTTTTGTGGGGCTACGCAAAAAATATTGTTTATGCAGATAAACCTTTAACTCTTGAGCACTTAAAAACCAACATTCGTCAAGTTTATAATTGTCAAAAAGGAGTCGAAAATTACCACAAAAAAAATCGATGCTTGCAACACTTTATGCAGTGTTCATTTAAATGATGTAGTGTTTCATAACCAATTTTATATTTGTTTTATTTACGTTTACTTTTGAAACCACAATATGGATAACCCTGTATATCCTTATTTTCTCAGATAGTCAGGCCGTTATTAAATCTCTGGATTCTGTCTCTAAAAACTCTACAACAATCCTTAACCGTCAATTATCTCTAATGTAGATGACACAACAGTTTAATATTCACTTTTGCTGGCCTTTCCGGACATGGATATATCCCAGGAAATTGTAAGGCAGTGTCTAATAGGAAAGCACGCGGTTCAGCGCATTCTCAATTGGCTGTATGGGTGAGGAAAAGGGGGAAACAGGAAACAGGAAACTCCTCTGCCCCTGCTCTAGCTCAAAAACGAAGAATTACCGATGAAAATTCTTCTATATCGATCTAAACGATCTCAATCATATTAACATAATCCGTCTTTAACGTTGCGTAAGGGACTCAAAGTGGTTTCATTGAACATAAAAGAAAGCCTCAAGGTTCACATGGTTTCACAATGGGCCATTAAACGGGGTTAAGTGTGTCCTACTCCATCGCGGATAGCCACTTTAACCTAACCTAACTTAACCTATTCCTTTTCCAATTTGACAAGGAACCCTTTAACACAAAACGTTAAATGGAATTATGTAGAGAATAAATTACAAAGTAATAAAGTTCAGTTTTCAGTTGAATAGAAAAAACATGATCAGTTATCATTTTGACATAAGTTTACTTGAATTGATAGTAGGGGGAATTTTTTTGACTAACTTTCCAGTCAACTTTCCAATACAATTTTTTTAATTGGAAGTACATTTTTTGACAGCTGCCTTAACGATAAGACCCTTATGTCGTCTGAACCTGTCCAATATTACTTTCATAACTGCCTTTACAGTCTACTACTGGCTTCAAAACAACATTTTCAGGAGCAGAAGACACAGCGTTAGCCAATACACAGTGTTGTCCAAAACATAAGCAACTAAAAATACCTCCATCTTTATGTCATTCAAAAAATTAATAACTTTAAAAAATCATGTTATTTTTTTCTGAAATTTAATACATTGTGTATTTACTTGTAAATAGACCACAAGAGAAAATAATTTTCATAACGGTTCATTAAATATGACATAAGTCAAAACAAACGCAACTTTTTATTGCTATCTCTCTTTTTCTTATTAATAGAGGAAGGATAGTCCGTCAATTACAAAATCCATTACTCATATTAAAGGTGTTGGCAAACGAGTGCAGTTGAATTTATTTCTTAGGTGTTTTTCAGTTCACGGGCAAGTTAATCAGTGTTGGAAGCTAATTTTTATAAAATGGCCGGACACAAACAATCCATCGAAATAAAAAAAATATATAAGAATATAAAATTAAATGAAATGAATGATTCATATTAAAATATCAGTGATTAGTCAATTAATAAAATTTCAAAAAAGAAGAGCAACAAAATCAATTAAAAAAGACCCTTTTATATCATCGAAAGAAATACGAATCCAACTCGACCTGAACGCAAGCTTGAAAACAATTTGGAAACAAGTTGTTAATGGTGGACTAAAATTTTTTAAAGCATTAAAAAAGCCTTAAATTTCCAACAAAAACAAGCTGGCGAGATTGAAATTGGCTCATGACCAAATAAACTGGATCGTTTGAAAATGGAGGAACGTTCTCTTTTCGGATAAGTTTTAATTCTATTTCAAGGGTTCCGATGGTTTCCGTCATGTTTGCAGACCAGTCGAAAAGTCACTTAAACCACGTTGCACCAAAGCTTCTGTGAAATACGGAGGAGGTAATGGTGTGGGCATGTTTTTCAGGGCATGAACTGGGATCGATTCATTAAATAGATGGTACAATGGATCGTTTTATGTAGCGTGACATTTTGAAAAACATAATGCTGTCACACACTGAACATCAGTTGCCTCAGAAATGGATAACGACCCAAAGCACACATCCAATACGATTAATACGTGGTTTAAAGAAAAAAAAAATTCCCAACAAAACGATCCGCAGTAGCTAGATTTTTGTATTTAAAAATTGGTACAACTGAAAAAAGATCTGTCAGAATAATAATAAAAAGAAAGACACAAATAGAAGAAAGTTTTGTGAAAATCAAAAGTTAAAATTAACTAATAAAATGGACAATTTTCAAGAAGAAATGTTCAGAAATTATCTAAAAATTGAGATTCTATAACAAAAAGTTCATTTAACAATTGCTTCAAGAAGGGGGTTTGTTCGTAGACTACTACATTAACATGCGGTGTTGAAGCGAGCTTGAAGCTCGCCTCAATTCTATATATAATTGAATCGAGTTGAAATGAGCTTGATTCGCCTCGATTCCGGTCGGGGATCGTAGTCAAGACAAAATTTGCTAAGAAAAACCTGTGTGGAGGAGTTGGTTTTACAGATAATGCGTTAAGCTCTGTTTATTTGAATGTTTGTGTACAAAAATATAGTTTTGGTTTAATCAAATTAATGTGGAAACACAATAAAGATTTATTTAATCTAAACTGAGAAAAACATTTAACGGAAACATACCAAAACATAAATATATATTTTCCATTTTCACTAACAAAACTAAATGGTATCAACAGTAAAAGATTGATTTTTTTTTCCCCAATGGAAAACACACATGATTCGAAATGCACAACTACTATCGTACCAACATTTGAGAACGAAATCACATAAGATCCATTCGAGACTCGTATAAATGTCAAAAACCCATCCATAGTAAGATTCTACTCTAACAATTGACTTGGGAAAGCATTATAAGCAATTTAATTGAAAACAAGGGTTTTGCTACCCAATACTAGCAACATTTTAGTAGGACTAAAAAAATGTATTTTTTTAAAAGTTGGTTTTATTTTGACCAGCCTAATATTGAACTAATTGTTTTATATTTAATAAACTATTACAAACAAAAATTTAAACAATACTGTAAATAGTTTTTTTAAATTTTAAAAACAAAAATATAAAAATTGAATTCTAAATTTGTTTTTTTTTTTTAATTATTTAATAATCGAGGCAATAAAAGTTGCTTTTGTTTTGGCCAATACTGTAAGTAAAAAGTACATTTATTCCTCTAGACAGTATCTTTGTTAATAAAACCTTAGAAGCTACTTTTAACTAACTACTAGCGGAAGTCTTTCAGCACTTTGGAGATGGTGTAAAAGGTTGCATTCGTCATAAGTCATAACCATCAATAAAGAACGATTGGAAAAGGCAGGCTCTATGATTGTGATTTATTCCATACGCTTCTTCGCTTCTTAAAAATTCTAAACACTTTCAAAAATGCATAGGTCCCTAATTATAGCGAGTTTGCCATTTTTCAATTATTGCTCTCACTTTCGCCTTCTTCGTTTTGAATTCGACCAATTAACAAATTCGAAAGCGAATTTGAAATGTCATAATCAGCCCTATCGAGGTAACCGTCGGAGCGGAACTTTCTCCGCAACGCATCCTTTTTCGGAGATTGAATTCCGGTTCGAGGTAGCTGTCATCGGAAGATATTTTACAGGCATGAGACGACACAATGCGACGGATATAAATTTCAGCCAGAGATGTGCAAATTAACCGATATATCGATGCGATATATTTTCGATAATATTTTATAAAATAAAGACAATAAGCGTTTTAAACCATGAAAAATTGGTTTCAGAACGTAATTTATTGCTTTTAAAAATTTATTTCTTCAATTATAATGCGCTAGCATTTTTAAGACATGTAATTAGATGCAACGATTTTTAAATGAAAACTATCGAATAAAGTCCCCTCCCTATTTCAAACATATGTTTTCGTTTGCATTTGAAGTGCCAAACAAAAGAGAATAAATTAAAAAAAAAGTGTCAAAACATACATTTTATTTACTTATTTGACTTTATACAAGAATCAAGGCACAAAATCACAAACATACTTTTTTATTTATTTATTCATCAAGCAGAGCAATAATGTCTCTTATAAACTACTAAAAGTACTTAACAATCAACAAATAACATAACTACAGATTGCCCACCAGTGTTCATAAATGATAATAGTTGTTTTTTAAAGCTATCTCTGCTTAAACCGTTTTTGCCTGTCTTAAAGAACGAGTTATGGGTTCATTATTTCCATAATTAACCCTATGAAAAGGGACATAAAAGAATATATAGTGCCGCAATTCATGGCAAGTTGCATGTAAATTAATTAATGATAGCAAAACGGGGCAAATAATTTTGTAATTGATAACATCCCTTACAAACATTACATCAAAATATTTCCTTCGCGATTCCAAAGTTTGGATGCCTAGTAACAAGCACCTTGAGCTATAAGAAAGCAAATCGAGTGACCTAAAAGTAAAAGGGTAGGAGAAGTCCTTAGAACTTCTGGAATAAACCCAAGCATTGAGCTGGCTTTGGCAACTACGTAATCAATATGGTTAATAAACGTAAATTTTCGATCAAAGATTACACCCCGATCCTTTTTTTCGTCTACTCTAGGTAAAGAGATTCCTTCAATTTTGTAAGGATAGAAGATTGGTGAAAAACCACTACAAAATGTCATACTCTGACATTAAGAAACATTAAGATGTAGATCATTTATAACACACCAAGCGTACAGCTTGGACAAATCAGTCAGAATACTTAATACTTTTCCATACACCAACATCCCTTTGCCTTAGGCCAAAGGAATTAAGCTGATTGCCCAGATCTTCCCAAAACACAGCCACAATTTTTGTTGATCTTTTTGTATGGTTTTGAGCTATGTCTGGATATTCGCTCGGCAGATTTACCATTCCCTCACATTAGCCGCGTTTTATTATCACCATGATCTGATCCGGATCTTGGATTTACATGCATTACAACAACAACACAAGATCCTGCTTTGTGTTTGGATCTCAATTTGAGATCCAAAATTTAATTCTTTTTTTCACAACAAGGAGCGCTCTATCATTGTGATTTCACATGTAAATGTTGGTATCATTGCAAACAAATTAAATAAAACCTGTATTGCCATATATACATTTTAATTTGACTGAAATAAAATATTTTTTTAAATAAAAAGCGAGAAGCTTTATATTTATTTATTTGGTATATAATCCATGAAATAATTAGATATGTTAACAAAACTAATTAATTGGTGAAATTCAAATAATTAAGTCCAAAAAATGTATATTTGACATAATTTATGGGTATTATTTTCCTCAAAAAAAAAAGGAACAAAAAAAAATCATTGAACAAAATGTTCTATTAGCAACCTTCTTTAAATGTCAAAAAACATAAATAAAATCGAGAAAGCTGCAGCAGAAAAAAATGTTGAAAATACTTTTACATGGGAATTTTTTGAAATCATTCTTTTAATTGAAAATGGTTGTAAGAAACACTTAGGTGACATAAATTAGAACTCAGAACCGTCTGAACCATCTCAATGAAGAGAGTAGTTTTGAAATGACAGTGGTTTGTATGTAACACTTCCAAGAATTTCGAGAGAAAATCATACAAAATTCTTAAAAGTGTTACATACAACTCACCGTAATTTCAAAACTACTCTCTTAATTGAGATGGTTCAGACGGTTCTGAGTTCTAATTTATGTCACCTAAGTGTTTCTAACAACCATTTTCAATTTAAAGAATGATTTCAAAAAAATCCCATGTAAAAGTATTTTCTAAATTTTTTTTGATTTTTGTGATTTGCACATTTTCAGAAGCTGTGGAGCTACAACTGGAACTTGAATCATCATCGATAAGATTCAATAGGGATAAAATTTAATTGTTTGATTCTTCGCTTTCATCACTTTCAAATAAAAACTGCAAATTATAAAAGTTTTTAATAGAGAAAAAAAATAAAAATTAAAATGAATACTTCGATCAACAACAGCAGCTTCCATTTTGGGTATTTGTTTATATTTTTTTTGTTTCGAAATGTCACTTTTGAAAGAACGAATTTGACACTGCTACCAAACTTTAAATAATAAAAAATATGATGATCCAATGCTGTTTTATTATCATGATCTGATCCGGATCAGACGGTGATAATAAAACGCGGCTATTGCTGAGCGCTTGTTATTTCGTTTTGCCTTAAAACAAACAGTCCATAATTAATAACACAAGATAACGAAAATAAAGTTAATTTTTGTACAACTTAAATTTTAACTAACTGTTTTTTAAAAAAAGAAAACACTTTCCGCAACAAGAACTTGTCGGAGGACTTCGGAAAAATTGTGTTTGTATCTGTCAAGAATAAAACCAAACAAGTTCTTCATCGCAAAGCATCGCATGCAACGACGATTACCTCGATAGGGCCGAATGTTTGTTGGCGAGTTGAAATCCGATAGCTTTTTTTTTTTGGTGGATTCACAGGCGAAAGAGTGTTTGTTATTGTACACTGTTCGATTTCGTGGATTCTTTCTTGATTGTAATTATATAAAAATGTGAGTTAACTTTATTTTAATTTTCTTATAATTTATCCACTATCCACAATAAAATATAAAATTTCTCATAAATCACCGCAAATTTCACAAATTCAATCAAAACAAAACAAATTTTGTTTGAAAGCTGTCAAATCACTGGAATATAGGAAGAAAAAGTCAAACCAAAAGTGTCAAATCACTGGAATATAGGAAGAACTTTTTTCGCTTCATCTAAAATAATAGGTTAATAAGGAAATACGACGCGAGTCGAATTGAAAACGATCATATCAGGCCTTAGGATTTTGAAAGGAAAAAGCCCTACCATTTTACTTATTCCAATAACGCTTTTAAACAAATCAGTACCTCTCGGCCCTCAGGCACCATTAATACGGAAGTCATTGCTCAGCATTTTTGAAGATACACTCACTGTTCTTACAAATAAAAACAAATATTAGTGTAAAGAAATCATGTCAATCTTGTTCCACAAAAAAAAATAATTTATTAGATCAACATGGTTAAAATTAAAAAATGAAATATTCAAACTTGATACATTTACATATTTTATAGCTGTTGTTTTAATTAGTAATTAAATTATTATCAAAGAATCGAGTTTTTTTTGTCTCTGAATGAATTTATTCATTTAATTGTTTAACCGAATAAACAATCAAGTTTTTTCTAATTTTTGGAACGACTTAATTTTTCATTTTATGTTTATTGAATAGTTAAACCAATAAAAGTTGTGCGTTGTATTTTTTAACAGTTAGCTGAGCGACACTATTAAATGGCACGTAATATTCGATTATAATAAATTTTATTGGAATTAAACGATTATAATTAGATAAATTTGTATTTATATTTGTGTTGTTTTTTTAAATTCATTGATATTATTCGAATTTTTTGTTTGTTTATTTATTTAGCTGTTATCAATGATCACTCACATGGTATGATATCTTGGAAATATGTGTGTTCCCGAAATATTACTTATTAATTGTTAGTTTTTTTAAACAAAACAATTAATAAATATGATTTAAAATCACGAAAATAAATATAAACCTTGTCTTGAAGCATATTTTCCCGAATAAATCGAGATTCCATATAATCCGAGCTATATAGAGCAAAACAACAACAATTTATCTTCTTTGAAGACTTTTAGTAACTATATAATTCGCAGTTGCTCTATGTAGCTCGGATTATATGGGATCTCGATTTATTCGGGAAAATATGCGTCAAGACAAGGTTTATATTTATTTTCGTTGTTTTAAATCATAATTATTAATTAATCAAGACAAGGTGTAATGTTCATCTTCTAATGAGCCCAACCATTATATCGGGGCGAAACGCATATATGAACACTTTATGCTGGTGCCTGATTTATATATACAGTGGTGGAAAGATAAATGTTTTTAAAACGTTTTAAAATAAAAATAAGCCGAATTTGAACATTATCGTTTTTTTATTATTTACATTTGAACGTAAAAAAATAATTCAATAAACATTTTTTAACATTATGTAAAAGATAATAACAATAAAATAAAAAAGACATTCGAAGGTTCAAAAATGGGAGGAAATATTAATTGCACCCATAAGCAAAAACACAATAACTGATGAGAAATTAGCACATAATAGATATTTTTTGTTTTATATATTTAGTAGGGTACCCTTTATTTTCCAAAACTGCCTTAAGTCTCCTTGGTAAACTTTCTACAAGTTTTTGGCAACGATTTGTTGGGATGGAAAACCAGGCTTCTTGAATTAATGTCCATTAGTGGTCTTAATTTCCAATTTGTTTCTGTTTTGAACGCTTGTCAACATCGTTGCACAGATTTTCAATCGGATTTAGATCCGGACTCTGGGCAGGCCAACTTAAAACATGAATTTGGTTCTCTCGAAGCCATGCCTTGACTGATTTGGCTGTATGTCTTGGGTCATTTTCGTGCAAAAAGTTTCATATTATATCGTAAAATATCCCTGCACTGATACTCTTACAATCGGTTCAACACCGTGCCACGAAAATGTTGCCCACAGCATAATGTTGCCGCCACCGTGTTTAATTGTCTTCATGGTATATTTTGGATTAAACTCTTGACCTTGTGGGCGACGAACGTAAATTTTTCCATCAGACCCAAATCTATTAAACTTCGATTCGTCACTCCACAGGGCATTTTTCCAAAATTGTAGCGGCTTTATTGCATACAAGTTACGTTTTGTCAGAGTTGATAGCCAAACACTCGAAACCTTTTACAGAAGGTGATTTCATCAAGGAATGTATGATAAATGCTGCAGAAATTGTTTTTACTGAAAGTGTGAAGGCTTTTCAAGGAATCTCTTTATCACGAAATACAGTTGCGGAAAGAGTTACCGATTTGGCAAGCAATATAACTGATCAAAGAAAAGTCAACAAGTTTTGAAGCTTATTCGATTGCCTGTGACGAAAGTACGGATATTGGAGGCAAAGCCAAATTAGCTGTGTTTCTTCGTGCTTGCGACACGAATTTCAATGTTTTTGAGAAGTTATTGGAACTAGTAGCGATGCATGGGACTACAATAGGGAAAGACATATTTAAATGTGTTTATGAACTTCTCCAAACATACAATCTTCCCCTGTCCAAATTGATTTCTGTTGCAACAGATAAAATCGAGTGGTTTTCGGATTTCTTAAGTGAACTAGGAAGTGAATATTCCGGCTTAACTTACTATACTGAGGTACGTTGGCTATCTTGCTCAGACGTTCTTCAACGGTTCTGGGACTTGAAAGCAGAAATATGTCAATTTTTGTTAATTAAAAATGAAGACACAAGGATATTTCATGATTCTGTCTGGTTGCAGGATGCATCTTTCATGGTGGATATAACAAAACATCTATCCGACTTAAACTTAAAACTACAAGGAACAGATCAGCTCATTACGAAAATGTGTGACCATGTTAAATCATTCAAATGCAAGCTAGATCTTTGACTCCGATCTGAGATCTAAGTTTAATAAAGTTGGGAAAGGATGAAAGGAAATAAGTCACCTGTAGGATCCAGAATAACTGATTTTCATTTGGGGTCTGTCCTAAAAGTAATAACTGCCAACAAAATTTCACCACAAGTTGAGAAGATGGTAGGTTAGGTTAGGTAAGGTTAAAGTGGCTGTCCAAGATGGAAACGGACAAACTTAGGCCAGTTTAATGACCCATTGTGATACCACATGAATCTTGAGGCTTCCTCCTAAGCTCAATGGAACCAGCTTGAGTCCCTTACGAAACGTAAGAGGCTGATTATACCGATATGATTTAGATCGTTTAGATCGTTAAAGAAGAATTCTCCTAGGTAATTCTTGCGTTTTCTAACCAGAGGAGGACATGTGCAGAGAAGATGAGTAACTGTTTCTTTCTCTTCCTTGTCTTTAGACATGATCGACAGTTATGGATTGTTATAGAGTTTGTAGAAACAAAGTCTAGAGATTTGATAGCGGCCTGGCTATCAGAGAAAATACGTATATCAGATGTTGATATCACGTTTTCTTTAAGCCAGGACAAGACTTCCTTTATCGCCAAAAGTTCCGGCTGGAACACAAAGTATTAGTCTGTCCAAGGCATTTTGTAAGCGTTCTTTTATGATGTTAAGATGCTTTCCTGAAACTGCTACAGCAACGTCGTCGTCCGCATAGTCTATCACTCTGAAGCCCTCCGCTTCCAGATTAGTTAGGATTTCATTCAATACTATGTTTCTGAGGAGAGGGGATAGAACACCAACTTGCGGTGTCCCTCTGCTAACGAATCGTCTACCAGAAGAGTTGCCCAGTTTTGAGTTAATTACGAAGCGAACTTTCTACATTTACAGATTTGATTGCAGATGTGTCACGTTGTTAAAGGCACTTTCGATGTCAAGGAAAACAACCACTCTTTATGAACTCTTTATGATGTATTCGATGGTGCGTACTAAAGTGTGTTTCCACCGATTTACCTTTACAGTAGGCATGTTGAGACGAAGACAGGAGTCTTGTATCGATACGTGCCCTTAAATGGATATCAATTAATCTTTCCAGGGTCTTAAGAAGGAATGATGAGACTTATAGGTCGTAGAACTATAGGATTGACTTGGGAGCATTTACCTGCTTTAGGTATAAAAACAACTTTAACTTCTCTCCATGCCGAGGGAACATGGACCAGGTAAAGACAGCTGGTAAAAATTGCCTCAAGGATTGGTGCAATTATATCAGAAGTCTTTTGTAACTCGGCTGGTATTATTTCATCTGGTCCTGCAGCTTTAAATGGTTTGAAGCTGTTGAGAGCCCATTATAGCTTATCCTTTGTGATCAGACCTTGTGGATATGTTGTATTTGAACTTGAACGTATATAATTGTTGCAAGTTTTGGTAAGAGAACTACCAGGAAAGTGAGTGTCCAAAGTAAGTTCAGCGATTCATTACTTGAATTTGTCCAGAAGCCGTCTTCATTTTTCAAGTAGCTTGGCATAGCTGGACTAGTTGAAAGAATTTTCCGTAACCTAGAGGCTTCAGAAGTTTCTTCTATCATGCCACAGAAGGATCGCCAAGAAGATCGCTTGGATTTACTTAGTGCCTTCTTGTAGATTCTTAGGGATTCTTTGTAGAAATCCCAATGAGAGGCTAGTCTTACAGCTTTGGTCCGGTTGAAAAGTTTCCTGCATTCCTTCCTGAGCGAGTCAAGCTCTAAGGCCCACCATTGTGGTTTCCTCTTTCCTCTTATGTGTATAAGTGGCTGAGGTAAGGTCATTGACTTTGTTGTCAAGTTCATTAGCGTTAGAGGAAGGACTAGATAGTCCAGATTCTAATAAACTCTGTAATGAGTTCCTGTATGAAGAGAAAATGGTAACAGAAAAGAGATGCCAAGTTTCTGCCAGAAAAAATTAATATTGCTATTGTTCTTCTTGTTCTTTCTTTAAATAAATACAAATTTAGATCCCGCTGTTTTGACCCGTGATAACCATTGAGTTTGACATGCTTGATGTACAACATACTAATCAGTCCGACCAAAGTTGAACAGTCCATATTTCAGTTGGGACCATAAAAACTGTCTTGGTCACGATTGAATTGACATCAATTACAAGATGTACAAAAACAGAAAATAGGTTTGTTAAGTCGATAAAAAGTACTTAATATCACAATATTCAATTCACATAAAACACAACTTAAAATACAGATACGATCACTTTTTTTAAAGAATAAACCAAAGGAAGTCAGCTTGGCCACAATATTCCATTTATGGTAACTCCATTAATTCATTGGTTATATTTTTATAGCCACTTAAAAAGAAAATAAACTCCCGCACAGAGATTACAAACTAAAAACGAAAGCCTAAAACCTAAGTCCTCAAAAGTGTTTAATATTCAAGTTTATTAAAAACATTTGTGTCACATAAATTTTATTACTGTCCAGATAGTTCTGCATTAAAATCTTTTTAAAATAATAATAATTCAATCAAATAAAAATAAAAACCTTGTACTTAAACTCGAACAAGCGATATAAACATTAAACACGTCAAGCCAGCCGTCTAAACAGAAGTTGATGGTAATGAATTTTCGAGCTTAAATGTATTCCGAGATCGTTAGATACTTGAAAAATCTCCTCGAGATTTTTTGCACCGCACAGACTTATGTAGCTGGACAGCAGCAGCCGGTCGATCTAATAGTTTTTTTTTTTTCGCCTAACGAACTTGCGGAAGTCCATTAACATCACTAACAGGCATTACGTGCTGGTATTTCATTTTGAGTCTTTAACGGAGAAAATCTTATTGCTCTGAGACTTGTTTCTTCGCCCTCTATCTCCTCCTCAACCATCGACCTCCTTCTAAAATCTAAAACTCCCACAGAAGGAGGCTTATAGAAATTATAGAAAAAATAAAAACAATTTTGCTGCAAATTTGCAACATGTTAACTCATAATCGCACAATCCGAATTTTTTAGTGTGGACTCAAGATTTAACCGACGACATGGTAAACATTGGAACAGAAACCTATTAAACTTGGCTTAAAAGCAAACATTACCTGGGTGTAAGGATTTGATTGAAATTTTAAAATGTAGCTCCTCCTTACATCTCACGAAATATACAAAAAAAAATAATGTCTCTCGATAGCAAATGCTCCAGTGCATCTTATGATATATCCAATTGCCTGCTTAAGGGAATTGCTGTCTATATACAGTACTGTGCGGAACATTTGCAACTAGAATCTCCATTTTTCATAAAAAAAAAATGTTTAGAAAATCAAACAGGCAAATTCTTTCTTTAGATTTCTAAACTTTTTTGATATTACGTTATAATTGTTGGGAAAAAAATTAACACTCTTCAGTTGAACAAAAAATAAATCACTAAATACTTTAATAGTTGGTAAAATTGCTGTGGAAAACATTTGCAACTTAGACCTCACATCTAAATTTAAAACTATTTTCTTACATCAAGGCAAGGAAATGTTAATATTTAATAGCGTACCCTTTATTTTTTATAACGGCTGTACATCTTGTGGGCATCGAAGCTATAAAATTATTAATAACCGTTTTTAGAATGTCATTCCACTACATCTGAATTCCGGAATAAATTTGTTATTTAACAATCATCTTTTGATGTAGTGCTTCGCGAACTTTCTCCTCTATGATGGCATAACACTTTTCCACTTTTGATAATTCCACAGGTTTTTCTCAGAACCCACCTCTGTCTATCAACTTCTACTCTCACTTCCCCGCGGATTGGGTTCCAACCCCAGTGGAAAGTTGTTGGGGGCAGCAAACGAGAGAGGGGGGGAGAGGTGTTTCCACTAAGGCACCTCTCCTTATCCAGGCGGCAGCGGACGAATTCTCGAGATGGAATCAACAGTGGCGTCTACAGTTCCAGTAAGGTTGAACTACTTAGTGAACACCTTATAGGGCTTCTTCGACTTATTCGGAGCCCAGGCCTATAAGAAGTGGTTTTATCCGGCTCTCCATCCTTGGAGTTATACTTAGGATCTGGCACTCCAGGTTGGGGGTTATGCCGCCGGGGTGACTTCTTGGCCACGTAAAAGCCTCAAAGTTGGGAAGCACCAACAAGCTTCGGATACGGACGGAATTAAGGACAACGAACTTCGGATATGCACGTGGAATATTAGGTCCCTTAACACACCACGTGCAGGCGAACAATTAGCGGAAGCCCTAAACTGCTGCAAGGCAGATATTACCGCCATCCAAGAAGTGCGATAGGATGGACAGGGCAAACGCAAGCTAAAAGTCTGCGATGTAAACTACGGCGACTGCTACCGAGAACAAAGACAGCGTCTATATTTGGGTGTGGATTTGTTGTTCGAACTAGACTCAGGCAAAAAGTCTTGAGTTTCAACAGTGTAAGCGAGCGCATCACGACAATCCGCATCAAGGCTAAATTCTTCAACATAATGGCGCGCATGCCCCAACAGAGGAGAAAGTTGAAGACACCAAAGACATATTCTTCGAGCTCTTGGACAAGACATATGAGCAGTACCCTGGCTATGACATTAAAATTGTCTTAGAAGATTTTAATGCCAAGCTAGGAAGAGAAGACATCTTTGGTGGCATAATCGGGAGATACAGCCTGCACGACACCACCTCCGACAACGGATTCAGGTTGGTCGATTTCGCTGCGGGGCGAAACGTTCTGGTAACTAGTACCCAGTTCACGCATCTTAATATCCACAAGGGGAAATGGAAATCTCCTGATCAATCAACCGTCAACCGGATTGACCAGATTGCGATCGACGCATGACACTTCTCCAGTATACAGGATATCCGAACATTCCGAGAGGCCAACATTGACACGGACCACTACCTCGTTGTAGCCAAGGTACGGCTACGGATTTCCCGATCCAAGCCAAAACAAGGAAGTACTGTGAGAAGATTCGACGTTAGACGGCTACAATCGCAAGAGATTGCCATGTCCTTTTCCGATCGAGTCTCTAATAACCTCTTAAGGAGTCCTATGCTGCCTGCATTAAGCATTGCAAACCAGTGGCAACATTGCCTTGCAGCCATCAGAGATGCAGCCTCTGAAGTGCTAGATTTCACACGGCCACCACAGCGAAACCCCTGGTTTGACGACGAATGCCGGCAAGCGCACGCAGCTAAACAGCAGGCATACAAAACGGTGCTGCACAAAAGGACCAGAGCTGCTCGCAAGCTCTACGAGCAGAAGAGGAGAGAGAAACACCGGGTTCAAAGAAGGGAAAAAAGAGATTATGAGAAGCGCCCGATCGAGGAGATAGAGGGATGTCACAACAAGAATAAGGTTCGTAAATTTTACCAAAAGGTAAAAAAACCTCCCAAGGGTACCAGCCGAACCGAAGCCTGTAAAGACGATCAAGGGAACATCGTAGTAGAACCGCAGTCGATGTTGAGAGTATAGAAAGACCACTTCTCCAAATTATATAACGGCGATGACGAACCGAATTCCGCTGTAAGGGAGATAGAACCACTCAACCTAGGCGACGCAGATCAACAATTTCGCCTACCCGACCTTGACGAAGTGAAGATAGCTATATCTGAACTTAAGTCAAACAAAGCTGCTGGAGCTGACGGCATCGCTGCCGAACTATTCAAAGCAGCAGGCGATGACTTGGTACGGAACATAAACCAACTCATCTGGAGAATATAGTCGGAAGAAAGCATGCCCGATGAGTGGAATCTCAGCATAGTGTGCCCGATATATAAGAAAGGAGACCCTTTAAACTGCGCCAACTACAGAGACATCAGTCTCCTTAACATTGCGTATAAGATCTTCTCTGCCGTATTATGTGCGCGCCTGAAGTCGTTCGTCAACAACCTGATAGGTCCTTATCAGTGTGGCTTCAGACCAGGAAAGGCCACTATCGACCAAATATTCACACTACGGCAGATCTTGGAAAAAACCCAGGAGCTTCAAATCGATACCAACCATCTCTTTATCGATTTTTAAAGCCGCGTATGACAGCATCTATAGGGAAGGGTTCTACATAGGAATGTCTAGTTTTGGCATCCCTGTCAAACTTATCCGTTTGTGCAGAATGACGATGGAGAATGCACGCTGCTCTATCAAGGTCGGAAAAGATCTTACCGATGCATTTGATGTCAAAAAAGGTTTTAGACAAGGCGATGCACTGTCATGCGACTTCTTCAACATCGTTCTGGAAAGAATTGTGCAAAACTCAACCGTCAACACTAGAGGCACAATCTTGCAAAGGTCCATCCAATTACTCGCAAACGCAGATGATATTGACATACTTGGAAGATCAAAGCGTGATGTCAGTGGAGCGTTTTTGAGCATTACGACGGAAGCGAAGAAGATGGGTTTAGTGGTCAATGAGGGCAAGACCTGTCATCAAAAAAGGACACTGAACAAAGACGTCTTGGACAAAACGTCACCATGGACAGCTATAACTTTGAGGCAGTTAAGGACTTTGTCTACCTAGGCACCGCTATTAACACAGACAATGACACCAGCGCTGAAATCAAACGAAGAATAACTCTTGCAAATCGCTGCTTCTTTGGACTTAGAAGGCAATTGAGAAGTAAAGTCCTCTCTCGACTATCTAAAATCAAGATCTTTAAGACACGCATCATCCCGGTTCTCATTTATGGCGCCGAGGCCTGGACCCTGTCAAAGAAAGATGAGAGCGTCTTAGGATGCTTCGAGAGAAAAATTCTTCGGGTGATTTTTGGTCCCATATGCATAGATGGAGAATGGAGGAGAATATATAACGACTATCTGTACGGGCTGTACAGCGACAATGACCTAGTTAGCAGAATTAAAGTCCAACGGCTTTGATGGCTGAGTCATGTACAGCGATTGGACAACAACGCTCCAGCCCGGAGTTCTTGAGTTATAGAGGGCTAATTTATTTTTGAAATCAGTAAAAAGATGGTCCTTTGAAATGACCAGTTCGATGGTCAAAAATCTGTTTTTATGTACAGCTTAACTTTGTAGCTTTTTAAGTACTTTCCTTTTCAATTTTTGTTTTACTTAGTTTAATAATAATTATTTTTTTCAAAACTTTTTGCTATTTGCATGTAACGAATTACCCCAAACATATCCTACCCTATGGGATTTAAATTGTCCTGTGACAGGAGAGATGATATGTCAGACATTTAGGAGACCTATTTAACTTTGCTTAAAAGCAAATATAAATATATTAAATGTAAGGATTTGATTGACATGTTAAAACCATACCCTATGGGGCTTAAATTGTCCTATGACAGGAGAGATGATATGTCAGACATTTTGGAGACTTACAATTTAATGTTGAATACTCTTGAGAAATCTTTAAAATTCGTGAAAAAAATGGGTACTTGTGAGAAAAATATAATGCACGAAGCACAATTTCTCAGCAACTGTCAAAAATACGAAAAACTAAAATAAATCCAACTTTTATGGTATTCTACACCATAGTGCGGTGGCGGCCGACAGCAGCAGTAATAGTGATGGCGCGGTAGCACTTAACAGGAATATCTTCATTTTTGCTTAATGATTTGTTTTACTTGCAAGTGCGCACGCCAGCTTTATAGATTGCTCTATACCAACTATTAATATATCTATGTTATAAATTATATGTATAGTTTATAAGATGAGGGGAGAGATAGATGAAATCTCGTTGAAAAGGTGAAAGTTTCAAATAAACTATGAAAACCGAATCCGTCGAACGTGCTGTGTCAAGATTGAACGATTGATTTTTGGTTTTTCTTATTTCCAAATAAATCTAATGGATTAATATGATTGCTGAGATGTGAGGGCAATCGATTTAATTTGATTTTTATATGCACTTCCATAGATGATGTGATCGATTTACTTTTCATTAATGAATTCAAATTATGTACAAAGAATGTTGATGTCTTAGAATTTGTCTTAAAAGAATCTTATATAAATATTGATTTTTATTTTTAAACACCCGCGGCCTGACATCAAATAATTTATAACTCAACATCGCAATGAGCCATAAATTAATATTTTAATGGTACTTGATTGTAAAGCGAAACAATGAATGCCAAATATCGAGCAATAATTTAAAAACTTCACCTTAAATTATGTATGTACAGTGGCTCCCAGCCAAAATGATGCACTCAATTTCTTTGCTGAAAAACTTGAAAATAAAAAGAAAACCATACGTTATATTATTATTTATTAAGTTTATTCCAATGATGGTTTTAACGAAAAATGAAGAATTTATAAAGGGTGATTTTTTTGAGGTTAGGATTTTCATGCATTAGTATTTGACAGATCACGCGGGATTTCAGACGGTGTCAAAGAGAAAGATGCTCAGTATGCTTTGACATTTCATCATGAATAGACTTACTAACGAGCAACGCTTGCAAATCATTGAATTTTATTACCAAAATCAGTGTTCGGTTCGAAATGTGTTTCGCGCTTTACGTCCGATTTATGGTCTACATAATCGACCAAGTGAACAAACAATTAATGCGATTGTGACCAAGTTTCGCACTCAGTTTACTTTATTGGACATTAAACCAACCACACTAATGCGTACAGTGCGTACAGAAGAGAATATTGCGTCTGTTTCTGAGAGTGTTGCTGAAGACCGTGAAATGTCGATTCGTCGCCGTTCGCAGCAATTGGGTTTGTGTTATTCGACCACATGGAATATTTTACGCAAAGATCTTGGTGTAAAACCGTATAAAATACAGCTCGTGTAAGAACTGAAGCCGAACGATCTGCCACAACGTCGAATTTTCAGTGAATGGGCCCTAGAAAAGTTGGCAGAAAATCCGCTTTTTTATCGACAAATTTTGTTCAGCGATGAGGCTCATTTCTGGTTGAATGGCTACGTAAATAAGCAAAATTGCCGCATTTGGAGTGAAGAGCAACCAGAAGCCGTTCAAGAACTGCCCATGCATCCCGAAAAATGCACTGTTTGGTGTGGTTTGTACGCTGGTGGAGTCATTGGACCGTATTTTTTCAAAGATGCTGTTGGACGCAACGTTACGGTGAATGGCGATCGCTATCGTTCAATGCTAACAAACTTTTTGTTGCCAAAAATGGAATAACTGAACTTGGTTGACATGTGGTTTCAACAAGATGGCGCTACATGCCACACAGCTCGCGATTCTATGGCCATTTTGAGGGAAAACTTCGGAGAACAATTCATCTCAAGGAATGAACCGGTAAGTTGGCCACCAAGATCATGCGATTTGACGCCTTTAGACTATTTTTTGTGGGGCTACGTCAAGTCTAAAGTCTACACAAATAAGCCAGCAACAATTCCAGCTTTGGAAGACAACATTTCCGAAGAAATTCGGGCTATTCCGGCCGAAATGCTCGAAAAAGTTACCCAAAATTGGACTTTCCGAATGGACCACCTAAGACGCAGCCGCGGTCAATATTTAAATGAAATTATCTTCAAAAAGTAAATGTCATGGACCAATCTAACGTTTCAAATAAAGAATCGATGAGATTTGCAAATTGTATGCGTTTTTTTTTTTAAAAAGTTCTCAAGCTCTTAAAAAATCACCGTTTACATTTTTAATAGCTTAACCAGTCATAATAATTATTTTGTTAAGAAACAATGTCTCAGCTAAAATGATGCGCTCAGTTTTAACGGTAAAATGTATAATGTATTGACTTTGTTGTATAACGAAATTGAAGTAGCAGCTTCTTTTCAATTTCAATTGTTTTCAATCGCATAATTAAAAATATTTTGAATTTGTGTTTTCGAAATGGGACGCCATACGGGTATTGAAACCCGCGAACTAGGTTAGGTAAGGTTAGGTAATAGTGGCTGTCCAAGATGGAAACGGACACACTTAGGCCAGTTTAATGGCCCATTGTGATACCACATGAATCTTGAGGCTTCCTCCTAAGCTCAATGGAACCAGCTTGAGTCCCTTACGAAACGTGAGAGGCTGATAATACCGATATGATTTAGATCGTTTAGATTGTTAAATAAGAATTCTTCTAGGTAATTCTTCCTTTTCCGAGCTAGAGCAGGGCATGTGCAGAGAAGATGAAGAACCGTTTCTTCCTCGTCCATACAGCTTCTGCAAGTCATTTGAGAATACGCCTAGTCCGTGGCGTGCTTTCCTATTAGACAGTGTCCGGCTATGACACCTATTATTGAGCTTATTTGCGATCTGCTTAGAGAGAGCAAGCAACTTGAACGTTTTAAATCCAGTGTTGGCCAGATGTTTTTTGTGGCTTGACACGTGGTGATGTTGTTCCACCTGGTGCCTGCCCTCCTTACAGCGTCTTGCATTAGCAGCAGTTTACAAGTAGCGATTGGTATGCCAGTACTTGCCAAACGTGGTAGAATGAGCTGTACTGTACCGTTCCTGGCGAGTTCATCTGCCTTACAGTTACCTGGAATGTCTCTATGGCCCGGCACCCAGCAAAGGTGAATATTAAACTGTTGCGCCATCTCCATTAGAGATGATCGAGAGTTATGGATTGTTATAGAGTTTGTAGAGACAGAGTCCAGAGATTTGATAGCGTCTTGACTATCTGAGAAAATACGGATATAAGATGTTGATATCACGTTTTCTTTGAGCCAAGACAAGACTTCTTTTACCGCCATAAGTTCCGATTGGAACACGCTACAATGATTGGGAAGGCGGAATGAGAGACTTAATTTCAGTCGTTCAGAGTACCAACCTCTTCTTTTGTTTTTGACCAATCTGTTTAAAAATGGATTGACTCATCCTCGAAGAATGTCCTATCCTCCCAAAAAGATCTGGGAGGTATAGAAAGTTTCTGTCGAATTGCAGTTGGGGGATGGTGTAGTCTGTGTGCTTTGGAATTGATTTTAAGTACCTTAGAATTACGGAGTGGCCAATGTTGTTGTTAGTCCACTGCGACGAACCATTGAGGCGAATAGCAGAGCTTGCAGCTATTTGTTTGTCCAGTGCCGCAGACGGGGTCGTGCGAAGCGATCCGCTTATACATAGGCAGGCTGAACGTTGGAATTTATTTAGGTTATCCCTGTTTATACCTTTCTCTAAAGCAGTCCACCATACTGCCGCACCGTACGTTAAAATCGGTCTGATTACCGATGTGTATAGCCAATGCGTGATTCTGGGTTGTAAACCCCATTTATTACCAATAGCTTTTTTGCAAGAAAAGAGAGCTACAGTAGCTTTTTTGACTCTTTTCTGTACGTTGCGTTTCCAATTTAGTTTTTTGTCTAAGACAAGGCCTAAGGACAAGGTCTAAGACAAGGCCCAGGTATTTAGCCTCGTCTGAGAATTTTAATTGGATTCCTTTAATACAAGGAGGGTTGACAAATGGAATTTTGTATCTCCTCGAAAATAAGACCAGATCGGTTTTGTGTGGGTTAACACCCAGTCCACACCGATCAGACCAAAGTATTAGTCTGTCCAAGGCATTTTGTAAGAGTTCTTTTAGGATATTAAGATGCTTTCCTGAAACTGCTATAGCAACGTCGTCCGCATAGGCTATCACTCTGAAACCCTCCGCATCTAGACTAGTTAGGATTTCATTCACCACTAGGTTCCAGAGGAGAGGGGATAGACCACCTTGCGGTGTCCCTCTACTAACGAATCGTCTACTAGAAGAGTTGCAGATGTGTCCACGTTGTTAAAGGCACCTTCGATGTCAAGGAAAGAAACCATAGTGAACTCTTTATGATGGAGGGAATATTCGATGGTGCGTACTAAAGTGTGTAACGCTGTTTCCACCGATTTACCTTTACAGTAGGCATGTTGAGACGAAGACAGAAGTCTTGTATCGAAACTTGCCCTTAAATGGATATCAATCAATCTTTCCAAGGTCTTAAGAAGGAATGATGATAGACTTATAGGTCGTAGATCTTTAGAATTGACTTGGGAGCATTCACCTGCTGTAGGTATAAAAACAACTTGCCGAGGGAACATGGACTAGGTAAAGACAGCTGGTAAAAATTGCCTCAAGGATTGGTGCAATTATATCAGAAGTCTTTTGTAACCCGCGAACTAATAATTAAACAATTTAAAGATGGAAAAAGCCAACGAAAAATTTCAGAAATAGTAAAAATTAGTTCTTCAACAGTGCAACATATAATTGAACGTTATGTCCGTGATATGATTGAGTGGTTAGTAAGGCAAAAGAAGCTTCAAATAAAACATTTTCCGATAGTGATTGCCGATGGATTGTAAGAAAAGAGAAGGAAGATCCTACCTTAAGTGCGCCAAAATTAGCACAAGAACCAGACAAAATATTTCCATAAGAAGTGCTGCGCTGAGACAATACGCCGGATCTTAAGATATGCCGATTTTAATGAAAGGAGTGCCCGAAAAAAGCACTTCAAAACCGAATAGAAAAAAATCAAATATGCTCGTGAGCATCTTAGCATGGACGAATTTATTTTTGGAACACCGTAATATTTACTGATAAAAGTAAATTTAATCTTCACGGATCGGATGGTAAGGGGTACGTTTGAAGGCAGCCAAATACGGAACTCCAGCCGAAGAATTTACGTGGGACAGTGAAACACGGTGGAGGGCATGTTATGGTGTGGGGTTGTATTTCTTCTGCTGGCGATAAAAACCTGGTTTTTATCAAAGGTAATATGCACGAAAACATGTATCAAGATATTTTGAAGAAAAACTTGTTGCAAAGTGCTGAAAAACTCAACATCAAGGACAGTTTTCGACTATATCAAGATAAGGAACCTAAACACAAGTCTGGAATTGTGCAAACTTGGTTAATCTGGAACAGCTCTCATGTCATGCAACCGCCTGCCTAGTCGCCAGACCTAAATGCCATCGAAAATGTATGGTCGAAGCTGGAGCGCAAAATAGGGCACCATATCCTCGGAATGCACCTCAAAGCTTGTTAAATCAATGTCAAAGAGACTAGAGTCAGTGCTTAAGCAAAAAGGGTATCTGACGAAATACTAAGAAAATATTACGACTTTTTTCCACTGTTAAAACAGTTTTTTTATGGAACTTAACACAACACATCATTTTAGCTGGGACATTGTTTCTAAACAAAAAAATTAAATATAACTGGTTAAGCTAGTTAAAACCACCAATTAAATAAACTTAATAAATAACATAACGCATGGTTTTCTTTTCATTTCGAAGTGGTTCCCTATTTATTTAAATTTTTCGGTAAAGAAATTGAGTGTATCATTTTGGCTGGGAGCCACTGTATCATTATTTTGATATTAAGAGTAATGATTTGTTATGTGGGTTGTGAATGGAGATATAATATACATTTTTGAAACATTTATGCAATAAATGTTTCTATTAAGTATAGGCTTAGGCAAAAGAACAATGCATGATTCAACTATTTTTAGATGAACTTAAGACTCTTTAGAAAGCATCTGTTTAATTTGAATTTGATAAGACTTTCATCAAATACATTTTTTTTTCAAAGTTGATTTCAATAAAATTTAAAGATAATTGAATTGAATACAAGTTTTAATCATTTTATTATTTTTGGGTCTTTAATATAAATGTTTCTTTTTAAAAGATTTGGATTTTGAAATATAAATAAATTAATATTAACTTAAACTTTGTTGTGTTTTGAAATACGCCGATATTACAAGGATTTTTTTTGGCATTCTATAAATAGGTTAGGTTAGGTTATAGTGGCTGTCCAAGATGGAAACGGACACACTTAGGCCAGTTAAGGCCCATTGTGATACCACATGAATCTTGAGGCTTCCTCCTAAGCTCAAAGGAACCAGCTTGAGTCCCTCTATAAATAGTATAGTAGAAAATTCCCAAGAAAACCCATCGACAGTAGCCAGATTTTTGCATTTAAAAATTGGTACAACTGAAAGAAGACCTGTCAAAATAATAATTTAAAAAAAAACAAATAGAAGAAAGTTTTGTGAAAATCAAAAGTTATAAGTAACTTCAGCAAAAAAAACTAATAAAATGAACAATTTTAAAGAAGAAATGGTAAGAAAACATCTGGAAATTGAGATTTTATAAAAAAGGTTGCAGCTTTTGACATTAAATAAAAACTTCAAGAAGAGGGTTTGTTCGTAGAATACTACATTAACATGTTGCGTTGAAGCCAGCTTGAAGCCCGCCTCATTTCTTTATATACCTGCGTTGAGTTGAAATGATCTTGATTCGACTCTTTTCCGGTCGGGAATCGGAGTTAAGACAAAATTTGTGAAGAAAAACCTGTGTGGAGGACTTGGTTTTACAGATAAAGCGTTATATCTTTTCTATTGTTTTCTCTTGCAAAATAAGCCCAGTTAGTCCATTTCATTAACAAAACTAAATTATATCAACAGAAACAGATTGATTTTTTTCCCAAATGGAAAATACATGATGCACAACTACGAACACAGCCATCGAGATCCAAATGCAATATCAATCTTACAAACGTTTTTTTTTTATAATAAGCACACACATAAGGGGATACTACTACTCTCTTTATGCAGTGTCACGGTGTGAGCTCTAGGAAGTGGAGAGAGGGTTTAAAAGGAGATGTCGGCGCACATTGGTTTTGAATTCCTGAATACTGCAATGACTAGGAAAGACAGAGCGTGGTAAGGCATTCCACATTCGCGTAGTACGGCTAAAGAACGAATCTCTGTATTTGACAGTACGGCCGAAGTTGGGCTCGAGGGTATACTGATGAGCATTCCTAGAAGCGAGTATTTAAATTGAACTGTTTAAGGGGAGGATTGCAACTGGCTATTTCACTAGAGCATAAGCCGTGAAAATAACGGTAAACAAGGGTCAGACAACAGACCTTAAGACGATGTTCAAGCGAAGTAAATTAACTTATGATAAAAGGCTTAAGTAAGTTGCAGGAGCACCAGCACAGAGATGGCAGTTATACTCAAGACGTACATATATAGGTCTTGTAGATAATAGCAAGATCAGAACGGGTGAAATATTTCTTGCATCGCCTAAGGAAACCCAAAAACCTTCCGGCATTTTTTGCGACATCGCGTATGTGACGGTTTTTTAATCTCCATTGTTTAAGTCGGAATTTAATGAGCTTATCATATTTTGTCGTTTCAGTTCCACATCCGAAGAAGAGGGATTTGAATCTGAAAACGAATATGAAAAGCTAAGAGTACTATTGTAAGCGAAACGGTGTATTGGAATAGATGTCGTAGAGAGGAGATCATAAATAAAAATGAGAAAGAGTGTTGGAGATAAAACACAGCCCTGGGGCACACCAGCATTTATTTTATGGTTTTCAGACTTGAATCCATCCAATACTACTTGTATTGAACGAGCCTAAAGGTAATAATTACTAATCCAATGAAGCAGGGATTAATGAAAACCCATTTTCGATAAGAGAGTTTGATGTCAAACCCTATCAAATGCTTTTGAAATATCAAGTGCAATAATCTTACTTTCTCCAAAACGATGTAAAGGTTTGCTCCACTGTTCGGTAAGATGAACCATGAAATCACCAGTGGACCTATTGCTTCGAAAGCCCTAATGACGGTCATTAAGAAGCTTTCGATCTTCAAGATATTTCTTCTGATAATTAATCAGCGTTTTTATGACCTTGGAAAGAAGGGACGTAAGTGCAATCGGTCGGTAGTAAGAGGGTGAGGAAGATTCGCCTTTTTTGGGAATAGGCTGGACAAATGCGGTTTTCCATCCGCTCGGAACGAGACCTGCGGAGTAGGACAGATGAAAAAGCTAACGCAGTGGTTTTGCCAGCGTTGAAGAACACTTCTTCAGAACAATAGCGGGGATACCATTCGGACCAGCGATTTTTTGTGTGTTTAGATCTCTTAGGACTCTTTCCACAGTACCAGTGCGAAAAAAGATTGGTCCCATAGAATCACTAACTCTTTCAAGTACAGGCGGAGTCATAATACTCAAAAGCAGCGTAGAATTGGTGGCAAACTGCCTAGCAAAGAGATTAGCTTTCTCTAAAGTGCTAATAAAAGGAGTGTCATTGACATCGGGCGTAGGAACCGATGAAGAGGAAGAATTTCTCATGTTTTTTACAAATGACCAAAAATGTTTGCTGCCTTTGGGACATTGCAGTATTTTTTGCCGTAATTTTTGGTAATGTAAAAATTTGGTCCGTCGAATATGGGCGTTGCAGGTCTTCCTGGCTTGTTTGAACTTTTTTTGGCTTTCCTCAGTACGGTTGACTTTATAGCAACGGAAACTTACCTCTTTGGCCCTAATAACCTCTTTACAGCTCGCATCAAACCAAGCGTTTTCCTTGGGTCTGATACTTCTAACCCTGTTCGGTATAAAAATTCTCATTCCCAGCGTCTTTATCGAGGAAGCATAGTGACCAGTTAAAGATCCTAAAGTAATTATTGAGACCTTCCCAGTTGGCTTTCTCGTATTGCCAAACGGTTCTCTTAGGAGCTCTTTCTTTAACTGAACAGTTTTTAACACGAGAAATTTGCTGATATAACACAATGGTCAGACGTGCCTAGAGGAGATAGAACACTAACAGTGTACTTATCAGGGTCAAAGGTAAGAAACAAGTCAACGTCCGATATTCGGGTGGGCTCGTTGACCAGCTGAGTTAGGTGGTTCAGCTTAGCGAGGATTTCTGTACACACTCCATCGGGTGTTGTCCGGCCTGAATGTTGAAGCCATGAAGAATTGTGTACATTAAAATCGTCCTTAACAACGATTTCAGTGCGAGGATAGGACGAAACAATTCTTTGGATGGAATCAAACAAAGCATTTTCTCACAGCGAGGCCATGGTGAGAAAAGAATAAAGGCACCAAGCTATACCCATGAATACAAAATTCAGCTGCATCGGAATCCTCACCTACTTGGGTTTCACTTAGTCCCAAGACAGCTGTCACAAAATCACATAAGGTCCATCCGAGACTTGTATAAATGTCAAAAACACATCCGTAGTAAGATTCTACTTTAACTTTTATCGGTAGTATTCTTACTGCGGATATTGTTTTTGTTATTCGTTTAAAATCCTACTATACCATTGATAGATCTTCCAACAAAACACGGGTAATGACAAAGTTGGGCTCTATTAAAAAGTGAACACATAAAATAAGTAAAGAACTAGGGCCTAGTGACTTACAGCTCTTAACTATTCCAATGTGCGAATCATGTCAGGAATGAAAGGGGCCTCAGTTCATAACACGAATTACTTTGGAAGGATTTGTCAATTCCCCTCAATAGACACAGGAAGACATTAAATCCAAGACTTCTAGCATGACAGTCCTATCATGCCAACCTACCACTAACCATCACGCCACTAAGTCAAGAAATCAATATGAATATGAAGAAAAACATTTCCAACAATTATTAATGCAAGGACTGCCAATATTTCCATAAGTATATTTTTTGGCGTTCCACTTCATTCAGCAATAATTATTTGTTTGCATTTTTTACTGGTTAACTAAGTAAACAACATTTTTTTAATGACATAATGATTCATGATTTAAAAAAAAAAATCAATTATCTGTTTTGAATTTAAAATTAAGTCATTCAACGATAAAAATGAAAACCAAAAATAAATAAATTATTTAATACACATAACCGGCAACAAAATTATTCAGATTCAGAAACTGTGATCAAAACAAGACAGCGCAGATGTCAACAAAAGAAATGTTTCTTATGAACAAAAACACCGAGAGGTCTTGAATCAAAAGTGTAAACAAAATACTTATGACTTATATTTAAAAACTGAGGATAACTTTTAAGTCCAACTTTATGAACATCAAGAAGCATTTGTAAAGAATACACAATCGCTTTAATGAAAGATACTAATTTAAAATTAATAAGCGTACGCAAATGTAAGCGAAATGTATAAATATTATTAAAAAACATACATAACTACAATCCTGCTTCAAAAGTTGTTGTTAAAACATTAACAATTGAGCTACAAAAAACAAGCACACTTTCGCTGCAATCCATGTTTCATTATTATTTGAAAACAAACAAAAATTGAAGCAATACTTAAAATTAATGGCAGCTAAAGGCTCAAAAAGATGTTAATAAATTTTAAATCTAGAACAACACCTCGTTGATGAGTTCGTATTTATATGTTCATGAAAACATTCATTATGTACTACAATGTACTTCCACTCTTTTGTGGTGCTAAAACAATAATTCTTTTTCTTTAGCTTTGCTTCAGGTATATTTTGTATTGTGTCACTTGATAAACAAGGTGTGTATCGTGTGCTTTTAGTTTGTTTTCACTTGAAATTGAAATGGAAAAGCCACCTAATGGTTCTTCCTCATTTACAGGGTCCTTTTTTGTTATTGAAATAAACTTGAATAATATGGCAAAAAGATGATACAAAATGATTGGTGATAATCTCATCGTTGAATCATTTATGTCGCTTGAACACTTGAAGAATATCCGCGGAAATATTTGAAAAAATATAAAAATTCCAACACGGACTAGTAACTAATTAGTTTTGGACTTCTGATCTTGTAATTTTCGAATTGAAATTCATAATTCAAATTAAAAATAAAACAAATCAGCATATGCATGGTATAAAGAATTTTGAATATCCAGTGAAAGCCCATACGCCACCATTCGATCCCTATTGTCAATTTTTGGCACTTTAGAATTAAATACATCAAACCAGTTTACAACTTTCATGGAGTAGGCAAATCAAAGAATTTTCCGATTTTAAAAGTCCAAACGAAAATGCCCTCTCGTTGGCACAAGATCCAGTGTGCGAAAAGAGTTGTGTGGCTAATTTAACTTTTTGTCGCCCAGCTTGTTTAACATTTAAGTGCTCATCAGTAATTTTGTGGATAATGCTGACTTCTGAGCATGAAGTGAGTTGAAGTAGTTTTTTAAGAGGTTCAGAGTTTTGAATTTGGTTTTTATAGTTGAATCAAGTGTCAAGAAAATGGTTTCTGAACAGTTCAATAAGGTGGGGAACATCGGTACATACGAATATTTTTAAGTTTTCGTCTACGGGATTCTTAAAATAAGTATTATCCGTTGTAACTTCTAGCTCTCTCCATAGTCCTTGATTTAATGAACCCATATCAGAAACAATTGCAACTACAGTGAAGTCCACTTGGTGAAAAGTAATTATTATGTTTTGTAGGATACTTGCCGTCATTCTACAGTCATAATTATAGAAGACTGGCTGCTTCCACCTTCCACTCAGACCTCTAACCATAACTTGAACATATTCCGATGGTTTCAGAACTGTGTCGGTTGATTGATCAAACTCATAGGCAGACTTTATCTTTATCTCACCGAAAGAGACAACGCAGATCCTCTTCATTTCCTCAGTGGGTACTGCTTCATATACCGAAGAACATCTACTAAGATCCCTGGTTGGATTTTTATTCTTGAAGCAAACTCCGGTAGAGTCGACGGGCAAAGGATGATTTTTTTTATAAAAATATCGGTACGCACGTGGACCAGCAAAATGTAGACAAATCGCTTACGATATATCATCCAGTGTCAAGTTCAATTTCTTCTTGGGATTCTTCAGTCGTTTGATCTGGCCATCAGTAAAAATAGATACAACAGAGCTTTCAAGGTTGCGGTGCTTGCAGTTATCTTCTTTTTTTTATCTTTTTGGCAAAGCTGCAACTGTTTCTCCAACTCGATTATTTGAAGCTGTCTGCTACACTCCATATCAACTCTGTATATAACAAAATTTTGATTTAAACAATGCTTTTTAATATATTTGTATACAAAAATGAACCTACTCTGTTTGAGTTGAAATTGAATTTTGGATCTCGACAACATGCTGCATTTGTTCTTGCATATAGGGTGAAATATTTTCTTTCTCTTCATAATGTTGGAGGCAACTTGCCACAGTTCTTCGGTTGTTCCTTTTGTCCGCGCCCTTAGAGCTCTTGATAAATCAAGCGCATTGTCACCGCAACTTTGAGGTATGTTTCTGGTTGGTACGGCTTTCTGATCAAGTTTTGATTTAGGGAATGGCACATTCATTAGTTTATTTTTAAGACAATAATCGTTTTCTTTAAAATGTAACGAGCATATTCGTGCAAAGCTGGTATTCACATTTTTTTTCCACAAGCTTTAACCCAAGCCAAACTCAGATTTGGATCTTTTGGGAAGCAAACAAATCTCAGGTTTTCACAGTTTTTGTTGTTTGAATAACTTTTGCAATTTTTCACAGAACAGTAATTTGGCATATTTACATTTAGGTTTGTTTATTTAAAAAAAAAGGTACAATTATTTATATTTTTCAAGAGCACACTGTCTATGTACTTTCGCAAATGAAATCTACCAAAACATTAAGAAATAAAAACCCCACAAAACTGGCTGTCACTCGCAATGACTTCACACGAATACAAGATGGCGACCTATCATCTTATATCCAGCATATTTCGTCGTTTAACAACTCTTTTTTTTCCGTTGCGAGTATGTGGCCCAAGTGGGTCGAGGGTTGTAGCAAATTGGTCCCAATATTCCTTTTGTTTTTTTTGAAGAACCAAACTCTCCAACACCTCTCGCTATATTCGGGTTCGATGCCATCAGTTCAACTAACTTTTTGTACTGATATTAGTTCTCTTGCAGCTTAATAAAAATGTATTGATTCATATAATTTTATAAAAGAAATGAACTTCATTGTTTTGTTTTCCGACATTTCTTTTACATAAGCTTCGATCTTTTCTCACACAATATTAACGTTTGACAAATAATAACACGAATGACGTTCAAATCAACGAACATTCAATAAAGACAATAGAGTGAGATCAATCTTCGAAAAATGTATGACATTTAAGTCGAATCAACGGTTCTCAATTCGTCAACGGTAATACAAATTTGTCACACTCACAAGTTTATATTCATTCGACTCCCCAATGGTAATAGGGGTATTAAGCTTTTAGAGTTTTTCAAAACTCAAATAATATTAAAAAAGAATGGCGCAAAATTTTAAACAACCTATTATTAAGGCCTTAGCACGATAGTAGTTAACAATTTACTATATACATAGCAATCTACTAACTTTTCACTAATTTTAAACACTTTTTATTGTTTTGCTAACTACTCGTAGTATCATGATAAACCATTTTATTAAAAAAAAATGAACACATCTAAATAATGACAGATTGTGGAGGAAACAAAACAAACATACCTAAATTTTTTTTGCAAATGTCAAAGTGACAACATTGAATTTGTATTTTCTTTTTTCATTAATTTTGTTTTCATAACTCGCCGTGGTTTATTTGCGTTAAAGTTTAAGTTCGTTGCAACTATTTTGGATATTAACACGGAATAATATTACAAATTTTTTCTATCAGGTAAAGGAATTATTGTTTAGTGAAAAAGTTTAAATGAAATGTGCATTAAATTATTGAATATCTGCAATAGATCTATTCCCCGTGAAGCATCTTCAATACCCAGAAGCAGCTGCATTTCTACAACTGTTGGCTTCGGTGTGAAGGTTGGTGGCAGTGGTTGTTGGTACTTAGGAGTTTATCTAAGGTTGCGACAATAAAGACAAGCATTGTCCAGAAAAGGAGCGTGTTGTTCTTGGCAGTCCAACCAAATACAAAAGTGACCTGTTTTGGTGTGATTGATTTCTTCGATGAAGATGTTATGCTATGTTTTTGGTTTTATTATTGTAAATTTTGTTTGTCTTCAGTCGATTAATCACCAGTCTATATTGCCAAAGAAAAAAATACGAACGATGAGCTATCAACTTCTATAAGACGAGATACAGTGGAACCCGGAGAGAGTGGCGCTTTCTTTAACGATGTCCTTCAACGCCCGTGCACTTTGGTGGCGTTCATTGGTGTATGTAGTCTTTATTTGTGCGACAGCCTAACAAAGTACCTACTAAGTTCGATGGTATATACGAACAGTTGTTTTATCACCATCGTCCAGCTCTTCAAGAGGATTTGCTCGAGTTTTAAAACTTTTAACTTTCCTACACAACACTGAATCCTCAAACATTTCAAAATCTTCTTCCTCCGAAAACATTTTAAATTAGTTTACTTTTTATGATATCTATAAATAAATTTTATTTCACCATTTATCAATTTTAAAACAATTTGTCACATTTGAGAAAAATGACATATGTCATACAGATTTAGTTCGATACTAAAAAGATAAAGTAGCCATTTGGTGATTTTAACTTTAGTAAAATGTTGAGAAAATAGTGCTATACTAAACTCGTTTAAAATTATGAAAATCCTTTTTTTAACCTAGTATCATACTAAAAATGATTTAACATCGTACTAAATCGTCTAAAATTTTGCGCCAATGTTATTAACAATTTTAATATTTGTACCTGTTCAGTTGACTCAAAAACATGGACAGAAAAGAAAAAAATTGCACTTCTTTTAATGACTTCAGTACTCATTTGGTCTTAAAATATAAAATATACTTAAGAAAGGTTAATACAGACAGTTAATTATGTCCATCGTCACTTTAAAGAGAAACAATTCTTAATTTCTGCAAAAATAAGTTAGCAACGTGGAAGATTGCTCTGAAGCATCCAGGTTGCGAAAAATGCTCTCCAAAAATCCAATCATGCCAAGCGGCTTGAAAAAAGCCTCTGCAAGAAAATGCAAGTTTTCTAATACCCATTCTAGAAAACATCTTCAAGGGATCCCTTAAATTGGCATACATCCCGATGTCTTGGAGACAACTTAAAGTCGTTTTTATTCCAAAAGCTGGATAATCCAGCCACGTTAACCCTAAAGACCTAAGACCTATCAGCTTATCATCATTCCTTCTTAAATCTTTTGAATGTTTGATCGATAGCCACTTAGGGGAAAGTATTGATAAGTCCCTCCTTTCAAAGGCTTAACAAGGGAAATTAGTTGAAACGGCTCTATACAATAAG
The DNA here is from genome assembly GCF_945859685.1 of Eupeodes corollae. NCBI lineage: Eukaryota > Metazoa > Arthropoda > Insecta > Diptera > Syrphidae > Eupeodes > Eupeodes corollae. The sequence goes on along the minus strand of NC_079148.1, from coordinate 22,689,956 downwards.
GGCCTACAGCCCCCATTACACACTGGCTATACAACTCGGTCATAAGGCCGATCCTTACTTATGGAGTAGCGGTATGGTGGACGGCGCTAAATATAGCGACAAAAAGCGATAAACTCAGCAAAGTCCAACGAACAGCCTGCCTGTGTATGGGCACTCTACCCCCTCCGCCTCACTTGATGTTCTGTTCCATCTAATACCGCTGGACATTTTCAGCAAGCAAACGGCTGCTAATACAGCCATACGGCTTCAAGCCTCCTCTCTGTGGATCCATAATGGAATTGCCCACACTACTATTTTGAACTCGTTCAGAACTATAAACAGTAATATTGACTACACCATACCCCATTCTCAGTTTAATAACTATAGCTTCAAAGTGACTATACCTCCCAGGTCTTCTTGGGAGAATACATCAGTTTTGAACGATGATCCTATAAACTTTTATACAGACGGATCAAAAACGGAGGATGGGGTTGGTGGAGGCGTATACTCAGATAGACTAAATTTAAGTCTCTCCTTTCGTCTACCCGATCATTGTAGCGTGCTCCAAGCTGAAATCCTGGCTATAAAAGAAGTCCTATCCTAACTTAAAGAAAACGTTATATCAACTTGATATACGCATCTTCCCGGATAGCCAAGCTGCGTTAAAGTCCCCAGATTCTGTCTCCACTAACTCACTAGCAGCCCTAAATTGTCGGAGATGGCTACACAGTTCAACATTCATCTTTTCTGGGTGCCGGGCCATAGAGACATTCCAGGAAATTGCAAAGCTGACGAACTTGCAAAAAGCGGAACAACTTTACCTCTGCTGGCTCACAATGCTAGCATGGGTATCCCCTTAGCTAAATGTAAACTCATAAACTAGAGAAAACAAACTTCAGGTGAAATAACACCACCACCTGTTTAGCGACTAAACTAATTTGGCCTAATCTTAGCGCTAGGCGCTCAAAACAATTAATCTCTCTGAGTAGATTGCACATTAGCTACGTTATAGGTGTCCTGACTGGGCACTGCTTAATAGGAAGGCATGCTATTCGACTTGGAGCCCCTGCAAATGATTTTTGTAGGTGTTGCATGGACGAGGAGGAGGAAAAGGAGACAATCTCTCATCTTCTGTGCACATGCCCTGCATTATCACAAAGACGTAGAATCCACCTTGGAGACTACTACTTCAACGATACCAGCGATCTAAAAAATTCTGACATTATTTGTCTCCTACGCTTCATTCGGAGCTCCAATTGGTTCGACGAGTTAAGCTGATCAACTGATCAACCTTCTTAAACAAAAACAAATTCCCAATGCTTATAAGAACACTCCTTTCCTAATGCTTATCAGAACACTGCTTTCGGAATACTAACAACAAACTCTACTAAAAGTATTTCCAACCTCACAAAAAAAACACCCTTTCAATGTACCTGCATAGCTTTTAAGTACTTACATATGTACATATGTATATATTTAGTTATTTAAAATCAACGTGTCGTTTATTTTCAGTGTTCTTTTTTTTGTTTTGCAAAAATACAAAAACACACCTTCTCGTTCTATTGTTGTTGTTCCGAAGCGTTTTTTTTTCTAATATAAATTGCTTGAAATTGCGGTAAGTTTGTGTAATTACCGGACTGATTTGAATCGTACAATGATTCTCTTGATTACAGCAACTACATACATTATGCATGTATTGTTTATGCGTCAAACTGGTTTTGTTTTAATTATTGTTTTTTAAAGTAAACCAAAATTAAAAATGTGTCGTTTTAAGAGATTAACTTGTTTAGTAATTCATATTCATTTAGTTAAGTCTCGTTTTTTAAAATTTGAAACTAAACTCCTGAAAGTGTGTAATATACATACGTTGATTTTGTAAGGTTGCAGTACCTACATTGTCAATGTCGCAAGAGACACCAACTTTTTTGTTTGTTTCGTTATAATTTTCTGTGGTAAGAAGATTTGTAGGTGAAAAGCGAAAGTCTTGTGGTTAAACAGAAAAAAGGAGAAATACAATACATTTATGGCTTGAACTTAAACCTTTTATGTCCTGTTTGGACTTTGGAGACTGGAGAAGCAAAACAAAAAGAACTCTACTCCTTGGATGAATGAGTCTGGTTTCTTATTTTTGTTGACCGGTTAAGTATAAAGGTAACTTTGTATTCCTTATTGATTGGGTATTTCCTTTTTACTTGAAGACTTAGCTTAAATGAAATTTAGTGTCCGACCTGAAACCGTTTATATGAACGGATTGTGTGATTAGAAGAAGCCCATCATTCCGGGATTATAGTTCTTACATAAGCTGCAAAAATTAAAATATAGATATTTATTACTTAGTTGCTGCTCTTAATGCATAATGAATTCGTACTTGTCCTCCGTAGTTTAAATTTATTTAAATTAAAAAGCATAAACTGTGCATATTTAATTTTATAGAAACTGAAATTTACATTGATGATGATGTGATCTACTTTTATCACACAATAACATTTATAAACTAGGTGGGTATTTAGTTTGCAAACAATTAAAACTTAACAACAACTAAAATACTGTCCTTTTCTTTTGCAGTACCTACGCACTTAGTAACAACAAATAGAACAATTAACTAACAATGCAAGTTCCGCATTTTATGAACAATTACATAGAATTCAGTTGCATCTGCATTACAAGTACACACATTTGTGTGTATCAAGCTATAGGCATTTTATGAGGACAAATAATATTTATATAAAAAAGTGTCATTATTCATGTTTTGTGTATGCAAAGCATAGACATATTTGCTACGGTACTTCATAACGATATAGACGGTGCATTTGCATATAATTAGAATTAGAACCCGTGCAATTTGTTTATATAATATTGATGAAGTGCAGTTAGTGTGGTATTGTTTGCTTGCAGTAAGCCCAACCCAACCCAAGTTAAACAAAACCGCGTCGCGTCTCGCAGTGATGATGTCTGTTGTATGACATCATTTCAAATTAATAAAAGTTGCTTTAAAATTGAACACATGGGAGTTTAAGCATTGTTTGTTTTCTTTTTTTTTCAAAAATTAAAGTAACACATATTGCATTTAATTGTGTATAAAATTTCCTCTTCAATTTATTTTCAACACCAACAACGACCTTCGGTTTAATTTATTTCAGTTACTCAGAGTAACTCAAATGGTAATTGTAGAATTGTGCCAATATTTTGAAAATCATATAGTATTTTGAACCTTAACAACAATCACTGGCACCGCGCACGAAGTGATATAAAGGTTTTTCAATATGACAGCTCGTCAACGAAATTCAGGTTTTGTGCTGTATTGATGTCCTATAAGGTGACACCTCATCATTTTTCTATAAGATCACTTTTTTTTAGATATTCTACCATAAGGGAATATTGTACAATGTTTTCATATATTACGAGTCTTTATCATCTATGGATAGAGTTCACATTTTGAAAAATCTTTAATATAATTCTTTTATTTTTTTTTGAATAATTATTCGTTTTAGAGTTCATTTTCAGTATTGATTCCGAATCCAAACTCGATAAACTCAAAAATAGCAATTTTCAAAATTATTTTTACATTTTTCTCAGTATATGACTTTAAACTACTTTGTATAAGAAAAAACATTGCTTTTATACCTTTTTGTATTTTTCTGTTAGGAACCGTTAAAGCATAAATGAATCAGCTTTTTTTTAAGGTTTTTGTAGGTCAGTTGAAACTTAACAAGTAATGAGGATTTTTTGGAAAGTAAATATGAGAATCCTTAAAATCCTTTTAAACGAAATATCAAGGATAGCGATTAAAGACTCTACAAAATCATCACTAATTTTTTTTTGGAAAACAAAGATTATCTTAGCAGAACTAAGGCATGAATTACCATAGCTTCAAAAATCATAATAGAAGATTCTTTTCGAATCTTAAAAAGTTGTACTATACAAAAACCAATTTTTTGTGATTTTAAAGTAGAATTCTAACAAAGGACATGAAAATCATATGAAGAGTTTTTCTTGTATTTGCCAGATACAAGACCTTGTACCAATAGGTAGGTAGAAATGGCGATCTCAAGGCAACCTAGCCTGAGATCCAATTAGCGCTGTAGTGCTTCGTTTTGATACCAAAAACTCGTTTGACCTGTGATAGAAAGGGAAAGATTTATAGAGAAGCTTCATTGCGATTATGTTAGAACCATTTTGTCGCATTGAGAAAAAAGATTGTCTCAGATAGGTCATCAAGTTCGTGAAAGAATGCTTTTCCAAAGTATTTTATTCTAGTGTTTGCCAAAGCAGGACATTTGCAAAGAAAATGGATTATCGTTTCACTTTCACTACGGCAAAAAGTGTTGTAGGAGATACTCAACTTCTCCGCATGAACTCCTATAGGCCAATGTCCGCTACAAACCGCAACAATCCTGGCTATGTCTTGCCTTAGCCTGCATAGAAGATCGTTTGTACGAGTTTTGTTATAGGTGGACCATATCTTCCTAGATATAATGCAGTTGGGTAAATTGCTCCACCTTCGGTTTGATTCAGTTTGGAAGATAGAAAAGATTTTACACTTCATAGCACCAAGAGGAATGTTAACCATTTCCGCAAGTGAGCCGATCCTTGCCTGGCTAGCTCGTCAGCTCGTTCATTTCCCACGATACCACTATGGCCCGGAACCCAGATCAGAGTGACACCGAGGTTAATATTCAGGTTCGCAAGCTCATCGCGACATTGCTGAACCAATTAAGATGAGGATGTGGCCGAGTTAATGGCTTTGACAACTGCCTGACTGTCTGTAAAGATAGCCACATTTCGGTTTTGGTTTGGGCTTTGTTTAAGTATCTTACATGCCTCCCTTATTGCCAGCAGTTCAGCATGAAAAAAGCTAGCAAAGTCACGAAGCCTAAAGGATTTAGTTACATTTAGGGACTCAGAAAAGATCCCAGAACCAACTCCGCACTCCATCTTTGAGCCGTCAGTAAAGATGGTTGTGTCGTAACCTATCGACACGATGTTATCCTCTCAATCTTCTCTGGATGGGAAAATAACCTTAAAACCCTTACTAAGGCTCAAAGTAGGAGTGCAGTAGTCAGTGTCTACCGAGATAATATCTGAGGGAATCAATTTCGTTGTGTTGCTGTGCCCATAAGGTTTTGACAACCAGCTTTTTGATTCCTTAAGCCTAATAGCGCTGCAGGAAACTATGTATTTAATAAAAAGGTCGATTGGTAGAAGATCCAAAATAACGTTTAAGGCGTCCGTTGGGCAAGTACGCATGGCCCCTGTGGTGCCCACGCAAGCTGTTCTCTGATCCTTCTTTATCTTATCAATATTATAGGCTTTGCTAAGAGCAGGCCTATAGGCTTTGCTTAGAGCAGGTAGCGTGAAGGGCGGTACTTTAGTTTTGGTGGTAAGGAGAAACAGTTCAGTTTTACTTTGGTTAACTCCTAGTCCACAACTCGTGGCCCAGCTGCCAATTTTCTTCAAAGCTGACTCCGTGATTTCACTAATTACAGAGATGTACTTTCCTGACACCAATAGCTCCAAATCATCCGCATTACAAAAGAAAAAATATTCCATGATGATTCATAACTCAAGGAGTCTTAAATGATTTAGTTCGGAATCTAAATTGGCCCAAAAAACAATCAGAACTATTCCGATCTCGTCTAAAAGAAGCGAAACATGCAAGTAAATCTTAGATTTATTAAGTCAATTATACAAAAAAATACAGTTTTGATTAACGAGTCTGTGTTATTTCTCAATATTTTAAATTACTCAATAAAATAAAATCTTTTTCTACTAAAGCAAAAAATATCAAAAAAATCTTTAGTGCCTCCAAAGTTTTGTTATACTTAAACTTATATAGACCTAAAGTATGGGTGTCAAGTGCTCTATATTCAGGAGAATCTGCGAATAAATCAAAAATTTAAGCGGAAGCTGAAAGAATTTTGAAATGTCTTCAAAAATGTATTTTATAAATAAATACAAATCGATGAATTGTGTGATAATCAAAGTTTCCGACTTTAAATTTAAGGACAATTGCAAACAATTTTAATTGAATAAAATAAATAAATTAAGTAACACAACAACGCATAGAAAACCAGGGCCTAATTCTCAACCTGTGTAAAAGTAATGACATGGATGGAATGGACAGTTGTTTTTCTGAAACGAACGGATAATTTGAGAAAGCACTTTTTATGTCATGATTTACTTTCGGAGGATTTGTAAATTCTTCGCAAAAGACAATACCCGTGCTAAAAATTTAAGATAGCACAATCAGGGATTGAACCCAACAACGACAGTCCTACGCACTAACCATCACGCCACGGGTACTGCTTAGAATATTGAGAATAAATAGTATTAACGCCAGGAGTTTGAGAAAAGTTCTGATAGACCCATTCAGTAATCGCTGAATATCATCCCGACAAAGTTCAAGCCCTGTATAGACGCTTTGGGCACCGTGGATATATACAATGCCTAAGTATACCTAAAGAAACGTAAAACATGGCTTATTGGTATGAGGCTATTCTTTAAAATAAAAAAATAAAGCAGAATGTTATAAGTTAAGTATTTGCCGAGAACCTCGCTGATTTAAGAAAAAGAGAATGCCGATGAAATAGACATTCCAACAAAACATTAAGCGCACCAGAAAAGAAAACTAAAGTGGTTTGAGATCACCATAATAAGAATTTGCTCCCCAATCATCCGATTTCTATCCAATCGAAGACCTTTAGACGAATGTTACATAGTAAGTGCACCTACGCCGAACCTCGTAGTAATAATATTATTTTGACCACAATGCACACTGCATGAAAAAATATCCTATTGGGAAGATGGCGGGCCTTTTAGAGGTGAGAATGTGAAACCGTACCAAGGACTATGGGATCTATTAACACAAGTACAAATGATTTTCAATTTGTATACAAATTTTGGGAATCAAACTGCAGGGATGCTATATGCTTGTCTGCAAACTGGAAGGAGGAAGTGCTTACTTGCACCCCCACGTGGGGGTTCCCGGGGAGCAAGTTGGAGAAATCAGTGCAGCGCGATGACGAATGATACTGATTAATTCATGATTATTGAAAAAGGCACATCTTAGCACTGAGAAAATTCAAAACTTGTGAGCGAACACAAAATGCTCCGGTTTACTTCCTTCCTAAGATTAAATTTTACGAAAGATGGTAAACACAGGACTGTCGTCCTTCCCCTGGTGCCAGGGGTTGACTTACTGATAAAAATCATACAAACCCAATAAGTATCAGTAAATATACAAATCGAATGACTAAGACGTGTCATCGATATTTAAAAAAGCTGAAGTGGAATTAAAAATAATTTTGTATGTCTTGGGAGCTTAGATGGAGGAACTCACTCGAAGCATTTCGCCAAATAAGAGAGAGTAAATCTTTGCGTAAATCCTTTTGGTTAATTTCAAAAACTATGCGAATATACAATGTGTGGGGCAGCAAGTGTAAAAACTTGCAGTCAAATTAAGGCTCATAGACAGGTAAGGTATTGATGTTGTAAGCAATTATTCTCTGTATACAAATTTTGTCACTTTTCCCCGCAACTGCCATTTTTTAACAATTTCTTGTTTTTATTTTATGTAGAAATTAATTGTAATGTAAGGTTAACTTACATAGTTACATTTAAATACTGCTTAATTTATTAGACAGAATTTAAAAGCAATACAACCTAAGAATGCTGAATTAAACCTAAATCAACGTAAGTACCTACCTATAACAACGTTTTCTTATTAGTGAAATGATTAGTCCAAATGATGAAGCGTCTCAGTGTATCAATTGTTGATATACTTAAAAGCCGTAAAACAATTTTGAATCAACAAATTAAAAATAAAGCTTGATTCAAATACAATTGGTTAGTGCAGATTATATAGAACACTGCTATCACCGAAGGTTTACATAATATTTTAAATGTCCCAAAAGTTCCTCCTTGCTCCCAAATTCATTGAGAATCAGATACATTTCATATCCCATTTCAAAATTTGCCCGATCATTGTGAAAAAGAGAGTAGATACATAAACAAATGTACATAATATTTATTTAACAAATGGGATATTATTTTCTTATTGTCTGCCGGCCCATCGTCGTCGCCGTCGTCGTAGTCAAACAAAAGAACAAATCTAAAAATCTACATCAATCACAAAAACTTGTATACCATACCGAAGTGTTCTCCTTCATGTGAGCCATTATAAAGGTAAACTTACTTAACTAAGTAACTAACTAGATATCTATCATAACAAAATTTCTATTGATTGAGGTCATTGTTATTTTAATTGATATAACAACACAGTACAAGCTCAAAAAGGGAACAAATTAAAACCAACCCCATGTTAAGTAAAAACTGGTAGAGGTAGTAAAACCAGGTATCTACTTTTTAGATAGATATTTCATATGTAAAATCCAAGTGAGAGTAAAATTTAATAACGAAAACATGAACATTTGTTCAACTTAGACCATTTTGTAAGTCTTTTATTTTGTTTTATTTAACACACAAAAATAGTTGAGTACTTACCGCGATGTTAAAACTAGAAAATATAAATAAATTGTTGGAATTTCAACTCTGTTGTCTGATGAGGGAGTTGTTTGGTGTTTGGTGTTTCAGTTTCAAGTCGAGTCAAGTCAAGTCACACAAGCTGAAGCTCGCGTTCTTTGCTTTTTTAGTTTTATTTAATTTTTTTGTTTGTATTTCGCAAAACTTGTTTTCTTCACACAAAAATTAACCGTGAAACGCACTTGAAATGTTTCGCTTTCCCACTTTTTGCACGCAATCTTCTTGCTATGAGTTTTAGTTTAGTCTTCATTAACTTTGTAAGAAGTCGAAATAAATAAAATAAGCAAGACAAAGGGTTTTGCAAAACAATAATAAAACAAAATAATAAATCAACTGGATGAGATTAGTGTTCTTTTCTACATTATGATGAGTGTCAACAAAAATAAAAAGCAAAGAGGCGCACCCGATCTCCTTGTTCAGTGTCGTTCACAGTTCGCCGTTTTTTAAACACTACCGCACTGCACTGAAACTTTTTTAAAACAGCAGAAGACACTTTGCCGTGCGGTGCGTGCGAAAGACAGAGAGATGTACAGTGTTTGATGTAGTTTGTGAAAAAAAATTGTTGTGACAGCGCTGCTACCGTTAGCGGAGACTTTGAATGTCTCCACTACATTTCCAGTTTAGTTGTTTAGGTCTGTTCTTATTGTTGATTTAGTTATCTAGAAACTTTAATTTTTAAATAAGGTATGAATTATGAATTAGCAAAAACAATAGAAATGAAAATACCACTTTATATTTATTAGTACAGATTTTAAGTGAGAACATTTCAGTGGCATTTATTAAATTAAATTATTAAAGGAAATACTGTTTAGAGCCTATTCCACTACATAAAGTAAATAAGATACTTGGAAGCTAATTAGAAGATGAATTCAAATAAGTCTCAATAACTGGATAGGTCTAACTAGAAGAAGTAACTTATTGGTGAATATTATTGGGTAGCAAAGATAATTGACAACTTTTTTTATAATAATAATTTTGCTAATTAGTTTTTATTAAAAAACGGTCATCCGAAAAAAAAACTTTACTAGTTCATGGAAAAAAAAATATTGAAACTTTCCTATTAATTGTAATTCCCTACGTAGACTGAAACATTCCATAGACTGCTCTTTATTATCTAGGATAATGATTAATGACAATGGCAGTACCCGTCACATGATGGTTAGTGCGTTGGACTGTTATGCAAGAGGTCTTGGGTTCGATTACTGCCTATGAACGTGTACTGCCTCTTGTGAGGAATTGACAAATTCTCCAAGAGTAATTCTTGTCATGAAAAGTGCCTTCTCAAATTTGCCGTTCGGATGCGGCTTAAAACTGTAGGTCCATTCCATTCCTGACAACAGTACTCGCATACAGGAATGGTTGAGAGTTGTCAGTCCCTAGGCCCTAGTTCTCAAACGGACTGTTGCGCCATCCAATTTGTTTATTTATTTAATGATTAATGACAGATGCAATAAATCCGACAACGGACACAATGAACGATTTTGCAGTGTTTTCTTAGTTCTGACTTGTTGAAACCTTTACAATACAGGAAAATTGAAATAACATTCAAATAGTTAGTTAGTTATAAAATCCAAGCATACCAGTAATAAGAATGTTATCAGTCTTATTTAAAAACGCTGTATAGAGCCTACATAAATGTATGTTATCTGTATAATGTCTCTTAACGCAAAAATGCTATTTATAAAACTTATGCAACGTTGCATAGGCCCATAATAAGCCAAAAGCGTTTTGAGGTTGAATAGAGCCTACATAAGAAAATTATTTTTATTATTATTTTGTAAATGACATTTTAATTTCTCTGCATTATTGAAATTAAAAAGAGTCAAGTTTTACCGACTCCGAGAAGGCGGAAAGTTTATAAAAAAGGTTAAACCCAGCCTGAATTTGTGATGTTTCCCTCATCGTTGCGCTTAAATTGTTGAAAACTGAAAAGCATTGTACACAAATAAAGAAAAAACAAATGAGTTTCTAAATGAAATGTTAGAAGTTTTATTGATTTCATTCAAAGGTTTTTTTCGCTAATATTACTAACTTAATCGGACGAATCCCAATTTACGGTACGAGACCTTTTAGTTTAAGTTTCTATTTTTATTCGATTCAAGCACAACAAAAGCAAAATACAAATTTGTATATTTTATTTGTTATGACAAACAACTTATTTGATAGACAAATAAATGGAATAGATTGCTACATTTTGGTACTTTTTTTGACACAAGCATTGTATAACTAAAATTTAAAGCAGACTTTTTATGAATGGGAATTTTTGCAACGTTACATAGAGCCTACATAAATTCTTATGCACTGTATAACGAACGATTCATCTGTTTAGCGAATTCTATTAAATAAGACTGTTACAAATTGTACTTTTAGTACTCAGCATGATGCCAAAATCTTTTATAAAATCTGTCATGAGTCATAATCATAAAAGACAAACTTGTGTGCCTTTAATAATAAAATATTTAACTTAAAGTAAAATAAAAATGTGTATTTATATTTCAATTTGGGAGCGAAATTTATAAAATAACTTTAATGGAACTAAAATTAAAAAGAATTCCCGACGAGCATTTCATAAAGCTTCTCTGAAAATTAAATTTAATGTTTGAATATGGATAAATAAATGTTCTAGTTAAATGCATATGTCCTTAATATAGATTGTGACTAAAGTGAAAAACAGATTGACACAGAAACTTTGACAACCATTTCACACTTTTTAGAGCCACTGATTTTAAATGGCTTTAAATACTTTTAACACAACAAAATCAGCATTAACGTTGGACCTTATTCATAAATTCGATGTCGCTGTGCAAATGCTACCAACTTTTAATGCAAAATGTGTCAAGTTAATCAAAACACACAAATCCAGAGAAGAACATCTTAAAAGCTATTCTGTTTATTCTTTTTTATGCTGTCAAAAGCGATGTTGACGTTGTTATATATCTACCAACGCTTTCCTAAGCATGTAAATAAGCCGATGTTCACCGACTTTCATCCGATGAATTTATATGCATCTGAAAATTCACTTGCTTGTGCAAAAAACAAACAAGAGTGTTGGAAATGGAGAAATACGCATTGCGCATGTCAGGTTGAGCCTAAGCAAAGCAAAGCAGTATGTTGACGCAATAGACTTGTTATTCATTTTCATAGAGCAAACAAAAATTCATCCATTCTGTATAGAAAAAAAGCCAACGTAACCCGTCTTCTATGGACTTATTGGATATTTTTATTTATTCTCGGCGGATGAAGTTTAAGAAGTAGGGGTAGGCCACTTAAGGAAAATTGCGTAGTGGAATAATTTTTGAATTGGAAGTGATTTGTGAAATGTGGTTGCATTTTGTTTAAATTTTAGTAACTCAAAAGTCACAATTGCTCTAATAGTAATATATTGCTGTTTGACCGATTTTCTGTTAGATGAAAATAATGATTTTGAGAAACTTAATTTCTTAAAGAAAAAAAAAGTGGTAGAAATAGAACACTCTACTTTCCTTTGAGCTTATCTATTAAATTAGAAAGCAAATGTTTTTTTTTTTTTCTCATAATTATCTCCGAAGTTTTTTCGAAAACTGGTGTTCTTTTAAATTTGATTCAAAATAAATAAACGGATGTTGAAATCCCAAAAACAGAAATAGAATGTTTTGAGTCTTAGCTTGGATTGGCTCTCATTTCATAGAAAAATTTGAATCAATTTTCGAAAGTAAAACGGTTGCGGAGAACCGCCAAAGAAAAGGATATTACTTGAAACGCGCTATAAACGCTTTTTTGTATAGAAATTAAAGTTAATATTATACGTCAACTTAATACAAGATATAAATCCTTATCTAATTTAGTATTTTATTATTTTTTTGTAGCAACAATGCCGTATAAAAAATATCTTCTTTAATAAATATTTTTCCTGGAATATTTGTTTTTGCTGCTTTAAAAAATGAAATTAAAGTTTTACATACAACTCCATCCCCTTGAAGTTTAAGCACTCCATAAACACTTAAAGAATGACATGTTACGTGACACATTTCCTTAAATTTTTAATTTGAATAGATTGTTTTTAACACTTCATATTAGTGTTACTTCTGTTGGGAGATCTTTTTCAGCAAGTACATTTCTCATATTTTTCTAGTCCCCCATTTTTTCCGACTTACATTTATAAATAAATCACGTCTCGCCACTGCTACCTTGAAGGTTTTTGCTTCTTTGATGTTGTTGTGTCAATCTAATTCTTCTTTAGCTTTTTGAATATGGTCTGTTTGGTAATAGATTTCGTTTTTGTAGTTTATAAGAGAATTTATTAAAAGATCGAATTTCTGCGAAAACCAATTACAAACGATGTGTTTCCGTAGAGAATATATTTAGCCCTATCAGGAGTTTCACCCGAAATATTTTTTTCCCCGAATTTTAAAAAGCTATCAAGAGTTTTCGCCCGTATAAAATATCACTTCCAATTTAAAGCTGACAGTTCGAAAAATAGGTTTGTTCAAAAAACTGAGCTCTCGATGAATTTCCCATCTCTGTTATGGAAACAATTTTCAACCTAAGTTTTTTCTTGAATATAAAAAAAGTATAAAACGAATGAAGTGTTGCAGTTTCCTCTTAAAATTTTGGCCTCTGAGAGTCATAATACAATTTTGAATCCCTCTCTGATCGATTTCTTCAAAAAAACTTTCTGAGTAAGCGGACATACAAGTTTCTCCGTTCTTAAGTAGGTTGCCTTTTCGTATTCAGAAAATGAACAAACCTACCATCTGAATGTTTGCTTTGACAGTTGTTGTTGACAAGGATTAAATCAATCAACGAATGAAATAAATGAATATTAGTTTATTAGTTACTAGTGAAAAAAGTGTGAAATCTTTAAATATAAATGCAAAGCATAGCCATGCATATCCTATTGCTTGAGAAAGATGAAGAAGAGGCAACACTGCGTCGAACTGTTCGGAGGCAGTTAAAAGATCACTCCAATCCGTTGGAATTACCTGAACCATTGCAATGCATTGTAAGAATGGAATTACTTTTTTAGCTTAATTTAATCACTAATTACAAATAATCTCAGATTTCAATAGGTCTATAGAGTAAATAAGGCAGCTTTTAAATATGTACTTGCTAGAGGTCTTAATTAACGCATTGCCCTTTGAACTTTTGTTCTTTTCTTTGGAATACCACCCATCGTTAAACTTGCCGCTTCTTTGGTTTTTTTTTAAGAGGGTGGATACCAAAATGGTTTATTCCTGGTTTACTCCTTAAGCCTAGTACATACTTCCTCGTGAAGTGAACGTTCGCCAGTGGAGAAAGTGAACTTTTGACATTGCTCACTGGTACACACTTGTGAGTACACGTTGTGAACATGAACAAACCAAATGTCAAAGCTTCACCAACAGTTCCCGTACATTTTGCACGTGAATTGCCCGTGAACGAAAACTCTGCACTTTGTTCTCCACTCAGCTTCACAAGCAAGTTCACGAGTGAACCAAAAACTGAAATTTGTATGGGTTCACGAGATGGTTCACAAGTATGTACTAGGCTTTAAAATAAAACAAAAATTAATAAATTTTTGCTAATAATTTCTTCGCCACCAAAATTTATATGAACATTTTAGCTGTCATGTGATATTTCGCTCGAATTGAATGCTCCTGATAAGGGGAATTTTTCGAATCATTTTTTTTTTTCGGGTGAAACTCAAAACAAGGGAAAAGAAAAAGGGATTTTTTTTCGGGTGGAATGACATTCGGGAGAAATTCCTGATAGGGCTGATTATGAATCAAATTAGAAAATTTAAAGTAGGATAACCAATTTGGTAAAGGTTCAAAGGTTCTTAAACACAGATATTATTAATAACGGAAACGTTAAACGTCATAATAGTGATAGTGGTGCTCATAACTTGAAAAAGCTTAAAACAAATTAATAAATAAGTTCAAGACATATTTTAAAATATTCTGTTGAAATATTGCCCCAGAACTTATTGAAAAACTCTACACTAAATGTTTCTCGCTTTCGCTACTCGTTACTTTATAACTTCACTGGACTAGTTCATTCAACAGCTGTCGCAAGTACACCTGTCGTTTTTTGCATGATGACAGCAAAATATTTGTTCCGTCTCTGCCTCAGCCGACGAAGAGAAAAATTAACTTTCGCAAAAGTCGAAGTTTTCGTTATTTTCCATTAAATTAAGCAAAAATCCTCAATAAACAAATCATACAAAAACTAATCTATGACATGAAGCCATGAAATGGTTAAAACTAAACAACGCATTAAAGTGAAATTCAAAATAATTCTTATATCAAAATCAAGTGAATAATTTTAACAGAAAGTTAAAACCAAGAAATAAACTTTCTTAGAACGAGAAGTAATTAAACTGGAACACCACCATGGATCTCTTTCACAACCTTACAGCTAGTATACAAATTTATCTTTGTAAGTTATAAAAATAATTCATATTTTTATCATTGTTTTTTTGTCTTCTTTAAAAGCTTATTCATTGTCCATTTAACTTTCATCTTCCAAAAACAAAAAAAATAAATATAGCTTCCTACATTGACCTGGACTACTCGCTATGGTTGTACAGACTCTTGCTGCCGCTGATTATAACATTCCTTTTGCCATTCGTATTTGTAGCGCTTATTTACATATCGTTTATTGTTTTATTTGTTTACAAAATGCACAGGTGAGTGACGTGTGAAAGTACAAATTGGTAAAGTTGTTTTTAATCGGTTATCGTATGATCTAGCATCTAGGGAGATGAAAATTATTTAATTACAAACCTTATATCTGAGTTGAGTTGAGGCATTTAAATTTAGAAAGTTTAAATATGCGAATAATATAAAACACTAAATAGGTTTGACAAAAAGAACTTAAGTTAATATTTTGCACTAAATTGATGTAGGCACATAGGTTTTATCTTTTATACGTCAGAAGCGAACATATAGAACATTCAGCTAGGTTTTGGATTTTACTTTCACTCGAAATGAAATTGAAATCAACAAAATTGACAAAAACATCTCCAACCGATAGAATTATCATCGTTTCAGAGTTTTGATATCAATATTGACTTGACTTGAATGATTTAGAGAAGTTCTTAAATGTCAATCAATTACTTAAGATTTGACTCATTAAGGTAGTTTTTTTAACGAGCTAAAGTTCATCATCCAAATCAATTTTAAAAGTTATTTTATCAGCTAATTGGAAACTTTATTATTATTTCTTAGACCTCACAGATTTCTACAGTGCCGCACTAAATTATTGGCACGACATGATTTTAAACTTAGAAACGACTCTTAAGACTTAACAAACAGGAGGTTTTGTTTCCTTAGGTGGTTGTAGTTATTTACTAACAAATACATTTCATTTTGTAAACTACTATTTTGATATATCAAAAAAATGTACACAAAGCTACTTATTTTAGCAGACAAAATTATTAGGTGATTGATAAGATCGATCAATAAATTTTATTTTCTTAAAAAAGTGGTTATAAAAACAAGATTATGCTGGTGTTTAAAATAAGTTAGGACAATAACTTGTTAAAGTTGTCTGTCAGGTTAAAGTTTTTCTATTTATATTTTTGCTTAGCTTGAATTTACTTTAAATATTATATTCATTTACAATTAAGTTGCGATTATTAAGAGCATATTTTAGGAATTTGTATAGATTTAAATAATAATGGTTTTGAAAATGAACGAGCACAATCACTTGGCAAAACGAAGAAAACAAAGGAATTTTGGAAACTTGCAAAAAATATGGATGGTACTCAACATATAATTGGCACAGGTGTATCCGCCGCTGATCTTTCCTCTCATTTCTCGAACCTTCTTCAAACAAACTCTAACTTAGTCTTTACTTATGCTGAACCTCTCATCACCGATGATATATTAGACACCGATATATCTTTGTTTGAAATAGAAGCAGAAAATAATAAAGCACCAGGTGAAGATGGTGTACCGTACGAATTTTTTTAAGAATTCATCGCAAAGTTTTAAGCTGCAACTTGTTGTGCTTTTTAACAAAATTCTTACGAAAGCGGAAGTTCCTTCCTCGTACAAAAAATTGGTTATCTTCCCAATACATAAAAAAGATTCCTCAAATGACGTCTCAAACAACAGAGGTTTATTTGCGGAGTTCTTGTCGACCGTTTGGAAAAGTGGCTGGATTTAGGAAAAATTACTCCACTGTTGACCAAATCTTTACTCTGTAATCGATAGTCAAAACATTTGAGGCAAGAAATAAAAAGGTTTACTAGATGTTTGTTGACGTCAAAGCAGCGTTTGATTTGGTAAATCGCAATGCTTTAATATACAAACTTTCGGTAGGTGTTTCAACCAGATTTGTACAAGTCATCAAGAATATGTATACAAACACAGAAACTAACGTCTGGGATGGAGCGCATTATTCTGAATAGTTTAGTACTGATTCTGGTGTCAAACAAGGATGTCCGCTTAGTGCACTTTTGTTTTTACTATTTATTAATGGCATAGTTAATGACTTACCTGGAGGAATTAGAATGGCCGGAATCCGGATAAATGCTTAACTTTATGCTGACGACATAGTCATACTATCGGAATCGAAAGAAAAATCTTCAATTGATGATAAACCGACTGTCTGCATACTGCGATAAATGGGGATTAGAAATCTATACAGAAAAATCAAAAATAATGATCTTTTCGCGATCCAATCGGACTGAAGCTGGAAGTAATTGGAAGTACAAGGGAAGAAGTTTGGAAGTGACAAACGAATATAGATATCTTGGAGTGAACCTCAACCCACGATTGAATTTTAGTAAGCACCTTGTCATCAAAGCCAAAACATCTTCTCGAACAACCTTGTATGTTTGTCTACCAAATACCAAATTTTTAATTCAGTTGGGAAGTCCAGTTCCAGCATGAGAAGCGTGCGGTCGAAGATGTTGAGAGGTTTAAAAGCAGGAATGAAGTTCGAAAGTTTTATGAACAGGTGAAACGAAATTCACAGGTACATAAACCCAGAACCGAATGCTGCAAAGACGAAATTGGAAACATCATAGTGGAACCGCAGTCAATGCTGACGATATGGTAGGACCACTTCTGTCAGGCAGGATGATCCATTCAACATAGACGACGAAAGCCAACAATCCCGTCCTCCTGACTTAGACGAATTAAATATTGCCATATCCAAGCTGAAGTCTAATAAAGCCGCTGGAGCGGATGGCTTGAATGCCGAGGTCTTTAAAGCAGCTGGAGATAATATGGTTAGGAACTTGCACCAAATTATCTATAAGATATGGTCGGAAGAAAGCATGCCCGATGAATGGAACCTCAGTATTGTTTGCCCGATCCTGAAAAAAGGAGACCCTCTCAACTGCACCTACTATCGGAAGAACTCAGCCTGATGTCAATGGGGCTTTTGTGAGTATTGAGGCAGAGGCGAAAAAAATGGGTTTAACGGTTAATGAGGGTAGAACAAAGTACATGCTGTCGTCAAGAAAGGACCTACAACACCGACGTCTTGGTCGAAACGTAACCATTGACAGACGTAACTTTGAGGTAGTCAAGGACTTCGTCTACCTAGGCTCCGCTGTAAAAGCAGAAAACAACACCAACGCTGAGATCAAACGCAGAATAACTCTTGCTAACCGCTGTTTCTTTGGACTAAGAAAGCGATTGAGTGGTAAAGTCCTCTCTCGAGGGACCAAAGTGCTGCTATATAAGACCCTTATCATTCCCGTCCTGCTATACGGTGCAGAAGCATGGACCAGGACAAAAGCGGATGAAAGCACCTTGGGTCGCTTCGAGAGAAAAGTTCTTCGTGTGATCTACGGTCCCGTATGCATCGAAGGGGAGTCGAGGAGAAGATGGAACGACGAGCTGTACGGGCTGTACAGCGACGTAGACTTAGCCAGAAGAGTAAAAGTCCAACGACTAAGATGGCTGGGTCACGTAGAGCGCATGGAAACCAATGCTCCGGCCCGGAAAGTCTTCAAATCCACACCCACAGGACAGCACAGTAGAAAAAGATAGCGGATCAGGTGGCGCGCACAAGTGGAAGGTGACCTCACCCAACTTAGAGCGCGAAAGTGGAGGCATCTAGCTAGGGACCGAGCTAGATGGAGAAGTTTGTTTGGTGAGGCCCTAGTTCACACAGGACTGTAGCGCCACCTTAAGTAAGTAAGTGTGAAGTACAAATCAAATCAAATGGGGTGGCGCAACAGTCCGTTGTGAACCAGGGCCTAGTGACTTACAACTCTCAACCATTCCTGTGTGCGAGTACTGTTGTCAGGAATGGAAGGGACCTACAATTTAAGGCCGAATCCGAACGGCTAGTTTGAGAAAGCACTTTTTCATGACAAGAATTACTCTTGAAGGATTTGTCAATTCCTCGCAAGAGGCAGTACCCGTGAAATTTTTTTTTTTTTTTAATTAAGGTGGCACAGGCAGGGATTGAACCCAAGACCTCTTGCATGACAGTCCAACGCACTAACCATCATGCTACGGGTACTTACAGTGTGAAGTACACTTTATATTATAATGCTCAAGTTTGAGAAATGGAAGAGTATGAGGAAATTGAGAAATTTCAGAGGAGTTTGATCAAAAAAATCTTCAACCTACCAATCAACACGCCGATCTACTTAGAAACTGGCTTACCAAAGTTATTTAGAAGCACTTTGAAACTACAAGCGGATTATATTATTAAAGTCTTAAGTTTTTCAGATGAGCGACTGAGCAAAATGATGCTGCTTTACGATATAAGGAACAAAGACTGGTGGTATGACAAATGACAACGAATTGCCACTTCATTTGGTGAAGATAAGCAAATTAATACAAGTAACATTCTTGATGTTAAGGAAAAAATGTAGAAAATTATCCAGCTTAACGAAGGCTCGGTTCAGAATCAATTTATAAAAACAACTTTAGAATTAGAAAGTCGAATATTATATAAAAAATAAAATAAATTAGGTGGCGCAACAGTCCATGAAGAACCAGGGCCTAGTGACTTACAACTCTCAACCATTCCTGTGTGCGAGTAATGTTGTCAGAGATGGAAGGGACCTACAGTTTAATTTGAGAAAGCACTTTTCATGACAAGAATTACTCTTGTCAATTCCTCGCAAGAGGCAGTACCCGCGAAAATTATTTTTTTTAAATTAAGGTGGCACAGGCAGTGATTGAACCCAAGGACCAAGACCCCTTGCATGACAGTCCAACGCACTAACCATCACGCTATGGGCACTACGAATATTATATAGTCAGTTAGTATTGAATGTAAGTAACAATAACTATTTCAATGAATCTTTAAGCTACAAAGATTGTAAGTTGGTTGGAATTAATTTTCAAAGCTAGATGCGAAGTCTTATGTCTCAACAGTAGACCATACGATGGGAGTTTCAACCACTTCTGTACACTCTGCAATAATAAATCCAATGAAGACTGCTTCCATTTTATAAGCGTATGTCCAATTTTCAGATACAAGAGATTCTCATATTTTAAAAAATTCTCTCTCACTCTACAAGAGATAATTCTAATATTGAATGGACCAGATTCAAAAAATCTTGTCAACTATCTGAAGGAAATTTGCAGATTTAGAAAACTGGTTATGTTATGAGTGAACATGATTAAACTAGTAGATGTATATATGTATGTAAAAATCAATATATAATTATATTACGAAAGAAAACCTAAAAAATGTCCGAAACGCTAAGTCTCACGATCGTTCACATTTGAACACTGGATCTAACCCAAACTCCACATGTGATTCCAAATCCATCTCAATCTGGGAACTTAATCCAAATGAATTTATGGTGGAGTTTATGGAAGAATGGTAAAATACTAAAGGCATTAGAGAATTGGTACGTTTTATGCCTAATAGACAAACACCCAATGTCATAAAACTGAAGGTTTTTATTCTAGTAGCTTATAATTTAAAGTTCAAAACCAATATGTAAATAATTTTGTGCAAACAAAATTAGTTTAAACATTTCCTGATAAAGTTAATGGAATTTTGTATTAAATAAATGCAACTACCATTAAAAATAGTAAACACCATAAAGTTTTTGCAAAGGTTTACAAAATATAATTTTTGTTTTAAAAAAACGTTGTGCACCAATAATTAAGTGCGGCACTGTATATTCTTGGCGTTGGACCTCTGAGTGCTTTGCTGTTTGCGTTGTTCATTAACGATATTAGCAAATATCTTCCTGGTAGGATTCGGATAGCTGGCACTACAATCAATGTTCTACCGTATGTAGATGATCTAGCGATCCTTTCAGAGTCAACAGAAAATTTGCATCTTATGATAAATAAGTTGTCAACATACTGCAACACATTGGGACTTGCAATAAATATTGAAAAATCCAAACTCGTGGTATTCACAAGATCTTCTCACAGTTTGGTTAGAGAAGGTTGGTTCTTCAATGGCCATCGTCTTGAAATCACTAAAGATTACAATTATTTAGGAGTGAAATTGAAAAAAACGATGGATTTTAAAAATCATCATCTTCGCAAAGCTTGCTGAATACAACGTGAAAGAATATTTTCTCAAACCAAAATGTATTGTGTCAGCTAAATACAAAATATTCGAATGTGTTGTTAAAACATCTCTTTGTTACCCGGAATTTGAAGAAGTAGAAAAGCTTCAAAGAAATTTCATAAAAAAAAACCTTTAATTCTCCCAAATGGAACACCTAACTACGCAATTTATTAAGAAACTGGGGTTGCAAAACTGTTTACCAACACCCTTAAGATGCAGCCCGACTCGTTTAATAGAAAAAATGCTCCTTTATGAAATGCGGAATTAGGACTGGTGGGTTGCAAAATGGCAAAATATTAGCGATAGCTATGGAGAAGTTATCCATGATTTGAGTAACCAGGCTCAGCTAAAGGAGCAGCTTTACAAGATAATTCAAAAACACGAAGACTGTTCGAGAAAAATTAGTAGCAGAGGCTAAACAGTCTGAGAGCAGAAAAATTTACACACAACTAAATCATAACCTTTTAAACAATAATTATTTTGAAAACACGTTCAGCTATAAAGAAATATTGATAATATTCAAATCCAGATGTGTGCTCCTTACCCTAAATGGCAATCCATACAACGGAAATGTCCAGCAATTCTGTACCCAATGCAACAGGAAAGCAAAAAAAGACTGCTTCCATTTTTTAAGAACTTGCCCTGTGTTAAGACACCAAAGACTAAGATTTTTCCAGAAAAACAGTTTTACAATGCAAAAAACAATAGAATTATTAAATGGTGTAAATTGGAAATTATTGTACTGTTTTTTAAATTCAATTTATAAGTATAGAAATCTTTCAATGACTGAATTTATTAAAATCAAATCATTTAAATTTTATCACTTTACATATTTTGCCAACTGAGCTGACGGCTATGCCAAAGCTTTATAAAATTCGTTATGTTTATTCAAACTATATTAGAATATTTATAAGTAAATGAATTACTTACTTACTTCTTAGAGTTGCAATTAGACCAAAAATCAATCGAAATAGTGTGCCATTAAAACGACAGTATTGGTCACTTTCCAAGAAGTTTATAGACCTCAAGATAAATGTTCTTTTGTACCGATTACTAATAATAGCCAATAACTTCATGATAGGCGAATAATTCGCTTGACAGTATGAAAATTCATTATTTTTCACTTCGATTTAGTGAATTAAAAAATGCGTTTTTATAGTGTTTACCAAAAATTAATCTAAAACGGAATTTCATCCTCCACAAAAATCATAAACCATCCAAGACTTTTAAAATATCCAATATGGACAGCAAAACTATAAACAATATAAGCTATTACCAGCCTCTACAGACATTGTGCCCAGATGAGTGCATGGATAGTGTAGATAGTAAACCTGGTGAAATTGTGACGACAAAAGTGTCCATTCCCCCAATCATCGCCTTAAAAACTAAGAGTGATATTCTCCGAGGCTTAATTGAAAGCCTTAAAATTATTGACTTTGTTATTAAAAACATTTCCTTGAGTCAAAAAGTCATGTGCTCAAGCATGGCATCCTACGAACTTATTGAAAAAAGCTTTAAAAGCAGAATCATGTGAGTTTTATTGCTACGAAAGGAAATCATCTAGACCTTTCAAAGTTGTACTACCCGGCTTAGATCTCCATGATAATACAAAATTAAAGAACGAACTATGTAATCTAGGTATAAAATGTTTTGTAGTTAAGCCTATAACAATTAAAACCAATCGCAGCATTTGCATTATAAATATATTGTATTGATCGAACGTGGTTCAATCAAAATGAACGAACTTCGAATAAAAATTCTCTATTCTCTTTTGATGAAATTTGTAACCTTCTCACAGATGTTATGTTTAAGTTTCGCTCTTGTCGAACAAGTGAAGAGCAATTTGCTACTATTACCACTCTTGCAGTGAAATATGTTTATGCAATATGACGAACATAAACCCAAAAATTATTTCTTGGAATGCTTTAAGCATTCAAAATAAAAAAAAATGAACTTTTTAATTTTATGCAATATAATAAATTTGACATTGCTCTATCGAATTGAACAATTCGGATTTAGAGCAGGTCGCTCAACCTCCCACCAAGTCCTTAGAATTAAAAAATATGTCCAAAACAATCTTGTTTTAAAAAATTCGACCGGTTTAGTTTTGCTAGACATAGAAAAACCATTTGACACTGTTTGGCGCGATGGACTCATCTTTAAGCTAATTTTGTTGAACTTTCCACGATATCTTATCGAAATTATTAGGAATTAATTGTTAGTACTGGACTTGTGAAATCTTCTTTATTTGATATTTCATTGGCGTTCCTCAAGGATCTGTTTTGTTTAACGTTTTTTTATCCGATCTTCCTAGGCTTGAAAATACTGAAATTAGTCTTGATAAAAAACTCACTTTTCAAGTTCACATATCAAACTCAATCCATAAAACGGATTTATTAATTAAAATTCTGTATCCGTTTATCAATATGTCAAATACTAGTTTTTAAGTTTAATATTTTTATAATATAATTATTCTTGTAGTGTTTTCCCTTAAATAAATTTATTTATCATTTTTTCTTTTCTTAAAATTTTGTTATAAATTTGTTTTTCTAAATCTTTTAAACTGTTTGTCAAATTTAAAATAATGTGCTACAAATAAGACGAAACTGAACTGAAACTGAGAAAGAAAGCTTAGTTCAAGATTATCATCAGATTGATATGACCATAGGCTTAGATAGTCTATTAGAAAAACTATTCTCCCTTTTACCACTTCTACTTTGTTAATTCAGATTTTTTTCAACAATCATAAAGTTTACGAAATAAAACAAACTTTCTATCGACCATTTACTTTATAGGGCTTAAACATTTCATCTTTGTTGATTGACATAGTTCTTAGTTTTCGGTCTTTAATTTAATTAATCATTGTTTATGAAATTTATAGTACCGTACTATTGGTATACGCTACCGGTCAAAAGTTTGAGACCACCTTCAAAGGGTTGCTTTATTTGTACCTGGCTTTGGTTTATGAATGAATTTAGGATTTTTTTACCTGCATTGTTAACTTAGACCATTTATAAAATTTGCAAGTGAAAAAACCCCAGATATTAATCCTTTTCTGTAAATTATGAGGAATTTTGTGAAAAAAGTTAAGAACAACCCAGTATTTGGTTTTTGGCATCTATTTGGATTTCCCATAGTTTTTATTTTTTATGACTTTTAACATTCAATTTGGAATTTTTTACGACTGGGATAATATTAAAGGGTAAAAAAATGTAAAATTTGAATACCTACATATTCAGGATTATGTATATAATGCTCGGTTTGATCCAATTTAAATTTATTTGAGAATGTGATCTTCTCCAGTAAACAAAGTGCGCATTATGGGCAAAGTTAAGGAATTAACTACTGAAACTCGAGCGATTATGACCCTTATTGAAGAAGGCTTTTCGCAAAGAGAAATCGCCACAAAACTGAAGATATCCAAAGAAGCAGTTCACAGGACCATACAGCATTACTCTAGTACCGGCGGTTTTAAGGATAAACCGAGGTAAGAACGACCTAGAGTTACGACGAAAACCGAAGATCTGCATATAATCACCATAAGCAAGCGTTCTAGGAAGAAAACAGCACCAGAAATACGTGCGAGATACCCCAAAATAAGATCAAAAGGTTGGAATGGGCAAAGCTGAACAGAAGATGCTACCAGACTGTTTGGTCCCAACTGTAAAGCATGGATGCGGTTCAGTAATAGTGTGGGGATGTTTTTCCTTCGATGGAGTAAGAGATCTAACACGAGTGATCGGAAGAATGGATAAAGAAGTCTATAAAACAATATTGGAAGACCAGTATCTAGACTCCGATTAATCGGTGAAGGTTTTGTATTCCAGCAAGACAATGACCCGAAACACACTTCAAAACTTTGCCGGGGATACCTGAAACAAAAAGAAGATGAGGAAATTCTAAAATGAATGGTATGGCCACCGCAGTCTCCAGATATTAACCCCATTGAGCTCTTATGGGAAGAGCCTGACAGAAATGTCCGGAATCACCACATAACATCGGAATCTGCTCTTTGGGAAACCCTACAAAATTGCTGGAATAATATTCCAAAAGAAAAAATACAAAACCTTGTAAGAAGATTGCCCAGAATTGTAAAAAAAATTATTGAATTTAAAGGAGGATTTTTTGATAAAAACTTAGTACGAAACTAGTTTATATTCTTCTATCATTTACAACTAGACATGATCTTCATTTTTTTCACGTATTAACTTTCTTCCTAAAACTTCAGTTTAGGGGTTAAAGCTCGATATTTCTCAAATTTCAGAGGTGGTCTCAAACTTTTGACCGGTAGTGTAGGTCTCGTTTCTAGGCAGAAAGGAGAATGGGCAAACATATATGGAACCTGGCCAACCGTCCCATGTATATATATGTTTGTCCATTCTCCTTTGAAGTTTTAGTACAAAAAAAAATACAAAGTTAATTTGACTCCTTGGTTAGAATGAATAGTGAATACTAATTGTATTTTATTTTTCCACTCTGTTAGCCTGACTAAAAAAAATAAACTAGGCAATTCTTTAATTTAAATTAGAAAAAACCTTTTCAAAACTCCATTCGTACGACCGAGTCAAACAACAAACACCAACATTTAACTTTTTCAATAATAAACTCTTATTGGCAGTAATATTTTTCTATTTTCAAAAAAATAATAGGCAAGTGATCATGCGCCACGTCACTACAGATCGTAATTTTTGGACTTTTGGGCGCAAACTTGTAGCTGCTATATGGGATGCCCATGCTCGCATTTATCACGGATACGAAGTTATAGGAATGGAAAATCTTCCAGCCGAAGGACCTGCCTTGATTGTCTACTACCACGGTGCTATTCCAATTGACATGTACTATTTTAATTCACGTGTAATGTTGCAAAATGATCGATTGATTTACACAGTCGGTGATCGCTTCCTCTTTAAATTACCCGGTTGGGGTCTATTGGCAGATGCTTTTCACATATCACCCGGAACCGTTCAATCATGTAGTAATATTCTGAAAGAAGGTAATTTGTTGGCAATTTCACCTGGTGGTGTGTATGAGGCACAATTCGGTGATCATTATTACGAATTGCTATGGCGAAATCGCACTGGATTTGCGAAAGTTGCTTTGGATGCTAAAGTGCCAATAATTCCATTTTTTACACAAAACCTTCGTGAAGGTTTCAGACAGGTGGGCATATTTCGAAGGCAATTTTTATGGCTATATAATGCTATTCGAATACCCGTATGTCCAATCTATGGTGGATTTCCGGTTAAATTTCGATCTTATCTTGGCAAGCCTATTCCATATGATCCTAATGTAACAGCTGAAGAACTTCAATTAAAGGTATGTTAAAGAAACGATTTTTATTTTTAAAATTCTATTACTAATTATGTTTGTTATTTCACTCCAAAAGGTAGCCCTTGAGTTATCAGAACTGATAAGCAAACACCAGAGAATACCTGGGAGTATACTGCACGGGCTGCTCGATCGTTTTCGGTTTCGGAAAAAACAAGAATAGATAAGATTTGATAAAATAATTATTTCCACAAATACTCATGAAACAGTAAAAAAACAAATAAAATTGGAATTGGATTAAAAATTATAACTATACATATTTATAAGAGAAACAAGTGAACCTGAATGCGATTGATCAAAGTACTTAAAACAAAAGTCCAAATTTTCATATTTATAAAAATGTATGTGCGCTAAAAAAAATCGAATTAAAGTACTAGGATAAATAATTTTAATCTTTATCATTATTCCTCTCTCTCTATCTACTTTTCAATGTTTTTTAATGGCTTTGATTTTTATTAATTTTATGAAGTAATCTGACCAATATTATGTAGATAAATATATAAAATTTCTTCCTTCATAATGTAATATTAATATTATTGTCTTTTAAAGTATTTTTTTTTTGTATTTATAAGCAACAAAGTGTCTATAGTTATATAGAAATAACTTAATTTAATAAATTGTGAGAAAGGAAATGTATAATTATATGTTATTAAAGGGCATATACTTGTGAAAAGGGGGAAAAAGAAAAAACGTAATAAACACAGTATATAAATATATGGATGTGTAAAAATAGTTGTTTCTTTTTTAATTTTGATTTTACTTCGTGGGTCCTTAAACAAAAAGTTTTATCTTGGCCCAGCCTTCTTTACAAATGAGATTAACGTCAGTCTAAAACATCGGTAAACGTCATAAAATCATAGAAAAAGTACAAAACATGAGTGCAAGAATATCTAAAGTCTAAAAATTTTGCAAAAATCTTTCTATAAGACCTTAATTATAAGTTTCTAAAAGATCATTAATATTTTCAACACTTGTTCCTTGTTTAACTAATTTTCATTTATCAGTTAATCATTTAAATAAGGTTGAATAACAATTCAAAGTTCCTTAACCGCGATTAAACGTTAGTACCCGGGTCTTAAGAAAAAAAAGGTTTAAATGGTAGAAACTTATTTGTACGAAACTTAGGGTATTGAATATTTTGATTTTATTGGATAGAATTAGGTATTTAATTCCTTATGTTTCATACAATTAATGGTTCATTTAAACCCATTTTCTCTTCTTTCCGAATATATACAGAGGTAGTCAAAAGTATTTACACAAAACTTTAAATTAATTATTATGCTCCAGATTAATGATAGTTCCGAAATTTTGAAGTTTAGCTTAACTAATAATTTTTACACATGAAATTAATAATTGGTTACATCTTCTTTGGCTGCAATCTGCCTGGAATTGATCCTACCAAATTGCGCGCAGTCAACTGTTAATTTGGACCAAATTTCGGTTATTTCAGCAATTGTATCGTTGCGTTTTCGGTCCTTATCAATTGTCCTATGACAATTGGTCATTTAAGATTGTTGCGTACCCAGACAAGACAAGAGTGCCCTTAATTGGTACCAAATCTCCAAAACCGTAGTAATATAAACATCCCCAAAACATCACCGTGCCACCTCCGACTCTGTTTAGCGACTGAATTGCATCTTTCATCCTCCCAGTTCTCGTTAAATTGTTCAAGCAATTGTTCGCCTCGTTCTTTTTAACCAAATTGTAAATAGTTTTCCTTGAAATTTTATAAATGTTGACTTACTCCGACGCCGAAATCCCACACTTAAACTTGGTAACGATCTCCGATCGAGTTTTAATGGATAATTCATTTGTTTTCGGCATTTTATTTATAGAATTTTAAACTTTTAAGCACATTTAGTTTGTTATGAAGGCAATAGAACTCAAAGACTATTCTGACTGAAACTAAATGCTAATTTGCAATGTGTAAATACTTTTGCCTACCGCTAATCATCAGTTAATTTGCTTTGTTTTCTGCCCTATGTACAGTTATCCTTACCAAATAGACTTCGATCGCTAAGGCATACATAAGGCTTAAAACAACATAGCATTTTGTTGCACTGCAACAACAACAACAATAAAAAAAAGCTTTTTGAATTGAATGTGCACTAAAAAAGTTTGTTGTGTAAATACTTTTGACTACCTCTGTACACAGTTGTGTTCATGAAAATAGCAGTGCTGCTCACATTTTATTAGATTGTCAATTATTTAAATAACGGACATTTTTACAGAAAAAATGATCATGTTACTTGCATCTTACGGTCTTTCGTTTTCATATTAAAGACTTTTAGCTTGCAGTTATACGCTAATTTTCCCGGTGAACACACATTATTTGAAACTCTCTGAATATAGAGTGTTCATAAAAGTAGCAGTGCCTTTGATTTTATAATTAAAAGTGTTAAAAATTCATTTTTTTATTTATCGGTAAATAAACATTTTACTACGTAAAGTTTTAAGTATTTGTAACATACTAGGATATAAATAATGTATAAATATTAGCTCAAAAATAAACAATGGGACGGTAAAAACACTGCATCGAAAAAATTCGAAGACTTATCAGATAACTGCGTTTGGAGGGAAAACCCTACCAAAATATTCAAGACATCCTAAGCTGTTCAGCAAAAATGGTCAGTAACGCCTTAAAATTGCTAAATAAACTGAAAACGCTATGCTCAAAAAAGATGACTACTAAAAGAACTGACAGAAAACTTGTTCAGTTAGCAAAACAGAACCCTTCCATAGACTTTAACTGTCTGTTAACGCTTTCACAATACGAAGACGTCTTTTATAAGCATTACGGGGTCGGGCTTATTTATCCTATCGGGGGTATAAGGGATGCAACCGACTATGTGAAAATTCTGGAGGAGGTTATGTTACCCTATGCTGAAGAGGAAATGAAGTTGGTTTACCAACAAGACTATGACCCAAAGCATACGTCAAAAATGCAAAATCATGGTTTGCGCAGAAGAATTTATCCGTTATGGAGTGCCCCGCTCAATCCCCCGACCTTAACCCCATCCAAAATTTGTGGGGAGATGTTAAGAACGCTTCTTAATAGGAGTTATTTTTTTATCTCAAAACAAAATATACTGCCGACCCTAAAATGCTCTTATTGTCTTTACAGTTGCCATTCTAATTCTGCAATTATAATGAAAGGGAAATTTAGGAAAATAGATACTAAAATCTTGTTAGGTTAGGTTAGGTTATAGTGGCTGTCCAAGATGGAAACGGACACACTTAGGCCAGTTTAATGGCCCATTGTGATACCACATGAATCTTGAGGCTTCCTCCTAAGCTCAATGGTACCAGCTTAAATTCCTTACGAAACGTGAGAGGCTGATTATACCGATATGATTGTTTAGATCGTTAAAGAAGAATTCTCCTAGGTAATTCTTGCGTTTTCGAGCTAGAGCAGGGCATGTGCAGAGAAGATGAAGAACAGTTTCTTCCTTTTTCTCGTCCATACAGCTTCTGCAAAAGTCATTTGAGAATACGCCTAGTCTCGTGGCGTGCTTTCCTATTAGACAGTGTCCGATTATGACACCTATTATCGAGCTATTATCTTGTTAAAAAAAGAAATATATGGTTAAGCTGGCAAGGGAATAAGACATATATCAAGAACGACAGCGAGAGCTTAGGTCTCGTCAAACACACTTCCCTATCTAGCGGCAACTGCTCCATGAGGAGTACGCGGAAAACTTTTATCTCTGCAAAACCCAATGTGCTTTCATCCGCTTCTGTCATAGGAGCTCGAAACAGGGCTTTGCTATTCAATTGCTTTTTTAGTCCAAAGAAACAGCGGGTATCAATAGTAATTTTTCGTTGATCTCAGTGCTGGTGTTGTTGATAACGGAGCCCCAGGTAAACAGAGTCCTTAAATATCTCAAATTAATATCTGTCTACGGTGATACATAGACGGAGACTCCGTCGGTGTTCTAGGTCCTTTCATGAAGATAGCATGTACTTCGATTTACCCATTTTTGCCACCTCTGTATCGTACTCGGAAAAGCCCCACCGGCATCGAGCTGAGTTTATCCAATTACATTTTGTCAATATCATTAGAATAAGATAATTAAGCAAAATAGAGGTGTTGACGTGGGTACTCTGCACTATTTTTCCACAGGAGATGTTAAAGAAATCACATGACAACGCATCATTTAATCTAAAGCCTTTTTTGAGAACAAAAGGTTCGGTAAAATTATTTCCAAATTTTATAAAGTAACAAGAACTCTCCATAGTCATGCTACACAAACGAAGGAGCCCAAACTAGGCATATATGGCTTTAATACAGTTCGTCCCTGAAGATGCTGAGGCTTTAAGATCGATCAAAATCCTTAAACAAGGTTTACCCCTACTCCCAATATCATCCTCGATTAATGTTCCCTGCTACAATTTATCCAAACATAGCGGAACAATTATAAAGAACATGCTATCGGAAAAACACAATATTAAAAATTGATTATGTGAATATAAGTTGTAGACTTCGATAAAAGCATCTTAAAGGAATAGGGCGCAATTAAAAATAGCATGATGATACCCAACCAAAAGTTTCTCAAACTGTTGAATTTGTTTCCTGCTTATCTCATTTTAATTGTATACCTGTTCTAAACTCCTCACGTTAAATTTAAGGGTGGCTGTTGACCGACTATTGTATCTGAAGATAGTTAACTTTACATGCCTGACGTATTAATGCACCATTAAACATTTAAGTAGAAATTATAAAAATGTCATACATGTTTTGATTCTTTGTCTCCTTTCCAGCAATCTTTTTTCTCGGTTCGGTTTTGTCCGTTCAAATACAAATCAACGGTTTTTTTTAAAGGAAAATAACAACAACACAAATCAAATCATATAAAAACGAACACATCTTTTGAGTATGTTTGATTCGGCGGTTCAATGTGAAAATGAAAAAATCATTAGGTATAAATTCGATTCTCGATGAGAATGAAAACAAATGTCAATGTCAACATAAATGATAACTTTTTATCACAGTCACAACACAAACATATAACCAGTGAATAAGTGAAGATTGAACAATGAGCACGAAGGGGAAGGCCAAACGCGGTGCGAAAGCATCCGACACTCAAAAAAATTATTTAGTTGAATTTTTACAAAATAGACCGGACTTAGCAAATGACAAGTAAGTATATAAACATACCTACGTAGATATTGTTGTTGTTAATATATAATTTTGTTTACAGATTTCCAAAACATCTTCAAAGCTCAAATTACCGGGATAACGAATGGGAATTGTTAAGTGTGGAACTTAATTCTTTAGGAGGAGCTATAAAAACAGCATCCAAATGGAGGAAATACTGGAAAGATTTGACGTGAGTTCGAATGTATTGTTGACTTAACTGCTCTCCCATCCATTTGTGTTTTATAAAACGACAGTGTATTTTTCCAAAGGACAAAAAGTTCACAACGATAAAACAACCACTCTTTTTTATATTTCTTCTCTTTTGTAAGACTTTACAACTAATTTATTTATTTTCTTTGTATTTTAGGATAAATGTTCGAAATCGAGACAATAGTATTAAGCAAAAGTTACTTCAAAGCGGTATCAATGGGTTTCTTCCAATGCGAGAACAGCCTGAAATTGATCTAAAAATACTTTCGATAATTACCACTGAAGAATACATTAAACACGATCAAGGTTCAGTGAACGAAGAGGCTTTCGAAAAAGTCCATATTACACGAAACAATTCAAAACCTAAAATTGATGTATGTGAACCCGAAATGGAAAATGATGATTCACAATGTGATGAGTTTTATCCAAGTCAGATAGAAGTGGAACTTTCAATATGTTCAAATGATTCCACTGAATTTAAACAAGCAACTCCTTCGATGTCTACAGGAAAAGAACAACAAAAACGGAAGAGAACTTTTTTCACTCCTCTTTCTGATAATGCTTCGCATTCTTCAAAATATGATTCTTTTTTCAAATTCTACATGGAAATGGAGCAGAAAAAATTAAAATTAAAAGAGAGAAAAATTGAACTGATGGAAGAAAATAACCAAATACAAATCGAAATCAAAAATGGAATTGATATTTTGTTGCAAGAGTTGCATAATAAAAATAAGCTATGAAGTACAATCGTTTTCTGTGTTCTCTTCTCTTCCTTAGGAAAATTAGCTTAACTATTTTCGTTTGAAATTAATGCCTCAAACAAAGCAATAAATAACAATTGGATAAGCCATCCTGTTAAGTCGAATTGGTTGCTTCTTAGCTACATAATTCAAAAGGAAGTTCCACAATACTTCTTAATTGAAGAAAATGTGTTTCGTAATGCAAAGCAACGTCTCAATAAAAGTATGAGGGTGAGTAACTTCCTTTGTGGTTTATGTTGTAGTTGTGTATTAAATTAATCAATTAACCATTAACGCAGAACAAAATATGAAAGAGTACAAGAAATTTAATGTTTTTGTTTACATTTTTAAAAAGGAACCCCCAACCAAAATGACAGCACAGCAAAGGCACTATTCAGTTCGAGAGTCGAAAGGCGTGTTCATGGAGTCAGTGTCAGGGAATGGCTATGGACTTGTTTGTTTACCCTGCTGTGACATGATTGAGTATTAGTTATTGAATCTAAAGCACTATTCACATGAGCACGACCAACGAATGAACGAATATTCGTCGACTTTGACATTTCTTTCACATGAGAGTTTTCAATTCGTCGCGAATGAACCAAAACAAAACGTTGCGAGTGTGGATAATGTGGAACGTGAATAAAGTTTGACAGTTCGTAACAACTACAATTTTTTTCGCGAGGAAAAAATCTGTTTTCTTAAATTAATTAATATATGATATTGAAAAGTAAAAGTATGTATCATAAATCAAATAGAAACTATATTGCTATCGTTTTGTTAAGAATTTGTGTGGAAATATGTCTTCAAACGTATATAAACTCATATTTTGTAATTCATTCGTCGTTCGTTGGTAGCGCTAATGAAAATACTGCTTAAATCGAATTTAAATATTCATCTTTCATAATACGTTTCCGACGATATTGATGATTTATTGGAATTTTGATTCGTGGACTAATTTTTAATTGCAGTAAAATGAAATGGCAACGTGAAACACTTGTTTCTTACATTTTCTACGAACAAATTAAATTTTAGTAGACCGTGAACGCATTTTTTCTAATTTGTTTGCAGCATTTAAGAAAATGTCAAAATGAGTTTGACATTTCTTTGAAAATATCACAGAATTCTTAATAGAAGATTTTGCAGATAAAGTTATATGGTATCATAGGTATAATGTATTCATACACTGTATTTCTAAAATACTATCTTGCTAACTATTATGCTAAGTACGTATCCTGTATTCATTCAATTGTTGCTATGACATTCTGTTATACACTTTATACATACACATAAATCTATGAAAATTTGTTATATAAATTACACATACGACGTACACTCATTATTGCTAGTTTTTCAGTTCATCGTCGTCTGTGAAAGAGGTTGGCCGTTTTTTCAATTAGAATATTTTCCATAAAGAATTTTCTCGAATATTGAATAATAATATGTATTTTCTTTCAATTTAAATTGTATGCATTATAAATAAAACATAACATTTTGGCGACGAGATAAAAGCCGAATTATGGACGCTGCACAATTTAGCCAGTTTCTCCAGGCTATGAGAGATATGATGAGCTTACAAAACAACGTTGGTGCTGCTGCACATGATTCCAGTTCAATTTCAACGACGATTATCGCTTCGAATTTTGAGGTTTTCAATCCAGATAATGAAAATTTTCTACAATATATAGAGAGATTCGAGAACTTTTGTGCTTTGAAGAATTTAACCGACCCAGTTATTCAGAAGAGGACATTCTTGAATTCAATCGGACCTAATCTCTACGACAAATGTAAGCATTTTCTAGCACCAAGAACCATTGAAGAATCTAGCTATACAGACATTGTCAAAGTTCTCAAAGTGAAGCTCGCACCTTCTGTTAATGTTCTCGTGGGTCAGCATCGCCTCTTGATGAGAGTTCAACAACCTAACGAAAGTTGTTCTGAGTACGTGGCTGCATTGCAAAAACTAGCCATCGATTGTCAATTGAACTGCTCATGTGGGTTATCCGTCACTGACTTGTTTTTGAGAGGACATTTTATTCGAGGACTTAGAGACAATAGCATTCGAGAGAAACTTTTAGAGACCGATTTGGATTTCAGTGCAGTGGTAACAAAAACTTTAGCTTATGAGACAGCTAAGATTAATGCCAACGAGGTTGCTCAATCTTATACTTCAATCAATTCAGCACAGACGAACATCAACTTAATTTCAAAATCCAGACGTGAATCCTCAAAGAAAGCCGGGTCACGAACACATTCCAGAAGAAGAAACACTTCCAGCAAAAGAAATGCCAATTACAGAGTTAATTTTAGAGAAATCGGAATTGATGATCTGTGTATCAGATGTGGTAGGAACAATCACATGTCAACAGATTGTAGGGTAGCGCCTGACAAACTGAGATGTGGTTCCTGTCACAAACAAGGGCACGTGTCAAAAGTGTGCATATCTACGCTTGTCAAGAATAAAAATCACCAGTCAACATCCAGAACTGTATCAAACATCACAGATTACGCTGATTTCCAATCAAATTTTGATCAGAGCGATCTAAATCTCAACCATATGGAAGTCGTTGATTTGTTTTCCACAAATTTAACAACACAGAAATATGAAGTTGAAGTATTTATAGCCAACAAAGCCGTGAAGTTTGAAGTTGACTCGGGTTCCGGATATACCCTGATTCCCATTAATAAATTCGAACAGCTGAAGTTGAATATCAAACTCCAGCCATGCTCTTTGAAGTTCAGAACGTACGACGCCGGTATTGTGTCACCTCTAGGAGTCATCGACGTTCCAGTGAAATTCAACAACATCGAATCTGTTGAACAACTGTTCATTGTACCGGAGGGGTTTTCATCATTGATTGGTCGAACGTGGATTCGGCGTCTGCATATAAGCCTTCAAGAAATAGACAAAGTCATCAATCAGTCAATCAAAAATATTATTCAAGATGTTTTCCAGGTAAAATCAGTTGACCAATTTGTGAAATTATTTCCAAAAATTTTCGAGCAGTCAGTAGGCAAGATTCCAGGTGTCAAGTGCTCTTTACAGCTAAGAAGTAATGCAAGGCCAGTTTTCATCAAAGCAAGAACCATACCGTTTGCTATTCGTGACAAAGTCGAACGTGAGCTTTCCATGCTGGAGAAAGACAACATAATCACAGCCATCGACAAAAGTGATTGGGGATCACCCATAGTAGCTGTGCCAAAACCAGATGGAAACGTTAGGTTATGCTTTGACTATAAAGTTGCTGTCAACAAACAGCTCACAGACGCGCACTACCCGATTCCCCGAATTGACGAAATAGTGAACAACCTCAGGAATTCAAGATACTTCTGTAAATTAGATCTATACAAAGCATACCTTCATATTGAAGTAGATGAAGTAAGTGCGATGGTTCAAACAATTTCGACGCACAAAGGCACATTCAAAATGAACCGCTTAAGCTTTGGCATCAAATCAGCTCCGAGTGAATTTCATCGAATCTTGGACCAAATTTTAAACGGCCTAACCGGAGTTGATTCATACTTCGACGATATCATCGTACATGGCGAATCCCTAAGAGAATGCGAAGATAATCTATTGAAATGCTTCCAGAGACTTCAAGACAATGACTTGCATATAAATAGATCAAAATGTAAATTTTTTGCAACCAAGATATCGTACCTTGGTTACCTTATATCGTTCAAGACAATTGCTAAAGATCCAAAGAAAGTTGAAGCTATTCTCGATGCACGAAGACCAACTAATGAGAAGGAAGTAAAACAATTTCTTGGACTAGTGACTTACTATAGTAAATTCATCCCCAACCATTCAACTATCACAGCCCCGATTCGCGAGCTACTCTGTAAGGATTCCGGTTTTTTTCTGGTCAGCGAAATGTGAAGCAGCATTCATCAAGCTTAAACATTTGATCGGAAGCGAACAGACGCTTGTTCCATATGACCCTTCACTGCCAGTCACTGTTGCTTGCGATGCCAGCCCTGTGGGAGTAGCCGCTGTTCTTTCTCATATCATCGATGGAGTCGAGAAACCGATCTGTTTCGTATCAAGGTCCCTTTCAAAGTCTGAGATGAATTATAGCCAAATTGATCGCGAGGCCTTGGCTATTGTATTTGCACTTGACCGACTTTTTACTTATTTATATGGTAGAAAGTTTACGCTCATCACGGACAACAAACCTCTGGCAAGAATATTCCATCATCATAGTAATTTGCCACCCATGACAGCCGCTAGATTGCTCAGGTACGCAAGTTATTTGTCTAATTTTAACTATGAAATAATTCATCGAAACGGCGACCGAAATGTCAATGCCGATTATTTCTCAAGAAATCCGGTCAGTAAAACTTCCAAAGAACATTCTACAATCGATGATGAAATCTTTCAGCTCCAAAACAATTCATTCAGCTACATATCTTCAACCAACGTCACTAGTCAAATGATAGCACAAGAAACATCTAAGGACCCTGATCTGACAAAAATTATAAAAGAAATCAACGCCGGAACAAGCTATTTACAGGAATATACACTTCAAGGTAACATTTTATTCCGAGATTCACGAGTATACATCCCAAAAATTTTTCAAAAGACAATATTGGACGAACTTCATGTAACACATCCAGGCATAGTTCGCATGAAACAGCTAGCGAGAAGATACTGTTACTGGCACAATATTGATCGAGATATTGAAAAAGTAGTACGGTCATGTCAAGCCTGCGCCCTGAACCAAAAATCTCCAGCAAAAGCCCCAACACATCATTGGGAAGAACCACAGGAAAATTTTCAAAGAGTTCACATTGACTACGCTGGACCCAAAAATGGTAATTTCTACTTTATATTAATTGACGCGAAGTCTAAATGGCCCGAAGTCAGAGCAATTAAGAAAGCACCGGACACGTCCACAACAATGTCTCTTCTAGAGGACATATTTTCCTTTCACGGTTATCCAAATTTCTTGGTATCCGACAATGCAACGATTTTCAAAAATCAGATATTCGATAAATACTGCAAGGACCGAGGCATCACTCAGATATTCATTGCGCCAGGACATCCTGCAACCAATGGACTTGCAGAAAGGTTTGTCCAGACATTAAAAATAAAGCTTGAAAAGATGGAGAATAACTCGGATCATCTAAATCAAATACTACAATTATTCCGAGCCACACCGTTGTCTTCTGGGAAAAGTCCAGCAGAGCTGTACCTGCATCGTCAGCTACGTATTCGTTTAGATGCGATAAGACCTACTAAAGAGTTACCATCAACTGTTCCACAAAATGGTACGATACGTAGTCTCAAAACTGGTGACCAAGTAACTGTTCGAGTTTACAGAAACAATAAACCAGCATGGGAACTAGGATTCATCACGCAAAAGTTGGGCTCATTACATTACATTGTTAAATTAGACAGTGGTTATATATTTAAAAGACATATTGACCAACTCAGACTCGTGAATGTCCCAGCTCCGAAGCCAACAATCCAGAAGACCCCAACTCAACAACCTATCGTACAAGATCGTCGGACAGTTTCATTTTCAGATCATGATGTCATAGTGTGCCATCATCCGGTATCTCAAGCACCATCATCAACACAGGCTGCAACTGAAACTCCAACTTCACGTCCTCAAGCATCAGCAGAAGCTGTAACTAGAACTGTACCTCCACATCCAGAGGTCCACACTCCACGACGTTCAGGAAGACAAACCAAACGCCCTATTAGATTCCAATATTAAGTTTTTTTTTAATAATTAAGTTAAGTTTTTTTTTTCGGCCAGGCGGAGAGTATAATGTATTCATACACTGTATTTCTAAAATACTATCTTGCTAACTATTATGCTAAGTACGTATCCTGTATTCATTCAATTGTTGCTATGACATTCTGTTATACACTTTATACATACACATAAATCTATGAAAATCTGTTATATAAATTACACATACGACGTACACTCATTATTGCTAGTTTTTCAGTTCATCGTCGTCTGTGAAAGAGGTTGGCCGTTTTTTCAATTAGAATATTTTCCATAAAGAATTTTCTCGAATATTGAATAATAATATGTATTTTCTTTCAATTTAAATTGTATGCATTATAAATAAAACATAACAATAGGTATTAAAATAAAAATAAAAGTATAAATACTTACTAATATTTTACTACTAGAATAGGTTTCTGGTATAACTTTATTGCTTAACTGAATTGAAACTCCGTATACTTGGTTATTGTTGTGTTGTATAATTTTGCACTTTTCCATTTTTACAACGATACTAAATCTTTTGCATCAAATCGGGAATACCCACATTATGGGCACAGACTTAGGTTTGTTTTCTTTTTAACATAGTAAAATACAGATCCCTTGTTGCAATGATGTTAAACCTGTCAGGTTTCTCCCATTATACTTCTTTTTTTTTAATAAGCCACCACTTGAATTTTGTACAAAAATTATGATCTTAGCATTAAACCAGAATTTATCCTTCCAACTCCAAAATTTATGTGCGGTTTTTGGGAATTCTTGGAGTTATTAAAATTCCAGAGATAAAATGAAGTTTTCGCGGTCATTGTACAAGACAAAAACTAGCAATTGAATGGATCAGTTTGTTAATATTTTCATTGTATTAGGTTTGTCAAACACAGTAGCCACCCAAGCATTTGGTGAATCTATATTTTAAAAATTTAAGAGATTTACGTTTTTTAGAAATATAAACAAAATGTCTCATATACGTTCATTTCTCATTTTTGCTTTCACAAATCTGAGAACTGAATTTTTATGATTCGGCTAAGCCAGACCAATTGCTGGAAAATCATCCACATCGGACACCCACAGATCATACATTTACAGACGCTGCAAACATATCGCAATGATGCCGTTATCACGAACTGATATGTGCATTTACATTGATACTTTTAAAACCCAATGAAAAACGGAAAGCTTTGAAATAATCTTGAAAACTATTAGGCATTTCAGGAAACTACCTATTAGGCTAGGCGCGCACATGCAACTTTTAGTTTCGAAACTGTTTGGTTTCTAAACTGAGCACTATAGACTTATACGAGAGTCCGCGCACAAAAACGCTGTCGCCGTCGAATCCGAATGATATTAACCAGACCGGAAATGGAAATTTATACAATAAAGAGTAACATAAACAACACTGCAACGGAAAAGCAGCCACAGGAGCAGCAGTATCAGGAAGAGGAGGATTCTATGATGATCCTAATCGGAGCAAATCTTCATTCGAAGAGGTTCCTCTACACACAGCCTGCCTAACATATCTTGGATTTTAGCTGCTCATGATATTGGGCTACATCAATCAATTGATGTGTGACCCAAAAGTCGCGAAAGAAAATAATCGAGATCTAAGATTAAGATTTAAATCGATTTGAAATCCACGAACAGTCAGTCTGAAATTAGATTCGTTTTCAGGGTTATGTTACGCTTTACGATGCCTTCGAGAGCTTCTAATCACGCTATATCTATCGGAGAGCTTGAGATCACTGGAGCAGAAACACGATATCTGAACCTGAAGTACAACTACTTGGGAAAAGAATCATGCATCGGTTATACTTGGCATTCGATTGTCAGAAGCCACAACAAAAGTATTCAGAAAACAAAAACATGAAAGATCTGGACAGTGTTCTGCGACAATGTACAATTAATGGTGAAACAAAAACAGGCAGGTGTTTTCAGTATGAAGGGTTTGATTGTCCGATTGCCTGAGGTAATTGTATTAATGAAGAAATACAAAGCTTATTTGTATTTGGATGCGGCGCATAGTGTGGGAGCGATGGGATCAAATGGTCGCGGTATTATCGACCATTCTAATGGGCTTTGGCAGTGCTGGCGGTTAAATTGATGAAATAAGTGATTCAGTAGGCCTAAATTATTTACGTTAACCACGAGATCTTAATCTTATTAAGTTAAAAGGAATAAATTACTGAAGATCTTTTAAACTTGTATCACTAAAAATAAATAAGTAAAGTAAAATTGAAAGATGTTTTATTTTCATTAAAAAAAGTTAACCGAAAGGAAACCAAAAAAGGAAAATCGCAGTCGTCTAGTAGCTACAATTTTGTTGGGAGTATTTTGTTTTGTGCCAATTTGTAAAAATCCATTTCCAGAAATTTGTATTGACTTATGATATTTAAAAAAATATATAATTTTGAATTCCAACAATATATCTACACTCTTCTTTCATAAGCAAAAGAATAGGACAGATTTGAAATAATTTCGTTTCGTGTATATGAGATAGAAAATGTGAATAAATGTTTCCTGTGTATTAGTTTATTTCGTTGATTGCTTTTGGAGTTGCTTATGTGCGCGATGTTTGGCCAACAAACGATCAAACTATTTGGTTTCGAAAAAGTTGCATGTGCGTGCCTAGCCTTAGGTTTTTTAAATGCCTCTAAATGACTGTAAAACAAGAAAATCCATAGTTATCATACATTTTTATGTTTTTATATTTTATTTTCAGCCAGGTTAAATACTTCAAGTATCACATCAGATCTACATGGATCTAAGTGTGGCGATAACCTCATCAATCTCCTGCCCATTTGACCTATGATTCGATTTCTTAAAATTCTCTATCACGCAATTCAAAAATGAAGAAAAGAAATTCAAAGATTATTTCATTGCTAGGTGAAAATGAATTGTCAACTGTGTTTGTACGTCATTTTCTTGTCTTTCTGTTAATCCGTCGAGAAAAACCTCAGAAATCTTAGAAATATAAACTGACCTGATTTAAATTCTCAAATAGACAAGTTCTCACTCAATTCAAACCCACTCAATTTTTTGACGTTGAAATGCCACTCAAACAATTTGATGCCTCTCAAAATACATTTGTGGTTAGGTTTGGAGTTTGGTGTAAAGTAAAATAATTTTTATTTTTTTTTGTTTCATTAAATAAAATATTAAACAAAATAAAATGTCTACTAACACAAAGAAATACGATGAAATAGATGAAGCTGAGGTTAAACTAAAATAAATCATTAAACACTTGCATTTATATTTAATATAAATTACTTAAATCTAAAACAGGAGGAAGCCCTCCTCAAATCAGACGAAGAAGGAGCACCTCCAGGCAATCAAGCCCTGGCCGATGATGAAGATGATGTTCTTATGGATGAAGATACCATTGGAGATACATTACCCGATGGTATCGAGAACGAAGAAGTCGAAGATCAAGACGATGATGATGACGATGATTCAGATCTCGATGATACCACCAAATATCTCATTGAATATAATAATCTTCTAAAAGAAATTGCCGAGAACCAATACGCTTATGATAAATACGTCAAGTTGTGTGAACTATCACAGTAAGTTTTATTTAATCCAAATCAAAAGAAGATTTAAACTATTAAAATGTATTTACTTTCTAATTAGCAAAACAGATGATTTGGATAACATCAGAAACGCTTACAATTTATTTGCATCGGTCTATCCTTTATCTCCTGAACTTTGGTTACAATTCTTGAGGATAGAAATTAGTGTTGCACTATCCGAAGAAGAAATCCAAAAGGTCGATGAACTTTTTAATAAGGCACTGCATGATTATTACAGTAAGGCAACAAAAGCTTGACATTGATTTTGGTATAATAGATTTTCTATTGAACAGGTATAGAAGTTGCTTTGGAATTTGCAGTATTTGCATCGAAAACTAATCGTGGAACAGAGATTTGGGATGAAATACTGGGTACTTATGGATTGCACTGTTTGAAAGGCAATCATTTCTTTAAATTGTACAGACAATACGTTGAAGGCTTAGAAAAGAGGTGAGACAAATTAGTAACGTTTAGTTTTAGAATTTAAATGATATTCCTTATCCAACTATTTGACATTAAAGGCTTCATTAAGGGAACTTATTATTATTTTGAATATTTCAGAGGTTTAGTAAAAAAACACTTAGACCAACAAAGACCGCGAGTTTATTCGTATATGCTACACTCTTTTTCAGTGCTTGGCTGTGATGCACTCATTTTAATTCCTCAATCGTATCAGTTTGACCACAATTTTTGTTCAGCCTTTGTCTTCTTTAATATTCCAAGAATTTAATGTGATGCTTTATTTATTTGTATTCTTGAGTAAAATCGAAGATTGTTTTCTTGCCTTGGGTCTCGTTTTTCCAATGATATCAATATTTGTAATGCGATCTCTGCATTTCTCTCCCTTTCGGAATACTCACACTGTTTCAGTATAATAAAGGCTGTTATATCCCCTTGATTATACTTAACAATCAATATTTAAAACTGAGTTCTCGCCTCTTCAAGCTTAAATTTTAAAGTGAATCAATTAATTATTCTGTTTGGGGTAAGTGCACTGTGACCTAAATATCTAGAATTGGGTGAAGCCCTCAAATTACATTTCTTTCTACAATTACACTTCTCCTCACATACTTCTTAAAACTTAAGTATTTATAGTACCATCAAAGAGTGAAGAACAAGAGCATCAACCTCATATTTCCATTTCCCCTCCAGATATTAAATTTATTTTGTATTTTGTTTTCTCTTATAAACAGCATGGATGAAAAAACACAATTAAATATTCAAAGTTACCTGCGTCAATTAAAAATACCTCTTCTCGATATGGAAGACATTTATATCGAGTTCAAAGTTGCATACGAACAAAACAAAGCGACGCCCGCTTACAGCAGTCTCGAGTGGGAAACCATAGAAAAAGAATATTTCCGTGCCAAAGGACATTTACAAAAAATACTTCCACACGAACAGAAACTCCTTGAAGTCGACGATAAACAATATCGGGAAAAGGCCGATATTTATCGCAGCTACATCAAAGAATCGGATAAGTTTCTTGATGAAAATATCCTTCAAACTCTCTACGAACGACTTGTGGCAGATTGTTGTTTAAATGCTGATTGTTGGTTTGAATATATTTCGTTTCTTGATTATCGAGATGAATATGAACGTCCAAAGGAGCTTCAAGATTTACCTGTATTCCGTCAAAATGCTGTCGATGTGAGCAATCGAGCGTTGCGCAATTGTTCGTGGAATGAGAAGTTGTATATAAAAAGAATGCAATTGCTGGAGAAAATGGAAAAGAGTCGTCAGGAAATACAAGAGGTTTTGGAGAGTTCTTTGTCGGTGGGTTTTCAGACACCCGAACCAGCGGTGGCTATTTGGTTGGAGTATTTAACATATTTGAGGCGACTGACCGATTACGAAGACGAAGAGGAGTGCGAGATTTTGAGGAGAAACTTTAATTTGTGTTGGAATACTTTGGGACAGCAGTGGGGAGTGTTGGCCGATTGTAATTGTGAGATTTTACAATTTTGGGGAAGGCTAGAGTATGGCCCATTGCGGGATCCCAAAAAGGGCAAGGAACTTTGGACGACAGTTATGGGTGAGTGACAAAAACTTCACTTTAAGCGCTGTTTTTTTATTCATATGATTTGTTCTTTTCAGAAAGTGCCGATAATGCCACTAGGAGTGGTCTTTGGATTGAGTTCTCTCAGCTAGAAATGAGACGTGACTTAGATTCAACAAGAAAGTAAGTTGTTGATACATAGAAACAAAACGTTTAAATACAAAAAATATTGTTTTGTAGACTCTTTCGAAAAGCTTTAAATTCTCAAGATTTGGATAATCCATATGTGATAATATCAGCGTGGCAACGATTTGAACGTTGTAATGGCTCCATCCGGAGCATGGTTTCTTGTCAAAAGGATTGTGATGAATTTTTAAAGAATTATCAAAGAACTATCAAAGACATCACAAAGAAATTCGAACAAAAACAACAACCAAAAGTCGATAAGAAAGGTAAAGATAGAAAAAGAAAAGCCAGTGATGTCTCACAAGAATACATCCAAGATAAAAAGGCTAAAATTGATACAGCCACTGAATTCGATGCCAATACTGATATTTCATCATTCAAAGAAAGGAAATCATCTATGGGTACATTTAAGGAGCATGAGAATCAAGAAATTGATTTGACAAAAGATCATTTGAGAATATTTATTAGTAATTTGGATTATAAGTGAGTTTGATTAATGTTTTATACTTTTGGTTACATAAATTGAGATGTTCTTTTATTTTGCTTAAGTTTGAATGAGGATGAAGTCAAAGAACAACTGACTGAACTGAGAATCTCCAGTATTAATTTAATTCGATCAGCAAATGGTAGAAGTAGAGGTTTTGGTTATGTAGAATTAGAAGATGAGGTGAGTGTTCTTTAAGCCGGTTTATATTGTTCTTTTCATATTCAATTAATACATATTTTTTTAGACTGAAGTTGATAAAGCTATAAAACTTGACCGGAAATTGATTAGC
This sequence comes from Eupeodes corollae, assembly GCF_945859685.1. Lineage (NCBI taxonomy): Eukaryota > Metazoa > Arthropoda > Insecta > Diptera > Syrphidae > Eupeodes > Eupeodes corollae. The sequence goes on along the minus strand of NC_079148.1, from coordinate 22,645,279 downwards.
GGTCGACCAATATATATATCCAGTGTGCTAAGGGATAAGGAGAAAAGACAGAAGTTCAAGTTTTCTGGTAAGATATTGTTTTTAAATTTATTTATCTATACCAACTAACATAGTAATTTTAATTGGCTAAGTTAGTATTTGAAAGAACAGGTTGCGAATCCTTCCAACTAAATCTTCAATATTTTTAATTATTCATTTTTTCTGTATTTTGTGTGTAATAATATACTCTTGTTTATTCTTTTAGATGGTTTAGAGCCAAAAAAGCTTTTTGTCAAAGGACTCCCGCCAGATTCGAAAAAAGAAGAAGTCGAAGTAATGTTCGGTTCATTTGGTAAACTACATGATGTTCGTCTGGTCTTTCATAAGTAAGTTAACATTTAAATTTGTTTTCTTATTACATTTTTTAACGGTGAAAAAGTAGATATGATCTGAATTCTTCGGCGGCCCACAGTTTGTATGTTTATTGTACTAATTAATTTTTTTTCTGCCACACAAACGAAATAATAAAGATTTTATTGCCTTAAGTGGGCAAGGCTTCGGGCTGTAAGGAGCCTATCTGGAAGTAACATTAACTGTAGCGAAGTTATATTCGAGTAACATGAAAGACAGGGGCCCTAGGGTCTTGTCAGTTCCGGTGTCTCATTGACACTGGTCTGATTGGCTAAGATTATCGTGGTAGCTGTGATTATCGCATGCAGAGCTAATAGATTTTTTAAGGGCTCTCTTTTTCACCTATGACCCTTAGACCTCTATCTCCAACAAAAGGTACAGTTCAAGCCTTACACATGACTGTGCGAAATTTTACTGAGCTAGTACTGGCACTGCCTTGGGGTGTTTATCAGCGCTTTTCTTCAGTCCTGATATTGTGGTACACCTGTAGGTACACCTTCAAATTTATTCTAAACAGAACGTGTTCACATTAATCTTATTGATCCCTAAACTAGTTTTGGGGCAAAACTGGTGTTTTTGAGTCTTAAGTTTTTCAGAAATTGATTTTAAAGTCAATGAAATTATTACTATTCAAACACTATTAAGATTTGTTTTATTGCCATTTAAAAGGTTAGATTCTCGAAATTTTCATCAGTTATGAGATGGTTTTTGACGAGTCTTCATGTGACTCGATATGAAGTTTTTGAAAAACATTGAATTTTATCGTTGATAAATATGTTTTAGAGTTAATATTTGGTCCTTATCCAGAACTCCAAACCTAAACTATGTGCTCATATTTAAAAATGCCCGTTTTCAAAATATACTAAACTAAATGAAACTTTTTAAATGGTATATTGAAGATAGATGGAGTAGTACCCGCTCTTGCTAAGAAATTGATGAATTCTCTAAGAGTAATTGTAACCATTAAAAGATCTTTCTAAAATTATCTGTTCGAACTTGGCATATAAATTGTAGGTCCTCTCAATAACAGACATCAATCGCATCACAGAATTGGTTGAAAGTTGTAAAGTCAGTACCTGAACCTAGTTCTATACGAGCTGTTGCGCGTTTATTTATGTTTGGAAAACTCTTTCGAATTATATTTTTGAATAAAAAAAAACTACTACACAAAAACCTGACGTTATAGATATATTTTGAGTCAGAAAAATGCCGTGAAACATTATTGGAAAATAATAAAAATAATGACAACGAATTCGAGACTAAAATTTTAACGAAATCCAAATTTTTAGACAAATGTTTCGATACAAATTATTACAGTTCCTTTTTTTCATTCATAGAAACAAATTTCTCCGATCGAAAAACAACAAAAACAATTATTTACTTACTTAAGGTGGCGCTACAGTCCTGTGTGAACTAGGGCCTCACCTAACAAACTTCTCCATCTAGCTCGGTCCCTAGCTAGATGTCTCAAGTTTCGAGCTCCAAGTTGGGTGAGGTCACCTTTCACTTGTGCGCGCCACCTGATCCGCGGTCTTCCTCTACTGCGCTGTCCTGTGGGTGCGGATTCGAAGACTTTCCGGGCCGGAGCATTGGTTTCCATGCGCCCTACGTGACCCAGCCATCTTAGTCTATGGACTTTTACCCTTTTGGCTAAGTCTACGTCGCTGTACAGCCAGTACAGTTCGTCGTTCCATCATCTCCTCCACTCCCCTTTGATGCATACGGGACCGTAGATCACACGAAGAACTTTTCTCTCGAACCGACCCAAGGTGCTTTCATCCGCTTTTGTCATAGTCCATGCTTCTGCACCGTATAGAAGGACGGGGATGATAAGGGTCTTATATAGCAACACTTTGGTCCCTCGAGAGAGGACTTTACCACTCAATTGCTTTTTTAGTCCAAAGAAACAGCGGTTAGCAAGAGTTGTTCTGCGTTTGATCTCAGCGCTGGTGTTGTTTTATGCGTTTACAGCGGAGCCTAGGTAGACGAAGTCCTTGACTACCGCAAAGTTACGTTCGTTGATGGTGACGTTTTGACCAAGACGTCGGTGTTGTATGTGCTTTCTTCACGACAGTATGTACGTGTGAGTTTTGCACTATTCTTTCAAGCACGATGTTTTAAAAATTACATGACAGCGCGTCACCTTGTCTAAAACCTTTTTTGACATCAAAAGGTTCTATTAAGTTTTTTCCAACTTTTATGGCTCAGCGTGAATTTTCCATGGTCATCTTGCACAAACGGACGAGTTTGGCAGGGATACCAAAACTAGACATGGCTTTATAGAGCTCGTCCCTGTAGATGCTGTCATATGCGGCCTTGAAATCGATGAAAAGATGGTGGGTGTCGATTTGGCGTTCTTGGGGTTTTTTTGTAGGATCTGCCGTAATGTGAATATTTGATCAACTGTGGACTTTCCTGGTCTAAAATCACACTGATAAGGACTTATCAGGTTGTTGACGATGGGCTTTAGACGTTCACATATTACGGCAGAGAAGATTTTATAGGCGATGTTAAGTAGACTGATTCCTCTATAGTTGGTGCAGTTTAGAGGGTCTCCTTTTTTCAGGATCGGGCAAACAATACTGAGGTTCCATTTATCGGGCATGCTTTCTTCCGACCATATCTTACAGATAAGTTGGTGCATGCTCCCAACGAACTTATCTTACTTCGTCTAAGTCGGGAGGACGGGATTGTTGGCTTTCGTCGTCTGTTTTAAATGGATCATCCTGCCTGACACCGGAATTCAGTTTGTCGTCGCCGTTATACAGTCTGCAGAAGTGGTCCTTCCATATCCTCAGCATTGACTGCGGTTCCACTATGATGTTTCCACTTTCGTCTATGCAGCCTTCGGTTCTAGGTTTATGTACCTGTAAATTTCGTTTAACCTGTTCATAAAACTTTCGAACTTCATTCCTGCTTTTAAACCTCACAACATCTTCGAACGCACGCTTCTCATGCCCTCTCTTTTTCCTCCTAAGAAGTCGGCGTTCCTCTTGCCTCTTCTGCTCATAGAGCTCATGAGCAGCTCTCGTCCTTTTATGCAGCACCGCTTTGCGTGCCTGTTGTTTGGCTGCATTTGCCTTCCGACATTCCTCATCAAACCAGGGGTTCCTTGTTGGTGGCTTCTTGAAATCCATCACATCAGAGGCGGCTTCTCTGATTGCATTTTGGCAATGTTGCCACTGGTTTTCGATACATTGTGTTGGAGGCAGAAAACAATTAACAAAAATTAATAAAAATTAAAAAACTAAAAAAATCATCAATTGCATGGCACAAAATTAAGGGTACACTTGCAATTCAAAGCATACAAAAATGTTAACTAGTGGTTAAATTTAAATTTTAATATTTTGTAGGGCCATCTTTAGCCGTAATGACAGCTTAAGTCGCCGCAGCATTGATTCAACAATTTTTAAGTAAAAGACTGGGTAAATTTTCCCAAAATTCCGCGATGACTTTTATTGGTTGGATTGCAATTCTGCAACCTTCGCTTTATTTTGTTCCCACAAATTCTCTATGTGGTTGAGGTCCGGTGACTGAGGTGGGGTCTTGAGCTGGTTTCTGGCATTATACAGCAACCATGCCTTCACAACCTTTTAAATAGTTGCTGATGCATTCAGTTTTTTTGAAGACTGTCAAATATTTCTTTTAAGAACGTCCAAACATTTTCACTTGTCCATGATTGTGTCAATAAATTAAAAGTTCCCAGTCCCATTTGCCAGCATTGACCCCCATAACATAACATTTCCTCCCCCTGCTTAATAATCTAAGAGCCAGAAGCAAATTTTGGGAGTGGAGTAATAACCAAAATATATGTACATACATGTATGTGTATGTATGTACATATGCTAAATTCAAGCGTCTATCAGGTTTTTTTATTCAACCGGGGCGGGGGTGGGCGTTCGAAAATGGTATTTTTTTTTTAAACGTCCAAGACGTTTTGCTTTCAGCCTTCCCCTTGCCAGGCGGCCCCCAAAATGGGCGAAAATCAACTTTTTGGGTCGAAATGATAACCACTCTCCTGATTGTAAAAATGTGTTTTATTTTCAGCCTACCCTTGCCAAATGCATTTTAACACTTCTTAAAAGAATATTTCAACTTAAATCCTTAATAACTTTTTTCCTATCAACCAAAACAATCATATACCAAAATATCAGACAAATTTCCCTGATGTCAAAAAAGTGTGTCCAAGACGTTTTGCTTTCAAGCTTCCCCTTGCCAGACGCATTTTATTACTTTTTAAAAGATTCTCCAAACAATTTGCTTTCCGTCAGACTCAAATAAGTTAACTTTGGTCTCGTCCGATAACAAAACAACGTTCCAGAAGCTTTGGGATTTGTTGAGGTGTTTATTAAGCGAACTCAAGACGTTTTCGCTTATTTATTTTGGAAAAGAGGTTTTTTCCGAGCAACTCTGCTGTAAAAATCGTTCTTCAGAAGAACGCGAAGAATAGTATCGACGCCGACGATCTCGCCAATTTTACGTAAAGATTTATTGTTTTAATGTAGTTTTAAAATTAATTGTCTTGCAGCAATGTTGGTTTCATTTCTTTTCTCTGCCATTTCCACAAAAAATGAGGAAGTGAAAATTGAAGTGAAAATTATTTCTGCGACGAACATTGGTTTCATATTTTCAAAATTTAAAAGCCATAAATACAAAGTGTACACTTAATTTTGTGCGATGAAATGTTGAGATAATAAAGTTTATTGTTTAAGTAATGTTTTGTATGTATTCGTATATTAAATGTGAAAAGTAATAAATAACTAACTTTTAACTGAGTGTACGCTCAATTTTGGGAACAACTGTAGATTATTTGCAAGCGGTAGGTGTAGCGCCGCATTTAATTATTGCAACAGCACGATGTTCGAACTTTTAAGATACTTCAAAGCATTTACAAGACTGTTGTTTTGTTCAGCTTTTTTTTCATTCGGTTGATGTGTTTATTTATTATCAAAGGCATTTAATTTCATGAACTACTTTTAGTTATCTCAATTATTTAATTTATAATTAACACAAAATAAAAGTTCAATTACTAGCAACCTAGATTCAAGGGTACAAAATTTCTTCGAGTTTAATAGTTTGACCAAAAAAGGAATAACTAAATAACATTTTGTTGCTGGTTATTGGAGGGGAGAGGAACGTGGATTAGGATAAGTCGATGAGGCAGTTAAACTACCATACCGTGGCAGGAACATCTAGAAAAGGAAAGAGGAACACCAGGAAAAGGGGAACGAGTATCTACTCCCGAGAACGTGGCCTGCTTGCTGTGCGTAGCGTTAGCTCGTCGGATGTGGGGGGATCTTGTTCCCGGAAGTAAACGTCACCAGCAGCCAAAAACATATATCAGACCGGTTTACTAAAAACTAAACTAAAAATTTGACGCGGACGGTCATTCACCACCTCAAGGGCACTGCCAGTGTTGTGCAGTGTGGCCTTACCCACCCAACCATGAAAATCCTTAGGCCATGTTTGTAATTTTTAGTTACAATCATTCAAAAACTTGTAAATCAAATCCATCGTTTTTCTTCCATAACAACGTCGAAAAAAGAAACTATATCCTAAATCATATGCAGAAATTGGTAAAACAATGGGTAGAAGCCGTTACATTTCTCAAAAAAGCATCATGCATTGTTAAAAGGTTGTGTCTAGCTTTGAATTGAAAGTGTCAAGTATACACTTCGTCATCGGATCACTGATGCTCGTGAATGCAACAAGATTGTCAGAAAAGTCAAAACAAATACAAAAATTACCCCATCGAAATTTTCTAAATGTTTTGAAATCAATTTAAGCGAAGCGTAAGGTCGGCCATTCACGAACGACAACACCTCCGAATTCATTTTAAATTAACTCGACCTAGCTTAAATAAATGATGCAACAAAACTCACCCGTTTTTTTCTGCAAAATATCTTCTTAGGCACTTTCTTGATTTTAATTCTTGAACTAAAAAAATCGAAATCAAATATTTTTTTGAAATTTTTTCTTTTAAATGATTCTATGATTGATTTTTTGTTTGTTTGTTTATTTTTTTTTGCAGAAGTGGAAAATTCAAAGGAATTGCTTATGTTGAGTTCGAGGAAGAGAAATCAGCGTCCACAGCTTTAATGAAAATGGATCAGACTGAACTTCGGGATCACATCGTAAGTGAATTGGTTTCTAAAAAAAATTGTAACATTTCATTTCATTTTAAAATAATAATTCCAGATATCCGTTGCAATTTCTGCACCCCCACCAAAGCCGTTCGCAGCAGGCAAAGAACCACCTCTAAGTGTGAAAAAAATTCTTGGTATGAGCACAGGTAGAAAGCCAAAAATTACTGCTGCCCAACTCAATCAGAAACCCCGAATGTCTTTGATTCCTAATGCAGTGAGAAAACAATTAACACCATCATCACTGTCAACCACAACAAGCTCATCAACAGCAGCAAATGGTTCGTCCAAGACAAATGATGACTTTCGTAAATTGCTGCTCTTAAAGAAATCCTTGTCATAGAAAAAAAGAGTAAATTACATTTTTAAATTTATGTATGTATTTTAAAAAACAACATTACACATTTCTTTTTGTTTGAAACAAATAACTATAAAGATTCTTTTTATTTAACGATAATTTTAGTCGACGAATAACTTTCCATTTTTCATAATTTCACTTCTGAAAACTTTCGGTGTCTACGTGACCAATTTGTAAAATGTTTATTCAATGCGATCTGCTTTGCTCTCTAGAACAGACCAAGAGGAAAGGCTTTGGGAAATCAGATTCCCTCTGAACCAATATTTTTTAAAATTCCTTTTTTTTATTTTTCAAGGCAAGAATGACGGATCTTGACAGCTATGAGTCCAAAATCCTAAACTAAACGTGAATCCTACCGAAAACTATGGAGTTCAAATTTTAAACAAAACACACTTTCTAGGAAAACAGGAGTTTTAAATATTTTATTACACAGAATACAAAGTAAAAAACAAAATTATAATAATAAATTCGTTTCTTATTAAGATTTGATTTTGATTCCCTTCTTCGTTGTCGCTTTGATACCAGACATTTCTCCACCATAGCGTTGGGTTTCCTTGCGCACTGTTCGGACAGCACCTTTGCGACGAATAAGTGCTTTGCGGAATTTGCTGCGATGCTTGACTCGAGGATTCCGAAGTTCCTTCTTGCGATGCGGCATAAGACCTTTGTTCTTTGCGATTTGATATGTGATGCCACGACGTTCGGCATCACCTTCATCTTCTTCACCCTCTTCTCCTTCTTCTTCTGCGTCTTCGTCTGTTGTACCATCATCATCTTCGTCAAGCATTTTAACTCGCTTACTGCTCGGTTCCTCGTCATACTCTTCGCCACTGTCCCCATCTTCTCCACCATTGGATTCCCTCAAAGCTCGCAACTTCTTCTTTGATTTCTCCTTAACCTTTTCGACTGGTTTCAAATCAATTTCCACCTCTTCTCCAGAATTGATTCGCCTTAGGAGTTCTTCAAGTTGAGGTTTTACAACATCCTCGTATCTCTGTTGGACTTGATTGATAAGTTTTTTTAGAGTCACCAAACGTTTGGTTATTGGATGATTTTTTATCGATATTCTCTGTGACTTGAGTAGCAAATAAAAGGCTACATTGGTGCAATATGTCATAACCATATTGTCTCTCGTTCTTACGAAGTCAAAGATAGGCAAATTGATTTCCATGCTATTGGCAAACTCTATGACGGGAGTAAGAATATTCTTACTTTCATCCAAATACGTGTGAAAATCTTCAACCAGGCCCTCAAATTCTGGAGAATCTTTCTTGAAGAGTTGTTGTATCTGTCGCTGGGACATATTACTAAAGTCTGACTTAAGATATGTGCTTTGATCGTCAGATTTTTTTGACTTCGCTTTGAGATTAACGTGTTCGTCATCATCAGAAGCTGATACTCCATCTCCGGTGGGAAGATCAAGGAAAAAGTCGGCTTCATCTAGTTGTTTTGCCAGTCTCATTTGAATAGCTTTCGCTTCTTCTTCCTCTTGCTGGGCTTGCTCTTCTTCTTGTTCATTGTAAGCACTGTAGTCTTGATCGACAAAATCTGTATTATAGTACGAGCGACGTTGCTTGCCCCAGGCTTTCGAATCCGGGATTCCATCGTATTCATCGCCACGTTCAATGTCACTATCACCGATTATATCATCCGCAGCTGCATCCTCATCATCAGAATCCGCACTCTCGTCGAAAGCTAGAATCTCTTGTTTGGGATCGGATTTTTTCTTTTTGCCTCTACGAACCTCTTTGAGAATTTCTTTTTCTACTTCGCTCAGTTCATCTTCTGATTCTGATGGTTCGTAGGGAATATCGTCATTGTTCAAAAATAGTTTATCTGCCATTTTTTGGTTTTAATTCATTAGATTTTTATAAAGGAATTAAATACAATAAAATAGTTTTTTATTCTACAGCACTTTACACTGCACGTGCGACGTGCTAAAGTGTGAAATGACAGAAATTATGACAGGTACAATCAAAACAAACACTAGGTTCGTTTATGAACTCGATTGACTTTAGGATTGTTCAAAAACTGTTGTTTATCATAACCGATTTTGGTAACTTAAGTGAGAGAGGAAACTTTTGGGACGTATACGAACTTCGAATCGCTGTTGAGTTCAACTTTTTCAGTGCAAAAGTAAAATATTAATTATATTGTAGGGCTCAACTTTCCATTACCGCAGCACGAATTTCGACTCGCGGTTTTTTTTATTCGATAGATATGTGCAAATAAATAATAACTATAGCAATTTTAGAGCGGGAAAACATTTATTTCTATTTTTAATTAATTTTTAAAGTTCACTTTTTTCCATAAAAACACTCAAAAATGGTTGATTTTGACATTTCTTTCCTGTTTTTTGTCCAGTGTTGCCATAATTGTTTTTTTTTCTTGGTAATTTCTTTTATTTTAGTGCTCAAAAGGAAAAGTGCTTTGCATATACCCAAACTGGCACCCACCCCAAATCCTATAGTGACCCCATGCTGCCCCCCTTACATACCTAGCTGTTAGTACGACGTGCTATCAATTAAAAAAACTTAAAGTTTTTGTCATAAATTGTGCTACTACTGTCATTAAATTAGCTTCTTAAATAAGCTTTTCAAGTTGTCAGAAAAACGTGAGTCCCTTCTGTTTCTGACGTTATTTGCACCCAGTGATGCTTTAGTTGTAAGTCACTAACCCCTGGTTCCCTACCAAATTTCATGTAAGTAAAACATAAATTGCACAATGGACCTTAAAATGTATTTAACTACACCAATTGAAATAAATTGAATGTGACAGTTGTACCCGTGGTATGATGGTCAGTGCGATGGCCTGTCATGTCAGAGGTCTTGGGTTCGATACCTACCTATGCCATCTAAAGTTGTTTTCACGGGTACAGCCTCTTGCGTAGTATTTCTTGTTATTAAAAGTGCTTTCTCGAAATTATTATTATTATGAATATTTATTAACAAGCAATTAAAATTACAAGCTAATATAAAATTTAACAAGCCTATCTGCAGAGACTATTGGCTTATTTGCTTGAAAGTTCAAGTTACAATTTTTGCTTTTTTGAGAAACTCAGTAATATTATTTATATTTGTTAAGCTGGGATTTTTGAGGATTTCATATACGGGAATATTTTTGAAAATTTTTTTAATTATGGGCTGCGTCAACAGGCTGACAACAGTATTCGCACACAAGAATGGTTGAGAGTTGTAAGTCACTAGGCCTTAGTTCTAAACGGACTGTTACGCCACCCAATATATACATATACCTATTTATAGACAGTTCTTTTAAACTTAAAACTTGTTGTTTCTTTAAAAAAAAAAATGATACATGATAAATATTATAGATTAAATCGCCACTGAGTGACTGGCGAATGTGAAATATTGCATATTTTGTTAGTTCTCGTATTTTTTACAGATCAAATTATTATTTATTTTATTTTGATATTAATTTGTTTTTCTTTTTCCTTTCCTGTTTTCTGTTTTACATTTTAAACTCAAATGAAAGAACAACTGAAATGAATGTTCATAGAATGTTCATAGATAATCAGACGCATAAATAGACAAAACTTAATTAATCAGCTTATAGGAAAAACATATAAGTTCATAAATTGCAAAATCTGGTTGAAATAAAATAAAAATATCTTCTTGCACCACATCATAGCATTTTGATTTATATTTTGTATTTATTTATATTTTTTATTGGACGTCATATGAACAGACCTAACGATGTCAAACACTTTACTTCAAGAAAATCTGTTTCATTCTAAAGCACCCTGTTAAAAAGATGGCGCTCACCAAATGACACAGAAAAAACACTCAATTTTGACATTCGCAGATGCACTCGTAATGAGTTCTTTTTTATTTGAAGTTTCAAGTTGAAATTCACAAAAGCACATCGCACGTGTTTTGATTCGTTTGCCGAGGAAAAAATCTAATATTTTGCTTAAATAAACACCAATTTAACTAAAAAAATGGGTAAATTTCGTTCAAAACTAAAGCGTCATACCAAAGGGAAGACATGGGCCAAAGGACAATCAGCAACAACAAATCCCGAACAAATGAAACACCGCCTTAAGGCGAAGTCTCGATTTTTTCAACCGAATTTAAGTTTAGGTAATTGGTTAATTACTTCTGGTTGAATTTTATCTCGTAATATTCTTTTCTCTTACTAAAGCTCCTCCAGAACCAGAGCCAGGCAAGACAACACTTACTTTGGAAGCAGTGCTGAAACACGAACAGCGTCAGTTGTATGCCAACTCGAACAAGGAACCCACAGTCAACGATGTAGCTGGCAGTTTGCGATCGTTTAGTCTGAACGATGATGATGGCGACGAAGACATGTCTGAGTCTCAACCGGGCTCGTTCAAGACATTCAAAACCTTCGCCTCAAACTACAGCACTTGCACGAATATGAGTTTTAAGAAACTTCTATCAGGTTTTAGGGCTTCGTCAGAGTTGCACAAGGAAATGTTAGCTATTTTGACTGCCCTGACAGAGATTATCAAAGAACGTGGCGGTACTGGCACTTCAACGGAGTATTTTATTCTACTCATGGAAACAATTGAAGCCAGCGAACAAGAATCAGATATCATTGCCGGCATTTCATTGCTAGGAATGGGCATCAAGTCGGTTCCAGTTCCCGTCTTGAGAAAGAGATTCTCAGAGACCGCTCTGACTCTACTGTCGAATCTTCAAAAGTTTTTGGACTCGAGTAACCAATCTATATCAAAATATGTAAGTATTTTAGTTTCCACATTTAAATCTTTTGATACTTAGGCTTTTTGTTTAGATTATAGGTTGCCTCTCAGTTCTTCTGCGTGCACAGGACTACATGACCTGGACATACTCTTCAACATGGCAATACATCGATGCCATTCTCTCTTTCACTGTCCACTCTAAGCCAAAGCTACGTAAGGCCGCTCAGCATGCAATCACGTCTATTATCCGTGGAAGTTACTTCATGCTTCCACCTAAACAAAACCCAGATGAACCCGAGGATAAGGCACCAGAGTCTTTGAATCGCGTCAAATTCCATCCAGCCGGTAGTCGAGTTGTTCGATTCTGTCTGAATCAGTTTAAGCCTGAAGTTCTCATAAACTCACAAACTACCGTCCTACATGCTCTGACATTGCTAAAAGACACCATAGCAGGCTTCAAAACCGACGACATTCGCTCGATATGCGAGAACCTTCTATCAATTATGACCGCCGCTAATGTCTTGGTTCGAACTAATTGCCTGCAAGTTTTCCACACTCTGTTCCTCTCCAGAACTGACAATCTCAATGGAGATCTTTGTGCCAAACTCCTAGCTGCAATTTACGAATATCGTCCAGATCGTTCTGATGTTCGTCAAACCCTGGCTTGGCTGACTGTCCTCAAGGAGGGACACATCCATTTGGCTAACCTTGAATTGCTTACGTGTGTTTATTCGCTTCCACGACTGGTAGACATATGCACAACTGATCTATGGATGTCTGATAGATCTGAAATAGTCACTGGAGTTTCGAATATAATCAAAGAAATTCTACAAGAATGTGTTAAGCCTGCCTGCGCCAATGAAGAAACAGCCGAACAATTCCGAACTCCACTAACTAGAATTATTAATTTGATAAGCAAAGTTCTTTCGGCACCGTTTGGTGATGTTGCCAAGTATGTGATTCTCACGTTCTCTATTGTCTTTGATATTTGTGGAGAGTTCTTCAGGTGAGTAAATCAAAAGCTTTACAAAATTGACTTAATGAATCTAACGATTTAATGTTCTAAAATAGCAAAGAACTTATGGTTCCATTGGCAACTCTAGCCAACCGTTACGATACTCAAAGCTCATTGCGCATTCACATCGAGCATTCCATTATTTCGGCCATCAAGTCTATGGGTCCTGAGGTTGTGCTCAAGACTGTTCCTCTCACCAATGCTAAGGGAGAAGTTTTACTCGAAAAGTCATGGCTTCTGCCACTACTACGCGAAGGAGCAACTGGAGCTACCTTTAAGTTCTTCAAAGATGTCATATTGCCATTGGCTTTGGATTGCAACAATAAATGGAATCAATATACTCAGGAGAAAAATGTTTCCCTATCGCATACTTATGAGCTTTTGTGTTGTCAACTTTGGGGTCTGCTTCCAGGATTCTGTCGTAGTCCAAAGGATCCGGAAAATTTCCGTTTAATTGCTCCAACTCTGGGAAATGCTCTCGACAATAATCCCGAATTTCGGGCCCCAATATTTGATGGTTTGAGTGAATTGATTTCATGTGAGGATCCCACAATTCGAGGGTTTTTGGGAAAATATTCGAAAAATTTCCTTCCACGTTTGTTCAATGTTTATACACAAAAAGCAAATGGTACTTATGAAGCCGACTTGCGTAAGAAAGCTTTAGAGGTTATAAAGGTTAGTTTAATTGTTTGTATACAAAAGAAGTGTGTAATATGTGTCTTATTTAATTTAAGGCTTATGTGGCAATCACTCCCGAAGAAGTTTCGAAAGAACTTTTTGAAAATGCCAAAAATCAAATGACTTCAACAACAACTGGAACATTTGAAAATGATTCAATTTTCGATATTAACTGTGCCCTGGTGCTGTATCAATCAGAGGATGTCATCAAGACATTCTTCGATACATTTATAATTCCAGTTTTGAAGAAGGAAAAATCAAAAATTGTTGCCAAGGATGAACAAAAATTGAAGAAGCAACAAAGAAAAACTTATGAGTAAGTTTATAAAAATTAACGTTTTAGAGTGATGCAGTAGTTAAGTTTTATTTCCTCAGACTTCTTCGTGATATTCTTACCTCGGATACAAAACAATGTAAAAAGTTTAGCAAAAAGAATGTCGTTGCATTGCAAACACTTCTACTAGAAGCCTTTGCAACAAGCTGCTCGGTGTGTCAAGCTGCACGTTTGAAGTGAGTATAAATTCTATCAAAACTCTGTGGGTCTTTTAACTTATCCACTGATCCATTTTTTAGATGTCTTAAAATCCTCATCGAGAATCGCAAGACCCTTACAGTCAATGATAAGATTGTTATTAAGACCATTCCCGAAGCAATTGTCAGCTATAGGGAATTCTCCACCCGCAAAGAAAACATCTCAGAAGAAATTATCAAATTGGTGGGAAATCTTTACCAGGAAGCCGATAAACTCAATGATTTCATTGATATTCTGATGGCTGGATTTGCTGGCGATGAAACTATTGTGACCAATTCCATATTAGCATTCCGTTCGGTGGTGCAGAATCTTGGAAAACATTTGACCATAAATACATTGGAATTCATATTGGATCAAGTGCTTGTATTTTTGGTGCAAAAAAGTCGAGCACAAGCTGAGGCTTCAGTTGCTTTCCTCATCACATTGATAAAGGTTATGCCATCGCCATTGATTGCGAATCATTTGGAAAATATTGTAAGTTTTTAGTTTTCTAAATAAAAAAGGTATGACGGGATATGAACTTACACACAACTTTTCCTTTCAGATGAAATCTCTTTCTGCAATGGTTAGCGACACAAAGAGATATTGCCGAATTCAAATTGGATACTTACTTAAAAAGCTCTGCAAAAGGTTTACAGCTGACGAACTAATCAAATGCGTTCCTGGAGACGATGAACTTACTCATCGAAGGTTGAAGAAAATCCGAAAACAAATGCGACGTGAACTTCGACAAAAACACGAAGAAGATACCAAGGGAGACGATGATGAGGATTCTGAAGATGAATTTATTCCAGGACTTGAAAAGAAGAGTGTCACGTAAGTTTTTCTTTTCTTCTTTATCTTTTTGATCCTTAACCAAAATTTGTGGCTTTTTTAAAACTTAGAATTGATGACATCCTTGAAGATTCTGATTCGGATCTACCAGAAGAAATGAATAGTGATGATGAGATGGATAATGGTAAAACGAAAAAGAAATCAAAGAAACACCAAGAAACCTATATTCGTGAAGATCCTGAGGATATTGTCGATTTGGCTGATATCAAATCAATTGGAAATGTTTTAAGTAAGTAATATGATTTTTAACCATTTCTAACAGAGGCAATACTTCCACTTTAGTCTTTCCGAGCTCGGAAAATTATGATGGATGAGAGGATGTGCTTGATGTTACTTTAGTAAACAACCGTTATTTATGAGTGGAGAATTGAAGAGTTTCCCCTTTGAATTCGTTTTCGGATCACAAGTGGATTCTTTTTCAAATTAATTTCGATTCGAAAAACCCTCCGCCTTATAGAAATCCCAAAAGAACTGACTGGAAGAAATTCAGTCAAATTGATAATTCTTACCGAATCTCACAGAATCGATAAGAGACCTTGAATCAAAGGTGAAAACCTTTGAAACTTCTATAAGTGAAGCTTTTAGAGTCTCTTGCCCAGTTAAATATAGCCGTAAAACCCTTTCTTCTTGGTGGAATGAAGAACTGTCCAGTCTTAGGAAAATGACGAGGACAGTTTTCAATATCTGACACAAACATAATATTTACCAACCGTATAAAGACTTTCTAAAAATTTACAAGCAAGCCCTGTCATCAGCCAAAGGCTTGAGAGAATACTGTCAATCAATCGAAGACATAAAGGACTCCGCAAGGCTCAGCAAAGTTTTATCGAAGGAACATTGTAATCCTTCATTTCTACAAAAGCCTGATGGAACCTGGACCGCCTCTCCAGCCGAATCTCTAGAGCTACTAATGAAGACGCACTTTCCGGGTTGCGAGAGTGATAACCCGAACCGCTTGAAACCACAGAGCTAAACGTAGCTCATGTGGAGCAAGTCAATCCCGTTATAACCAGAGAAAATATTTTGTATCAATACTTTTTCTCCATATAAATCCCCAGGCATGGATGTCATACTGCCAGTTATGCTTCAAAATTTGCATGATGTGCAACAAATTTTCAAAGGATGCCTCCTTCTCAAACATGTGCCCATGTCATGGAGACAGGTCAAAGTAGTTTTTATCCCGAAAGTGGGTAGGCGAGATCACGAATCCGCGAAGGATTTCAGACCAATAAGCTTAACATCTATTGTGCTTAAAACCTTGGAGCCACTCTAGGCAATACAATCGCAACAAAACACGTGAGTAGGGGAACACCCCAGGGTGGTGTCCTTTAGCCTCTTCTATGGCTTCTGGTCATGGATATAATTCTCGTTAAATTAGAGAGATGTGGAGTGAAGGCGGTAGCCTATGCGGATGATTTGGTGCTATTGGTGTCAGGAAAGTACGTCTCTGTAATTAGTGAAATCACGAAGTTGTGGACTAGGAGTTAACCAAAGTAAAACTGAACTGTTGCTCTTTACCACCAAAACTAAAGTACCGCCCTTCACGCTACCTCGACTCAACGGTCAAATCCTATCATTGTCTTCCTTTGCAAAATATTTGGGAGTTATACTCGACCCTAAACTAAACTGGAAACTAAATATTGAAGTACGGGTTAAGAAGCCCTGTGTTGCCTTCTACGCCTGCAGCAAAACTTTCGTCAAAAAGTGGGGACTTCAGTCGAAGATGATTTTATTGACGTACACAGCCGTAATACGCCCTATCTTAACATATTGGTCGATTGTGTGGTGGCCTGCTCTTAGCAAAGCCTATAATATTGGTAAGCTAAAGAAGGTTCAGAGAACAGCTTGCGTGGGCACCACAGGGTCCATGCGTACTTGCCCATCGGACGCCTTAAACGTTATTTTGGATCTTCTACCAATCGACCTTTTTATTAAATACATAGTTTCCTGCAGCGCTCTAAGGCTGAAGGAATCATACAGCTGGTTGTCAAAAACTTATAGTCACAGCAATACAACGAAATTGATTCCCTCAGATAGTATCTCGGTAGACACTGACTACTGCACTCCTACTTTGAGCCTTAGTAAGGGTTTTAAGGTTATTTTCCCATCGAGAGAAGATTGGGAGGATGACATCGTGTCGATAGGTTTCGACACAACATCTTTACTGACGGCTCAAAGATGGAGTACGGAGTTGGTTCTGGGATCTTTTCTGAGTCCCTAAATGTAGCTAAATCCTTTAGGCTTCCTGACTTTGCTAGCGTTTTTCAGGCTGAACTGCTGGCAATAAGGGAGGCATGTAAGATACTTAAACACCCAAACCAAAACCGAAATGTGGCTATCTTTACAGACAGTCAGGCAGCTTTCAAAGCCATTAACTCGGCCATATCCTCATCTAAATTGATCCAGCAATGTCGCAATGATCTTGCGAACCTGAATATTAACCTCGGTGTCACCCTGATCTGGGTTCCGGGCCATAGTGGTATCGTGGGAAATAAACGGACTTCATAGCTCACTTGCGGAAATGGTTAACATTCCTCTTGGTGCTATGAAGGGTAAAATCTTTTCTGTCTACCAAACTGAATCAAACCGAAGGTGGAGCAATTTACCCAACTGAATTATATCTAGAAAGATATGGCCCACCTATAATTAAACCCGTACAAATGATCTTCCATGCAGGCCAAGGCAAGACATAGCCAGGATTGTTGCGGTTTGTACCGGACATTGGCCTATAGGAGTTCATGCAGAGAAGTTGGGTATCTCTTACAACACCTTTTGCCGTAGTTGTAGTGACCAAAGAGAAAGTGAAACGTTAATCCATTTCCTCTGCAAATGTCCTACTTTGGCAAACACTATAATGAAATACTTTGGCAAATCATTCTTTCACGAACTTGATGCGGACAAAGATTAGAGACCTAATTTTTTTCTCAATGCGACAAAATGGCTCTAACATAATCGCTATGAAGCTTCTCTATAAGTCTTTCCCTTTCTATCACAGGTCAAACGAGTTTTTGGTATCAAAAAGGCACACGTTTACAGCGCTAATTGGATCTCAGTCTAGGTTGCCTTGAGATCGCCATTTCTACCTACCTAATATGATTTTTAAGACTCCCACAGCACTATTAATGTATGTATGTATTTTTTTTTTTTTAATTAGCAAACAAACCAAGCACCTCTTCGGCAGCAGGAGGAACAGCAGCAGCTTCGACATCGAACAAGAAAAAGCAAACAGAAAAGAATCGAGGCTTTAAAACAGCTGATGATGGAAGACTGATTATAAGTGATAAGTTTATTGACAGTGACTCAGGTGACGATAGCAGCGATAGCGACGATGACGATGAAAATGCCGAGTCTCAAAAGAAAACCACAAAACGAGGAATGGAAGACGATAGTAGTGATGGTAGGTGTTAACTAAAAATTGGTCATCATTATCAATAAACGTTTAAATTCTGCATAGTCTCGTTTAAAAAACTTTGTCCTTTTGAAGTGATTTCAAACAAATTCGTTATTCACGATGGAGACCAAAACAATATTGTACATCTTGTTGTATTTCTTTAAATTAATTGATTAAATTTTGTAGAAGAAGAAACTGCAGCAGCTGGTCCAAGTCGAAAGCGTAAGGCTGTCGATTCAATGAGTATGAAATCTGGACGAACAGGAACCTCACGTTATACAGCCGGTGGCAAAGGTATCCACAGGCCGGTAGCAGCATCAGTTAAGTCCGGACATACAGGCTATTCAGTTCAGACAACAGCATCAATGTACTCCACGAAGAAAGCTCAAGGTGATATGAAGAAGAAAGGCAAATTGGATCCTTATGCATATATTCCACTCAGTAGGAACGTTTTAAATAAAAGGTAAGCTTTAATCATTCTACTCCAATCCTGAACTGAACTAAATTTATATTTTTGATTGACAGAAAACGAGCCAAACATGCTGGAACCTTTAATCGAATTGTTAAAGGTGCTCGAAAGGGAGCATCGAAAGGTGTCAAAAGCAGAATACAAAAGAAATATAAGAAATAAACACATGAATAACTTGTAACAAAAAAAAATAAACATTATTAAAAAGAAAATGTTAAAATAATTATTGTATTTTTTCGAAACATTAAATGGATTTTATTTATTTATAAAATAAATATATATTGTTTGCATACAAAAATACTTTCTGTTAAAATATTATAATTTTTGACTATTTTAGCAGCACCAGGAAACGTTTTTTTTTATAATTTCGGTTTAAATTTTACTATTACCATTTTCGGCTTTGAAAAATTGTTCCACAATATGTTTGCTATGCCATTTTCCAGCAGGATCATCACCTTCCATTGTCTCTTCGTAAAAATGCATTTTATCCTCAGCATCAATAATTATAACACTATGTGTCCTACTGCCATAGCCAGCGTCGGGTATTTTAACATTAATGGCACTTAAATGATTGCCCCAATTCGGAGCACGTCCAGCTAGCTCTGTGTCTGGCCAGTGTTTTGTTTCGTCTTTAAGAAGATTAAAACATTTTTCGACGAGGACTTTCTGTGCTACATCGATATTATCCTGAGTTGTTTGGTATTCTTGAAGAATTTCCTCAAAACGTTTTCGTCCGGCTATGACTTTTTGAAATGGAGAATCACCTGGACTATTTCCGAAGCCATAGCATTTAAGTTCTTCATAAGTTTTAATGTCTTTGGGTGCATTGCTAGACAACATTATGGATGTCGGTGTTGATTTACTGTGAAAGAAACAAGAAAGAGTTACGTATACGTCTCGGTGACCATTTCAAAGGTAACTCACTTTATTTGAACGGAAACAAAATTAAATGCGTTGTATCTTTCAGCTTCTGCTAAAATTTGGTTATTATATTCCTCAGGAGATAAATCCCCGGAAACAAAATCAGACACAATCATTCCGCGGCCTAGTAAGAGATTAGTGGTTGGTGGTGCTTTGAAATGTTATCATGGGTGGAAATTTTGGTAAGTGAGCAGCAAAAAGATGTGAGATGAGGAATTGGCAAAGGGATATGTCCAATTAAAGTTTAATTTTCAACGAGAAAAATACATTCGACTCTCTCTTAGGAAGAACGAAGTTTTTAAATGTAGATTCTGAAGAATCAACCAAAGGAAGTTCCTTTTCCAACTCAATCAATGTCTTTTCCGTAACATTTGATAGCAGATTTCTTAGAGATTGAATTTTGACTAAGAGAAAGTCGACTGTGGTTTGGAGAGATATATAGTCGCATACCTATGCATATACAAGTTCAAAATAATTGTAACTTACTTTCAGGATCCTTTAGCCTAGGTTCACCTGTGACATTAAGCAAAGCTCCCAGTTTAAAGGAACCATTCTTTCCACTCACAGCTAACCAAGTTCCACCTTCACGCCCTGTTTGTAAATCAATTCCTGGAAAAAAGTCATCAAAACAAATATTGAATTAAACAAAGAACATGTTATTGACCACTCATTAGGTATGTACCTCCAAAAACATGTGGAAACTTTGACCATCTATCGGCGTGTAGTGTTTCTCTTGAATAAAACTCATCACGATTTGAGACAACAATCAATTTGATACCATTTGGTCCAGGTTTTGAATTGACATAAAAGAAGATAACACACATTTTATCTGGCACTGAAAAAAAACCCTAAGAAGACTTTGATCTTTGGTGAACGTTGTTGTTTTGAGGTTTTCGTTTCAAGTTATTATTGAGGTAGTTTTAAAAGGAACATAAGAAAATGCTCAATCTCTGATTTATGAAGTGGTTTGGTAGTGATTAGGAGCTATTTAACAATAATAATCGACTTGGCACTTAAGCCTTGGTTAAAAGAAAAAAAGGAAAACAAAGAAGGGCAAAGTCTATTTATATTTTGATTCCAGCTGTTGAGTGACAGTCCGGATTCTTCTGAGGAGAGGGCATTTGTTGTTGGGTTGTGTTTGGGTTTGGGTGCTGTGCTGTCCAAGTGTTGATAAGATTGTTTGTGGACATAAAAAAAGAAAACATGTATTTATTGTGAATAGTTCTTAAAAGAAATTGCGAGTACGTTCAATAAATAGAAACCATTCAAAAACAAAAAACGGTTTTTCTTTCTTATGTTTTTTTTTTCATTCACGTGAAATTTAGTTTTGGACAAGCAGAGAAAAAAAATCCTCTTAATTGCTGTGAATTTTGTGTCCCATATTTTTTTAAATATAGATATAGGTATCCTTTTTTATATGAGTTTGACAGGTCTTTGGACTACCATGATTTATTTTGACGTTTGTCTAAAAATCGAATCATATTAGCTTTTGGCTTTGCGAATTGCGTTAAGTGGGTCTTTGTAAAACTCTATAACCTGATTGAAAATCTCTTAAGATAAAAGCTTTTAACCTGAAAAATTGTGTCATTTACAAAACTTAACTGAAAAATGTTTGAGCTAAAAATTCGACCCAAAAACTGGTACAAATTAGTTTTACAAACAAACATAAAATAGCTTTTACTGCAATATTGACTCCGTTTTGAGAAAAGTCAAAATTTTACCGCTAATGTCAAAACTTGGTCTACTTGGCAGCAGGGTGAATTTAAATACATTTCATTAAGCACTTTAGTTTCAAAATTAAAGCATACTAGCATACAGCAAAATTTAACGAACACGTTCTAAATAGCTAATAAATTCAGAGTATATGAACATGCCTATCAAGTAATAGATTTGTTCAACTAGCTGCTCTGGACAACTCGGAATAGAAAAGTGAAGTTTTTGATGTTCATTGAGAATATTTTTGCATTAACTTACAGCGTTTAGAATTCATTGAGCGGCACTATAGTACTGAATTTTCTGCACTACCTTCTGAGCTAGTGCAGGTTAATGAAATCTGTCGAAATCAGTTGCTGTCATTATCATAAATTATTAGGTCCGTTCACATACTTTCTGCACTAAAATTCGTAAAAAGAGATATTTTAAAGAGTGGGGTAAAATTCTCTCACTAAAAAAAAACGGGAAAAGAACAAATTTTTCACACAATATTACTGACTTGTTGCTGTTCTTTGAAAATTTGTTTTTAAATTCTACAACTGACAGCAAAAGCAAGCAATTTATTTAATTTATATGAATTTCTATCAAATTTGTCATTTTTCACAAATCAGTCCAAAGAAATTTCTTATGCTAAAATTCGTAGGTTAAGGAAATAATTTACTCTCTCGTGAGCGCTCTCTTTTATGAAAAACTAAGACATTTTTGAGTACGCGAACAGGATTTGGTTAAATTTCGCTGGACAAAGTTAAGCTTATGTCTCTTAGGTAACCCGACAATTTTAATCAAGGCTCTGCAATTTGGGTTTTGACAGCAAAATTTGAATTATTTTAGTCTTATTCACCTAATTATTCTATGAGGTGAACAATTTTATGTGGTGAATAATTATTTATTTTAATAAATCAATCACAAACATCACTTCAAACTATGTATACAGTGTTGATAACCTATCATTTAATTAGATATTTTAATTAATTAACATACTATTGATTTTTGTTAAACAAATATGAACACTTTGCCTTCCAATGATCAACTAATTCAAAGAATAGAATTTTGCATTTGAGATAGAGATGCTATAAAACAATTTAAACAGAGATTTGGTTTTATCAGTTTGTTTAGTTTTTGATTTAATTCTGAATGCATGTGTTACTGTTTGATCTAAATGCTTTGTCATCATAATAAAAAATGCAATTATCTTTTAACAATGGATTAGAAATCATAGAACATCTATGAATAAAGCAGTGATGTTATTAGTGTGATTTTTAAAATGTACATATATAAATTACTGATATAAAGCGGGGATTTGAGGAGCAACAAATTGGGCAGTTCTCACTTTCAACATTTGAAAAGCCATAACTTAAATGGAACGATACACGCTTTAGCAACGCATTGAAATTGTTAAAATTTACTACAAAAATGGTGCGCATTTTGGAGTGCCACTTTGAAGTTTTGTTAGGAGAGGCTTGGCTGAGTTATTTTGCGAAAAGGTGATGCAATTGGCCACCGGAAGATAAGGTCAAAGTCTAATCTATTATTTTTTAATTATGCAAATTAGAGCAAGTCAATCTTAAAAATATCATTTTTGGTAGGTTTTTATTTTGAAATTGTTGATTTGTTGTTCCTAGCGGTTATTTGGGCTTCATGGTCTGCTTGTTTATTGTCTTCAACTCCGGGGTGACCTCCCACTCAAAAAATCTTTATTGCTTTTCCAAGTTTGATGACGTTATCTCTGATTTTGCCAATGTTGAAAGACTGTCCGTGCATATCACTGTTTTTTTCTTGGATTTGTAGGCAAATTGCGTTGCTTTTAGAACCGCTAAGACTTCAACTGAGAATACAAAGAAAAATGGAGGTAGATTTTCTGAAGAAAGGAGGTTGTTGTTTGAGTCAACGATTGCGAAAGACACTTAAAACCATCGGTGAAGAGGATATGCCAATTGTTTCTGAGGAAAGCATTCATTAATTTGTGAAAAGGCTGTTTTTATATCAGAATTAAATCTCATATTTATGTAAACTACAGAATCCGGCAAAAAAAACTCCCGTATTTTTAGACGTTTATATTTAAAGCTATTCATAGATAAAATGCTATTCCGGGTATAGATAGATAGGCAAAAAGTTACAGTTAATGCGGACCAACCAAACTTAAATCAGTGTACTAGGACACAAAAAGAAGTCTGGTTGCAACAAAATTGATGTTCCTTTTAATATCCCTTGACTTAAATTTAGCCTTTAGACGAAGTCTACTTGTCTACTTTAGGACGAATGACGAAGGCAAGTAAAAAAGTTATGCCGATTCCAATAAGTAAATATAACTTCTTACCTTAGTATTACAGAAAAAGCCAATTAACCTGTACGGTGACAAAAGTAATAGCTAAAAATATATTTAAAACATACATTTTTGAGAAGGGTGGATGTGAAACCGCGTATGACAGTATCTATAGGGAAAAGCTCTACAGAGCAATGTCTTGTTTTGGCATCCCTGTCAAACTTATCCGTTTGTGCTATGACTATGGAGAATGCGCGCTGCTCTATCAGGGTCGGAAAATCTCACCGATGCATTTGATGTCAAAAAAGGTTTTAGACAAGGCGATGCACTGTCATGCGACTTCTTCAACATCGTTCTGGAAAGAATTGTGCAAAACTCAACCGTCAACACCAGAGGCACAATCTTCCAAAGGTCCATCCAATTACTCGGATACGTAGATGATATTGACATAATTCAAAGATCAAAGCGTGATGTCAGTAGAGCGTTTTTGAGCATTGCGAAGAAAACGAAGAAGATGGATTTAGTGGTCAATGAGGGCAAGACCAAGGACATTGAACAACGACGTCTTGGACGAAACGTCACCATGGACAGCTACAACTTTGAGGCAGTTAAGGACTTTGTCTACCTATGCACCGCTATTAACACAGACAACGACACCAGCGCTAAAATCAAACGAAGAATAACTCTTGCAAATCGCTGCTTCTTTGGACTTAGAAGGCAATTGAAAAGTAAAGTCCTCTCCCGAGCTTCTTAAATCACCATCTATAAAACACTCATCATCCCGGTTCTCATTTATGGTGCTGAGGCCTGGACCCTGTCAAAGAAAGATGAGAGCGTCTTAGGATACTTCGAAAGAAATAATTTTCATGTAGTTTTTAGATGGAGAATGGAGGAGAAGTTATAACGATGAACTGTACAGTGACACTGACCTTGTTAACAGAATTAAAGTTCAACGTCTTAGATGGCTAGGTATGGTATAGCGGATGGACATCAACGCTCCAGACTGCGATTTAGGTGGCGCACACAGTTGGGTGAAGACCTCAACCTACTTGACGTGCGAAACGAAAGACAGCTAGCTAGGGACCGAGCTGTGACTGGAGGCGCATGCTGGTTAAGGCCCAGGTCCGCCCCGACTGTTGCGCCACCTGAAATAAGTAAGTAAGGATGTGAAACACACAACTTTCTGACGTGAGGAAAGCAGTTTACTCCGAAATGTACTTTTAAATTGAGAAACAGACCTTTAGGTTTGTGTATTCAAAGCGTGGGTTTTTGTCCTAAAAAGACTTTTCATTACTTAGAACATTCTTTGAATTTATTTGTACTTTTTAAATCATGAAATAGTTTTCAATGAACAGCTGATTTCTAATTATTTCATTATATTTGTATTCCCATCCCACCTGTCAGTTTTACTTTCAATGATCTTCTTTAACCACAAAAATGCTTAATTCTCTTTCTATTAATTTATTTTTAAATTTTCAATAATAAAATCGTTTTTAATGAACACCTGATTTCTGATTATATCATTATATTTGTATTAACACCTGTCAGTTTTACTTTCAATGATCTACTCTAACCACAAAAATGCTTAATTCCAATCAGAAGATTATTGTCCACTGACAGAAATTTCAAATGAAAGCTATAACCAATCTGTCAACAAAATTCCAAAGATAGCTATAACTCGTTAAATAGCTTAAATATGTCTACCAGAATATTACCAATTTCCGATTTCACAGACAATATTTTTTAATTGTAATTGCAGTGAAATGGCATCACTAAAATTGAGTGTTTTTCTCAATTTTTTTAAACTAAAAATCTCCAAAAGCTTTCTGCAAAACAAATACAAAAAAACACTCAAAAGCGCAACAGGAGTGTGACTGTATATGAAAACTCTGAGAGCCAAACGCCGCGCCGGGCTCACCAAAGAAGAAAGCAAAGTACAAAAATTAGTAAATAACAAAGAGAAAAGAATGTAGAAGAAGAGAGATACGATAAAATTTGTAAAGCACATTAAACGAATCGGCAAAATTGGAGCTTTGTTGTTGTTTTGTAAAACAAAAAATATTGCATAAACTTTTGTTTTTGGCTGTGACTGTGAACTGTTGTCGACAGTCTTGTAGATTGCAGTTGTTGGTTGAAAGTTCTCGTGAGAACGTTTGAAAATTTGTATTTTTAACGCAATTCCTGTATTCTCTTTCATTCAAAAATTAAGTATAAGGTATAAAATAAAATTGAAATTCAAAACAAATATTTGAAAACTTTGTTTAGGGTCAATGCTGAGATTTTCGTTAAAATAAAAACAACCATTAAAAAGTGACGTCCAATAACATTTTGATCTATAACAACAAATTAAGTGTGTGGTCGACGTGTATGAAAAATGTCGAAGACTCGTGTGTTATCAAATTCGAATTAATTTAAATCCCTCTAAACGTCGCAGCTAGTCTTTCCATTTCATATCCAAATTAAATCCATTTTTCGAGACAAGAAAAAATAAAAGTCCGATTTTCTACACAAGTACAAACTCGCCAGAATAAATAAAATAAAGTTCTTTTTTTTATTTTCTTGCATTCCGCTTTGCTCATTCTGTTGTGATTTCTCTCGTTTCGCTGTATGTACATAACATACATTTACGATTTACCCCGTCCCGGGTTTTATTATATCACGTGCTTTTCTGTAGTACATAACTAATTTTTTTTTCATCCATTTCTCATTTAATTGCACTCTTGGATTTCGAGTGTATTTCGTTTATTACCTTTCATCGTTTCTTTCGTCGTCGAATACTCGGAGCTCGGAGCATTGAGAAAGTCTACCTCAATACTACACTGCAAAAAATTTGAATTTTAGTTCTCAATTTCCCTGCTGAACTGAGTGAGAAAATCGTTGCTCGTGGTTGTTCTCGTTCCTAGTTGGTTTTTTGAATTTGGTTAACAAAGTGAGGAAATTACGTGCGAGATTGTTTCTTTCTTTCTTTATTTATTTAAATATTATATTTTGCTGCTACCCGATGAATATTTTGTGAATAAAATTTTATTTTTAGAATACTGTCATACACTGGTTATTATTGAAAAATACAAAACAAACAAAACAAAAAATAATTGAATTAATTAATTGCTTCGCAAATAAAATTCCTGTATAAACGTGTAAAAAGTTTAATTCCTTTTTGGGAGGAACATAAGTTTTGCAACAACAAGAGCGAATTTTTGAACCTACAACTACCTACTAACATCCATCCGATTGCTGCAATAATTAGTTTGAATTATTTTTAATTTGACTTCTCTAAAAAAAGGTAAGTTTATTTTTGAATTTGGTGTGAATTTTTGTAATTTTTTTTTCAAACCTGCTAAAGTTCACTTTTTATTTGTCTAATTTAGGTAAGGTACTAAACTACCTAACTTGCTTGTCGACGACGCACGTACCTTTATAATGAGGGTACTGTGTAAGTGTTTATTAGATAATCCGTGGTTATCTCCATTAAAATTGAATTTACCTATTTTAATCAGTTTTTAATTACAATTTGTAAATACACAAATATTTGAATTCTTTGTCTATTTAAAGATATAATTCCACTTAAACGTATTGCAACAATTCACTCAATAAGCTGCAATCTGAGTTATTCCTGTTCAAAAGAAAATTAATATGAACAAACATAAGCAATACAAAAAATCTGGTACATTGCTTATATTTCTTATTTAGTTGTTGTTGTTGTTTTGTCTTTCGTATTTTATCAGTAGAGGATTTACTACGTTAAAAGGGCCCCAAAACGTCATTCAGTAATTGCGCAGGTGATCAAAACTGATGATTTTAAAATCAGAAATTAAGAATTACTGCTCGAGTGACAGTCAGAAAATGTATTGAAAGATATCATATTGACACATGGAGTCATGACACTTATCTGCTAGCTCGTGAACCTTCACTTGAAGGTGGATTTTTATTTTATTTGACGTTAATAGCATTTCCAATAAGAGAAAAGTAGAAATTAACTCGAATCGAAGATCAATATTATGATAATAATACTATTTGTTTATTTCTTAAGCACGTGGAAAATATATCAAAAATAATTCAACGTCTGTTATTTATTTTCAAAAAATGAAGTATTTATTATTCTTGTTCATGCGTTTACTTAAGGCTCAACTTTCTATTACCGCAGCACGAAATGTGACTCGCGTTTTTTTTTATTTGATAGATATGTGAAAATAAATAATAACTATATCAACATTTATTTCTATTTTTAATTAATTTTAAAAGTTCACTTTTTTACATACAAAACACGCAAAAATGGTTGATTTTGACATTTATTACCTGTTTTTTGTTCAGTGTTGCCATAATTGCTAATTTTTTGAGGAATTTCTTTGATTTTAGTGCCCAAATCTCATAGTGATTCCAAGCAGGGTGGTTGCAACGGGGCAGCATGCCACCTTACATTTCTAGCTATCAATTAAAAAAACTTGTTTTAGGCTCAAAAAATGCAATACAAAACAAGTGGGCCCGAAAAAGAAAATATTTTTTGTATGACTTAAAGTTGTTTCCTCGCCATAATATTTAAAACATGTTCTATTGACCGCCTACCTAACTGTAAAGAAAAAATCAGAAGGAAATTCGTGCTGCGGCAATGGAAAGTCGCCCCTTTCTTAACTTTTTGAGAACATTAAACAGGTTGAATTAAATGTTTGATATGCACTGAAAAAAACTTAACAGGTGGCAGTAATGGAGCAATCATTTAAATTATTAACTACTAGAATATACTGATAAATGTTGCTTCGGTCGTTCCTCTAATACGGGGTTATCAATTTTTAAGTTTTAAAGGTAAACGTAAATAAAACACATAATTTAAATGACCACCATGTGAATTGTTGCAAACATCGATTCTTTTGAGATAATTTTCGACCATAACTTGACGAATGTTGGTTTTTAAGTGCTCAAGAGTTAAGGCCCTACTATAATAGGCATTAGCAAACATTGCTTTAGTTAACGAAACTGAGAAAAATTGAACGAAACGGAGCTAGACTCCAATATGTTCACTCGTATTGAGATTCTTTGTATTCGCACGTTTACTTATGCGCGCATATGCTAGCTTATGCCTATTATAGTTGGGCCTTTAAAGGTTTACCTGCATAAACAAGGTAATTTACAAAGCCCCACAAAAAATATACAGCGGTGTCAAATCACATGATCTTGGTGCAAAAAAAGGCGTTATCATATGACCATAACACTCCGAATTGACGGAGACAGTCGTTCCGTTGTTTTCGAAAAAGGAAGGCCCAATCACATTTCCGTACAAAAAGAGCACACCTAACAGTGACTTTTTGTGGATGTGTCAAAATCACCATTTTTGTAGCAGGTTTAAATAATTTGTGTGTGTCAACTTAAACAAAAATTAATTTAACAGCTTAGTTTGACAGATGTCGAATTCCAGCCCTATACTTTTGAAACCGCAAAATGGATAACCTGTTATAATATAGTAATATAGGTTTTATTAACAATGGACTTTTTTAGAATGCATCAAAATACAAACTTTTTCACTTACTTAGTGCTTCTACTTTGGACAGAAAATTGTAAAAATATCAGAGCGAATATAAAATACTTTTGTTCATTAATAAAATGAGTGACTTTTGTATGTGTTTTTTTCCTAATATGGATTTGGATTTATCTTCAAATTCGGATTCGATATTTAGTTATCAAACCAAAGGATTTGATATTTCTATATGATAAAGTCAAAATTTATCCTAAAACAAAATGTCTCACAAGAACCGATAAAAAATCTCTTACGTTCAAACTTTTATCCAAGTTCCAAAAAAAATGTATATGCAAAAACATTCATCTCGACTATAGAATACAATGAGTTGCGGATAGATTCGGAATTCCAAATCCGACATTTTATCGCCTTTGCTGCCTACTTATTGAATTCTGTAATCGATGCGTTTGCGTTCGACGGTATTCGAATTTAACATATTGAACATTAAATATTATATGATAAATTTGGTATTGACAGTTCAAAAGATACAGTAATGAAATGTCAAAAAGTCTAAATTGAACTTCGTTCTTGATTTTATACCTTCCTGTAGGTGAAAAAGTTTTCATCTGAATTTTGAAATTAAAATTTAGTTCTGAAATCAAAGGACACTAAATGTAACTTAAAGCTGGCCAATCAGAAGCTCTTAAAATTCAGATACGTTTACCTATACAAATTCAGTATTGAATAAGAAAGTCTTGGAACGCGTCCATTTAATTACGAATTTATATTTGAAATTCCTCGATTGGAGCCCTACACGTGTTACTTATTTTTTTTTGGGGCTGCTACCGTTTTTTGTTTGCTTCAAATTATTACTAAACTAATATAACATATTAAACAACATTCATATTCCTAACTGTGTTTCTCCATAATCAAATCAGCGAGGGTCGATTTCGATATAAGCTATGCATGCACACATGATATGTCATGTGGGTATTGAAAGTATGTACTGTATACAGTGTACAAGTTTAAATACAAAATGAAGTAAGTACTTTTTATATTACTTGTGTTGTGATGCATATGCACAGCACATGGCATATCTAGTATGTACCTACAAGTACATGAGTGCAAAAACAAGTGTGTATCAACAAATGCAATGCATTTTTATAGAAGGAAAGCTGTCTATCTCGTTCTTGTTTACGCCAGCACCAAAGACCAGACCAGCAACAAATTCTCAGTCTTGATAGCTGAGTGGAGTCCAATGTTATTTTGCTTTGTTCGTTCATATCGTATCGTATACGTAAAGGCAACCAAACCGAACACCGAAGACCGAACCAAAACCGAACGAACAAGAATAACAACGATGAAAACGACTGCGCGGTGTCGGTGATCTCAAATGATGTCAAAGCTTTGATAAAGAGAACAAACAAAGATTGGCGTGTAGAAAACAACTTGCACATGGTGTGTTGGCCTGGCCATGGTGTTGGCGGTGGCGGGTGGTGGCCTGTCAGAGACGGGACAGACCAGCCAGCCAGCAACTACCAGGCGGCGCGGCGGCGGCATTGGCAATCGTTCATCGTATTCCTATTCGTATAAAACAAAACAAAACAAAAAAACAAAGAACTAATAGTAAATATTTGTGTTGTTTTTACATATATGCACATTATGTTTGTAAGTATGTATGTTCCTATGAATATATTTGGTTTGTAGTGAAGGCGTACGTTACGCTTATACGCTCTCGAATGTTGGGGAATTTATATGCATTGAGTAAATTGATTACAGATAATGAACATTTTAGTGTTGCCATGTGGCATAAATACCTATCTAGTAAAGCTACATTTAAGCGGGAAATTCACGCTTCAGTTGTAATTGTTACGTTTCAAGTAAAATTTCATCACTTTTAAGTGACAGCTGACAGATTGATTGAATGAAAATTCTAGAACGAAGCCACAATTCTTTAAAACAAATGACATACCTTCCCTAAAACATTGTTAGAAAACATAGTTTAGGAATAAAAGAATGATACTTTTATAGGTATGCTTTTTTTAGTCACAATTTCTTCCTTTTTTAAAATTTTGACGTAGTACTGCTAATTTGACGAACATTCTTGTTATGTTTATATGGAGAATTTAACGAAGCCTTCAAAGTTATAGCTAACAAGCATTCTTGTAGTAGTGGGAGCTTGCAATATTTTTCGTGATGGACATCCTTTCTACATCTATGAAGGGTCTAACAAAGCCGTCAAAGTTAACAATGTTAGCTATGAAAAATTGTTGTGGTGGATGGCGTTTTCATAAATAATGACATTTATCCAATATTTAAGGCTTTTCTTTTTTAAATTAACGCAAAAGGAAAGTTCCCCGTTTTAATCTAATTGCAATATTTTTTTTAAAACAGTGAAGTACCTAAATGAGCTTAATCTCCAGCCTAAAACTCTTGTATAAGGGGCTGTGTCGGTTTTAACTTTTGCAGTTCAGTACATACAGTCAATTAAACTCATATTCGTACAGCATCAGCTAACAACTTAAATTTTTTTCGGATTTGTCAAGAACCACTCATGATCATATTTTAATTTATTTCTTATAGTAAAGATCTGAATACCATCTATTGTCCACCAGAAGAAAAACGCCATATTTCAACAAACAAAGAACATTTAATAACACAAACTATAAAAATCAAATAACAAGTAACAATTTCATATTCGTACATTTCATTAAGCGCAGTAAAAAAAACATAAATTTTAATGTTTTGTAGCATAACCCTTGTTCTTAGTAACATGCTTGAGTCGATTAGGCATGGACAAGTTTTTTCGTTGTTTCGTTAGATATTTTGTCACATTCTTGCAGAATCTGCTCTTTAAGTTCTCTTTCATATCCGGTGTTTGGGGCTGAGTTTCCATGACCTTAACACAATTGTGAAGCAGGCACAACTTGGTATTATGTGCCTTATGTTTGAGATCATTGTCCTGGTAAAAAGTGAACTGGTTTTGCAGACCCAATTTACGTGCACTTTAACCCAAATTTAGTTTTAAAATCTCTATATGTTTCTTGTGTTCCATAATTCCTTCAATTACATGTAATTTTCCTACCACAGCCGCAGAAAAACAACCCCAAACCATCACTGATCCGGAAGTAGATCCGTATTGGGTTTCCGCCAAACCGTTTGTCGTCCATCTGAGCCAGATATATTGAACTTTGACTAATCGGTAAAAAATTACGTTTTTCCAATAGTCGAAATCCTTTGATTGGTGCTCTTTTGCGAAATTTAGCCGTTTCAACCTATTCACAGAACTTATGAAAGGTTTTTTTCTGGCAACTCTACCGTTAAAACCGTGATCGCGAATGCAGTTTCTCAACGTCTACGTCTCGGTAGAAAACTGCTTGTTGAGTTCCTGTCGCAACTTTTTAGCAAGTTTTCCTGCACTGGTCCGGGGATTTTTCTTGAAATTTCGCGTGTGGTGTTTCTTGGCATATTTTCAATTTTATTTTCCGAACGATACCTTTTTACGATTAATTGGATAGTTGATCTTGATCTGCAAACAAGTTCGGATACTTCTTTTAATGATTTACCATAATTATTGTACTTTATTAGCATTTTCCTCAGTTCAACCGATGTTTCGCAATGTTTCCTCCCCATTTTGTTTAATTTTTACTTTTTTTATAAATTTAAGACACACAATCGAATTATGAAAACAATAAAACGATGAAAATATTTTTGACACTTTTTTTAACGCTTACTTAAAGTAGATTTTGCGAATAAAGAAAACACTGTACGAATATGAATTTAATGTGAGTTCTTAGTAAAATATTTTTAGATGACCAATAACGTTGGTAATGCAGTACATACTTAATTTTTTATGAATTGCATAAATGAAGTTAATGCTTAAGAAAAATTGGCAATTCGAATATGAATTTGATTGACTGTATGTAGCTTTTAACAATTAAAAGTTCCAAAATTACTCATGTTAAAATGGTATTCATTCAAAAATAAAAGAAAAACGAGCGGAAAAATACAAATAACTATTTTAGTAGGTTGGTTTAAAAAAGAAAACAAAAACAAAAATAGAAAGAGTACACAAATCCAATAAAATAATCAAAACAATAGACCAACAGCAACAACAACAGAAGGAGTAAAGAAGAAACATCGCCTCTGGTGACTGGCTACTGGTATGCTATCTGATGTAAAATCTATATAGCTCTTGCTCTGGTACAAAGTCAAGGAAAGTGCAAAACAAAGAGATTATAAAAGCTTTTGCTGAATTTAACTTCTCTCCACGTCGTTTCTTTGTTCAAAATTGTACGCTCTACGAATTTATTATACCTGTGTGTGTGGGTGCGTGTGTAAATTCAGTGTATCCCAAAACCCAATCCCAAAGGAGAGAAAGCATCATCATTCTAAACAGGACCGCATATTGTGGTTCTGTTTCATTCAACCAGTTGTTCATCCCAGATTTCAATTCAACGCACAAGTGGAACACAACAAAGACAAAATGCTGCTTAAACCTTAAACATACACAACACACAAAATCCCTGTTTTCTTGTGTTTTTTTTGTTTGTTCATACATCCACCATTCCATTGCTTGGTGCCTTGGAATTCCCTTTTAAGCTCATGCATTTACCTAGAGAATGGATAGAAAAGACATTAGGAAAATATACTCAACTGAGAGGAGTATATCTATCTCAGGTGGGCTTTTTGCACTGTTGTGTTTTGCCGGTGGTGCCCTCGCCCTGCCTAATGCTTATGCTGCCATCTGCAAAGTGTGAAGTTGTTTTTTCAGATTAAATTAGAGACATAAAAGAGAGTTTGCGTTTACATTATTTATAAACATGTGCATACATACTTACATGATTTATGTATATGTATTCATCCGGGCCAACTTGTTTGTTTTTGTTGTTTTTCTTCCTTTTTCTTCGGTTGAATGTACGCGCAAACGTCATCGTAACTTTGACGCAAGTTTACTTGTTCGTTGTTTCTATTTCATCAATGATCACACTTATGGGCAATTTTCTTGGAAAGCTATTGTTTTTCAAAAAAGAGCTTGGATAAAATGGTGACAATAATTTACGAAGTAGTGTTACTTTATGATGGATATGACTTTCAAAAAAATGACAAGAGTTACGTCATAAACGTCAAATATTCACTTGAAAAATTCCCTTACTCCGAATTTTTATTTTTCTCTAAAGATTAATTTCCTCTGAATTTCTGTTGGTTATTTTTTTTAATGCCAAAGTGTCTGAATTAACTATTTTTCATAAATATGACAATATTTTGGACTTTTATCATGATACAAAATTACAAAAATTCAAGGTAAGGTAATGAACCTAATGTTAGGCTATTTTAAGACAGTTAGATGTCAAAAAAGTCCAATGTGAACACGGTCAAAGAAAAAAAAGTGAAATCTATCTAAATCATCATATAAACAATATCATCTAAACTTTCTGACAGTTAAATGACATTCTAAAGTTTGCATTGTGACAAGTTATATCGAACAAATCTATCCAAATATCATTCCAACAACACTCCTTTCCGGACTATGACAGTTCACCATGTGCTAAATTGCACACACAAACATACTTCCATAATGTATATTTCTTTAAGAATATAAAAAATTGGTGATTATTTTATTACTCCAATTATTTATTTGTTGAATTAGTAATAAATGTGCTCGAAGCCTCAAAGAATGAAGGAAGAGAGAATAGGATATTGGTATTTCACTCATACATTGTTCACCATGCGTCGCCGTTGCCGTCCAATGTATTGGTTTAATTTTGAAGTCTGTGTTGTCAATAAGTATAGATACTGGTATATATCGTTGAGTGTTGAGTTTATTTGTACATTAAATAACCTACCTAGAAATATACTTATTTTCCAAGTGCTTGTTTGACCTTGAAAAAAAAACGAAATATTTTGAATAAACAACATTTTTTTTTTTGAATTTTTGGCAACAAAACGGTCTTGACATGATTTCTATATGAGAAAGAGAAAGAATCAAACAACTCTCTAGGTTATGGTCAAGGATATTTTTATTTGATTCATCGTTTTGAAGTTGTTTCTGGTTAATCTTTTGTTTGTTTTTGTTTATTTTTTTTTAACTATGAAGGTTTATTCTGGATTTTTGATTGATAAATTTCAAGTTCACATATTTTTTTTGTTTAAATTCTAGATAAATGCTTATGAATTTATCTAGTATTGCTATTGGCGAAGGCCAAATATGTTCATATATTTAAATAAGCTGGTGACTTTATAGCAAGAAAATGACTTGTCTTTTTTCAGTGTATCGATACCTAATGCTTTGGTCACATATAAATTCAGACGTTCATGTGCCCAAAAATCCAAAATGCATTTTGGTTTGACGATGATTGACAGCTGGGGAAAGACGAAAAATGTAGGAAATAGAAATAGCTGTCATTGAAATGGTCAATCTGGCTGTCAAATTTTTTTTAAAACTTACTTCAAAAGTTAAAAAGTTGCATATTATGGAAATAAATGGGCAATCTTAACCTTCGACGATTAAATAATTCATGACCTGTCAAATTGAGACATTTCAAAGACACAAGGAAACCTATCATAATAAATACTAATTTGTTCAAACCTTCAACTTTTTTTCTATGAGAATCATTAATAGCGGATTTGAATAATATTTTACTGCCGTAGTTTAAATGATATGAAGAAATATGTTCAATATTAATGCAACAAAA
Organism: Eupeodes corollae; assembly: GCF_945859685.1. Lineage (NCBI taxonomy): Eukaryota > Metazoa > Arthropoda > Insecta > Diptera > Syrphidae > Eupeodes > Eupeodes corollae. The sequence goes on along the minus strand of NC_079148.1, from coordinate 22,609,744 downwards.
GCTAATGCCAATATTGACAGATGTTTTGCAAACAATTTTAACCAATTTTCTATTATCCATGTAAACACTAATTTTATCTGTCAAAAGTGACAGAACAAACAAAATTGGGCAGCCATTCGTCGTCGTCAAAATTTCTATCATAAAATTGGCCGAATAGTTGCAATCGTTTGAACTCGTCTAGACAACCAAATTTTTGTATTTTCGATAAATTGGACAATTGTCCACGTATTGGATATTGAATGACGGAAAGTTTCTTTTAAGAACAAGAGCAATCTTAAGATTTGTCAAATGTTATAGTTATTAAGATGAGGATAGGTTATGTCATAGTGGCTATCCAAGATGGAAACGGACACACTTAGGCCAGTTTAATGGCCCATTGTGATACCACATAAATCTTGAGGCTTCCTCCTAAGTTCAATGGAACCGGTTTGAGTCCCTTACGAAACGTGAGAGGCTGATTATACTGATATGATTTAGATCTTTAAGGTCGTTAAAGAAGAATTCTCCTAGGTAGTTCTAGCGTTTTCGAGCCAGAGCAGGGCATGTGCAGAGAAGATGAGGAACTGGTTCATCGTCTTTAGACATGATCGACAGTTATGGGTTGTTATAGAGTTTGTAGAGACAGAGTCCAGAGATTTGATAGCGGCCTGGCTATCTGAGAAAATACTGATATCAGATGTTGATATCACGTTTTCTTTAAGCCAGGACAAGACTTCCTTTATCGCCAAAAGTTCCGCCTGGAACACAAAGTATTAGTCTGTCCAAGGCATTTTGTAAGAGTTCTTTTAGGATGTTAAGATGCTTTCCTGAAACTGCTATAGCAACGTAGTCCGCATAGGCTATCACTCTGAAACCCTCCGCATCCAGACTAGTTAGGATTTCATTTACCACTAGGTTCCAGAGGAGAGGGGATAGAACACCACCTTGCGGTGTCCCTCTGCTAACGAATCGTCTCCCAGAAGAGTTGCCCAATTTTGAGTTAACCCCGAAGCGAACTCTTTACATTTAGAGATGTGATTACAGATGTGTCCACATTGTTAAAGGCACCTTCGATGTCAAGAAAAGCAACCATAGTGACCCTTTATGATGGGGGGAATATTCGACGGTGCGTACTAAAGTGTGTAACGCTGTTTCCTCCGATTTACCTTTACAGTAGGCATGTTGAGACGAAGACAGAAGTCTTGTATCGATACTTGCCCTTAAATGGATATCAATCAATCTTTCCAAGGTCTTAAGAAGGAATGATGATAGACTTATAGGTCGTAGATCTTTAGGATTGACTTGCGACCATTTACCTGCTTTGGGTATAAACAATTCTCTCCATGCCGAGGAACATGGACCAGGTAAAGACAGCTAGTAAAAATTGCCTCAAGGATTGGTGCAATTATGTCAGAAGTCTTTTGTAACTCGGCTGGTATTATCCCATCTGACCCTGCAGATTTAAATGGTTTGAAGCTGTTAGGGATTCTTTGTTAGAGTCCCAGTGAGAGGCTAGTCTTGAGGTTAAAAAGTTTCCTGCATTCTTTCTTTAGCGAGTCAAGCTCTGAGTCCCACCATTGTGGTTTCCTCTTATGTGTATAAGTGGACAAGCAATTTTCAAGCGATCTGTTCATAGCTGAGGTAAGGTTGTTTCCAGCCTAGCTGCGGTGGTATCTTTGTCACTGAAATGATGGAGTAAAAAATACATTAATGCTACGTTTCACTAGTATACAAGATCCAGGTTCACCTTTATCTGTCACACACAGTGTGTAGTATCCAGGAGTCCTGAGTCCTCGAGCAACGGATCTCCTTTTCCGTCTAGCAAGAAACGGGGAAGACATTGTCCTGATCCAAGAGGCAACATCTGGTGATTAGTAGGAGAACTCGCTTCGTTAAGCATCGAGAAACATCTAGTGATCAAGAGGAGAATTAAATTCGAGAACATTCAGCGCATACAAAAACCTCGAAGGGGCAACATCTAGTGAATAAGAGGAGAACTCTCTTCGTTAAGCATCGAGAACAACCTAATAGTTTCTCGAATCGATTTGAGGTATATACATATATAGGCGCTCGGAAGCGAAGCGGGATGATTATTGGTTGTAAACTGCGATGAAGTAAAGACTGTGTTTAAAAAGTAATAATTGAAAGTGTTCAATAAATAAGTTTGGAGCGATTTAAATAAAAATAAATTTAAAAGTGTGAATAAGTTTTAATTATCGGACCAAACCAAATATTACAATATGGAAAGGCATCACAAAATAAATTTAAGTCCCAAAGAGCTTTTTAATGTACTAACTTATCTTAAACCTCAAATGATTGCAAGTTACAAAACTTTGTAGACCATAATGTAATCGTTATAACGACATAAGAAATCCTTGCAATAGGGGGATTGGGCATTAGAAAAAATGATTCTTTAAAGATTTAACGGTGATTGTTGTTAATTTAAATAAACATAATAAAAGAAAACACTGACAACCATAATAATTCTTCTTTTCCACCCAATGTTCACGTAATTGAAAAAAAATATAAAAAATCAGAGTTCTTTGTTTATACAGTGGTCGGCATAACTATTTTGACAGATGTACATCTCTCGCTCTTGTAATAATAATTTGTAACTGTTAAAGTTTAAAGAGAGCAAATCGATAACAAGTTAACAAGCATATGATAATAGATCACGTGATGGTCAAACTCAGTCGTTTGAATGGTGTTCTGCTGCAAGGCTGCTCTTTTTGTATTTAAAGTGCTATTTTCTGAGTGACAAAACTATTTTGACGGATGTTCTTTTGTATGCTTGGTAAGTTTAAATAATTTTTTTTTTACAAATTTAAAGCATACAATATTAAAAAGTTGAATTTATTAATCCGATTAATGGTTAAAACGGCAGAACTAAGTATTGAGGTTGAGAGCATCTATTGTCGCAAGATTTAATTCCGGTGTCTATTAAATAACTATGCAGAGAACTGAATTTATTAAGACAAACCGCGTTCTACCAAAAAAACAAACATAAAAGAACGAATTCTGTAGAAAATCTACCACGGAAGGGTAAAAAACGAAAAACTACTCTAAAAGAAGACAGGCACATTTTGAGAGAATTCACCAAAAATCCTGCATTAACCACCAAAAGCTTGGAGTGAAAGAACAATTCGCAGACGTCTCAAAGAATATAATTTTGGGACGTATACCGCAAGAAAGATACCATTTATAACTCCCAAGAACAAATTAAAAAGATTGAAATTCGCAAGGGAATATGTAAATAAGCCTCTTAGCTTCTGGAACAAAGTTTTATGGACTGATGAAAGTTCCTTTGAGTTTTATGGATCGACTAAAAAGAAATCTATTCGAATGCGAAAAGAAGTGAATAAAAAGTTTTCTCTAGTCTTGCACAGCTTGTCTATGTCCATGTTCTGCAAGCGGTCATGGGGACCTAGTCCCAATCGATGGCTCCATGAACCAAAGCAAATAATTAGATGTGTTAAATGATAACGCATTTCCATCATTTTTCAACAAGACAATGCCCCTTGCCACAAAAGCAAAATGATCACCAAGTTTCTGAATGGCATTGGGTTAAAAACCCTCAACTGGCCACCCCAAAGCCGTGACTTAAATGTCATATAAAATGTATGGGCTTATATAAAAGGAAAGAGGAATTCATTATTGAGTCGCAGGAGGGATGAGACTATTTTTGAGGTGGAAACTCTTTGGGAAGAAATACCTCAAGAAAGACTACAGAAACTTGTAGAATCAGTTCCAAGACGACTTCAAAAAGTCATAGATGCTAAAAGAGGCTACATTTTCTACTAATTTATCAATAATTTAGTTTTAAGTTCTACAAATCGTGTTTTTTTTTTAAGTTAAAATAAAACTGTTAAAATAATTATTCCATAACAAAAAGAGATTTTTGTTTATATGTATTCACTAATTAATCTAATTATAATAACATAACTGTGCCATTAAATTATCCATTTTTTGCCTAAGATCCAATTCCTATTTCAGTTTTGCCAAAAAAATCTTTTAAATATCAAAATAACAAGATATTCACTCTGTCAAAATAGTTATGCCGACCACTGTAGTTGGATGACATGTAGATGTACTAATTTATTCAACTGTCAATCCATTCATTTTGTGTGTTCCAAATTAAAGAAGTTTATAAATTTTGATCCCAAAGAAAATGCAAACGACGAAATAATTTACAATCTCTTTCATGATAAGGTAAATATCTACAGATGCTATTTTAAGTCTAAAATGAATACATAATCAACAAGTAAATAATGTATTGTTTACATGACATAGTTCATATTAATTTAACAATAAAACAAAAAAGTAAATCAAACAAAGGCCCAACAATATTGAGTTCTTATTTTTGGAAATTCAAATTCCACACAAATAAAATGCATTTAATACATTATTGTAGATATAAAGATGTATATACAAATACATACAAATAAAAGTATATTATTTTTACATTTTCGATTTAATAGAAGTCCAAAACATCACACGTTATTATGACAGTTCGGATTTTATTTTTTAATAATCTTGTTTTGTTTATTTTTGTCCACTTGGTGTGATTATACTTGTTTAAAATTTTATACCTGTTTGCATACAAACAAATAATAAGTATCGTTATTTTTTTTTCTCTGAATAAAATATTTATTTTAGTCAATAAAGATATTTGCCATATTTATTTTGACATCAGACACAAAACAAAAATTAACTGATAAACTACATATGTACATCATATAATGCTGGTTATAACTAGTATGACTTCAAAAAGGCACGTATGCATAACATGATAATAGAAGTCTTATTATATTTGTAATGCCTACATAACTGTATAGATAAACACTTTTTTTCTTTTTTAATAAATCTTAAAATTATTTTTGACTTTTGTTTGAATACCCTTATTCGAAATCATATGGTAATTGAAACTTAATGAACTTTTTAAAATGACGCTCGACATTTATCTTGTTGTAAAATAATTAGATCAAAATAAGCTTAACTATTTATTTGCTCATTGAAATGTGCGACAAACACTGAGCTAATTTAAAAAAAAAATATTTATTGTGATTTGCATCAGCTGCTATTGACGTTTCTGTAATAGACTCCGCTTTGCAAGGACTCAAAAATGACTGAAAACAACAGGTTTCACTTTTACATTACGCAGTTACATTACATTATGCAGTTGCACAATGACATAGGCGCAAAATTTTAGAAGATTTAGTACGATGTTAAATCATTTTTAGTATGATACTAGGTTAAAAAAAGGATTTTGATAATTTTAAACCAGTTTAGTATCGTACTATCTTCTTAACATTTTACTAAAGTTAAAATCACCATATCTTTTTAGTATCGTAATAAATCTGTATGACATATGTCATTTTTCTCAAATGTGACAAAGTGTTTTAAAATTGATAAATTGTGAAATAAAATTTATTTATAGATATGATAAAAAGTGAATTAATTTGAAATGTTTTCGGAGAAAGAAGATTATTAAATGTTTGAGGATTCAGTTAAACAATAATTCTTTTACCTTGTAGGATAAATTTTCAATATTGGTAGGTGTTAATATTCAAAATAGTTGCAATCTGTCATTAAGTAGTGATCTTCTTTTTTTTTATAAAATATTTAGTTTTAGCATGATACTAGTTAGCAAAACAATAAAAAGTGTTTAAAATTAGTGAAAAGTTAGTAGTTTACTATGTATATAGTAAATTGTTAACTAGTATCGTGCTAAGGCCTTAATAATAGGTTGTTTAAAATTTTGCGCCATAGATTCTAAAATTATTAAAAAATACAGATCGTAAAATTAAAGTCAAAACTTTTAAATAACTAAAAATAAATAAAAAAAATTTGCAGTGAATTTTAACAATTTCAAAAGGTTGTTGAAGATTGTATCGTTCCATTTTTCCAGTGTGTAGTTTTTACTTGTCAAATGTCATGAAATGTTCAAAAGTGAAAATTGCCAAAAAGCTAGCTGTTCCAATATTAAATCTTTTATTCAAAATTTATAAGTGAATGTATTTTTTCAAGATGCGTAAAATCAAGAGAAAACTTGACAACTTTCCCAGTCAGAAAACGTTCCTTATCGTTTCATATATTCTCACGCAAAATACGCCATAATGTGGTCTAATAAATGCCCAATTCTTAAGAAAGCCGTAGAATTGAATAATTTGAATCAATTTCTAAGGACATTTGAATGGCAGCGATATTTTTGACACTTCGGCCAATTCATTGTCTCACTGGCATGATTGAGTTTTTCTGAAAACATTGACAATGACAGTTAAATGGTTATTGAAAAAGTGCGTTCAGAAATTGTCAAGTCCCTATTAGAAAATGCGGTGTTAAATAATTACTTTTGACAACTTTCTTACGTACATACGTACATTTTTGGTTATTATATATGCTCTTTCTTCTGAATTAACACTGTAGTGCAAGCGGGGCCTACTACAGTAGGCCACAGTAACAGTTTTATTCATAACTTAACAGTTTTTTTTTAATGTCAGATTAGTGTCAGTTCAGATAAGCCTCATTACCTAAATTTGTCAACAGGTCAGTTTCTCACTTCACGTGTTCGCGATTGCATTGTTATGTAATTAAATGTCAAAGTCACTTGTCTATCATAGTAGTCCGCGCGAATATACGTGTAAAAATTTTGGTAAGCTTAAGTAGTCCGCGCGAGTATTCGTGTACCAATTTGTTTTGATATCTGTTTCTGTTTTCTTAGAAAATAAAGGTTTTTCATCATGAGTAATTCAAACCTAGGTAGATGGCTTTTGGAGATGGAGACTGATGATGGCTTCAATAATCCAATTGACAGTAAAGAAGAGGAACTTGGACCGTTACCGGATTTTGAAAACCTGGTTCGTAAGCGTGAGGTGGACATTCAAGAATTCGAAACTGGATTGGAAGACTCTGACGACTTTTCGGAATCAGATAATATAGAAAATAGTATACACGGCGATTTCAATAAACGGATCTCGTTTTCTTTTGAGAACTATAAGATTTGAAGACGTCACTGACAGAGCTCAACGCCGAGAATTTGATAAATTGGCCCTAATAAGAAAAGTTGTAGATTTATTCACTGTCAATTGCCGCAGTAATTTCGTTCCCAGTGACTTTTTGATGTTGGATGAACAACTTGTGGGTTTTCGAGGTCGTTGCGGATTTATCAAACCAAATGAATTCGGAGTAAAAATCTTCATAGTAGTGGATACAAAGTTTCCGTATTTATACGACTTTGAAATATACGTTGGAACACAGCCTTAAGGTCCGTTTCAGGGTGAATGATGTTGTCCATAGACTTCTGGAGCCACTCTACGGTTTGAGTTGTAATGTTACAATAAATAATTATTTTACGAACCTACTTCTAACTAAGGAATTTTTGCAGAAGAAAATCACTGTTGTGGGTACAATAAAAGCTAAAAGACCTGCAATACCTAAGAAATTTAAGGCTTCTAAAGCTAGAGAAATCAAGAGTTCATTTTTTGGCTTCAAAAAAGACCCGACACTTGTTTCATATGTCCCAAAAAGAAACAAGTCGGTCACATTACTCTCAACAATGCATTACGATGCAGCAATTGATCCCTAAATAACCGACTATCGATTGAAACAGTTCCTAGGCACCTAAGGACTAGAATTGGGATGCTTAGAGAAATTGGAAAATCCAGCCACGTTAACCCTAAAGACCCAAGACCTATCAGCTTATCATCATTCCTTCTCAAAACTTTTGAACGTTTGATCGATATCCACTTAAGGACAAGTATTGATAAGTCCCTCCTTTCAAAGGCTCAACACGCCTACAACAAAGGGAAATCAGTTGAAACGGCTCTACACAGTATAGTACGTACAATAAGGGCCTACAGCCCCCATTACACACTGGCTATACATCTCGGTCATAAGGCCGATCCTTACTTATGGAGTAGCGGTATGGTGGATGGCGCTAAATATAGCGACAAATCGCGATAAACTCAGCAAAGTCCAACGAACAGCCTGCCTGTGTATGGGAGGAGCACTTCGCTCTACCCGCTGGACATTTTCAGCAACCAAACGGCCGCTTCAAGGAGGCTTCAAGCCTCCTCTCTGTGGATCAATAATGGAATTGGCCACACCACTATTTTGAATTCCTTCAGAACTATAAACAATAATATTTACTACACCATACCCCATCCTCAGTTTAATAACTATTGCTTCAAAGTGACTATACCTCCCGGGTCTTCTTGGGAGAATACATCATTTTTGAACGATGATCCTATAAACTTCTATACAGACGGATCAAAAACGGAGGATGGTGTTGGTGGAGGCGTATACTCAGACAGACTAAACTTACGTCTCTCCTTTCGTCTACCCGATCATTGTAGCGTGTTCCAAGCTGAAATCCTGGCTATAAAAGAAGTCCCATCATGGCTTAGAGAAAACGTTATATCAACTAATGATATACGCATCTTATCGGATAGCCAAGCTGCGTTAAAGTCCCTAGAATCTGTCTCCACTAACAGCCCTAAACTGTCGATCATCTCTTACGGAGATGGCTACACAGTTCAACATTCATCTTTTCTGGGTGCCGGGCCATAGAGACATTCCAGGAAACTGCAGAGCTGACGAACTTGCAAAAAGCGGATCAACTTTACCTCTGCTGGCTCACATTGCTAGCATGGGTATCCCCTTAGCTACATGTAAACTTATGCCAAAGCAAGATACCATAGAGAAAACAAACTTCAGGTGGAATAACACCACCACCTGTTTAGCGACTAAACTAATTTGGCCTAATCTTAGCGTCAGGCGCTCAAAACAGTTAATCTCTCTGAGAAGATTGCACATTAGCTAGGTTATAGGTGTCCTGACTGGGCACTGCTCAATAGGAAGGCATGCCTTATCATAAAGACGTAGAATCCACTTTGGAGACTACTACTTCAACGATATCAGCGATCTAAACAATTCTGACATTATTTGTCTCCTACGCTTCGTTCAGAGCTCCAATTGGGAGCTCTGAACGAAGTTAAACTGATCAACTGATCCATGTGGTATCACAACGGACCATACTTTGGTCTAAGCATGTTGGACTTCCCAACCAACAGCCACCTTAACCTAACCTAACCTAACCTAAGAAAGCCGTAGAATTGAATGATTTGGATCGTTTCCTACGGACACTTGAACGGCAGCGATATTTTTGACACTTCGACCAATTCCTTGTCTCACTGACACTGCAACATGACACAACAAATATGTTGACTGAAATTTTTGCATTAAACTTGTTATTGCCTATCTACTAGGTCGAGAATTACGACTGAAAATCGGAGTTAAAGTTAACGTTCTTCAAGTTAAGGTCACCGACCCTTAATTTCAGTAGATAATTTTCCAGCATGTTGCTCGTAGAGTGTTTGATATTCAATGATATTTTGACTATGATCCAATATTTTGTGTAGAGAAGGTGTGAGTAGTTTTTCAGGATAATTTTTCTGAAGTATACTCCCTAAATTTATCTGCATTCACTACTTCTCTGCAATTCAAAACGTTCAATATTACTTTGAGCTTCATTATAACTTCTCCAATGACTCCAGTTATTCGAGCGGTTGTATCTGACTGTTTAAAAAATCTTCTTGCAGTGTTTCCGTCATTAGTGTTTCTAAACCCTTGCTTTGGTTTATCCACATCAAGGCCAAGATCATCGCGAAAACGCGATGAGTCCGTGAGTCCGACATTTTAACAAATTTTATTTTATTTAGACACAAATAATAGAACTGTTTTGAAATGAAAAACGAAGTGACAGATGGAAAATAACTTTTTGCGAGTGAAGTTGGTAACGTTTTGTTAAAAGAATGGATGTGTTCAGCTGTGAAAATTTAAATAACTATGATGGAAGTATTCACCTTTTTTTTTTAATTAAAGAATAAAAAAAGTGGACAAAGTTTTTGTGATAAAAAATATTGCTTAAAAATAAAAATAATTTGCGGATGTTCAAAAAACAGGGACATTACACGTTTTATGTCTTGAGGAGCAAAACATCTCCTGAGATCTTAAAGGGAGACAATCCCCCTAACATGGGGACGAATGGTAACCCTACTCTCAAAACTCTTTAAATAAATTAAATCGAATTTTTCTATTTAAATTGTTAAAAGTCCCATGTCACATGTGTACCTATAAACCAAAAGAACCAAACTGTAAATACATATCTATGTTTGTGTATATAGTTATACGTAAATGCATTTTTTCGCTCAATTATCTGATTTATCTAAACGAATACAAGTGCGAACGTGCTAATGAACGATTGGAGAATGGCTATCCCGATAAAGAAAGAAAGAAAAAAAATTGTTTTCAATTTAAAAACACATTTTACTTTGTTCAAAAGTATATATGTATATGTATTTATCCATCAAGTTAAATAAAAAATATAACACCAACAAAATCATGTGCACATTTTGAACTAAAAATAGAGAGGGTGGCGTATGCGCAACATTTTTTTGTTGTTTTTTTGAATTTCAATCAAAATTTTAACCCTCCATTCTTTTTCCGATGTTACCTGATTAAAAAGATTGAAACACACAACGAATCACTTAAAAGATATTCGTCAACAGATGACACATTTCTCTTTATAACATATCCATCGTCAATTTAAAATGTAATATGTAACTAAAGCGCGTAAACAAAAAAGCTTCTTCTTGTACAATGTGTGGTCTTTGTATATAAACTTCTATGTAATACATAGGGATAATGTATTTCGGGGAGATGTATATAATTGCAAATATAATACAAAGAAAGAAAATAATCTGAATCAGGCACACTGACATATCGTAGGCTTGCCAAATTGAGCTATTTATTTATCAGAAATTGGGCTACCTTTTTCCGAAATTACTGATGTTTGATTGGTCTACAAATAGCCCAGAGTGTGCTATGAAGACAATAGCTGTTTTTTAACAGCTAAAAACGTTAACCTTGTTAATATTGATACCTATTCTTTTTAATTTGATAGAAATATATTCGTTTATTAAATTAAGATATTATTTGGGCTACTTTTCAAACTGTGATTTTGGGCTAAAAATATTTATACATTGATTTTTCGAGTAAGTTCATGATATGGCAACCCTGACACATCGATGTGTTTACAATCAATTATTTTTATATATTTTTTTAAATATAAATTTGTCAGTATAGTAGTTCAACAACAATACAATCACTTGCCGTGCCATGTGTATGCCCTCTGTGTATATAAAATAATAAAAGAGAATGGAGAAAAAAAAGAAAGCACATGTGTAATGCTTTTGTTTACTCATGCAACGGGTAAACCCAGGGTCGGTGGGTGGTTTATAAATACGCCTTGTAAAATAATGTATTTTTCTTTTTACTGTTCAGCGTTTGTAGTTTATTGCAGTTGAAGGATTATTACTACCGTTCGTTGGGATTGTAAACTTTTTTTTTTTAATTTGAATAAAATGACTAAGATACTTAAAGTTTTAATTTTTATTTGTTTGTGAAGAATTTTCGAACTGCAATTCTTTAACTTTCAGTTTTCATTGTAAACGTACCCTTAAACTACTGACAATATTTTATTGTGCGGTTTTAACTTGTCACTTTTAAACATTCAATTTATAAAATGTCATTTTCCAACATGACAGCTTGGAATCCTAACTCAAAATGAAACCTCAAAAAAAAAAATGCCCAAACTGTCAACGTATAATTTCAACCTAACACCCTTTTTAACTTATACTTTCAACACACACTTAAGCTAATGACCAAACTGTCATCTTGCAATTATAAATTTGAATACAATGACTTACTTAAAATTGCAATTTGTATTTATTTGTGAAGAATTTTCGAACTGCAATTCTTTAACTTTCAGTTTTCATTGTAAACGTACCCTTTAACTATTGACAAAGTTTCATTGTGTTATTTAAACTTGTCACTTTTAAACTTTCAATTTAAAACATCCTCAACTAATGACAAAAATGTCGTTTTCCAACATGACAGCTTTGAATCTTGACTGAAAATGTAACCTCAAAAGAGAATGGGAAAACTGTCAACGTATAATTTTAACCTAACACCTTTTTTAGCTTTTACTTTCAACACACACTTAAGCTAATGACCAAACTGTCAACGTGCAATTATAAATTTGAATAAAATGACTTACTTAAAATTTTAATTTGTATTTATTTGTGAAGAATTTTCAAATTGCAATTCTTTAACTTTCAGTTTCTACTGTAAACCTACCCTTAAACTATTGACAAAATTTCATTGTGAGATTTAAACTTGTCGCTTTTAAACATTCAATTTAAAACATCTTCAACTAATGATCAAAATGTCATTTTCCAAACATGACAGCCTTGAATCTTCACTGAAAATGGAACCTCAAAAAAGAATGTCCAAACTGTCAACGTATTATTTTAACCTAACACCCGTTTTAACTTTTATTGTGTACTCACCCTTAAACTCACCCTTAAACTAATCACCAAACTGTCAACGTGTAGTTATAACTATAACCATTACTGGTTAAATGTAACACCTTTAAACGAATTACCAAATTGTCAATGTCTGATTGAAACTTCCCTATCAACACACCCCTAAACTATTGGCATTTCTTACATGCAATTTGACAACCTGTAACTTTTACTGTGAACTCACCCTTAAACTAATCACCAAACTGTCAACGTGCAATTATAAATTTGAATAAAATGACTTACTTAAAATTTTAATTTGTATTTATTTGTGAAGAATTTTCGAATTGCAATTCTTTAACTTTCAGTTTCTACTGTAAACGTACCCTTAAACTATTGACAAAGTTCAATTGTGCGATATTTAAACTTGTCGCTTTTAATTAATTTAAAACATTCTCAGACCTCAACTAATGACCAAAATGTCATTTTCCAACATGACAGCCTTGAATCTTCACTAACAATGGAACCTAAAAAAAGAATGGCCAAACTGTCGACGTATAATTTAAACCTAACACTCGTTTCAACTTTTACTGTGAACTCACCATCAAACTAATGGCCAAACTGTCAACGTGTAATTATAACTATAACCATTACTGTGAGCTCACCTTTAAACGAATGACCAAATTGTCAATGTCTGAATGGTACTTCCCTATGAACACACCCCTAAACTATTGGTATTTCTTACATGAAATTTGGCAACCCGTAACTTTAACTGTGAACGCGTCCTTAAGCCAACGACATAAACTATAGATGATCAGCGTTCTTTTCTAAAAAATGTCTGTCAGTTAAGTCCAAAGAATTGACAACCAAAAACGTAAACGTCAACTGCTTGTCTTGCCGTAAACTGGATAAAAGATGTCTGTTTTAAACAGTGGAAAACTATAAAAGACTGTCATCTAAATATACAGAAGTGTCAATTAGATCCGACCCTGTAATATATCTACACTTCAAATGCGACTTTATATATGTATATGTAGTAGGTGGAATGAGAAACTTAAATTAAAGTGAATGCAGCTTTTGACGTAAAGCTCATATTGTTGTTCGACGTTTTGATGATAATTATACTGTCGTAGCGGTGTTTTTTTTTAGGTGGGGAGGGGTACGGTTGAGAGAGGAAACACATAATGATAGCACATTACAATTTTATGACAACCACGCCAACAAGTTACGAACAAAAATTATTAAATTAAATTTAAAAAATAAAAAAAAGTCACAAAACAGTGTTGTTTGCTTCTTGATCTCATTTCAATAATTGCGATTTAGCTTGTTTTCGTTCAAAAATCTTAAATTTTAAAGATTTTTTCCTTTTTTAAAGGCTTTGTTCTTTTGTTAAATAACTTAGATTTTTTTTATTAATATAAATGCAAGCTTAGGAAAAACAAGTGCAAAATGCAATTCTTTTGTCAAAATAAAGAAAAAGAGAACAAATGACCTATGTGTCAGTTAAATGTCATAAAAGTGGTGACATAGTTGCCAGCACAACATTTGATCCCATAGAAATTCTACGAAGGTATGTATTAGGATGATGACTAATTTAAGTTAAATTGCATAAACGCGAAATATAGAAAAATAAGAATTTGTTGAAAAGAGAATAAAAACAAACAAAAAAAAACTATTTTTTTTTTACATTGTGTGTCGAACACTGATGGCCACACCACGACCAAACACATTGACCGCTCTGTTGTTCCTGTCATCGTGCTAGCTGCCGCCGCCGTTCGTCGTCGCTGTCGCTGCTATCGCCGATAGCGATAACTATAATAATTTGATTTGAATGTTTCTACGACTTTGTCTTGTTGATCTGAGAGCTCTATCCCTCTCTGTCTCCTTGGAGTCTTGACTTGATATTATATAGACAAAGTTACATCGGCTATAACTGGCGGTGGATGGCGTGGAATGGTGTAAGTGGAAGTATACGTGGTTTCTTAAAAGAGAACAAGAGAATGCCGGTTCAGGTTCTGGTTCTGGTTGTTTTCATCATGACTCAAGAAAAACTTTTTATAAGAAAATAGCACGAGAGAATAGACTTATATATGTGCATAAAAAGGAGCATGCTTACAAAGTCAACAAAAACAAAAAGCAAAATAAACGTGTATAGTGTGGGCCAAAGGCAAAGGCAAAGGCAAAGTATATTCCTATGACTTACAAAAGCTGTGTTGACGTGGAGTTCTAAGGCTTATTTTGATAATCTCCATATTATAAAGCTTTAGCTTTTTTGTGTTTTTTATATTTTTGTTCGTTTGGAAAGTGCCGGCTTGAAAAAAAAAATAAAAACATTGTATACTCGTACCACACGTAGATAAAAGATAGTTCTGTAGGTATAAGTTTAGATTATTTAAATTAAAATGTGCTAATGCCCGTGTACCTAACATAGGTACATAAACAAGCCAGCAGCCAGCCTATTCAGGTATAGAAATGAATAATGAATAACTACCTACCTAAGCTATACAAAAAGAAATAGTTGCTAGGTGTTTTTAGTTTGGAGAGTTGAAAAGTTACTGACCTTTTTTAATGACTTAAAAATTGCTTGAACATATTTATGTTGTATATGAAATAGAATCTTGCCATTTTGGGTTTTTTTAAATTACAAAATGTCTATTTTTTGTAATTTTGTAGCATTTATAAGAAAATGTGGGATGATAATCATAAATAATTTCTTTGTTCTTTAATATTTGATTAGTTTTTTTTTACAAATAAGGTAACAATTTAGTTTATGCATAAAACGTGTTATATTGAAACGAATAGAATCGAAGTCTGCAACAAATTTAAAAAGTAAAGACATAGTTTTGAACGGTCTTCAAAAAGTTTTTGAACCAGTTCCTCTTTGGTTCCATCACTTGAGCATAATACGTTCAAGTTTCTTGACTCTTTACTTATCTTCATATAATAGACTTTCCGGGCCGGAGCATTGGTTTCCATGCGATCTACGTGACCCAACCATCTTAGTCGTTGGAGTTTTACCCTTCTGACTAAGTCTACGTCGCTGTACAGCTCGTTGTTCCATCTTCTCGTCCACTCCCCTTCGATGCATACGGGACCGTAGATCACACCAAGAACTTTTCTCTGGAACCGACCCAAGGTGCTTTCATCTGCTTTTGTCACAGTCCATGCTTCTGCACCGTATAGGGATGATAAGGGTCTTATATAACAACACTTTGGTCCCTCGAGAGAGGACTTTACCAGGCAATTGCTTTCTTAGTCCAAAGAAACAGCGGTTAGCAAGAGTTATTCTGCGTTTGATTTCAGCGCTGGTGTTGTTTACAGCAGAGCCTAGGTAGACGAAGTTCTTCATTACTTCAAAGTTATGTCTGTCGATGGTGACGTTTTGACCAAGACGTCGGTGTTGTATGTCCTTTCTTGACGACAGCATGTACCTACTTTGTTTTGCCCTCATTAACCGTTAAACCTATTTTTGCCGCCTCTGCCTCAATACTCACAAAAGCCCCATTGATATCACGCTGAGTTCTTCCGATTTTGTCAATGTCATCAGCATATGTTAGTAATTGGACAGACTTTTGAAAGATAGTGCCAGCACGATGTAAAAAAAATCACATAGCAGCGCATCAGCTTGTCTAAAACCTTTTTTGACATCGAAAGGTTCTGTTAAGTTGTTTCCAACCTTTATGGAGCAGCGTGAATTCTCCATGGTCATCCTGCACAAACGGACGAGTTTGGCAGGGATGCCAAAACTAGACATGGCTCTATACAGCTCGTCCCTGTATAAGCCATATACATATATGTCATATTCGGCCTTGAAATCGTTGAAAAGATGGTGGGTGTCGATTTGGTGTTCTTGGGTTTTTTCCAGGATCTGCCGTAATGTGAATATTTGATCAAGTGTAGACTTTCCTGGTCTAAAACCACACTGATAAGGACCTATCGGGTTGTTGACGATGGGCTTTAGACGTTCACATATTACGGTAGAGAAGATTTTACAGGCGATGCTAAGTAGACTGCTGCTTCCTCTATAGTTGGTGCAGTTTAGAGGGTCTGCTTTTTTCAGAATCGGGCAAACAATACTGAGGTTCCATTCATCGGGCATGCTTTCTTCCGACTATATCTTACAGATAAGTTGGTGCATGCTCCTTACCAACATATCTCCAGCTGCTTTAAAGATCTCGGCATTCAAGCCATCCGTTCCAGCGGCTTTATTATACTTCAGCTTATATATGGCAATCTTTACTTCGACTAAGTCGGGAGGACGGTATTGTTGGCTTTCGTCGTCTATGTTGAATAGATCATCTTCCTGCCTGTTAACGGTATTCGGTTCGTCGCAGCCGTTATACAGTCTGCAGAAGTGGACCTTCCATATCCTCAGCATTGACTGCGGTTCCACTATGATGTTTCCACTTTCGTCCCTGCAGCCTTCGGTTCTGGGTTTATGTACCTGTGAATTTCGTTTCCCCTGTTCATAAAACTTTCGACCTTCATTCCTGCTTTTAAACCTTTCAATATCTTCGACCGCACGCTTCTCATGCCCTCTCTTTTTCCTTCTGAGAAGTCGGCGTTCCTCTCGCTTCTTCTGCTCATAGAGCTCATGAGCAGCTCTCGTTCTTTTATGCAGCTCCGCTTTGCGGGCCTGTTGTTTGGCTGAATTTGCCTGCCGACATTCCTCATCAAACCAGGGGTTCCTTGTTGGTGGCTGTTTGAAACCCAGCACATCAGAGGCGGCTTCTCTGATTGCATCTTGGCAATGTTGCCACTGGTTTTCGATACATTGAGTTGGCGGCAAAGAACTTGAGAGAGGTTTCTTGTAACTCGGTCGGAAAAGGATGTGGCGATCTCTGGCGATTGTAGCCGTTCGACGTTGTACCTTCTCCCAGCACCTCCTTGTTTTGCCTTGGGTATGGAAATCCGAAGTGCTAACTTCGCTACAACGAGGTAGTGGGCCGAGTCGATGTTAGCTCCTCGGAAAGTTCGTACATCCATGATGCTGGAAGCGTGTCTGGCGTCGATCGCAATATGGTCAATCTGGTTGACGGTAGATTGATCTGTAGAAGTCCAAGTTCCTTTGTGGATGTTGAGGTGTGAAAAACGCGTACTGGCTACCATGACGTATCGCCCCGCAGCAAAATCTATGAGCCTGATTCTGTTGTCAGAAGTGTTGTCGTACAGGCTGTGTTTCCCGATTATTCCACCAAAGATGTCTTCCCTTCCTAGCTTGGCATTAAAATCGCCCAGGACTATTTTAATATCGTAGCTAAGACACTGCTCATATGTTTTGTCTAAGAGCTCGAAGAACATATCTTTGGTGTTGCCGAATTTAGCCTTGATACGTATGGTCATGAGGCGCTCATTGATGCACCTATAGCTCAAGACTTCTTGCCTAAGCCTGGCTCCAATGACGAAGACGCATCCAAATAAGCGCTGTTGGTTTTCGTGGTAGCAGTCACCATAGTAAATATCGCAGTTTTTCATCCTCTTTTTGGCCGGCCCATCCCATCGTATTTCCTGGATGGCGGTGATATCTTTATAGCAGTCTAAGGCCTCCTCTAATTCTTCGGCCGCACATAGTCTGTTAAGGAACCTAACATTCCACGTGCATATCTGAAGTTCGTTGTCCTTATTTCGTTTGAGTTGGTTGTCAACAGTAAATCCGTCCGTATCCCAGGCTTGTTGGTGCTTCGCAATTATGAAGCTTTTACTTGGCCAGGAAGTCACCCCGAGCGACGGCACAACCCCCAACCTGGAGTGCCAGATCCTAAGTATAACTCCAAGGATGGGGAGCCGGATAAAACCGCTTCTTATAGGCCTGGGCTCCGAATAAGTCGAAGAAGCTCTATAAGGTGTTCACTATGTAGTTCAACCTTACTGGAACTGTAGACGCCACCGTTGATTCCATCTCGAGAATTCCGCATAAGGAGAGATGCCGTAGTGGAAACACCTCTATAATGCTTTAAGGCAACTTAACACTTCCCCGCAATCTCCTTACTTTAATCCCACAGAATTCAAGATGTGTGGAATAATTTGGTACAAACATTTAGGAAATACAAGATTTCTTTAAAATCAGATCTTTAAAGGATTATAATTAAAGAGTGACCAAATATCGCGTAATATCACTTCTATTATTTTGAACAAGGAATTTCATGTGTTAATTTAGTTTGAATACTGTTTAAATGTTTCTTTTTAATAAAACCAAATATTAATTCTTATAAAATATAAAAAGACTTTTTTGAACCTAGCTGTATATGAACTTGACTGGTATTTTGAAAGAGACAGAAATTCAGGGAACAGTACGAGAACTGACTTAAGAATTCATCGGGGTATATTAGGTGTGTTTGTTTGCTTTGTTTAGTTCATCACCAGTTCTGTCAAGTGCAAAGAAAAAATAAGATGAAATTTGACGTAAAATAGGTGAAAATTTGAAGAGTTGCGTGACAATAAAGAAGTGACCTCAACTGTCACTTTTGAAGACTTAATCCGGACCCGTTTTTATAGTTTTATTTTCATTATAAATACATAGGCATACTATTATTTTTTTATGCTCGTAGAAATAAGCAAATGAAGACAAAGTGAATGTCCGGAGTTTGTGTGATACGTCTTTTCGGACGTAACGTAATTCGTTTTACTTCCACATCATCTTTTGCGTGGAAATAAAAGTTTGTTTAGTCATTCATAGAATTTAATAGTACATAAAGATAGATTACATACCTAGACCATCGCGTATAACTGTATATATGTACTTCTACTTAAAATGCACACTTAAATTTGCGTATAATAAATTGAGAAATAAGTATTGTGTTTTGACAATATAGAATCCAAGCGGAGCAATTTGCGTGGGTTGAATGTTGGGATCGTGGATGGAGCAAAAACAAAGCAATGACAGGAAAATGTACACTGGTATCGTATACGATAAAGTAAAAGCTGGCTCTTCAAGCTTAAGCGCACCATATATAAAATGGAAATGAAAATGTCTATGGAGGTCAATTTACGATTTATATGTGTTACTATACACGCCAGCCACACAAGTTGAATGGTGGTGTTTTTTTTTTTGTTTTTTTTTTTTTGGAAAAAATTCTGCGCGTTCGTGGTCGTCGTCGTTCAACCAAACTGACTTTGAGAGAAAGTCACCTCTCGGTGTGGTGTGCAAATTGACAGTGACGTTTTCTTGGAGCATTATTTATGAAATTGAAATTATTTTAGGTATATTTACTTACTGCCTACTTATTTTGTAATGGTATTGAAGCTATTATACTTTAATGATTTTTCTTTGGAAAAATGTTTCGTTGAGTTTGCTGTGTTTGAATATGCACTCAGGCATTAATATTTTATGTTCGTATAATGATAGAAAGGAACTAATTTTATGATCTATATATTTATATCTTTCATGTTACGTTATTTGTGCATAAAAAGCTTCCTATATATTTATAAATCGTTTTTGTTGATACCTACTTACATTTATAATAAATGACATTTATACCTAATGTTTAGGTTTTTGCATTTTTGGTATCAATGGAATGAAGAAATTGACAAAGGCATTTTTGTAAACTTAACAAAATACAACTTTATTCTCGACATCAAAACAGCCAGGTATTAAGTCTTGCACTTCCTGCGGAAATCAGAAAAAATAAAACATTTTGCCAAAGCGGCTTCTATTTAAAAATATTCTCTTATGATTTAACTAAAAAAAGACTTTATATTTAGCCCTATCACGAGAATGCTTAAAAAAAGCAATTTGACATCGTGCTATCCCTTAACAATGTACTAAAGTTAAAATAAAAAATGGCGACTTAAATTTGTGCTGTCACATTTGCCCTATATGATACTTTGACATTTATTAATGTCGGAAAAGGTTCGTTTATTGTATGTTTAAAATGGCGGAAAAGGTTAATTTATGAACGCTTTAAAATGCATTCAGTTGACGTTTATTTATAAAAGCTCTTTATTATGATACTGGTAATAAAATATTTAAAAATTAAGATACTTCAAGTATTTACACGCCTTTGATGGAGAGATTGCATTTGAAGAAGTAGAATACGATGTTCATAGGGAGGCAGATCATAAGGATCTTCCCAAGGAAGACCCTTTAGGGACAAGCGAATGAAATTATGTTGAATTGATTCGATACGTTTTTTATGAATTTCATAATAGGAATTCCATAACAGAGAAGCAAATTCAAGATATTTACAAACATGGCAATTATACAAAGAAAGAGTAATAGGGATCATTGAACTCCTTTGCCCAGCGTTTTATAAAACCAAGCATAGAACTTGCCTTATTATGACAGTAAAATTAATGTGATGTGTAAACTTTAAGTTGGAACAGAAATAAACACCTGAATCTTTAAATGTAGAGACGCGACAGAGTTTTTGCTGTGATATACAATAATCAAACGTATGTACTAACGGTTCGTTTTTAAGTAAAAGTTATCGTCTGGCATTTTAGGGCGAAGCTATTTTTTCCACACCAAAATGTATAACTATCAATGGCGGCTTGTAAAAGAATACGATCATGGGTGGACTTTATTATTTCGAAAATCTTTATATCGTCAGCAAAAATGAGAACTTCACTTGAGCGTTGACATGACGATACGTCGTTAATAGACAGGATAAACAGAAAAGGGCCAAGATGGCTTCCCTGGGGAACACCAGATTAAGCAACAAAAGGTTCAGAATTACAATTTCTAAATTTTACCTCGTAGGATCTGTTTTCAATGTATGACTTAATCCAAGCTAAGAAAAATGGTGGAAAACCAAGAGCTTTAAGTTTAAATAAAATAATTCCGCGGCTAAGTTGGTCAAAAGCTTCAGAGAAGTCTGTGTATACACAGTCTAAGGCGTTTGAACATATGTTTGAGAATGTGAGGAGACTAGTATTGGTTGATCTTTTTTTCTAAAAAATACGACACTTTCACAAACAACTTGTTCCAATTCTTTAGGAATGCAAGAAAGCTTTGCAATGGGCCTGTAGTTTGTTATATCCGCTTTGTTACCTTTCTTGGAAATGGGTGTTAGAAATGACTTCTTCCATATGCTGGGAAATTTGCCCGTTTTTAGAGAAAGTCTGAATTAGAACGTAAGGGGTTCAACTAAAGCATTACTACACTTTTTTAGTACTATCGGGGGAATACCATCGGGACCGGCTGAGCAGTCATCATTCAAAGCAGATAAAAGATCAAGGACCGTACTCTGTAGCACAGGGATGTGACTACAGTTAGTTTGCGAAAAGGGTGTGAAGATTATGAAAATATACTTCATCAACTTCTTCAGGGCTATTAGCAAATGACTCACGGAAATTTGTTGCGAAAGCGTTACAGATATCAACAGTTTTATCTAACGAAAGGTTCTTCTAAGTGAAGTTAACTGGAAAGCCATCTGATTTTTTCTTAAAGATATAAACATTATTTTTGGTTTTAATACAGCTTTGATAGGGAAGGAATTGTTTATTACTGTTTCAATAACGGAGTCGCTAGTGGAAGCTGAATTTAAGTCAAGAATTGGAGTTATATAAGGAGTCCCAGTGGGATCTGAAAGTATTGGGGTGATGTTAACATTAGTTCGTTTTGAGGGAGGGGTAGAGTTTTCTCGGCTTCTTTTTTAGACTTTTTCTTTTGTTTATCAGGTACACTTTCTGCGTTATTAACACCAAAACCTGATTGCGCTAGAATAACTTCACTTGCAGAAGAGAAGGTAGACGGAATTTTGGGCCTAGCTAAATCATCAGTCGAAGTGGAATTATCAACCATGATGTTGGTTGCAGAATATGCATTTAATTTGCAAACTGCAGTATTAAATGAATTCAGTAGCACTTCAAAGTTTCAAAATGTCAGCCTTAAAAGAAGACATTTTAAAAGCTAGTTGAGATACAGACAGCTTACGGCAGTCGTGACAGTACCAGTAAGCAAATTTCGAGTTGGATATTTTTTCGATAAACGCATTGATTGCAAAAAAGGCATTTTGCATGCTAAAGATTACCACAGGGTCCAAAACAGGCAAAAAAGGATTATTACTAGAACCCTCTTGGCAGTTTTTGCTGTAGCAATCCATGTTTCGCAAAGAAGTGTTAAATTATAAACGGTGATTTTTTAAGAGCTTGAGAACTTTTTTAAAAAAAAAAACGCATAAAATTTGCAAAATCTCATCGATTCTTTATTTGAAACGTTAGATTGGTCCATGACATTTACTTTTTGAAGATAATTTCATTTAAATGTTGACCGCTGCGTCTTAGGTGGTCCATTCGGAAAGTCCAATTTTGGGTAACTTTTTCGAGCATTTCGGCCGGAATAGCCCGAATTTCTTCGGAAATGTTGTCTTCCAAAGCTGGAATAGTTGCTGGCTTATTTGTGTAGACTTTAGACTTGACGTAGCCCCACATAAATAGTCTAAAGGCGTCAAATCGCATGATCTTGGTGGCCAACTTACCGGTCCATTCCTTGAGATGAATTGTTCTCCGAAGTTTTCCCTCAAAATGGCCATAGAATCGCGAGCTGTGTGGCATGTAGCGCCATCTTGTTGAAACCACATGTCAACCAAGTTCAGTTCTTCCATTTTTGGCAACAAAAAGTTTGTTAGCATTGAACGATAGCGATCGCCATTCACCGTAACGTTGCGTCCAACAGCATCTTTGAAAAAATACGGTCCAATGATTCCACCAGCGTACAAACCACACCAAACAGTGCATTTTTCGGGATGCATGGACAGTACTTGAACGGCTTCTGGTTGCTCTTCACTCCAAATGTGGCAATTTTGCTTATTTACGTAGCCATTCAACCAGAAATGAGCCTCATCGCTGAACAAAATTTGTCGATAAAAAAGCGGATTTTCTGCCAACTTTTCTAGGGCCCATTCACTGAAAATTCGACGTTGTGGCAGATCGTTCGGCTTCAGTTCTTGCACGAGCTGTATTTTATACGGTTTTACACCAAGATCTTTGCGTAAAATCTTCCATGTGGTCGAATAACACAAACCCAATTACTGCGAACGGCGACGAATCGACATTTCACGGTCTTCAGCAACACTCTCAGAAACGGACGCAATATTCTCTTCTGTACGCACTGTACGCATTCGTGTGGTTGGTTTAATGTCCAATAAAGTAAACTGAGTGCGAAACTTGGTCACAATCGCATTAATTGTTTGCTCACTTGGTCGATTATGTAGACCATAAATCGGACGTAAAGCGCGAAACACATTTCGAACCGAACACTGATTTTGGTAATAAAATTCAATGATTTGCAAGCGTTGCTCGTTAGTAAGTCTATTCATGATGAAATGTCAAAGCATACTGAGCATCTTTCTCTTTGACACCATGTCTAAAATCCCGCGTGATCTGTCAAATGTTAATGCATGAAAATCCTAACCTCAAAAAAATCACCCTTTATAAATTAAAAAAAAAAAAGAATAAAAATATATTTGACCTACGCAAGGGCTTAAAATTTAAACGATAAAGTGTGTTGAAAAAATAAACAAAAAGGTGGGATCAGTTCAAACGAACAAAGAAAGTAGGGGAAAATGAATATAGAAATATAATTTAAAACAAAAAGCAGTCACACATGGGCAAGGGAACACTTTGGGAAAAACAAAAATACTGCTCACCTTAACCGGGAGAACTTTTGTTACAAAGAAAATAACACGAAATAAACAAAGTTAAAATTAATTAAAAAACTTTTATAACACAATTATTTCATTAAGTAGGTAATTAATAGCAAAAATAAGTTCACTTATTCAGTGAAACTTGACACTACTATAAATATACGATTTCTATTGAAAAATTAAAAAAAAGGAAGAGCTTATACAAAACACAACTAATGATAAGAACCAGAGCAAAATGTCACGAAACATAAAACGGGCTCTTGTACTATTTGGTGAATCGGTTTAAGTTTATGCCGTAAAAAACATCACACCATTACGTTACCTCCTTCTCGTTTTACAGTAGCTTTGGTGTAACGTGAATTGCGAACACGGCGAAAACCATCGGAACCCTTGAAATTGAATTTGGACTCGTTCGAAAAGAGTACGTTCCTCCATTTTTCTAACGGACCAGTTGAGGAAATTTAAATTTCGCCAGCTTGTTTTCTGTGCAAAGAAGAGCCTTTTTACAGCTTTAAAAGATTTTAGTCCACCATCAACAGCTCGTCTTCGAATTGTTCTCGCGCTTACATTCAGTTCAGGTCGAGTTGGGTTCGTAATCTCTTGATGATATAAAAGGGTCTTTTTTTAATTGATGTTATTATTGCAGAATCCTGTCGTTTTGGTGTTTTCTTGATCTGCTACCTCGATGAATCGTTTGGGATGACTTTTTAGATTTGTAAAATTTTATTAATCGGCAAACCACTAATTTCGGAACGGAATATTTTCCCGATATTTTAATTTGACGCATTCCTTTTTTGTAGATAGATAGATAAATTCTTTATTTAAGAAAAACATTTTACAATATAATTTCCTAAGAATAAGGACATTGACTGCCGTATGCCTGAATTGACATTTCATAAGTGATAAAAAATATATAAATTAAAAAGAAAATGTAATTAATTAGTGAAACTGTTCCGGTAGTTAAGAGCTTGTTGACAAAATTTGAATACGTTTAGCCAACCTAGTGCTCCATTTAGGATTTCGTAAATAATACTTATCTGAGCAACTGAGTAATCACTTCTGAAGTAGTTCATGTCTGAATTCAATTGATGATTCGCTGAGGAAGTTGCACTAAAAAGATTTTCTACGTACAACTTTTGGTCAAACTTAGTAATAACACCTGCGAAATGCGCTTGCCAGTCGTCAACATTGGTTTCCGAAAGGGTGAGGGAAGATTCTGTTGCTATTGCGAGTTGGTTGCAGTCTTTAAACGGAGATGCATTCGATTGGAGCAATTTTTCCAAAATTATTTTGTGAAGGCACAGTTCACTTCTTTTCATCACCTGAACAATAAAATCCGCATTAGCCTTTAATTTTTTTATATAAATAGGGGTGATGCCTGTCTTTACGCAAATGGCTTAATTTGGAGTTGAGTTAGGCAAACGAAACAAGCGCTTAAAGAAGTGCCTTTGAAGGCTCTATAACGGTGTTATTGAGCGACCACTTTTCATCAGAGCGTCTTCTTGATTGCCTTTCTCCAAAAATCATAATTTTTGTTTTTTTTTTTGTACATTTATTTGCAGACCCCAAGTCTCACAAAATAAGCAAAGTCGGTTAATTTGCATCTGTTGCGAAACTGAATTGTCGGCAAAAATAACCAAATCGTTGACATATAATAAAACTTTGACAATGCTGTTACCAAAAGAGACTCCACCAGGAAGATGATCACAAATATCATCAATGAAGAGAGAAAACAGTAAAGGGCTCAAAATACAACCTTGCGGCACACCGGCTGTTGTTTCGAAACTATTCGAGAAATCATAACCATCCCATACCCTTTCATTAGAATTATTAGATTTTCGTACATTAATAAAAATTTGCGAGATACGCCTATGCAGGACATTTTATAAATTAAAGTCTGTATGTTAACTTTGTTAAAAGCAGCTTTAAAATCAACAAAGCAAGTGTAAAGTTTCTTCTTCCGTTCAATAAACTTTCTAGCGATACTGGAGATAGCGAGATAACCTGGCCGGAAACCGGCTTGAAAAATACTCAAACGATAACTACTTTCAAATCAAATCAAATGGGGTGGCGCAACAGTCCGTTGTGAACCAGGGCCTAGTGGCTTACAACTCTCAACCATTCCTGTGTGCGAGTACTGTTCATGACAAGAATTACTCTTGAAGGATTTGTCAATTCCTCGCAAGAGGCAGTACCCGCGAAAATTAATTTTTTTTTTAAATTAAGGTGGGAGATCTCAAAAGAGTTATGTAGCGCGTTCCACTTTATTCGTTAGAGTATTTGTTTCCGTGCATTTCACAAAGTTTCCCAATTCTCTTGTAGTCTATTTAGAATTATAAACATGTATTAAATTAAATACAAAAAATAACATGATTTGTTTTAGTTATTAATATTTGAATGACACAAAGATGGAGATAATATTTTGGCCAACACTGTACGTACATTGGTTTTTGTAAAAATCCAAATTTTAGGTTAAAAAAGCCCGAACCCTGTATTTAGACATTTGTTATTGGTGTTTTACCTTCCTTTGTATTCGTTTTCCTTCTCTTCATTTTTTTCTCGAAAAAAAAAAGTAAAACCGCGCATGAATGTGTCAAAAAAAAAAAAATATCCCGCGTGGTAGTAGAAATTATCATAAAAAAGGTAAAGACAAAAACAACAAAATAACAGTATGTTGAACATTCTTTTTTTTTCTTTAATGTTTTACTGTTTATTTGAACGTTGCTTGCTGTGGTGAATGCTAAAATGTAAAATGTTTTATATGCACCGTTACACATGAGTAATTTTTGTATGGACAAACTTATAAATGGAAGTTGGTTTGCGTTGTTTTGTGTACAAAACAAAAATCAAAAAAAAATAAATAAACTCTTATTTAAGTGTTATAGGTACCTTACACACATTATATACACACGTTTATTGATAGGAAAAGAAAAGCTGGAAGTAGACATTATTTTCAGTGCTTTAATTTGTTACACATTCCATTCTTCATTTTATTTTATTTTTGCGATGCATGGATAAACCACAAAATATAAAAAAAAAACTTCACAATGTCCTTTATTTCGCTTCCATCAATTTAAGCTTAAAACAGAATTTTAATTCACCAAAGTTCAACTGCGTTAAAGGGATAGGTGTAGAGAGAACCTAGATACCTATCTGGTTTATTGGAAAGGACACACAATAAAAAAAAAGCACCAATATACAAGTAATTGAAAAATGATGTACCTATCTACTTAATCTTTTAATGGCAAAATGGTCACAGTGTACAATGGGTGCAATGATAGATGATTTTGAAAACTTCATATCCGGGGAAAATTCGATTTGTCTGTAAAATGTCATGATTTTCAGGAAGCAGGTATACCTGTGTCTATAATATGGACACACCTACACCACTAATGAAAAAATTAACTTGTAAGAACATCATACTTTTGAAATTGATTTATTTCAAAATGTTTAAAATTGTCATACTTCGTTCTACTTTGTATAAAGGAAATGTCAACAAACAACTGTCAGATTATGATTGCACGTGGCTACGGTGCTACGTAAATGTTAAGCTTCATTCTTGTATTCTTTTTGGTTATAATCTTCATGTTACACCCTGTTTTCACTATTCGTTGATTTTATCTATTTTGCCACAAAGTATTGGTTTAACTTTTTTTCTGTGTTTTTTCTTCCTCCTGTTTTTATGAAGTAGAATTTTGATGATATTTTTAATATTTAAAGTGATAAAATTCCCTTTCTTTCATTAATTATCAATGGCGTAGGAGAACCAAATATCAATGACAGCTTTACCAATGTTATGTTTCAGCAGCTGTCAAAGTTCACAAAATGACTTCAAGTTGTCAAAAACATCAGTAATATTTGCAGTTTTGTAAATGACTGTTTAAGTTTTAGCATCACTGCCACAAAAGTAACGATAATGCGGAGTGTTAAAAATG
This sequence comes from Eupeodes corollae, assembly GCF_945859685.1. Lineage (NCBI taxonomy): Eukaryota > Metazoa > Arthropoda > Insecta > Diptera > Syrphidae > Eupeodes > Eupeodes corollae. The sequence continues at coordinate 22,581,883 of NC_079148.1, read as the reverse complement.
TTAGCCATAATCAGGTTTTGAATAAAAATTAATTTACATTTGTTGTCACCGAAATACACTATCGTTGTTTCAGATAACATCAGGATCAACAAGAGTTCCGTTAAGCATCAATACATCCATGAAAATTAATTTATTAACTTCCCATAGGAAGTTATTGTAATGGGTCCGATTTGTCAAATTGAAAATTTTGACATTTCTCGACGTTTCAAGGTCCCTAGAGTCGAAATAAAAGATTTTTAGAAAGATGTCTGTGCGTCCGTACGTCCGTACGTTCGCGACGTTTTTTTCGTCCTCCGTAGCTCAAGAACCAGAAGAGATATCAACTTCAAATAAATTTTGTTATACAGATAATAAGGCAGAAAGATGCAGAAAGGGCTCTCAAGAAAATTGCGTGGGTGGTTTTTTTTACCATAGCAGTTTGAAAAAAAGGTGAACATTTTCGTTAACCCTAAATATCTTACGAACCAAAAACGCTAGAGACTTGAATTAAATTTTATATAATATATTGTAACGTGACACCAAACAGGTATATTTAAAAAAAATCAATATAAAGGTTTTTTTATAAATCAATAAAATTGAACAAAATTTGTCACCTCCAAAATCTTACGACTGAAATATGATTTCATCTCTAAAACAATTTTGTGCAACGACGAAGAATGATGTTTTTGACATCTGATAAAATTTTGAGAAAAATCTAATTGACAGTTTTTTTTTATAAAAAATACAAATCTAGAAAAAACATTACTCAAAGTTCGTAAAAATTGAATATCGATTCAAATATCTTTTCAAAAACTTGAAACTTAGGCTTCAAACTTATTTTATCTTATAAGAAATATTGTTTTCAACATTTTGAAAAATGTTGAGAAAAATCGAATTGACAATTTTTCACAAAAAATAAAAACCTAAAAGAAAAATGTATAAAAGTTGGTAAAAATTGATTTTCGACTCAAATATCTTTTCAAAACTTTGAGATATTGGCTTTAATTTAGTTTTATCTTTCAAGAAATCTTGTTGTCAACATTCAGTTAAAGTTTGAAAAAAATCGAATTGACTATTTTTTTACAAAAAATTAAAAACCGAAAAAAAAAATTAACAAAAGTTGATAAAAAATTATTTTCGACTCAAATATCTTTTCAAAACTTTGAGATATTGGCTTTAATTTACTTTTATCTTTCAAAAAATCTTGTTGTCAACATTCGGTTAAAGTTTGAAAAAAATCGAATTGACAGTTTTTTTTTAAAAAAAATTAAAAATCAAAAAAAAAAAATTAACAAAAGTTGATAAAAAATTATTTTCGACTCAAATATCTTTTCAAAACTTTGAGATATTGGCTTTAATTTAGTTTTATCTTTCAAAAAATCTTGTTGTCAACATTCGGTTAAAGTTTGAAAAAAATCGAATTGACTATTTTTTTACAAAAAATTAAAAACCGAAAAAAAAAATTAACAAAAGTTGATAAAAAATTATTTTCGACTCAAATATCTTTTCAAAACTTTGAGATATTGGCTTTAATTTACTTTTATCTTTCAAAAAATCTTGTTGTCAACATTCGGTTAAAGTTTGAAAAAAATCGAATTGACAGTTTTTTTTTAAAAAAAATTAAAAATCAAAAAAAAAAAATTAACAAAAGTTGATAAAAAATTATTTTCGACTCAAATATCTTTTCAAAACTTTGAGATATTGGCTTTAATTTAGTTTTATCTTTCAAAAAATCTTGTTGTCAACATTCGGTTAAAGTTTGAAAAAAATCGAATTGACTATTTTTTTACAAAAAATTAAAAACCGAAAAAAAAAATTAACAAAAGTTGATAAAAAATTATTTTCGACTCAAATATCTTTTCAAAACTTTGAGATATTGGCTTTAATTTACTTTTATCTTTCAAAAAATCTTGTTGTCAACATTCGGTTAAAGTTTGAAAAAAATCGAATTGACAGTTTTTTTTTTTTTAAATTAAAAATCGAAAAAAAAATTAATAAAAGTTGGTAAAATTGATTTTCGACTCAAATATCTTTTCAAAACTTTGAGATAATAGCTTCAAACTAATTTTTTCTTATAAGAAATATTGTTTTCAACATAAAGACAAATTTTGAGAAAAATCGAATTGACAGTTATTCTACAAAAAATGAAAACCTAAAAAAAAATTTATAAAAGTAAAAATTGATTTTCGACTCAAATATCACTTCAAAAATTTTAAATATTGGCTTCAAACTAATTTTATCTTATAAAAAATTTGATAAAATTTTTAAAAAATTCGAATTGACAGTTTTTCTACAAAAAATAAAACTCTAAAAAAACAATACTAAAACTTCGTAAAAATTTACTTTCGGCTCAAATAGCTTTTCAAAAATTAAAAATATTGGCTTCAAACTTATTTTATTTCACAGGAAATATTATTTTCAATATTCAGTAATTTTTATATAAGAATCCAAGAGTCCGTTTTTTCATAAAAAATAAAATCTACAAAAAATAGTACAATAGCAAATTTGGTAAAAATTGATACGAGTACATATAGACAAACTTTTAAGCAAGACAAATCGACAGACGGGATGGGAAGTTATCAGTGTGGGTCGCATCCCAGCCTCTTTTTTTCAATTGGTCTGATTTTTCGAATTAAAAATATAGACATTAGTTGACTTATCAAGGTACCTAGAATCTTAATCGAAAATTCTTGGAGGGACGTCCAATGTGTATACGTAGGTTCGAACGTTTGTTCGAGATACAATTTTTCGTCATTCATATCTCAAGAGCTCGTAGAGATAATGACTTAAAATAAATTTATTTTTACAGATATAAACATCCAAAGATGCAGAAAGGTCTTTTAAAAACATTAGTCTTATGGTAATTTTACAAAAGCAGTTTAAAAAATTGTATGTGTTGGTTGAATCAAATATCTTCCGAAATAATAACGCTAGCAAAAAGTTGTAATAAATTAATTAGAATATTTGAAGAACAGATAAAAGACTTCAAAATTATTTAATTCTTTGCAAAATGTTGATTCTATGTTCTTAGAAATATCCAATCCGTAATTTTGTTAATAAGAAATAGTAACGTTAAAAAAGTGCGACGAAAAAAAAAATAAATAATATGCAAAACATTGTTACGTATATTTAGTTATTTTTTTCAAGAAATTTTACTCAACAATATTTTTTTTACAAAACACAAAAACCTGCAAAAACAGTAAAAAAAACAGATTAGAAATGGTTTTGGACTCAAGTTTGATGTTAACTCAAAAATATATTGACTTCAAAGTTTTTCTTTTACTCAATATGTTTTTGTTGATGTTTTAAAAAACTTTTAGAAATATCGAAAGATGTTCACGGATAGGAAGTTATCAGTGTGGGCCGCATCCCAGCCTTTTTTTTATGAAATTAATGTCGTTTTGAATTTAGAAGTTTAGAAGAAGAGGACAAAAATATAAAACGTCAAAATGAGTCGTCTCAAAAGAGTACAATGTTATTACTGTCTTCAACTAGAGGAAACAAAATAAAATAAAAAAACAGTTTTCAAAGATAATTCATTTTAATTTTACTAAAAAAAGGTAATAGATATGTATCTTAAGAAAGAGAAAGCAAATCTTCATACAAAACACTGTCATGACAAAATTTTGAATTTTTATACCAGCCACACTGTGGAAATTAAAAAAAAAATATTTTGACAACTACAATTGACATTTCTGCACTGTCATTGTCAAACGAATTAAAGGGGGAATCCACTCTGTTTTTTTTTTTATTGAATTGAATTTTGATCAGATCTTAAATTGGAAGTCAAATTTAATTTCATATTTCCACATCATCGCCTAAAAACACAATAAGAAAAAGAAAAAACAAATCTAAATGATTTAACTCAAACTGCATTTAAACCTTTAAGTTCCATCTTTAAACTTAACAGGTAGGCTTTATACGGTGATGAAGAGTAAAAGATAAATCTCAAATCTGGTGGACACAAAAAATTTACAGTTAAACAAAAAAAAAAAAACATGGATGACATTCCGAAACTGACAAAGCAAAACTTCTGTATAGATTTTTCCTACTCTGACAAACAAAATTCCGAGTTTAAATTTTACTCTTGATCTCCCCATAAATCAAAAGAATTTTTTGAAACTTTTTTTCCAATTGTTGTTTTCAAAAGAATTTTACGATATCTATGGGTGTGTGTGTGTGTGTAAGTGTTTGCACGAGTTTGTAGTAGTGTAAGTAGACAGTCAGATGTTGTTATTGTTATAATTTTACGTTCCTTCCCGAACGTAGAATGAACATTTCTCAAATCCGATGAAAAGAAGACAATTTTCATGCACCCATCTGAAGGTAAACATATACACAGTAGGGTGGTTCGAAAATAAGATTGTGTTTATGATACAAAATATTCGTGTAATATAAGTTCATCAAGGTTTTTAAACTCAAAAAGCGTTTAATTAATGTTTAAATATTTATTTCATTCATAACATTTTACTACACAAGAATAACCATGAATAATTTGTATAATAATATTGTTTTACATAAAATAACTGACGTTTAATGATACAGCTGTCAGCTGTCATTGCCATTTCAACAGATAGAGTGTGACCCTTTTGTTCTACAGACAATTCAATTTCTAATATATTTTTGAATACAATTTTAAAATCAATTTTTTTCGAAAATCCCAAAAATTGACGTTTGTCCCACCTCAATATACAGTTATGTTGTGTTTAGTGTAGGTACTTATATTGCGCGCACAATGAACGCATTCTTTTACTTTTTTTGTTTTGGAATTTATTTGCAAAATCGTTGCAGCGAGCGGATACAAAAATAGATCCCAAGCAATCGGTAAATATTGCATTTAATTTTTTTTTGTTATTGTTGCTTGCGTTTAAAAAAGAATTCCTGTTCATAGAGGTTGGTATAGGTATATATAGGAGTATATTTCTGTCGTCATGGCACTGGACATGTTGTTCGATGACTTTGGCTTCTTGCTTGGCTTGTTTTGCCGCTACCTATATACTTACTATACCTTCTCTACGTAAAGTAGTTATACTACTTTATTTTTTAGTCTTTATTCACCTTCGCAATCAACAGAAATTAATGTTTTTCCAGACCATGCTGCTGTTGCTTCGGGATAAAAATTCAGCTTTCATACAAGTGGGTGTTGTATCCATAGATAGATACGGTAGGTAGGTGGTGGGAGGGAGAAGTAATCAAAGAAAAAACATTTCATATACATGCGAATGCAAAAAGAGAATAGGCGAAAACTAAAGGAAGCAAGAAAACGACCTCTAAATGAACTCTCAACTTTGTTATTCGTTATACCACTTGGTATTACCAGGTTTGAAAAGTTATAAGCCATAACGGTTTTAAATGTTCTCTAAAAAAAAGTTCAGATTTAAAATAGTAATATGTTAAAGAAATAAAGCCAAGTAGGTACATCACCTTAAATTTTGACACGAAACTGTAATCAGATTTGCCAACATCGAACATCGTTTAGATCTGTTTGTTTACTTTATCGGGAAAAGGTGGGAACAGTTGATAAACTAAACCTAAACATGTTACAAAATTCTAATTTTGAAGATAAATTTGGTAGATTTGAAACCCAAAGAGACAGGGAAGAAGATGGAAAAATTGATAATTTTAATAACTGGTTAAGAAATTTTAACTCGCTGATTTGTAAGTGAGGATAGAATAACTGGTTTGTAAAGGGTGTCCCAAAATTAACGCAAGATTTGAATTTGCTGCCATTTGTGCAGTGAAGTGTTGGCAACCCTGAAAAAAAGCAATTTGACAGCTAACAGTATAGGGTTATTAAAAATGGAGCGTTACACGATAGAACAACGTGTCTTCATTATTAAAGAATATTTCAAAAATAGTGAAAGCTTGGTGGCTGCAGTTCAAAAATTTCATACAAAATATGGTCGGAATAGTGTTTTAACTTCGTCAACTGTGAAGAGATTAATTGAAAAATTCATGGAGACTGGATCCGTTGGAGACGCCAAACAAACTGGTCGTCCAAAAACAAGCCGTTCAAATGTGAATGTCGGAGCAGTGCGTGAGAGTGTTGCTGACAATCCAGGAACCTCAATTCGACGTCGTGGACAAGAATTGCAAATTTCAAGAACCTCTCTACAACGTATATGTGTCTTCATTCTTACAAAATTCAATTAACACAACAATTGAAGCCTAATGACCATAGACAGAGAAAAGAGTTCGTTGAATGTATTATTGAACATCAACAAATGGACCCTGATTTTTCGAGCAAAATCATCCTAAGCGAAGAAGCACATTTTCATCTTGGTGGCTTTGTCAATCGCCAAAATTGCCGCGTTTGAGGTTCGGAGAACCCACATGTGATTGTCGAAAAACAAATGCATCCACAACGCGTGACTGTATGGTGTGGATTTTGGGCTGGAGGCATAATTGGGCCATATTTTTTGGAAAATGATGCTGTTCACGCAGTGACTGTTACTGATGGTCTCGATATCGCGACATGATTACACAGTTCTTCCTGCCGAAATTGGATGATATTGATGTGTCAAATATGTGGTTTCAACAAGACGGTGCCACATGTCGTACAGCCCGTGAAACAATTCAACTACTGCATGAGATATTTCCAGGTCGTGTACTCTCTCGTTTCGGTGATCAAAATTGGCCTCGAAGATCGTGTGATTTAACACCATTAGACTTCTTTTTATGGAGTTATTTGAAATCACAAGTCTATGTCAACAAGCCCACAACCACCCGTGCGTTAAAGGAGGAGATTCAACGCTGCATCAACGAAATTCAGCCACATTTATGCAGAATGGTCATGGAAAATTTTAACAAAAGAGTGCGCATATGCATGCAAAGCCGTGGAGGCCATTTGACCGATGTGTTATTCCATACATAACCCTATCCTATGTACTTTACGAGTCAATAAAAATATAACTATCAAAAGACTAAAAACGGCGTTTTCTATATTTAATTCAAATCTTGCGTTAATTTTGGGACACCCTTTACTTGTACTAGATAATGGTGAAACTATACTTGATGAAATGTCAAACTTAACTTAACACTTTGACAGCTGGATGTCATTGGTACCATTGACAGCTGCTTACGTTTTTACAAAATTTTTCACATCTGGCGACAGTTCCAATTTAAAGTGAACAAAGAATTATATCTATCTGTTTGTATTTGATTTAGGTATAGTAAAAAGATGTTATTTCTCGAAAATTGAAGTTTTTACTCTTGTAGCTTTAATCTCCGTTCTCCCACCATCATTATCGCATCACCTCCAGACGTTGGTCGTTCGTTGTTCAAAACCTATCCCACTTATTTTAACTAAAACACAACTTAACCTCTTATGTTGTTTTTGTTTTGTAGTTACGTTTCTCTTTTTTTGTTTTTCTTTTTTTTTTGTTTGTTTGCACAGTTTTCCTTTGGCTTCATTTTCGAGTTTCACAAGTCTCGCGCAATATTTGGAATCAACATTAACAATTAGTCATTCCGTATAATTTTTCTCTTTTGTTTTTGTTTTCTTGTGTTTTACCGTTTTGTTTTCTTATACCTACCTACATACTTATCCATACACACTCTTATGACACGGCTCAAATGACGTGTAATATTTTTGTATGGTGATTTTTTCTTCCATCTCAATTTACAGCCTATAAAGAATAGAGTCACCTCACTTTACCTTAACCAATCACCATCAACATAATATCGTCACCCATCGAATCGAACTCGAAGATTGGAATTCTACCTTTTTTTGCTTTTGATGATTCAAAAGCCAGCAGCTTAGTAACACCATCACCAGTTTTTCTCTTACTTTTGCGAAAGTTTTAAAAAATAATTATAGGAAGGTAGAGGTACTAGAAGCTTTGCGAATATGGACGGACTCAACACACTCGTGCAATCGTACATACCCACCATAAAATTTCAAGCAACGTGGTGCACTCTTTATAGGTACTTATATACAAAAATATCTTTCTGTTGCCATTGCCACTTTGTCTATTCCTTGTTGTTCCACTTCTGTTGCCATTGAACACACAAAGTCAATGCACGATGGCAACAAGAATGTGTGTATTGCAATACTCATGCAAAAGTTGTGATTTGTGAATGATAAGCGCGGGTCGGGTATAACAGCAGAAATTAGGGGGAAAGAGGTGCAAGGTGCTATCGTTCGGATAAAAATACGATCCAGTAAAATAATATTATTGTACGATGACGATGAGTAAACAACAAAGAGTGCAAGAAAAAGAAAATAAAGTTGCCATATACCCATTTAAACCGTCCTCGACTGACACAAAATTGTTCTTAATCAAAACAAAATTTCTTCCGCCTCCATAGATATATCGATACCTATTATGGTACAGTAATCAAACAGAACTAAGAAAACCTGTTACAACAATCTAAAATCAATATTTACATACGTTAGGTGGCGCAACAGTCCGTTGAGAACTAGGGCCTAGTGACTTGAAATTCTTAAACATTCCTGTGTGCGCGTACTGTTGTCAGGAATATAGGGGACCTACAGTTTTAAGCCGAATCCGAACGGCTATTTTGAGAAAGCACATTTAATGACAAGAATTACTGTTGAAGGATTTGTGAATTCCTCGCAAGAGGCAATGCCCTTGAAAAAACTTTTGATGGCACAGGCAGGGAATAAACCCAAGACCTTTAGTATGATAGTCCAACGCACTTACCATCATGCTACATACGTGTAGTACTGCTACTACAATCTTATTCTACTTAAATCAAAAGCTAGCGTTGTCTTCATAGGAAATGTATTGGAACGCAACTATCGTCATGCTTATTCTAATAGAGAAAATCCGTTGAATTAATTGATATTTTCGACTTACTTACTTACTTACTAAAGGGTGCTCTACAGTCCTGTATGAACTAAGGCCTCACCCAACAAACTTCTCCATCTAGCTCGGTCCCTAGCTAGATGTCTACAGTTTCGCGGTACAAGTTGGGTGATGTCACCTTCCACTTGTGCGCGCCACCTGAGCCGCAGTCTTCCTCTACTGCGCTGTCCTGTGGGTGTGGATTCGAAGACTTTTCGGGCCGGAGCATTGGTTTCCATGCGCTCTACGTGACCCAGCCATCTTAGTCTATGGACTTTTACCCTTTTGGCTAAGTCTACGTCGCTGTACAGCCAGTACAGTTCGTCGTTCCATCATCTCCTCCACTCCCCTTCGATGCATACGGGACCGTAGATCACACGAAGAACTTTTCCCTCGAACCGACCCAAGTTACTTTCATCCGCTTTTGTCATAGTCCATGCTTCTGCACCTTATAGCAGGACGGGGATGATAAGGGTCTTATATAACAATACTTTGGTCCCTCGAGAGAGGTCTTTACCACTCAATTGCTTTCTTAGTCCAAAGAAACAGCGGTTAGCAAGAGTTTGCGGAGCCTAGGAAGACAAAGTCCTTGACTACCTCAAAGTTACGTTCGTTGATGGTGACGTTTTGACCAAGATGTCGGTGTTGTATGTCTTTTCTTGACGACAGCATGTACTTTATTTTGCCCTCATTAACCGTTAAACCCATTTTTGCCGCCTCTGCTTCAATACTTCCAAATCCCCATCGACATCACCGTGAGTTCTTCCGATTATGTCAATGTCATCAGCATATGTTAGTAATTGGACAGACTTTTGAAAGATAATGCCTCTAGTGTTGACGTGTGAGCTCTGCACTATTCTTTCAAGCACGATGTTAAAAAAATCACATGACAGCGCATCACCTTGTCTTAAACCTTTTTTGACATTGAAAGGTTCTGTTTAGTTGTTTCCAACCTTGATGGAGCAGCGTGAATTCTCCATGGTCATCCTGCACAAACGGAATAGTTTGGCAGGGATGCCAAGACTAGACATGGCTCTATACAGCTCGTCCCTATAGATGTTGTCATATGCGGCCTTGAAATTGATGAAAAGATGGTGGGTGTCGATTTGGTGTTCTTGGGTTTTTTTCAGGATCTGCCATAGTGTGACTATTGGGTCGATAGTGGACTTTCCTGGTCTAAAACCACACTAATAAGGACCCATCAGTTTGTTGACGATGTTTTTTAGACGTTCACTCATTACGGCAGAGAATATTTTATAGGCGATGTTAAGTAGACTGATTCCTCTATAGTTGGTGCAGTTTAGAGGTTCTCCTTTTTTCAGGATCGGGCAAACAACACTGAGGTTCCATTCATCGGGCATGCTTTCTTCCGACCATATCTTACAGATAAGTTGGTACATGCTCCTAACCAACTTATCACCAGCTGATTTTAAGAGCTCGGCATTCAAGCCATTCGCTCCAGAGGCTTTATTATACTTCTGCTTAGATATGGCAATCTTTGCTTCGTCTAAGTCGGGAGGACGGGATTGTTGGCTTTCGTCGTCTATGTTGAATGGATCATCTTCCTGCCTGTTTCAGTTCGTCGTCGCCGTTATACAGTCTGCAGAAGTGGTCCTTCCATATCCTCAGCACTGACTGCGTTTCCACTATGATGTTTCCACTTTCGTCTTTGTAGCCTTCGGTTCTGGGTTTATTTACCTGTGAATTTCGTTTCACCTGTTCATAAAACTTTCGAACTTTATTCCTGCTTTTAACCTCTCAATATCTTCGACCGCACGCTTCTCATGCCCTCTCTTTTTCCTCCTAAGAAGTCGGAGTTCCTCTTGCCTCTTTTGCTCATAGAGTTCATGAGCCTGTTGTTTGGCTGCATTTGCCTGCCGACATTCCTCAACAAACCAGGGGTTCCTTGTTGGTGACTTCCACCACATCAGCGGCTTCTCTGATTGCATCTTGGCAATGTTGCCACTGGTTTTCGATACATTGTGTTGTCGGCAAATAACTTCGAGAGAGGTTACTTGTAACTCGGTCGGAAAATAATTTGGCGATCTCTGGCGATTGTAGCCGATATTTTCGACACTTCGACTAAAACGTTGACGCAACATCACAAAACGAAAGTTGCACTGAACTTGATGAAAATGTTCACTTCACTGAATAAATTGAAATGACAGTTCGATTATTAGAAAAAGTGTGCGATCACAAAATAATTTTAAAGTTGTCAAGTCTCTATTAGAAAACCTGATGTTAGCCAGTTTGTATATTTGAAAGCCATAATTGTAAAAAAATTAGACCATAACTTAGCTTAAACTAATAAAATATTCAATGTGGTTTTTATATTTTCCATTTTGTAAATGTAAGCTAAATAAAATAAGAACTGAAGGAAAGGAAATCTTTCGTAAATTATGGTCTTAATGTCTATATACTTCATCCGTAACTTTTAATGTTCTTATCATTAGCGAAGACTTAGATAATTGTTAAGTTTTATTTTGAAAGGTAGTCGTACTACATTTGATAAGAAGCAGTCACAAACTATTGAAAACACGCATATTTGTCGTGTCAGTAAACGCACACTCATGAAAACTTGGATTACTAAAATTAATAGACATTTGCTGCTTCAAAAACTCGCTAGCTTACAGAGCATTCTATGACACCATAACCATAACAATGGGTAAGGCCTCATTACTTATATGTACTTTACGAATATGCCTTCGAGATACACAAGCCTTTTCAATTGTCCCTACAATAATATTCCAGACTCGCTCAAACGTCAAAATTCTATCAACAGTTGGATCGCGGACTTCTACTGTTTTCAGCAGTAAAGCGTTTATGTATGTAATACTAGTAAAATCCTACTTTACTAGGAATATTTTTACCTAAAAATGCACCCATTACAATATATTTAGGTTCTCTACTAAAGTAAACAAAGTTAAAGTTAAAACAAGCATTTTCTGTTAATAACGAGAAAATCATAAAAATATGAATCTTGGCAACCCTATGCTATTGCATACTGATATCTTTACCCACTATAACTGCACTCTCACACATACACGATATTCCAATTGCCACTATATCTTGGAAAACACTTTATCGCATTCGCATATCGCATGCAATGTTTGCAACTCATAAGAAACAGAGAATCAAAAAGAAGCAATACTCTTCACTGGTGTGTTGTTGTTTTCGTAATTTCTACATAGATACATCTACATGCATACATATATACATATCTAAAAACCTACGTACCAAATACGAAAGGCGAAACAACAACTAATTTAGAAAAAAACAACAAAGCAGAATTGATAGAAAAGATACAACATGAACTTTAATGCATAGAACAAAAAAAAAATCTACCAGTGTAGATGAAGAAACAACAATAACAAAATAAAAATAAATAAATTGTCTGGGACTACTGCCACCCCACCGCCATAGCCACTGGCCACTGCCTTGTCTTGCCTTGCCTTTGCCTTGCTTTTGCTGCCTGGCCTGATGTCGAATCGTGTCGATGTGATGTGTTCATTTTTCTTTGTTAGATTTTAAACTCACTCGAAATCGACTACTAAATATACTTATACTACTAGTACCAGGTTTACATTGCTGTGCAAAATATGATTACTACTGTTATTGATTAAAGTGAAGAAGTTGTTAAATCAAATGCAATATACATTTTGACAGCTGATTTCCTTCCAAAAATTCACTGTTACTTTTGACAGAATTAAAATCTCGTTTTTGCGTATTGTATCATAACTATCATTATTAACTTCTTAATAAGTTGAATCATTTGCAGTATACATTTTGACAGCTGAAGTCATTCCGAAAATGAACTTTACCTTTTGACAGAATTAAAATCTGGTTTTTGTATATTGTATCATAACTAGACGCGTATAGACTTAATGAGCAATATTAGGTATAAGACAATTAGAAGTAGCTTAACAGTAAAACGTAATGTCATACACAAATTAATGGTCAGTGTGTTTCATCACCTTAAATTACAAAGAACATGAATATAAACTTGTTTCCATGAAATACGAATTCCTTTAAAGATGACTGATAGTTAGAACAAATGGAAATAAGTGTCAGTAAACAGAAATAAAAAGTACGTTCTAAAATGATACATTAAAAGATAAAGTTTATTTTCAATATATTTTTCCAAAATTTAACCAAGAAAAGAGGCTGGGATGCGACCCACACTGATAACTTCCCATCCCGTCTGTTGATTTGTCTTGCTTAAAAGTTTGTTTATATGTACTCGTATCAATTTTTACCAAAATTTTATAATTTTTGTAGATTTTATTTTTTTTATGAAAAAACTGACTGTTGGATTTTTATATAAAAATTACAGAATATCGAAAACAATATTTTCTGTGAAATAAAATAAGTTCGAAGCCAATATTTTTAATTTTTGAAAAGCTATTTCAGTCGAAATTAAATTTTTACCAAGTTTTAGTATTGTTTTTTTTAGAGTTTTATTTTTTGTAAAAAAACTGTCAATTCCATTTTTTTCAAAATTTTACTGAATGTTGAAAACAATATTTCTTATAAGATAAAATTAGTTTGAAGCCAATATTTCAAATTTTTGAAAAGATATTTGAGTCGAAAATCAATTTTTACCAACTTTTGTTAATTTTTTTTTGGTTTTTAATTTGTTGTACAAAAACTGTCAATTCGATTTTTTTCAAAATTTTACTAAATGTTAACAACAAGATTTTTTGAAAGATAAAATTAGTTTTAAGCCAATATCTCAAAGTTACGAAAAGATATTTGAGTCGAAAATCAATTTTTACCAACTTTTTTAATATTTTTTTAGGGTTTTATTTTTTGTAAAAAAAATGTCAATTCGATTTTTCTCAAAATTTGTCCTAATGTTGAAAACAATATTTCTTATAAGTAAAAATTAGTAAGAAGCTATTATCTCAAATTTTTAAAAAGATATTTGCGTCAAAATCAATTTTTACCAACTTTTATTAATTTTTTTTTAGGTTTTTATTTTTTGTAAAAAAACTGTCAAATGGATTTTTCTCAAAATTTTATCAGATGTCAAAAACATTGTTCTTCGTTGAACAAAATTGTTTTAGAGATGAAATCATATTTCAGTCGTAAGTTTTGGAGGTGACAAATTTTTTTTCAGTTTTATTGATTTATAAAAAAAAACGTTATAATGATTTTTTTTTAAATATACCTGTTCGGTTTCACGTTACAATATATTATATAAAAATTAATTCAGCCTCTAGCGTTTTTTGTCCGTAAGATATTTAGGGTTAACCAAAATGTTCATTTTTTTTTCAAACCGCTATGGAAAAAAAAACACCCACGCAATTTTCTTGAAAGCCCTTTCTGCATCTTTCTGCCTAATTATCTGTATAACAAAATTTATTTGAAATCGATATCTCTTCTGGTTCTTGAGCTATGGACGACGAAAAAAACGTCGCGAACGTAAGGAAATACGGACGTACGAACGTACGTACACACGCACGCACAGACATCTTTCTAAAAATCTTTTATTTCGACTCTAGATACCCTGAAACGTCGAGGAATGTCAAAATTTTCAATTTGACAAATCGGACATATTACAATAACTTCCTATGGGAAGTTAATAAATTGACATATGTTATCGTTCATAGGCACAAACGTGCGCTGTCAATCAAAAATATAATTTTTATTTTTACCGATCTAAAAAGTAACAAAAGAAAACTCAACAAATATGATATGATAAATGAGATATGACACAAAAATTCACTAAGTTCATTATTATTCGAGGTTTAAACAAAAAAGTATTTGTACATACTTATTTATTTTTTTTCTAACACGTCACTGAACAGAGAGAAATGAATTGACAACTAGTGTCATTCAAAGGCACAATCGTGAGCTGTCAAAAAACAACAACTTGAGCTGTCATAAAAAAAATATCTCAGTTCAGTTTATGACATAAAAAGAAACCATAACGAAGATATGACAGGGATATTCACCAAGTTCACTATTCTAGATTTAAACAAATGCATTCTTTGGATATACATAATTATATATTTTTTTCACCACGTCACTGTAGCAATGTTCATATTCCCCGTTTATTCACTGCTTTTACTACTTTTTCTGTTTCTTCGGTTTATCGTCATTCGTCCATCGTTCAACCGACACCAGCATAGCTCTAGCAAAAGCAAAAGCAAAGCAAGCAGAAGCAGCTCTGTGGCTTTGTTCGTTCCCCTCAGTTATCGCAATTTTCATTTGTGTATTAGTTCCCCGTGATGACTGTTGTGAATATCGTTCAACAATTATTTTTTAAATAGATACAGCGATACAATACGTGACCGTAAAGCAACAGACCGGAGAAAAAAGAAAAAGAATAAATCATCGCTTTGTATTATTTTATTTTTGTTCAATTTTTTCGGGAGTGATTTTTTATCGAAAGAAAAAAGGTTTTTAATAATTATATACCTAAACACAAGAAAATAAATTATAAAATTTAAAAAAATTTCCATTGTATATCAACCTATTTCGCATTGGCCTTTATCTATCTTAATACCTATATATTTCAACATTAAAATATACATATATATATACCTACCTACCTATTAATAATATTTCAAAGTGTTTTTCGTTAAGCGCGAGTGTTTATTTTTTGGAGAAATCTAATAAAAAATAAAAATAAAGAAAAATTAAATTTTCTTATTTGAATGGGAAATTATGCATAATTCATGTATCTAGATAGATTCTTTCTGTTGAAAAGAGTTAGAGGAGTGAAGCAAAGCGCACGCAGACCAATCTCAAGTACAAAAGAGTCGTTGTCATCATCATCGTCGTTGTCGTTGTCGTCGTCGTTGTTGTGAACACCTTGGTTAAACAAAGCAGCAGCAGTATAGCAGGAAAAAAATAAAAACAAGTGACACAGGTATGAAGCAAAGAAATACAAAAATAAAAAGTGAGAGCGTTAAGTGGTTATAAGATCATCATCAGCATTTTGTTTGTTCATATCCCAATGACCGTTAGACTCACTAGATTTTTCAATAGTAAAATTAACTAATTTTTTGACAGTTCCCTAAAGGCAAAATCAAACAGTCATGCAGGCATCTGCACGCTAGCTCAAAAATAGTATGTACTAATTTCTCTTTCCACAGAATGTTGTGTAATGTCATTTCTGATTCTGACAGAAAGAAAAATTGGAAGACAAAGAAGGCCAAGCACATACCTAGGTATGGAAGAAATATTATCAAAATTATTATTGCTTTTCGTTAAGATATTTCTTATGAGATATGTGCATATACATATGTAGGTATATACGCATATTAATTTGGAGAAAAAAGGCAATTTTAATATATTGTTTTCATAGATACACAAAAAACTGCATACACAACTTCTAAGATAAAGAAATAAAGGTACGTGCTTTTGCATTGTTCACAGTCCAGTGATGTTATAAAAGAATACATGTTTTTTTCTCCACTCCATACAGTTTTTTCAATACGTATTTTGTAGTTAGCTACCATTTCACACCTTTCCTAGACATTCATGTTCTAAAATTATCTGTGAAGTTTTACTCGTAAGCCAACTGAATTTAAGAGTAGTCATTGATGTACCTTTGTCACGAACTTTATTTTCGGTAATAAACAAATTTTTGAAAAATCGTCTATAATTTGAATAAGTATGGGTCGTGAATTACATTACGTGCGTTTTGTTCGCATTTTATATATAGTAAAGTGAGAAATTCCCGACAAAACGATCCGCAGTGGCCAGATTTTTGTATTTAAAAATTGGTACAACTGAAAGAAGATCTGTCAAAATAATAATAAAAAACTTCAAAAAGGTGGTTTGTTCGTAGACTACTACATTAACATGTGGTGTTGAAGCAAGCTTGAAGCTCTCCTCATTTCTTTATATACCTGAATCGAGTTGAGATTTATCTATTTATCTATAAGCCCAGTTAGTCCATTTTCACTAACAAAACTAAATAATATCAACAGTATTAGATTCGTTTTTTCCGCAATGGAAAACACACATGATTCCAAATGCAGAACTACTCAACAAACACAGCCATCGAGATACAAATGCAATATCAATCGTACCAACATTTGAGAACGAAATCACATAAGATCTATTCGAGGCTCGTATAAATGTCAAAAACCTATCCATAGTGAGATTCCACTCTAACTTTTATCGGTTTTATTCTCACTATCGATATTGTTTTTGTTATTCGTGTAAAATCCTACTTTACTATGGATAGATTTCCCAACAAAACACGGGTATTGTACATTTGTCATGAACTTTATTTTCGGTACTAAACAAATTTTTGAAAAATCGTCTATAATTTTAATAAGTATGGGTCATTTTGAATGTAAAAAAAGATGGATTAAAATTGTAAAAATCTTAAACTGTTGGAAAAAAAAAAGTATTTACAACTCTACATTGAACCCAAGAAGAAGAAAACTTCTTCACGTTTTGATACACTATTGGTAAGAATATGCAAGAATAAACTATTTCTTTCTTCAAGAGAAGAAAAAAATTAATTAAATAGACCAGTCACAGCTAGAATAATAGGAAACCGACTAATAGTAGCAAATCTTCCTAGTAGAAGTTCAAGAGAAGTGACATGTTTAAACGAGAATAATATTATGTAAAGGCCTACTTTTGCACTTAAGCACCTGCATCGTTCTTATTGGAATAAAGTTTTGTGGTCGAATGAAATGAAGATCAATTTGAGATCGTATGTGAGAAGGCCAAAGAACAAAGCATTTCACTCAAAATAAACAAAGGAGAATGTGAAACACGGTGATGGGAATATAATGATTTGGGGTGCTTTTCAGGCTCTAGTGTAGGTCCAATATTTTTGATCAAAGATAAGATGTGCGCTATGTACTATACTACGTCTTATATTCAGTCATGATTCCATTTACAGAAGAGGATATGCCAATCAAATGGGAGTTCATGCAGGATAATGACCCGAAGTAATCCTCCAAATGGCCTAAAAAAATAGTTCCAAAAAACAAAATCAATGTTATGGCCAAAATCAAAATCCCCCATTAATCCAACTGAGCACTTTTGGGGTATCCTAAAGCGAAGAATCGGAGATTTCAAAGCCAAAAATAAAGACGAATTGTGGTCAAGTATTCAAAGGGGAGATGTACTCCATACCTGTGGAGATATATTCAAAATTGGTGAATTCGATGGGGTGAATAGTTGAAGCAGTAATACAAAATGAGGGTGCTACTACAATAAATTATTAAAAACCTATCTGTGTATTTTTTAAGTTCCATCTCTTTACAAATAACTTTTTATGAGTTAGAAAGAAGCATATTTCTATTATTTTTTTCATCACTGTAGGTAATTAATAGAACATTTATAGAATTTTTGATAATTTCTCTTTGTAAAGAAATATAACAACCCTGTTTTATGTTCACGAGGCACAACCTACTCACTATAGTGGATGTTTTTTTTTGTATACCTATTATATTTTCTTCATCAGGCCACCACTACTAATAAGAATGTACTTACTCACCAAACAGCCACAGCGACAGCACAGCCATACTACTTACTTACGATTAAGTATTCATTATACTCGTATTTATATCCATCTCTTTCTGTTCTATTAAAAATTATGGCAAAATATACTAACTAAACTCTTTTAAACTCAACTCAGTTCAGTTAGAGTTCAGTAATGTGCTCTATGTGGTGTGTGAAAATGGATCGAAAGAAAAAGAAAAAAAAACCAATGGCATCATCGTTATTTTATCAAAATAGAAATGGAAAATATATATTAAAATTGTTGCATGCGCTATTTTAAAGTTTCATGAAAAATAAAAACAACACACACACTATTAAAGCTTATGAGGGGGGGTTCTGTGTGTATGGTTCTGTTTGAGTCGGACGTGTCCCTGCCCTGTCCATGCGATTGCAAAGGCTTTGTATAAAGATTTGCCGTTTTTCTCGCATCATGTTTTGATCGTTTCGATGACGATGACGATGACACGTTCGTAAGTTCGTTGGTTATGTTTTTATGTTTACCATTACCATCTCTCCCTCTCTTTTTTCTGTCCGTCTGTTCGTTTGTCTTTGATGTTGTATGTTTTTTCTTATGTTGCTTTTCACCATCATCATCGTCGTCATCGTCATCTCCGTCTCGTAATTGCCGTAACATGTGAGCAGTGGAAGTTTATTTTAATGGTTAATAGGAAGAAAGAAAGAAACTCGAGGGAAAGGAAACAATGGAACCAGGACTTCTTCTATCTTGTATTCCGGTTGTTTATGTGTAGGAAGGTATAGAAAAAATAGGTAAAAGAGAATAAAAGGAACATAGGTATAAAGTGTACCTGAAGGAGAATTTTTCTTTTATTTTATTTGTTGGAAAATGTTCAAGGCTTTGTTGTTGTTGAAAGTTGAATTTTATTTTCTAGGTTTTGGTGGAAGAAGTGAAGTGAACCTGATGCCTTGTTTTGTTTTTATTTTTTTGTTTATTTAAAAAAGAAAACAAAAATTACATTTGAAGTTATTTTTAAAAAGGATAAAAATAATAACTTAAGAACTACCTTCAAGAAATGTTTATTTCATTCATTAACAATTTGAAATGGAATTCCTACCCAATGTTGGGTGTGTACATACCTTAAGAAGTCTTCTACGCTTTCAAAATTACAAAATATTCGAGTTACTGCAGTAACACAATGGAGACGAAGCCTCTTGCTGTCAAATACTTATAAAACACAATGTAAACACAACTTTAAACTTTTTGGTTGTGTCATTTTTGACGTTTCAATCGCGTTTGATTCAAGCCGATACAATTTTGTATACCTACCGTAAAAGAAATAAAATGCTAATATTTTCAATAAAAAATCGTATACAGATTCCTTGTGGACCCACCCAAAATTGACTTAAGTAGGTACTACACTTTTTGACAGAAATTCAGACAGACACTGCAGATTCAATTTCAGTCTTTTTATGTTGTACATGACTTAATTTTAATGTGTCTCACGCAGATAAGGTGTGTCGTGTAAATGCTTGTCACAAGCCTATATTGCAGTGAGCGTGATGTTAAATCGCTTTAAGTAAAATCTAATGTTACATTGTCTGGACATTTAAAGAATCTGCTTGCTCGATAGAAACGTCAAAAATACAGTGTACCACCTATGTGTCAAAGTTAAAAGTGCGGCTGCGTTTACACTTTCCCACATTGTGTGTGACGTGGATATGTGTGTTTTTTTAATATTTGACCAACAATTGCAACTGCGGTTCAAATGTATTACATGTTTAAGCCGTTAAAAGAAAATTCATTGGTGGAATATTTTAAACAACCTTTTGTTGAGGGTTTAACAATTGACTAGTTAGTAATCTGCTTAATATTTAACAATTTACTAAGGAAGTAAAAAATAGTTAACCTTTCCTTTCGGTTTGCTAACTAACTAACGGCCTTTTATTTAAAAACGAGCATCCAAACATGTCAAAAAACGTTCTTGAAAATAAACAAACCAAATACGCTTAAACGGACCTATTATAATTTGAATTCCCAACTGTCAACTGCACCATTCCATCCAGTGCTCTTAAAAGAATAATTTTACAGATGTCATATGGTTTTAGCAAAATTGCCAAAAGTTAAAGTAGCCATTAACTTAGCAAATTGGTGAGAGATAGTTAAAATCGTTAATGTTAGATAGATAGATATTTTATTTTCATAGATAAATGCTTTTTACAAATAATTGTTTTTGTTTTTATAATACGCAGCTTGCTCAGAGATTTGATATTTAATTTATATCTTACAACTGAAAAATTTTATAATATTTTAAAGATATTTTGAATTGAAAATTACATTTGAAGGAAAACTATGATTAAAACCTTCATTTAATATGTTTTATGCAGGGTTTTATATAAAAGGGAAAAAATGACTAAATAAAAATAAAACTTAAGATCTAAAGGAATTGCCAGGCATAATATTTGCGTTTTTAAATAATAATTGTAACAGGGAATAAATAATAAATATATAGACAATATAAATAAATAAATTAATTAACATATGAGAAAATAAATAAATAAATAATGAATAATTTAAACAAAAAAAAAATAATAATACAACATAAACATATATACATGTATATTTATAAATAAATAAATTATATACATTTATTGGTTTATTAAATTTTGTATTAATACATTTTTAGAATCGCTACATCTTAAATTAAATTTTTGGTTGAGAAATTCAATTTTTCTTGCAACTGGATATACGCCGGTTTGTTTATGTAAGAGTTGAGTGGAAAAAAACCAAGGTAGATTTGCCATCATTTTCAAAGTTTTGCTTTGTGAAATTTGTAGTTTTTGAATGTGCGATTTTGCACAAGTTCCCCACACTGGACATCCATACAAAATTATAGCTTGAAAAACTACTTTACAGAGGATTATCTTATTTGATTTACTCAGGGGTGATTTCCTACATATAAGGGGGTAAAGCATTTTAGTAGTAATACTTATCTTGTTTAGGGTTTTTGTGATATGGTCACGGAAAGTTAATGTCTTGTCTAAGTATACACCTAGATACTTGACAGAATTAACCCACGGGATATCACAATTGTTAATTTTAAGCTGACCAAGTGGTAAGGCACAGGCTTTTCTTTTTCTAGTGAAAAATATGGCCTGTGTCTTTTCAGCATTAAGCTTAATTTTCCATGATTTAAAATAATCGTAGATTTTGTTTAAACCATGTTGCAAGTCATTCTCAATTTCATGGCCAAAATTATTTGAGCTATAAATAGCGGTGTCATCGGCAAACATTGCTATTTCGCAATTCCAAATTTCTGGAAAATCAGCAACGTAGGTAATGTACAATAATGGAGCCAATACTGATCCTTGGGGTACACCCGACGATATATTTTTTAATGATGAATGTATGTTATTCATATTTACTTTAAATTGTCTGTTTCTGAGAAAACTTTGTATTATTTTTACGAGATATAAAGGACAACCAAATAACTTTAATTTATGAAGTATCCCGTCATGCCATATGCTATCAAAAGCCTTTTCAACATCCAAAAGGACAAGACCTGTAGACTGTTTTGCACTCATTTTTTCTTTAATGTGTCTGCAAATTCTAAGGACTTGGTGTGAGGTGCTATGACCCTGTCTAAAACCAAATTGTTGGTCTGGTATGACATTCGAGGTGTCAAGAAAATACAGAAATTTAATTTTTATGACCTTTTCATATATTTTGCTTAAGTTACTGAGCAGACTTATTGGACGATAACTATTTGGGTTATTTGGTGGTTTTCCTGGTTTGAGAATCGGTGTGATCTTCGCGGTTTTCCATTTACTTGGAAAGTATTGCAACTTGATACAAGCGTTAATAATAAAGCATACAAATGTTATTCCAATGATTGGTAGCTCTTTAAGGTAAATATTTTTAAGAGAATCTATTCCTGGTGCTTTATTATTACGCATATTACGTATTATATCTTTTATGTCTTCGTTGGAAACGAAGAAATCTGTGGGTAAGGATTCATTAGTATGGTTTAAGCCATTTATTGTGTCATATACTTCGTTATCAATTGAACTGGGTTCATTAATCAACGGATTATTAAAATTGTTTTCAAAAGAATCTGCAAAAACTTCTGCCTTTTCTTCACTAGTAATTAGCAATGTATTATTGTGTTCTAAGTGAGGAACAAATTTATTTTTATTTTTAAGTACTTTTGCAATTTTCCAAAATGGTTTTGAATTTGGATCGAGATTGCAAAGTTTTTCATTCCATGTTTTGTTTCTGAACTTAGAAATTTCGAAGGCTATTTGTTTTGTGTATATATTCATTTCATTAAAATCACTAACTTGTCTATATATTTTCCACTGACTTCTAAATCTATTTCTTAGCTTAATTAAATTTAAAATGTACTGTGGAAGAACAGATGTTCTCGTAGTTTTTGATTTTTTAGGAATTGACTGTTCAACACATTCCAGTAAGGAATTTGTAAAAAAATCTATTTTTTCATCAATTTGGTGGGAACTACTTATACTATCTATATCACAGGGTGTATTTCTAAGGTGTTGTTTGATTTTTGTTCTATATCTATTCCAATTTGCGTTTTTAAAATCTAGGTATTGCACATCTTTTATTTTACTATTAAGGAGAATATCACAGTTTATTGGAATATGATCTGAACTCAGAGCGTTAATTTCCACAGGCTGAGTAACGATTTCAGGAGAGTTCGTAATGATCATGTCCAATGTTGATGGCAAAGACTTTTTGTTGGTTGGGAAGTATGTTGGCCCATTTGGATAGAGCAAGCTTACTGGATACCTCATAATGATATCCAGTAGCAAATTTCCCCACTTGTTTGCTCTTTTGCAACCCCAATTTCGATGCCGGCAGTTGAAATCACCCCCGAGTAAAAATTTGTCATTAATGGTGATAAGCTTTCTAAGATCACTCTTAAAAAAGCTTATCATTTGAGCATTAGAAGCACCCCCGGGAAAATAAATAGAAATGATTTTAAATTTAGTATTATCATTCAATATTAATTCAATACCTATTGTTTCAAAAATATTAGTTTTTACGTTTGGTACTAAATTATATACTAAATTCTTTTTGACTACGATGGCAACTCCACCTCCTATCTCATCATCGGTACGATGACGATCTAATCTATGACAATAATAATTATTGTGTGAGAAAGAGATGCTACTATTAAGCCAGGTTTCACACACAAGACATATATCGACATCATTATCACAGAGATAATTGAAAAACTCAGTACATTTATAACGAATACTCCTGGCATTCCAACATAAAACATTAAGAGAGTTTGATTTACTTAACATGATTGTATAAATACTTTGTCGCAAGCTGCGTTATAACATTAAATTGTTCAAATTTTGTTTTACATACACTTAACTTCGTTATCAGGTCCATAGTAAGAGAGCAAAGTTCGTCTTGAGTGAAAAGATCACTCTCATTGACGGTTGCATTTTGAGGGTATGCAGTTGCATTTTGGGTCCACTGCTGTTGAGGTCCACGTTCTTGGAGAGCGGCTGGAGTTGCTGATGTTGTAGGCACAGAGGATCTATTCTGCCTTGGGAGGGTAGGAAAATCATGTGTGCTCATGTAGTTAGGCACAGTTCTACTATGCTGGTTTGGCTGAGCGTGAGTCATTGCTGGACTTTTCTTGTATTTTGTTTTACCTCTTATTTCGAGGTATTTTACTCTACGGGGACAGCTGATATCAGTTGATTTGTGATTTCCCTTACAATTTGCGCATTTGAAAATGCCTGTAGAAGTGCACTCGGTAGTTTTGTGGGGTTGAGAGCAATTTGCACAGTAGGTTTTGATACTGCAGTTTTTCTCACCATGACCATACATTTGGCAATTTTGGCATTGAGTAATTTTATTTTTCAGTCTTCGTTGAAACTCCCAACGAACTTGAGTACGAAGAACGTGACGAATATTTTTTCTTAAGTCCGCAATTTTGACACTTTGCCTTTCAAGGAAAACTATATAAAACACTTCAGTATAATGGTCATAGTTCTTTTTAACCATTTTAATATCTTTGCATTGTAAGCCTAATTTAGATAGTTCGAATTTGAGAGTATCAATTTTTACTTCGTCTAACCCAAAGAGAACAACTTTGAACGCTCTTTCACTTTTGAGGTCGTGAGTGAAATATTGACACATCTTGTCTTTTAAAGCCGCGCAAACTAAATTAAAGGACGTTATGCATTCACAAAAAATTTTAATCCCAATGGATATTTTTTTTATAGAATAATTTTCTATTTTAAGTTCTTTCATTAAATTATGAACAAACTCTGTAGATTTTTGGAGTAGTTTAATAGGAGGGGCAATAGCTTTAGTGACATTTTCCGCCGGGGACATGTCATCATCATTCTCACCGGTGTCATCACTAGCACTTAACACTTGCAAGGGTTTCCAGTAATTAGTACTGGATGAATCACCTCGCTTTGACATTATTAAATTTTTTTTTTGCACTTTCGCGATTGAAGATCTAAGATCTTCGTTGCTTAGGCTGCGTAATCGCTTCGTTATTTTGGATCGGTTTGACTAGTTATAGAAGGAAAAATACGTCTTACTCATATAAGAGCGCAACGTTAACCGTTTTGTTTTTGTTTAATTTTCTTGGTTTAAGATTAAGTTTTCGTTATTTAGTATTAAAATTGATTTTAGGATCACTGATATCTTCGGATTTTTTTTTGCAGTATTTTAAGTATTAGAGAAATTGATTTTGAATCGTTAATGTTAAGCTTAGAAAATTGCTAAAAATGGCTTTGACATTTTACTAAATCATTTAAAACTTTGCGCCATTGGTTTTATTTAAAGTCTAGTAGCTACATGATTTTTGGTTAACATGATTGTGTTGCACTTGCATACACTCAATTTCCATTTCCCTCTAACTGAATATTCTTGTCCATTTTGACTTTTATCGTACGATACAAGCTTAGTGTATAGCTTTTAGTTGACATGTCAATAGACAGAATCTGAAAGAGTATTTTAAATTGTCCTGTGTATGTCAAAAATCGGAATTAAATTATAATTGACAACCTCTTGAACACATCCCCTTAATGATTGTTTATTTTATTTCTTTACATCAATCTTTTCATAAGAAAGTCATTCAGTCTCTATCATTATGTATAAAATACACACATTTTTATTTTCTTCTTTCATGTGTATATGAAATTAATTTCAATTTTCATTTAAATACATAACTCGTATTATGTGTACATAAAGTCATTTGTCGTCTTATCTGACAGCAACACAAAATGTTCACTCTTCGATGTAGTTTACTATACCTATGTACATGAAGTTGAAATGCAATTGAAATTGATTGTGTGAACGGACGAGCAACGAGCAACGAGCAACGACCGACCGACAACGCAACGACGTTTATCAACTGACAGGCTTTGACTTTTCTACCAATGTACAATTTACTGATACTGCACTGTATAGTGTATATTATGCCTGTGCAATTTCGAGTGCGCCATTTTTTTCTGTATTTTCTTCTTTTGATTTTTTGTGCTCTGCTCAGTTTTGTGACACAGAAAATGTCAACGTCAAAAGGGGCTTTTTGTGTCCCTGGTATAATATTTTACCCTACTCCTGGTGGCTAAGGAGGAATAAAATAAAATGAAAATGATGATTTAAAATGTACACACAATTGAGTTTTTTTTTTCTTTTCTTTCTGTTGAAAATCTATTCCATAAATTAGCAAAAATAATAGAACTCGCAATTGTACCTTTTACTTATTTATTTATCTTAGAAAAAATACAAAAACGAAGACTTTAAATTTCGTATTTTCTTCCGCTCATGTGGTCTCGTCGAACAAAAAGAATCAAATCGAAAAAAAAGAACGTTGGAACAATTTTTGTATTTTCCTTCTTTCTCTGGTAAGTTTTGTCGCTTTTCCTCATATCAGCTGGAGGTTCAAAAGTTCGCTGCTTGGTGGCGTTTTTGATGTGGTGGCAGTATTGCCAACACTCCCCTCCGGTACGACGACGTCCTTCGTTGGCTTACCATCCTTAAAAACATCAAGAACGGCTATTTTAACTGCTGGGCGAACGTAGATTCCAGAATTTGTCTGTACGGTGACTTGTCGGACTTGTCCACTATTCTTGCTGATGACTGTGTCCAGTATTCGTCCTTTCGGCCACAGATTTCTCGGGTTAGAATCATCTACGACGATAACAATATCTCCCTTCTCAATGGGTTTTGTTGGTGCATGCCATTTAGTCCTGCGGGTGAGAGTAGGAAGGTACTCATTGATCCATCGCTTCCAGAAGATATTGGCATATTGCTGTACTTTCATCCAATTTTTTCGCAAGAGTATTCCTTCTTCAGTTGGTATACTGTCAACTTTGCTTCCATCGGATGATCCAAGAAGGAAATGGTTTGGTGTTAACGCCTCATCATTTTCAGTCTCTACTGGAACGTATGTCAACGGATGGCAATTAATGATTCGTTCAACTTCGATCATCATGCTATGTAAAAGTTCATCAGATGGATTGCGTGTTGGCATAACTTGTTTCAGCACAGTTTTTGTTGCTCGAACCATTCTCTCCCAACTTCCTCCCATGTGAGGCGATGATGGGGGAATGAAAGTCCATTTTGTGGTAGAACAGGTAAATTCTGCAGCCAGGCTCTGTGATATACTTGCCGCTTGCTGAAGTTCACGGTCAGCTCCGTGGAAATTAGTGCCATTATCGCTGAAGAATTCTAATGGAATTCCACGTCTAGCTGTGAAACGCTTTATGGCCAATATGCAAGAATCAGACGAGAGACTGTTTGCCAGTTCGATGTGGATGGCTCGTGTTGTTAGGCAAGTGATAATCACACCCCAGCGTTTCTCAGTTCGTCTTCCGATTGCAACTGTCATTGGGCCAAAATAGTCGATTCCGGAAAATGAAAAAGGCCGAGAGAATGTTGAGAGCCTTGCTGCTGGAAGATCTCCCATTATCGGTGCTTGTGGAACTGCTTTCTTAATCTTGCACATCTGGCAGTTTTTGATTGCATGTTTAACAGCGACACGTATCTTTGGTATCCAGAACCTTTGGCGTAACTCATTTATTACTGTCTCATTATTCAAATGATGATATTGCTCATGATAGTGTTGAATAATAAGACCGGCGAGGTAAGTCTGTCTATCGAGAAGAATCGGTCTTTTCATGCCTAGTGATACCCCAACAGCAGCATCAATTCGTCCACGAACGCGAAGGATCTTGTCGTTGTCTAAATACGGTGAAAGAGTATAAATGTTGCTACTTGCATCAAGCCCTTTTCCCTCTTTATATGGTAAGTTGTCTTTGGCCTCGAGAATTCTTACTTCTTTGGTATATGATTCCAGTTGTGCTTGGCGATAAAGATAGTTTTCAGCTTCTTGGTACTCATCTTTCGAAATTATTCCCAAACGTTTTGGCACTTTGTTTCTTTTCGACCTGCAATTAAAAATAAATCTGAAAACATATACCTGAGATCGTAGTAGGCGTTTCCATTTTGAAAATCGTTTGACGTTTATGATGCATTCAGATCTATATTTATATTTGTCGATGAACAGATTACTCTTGACTTCTTCATCTGTTGTGATAGTCTTTGGGATGTCATCTGGCCAGTCTTCTTCTGGATGTTTTAAAAACGATGGGCCAAGGTACCACCGACTGGATGATTCGAATGTTGGACTTTTTTGCCATTTAGTACATTCATCTGCAACGTTCACTTTAGTTGGTATGTATCTCCAATCATTGATGTTCGTATTTTCAACTATTTCTCCCACACGAAAGGCAACAAATTGGCGATAGCGACGATGATCTGAACGTATCCAACATAAGACGGTGCGTGAATCTGTCCAGAAGTACGAACGTGATAATTTGATAGAATGGTTTTCTTTTATGAACGCGGAAAAACGACATCCAAGTCTCGCCGCTTCTAGTTCGAGTCGAGGAATTGAAACCAACTTCAGTGGTGCCACTCGTGACTTTGCTCCTACCAATCTGCATTCGACTTTGCCTCCTGAGCTCACCCTGATGTAAGCAACGGCGGCATACGCTTTGTCACTTGCATCGACAAATATATGCAATTGAGTTTCACTATCATCGTCAAATTTTAGTTTGTCCAAGTAGCATCTAGGAATGGAAATAATTTCAATTTGTTTCAGAAGCTTGATCCATCGTAGCCAACGCGTGAAGTGTTCATCGCCTATGGGTTCATCCCATTCAACTGGTGTTCTCCAAATGTCTTGCAGAAGTATCTTCAAGTAGATTGTGTAATTTGCTATCAATCCTAATGGGTCGAAGATTGACATTAGTACACGGAGCACTTCCCTCTTTGTCGGCCTGCGGTACGTCTGCAGCATGCCATTGTTGATTGGATTTAATATGAACTTGAAAGAGTCTGTGGAAGTGCACCACCACAAACCTAGTACCTTGGCTGTTTCAGCGTCGCTTATGTTGAGATTTCGTTGGCTCGTCGTTGAACTTTCTCCTAGTTGCGTTAAGACTTTGGATGAGTTGGAAATCCATTTGCCGATTTCGAAGCCACCGTGTTTATGAATCATCGAAACATCAGTTGCCAATTGAAGTGCTTCGGCCTCCGTATCAACACTTTCGAGCAAGTCGTCAACATAATGATTTGTTGTGATGCATCTTACAGCTCTCGGATAAGCTTCTTGGAACTCTAAAGCGTTCTTATTCTTTACGTACTGTGCAGAGGAAGGAGAGCATGTTGCACCAAATGTCATTACCTGCATGACATAAGTATCTGGCTCGTATTGGGAATCGTCTTGGGACCACAAGAATCGTTGGGCATGTTGGTCTTCATTTCTGATGAGAACTTGATGATACATCTCACGAATATCACCACATATGGCAAATTTTCTTTCTCTGAAGCGGTAGAGGACTCCCATCAATGAAGTCAGCTGGTCAGGTCCTTTGAGTAGAACCGAGTTCAACGAAACTCCGTTAACCTGGGCTGCCGCGTCCCAGACTAGCCTTATCTTTCCCGGTTTGTTAGGGTTCGTGACTGGGAAGATAGGCAGATACCAAATGCGGGAATGATCTTCGTGTAGTTCTTCTGGGGTCAGCTTCCGAATGTATCCTTTAGAAAGGTAGTCGTTAATTTGGTGTTTTAAATTCTCTCTCAATGACGGTTCACGTCTTAATTTCTTTTGTAGGCATTCAAATCGACGAATTGCCATTGGCCGACTATTGGGAAGTTGCACGTGATCGTACTTCCAGAGCAACGATGTTTCGAAGTGGTTGTTCACACGTTTGGTTTCTGACTCCAGGATATGAAGGGCTCGTTTGTCTTCATTTGACATTGCTGTTTGAGGTTGAACTGGAACTATTCCAAGACTCTCCAATGAAAAGAAATCTTTGAGCATATCGCTGAGTTTGATGTTTGTGCTTTGTTCACATTCGCAATGGTGGAAGCTCTCATGGGTGTGATTGTCGACCTTTGGTGGCAGTTTAGTACTGGTTTCGTTTTCGTAGGGACCATAGACAACCCAGCCCAGACGAGTCTTCGTAGCCAGTGGGTCGTTGCGCCCACCATCCTTGAATTTCAGTGGTAATCCTAAGTTGGCATTGTCGAGGCCAATTAAGATCCTAGGTGTTGCCTGCTCATAAGGTTCGATCGGGATTCCTTTCAAATACGGATAACGTTTTACCAAGTTGTCCATGCAGATTGTCTGAACTGGTAGGTCAAGCGACTTTACAGTATGGATGTTATTTAAACGATATTTCTTCGTGCTGTTCATCCCAGACACACTCAAGGATACGATCTTTGAGTCCTTTTCCATACGGTGCGTATTGCCAGTCCATTTGAGGCAAAGTGGATCTGCTTGTCCATGGATTCCTAATTCTTTCTGGAGTGCGTCATCCATCAATGAAAGCGAAGACCCTTCGTCAAGAAAGGCATAAACTTTGACTTTGCCGTTTTGCCCATGGATAATGATTGGAAGGACGCGGAACAGAACTGAAGTTGCCTTGTTTTGATGAGCATTGCATTGTGCTACTGAGGATGCATCGTTCTTTGGGTTGTGAAGTAGCTTATGGTGGCGGAAATAGCAGCCGTTGACTCCGCATTTAGAGTTCACTGAGCATCTTGATTTCGGGTGGAAATGCAAGCACGTTCTGCAAAGGTTGTTTTGTTTCACAGCATTCCACTTCTCATTCAGAGTCATGGTGTTAAATTGTTGGCAGCTTTCAATTTTGTTACATTGCTGTTGGCATATACGACAAGTTTTTATTTTCTGCGACTTCTCTTCGTTGTGTATGTTGACATGACCTTTTTCACCCCGTCTTTCTGCCTTGGTATTTACATTAGGACTTGTGAATGTGACGCGGTTTATAGTTCTGGAGAGTTTTGTTAGCCAGTCACCAAATGTGATGAGATTAACATCGCGTAGAGATTCCATATGTGATGCCCATTGTAGTTTTATTGTGGGTGGGAGTTTCTCGACGAGGGCACGCAACACTGATGGGTTGTACAAATGATCGAACATGTCACAGGCTTCCATTGTTGAACATATGTTATCGACAGCTAAGGCAAATGGGATGATAGACTCCAGTTTATCGGCTCTTGGGGCTGGCTCATTCTGCACTCTTATTATGAGTGAGTCTAAAACTACTTCGGGTCTGCCATAAGTCTCCTTGAGGGTCTCGATTATTCTAGGAACATTTTTTGGTTGTGTCAGTCTACTGCGGACGGCTTCATATGCGTTGCCTTTCAGGCATTTTTGCAAACGCAAAAGATTTTCAACCTGATTGAAACCGCATGAGAGCGTTGTGCCTTCGAACATGGTGATAAAGATGGGCCATTCTTCAGAACGTCCAGTGAATATAGGTAGTTCATTTGGAAGTGATTGTCTGGCGGCAAGTTGGTAGGCAGTTGGAAGATTTGGTTCAAAATAGTGATTCCCTGAAGGATTGAGATGATTGTTTTCTCGTTGTCTCAGATGTTGACGTTGAGATTCGTTGTTATGGCATTGTTCGTAAGAACGGCCGGCATTATAATCTCCACTATTCTGGTTTGAGTTCGCGAGCGATGTTTGCAGAGGTTGTGGCTTCTGACATTTGATTACTTCGTGGTGGAATTCCATGCTCAGTTGAGTTGCAGTACGCGCAGGTTGTGGCAATTTCATTACCCCTTTGTCATTTTGCTTTTCATTTGCAGCTTTTGGTTCTTTTTCCAACCAATCAGTAACACGTTCTTTTGCCATTATCTGTGTTTCTACAGCGTCATCTTCTGCCTCCGACTCGCTGCTGAAATTCATTAAGAGTTCGAAACGTTTATCTAGATATTCTTTATCTAACTTTGCTTGACGTTGATGCGCTTCTTTCTCTCTCTTGTCTGACAGTTCTTTTTCTTCTTCCAGTCGTTGAAGTGCCAAATTATGGCGATGTCGTCTTGAACATTTAGATGATGATCCCTTCGTTTGAGCCTTAGATCTTATGGATTTGCCGTCCTCATCATGATTGTTGAAACATTCTTGACATATCCAGTCCTCCTTCTCGATCTCTGAAGTCACCTTTACACATGTGAAATGATACCACTTATCGCATTTATCGCATTGTACCATTTCCATGCAATCTTTTTGATCGCATAACTTACAGGAATGGCCTTCAAAGTGATTTTTTTCTTTGCTCATTTTAAAATTGATTCTCGATTGTTCGGCGTTTAATTAAGATTTTCGACGAATTTAAGGAAATTTAAAGAAATGTTGAAAATCTATTCCATAAATTAGCAAAAATAATAGAACTCGCAATTGTACCTTTTACTTATTTATTTATCTTAGAAAAAATACAAAAACGAAGACTTTAAATTTCGTATTTTCTTCCGCTCATGTGGTCTCGTCGAACAAAAAGAATCAAATCGAAAAAAAAGAACGTTGGAACAATTTTTGTATTTTCCTTCTTTCTCTGGTAAGTTTTGTCGCTTTTCCTCATATCAGCTGGAGGTTCAAAAGTTCGCTGCTTGGTGGCGTTTTTGATGTGGTGGCAGTATTGCCAACACTTTCTTAAAGCATCCCTTTTGTTAGAACTTAGAAGAAAAAAAAAAAAAAACAAAGTGTAAAAGTTTGTCGTTGGACTTGTCTTCTTTATTTCAATTCTCTGATTTTTTGTTATTTACACAACAAAGTTTTAAAGCATCAAAGAAATGAATAAAAAAAAAAGATTGTCAAACTCTTATAGACATTAAAAAAACACACAGAGGAAACAAAAAATTCTTTTTCGTTGTCATTAGAAAAATTATGTAGAAAATGTCAAATGGGGCCGCTGACAGAATGGCCCACATAAGTGGTGTAGGTATTACGAGTATATGGCACCAGTACCAACCAGTACACCATCATTGTGACAAACGATGTACTGTCAGTTTGTAATCCACAACAGGGGAATTTATTTTGTGTTCATTTCGAGACATTCCCAATCATCGTCACCTCGTTCTGATAATCCGATTTAGAGCCAAAACACAATGAGAAAATCTACGACAACGGCAGTCGAGTCGACTCGACATCGGCAAAAGAACTACTTTTATTTTGCTCCCTTACGGTTTAGGCATTGCTGAGCTGATGGAGGTGGTGTTAGCGCGCCCCAATAACTGTTTTGTGCCTCACTAAAAGGGGCTACCTTCTAGAAATGTATCATTGTCGTATCGAAGCATAACGTTATATATTCATGTAGGTTTGTATGTTTCGTGTAAACCTCGAACTCCAACCCCAACTCAACCCAATGTGGTGTGTGTAGTCCATAGAGTGCGAAGTGCTAGATGCAAATGTCATACGGGTGTAATTTTGTTTCCATCGATTTTTCATCCTTATTTTTTTAAAGTACTAGATGTCAACCGATTTTTATATTTTGCAATGCTGTAAATGTAGGTAAAAGAAGAACGGTTGTGTAATGGTAATGGTGTAGGTAGGGTTAGGGCGGAAATAGGAAGGCAAGGGATATCTGTCAGTGGAGTTCGTTAACGGAAACAGTATGGCATTTACAAGGAAATCAATTTTCGAACAGGATTTTGATGATGATGCGGTGAGAATTGAGATAAGAACGCATTGGATGTGAGGGTGGTGTAAGGCTATACCTACAAAAAATACATATTATATCTATATGTATATTGAATTCAGGACTTGAAAAGGGAAAGAAAATTCTCGGTTGGTAATTGATTGTAATGTAAATAAAAGATATATAAAATGGTTGACAAATTAACGTCTACATGAATACATATGTTAGTATGTATGTATTTTTTATATTTACAGAATTGAGTGACGCAAATTTTAACATTTTATAGGGATTAGTACGTAATTAAGTGGAACAAACATTGGCATGTGAATTAAATGTGATTAAAAAGGCTTAGGGATTGGGTACCCGCACTCACATAGTGCCGTTTGTTTTTATTTTCTATCTTGCTTAGGAAAAACAAAAAACTAACTGAGCAACTGATAGTTACAAGTGGCTTTGGAAAAACATCACTGGTATTAATCGATATCGATAAGATAATCGATAAGAATGCAACGAACGGAACGGGAAAAAATATGGCAACTTTGAACATTTCCTTGTGTCAGATCCGTTGACTTAAAAGATGTCAAAACACATAGAATTGCTAAATCTGTCATACAAAAACGAATCATTGGTTCAACTACTTTTGACGCATTGTGTACACCGTTCACTTGAAGCAATGGTTTTGAAACATCACGCGTTATTAAAATCTAGAAGCAACATATTTTTTTCGTGGGAAAATGGTTCAGCCCTGGGGGGCCTACTCTGTATTTCGTTTCGAAAGTCAATCCTATTCGAAAGTGCTTTTGATTTTGTACTCTGTAAAACTTTCGAAACGGAAAAAATAGTACTTAATACTTTTCCATCTTACGGATTAGTTTTTTTCGAGTCTCGAATTATTTTTCATGAGATCTGTCAAATCAAGAAATGAAAACAAATAAAAAACAAAGTGGATAAACAAATTATTGTTTTTAAAAAAAGAATTTTTGCTATAATCAAAAAGAAATGGATTCAGATGCTCTTTGGATGGACGCAGAAAACAACGAAGAACGGATTGAACAATTCATTATTCAGAAGAAGAATTAAAAGTTTCCTAGAGTAAAATAAAAATATTATATTGCATTTCTTTGTAATTGAAGCATCTCTTTTTTCAACTCAAGCTTGGAAAGTTTTAGCTTGTTTTTTTTTCGCCATCATTTCTATTTCGGTGCTCAAATTGTCCTTATCCAATTTGATTTAAAAGAAATCATAGTTCCTTTTTTGATATTTTGCATTTATTGCCAAATTTTCGTTCATGTCATTAAACATGCGACATGATTTTTTTTGATATTCCATTTGGTTTTAAAAGGTTTTCCTTGTCCTGGGGAGTAGACCAAGTTGATGCTCTGCCTCCTTGAGGTGCTGGAACTGGAATATTACACTCGTGCTCCTCGATGTCCACTGGCTCGGTTGATTCAGCTACTACTTGTTCACGGTCAGTATTGTCCGTGAGGACACCGAAAACACGAGCTGTCGATATTCCGCTTATGGACTCGTCCATTTTTAATAATGTTATTACCAGCTCTTCTGAAGGGGTGAACGAGCAGTTCTTCGAAGGTCCACCTTTTTTCTGAGCCTTTATATAAGCTTTATGATCTGCCCATACCTACAAAAATTTTTGATTTATTTATTTTTAATTTTTAAAGATAGTTTTGGCACTTAAACTTACTTTTTTCCAGGCGAATCCATCCCGCATCGGTGGTCCTTCTGTTTTCAATTGTGACGAAAGCCACAAATTGTTGGATGTTTGCTTGGCGTCCGGAGTTTTGAAATGTCCCTTGGCCAAATCAGGATGAGCACACATAAACTCCACCAACATCTCAAACTGTTTTTGCTTTGTATGCACATTTCTTTCCCTGTAATTCAACTTATTTGCTTAAATTGTTATTATAATTAAGATTTTCCAAAAAAAACTTACATTTTAAGACTTTCCTTCTCAATTTCGTTATCACATTAGCTGTAGAAACAAATTTGCCATATTAGAATGCTTTTGACATTTAAAAACGTGTTGCCAGGTATGAAAATTCCATTTCGGAATTGTCATTCCGAAAGTAGTAGATTTCATTCCGCTTTAGTAATAGAGAGTACAAAATATTCGTTTTCGTTGGTTCTTTTTAATCACAGATGCCAGTTCCAATTGTATCTTTTCACTCAGCTAATGGTAAACCTTGGTCCCAAAAAGTGAACATTGTGGAAGCCAAACATCTCACCACTAAAATTCGAAGGGCCCATCGGTTTTGTGAACTACACTCTTTGTGTTATTTTTCCCCTTTTTTCCTCAACTGATAAAATACGGTACCTTGCGGCGGAGGCGGACTCCTTTCACGCTTATCCTGGGTAAACCGTGCTTCTGTTCTGCTTATACCCTTAACTTTTCCACAAAATCAACTCAATATCAAAGCAATACTCAACAAATGAAAAACACTGTTATGGTATCCCGTTCCTTTGCATACACATTTTCCTCGCTTCGTCACATAATTCCAGAATCCCAGCATAGAAGGATACCCGAGACAAGCTTTGCTATTTTTGCATTCCTTATATTGCGTATTTGTGACGCTGATAACCTTCTTTACGCTGCAACGCAACAAAACATAAAATACTGAATGAGTAGTATACCTGCGTTATGTCCGCCCGGTTCTGCAAGAACTTTTATTTTTGCTTTACACAAAACTACCCTACATATAGATATACAGATAGTCGCATAGCTGTGTAGCTGACAAGCGCACATTTCTTCTTGTTTTTACGTAGGAACGTAGGTCTGTTCAATGTTCACTCTTTATACAACAACAACTAAAATAGAAAGCGAAGAGAAATGGAGAATACGGTCAAATGAAACATGCATTACGGCACGTAACAAGAAAGGATTATAAAACCTTCATCGACTTTATAGTTTTGTATAGTTCCCTACTCTCAAACCTTATACATACCGAATCAACCACCCCACAAAAGCCTGAGGACATGATCCGCACATCAGGACAGGACAGCAAAGGACAACAACAAAAATCTTTGTTGCACATTTTCATTTATGTTCCTATGTAAACGCACGCAGTGCAGCACAATACACAGCAACAACAAAAAAAACCCAACCACCCGGTCCGTGCGCTTTGCTCGGTTCTTGTTTTGGTTTCAACAACACCACCACACGGCATGCACCAGAATCACATCACATGACCGTACCAACCAACCCGGTCGCGTTCACCTTTTTTCCGATTGCATTTCCTATTTCGATGTGAATTTTGCGCGAAAAGTGTAGAGTGTAGAGTGGGTGTAGAGCGGATATGGGTGGTGGTGGTGGTAATTCGTGTAGCACGGTGGTTGGGTGGGACAGTTCTATAGCACGATGGATTAATTCCTTTTCATTCATACTTACACACGTATCTATATGTATAGGTATACACTGTGCGATTTCAACATCATTTAGTATCAACATGTTGCTACGCAAGTTGCCGCAAGAAATAAATGATATACATATAAATAATAAAAGGGAAGATAAAAATAGTTTGAATGCGTTGCTGCATAATATTTAATCAAACTTGTCCATCACAATAAAAAAGCAATACTTTTCAAAAGGACGCACGTCAACGTTATTACACTAAAGCTCAAGTGAAATGAATCATCTTTCATCCATCAGTTTCACTTGCTGGCTGAACACAATAGACAACTTTAATCGCAGCAGTCGCAGTTGCTGTCAAAATATTGAATATACACACAAATTCTATTCAGCTGACACAATGCAACAACAACTTTTGCGTCGTATCATTCTTGACGTTTGACAGTTTCTTGTAGGAATGCATTGAGATCGACTTAAAGTGATCTTAAAATGTTTGTATATTTTTTGTTAGCAAATGAGTTTAAAGCTTCGATTACACTTGCATCACTGTATTATGTTCCAGTTGCAAAATTTGTGGAAATGTTTTTTTTTGTCATACATTTAAAAGATCCCCACGTACATAAGTCTACGAGAACTCCTCTTTCTGTCAGTTCTAGTCCGATGCTTTTCTTCCTGCTAGTTTATATTTTGAATTAAAAAAAAAGCAAGTTATCTTTTGACAGTTGACTTTATTAACCAAGATTGAGGTATGACGTTATTTTAAGCAGCACCATATGTATCGAGTTTATTAAACCAATCCGTTGTCCCTGATTCATGTAAGCGGAATACATGCTTTTGTTTGTTCTTCTTTGACAGTTCTTCTCACTAACATGACAGATGCTTCCACTACTCCATTATTTTACTTTAAAATGATTGATTAGATAAGATTATATTTTTATTTCTCAATAATAAAGTTTACAAAATGACGTCAAATTTTAATAAACAAAAAGTTATGGGTGTGGAATTGCCGTCTGCCCGATTGATTCGTTAAACATTTTGTAAGTATGTATTATAAAACAATAAATTTAAAGTAATTTAAATGAAAATTAAAACTTCTAATTAAGAATTTTATAATTAAACAAAAAACAAAATAGAGAAAAAAACAAGAGAAATTTAAATTTTGGATCTTTTACCAGAAAAAAACAAACAAAAATTTAACATCGTGATTAAAAGTACCTGTCGCAAGAACATGATGTAACTACTAAGTAAATTCAGTATTTATGTATGTAGTGTTATATTTGAGTGCATCTTTTAGATAACTGTTAAGGGCTACCTAATTGGAACCATTCAATATGGTTTTAGTTTGTTCCATCGTCAAAGTCAACTCACCGAAGTAATTACATCTTAAGTCTCTGTAGATAGGGCATATTGCTAAAAGGTAAAAAGTGTCCATTTAAATTAAGCATATCACATCTAGCTCTGCAAATTAAAGAAATCGATTGGATGTTATTCGAATCGTTAAAATAGTTGTTGCAGTTTAGGTTAAAGCTGAGCTCTGGGTAGATCGATCTGTTGATAGAGTTAGTAGCTTATTGGACGCATTCGTTGTGCTGATGCGTGTCGTGAAGCTCGAGTAACTTATACAGATTTTGCTTTAATTCAGTCCGGTCTTCGTATTGCAAGTTTAAGTTGAACCCACATTTATCAGACAGAGTTTTCCACTCGTGCACCCATTCCACCTTCCTGTTTATTACAAACTTCGTAAGAATATTGGATATTGGACAGAGCGCATAATTTATTCAAAGACCTTGTATTTCGCGGAGGTCTTAATTTCATTGTTCCCGATTATATCTTTCCAGGAGGAATTTATAAGCATTTTAGCGGAAACTAGTTTTTTTCCCAAGGTGGACAGAAAACTTCATGTTTAATCAATTAATTCACCTTCTAGAAACCATT
The DNA here is from genome assembly GCF_945859685.1 of Eupeodes corollae. Taxonomy (NCBI): domain Eukaryota; kingdom Metazoa; phylum Arthropoda; class Insecta; order Diptera; family Syrphidae; genus Eupeodes; species Eupeodes corollae. The sequence continues at coordinate 22,543,348 of NC_079148.1, read as the reverse complement.
TTTCGCCGTTTCCCAATTTTGTTATAAGTATTGAGTTTTTTGATCATAAGTTGAAAACTCTGTGGAGATTCAGCAAAACATAACGATGTCTTCAGCATAAAGAAGCAACTTTATTCTTATTTCTGCTACACATACTCCAGCAGGTAGATGAGAAGAAATATCGTCAAATTATAGTGAAAACAATATTGCACTCAGAAGACAGCCTTGCTTCACTCCTGATGTCGAGTATTTTACTACATATTTCTGAGGACTTTTAACAGTTTCATAGACAATCTTTCTGTGACAGTTCGTAGAACAATGTATTGCGATCAATAGAGTTAAAAGCTGCTTTAAAGTCGACAAAAAACATGTACAGTTTTTATTTTGTTTCAGAAAATGTTGGGCAATGGTCGTCACAGTGAAAACGTTGTCTATCGTTAAGTAGCCTTTACGATACTCACTCAATTCTTCGTTTCTTTCTATACATTCGTTTATTCGATTAAGTTGAATTGCAGAGAAAATGTTTGCTGTTGAGTTCATGAAAGATATACCCCTGTAGTTACATGCCAAATTAACATCACCTTTTTTATAGATCGGGTAGACTACAGCATCTTTAAATTCCTGAGGCACTATGCCGGTTCTGAAGATGAAATTTAAGGCGTCAAGCATATGCGTAAGGAACTCGATAGGAGCATTTTTGTAAAATTCGTTAGGAATTCGATCAGGACCAGATGCTTTTTTGTTTTTAGAGCTATACCGGCACAATTGTAGCTCATTTAGAGTTATTTCCCTATCAAGTAGATCATCTTCGACAAGTGGTTCTGTGTAGTGAAAGTTGTGCTTTTCCAAGTAGCATGAATTCAGCAATATTTTGAAGTGTTCGGCCAGTTTTCCGGCCGTTAAGTGTATCCCACAAACGAAGTCTAGGCCTTTTAGTGACTTTATTTTCTTCCAAAAACCTTTGGTATCTCTTGTACAAGAGAGCTCTATAGCTATTGCATTGTAGTAATGTTTGCGGTTATAAAGGCTAAAGGCATAGTTCTTTATAATTTTTATTTGCGGTGATATATTTTCCTCTTAAGGTTTCGTTATGATCAATGGTGTTCCTTAATTTTCTAAGCAGATTAAATGATATCTCTCTTGCGGTGAAGAATTCTTGGTCGAGCCACTTTTGACGGTAGGTTTAAGATTTTGATGAGGTAGAATTTATGAGTACGACTTCTTTTATAGATTTGTTTAAAAAACGTATTTTTTCCTCGTTTCGAAGTTCCAATGTAGTTAAAAAGGTTATGTTGACCTGGTTCAGTAACTTTGCTGCATACATTTCTTTTGAACTATCTTCCCAGATTGTCCAGAGGGATTGTTTAGGCTGAGTTCTACTAAAAATTTATTTGGTCAGAGAATGTTTTTACTCCTACTTCGAAAGACGATATGATTTTTATCCATTTACCTGAAATTGCGCAGAAATCAATTACTGACTTTCCTGATCCTCCAATGAATGTAAATTCTCCTAGTGAATCATTTTTACTACAGCCAATAAGAATAAAAAGATCGTTTGTTTGACACATTTCCATAAACAGTCTAACATTTCTGTTGACTGTTTGGTCTTTAGAATTTCGTGTTTTTGCTATATATATGTGCCTAAAAAATTATTTTCATCCGAGACTGTCTGTTTATTTCATATCCGAGCATTAACGTCACCGACAATCATCGAGCGCATTGAAATCATTATCCCAGAAATTTCAATTTAGATGCGTGGTTGTTGATTACAAGTACAATACATCTTTGATCATTTACTACTTTAAAGTTGCCACTGACATTACTTTTAAAGCCAAACTAAGATCCACCTATCGCTTTAACAAAAAATTCTCTATTTGTTCACTTATTAAAAAAGTCTCAAAAAGAAAAAAAACATCATGTTCTTTTACAAATTTAAAAAAATCTGCAAATAATAATTTGTTACCTAAACCAGCTACGTTATAAGAAACTAGTTTAATTTTACTTTTATTATATTGTTCATTTTCAAAATTCTTAATACTACTACTTGCTTGACAGACGGCAACGCTGTTTCAATTGTTTTTCTGCTCCTTCTGGTTCTGCTTCTGCTGCGAGGTTGTAGATGGCGCGGGCTTTGATCGAGAATTGTTTACAAAATCAAAATCGCCTTTATTTATACCACCAAACATATAGTTAATTACCTCCAAACCATGATTGTGTGAAAGAACTGTCAAATGTAAATTTCAAACAAAATTATAGATACCATATTTAGAAATATGTGTGCACTATAAAATTGAGAATTTAGTATTTCCTCATACATTCAATCTTTTAGCAATAATGAAATCACAATTTTATTTAATATTTCACATCGTCCATTAATTAAAATTCTGTCATTCGTTATTAAGTTGTAAGGAAATTATGTAAGGATAGTTATTCATGAACAAAAAAATGTAAATATGAAAACAGTAGAACATTCTTATCTGTGCGATTTTTATTTTATTTTTATATTTAGGTATATTATGTCCAGGGCCTGACAATGGCAGGCAGACAAAGTTGATTAATTTTTAATGAAACCCATGTATCTACATTATGTTGGGTATTTGGTTGGTTGATTTTATTACCGAGCTAAATTAGGATATAATTGTTTTTAAATGACATTATGACTTTGTGTTCTTGTACTTTAGACTACATATACGAGTATGTGTGTAGGTACATTCATACAAAGCCGAGTACATTTATGCATATTTTATATTTTACTTTTGGTACATTCTCTCTTCACCCAATAGGTTTATACATAATAGTGCCTACCCTGCAAAGCCAGATTTTCAGAATGACAGATGGACAGGGCTAAGGACATGAATATGTCATGAATTAAATTTATGAAAATTTTAGGTTTTTAATTTTGTCTCATGGATTATTTGGTTAATAAAATGTGCAGTAAAGTTTATAGAACGCTTTGAGCCTAAAGTGCTTTTGTGGAACAATATAAGGAATTTCTGGTCAACAAACATGTTTTTAAAGTCTCTAAATTTCGTGAGCTAAGAATGCATAGGCATACGTTACAGTTTATAGTTATTGAAGAAAACAAACAGAACTTATTGTTGTGTTGACTTTAGATTTTTTATACTCAGGTTTTGTTTTGTATTTTAATGCCTTGAAGAATCAAATGAAGTAGAACGCTGTCAAAAAAGTTCATATTTCTCTGGATACATTTGATTTTAATATTTCACTTAATTTTATTTTAAATTTTCGTTTTACGTTTGTTTTTTTTTTTTAATATAAAAAATTTAATTAATTTGAATTTCATTGACAATAGTTGATTCCTTGAGTTTACATGTGCAAGTCCAAATCATAGTATTTAAAGCCTTTCCTTTTAAAAGTTGAAAGGATAAAAAGTATTAATCAGAATGTACACAATAAGCCCGGACTCCGACTGTCAACAGCTTCTTCTTTTAACTACAGTTTGACTTTTGAATATCTATCCATGTTTATAAGGTATGTTCGTTTACTTTTTATTTTTTTTTAATGAACAATTAGATATGTCTTTCTCCGTTGTTCGTTCACTTCTTAATTTTTGAACAGAACAATAAAAATATTTATCTCTCCGTGAACTGTCAATTACCCTTATTGCGGTAGTCGTTGAACGACATATCAAAACACGTCAAAAGAATTTGAAATTACGTATGGCGTTTAATGTCAATTGGCGTTTTTGTTTATGTGGAATGCATTCATTTAGTGACATTTGTCTTAATGCAGGTATTTTTCGTATTATGTAAGTCGTTTTGAAAACAACAACGTCTCTTAAAAAGCCAAATTTCGAGGTTCACAAAATTGCAAACGACACGGAGCTTAAATTAATCTCAAAATGTAGGTTTTTTTCTTTTGTTTTTTATAATTGTTATACAAAGTTGTTTTAGGGTAAAAGTTACGAGTCAAAAATGAAAACCTCGCAAAATTTAAAAAGAGGTGCAATCGCAAATCAAGAAACAAAGTTGGGGTGGGAGTCCTTGGCAAAGGAGCTAAATTGCATTGGACCACCCACACGAAATGGAAAGGAATGGCAGAAAGTAAGAAATTGTCAAACTTTTGATTAAAGAATTAAAATGCTTATTTAGGTTTGGTTTGACGACAAATTCAAGGTCAAACAAAAGCTGATATTCAACAAAACAGAAATTGAAGCCACAGGTAGAGGAAGTTTCAAACAAAAATGTTTGAATGACGTTGAGGAAGCGATTGCAAGGCTTTTGTCGTTGCATGATATTGTTTTGCGTTTCATAAATTGGTTCTCTGTTCGTCCACACCAATCAAAGGAATCATCGCTTCAACTTTAAACGACGCCGACGATCTAATTTCGGGGGCGCTGGCTGAAATTCTAAATGAATCAAATGTCAATGAATCGACGACCAAAGCTGCTCAACTTTCTGCACCTCCATCACCACATGTAAACATTGAAGAGGACTTAAGAGATGTGAGACAAAAAACACCAAACGCACCAAAAGAAAAGTTCCAGTAAAAATTTTGTGAGCACAACTACGAGTACTTTGAATCAGGCAAATCCATTGGGTTAGCTGTGGATCGAATCTATCGCCTCTGCAAAACTAAATCTTTCTTTCTTCGTTTTTCCTCTTACTGTTCGTCATCCTCACTGCTGCTCCATACAAAAATAGCTAGCCACACTATACATTCTTTTAAAAATTTATATTTGTAAACAAAAATTTCACAAAATAACAAAAACAAAATTAAATTAATTAAAATGTCTGTGTCAAAATGTCAGCTGTTTAATTGGATCGCATTTGGAACTTAATAGCGACGAGAAGTCTGGCGTTTAAGCTACGCAATACTGATTTAAAAACGACACGACTACAAAAACGACAATTGGCGTTTTAGTAAAACGACTATCGCAATAAGCGTTGAATATTTGTAAAACCTTAATGGCTGAATCACAAACCCGCTTCAGCTTCGACTTCGTCTGCGTTACGGTGCGCCTACTTCGAGGTTCCTTTGAATGACATTTCTATTATTTCATCCCTCCAAAGAGCAAATATTTGTTTATTGACATTTTTTTACAGCTGTTGAGCTGTCAGACAAAGCAAATGTTCAGATAATTGAACTAGAGCTTCCGTTTGAAGTCACATTACGTTACATTACGTTCTTTTCCTTACGACTGTCATGCATTGAATTCCTATGGCTGAACTTGTAAACTTCAGGTGAAGCCGAAGCTGAAGGGTGTTTGTGATTCAGCCATTAAGTTTTTACAAATATTGACATTAGTGCTCTTAAAGTTAAAGAAAATGTTGACAGTAATCGTGTTAAGTACCGATACCTACAATTTTAAGTAAAGTAAGGCAAAATGAATGATGTGAACTTTGATACCATAGATAGGTAGTTATTAATATATATTAAAATTTGTATTTTATGACTTAACATAAAACAAAAATTGAAATGTTATCATCTGATATAAAATATACGTATAGGTATGTCGGTGTATTTACTTAAGGCAGCTTATTGCTTATACCTACTTTTAACAGCAAGCGCAGAAGTCAACTCCCAAACACATTTTCCTATTACCATATCTAGGTAGGTAGTTAGGTAGATATAGATACCTACAATAGCTCATAAATTTCCCTTGTCCTTTTTATTGCGTACAAACAGAACAAAAACAAAAACTGATGGTACCTATCTATCTAGTTTTTCTACACTACGTGTTCGTAGCACCTCTAAAATTTTCCTCGCACCGGTTTCTACTATAAAACACATCAAAAACAATACCTTCATATGTAGTGTTGGTATATGGCAGATACATATCCCATTACCCATCTGCGTTCAAATCCCTGGATTCATTAAATTGAAGAACATACCTATGTATGTCTACCCAATTTGCTACACTGCTTTCCATAATTCCCGGGATATACATACATACATACATATAAATATATCCAACAAAATATTCTATTCAAACAAAAGACAGATCCAAGAGAGCGAATATATAGACTGATCCAAACATCATCGCCGCCGCCGCCGCTGCCGCCGAGTGTGCCTGTGCATCCAGTGCGCTGCGCTGAATGATGAAAATCTCTCCAGGACCAGCGTACGATACGTACAAGTACAACGTACGGGTCCAGGCCAAGCAAAGCCAGGGCAGGCTATGCAAAGACACATGACTTTTCCTCTAATCGACGACAGCGACACCCACTATAATCAACCACACTGTGCTCTTTTAAGTTGCCCGGCGAATATTTTTGTCTTTTGCTTTGCATCTTTATTGTATAGGTTAGGGTGCTGCTGCTGCTGCTTTTGCTGCCATGCCACCCGCCTTATCAACTACTCACTTCCGCCGCAGTCTTCCAATAGAGCACATTTTCAAGTTTGTCTACTTTCATCTTTTCTTTTTGTGTTTAGCACCTTCTTCTTCTTTTTCTACTTCGTCATCGTCTTATCCGGAACCGGATGTTAAACATTTTATAGAGATAAAGAAAATTTTCAAAAAAAAAAAAACAAACAGAAGAAAACATCGTGTGATGTGATAAATACTTTGCAAAGCGTTTGTAAAAAAAGGAGCAACAAACAATGCGAAAGAGGATATGAAAGAAAAAGAAAGTATATCCATTACCGACAATTGCATTATGTATAATACTCGTTTATTCTATAAAGCACACACAAAAAGAAACACCCACATACATACCTACAAACAAAAAAACCCAAAATAAAAGCAGAAGTATGGAACCTGAACCTGCTGACTGGGAAAAGAGAACAACCCATTTTCATTTTCCGCATCTTACAGAATGTGCACTAAAATTGTAAGGTATTGGAAAATCCTTGAAACACGCTACAACAAGTCGATGTGTGCCTGTGCCTGTGCATGTATGTCCTTTGCTTTTTCCTCATTCGACTCGCAAGTCGCAACTCGTGCTCGTGCTCGTTTTCGGCAAAAAATAAGGCGTCCGCAAAAGAGAGGATTTGTTGAAAAATACCCAAAACCCGTGGCTTTGTTGAACATACGTACAATGTACATATATGTATATGTAGGTATCCAAAAACCAGTGCTCTCGTGAGTTCAAATCCACGCAAAGCCTTTATTCAACGGGCTTTTTGTTATTGTTGTTGTAGTACTCGTAGTTGTTGTTTCTTTTCATATACAAAACGGCTGAGGCTGGGATGACATGGTTAAAGGTCGACTCTCCCTTTGTTTGGTTTTTACTTTGGAGCAAAACCGAACCAGCAAAGCAACGTGAATTGATTCTGTTTTGGCGTGGACGTGGATTCTGCGCGTGGAACAGTCCTTTGTGGCGTATTTTGCCAATTCCCTTTTCATTTTCGTGTATATTTTGGTTGTTCTCTCTGTGCCACTTCATTCTTTTTGTGCAAACCAAACAAACACATGGTGACGTTGTTGTCGTCATATTGTTATTTCCTTGCTGGTTCCTCTCTCTCTGCAACAATTCTTTTTCTCTCTCTCTCTGTCTGTCTCTCTCTCCTGTTTTACCTGCAAAACTTAAAAATTTACTGAATGGGGCTTCAATTTTTACATTACAAAAATACAAACAGAGCTAGCAGCAAGAATTTAGCTGATGTAATGATGTCTGTGTATGTGTGTGTGTGTGTGTTTTTTTCGGATGAACCGGTCGTCGGTGTAGGAAGGTAAAGTTAGATTTGTGGTGAAAATTCATTTGAAAGGGTTTAAAAATAGCAAATAAGTGTTTCCTTGCAAGAATTTTACTTACTTACTCCTGCCCACGACGAACCTACCTACCTACAAACTACAACGACAGAAATTCAACCAGAACCAGCAGATATTTAAAACCTTTGTTGCTGGAAGTAGCAGAACGCAAGGACAAAAGAGATACTTAAAAAATAAAAGAAAACCAAGAAGGATTTCGACCAAACCCCAAGCAAGCGAATAAGAAGAAGTAATTGCTTATTGATCTTCATTGCAAAATCTGATTTCGTGGAATTTATGGCAAATGCTTGTCATCATAGTATCAAGTCTCATGTTTTACTTGGAATAGAAAATTGAGTATAGAATGAACTTCATTTGAATTCTGGATCTTTATTTTTAAAATATGTAAATTAAGAATGTCACTCTTCTTAAAATCAATTGAAGTTTTCGTTATTAAAGTTAAACTAGAGTTTACATGAGATTAACTCCCCACCAAACAGAGAATAAACCTAACTTAGAGGTTAGATGAGTTATCATTCCACTGAGAATTGGATAAGCTTATTCAGCTTGTCAAATTTCTCACTGAACTACTCGCTGTTAAACAAACTGGCTTTTTAAAAGACTAGCGAGTCGAACAGTGTTAGTTATTCGCTGTTAAATACTCGCTTGTGTAGCCTCAGAATAGGAAGTAAGATGACATTTAATTTTGATCTTTACATCGGTTAATTGACCAAAATGTCACTGTCAAAAAAAAAACTTGTATCAAGTCTCATGTTTTACTTGGAATAAAAAATTGAGTATAGAATGAACTTCATTTAAATTCTGGATCTTTATTTTTAAAATATGTAAATTAAGAATGTCACTCTTCTTAAAATCAATTGAAGTTTTCGTTATTAAAGTTAAACTAGAGCTTACATGGGATTAACTCCCCGCCAAACTGAAAATAAACTTAACTTAGAGGTTACATGAGTTAGTATTCAACTGCGAATAGGATAAGCTTATTCAGCTTGTCAAATTTCTCACTGAACTACTCGCTGTTAAAAAACTGGATTTTCAAAAGACTAGCGAGTTGAACAGTGTTAAGTTACTCGCTGTTAAATACTCGCTTGTGTAGCCTCAGAATAGGAAGTAAGATGACATTTAATTTTGATCTTTGCATCGGATAATTGACCCAAATGTCACTGTCAAAAAAAGAACTTGATCAATCTTCATCAGTCAGTCATCATAGTATTAAGTCTCATGTTTTACTTGGAATAGAAAATTGAATATAGAATGAACTTCATTTGAATTCTGTATCTTTATTTTTAATATATGTAAATGAAGAATGTCACTCTTGTTAAAACCGATATAAATTTTCGTTATTAAAGTTAAACTAGAGTTTACATGGGATTAACTCCCCACCAAAAGGAAATGAAGCTAACTTAGAGGTTACATGAGTTAGTATTCAACTGCGATTTGGATAAGCTTATTCCGCTTGTCAAATTTGTAACTGAACTTCTCGCTGTTTAACAAACTGACTTTTCAAAAGACTAGCGAGTTGAAAAGTGTTAAGTTACTCGCTTTTAAATACTCGCTTGTGTAGCCTTAGAATAGGAAGTAAGATGACATTTAATTTTGATCTTCATTTTATATTAATTTGTACATTTATTGTTAAATTAATAAATAATAATAATAATAATAAATATTTTTGATCTTTACATCGGATAATTGACCCAAATGTCACTGTAAAAAAAAACTTGGCTGATCTATGGATAAAGTTGAAAATTAAATAGATGGAATTTGTTAGAATCGGTTTCATTATTAAAACGTCAAAGTATTTACTGATTTTGTGTAAATGTAAATATATTTAAAATGACAGCTATTCTGTGTGTGGCTCTTGTTGCATCTTCTTCTTTTTTGCGATGTTTAAATTTTATCACCTGGTTTCCAAAAACCCTCTGATTGTTTGTCAAATTTTATAACTAAAGTTGTATGTTTCTTCTAACATTAAACATAATTAATTTCCTAACATCTTATTTCTTCTTTACTGACAGCCTTGATGAAACATTTTGACAATTCGTTTTATTATTTCTAATCCCACAAAAAAGACAATAATTTGTCAGTTGTTATGGCTTACAAACTGAAACCTGTCACATTTTGACAGAAAAGCTTGACATTAAAAAAGAACCCCTTGTTCCAGATTTACATATATTTGCACAGTTTTATTCGCAGAATGTACCTCCTTTCTATGTACAATAGGTTCATATAAAACATAAAACGCTACAAACAAAAGAAGAACTGACATTTAACTGTACAGTGACTTATAACAGAACTATACTTTATACATTAAAACAAAAGTATAGGGTGATGGGTGGTAATTAAAATTCAATTCAACCATAACTTTTTACTTCTCATTAATTTTGACCATTTCCACATTCCATTATATTATAAATAGGTATAAAATGCTTATAATCTGTGTAGAGAAATTATTTTCATTCTATTCATCATATATATACATTTACTATAACAAGAACAAGGATGACTGTCATTATTATATACACAATAATTAAAATTAAAATTGTCTTGTGTATTGTTCAATATTTTGAGTGAATAATTATGTACTTTACAAAAGATGTCAAAATGTTTTTATAAAAAGGATATATACAGTATTTATTGTTGGTTGGAAATTTTATATTTTTTTAACTAATGGATGAACATAAGAACATAAAGTAATAGCTTTTAAAATAAGAATGGAGTAATAGCTGTCAAAATATTGTATGAGAATATAAAGTAATAGCTTTTAAAATAAAAATGAAGTAATAGCTGTCAAAATATTGTATGAGAATATAAAGTAATAGCTTTTAAAATAAAAATGAAGTAATAGCTGTCAAAATATTGTATAAGAACATAAAGTAATAGCTTTTAAAATAAGAATAAAGTAATAGCTGTCAAAATATTGTACAAGAACATAAAGTAATAGCTTTTCAAATAAGAATAAAGTAATAGCTGTCAAAATATCGATAATAATATAAAGTAATATCTTTTAAAAAAAAAATGAAGTAATAGCTGTCAAAATATTGTATAGACTCAAATTTAACGCAACAAACACAATACAAGCAGTTGCAGTCAGTCATCAACCCGATGACAATTTCTTATATGTTTGACACCTAAAAAATCCATAGCTCTTTAAATCTTTTCATTAGAGTTGAAACGAACTTCAAACTCTATTCAAACCACATATGTCATTGTTTCTCTTCAAAAAAAGTTACCGACCAGTGTAGAAGTCATCACTCATCAAGTATGGCTTTGACATTTATGAATTACATAAACACTTACAAAATGAACTCAACTGGAATCCATCATGGTGGACAAAGAAAAAAAAAACGCGGCGTTTGTAACATTATTTTTCCAGCCTATACATTTCTATATTCTATACAAAATATTTATGACATTTGAATGACTCACAATTTTTACCAAGTCGTGTTAACTTTCAATTTATTGTCAATTTTTGTTTGTTTCATTTTTTGAAAAGGCTCCCCTTTGACAGCTATTACTTCATTTTTTTTTAAAAGATATTACTTTATATTATTATCGATATTTTGACAGCTATTACTTTATTCTTATTTGAAAAGCTATTACTTTATGTTCTTGTACAATTAATTAATAGGTGTTCGTGTCAACTTTTTAACACGATGTTATCTGATATATCTAAGTTAGTCTATTACATTTCACTTAAATAAAGGTATGTGTCTGATGATATATCTGGCCTTAACCTATTTTGTTTTTTAACAACTTATATGCCTGTTAAACAAAGATTAGCCCCTTAAAATATATGAATTCAAATTAATTTGCAGTACGTTCTAGTGGAAAACAATATTTTTAGTGATGGGAGATGATAGAGATTATATTGGATTGAGATTTGTCAAATGATGTCTTCGTGGCTTTGTGTTCACACCTTTATTTTATCATTCTGGTTACTACAAAAAGAACCTTTTGATTTTTTCATAGGTACAAAGTTGTCACTTATTATATACCTTCCCTACTTTACTCATCAAAACCATACAATGCTCTTAAACCGCACCGGATGTCTATGGTGTAGAATTACCCCAATGTTTCAAACCAATACACAAAGCACAATTAATTATAACCCCTATTTTTGTGTCTTGAAAATCAACATGCCAAAAGACGTTGACTTCTTTAAAATAATCATCAATTAAAGTGTTTAATTCACGCTTGATTTCACAAGTTCTTTTAAATTTTTGACAACCACTCATTGGTATAATATGTATTAAAAAAAATGGCGCCCAACAAAGGACTTTTATTTTTTCCTATAACTTAACTTAAAACATAAATATAGGTATATAATCTGTTAAAAACAGGTCCTAGCTCCTAGGTATATTTTCTACAACAACAACAGCGAAAAAAAATTCACTGCAACTTCTATTTCTGGGACGCAATTCAACTTTACCACCTACGCGTTTCTGAAGATACAATATGAACAGCAAAACCAAAACCAAAAAAAAAACTAAAACATGAAAATGACGTTCTTGCGCTCTCTCGGTGTCGGTTGATATGGTTTCATTCTCTCTTTTATTATCATTTCTATTTCTATTCCAATGTTCTCAACACATTTTTACCAACTACCAAGGATAAGGGGGGATAATTTAGCGAGCCGGCTGCTGCTACTAGAACCAGCAAGCATCTAGGCAGCATGGTGTTCAATCCGCATCCATATCGGTCGACCTCCCCACTTTCGAAATGAACTCGTAGGTAACTCATACAAAAATAAGAAAAATAAACCGGAATTGAAACATAAACATAACATTGTATAACCATTCATACATCTGGATGAGTACAAGCATGCTGTTTCCCAGCTTGCTAGCTCTTGCCAGGCTTGCCACTTGCCACCCTCTTTGATATGGTTCGGTTTTTGTGAGCTATAAAACATCGTCATTTCATCATACTCTAAAAATTCGATGAGTGTAGTGTATATGGAAATGGAAATGGAAACATTATTTACAACGAAGCGCAAACTCCCACGGTAAGGGTAAGGTATTCGTTGGTTTTTCGTTCTCTCGTCATCGTCATCGTCGCTCGTGGCTCTTGGTTCGTCACGGACAAAGGAAGGACACGGACACGAGATACAACGAAGCAGTAAAAAGCCTGCAGTGTGTTGGCTTAAAAAAATAGTAGCACAAGACCTGACGCGATGACTAGGACTCCTATATACCCTGGTTACAAGACGAGATCGAGGAATCGAATCGAATCGAATTGAGATTTCGATCCAGGTATATGGTGGCACTGAATCGAGGAATCGAATTCAAATGGAATCGAAATGACATTTCGGTTTTATTTGTGTGCGTACTGCTACTTTTAAATAAACTTAAAATTTTGGAACAATGCTCTAAACACAAAGACGAGCGCCAAATTAAATTCACCTTAGAACCAAAAATACTCCATTTAAATGGACTATTTTTGCTTAGAACAAACAAGAGGGAAAAAACTTATCGCACGCACACAAGCAAAACCTCACACACCAATAACTCGATTCCCCGATTCGGGTTTACAAACAAATTTTCGATTCGATTCACCTCTTGCAGTGGGATTGGATCGAGTAATCCTATTTCGATCCGATCCAGGTCTATACGGCGCTAAATCCTGATTCAATTCGGATTCAATTCTCCTTGTAAACGCGGTAATAGCTAGCTCTGCTTCTACTCGTTGTTCTGGGTATTTCTTTTAATCGTTCTCGTTGTCGTCGTCGACGTCGTAATAGAATTTGGTTTTGCTCGCTTGTTCTTGTTCTCGATTCTTGGTTCTCGTTGATTGAAAAGATAGAAGACCCGGATAAAAAACGGTTGAAAAGACACGACGCGTTCGATCATCAGCAACGGTAGTGGTAATGGTGGTGGTGGTATTTGGCACATGACACAACAAGGCGCAGCAGTTTAAAACAGCAAGACACGAATAAAATACAAAAATACACCAAAAAAAACCAACAACAACAAAACAAATAGGTACAACACGGTACCATCCGAGACGGAGACATAGAGTGGTGAAGGCATTTGCTCTACAGAGCATGCCAGTCAGTCCATAATGTGACCCTGGCTCGTTCGTATTTACATTCGTTTATACCTAAATTCTCACTACTTTTACCTCCATCCCCCCGCCAGCAGATGTCACTAATTATTTAGTATAGTTTCTTGTTCTATGTGATATGTGATGTTTTACAAAAAAGAAAGCAACATTTTTGTTTCCTAAAAATGTGTTTTCTCTCGCTCTTCAAACACAAAAATACATATATCTAAAAACATAACAAACAAAAGAATTACCCGTTAATGAAGCTTCTTCATTTGCGCAAAGTGAACGATTTTGTCGGTTCGGTAGTTCATTTTTCATTCAAAGTGGTTGTACCTATTTCGGAAGTTGACAGGAAACAAAAACAAAACAAAAATCCGAATAAGTTTCGCAGACATTGTTGCGTATAAAAAGTGAAATTGTGTCCGTAAAATAGAAAAAAAAAATAATAATACAAGTTTGTCCTCTTTTCTATGTTTCAAGTACTGCAAAATTTTGTTTTATTAAAAAAGTTTCCACTCAAGTCTGAAGTGGTGGTGTGGGAAAACACAGTAAGTTTTCTATGGAATTTTCTTTCATTTTACATTTTTTTTTATGAATGAACATTGCACCTACAATCCACAATGAGGATTATGATGATGATGACTACGACGTAGGTGGTTTATTCATTGCATCCCCTAGAGCAGGGTTTCTCATTTAACATAGAAAAAAAAACCGACATCACCCCGTTACTGAATTGCATTGCATTTTTATCTGTGAACACATTTTTTTTTCTCTCACCGTTCGTCGTCGTCATATTTTCGTACTTGCAAGCTCACCCTTAACCACCTCTCTATTTTACTTATTTATTTTCCCACCCCAACGTTGGCGTTGTCGTCGGTTGTCGTTGCCGTTGTTGTTGTTATTGCTGTAAGGTGACTTTTACAAAGTTGTAGGAAGTTAGAGGTAGATACATATATATGTATGAACGTGCCTTTTAACATTTTCATTTAGATTTCGAGTACCAACCTACCTTCCTAGCTACATATAATTTTTTACTCTATATTCTTTAGCTGCGTATTTGGTATTATTTCATTCCCATGTGACATTAGATGATTAAATAGAATGAAAATACAAAATCAGAAAAACAAAAGCTTAAAATCCAATCCAATATGAGAAAATGCTAATTTCTTAGCAGCTTGATTAAAGATGGAGATATAACAAAAGTAAAATTAATAGCTATGTATGTATGTATATGAAAATGATAGGAAAACATTTTTTGACAAAGAAAATTTTAATAATGCTTCTTTATTTCACTCTGAAAATGAAAATGTAATTGGATATACCAATTAAATTTTATCCGTTACTCTTCGTTGAGTTTTATTTTTGAAGAAATTAAGTCAATTTAGTGTTAGGGTATTTTTTCTTGGGTTCTTCTGTAGTTATTACATTCTTTTAAAAATGGTATGTAATTTAATATTGTCTACAAGAACCTCCCTACAATTAATCATAAATGTTCAAGTTTTTTTTATTTATTTTATCTTATTTTTTTATTCGTCTGTGTTTTTGAAAGAAAGAAAATAAAAAAGCATGACTGGCAATACTCTAACGAATTCGATATAAATTTTCTTTGTGCGGCCATCATTGTGCACCGTGTTGTGGTCAGGTGTCAATAACTTGTACCTAATGTATCTATCTATCTCACTTCCTCCTGCACCTTTTGGTGGTGTAATCGAATAGATATATAATTGCATGTTATACATAACTAGCATAAAACAGGGATGTCGCAAACTAACTGTTGTGGTTTGTTTGTTTTGTAGGATTATAGTTTTGGTTTGTTTTTTTTTTGTTTATTTTAAGAAAAAAGTATTTTAAAATTTAAGCAGCATTCACATGAGCGCGACCAACGAACGACGAATGAATTACAAAATATGAGTTTATATACGTTTGAAGACATATTTTCACACAAATTCTTAACAAAACGATAGCAATTTAGTTTGTATTTGATTTATGATGCATAGTTTTACTTTTCAATATCATATATTAATAAATTTAAGAAAACAAATTTATTCGTCGCGAAAAAAATTATAGTTGATACGAACTGTCAAACTTCATTCGCGTTCCACATTATCCACACTCGCAACGAATAAAACGTACTTAACCTAAAAAAATCATTCTTGTTTTGGTTTCGGTGGTCAAAGTCAAACTTCATTCGCAACGAATTAAAAACTCTTATGTGAAAGAAATGTCAAAATCGACGAATGTTCGTTAGTCGTGCCCATGTGAATAATGCTTTAATTTGTATTTGTATTTCGGATTCATTTTTAAACTGAGCGGATTTCCAAAAAAAAAAATAGGATACATGATTAAAAATTGGGCTCCTTCGCATCAAATGGAATTTCATTTATAAACGTCAAACCCATAACTTTGAGCAATGTCAGAAGCCTTTAAGTGTGAAATGTTTTGGCACTCTCTTAATTATTCGCCAAAGTGCTAGCTGACACTTTTTTTGTTAAATTATAACCATTCTCTCTTGGCTCTCCCCGTGTAAAGAGTTATTAAAAAATGAGACTTCAATTAACTCTATGTAAAAGACATCGCCAAGATTTTTGTTTGAAAGCTTATTTTTCCTTCCTTTAGGTACAACAACAGTTGTGAAAACTCCAATTTCGGATTTTAGGGACAGCTTTGGGCAATTGAACAAATAGGTTATGTGACACTGTTTAATAAATGAATCCATTTGACAAAGAATGGTAAAACGTCAAAGTAATCCTCCTTTCAAAACGAGAGGTGAAACTAAATCGCTCAATTCTAGATTTGTACGAATATAATATTTTTGCAAACAGAACTAGAATCCACTCCATACAAATTTTGTTTTTAATTTTCGAAGTACGAGAATTGTTTCTCAATTGTGGCCACAAATGACAGATTGAATGTATATTGTTAAATGTCAGTTTTTGTTTTCATCTCAGCGCTGTTCATATATATTCAGTTTTGTGGTACAAAGTTGTCATCAGTTTTTTTGCTTTCCTTTATTTCTTCTAATTCCGATTAAGGCTCAGCTCACACCCTCTCCGGTATACCTTCCTATATATTATAATCTCAAGAGGATGTGAAGCTTTTTGAGGGTGTGGAAGTTGATGACATGACTATAAGGGATAAGCTCCATGTAATTGAACAATCTTTCCGAACTTCTTTATTATATTACCCTTAAACGTTTTATTTGTTTTGGGTGTTTTTTTTTGTTTTGTGTTGCTTCTGTTTAATATAACTTCGTAGCTATACATTTTTCATCACTACACTAGAAATACATATAGATACATTATATACACATGATGTATCTGGAATAAATTGAACGCATCATACACATACAAACGTATAAACGAAAACTTGACGCATTCTTTTTTTTTTTTTTGCTACTCTTCTGTTCAATTGACCATGATTACTTTGGGCTTTAGTGCTCCAATTTAATTTGACGTTTTCTATACACATGATGGCATGTACAATTTAACAGGGAGGGGAGATTAACTATTTATGTACGTGAGATGTTTTTTTTTTTTTTTTTTGATATTTTAACTTTAAATTGAACATGTCGTTGCAGTTTTGGATGGTATGAGATTGTGGTTTTAATTTTTATTTTTGTTTTTGGATTAGTGTACCTAAGTGTTTTTTTTATTTTCAATTGAAACATAAATGAGTAACATTTGTACATACATACAAATGTATGTATATATGTATGTAGTCGGTAGTTAAAAATATCAAATTAACACAAGCATACTTCGTTAATTAGTAAGATTTAATTATGGATCATAAGTTCATTCATAGCTAAAGTTACCACATAACTCTGTTAATATTTTATTTTGAATGTCACGTGTTTTGACATCAGTATACTTTGAAACAAATATATTACCTTTACTACCACAGCAAATTAGAATGGGTGCAAATTTGACATTCCTTGGCAGCCATGTTGTTTTGGTGACATCTGTCAATCCTTATCAAACTGCAAAAGTCAACAAATTTCTTATGCAAAAGTGTAGCTTTCAAAGCAAATAAGGATGGGTGCAAATTTGGCATTCCTTGGCAGCCATGTTGTTTTGGTGACATCTGTCAATCCTTGTCAAACTGCAAAAGTCAACAAATTTCTTATGGAAAAGTATAGCTTTCACAGCAAATTATGATAGGTGGAAATTTGACATTCCTTGCACAGTTTTGGTGATATCTGTCAATCCTTGTCAAACTGCAAAAGTTAACAAATTTCTTATGCAAAAGTATTGCTTTCACAGCGAATGAGGATAGGTTCAACTTTGACATTTCTTGGCAGCCATGTTGTTTTGGTGACATCTGTCAATCCTTGTCAAACTGCAAAAGTTAACAAATTTCTTCTGCAAAAGTATAGCTTTCGCAGCAAATTAGGATAGGTTCAAATTTTACATTTCTTGACAGCCATGTTGTTTTGGTGACATCTGTCAATCCTTGTCAAACTGCAAAAGTCAACAAATTTCTTATGCAAACATATAGCTTTGGCAGCAAATTAGGATGGGTTCAAATTTGACATTCCTTGGCAGCCATGTTGTTTTGGTGACATCTGTCAATCGTTGTCAAACTGCAAAAGTCAACAAATTTCTTATGCAAAAGTATAGCTTTCATAGCAAATTAGGTTGGGTGCAAATTTGACATTCCTTGGCATCTGTCAATCCTTGTCAAACTGCAGAAGTCAACAAATTTCTTATGCAAAAGTATAGCTTTCGCAGCGAATTAGGATGGGTGCAAATTTGACAATCCTTGGTAGCCATGTTGTTTTGGTGACATCTGTCAATCCTTGTCAAACTGCAAAAGTCAACAAATTTCTTATGCAAAAGTATAGCTTTCGCAGCGAATTAGGATGGGTGCAAATTTGACATTCCTTGGTAGCCATGTTGTTTTGGTGACATCTGTCAATCCTTGTCAAACTGCAAAAGTCAACAAATTTCTTATGCAAAAGTATAGCTTTCGCAGCGAATTAGGATGGGTTCAAATTTGACATTTCTTGGCATCTGTCAATCCTTGTCAAACTGCAAAAGTCAACAAATTTCTTATGCAAAAGTATAGCTTTCAATTACGCCAGCAAGAGATTTATTCGATAACAGCATTTGCGGTGCAATCAACAAGAACATAATATGGCAAACAAAACAATTGCACATTTCACAAGTCATAAAGTTGTTCTCCATGAACTCAACTCAACTCATCAACTTAGCTAAGATCAGAGGATGTTAGTCCATTTCGTATTTTTTTTTTGTGTGAACTGTCACTTCTTTAGACGTCTTCAACTAATGTAGTTTATAAGGAAATTATCTTAAGTTTACCAGAACTTTGAAATTTAATACTTATTATTGCACTTAATATTTAATTGTTTTATTATAACTAAACATATTTTTTATTTTCTTTGCAGTTAGTACCAAACGATGTCGTTGGACACACTTTTAAAAGCCGCTCAGTATATTGAGTTGCAAGAACAAAGTCGATCATTAGAACTATCACCAGTTCCATCTATCGGTGAACGTTATCAAAGATCTCAACCGCAACAGCAGCATTTTTATGAAAGTCGAAACAATGCACGCCATCACCACCAAGTGTCATCGTCATCATCGCCTTCGTCGTCTTCATCATCGTCACCGTCATCATCATCATTATCATCATCATCACCACCAGCAACTGCTTATGTTCTGTCAAATGGCCAAATTATGCATAATAATACCAACCTTAGTAGTAGTATCAACAACAACAACAACATCAACAGCAACAATAACAACAACATAAGTCAATTAATTCAAAATGATTTTGATTATGGCGTTGAAGCGGTGACAAATGCAGTGGCAGCGACCGCAGTTAATGGTAGAACTAGTGAAGGTCGCAGTATTACGGGTAAGTTTTTGTTTTTGACCTATCTAAATTTATATCTATATTTTCTTTCTTGTGCTTTGGCTTAAATATGTGGTGGCAAAGGGATGCTTTTTCTGAAAAACTAAATTATTTCTGTTGTAATACTAAAAAAAGTAATTGTTTAACAAAAAATAAGTAAATATTCTTTACTTTATACATACAATTGAAAAGCTACAAAATTAGGAATTTTTTTTTGATAGATAATTTTAGATTTCTGAGAATGAAATATAAACAGAATTCACTTTTCATTCTCACTTAATAATCAAATTACATTCGCAGTTATTACTTTTGACCATAATTTTGTTTATATTTCTGAGAATACAGAAATCTCTGAGAACTAATATGTAAATACATAATAACGTTCTTATTGCTTTCTCATTAAGTGACATTTTGGTATGTGTCAAACATTTGATTTTCAAATGAATAGTGACACATTACTTAATTTATGGTATGTTTGCATATGTAATTTGTTACAGGGCAATTACATTAGCTTAGCAAAAAATTCCTCCCGTTGTTATGATTTTGAGTGTTGAATGTAAGCTTTTGTTTCTCTCATTAAGTGACATTTTGGTACTTGACGTCAAATATTTGATTACAAATGAAAGTGTTCAGTGAAAAATTACTTAATTTATTGAATGTTTACGTATGGAAATTTGTAAATGATTTTAAACAATCACTAACATAAACAGCAGGAGGTGTTTTTTTAAATAAATGAACCTAACATTTGGCGTTTTCCTTTTTTAGTTCAGAGCTGAGCACTGAACAGACTCAGAGCGAACAGAGTAGAGTTCTGAGCAGAGTATGTTCAAAGCTCTCTGATTCAATAATGAAACAACTTGAGCACTAAACTGTCATGGTTTCAAATGTCGCCTGTTTGATGTCGTTCAAAATTTTCTTTAATCAAATTTATTAAATAAGACACTCATAGCTTTGGTCCATTTGACGTCTGAAATAAATTTAATTGATAAAAATGCTATATGCAATTAGTTTTTTTTAAATTATCTTTCCTTTTGCACTAGAGCGACCAGTCTCTTCCGCCATTTTTATTGTTTTGACGATGTTTTTTTTGATTTCCCATCTTTCAAATATCAATTTTTTGTGTTCAGCATTTTACTCCGTTTACTGTTATTTTATTCTGAGCTCACAGAGCGTTCTCTGAACATGTTCAGAACTAAAAAAGAAACACAAATTCAGAAGCTCAAATTTGACCAATCAGAACTAAAAAATAAACACAATTACTTTTTTTGACAGTTCGAGCTCTGCTCTGAACTAAAAAAGAAAAACGCCAATTAGGTTATTAGTTTTTAAAAAAAATTCCTCCAATTGGCATGATTTTAAATGTAAAATGTTAGCCTTCTTTGTCCCTTTGGTGATTTTCAACATTTAGTAAACTAATTTTTGTGATAGCAGGATCTAGACAACACAATTATCAAAAAAAAAAAATTTAATGATAACCGAGGTGACAGCTTCATCTTAAGTAATTTGTGACAGCACATTATGGCTAATTTTTGACATTAGTTAGGTCAAAATTGAAAAAAGGTTTGTTTACATTTGCATTTTCAAATAAAAGAATGAAAAATTAACACAAACCACTCCTAATTCTCATGTACCAATCAAATTACGTTTGCATTTCTTTTATTTCTATTTAAATTGTGCTACAGACAGTTTTGAGAAATCGAATCATACAAACTGTCAAATTTCCAAAAGCAAAATACCAGAGAGGAAAATTTTAAGATCTTAGAAATATAAATTAGTTACACAAACAGTAGTTGCTGACGTTTATTCCAATGCATTTCGCCCAGTTTGACATTTGGGCTTTTCAGTCTTGCTCATATGTATGTTTCATATACATATGTAACATTGAACTTTATAAAATCTTGCTAAATTACAACTTGTAGCTATGTACATATTATTTGGATTATTTCTGCAATAAAATAAAACAACAATATAAGTACACATATAACAAAAAATTTCATTGAGCCATGTTGTTTGACCTTGTTTACAAATTCCCTTATTTGTCTTGATTTTGTAAAATACAAAAAATATCAAACCTCACCTGTCCATACAAAAACAATAAACACACGCATACACGTGACAAATAATCAACTCCAAATGACATTGGGAAAAGTTAAAATAAAATAAAGAAAAAAAAAACAAAAAAAAAACGTAAAATAAACAAATGATTCATCGCCAGAGTGAAGGCAATAAACATCTCCTCGTATAGATAGGCCTAACCCATACTTGCCTACACTAAACTAAATACAACTTTAAGATTTTTCTGCAGGCAGAATGCATTATTTGACAGCAGCGTTGCTGAGGCGGTTAAGGGAAACAAATTAGCAACTTTGTTGCACGTTGCGTAGTTGTTGTTATTGTTATTTGTCATGGTTTATTTTTTGTTGATAAAGCATGTGATACGCGAGTGTAAGTCAGCGCGCATACAAATCCAAACCAACCCGACCACTTTAATTGAAAATAAAGACGAGAAAAACAAAGAAACCTTAGTTGTATTGTGTGTGTGCAAAAGTTGCAACGTGTAAATGTATGTACAAAACCCGGTCGAGCTCTTTATAGCGCTGTTCTTTCATACCCCCGTCGCAGTCCTTAAGCTCTTCACTAAAATAACAGAACAGTTTACACTCTATATCTCTTCACTTCTCTACATTCGGTTCTAAAAGTCACACTTCAATCATATCACATGGGTCAGAGAATAAACAGCACGGGCGGCGGCGTGGTGCGGCATATACAATACATACTGATACTAACCAGATACCACCCCGCCTTAATGTCTCATTGTGCTTTGCTGACTGTAATTACATTCTCGTTTTGAAGACATACTGGCATGGGGCTTCGAATCGAGATTGGGAGTGGGGCCAGGCTTGCCAGATTGTGATATCTTTTTTTTTCAAAACTGTCAACAAAGAATTTAGCTATAAATAGCTCAAACCTAATTTGTGTTCATACGATGAAAACACAGACGCTACTTTTTGAGCTACTTTTTCAGTAACGACTTTGGGCTACAAATATTGTTAAATTAGGCTCTTTAAAGCAATTCTAGATATGGCAACCCTGACTGGGACAAGAAGTGTCCTCTCCTTGAGAGTATAAATAAGCTTTCTTGATTGTACTCTCATTTATTTGATGTTGTATTGGTTTTTTTTTGTATAGAATCATAACATAATAATGTGGAAAGTTTATTATTGTCAAGTATGTGTTTGTGTGTGTGTTAATATATTTAACAGAGATTATCGAATCTCTTATCTATTCCATTCTTAATTAAGACGATATACATATTTATAAAGGGGCAGATTGGGTTTCTATGCCATGCTTCAAATTTCTAATTAAAATTAATTAATTAATAAATAATTATGTCATGTTTATGACTTAATTAAAATGATTGCTAGTACTAATGCTGTTAAAAGCAAGTGTTACCAGCTACCAACTACGTTCAAAACTAAATTCTTAAAGTGAATAAGTTTGCCACTTTGTAGGTTCCTATTTAATAATGGTGTTAAAAAAGGAGAATTTACAACTCCAAACCAATTTTTATTGATATACAGGGTGTTTTGAAATAAACAGTGTACAAGTTCTGCTATTTCACTTACAAAAATTAAAACGTTAAATAATAGTATTTTTTGACGTATAGATATTGACACATTGAGATATCGTCCGATTTTCGTAGAAGCAGAAAGTGTTTGCAAACTTATTTGACGTTCTTTGCCCAGAGCGTATTGTAGGTTCAAATGACACTGTCAAAAATTTGACTTTTTAGCAAATTATACAGGTTATTGAAAAGTTGGTTTTTGAAAACATGTTTTATTTTGACATTAAAATTAAGATGTATTTTTGACGCAAATAACATTTCCAGGAATATTTTCATTAACATTTCATCCCCGACAACATTATGGCTAAATCACAAACACGCTTAAGCTTCGTCTTCGTCTGCGTTACGGTGGGCCTGCTTCGAGGTT
Source organism: Eupeodes corollae (assembly GCF_945859685.1). Taxonomy (NCBI): domain Eukaryota; kingdom Metazoa; phylum Arthropoda; class Insecta; order Diptera; family Syrphidae; genus Eupeodes; species Eupeodes corollae. Next base: position 22,519,789 of record NC_079148.1, on the reverse strand, counting down.
GCTTTGAACGACATTTCTATTATTTCATCCCTCCAAACAGCAAATATTTTGTTTGTTGACATTTTTTGACAGCTGTTGAGCTGTCAGACAAAGCAAATGTTCAGCTTCCGTTTGGAGTCACATTACGTTAAATTACGTTCTTTTCGTTACGATTGTCAAACGAAACGTGAGGTCGAAGCTCCATCGAGATATCATGCATTGAATTCCTATGGCTGAACTCGTAAACGTCAGGTGAAGCCGAAGCCGAAGCGTTTTTGTGATTCAGCCTTTACTTACACACTGAAATGTTTGAAAGTTTTAAGTCACTAGATTCTAGTTCTCGACAGACTGTTGCTCCACCTAGTTTTTTTTATTTTTTTTTTTTATAAATTTGAAGAACCGAAAAGTTCATCTACATCTACGTACTAATACAAAATTTTCTAAATTTCAAACAACTTTTTATGTCAAGTGCTTACAACGCGTGGCTCATTATGTTCGACGCTATTAATTGAAGTGTTTTCTGCGAATTGGTTCTGCAAAACTCAAACGTCAGGCAAACGTATGCATGTCAATAATTAACCCGGGTAACGTGACTTTAAAATTCAATAGAAAACACGTACATAGGTTAGGTATGTACAATGTACACACACATATCGCTATAGGAGACGTTTTTTTTGACAGTCGTGTCTCGTGTGTGAGTGGGTGAAAAGAAAAATTCATTAGTGACGAAAGAATAAACAAAGAAATTAATTTCAATTTAAACTTGTACAGTCGCATTTATTTCCTTAAATTATCGACTTTAGCAAAAGTCATTCCACTATTGATCGGAGGATGCTATGCACGCTTATTTTGACATTCGTTTTCGATCGAAAGTTATTCTAATTCGACAAGATTTTATTTTGAGATTCGATCGATTCGAAAGTTTGCTGATTCAATCGAAAGTTTATTTAAACAAAAACTAAGTAAACTTTGACTTTCGAATGATTCGAATCAAATGTCATTTATGTGTCGTTCAGATATTTGATATTTGTATACGATAATTAAACGAAATTGGTTGTATTGACGAGTTTTTTTTGTTATTTTATAAAGGGCACATTCACATTCTAATTGGAGCAATAGGGAGGAAAAAGAAGACCTGATAAGGTTGATGTAGATAGAAAGGGTTTTTCTGTAAACAGTGTAGATGTTGACAGGTTTTGGAGATATGCTGCCGTGAAGCTTTATAGCCATTAGAATTAAGAAACAAAACTATTGCCATTGTTTATTTTGTCCAAAATAAAAAAAACTACACCGATTTCAAGTTTATAAACTTTGTTTGTTTCCTTTCAATTGAAAGTAACATTTTAAACGGTATAAACACAACATGGAAATACAAACCAAAATGCTTACGTTAGTTAAAAAAATGCTTAATTTCATGTCTTGAATGTTTTTCTTTATCAGTTTATTAACTTCAATTAATTTTTCAACTCAGAAACTGTTAATCTGTGACAAACTCTGAATAAAAATAAGATTCTTCGAAAAATAAAAATTTAGTGTGGTCACATATATCAAATCAAAATGTCAAATCATTTAGAAGAGCTGATCTCCAAAATAAGGTTAATTTCGGTTCATTTTCTGGAATGAATATTTTTCATTCGAATCTAAAAAAATAAACAAAATTCATTCGAACGAATACCTAGATCTAATCACTCGAATCAACGTTTCCTTCGAATCTCAAAATAAGCATGATGGTTTTTGTAGATGTCAATTCTTATTTTGACAGGTGCAAAATCTACATCTCAGTACTTGTACAGAAAGTTTGACAACTTTTGCGACATCTTGCATCTTTTTGACGTTTAAATCAAATTTGTCTAAATTCTCAACTACACTTTTTTTTCGAGCACATTACTTGCCCTAGGAATAAAAAAATTGACGTTTCTCTTTATCAGGCCATGTTTCTTTATTTGTTTTTTATTGATTGATCGCGTCACAATGATTGCTATACTAGGTATATGTTCCACAAAGAACAGAACGTCTAGCGTAATACGCACTACAACTATACTAGATAACCTAGGCGTACTCTACTCACACTCACACTTACCACACGCTCCTCGCCATCAACACGCAAAAAGAAAACAACATTTAGCATACAAAACGAAAAACAAAAAAAAACATAGTAGAAAAGAAGCAAACACCGTAAATGTCAATGAACTCTGAAGTGTGACATTTTTATGTTATTCGGTCTTGTTTTGTTTTATGCTATTAGGTTGGCATGTATATATTTTGTTGCATCAGTATTGTGCTATACCTATAAACATACATATTTTATATTATTCCCCACATGGTAGTTGTTGGGTGATGTTATTAGGAATTGTGTGGTGAAAAACAAAAAACAACAAATCAATGGATTTTTCTTCTCTATATAATTCAGCTTATCACATTTTTTGTTACCTTTGTGGTGGTATTGGTTTTGTTACCTAAATTATAATAATATTGGCAGCAGTAGTAGCGTCAGCGACGCGTCGCAATATTACGTACATGTGTACCTACATCTAATTATGCAAAATACACGCAGTATAGGTTTGGTTTTATATTTGAAATTGTGGCTTTATGATTTGTGTAAAGTTTCACAGCAAGTATAGGTATGGTAAGGTAGTAGGTAGAGCAGGTTCAATGAGCTTTCATATACATGCATATGTACACATGTAGGTATTTTATATATATAAGCAAAGATTTGCGGTCCCAGAAGATGTAGGTTATCATCAAAACATATCAATTACTTAGATTACTCTTGGGAGTACCTATCGAATGATTTATGTATCTACTTGTGTTTTTTATTGATTTTATTTATATAACGGTCTATAATTTTTTTGTTTGCTTCAAATTGAAAGTTGTTTTTTTTTATGATGATTCTTATAAATGCAGTGACGTTTGTCAATATTTGTTTTAAATATCATAATATTTATTCACTACATCTGCCATTTTGAATTCATTCGTCTAAAACATGAGTTTATGTCATTAATAAACTTCATGATTTTGATACTTTATAGATAAGCATACATCTTCACAACATTTTAACTTTTAAAGAAAAATACAGTCTTTTATTCAATTAAAAACCTTTGAAAACAAAAAAAAACGCAATTTTTAAACTCACGTTGTGTATAACTTGACATGAATATGTAATTCCAATTGTAACGCTTCTATTATAGTCGAGAAATAACAAAACAAAACAAAAATATCATACTTAACGTTGGGCGCCATTTCTATGCCCTTATTATAAATCCACCTCATTGCACACTATACACTTTACAGTACACACCACACCACCATTCACACACATTTCCTTCAAAGAAAAAAAAAACAAGGAAGGTAAGCACTTTTCTTTTTAACCATGTCACGTGGTTGTGTCAAATCCTTTGTTTATTTTCCTTTGTTACAATAACGTGAGTTTCCATCTTTTTATATTATTTTTTTTGTTGTTGTTTGCAGTTTTCTCTTTTCTCATTTTCTTTTTTCTTTTAAACCAAATGTAGGTAGGTAATATGCGTTGAAAAAAATACCAAACAATTTTCAAAGCTAAATCTCTTTTCAAGTTAAGCTAAGCTGATGTGTACACCGCCAACTTGTGTATTGTAGGTGCCTCTAGTACATTCTCAAACACCCTGTGTGGAAGTAAACTTAGAACCAACCAACTTAGGTCTGTTTCCGTTCCGCTCAAAACGCATATCAGTTAAGTCAGTCGACTGTCAGTCACTCAAGATGAGATTATTTCGCGAAAGAAATGTTGTTTTTATATAAATGCATCACCTTCTTCAACTGGATTTTATTTCGTTCCTCTTTTGTTTTGTTTAGTTTATATCTTGCCACTCTTTTATGTAAATTTAAACAATAATCGACTTGTCACAAACAAAGCTGTTGAGTTGTAGACGGAGGTGGTGAGCAGTAAGGAGCATTTTAATTTTGACTGGCATGGCGTTTTGTACGTTCGGTCGTTGAAGTTTTCTTTTGCATCGCCATTCGCAAATTATATAGTTTTCTTTTATTGTCGTGCACCGATGTGATGACTCTGACGCTGACGCTGACGGCCGAAAGCAAAGACGACAAGACGGACGGTCGAGAGTCGATGTCGATTACGATTACGATTACTTTGCTATTCACATCACAATGGTGCATTGTTGAAGGTGGAATGCTCTAGGTGCAATCATTCGCATCGCACAAGCGAAAGAGTAGGGAACGGTTCCGTGTTTTGGCTGTGTTCAGACTTCGAGTTGTGTTGTTTTTAATAAATTAATGTGGAGTCTACATTGTCGTTGGTGTTGATGTTTTTTATTGTACCTTTACCTACCTTCTTTTATAAATTGTGCTCCTTTGCTCTTTTCTAAGCCGCTGTTGTTTTCCAAAATTTTTGTTTTTGCTTTGTTTTGGGTGGTTTAACTTGTTTATTTTGATCGTAAGTTTGATTGTAAGCGGAGCTTTATAAAATGCAAAACACCAACTTAACAAAGAAACTGCGATCGAAAATTATATCCCGTGAAATGCCGGCGGTAGTGGCGGCGTCGGTAACAACAACAATTGAATCATCCACATCATCGTCTACGTCTTCGCCTTCTTCAATGCCATCAAAAGTTGTATGGCCCCGAATTGAATCACGGGCATTGACAGCAGCAGTAGACGCATCATCACTGCCATCACGAGTGCTGATGCCTGTTGTTCCAGTAGCAAGAACAACCACATCAATTGCTACGACCACTACTGCTGCCGCCGCAGTGCAAATAGACTTGTTGGCAGATATATTCTTGCGTTTAAATACATCTTTAATAAGTTCGAATCGGTTACTTAGTAGTGCAAACGGAGGTGATAGTGATGATGGTAGTTATGTGAACGAGCATCAGGTTGTTCGGACGTTGCCAGTTGTACAGAATAATCATATTAAAAGATATTCCACATCGACGCCGCCGTCGTCGGTTAAAAATGAGAGTCGTAAACGTTTTTCAACAATGGAATCTTTGACATTGAATAAGTGTAAATATTTAGAAGAAATTGACTCAACAGTTTTACCACCACCTAAAAAGAAATGGATACGCCATTATTTGATGGGTAACTATTTGTTATGTCATATTTTCAAGAATTTTTTCTATATTGATATTTTTTATAAGTCCAGTTTTGACAAAAATTAAGGTACATAATTTATAATTAAAAGCCAGAACTTAAAATTACGCGAATTTAACAGCTTAAAGCATTTTGTCAATTTTGACAATCAGCTCTTCTTTGATACCTTTTAGTTAGGCAACATTTTTTTTAGTGACAGTTGATTTGACATTTGTTGTATTTTTTTTTAATTTACACGAATTTAACTGCATAAAGTATGTTGTCAATTTTGACAATCAGCTCTTCTTTGATACCTTTTAATTAGGCAACATTTTTTTTAGTGACAGTTGATTTGACATTTGTTGTATTTTTTTTTGAGAAAAAATAAAGCTTTGTTAAAAAATTCAAATTTATAAAGTTCTAAAAAAGAATTTGAATTTGAATTTGAATTTGAAAAGGTTTTTGGAAAGATTGACATTTGACGAATGTCACAAACTCGTTTCTCAAAAGGCTGTATTTGTTAAGCAACAATTACAAAGGTTTTTGTTCTCACTTTTTGATAAAATAAAACAAATTATTTGTGACACTTCATTTATGTGAATATCTAAGGAGGTTTAGTACCACTGTTTTTTCTTGCATGTACTTGACAGCTGACAAATGTCAATTGTCCATGAATAAAAGAACAGTACACCTATTCAAAAAAAAAAAAACCACATGAACTATCATTTAACTTCATACTCGTATTTTGCAAACTAAATAATAAAAAGTACTAAGTTTTGGCCCACGTGAAATGTTTTAACAATCCACTAAATTCCAATTTAAACACAATTTAAAATAACTATAGGTACGTTTTGTTGTTATTTTTAATCTTCTGTAATCGTGATTCAGTGGAAAGCAATATTTAAAGAAATCCACACAAAAATACACTTTGTAAACATGTATTTTATTTTAAATTAAGCATATGCGCATGTTATTTATTCGAGCTATCAAATGAGGCACGTGTATCTGTGTAAATTTGCATTTATAAACAGTTGCAGCTTTATTAAAAATAACATTATAAATAGATCTCATCAATTTGAGAATTTGCTCATAGCATAGGTATGTATAGGTATTATATTTTGTTGGAGATTTCTTAAATAAGATTTTGAAAAGTCGAGAAAAAAAAACAAATATTTAAAAAAAATAAACAATTTTAACAATTTAACATTTCAGTAAGTAAATAACGTAGTAGGTGCGTGCCTTTATAACAACATTTTCTTTAAAAAGAAGAAAAACAAATCACAAGTCTGAAACTTGAAGAATATACATTTTCCAAATTAGGTCTGTTTCTTTACTCTGATAATCTGTGTTAAGACCTGTCAAGTTCATGTTGAAAAATTTAAGTGACAGATCTTGGGACTAAAAATGGTAGAAAACTACAGAAAACCAAAGGAAATTAAAAGATTCATTATTTCGTAGCCTTTAGCCTCAAATTAAAATGTATTACAAATAAGTCTTGACAGATATAATTGAGTCCAACATTTTGACACTTGACAGATATAATTTCGCTTTATTGATCAAATCACATAACTGTGCAAATCAAGTACACAATTTTTTCTATAGGTCCACGTGCTTACTAAAAAAAACATATACATACACAGACAACTTGACTGAACTTTTATTTTTCCATCATCATTATCTATATTATTTTTCTTTACGTAATCGCCTTATTACCGTTTATTTCAGTTCAATTTTGCCTGCTCCACTCAATCATTATAAATGTAAAGTAGTTAGTAATATCTACTAAAATATTTACCTCCCCTCCCCCGCCCCCTGTCCTAGTCCTAGTACTTCTTCATGCTTAAGGCTCCACTGATTAAAAAAAAAAAAACAATCTTTTCTTTGTTCGTTTTGTTAAGGGGTGGGCTGCACTGTTTTGTAATAACAATGTTCATGTTTATTTGAGGACAACCGCACAAGCAAGTGTAACTACCTTCATATATTTATATATGTATGTATGTTGAAAGAGAGACAACAACATTGAAAACACATGTTTTTTGCTTAGCAAACAAATTTCATTGTAAATAATTTACGACCAATGCTCTGATTACATTGTACAAACCTGGGCACATGGTATTTTTTTTGGTGTAGTTGTTTCAAAACTTTACAATCGTATATGGCATTTATGAGAGTGTGTGCGTGTTGAGTTGACGCAAATGAACATGATTCACGTGGGAAATGAATGACGTTTTTAGAAAAGAAATAACAAAATAAAAGAGAAAGCTAGTTATACCCGTTTCTACTTATTTGTACTTGCTTTTGCAAGCAGAAGTGCAATAGGTATTTGATTTTTTTTTTTCGAAACTTAAAGCTTACATTTTTATATTGGAAATTAAAGCTTTTATTGTTTTTCTGTTTAACAAGTGGGTGGTTAAATGTCTGATTTTGTTAATAAAAACAAAAATTTATATTTATATTCTTTAAAGTTTGGGTTTTTCTTAATTCAGAACTTTAAAATTAGACCGTTAAGCAGCAGTTTTGTTTTAACCGACAAAATAATGATTGAAAGACTACCATAATTTGTTCAAAACTGACAATTTAACTATATTGAAACTGACAGATGCAAAATCTTAAAATTTACTCATAAATAAATGTTCGTACTGGAAGAAGATTGCTCGCTGAACTCTTAATTTTAAGAAATTAAATTCAACACAAAATCTTAAATCAGTTCCAGCAAATGTCACTTTCAACAAAGTGAGCAAAATATTTGAAAATGTCAAAATTATTGAGTAGAGAATTGACGTACTTTTTTTTCTAAGTTGTTACTTAAAATCAAACAGAAAAATGTGAATTTGTAGACATTTTTATATCCATTTGAGATTAATTGTTTTCCACATCACCTGGAAGTCAGTGCGTGTACTAACAAATGGAGAATTTGTTTTTGGATTTGTAAACAATTGTAAAAAGCGGATCAAAAGACATTACTTTTATCAATTTTATGATTATAAAGGAATAATACTATATTTTTAGATCTTATTTCGGTCAAAAATATATGAAACACATAATTCAACCTTTCTTTTATTCTATTCTTTTATAATCATAAAAGTTATTTGTTTTTTAAGACACTTTTTACTTTTCTATTATGGGAAATTCATTGAATGTCAAATCGAAAAAGGTTCACACTCTGACTGCCAGGTGCCGTGAGTCCGTGTGTCAAATTCGGTGTGAAATTTCTTAGCACTCTCACTGTTCTCCAAAGTGCTAGTTTTGACAGATTCGTAAAATTCTCAAGCAATTTAAATTGCTATACCCAATAGGGTATCAAACATTTATTTTGGATTGTATGTGTTTATTAATAGTTTCTTTGCCGGTGCCAAACCACCATGCGAGCGTTCACTCAAAAGTGGCGTGCGCGTTCAACGTGCTCACGAAATGCAAGCTTTTCTTTTTATTTTTTCATACATACAGCTATATCTATGTGTCGATAAATATGTATGTATATAAATGTTTACTATATTGCCATTGAGTCTATTTTAATTAAATTTCATTTATGATTCTTTTGAACTGCGCATGATTATAACTGAAATAGAGAAAAACATACTACACACCACACTATCGACAGTATGGCAAACTTTTCTGTTTTGATTCACAAAATTTCCCACTTTTCCTATAATTCTTATGGTAGATACGAGTACTTGTACTTATATCGTGTTATTTTATAGTTGTTTTTATTGCCATTTAAATGACGTTTTAGTGCAAATTCTACAGTTTTTTCTTATATAATTAAATTATTTTACTTTACAATGTATGTAATTTGTCTTTAATTATACAAATTGAGTTGTATAACAAATTTTATAGGGAAATATAATATTGAATTCACCAACTTAATGCCTTCCGGTATATGTACCTTACTTTGACAATGACAGAGAATAGTGTCGTTTTTTTGTTGTTGTTGTTGTGTACACGTTTGCTGCACATAGATATGAGATGAAATAAAATGTATACAAGTCTTTAGTTGGGCGTAGTTTAGTTATTTCCCATTAAATCTGTCGAAAAATAACGGATGTCGATGTTAATTTATTCAAAAAGTAAAACAAAAAAAAAAGTAGAAAAGTGTGGGAGTTTGTTTTTACAATTTAATTAACGTCATCTCCCTCCATTATCGCATCGTTTGTGGTTCGGTGGCAAGTGGTTTGACTGGTATTCTGCTGTCAATGATAATATTGCATAATTTTAGTGTATATGTATTCAGCCATGTTTTCATAAGTTTTTATTTTTACAAAGTCATAGCATTACGAGGAAATAAAATTAGAGGAATACAAAATAAAACGAAAACGAAACGTGATTTAAAATAATGCGATATTTGTTGATATTATGTGTAATAAAAGATGACAGATTAATGATTCCCGTTATTATTTATTGAAATATCGCAGGCGGACTTTTTTTAGAGGTACTTTTGATGATAAAATAAATGAATATTTTTATTTTTCAAAAGAAAAGTTTTCGTAGTTTTCAAAAAGATTATCTGCTAAAGTAATATTTTGTTTTTGGCCAGTGGTTAGGCATCTTTCTTTAAAAATGTTCCCTTTTCACTTTTTTGCTTTACTAAACGGACCTATTAGTTAAAAGTGTGGTTTTTAACAAAAATCGAGGGATTTTCAAATTTTATTGGAATCTTACAATGGCGAAATTAATCTATTTATTTCTGATTTCTAACTGTTAAAAAAACAGATTTTTCAATTTTGTGTTCTACAAAAATATTGATTTATTTCTACTCAAAGGGATTTCCATTGCAAAATTTCGATTTCAAAAAAAAATTGACTGATTTTATGGTAATTTGTTAAAAAATTTGTTTGCATTATTCCCGTTCTGTCAAATTTTCATTCCATTTTTTTTTAAACTACCCATAGAAAGTTCCTGTAATTGGTCTGATTTGTCAAATTGAAAATTTTGACATTTCTCGACGTTTCAAGGTCCCTAGAGTCGAAATAAAAGATTTTTAGAAAGATGTCTGTGCGTGCGTGTGTACGTAGGTTCGTACGTCCGTACGTTCGCGACGTTTTTTTCGTCGTCAATAGCTCAAGAACCAGAAGAGATATCGATTTCAAATAAATTTTGTTATACAGATAATAAGGCAGAAAGGGCTCTCAAGAAAATTGCGTGGGTGGTTTTTTTTACCATAGCAGTTTGAAAAAAAGTTGAATATTTTGTTTAACCCTAAATATCTTACGAACCAAAAACGCTAGAGCCTTGAATTGAATTGTATATAATATATTGTAACGTGATATCAAAGAACTATAATTTTTGAAAAAATCCATTTAACGGTTTTTTTTATAAATCAAAAAAACTGAAAAAAATGTGTAACCTCCAAAATTTTACGACTTAAATATGATTTCATCTCCAAAACAACTTTGTGCCACGAAGAATAATGTTTTTGACATCTGATAAAATTTTGGAAAAAAATCAAATTGACAGTTTTTTTTAAATAAAAAAAAAATCTAAAAAAAAACATTACTCAAAGTTGGTAAAAATTGAATATGGATTCAAATATCTTTTCAAATACTTGAAATTTAGGCTTCAAACTTATTTTATCTTATAAGAAATATTGTTTTCAACATTCTAAAAAATGTTGAGAAAAATCGAATTGACAATTTTTTTTACAAAAAATAAAAACCTAAAAAAAATCAACAAAAGTTGGTAAAAATTGATTTTCGACTCAAATATCTTTTAAAAGCTTTGAGATATTGGCTTTAATTTACTTTTATCTTTCAAAAAATATTGTTTTCAACATTCAGTAAAATTTTGAAAAAAAATCAAATTAATAGTTGTTTTTACAAAAAATTAAAAACCGAAAAAATTATCAAAAGTTGGTAAAAAATGATTTTCGACTCAAATATCTTTTCAAAAATTTGAGATAATAGCTTCTAACTAATTTTTACTTATAAGAAATATTGTTTTCAACATTCTGAAAAATGTTGAGAAGAATCGAATTGACAGTTTTTTTTACAAAAAATAAAAACTTAAAAAAAATGTATAAAAGTTGGTAAAAATTAATTTTCGACTCAAATATCTTTTCAAAAATTGTAGATATTGGCTTTAAACTACTTTTATATTTCAAAAAATATTGTTGTTAATATTCAGTAAAATTTTGAAAAAAATCGAATTGATAGTTTTTGTACAACAAATTAAAAACCTAAAAAAAATTAACAAAAGTTGGTAAAAATTGAATTTCGACTCAAATATCTTTTCAAAAATTGTAGATATTGGCATTAAATTACTTTTTTCTTTTAAAAAATATTGTTGTTAATATTCAGTCAAATTTTGAAAAAAATCGAATTGACAGTTTTTGTACAACAAATTAAAAACCTAAAAAAAATTAACAAAAGTTGATAAAAAATGATTTTCGACTCAAATATCTTTTCAAAAATTTGAAATATTGGCTTCAAACTAATTGACAGTTTTTTTACAAAAAATAAAAGTCTAAAAAAAACAATACTAAAACTTGGTAAAAATTTACTTTCGACTCAAATAGCTTTTCAAAAATAAAAAATATTGGCTTTAAACTTATTTTATTTCACAGAAAATAATGTTTTCGATATTCAGTAATTTTTATATAAAAATCCAACAATCCTTTTTTTTCATAAAAAATAAAATCTACAAAAAATAGTACGCAAATTTGGTAAAAATTGAACTTTTAAGCAAGACAAATCGACAGATGGGATAGGAAGTTATCAGTGTGGGTCGCATACCAGCCTCTTTTTTTCTTTGCATTCGAATATTTTTGACAGGTTGTTATAGCTTTCATTGAAAATTTCTGTCATTGGACATTGAATGTAATTAAACATTTTCTGATTGGATTTAAGTATTTAAAGTTTAAGTTGATCATTTGAAGTCAAACTGACAGATGGGAATACAACGAAAAGAAATGCTTGCAGTTTGGAAATTTCATAGCTTTAAAGTCTAAAATAAGATTTACCACCAATACAATCAAAATTTGTTTTGTTATTACCCTGACACACAAAATAATACGATAACAAATAAAAAATAAATCGATATTTTTCGATAATTTTTTTTAAATAAAATCGATGAAAGCATACATTTATCCAACTTGATCATCTCCATTATAGTTAATGTTTATATTTCATGTCCTATAAATAAGTGACAGCTGACAAAAGGATATTATTCATGTTGATTTTAGAATCCAGGAATGATTTTGAAGGTGGATTCAGAGTCAGAATTTTGAGAACAGAATTTGCATGAATCAATTTCGCACAATTCAAAAAGGACAAGACCAGAATAGTAGAGCAAATTTAATTGCTTAATGGGAGATAATGAATTGTATGTATTTATATTTAATTCTCCTGCTCTGTCACTCGCTCTGAGAAAAGTCTTAGATATCTGAGAAACATAAACGATAATTAACGTTGATTTTCAAACTGGGTCTTTTACCATTTGACACTCTAAAATTTATAAATGTCAGAAAAGGTTCGTTTGTAAACTATTTTAGACGCGTTTAGTTAAAGTATATTCATACAACTAATTTAGTTCACTCTTCTTCAGTTCCCAGGAAGTATCCAAAACCTTATAAACAAAAGACATTGTTGTTCTTAAAAATGAAGAAAGGCAAGGTAGCTATGAAATATTTATATTAATGCTTTGCGCGCAAATATTCATGGTTTATTCAATAACAACAAAGATTATCAACTTTTTGTTTTTTCTGTTTTAAGAAAATTCAAATGAGAATATGTCCACGCACAAAACCCTCATTAATTTTGCAACATCTTTCTTCAGTCATAACCGGTTCTGACTTCCCTGGTTGGGTCATCGTAGTTTAATTGGAATCGAATTAAGTATACCAAAACCAAAAACAACCTCGTGTTTTTTTAAAACACGTCATGATATTTAGTTTCTTTTGCTTTGTTAATATATACTTAATGTGTCTTCTATAATCTAAAGTCAAAAGTCATAAAAAATATGTTTTTGGGAAATTCTGCGCAAAATCTTTCAATTCCCCAGAGGCCACATGTCATTGTGAGGATGACGAATCTTTATCAGCAATAAAAAGAACAAACAAAAAAAAGTACCTAAAGACAAGGCGTCAGGCATAATGATTCAGTTCTGTTGATTTTCCTTTGTTTGCGCCCCGCGTTGAATTGGTTTTTATTGTTTCCGACAATGCAATATGGCAATACAACCTCAGCACCATCATTTCTTTGCCACTCTCGAATAACCTTCAAAACATATTTGAATTGAATACAAGAAATAAACTTTCCTGACTGCACTGCGGTGCGTATTATGACAAGTTGTTTTTGCAATTTTGTGTGTTTTTGCTATGTGCCTTTTTAAGTTAAATATGTGTAATTGTATAATTTTAATTTTATTTCCTTTCATCATTTTTGACTGTTGTCCATGTTTTGTTATTTATTTTGCGTTTTTTCTTTATTTTTTTATTTTTACAGAGGAGCCATACTCGAATGGTCACTCATCCCCTTCCTCCTTTAAAATGATTAAAACACCAACACCATCTACCACAATCACAACAAATAAACACCAACAACTACATCAACAAGGATTACAATCACAAGAACAACTATCATTGTCCAACAATAATATTAATAATAATAATAATTGTTCGCCAAAAAACGAAATGCTTACTTCCCTCTTCTCAAATAACAATAACAATAATACAACAATAACAGTTGTTGATAAAAATAAAAATCCCATATTCACCACGAATGGCAATAATAGTAAAATAAATAATAATAATACAAGTGCTAATTTGGCAGCATTTAATGGTGGTGTTAATTTGGCAGCATTGTCTGCAGCTGCTGCAGCAGCGACAACCCAACCGATTGTCATAAATGTAACTAATACTCGTACTGCAGCGAATACATTTAGTGCCAATAATTTAATTCCCCACACAACACCACCATCAACAATAGCAACAACAACTATCAATAATAATTCAAATTCAAATTTAAGAAATTCACCACAAATGGGTGCATCAGCTGTTGCAGCTGGAACTGCATCAGCAGCAAATACTTCTTCAGTATTTCGTAAAAAATGCATACCCCTCACCCCACCGCCAATGTCAAATAGAAAGTTTATAGAATCTTCAAGAATTCGTAGTTACTCACTTTCTTCCAATAAAATTACAGCCAACAGTTTAGTTGGAAGCAATGGAATTATAACCACCACTACCAACAACAACAACAACAACAATAGTAGTAGCAACAACAACAACATCAACAACAACACACCCGCCATCTTGCATAACCATTATATTCATCAAGTTTTGGCTGCAGCCGCTGAAGATTCATCACAATCCAGTTTGAATTTATCATCGTCTGGCTATTTGAGTGGTGGCAGTATTAATTCGAATGTCGGAAGCATAAATTTGTCTACGTCTGCTGGTGGTGTTCCAATGAATGGTGTTAGTATGATAAACGGATCACCGCCCAGAGGAGGAAGTTTATTGGTTTCCGGTGGACATTTGGAACACCCGATGTCGTGTGTTGCATCATCGGCGCCAACATCTAGTGGAGTACATCAACTACATGGATCGATTGGTGGTGGCAGCAGGCGAAGAACGATAAGTTCCAATAGCAATGGGTGAGTTAATAATTTTATTAAAAATTCATTTTACACATTATAACCTATAAATATGAATGTATGTTGGTAGCATTATTATTAGTATAATTTTCATTTTATGATGAATAAAAAAAAGAACGGTCACTCTGGCGTATACGCTTTATTTTTGTTGTTGTATTTTTTGTATTTTTTTTTATATTTATATTAATTATTAAATTTTAATATTGAGGCATGATTCCAAGAATATAATTACTGTTTCTTTCCTTAATTGGTCACAGTAAACTTATTTAAGTATTTTTCATGCGTTTTATTGGCATTTCGTAAAACCATTCACGAACCAAGTGGTGTCACTTATCACGAACACATTGAATATAGTAAAAAGCATACTACAAAAAATTGTACATTCTAAAGAGGATTTTTCTGAAAGCTTTTGAAAGATTCTGAAAAAAAAGAAAGTTACTCTTTTGGATTTGAAATTTATACCGATATCAGCTGAACTGTCACAGTTATATACTTCAAACGTCAAACTTGATAGCTGTCATTTTTTAAGACCTATTGGTCCTCGACCTCATAAGACTTCAGAACCAAAGAAAATGTTCGTTTAGAACCCCGGACCCAGGAGAAATTTCGAACTGTCATATAAAACTGACATTGCTCCTCATTGAAGAAACTTCAAATTCCATCCTTCAGTTTGGTGAATTAAAATTTGAGACTTGTTTAAAATAATACGTATTTGAAACGTCAAAATAAAAGATCAATTTTTCTCATTTAAATCTAAATTTACCAATGGAAAAACCTGTGAAATAAGTCAGCTGTCAACTTTGACAATTGTCATTTTGCATGTCTATTGATTTTGGAACAAACATAATTTTTAATTCTGAAATAGATAATACAAAGTGCCCTCATAAAACATAAGAATAACCAGATAAAATAGAATCCCGGACCGAGCAGAAATTCCAAACTGTCATATAAAACTGACATACATTAATCTTTTTTTCACAAACTTCAATTTTGATATTTCAGTTTTGTGAGTCAACATTTAAAATTTGTTTGAAATAACACGTATTCAAATCCTCTAAGAAAAAAGATTAATTTTTCTCATTCAAATCCAAATTTACAAATAAAGAAACCTGTGAAATAGGTCAACTGTCATCCTTGACAGTTGTAATTTTGTGTGTCCTATTTATTGTCAAACAAGCATATACTTTTAATTTTGAAATGGGCATCACAAAGCGTTCCCATAAACCTCCTGAATTAAAGACAGTGTTTATTTAAGATCCCGGATTGACGAAAAATCCGAAATGTCATGTAAAAGTGACATTAAACCTTCATACACAATTCAATTTTTATCCTTCAGTAAAGTGAATTTAAAATGTGACACTTGTTTTGTAGCTAAGAAATTACACGTATTCGAATCGCCATACAAAAATCGATTTTTCTCATTGGAATCTGAATGTTCCAATGGAAAAACCCATGAGATAATTTTTTTGATTTTTATTATTTTGTTTCCTTTGGCTCAAATCGCACTCAAGAATTAAATCATTGCATATTTTTTTTTATTTTGTGTTAAGTATTTTTTGTTGAACTAAAAAAAGAAATCATATCTTCCCATCAAAACAAAACCTTATTAAATAAAAAAAATCCAATATCAGTTCCTCGTGTACTTCTAGGGCGGGCACTCGAGAAGTTCATAATAAACTGGAAAAACATCGAAGGGCTCAACTTAAAGAATGTTTTGAACAATTAAAAAGCCAATTACAACTTAAAGATGAAGAACGAAAGAAAACTTCAAATCTATCCATCCTTGGAGCTGCTTTAAAACATGTTATGGTAATATCTTGTTCATTATTATTATTGCAATTTAAACGTTTTATTTTAATGTGTACTTTTATGTTTTTTTTTCTTCTTTCTTCCTCCCTCGCTCGCTGCTCTTAAACAGGCACTTAAAATGAAAGAACAAGAACTTGAACAACAAGTTGAGCTTCTGGCAAAAGAAAAAATCAATGCACAAAAGAAAATTGTAAATCTTAAGCGTGAGCTTGGACCAAAAGTTGATAACATTGATTTTTCTAGTATTATTTCCGACATTGAACTTGGCAGCATTCCGATCGAACGAGGTAAGTTATTTTGTTTTGTTTATAAAAATTTTCCATGATGCTTCTTCTAAAGAACAGACAACCATACCAAATTCCATAAGAATTCGTCTATCTCATAGACATGAATCCAATATTTTGATGCAATGGCAGTTTAGTTTCATAACCGGACAATGCCTTATAGGAAATCAAAGAACTTGCAGAAGTTTTATGGAGGAGAAAGTCACAGTTCTTTAAATCCTTTAACTTAAAAACGTTAGACTTACTTATGAGAATTCTACTATAACGATCTAAACAATCTCAAGTACACTTACATAATTAGTTTTTCGCAAGGAACTCCAATTGGTTTTATTGAGCTCAGATAAAGGCCTCAAGATGGGCCAACAACTAGGCTGAGTGTGTCGTACTCCATCACGGACAGCCACTTCAACCTAACCTAACCTACATAAACTATCATTTTCGTGATGTATCCCATAAAACATTCATTCCTTGATTTGAATTTTAAGTATTAAACATCAGTACCTTCGAATCACTTTAAAATCATAAACCTCTGATGACATAAACTCAAATTTATAGCAGCATTTAAAATTATTCAAGTTTTTCTCAGAATAATTGAATCTAAAAAATTCTAAAGGCTTCAAAATTATGCAATACGAATGCGTACAAATTAAAATTCGTTTTTCTTCCCGATTGAGTCTCATAGTTAGCATTTTTCTTCAAGAACTGGCGTGTGGCTTGTCCCTATGGTAGCAGATATGCCTACGTATATTATTGATTCTATTCTTGAACTAGTTTTTCAAAATTGATTGAAGATTTAAATAAAAATTCAATCTTCTATTGAAGGTTGCTGAGGAATGGTATTGTAAATTCCTTGTAAGGTTTTGTTATTTTTAAATCACGCTTGAGTATAGATCGAAATGTAAAATCGCGTAAAAATAAGACTTGCAAATAAAAATGCTCATATTCTGTATTTCGTAACGAATTTTAAATGCAACTCATGCAAGGCGCCAACTTTGAACCGCTATAAATGATTAAAACCTATTTCTTTATCCCAAAATATTTCATTGGTTTTTTTAAGGGTGTATTTTAATTATATTGAATTTTATTTTATTTTACCAAAAATTTTAAAAACTTTCTATTTTTGTATTTTCAGTTACTGAAGGCCTCAATGATTCGATCTCTCTGTCATCTGGACGAGGTAGTATGTTGTATAGCTCATCTAGCTCTCTATCGAGTGGCAGTGGCGGCAATACAATGTCCTCACCACTAGGCGCTGGAGTAAGTTACCTTTGGGCAGTGTCTCTTTAACGAGACGACACAAACAAGCTCAAAAGTCTCTACTCTCTCTCTCTTTCTCTGCTTCTCAACTTTCGCAGATGCAAACTTCAATGCCAACTGCATTGTCACCTGTGATATCACAATCAACATCGTCCTCCTTCTCTGCCTCTTCTAGTAATAGTTCACCAATATCTCCGAATATAATGATGAAAACATCATCGCCATCATCTCAGTCTACGTCATCGTTGTCATCGCCTTCGTCGTTGTCTACATCAACGTCTGTTGCTGTCGCAGCCGCCGCCGTCGGTGGTTCATCATCATTAGTGGTTACTAATCTATCTAATACTGGAAACAGTAGTGGTTGTTCCTCGGCAACAACATCCGTTACCATGCCGCTATCTTTGACGGCAAAAAACATATCGGCCACATCAATGACTCGTGGATCACCAACACCATCGACGCCCTCACCATCGCCGTCCTCATCGAGTGGTGTATCTTCATCGTCCTCAATTCATTCATCATCACCGCCAATTGGTGGTGTTAAAATTGTTCCAAACATTCCAACGACGAGTTGTGTGAAGTTTGGTAATGTGACCAATGTCTCGGCCAATGGTAATACATTTGTTTCATCTCCCGTTATAAATATAACATCACACAGTGAAAATAATGGAGGTATTTCGTCATCAAACAGCGTCTATAATTCTACTGCCTCGGGTATGCCACTTAACATGAATGTAGCCGTTGTGTCCTCCAGTTCACCAAGCTATCCCTCCTTTTTTTCATCATCATTAACATCAACATCATCCCCGTCGTCGTCGTCGTCGTCATCAGCAGCATCGACCATCACAACTTCAGTCAGCCATAACAAAGAATCAAATAATAATAATAATACCGTTGGACGTAACGGTCTGACTCGAAAGACTCCTGCTAGCTCTAGCGATAGCCACAACAATAATATCGAAAATTACTTTAATAACAATCAACATCACTATCAGCATCAGCATCAGCAGCAACTCCTAGACGAAGGTGAACAACCTGCAAAGGTTTTTAAGGTATTCAATGGACTGGCATTGGGTCAAATGGATAAGGATAACAAATTGGGTCTTGCAACAACACCTCTGCAATTGTCTCAAGTTGTTGGCGGCGGAAGTTTGGTTGTAAGTCCTTTTTTGACTTCATCTCAAAATGGTGGTGGTAGTCTTCGATTAGTTGGACCAAATAGCTTAGCAACAATTGAGCTAAGCTCTGGACCTTCTAATCAGTCCAGATGCAATGGAAGTCTTCTTGGTCAGTCATTATCCCCGCCAAATTCTGGAGGTGGAGCTCAGTTACATAAATTATTGATGAGTGCTGTTAGTGCCAGTGCTGGTAATGGTGGTGGCACCAATACTATATCCAACGGTAATTCCTCGAACTATGTATCGGCTGCTGAAGTTGGTCGATTGCCTGGAGGTGCCGAACTCAATATCCTTCCCACCGCAACAAATGGTACAACCTCAATATACAGAGGTAATGGAAAATTGTCCATTGTAAATAATGGAATTTCACTTAAAGGTTTGTTATAACAATGCTTGTTTAATATTCATGACCTTAATGACCTTCAATTTTTTTTTTTGAATTCAAGGAGCTGCAAATGATACTAATTCATCAACTAATGTTGGACGTGGTGTTCATGTACTAAACACTCAAGTTCTACAATCGGCTGCTGGACTCGGATCGATTAATGTTTCTCAAGCACAGCAAAATAGTAACTTTGCTCAATTGATTGCTACTTCACCTCAGATGGCTGGAAAGGTAATTTACTACACAAATTTCCTATAACTAACTTTTATTATTTATAAAAATATTTCAAAATTATTATTTAATTTACTTCGATTTAATTAAAACAAAAATATGAAAAGTTCTCGCATTCTTTTAGGTAAATCTCTCAGTGGGTGGACAAAGCCTACCATTAATTGGCACCCAATACCTCGGTTCAATGAAACCAATGGTTGTGGCTGTTTCAACAAATAATAATTCAAATCAACCCACCTTACCGTCATTGTCATCTGTTGTTGTTCCGCCTACATCACTGACGACATCGACCGCTATTGTAACAGGAACCACCAATGGCAATGCTTTATAAATCTTTACCAATTTTACATTTTGTAATCTATAAATCTATAAGTAGTGAGTTAAAAACAAAAAAAAAAAACAAAACAAAACAAAAAACAATTGTATTTGATTTAAAATGATTTTTTATTATTTTTCTATTATGAAATTAATATAAATTATGTAGTGATGTATATTGTACTAAACGAAAAGAAAATATATATAAAAAAATAAATATATGTAAAACAAATCACACCACACACCATCGATTGACCACACCACCACCTCCACCACCATTCTTCCTCTTTCATATTCATAAACAAAATATATCTTATCTCAAAATACTTTATTTCAAAATGCATTTCTTCTTGTTTTTTTATTTTCATTATCATTTTCATAACAATTATTATGTTTTTTTAAATCTCTCTCTTTAATTTAACAACAAATGCATATAAAAATCTATATTCTATATATTTACAAAGAGAAAAATCTATATAAAACAAAAAGAGAGCCATCATCAATTTTACATTGTACAAGAAACGAAGAAAAATTAACAAACAAACAAAAAATTACTTACTAATATGAAAAGAAATTAATGAACAATCGTTGTTGTAAACACACAAAAACAAAAATATATAAAAATGTATGTACATAAAAATATATATAAACTGAAATGTATTTTCTCAAAACAAAACAAAAAAAAGAAACTTAATTTTAAGTACAGAAAAAAAAACAAAAACAAAAATAATCATTGTGAGTTTTAAGATAGGAACAAACAAAATTAATTTTAAGAATCAAATAGTGGATAGAAAATTAATTTTAGATTGTCTAAAAAATGTATTAAAAAATTATTAAAAAAAAAGAAACAAGCACTTTTCTTTCACTTGTCATTTGTGCAAAAAAGAAAAGTGTATTTTGTTTACTGTAAATATATTTAAATTATCTTTACTATTAAATAAATTTTATTTTATTTAAGCAAATAAAAAATCCGGTGTAAGATAGAATGTTTTAAACATTTTTTTTTAAATTATTGAGTCTAAAAGAAACATTGTTTTTTACAACTCAATGAAAACAAAAAAAAAATAATTGTACACATTTAGTTGTTATATTGTTATAATATTATTATTTTTTTAGATTTTATTAATGTAAATGTATTTATTTTTACCTAAGACGTAAAATTGAAATTAAGTTGCGCCTTAAGAAAAGAAAATTGTTTTTAAGAACAAAATTCATGTTGATACTTTATTATAAAACAAAAAAAAATGTGTAACTTTTGTTTATATTTTTTTAATTTATTTCTTTTTTGTTAAACATACTATATTTTTTTTTTAATCTAATCTAACTAAATAAGTGGGTAAATTCAAAATATTTTGTTAAAAGTGTTAAATTGTGTATAGAGAGTGAACAAACTAAAAACAAAAATCATGTATAAAACCGGAGTAATTATTTAAAGAAACCAACACGTGAAAAAAGAAACGAAATTAGGGAATCATTTTAATGTAATAAAAAAATATTAAATTAAAACAAAAAAAAAACATGTATGTTTTTGCCGATATAATGTATTTAAAAACGGACAAAGGGGGGGTTATTGCTGGAGCTTTATGGATTTGAATCGTCGATTTCAACAACTGTAACCTTATATTGTGGAAGATGGTAAGTTCTCATTTGAAATTGATACACATCCCAATCCTAACACAATCTGACGATTAAGTCGACAAATCAATGACAAAACATTTTTTTTAAACAAAAGTTTAAGACTGAAATATATGCAAACCTAAATATTACAAAGTGTTACTTTTTGTAGGTTCTGTTGAGTTGATATCGATACTGATACTTAGTCATGTTTAATTTCAATTGATAAATAGCCATTGAACAGAATTGGTATTTTGTTATAACGATGAACGATAACTGTTTAGAATAAAGCAAGAAAATAAAAAGACACTTCGATTGTGCTTAAGGAGTAAGTTTTAATTACGTCTTTACTCGTAGGTGGTTGATTACAGAAGAGAGCGATGTTAAGTTAAACAGGCCGTTAGGATAGAAAAAATACATTTTGTTGAACAAGAAGGCAAACAATTATAGGGTAATTATTATATGTTTGGCAAATTGCCGTAAATTATACAAAAGTATTTTAGTGATTAGCAAAGTTCAAAAAAAGTATAAATTAATAAATTTAAAAACAAATAAGTTAAATTAAGTTAACTTGAGTCATATTAAATACAGAACATTCAGCCCGCCCTGAAAGACCCAGTTCTTTCAGCAAAACGGCAGCAGTGAGATTTTGACGATTGGTCTAACGTAGTCTCCAGTTTGTGTGGTAATAGTGGCAACGCGTACCAGTTTATCTTTTCCTGGATGGACTTCCTTCACCCGTCCAAGTATCCATTTGGCTGGTGGAAGATTTGAGTCCTTTAGCATGACTACATCACCAGGTTTGAGATCGGGTTTGACACCTTGCCATTTTGGACGTTGTTGCAACGATGTCAAATATTCGGAGTGCCACCGCTTCCAAAAACCTTGTTTGAGTGACTGTAAAAGAGACCAATTAGTAAAAATGTTTCGATCAGAGACAAAGGGATGAGGAATAGAATTCATAGTGTCACCAATCAGAAAATGAGCTGGACTGAGAGCTATCGGATCCATATCCGATGTCGGCCACATAGGTCGAGAGTTCAGCAGTGCTTCGATTTGTGTCAGGAGAGTATACATCTCCTCATAAGTCAGCCGATGATCCTTAACTACTCGATTCAAGTGGAATTTGACGGATTTGACCCCCGCCTCCCACAATCCACCAAAGTGAGGAGAGGAAGGGGGAATAAAATTCCACGAAATTTTGTCTTTGGATAGATGATCAGTAACCATGTCGTTGTGCTGCTGACTTTGGAGTAGTTGGAACATTTCGTCGAGACACCGATTAGCTCCATGGAAGTTTGTTCCATTATCGCTCCAGATTTCCGACGGTTTACCACGACGCGACGCAAAACGATCAAGGGCTGCGAGAAAGGCGTTTGAAGAGAGGTCACTAACCAACTCTATATGGATAGCCTTTGTTGAAAAACAAATGAATAGAGCGATATAAGCCTTTGTAAATTTTGGGTTTCGTCCTCGAGCTAGTCGTAATGTTATAGGACCTGCGTAGTCTACACCAACCTTGCTGAACGGTCGCGAAAAGAGGACACGATCTGCCGGCAGATTGCCCATTTGCTGGGTCGAAGTTGCCTTTTGTTGGCGGAAGCACGGAACACATTTATGGACTATTTTACGTAGCAGATTCCTACAACCGATAATGTAATATTCTTGTCTTAGAATGGCGAATAAAAGAGAAACACCTGCATGGCAATTTGAACTATGGAAATGATCGACGATAAGTTTTGCAATTCGGGTGTTTTTGTCGAGAATGATGGGGTGTTTTGCGGAATAAGCTACATTTGATTCTTGGATACGACCCCCGACGCGCAAAAGTCCTTGGTCATCCACAAACGGTGCTAAAGATGCTAGCTTATTACCTTTTGAGAGATTCACACCACTTTTTATACTGTTTATTTCTAGCGGAAAACTTAGATGTTGGTGAAATTTTATTAGTTTGGTCTTTGCAATGGAAATTTCGAGAGAAGACAAAGCCAGAGATTGCGTTTTAGGGGCAGATTTATCACGAGAATTCAGCAAAAATTTCTTTAGTTCAGCGATTTTTACGGGATCACAGATTTCACCACTTGTTAGCATTTTTCTTATAGAAACAAGTTCACGAATATTTGCTATAAACCGAAATATGAAACCGAGCACACGAGTAGATTTTAAAAAACGAGACGAATCATCGATGACTTTGCAAAAAATATTTGTAGGGTCTAGTTTTGACACAAAAGCATAAGTCGGCTGCTTTTTTCGTCTTTCAAAGTCGTCAGATTTGATATTATCCACTGAATATTCCGATTTTGGCCACTGGTCCCGTTCTTTTGTAATCCACGATGGTCCGGTCCACCATAACTCATTTTGGAGTAAATCAGAAGGTGGAATACCGCGAGAGGCACAGTCAGCTGGGTTTTGTTCAGATCGTACGTGGTTCCATGATTCTCTAGGTATCGCAGAGAGAATTTCTGAAGTACGATTCCCGATGAAAACTGACCACCTCTTTGGTAATGCCGATAGCCAATGGAGGACGATTGCGGAGTCAGTCCAAGCTACAACTTTTATTTCTTTATCTTGTAAAGAAGTTTTAAGTTTTGTTACTAACCGAGTTAGTAGAACTGCTCCACAGAGTTCAAGACGCGGAAGAGAGACAACTTTGATGGGAGCTACTTTGCTTTTTGCTGCGACTATGTTGCTATTAATATTTCCAGACGAATCTACGCTTCTACAATATATAACAGCTGCGTAAGCATCTAGAGATGCATCGCAAAATGCGTGATATTCGACGTTTTCTTTCGATGTCCACATGATTCGTGGAATTTTTATTTTTTCGAGGTTTGGAAGATCGTCGCGAATGCAGTGCCATCTTTTGGCATGCTCTGAAGATATGACGTCATCCCATTTATACTTTTTCCGCCAGAGTTCTTGAAACAATATTTTGATACCAATAACGACAGGAGTGAGAAAACCGATAGGATCGAAAATTCTTGAAGATTCTGAAAGTATTTGACGCTTTGTTGATGACGCTTTATCATTTAAATTGACTTTGTAGGAAAACGAATCATTTGCAGGAGACCACTGCAAGCCGAGAAGTTTGACTGAGCTGTATTCTTCAAACTCCTTTGGTGACATCTCGCGTTGTTCTTCTGGCAAACTGAGAAGAAGAGGCCAACAGTTTGTTGTCCACTTCCGAAGATTTAAGCCAGCAGATTTGAGAAGACTAACAAGTTCTTGGCGGAGAGACGTAACTTCTTCTATAGAATCAGCCCCAGTCATTACGTCATCAACGTAAAAGTCATTTAGCAATACTTCCGAAGCTCGCGGGTGTGTTTCTGCTGAATCGATTGCGAGTTGATACAAAGTGCGTACAGCCAAAAATGGAGCACAAGCTGTGCCATAAGTTACTGTCAACATACGATAATGTTTTAACGGAAGATTACTAGATTTTCTCCAAAGAATTCGTTGGAAGTCTGCATGCTCTTTAGAGATTCTGATTTGGCGAAACATTTTTTCGACATCGCCAGATATCGTATACAGATGACGACGGAAACGAATGCAGATTGAAAAGAGATCACGTTGATAGGATTTACCTATAAGCAACGATTCGTTGAGAGACGGATGATTATGCGAAGATCTAGCCGAACCATCGAACACTACCCTGACTTTCGTTGTGCTGCTATCATCCTTGATAACAGCATGGTGCGGTAAGTAAAAACATTTGCTAGAAGACATATTTATCTCACTAGCAGGAACTTCTTCCATATGACCTAGATTCAAATACTCATCCATAAAGCTTGTGTATTTATCCGTTAAGTACTGACTGCATGCGATGCGACGTTCAGTAGAATAAAAACGATTTAACGCTACGTGAAGGCTATTGCCGAAATCTGTAGCTTTATCGGATTTGAATGGTAATTGCACCATGTACCTGCCGTCAGGTAAACGAGTATGCTTTTTAACGAATATGTCTTCTGCACGTTGATCTTCAATGGACAGGGTAGGTTCGAGGTCGACTTCTTCAAGACGCCAAAAACGCTCGAGGTCAAATGTAGTTGAAGTGTCCAATGAAATGCAGAATGAATTGACACCTTTTGTTGTCGAAGGGGTGACGGTTTCAATGTTACCACAGACAACCCAACCGAAAATTGTTGGCACAAGCTCAGGCATTCCTTGCTTACCGCGCTCTGCAGAGCCATTTATTATGCTGAATAATTTATCAGCACCGATGAGTGCGTCGATATGACCAGGAATATTAAATTTCGGGTCAGCTAAGGTGAATGAACTGAACGACTGTACATTTGAAACCGTAGTAAATGAAGTTGGTAACATGGATGTTAGTTTTGAAACGACGAAGCACTGAATTTCAATAAATTCTTGAGTGAAGCGAGAATGAAGTTTGAGGGTCACGATTCCATTCGTAACACCTGCTGGTGTTGCTCCAACACCTGCGATGGGTATTTGTGCGTTCTTGCGAACCAATCCTAATCTCTGAACTGTTTGTTCAGTAACGAAGGAGACCTGAGATCCCGAGTCTAGCAACAACCGAATATTTTGTATTGTTCCTTGCTTATCATGAACGTGAGCGATAGCAGTGGGCAACAGAGTTTGATGCGAACGAATCGAAGAAAACAAATTATTTGCCTGAGCTAATGATGAGCAAATCGAGATTGGTGAAGCTGTTGTTTCTAGAGCATTTGATGTCGATGAATTGGTCGCGGAAATACCAGAAGAAGATGAAGACGAAGATGTAGATGAAGATGAAGAAACAGGAACTGCAGAAACTTTTGACGGAGATTGAATGTGAACGAGCGAGTGATGCCGCGAGTGACAAGTTCTGCACCGAAATTTGGAATGACATTTTTGCGAAGAATGCCCTGAACGAAGGCAGTTGAAACATACTGAATTATCTTTGACGAAAGTACGGCGTGCGGTAATGTCAAGCGAAAGAAACTGTGGACATTGATTTAAAAAGTGATCTGCTTTGCACTTAGGACAGATTGGACTCGATTCTACAAAATGAGATTGAATGACCTTTGGATTCTTCCCACGAGATTGAACAGTTGGACGAGAAAACGATTGAGCAGACTCCAAAGCATCACAACGCGAGTTCAAAAATATTAAAAATTCCTCAATTGAGGCATTAGCCTTTTTCCCTAACTCAAGTGCCCAAGCTTCCTTTGTATCTTGGTCTAATTTCAGCAAAAGTAGATAAATGACCCAAGGATCACGCCACGTGGCTCCCAAGGAGTCTAAACCACGAATGGTTTCATCAGCTGCATCGGAGAGCTTACGAAGAGACTGTATATTAGACGCGTTGATATTTGGAATTGAAAGAAGCGATTGTATATGCGACTGTATCATAAAATTGGGACGATCATAGCGCCTTTCTAACTTTTCCCAAGCATCAACATAATTGACATCCGAAACTTTTATATCGCGAATAAGATTTGCTGGCTCCCCGCGTAGAAACGATTTTAAATAATGAAATTTTTGTGTCGGAGATATATCGGAGTTACTGTCTATCGAGCCGATAAAATGATCTCTAAAGCTAGGCCATTCTTTGTAATCCCCGGAAAATACCGATATCGAAAGCTTAGGCAATGCTATGGAACACGTGGATTTTTTTGTTTCATTAAGGTTTTTGAGAAATAAAGCCTGTTGGTTGGCTAATTTTTCGATGACCGATTCCGAGGTAGCAGGTGAAGCGGGAGGTATAGATGCTGACTTTCGTTCGCGAATTACTTTTGTAAACGTGGATTGAGCAGTGAAATATTTATTTTCGTATTCGGGAAAATCATCATTGGGATCTATATAGTCGTTGTCATCCGAGTGTCCGAAAAGTTCGTCAGTCAAAACAACAAATTTATTCCACGCATCATTTAGAGATTCTAATCGAGTTTCCAGAAGCTCAAGTGACACGCGGTCATCTAAATTCTCAGCGAAAAATGCTGCCCGAGTCAAAAGACCTTTCACGTGTCCACGTTTTGCTTTGATAATATTCATTTTTTAAGTTTATCAAAAAAATAATCAAAATTACCTTGTTTATTCTTTAATCACAACATAATTACTCACTGTACTTATGCAATTTAATTAAAGTTTGATTAAATCAATTGTACCACACGTGATTTATATCATTCAGTTATAAGAAATGTTACATGCACTTATATTCGTATATAATAAAAAAAAATACATGCACTTATCGATAGGTCATTAAAAAAAATCATTTCATAATTTTCAGTTTTGGATTCATAATCAACAAAAACCGATTAATAATCACGAAAGTTTCAATAAATGTGGCTGCGAAGGACCATGAACAGAATTGGTATTTTGTTATAACGATGAACGATAACTGTTTAGAATAAAGCAAGAAAATAAAAAGACACTTCGATTGTGCTTAAGGAGTAAGTTTTAATTACGTCTTTACTCGTAGGTGGTTGATTACAGAAGAGAGCGATGTTAAGTTAAACAGGCCGTTAGGATAGAAAAAATACATTTTGTTGAACAAGAAGGCAAACAATTATAGGGTAATTATTATATGTTTGGCAAATTGCCGTAAATTATACAAAAGTATTTTAGTGATTAGCAAAGTTCAAAAAAAGTATAAATTAATAAATTTAAAAACAAATAAGTTAAATTAAGTTAACTTGAGTCATATTAAATACAGAACAGCCATTATTGATTTTCTAGCCAAACTTCTTAATAATAAATTATATGAGTTTTGATTTGGACGATTTTCGTTATAATAAGATATAGAGAAATTTTTTTGATTGAAATTTTGAGTTTCGCTTAAGATTCTGTGCTAAGATTAAAGAAACTTACTCTTACAGGTTCAATTTTAATTCCGATACCATTTGAGCAGGGGTGCCAGCACGTAACTTGATACAATCGAGGATTGTCCATCGTAGATCAACTGAAACCAATTATTTTTGACAGCAAGTAATTTGAGACGAGTTCCATTGTGACTTTTACTTAAAAAAGTCATTTGGCGTTTTTCTTTTTTAGTTCAGAGCTGAGTAGAGTAGAGTAGAGTTCCGAGCAGAGTATGTTTAGAGCTCTCTGATTTAATTATGAAACAACTTAAGCACTTAACTGTCATAATTTAAAAGTCACCTGTTTGAAGTCGTTCAAAATTTTCTTTTATCAAATCAATTAAAAAAACAGTCATAGAGTTTGTCCATTTGAAGCCTGAAATAAATTTGATTAATAAAAATGCTATATGCAATTAGTTTTTGGTAAATTATCTTTCCTCTTCCTCCATTTTACTTGTTTTGACGATAATTTTTTCTAATTTCCCATCTTTCGAATATCAAATTGTTTGTGCTTAGCATTTTACTCCGTTTACTCTGTTATTTTGTTCTGAGCTCACAGAGCGTGCTCTGAACATGTTCAGAACTAAAAAAGAAACACGAATTCGAAGCTCTGAACGATCAGAGCTCAAAAAGAAACACAATTATTTTTTTGACAGTTCGAGTTCTGCTCTGAACTAAAAAAGAAAAACGCCAATTGTGAAGTGTCAAATGAAACGTCAAATATGTTTTCTTTGAAATTATTTCATTCTAGTTTCAATTTTAAGTTTTTTTCGAGATGTTTTTCTTTGATTTGGAGAGTGAAAGTAAAGGCGAAGAAGTTTCTTGTGGTAAAATCAAAAGAAGATATTTGAGAGATAAAAGCAACCCATTCGAATTGAGTGAAAATGAGTAAATATTCAAAAAGAAAAGCGATCATGTATAACGTTTGTAAAATAATGTGTTTTTAGCGTTGTGCAGTAGTTTAAAGTCAAAAAGGAATGTTTTCACACGATATTCAGCTCGTTAGATCTTTCAGAAGACAGAAGAAGCACATTAGTTTCACCAATTCTACAGCTTTGTACAACATTAAATATCCTAGCCAGTGGGAGCTACCAAAAAAATTTGTTTCTAAGTATGGCACAGACAACAATTTTCAAGTTCTTTCGCCGAACGTTGAGCTTCCTGGAAAATAAGTTTTCTCTGTGTTTAGCGATTCAATCATCATCAATTCAACGCATATTGCTATATTTCCTGCCTTGGGCAGTTTTAAGAATTCCTCTCACTAAATCAACGTGAGAACTCATAAAATTGGTCAAAATCTCAGTCTGTTTTTTATTTATTGACATATCATTTTGTTTTTCCATTTTTCTCATACAAAAATCACTGCCGCCGATAACTAATTTCTGTCGAGTGAAAACTTTTGTTTCAAACGTCAATTTGAAGTTTGTATGCTGCATAATCTGGCGAAACAATCGAGGACACTCGATTGAACCAAAATGTGTGCTGCCAATGCTCGATTGTATCGACTTAACTCGGTTGTATCAAGTTACTTGCTTCCCTTCAACTTCATAATTGAGGGTACTTTAAAAAGGGGTACATCGAATTATAAAGGGATTCATCGGGAATCTCCCGGGGAATTTAATTGCCAAGAAATATTTTTCGTAAATTTCCTCGAAATTATTTTTTTACAGAGAAAAAACTATTAACATAGAAACCATGAAATTATTTTTGCAGATTAATTTCGAATTTTATCAAAGGATCATAATTTAAAATAAAATAAAATTTAATTTAAAATTCCCTTTACAATAAAAAAATAACCCAAACAAATTTCCCATCAATGTGAAGAATGAATTATTGGGTGCGTTAATTTTAACTGAATTGTACAAAATTGCATAAAACTGTCATCTTCGAAAAATTGCTAATGTGCAAAACAAACAAAATAATTGAATTTTTTCATGTTGTCAATTAGATTTTTCCGTTTTAACTCGGTGTTTAATTTGACAGAAGAACAAAATCCCTCCATTTGCAAACACTGTTTTGACAGTGACATTTATTGTTGCTTGAAATAGATTTTTGTGTTTGTCGGATCGAATTTTAAAATATTAACTTTTAAAATGCATAGCATAGGATTTTTATTACTGGCGATGGAGTCGGAAGAAAGACAAAAATAATTATAATTTTGTAAACAAATATTACTTTTTTCTAAGATATTTTGTTTGGCTCTTTGGTCTTTTTCTTTTTGGAATGCAAATAAAAAACTTATTTCATTCTTTCCCAACGTTTTGTAAGTGGTCGCATTCACAAAGCTAGTGGCTAGGCTACGTAGTCAAAATTCAACTAGCTTTGTCTGGAACTGTCATATTATTGACAAATGCAGATATGTATATAAAATAAGAGCCATTTTTGATTTGATAGCTTAAACTTATCTTTTTTATGTTTAAATTCAATAAAATCAAATTAAAGACACAATTTGAATGATTTATGTTTGTATTTAATTACTGAACAATTTATTTCATTTTGAATTCGTGTGTCTTTACCGAGCAGCTGATTCTGAAACGTCAAAATCATTCTCCATTAACTTTGTAGCCGATTATTTTACACTATGTACGTGGGAGGGGAAATTTCAACTGCTTTTGTAGTAAGATTTAGCCAATCAGAATCCCTTGACTACGTAGCCACTAGCTTTGTGAATGCGACCAGTGTTCCTTACTTCTTCAGGGATGTCTTTATTCAATATTTTGTATTAAATCACATTAATTCTATTAATTTTACTGCATCCTTCCAACGTGGGCACAGACACAAAATTGAAAATAAATTAACAAAAAGAATATGAAATAAATAATAGACTTTTTTCTATGAAATAAGGATTTGATTGGTGGACCAACTCTATTGAGCTTGTTCTCCGTTTTCTTAAAAAAAAATTGCTAAATCTTCTTTTTCCTTGTGGGTAGTAAATCCAGTCCTTATATTTGTATCCTTTTGCATAATACTGACCAGCAGATCTATTTGGTTTTAATTTGTTGAGTTCGTCGTATAATAAAATTAAAAAACTATAATTATTTATCAAAAAAAGTTTTATTGCTACGTCTCGTCTTCATTTATCCGCCAAAATAAATGCGGACCAATTCCAGTGAAATGTTTTTTTTTTTGACGTGGGATATATTTCCAGGGAAATCTCGTTCATGATAGGGCCAATAAAAAATGTGTAAAGGGAAAATTTAGTTATCAAATTTAGACACAGAAAAATAATGATTATCGTCAATAGTTTTTCTTAGATACCTTTTCAAACCTGGGCATAGATTCTAAAAAAAGCGAAAGAAAATAATGGTTCGTTTTTCAAAAACGTTTAGAGTTTCTATATCTGGTGAGACCGAATTTGTTCTTTCATTTCTTCCTCTCATAATATCTCCCTTTGCTACGTAACTTTTCGGTTTCTTAATCCATCAATTTAATAAATCTTGTTCTTATAGTCAAAAAAGTCATCTTTCATCCAAAAGAGTACCTAAAAGCTGTATGGGATTGAACAAAATTCATGACTTAATTCTTAGCCTATATCTCCATCTCAACCCTCTTGTCTATATTCAAATGGGAATAAAACAAAAAACCTGCTAAACTAAGTGTAATTTTAATCAAATTAAATTAAAAAAAAAAAAAACAAAAAATGAATGTGTAACAAAATAACGATATTTTCCCTCCTTTAAATCAAATAAAAATGTGAAAAAAATGTAATTTTCTATTTTGCATTTGCTTCTTTCGTACAAAACGTGGCTTATAAATCCAATTTTATAAAATGAAAGGCTACTAAAAAAAAAAAACAAAAAAATAATAATTAAACAAAAAACATCTGTGCAATGTACACTTTGTATATTTTCTTAAGAAACAACAACTAACAACAAAATATCGAAAAATAAATTATATACATACTCTTAACAATGAATTAAAAAACAAAAATACAAAATTACTATCCTTATATAAATGTTTGTAGATAATGAAAGTGTATAAAATCATAATGTATATATAAAAATGCATACATGTAAAACAAAATTATAAATGTGTTTCAATTTCCATCAGAACTAAACTAATAATTGTTATTACAAAATAATATTAAAAAAACAAACAAATAACTTAGCAAATATTTTGCAAGGTTTATATACACACACCACAAACACTGAAACATTTAATAAATAAGAGACAACAGGTAAAAAAATAATAATACAAAAGAAGAAGAAAAGAAAAAATTTATAGTTTGTTGTTTTTAGTATTAATATTTTTTGTTTTTTTATAAAATAAAAATAAAGTGAAGAACAAAAAGTGGAAGCAAATACATAACAAACAAGTAAAACAAAACTAAAAAAATGTTTATATTACTATACTTTATGCATATAAATAGTTACAATATACAATATAGACTTTTATTTTTAAAAATAATAAAATATTTATTTACGAAAAAATTAAAAAATTGTGTTTTATTAAAAATAATATTCATTATTTATGGTATTTATTAAATATAATTAAGTTTTCCAATTAGAGGTTCTATTTTAAAATAGACCGCTATTTAGGCAGCTGTCACCTTTAATTGTCATTTTAATCGTAAAAACTACGCCGTACGCCATACTAAAAAATGTACTACACACGCTTTAAACTATTCACTAGAAAAATGGGGACAATTTTGCAATAAGGGTCCAATTTTTGGAAAATAAGTTCTCTAATCACAACTGCCCACCAAAATCTGGTTATTTAAAACCTTAAGACCTTCCCATAGGAATCAATTTCGTTGAATTGAAAATTTTGACATTTCTCGACGTTTCCTTTCAAGGTCCATAAAAACTCGTTTGCTCTTCACTAGTCTTCAACAAATATGCTGTCAAGATTGTCCTTATTTCCTGCTTTATTATTATTTCACTTCAACCAATCATATAAGCGGGCAATTTTCACTTGAAAGAAAATTAGCAATTATCACCTTCTTTGGACAGTTCGATCAGTATTGGAGGATTTTCCAATCGTCTATACTTATGGGGAAATACTGATTTCCTTCAAAAATTAATTTTTTTTACTGGTTGAGTGGAACACGGTTGGAATTGTTTTTTATTGTATAAGTGTTAACCTGTGCGATACAGCTGCCAAACTGCCAGCTCAACATTTTTTTGAAAATTGCATTAGTATTACTGCAATGAGAGGTAAATCTGTCAAAAAATCCCAATATGCAAATTTTCTTGAGTAAAAAAATTAATCAAACAACCCAATTCTAAATATTCCCAGGAAAAGTTATTTTTCCCTTCGAAAGCGGGAAAGAAAATTATGAATGTTCGAAACTGCTGTTTTGCAATATTTGACATATGATACAAATTTTAAAGAAAAAAAAAAGTTTTATTGATGTGAAAAGTTGTCCTTAAAATTCTTTTATAATTTTATCAACAAATAAAGTAAAACTCAACAAAAATGTTCAACATTGCTTACATTTTTTGTTTCTATTTCGAGTAAAAACTTTTCCTTTTTTGACATTTAGAATGCCTAATTTTCTCCCCGAGAATTGTTTCCCTTTTTCGAAGATTGTTTGTAATCAGGCTGATTCTAAATCAGCCTTATTTTGACATTCTCTTTCGTTCGAAAGTTATTCGAATTCGTAGGATACGTATTTTCACTTTCTAACTATTCGAAAGTTCATTTTGATTCGAAACTTAAGCAAACTTTGACATTCTAATCATTCGAAACAAACGTCATTTATTAAGCGTTCACATTTTGAAGAGAGAAATTAAAAGAAAAACATGTACATAAGTTGTGTTTTTTTTCCGAAAAATAAAGAAAATGTAATATATTTTAATGAAAATCTGTTGATGTTTTAATTAAAGGTCACAGTCACACTCAAATTGGACAACTAGGGAACAGAAGGAAGTTCTCATAAACCTAATGGAAGAAAATCCAGAAATCGCGAGGGGTTATTTAACAAATAGAAATGACGTTGATCGGTTTTGGAGAAATGCCGCCGATAAATTGAATAGCTACGGGCCCCCAACTAAGCTACTTGGAAAAACGTGAATTGTTTGTATGTATGTTTATTTATGTGTTAACCAGCATTTGGGTTCAAGGTTTGGGCCATAGAGGAAATATATTATAATAATATAATAATTTTATATATATCCTCTATATTTCCTCTATGGCAATTTGAAGAAGCAATCGTCAGGCTAACTGCACTTGCTGAACATGTTCCCGTTCTTCACCATTAGAATTAACAAACAAAACTATTGCCATTGTTTACTTTCTCCAATATAAATAAAAAACTACACCGATTTGAAGTTTATAAACTTTGATTAAACGATTTTAACGACTGTGTAACTTTTTGGTTCTTGTGAAGTGTAGCAAGGATGTGATTTAAATAAAAAGACTTCAAAGTTAAATTTTTTTGGTAATACATGTGGGACAAAAGCAAATCGAATTATAAGTACATTCATTATTTTATTAGATTTAAAGGTGCTGAGTTAGCTGTACAAAATTTTGTAATGTATTTTTTTTACTTTTCATATCAACAAACTTAAATTTATTTTCCCATATTCAAAGTTTCATTGATGGTTTTTTAAATAATTAACACCACTTGCACTTAGAACTTTATTAATTTAAGTTATCTTAAGTTAAAATATTTTTTGCTTTCTAAATGTCAAAAAAAGGAAAGTTTTTACTCGTCTCCCGCCGAATTTATTTTGCCCCATGGAATGCAAACACGGGAAATTTGTGTTTTGACAGATTAAGAAAAAATATATTTATTTTACCACATAGATTTCTTTTAAAAATTACAAAATTGAAATTGTGGAACTGACATTTTTAACAAGTCACAAACAATTATATTCCATTGCGTTCAATCTCCGGGGTATAGACTGTAATTTTTGACAAGTCACACAAAATTCCATTCCATTGCGTTCAATCTCTGTTTTATGTTTGTGGTGAAAAATTGCTGAACTATTTAAATTATGAATTGATAATTTTATTTTGCAATCTTAATATTTGTCTTTGCTTTTTGTGAACAGCTGAGAGTAGTTTTTATTTTTTTGGCAGTTATCTCAATTTAGCTATCGTTCGCTACTCGTTCAATAACGCATCTTACGACTCACCTCTACAGGATAGCAATTTGGTTTTGTAGTCTAATGTAAAATTTTGTTTTTTTTCCACTACTCTTAGAGAATTTTTTTATCATCTAAGATCCAACATAGTACCCGAGACGTGATCGTTAGTCTGCTATTACACGATAGCTCATTACTCACATGAGTGCGAAAAAGAAAGCAGATGTAAGAAAATGAGATGCAAAAAAAGTGTTTTTGTTTTTTTCATCATCTTAGATCCAAGATAGTAGCCGTGACGTGATCGTTATACTGCTATTACACGATTCCTCACGACTCACATGAGGGAGAAAAAGAAAACAGATGTGAGAAAATGAGATGCAAAAAAAATTTCCGGTGAATCTCGGGTAAATTTTTGGTAGGCTCACTTTGACGTTTCTTTTTTCTCATATTCATTTTGTGCTGTTTTTTTTTCATTCGATTTTTTTGTTGCTGGGATAAACAACATGTCATTAATGGCAATTGATGCACAGTTCAACAGCTTTAATAAATTTTCAGATTCCATTTACAAAATCCTATTTATTTTGTTTCATAAATCTTACTCAACTTCGAAAAATTAAAGCCAACGAGAAGGAGCATTCAAAACAAAACAAACAATAATTGTCAAATTTGAGGGATGGGGCACGAGTCAATGTATAATAGCGCTTGCCATACCGAATGCAAATTTATAAGGAAAGTGAAAAGCATAGAGAAATAGTATTTGTATCTAAGTATATTTCTCTATGGTCAAAAGTGAGTCGTGTGTCAACGTGTAATGGGGGCTTAGTGCGTTGGACTGTCATGTCAGACAGAGAATCCAAAATTTTAATACGTTGCAAACTAGATAATTGCTAATTAAAAAAAAATTGGGTGGCCCAACAGTCCGTTTGACAACTATTGCCCAGTGACTGACAACTCTTAACCAATCCTGTGCGCGAGTACTGTTGTCAGGGATGGAAGGGACCTACAGTTTTAAGCTGAATCCGAACGGCAATTTTGAGAAAGCACTTTTCATGACAAGAATTGCTCTTGGAGTATTTTGTCAATTACTTGCAAGAGGCAGTACCCGTGAAAAAACTTTAGGTGGCATAGGCAGGGATCGCACCCAAAACCTCTCGCATTACAGTCCAACGCACTAACCATCATAACACAGGTACTAATTGCCTTATAATAAAAACCGAGCATCCTAACATGTCTAAAAAGTGACAGTTCGTAAAAATAAATAAAGCAATTGCGCTTAAACTTAACTATTTATTGGAATTCCCAACTATTGACTGGGAAATTCCATTATTGCATTGCTCTTATAAGAATAATTGTAAAAATGTCATATTGATTTAGAAAAATGCTTAAAGTTAAAGTAGCCATTCCGTGATCTTAACTTTAGCAAATTGTTAAGAGATGTTAAAACCGTTTAAAATTTTGCTAAATGCCCCTTTTAGCCTAGTAAAATGCTGAAAATGGATATAACAATTTACTTAATCGTTTAAAATTTTTAGTTCGAGCAGGCCCCTTTTATCAAATCTAGTACTGTGAAGTTATTTACTATTTGAACACATCCCCTCTACAACCCAGACAAAAAAATTTAATCAAACAGATCTGTGTTCTGTCAAATATAATTTCGAATTTTCAAACGGAGATTTTAAAATAAAATAAATAGATTTAAATAATTATTATTTATTCATATCAGTAAATTAATTCAATGAAACATCATGCAGAGGCCGCGGAGAACCACCGAATATGAAACTCCATCAGGAAAACCACTTCAATCAAGGTGCAGTGCGTAATATCTTAGAAACTAAGAGTTGTATTTAAGACTATTGAACTTAATTTCTATTTAGAACAAGTCGCCTGCAACAGCCCATCCGACGTCCATCAATTCGGCGGGATGGTTCACTACCCAGAAGTTCTTCAGCTGAACCACTTAACTCCCTTTTTCCCGGGACAGGCAATCACCTTAATGTGCCGTCTACATCAACAAAACGCCACAGAAGCAGTAGTGTCAGCAATGCTCGCACTCCACAGCGCACTCCAACTCACATTACACCTTCCAAGGGGGCACAATTCACAGGCGAGAAACAACGCGCCGCAATCAACGACAAGCGTTGGATTCAAGAGCAAATTGTGCGAATAACAGAATTCTTGAAGGGCGTCGATTGCGGTATAAATACTGAATTCTTAAACAGAGGTGGCTTAAAAACCATGTCCATGAAGCAGTTTATTGGCTTAGTCGATTATTTCCTTAAATTTATAGCTGGAAACAAGTTTAAAGTTGGTTCCAATCACGTAGAATCCATATCGAAAATTCTCAATCAAATCGACTACCCGTACACGGTGAACAAGTCATGGCTCAAGACCCCCACAGCTCCTCACGCTTTCGGCAATGTGGTCATGTTGTTTTCATTCTTCATGGACTTCATTCCGCCAGCGGATAACATTGAAGTTTTCAAAAAGGACTATTTAATAGCCAGCGAGGAGTTTCCAGATAAAGATTTCGCCATAAAACTTTCCGATATGGCCGAAGAGGGGTTCTCCCTGTGGAACAATCAGAAGAACGAAGAATTCGAGAAGCTCCAAAAGATCGCAGTGGATGAGTTGATATGCAAAAAAATATCTATCCCTAGTTCGGATGCCGTCGACGAAGCGATCAAGCGTCTAAATATCGAACTCGATGAAATCTCCGCAAAAGCCGAAGTTATCGAAACTGAAGATGAGTACTTCCGCTTGGACAAAGAAGTCAAGACCAACCAGAGGAGAATTGAGAAACTACAAAAACTAATGCAAGAAAATCAGAAAATAATTGACAAACTAGAATACCAGATCAACGGTAAACAGGAACTGATTGAGAAACTTCGGTTGAGTGTTGAAGAAATCCGTTCTGTAATCAGCACCCAAAAAATGTCTATAGAAGAGCGAAATAAGCTCATCGAGGAAGTCGGCCAGAAGCAGTACCAATTGCAAACCAAGCAGAAAGCCGTGTGTGACCTTCAGGAAAAGGACAATCAATTGCAAATACAGCTAGCCCGACAAATCAAACTGCTCACAGAGAAACTTGCCCAATTCAATAGCTACATCCGAGAAATAATGGCGGATTTGAAAAATCTCAGTTTTATAAATCTTAAAGTGGACATTGAATCGCTCTGCTTGCATCAGAACTCCGAACTGGAGACCCAAATACAAAGAGTCGAAGAATTTCTCAAGAAACTTAAACTACATCTAACCAATCAAATGGCCGATCTGTCGGAACAGATAGAGAACTACGAAAAACAGATCAAGTTGATTTCCTATGAAATCTCGAATTGGATCGAACCAAATTCCAAGGAAAAAATGCAAACGATTAAGAAAATACAAAAGGAAGTCGATGAACTAGACCGGGAGATCATTGCTACCACAAATTTCACAACCAATCGCATAGCCGAATTAGATCACAGGGTGAAACAGTCAGAAGAGGCTTTGAACTCATTGAGAAATTCGATAGAACACAACCGACAGGAGATTCTGAAGACACAAGAAGAAAACGAAGCTATGATGAAATTGGTAACTGAGCGTTTTGAGGAATATTTTAAAACGAAAGACGCCCTTCTGAAGCAATTCCAAGAAGCATTGCAACAGTGTCAAAAGAAATGTACTGAAGCTAAGGTTCTTTTAAAAAAATGATAATTCATTTGTTTGTTTTGTTTTTTTTTTTTCTATTGTTTAAAATTTAAGATAATTTATAATAAAATTAAATGCCCAATTAAACAGGCTCTAGGTCTAGAATAAAGAATGGTAAATTGTTTTATTTTTATGATGAATACAATTTGTGTCTTCTACAATAATAGGCAAAGAGTTCCAAAGCAGCTTGTGAAAAAAAACTGGCGTTACATGTTAGATTTGCACCGTAATATCGCCGCTTGCTACACCACATTCCTGAAGTTTAGATGTGTAATTTTATTATTATTATTCAAATTATAAAAATTATCTTAGGACAACCATGACTCAAGAGAGATTGGTAGGCTTATCTTGAAATGAGAGGCAATAGGGCAGGTAATAAGGAAGGGATTTAATATTGAAGATAGGTTAGGAAGATTCAATGACCACCACATAAGGGTAAGCCAGAACTAGGATGGGATAAGGGGGTTTTGGAGTTGGGATGGAATATCCACTACGAAGGCGATGGCATGCTCGGCTAAGCTCGCCGGATGAGGGGGGGATCTTACCTTCGTAGATGGACCTCACCTCTTTCCAAAACTAAAATTTCATGCCATTACTAAACAAACTTAAACGATCCCAAAACATTGCAAACATTACAATACCAAATAACTCTAAAAGAACAAAAACTTATACCGACTTGCACACTACAACCAAAACACGACATTCACGCCGGACCTGACACACCTCGGGAACGCAGCATGGCCGTACCCACCCAACCTGGAGTTCGACTGACCTGTACTTTCGAACTCCCCTTACTAGACTGTGAAGCTGAAGTTTACGTTGTAGGATCCGGTTCACTAAAGAGCATTATCCAGCCCTGCCACACCTCCTCTGAAAATTGTAATCAGCACTCCATAATAACTAAGTACTGAACGTCAAGAGTTGATAAACTAAAAAAACGCAACAAATCGACTATACTGTAACGTGACTTACATTTTATTTACACAGACTTATAACAAAAAGAGGGAATATATAAAAAATTAAATAATGATATCCAAATTTGAAAATTAAAAATTTGAAATAACTTAAATTTAAAAAAAAGGCCAAAGGAAAACACAATATTTCTCCTTAGAAGTATATACATAATGTACCTAGTGCACCTAGTCTAAAACAAAAAAAAACAGGGACTTTCTCCGTATGGAGGAGACTTAAGTTCCCTCGTTCTCCCCGGAAATCTTCGCCGTCTTCCTTTTATGAAGCGGCTGTGTAAATTCCTCTTTTATGCTACCTACCAAGAGCTCTCTACTACTTCGACAGGGTAGGGCCTGGGGAACCTACCCCGCCCGACGAACTCTACCTTTAATTCTTACTCGACACAAAAAAGTAACGACGTAATCTAGACACATATAATATATCTACCGATAAAAGGAGTTACAAAATAAAGACGTTATAAATTTGAATAATTTTTTTTCCTGGTGTCACGTTACTAAATTTTTCTTTGTTATATGTTGAACAGAATCCTAGAATCGATATTCGCAAAGATCCTAATCCTTTTCTCCTATCCCACCGGATTGGCGTTAATGTTAACGAGAACGCACGAACATATATATATATATATATGTAGATAACACGTATGTATATAAATATAGGCGTGAGATCAGTTTTGGCTAGTAAAGTTTCTTGGGGATCCGGGTCTATCGACCGATAATTCCTGGGTTAAGTGCAACCTCCACATCACCCGGCCGCCAAAACTCAATCTCACTGTAATACGTATTTTTGATTTCTTATTTGTTCCTATTATACTATCACCCTCAGCTATAATTTTAAACTCTTTTCTTTTGTATTATCTGCTTTCTTTGTTCACTTATATCTTAGTCTTAAAAAAAAAAAAACTTATTAAAAAACCTTTAAAAAAGAAAAATTTAATTTAAATTCTTAACGCGTTAGACGGACAACGAACCTATTTCCTTTTTTTCTTACTTTTTTTTTTAAATTTAATTCACTTCTATTGTTTTGTGCCACTTTTACCTTTGAATTGATGTTTTCACTACCCTACCCACTCTGAACTACAAGTGACTTGTAGTCAAGTTTTTTAGCGGTTGCGATCTTCAATTACCACATAGTTTATTATTTCCCGCAATGTTCCACGAACTACTCTTTCTGCATTGTCTGCACCCTTGCTTTAATGCTCAATTTTCACTCCTATCTAATCCTTCCTTACTTTCCCCACCTTCCCCAATTCGCATAAACTTTTCATTAAATATTTAATTTTGTAGGTATTGTTTTTTTATACCCAAAAACATATATCCGTGGCACTAGCAATTCCTTCATCCTCCTTTTCTACCATATTCTTAATCCCCATTCTTTCCTTCGGTCTCTTTTTCATGACATATGTCTATTTCGTCCCTAATTGTCATGTCAGATTGTCAGTGATTAGAATTAGGAAATAGAAGTTGCGTGCGCCGGAAAATAA
The DNA here is from genome assembly GCF_945859685.1 of Eupeodes corollae. Classification (NCBI taxonomy): domain Eukaryota; kingdom Metazoa; phylum Arthropoda; class Insecta; order Diptera; family Syrphidae; genus Eupeodes; species Eupeodes corollae. Next base: position 22,478,106 of record NC_079148.1, on the reverse strand, counting down.
ATAAACATAAAAAAACATTTCAAAGCAAAAACACAAAACTAAAACTAAGAACTAATTGGACTGGATGCAAACCAGAGTCCTAACTAGAACCATCGACCTGGGTCTTACCCAGTCCATGTTCCTGGTCAGCATTGTAGGTATTTTCTTTTATTTTTGAATTTTCTTTGCAGGAATGGTGACTCCACATAGGAGAACTCTGGTCTATCGGTGGCCACAACAATCCATAATTTCCATTGAAACGGAATTATTTAATTTGAATTTGCAAAATGTAAGGCCAAAAAAGTAAGTTTCCAAGTTTAAACGTTTCCCTTCTGCTCATTGCATCGCTGTGTTTTAGTTTATGGTTTAGTCCTACCTCAATAAAACAAACGCATTAAATGTCTAAATACAGGAAAGGCTTATGCTTGTTATCAGTTTATGTGTGAAAATATAAAAAAGGGCGCTTTCTACAAATCTTGCACAGGGCACAAGATTGGCTGAGGCCAGCCCTGCATCAGGGTGAAGTTTTTGAAGTTTACCTATTTTAAAACCTTAATATATACAAAATACGTTGTTTTTTTAAGCAAAAGCAAACAATAACAAATACAATAACAATAACCTCTATATGGAAGTTTTTGGTTGACCACCATCTATGCGACAACGAATAAAGAACTAGCTTAATATTCATTATTAACATTCTCGACTTATCCGAAATATTAATATATTTAATTCTTAAACAACCTCGAAAACCTTGAAAGTTTGTATTTTAAATTAGGTTTATTCTTCAAAAATACATCATTAAGCCCCTCTGTCATAAACGCTCTAATAACTTAGACTATCAGCCTTATCACAAGCCCCGTCGCGTCAGAGAAGTTTCGTAAGTAAATTTTTGATGCCGAATTTGGGGAAATTTTTGTTCGTTGACTCTGTTCTTTAGCACTTTTTTGTTGCCTTTGCTATTGTTCAAATTTTTTTCTGACAGAGTATGTCATTACTTACATAAGGTGGGGCTACAGTCTGGGGCGGACCTGGGCCTCAATCAACATGCGTCTGCAGCCAGCTCGGTCCCTAGCTAACTGTCTCCAGTTTTGCACGCTAAGTCGAATAACAATCCTCGGGATTGGATTCGACGACCCTTCGGGCTGGAGCGTTGATGTCCATTCGCTCTACATGATCCAGCCATCTATGCCGTTGGATTTAAATTCTGCTAACTAGGTCAGTGCCGCTGTACAGCCCGTACTTCTCCTCCATTCTCCATCTTTGCGTATAGGACCAAAAATCACCCGAAGACTTTTTCTCTTGAAGCATCCTAAGACGCTCTCATCTTTCTTTGGCAGGGTCCAGGCCTCAGGCCTAAGCGCCTGATTTTAATGATTTTAGATGCTCGAGAGAGGACTTTACTACTCAATTGCCTTCTAAGTCCAAAGAAGCAGCGAGTTGCATTCTCCATAGTCATTCTGCACAAACGGATAAGTTTGACAGGGATACGAAAACTAGACATTGCTCTGTTAAGCTCTTTCCGATAGATATTGTCATAATCGGCTTTGAAATCGATATAGAGATGGTGGGTATCGATTTGAAGCTCCTGGGTTTTTTCCAAGATCTGCTGTAGTGTGAATATTTGGTCGATAGTGGACTTTCCTTCCTGATCTGAAGCCACACTGATAAGGACCTATCAGGTTGATGACGAAGGGCTTCAGACGTTCACATAATGCGGCAGAGGGGATAAGAAGACTGATGCCTCTGTAGTTGGCGGAATTTAGAGGGTTTGCTTTTTTATGTATCGGGCACACTGTGCTGAGATTCCACTCATCGGGCATGCTTCTTCCGACCATATTTTGCAGATGAGTTGGTGCAGCCATCGCCTGCTGCTTTGAATAGTTCGGCAGCGATGCCGTCAGCTCCAGCAGCTTTGTTTGACTTTAGTTTAGATATAGCTATCTTCACTTCGTCAAGGTCGGGTAGGCGGAATTGTTGATCTGCGTCGCCGAGGTTGAGTGGTTCTATCTCCCTTACAGCGAAATTCGCTTCGTCATCGCCGTTATTTAATTTGTAGATGTGCTCTTTCCATATTCCCAACATAGACTGCGGTTTTACTACGATGTTCCCTTGATCGTCCTTACAGGCTTTGGTTCGTGGCTGGTACCCTTTTGAGGTTTTTTTTCCTTTTGGTAAAATTTACGCACCTCATTCCTGTTGTGACATCCCTCTATCTCATGGATCGCGCGCTTTTCATGCTCTCTTCTTTTCCATCAAAGAACCCGTTGTTCCCCTCTCCTCTTCTACTCATAGAGTTCGCGAGCAGCTCTGGCCCTTTTGTGTAGCGCCGTTTTGTATGCCTGTTGTTTCGCTGCATGATAAGTCAAATAAAAAGTTCACGGTGACAAATAATACAACAAAAAAACACATTTAATTCAGTATATTGTTCTTTTAATATCATTATTTACTTCAATTATCTGAATTAAATACATTAATAATAAATATTTGCTTTAATAATTTATAATAATTTTGCTTTTACATTCTTTTTCGTTTTCTTTATTTTTTATGTATTTTCATAAATTCTCAAAATCCATGTTAAGTTAGTACCAAAAACTTTGTATACAAAAAGTTCCTTCCTTAAAATTGTTGGTTTTTATTTTTTAATATTTGATTCCACTGCCATAACTTTTCCTAAACGTTAATACTTAGAAAATTTGTATTATTCTTTTTTCTATGTGTAAGTATTTAGCTGCTTCTTAAGTAAATTAATAATATTAAAAAATTGATTGATAATATTCTAAATCTTATAAAATAAAATTTAAATTGAATATCTTTTTTTTAAAACTGAAACAACTTAAAGAAAACTGATATGAAAAAAGCTAATGTGTTAATCTTGATCACAGAATCTATTCCAGCCGGAATGTTAGGTACAAACTATAAGTTCTGTGTTTGGAGTTTCGTAGTTATGCCTTCCATTTCCGATAGATTCTGTGATATGACACAAACAAAAAAACTAACAAACTAATACTTTTGTTTGGGGAGACTGCTTAAAAAATAAAACCATGGACGAATTATAAAAATATAAGAAACTAAAATAAACAAAGAAGAGTCAATAAAATAGTTAGATTCTTTTTTTTCGTTGGATTTACTTTTCATTAAATGATTTAAAGCAATAATATTAAATTTTAAAAATAATACGTACAAAAAGTTTTGATATTGGAAGAATTAATTAAAAAAAATATATGTTTAAAAGCAAAAGGCCCCTTTTTTATAAAACAAAACCTTGATATTCAAGTTCGACATAAAACCTTAAACGAAAGTTTTTACTGACAAAAAACTTCGAATGTTGAACTCAAAATCATTAGGTCTTGTTTTTTTTATGGGCCCAGGTAAATTAATTTAAGTCTTCGTACAAAGATTTTGAGTGTTTTGTTGGTGTTGTTATTGCGGTTGCTATTATAGTCGCATATAAAAAAAATCCAAAGACCTAACACCTCCTCATTCTCATAATTTTTGTCTTCTTTAGATTTGTTTTTAATGTTAAAAATCTAATCATTGTGATTCATTTTGAGCTCACTCAACGTTCCACTAAATCTCGACCATTCATCCCGTGTTGGTTGTGCGACATGTTCAGCAACATCGTAAACATAAAGTTTACCTGAATCATCACCAATTGTTAAATGGAGCCCAGATGGGGTCCATGAAACACGATTCAGCGCTGGAGCACCATCAACAACCACTGATGCCGAGGGCACTTCGGTATCCTGATTTAAATTCCATAAATCAAGGCGACCACTGCCGTCGACAGAAGCGAACACGGCGGGATGAATTGGAGACCATGCAACATCCATAACATAATCAGAATTGTCTTCAAAAGAGTATAATGGTTTGGTGTCCTAGATTCAAAGAAATAAAAGAATTTAAAAATAATTTAGAGGACAAGTATTATGATTACCTTAAGACTCCATAGTTTAATTGTCCAATCAATGGACGATGTAAGGAACAAATCACCAAAATCTGGTGTTGATTGATTTGGATGAGTTGATATTCCCGTCACTGGACCTAAATGCTTCTCATACACGTCAGACACACCCGAACGTATTCCATGGCGATAAGCTTAAAAAAATTAAATACACAAAAGTTAAGTTAATTAATATTAAATTATACTCGTATTAGAATAAAAAAAAAACTAACCAGAGTATACATTGCCATCTTCACTGCCCATAACCAGATTGTTGATCTCATTCGATGGAAACGACATGCAAGTGATAGCTATTGGCTTCGATTGCCGTTGCTGCAATTCCAGTGTATCTTGCGGCATCGACAGCATATCCAGACTCCAAGAGCAAAGCTTACCATCGGATGAGATCGATATCACATTGTGTGCATTCTGTGTGCCAACCATTTGCAAACAGTACACTGGATGCGTATGTGCGGTAGCACTAAGCGGTGTTCTCTGGATGGGCGTGCGCTTTTGAACTCGATTATCCCAGAGAACAATCTGACCAGAATAAGTTCCACCCAGAATTAAATTCTGATTGAATTTAGCAAAACATGTTGACATTACGGCACTCTGACAATGGAATACATCTTCGGGGGTTTGTTTTTTATATTTTGTGTTCCACACCATAACAACACCATCTGGTTCATTAGGGCTTTCCTAAAAAAAATATAATTACAATTTTTTGTTTTAATTTGTTTAAAAGTTAAATTTAAACAAAAACACAAACCTCATTATTGTGATATGAAGCTACGACCAGTTCAGGAAAGTGTGTTGACCAATCCATTGAAGTGATGCATCGATTCTTGGACCATCGGTCTTCGTAGAATGCTCGATTCAACGACAGCCTAGCATGTGTCTTCTCATCGTTTGCTTCTTCATTATCACCACCTCCTATGTAGTCCGTATAGATGTCCACATTCTCGGATAGGGCCCTCTCAATTACACGTCCAGCGCGTAGTACAAACCTCTGGAAGTCCTCCGACAAGATGATCATCTGTTTTTGTTCTTCCGATAGTTCCTTAACTAATAAATAAGACGATATAAAAAATGTTTTTGGTATAGATGATGTAGCATCACTTACTCTCTTTTTTCTCTTCATGTTCCTTTTTGTGTTCAAGTGGTGTTATGGCTGGGGCTACTTCCTTCACAGTGGGCAGACCATGGGGTAGGATTCCTGGCGGCAGCTTGGAATGAAAACCATGATCGATGTGTGGCAGCGAGCTCTCTTCGTCATCTCCTTGGGCATCATAGGTAAGCACTGTTTAAGGTATAAAACTAACACAGCTAGAGGAACATGACAATCGACAAAACAGGAACAATTCTACGATTTCCACTTTGTTAAGCTTTTTTTTTTTCATTTCATTTTCTTTTCTTATTTTTGATTATAAAATATTTGTATTACTTAAGTTTTTAAATAAAAACGAACACATTGATTTACATATTTACAAACAAATTATTCTTCTTTTGATTTGTCTTTTGAATATTTTTATTAGAAAAAAGAAATACACATTAGAGTGCACTATTTTGAAAAGATCTATCTAGTTAAATAATGTATTTAGGTACCTACATAATATTTATATGTATAAAAATCAAATGGAATTTTCTAGCAGAAAACGAATGCAATCTAATGTTTGAACCTTGAAAAATGAAGATGAATTTTTAAGAGGAAACTGATTTTTTCAAAAAGTTTATTTTAAAGAATGGAATAAGTTTGATTGAAAAGAGATCGGGTGGAAGGTGGTGATTGTTTTAAGGGAAATTTTTTGGAAATAAACGATTTAAAATGCGTTCCACTTTTTACGTTTTACAATCCAAACGTTTTGAAAGTTGTTGAAGTAGAAAACTAAATCTGGAGCGCATCAATTGAAAATTCCATTGTTAGGTTGCAGTGGCTGTTCGGGATAGAGTATGAAAGACTTAGGCCAGATATTGGCCATTTTGATACACACATGAATCTTGAGGCTTTCTTCCGAGCACAGTGACACCAATTGGGAGTTATTTATGAAAGACTAATTATGTTAGTGTGCTTGGGATCGTTTAGATAGTTATAGAAGAACTCCTAGGTAGGTTTTACGTTGAGCTAAAGCATTGCATGTTGAAAGGAGGTGAATAACTGTTTCTTCCTCTTTCTCTTCCATACAGCTTCTACAAAATTCATTTGAGAATACGCCTAGCCACAAACTTACGTTTATATTAGGCAGTGTCCAGACACAATCAAGCTTATTAGTGCAATCTGCTTCACGATATCAAGCACTTGAGCGCTTTAAATCTAGGGTAGGCCAGAAGTTTCTCGAGGCCTGACAGTTTTGATTTTATTCCACCTGATGTTGGTTTTCTTTACAAAGTCTTTTTTTTGGCAAAAGCTTACATTCAGCAAATAGTATGTCAGCAGTAGCCGAGCGAGGTGGAATAGGTAGTACTGTACCATTTTTGGTTTAGTAAGAACTGTAGAAGAAAATTTAAAAACAGTCGGTTTGATTATAGGCTAACTAGCTTCGTGATAAAAATATTTGTTACAGAATTTAGAGTTTTTGAAAAGTAGAGCCTCAATTTCCGATAATTTGCAACTTGAGTTATGATAACTTTTTTAGCCATCCGTGAGGTGAATTGTTTTAGACGATCGTAAAGATAACTTTCAGTAAGAAATCAGCCTGAAGCACATTTTTATCTAAACGCCTTTTTAAACAAACAGTTTATGAATTGTACAGTCAGTTGAAACACACAAAATAAAAATGTATGATGTAGTGGTGTCATTAAGCCTTTTTTCTTTGATGAAAATGGCAGCGTTATTGGAAATTACAATATCAATTAATTACATCAAGACTTTGCCACAAGAACTGGTCCTGTCGATCGTGTAATTTTTGTAGGAAAAACTAATGAATCGTCTAAGTTTTGTTCTTATTTTTATTTTATATATTTTTTCATTTAAGAATGTTAGGAAATCAGCACTATTCTTTAGGTCATGTGAATTTGGCCATGACAGAAAGAAAAGTTACCATGAGTCTTAATAAATGATTCACATGAAATATTTTTGTTCGCTTGAAGTTTTCAAAGCTTTTCTGAGTTTCATCTGAACAAAATTTCACTTTAAATTAATTAAAAGCTTTCGAACATCCTCTAAAAAAAAAACTAAGTAAACTTTTAAGTCTTGGACAGAGTAAAAATTTCGAACGAAATGAGAGATCTCAAGGGAGAATTTAGTCAGTAATTAATTTCACAGTAAGGGACGAGTTAAATGATGATATTTTTCACGTGTACGACTTATAAAAGGGCTGACTATCTGAATCGTTGATCCTATGGAAGTTATATAGTCCGGCCGACCGAAAGTGGTAATGCAAAGGATGCTTAAAAGTTTTTTTTCGGAATTAATTGGTAATTGGAAACAAATTCCAGGGAAACTTATTAATATTTTTTAAGTCATCGAAGATTTCATTAAAAGGGGGGAATTCACGATATGAGATATAAATTTGGAGGAAAACGAAATTCCTTAAAAGCTTCATTCGGAATGTCATTAATCGGGTTTTTTTTTAAATATCTAAATTAGTTCATGGAGTAAGTTTTTTAACAACGTATTATTTGTTGAATCGGACTAAAAATGAAGTAAAAAAAAACAACAATCTTAAGTCGGCCTCACACGAATCAACAATTTGTCTCGATAGATTTAAATAGAAAACCAAATGATTTGAAGAAGAGAAATTATAATTCAAGTTAAATATTTCTTCTTCAAAAGTCCCATAGCAAGGCAATAAAAATAGCTACAATTTATCTTCTTTGAAGACTTGTAGCAACTATATACTCGTAATCTCGATTTATTCGAGAAAATATGCGTCAAGACAAGGTGTAATGGTCATCTGCTGATGAGCCCAACCATTACATCGGGGCGAAACGCATATATGAACACTTTTGCAGGTTTATTTTCATTTTCATGATTTTAAATCATATTTATTAAAATAAACGGTGTTAACAGTCAAATATTTCTTCTTATAATTAAGTGAGTGAGTGAATCAATTAGACTTTTCATCAATTTAGAAATCCAAATATTCTCAAATGACTCGACAGAGTCCAATCATATCTGTCAACTGCCTCGCTCGGACGTGTATGGTTAGCTTTATAGTTTTTGAATCAAATCAACAAATTTGGCATTGCTTTGCTAACACTTTCTTTGAAAGATAACTTAATGGGGGCTATTGTCAGTTAAATGTTTGAAATTTATTTCTTTGAATTTTGACTATTGAGACAACCATCAACTCTATCACAAATTGCATCATATTGGGAAACCTTGACGAATCCCGAAAAGAAAATGATCACCGAATCCTTTTATAAAGTAAAATTGTTTGAGATATCTCACTACGAACTTTGGTTTTTTTTCGGGATAAGTAAGAGTTTTCGATTACGATGGAATTCCTCATAAATCGGATTGTTCATTCACATTCCATTTCCAACTTTGGAAAACGAAAATAATTATCTTTACGTTTTTCGGGATTCATACAAATTTTCGACTATGATTGAATTCCTCTTTTGAAAAACGAGGGTAATTCCGAAAGAAATTGTATTCACTTTTAGAAAAATAAAAGCTTATACAACTACAATTAAGATTTGGTTTCAAACAGTTAGGCATACTTTTTTTCAAAGCTGGGAGTTTCTTTCATTTGGAAGAAAAGCAAAACAAGTAACATTTTCAAAAAACTATATTATTGATAAATTAGAAAACTCTTAAAATGCCATGCAAAAGATTTAAAAAAAAACTAACTTTAGTAAGAATAACTATTAACAAATCTTTAATAAAACAATAAATTATTATCATATCAGCAAATGACACGCAAAACGATTTATGTATGTAGCGAAAAAGTTTTTAAAAAAATATGTATATGCAAGAAATGATTTTTATGGTGAATTATATTAAACAAAAGTTAGTTACCTTTAGAGCATTATTATGTGCAGAGGTTATTATTTGTATGTCTGTTTATTTTTCCTACAAGCGGTGTATGAATTGAATACGTTTATATTTAGTTTGTAACTTTGATTCATTTCGTTTTTTTAGAAAGAAACAAACAAATGTTATTGTTTAATAGAGTTTAAAAACAGAAAAATAAAAAAAAGTTTAATTAAATTATACCCACGCACACAAAACATTAAATCATAATATTGATTGGTGAGCTTGATGTATGAATTTGTAGGTACATTTTAATGTAATTTTTACTTTTTAAGGCAAAATATCGTTATAAAGAAAGAAAATTAATAGTTTATACATTAAACTTTGGTTTTTTTTAATATATTTTATGTATATTTCTTTACCGTGTGTATAAACAAAACTTTTAACAAAATTAAATGTGAAAAACTTGGTAGTTGTTTTTTTTTTATTTTTGTTTGTACAAAACAAAAGAAGAAGGAATACAAATTAATATATTAATTAATAATAAAAAAAGAAACATAAAATTAAACAATAAACAGTAAACAAAAATTATGTATTAATAAATGTATAAACAATATCTTAATTTAAACAAAAAAAAAAACATGTGTATTTGTCAATTATTATTGTTTTTTTATTTTTTAATTGTATATTTCTCCACCCAATTGTATAAAAGAGTTAAGTTGATGTTTTAAAGTTGAATCTTAAAAACAAAACAATCATTTTGATTTTTTGATTTTGTAATTGAAACAGTTCTTAAACTGTGACTGCAAAAGATTTTTCATTCATATTTATTGGTCATACAGAAGCACCACCGACATTTTTATAACATGAACTCAAAATAGGTTAAAATAATTAAATATAATGTAATATGTTAAGTTTATTTATTATTTAATTTTTAATTTTTGTGAACAAAAAAAATATAATTAAATAAAACATTCAAGAAAACAAAAGTTTAATGTTTAAACAAAGCTTCACAGGTAACAAATAATTATTTATAAGACAAAAAAAAAACAATTAAATAAAGATTCAGGAAAAAGTATCCCTAACCAGAGAGGAAACGGAAATGGTGGATTAAAAGTGTGAGGGATCATAAAGCAATCAGAGTTTGGAAAATATTCTTAAATAGTTGAATTATGAGTCACCTCAAAAATGTATTCTTAAATGATTTACTCTTGTTTAAGATGTTTTAAACAAATTGCTGTATTTGGTATTTTTTTGACATGTTAAAATTTTACACTATACATTTTATGAGGACATTTAGATCAAGGTCAACAATAGTTTTTATACATATTCATTAGTTGTTGTCCACAGAAGATATAATGAGCCATATTTTGAAAGTGTTCTCAAAAAAGACTACTCTCTAGTACCTACCCTAGTTTTCTTTGAGCTTTTAATTGGAGGATCTAAAAATTCATAAATCTGAACATCCGAATTGGAAATTTGGTGAGAAGAGCTCTGAATATGGTATGAAATGTATCCTTTATTAAAATGAAGTTGTTAGCACTTCTTATAAAAAAAGCTATATAGAGTTTGAAAAGACATCCTTTTAAAAATTCAAATTAATGTTATGGACATGAATTCTTGTTTAACAATAATTTAAGTGATTTAATGTAAATTTTTTCATGAGAATGGTAGAAATCATTTAAATATGACGATGCCATCCAAAGCAATATAACTTGACCTATGGCTCGATGACCATTGCCAAAATATGAGTTTTCGATCTTTTTTGTCTTGTCTTTTTGGACGATAAATAAGGGGGCAAACAGCTTTGAATATGTCTTAAGAAAGGTATGATAAATTAAGTCTGAAAAACTATTTAATTGAATTAAATGACTAGTTTTTGAAAGTAATACTATACTCCCGAACTTATTATCAATATGTTGGATTTAAGTAATCCACCTGTACTTGAAGGTACCGCGATTAGTTTCAAGATTTTTGTACAATTATTAATAGCAACAATTTTTAACAATCATCATAACTGATCGTCCTTCTGAGATCTCCAACTAATAGCTAACAAAACACGATATCGGCAGAATATGAATTACGAAAATGGATTTATGAAAATGCTGCCAAATAAAATCGGAATACAAGCATACTTATAAGCGCATACTTCAAACTTTTCAAGACTTGTCAATATTTTTTCAAGCTCGCCATTGACGATTTAGCCAAATGGCCCATTCATTAAATTTGATACTTGTCGTTGGACTCTATCAGTTCGAATGAAATCCATCATAAAATGGACCGGACGAGTAAATAAAATTGATAGAAGTTCAAAAATTCATGAAACCGAATTGGCTCGGTCGTGTATTAAGTGTGTAAGGAGTATGATTGAATTCTTACTGCAAGACCATTCATTTTTGTTGAGTGTTTATGACCATTAACATTAAAATTATTATTTCTTGTTATATTTGTGAATTGCGTTTTAATTAAATTGTTCGTTTTCAAAAACAAGTAAACGGAAAAAAATTAGGTACCAATTATAGCTATCATTGGTTTTCATTATTGAACAAAATTATTGGAATTTTTTTATGGGCCAGTGATATCTATAATTGAAATCGATCAGGACAAATTTTTGAATCGGTATTTGACGGTGTTTCCCTTCGATTAGAAATGAAAATTATGTACTGATCGATCAGAAATCAATCACACACAAATTTTTTTTTCACAAAAAAAGTATAATTTTGCATTTTTTTTAATCTAAAAAAGTATTTTTCTAATTTCCGGATAGAAATTAATTTTACTTTGTGGGGCCGGTTATAGCTATCAGTGAAATGTTTCTTTTTATTTTTTAAACATGTTACAGATTTATTTCTAGCAAAAGATTGATGCAATAAGATGAATCCGATATTCAAGTATTTTTTTCAAAAAGAAACAATGCATTTAAAGTTGTATTTAATTTATAAATCCATTTTAATTTTTTTAATGATGAAATTTCATTTTACTGAACAGCTGACTGTCAAAAGTCAAACAAAATTCCATTTCGTTTTACTGTTGGTGTTCCAATTTTGTACTGTTCCGATCACATTATTAAAAAATTACTGATAAAGCAATAGTAAAACAATTGTCTGAGTCGCGAAGCTCGATGTTATGATCGAAAGAAAACAACATTTAATGACGTCAATTTACTTATTGCTATAAACGCTCATCAGTTTATTTCAGATTCCTCCTGTTCCAAATTTTACTGATTACTATAATATGTTCAAAAGTGGAACGAATCTTTTCACTGATTTGTGTTTCAATTTCACACATTTCCAACGACAGATTTCTGTCAGCAAACATTTGTCGGTTGATTTCAATTAGGGTCCGGTCAGTAAAATCCATCAGTAAAATCTGAAACAGGAAGAATCTGAAATGTTTTACTGATGAGCATTTATATCAATCAGTAAATGTACGTCATTAAATTAAATATCACTTTAAAGTTTCTATTTGAAGAGTTTGTTTTTTACTGTTGCCTTCATCAGTAAAATTTATAATGATGCGATCGGAACAGTAAAAAATTGGAACACCTACAGTAAAATGAAATGGATTTTTGTTTGGTTTTTGGCAGTCAGCTGTTCAGTAAAATGAAATTTCATCATTAAGAAAATTAAAAGGGATTTATAAATTAAATACAGCTTTAAATGCATTGTTTCAATCTTTTGCTAGAAATAAATCTGTTGTTCATGTTCAAAAACTTTACTGATAGATTTAACTGATAGCTATAACCGTCCCCTTAGGAAATTTATTTCAATGACAGAAATTTTAAATAACTATAAACGACCTGCGAACAAAATTCCAATGTTTGTTTTCAATGATGAAAACCAATGATAGCTATGACTGGCGCCTTAGCAGGTCGTTTATAGCCATCATTCAAAATTTCTGTCATTGAAAACATTTCCTGATTGAAATCGACCGACAAATTTTAACTGACAGAAATGTGTATTGGAACACAAATCATTTGACCGATTCGTTTCACTTTTGGACATGAAAGTATCAGCTGTTCAGGAAAATTATGGCTGAATCACATACACGCTTCAGCTTCGGCTTTGCCTGACGTTTACGAGTTCAGCCATAGGAATTCAATGCATGCTATCACAATGTAGCTTCGACCTCACGTTTTGTTTGACAATCGTAAGGAAAAGAATGTAATGTAACGTAATGTGATTCCAAACGGAAGCTCTAGTTCAATTTTCTGAACATTTGCTTTGTCTGACAGCTCATCAGCAGTAAAAAAATGTCAACAAACAAAATATTTGCTCTTTGGAGGGATGAAATAATAGAAATGTCATTCAAAGCAACCTCGAAGCAGGCCTAACGTAACGCAGACGAAGCCGAAGCTGAAGCGTGTATGTGTTTCAGCCATTAATTTCCGTCCGGAAAACAGAAAAAATAATTTTTAGCGAAAAATAACTGGATTTCAAATTGTTTTCTTAAAAAATAATCTTTGTGTGATTTCCCATCGACCAATATATAATTTTCATATCTTATAAAAGAGAAACACGGCCATAAATCCATTCAAAAATGCCAATCAGGAAATTTAGTTCCATTGACAGAAATTTTCAATGATAGCTGTAAACGAACTGTCAAAATAATTCCACTGGTTTTCATTATTGAAACTAATCATTGGTATTGTTTTTAAGAGGTTGGTTAAAGCATTTATGGAAAAAATCTTTCATTTGAAATAAATATTTCCTAAATCAAACATTTGATGTTTAAGTTGATTATTGAAAGTTAAACTGACAGGTGGAAAATGCAACGCTTGCAGTGGAACGACTATGTTCCAAAATAAGAAATCAACAATAAGCTATTATTGAAAACGATTTCATTATTGAAAAATTAAAAATTAATGAATTTTTTTAGTAGAAACAAATCTACAACATCAGCTTCAAAAAGAGACCAAACATAACAAATTTGACTTTCTTACTAGCTTTTAAATCTCGAATCAAAATTTTCAATGCTGAAATCCAATGATAGTTATACCTGACACCTTAAATTGATCCAAATACGACAGTTGTAAATAAAAATGAGTATTGTAAAACGTATTCGAAATTTTTCACGAATATCGTAGTACATAATAAGGAAATTAGGTTTTTATAAATTAAGGTTAATTGGTTTTTGAATAGTGGCAAAACTACATTATTTATGAACAAAAAAAGGAATACCCTTTTACCAAAAGAAATGTATATATGCTTTATTACAATGTATTTATTTATTATTATTTATATACTTTTTATTTTGTTTTATAAAATTATCCCAAAAATGATTTGATTTTTTGAAATGTTATCTGCTGCGGTAGCAATAAAAATTGTTAAAAGGCATATTTTAATGATTTAAAGCCAAATATGAATGAATTAATTAATTATGTTGTTATATTTTTTAAATAATGTTAGCAAATACATAGAAAGAAGCATGCAATAGTAGTAGAATATAATATGTAGGTAGGTACAATTACAATTTCGATTAAATTTATGTAAATTATTTGAAACATTTGCTAAATTTATCAACAACAAAAAAAGAAATTATAAATTGAGAATACAAATCAGGCAACCATTAAATACATTAAATAAAATAGTAGATCTACATTAAAACAATAGATAACACTCTCTTAATTGTTACCGAAAATGTTTTTGTTTCAATTTGTTTATAAAATTTAATTGAATTTTGATTGGATTTTTATAAAAAGCTTTTGTAAATTTCTGTAGAATGTTCAATAAATCCTTGAGAGACAAACGCACATATAACAACAACAAAAAAAAACGCGATTTAAATTTTAACATTTTTAACAAGTTCCTATTTTGCTTCATGTCGATCCTATTCACTGTCGATATAACTCACAGATACCTACCTGTGAATTCATCCTCCCACTCTAAACCTGGATTAAGATTGTATTCATCTTGAAGTAGAAAAGAATTTGTTTTGTTTTGTTCACGTTTTATTTTTATACAATCATCAACAAAAACAAAAAAAAAAAGAATAGAATAGGAATAATATCGATTTAAGTAACTAATTCTTATTTTGATTTATATTTGTATTTATTTTTTTTTTAAATTATGTTGGCCAATTTCTAGGAGTTTACAAAAATAATTTAAAAAAAAGTAAACAGCAAAACAAAACTAACGAAAAAATATCCTATATGAGGTTATGTATTATAATAAAAATGAATTTAAATTGTTTTTTTTTTTTTCGAATCGAGTTCATGCATACAAAAAGAAATGAAATGGATTTTGATAAAACAACACTCGACTGACTGTTTTTGGTTTGTTTTAAATGTATGTTCTTGTTTTAGTAGCACAAATAGGTTGCACAACAAAAACATTATTTTTATAAATCAAAAAGTCGTGTTAACCTCTCTCCAAATATTAATTAAAAATATATAAATGTAAAAACAAACATTTTAAAACAATTAAATTAAATTTGTACTTAATTAAATAAATGGAAATGGAAATGAAAATGGGACTAATGCAGCCATGTATGAACCAATAATAATCTAATGAAAAATTTCTTATAAATTAAAGTTATCTTCATTAAGGACTAATAATGGAACCTTTATATTGATTTTAATTGAACTGATTCTGAACTAATACTTTATGTCTTTTACATGATACTTTATTTATTTTGTGTAAACATGATTTTAAAGCCGATTATTATTCTAAATAAAATCAGTTAATGGATCCTAGCTTCGAATAGGCACCTTGCTCAAAACATAGTTTTTCGCAGCAGGCTGTGTTTTTGGTATGAATGAAATAATAATTTACAAGTATTTTCATAGCTTATGTACTGGGAATCTACTCTGACGACCTGCTCAGGTTTATTTATACAGCGCAAGTTAAATTAAACATTTATAGAGTCCTGACCATTATTTTCTGGAAGCAGAAATGCTCATAAAGCATAAGTTGTCAAGGAAGCATTTTAAGTTGAAGTCCGGTAGCGATTTAATGAAATGATGCAACCAATTATTTATTGTTCTTAATTTATTTTGCCACGCGAGAGGTCTTGGTTTCGATGCCTGCCCGTGCCAACTAAAGTTTTATTCACGGGTACGGCTCTTGCGAGGAATTGACAAATTCTCAACGAGTAATTCTTGTCATGAAAAAGTGTTTTCTAAAAATTAGCCGTTAGAATTCGGCATATAAACTGTAGGTCCCTTCCATCCCTATAATTTGAACATCATGTTCCGAAACTCCATCCGACACCACAACGATATCTCCTTCAAAAAGAGATCGAGGGAGATAAAACCGGGACCAAACGCCTTCAAGGAAATAACCGCCTCATCGCTAGGAGAAAACCACTGCTGGAAGTCATGATGAGCAACAACATTGAGCTAACTTGAACGAAGCTTTTGCCAAACACTTTGAACAGAGTTTCACTCCAAAACCATCAACGGACCAAGCCTTCCTCAACGAAGTAGAAACCTCCATCCAGTTGATTCAACAGCCAAACATTGAAGTTCAATTTGACGACAACCAGCTAATAACCATAAGTTCTGCAATCCTGAGGACATAGCCGAGATCATTAACAACTTGAAGCCGAAGAAGTCAACTGCAATGGACGGGATTTCCAACTATATCCTGAAAAGACTTCCTCAAGTTTTTTTGATAATCTTGACTTTTATCATAAATAACTGCATCAACAACGGCTACTTTCCAAAAAAGTGGAAGACAGCCAACGTAGTGGCAATTCCGAAGAAAGGCAGTACCAATATGATCTCCAACTACAATCCTGTCTCACTCCTCAACAACATCAGCAAAATTCTGGAAGAAGTCATTTTAAGGAGACAGAAGAAATTCTGCAACGAGCATAGCATCATCCCCGACATGCAGTTTGGATTCCGACAGGCTCACTCAAAGATCCATCCACTTCTAAAGTTTCAGTCTGACATCACCGCTGCTCTCAATAGCCACCGAGCCACAGTTGGATGCTTTCTGGATGTCGAGAAAGCTTTCGACAGCGTATGGATTGAGGCCCTCATCCATAAGCTTCGAATTTATAATATCCCACAGCCAATAACAAAAATTTTGTTTTCTTTTCTTTCTTTCAGGAACTTCTTCGTAGAAATAGATAGTTGCAAGTCAACGATTATAACCGTAATGGCTGGAATCGCCCAAGGATCGAAACTTGGACCGTTCCCCGACAGCCTGATGACATCTGACCAGCCAGTGCCAACGGATTGTGAGAACCTGCTGCTTGCGGATGACTCACTCACCTATTCGTCCTCCATGTTTCCTACGATCGCAGCCCGAAGAGTAGAAACACACATAAGCAGACTTAACGAATACTACCAGAAGTGGGGAATATGGATAAATACCTCCAAATCGGAACTGGTATGCTTCCGGTGACCTGTCACCAACAACAGCCACTGTAGATCGGCGGCAGTGGCCCGAAACCTTGTTCTGACGTTCCCGGATGGATCAAGGATTAAAGCCAAGAAGAACGACAAATACCTGGGAATACACTTCAATGAACTGCTGCGCTTCAACCCTCACTCTAAGGCTGTGATAACAAAAGCCAACATCGCACTCCATCGAGTTCATCCTCTCTTGAAGAAGAAAACTGGATTAAGTAAACCAACGAAAATGTTGATATACAAAAAACTGCTAAGACCGGTCATCACCTACTGTTTCCGATAGGGTTTACCATATCAAAAACTGCAATGGGAAGACTTAAAGTCTTCGAGAGGAAGATACTAAGGATATGCACCGATCAACAATTCGACCGTCAACGACAGAAGCACTATAGTAATCGTAGAGTCTACGAAGAAGCTGAAATCAAGCCACTTGACCAATTCCTTGCACAGGCAGCAAGGAAGATAATCAAAGACGCCAGCCACGCTAACCAATTAATGAGAAAGATGGCCAATCAGGAACGACACGAGGACCCGAGATACCTTTATGGTATGGATATTTTGGACAAACTCCCCACTGACGACGACGTCTCCTTCTATGCTGGCCTGGAGTCAGCATACTACCGCGGCTGAACACCGCCACACCCAACCAACCTCCATCAGGACAACCGGGACTGAACAACCCGAGATGAACCTCGCCAACGACACTTTTTTTTTAGCCATCGAATTTTGAATTTCATCAATGTATAAAGTTAGGCCCCCTTTGTGCCAACAAATGTTTTAGTTAAAGTTATTGTTAAATATTATTTATGTTAGAATTAAGCCATCCCTACAATTACTCGCACACAGGAATGGTTGAGAGTTGTAAGTCACTAGGCCATGGTTCTTTACGGACTGTTGCGCCATCTAATTTATTTATTTTGGCGCAAGAAGCTATTAATTATATTGTGCATAATTTGTTTTATTAATTCAGCAACTACATTTATGTAATATGTACTCAAAGTTTCAAAGCTACCTCTAATCATGTCAAAATGCAAATAAAATGTTCTTGGTACTAGGAATCTGATGAAATGCTGCAAGGGCATCATTCTTCTTAAATTCTATAATCATTTTTTCTATTTAAAAAATTAATGACAGTGTTTGTAAAATGTTTAGGTAATAAACAAATATACATAAAATACTAGTCATGGCATGAATTAAAAGTACTCTCAAGTCCTTAATATGTTAAAAACATAGTTAACATTGGACTTCGAGCCACTTCAATTTTTTAGAAATCCATTCGCATTCGGATTTTCAAAAATTCAGTAATCCAAGTGTACAAGAGCACCCAATCTAGTGCGGTTGACCTCGGCTAAATCATATGGAGCTCGGCGGAGCAATTATCCGAAAACCAAACATCAACTAGACATCTTTAACAAATGAATGTTTGCGGGACAATTCATAGATTAACTCCAGAATATTAATGTTTTTTTTTTAAGCTGCATGAGAAATTTCGATATGGTATGAAGGTTAAGAGTTTAAAACTGTGTTCAAACTTCTGTTCAGTTAAGTTAGGAAATTTATTATGAATCGTTTTCACTTGTGTAAAACAAAAATAAATACGTTGGAGAAGGTTAGGTTAACGTGGCTGCGGATTAAAATCCACACACTTAGGCCAAGCGAAAGGCCCATTGTGATAACACATGAATTAAAAGAATTACTTCTTACTAGTCGAAACATTTTGAGCTTTTTATAAAGCGAAGATGATATTTGATATCCTTTTTAGCTAGTTCATTGGGATTATCAAAAGAGTAGTCCCCCAGATGAAGTTTGCGTCTTTGTGAAAAAGCAGGGCAAGTGCAGAGGAGTGAGAGATTGTTTCCTCTTCTTCTTCGTCCATACAGCTCCTATAGAAGTCATTTGAGGCTACACCAAGTCGTATTGCGTGTCTGCCTATAAGACAGTGTCCCGTAAGGACACTTATTAGGGAGCTAATATGAAGTCTGCTTTGAGATAACAAGTCTTTAGAGAGGTTTAGGTCCAGTAAAGGCCATATGAGTTTTGTGGCTGCGCATGTTGGTAAGTTGTGCCACCTAGAATTTGCTATCGCAAAAGCTGTTTCTTTTAGCATGTACTCTTTTTCTGAGTTCACACCACTACCAACTCCCTCATTTGTCTTGGATCCATCTGTATAAAAATGAATACTTTTGTTATCCAGGCGTTTTTTGTCTTCCCATTCATCTCTGGATGGAATGGATAGCTGGAAGTTTTTTCCAAATAGGGGTTTAGGAATAGCATAGTCTATGTATTTGGGTAAAGAACCAAAGAGGTTCAAAATGACGGAGTGCC
Source organism: Eupeodes corollae (assembly GCF_945859685.1). Lineage (NCBI taxonomy): Eukaryota > Metazoa > Arthropoda > Insecta > Diptera > Syrphidae > Eupeodes > Eupeodes corollae. The sequence continues at coordinate 22,458,585 of NC_079148.1, read as the reverse complement.
CCACATTTTGTTGGTTTATTGAGATGAGGCGTCGAGTCTTATCGCTGTACTCGCTGCCACTTGTTTACTGAAGATGTCGAGGGGTGTCGTAGTATGTGACTTTCTCCATTTCAGTCCACCATACTGCAACCCCGTACATAAGTATTGGTCGGATGACCGATGTGTATAGCCAGTAGATTATGCGAGGTTGAAAACATCATTTGCTTCCTATAGGTTTCTTGCAAAGGAAAAGAGCTGTTGTAGCTATTTTAACTCTTTCCTGTATATTAGATTTCCAGCTTAATTTTTTGTCCAATATCAGACCAAGGTATTTGGCTTCATTGTTAAAAATTAGTGGTATACTTTTTATTGAAGGAGGTACAATTACTGGGATCTTGTATTTCCGTGTGAAAAGGATGAGGATTAATACTAAATCCGCAGTGATCTGCCTATCTAGTGAGCATATTGAGTGCATTTTGGAGGAGGTCTCTCAGTGTATTAGGATGTTCCCCTGTGACGGCGATAGCAACATCATCGGCATACGCAACCACTCTGTAGCCTTCCCTCTCAAGGGATATTAGTAGTTCGTTAACCACTATGTTCCACAGGAGAGGGGACAGAACACCACCTTGCGGAGTGCCTCTACTGACAGACCATTTGTGCAAAAATCTCCCAAACTAGGGTTGATGATCCTGCTTTTTAGCATTAGATTAATCAACTCACAGATTGAGTATTCGACGTTTAAGGTCGTCATAGCAGAAGTGATAGCGGATGTGTCAACGTTGTTGAAAGCGCCCTCAATATCCAGGAAGGCCACCATAGTATATTCCTTTTTCTCTAGGGAGTATTCGATAGTTCTTACCATAGTGTCCAAGGCTGTTTCTACCGATTTCCCTTTGCAGTAAGCATGCTGAGACATTGATAGTCTCTTCTCAATGTTGTTACGTATATGGATATCGATCAATCGGTCCAGAGTTTTGCGAATGAAAGATGATAGGCTAATAAGTCTTAGGTCTTTAGGGTTGACATGCGAGCATTTGCCCGCCTTGGGAATGAAAACTACCTATACATCTTTCCATCGCTGAGGTATATAGACCAGATTTATAGAACTTTTGAAGATCATCTCAATGATGGGCGAAGTTATATCAATGGTATATTGTAGCTCAGCTGGTACGATTTGATCTGGACCTGGAGATTTGTAAGGTTTGAAACTATTCAGTGCCCATGTCAATTTTTCTTTTGTAACCAGATCAGGAGAAGATCATAGAACATTTTGTCTATTTGTTAAGTGATGAAGAAATTGCTTTGTCAAATTGACTGTTTGATGCAGTTTACACACTAGCGAGCAATCGGTCCTTATTTCTTCCTTCGAAGTGAGTAGGGAGCTGTCGTTACAATTAATAGCGAGAGCTTTCGAGCCATGCTGACTGATTTGTATGTTGCAAAACATTATTCAGTTAATACCGACGACATTCGGTTCCAACAAGAAGGCAAAAGATGTTATACAACACTCGCAACTTAATAAGTAATTTATTGCAAGATCAACTTGGTGGCAACTTTTTATTCTTAAGTGTTAACACCTTCGTTGATGTGACTTAACGAATCTCGATTAATTTAAATGGGCCATTGTTGTTTTGATATCTCACGCAGTTAAGTATTTTGTGTCACTCTTATCTTTCATGTAATCCAGTTAAGAAAGTTCATCGGATGGTTTTTTTTATCGAAAAATTGTGTTCAGCGATGAAGCTCATTTCTGATTTAATGGAAATTAGAAGAAGCAAAACTATTCTATCTGAGCTACCAATGCATCCAGAAAAACTCACCGCTTGGTGTGAGATGGCTGTCATAATCATGATTTGGCTGTATTTCTTCAAAGATGATACGAATCGCAGGGTTACTGTAAATGGTGAGCGTTACTGTGCGATGGCATACTTTTGTGTGCGATAAATAAAGATCTTGATTTGCATGACTCGTTGTTTCAAGAAGTCAATTGGCCTATATCGGGCTATTTTACGCCTTTGGACTATTTTAAGGGGAGCAATGTTAAGGCTCATGTCAATAGCCAGAACTCCGCTTGCGGTTGGCTACGTAGTAAATAAAAAAACATTTTGCATAAGTCAAACGTACTTATTAATTAACGTTCTAGTAAGTTCCATAATTAGTCCCTAAAAAATATCAATAACTTTTTGTAATATTGTGATACTTGTATGAACATAAAATTGTCTCTCACAAAGACCACAATCAATTAAAAATAAACTATTATATTTATTCATTATTTGTGTGTACTGATAAATCATTTATAATATAACAGAAAAAAAAAACATGGGTGGAGAAATAAAATTATTATAAAAACGAATAACTCCTGTAAAAATTAAAAATAATTTAGTCTACAAAAAAAAAAAAACATACAATTTCTTACATCTACTAACAAAGAATATAAAATTATTATATATTTTTATACTGCAACTATATAATATATACTATTTACCTCTTTACATTAAACAATAAAATAAAAATTAACAGAAAATAAAATAAAAGAAAACAAAAACAGAAACACAAGACATTTAATAACTCAACTCACCGTAATAATCCGATGCGTGAGCTAAAATTAAAACAAGAAAATTAAAAAGACCAACATTAGCTTTCTAAATTAAATGATACATAAATATTAAATACAACATTTGGCACTTTTTTTTTAAATTTTAAATTAAAAATTACAATTATTATTATATTTTTTTTTTATAAATCATTATTCGAAGAAATTAACCTCGGTTGTTATAAAACCATAAATGTAAATTATTAATTTTCTAATACTCTTCAATCAACCACACACTCGTATACATTTTCTAAAATTAAAATAATAATCTTTTCTAATCATACTAAAAAAAATTAAATTAACTTAAAAATATTGATTATTTCTCAAACAACCGAGATAAATTGTTTTAGTATTTATTTTGTTCTATAAATAAAAATAATTTTGTTTTTATTTGATGTTATAATGTTATGGGAATATAAATGAAAGAATTTTATATTTATTTAAAGAAAATACCTTTGCGGGGTCTCCACCAATCCTCCATATATCCTGATAAAGGTGAGGAATGGCAAGAAAGAACTGTATTTGTTATTTAATTTCACTACGAATTGCTAATTGGGATTTGTTTAAAATATATAATTTTGTTCAACTATTTTTTGATTAGTTAAATGCAAAAAAAATATAGTGTAGAGAAACTTTAGCATCGCTATTTTTGTTTACTATTTTGCAGGTTAGGAGATATTTTAATGTTTTTGGGCTAAAAAAAAAATGTGCAACTGTGTTTGTTGGTGTATGTTAAGGGAACGTGCAACAAGGACTCATTAAACATGCTTCTGTTGGAAATTGTGTGTGATTTTTAATTAAAAAAAGTTACAGCTTGTTTTTATTTTCCTAAACGAGCCTTTTTTTATTTAATTTGTTACATTGTTTGAATCAGTGATATTAGGAAGCTTAATGGTGGAATTAAAAAGCAAAAGTAAAAAATCTATACATTTTTTGAAGCTTTTCCCGAGGTAGTTCGATACTATTAGAGTTATTATTTGGTTAGAGTTTAAATAAAATTTAACAACAACAGTCGTATTTATAAAGTATATAATAAATGGATTTACAATGCGTAACTATTTTAGCAAAATTGTGTGTGCTTAGCCAGACGAAGAAATAATCTTTAATTTTTCCCTTTTCAGGTTGTTAATACAACCATAAATAAATCGATGTGAAAATCCAGGAGCCGAAAATATTAAGCATTAAAATTGATCTCTTAAAAATCGAAATTCATGTTTTTCTATTTTGCAATTTCGCCTACAGTCGAGATTTTTTTGTATTAATATTGTTAATATGTTTAAAGTGAAGCATGAAACATTTAGGCAGTCCCCGATTGATGTAATTGCTTCGGTTATATCCTTGTTGACTTGAACTTGTTTCCTAAGCATTTAGTAGCATGTTAGGCAATATCGAATATGTGATCATTTCATAATAGGTGATCTGTGATACACATACCGAGTACTGAAAGTACTAGTGTGTACTAAGATAGTGGCATCAGAAGTAAGTTATGCTTTAACGAGAGGAGACAGCATTAAATTCTACATGGTTAATAATTTCCCATTCGACAATGCTGTCGAGAACGAAATTTAATGTGCTTAAAATACGCTGCCGTTGAAGTTCTGCATCCGAAGGACAAGAATGTGAGTCCAGAAACGAATATGAAAAGCTACGAGTTCTGTCGTCAGCGAAACAGTTTAATAAGATAGGAAGTACCAGATATAAGAAAGAGAGTCGGAGACAAAACGTAACCCTGGGGAACACCATAATTTATTTTATAAATTCGTTCTGTTTGGGTTTTAGGGGTCTTGTTTTTTTTATTTTATATGAACGTTTTACTACATAGCCATTCTTGATTTTATTGTTGATGAAATAAGTACAAACTATCGTAACTACATGTTGTTGCAACTTAACAATAAAACCATTTTAAAAATACTATAAAGTGAATGATCGATTGACAATCTGTTTTATTTCATATACACTTTGGAATGATTAAAATAAAATTAAAACAAAAATTCACTGAGGGGGTCATTCCGTAAAACGATTATCGCATTTTGACGATAGTCTCACTTCACGTAAGACGATAATTATTGTCAAAGTGATATCGTCAAAACGATTGCGTTTGCACGATAGCTAAGTAGGTATCGTCTGCTATTAATTTCCATTGATAACTAAGCAAATTGAAGTAAAAAAGTTTTGACGTAGTTAAGTTTTGTTACAAAATTAAAATAAAAACTTAAAAAAATGATGAATGGGACCTTCTATCTATTCTTACCCATATTTACATAACCATTTTTGTATATACAAAACATTAGTAATCATGTTGTTAAATAAATAAAACAATTGTAGTTTGTATTATAAACAATAAATTTGCCAAACGGTTGTTTTACATGCATAATATTTATACCTTCAATATTAAAATTTGCTGTAAATATTGAAGTTTTGAGGCGGAGGAAAATTGGTATGTTCGACAGGCAAGGCTTTTAGCATCGCTCTTGCACAAAGCACTAATCCAAAGTAGTTTTGGAAACAAACAATATGTTTGAAGCCAAGTAATGTTCCCTGTGGATAAAATGGAGTCATCACTTTTTTCCCTTGGAAAATTGGGTTTATTTCTGCAGCTGATTTACAAAAAAAAAATAGTTGGCATGTTTATTAACAATACATTTTTGCAAATTTTCAAAATTTCCCAAAGACATAAACGAAGTTTAATAACATTTTCAAGTTACTCAACAAACATTATATTTCGTTGAGTTTATTTTGACATTTCAGTCATAGTATAAGAGTATTTGAAATCAGTGAGTGTCATTAATATTCGGTTTTTATCATGCAATTTCTTTTCTCATATTTTCAACTTACAAACATTATTATAAATCTTATTTGTTTATTTTAATTATGAATGAATATATTCTTTACAATTGATCAAAAATTGTCCGCCATTTACCATCCTCCGCTAAGATTATTAGATGTAAACGCATAAAGGCTGAATGTAAACGCTCCATTAATATTCGGTTTTTTCTTCCTCTGCTTGTTTTGACATTTCTTAAGACTAACGGTTTGTTTTTTTTTAATGTAAAATTAAACCAAACTAGTTCGTAGGTTTTCTGCGTACATTTGTAAAGTAATTAGAAGTCAAAGATTATAGAATTATTCAATAAATAAAACATGGGTGGTAAAGGACAAAATTCGAGTCTTGAAACAAGAAAACTTGTTATTATTCAACACGAAAAAGGTGAAACTTACAAGAAAATTGCAGAGTTATTAAATATTAAGCCAAATACTGTCGGGGATATAGTTCGGAGATACAAAAATAAAGGAAGAATCGAAACAAAGAAGCAGTTGGGGCAACCAAAAAAACTTACGACGAAAGAAGAACGGCTTATAGTACGAAGATCAAAGCTAATCCTCGTTTAAGTGCCCCAAAAATAGTTGAGAAAGTCAGAATTGAATGCAAAAAGCAAATATCTGCATCGACCATTCGTTGTACCATCAAAGCATATGGCTACAATGGTCGTGTTGCCCGAAAGAAGCCCTTCATTAATACGCGCAACAGGAAAACCGAGTCAACTTCCCGAAGGAGCATAAAAACAAGGATGCAAATTGGTGGGACGACGTTTTTTTTGCCAGCGAGAGTAAGTTTAATCTCTTTGGTTCAGACGGAAGGGTTATGGTTTGGCGGAAACCTAACGAAGAGCTAAAGGGCAAAAATTTAAAACCAATTGTCAACCATGGCGGCGGGCACGTCATGGTTTGGGGTTGCATATCTGCAAAAGGCATGGGTAATTTTGTTTTCATCGACGGCATTATGAATAAAGAACAATATTTGAGAATTTTGAGAGAAAATTTGAGACAAAGTGCTGAGAGAATGGGTGTTTTGCGCAGTTTCAAGTTTTACCAGGACAACGATCCGAACCTTATGCTCATGTTGTTAGAGAGTTGCTACTCTATAACTGTCCAAAAGTTATCCAAACGCCTGCGCAATCCCCAGATTTGAACCCCATTGAAAATTTGTGGGATAAATTGGATCGAAGAGTTCGAGAAAACCCCGTTTCTTCAATAAGTGGACTTAAAATTCGACTCCAAGAAGAATGGAACAAGATTAGTGTAGAATATCTTTCCAAAATTATAAAAAACATGCCTCAAAGACTTCAAGGAGTCATATCCAATCAAGGTTATCCGACAAAATATTAAATCATTCCCTAAAAAATGAATTTCGTAACGATGCATTTGTGTTTTTAGAAAAAAACGAATATTAATGAACTATGTTTTTTTAAAGTTTTGTTCCTTTTCTATTTTTTTCTTTGTTTAGCTTTTAGTTTGGTAACCAAAAATTATACCATTTAATAAGAAATATTAAATTCTTTTTTCACAAGCAAGAAATAGTTGCATATATTTTATTTTTAAACACCAAGTCGAAGTAAAAAAAAATAATAACAAAAACTGAATATTAATGGCACTCACTGTATACTGAACGATCTTATACTGAAAACGATTGACGAGACTTTAGTGATAAAGTTACGTGAAGCATACTATTGACGATATCGGTAATGATAACCGTTTTGACCATTATCGTTTCGGAAATTACGGAATGACTCCCCTGAATAAACAATTACAATTTTTGTATGTAAAAAGAAAGAATGGTTTTTGCAATATACAGTAAGAACCCCATTATTTAGAATTCTGTGTCAATAATCAAAAATTATGCTTTTGAGCTGAGGTTTCCAACTTTGCATATATCAATTGTGGGCTCCCATTAATTTAATTCACTAAATCGAACTGAAAAGAAGTTGAATTGTCATACCCTGAAACGAGTTATTTGCCTTCCATAAAGTTATTTTCTATTATTGGCCATTGGTACAAAAATTAATTTATTTTTAGGTCTATTCAAATCATCGAAATTGAATAACACTGTCAATTTTTTGGCACACCATTGCAGTTACTTTTTGCAATAGATGCAATCTTTTTTGCCATACTTATAATACCTAACCCCCAGGTTTACATCTTTCTTTCTTTCATACAAATATTGTGCTAATGCTAAGCTTTCCAAAAAAATACGTATGTTATATCTTGATTGTGGGCAATAGGTAGACTAACTGCTTATTCTCAGTGTTTAAGTGTAATTCGATAGTAATCTGTTTTTAAAGTAACACGTTGCTTTATCACTATGATGATGCATCTGCATGTTTCAAGAAAAGGATAAAGAACCTTTAAGGAATGTTTATTTCTCTAAATATCTTGCACGTTGTATTTCCAGCATTGATAAAACAACGTGTTTTAGATGCTTTTCGACATTGTCCCTGAAAAGTTTTTGATTTCTGAGAATTACTATTTTGAATTTATTTTGGCATTATAGCGCAGTTTATTTTGCATGAAAGTCATGATTTCTTAAAAAAAAAAGAATTAGACACAAATTATAATTCTAGAAAATCAAAAATCTATTGACCAGCTTAAAAACTTGTTAATTAAATCCCAGGTGCTCTTCTGTTGAAGTCGCGTAAACAAGGCTAATTTCAAGCTTATGTTAAAAAATGATTGCTTAAAAGTTATGATCACTTTGGAGCTCACATAATTTGAAAATCGCTCAAAAAATACTTATGTCAGTTTTTGGAAAAAATACTGAAAAACTTAAATAGCTTCATCTTTGTACAATTTGTTCAAAGGTAATGAATCATGAATGTAAGTTGAAAACAGACATTTTTTCAATGTTCTACTTGAAGATCGTAGAACGCAATATCTTAAGTAGGGTTGTCCGAAAGCGAACACTCAATGATTTTTGACTTCAGAAGATGCTAAAATCATGTTTAAGAAAAAATGAAAAATATTTTAATTGTTTTAGAGAATATTTTGAAAAAATGTGTTATTCTTATTATAGTTAGGCTGACATTAAAAACAGCAAACTCTTTAATTTACACACTCTTTTTTTTTGATATGTAGAAATGAAATTGCAGATAAATGTGAATGTTATATCATTGTAATTAATGTTAGACTAAATTTGCAAAGTTAATTTTGAATAAAATAAAATACAAAAAAAAAACAAATATTATTTTAAATGCAGAACATTCAAATCGTAAAATTGAAAATATTTTTGATTATTTACAATATTGAAAGCAAATACTTGGAAGCTCAATTACGATGTGCAGTTTTGTTTGCTGCAGTGCTGCAGAATTTGCACATGCAGAATTTGCACATCATAGTTATTGTATTACACCCATCATAATATTAGTCTTTAGACTTTCGGTTTTATGCCTTGATGGACGGGAGTCAATTGCTTTTGCTTTTTGACAAGCCACACAACTATTTCTGTATGCTTTTTGGTTGCGTTTGAGAATTAAAATGATAAATATTTAAAACTTTCTTTTTTAAGGAACGTTCGTCGCAATATTTTATTTTTTTGAAAATTTTACATTTCAAAGAAAGGAAGACAATAAGTCAACAAAATGTTCTCATCAAAACGAATAAAATTAATTTGGATAAACAAAAAAACTACATCTTTTTTCCATTTTGCGTTTTCCATAAAATTAAGTATTCCTTAGAATTTTAACTTAAATGAATTATTATGTATTCAACTGGAAAGTGAAATGATATAAGAACAAAAAAGGAAGGCTGTTACTAATTATGATTATGTCCAATTTATAAATTTCGATATAATGACGTTTAAAACAGGATCTTTAAAAAGGGACTAAAATCCATGAAGTTTAAATATTTTAAACTTGTAAAAATATAATTTAAGGCTAATTCTTAAAGTAAAAAATAGACAAGCATTTTTATCATTATTAGTAGGGATATCTATATATATGTTTGTATTATTTTATTTGTATATAAATATGTTTATATGATATGTATATATATATACAGGGAACTAAAAAAACACATGAAAGCTATATAAATGTAAAATTTAAAAAAAACAAAATCAAACCAACACATTATAAAAACCACACAAGAAACTACCCACCATCACGTTCGTGTCCACCTGAGCTATTCGTTTGGGTTTGCTTTGTGTAGACGAGAGTTTCCTTTGGTGGAATGTTTGTTGCCTGTACAGTGACGACACTCAAATTCAATGGCTTTTTACGACCAACACTTTAAGAAGAAAAACCAAAAATAACATTATCAATATTATAATAAACAATATATAGAATTGAAAATAAAAACATCATACCTTTGGCCATTTACACTTGGTTGCAAACTTGCATCTGGAGTTATATTATTTGAGTTTTCTGATGCTACAGAATTAACAGATGAAAGTGAGGATAAGACTTCTGATACTGGAGCAACACCCAAAGATGATAACATTTCATCTAAGTCCCTATGATAAAGAATACACATTATTTTGTCATAAATTACAAATTTGAGTGACAATGAAAGCTGAAAAATAATTGAAAAAACTTACTTTCTTTGATCCTTGTCAATTCCAACACCACCACCTATTCGTCCAGTAGCCTCTTCGATGTCTTTCATTTCTTTTTCACGACGTCTGCGATCTTTTTCTTCCCGCAAAGCAGCCAACTTGGCTTTTTTGCGTTCTAATTCAGCTTTGCGATCCATGACGGTTTTTTGTTGTCTGGACTTGTTTTATTTAATTTAGGAATTGGGTTTCAAAAGAGATTCGTCGAGATTTTTGAGCTGAAATATTTAAAAAGAATTTAAATTATCTACTACACTTGTAAGTAAATAATATTAATGAGATTTACGAGTATGTTAAAAAAATAAGATGGTTGTTTCTTTGGCTAACTGTTCAGAGTTATTCAGATCTAATAACAATTACTAAACTAATTACTGACCCTATAAGCATAAAAGTACTTTTAGTGGCAACAAAGTAAATCGCACACGAGGTGTGTATGAAACAAGTGTGTCGCGTTTTTCGTTAACTCTAAACAGAACTCTCAGTTAAGAAGAAGTATTAACATTTTTTTAAGAAAATAGACATAGTGTATTAATTTTATATTGGAACCCCTTTTTTTAAAAACTTAAATATTCTTTTGCTCTAAATCTTGTGATAAAAAAATGAATGGAAGAGCGTAGTTTCTCGTCGCAGACTTGTGCAGAAGGTGACCATTGATATGTATAACTTCGAGCTGTTCAAAGAATTTGTCTACCTGGAAACTGCTGTTAACTTTTCAAATGACATCAGTGCTGAAACCAAGCGTAGAATAACTCTAGCTAAAAGCTGTTTCTCTGGACTAAGCAAGAATTGAGAAACAAGAACCTTATCATCCCGGTCTTTCTATATGGTGCAGAAACATGGGCCCTCTTTCAGGCGAATGAAAGCTCTCTTTTCCAGAGGAAGGTTCTACGTTCGAAAATAACACATGGCGGAGACGAAACAAAGAAAACTTTATGACCTGTAAAGCGATTTGCCTTTGGTCAACAAAATGCGTATAAGCGATTAAGATGGCTAGGACATATTGAGCGAATGAGTATAGAAGGTCCGGCTCATAAAGTATTAAACGACAAGACAGAAGAAAAAAGAAGCAGAGGCAGAGCTCTTCTAACGTGAGGCCGATATACGCCTGCTTTTTTATTCATAACTGGAGACAGAAAGCTAGAGCTAGAGTTAGCTGACGGAATCTTTTACTTGAGTCCCAGGAGCACCTCCCGCTCTTTCCGCCTACTATTTATGTTGATTCTAAGACAGTTTAGTGTTGTCTAGGATTTGTTTGCATCATCAAAGTCCAAAGTCGAAGATTCGATTTGTCTTCATTGAAAAGGGTATTTGGCTAAAACTATTGTACACCTTTCTGGTACACCTATCGTCTAACGTTTTTACTTCTTCAACTGTACGATTATTTTCATTCGGGGAAAGAATCATTTCATGCTCATTCGAAAACCCTTTACCTATTTTCACAATAACTTTTTTTAGAGTGCATCTGTTCAAAAATGTATCGAAAAGCAGTGGCAACATTGCCAAGATGTAATCAGAGAAGCCGCCTCTAATGTGCTGGGTTTCAAACAGCCACCAACAAGGAACCTCTGGTTTGATGAGGAATGTCGGCAGGCAAATGCAGCCAAACAACAGGCACGCAAAGCGACGCTGTATAAAAGGACAAGAGCTGCTCATGAGCTATATGAGCAGAAGAGGCGAGAGGAACGCCGACTTCTCAGAAGGAAAAAGAGAGGGCATGAGAAGCTTGCGGTCGAAGATGTTAAGAGGTTTAAAAGCAGGAATGAAGGTCGAAAGTTTTATGAACAGGTAAAACGAAATTCACAGTACATAAACCTAGAACCGAAGGCTGCAAAGATGAAAGTGGAAAAATCATAGTGGAACCGCAGTCAATGCTGAGGATATGGAAAGACCACTTCTGCAGACTGTATAACGATGACGAACCTACGGACTTAGACGAAGTAAAGATTTCCATATCTAAGCTGATGTCTAATAAATCCGCTGGAGCGGATGGCTTGAGTGCCAAGCTCTGGAGATAAGTTGGTGAGGAGCATGAATCAACTTATCTGTAAGATATGGTCGAAAGAAAGCATGCCTGATGAATGGAACCTCAGTATTGTTTGACCGATCCTGAAAAAAGGAGACCCTCTTAACTGCACCAACTCTAGAGGCATCAGTCTACTTAACATCGCCTACAAAATCTTCTCTGCCGTAATATGTGAACTTCTAAAGCCCATCGTCAACAACCAGATAGGTCCTCATCAGTGTGGTCTTAGACCAGGAAAGTCCACAGTTGATCAAATATTCACATTAAGGCAGATCCTGGAAAAAACCCAAGAACATCAAATCGACACCCACCATCTTTTCATCGATTTCAAGGCCGCATATGACAGCATCTTCAGGGCCATATCTAGTTTTGGCATCCCTGCTTTTGTGAGTATTGAGGCAGAGGCGCAAAAATGGGTTTAACGGTTAATGAGGGCAAAACAAAGCACATGCTGTTGTCAAGAAAGGACATACAACACCGTCTTGGTCAAAACATCACCATCGACAGATGTAACTTTGAGGTAGTCAAGGACTTCGTCTACCTAGGCTCCGCTGTAAACGCAGAAAACAACACCAGCGCTGAGATCAAACGCACAATAACTCTTGCTAACCGCTGTTTCTTTGGACTAAGAAAGCAATTGAGTGGTAAAGTCCACTCTGGAAACACCAAAGTGTTGCTATATAAGACCCTTATCATCCCCGTCCTGCTATACGGTGCAGAAGCATGGACTATGACAAAAGCGGGTGAAAGCATCTTGGGTCGGTTCGAGAGAAAAGTTCTTCGTGTGATCTATGGTCCCATATGCATCAAAGAGGAGTTGAGGAGAAGATGGAACGTTGAGCTGTACGGGCAGTACAGCGACGTAGACTTAGCCAGAAGGGTAAAAGTCCAACGTCTAAGAAGGCTGGGTCACATAGAGAGCATGGAAACTAATGCTCCCGCCCGGAAAGTCTTCGAACACACAACCTCAGGACAGTGCAATAGAGGAAGACCGTGGATCAGGTTTCGCGCACAAGTGGAAGGTGACCTCACCCAACTTGGAGCGCGAAACTGGTGACATCTAGCTAGGGACCGAGCTAGATGGAGAAGTTTGTTGGGTGAGGCCTTAGTTCACACAGGACTGTAGCGCTAACTTTAAGTAAGTAAGCAAGTGTTCAAAAATGGTCTGAAGAGATTCGATAGCATTTTATGTGTAGATGCTACCAATCGGCAAAGGAATAGATCTAGTGAATAGATCAAATTCCCGAACATTATGGTTCTTTTCTGAAGCGTACAAAGTGCGATAGATTAATTTGTTGGCCGTAAACTATTCTTGGAGATATGTCGAACAGGCGAAAAAACCGATAAATGAATATCATTGCGCTTCCCAGTGGTTTTTAAAACAAGACTTTTCTCCAGAAATCATTCTCTACTTATTTGATGGTCCGATTTTCTTAAGCGCCTCACACCGTAAAACCAAATTGATTGCTGAAAATTGATGAGACGAAAATGAGACCAGAGATAATACAGTGAAGTTTTAATTACTGATAGCGAACCAAAAACAATAGAAGAGGCTTAAGCTTCATAATTTAAGTTATTATACAGATTAAAAACATAAGTTGGATTTCAGGTAAAAATGGTGTACAGCAACATCTTTTAACACTGGAGTACACGCGCCCTATTTTTGTACACCAAAGCACGCGTGGCCTACTAAGACCAGTTGATAATGTTAATAATTTTTTATTTTAAAAACATATAAATGAAATAACTATGTTAACGTAATATTCAATTAGCCTAAAACATTTAATAACCATAGTTTATGAATTTTAGGTTTGAGTGTCAAGTAAAAAAAATCATTTCAATTCTAATACACTACCGCTCATCTGAATAGGTTCACAAATATTTTCACCTTATTGTTGGCCTCTCTTCATATGTATTACAATATTACGTCTTTTTTATAAATGTAATGTAGGAGCCTCATTATGTGCTTGTTTTTGGAGAACAAAATTTGTCTTAAAGCTTACCGTCATCCTCGTACGGTAGCTATCCTAAATGTATCCATAAAAACAAGCAATTATTTTGTCTATTGAAGCGAAATTTCTGACCATGCTTTTTTAATGGCTGCGATTAATAATTGTCCCCTGTCTCGTATACTTTACGTGAGAGAAGTCCCCACACATTCTCTATTATGTTAAGGTCAGGGGAGTATGGGGGCCACACCAGCATCTCCACATTTTGACTCTTAATCTACTGCCTTACTGTCCTGGTTGTATGGATAGGGGCATTATCATGTTGGAATGTCCACGATATTGGTCCGAACAGATCAGAAATCTGTGGGAAGGCCTTTTCTAGCACACCTTTATAAGAATTTGCATTCATTTTCGATGTAACAAATTGGGGCTCTAAGGCTCCGTAGAAGGAAATAGCTCCCCACACCATAACACTGCCTTCACAGTTATGCAACCGACTTAAATAATGCTACTCTTTTCGAAGGCCATGAAAGCAATAATTATAGTCATCAGGGCCCTCTAAATTGAACTTTTTCTCATCTGAAAAAATCACTTTTTGCCACTCCGACTTCCACGACATGTATTTCTTACAGAATTGAAAACGAATTTCTTTCCTAGATTCGTTAAGTGGTGGTTTTGTCTGATTTTTTTTCATCACGCGTTTTATCGTAGCTAAACTGCAATTGACACCGGTTTTTATTTTGATTTTTGACGCGGAATCATGAGAATTAGAAGCTGCTCTGATGATAGCACATCTATCAGCCATTGATGTGGCGGTATAAGTCCCTCGTTTCATGGTTTTTCCATAATTTTGGATATTTCGCAAGTAACTGCCTACCAAATTTCGACTTCTTTTAATTTTTTTCGCTATAAGTCGTTGGCTTAGGCCTGATTCCCGAAATGCTTTTATTTTGCCTTTTTATTCCTCGCTTACGCGACCCATTTTCACCGTTAATAGGAAAAGCACACTAACTTTATTAACATACAATTTCAATTACAATTAACACGCAACTCAACGCCAACGGCAATTTTTGCTGTCGAACCTATTCAGATGAGCCAAAAAAATGCTTGTTTTTATGACTAAATTTACTCTAGCTACCGTGTGAGAATAACGGTAAGATTTAAGACAAATTTTTTTCTCCAAAAACAAGCACATAATGATGTTCTTTCATTACATATATAAAAAAGATGTAATATTGCAATACATATGAAGAGAGGCCAACAGTAAGGTGAAAATATTTGAGAACCTATTCAGATGAGCGGCAGTGTACTATTGAAAAACTGTTAAGTTATGACAGAAACTGGACGTGCACTCCAGTGTTAAATTAGTCTCCTCGATCCTAGAGAATACGAAGAATAAGTAGATCTTATTATTCATAAGACTTTCAATTATGTGTGAAAAACACCTAAAACTACCACTGACCGAACTTCATGTTTAAATTTTTCTTCAGTGTTCAATGTTTGTCAAACCACTTGCCTGCTATTCGAGCTATGATTATTACTGTTTGATTCGTCTTTGAAAATCAAGGTTTTCTAAAAATCGAAGCTCTTTTTTTGTTAAAAAGGCTAATAGAGAATTTCTATAGGAATTACTCTTCTGTTGAGACCATGTTCTTCTATAAATTTCCACAAGGTTTCAATACAATCTTCTTATTCGAATGATTTTCAAAACTTTTCTGATAATTTTGATGGACTTATGATATTTCGATGGCATTAACTTTTAATCATACGGTAAGAAAACATTCAAAAGAAGTGAACATGTGAAGAAAAACATTCTCAAACTAGAATTGTACTTTATTAATTTCTTTAGCTTCAAAGTGATTAAGTTAAAAATCATCGGTCCACAACAGTTTTATTTTAACCCTTTAAAATGTAGTCCGCTGTAGGACAATTACTATGCTATTGAATTTGATACATCTCTATTTTTCATCAGTTTGTAAACGTAGACAACAAAAAAAGTGAACCAAGATAAGAAGAACTAACAAACTATGGTTTCAAATTTGTGTATACAACTCATCACACCACGATAGCACAAATGTGTAGAGGAAGGACAAATCACAACTTGTTAAGGAACTTTTTCAACACATACCTAAGGTAGCGCAAATAGCAGTTTACACAATTTTCTTATAAATACGCTTTAAACAGATTATGAAAATGAAATTCCAAGTTGGTTCATAAAAAGGAAGAACAAGATTTAACATCATAAGAACGTAGGGATGTTTTAATAATCTTGAGGCACTGTTTAGTATTTATATGTAATTACAACAGCCCATTATGTTTAACGATTATATGTAATCATCCATCTACCTACGACAAGTGTCTCTCTCATCTAAACAACAACACTACTTGAGTCTTGAGACAACACAGCAAGGACCCATCGCCACACAACGCGAGCCAATTATAAAAATGCAGCAAAATCACATCCCACATCAGGAAAGAACAAAAAATCGATATCTTAGACCGACAATGACAACAAAGAAAAATCCGGGAGGAAATTCAAGAAGTACAAAGAACAAAACCCATGAAGTGTTGACTTTTCGTGGCATCGTCGCAGCTCCACCTAAAAAAAAAGGTTTCCATCCCAATTAGAAATACAAAAATGCAATGGGCCAAGTTAGGAAGGTGATGATGTCACCGATGAGTGATCGCTCATTTGTTAAACTTTTACCTTAACTTTATTATAAAACTATTACAAATCAAGATCTTCCGATAACCACAGTTCTAAATATTGAAATAAAAATGCAAGAAAATTCTTTAACTCATGCAGGAAAATCCGATTAAAGAAAAAATAATCAATAATGGAGGAGAAAACTTTCAAGTTTTCCCGAGACATCGTAAAAAAATCATACTTTTCAAGCTCAATTTCAGGGCTTTAGAATTAAGTGTTTTGTGAAAAATCGAATTCAGTACCTTTATGTACGATCTAATGCAATTGTTTAAACAATTTCTGCACTTTTTGTTAAATTAATTTAACATTTTTTAATGAGAAACAGTAATCACACGAACTACTAATCACCACAATGCAAAAATTTCTATTTCTATTTTTTCTAATAAGAGAGAAAATAGAAATTCTCTGTACTTTAGCTTATGCCCTCTGGCGGGTATTTTAGTTTGACAACCAGATGAGTGCATTCAGTTGTGTTTTTATGGGTAAGGCAGTGCGGACTTTTTTTGTAAGTTTTTAATTTCGTTGTCAAGGAAATTTGAATTTGTTTATTTCGCAAATTGGAAAGAATTTTTATAGCTCAAAAACAATAGCAAATCAATCTTACAGAAAGAATAATTACAAATTAAAATAAAACAAAAAATAAATATGGAGGTTACAACTAGGATTGAAGAAGAAAATCGTGTTGAGTAAGGAATTGAAACGTATAATTTTAATTGTTTTTCAAATTACCGTGAGAAAAGTGGTTCGTTTTCAAATAAACATATCAAATAGTTGATGAATGGGGTTTTGTTTTGTGTTGGAGCAATTAAACTTAAACTTAAATAAAATATTGCAGAACCTAACGCTTTCACTATTTTTAAATTTTGAGCATCTTTTAACATTAAAAACATCCCTTTCCCTGTTATTCAGTTTTAAATTTAATATTTTGTTAAACTCATTTACCGTGATCATTCAAATAGTCAAAAAACTGTTCATATTGCGTTTTAAATTGAAAGTTAAGACAAGTTTTTAAATTAAAAATTTCGAAAGTATTCGCGACATAAGTCTCCAATAATAATAGCTACTTTTTTTTACCGTAATTATAGAACTGATGAAAAAAAAGAAGAATGTTTACCTTCTCTATCTGATGTGGGTTCAACTGATGACGAACTGGAGGGACTTGCATCATTTAGTCTTGAAAGAGCTAAAACCGATATTTATGAATTACAAGGATGTCATCAAATAATGATTACGTACAGTATTTTTTTCTTTCGGGAAAAAGTTTTCCTATGTTTTGTTTTTGTTTGTTTTTAAGATCAAAAGTCCAAAAACAGCTTGGAGTTGAGGTGGGTATTAATGTGAGCGAAGAATTTCCATGGAAACGTATCAAATTTAGTCTTCTAAATCAACATCTTTTCGACGAAATCGATAACGGTGAAAAGCTTCAACACTTCTTTGTTAAATATAAACCGGAAGATAATGTACTTCTTGGCTATGCGCCTTCACTTGTTGAACAACAAGAAGAAGCCGATGATACAGTTGATGAGGATTCATTTGTCATTTATGTCACAGAAGCTAGTGCACGTGCAGCGGCAGCAATAATTAAAAATATTGAAACTTACGAACGCTTTATGATGAATAAGAAGCTGATTAAGCGCCCAAAAAAATGGGTAACAAATGGAAGTGAATATGAAGTTGATTTGGGTATTCCACTGGAAAAATCAGAAGTAGCTGATGTGGAAATTCAGACTGTCTATCCAATGAGACAGTCGAGAGTTAAGTTTGAAATGCGTTATACATCGGATGTTCGTGATGGTTACGCAGAGTTAATTGCAGGAGAAGCTAAATTCAAGAATGTAGAACAATTAACGGTAAATGTGGGTACTCAATCAGCACCAGCAACGGTGACATTGGAACAACAAACCGACCCGACATTTCCATCAAATGCATGGTCACAATATTTGTATGAAATTAAAGAAGGTAAGGTAGTTTGTTCTGTTTAAATTAGTGACGTCCGTTAAGTTTTCACTTACCGTATTGTATAAATGATGATATTTTTGTAACTTAGAACAAGACGGACTTGACGAATCATCTGAAGACGAGCAAGAAAAAGGAAAATCTGCTGCCACTAGTAAAACTGTCACCCCATCTACAGAGGCCGAGAAAGAAAAAAAGCCTCCACCCGAAGTTTCCGACCAAATAAAGTATCTATTAAGTGTACTGGAATTTAATCAAATCGATATGTACAGGTAAATAATATATGTATGGGGGACTATATACTGCAGATGCAAAAACAATTTATAAGAATTCAAACTGTTTCTTATTTTTTTGGTTTTAAATAGTTATGAGTTTTCGTGTTGGGCGCCATTAATAAAACTTATCTTGAAATTTTCTACTTGTATAGAAACGATTATCCCAAAATATCGACAGCTCCGATTCAAATATTCACAAACCCCTACTTAAAAGAGATATTTTGCTTTGCTAATATTGCCAGGAGCAATAGACGTTATGTAACAGCTGTTGATTGGTATCCTCATTTGACAGGAATAGTAGTTGCCTCTTATGCTTTCACCACAAAAGTAACACGACAAAAAGGTAAAACAAAAGTTTATTTCACCATCATCATGACTACAGTTATTATTATTTCAGTACAACCTAGAAAAAAAGTTGATGCAGTTCAGAGAGCAATTCTTCAGCCAAATCCAATTCTGATGTGGAGCTTTACTGACAGTTTAAACTTTAAGTTGGAATTTGAAGCACCCCGTGAAGTAACTTCTCTATCATTTTGTCCATACGATCAAAATATTCTAATTGGTGGAACAATTAATGGACAAATAATCATTTGGGATCTTCAAGACCGTACAAGAAATCTCGAAGAAGAAGAACATCTTACTGCTGAAGAGGCAAGCAATAGGGAGCTTATCAGTGAATTTCTATCTTGGACAATCCAATATAACGAGGGTACATGGGTATTTCCTGCCGCCATAAGTGCTCTTGATGCTTCACAAACAGATGCTGTAACTGAAATCAGATGGCTAAGTCGCAATCACTATATATCACTAAATGGCAGAATACATGAGAACTATTCGAAGAAAACTAAAAGTCGATACTTTTTAACCCTCTCTGTCGATGGTTCGGCAGCTTATTGGAATCTAGATTATAATCCGGGAAATATAGCTAGGGCTGCAAGTAAAAAAAACCTACCTCCAGCATTGACAAAAGATGAATCGGTCTTCAAAATATTAGATAAATACATAAAACCTGTATTTGTAGTCACTTATCCGGAGCCCTTAACGTCAATTGTTTGCGATGAAGCTATCTTCTCACATACCCCTCAGCTGACAGCTGAAAATTTTAATAAATCTAACGATGTTGAGGAAAAAAATTATCCGGTTATAGTAGAAGAGGTGGTAGATCAACCCGTATTTCGCAACCAGTTTATTGTTGGATCATTTTTTGGACGAATTGAAAGTTTAACCTTTGAGGGCAGCGAATCGGGATCAGATAGAAATAGAGAAAACATAACCTCTCCGGCGTACAGTTTCGCCAGGGTTCATGACGGGCCTATTGTTGCTCTGAAGAAAAATCCTTTCTATCGGGAAATATTTGTATCAATTGGAAGAAATGTTATGGCCATATGGAGACAAGATTTTCCCTTTACACCGATTTTGTGGCGTGTCCGACCACACGCATTAACAGCTGTAGAATGGAGCACGGACAGACCGGCTGTTTTGTTTCTAACTCGAAATGATGGAACCTTTGAAGCTTGGGATTTATTAGGTAAGAAATAAAGTAATAATAGGTGGCCTTGAAGTTGACACCACCAAAGTTTAATTTACAAATGTCAAAATGGAATAAACACTTTCCGCCATTTGCAAAAACTGTATCATCTTCCCATTGATTTTGACATTTGACAGCTTCTCCGACACACATTGTAACTTTTATTTAATGTTGATGGTGATGCTTAAAATTTGTTTTCAGCTAGGGATAACAACGCATGTTTAAATGAAGTATTGGGTGGAGGTGTTATAACAGCTTTATCTGAGCATAGAGCTGCTGCCCCAAACAAAGTCATAAGCATTGGCGATTTCAACAGTAGCTTCCGGATGGTAGCTTTACCTGAGGGTTTTTATAAGCCCGTTCCTAACGAGTTGCAGGTAAGTAAAGCAACTTTTATTGATGGAAAATCTTTCTTAGATCGCGCATATTGCCAATTTTAAAATATTACCCATTTCCAAAAATAGCTCCTTCAGAATTTTGTTGAAAAGGAGATATCCCGCAAGAAATCAATTCAAAAGTGGCAGCAGAATTGGTATATTCAAAATGACGATATAATAGAAGAAAGAAAAAGGTCAAAAGCTGCTGCTGAAAAAGATCTAGAACGTTTGCGTTTGGAGGCTGAAGAAGCCAAAAAAAAGACACAAACTCCTGAAAACAAGAAGTAAGTAATATTACTTATAGAAACTATTCTCAAAGCTCAATGACAAATATTTCTGTAACAGAGAAACTTTGGTTACAACATCTCCTAATCACTATGATTTCGAAGAAAAACTTGACAAGAAATGGGATGAATTGAATCTTAAACGTCTAATACGCAATTTAATGGCTCGCAAAAGGATGGACCCAGAGAAACTTGAGCGTGAAACAGCTCTGGAAAAAGACCATCTTCGGTATGAAGAACGAAAGAAGGCATCTATCAACGAAGCCATAGCCAAAGTAAGTGAAGAAATAGCTGCTATTCGCGCAAGACTTCTTCCAGTCGAAAAAGAAGACGTCCAACTCTCTGATACTATTGCAGCTTCTGTAAAAACTATTTTTAAAGTTGCACCAAGTTATAGTGATGTAGAAATGGACGCGAAAACTTTCCTTGATATATGTCCTCCTATTCCAACAATACCATATGATACGATTATGTCCCGGTGTGATGATCGGCGTGAGTTGTTGAACAAGGTCTTAGGTTTGCCATATCAACGTACTCTTCATTGTGTAAAAGAAAAAGCTTCAGGTGGTTATAAGGATTGGGATTATGGCTATGATGAATTCTTTCGAACTCTTGAAGAAACCAAGAGGACAAGTTATACAAATTCCAGTCCAGAGCCTTCTACTGTAACCCAAATTTCTTACAGTGATCTGGACTTGGTTCCTTCAAAGGATTTGGAAGTACCATAATAATTTTATTTGTTGCCATTATCATCAGATCTAATAAATTATTATGAGTACATCACGTAATTGATTGTATAGGAACTTATATGGTTTCTTTGAATTCGGTATGTGGGACATGCATAGACATATAATGAGAGAGGTTCTTCTTATTGATGGGTTTTTGATCCAAGACGTGCACAATTTGACAAATTGTGCATTAAAATTATCTGATATTTTACTAAGACATAAACGTGTAACGAATTATAAATTCAAATAATTTATATATTTACGTCTTGGAACTTAAAACCCAAAAAACAATTTGTGCATAATAAAATACATGGACAAATATATGCATGAGGAAGAGTTGAGGGATAAGTAAGTTCGATAAAAGTGTTATAAAATAGTTCAATAACTGGATTGGAAAATAAATGCGTTTAAGATTGTACATAAAAGAAAGGTAAGTACTTGAAGAAGTTGAAATTGAAAAGTAACGCATAGAATACTAATTCGATATCGTTTATTTCTAAAATATCAAATGAAAAGGGTGTTCCTGAATTGTATGAATTCAATATTTGATATCCATCATGATCGATAAATGGAAGATAATAACCTAGTCTTATAAGATTAAAAGATTTAAGCTTGAATTTTTGAAGAAATATGTGTTTAGCAATGAAACAAGCGATGTATTGAAATAAAGACTCTTCTATGTCGACTTGAGTTGCACGTTCCTGTGATTGTAAGTATGCTCCTGTTTTAACTTTCAAAGTCAAGAAATTGCAAGAATTCCTACTGAAAGATTATTACTTTCTATCATTGCCGAATTTTTATATATTTTTTTTTCATTTTTTAGTAAATGGAAAACATTTATCAACGAACGGTTTTAGGTGATATTTACACATTTTCCAATTTGGCAAAGTCATCACTTTAAACTTTTAAAATCTTTAATAAGAATCAAAATGGAAAAGAATTTCTTTTAAATGAAATAACTAACAGCTCTATTATGGTTATCAAACATCAACACGATATTTGATAATAGTTGATAATTATCAACAAAAGTAACGAATCGGTATTATGGTGACCGATTATCAATATTTTTGAAAAATAGTGAATTAAAAAATCTATTGTGAATAGCTTTATTGATAAACCCATCAAATATTTTTTCATCTACAAAACCTTTGTTGACAAATGTATCAAATATTCGTAAATGGTAAAGAATTGTAATTTAAATACGATTTATACAAGTTTTTTTTGTAGTTTTTATTGAATATACAAATTGAAGAACGAAATGCCTTCAATAGAATTGGTGTTTGAAGGCAATTCTACTGAGGAACGAAGGTTTATCGTGCAAGCTAAAATAAATAGTATTACGAGATGCTTTTGCACTGGACAAATTATAAATTCATGAATTAAAATAAGCAAATTAAACTTGGTATTACTTGTTGTCTTATTTTTCCGATTTGGCTTTGTTGACGCTGCAATCACTTCTTCGACCTGCACGGCAGTGACTACTTCTTCGGTGTCCATTGCAAAAACTTCTTCGACTCCTTCATCTTCTTCAATGAGAAAACTTGGTGATTTTAACCCAAATTTAACTACTGGTGGATCAACACAGGCAGGAAAATGCATAAGGTAACTAACTGCTTCTTCGCTGTCAGTCAATCGATCCAATTTAGTGGATCCTCCAACGGTCGCATTGAGTTCAATTTTATTTTGCAATTTTTTTTTAAAATTGTATATTTAAGATCTGCCCATACCTAAAAGGTTATAAATAAATTTAGACAAATTATAAATTAATACATTAAAATTAGCCAAATTGAAACATTCACTATCTTAGCTGAGTCCCGTTCTGGAGGCCCAAGTTAAGAGTGTTGCACATGAGAGCGAACAACGAATGGACGAACAAAAGTGATTTTACACATTTCAAAAAGTCAATTTCAAACAAAAACACAATTAAATTATAAAAAAACAATTGACACTTATGTTAGGATAATAAAATTTGCATTTTGTTCTCTAAAACAAGACAATTTTGTAAAAACAATTTGTTGGCAACGAATTGCAATGTGGTGTCTACGAACTGTCAAACTCTATTCGCGTTCCACATACAATCCACACTGCAACGAATAAATTGTTCGCGCTCAACTTAACCTCAAAATTATATCTCCATTATTTTGTTTGTTGAAAAGGGTAATTATAAATTGACAGTTCGTCGCTGTCTGCGAATAAAAACAAAGCTCATGTGAAAGAAAATTCAAAATATGCAAACATCCACAGTTCGAAGTTCGCAGTTCGTAGCTCATGTGGAAGATACTTTAGTCAGTTCCAGAGCGATGTCTTCCCATTTTTGGTTAGGACTATTTTTGTAGATTTTATTTTTTATGAAAAAAACGGACTGTTCGATTTTTTTATAAAAATTACTGAATATCGAAAGCAATATTTTCTGTGAAATAAAATAAGTTTGAAGCCAATATTTTTAATTTTTGAAAAGCTATTTGAGCCGAAAGTAAATTTTTACCAAGTTTTAGTATTGTTTTTTTTTAGAGTTTTATTTTTTTAAAAAAAATGTCAATTCGAATTTTTTAAAAATTTTACTAAATGTTGAAAACAATATTTCTTATAAGATAAAATTAGTTTGAAGCCAATATTTAAATTTTTGAAAAGATATTTGAGTCGAAAATCAATTTTTACTAACTTTTATACATTTTTTTTTAGGTTTTTATTTTTTGTAAAAAAAACTGTCAATTCGATTTTTCTCAAAATTTGTCCTAATGTTGAAAACAATATTTCTTATTAGTAAGAAGTTATTATTTCAAAGTTTTTAAATGATATTTGAGTCGAAAATCATTTTTACCAACTTTTGTTAATTTTTTTTTCTGTTTTTATGTTTTTATAAAAAAAACTGTCAGTTCGATTTTTTTCAAACTTTAACTAAATGTTGAAAACAAGATTTTTTGAAAGATAAAAGTAAATTAAAGCCAATATCTCTAAGTTTTGAAAAGATATTTGAGTCGAAAATCAATTTTTAACAACTTTTATACATAATTTTAGGTTTTTTATTTTTTATAAAAAAAACTGTCAATTCGATTTTTCTCAACATTTTTCAAAATGTTAAAAACAATATTTCTTATAAGATAAAATAAGATTAAAGCCCAAATTTCAAGTTTTTAAAAAGATATTTGAATCGATATTCAATTTTTACGAACCTTAAGTAATGTTTTTTTAGATTTTTATTTTTTATAAAAAAACTGTCAATTAGATTTTACTCAAAATTTTAGCAGATGTCAAAAACATTATTCTTCGTTGCACAAAATTGTTTTAAAGATGAAATCATATTTCAGTCGTAAAATTTTAGAGGTGACACATTTTTTTTCCAGTTTTTTTGATTTATAAACTAACGTTTATACGTACACACGCACGCACAGACATCTTTCTAAAAATCTTTTATTTCGACTCTAGGGACCTTGAAACGTCGAGAAATGTCAAAATTTTCAATTTGACAAATCGGACCCATTACAATAACTTCCTATGGGAAGTTAATAATTGATAGTTGATAGCCAGGCTCAACTTTCCATTACCGCAGCACGAATTTCGACTCGTTTTTTTTTTATTTGATAGATATGCGAAAATAAATAATAACTATAGCAATTTTAGAGTGAGGAAACATTTATTTCTATTTTTAATTAATTTTCAAAGTTCACTTTTTTGCATATACAAAACACACAAAAATGGTTAATTTTGACATTTCTTTCCTGTATACCTAGCTATCAGTACGCGCGCCGCCCGCGCCGTGCTATCAATTAAAAAACTTGTTTTAGGCTCAAAAAATGCAGTAAAAAAAAGTAGGGTTAAGTCCGAAAAAGAAAATATTTGTTTCTATGACTTAAAGTTGTTTCCTCGCCTTAATATTTAAAACATGTTCTATTGAGACCCCTACCTAACTGTTAAAAAAAAATCAGAAGGAAATTCGTGCTGCGGTAATGGAAAGTCGCCCCGATAGCCATAATAGGGCTGTAAAATGACAAAAGAAAAGAACAAATATTGTAAAGAAATTTACTTCTTCATAATTAGTAAACTCCCTCATACTGGTTATGGAGATATAGTATTGAAATTAAATATGATATATTGCATTAGCCTTTACAACGGAAATACCAAGTAGTTTGTTATACTTGTCATTGTAACTCAAGATTTATGAGAGATTTCTCACCTATTAACAGGTAAAGGTATAATTGAGTAAGTCAAAATTAAGAGATAATTGGCAAACAATGTTCCACAGTAATTTAAATAAAAAACATGTACAAATATTTTTCTTGTTGTTTAGAAAGGAATTATTTAGATTCAGAAAAAGTTATGGAAGTTTGATAGACAGATGTCAATATGACTTTCTCAACAAACGTTTAAAAGCACGCGTGAGTTCAAAAATGCAAGAATGCTGTAGATATATCAAAAACCAGTTTATGAATGTCATCAAAGTAGGCGCCTTTAAAAAAGTATGACAGAAATAATTAAGTTATTTCTTTGAGTTACGCGAGTTTTGGTTTTTAAGTGTGTTAACAAAATTCTTTCAAAATGTCAAATACAAATATTTTATAAGGACTTATTTTAAATGTTTTGAATGGATCAAATTCATTCATTCATTTATTTCTATAAAGTATAAATATTATATTTCAACTTATTAATAACAAATCATTTTATTTTTTGTCAAAAAATTAATGAATATTAAATTATTTTACCTACTCATCTTGTTCTGACATTTTCCTGCAGAGTGGCAATTAAAATAAAATGACTGCAGGTTTGATCGCATTTGACCTGTCAAACTGCTTTTTTGAACAGAGTTACCGATAGCAGTACCTAATGTATACTAAATGTCTTAATGCAACACAAAAATATAAATAATTACATTTAAAGAAAAGCATCTTTACTTTTCTCAATATTCGATAACTTTTGGATACTATGCCGATTAAAGAATTCGCTTTTTGTCTTATTGTATAATGTATTTAACTGGAATAAATCATAGTGGAATTAAAACCCATGGATTAAAAACCTTCTGGGTGATATTTTTTTTATAATTAGCGAACACTAAAATGGTTTTGTATACCTTTAATATGCCAAAGACACATTGTAAGAATAAGAAAAAGAAGGTAGGGTTAAATAGGAGGTGGAGGTGTACATTGATTTTGAATTCCTGAATATTGCAAAAGATAGATCGTGGCAAGGCATTTCAAATTCGCGTAGTACGGCTAAAAAATGAATCTCTGTACTTCATAGTACGGCTGAAGTTGGTCTAAAGGGTAAACTGATGGGCATTCCTAGAAGTGAGGGTATTACGGTTAAATTGTTTCAGAAGACGAATGCAACTCGCTATTTCACTAGAGCAATGGCCGTTAAAGTAATGGTAAAAAAGGGTAAGACAAGAAATTTTACGACGATGTTCTAGTGACGTAATCGTGTTGATGATGTTAATGTCACCAATCATTTTAAAAGTTCTTCTTTGAACTGTCCAATCCAAGAGGTTTAAGGAAGTTACTGGATCACCAGCATATAGAGATGAGAGTTAGATTTAAGTTTAGGACGTATGTATATAGGTTTTGCAGATTGTAGCCAAATCAGACGGAGAGAAAAATTTCTTGCATCTTCTCGAAAAACCTAGACATCTTGCGGCATTTTTGGCAACATCGCGTATGTGATCGCTCCAAAAAAGGTGGTTGCTGATGTACATTCCGACGATGTCAAGATTTTCATTTTCATTGATGCAACTGCCACTGATAGATAGTGGCAGGGAGGGTATATCTCACTTTAACGATACCTTGTTTTTTCGAAGCATTAAATTCCACACGGTCTTTTATTCCTCATTGTACAATGCTGTGTGGATCGGATTTCAATGTGCTTATCATATTTTGCCGTTGCAGTTCTACATTCAAAGAGGAAGGTTGTGAGTCAGGAAAAGAATATGAAAAGCTAAGATATTCTGGCGATAGGTCAAATTTTGACGGTTATGACCTTTTTTGGGCTGGGTTTTATGCCATCTAACTGAACTGAAAGATATGTATTTCCAAATGAAGTTTTCAATTTTAGGAAAATTTTTTGTGACATGAAAAAATAAGGCTGTTATTTTTTTGAATTCAGAAAGACTTCTAATAATAAATAAATTGGGTGGTGCAACAGTCCGTTTGAGAACTAGGGCCTAGTGACTGACAACTCTCAACCATTCCTGTGTGCGAACACTGTTGTCAGGGATGGAAGGGACCTACAGTTTAAAGCCGAATCCGAACGGCAAATTTATTTTTTGGAAATTTGACAAAAGACTCCTGAGCTCTTCTAAGACCCCCGTAAACACTTTGTGCATTTTAACCCGCGGCAATGATGCAAGTCCCATTCAGCGTTGATTCTTATATTAAGAACATAAAAGATATTCATTTTCATAACAAGTCTTTACGGCTGAATTGAGAACGGTTTTTTATTCTCGAAGAATCTCTACGATCGACAACAGGGATTTTTTTTAAAAATGGAAGCAATTTAGGTACTTGATATCCCAAAAATGTGATTAACTTTTATTTATCGAACTAGAATAAACAGGCCTATTACGAATATCATAGTACTTGGAAACTTTTACACATTTCGAAAACTCGTTTCATAAAACCCGTTTGTAATGGATACTTTTATGAGATTGTCCACAAATATAAATATAAATACACAAATATAAATATGATTTCAATTTAAAAAAAGTTGTTTATGAACACATCTAAAAAGTGACAGTACGTACCTATTGGCTGCGTTCAATCTCCTGTTGGGCAGACTTTCCTGGATAGGTGAGTTTTAAAATATGTCATTGAACCAATTGAATAGTTTAATTTAATTTGTTTTTATTTTAGTAAAGTCTAAAAATTCAGCGAAAAAAAGCTTCTTCATCGTATATTCTGTATAAAACTTCAGATATTATTTTAACCAACATCTTTTACTTTTTTAATTTAAACTCAGTTTTAAGATTCCTTCAAATTTAATTATATGTTAAATCAGCTGTTCTGCAAGATATAGCCACACTTCTCAGAAAATGAGAACTGGGATGATGAGTGATATAGAGGGTGACTTTAGATGCTCGAGAGTGAACTTAACTACTCAATTGCCTTCTTCTCGTAAGTCTAAAGAAGCATGTCTGCAGGGCCGGATTGAGGGGAGGGCAATTGGGCGGAAGCTCCTGGGCCACCACAAACGGGGGCTCCCACAATAGAGACTTCTAGTAAACACTAGTAAACATCTTTTCCTTTGTCCATACATGATTATTTAATTATATTAATGTTAAATAACAGAGATCATTGATCTATATATTTTGTTCACTCCAATCACGCAGTCAGTGAAATATCAAAATTTGTACCTTGTCGTGGTCATTCTCTAAATTAAGTAGGAAAGGCAGCTGGTTACTCTTGTCTATCGGCTGTTTAATTCTTTGATTTCGTGCAGAATTTGTACAAGTTTTTCGCAGCCAGTACAGAGCGGCCCGAATTCTGATTGAGAAATTATCAGAGAAGAAAAGCGGCCAGTTTTTAGTCTTGAAAAAGCTCAGCGACACTCGTTGGTCTTGTCGAGCTGAAGCAACGAGAGTCTTAGTTAACGGCTCTTCGGAAATCGAAGAGAAATGAAGCAACGCACCTTCTACAGAAGATAAATGGTCTCGGAACCGCTTTCATTACAATATTTTGGAACGATATCTTGGAAAAATTCAACTCTACAAACAAGATGTTGCAAGAAAATGATTCTTGAATCGGCAATGCGTGCACTAGAATCATTGATGATGAATCCGGATGAGTTGGGTCAATTTGTGTCTTTGATTGACCCATACAAAAAGGAAAAGGACTATGGAACTATTTTACTACCAAATTCTCGAAAATCAAAATTTTAGACCTACATTTCCAAACCTCGAAATTGCTTTGATATTTTATTTGGTTTTGATGGTAACAAATTACACTGGAGTGCTCTCATTTTCAAAAATGAAAATTATAAAAATATGCTTCGAACCATGATTTGACAAAATCGTCTATCGAAGCTTTCTCTCCTGAGGATTGAAAGCCATTTACTCCAAGATCTGGATTTTACTTATTTTGAAAATAATTTGTTGCGCCTGGACTTCTAAATGCGGCCCTGCATGTCTGAGTTTATAGCGGTTCCCAGGCAAAGTCTTTAACTACCTGAAAGTTAGAGCTGGCCATATTGACGTTTTGTCCAAAACGCTGTCGTTCAATATCCTCTCTTGATAACACCATTTATATGTACTTGCCCTTGCCCTCATTGATCACCAATCCCATCTTTTCCCCTTCCGAAGAAATGTTCAAAAACACGCCACTGACATCACGCTTTGATCTTTTATACGTTTTTCTCAAAACTAACCTCTGTTTACCAACTCCTACATTCACATCTTCGAGGCGAACATCGGGTATCCAGTATCTTAGTAGAAGGTTACTGGTGGTAGAAAAAGAGTGGGAGGGGGTAGAGATGTTTCCACTCGGTTGGGATAGGTTAAAGTGGCTGTCCATGATGGAATCGAACACACTTAAGCCAGTTTAATGGCTCATTGAGATACCACATAAATCTTGGGGCTTCCTTCTAATCTCAATGGAACCAGTTTGAGCCCCACGAAACGTGAGATATCGTTAAAGAAAAATTCTCCTAGGGAATTCTTTCGTTTTTGAGCTAGAGCAGGGCATGTAGAGAGAAGGTGAAGTATTGTTTCCTCCTCTTCCTCGTCCATACAGCATCTGCAAAAGTCATTTAAGAATACGCCTAGTCTCGTGGCGTGCTTTCCTATTAGACAGTGTCCGGTTATGACACCTATTATCGAGCTTATATGCGATCTGCTTAGAGAGAGCAAGCACTTTGAACGTTTTAAATCCAGTGTTGGCCAGATGTTTTTGTTTTGACCTGATACGTGGTGATGTTGTTTTTCCTGATGTTTGCCTTCTTTTTAGCGTCTTGCATAAGCAATAGTCTACAAGTAGCGATTGGTATGCCAGCATTTGCCAAACGTGGTAGAATGGGCTGCACTAAACCGTTACTGGTGAGTCCATCTGCCTTACAGTTACCTGGAATGTCTCTATGGCCCGGCACTCGGCAAAGGTGATTATTGAACTGTTGTGCCATCTCCATTAGCGATGATCGACAGTTATGTACTGTTATAGAATTTGTGGAGATAGAGTCCAGAGATTTGATAGCGGCCTGACTATCTGAGAAGATACGGATATCAGATGTTGATATCACATTTCTTTAAGCCAGGACAAGACTTCTTCTATCGCCAAAAGTTCTGTCCGGAACACGCTACAATGATTGGGAAGGTAGAATGAGGGACTTAATTTCAGTTTTTTTTTACACTTTAGAATTTCAGAAAGTAATTAGCTTATAGCAAGCTTCAAACCAGATGTGCATGTGTTAGTTGTTAGTAAGATAATAATACAATTAAAGCCTAACATGAAATACGAAACATAATTAACATTTAACACGAATTAATACAGAACAACAAAAGATAAAATAAAGACGTTCACGATAGTGGAGCACTGGTTCTAAACAATGATTTTAATTCCAGCTTATTTAAATTTAAATCTATCGATGATTTTTACCATACATCCCTATTACGGTTGTCAATTATCAGTACGCTAGTTGACATTTTTCAATGAAATTGATGAATTGGTGTTATCGTTGTCAGCAATCAAAATTTTTGATAAACTGTGAACGCTCTTCAGAAATTAGATCTATTGTGAATGATTCAAATTGACAGTCTTGGTATTATGGTTGTCAAAATATTTGTTAATTATCAAATTTTCTGTCAATCACAAATTCCTTGTTGATAAAATATTTTACGGATCGCGAAAGCTAAAAGCATATTGAACTATTTTTCGGTGAAAATGAAATTGAAGAAGAAAATACTTTGGAGCAAGCAAATATTCGAAGAAAACTACGCGATGCTTCAAATCCGATGGATTTGGCTGAACATATGTATGTAGATAAAAGATCTTTTTTAGTTACATTACAAAATCTAATTTGGCTTACTTTTAGATTCATTCAAAATGTTAGACTTTCGAAAGAAGCCTTCCTTAATGTATTTTTAGATATCAACGACAAGTTAAAACCAACGAAAAGACAACAATCCATCCCAAACATACTAAAATTTGCAGCTGTCTTAAGATTCCTTGTGCAAGAAAGCTACCAGTTGAGTGTTGGAAACGATTTTAACATTGGTACGGCGCAACCAACGGTTGAAAGAAGTTTTTAATCAACCAGAATTCGTCACACGAAACAAAAGCCAGTCCTAGTCCGTTAAAAAATTGTAAATGAAATTGAAACGTCAAAAGTATTCACAATAGATTTTTGATCTTTGTTCAAAATGGATCAAAAAATGATCAACTCGCGTTCATAATACCAATTTATAAATTAATTGACAAAATGTTTCAATTGTCAATTAATTGATCTTTGACAACCGTAATAAGGCTGATAGAAGTCAATATGTATAAAATCAAAAGAACGTATGTAGGTGAGAGTTCCGCCTCTGTAATTAAAATGCACACAAGATAGCAAATAAGGTGCATCAATTTCACCGTTATTGAGTTGATGAAGAATGAATCATAGGGAGGCAGATTATAAGGATCTTCCCAAGGAAGACCCTTAGGGCAAACTGAATGAAATTATGTTGCATTGATTCAATACGTTTTCTATAAATTTCGTAATAAGGAGTCCATACTTATGATGCATATTCAAAATGAGGACGAACATGGCAATTGTACAAAGAAAGAGTAACATAGGGATCATTGATCTCCTTTGCCCAGCGTTTTATAAAACCAAGCATAGAACTTGCCTTATTGACAATAAAATTAAAGTGATGTGTATACTGTAAGTTGGAACACCTAAATCTTTAAATGTGGAGACGCTACAGAGTTTTTGCTGTAATATACAATAATCAAATACACTAACGATTCGTTTTTTTAGTAAAAGTTATCGTCTGGCATTTTAAAGAGTTGAGGGCAAGTCTATTTTTTCCACACCAAAATGTGAAACTACCAATGTCGGCTTGAAAAAGGATACGATCATGGGTGTTCATGTCATCAGCAAAAATGAGAACTTCACTTGAACGTAGACATGACGATACGTCGTAAATACACAGGATGAACAGAAAAGGGCCAAGATAGCTTCCCTGGGGAACACCAGATTGAGCAACAAAAGATTCTGAAAGAAAATTTCTAAAATTTACCTCATAGGATCTGTTTTCAAGGTATGATTTGATCCAATCTTAGAAAATGGTGGAAAACCAAGAGCTTTGAGTTTAAATAAAAAATCTAGTGTAGTCAGTGTATAGTTGATGTGATTCCGAAAATATAAATGAGCCGAAGGTACAAAAGCAATAGTCAAAACTTTCTTCTCATTTACAAACGAATAAAACACGAAAATGAGCCGCATTTACTCGAATTTCCCCTACAAAATAATTTCTTTGATTTGACATCACTTGATGCCCACTTTCTGCATCGCTTTGAAGAAATCAGGGAGTGCACAAAATCAATCTTTGTCGAAGTCTTCCGTAACACATTTGTCTATGTTTTAAACCTTTCATGTAGTATGATGGCAGTAAAAATGGTATAGTATATTAAAATTAATTGATTTATTATCGAATCATCTTTACGCCCAAAACACGATAACCTCAGACTCAGTTCAAGACGTTTAATAATCTTGTTCGCAAGTATGAATATCGATATTCGTATCAAATCGAAACTTATACCAACATTTATCATACTCCTCCTCACAATCATTATTTAGTATAAACATTATTTGAAGGCTGGAATTTTGTAAATCATTGATTACCAAAACATCTTTCTATCCTAATCCTATATGCAAATACTATATCAAGTCGAACACCTTTACTTACCTCTTATTTAATTAATGTCTGAAGAAATTCCAAAACTAATACAAGAAAGTGTGGTATGTCTTTGTCACATTGCATCGCTGTTGGGGTGACATTTATTTTTGCATTTAACTTGACTTACGCTTAAAAAAATTTCTTAACTGTATTAAAATCAAATTAGTTTTAATTATGATGATTGATAAATTTATATACAAAAATTGTAAAAGTATATCACATAATTTCTACTCTATACAAAAATGTAAATCATATTGTATCTTTACAAACTCTCCTACATATAGTAAGAGTACATATATACAAATGTATCTATGCTAGATTGAGCAAAATTTAAAACTTTTATTTTTATGATGAAAATGAAAAGTAATATCAAAAAACCTGTCCCTGGGGTGAGAGAGATTTCAAGGATAACATCTCATTTGCACGTAATTGCCCATGTTGCTTTGTATGATGGTAAAATATACAAACAAATATATACATATGTATCTTTTATTTAACCGGTCAGTTTGTATATTTTGCCGGTGACCAATATCGCAAAACAAACTTAACTAGGTAACTGGGTGGGTATATGTGGTAAAAAAAACAGTAGATATTTTAAGAAAAATTTGTGGCCTTTTGTTATATATTAATCTTTCTTTTGCAAGTCCGTTGTCGACGTCGTCATGCGTTCGTTTCCAGGTATTGAGCTGGAGCTAGAGCTGAAGACCATCTTCTCTTTAAACAGGACTGTCAAGTTGTATGATTTTAGATTTGGTATAGGTTGATTGTCTTATGTAATAAAAATAGCAGGCTTTTAAACAAGTTAGGCAAATTAGTTAACAGATAAAGTTAAATATATTATGGGCTTTGTGAATGTTTAGAAAATCATATTCAACTTTTAATTCAGTGAGCTTAAATATTTAAGATACATACATTTGTATGCCAATAAATGGACCCTACATTTTTTTGCAAATAAACACACTTATTATTGAGATTTTGCGTGCCTTACACACCTTACCTTGTCAATAATCTTTTTTTATCTATTTAAGAAGTCCTAAGAGGGGACTGAACCAACTTAGACATGTCTTCAGGTATTTCTTCAATAGGAACATCTAACGTATAGAAAAACTTATTGAGCTTATTAACTTTGAAAGAGTAAATTATTTATTTTTAATTTCAAAACGAGTAAATTTCTTATTTATAGAAAAATTACAAAAAGTTCCAAAAAAGAATCATTTTTACTTTACGTATGTTCTTCAATTCAAAACTGAAATGGTTGAATTGTAATTCATATAAACAAAATAATAAAAATAAGCAAGGCACAAAAACGATTCTAAATCCAGCGCTTAGTTACGCTGCAAAAAAGTATTTTGAGTCATTCCGAACATTAATAAGGCGGGATTTATTTACATATATATTGATTTTAATCGTATGTCACGAAGTAAGTCAGTAAAGGGGTTGAAGTTTTAGTAGGTTTATAATTGCACATGTGTTTATAGCTTAAGAATGTTTTTATGATCAAATATAACGGAACGTTATGGCTTTGTTAACTTCCATTTTGTTTCGTTCTTCGCCCCTATACACATGTACTATGCTAAGCTGTCACTTTGCATTGTGTGAAACATTATGACAATGTTCACATTATTCGACTCTTTTAAAGGTAATTATTTAAATAATTAAAATTGTTTGTCAGCCTCTTTAACTTTCAATTGTTATGAGACTTCAAAATAAGCCTTATGAAAAGAGTCCAATGTGAACACCAACTTTAGATTTATGTCATTAGGACCACCATTTTTAATTTTTGACACTTCCTATTTTATATGGCATACATGTGTATACTTTATGGCACTTACAAAATAAGTAAACAGAAACCCGTGTAAATAACTAAACAGAAACGTAATACAAAAACAATATCCGCAGTGTGAATATTACCGACAAAATTTAAAGTAGAATCTTACTATGGATGGGTTTTCAACATTTATACGAGTCTCGAATGGATCTTATTTGATTTCGTTCCCAAATGTTGGTACGATTGATAGTGCATTTTTATCTCGATGATTGTGTTCGTTGAGTAGTTGTGCATTTGGGATAATGTGTTTTCCATTGGGGAAAAAATCAATCAGTTACTGTTGATATTATTTAGTTCCGTTAATGAAAATGCCAAAAGGCGTTGTTTTCCAAATTACCTAAACCATTCGGAAAGAGGTCGAAAAATATGGGAAAGTCTGCGAAATTTTGGTTTATGCAAGAGTAAATTGTGCCTCAGCTCAGAAATAGATAAAAATATGCTGAATGAAAGATTTGTTAGTTCTTCTGTTGAAACCTCAAGTTCTTCAAATTCTCAAAACCATGAAGTTGCTGGGCCTGCGTCTATAGAACCAATTACCATCTCTGGTTTCGGTTTTTCCTCCAGCGACTCTGCCGATGTTGTTGAATCAATTCTCTCAATTAAATCAAAAGCCGTTGACATTGACGATATACATCCATAATTTCTCAAAATTTTACTGCCTATTGTTCTACCATACTTAACCTATCACTATCCTATGCAATGTAAGCTAGCGAAAATCTTACCTATACCAAAAAATTCCAAATTGATAGAGTTCAGGCCAATTGCCAATTGTCCTATCTGTCTTAAGTCTTTGAAAGACTCATTCAAAAACAATTAAATAAATTTCAAAATGCCAACAATCTAATTACTCCTATGCAATCTGGTTTGCCGAAGAAACATAGTTGTATCACTGCCCTAATTAATGTTATTGAAGACTTGAGGATGGCAATGGATAAAGATCATGTGTCATTTTTAGTCCTCTTAGATTTTTCGAAAGCTTTTGATTCAGTTGACCACACATTATTATGCAGTAAACTTATTAACGAATTTCTTCTTTGGCAGCAAACTTAATTTTTTCATACCTTACAAATAGAAGCTGTGGAAATAAATGGGTCGCTATCAAATTTCCTACCGAATTTAAATGGTGTTCCGCAAGGCTCGATCCTTGGTCCGTTGTTGTTTTAAATGTGCATTAATTCAATTCCAATCTCAATGAAATTTGTTTCCTTAGCTTTGTACGCCGATAATGTGCAGCTTTACTAAAATTGTCCCCTCGGTTTAATTCAACACTACATTGAATGCTTATATGAAGATCTTGAAAGGATTCAGAATTGGTCCACAGCAAATAGGCTTCAACTAAATCCTTTAAAGACTAAATGTATAGTTATTTCCCGAACACCTCTTGATCTGTCTTACTTTCCTCGTATTGTCATGAACCATACCCCGATAGAATTTGTTGAGACGGCTAAAAACTTAGGAATAATATTTAATCGTTTTTTAACATGGGACAACCGCATTAACACCATAGTTGGTAAGACTTATGGAGCCCTGCGTCCATTGTTTGCGGCATTATACTCCCATAAAAACGCGTCTTTTACTTGCCAAAACTTTAATAATACCAATTCCAATACCATACCAATACCAATATGATCACATCTCAGAAATTTCAAATCACATTCTAAACATGTCATTTGAAAACATGCTCAATTTTCGGACATTGTCCTTGCTTTCTGATATCCTACTTTCACAGACACCTCGCTATCTCTTCGAGAGAATACGACGAACCTCATCTGTCGGATCATTACAACTTCTTAGCCCACGTAACGCTTCTCTTACTTCTGAACGTCAATTTTATGTTAATAGCTTTCGGCTTTGGAATGCCTTGCCACGATCAATAAGGGAGATACGTGATGCTGTCAAAGCAAAACTCGAAATCAAAAAATACTTGTCAAGATCGTAATTTTATACATATATCTAATTAGTTGAAATGAAATGAACAGAAAATGAATTATTTAACTCAAATTTGTAAATATGTAATGTACATATATAAATTTGTATACTATTTTATAACGATTAAAAACTATTGTTTCAATTAAAATTTAAAAAGCCCTCTGCAATGTAGTACCTTTTATTTATAGTTCCATATTTTTGTTTAATACTACACTTAGCTAACTAGAAATAAAAAAAATATTTGAAAAAAAAAATGGACTAACTCGGCTTATTTTGCAGGAGAAAACAATAGAGAGATAATTAAGTTTTGCTATGTTTCCACCATAGGCTTATATCAGTTTAGATTAAATAAATCTTTTGGGTGTTTCCACCGAACAAGAAGATTTAAAAATGATTAAGTTTGAAGTACAAGTGAGATAGTTTGATTCGTGTTAAACAATGAAGAACTAAAGAACTCCATGTGCAGTTTTTTTTTTTTAATTTGATTAAAACATAACTATATTTTTTGTACACAAACATGAAAATAAACAGACCATAATGCATTATCAGTAAAACCAACTTCTCCACACAGGCTTTTCTTCACAAATTTTGTTTCGACTCCGATCCCCGACCGGAATCGAGTCGAATCAAGCTCATTTCAACTCGATTCAGGTATATAAACAATAAAGGCTAGTTCAACACCACATGTTTATGTAGTAGTCTTCAAACAAACCCCCTTCTTGAAGTTTTTATTTTATGTCAAAGCTGCAATTGTTAAATGAACTTTTTTATGGAATCTCAATTTCCAGATGTTTTCTTACCATTTCTTCTTGAAAATTGTCCATTTTATTAGTTTAAGTTAGTTTTTTTGCTGAAGTTACTTATAGCTTTTGATTTTCACAAAACTTTCTTCTATTTGTGTGTGTTTTTTTTTAAATTATTATTCTGACAGATCTTCTTTCAGTTGTACCAATTTAAATTAATTAAATACAAAAATCTGGCTACTGCCGATGCGTTTTCTTGTGAATTTTCTACTATACAATTTATAGAATGCCAAAAAAACACGGGTAATGTGAAAACATAACGTTACCTAACTTTTTGTTTCTGTTTACCAGTTCTTATTCGGTTAGCAGATACTAGGTAGGTAGGTCGAAATGGCGATCTCAAGGCAACCTAGCCTGAGATCCAATTAGCGCTGTAGTGCGCCGTTTTGATACCAAAACTCGTTTGACCTGTGATAGAAAGGGAAAGATTTATAGAGAAGCTTCATAGCTATTATGTTAGAGCCATTTTGTCGCATTGAGAAAAAAGATTAGGTCTCTAATCTTTGTCTCAGATAGCTCATCAAGTTTGTGAAAGAATGCTTTCCCAAAGTATTTCATTCTAGTGTTTGCCAAAGTAGGACATTTGCAGAGGAAATGGATTATCGTTTCACTTTCACTTTGGTGACTACAGCTACGGCAATGGGTGTTGTAAGAGATACCCAACTTCTCTGCATGAACTCCTATAGGCCAATGTCTGATACAAACCGCAACAATCCTGACTATGTCTTGCCTTGGCCTGCATATAAGATCGTTTGTACGGGTTTTATTATAAGTGGGCCATATCTTCCTAGATATAATGCAGTTCGAAAAATTGCTGCACCTTCGGTTTGATTCAGTTTGGTAGATAGACAAGATTTTACCCTTCATAGCACCAAGAACCATTTCCGCAAGTGAGCCGATCCTTGCCTGGCTAGCTCGTCAGCCCGTTCATTTCCCATGATAACACTATGGTCCGGAAACCAGATCAGGGTGACACTGAGGTCAATATTCAGGCTCGCAAGCTCATCGCGACATTGTTAGACCAATTTAGATGAGGATGTATCCTAGTTAATGGCTTTGACAGCTGCCTGACTGTCTGTAAAGATAGCCGCATTTCGGTTTTGGTTTGGTCATTGTTTAAGTATTTTACATGCCTCCCTTATTGCCAGCAGTTCAGCCTGAAAAACGCTAGCAAAGTCAGAAAGCCTAAAGGATTTGGCTACATTTAGGGACTCAGAAAAGATCCCACAACCAACTCCGCACTCCATCTTTGAGCCGTCAGTAAAAATGGTTGTGTCGAAACCTATCGACACGATGTCATCCTCACAATCTTCTCTGGATGGGAAAATAACCTTAAAACCTTTACTAATGCTCAAAGTAGGAGTGCTGAGGGAATCAATTTCGTTGTGTTGCTGTGACCATAAGATTTTGACAACCAGCTGTTTGATTCCCTCAGCCTAATAGCATTGTAGGAAACTATGTATTTAATAAAAAGGTTTGGATTAGTAGAACATCCAAAATAACGTTTAAAGCTTCCGTTGGGCAAGTACGCATGGCCCCTGTGGTGCCCACGCAAGCTGTTCTCTGAACCTTCTTTATCTTATCAATATTATAGGCTTTGCTAAGAGCATGCCACCACATAATCATCTTCGACTGAAGTCCCCACTTTTTGCCGAAAGTTTTGCTGCAGGTTTAGAAGGCAACACAGGCCTTCTTAGCCCGTACTTCAATATTTACTATCCAGTTTAGTTAAGGGGCGAATATAACTCCCAAATATTTTGCACTGGAAGACAATGATATAGGATTTGACCGTTGAGTCAAGGTAACGTGAAGGGCGGTACTTTAGTTTTGGTGGTAAAGAGCAACAGTTCAGTGTTACTTTGGTAAACTCCTAGTCCACAACTCGTGGCCCAGCTGCTAACTTTCTTCAAAGCTGACTCCATGATTTCACTAATCACAGAGGTGTACTTTCCTGACACCAATAGCACCAAATCATCCGCATAGGCTACTGCCCTCACTCCACATCTCTCTAATTTAACGAGAATTGTATCCATGACCAGAAGCCATAGAAGAGGCGAAAGGACACCACCCTGGGGTGTTCCCCTACTCACGTGTTTTGTGGCGATTGTATTGCCTAGTGGAAATGAAAATAATCCATTCTCGAATGAAGTTTTCTACGCCGAACTTATCGAGAAATTCTTCTATGGATTTGGATCGTGCATGGGGACCAGTGGTATTTGCCTCTGAAGACCGCGGATCAGATCCTGTCCGCTTGTTTTTATTATCACGAGCGCAACCAAATGCGAGGCTTCGGTTGTCTAGGGATGAGATAAGCTTGAGCTTCAAGCCCTCCCAGTCATTGCTAACATTAGCAATGCTTTCACTAAGGAAATCCCTAGAAAACCTGTCCGCACACTTGATTACCCTATACCCCCTGAGCATCTCGCCAGAGTCAAAACTAGGGTAGGGACCCTCACTGTTTGATATAGTGTATGAAAACACTATCTCAGAGAGCTTGCCCTCGATAGAGTTCCACACGTTCAGCAGACTTTCGCTGTTTGTGGAGAGCTCATCCACAACTGCTACGTGGAGGTCATCCCTGACAACCTCACTAAGAGTACGCAGCTGCGCTGCTCCAGAAGATGGTACTTTCACTGGCTTTGTCCGGTCGTCAAGCTTGCTCTTTTTCTGAGACGGGCAGATCACTACCTGATATCTGTTTCGCTTAACGGCCTTTTCTCATCTGGTCAAAAGGTTGTTGTATTCATCAACAACCTTCTGGTACTTTATTTTATCTTGGGCGTCCCTCTCATGAATCACTCCGGTCTCTTCATTTTTGACAATTTTGGCAAGAATGTGAGAGGCCGTTTTGAAGCGGTTCCTGGAAGAGCGCCTTCCGATGGTTTTTTGGTTCCTCGAGTTGCACTGCTACTCGAGGGTTTCGGTTTTGTATACGGTTTAGGAACGAGTGCTATGAATAGCACTGCCTATACTTCCTGTGGTTTTGAGTTGCTCACAAGTGCTGGAACTACCAGTGCTAAATGCGCTCCCCTTCAAGGTCTTCTGGCTGGAGGCCAAGAGTTCATCCTCCAAGTCTGTGGATGGTTCTACGTTAGTCATGTCTAGTTCGTCCATTTTATTAAAGTTTTTTGAATGTTGGTCCCACGAGTAGGTAAAAAAAAAAGAGGTCAGCCCCGACAGAGCCGATATACCGGGGTAAGGCAGAAAATAAGACCGACCCTGGCAAGGCATCCGAATGAGCTCGTTAGCGACTGGTTTGCCCCCCAGCCTTTCATTCTTCGGCACGAATTATGTAAGACATTCACACCACCACTGAAATTAGGGACCCCGTATCTATGATCAAATTGCATTGCTAAGGCTTGCTACTATTAAGGAGTAGGAAACTTCAGCAATTCAACCTGACCTTAGCTAATCCCCATCTTGACAACGTGCAAGACAACTGTGGTGATCATTACCGCCCGGAGGGTTTGAAACGAGGATTTAGATACTACTTTTGGTTTGGTTGGTTAAATTAAAGTAATTAGATTAATTAAAATTAAATAAGCAGGTTAGCTAATTCCAACAGAGAAGTTTGGTTAAAATAAACAGAGCTGTTTGGAATATTAGCCCAGCAGTTTAGCTGATTTCACTAGAGAAGGTTGGTTAGATTTAATTAAGTATATTATGATAAGATTTGTTAAAGATAAGATTGGTTAAAGTAAACCAAGCCGGTTCGTGAATATTAAACAAGTAGTTTGGTTAAATTGAACAATGTGGATTGGGTTATATTAACATGTAGGTTGGTTAATTGCAGCAGAGAAGTTCAGTTAATTAAAACCAAGAAAATTTGTTAGTAAAAATAGAGTAGGTTGGTCAATATAAACTAAGAAGGTTGTTAAATTAAGAGTAAAATAAATAAATCGGGTGGGGCAGCAGTCGGTTTGAGAACTAGGGCTTAGTGACCATTCCTGTGTGCGAGTACTGTTGTCAGAGATGAGAGGGACCTATAGTTTTAAGCCGAATCCGAACGACAAATTTAAGAAAGTACTTTTCATGACAAGAATTAATATTTGAGAATTTGTCAATTACTAGCAAGTGGCAGTACCCGTGAAAAAAAACTTTAGGTGGCATAGGCAGGGATCGAACCTCTTGCACGACAGTCAATAG
The DNA here is from genome assembly GCF_945859685.1 of Eupeodes corollae. NCBI lineage: Eukaryota > Metazoa > Arthropoda > Insecta > Diptera > Syrphidae > Eupeodes > Eupeodes corollae. Next base: position 22,416,239 of record NC_079148.1, on the reverse strand, counting down.
AAAATCACAATACATAGCTGGAACATTGTTTCTTGTTTGATTTGGCCGTCAATCTTTGCCTTACTAAGTTTTTTGAGTTTCTTTACGCGCAGTTATTTTTAAGCTACTTACATGGGGTTAAGTGCCTTCAATTTTTTTTGAGTACTTTGGGAACTTACGCAAGCCACCAAAACTTACCGATCTTTAAAATGTACTGTCATTAATAATAACAATCTTTTTCGGTATCATAACCAAAACTAATTTTTTCGAGAAATCTAAGTACGTTAACAAAAGATTTAAAGACCAAAAAAACCCAATCCCAATTGAAATCAGGAAACAACCTACAACCAGTCTTGTTTTAATATATCCACATAGGTACATACTTTCTTGAAACGATTGCCCCATATTTCCTGACACATGCGGAACCTTACTCTCAATACCCGTATACCCGTATCCACATGAATAGCCTACAGCGAATAGAGGGTGCCAAATGCACGTATGCCATACATTTTTATTAACTAACCAAATGCAATAAACTCAATACGATCTGCCACAAATGTTGCTGACCAGCTTTATTATGGCATACCAATATCATTAGTTTGTGCAGTTACTATATATTTTATATCGATTTCATTCAAGGTTTCTCATCGTCAATAAAAACAACAACAATAGTTAAAATCCATCAAAGTCACTGATGCCAATACACAATTCGATAATGTAACTAGATTCTTTTCACTTGCCACTTGCAATGAAACAATAACAATAACAACAACAAAACAACAGAATGATGCACGTAAAACCAGATTCTGGATGAAAGTAAAAGTTGGAATCTCTGCCTCGAGGTAATTGGCTCAGACATAGAGTCAGATCATAACTTTTTACCTCAAAGTTATGTGTACTTTTACGCACATGCAAGATAGATATTCGAATTTATAGATAGAAATATGTACATAGATACGTTCATACATGCATAAGATAATACACAAAATGTAGATAGATATTTAATAAAACAAAAAACTTGTTGACTTGGTTAGATACATGTTATGGAGCTTGGGTGTTGGCATTGTGATTTTTATTATTTTTATGGGTTTGGCATTTAATTGCTTACGTTAAGTCTGTTCCTGTACTTTCTGCAACGAAATTCATAACTAAAAAATACACAAAAAAGTTTTCAAAAACAGCCGGGAATCCATAATAACACGGAGATTCAAAGATTAGAAAATAAATCTTTGAGGACATATTTTGTAAAAATAAAATTTCTACGGTGGTGTTCCCCAGGGCAGCCACCTAGGTCCTCTTCTTTGTAGTCTAGTTTTAATGCCAGTTACTTACGTCTTTACTAAAGTATATTTATTATTCAATAGATATTCAAATATCTTCTCAATAAAACTACCAAGTCCTCTGGTGGAGTCTTTTTACAAGCTTGGTTCTTATGTGGTCAGGAACTTACAATAATAAAGAAATGCTGCTAATGTCTGAAGATGAGAATATAGCTTAGCTTGAATATTTATGCCTTGTTTTTGTACCTTATTAGCATAGCTGTGGAATTGTCCAGATAATAATTCCATTTTGTATTCTTTTTATACATGTATCAATAACATATTAATATATACAACGAATTCCAGATCCAAGGTATTGAATCAATATTGGACTATTAGCAGTTTTCTTATAATTAGCGAACACTAAAAGGGTTTTGTATATCATTCATATTCCAAAGACACAGTGTGAGCATTAGGAAGGCTTGGATAGGAGGTGCCTGTGTACATTGATTTGAAATTTCTGAACATTGCAATGACAGGAAAAGATAGAGGGTGGCAAGGCGTTCAACATTCGTGTAGTACGGCTAAAAAATGAATCACTGTACTTCATAGTACGGCCGAAGTTGGACTTAAGGGTAAACTAATGGGCATTCCTAGAATCGCGGGTATTACGGTTAAATTGTTTAAGGGGAGGAATGCAACTGGTTATTTCACTAGAGCATAGTTAGTTAAAATAACGGTAAAAAGAGTGAGGCAAAAATCCTTCCTTCGATGTTCGAGTGACGTAAACGAGTTGATGATGAATTGGGTGGCGCAACAGTCCGTTGAACTAGGGCTTAGTGACTTAACGAGTTGATGACGTTAATGTCACCAATTATTTTAAAAGCAATTTTTTGAAATACTGTGAAAGAGGCTTAAATAAGTTAAAAGGTGGTTGCTGATGCACATTCCGAGGATGTCGAGATTTTCTGTTTCGATGATGTAAGTGCCACTCAAAGATAGTGGCAAAGAGGGTTTATCTCGCTCTAACGATACAAGACATTATTGCGTTTGCGAAGCATTAGATTCCACACGAACAGTGCTGTGTAGGTTGGAATTTAATGAGCTTATCATATTTTTCCGTTGCAGTTCAATATCCGAAGAGGAGGTTTGTGAGTCTGGAAATGAATATGGAAAGCTAAGAGTGCTATCGTCAGTGAAACAATGTTTTGGATTAGAATTAACTGACAGTAGATCATTTATAAAAATGAGGAAGAGGGTCGGAGACAAAATGGAGCCCTGGGGCACACCAGTATTTATTTTATGAGTTTCAGACTTGAATCCGTCCAAAACAACTTGTACTGAACGGTTCGAAAGAAAATTTCTAATCCAACGAAGAAGAGATTCGTCGATACCGAAAGCACGTATTTTCGGTAAGAGAGCAGGATGCCAGACTTTATCAAATGCCTTTGAAATTTCAAGTGCAATAATCTTACTTTCTCCAAAACGATGTTAAGATTTGTTCCACTGTTCGGTAAGATGAACCATGAGATCACCAATGGACCTATTGCTACGAAAGGTCAATAAGAAGCTTCCGTTCTTAAAGATATTTCTTCATCTGATAATTAATCAGCATTGCCATGACCTTAGAAAGAAGAGACGTTAGTGCTATCGGTTGGTAATGTGTGGGAGAAGAAGATTCGCAGTTTTCCAACTACTCGGAACGAACCCAAAAGAATAGGATAGATGGAAAAGCTTACGCATTGGTTCAGAATAATAGCGGGGATACCATCTGGGCCAGCGGATTTATGAATGTTGAGATCTTTAAGAACTCTCACCACAGTTCGAGTACGAAAAGAAATTGGTCCCATAGAATAATTTACGCGTTCAAGAACTGGGGGAATAATGACACTATATGTGGGGAATTTTTGGCTAACTACCTTGAAAATAAGTTGGCTTTATCAATAGAGCTAGCTAAAGGAGTGTCATTGATAACAAGCGTAGGAACTAAAGAAGAGAAAGAATTCCTCATGTTTTTAATGAATGACCAAAAATTCTTCCTGCCTTTGGGACATTGCAATATTTTTTGCCGCTATTTTTGGTCATGTAAAAATTTGGTTCGACGAATATAGGCTTGCTTAAAACTTTTCCGGTTTTTATCAGTTGGGTTGGCTTTAAAACACCGGAAGCTCAGCTTTTTCTCCTTGATAACCTCTTTGCAGCTGGAATCGAACCATGATTTAACCTTGGGTTTAACTCTATTCGGGATAAAGGTTTCCATTTTTAGATGAATCATACTAGAAATCATATCTGCATTGGATCCTACGTCGCTACCGAGGAATCATAGCGACCAGTTAAAGATAAAAATAAATAAATAAATTGGGTGGCGCGACAGTCCGTTGAGAACCAAGGCCTAGTGACTTACAACTTTCAACCATTTCTGTGTTTGAGTAATGTTGTCAGGAATGGAGGGGACCTACAGTTTATATGCCGACTCCGAACGGCTAATTTTGAGAAAGCACTTTTTCATGACAATAGTTACTCTTGGAGAATTTGTCAATTCCTCGCAAGAGGCAGTACCCGTGAAAAGGCTTTAGATGGCATAGGCAGGGATCGAACCCAAGACCTCTAGCATGACAGTCCAACGCACTAACCATCATGCCACGGGTACCACAACCACGACCAGTTAAAGATCCTGATGAAATTATTGAGGACGTCCCAGTTGGCTTTCTTGTACTGCCAAACGATTTTCTTTATTTAACTGGCTTTGTTTGACATAAGAAATTATCAGATATGACACTGTGGTCCGACGTGCCTAGAGGCGTCAATATACTGATTGTGTATTTATCAGGATCAAAAGTGAGAAACAAGTCAAGTGTATTTTCTGCTCGGCCGTTAACGTCTGATATACGAGTAGGCTCATTGACAAGCTGAGTAAGATGGTTAAACTCAGCAAAAATTTCAACACACATTCTTAGGGCGTTGTCTAGCCCAAATGGCGAAGCCACGAAGAATTGTGAACATTGAAATCGCCCGTAATAACGATTTAAGTGTCAGGATATAGGACAATTCTTTGTATGGAGTCAGACAGAGCATCAAATTTTTGAGAAGTTTAAACTCTGTAGAGGTGTGGGCTTTAAAAGTCTAAAGTCATTAAGTAACAACATTGAGAAATTTCATGAAAAGCTGCCAACATTTATGTGTTCCATTTTTAGTAAAGATGTAGTTTTTAATTTTTAGTGACAGATGCCCAAATCAGATTCATGATTCTAATTGGACAAACAAAATATTGTAAATTATAATGGGTCCGATTTGTCGAATTGAACATTTTTATATTTCTTGACGTTTCAAGGACCTTAGAATCTAAATCAAAGATTTTTAGAGCGAGCGCATCACTATAATCCGCATCAAGGCTAAAATCGCCAACATAAGCCTAATATGTACGCATGCCCCAACAGAGGAGAAAGATGAAGACATCAAAGACATATTCTTCGAGCTCTTGGACAAGACATATGAGCAGTGCCCTGGCTATGACAATAAAATTGTCTTAGGAGATTCTAATGCCAAGCTAGGAAGAGAAGATATCTTTGGTGGGATAATCGGGAGATACAGCCTGCACAACACCACCTCCGACAACGGATTCAGGCTGGTCAATTTCGCTGCGGGGCGAGACGTTCTGGTAGCTAGTATGCAGTTCACGCATCTCAATATCCACAAGGGGACATGGAAATCTCCTGATCAATCAACCGTCAACCAGATTGACCACATTGCGATCGACGCACGACACTTCTCTAGTATACAGGATATCCGAACATTCCGAGAGGCCAACATTGACTAGGACCATTACCTCGTTGTAGCCAACGTACGTCTACGGATATCCCGATCCAAGCCAAAACAAGGAAGTACTGTGAGAAGATTCGAAGTTAGACGGCTACAATTTCAAGAGACTCCCATGTCCTTTTCCGATCGAGTCTCTAATAACCTCTTAAGGAGTCCTATGCTTCCTGCGTTAAGCATTGAAAACCAGTGGCAACATTGCTTTGCAACCATCAAAGATGCCGCCTCTGAAGTGCTAGGTTTCACATGGAAACCACAGCGAAACAAGAGGCATACAAAACGGCGCTGCACAAAACGACAAGAGCTGCTCGCAAGCTCTACGAGCAGAAGGGGAGAGAGACACACCGGCTTCTTAGACGGAAAAAAAGAGAGAATGCGAAGCGTACGATCGAGGAGATAGAGGGATGTCACAACAGGAATGAGGTTCGTAAATTTTACCAAAAGGTAAAAAAAACCTTCCAAGGGTACCAGCCACGAACCGAAGCCTGTAAAGACGATCAGGGGAACATCGTAGTGGTGGTTCCGAGTCGATGCTGAGAATATGGAAAGACCACTTCTCCAAATTATATAACGGCAATGACGAACCAAATTCCGCTGTAAGGGAGATAGAACCACTCAACCTAGGCGACTCAGATCAACAATTCCGCCTACCAGACCTTGACGAAGTGAAGATAGCTATATCTAAACTAAAGTCGAACAAAGCTGCTGGAGCTGACGGCATCGCTGCCGAACTATTCAAAGCAGCAGGCGATGACTTGGTACGGAGCATGCCCCAGCTCATCTGCAGAATATGGTCGGAAGAAAGCATGCCCGATGAGTGGAATCTCAGCATAGTGTGCCCGATACATAAGAAAGGAGACCCTCTAAACTGCACCAACTACAGAGGTATTAGTCTCCTTAACATTGCGTATAAATTCCTCCCTGCCGTATTATGTGAACATCTGAAGCTATTCGTCAACAACCTGATTGGTCCTTATCAGTGTGGCTTTAGACCAGGAAAGTCCACTATCGACCAAATATTCACACTACGGCAGATCTTGGAAAAAACCCAGGAGCTTCAAATCGATACTCACCATCTCTTTATCGATTTTAAAGCCGCGTATGACAGCATCTATAGGGAAGAGCTCTACCGAGCAATGTCTAGTTTTGGCATCCCTGTCAAACTTATCCGTTTGTGCAGAATGACGATGGAGAATGCACGCTGCTCTATCAAGGTCGGAAAAGATCTTACCGATGCATTTGATGACAAAAAAGGTTTTAGACAAGGCGGTGCACTGTCATGCGACTTCTTCAACATCGTTCTGGAAAGAATTGTGCAAAACTCAACCGTCAACACTAGAGGCACAATCTTCCAAAGATCCATCCAATTACTCGGATACGCAGATGATATTGACATAATTGGAAGATCAAAGCGTAATGTCAGTGAAGCGTTTTTGAGCATTGTGATGGAAGCGAAAAGATGGGTTTAGTGGCCAAAGAGTGCTTGGACAAAACATCACCATGGATAGCTATAATCGATATAAACACAGACAACGACACCAGCGCTGAAATCAAACAAAGAATAACTCTTGAAAATCGCCGCTTCTTTGGACTTAGAAGGCAATTGAGTAGTAAAGTCCTCTCTCGAGCATCTAAAATCACCATCTATAAGACACTCATCATCCCAGTTCATATTTATGGCGCTGAGGCCTGGACCCTGTTAAAGAAAGGTGAAAGCGTCTAAGGATGCTTCGAGAGAAAAATTCTTCGGATGATTTTTGGTCCCATATGCATAGATGGAGAATAGAGGAGAAGATATTACGACAAACTGTACAGCGGCACTGACCTAGTTAGCAGAATTAAAGTCCAACGGCCTAGATGGCTGGGTCATGTAGAGCGAATGGACATTAACGCTCCAGGCCGGAAGGTCTTCGAGTCCAATCCCGATGGACAGCCTAGTAGAGGAAGACCGCGAATCAGGTGGGTGAAGACCTCAACCAACTTGGCATGCGAAACTGGAGACAGCTAGCTAGGGACCGAGCTGGCTGGAGACGCATGTTGGTTGAGGCCCAGGTCCGCCCCGGACTGTAGCGCCACCTTAAGTAAGTAAGTAAGTAAGTATTTTCACGAAACGTCACTATTTAGACATGTTTTGATGCCTGTTTTTTTAATAAAAGACAATACAAAATTTACAAGTTAGTAAAACAAAAAGAAAATTTTAAAATTTGGGAGTCTTTTAGTAGATTGCTCATTATTTAACATCTCCACAGAAAACCGCAAAATCTCGAATTTTGTATTGCATATCTACTCTTATAATTTGTCTTAATAATACATTTAACTTGCTATGAAAAAAACTACTTGAAATTTTTAAGAGCAGTGTGAGCGTTAGAGAAGGATTCAAAGAAAATACCGGTGCTCATAGGTCTTAAAGTTCGGAATACCAAAATGAGAGGTAAATTTAAAGTTGGCCAAAGCATTCCACATTCACGATGTGCGGTTAAAAAAACATCTCTATATTTTATTGTTCGTCCAAAAATGGACTCAAGGGTAAGCTTATGAACATTCCTGGAAGAGCGAGTATTACTCGACAGAACAATGTTTTTAAAATTATCAGGAGAAAACGGAAAACATGAAACATTGCTGTGGGTTTGAGGGATGTAAATGTGTCGGTTATAGAACTATCATTTTCAAAACTTTGTTTTGGATTCTATTTAAGAGATTTAAACTTGATTTGGGTTACCTGCGAATTAAATTCAAGCTCTGGACAAATTGGGGCTTTGTATATTACAGCCAGATCAGAAAGGGTGACAAATTTCTTGTGTTGTGGAAGAAATCCTAAGAAAATGTGATAGCGAGTATTGAAAGTTGATAATTTTCCTGGATGCAAGTGGTAACTAATGGATAGCGACATCGGGGGTGGATTACGTTTAAATTAACTGCTGAACTATTATTGGAAAACAAGAATCTAATATATGTTTCTTATCTATGTTTAAATACGTTTTACCTCACTTAAAACATAGGAACCAAAAAGATCGAAAACGAAGTATTGGTTTGTATTGAAAATTATGTAAAGCGAAGGAATTAAAGTAATAAGTTTAATTGCTCTGAAATACTGACGCCACAGCACCGTATCATTAGAACAAAATTAAAAACAAATAAACTTTAAGTTTGAACTTTAAACAATGTGGTTTAATTTATGTCTGACCATATTATAATGACGTTTCAATCATCAGGCCACTAGATAACCACAAAAGTCAACCAACAAGAAGAATAAGAGGTATACAATATAATGGAGGTACCTAAGTTATATACCAATATGCAAAAGCAGCTTCTTTCAACACTTGGTGTGATGCATACCAATGATTCAAAAACAATTATGCGACTTTAAGTATGTCTACCTTTGCATCCATATTGCCACGACAAGTTATAGTTATCCTAAGAATACCTGCCTGCACCTCCTATATAATTGTACCTACATTAAAAAAGTCCAAGTAGGTACTTTACCAACAACTTAACTTTAACTGTCTGCCAACAACAGAAACAGCAAACAGCGCCAGCCCAAGCCCAAGCCAGGTAGAAATTTTTAAAGAAATGTAAATATTCAGCACACAATTTCAAGTTGTGCGACACTTGAATCTTATGATGGTTTGGTTGGCTTTGGGCTCGGGACTTCGCACTATATACATCGATGTATATGACATAGATATTGTATCTTATTGTACATATGTACATATGTGTGAAAAAGTAACGTTTTTCTTGTTTTTCACCACTCTTAGAGTAAACAACAAAAATTATATACTTCACTAACTTATTACCAACACTAAGCCATCTTATAACAACAAAAAAAAAAGTGCAACAACAAATTTGTATGCCAAGCTTAAGCCAAGACCGGAGAAGGGAGTCTTGAAAAGTCAGAGTCGAGTGGGATTCGAACGTAGTTTAAGTATAACCATCGAACTGTTGAGTTGAAGCAAGAGTGACGGTTGACGCGACTCATATATAAATATTATTATAAAATAAAATTTAATTTCATATACAAAATGAAACAATTCACTGTTTGTGCCATTGTTGCTGCATTACTTGTAGTTTCAACCAGTGAGTGTTCTTTTTTTTTAAATTAATATTTAATACTATTTTTCTTAAACATAACTATACTAAGTGGATTTCTATAAATTAATGGTTATTTACGAAAAAATGTATTTGTGAAAACCATGTGAATTATTTTATTTTATTATTTCATTTTATTTATTTTGTTTTCTTAAAGTTTTACAAGAAAAAAGTAATTTCTTTTAAAAAGTGCATACGTGTTTTCACCTGATCTGTATTTTATTTTTTAAATTGTTGGTGAAAATAAAATATAACCTACCAGTTAATTGTGTGGTGAATAAAATCTGAGTTCCTTTTGTCTGATCTCAATGCCACGTTGACATTTGACATTGCCACTGTCTTTCTCAAAAAATATTATTTTTATCAAAAATATGCGACAGTCAAAATATTAAAGATCTACATATTTTGGAATGATTTAAAGTTGCAAATTTTTTAAAAATAAATATCATTTATTTTACTTTTTAAAAGGACCTTTGTGGTGGGTTTAAAATAAAGAAAGTATCATTATAACGTACCCAACCAAAGCATCAATTCTTAAATGGCGCCCAATGAGACACTTTTCTTTCTTCTTTTTAATAAGAAAAGTCATTAAACAGTCATTAAACATCATGAAACACGGGATTAATAAGCATTTCACAGAATTTATTGCAAAATGTTGACTTTTGAGCTCAACTTTTGTTTAATTAACGAATGGAATTTTTTAAGTTTGTTTGTTTTAAAATCAAATAAAACATCTACAGTTAATTTTTTAAGTTGCAGTTCTGGTAAAACAAATTGTTCTGATTTTTAATACTTTCAATGAAAATCTATGCAGAAACTTTAACCTCCACACCCATTCAAATCAGTTATAATATTTCAAATTCTCTTTATTTAAGCTAAGTTCACAAGCGGAAATGTTTAACGCCTCCATTAATTTAAATCATTTGTTCGCTGATTTTTTTATTTGCAAATTAGTTTTTAGACGGATATAATGACGATAAAAACAAACATGTAAATCTCTTTAATGGCTAAAAATGATTCCTATAATATCTTCATATCAAGTTGGTTTCTTTTTCTTAAATTCCATATTTATTTAGGAATATTATACCCCCCTGCCATTATTATCGCATGGTACTATTTTAAATGGCAATAATTCCATTGAGCTAATTTATCGAACTTGTTTTATTTCCTTAAAATGTCAAACTATATTGAATAGTAATCATCTGTCACGTGTCAAATTAATGGTAAAAAAAACCAGTGTTTTTTTTTAAGAACTAAAAACTTAATTTCATAAAACCTAGAAGTGCAATCTTGACTACTTTTTAAGAGAAGTTGTCTAATTCAATAATATTAATAATTACATAAAAATATGTTGATCAGACATGATCTGTCAAACATCATTATGTACTGTCATTAAGAATAATATTACCTTTAAAATGACTCATTACCTTTAAGGTTACGTACACAATTCCAAAGCAAAAATGTGTACTCTTACAAGAATTTACCTGTGACTCTGTAAAAAAAAACAGTAAATGTTATGAGTCAAATACCTTCTACATGTCTAGACATCATGAAAATTTATTCAACATAAATATTCTAACGTTTCTAACGACTTTAAATGTCAAACAAATTAAATAAAACCAGATATATGATTGGTACTTAATGTATTCAATATTTACAAGTTCCAACACAAGATTTTGCAAAAGTGATGAAAGATTTAATCACATCGCTTAGCAACTATAGTTTTTTTTTTTAATTATAAACTATACTAGTTTGACATTTGATAAAACCTAAAACATAAATATGAACCAGTTATGGTGCAATATACGAAAATTGATTGATTTACATTTTCGCAATAATTTGCATTCAAAATTTACTAAGAAGAACTATAAAAGCTTCAAACCTGATAACAAAATAATTTTAATAAACAATAAACCACACAATACGATATTATTTCGTTTATACTTTCGTTTTCAATTTACTCAACTTGAGTTTAAGCTTGAATAACATTAAGTAACAACTGTCATTCAAGTTATAATATAAAAGAAACCATAAAAACCCATAATAATAGTAATCGAAATCGATTGAATAAACATTATCTATGCAAATCCAATTCACTTAATTTTTTTGTCTTTTGTTGTTCGATTTTATTTCAAAACAAGATACCGGCTTTTTATTCTTTTGGAACCGGCCTTAAACATTGAGGTTATGGTTGTATTGTTTTGTTATGTAACAATTTAAATTATGTAATGTCCTATTTACTGATGCTGAATTGAGCTGGATCTTTTAAATGATGAAATGTACATAATTTAATTTTTATTTTAAGTGCATAACATTAATTTTATTATAAATTTATGAGATCAAGTCTTGTACAAGGTACAACACTGTGGAACAACACGATAACGTCAGATGAACGTGACGTCTTGACGTGGTTGTATACGTAGTGAGATGTCAATGAATAAAAACGCACACGTAAATTGATACGTTACTCTATGTCGATGTTGCCCGAACTATAAACATTTTCATTTTGCGCAATCCACATATTTATGCGGTGCAGACGAGTTCACGATGTTACGTATAGACGGTGTGGCGCGGTGCGGCTGCGCAACTCGCTATGTGTATGTAACTACTTTTATGCGGAAAATGTAATTGCATCTTTGAACATCTTGGAGCCCGCAGATGGAGACTTTTATAAAGAAAAATAACTTTCTATTTCGATCTATAGACAGACACGCGTTGATTTGATGTCAACTTAATTACTCTTAAGGTCAATAACTTCGTTACAAAGTTGATGCTTTTCAAAATAATTTACACATCGTAGTTTTTGTTTTTTATTGGCGTATTAATTAATAATGATTTTTATATCGTCGATCAAAATATATGATATCTTTCAAGGTTTTTATATTTCTGAAAGGTTTTTATGCGTGCTAAAAGAGTAAAAGTGGATTTGTTAAGTGGGTCATTTAACAGAGCTCGAATTCAAAATGACACATGACATTGGGTGTGTTCGTTCAATCAACTCATACATCTTAATCACTGCTGTCATAAGTGGAGCAAAAGAACTTGTTAGACTAGAAGCTCTGTCATTGAATTAATTATACTTCTTTTTAAATCGATAGTGTTGTTTTGCATGAGATCTTAAAATGTTGGTATTACAAATCACAATTTTGACATACCTTGTTGTTCCAAAATCTAAAATCTTATGGAACTGTTTTGCAAAGTTTCCACTACAGGTATGGTTATCATTGGGAGCTGAAAAAGCTGAGCTGTAGTTTATTTACACTAAACTAAATGAACTAACGATTTATACATCCTTTCGATAAATATTGAAACCCATTAAAAGTGGTAGTGTTAACGATTTGTCAAGAAAGCAAATAAGAAATTATTTACTTGCAAATTGTTTTATTCTGAGTTTAATATTATGGTATTAAATGGCGCCCAACAACGATGATCTTTAAGTTCTCTAAGTTTACTCATTAATTTTGTACTCTTTTCTCTCTTTTTAGACGCTCAAAAGGGATTCACTTGTCCTAAACCAAACGGTGAATTTGAACATTCACTTCAATGTGACAAATACTTCTCCTGTTCTGATGGCGTGGCCACCGAAAAGACCTGCCCCGATGGTTTAGTGTTCGATCCATTGATCAGGAAGATCAACAAATGTGACCAGCCCTTCAATGTTGACTGCGGAGATCGTACTGAACTTCGTAAGTTTTTAACTATTCTAACTAATTTTTTAATGTTTAATAATTTTCTTTTTTTAATTTTTCTTTCGTGTATAGAACCACCAAAATCAAATGCATTGTGCCCACGTAAGAACGGTTTCTTCCCACATCCTGATGAGACTATTTGCAACATTTTCTACAATTGCATTGATGGTGACGCCACCGAAATGAAGTGTACTGTTGGTTTATGGTTCGATGATTATACCGGAAACTGCGTGTGGCCCGATTCTACCGGACGTACTGGTTGCATTGATGAAGCCAGTAAGTTTGACAAGCAAAATAAAACTAAAGCTTCTAAATATTTACTAACTGACATTTTTTTTATAGAAAAAAGTCCCGATGGCTTTGTTTGCCCAAAGGACTCAGCTAAGACCGATCGTTCAGGAAATGCTGTTGCCCATCCTAAATACGCCCATCCTACCGATTGCCAAAAATTCTACGTGTGCTTAAACGGTGAAGAGCCACGTGATTTGGGTTGCCAGGTTGGTGAAGTATACAACGACGAAACAGAACGTTGTGATGCTCCCGAAAATGTTCCCGGATGTGAAGATTGGTACAAAGAGGGTGATGAGAAAGATAATAAGAAAAATTAAGCTGTGAATCTGTTAAATTTTTTTTGTTTTATATAATTTTATATTTTAGTCGTAGCTATAGTATACTCTAGAATATAATGATATATGTAGGTTTTCTAAAAAAAAGATAAACCTTTTCCTAAATTAAGATCTTAGGTTTTCTTCTAGGAGAAAAATTTATATACTTTTTATTTTTTTTTTTAATATTTTATTTTTTGTTTCATTTGAAATTTTATTTTATATTTTTTTTGTGTCGTTGACTGCTATTTAAGAGAATAATTTTCTGTGACTGATATTTTACTTTTTATCTTCCAACATTTTCCAACTAAATTTATTTTCTTTTCTCGATATTATTTCTTGTTTCATTATGTTTTAAAATGTAGAACTTGTAGATCTTTTAACTTTAAATCGAAATGAAAACACTCTTTCCATGTTGGTTAAGAACTTTATGCACAATAAACCTTTTATTTTCTAGCTTATTAAAAACAAGTGTACCTATCTATACCTTACTACCTATACATACATAAAACACAAATTGTTTAATATCACATAAAATCACAATTATTTTATACCTTAGACACAATAAAAAATCGTTTTATTTTTTTTATAAATCGTAAAAATTTATTGGTTTTGTTTTCATTTGTTTCTTCATTCTTACTAAATTTTTCTTTCTTAACTAACTTTTTTAAAATGTTTCGGATGAGTCTCTGCCTCTTCCATCTTTTTACGTTATATTTATTCTAAACTTTTCCCCAATCAAATCTATTTTTTTGTTCATGTTTCATTATTAACTTCATTTATTTCTTAACCTATACTTGAGGTGGTAACTATCTCAAGTTATTTAGTTTTTATAAGACCCCATACAAGACTTCTAAAAAAAGACCCTACAGAATATAACCACTACTACATATTTATTTTATTATCATTTCATAAGTTCACCCCTGAAATCTCAATGAACACATAATTATTTTCTTTGAACACAACCATTAACGCAAACACGGTTGAATAGTATCTACTTTCCCTAAACTTTAAGGCCTATGCACAATATTAGAATTTCTTAAAAGATTCTTTTCTTTTAATAGTTTTTATTTTTCATGGCTTAACTCTATTCACTTTGTTTTCTTTTCGAATGACATGAAATTTTCCAAATTAAAATTGTTTTAAAAATGATGTACAGAAAAAAGCACAATATATAAAGGTGTGTCCACACCAAAGAACACATTTCCGGAAACATTTGTAAACGTTTCTGAAATTTGTCCCATTAGCTTAAAATCATTTTAGAAACTTGCAAACACATTTCAGAAAAGTTTTGTTTAACCGTTTCTCAAATGTTCTGAAATGTTTCAATCAAATTTCTGTGATGTGGACACTTCTTTAAACATAACTTAATTTCAAAAAAAGTTCACTATTAGAATGCATAAGTTAATTCATCAAGAACAAAATCTACTACTATATTCTGAAATTAATCAAAAGTTGTGCAGTGTAAACGTACCTAACCTAACCTAACAAACTGTCATTTTATAATTTTCCATACATTTTTAATGTGAGTGTTTTTTTCTGTTAAAACTGTCAACTCCTTCATAAGAAGCATACTTTTCGGTGCCATTCTTCTTTTTAATATTAAAATTACATCCTTGTGGGCAAATATTTGTTTATAAAGTAAATAAGATTAAATTTTATTTTGATTTTGACAATTTTGATACATAGTAACTTTCAAAAATCACATCCTACAAAACCCAAGATTTTAAACTAAAATAAGGATTTTGAAATCTTTTCTAGTGATTCTTACCTATTGATCAAAATTATTAAAACTTCAGAAATGTACTGTTTCTATTCAACTTTTCTTATTAAAACACTATATTTCAATATGATTTTGTCATCTCTAATATTTTTGTAACTAACCGTTTTAGAATTCTTTATAAACACAACTTCAAACTTCTATCTAATTTGTCTTCATTAACTCTGTATTCTCAACATTCTGATACTCAAATCTTTACTCCTATTCTGTTTTTATTATTTATAATTTTATCTGACCCTTTCCTTCATATTATGTAACTCGCTATCTAGCTATAAATTCTGTCTTACTAATTTCTTTAATTATTAAAATAATAAAATATTGAAGTGCGTTTTGTATTTTCTAAAACTACAAAAAGAAGTAGAAAAAGAGGCTGGGATGCGACCCACACTGATAACTTCCCATCCCGTCTGTCGATTTGTCTTGCTTAAAAGTTTGTCTTTATGTGCTAGTATCGATTTTACCAAATTTGCGTACTATTTTTTATAGATTTCATTTTTTTATGAAAAAACGGACTGTTGGGTTTTTATATAAAAATCACTGAATATTGAAAGCAATATTTTCTGTAAAATAAAATAAGTTTAAAGCCAATATTTTGAATTTTTGAAAAGCTATTTGAGTCGAAAGTAAATTTTTACCAAGTTTTAGTATTGTTTTTTTTAGAGTTTTATTTTTTGTAAAAAAACCGTCAATTCGATTTTCTTCAAAATTCTATCGAATGTTGCAAACAATATTATCTATAAGATAAAATTAGTTTGAAGCCAATATTTTATAGATTTGAAAAGATATTTGAGTCGAAAATCAATTTTTACCAACTTTTGTTAAATTTTTTTTTAGGTATTTAATTTTTTGTACAAAAACTATCAATTCGATTTTTTTCAAAATTTTACTAAATGTTAACAACAATATTTTTTGAAAGATAAAAGTAGTTAAAAGCCAATATCTACAATTTTTGAAAAGATATTTGAGTCGAAAATCAATTTTTACCAACTTTTATAAATTTTTTTTTAAGGTTTTTATTTTTTGTAAAAAAACTGTCAATTCGATTTTTCTCAGCATCTTTCAGAATGCTTAAAACAATATTTCTTATAAGATAAAATAAGTTTAAAGTCTAACTTTCAAGTTTTTGAAAAGATATTTGAATCCATATTCAATTTTTACTAAATTTTGTTAATTTTTGTTCGGTTTTTAATTTTTTATAAAAAAAACTGTCAATTCGATTTTGTTCAAAATTTAACTGAATGTTGACAACAATATTTTTTGAAAGATGATAGTAAATTAAAGCCAATATCTCAAAGTTTTGAAAAGATATTTGAGTCGAAAATCAATTTTTACCAACTTTTATTAATTTTTTTTTAGGTTTTTATTTTTTTGTAAAAAAAGTGTCAATTCTATTTTTCTCAAAATTTTACTGAATGTTGAAAACAATATTTCTTATAAGATAAAATAAGCTTGAAGCTTTAATTTCAAGTTTTTGAAAAGATATTTGAATCGATATTTAATTTTTACGAACTTTGAGTAATGTTTTTTTTAGATTTTTATTTTTTATAAAAAAAACTGTCAATTCGATTTTTCTCAAAATTTTATCACATTTTTAAAACATTATTCTCCGTTGCTCAAAATTGTTTTGGAGATGAAATCGTTTGTTAGTCGTTAAATTTAGGAGGTGACAAATTTTTTTTTTCAGTTTTTTTGATTTAGAAAAAAAACTGTTAGGTAGATTTTTTTCAAAAAATATACTTCTTTGAGATCACGTTACAGTCTATTATATAAATTTAATTCAAGTCTCTAGCGTTTTTGGTTCATAAGATATTAAGGGTTAACCAAAATTTTTACCTTTTTTTTAAACTGCTATGGTAAAAAAACCACCCACGCAATTTTCTTGAGAGCCCTTTCTGCATCTTTCTGCCTTATTATCTGTATAACAAAATTTATTTGAAGTCGATATCTCTTCTGGTTCTTGAGCTATGGACGACGAAAAAAACGTCGCGAACGTACGGACGTACGGACGTACAGACGTACGGACGTACGGACGTACGGACGTACGGACGTACGAACGTACGTACACACGCACGCACAGACATCTTTCTAAAAATCTTTTATTTCGACTCTAGGGACCTTGAAACGTCGAGAAATGTCAAAATTTTCAATTTGACAAATCGGACCCATTACAATAACTTCCTATGGGAAGTTAAAAATAAAATCAAAGAATAATTAAAAAATATGTTTCTTTGTAATTATATTTTATTGTGTTTATTTATAATTATTTGGGCAAGAGTACGATAACTAAGGCAACAAGATATTAGACAAGAGGGGGTCTATCTCCCCCCGTTAAGGCGGGAGGGGCAATTTAAAAAATATGTACGTTACATGGAAAATAATTATCAAATAATATTGGTTGGACTTACAACTAACTTTTATACATTTTTTAAAGCTAAAACTTTTGTCTATTAGCTTGTTGCACGTTATAGTCAAGGTAGCACTTCGGATTTCCAGACCCAAGGCAAAACAGGGAGGTGCTGGGAGACGGTACAACGTCGAACGGCTACAACTGCCAGAGATCGCCAAATCCTTTTCCGACCGAGTTACTAGTAACATCGAAGTTCTCAACCGCCAACACAATGTATCGATAACCAGTGGCAAGATTGTGAAGATGCAATCAGAGAAGCTGCCTCTGACGTGCTGGGTTTCAAGAAACCACCAACAACGAACCCGTGGTTTGATGAGGAATTTTGGCAGGCAAATGCAGCCAAACAACAGGCACGTAAAGCGGAGCTGCATAAAAGGACGAGAGCTGTTTATTAGGAACACTGAATTCTCAGAAGCAAAAACAGAGGGATTGAGAAGCATGCGGTCGAAGATGTTGAGAGGTTTAAAGCAAGAATGAAGGTCGAAAGTTTTATGAACAGGTGAAACAAAACTCACAGGTACATAAACCCAAAACCGAAGGCTGCAAAGATGTAAGTGGAAACATCATAGTTGAACCGCAGTCAATGCTGAGGATATGGAATGACCACTTCTGCAGACTGTATAACGGCAATGACGAACCTAATTCCGATGTCAGGCAGGATGACCCATTTAACATAGACGACGAAAGCCAACAATTCCGTCCTCCCGACTTAGACGAAGTAAAGATTGCCATATCTAAGCTGAAGTCCAATAAAGCCGCTGGAGTGGATGGCTTGAATGCCGAGCTCTTTAAAGCAGCTGGAGATAAGTTGGTTAGGAGCATGCACCAGCTTATTTGTGACATATGGTCGCAAGAAAGCATGCCCGATGAATGGAACCTCAGTATTGTTTGCTCGATCTTGAAAAAAGGAGACCCTCTAAACTGCACGAACTATAGAGGAATCAGTCTACTTAACAATCTTCTCTGCCGTAATATGTGAACGTCTAAAGCCCATCGTCAACAAACTGATATGTCCTTACCTTATCATTGTGGTTTTAGACCAGGAAAGTCCACTTTCGACCCAACATTCACACTACGGCAGATCCTGGAAAAAACCCAAGAACACCAAATCAACACCCACCATCATTTCATCGATTTCAAGGCCGCATATGACAGCATATACAGGGACGAGCTGTACAGAGCCATGTCTAGTTTTGGCATTCCTGCCAAACTAGTCCGTTTGTGCAGGATGACCATGAAGAATTCACGCTGCTCCATAAAGGTTGGAAACAACTTAACAGAACCTTTCTATGTCAAAAAAGGTTTTAGACAAGGTGATGCGCTGTCATGTAATTTTTTTAACATCGTGCTTGAAAGAATAGTGCAGAGCTCACACGTCAACACTAGAGGCACGTCTGTCCAATTACTAGCATATGCTGATGACATTGACATAATCGTAAGAACTCAGCGTGATGTCAATGGAGCTTTTGTGAGTATTAAGACTGAGGCAGCAAAAATGGGTTTAACGGTTAATGAGGGCAAAACAAAGCACATGCTGTCGTCAAGAAAGGACTGTATGTCCGACCGACGTCTTGGTCAAAACGTCACCATCGACAGACGTAACTTTGATGTAGTCAAGGACTTCGTCTACCCAGTCTTCGCTGTAAACGCAGAAAATAACACTAGCGCTGCGATCAAACTAAGCATAACTCTTGCTAACCGCTGTTTCTATGGGCTAAGAAAGCGATTGAGTGGTAAAGTCCTCTCTCGAGGGACCAAAGTGTTGCTATATAAGACCTTTATCATCCCCGGCCTGCTATACGGTGCAGAAGCATGGACTATGACAAAAGCGGATGAAAGCACCTTGCGTCGCTTCGAGAGAAAAGTTCTTCGTGTGATCTACGGTCCCGTATGCATCGAAGGGGAGTGGAGGAGAAGATAGAATGACGAGCTGTACGGGCTGTACAGCGACGTAGACTTAGCCAGAAGGGTAAAAGTCCAACGACTAAGATGGCTGAGTCACGTAGAGAGCATGGAAACCAATACTCCGGCCCGGAAAGTCTTCGAATCCACACCCACAGCACAGCGGAGTAGAGGAAGACCGCGGATCAGGTGGCGCGCACAAATGGAAGGTGACCTCACCCAACGTGGAGCTCGAAACTGGAGACATCTAGCTAGGGACCGAGCTAGATGGAGAAGTTTGTTGGGTGAGGCCTTAAATCACACAGGACTGCAGCGCCACCTTAAGTAAGTAAGTAAGTAATTCGCATTGCAGCCAGCGGTGTATTGATAACTTCACGATCTTAAAGGTCTTTGTGATGGATTTTAGAGCATTGACATCGACCTTATTTTACACATGGTATCAAAGAAAAAAAGTCTACAACTGTTAGTTCATAAGATCTCGGTAGTCAATTGTAATGAGTTCTTCGAAAGATAACACAGTCAGGAAACTTGTATTGTAAACTTTAATTTTTGCTACAAAATTTCAACTTATTTTTATTGTGAATTTTAACAATTTTTTTTATTACTTGTATTATTTATTGTTTAGTAGTTGTGTAGTTTTTATAGTGAAATGTCAAAAATGACAGCTTCAAAGGTGTGAACTGTCAAAGTAATAAGCTATTTAAAATGAAAAATGGCTGCGTTCAATCTCGTGTTGGAAAGGGTATCTTCGATACGTGGATTTTTAGATACCTTGTTGAACGAGTTGGATAGCTGTATTGAGATAGCTGTAAAAATATAAAAACAACTTTCAGCTGTTCACATAAAGCAGAGAAACATTTAAGCTTCGAAGTCTAAATTGTTGTAAAATAAAAAATGTAATGGATAATTCAATTGACTAGTCGGACGATGATGAATTGATAGGTGCGTAACAATTTAATAAATAAGAGATAACCTTAATCTGTAATCTGCCTATTATGTACAGAATATCCTCAAATACAACTTCAACTAACATTTTGTACCTTTTTGTTTACCAACATATACCAAAAGCTGAAATCAATTTTCAAGTTTCTTGAAATTCAACCATGTGTTAAATCAGCTGTTCTGTCAGATAACTACATACCCCAGAAATTCTTGGATACCTTTGGATTCCTTTTTTGACAGCTCAGCTGTTTTTGACCAGCTGTTATTTTACACGTAAAACACTATCTGTCTGAGATTGAACGCAGCCAATCTATTCGTATTCGTATTACAATGGAATTCCTGATAAGGCTGACTATTTTTAAGAATAATTTTTATTTTAATATCAAAATTGTAAATTTAAAATGTTAGCATGAAATTTTGAAAATTATCTCAAGCTTTTGAGGAACAGTAATGTTTAAGAATTTATTCTACTTTGTCTGTCAATTGATACTGGTACTAAAACCCATAATCCTTTAAGTTTTTTTTTTAATTTAAAGCACAACATTTTTACTTTAGGTATAGAGTGATTTTTTGATGTTTTCTTTCTGGCTCACTCACGTTTTTTGTTTTGTATCACTGTGAAAAATCTTTAATTTGGTCTATAATTTAACCATGAATCGTCTAAAAAACTAGTAACCCTTGCAAATTATTAAGCATTATTATGAAAATGCGTTCTCTGTTAAAAAAGTTCAATGCTTGCTATTTTATGAAAAAATTGTTTTGTGCAGCTCGATTCAGGATTAATTGATACTTGAACAAGAAAAACTTCCGTATTTGGAGTGAAAGGTAGCCAGACATGCGGTTTGAACAAGACGGTGCCACACTTTACAAAGCACTTGTAATAATTGACCAATTGAGGCAAGAGTTCGTTGAATAGTTTAACCCTTTACTGCATACAACGCTATATATGGCTTTTAATTTTAAAGTTGCTATTTTCGACAGAAATAACAAAAATCAAGAAACCAACGGTTACTAGATTGCATTTGTTGGTAATTGTGTCTGAGAAACATGCGTTGTTTTTTTCCTGGTCTTTTTTTAACTGTTAATTTTTCAGTTTAAGTAAGCAGTGCGCATGGTCACGTATCGTCTGAAAATTCTCCAAGTAAAAAGGTTTTTTTTTAGAAGAAATAAGTGAGAGTGGTAATAATAATAATTTTTATTGTAAAATATATATTTTTGTTAGTAATATGTGTGTTTTTATTTATGTGTAATCGAATGCATAACCTAGAAAATGGACATTTTATCAAAGAGCCATATATATATGGCTGTGTATAAAGTTACGAAAATATAGATTAAAAATCATCATGCCATATTTGGCTTCTTATGCAGTAACGAAAAATTTAAAATTATGGTTTTTTCAAATAGCTGTCTTCATAATGGCACCATCGAGCTCCGTTTTCCCAACGAAGAGATTCTACTCAATTCTTCGATGGCTCGGAAAGTAAAGAGGAAATACTTGAGTCAGATAACGATGAAGAAAGGAATGGATCGAAGACGTGTGACTTCGACTCTGAAGATATAGAGCCTTTAGCTAGTTTTGTGCCAAAAAATGCAACAAAATACTTGATCTGGTTCACATCGACTTATGTGGACAAATGGAGACAACATCCATCGGAGGTACAAAGTATTTTCTTACTATGATTGACGACTGCTCTAAGAAGGTGTTTGTGTATTTTCTAAAGGCAAAGAGTGACACATTTGAGAAGATTAAAGAATTTAAGAATTTAGTTGAAACACAGACCGGCAGAAGAATACAAATTATACGATCAGACAATGGTGGTGAATATACGTGAGTTCGCAACTAAAATCCGGCACCAGCTCACAATTGCTTACACTCCGCAACAAAATGGAGTTGCGGAACGAATGAACCGCATCATTGTAGAAAAAGGTCGAAGTAAGCTTTTTGATCCCGAACTTAATAAAGATTTTTGGCCTAAACAGTAGCTTCTTAAGTGATCTTCGAATTTTTGGTTGCAAGGCCATTTCACATAACCCAAAAGAGAAAAGATTGAAATGGGATCCGAAATCACCGTCTACTGTGACGAAACAAAAGGATATCGTCTCGTTGACCCAAAGACAAAACAATTGGTCAGAAGAAGAGATGTCTTTTTTCTCGAAAAAGTAAATAAGGCCTCAGAAAAATCCATTGTCACTCCAATTTCATCTGAGAAGATGAATGTTGTATGTGAAGATTCATTTGACGAAAATTATGATGAAGAAGACAACACGATTATTGAAAACAGTGAGATGATAGTACCAGATGACATTATCGAACCAGTCAGTACAGATGATTTGAAGCAAGAAAGGGACAGTTCACCTGAAGAAGACAGTGATGATCAAGACCGAACCATAGTCGAAATAAGCGAAGCAGCAGAAGAAGAAAATCCACAGAGGCGATCAAGAATACCACAAAAACCCAGAACATTTCCAGATTACATCACTTATTTTACTGTGACAAATATTTCTGCCGATCCTATCTCCGTTGAAGATGCTATAAGTGGACCGAATGCGTCATGTTGGAAAACAGCTATGCAAGATGAGTATGACGCAATGCTTGAAAATAATACATGGACCTTGGTAGATTCTCCGCCAAATAGAAAAATACTCAACGCAAAGTGGGTATTTAAAACAACACCCGGAGATGACAAACAAATAAGGAAGTTCAAGGCTAGGTTGGTAGCAAAAGGATGTGGACAAGTCGAAGGCATTGATTTCCGAGAAACTTATACTCCTGTGGTAAGAACTAACACAATCAGATTATTATTTGCGCTTTCTGTTAGATATGATTTCCACCTCCACCACATGGATGTAAAGAATATCTACATTAAGCAGCCTGAATCTTTCGTCGTAGAACCTCAGAAAAATAAAGTTTGCAAGGCTGAACAAGGCAATGTATAGTCTCGAGCAAGGTATCAGATCCGTTCTTAAATCTATAGGTTATATGCAGACGCGTATAATGTGGTTATATCAAGACATCCAGTACAAATATTCAAATAGTTTCGGTCTATTTTGATGACCTATTAATCTCGCTGACGATATCGATCAAATGGCGCATACCAAGGATAAGCTGTTGGCAGCATTCAAGATGAAAGATCTAGGCAAAATTTCATTATGCTTGGGTATGAGGATTACGATGGATCGAGTTCGAGGAAAATTTTGGGTAGGCCAATACGATTATTTGACTGCAGTTATCGAAAAGTTTAAAATGTCCGATTGCAATCCAGTGACGACTTCTTTGGATTCAAATCAAAAATTAACTTCAGTTATGTCTCCGAAAAATGAAGAAGACCATATTAAGATGCAAGATATCCCATATAGAGAAGCAGTGGGAAGTATTCAAGTGTGTTGCAAGTAAATATTTGTTGAATCCAGGTCAGGCACATTTTAAGGCTGTAAAAAGGATCATGCGTTATTTAAAAGGCACAATCAATTCTTAAATCGAATTCTCCAAAAATGATGACTCCGAGTTATTGGCATATAGCGATGCAGATTGGGCAAACGAAGTTGATGACCGGCGTTCAGTTAGTGGCTACGTATTGAAAATGCAAGGCGGTTATCGACAACCGAAGCCGAATACATGGCACTATCAGCGGCTTGTCGAGAAGTGCTTTGGGTTCGAAGCTTGGCACTGAAATCGATTCATCAATTATATCCAAACCAACTGTTATCTTCTGTGACAACAAAGGTGCAGTCGATCTTGCATCAACAGCAGGATTTCGTCAGCGCACAAAACACAAAGATATTCGTCACCATTTTCTTCGAGATAACATTGTAAATCAGAACATCGTTGTGCAGTATACTTCAACGGAGCAGATGGTTGCAGACTCCTTAACGAAACCATTATGTGGTAACAAATTTAATTTTTGTAAAGATAATTTTGGAATTGTTTAAATTATAGATTTTTGTTCAAGAAAGGGTGTTGATATTATGAACTGCAAATCACAATTAAGATTATGTTAGTAACTATTATTTGAACATACCCTTGTATCTCTTTTATCTGAACACACTCTTTTGTATTCTGACATTTAGATTTTGTTCATTCAGTTTTTTGCGCTTCTCGCTTTTGGAATGTTCCAGATTTTTCTCCCTTATTTTATATTCTAATAAAAGTATTTTTTTTAATACAAAGTTAAAAGCGTTTCTTTTCAATAATTATTCCTTGGATTATCATTATAATCCCATCGTTTAAGTGGGGTGTAAGGGTTTAGCTATGACTTTGATCTTTCGCTGAAGATCAAAGTAATACATATTCAGTAGATGCTCCTGACGTTGGTGTGAGTGGAAATGTTTTGATTGACTGCCACTGTACCAAGACACAAAAACCACAAGATCTTCTTCGATAAGTGGTTCAATAGCCCAAAGCTTCAGGTACATTTGACCAAAACAGGACTGCTTCCATTCCAACGGTAAGATTGAACAGAGTGCCAAATATTGTTGCTCCCACAGAAAAGGAAACGCAAAAGAAGGGTCGCGGATATATGATCGAGAGAGTGGCAGATTTCGATGGTGAAAAAGTATCCTTTGTATTGTGGTACGACAACAAAGTTGCAAACATGCTATCAACTTTTGTGGGATTTAATCCCCCAACAAAAAAGAAGCGATACTGCAGAAAGAAAAAAAGTATATTGAAATTGACTGTCCAAAAGTTATAGATGTATACAATAAATACGAAGGTGAAGATCTCCTTGGTTCGATGCTTGGGCTTTATCGAATCGGAATCCGATCAAAGAAAGGGCCCAACAAAATGTTCTTCCATTTCTTGGACCTTTGCGTAGTAAGTGCATGGATTTTATGGCGTAAAAAAAAGTGACGTGTACATGCCATTATTCGACTTCAAGAATAAGCCGAGCATTTCCGCAAAGTTGGCAAAACGTTTAACAAAAAAAGGGTCGACCAGCTTTTATCACTGGTCACAGTCCATCGACTTCAACCCAGAAAAAAGCTAAGAAAGCTTTTGCGCGACCCACTCTTCTGAATGAAGTCCGTAATGATTCAGTGGATCATCTTCCAGAATGGAAAAGCAACAGACAGCAATGCCATAATGATTGAAAATTTCGAAGTTTCATAAAAGGCCATATATTGCAAGGATTTTTTTGGTAGAAAAATCACTGTCTGAATACGTTTGCATTAAATAATCACTTAATCACTCTTTATTAGTAATTGTTAGTTTTATAAGTAATTGATAATGAAGAGAAAGAAATTGTATTTCATATTCAAAAAATTCTTCGTATTTTTTTAATTAAATGAGATTGTCATTTTTGCTACTTGATTTTTTAATTTATTGAATTTTTAATATTGGGTTAAGACACATCAAAAATCCTAAATTAATTGAAGCATTACAAATTATTACACATATAGAATCAAAGTTGATAGAAAGTTACACTGCTCAAGTTCATCTCACCACTTATCCTTTGCCTTATTTAAAAATTAAA
Organism: Eupeodes corollae; assembly: GCF_945859685.1. Lineage (NCBI taxonomy): Eukaryota > Metazoa > Arthropoda > Insecta > Diptera > Syrphidae > Eupeodes > Eupeodes corollae. Next base: position 22,390,303 of record NC_079148.1, on the reverse strand, counting down.
CAATAACATAATTTTATATTTTGTATTTTTCGAATAAATATTACCTACTAGTAAAATATTGAAAGCAGTAATACAAAAATGCAATGAGGAAACATTAATTACTAAACAATATATGCTTTTTGAGAATTTGTCCTAAAGAAACTTTTGCTTCTCTTATTCCATTTAACAGAGTATAGAGAGAGAAGCTATACTTCTATTTTTGCACGCGAATTAAAACGGCGAAAAAGCTGTACGCATTATTAACAGTCTGAAAAATAATAATTTAGTTATTCACACCAACAAAATATTTCATTCACGAACTAAAAGAATTTACTAACCTTTGCAAAGGTTGGTATTCCGATTTGAAAAAATTTCCCTGCCTTAACGTAAATTGGCTCTTTCAGAAACTCCATGTACAAATATATAATCTTCTTAGATTTCACAGGTAAAACTGTCCAATTCGAACTAAAAAGTGCATCACTCAACTTGCCAGCTTCAAGAGTTATTTGATTTCCATAGTAACAAGGTAAGTAGATTTGCAGTCCCATGACAAATAGAAAATCTATCATTTCAATAAATCGACCTGGAGTTTCAGTAATTGACATCTATAAATAAAAAAAACTATTTATAAATGCTGCACCTATTCTAATGAGGAATTTGATATTACAGAACTCAATCGGTATCCAGTGAAACATAAGACAAACGCACTGAACAGAACCTGAACAAAAATCGGCAAAGATAAGATTCGTTGACAATTTTCTGTTAACCTTTTAAAAACAAAATCAGTTAAGAAAAAACTGTCATTTTAAAAACAAAAACACAATTGCATACTTTTTGGCAAAATTATGTAAACGTAATATTTCTTTCAATTTCTCCAAAAAGATGTAATTCATTTCAGAACTGTCAGAAACATCCGCATAATCATTGACAATGTCGCCCAAACGACTGCCAATCACGAAATATATCAAAGAAACACTCCTCAGGTAAAAGCATTGCAACAAGTCGAGAGATACGTTTGACAAGCATCCCACGAGTAATCCCACAAATTGATAGCCATAAGCAAGCCAGTAGTACTTTGATTCGTATTGATATTCAAACGGCAGCCACATTGGATAGGGCAGCACCCACTTCTGTCCAAAGGCAATTATAATCGATCCGAAGAGAAGAACCGCAAAACTTGCTCCCGTATAAACTAACGCCACGATATAAAACATCCGTAGGGCATTTTTCAAAACCATCAACTCTTTTTGACTTTTGATTCGAAAATCTTTGGCCTCGAGTTTTTCAATAAAACCAACAGCTACATCATTCAAATGTAGGATGTTTATCACTTTTATCGAAGCACCAACCATAGTAAAAGTAAGGAATAGAGGTTCAGTGAATTCTTCTAAGGTTTTAGCTGTTCCAACTTTGATCAACATAAAAGTTGTTGTTGAGAAGATTGTGCAGAAGTGCAGGAGATAAGAGTAGATTCTGTAAAGTGAGTTGTATTCGTTGTTGAGTCTCCATAAGCCGAGGAATTTTATAATTCTGGTGGAGAGTCTTATTGGTTTAACTAAATCAAGTTTATCCATTGTAAATGTTTTTTAATTGAATGTTCGTGAGATACAAATTGGGGCTGTTTTTATAAGACGAAAATGCTTGGGAGCAACCCATCAATTAAATTCTTAATTATGGGTGGTTCTTAGTTAACTGGTGGTTTGATACCAATATTTAAATATGGACATTATACAATTTCGATTGTTATGCAAGCAGACAGGAAATTTAATAATTAGGAAATCCTATTTCATTTTTTTAACCTCCTTACAAATGTATGTAGGTCTTTAAAATTCCAATTGTGTAGCACTTAGATATTTTATTTTTATTGAATTGTTAGCCCTGGATGATTTTTCGTCTTTGAATCGACGAAGAATACTTTTATTTACTATAATGTCTTTTAAATATTGGTCGTATTAGCCTCCTTCTCGTTGAAGCTTTAAAAGTAGGTGTTTGAAGGGATATGTTCGTCGAAGAAACGATAGATAACACTTGTGTGATTTTTATTTGAGTATTAATTTTTTTTTTTTGACAGGAGGTAATCTTCAAAAGACACTTGGCAGAATTCGACACAAAGTAGTGTGGGACTCTTAACCACTAAAACCACCTCTTCATCAATCTTGAAGGATCGACTTCTGATTTTATTTTGTACAATCACTTTGGGGGAAGTTTAAACTTTTAATACTTTCCCATGTTTTTTTTTAAGCCCATAAGCTCATGAGGCTTGGTTCTTCTTAATCTCCGAACATGGTTTCTTATATTCAAGACGGACTCCATTTCAAAATTAGTATGACTTTGCAGTCTCTGGTTGTGCGATACAGCGTATTTTTTAACAACTTCTGTAACCATTTCTATTTTTAAGTCACGATGTAGATCGGTATTTCTTATGTATTAATTATTAACTATTCCACGAAGGACTTTGTTTTGGAATTTTTGGATAATTTCGGTATTTGTTTTCTTTGTACAGCCCCATAATTGGATTCCATTGGTCGAAACAGGCTTTAGTACTTGATTATACATCATTATTTTGTTTTGGATTGATAAATCAGAATTGTTACCAAGCAACCAGTATATTTTTCTATATTTCAAGTTTTCTTTTTGATGTGCTCTTTCCACTTAAGCTTTGCATCCAAAGTCATTCCAAGGTATTTGGCCGTATTGGCGTAAGGTACAGCTTGATTATTAATGATTATTGGAATATTGTTTATCTTTTTATTTGTAAAGTTTATATGTGAAGATTTTGTTTCATTGAGTTTGATACGCCATTTTACGGTCCAAGCTGTCACTGTGTCGACGGCATTTTGTAGTTTTACTGCTGCCTTAGAGACACATTTGTCGGGTACCAAAATTGCGGTATCATCGGCAAAAGTAGCAATTATGGTGTGATTACCAACTGGAATATCCCTTGTGTATAGTAAATACAGGGTAGGACCTAGGACAATTCCTTGTGGTACACCGGCTTCTATTTTTTTCAATTCTGAGTATTCTTGATCGTATCTTACTTCAAACAATCGGTCTAAGATGTTTATATTTTAATATTTCAAAGTACTGCCTGGGAAGATCCCTTTGCAGTTTGTACTCAAGTCCCTCATGCCAAACCTTGACAAAACCTTGAGCAACATCTAAGAAAATAGCTGAAACTACTTGTTTTTCTTTGAATGCTTTTTCTATTACATCCGATATTCTATGAACTTGGTCTAGCGTGGAATGTTTATTTCTAAAGCCAAACTGATAGTTTGGGATTAACCTTCTTTCTTCTATGATTTTGCTAAGTCTCTTTAGAAGCAGTTTTTCAAAAACTTTTGCCATAATTGGTATAAGCGATATTGGTATGTAAGCCGTCACATCTGTAGGTGGTTTACCTTGCTTTGGTATGACAATTACTTCAGCAATTTTCCAATGGTGCGGGTCATACCGGTGCTTAAGGCATGCATTTATTATATATTGTAGTTTTATGAAGGCTTTCAATGGCATTTCTTTCATAACCTGAGCAGTAATTAGATCGTAACCTGGTGATTTTTTATTTGGTAGTTGATGTAAACATATACTTTTTATTTCTTTAAGTCTTACAATTGGTATTTCACTTTCATCTATCTTATCAACAAACTGTAAGTTATTTTCAGCCGCCTTTGATGAGTATGGCTTAAAAACATTCGCAAGATGTTCAGCGAAAAGGTTAGCTTTTTCTTTCGGGTTACCGATCCATTTCCCATCTTAAGATTTCAAGGGCGAGTTTTGTAACTGCGGTCTTTTCAGGCGCTTGGCTGCTTTCCATAGCGAAAAATCGGTTGAAGCATCAGTCAGTAAATTCCTTAGGAATGTACTGAGTGAATCATTTTTCAATTTGTAAATTTGTTTTTTAAGATTGTTGCTTATACGGTTAAACGTTGTTTTATCATCTGGAAATCTAGTATTTTGCCATTTTCTTCCAGCTCTTCTTTTCTCTATTATCAACTCTCTTATCTTTAGAGGATATTTTATTTCATTTTGTCTTCTATTAGAAAATGGTGGAGTACTTTCTTCAGCGGGCTGTTGCACATCAGCGATAAATTGTTCCACTTCATGGTCAATTTTCTCGATTGTATCCATGGGAGATCTTAAATTTATAAAAAACTTAAAACCCTTTCTCTAAAATCATTCCAGTTTGTTTTCTTATTTACAAGCTTTGGATTACTTTTTTCTAGTACTTCCGTGATAGAATCACTGGAGTATGATCTGATGACAGATCATAATTACCTTCGACACTAATGTGATTTCGTGTGATTCCCTTAGCTCCGAAAAAGTCAATAACGTCTGGTATTTTGTTAGTATCGGATGGCCAGTAAGTTGGCGACCTGGAGGAAGAGAATTCGCAATTGTATTTACGGCCTGCTTGGAAAAGTCTTTTGCCTCTTGTTGATATAAGTCTTGAACCCCAATGGGTGTGTTTCGCATTGAAGTCTCCGCCAACAAGAAAGTTATGCCCAAGAAGATTAAATAGATCTGAATAGTCATATTCTGCGGGGGAGCGCCTTGGTGGGCAGTATATAGCTGCTATCTTAAACTCTTTCTTTTTCATACCAATACTTAAAGTTGTTACTTGCATATTTTCAATACTAAACTAGTTGAATGCTAAAAACAAAAAAGAGGCTGGGATGCGACCCACACTGATAACTTCCCATCCCGTCTATCGATTTGTCTTGCTTAAAAGTTTGTCTATATGTACTCGTAATATATAAAAATTACTGAATATTGAAAACAATATTTTCTGTGAAATAAAATAAGTTTAAAGCCAATATTTTTAATTTTTGAAAAGCTATTTGAGCCGAAAGTAAATTTTTACCAAGTTTTAGTATTGTTTTTTTTCAGAGTTTTATTTTTTGTAAAAAAACTGTCAATTCGATTTTTCTCAAAATTTTATCAGATGTCAAAAACATTATTTTTCGTTGCACAAAATTGTTTTGGAGATGAAATCATATTTTAGTCGTAAAATTTTGGAGGTGACAAATTTTTTTCTTCAGTTTTTTTGATTTATAAAAAAAATCGTTAAATGGATTTTTTTTAAAATATACTTCGTTGATATCACGTTACAATATATTATATAAAATTTAATTCAAGTCTCTACCGTTTTTGGTTCGTAAGATATTTAGGGTAAACCAAAATTTTCACCTTTTTTTAAACTGCTATGGTAAAAAAACAACCCACGCAATTTTCTTAAGAGCCCTTTCTGCCTTTTTATCTGTATAACAAACATTTATTTGAAATCGATATCTCTTCTAGTTCTTGAGCTATGGACGACGAAAATAACGTCGCGAACGTACGAACGTACGTACACACGCACGCACAGACATCTTTCTAAAAATCTTTTATTTCGACTCTAGGGACCTTGAAACGTCGAGAAATGTCAAAATTTTCAATTTGACATATCGGACCCATTATAATAACTTCCTATGGGAAGTTAATAATAATTAGTTATATTGAGGGGTATAGTTTCAAAAATCTTCTTTTCCAATTTTGAGAATTTTAAGTAAAACGAAGCTTCTAAAATGACATTAGCGATTGCTCGAAAGGCTAAATTTGAAGTTTGGAATGATCTTTTTCTATTTATTTTCAATTTTCGATTTAATTTGTTCAGTTTTGTTTTAACATATTTAGGAATAGAGGAGTTTTGAAAACAAATTAAATTTTTTTTTTGATTTAATTATTTTTTTTATTTAACAGAAAATTTAAAATATAAAAAAAAATAACTTAGAACATAAACCCTAACATTCTTCACAAACTTGAAAACAAAACAAAAAAGTATATGTTATTAAAAAAAAACTTAAAATAACTTCACAGCAATGCTCATGAATTATTTAACAAAAAAAGAAACAAAAAACCAATTCAAAATTTCAAAAGTTTCAGTCTTCACCTATTAAGGAAGTTATTAAGGAACATAAATATTATAAGCTAATAATACAATTTTATATTCGGAAATCTTTGATTTCTTCTTGCTCTTCACATATGTGACATGTTTCAGTTTCAGCATCATAATTTTCATCCATAAGTCTTTTGTAAAATAAAAGTCTTTCCAATTGTCTCCACTCAGCGCCAAAGTGTACTGCCAGCAGCTTTGCGATATCCCTTTTCTTGTCATGTTTAATACAAACACTCATTGGCAGAACATTTATTTTCATATCAGACATTTTTTTCAAGCTTTTAGCACAGATTTTGCAGCTCCCACATCCGACTTATACAAAACTTCACCCTGCACTGTTACTAGACCCGATTTCATTTTGTGTAGTAAAAAACGCTTCGATTTGTTGAATTTAAAGTGGAAGCTTCCATGAGCTTTTAAACATTTCACGGCATCTCCTTTCCAGTTCCAAACAGGACATTCGGAGCTTCCCAAATGAATGATGGTTCCATGCATTTTAAATATTTCGAAGTAATCTTCTTTAGTTATTATATTTTCCGTTAATCTGACTTCTTTTTCTATGTTTCCAAACACCCTATCTGGTGTAATAAAAGAATGCCCTGCAACAGGGAAACTAGTTGTAATTTATGAACATTCGATGGGGAATGTTTTTTCAGCCAATAAAGACAAGCCGCAACTATTGTGGTGTTCTTGTTTTGGCCACCACACCAGTCACAAATCAGTCTGATAATGGTCTTACCGGTGAAGTCGAAATTTAAAAAACGGTTAAAAATTTCGGACGCGATTTCGTTGGATCCTTTCGGTCGATCGTTTTCGGTCCAAGTATTGACAAACACATTTTTTTTTTAATTTTGCATTCGAACTACCCACACAACAGCCAAGTTAAATAAATTTAACTGTCTCGAGTAATAAGCGGCTTGGTCCGGAATTTTCGGCAATGGCATATGTTTTTGGCAGTCAAAAGATATTGTCAAAAATTTTAGGCTTTTCTTCTTTTGCTATCTGAAAAAGGCTGCTCCACGCTTTTTGTGGACCGTGAACTCTATCATAAGTTTATTTTTGATATCTGCATTTTGAGCAATTTTGATGCTTTCTTTCAACGGTGTACAGGTGGGGCAAATATCTGTAGCGGGAGCCTTAAACCCAATATTGAAAAAAGTGTTGAGCACATTTCGGAAAAAGGCTTTTTGACTTTAAGAAACGTTACTTACTCCTCTTGGTAAAGGGTTTGCATTTTATTTATCGACAAATCTCCACTTAAATATTGCCTGTCTAATCTTCCTGGGCAATAATGAACTTCATGGATATAGAATCGTTTAATGAATTCCTTAACTGAGTCGCAGTGTTCAGACAACTTACCAGACTTCCGGTCACCACAACGCTTCTCCCTTGGTGCCTCTCCTCTGCGTAAGATATTTTTACATATCCGTTGTAGTTAAAATGGCCTGACTTGGAGGACGCTCGAAAACATTTTCTGACATACTATAATAGGGCGAGAGGATTTCCGGAACACATGGTGTAGGTGATCGAAATATTTTTTCTGGGTCCTCCTTTCAATCTGTCAGTGCGTTTTGGAAGATGTGATTGACAGAATGCCAATAAAAAGCTGTCCTGCTCGATTTTGGAAATGGTCTTGTGAAACATCCGGAAAAAGTTTTAGGCGTCTGACGGTCTAATTTGTTGGAAGTTAAATTTTTTGCCTTTATGGTTGCAATGTGGAATCTGTGGAAGGTTTTTTGCAGAATATATATAAAAATAGTTAGGGGTATTAATACTGAGATGCAGGATTTTAACGAATACTACCGTTTCTTACTTTTTATTCCTTTCTTCAGCTTTTTTTCGCCTAGAAAATGCGAACTTTCTTTCGACCTTTTCCAACGCAACTTCGTTGACAATTCAGATAATTCCATGATCTATAAATACAATATAGTTTTCTGAGTCTTTTCATTCTATGGTGTTTTATTTTTCATTTTATTTAGTGTCGTATAGTCTACCGATTTAATAGTACTTGACCAAGTTTCTACCTTCATTTTACCAATGGAAAACCTTGAGTTTGAAGTAGATCTCACTCTGATTGTACCAAGCTCCCAAACAATCAGAGTATCCTTTAACTGATTTAAAACACGCTAATAGATAAATTGATGTTCAAATGGTAGACCTGTGCATTCAAGAGGACACAAGCGTCCACAGGTTTTTTCTCAAAACCCACCTCTGTCTATCAACTCCTACTCTCACCTCCCCGCGGTGAACATCGGGTGCCTAGTACCTCAACTGGAGATTGGGTTCCAACCCCAGTGGAAAGTTGTTGTCGGCAGCAAACGAGAGAGGGGGGGAGAGGTGTTTCCACTAAGGCACCTCTCCTTATCCAGGCGGCAGCGGACGAATTCTCGAGATAGAATGACGTCTACAGTTCCAGTAAGGTCGAACTACTTAGTGAACACCTTATAGGGCTTCTTCGACATATTCGGAGCCCAGGCCTATAAGGAGCGGTTCATCCGGCTCCCCTTCCTTGGAGTTATACTAAGGATCTGGCCCTCCAGGTTGGGGGTTGTGCCGTCGCGGGGTGACTTCCTGGCCACGTAAAAACATCATAATTTCGAAGCAACAACAAGCCTCGGATACGGACGGATTCACTGTTGACAACCCACGCAAACGAAATAAGGACAACGAACTTCGGATATGTATGTGGAATGTTAGGTCCTTAACAGACCACGTGCAGCCGAACAATTAGCGGAAGCCCTAAACTGCTGCAAGGCAGATATTACAGCCATCCAAGAAGTGCTATGGGATGGACCGAGCAAACGCAAACTAAAAGACTGCGATATATACTACGACGACTGCTACCGAGAACAAAGACAGCGTCTATTTGGGTGTGGATTTGTTGTTGGGACTAGACTCAGGCAAAAAGTCTTGAGTTTCAACAGTGTGAGCGAGCGCATCACGACAATCCGCATCAAGGCTAAATTCGCCAACATAAGCCTAATATGCGCGCATGCCCCAACAGAGGAGAAAGATGAAGACACCAAAGACATATTCTTCGAGCTCTTGGACAAGACATATGAGCAGCGCCCTGGCTATGACATTAAAATCGTCTTAGGAGATTTTAATGCCAAGCTAGGAAGAGAAGACATCTTTGGTGGCATAATCGGGAGATAGAGCATGTACACCACCTCCGACAACGGATTCAGGCTGGTCGATTTCGGTGCAGGGAGAGACGTTCTGGTAGCTAGTACGCAGTTCACACATCTTAATATCTATGGAAATCTCCTGACCAATCAACCGTCAACCAGATTTACCACATTGCGATCGACGCACGACACTTCTCCAGTATCCAGGATATCCGAACATTCCGAGAGGCCAACATTGACTCGGACCACTACCTCGTTGCAGCCAAGGTACGGCTACGGATATCCCGATCCAAGCCAAAACAAGGAAGTACTGTGAGAAGATTCGACGTTAGACGGCTACAATCGCAAGAGACTGCCATGTCTTTTTCCGATCGAGTCTCTAATAACCTCCTAAGGAGTCCTATGCTTCCTGCATTAAGCATTGAAAACCAGTGGCCACGAACCGAAGCCTGTAAAGACGATCAAGGGAACATCGTAGTAGAACCACAGTCGATGCTGAGAATATGGAAAGATCACTTCTCCAAATTATATAACGGCGATGACGAACCGAATTCCGCTGTAAGGGAGATAGAACCACTCAACCTCGGCGACGCAGATCAACAATTCCGCCTACCCGACCTCGACGAAGTGAAGATAGCTATATCTTAACTTAAGTCAAACAAAGCTGCTGGAGCTGACGGCATCACCACCGAACTATTCAAAGCCGCAGGCGATGACTTGGTAGGGAGCATGCACCAACATGCATGGTCGGAAGAAAGCATGCCCGATAAGTGGAATCTCAGCATAGTGTGCCCGATACATAAAAAAGGAGACCCTCTAAACTGCGCCAACTACAGAGGCATCAGTCTCCTTAACATTGCGTATAAGATCCTCTCTGCCGTATTATGTGAACGTCTGAAGCCATTCGTCAACAACCTGATTGGTCCTTATCAGTGTGGCTTCAGACCAGGAAAGTCCACTATCGACCAAATATTCACACTACGGCAGATCTTGGAAAAAACCCAGGAGCTTCAAATCGATACCCACCATCTCTTTATCGATTTTAAAGCCGCTTATGACAGCACCTATAGGGAAGAGCTCTACCGAGCAATGTCTAGTTTTGGCATCCCTGTCAAACTTATCCGTTTGTGCAGAATGACGATGGAGAATGCACGCTGCTCTATCAAGGTCGGAAAAGATCTTACCGATGCATTTGATGTCAAAAAAGGTTTTAGACAAGGCGATGCACTGTCATGCGACTTCTTCAACATCGTTCTGGAAAGAATTGTGCAAAACTCAACCGTCAACACTAGAGGCACAATCTTCCAAAGATCCATCCAATTACTCGGATACGCAGATGATATTGACATAATTGGAAGATCAAAGCGTGATGTCAGTGGAGCGTTTTTGAGCATTGCGACGGAAGCGAAGAAGATGGGTTTAGTGGTCAATGAGGGCAAGACCAAGTATATGCTGTCATTAAAAAAGGACACTGAACGACGACGTCTTGGACAAAACGTCACCATGTACAGCTATAACTTTGAGGTAGTTAAGGACTTTGTCTACCTAGGCACCGCTATTAATGCAGACAACGACATCAGCGCTGAAATCAAACGAAGAATAACTCTTGCAAATCGCTGCTTCTTTGGACTTAGAAGGCAATTGAGAAGTAAAGTCCTCTCTCGAGCATGTAAAATCACCATCTATAAGACACTCATCATCCCGGTTCTCATTTATGGCGCTGAGGCCTGGACCCTGTCAAAGAAAGATGAGAGCGTCTTAGGATGCTTCCAGAGAAAAATTCTTCGGGCGATTTTTGGTCCCGTACGCATAGATGGAGAATGGAGGAGAAGATATAACGACGAGCTGTACGGGCTGTACCGCGACACTGACCTAGTTAGCAGAATCAAAGTCCAACGGCTTAGATGGCTAGGTCATGTAGAGCGGATGGACATCAACGCTCCAGCCCGGAAAATTAATATTAAAAAAATTTCGCCAACTCTTCTAGTTATTATTTGTGCCTACATCCGTATTAAATGTTTGACCATACATCCACCAAGATTGAATATTTGATACCTTCTAAAAGATATTATCATCAATACAGTTTTAATTAACCTGGAGATCAAAAGCAGTAATATGTCTAAATTGAAGTTCAAACGCAATTCCGTGGTGCATATACACTTCATGCCACAACAAGATCTTAAAAGCCAAGAAAATAATTTAAAGAAAATATGGTTTAGGTAAATACTGGTTTTATTGAATGAATTAAAATAATTTTTAGTAACGTGTGCTGCCTTCTGATTTCTGAAATATTTAAAGGAACCTGTGGTGTATAGATTCATAGAGTGCTGAAATTTGGGCTCAAGAGCGTTTTAATGCCTCATTTATCTCTTCAATTTTTTTTTGTTTTGCCGTGTTCCTTCGTAGACTTTTCTTCAAAGCCATCCCCACACGTTTTCGATGATGTTCAGGTGAGGAGAATATGGGCAACATGGTAAAAGGTTCATATTTTGCCCTTAATCCAGGCTTTTATTGTCCGTGTGGTATGTATTGGTTAATTTTCTTGTTGGAAAGTTCATCGTTGTCCATCAAATAATTTAGAAAATTGCGGAAAACCTCGTTCCAGAATTGATTAAAGTCCCGGTTCATAAAAGTTGATTGCTCTCCATACCTTTACACCGCCTAGGTTGCTGTACCGTTTTTCAAGATAGATTTCTTCCTTTCATAAATCATGGAAATAGCATCTATATTTATTAGGTCCCTTTTAATTAATTTTTTTTTTCATCGTAAAAGACGACGGTTTGGCAATGTCGACTATTCCACCTAATTTGGTTTGTTGCAGAATTAAGGCGTTGGCTCTTGCGTGCAGCATTCTATGGTGTTTTTTTCATGATGTTAAGTGTCGTATATAGTCTACCGATTTAATAGCATTTACCTAAGTTTCTACCTTCATTTTACCAATGGAAAACCTTGAATTTGAAGTAGCTCTCACTCTGATTGTACCAAGCTCCCAAACAATCAAAGTATCCTTTTATCTGATTTAAAACACGCTAATAGGTAAATTTAGATCTTGTCCCTATTCCTTGAAAGACCCACAGAAAACTTGTATTTATCAACTTAACACTTATAAGGAATATAAACTTAGTACATACATACATGTACTTCATTTATTCCACATTTGAGTTTTTCCAAAAAACCTAAGGGTTTGAAAAATATCGTCAAATAAAAAACGAAAAAAGCTTCATGTGACACGAAATGTATACATCAGGGGCGAACGCAGGTAGGGGTTTTAGGGGTTGACCCCCCCCAAATACCAGAATAGTAATCAGATATTATTATTGTTCAATAGAAAAAGAAAAACAGAATTTTAAACTCAAATTCTCAAACTATTTTAAACGAAAATATTTACTTTATTCGGTGATAGAAATTGTGCACAAAACAGAAAGAAAAATATTTATGTTTTTTTTATTCATAATTAGAATTAAAATGTTTAGTATTTTTATTTTCCAACACTGAGTTAGAAGATGAAGGGTTTTTAACCCTAGGAGACGAAATGTTTTCTAAATTCAATTTTTTAAAACATTTCAATGCGTTTCTGCATTTAAACATACCTCAATGTAAGACACAAAACAATATGGAGCATATTCATAGTCATATTTAAACCCGAGTCTATCTGAACTGGGAAGTACCCGTGGCATGATGGTTAGTGCTTTGGACTGTCATGCCAGAGGCCTTGGGTTCGATCAACGCATCTTGCGAGGAATTGACAAATTGTCTAAGATTAATTCTTGTCATGAAAAGGCTTTCCCAAATTAGCTTTCCGGAATCGGCTTAAAACTGTATGTCCCCTTCATCCCTGACAACAGTACTCTCACACAGGAATCGTTGAGAGTTGTAAGTCACTAGGCCCTAGTTCTCAACGGACTCTTGCACCCCCCCCCCCCAATTTATTTATTATTATATGAACTGGAGTCTAAGTTTAACATATAGGTTAGACACAGCTGCTATTCATAAAGAATTTGCCAGCTATGTTTAGTTATAAATAGGTTAAGGCATATACAATTCTGAAAAATTTCACTTAAACCTATGCATAATGGCTTGTAGAGGGGAACAAAATAAATTACGTTAGCTAGAGAGGCAAAACTTCGAAACCCTTTAAACTACTTTGTTTGATGTTAGTTGATAAGTTTTATGAAGTCGTGCTGATGGTCTTTACACTTGGAAGCACTCAGATATTAGCAAACATTTCATTGAATTTCAATCTATAATTATTAAGAAAGTCAATCATAAACTTAACAGTTTTTATCACGAATCGATATCTTTCATACAAATCGTCTTCATCTTTTTTAAAGGGGTCCAATCGGGTTAAGCAGAGCTTTCGTTTTCTGTTAGTTGGAAGCATTCCAACATACAGCAAAATATCAAAATATTGATACACATAATGTATGCTTAAATTTATTTTGGCATATTAATTTTTGTTTTTAAATTTTCAAATAAAATGTCTCATAACTTAATTTTGTTTATTTTTGATGTATAATAGATTAAGAAACAGCTTAAGCATAGGTTCGGTCGTGTTTATTTTTAAATTCCAGATTATCGTTTTAAAATGGATTTAAATTGTCTATGAATAACATAAACTGATGTTTAGCTTAGCAAAGAGAAAATAAGAACTTATTAGGGAACTATGAATATGACCCAATGTCTTCGGTCTAAAGGTTTGGAACGCATTCAAAATCATTACTTCCAGTATTTTCATGGTGAGTTTAAGAAAAACTTGTTTTACATTTTCAAAATTCAATCTAGCAATCTACAGTAAATTTTAATATGTAAAAACAAACAAAAGAGAACAGTGAAAATAGAAAAATCTCAACTTGTCTCTTTGTTTCTGTTACTCACATTTATTCATGTAGCCTAAGAATGATCGACAACGGCAACTAGGAAATAAAGGCCCAACTATAATAGACTTAACCGAGCTTAAGCCATCTTAAGGGAACAAGCCAATACGCAGCCTTATTATTATGGTTACTTTTTGTTTTGACGATAACTTCTAATAACTTTTCGTTCGGTTTTGACATTAGCTTACTTTCGGTTGAGTCTATTTTAGTTGGGCCTTAAGGCGTGCAAACAAAATTAAGTTCTGTCAATCGTCAAAGCAAGTCATATGTGTATACTGTATATATGTACTTTTTACATGCATGTTTCTTAGTACCTACATATGTAAAATAGTTCCAAAAAAGAAATAAAAATCGACATTTAAAATAAAAAATAGCATCATATATATTTTTTGAAACCCCCCTCCCCCCACCGAAATGTTTTTCTGCGTTCGCCTCTGGTATACATTATATTTAACATTTCAGATTTAAAATATTGCCGTTTTTATTCTTATCAATCTGCTGTTGTTCCTATCTGCTCAACCCACATAACTATTCGATTATTATTATTTCAATTTCTTAACACGTATTCTAAGAAAATACAAAATGTTTAATTTCGTATTATTTGCCAGTGCATTTAAAATAAAAAACACACAATATTTAAAAATTAAATATCATTGCTTTTATTATTATTAATTGTTCATTTGCAGGAGTAAAGCAAAATAACTGTATGCATTATTAATGGTCTGAAAATAAAACACAAGAAAGTCTTTATTCGCTTAAAGCAGTTAGAAAAAAAACTCAATCACCTTTCCAAATGTTGGCAACCCAATATCAAAAAACTTTCCAGCCCTAACATAAACAGGTTCCTTCAAAAATTCCATATACAAACGTATAACTTTCTTAGAATTTTCAGGCAAGTCCATCCAGTTTGAATTGTATAAAGCTTCACTCATTTTGCCCGATTCAATTGTCACTTGGTTTCCATAGTAACAAGGTAGAAACATTTGAATCCCAATGACTACAAGAAAATCACCCATTGCCAGAAATTGTCCAGGATTTTCTCTTGGAGATATCTAAATAAATCATAATAAGTTTTAATCTAAACATTAGAAATTTACATATCCATATATGTAAATACTTTTACTTACACTACTTGTCTGATATCCTGAGAAACAAAGAACAAGTGCACTCAGAAGGACTTGCATGAAAAATGGAAATGACATAAAACCTTCACATTTTTGTGTAACCCTGATCAAAAAATTGTTTTAATTCATGATTTATCGAAAGAATTTATACACGTTCGTATACTTTTTAACAAATCCATGAATTTTGATGATTTCTCTCAAATCAGTCATAACTAGTTCATGGATTTCTCTGGCGTTCGAAGCATCTGACAAATCAACTCCAATTTTTGACAAACGCATCCCGATCACTCGATAGACCAATGAAATATGATGCAGCAAAAACAACTGCAACACGTCAATGCTAACATGTGACAACGTTGTCACAGTCAGGCCAATAAGTTGGAAAAAATAGGCATACCAATAGAACTTCGAATGCAAATCAAAAGGCATCCAAGCCGGATATGGGAGGACCCAATTCTTTCCAATTGCTACGACAGTAAAACAAGCTGCATACACACCCACTCCGGACGAACAATAACACTTGATCACACGATAAAAAACCTGATGGGATCTTTTGAAAAGAGTTAATTCTTCCATGTTCTTCAAGCTGAACTCTTCCAAATCGAAGAGTGTCAAAAAATGAACCGATTCACTGCTCAATCTTGACATATTTATAATTTTTGGCAAGAAAACCGCTTCAGTGAGTGCCATATGCAACGATTCGGTTATTGCTTCAAATTCCTTCGAAGTGAAGACACTTGCCCACATTGACGCTGTTGTTAGAATTGTGAAACAAAAATGCAATATGAACGAATAAAGTCGATAGAGTGGTTCCCATTTGTTGTCTAGGCGCCAAAGTCCTAAGTATAAGAGGATGGCCATATTTCCTCGAATCGGCTGCACTAAATCGTAATTCATCCTTCTTCTTCAACTATGGGTATAGATGTATTAACCTAGGAATGGAATTTGATGAAGATATTAAGGGCTTACGAGTATATATATAAACGCGTTTGAATGGTCTTATAATTAAAAATCAATTATAAAGTAACGCCCATTTAATTATTATCAAATAATCTGCTGAGGAAGTCGTTTTTCAATTATTCAAGCAGGTGTTAGCTTTTCTATTTTTGAATATTGAAGAAGCTATGATTGAAACATAGAGAAATAATAATATTAAATTATATTTATGAACATACATATGTGTATACAAATCCAGGAATTTGTTATTCAAAATAATTTAATTTTCTGAGAAATTTTCTAAGCATTTTCCAGACACTATTTTCGTCTTAAGTCATACAGTTGAAAGGCTTGATCCAAAGGCGGTTAAATAATCGCAAGTAATTAACAAATATCTAAGACATATGTTTGAGTACGTCTTTCATTATTCCTTCTCAAGACCTTAGGAAGATTGATTGATATCCATCTCAGAGAAAACATTGATACAAGACTTCTATCTAAGTCACAACATGTCTGCTGTAAGGGTAAATCTGTGGAAACGATGGCTGCTTAACACACTCTAGTTCTTCCTTTATCATAAAGAGTATAATGTAGTTGCCTTCCTTGACATTTAAGTCGCTTTTAACAACGTGGACACATCTGCAATAACACTTACTTACTTAAGATGGCCCTACAGTCCGGTGTGAACAAGGGCCTCACCCAACAAACTTCTCCATCTACTCGTAGCTCGGTCCCTAGGTCTCCCGTTTCGAGCTTTCCACTTGTGCGCACCACCTGATCCGCGGTCTTCCACTACTGCGTTGTCCTGCGGGTGTGGATTCGAAGACTTTGCGAGCCGGAGCATTGGTTTCCATGCGCTCTACGTGACCCAGCCATCTTAGTCGTTGAACTTTTACCCTTCTGGCTAAATTTACGTCATTGTACAGCCCGTACAACTCATCGTTCCATCTTCTCCTCCACTCCCCTTTGATGCATACGGGACTGTAGATCACACGAAGAACTTTTCTCTCGAACCGATCCAAGGTGCTTTCATCCGCTTTTGTCATAGTCTATGCTTCTGCACCGTATAGGACAGGGATGATAAGGGTCTTATATAGCAACACTTTGGTCCCTCGAGGGAGGACTTTACCACTCAATTGGTTTTTCAGCGCAAAGAAATACAGCACTGGTATTGTTTTCTACGCTTACAAAGGAGCCTAGGTAGACGAAGTCCTTGACAATATCAAAGTTACGTCTGTCGATGGTGACGTTTTGACCAAGGCGTCGGTGTTATAGGTCCTTTTTTGATGACAGCATGAACTTTGGTTTGCCCTCATTAACCATTAAACCCATTTTTGCCGACTCTGCCTCAATACTCACAAAAGCTCCATTGACATCATGCTGAGTTCTGCCGATTATGTCAATGTCATCAGTATATGCCAGTAATTGGACAGACTTTTGAAAGATAGTGCCTCTAGTGTTGACGTGTGAGCTCTGCACTATTCTTTCAAGCACGATATTATAAAAATCACATGACAGTGCATCACCTTGTCTTAAACCTTTTTTGACATCGAAAGGTTCTGTTAAGTTGTTTCCAACCTTTATGGAGCAGCGTGAATTCTCAATGGCCATCCTGCACAAACGGATGAGTTTGGCGGGTCTGCCAAAACTAGACATGGCTCTATACAGCTTGTTCCTGTAGATGCTGTCATATATGCAGCCTTGAAATCAATGAAAAGATGGTGGGTGTCGATTTGGTGTTCTTGGTTTTTTCCAGGATCTGCCGTAATGTGAATATGTGATCAACTGTGGACTTTCCTATTCAAATCCACACTGATAAGGACCTATCAGGTTGTTGACGATGGGCTTTCACATATTACGGCAGAGAAGATTTTATAGGCGATGTTAAGTAGACTGATTCCTCTATAGTTGGTGCAGTTTAGAGGGTCTCCATTTTTCAGGATCGGGCAAACAATACTGAGGTTCCATTCATCGGGCATGTTTCTTCCCACCATATCTTACAGATAAGTTGGTGCATGCTCCTAACCAACTTATCTCCAGATGCTTTAAAGAGCTCGGTATTCAAGCCTTCTGCTCCAGTGGCTTTATTAGACTTCAGCTTAGATATGGCAATCTTTACTTCGTCTAAGTCGGGAGGACGGGATTGTTGGCTTTCATCGTCTATGTTGAATGGATCATCCTGCCTGACAGTGGAATTTGGTTCGTCGTCGCCGTTATACAGTCTGCAGAAGTGGTCCTTCCATATCCTCAGCATTGACTGGGGTTCCACTATAATGTTTCCACTTTCAGCTTTGCAGCCTTCGGTTCTAGGTTTATGTACCTGTCAATTTCGTTTCACCTGTTCATAAAACTTTCGACCTTTAATCTTGCTTTAAACCTCTCAACATCTTCGACCGCATGCTTCTCATGCCCTCTCTTTTTACTTCTGAGAAGTCGGTGTTCCTCATGAGCAGCTCTCGTCCTTTCATGCAGCACCGCTTTACGTGCCTGTTGTTTGGCTGAATTTGCCTGCCAACATTCGTCATCAAACCAGGGGTTCCTTGTTGGTGGCTGCTTGAAACCCAGCACGGTTTCTCTGATTGCGTCTTGGCAATATTGCCACTGGTTTTCGATACATTGTGTTGGCGGCAGAGAACTTCGAGAGATGTTACTTGTAACTCGGCTGGAAAAGGACTTGGCGATCTCTTGCGATTTTGGTGTTATCCTTCTCTTCTGTATGGGCGTGCGCGCATATCAGGCTTATGTTGCCGAATTAAGCCTGTATGCGGATGGCCATATAGCTCAAAAGTTCTTGCATAAGTTTGGCTCCAATGACAAAGCCACATCCAAATAAGCGCTGTTGGTTTTCTCGGTAGCAGTCACCATTTTTGCTCGGCCGATCATATCGTATTTAATGGATAGCGGTGATGTCTTTACAGAGATTGCTTATGTGGACGAAGTTTTTTTATCAGTTACAGGTAAGCAATTTAATACCCGAAAAGAACTCTCACAATACGCTTTAAGTAAGCTTGTACAATGGATTGATCGGTGTTAACCCAATTCCCTTCTATAAAAGGTATCCAAATAAAATTTTTAAATGAAGCTAAATATCTGGGTCTCATTTTAGACAAAACTTAAATTGGACACGTAATATTCGAAAAAGAGTTAAGAAAACTACTGTAGATCCCTTTTCCTGTAAAGAAGTCATAGGTAATAAATGAGGCTTGCAATCCCGAACCTTGCATTGATTTCATCGCTATTCAGATCGATTCTTATAAAAGTATCGTTTTCAACATTCAGTTAAATTTTTAGAAAAATCAAATCAAGTTGTTAAAAATTGAGTTTTAAGTAGTAATCGACTCAAATATTTTAGATTATGGCTTCAAACTAATTTTATTTTATAATAAATATTGTTTTCAACAATTAATACAATTTTGAGAAAAATTAAATTGAAAGTTGTTTTTACAAAAATAAAAGCCTAAGAAAAAAACTACTTCATCATATGCAAAATATTTTTGGTAATTAAATTTTTTTTTTTAATAATTCAACGGACCATTTTTTCACAAAACCCGAAAACCTTTTAAGCAAGACAAATCGACAGACGAGATGGGAAGTTATCAGTGTGGGTCGAATCCCAGCCTCTTTTTTAGAATCAATTTCGAAGCACGAAGACTATACCATCCCCCAAATACAGGTCGATGCAGAATTACAGATTTCAATACCTTCCAGATCTTTCTATGAAGACATTTAATTCCTAGAAGACAATTCTATAGGATAAAAAACTAATGAGGTAGGTGTGTACTCCGAACGACTAAAGTTAAGGCTATCGTTCCGCCTTACCAATGACTATAGCGTGTTCCTAGCTGGATGGACAAGGAAAAGGTAGTTTCATAAGTAACTCCAATTAGTTTGATTAAGCTAAGAAAAAGGCCTCAAGATTCATGATGTTTGTTGTCGAACTCAATTGGACTAACAAGAGTCTTCTCTTTTTCCATTAAAAGTCTTATTTATAAATAAACAATTTATTTAATCAATTTCAGTAAACAAAGCCAATCTATATGTACAAACTTCTTCTTCAAAAAAAATAATAAAACAACAAAAATATCTAAGATTATTTAAAAACAAAACAAACACAAGAAAGAAGAGGAATACAATCTTTACATTCAAATTATAGGCGATATTTGAGGAATTAGTCCGCTGAAGAGTAGTAGGTAGAGAATTGAATTAGAAATTTTTTCTTTGTACAAAGTGAAGAAATGGTTCAAGATTTATTTCACTTTCTTAACAAACGAAAGTGATTTATTTCTTGTGGCTTCTGCAATTTGGAACATATTCTGGATCTTCACAAGTTAGTGTATTCTCATCGAAGACCTTATCTTCACCACATGTGATCAATCGTGGATGACCTTCAACGCATGTAATCAATCGATGACAATCGCCGGACACAGGGAAACGTGGGAATGGCCAGAAACGAGCAGCTACTGAATCAGGTGCGACTTTGGTTGGACACTTGAAACCAACAACGGCTATAAAATTATTAAAAACAAAAACATAAGTTTAAATTTTTTTAGGTAAATTGAAAAACATGTTTTAAGTTTTAGTTACCTTCTGGGTTGCATTTCTCCAAAAGTTGATCAGGCCAGTTGCATCCGTGGATTCTGTCATCATAAGCTAAACCGGCATCACATTCAAGTTGGTGTGGTTCACCGTATTCACACTTAATGTAGCTGGTAGAGCATTCAGGTGAAATGGGGTAGATACCGAATTGATATTCACAGCCGGGTGTGGAAATTGGTGTAGCTATAGCGAAAAGTGACATACATAAGAAATTTGTCTTAAACAATTTTTTAAAATTATTTGGGTTAGTTAGATTTAGATTAGATTTAGATTAACAAATGTTTTATTTTTCTTTAAGTCTTATGCAGATTATATTTATATATAATAATAATAATAAACTAACATTTTTAGAGCATGGCCTAAGCCGTCTGCCAGTTGACAATATAAACTTTAAAGTAGATTTTAAGTAATTTTTTTTTTGTATTTAAAAAAGTTCGTCTGTAATTTTTTTTCTGTATGAAAGAGCAAGCTTGACAAATTGAAACAGGACTTTCCAATCAGCTCCATTGAGAATGGTTATCATTTCATCTTCACTCAGTAAACTCTTCCCAAAAACACTCCTCCGAGATTCCATTAAGATCGGGCATCTGCAAAGGAAGTGGTAGATGTTTTCCCTTTCTCCTTGGTTGCACAAATTGCAGATTTCCGAGCGTTCTTCTCTATGCGGCATAAAGTTGAGTGGCAGCAACTCTCCTCTTGTTTTTAAAACCAGTGACATGAGGTCGGATGAGTACTCTTCCTTGAAATAACTTCTGGTTGCAAGATTGTAATCGAGCATTGCGTAAATACGTCTGCTTGTCGACTCTCTAGCTTTTGTAATGAATTCCTCTCTTTTCTTCACATCAACTGCACTAATGAGATCATAAAGTTCAGCTTTCCATTGATCTGGCCTATTTTCGTTTAGAGTTAGCTGACGGTCACAAAGAGTAGCTAAGCTACTCCAGCTCTCGAACCAAGATGACTTCCTTCTTAAAATTACCATAGTTATTTTTTTGGGCAGCCTGTTCTCGTTCATGGTTAACGTCTTTATTATGTAGTCTACTTGCATTTTAAGTGTCGAAATGAATAGAGGAGGAAGACCCGTCTCGAGCATGAGAATGTGATTTGGAGTACTGTTTGGAAGCCTCAAAGTTCTCTTTAGAAAATATCTCAAAAGATATTCCACCTCACTGAATTCTTTGTGACCCCATACTTGTGCGGCGTTAGCACATAACTGCCTTCGCCGTTGTTTCAAAAATTCGGAACTTTGAATTGAAATGAACGTCTTTGTTGTGCATAATGGACTTCCACGTTGCATTTAGTGCATTTTTTGATTTGGCTAGTTTCTCTACAATGTGGTTTCTCAGATTCAGATTTCTTGATATCTTTACTCCTAGGTAGTTGTAGTCACTTACTACTTCGATTTCCTTGCTATCAAATCTCCACTTTTCGTTGCGACAGTTTGGGCCTCCACCGTTACGAAAGATCATAACCTTGGATTTGCTAAGGTTTACCAGAAGCCTCTATTTGTAGCAGTATGCAGCTATTCTTTTTATCATCAACTGGAGACTTTCAGGCGTTTCAGCAAATATAACAATGTCATCGGCGAATTTTAAGGATTTCACTAGAAGATTTGCTGTAACTTTTGCTCCACCCTGTAGATCGTCCTCCATGTCGTCTATGAAGAGTGCAAACAAAAGAGGGCTTAAGTTGCAACCTTGTCTTACTCCTACTTCCACTTCGTATGATTCCGCTATATCGTTGTTGAAAGAGATTGCAGATGTTGTAGATTCATAAAATTTTTCCAAAATGCGTCCAAACTTTGTTGAAACACCTTTGTTGTAAAGTTTAAGCATTAGAGCTTTTCTGTCGATGGTGTCGAAGGCAGCTTTAAAATCTATAAAGAAGGCATACAGCTTCTTTTTATCTTTAATGAAGATGTCCGCAATGGATGTGAGTGAGTAGATTTGGTCTATCGTTGAGTAGTTCTTGCGGAACCCGGCTTGAGACTCACCAAGGAGATGATTTGCTTGAACCCAACCGTAGAGTCTTTTGTATAGAAGCCTTGTCAGAATTTTCATTGAAGTGTTCAGCAAGGATATTCCTCTATAGTTTGCAGGATCAGTGCGGTCACCTTTCTTGAATATGGGAGTGACGATAGAATCCTTAAAATAAGTAGGTATGCATCCGTCTTCGTAAGCCTGGTTAAGCGCTAGAGTAAAGTGTTCGATGAATGAGGGTGTGCTGAATTTGTAAAATTCCGGCGGTATACCGTTGGATCCTGGAGCTTTGTTACATTTCAGTTCATCCAAAACTGCCTTTACCTCTAAGATACAAAAGGGGGCGTCCAAGGCGTCATCCGCCTGAAAAGGGATAGCAAATTGGAAGCTCGTAGTAAACTTGTTCTTTGTGAGGTTTTTGAAATGTTCGCATAAATCCTTCAGCTCGATCGGTAGGCAAGGTCGCGGTAATTGACTGTCGTTGTTTATAAGGCGTACTTTGCTCCAAAACTGTGACGCGTTCCTGCAACTTGAAAGATCGTGTGCAATGTTCTCAAAGTATGCTTGACGCTTATAGACTTAAGCAAGGCTTTTAAAGTTTTGTTAGCGGACAAATATTCACGCTTTAGAAAGGGGTTTTGAGGGTTAGTTTAAACATAAACATTAAGCTTAGAAAGAAACTTAAACTACATTTTATTTTTGTGGATTTTTGTAATTGACTTAGTTTCGTGATTATAGCCGATATAAAATAATAAACGAAAGAGCTGAGGTCCGAACTTGAAGTTAACCCCTTTGGTTTAATTCATTTGCAATTGTCAATTATTTTCATAAATACAAAGTAAGTTACATTAGGGAATTATTTTAAAAAACATATACATATATAAATTATAAGATATTGGATTTTTCGATGTTAAAAATTCCGAGAATCTGGCAGACATACCGGAAAATGTCCAATATCAGAAATGGAGAGTTCGATTTTAATTTAATATCAAAAGGCTCATTTCTATATTTGGATATTTCTCTTGATTATTCTCTTAAACTTGCAACTTATAGTTTATTTCATTGTAAACCCTTGTTAAGAAAGTTCAATGAAACATTTCAGCCAAAAGGAGTGCTAAAGTGCTAGTAATATATTAATTTACATGTTTAAATAGAAAGACATGTCCTTTGCCAAACTTTTTCATTTGAAGTTAAATTAATTTATTATAGTAAATGTCACTCGGTATACAATTTCTAAGTTCGAATATGGGTACTGAAAGCAAATAGTAGGTAAGTCTAGTACCTTAGAAAAAATATTCCGAATAACTTTTTTGGTGTCTTACTGTTTGGATACTCTCCCCTACGTGCTTTTTATTTATTGCTACGAATGGCTGAGCTCATAAATCGCATATAAAGAAAATGTGAAGCATGCGTGAGAATTTTCAACACAGACCGTACGCCAGACGGCTTACAATTGTATTTATCATCATATCAAGTGCTGTCATCGAGACTGTTAAGATGTCTTGTTATAATTTAAACACCGCTACGGTCACTTAAGCGCCACACATTTTGTTAAGTTCAATCTTGCCATTTACCTGAATACCTCTATTCTTACCATAATAATTTTCGCAGAGTTCTATTACATAACCTGCAAACCTATACTCAAGGCCTTTTTTGCTCTCAATTTAACACAGGTTTTTCTTTCATTTTTGTTTTTAGACTGGATATTTAGAGAAATAGAGTGTAGTGCTTAGTACTTACGATCATAATGTCGGTTACCACAATCAACTGCCCAATTATAGTTACAGTGGTTGTGTGCAGCTCCTTTACCGTCAAACAACAATCCATTTTCGCAAGTTTCCAAAGTCAACGTTCCATTTGTGCACAAGAAAAATTGATCACAATTTTCCGTGTGCGCATAAGCTTGTACTCCTTTTTTCTCAGGGCATTCTGGTTCACCAACTGCAGCAGCATGAGCTAAACATATTAAATATAAAATAAATCAATTAAAATTTGTGTGCATTGATTAAATTTTGTTTAATATAAATAAAGCAAATATTTTAATATTCAATTGTCATTTTTATTAGCTTATTGTGCATGTGTCCATAGTGTAACCCAAAAACTAATACCCTAACGATAATTCATTTATATTCGATTTTAAAAATTCAGGCATGTTGCAAATGGAAGTACGCAAATGGTAATTTTGTATATTTGTTTGTCAATTTATCATACCATAATCGGAATCATACTTATAGACAAATATACGAATAGAAATGATGATGGCTATTCGTTTTCCTATAAAGAAAAAGTGAAACTCTCACCTGTTGCTTATTTGCTTAACCATGATCTTCATTTTCAAATTTTGGATAGATATTCATAATTAACTGAATAAATCTCTTATGGTAAATTTTGAAAGAAAAAAAACAAAACTGAATATTGCTTACACGATGTTATAAACAAAATATGTATATGTAATATTTTCAAGGTTCATAAAGTCATTTATAAACTGCCATTTTTGTCTACATAATGCAATATAAAAATAGAAATACTTTGCATAATATATTTATTGGTATATACTGGTTTAACTTCCTTCCTATGTTTGACTATGAGAGAAAAAGATTCAACTTTTTGAACTCACTGCATTTTGTTTGCCGGTACGGTACACGACCGAGATCAGAAAAAACTCTCACTTTCAACGGCTCAACTATCATCAGGTGGTGATGGGAAATCGGTGTTGAAAAAATGTTATATGTGCCACATGTGGTATTTACAAACAACGGCGACCATCACAACGATGCACAACAGTGGGATTGAGTTGTTTTTAAGTTAGACAAAATAATAATCATTTGAATACCTTTGAACCAACAATTTATCATTTTCATTCTATATGCACAGGTATGGTTGAGCTGGGTCTGCAGAACTGTTTTTCTTTTTCAATATAATTTAGTAAAATCGTTAAGGCTTGACTCAATTGACTTCTGTTTGAAAATTAACAATGTTTATCTAATCGAAGTTTTTTTTTTTGAAATAGCATTTAGAATATAAATTAAATAAATTATTTTTTTAAAAGGATTCGTTTGTAATGTGATTGCGGTAAGACATTGCAGATCGAAAATAATTAAATAATTGTTTTGAGTATCCTTCCCAGTTAAGGAGGGCAACTATTTCTTCTGGTGACTTTACATTGCTGCCCAGCAATTTCTGCGTATTTCACATAAAATTGGACACTTTCCTATGAAATGGATCACATCTTCCCTTACTTTTAAGTTACAAAGGCTGCAGTAGATAGGCAGATTCTTCCGATGTGGTATATAATTATCATTATCATTTCTCCTCTCATTTTAAAAAATTGCCAATATGAGCTCCTGTTTGTTCTCGTTACGAAAGTAGTTAAGTTCGCATAAATTGTGATTTAGATGTTTGTGCGTAGATCTATGCACCAAGGACGTAGCTTCATTAACAGCGTCGACTACCAGTTTTTCGTCTAAATTTGCAATAAGATTCCGGAGGTCATCATCGCAGTAATTACCATTTTCATCAACTATTCGAAAGTCAGTTCTACAGTACTCAGCATGGTCTTCTAGTTTCTTATACCACAGATTTTTCTTCTCAATTGCTTTCAATGCCAGAATTTTTGGGAGTCCTTCATCTGTCATATTAAAAACTTTTTTGATATAATCAACATGACGTTTAATAGTTTTGATGAAGAGCGGTGATAATCCTGTCTTAATTAAGATCATAAAGTTTGGGGTGTTTTTCGGTAAACAAAAGCATATTTTAATGTTGGTACTATTGAAAACTCTTGTGTATCTCGAAGGCATGTTCGTAGAGTATGGTAAGTAGAGAGAACTTACGCCTTTTACCAATGCTGCACTTTTTGAGATTTCATGTTTTTACTGCGACCAAACTAACGCAAAACAAAAACCCAACAAAATTTTTTTAAGAAAAACGATGAATTTGTATCGTGCTGGTGTCATGGAAAGCCATGTATTCTCTCCTAAGTCAAAACGTCAAAATAAAGGTCTTTCACCTGTCTAATTTTTAGTAACCCATGGTTTCATGAGTTTTTAAAATGTTGTGGTGGCTCCTTATCAACTGTATTCCGGCTACCTTTTAGAATAAAATCTAAAAAACAGATGCGGATAAGAAAATTCAAACTTTACTTCTCAATCTGATTTTCAACTTCGCTTAGCATAAAATTGATCTTTGTGTTCTCTTTGCGTTGTTAAAATCTGACCCGAATAACTCGTTGAATATTTGTTTGTTATTTTACAAAAAGGTAGTGTCAATAAATATTTCGTCAACTGTAACATGCGAAAATCTAAACATAGTTAGACCATAATCCACGAATAAACCTCTTATCTTGAGTTCTTATTACATTCAAGTTCAATTCTCAAAATGGAAAAAATTAAAACAAATAATTCCTGATATTTTATTAACATATCTTCCTTAAGATTGTCTATTTTAATGAGTGAAATAAGTTTTTTGTATTTATTTAATATCAATTAGAGTTTACAATTTCAAATAGACTACCGAAATTTTTAAAATAAATAAAAAATTAAAATTATTATTACATTATTTAATTTGTTAAAAAATATAAGTTTAACTGGGGTCTGATAGAATACCAGCTGAATTCTATAAATATGCGAATAGCGGCTTTTTTTTGCCGCTCACATAAAGTTTTTAAAACAGGCGTGACACCGCTTCAGTTCAAGGAAGCACTGACTTTTCGTATATACAAGAAAGGATGTACATCGGATCCAGCAAACTATCGAGGAATTTTGTTTCTTAATGCATCCTATAAAATATTTACCGCAATAATGCAACGAAGACTGTCAACATGAATAAAAGAAAATAAACAATTAAAAGAATTTCAAGCCGGCTTTAGACAAGGGTATTCAAATGTTGATCATACATTTGTACTTTGGAGTATTACAGATTCATTCTTAGACCAAAACAAACAATTCAACGTGTTCTTCATTGGCTTCAAAGCTGCGTTCGATACTGTGGATCGTAAATCGCTAATCTATAAGCTGTTCGAAAAAGGAATGTCTTTGAAGTTTGGCAGACTAATAGAAAACATATATGAAGACACTCAAGCTGCTATGTGGAATGGTGAAGAAAAGTCAGATTGGTTCCAATTTGCATCAGCGGTTAGGCAAGATTGCACACTAAGCCCGCTTTTTTTGCAATATTCATAGAGGATCTAATCGACTGGTTGCTCGGAGGAATTCTTTATGCGGGGACGCTGATTAAAGCTCTGCTATTTGCAGACGACATTGTACTGCTCGCATATACACCAGAATCACTTCAACTAATGATTAATCGGATACACGAATATTCCAAACTTTGGGGATTAATTGTCAATTTATAGAAGTCGAAAGTGATAATCTTCAAAAAACATGGAGGAAATTGAGCAAACGAAAAGTGGAAATTCAATGGAGAATTGATTGAAGTGGTTAAAGAGTTTAAGTACCTGGGAGTTACTTTCACGAAGGACTTAAGTATGGAGAAACACTTTAGTGAAAAGCTTAATAAAGCGAAAATGGCGATAAACCTCACATGGAAAAGATGTTTCACGAACGAATGTGTGGCTCATAGTAGCAAATAAAAAAATTTTGAAACGGTTCTAGAATCCATTATGGTTTACGCTGCACAAACTTGGGGAAGTAAATATTATGAGATGGTTGGTGGTTGAAAAGCTATTGCGCTTCTACATTAAACGAACATTCTATTTGCCAGCTAACACACCGAACTATGTCATAATGCTAGAAACGGGAATATCTCCAATTTTTGCGAAAACATTAAAACTGCAAGTGGATTACATAATTAGAAGCTTAAATTTGGCAGACTATCGTTTATCCAAAATATCTGTTCTTAAGGCTATCAATTCAAGGAGTGGATGGTATAGTAAATGGCTTGAATTGGCAGCAAATTGTGGAATTTATTTGGTTTGTAATGTCGAGAACCTTTTCAAATTAAAAAAGGACATGTACCAAGGTAGATAAAGCAGCTAGAACCAAGTACATGGATGAAGCTTCAAACTTCTTACATCGTACGGTCAACTGCCAGCTTAACCACAATTTGCAGCAGTTAAACCACTTCCGTGATGAGCTTAGTTTCAGGGAAATATCTATGATGGTCAGACTACGAGCTAAAATTCTAAACCTGAACTATATACCTCACAGAGCAGATCTTCACGTCATCTGTAATATATGCAACAGGATGGAGAGGGAAGACGCTGTGCATTTCTTGAAAAAGTATTCATCTAACATACGCCACATAAAGGGCTTTTAGTGTGTAGGGGTCCCTAAGACCAAAGTAATTACGAAAAATAAAACCCAACAGCATACTCTATGCTGTACAAAGTTTTGCTTGTAATCAAAAATGACTCCAAGGTTTCTTTTTCAATAGAAACGCTATCAAGGGCATGATTTTGCATATTATAATCGTAAACGATGGGTTACAAACGACGGGTAAGCGAACAACATTGGCATTTGGATATGTTTAGGGCTAATTGGTATATTGCTCCAGTTGATAAGATTGTTTCATTTTGGAGCAGCGTACAGTCTGTTAAGTTTTTACACGCCTAAAAAATTTTAAACCATCCGCAAACATAAGACGCATAAAGTTTTTAAGAACATCAGGTAGGTCATTAATAAAAATAAGAAACAGCATTGGACCTAAATGACTCCCTTGCGGAACACCAGAAGCTACAGAAAAGTGGATGTGGGGTAATCGAATTAATTGAAACACGCTGACTGCGCCCTGTAAGATAAGCTGTCAGCCATTTAAGTATGTTGGAATGAAAACCTATGTTCTCTAATTTTTAATAAAATTGTATGATGCACCCTATCAAACGCTTTTGCAAAATCGGTGTAGATAACGTCCACTTGGTAGCCCTCTTTTTGTTTATAACTACTGAAGTATCAAATTCTATTTTTGAAAAAACACCCATTTTAGAGACTAAACTAAACGATTGTCAATCATTAAAAAAACACAAAGCTTAAATTGTTCAATATCGTTAGGTGTTATTTACTTTGTAAAATTTTGTAGACGCAAATATTTTCTAATATTGATCTAAGCAATTACAGGGGAATTTCGTTCATGAATTGTATAGCAAAAATCATGATGGAAGTTCTCAATGAAAGGTTGTATAATTGGGTGGAACAAAATAATTTATTAACAGAATATCAGGCTTGCTTTAAAAAGAAATATTCTACAGTGGATAATATCTATAACTTGGCGTCTATAGTACACATTATAGTACGCTTAAGCTGAAAAAAGAAAGTCTATGCTTTTTTCGTGGACTTAAAGGCGGCTTTTGATAAAATCTCCTGCTAGTGTGCATATACTCTGATACTCAATCAGCAGTGTGAACAGGAAACGAATTACCGGAACACTTTGAAACACTATATGGGTTGAAAGAAGGATGCCTTTTATCACCTTTAATTTTTGCTTTATATATAAATGATCTACATACGATTATTGAAGGAGGTCTTAATATCGACAGTTTAAATACAAGGTTTTTGCTGTATGTTAACGACATGGTGATCTTAGCAAAGGATGTGGATGTTTTGCAACGTTTCGAAGACTACTGCGCCAATTGGAATCTCGAAGTGAATCTCTCAAAATTGGAAATTATGGCCTTCCGAAATGGTGGCAGGCTTTCAAATAGGAAAAAGTGGATTTCCAACGGAAAGTACTTCAATACACATATCTTGGTGTTCTGCTCACTCCAAAGCTAAACTTTTTTAAGCATGTAGAGAAAAGAAATTCAGCAGCAAAGTACAGTTCCTATTAACGCGACATGGCGTTGTTTTTTAAGTAAGCAGAATATCAACCTCAGTTCAAAATGGAAACTCTTTTTTTGGCAGTATGCAGAGCTATTCAAATTTATAGTGCACATGTCTGGGGTTTTGGAACTTTTAATGAAGTGGAAAAGCTATAACAATACTTTCTGAAAAGAGTTTTGAAGTTACCATCATGCACTCCAGACTATGCATTACCGATTGAAACTGCACCTGAAATTCTTGATCAACTAAAATGACATACAAATGAAGAAGCAGAGCAGAGAGCAAGTGGAGCAGCACACGAATTGTTAAGATGTTGGATTATTCAATAGGACCGCAATACATAACAGATACAGATGACTTGGACCCTTACAAAATATCATGGATTTTCAAAGCTAAATGCGATCTTATCTCACTCAACGGAAATAGGCATGGAGGCAACGCAGCAACATTATGTAGCCTGTGCAACATGAGAGAAGTAGAAGATATACAACATTTCTACTAAGAGAATTCAGGATAAGACATTTTGAAAAGGCAACTCTAAATGAAGTTCAAATTATTGCTATCCTTAACGGAAATTGCAGGGCTGATTGGAACAGACTCTCGAGATATATTTACCTGGCTATAAGCTATAGAAAACAAATCTTAACAGAGTTTATTAGATTTGAAAATAGTGTGAACTATGGACGTGTACACATCACTTTAAAACTTTAAAATTAAGGATTTCTTTTTAAATTTATCTTAAAATCAAAAATTGTATCTTTTTTATAAATTTACTTAATTGTACAATTATTTGTGTCTTTTCACTTACCCAAAAGACGACTCTCTATGTCATTGTCGTTAGTTTTTTAAAACTTTCAACATAACTTTTTTCAAGTTAAACTCCAAAATGTATAAAAATATTATGTTGAAAATAAAAAAAAAATTTACTATTACTACTATTTTCTAAAACATTTGTCAGCGAATATACGTTACAACTCTTGCTAATAAATAGGGAATTCCGAAAACTGTTAAACATTCAGAATACAATTTGGTTTTCAACGTTTGTCTTGGTAAATTTTTATTTTATGAAAAAGTACTTGAGAAAATTTGTATCAAATAAAAATTGTCAGAAAATTTGGACTCAAGGAAAAATTACACGCAAATTCTGATTTTCTTCAAAGATTGTTTTTTTTTTCGTGGCGCGTGAACCACGATTGTAACTGTAGTGCAACTTTGTGTACGTGCTTAAAAGCGCATTAGAGCTGTCAAATTTCCACCTAAAAATTTGTTTGTTATGGCTGAATCACAAACACGCTTCAACTTCAGCTTCGTCTGCGTTACGGTAGGCCTGCTTCGAGGTTGCTTTAAATGACATTTCTATTATTTCATCCCTCCAAAGAGCAAATATTTTGTTTGGTGACATTTGTTTACAGCTGTTGAGCTGACAGCCAAAGCAAATGTTCAGATAATTGATGGCTGAATCACATACACGCTTCAGCTTCGGCTTCGCCTGACGTTTACGAGTTCAGCCATAGGAATTCAATGCATGCTATCACAATGTAGCTTCGACCTCACGTTTTGTTTGACAATCGTAAGGAAAAGAATGTAATGTAACGTAATGTGACTCCAAACGAAAGCTCTAGTTCAATTTTCTGAACATTTGCTTTGTCTGACAGCTCATCAGCTGTAAAAAATGTCAACAAACAAAATATTTGCTCTTTGGAGGGATGAAATAATAGAAATGTCATTCAAAGCAACCTCGAAGCCGAAGCTGAAGCGTGTATGTGTTTCAGCCATGAACTAGAGCTTCCGTTTGCAGTCACATTACGTTACATTACGTTCTTTTCCTTACGATTGTCAAACAGAACGTGAGGTCAAAGCTCCATTGTGATAGCATATGGTTCAACTCGTAAACGTCAGACAAAGCCGAAGCTGAAGCGTGTATATGTTTCAGCCATTATTGTATTAGGATTAGTGCAATGAGGGATAAACCTGGATCCGATCTGTAGATTTGATCTGGAATTTTTTGATCAAATGAAATGCAAAAACAGGAGAAATTTTTGATTTGAAAGGTCTGGCTCAAGAATAAATTGATTTATTACCTATAGAAAGCCCAACAAAATAAACTAAACATACGGTTACATACGGTTTCACGTTTTGAAATTCAATACCTGAGATAAATTGAATAACTTGATGAAAATCAATACTAAATAAGAATTGTTTTAAAAAAAACAATAGAAACATATTATCGAAAAAATATTAAAAAATCGTTGGTGAAATTTACAGAAATGAAAAGAAATCGAAATTGTAATAGAAACTTAAAATTAATTTTGTTCCTAAAAAAACTATAATTTATTCCGATGTACAGCGAAAAGCTATTCGAAGACATGAAAAATACCAGATTCCTTTAGTGTGTGATCTTGGAAATCGGAAAAGAAGATGATATGTCTATATTTACCTAAGATTTATAGCCCATAGCCATAGGTGAAGTAATCGGTATGGTATGGTGGCGGCTCTATGGCTGCTTTCAGCTTACTTTACTGTAAGCTGTAATGTTATGGGTTTTAACTTTTAATATGTGTTTTATATGCAGCGCGTTGTGTATACCAGGTTGTAAGTCGATACAAAGCTACATTTGTGTACCTATGTATTTTTAAGTACACTATAGACGCTTCGCTGTCTTATAAACGAGCTACGTCTCATAGTCATCAACAGGTATTTTATTATGTAAGCTAGAGGTGAGGTACACCAAGATGATTATGGGAAACCAAAAAAAGATGTTGCAGAGTAAAATGTATATTGAGTTAATTATTACATTTTTGTGTGGAGAGGTATGAAGAAATTTCTAGAAATTATGACGTTTGTGTTGAATTGCGGAAGGGAAGTTTTTTAAGTTTTTTTGATGACTTGTTTTCTTTGCATCCATCAATTTTTAAATGTAATGAACCAAAACAAATTTCATAATTTCTATTTAAAAAAAAAAGACTCGAATCGAAGAAATGCTTCTCATAAATCATTTTGAACTTATTTATCATACGTACTCGTAGAACAGAAAGAAATTTGACTTATGGTAAAAACTATCATAAAGACAATTTTTAACAATGGTATACTTTTAAAAAAAAAAAAGTTATCTTTTTTTTGTATGTAGTTTAACAAAATAAAATCAACGAGATCGACAACAGAATTATCTGCGAACTGTCAAAACTATAATGTTGGAAATTATAGTGAAAGGATGCATTCCATAAGGCGAAGAATAACAAAATAGTACTGTTATTTTAGGTGAGATATTAGCAGGGATTAAAAAAGCTTTCATCGACAAAACTATAAAACCCTAAGAACACGATAAGCAACACAATTTTGTCTGTCAACTTTCAAAAAATATATAAATTTAAATGTTTGAAATATCAATTTCGAACTGAGATTTTTTGAAATGTTATTCAAAATCAAAAAGCGATTATATGCAGTTCTGCGAAATATTGGAATCATAGACATACGTTTTACCCTCCAACACCCATTTGTTTACATTGTTGTACTTGTAATGTGACATTACGTCCATTTTGAAATGTGAAATCCAACAACAATTCGATGCGGTGTATTTACTTGTTTTGCCAGCTGTTTTTTTTTTATTAAAATAGCTGTGGTGAGAATTTGACGTCTAAGACGAATTGTTTTGTTTACTAAAATGCAAATACAAATTTATATTGTTTTCTAATTTACTTAATCAATTGATTTGAAATTGTTTATTATATAGTTAAATTAATTTCTTTATAAACCCAAGT
Organism: Eupeodes corollae; assembly: GCF_945859685.1. Classification (NCBI taxonomy): domain Eukaryota; kingdom Metazoa; phylum Arthropoda; class Insecta; order Diptera; family Syrphidae; genus Eupeodes; species Eupeodes corollae. Next base: position 22,356,222 of record NC_079148.1, on the reverse strand, counting down.
TACAATACGGTCGATGGAACTGTTGGTGGAACATTTACATATATAATACTATAAAGTATAAAACATGTGTGTGCTTTGAATGTGGCCTCCCATTTTGTTGACGTTTTCAAACTCACCTCGACGAAATAAATAGTAATTTTATGTGTGATGTTGAGGTGTTGTCACACTTTTATCATTTTTTGTATTTGAAAAACTTAACTTATAGTGAAATTGTTAAAACTCAGTCACTGTTTTGTAGTTATCAAAATACTTTTAGGAAATAGTCATCGTTTTTAAATTAGAGAAAAAAAGAATTATTATAACATTAAAAAAAAAAATTTTTGGAATGCATAACTTTACATGAATAACAATGTTTTACATTTTTGCTAATATATTTTAAGTTTTCTTTACATAATACAACAAATGCCTTGTTCAGACAATTATAGCGTTTTATTGAATTGAAAAGTTTATTATACGTACTACACACTTTTGAGTACAGTAAAGTTAAAAATTAACAATTTCTTGCCACTTTCAATCACAAAGCCTTCTAGCCAAAGTTTCTTTTGTATTCACATAAGCTGGATTTAAGAAAAAATAATTTATGCCGGGTATATCTTAATCCATATTCGATTATTACAATCAAAATAAGACTACGTAAATACTCAAGCAAGGAAAAAATAATTTAATTAAAATATTTTTTTTGGTAATTTTCTCAAGAACTATCAATCATCTATTTTTCAGTTTTCGCTAAAAAAAATATAAGCCATGCATTCTAAAAGACATAGTTAATAATCTTTAAGTTTTAAAAATCACATTTTAAACCTTTTTTACCCTTTTTTGCCCAAATTTTGAGTTTAAAACAATTTTGTTTCAAAAACTATGCAAATCAATCACGTCTGTTCCATTAGTAATTAGAAAAAGTGAACCAAAATATAATAATAAGCAATGAGCACGATACTCTATAAATACATTTTTTTTTAAAATATAATATCTCAACAGACTTTTTTAGTTTGCATAGTTTTGACTTGATTTAAAAACAAGTTAATAGACAAAAGTGTTGGCTTTAACGGAATTTATTTTTTTTCCATTTAGTGTACATATTTTTTTAAAATGCCCCTACCTCCTAAACTGGGGGAAATAGACCCCTTCCTATAGTAAAAAAAAATGCTTGTTTTTAACTGTTCTATACAAATCTGTCATCAAACTTTAACGCCTGAGTTATCGTACTCTTCCCAAAAAATGCAATAGCTAATGTCGGCGTAGCCACTAGGTGCCTAACTTAAAGAATTTCTCATCACTATTTCTTATTTTCGTGGTGAATTGACTTTAGAGGGTGGTGAATTGATGTTAGCAGTGGTGAATTGATGTTAGAATTAAGGGTGCATGTAAGTTGACGTTTCAGCTTGTAGGCAAACCAGAATGACAGATCGGTTTCCAGTCTTTATATGGTGTGTCTATGATTGAAATACAAACAATAAATATATCTCTAGTTTGAATTCAAATAATTTGTACGCTTTCAAGCTGTTGGTTTAGTGGAAGTGGAATGCATCCCTGATGTTGTAAAATTTTTTATATTCGTTTTAAAATTCACAGAAAGTATTTTAAAATTATTGAATGAAATAAAATACTTTATTATAAAGATAAGAGTTTGCCAATGTATTTGAAAAATAATGTCGGTCAAGTTACGGTTGCCACTTTGTGCCGCATGGAACCATTTTGGGGCCCTCAGCAATATCGTGCCGAATATTCTATTCCAAAGCAAGAAAAAACAACGAAAGTTTACAGGATTTTGAAAGAATTAGAAACTACAAAAATGGAATGAAATAAGAAGTAACCGTCTCAAAAATTAAAAAAAAAATGTAAAAAGTGTTGTATAAACTTTATAATTATCCAGGAGATTTAGACCAATGTTTCTATAACTAAGCCTTAAAAAAAAGGCAAACAAAAATTCGGCCAGGGTACGAGCTGTTTTAAATAACAAAATATTATTATATTGTATTCACTATAATATGAATTTTATTTATACTTCAATCTACGTAACACGTGGCCGGGTATGTTAACATCAAAAATTAAAAAAGAGGCTGGGATGTGACCCACATTGATAACTTCCCATCCCGTCTTTTGATTTGTCTTGCTTAAAAGTTTGTATGTTTTTGTGTTGGGTTAAAAAAGTTGTCAGTTGAATTATTCTTTAGAAATTCAAAATTACCAACAACATTTTTCAAAAAAAAGAAAAAGTTTAGTTTGAAAATCGAGTTTTGTTAAATAGATTTTTAGTCGAAAGAAAATGTTACAAATTTTAGTAGCATTTCTTCAATTTTTACAAATTGGATAAACAAAATTAATTTGAAAGATCAATTTTTAACAAATTTGCGTACTATTTCTATTAGATTTTATTTTTTTATGAGAAAACTGTTGCTGTTGGATATTTTTTTAAATTATTATTTAAAAAAAAACTACTGAATATCGCAAACAATATTTTAAATTTTCAAAATCTTTTTGAGTCGTAAATAAATATTTACCAAGTTTTAGTTTAGGTTTTTATTTTTTGTAAAAAAAACTGTCAATTAGATTTTTCTCAGTGTTGAAAACAATATTTTTTTTAAATACAAAAGTAGTTTAAAACCAATATCTCAAAGTTTGAAAAAGATATTTGAGTCGAAAATCAATTTTATTTTCAATTTTTACCAACTTTGAGTAATGCTTTTTTTAGGTTTTTATTTTTTATAAAAAAAACTGTCGATTCGATTTTTCTCAAAATTTTACCAGTTGTTAAAAACTTTATTTTTCGTTGCACAAAATAGTTTAGGAGATAAAATCATTTTGTATTCGTAAAATCTTCGAGGTGACAAATTTTATGTTTCAGATTTTTTGTATTTATAAAAAAACCGTTAATTGGATTTTTTTCAAAAAATATATTTGTTTGATATCACGTTACAGTATATTATATCAAATTTAATTCAAGTCTCTAGCGTTTTTGGGTCGAAATATATTTAGGGTTAACCAAAATGTTCACCTTTTTTTAAACTGATACGGTAAAAAGAACCGCCCACGCAATTTTCTTGAGAGCCCTTTCTGCATCTTTCTGCCTTTTTATCTGTATACAAAAATTTATTTGAAGTCGATATCTCTTCTGGTTCTAGAGCTATCGATAACGAAAAAACCGTCGCGAACGTACGGACTTAGGTAGTTATGCTATTAAATTGTATCTTATATGAATAGTTTGGAAGTTTGACATATCCCCCTTTATTGAATGCTAAACTCAATCCAGTCAACAAATATTGCCATCTGTTAGAATTGTTTGAAGCTTACAGATAATTGTGATTGTCAAAAAATGGATAAATAATTTGGAATAAAATAATATCATGATCATAAATTGAGATGTAAGCTATCCTATCTTTCAAGTTGGATCAAACTGCCCGCGGCGTACAAATTTGATTAAAATCGGTTAAGTAATTTAGGAGTCCATCGTGGTGAAATATCGTGACACGTAATTTTTATCTATTGAGTTAACTGAGCATATTAAGTGACATCTGTCAAATAGTCTTATACAAAAAAGTATTGCCAGATTAAAAACAAGAATTAAAAAAAAAAAACCTATTACTATAGATTTTACAAAGGTGTGGCATAATAATTAATATTGTAAACAGTTTTGGTCAAAAAATTCGAACCGTATATTTTTTGTATTTTGCATATCTTAATAACTTAAGTGAAAGGTTTAATTACTTAAGGCTGACCTAATAAACATGTTTTGCATGCACCTACTCTTTTTTAAATTTGCAAAACCTAAATCTAACGAGGTTAACAATTTTTTAATTTAACATTTTTGTCTGTCCCAACCTCACCCACTTTCTTAAACAAAAAAATATGTTTACTACTTCTACAAAATAATTATGTTGCCGAAAAAAGAAACACAAAACAATACAAAACAACATTCTCTTATTAACAAATAAAAATTCCTTCTGTGTACCTGCACCGCCTACCTTCAACGCATGATTGGCAACGTGAGTCGCAATTCTTCTTTTTTATTTTATTGTTTTACCGGTAAAAATAAATCTTAAAGTCTGCATGTATCCCTAATTGGTCTTTTATATCTGTCTACTTTTCTGTTTTTGTTATTTTTCAAACTTAATTTTATGCTCATGTCATTTAGGTTTATGTTCGTAAGTTTTCGACGTTCATAACGGGTTATCCATTTTGCGGTTTCAAACTAAGTTGTTAAATTTTTGTTTTTCAATTGGCATGATGGTTAGTGCGTTGAACTGTCATGCCAAAGGTCTTTGGTTCGATCCCTGCCTGTGCCAACTAAATTTTTATTCACGGGTACTGCCCCTTGCGAGGAATTGACAAATCCTTCAAGAGTAATTCTTGTCATGAAAAGTGCTTTCTGAAATAAGCCGTTCGAATTTGACATATAAACTGTAGGTTCCCTCCATCCCTGAAAACAGTACTCGCACACAGGAATGGTTTAGATTGCAAGTCACTAGGCCCTGGTTCTCTACGGACTGTTGCGCCACCTAATTTATTTGTATTTATTTTACAACAAAAATGATGAGTCTGCCACAGCCACATATCGTGTTTTAAGAAGGTTTACATAATCGTCCAACTACGCAAGCAATTGACAAAATTGTGAACAAATTTGAAGAGACTGAGTTGGTTACAGATCGTTTCGCTCGTACCACTGATAATATCGCTGTTGTAAGTGAAAATGTTGCCGAATGGGTGGATTATTCGTAGTTTTCAGGAATTAGTACTGTCGTACGGCACATTATGCCGTATTTTTAATTTGGATCAACACCTTCATCCATACAAAGTCCAGCTCACAAAAAATACTCAAACTAGCTGACCATTCCAAAAAGGCGGTGAACGGCGGTTTTTCGAACAAAATTTTCTTCAACGACGAAGCACATTTCTCACTCGGTGGGTATGTTAGGTAGAAATAGCGATCTCAAGGCAACATAGCCTGTGATCCAATTAGCGCTGTAGTACGCCGTTTTGATAAAAGGGCATGTTAATAAACGAAATTGTCGTATTTGTTGTTCTGACAATCCTTAAGTAATTAAAGTGAGGCCATTACATCTACAAAAAGAGGCTGAGATGCGACCCACACTGTCGATTTGTCTGCTCAAAAGTTTGTCTATATGTACTCGTATCAATTTTCACTAAATTTGCGTACTATTTTATGTAGATTTTATTTTTTATATGAAAAAACGGACTGTTGGATTTTTATATAAAAATTACTGAATATCGAAAACAATATTTTCTGTGAAATAAAATAAATTTCAAGCCAATATTTTTAAGTTTTGAAAAGCTATTTGAGTCGAAAGTAAGTTTTTACGAAGTTTTAGTATTGTTTTTATTTTAGAATTTTATTTTTTGTAAAAAAAACTGTCAATTCGATTTTTTTTTAAATTTTACCAACAATATTTCTTATGAGATAAAATTACTTTAAAGCCAATACTTAAAATTTTTAAAGAGATATTTGAGTCAAAAATCAATTTATACCAACTTTTATAAATTTTTTTTAGGTTTTTATTTTTTGTAAAAAAATGTCAATTCGATTTTTTTCAAACTTTAATTGAATGTTGAGAGCAAGATTTTTTGAAAAATAAAAGTAAATTAAAGCCAATATCTCAAAGTTTTGAAAAGATATTTGAGTCGAAAATCAATTTTACCAACTTTTATAATTTTTTTTTTTAGGTTTTTATTTTTTGTAAAAAAAACTGTCAATACGATTTTTTTCAAACTTTAACTGAATGTTGAAAACAATATTTTTTCAAAGATAAAAGTAAATTAAAGCAAATATCTCAAAGTTTTGAAAAGATATTTGAGTCGAAAATCAATTTTTACAAACTTTTATATATTTTTTTTAGGTTTTTATTTTTTGTAAAAAAATTGTCAATTCGATTTTTCTCAACATTTTTCAAAATATTTCAATATTTCATATAAGATAAAATAAGCTTGAAGCATAAATTTCATGTTTTTGAAAAGATATTTGAATCGATATTCAATTTTTACGAACTTTGAGTAATGTTTTTTTTAGATTTTTATTTTTTATAAAAAACTGTCTATTAGATTTTTCTCAAAATTTTATCAGATGTGAAAAACATTATTCTTCGTTGCACAAAATTGTTTTAGAGATAAAATCATATTTCAGTCGTAAAATTTTGGAGGTGACAAATTTTTTTTTCAGTTTTATTGATTTATAAAAAAACCGTTATATTGATTTTTTTCAAAAAATATACCTGTTTTGTATCACGTTACAATATATTATATAAAATTTAATTCAAATCTCTAGCGTTTTTGGTTCGTAAGATATTTAGGGTTAACCAAAATTTTCTCTTTTTTTTTAAACTGCTATGGTAAAAAAAACACCCACGCAATTTTCTTGAGAGCCCTTTTTGCATCTTTCTGCCTTATTAACTGTATATTTGAAGTTGATATCTCTTCTGGTTCTTGACGAAAAAACGTCGCGAACGTACGTACACACGCACGCACAGACATCTTTCTAAAAATCTTTTAATTCGACTCTAGGGACCTTGAAACGTCGAGAAATGTCAAAATTTTCAATTTGACAAATCGGACCCATTACAATAACTTCCTATGGGAAGTTAAAAAGTCTGGAGATGTGATCGTACCTTACTTCTTCAAAAACGACGATGGAATTAATGTCATGAATCCGGCTCGAAGGACCAATGTTTATTCGACAATTCGTAAATTAAAAACTCCTTACCGCTGGTGGGGGGAAGTAAAAATAACAAACTGGTAGGTTGCCGTTTTAATAGCAAGTGAACTTAACTGCTCAGAGAGGTTGAATGATGTCAAAATTGAAGATTTCAATTTGCTTGTCATCATTTGTCTTCTAATAACTGGTGTAGTCTGGTCATGTATCCCAGGTACTGAATCGAAGTCGCAACTGATGTTAACTATTGTAGAATTTGGAACACTATAAATCCAAGTGTTCTGTTGATGCATCTCAATCCGGCTTTTTTTGAGAGGTAACGTGGGAAACCGGGTTTGTGCAGATAAACCTTTGACTCTTGAAACCAACATTCATCAAGCTATGGCTGAGATACCGCCAAATATGTGTCAAATAGTGGTCGAAAATTACCCCAAAAGAACCGATGTTTGAAGCAACTCGCGTGGTTATAATTTAAATGATGTAGTATTTAACGCATAATGTCAACGTTTAGACTTTATAATAAAAAAGAAATATCATGAAAACAAACATTTTATATGTGTTTTATTTACGTTTACTTTAGGAACCGCAAAATGGATAACCCTGTACAAATCTATAACCAATACGGATAGTAAAACAAAAAGCAAATTAATACACTTCACTGAAAAAAGTACAGTTTGTGTGCATGTACTTAAAGTTAACAGCCAACAGGTTTGATTTTGTTAAGAAAGTACAATAACGTTCATATGTAATATCGAGTAGGTTATACATGGCGTATACGTAACCAAAAACAAAATATCTTGCCTGATGAATTAATTCGTCGGTTTTTTGTTCTTTTAGATATTTTTTTCTTTTATTTTTTTGAATTTACCACAAATGCGTATATGTATATGAATGTAGTTCCATTGTTGTTGTTAATATTATAAAGAAAAGTGAATGTATCTCATTTTTATTTACCACCAAAATGAAGTAACTTTTGTTACAGAATTGTTACAGGGTCATATAAAGCTCAAAAATTAAGGCAAATTAACTTGCAGGTTAAATCAGAAGATACATTTTGAAAATGTTATCAAATTCAGTTGGAGATTAAAATATTATTTTTCTTAGCAAAAGAAACAAGTTCATATAATTCTAATCAGGTTTTAATAAAATTCTTTTCTTAAAACTGAACTTTAGCATTTATAAAATAAACGCGCGTCTCTTAAAAATGTAGGTGTTGATCTTTAGAATTAATTTTAACAAAATGGTATCAACTGAATTTTTATAAGCGGCATTTTAATTGGTCACTCGATGATTTTGTGCACAAAGTCAATAGAAAATAAGACAAAAATGGCATTTTCGTCTCTCTGATGTTAAGTCAAGTTAAGTTATCTAACAAAAAGTAGCTGAGAGTAGTCAATCTGTTTAAGTTGTGAGCTTTTGGCGTGACAGAAAACACAATTTCAGTAGCAAAACTGGAAAGACTAGGTGTAGCTTTTTATTTTACTTTTCCTTAATTCTATACAAAATATTTATTGTTGTTGTAGTTTTTTATTTTATTTTGCTACTATGTTGGTATTTCCTGGGAGTAAGTTTGAATTGAAAGACTGAAGTTGCGTTTGATTAATTTTTAGCTTGATTAAATTGCGATTATTTATTTGCTTGCTTTTAATATTGCGTGTATGAGAGAGAATAAAAGGTAAAACAATTTTATGAGATTACTTATTTTAAGATAACTTATAATTGATGGAAATAAGCTTTAATCTTTGACAGTTTCTTTCAATTTACAATTAAAATGAATTTTTTAATATTTTATTAACATAAATTCATATTTTTTTAAAGAAAACATATTCATTTTAAAGTCAAAAACATTTTATTAAAAGATCATTGATAAAAATAGTTCCATCAATGCAATAATAAAATTAATTTTTTATGGAAGGTTGGGCTAAAATTTCAATTTTGTTTAGACCATTAATAAGATGTATGTATTGTATATATTAAATTTGATCTTGATTTTTAAAAATCTTATATTTGATAATCAAAGTTTTTAAGGTTTTAAACGGTTAATTAGTAGCTTTTAGATAAAATGGTAAATTCTCCAAAGAGTGTAACACGTATTGTCACCATGCAGTATCATTCGGTTTTTATGATTTTAGACTTATATTGATAGTTTTATAAGATAGACTAAGAAACATATTTTTTTTTTGTTCAATAGCTATACAGAAGATAACCTAGAAAAATCAATTTTATAGCTCTGGTAACTACATCAAAAACAGGCAGTCATTTATAATTAGACTTATGGGTTAAATAAAAGGTTTTATTTTGAATATCCTGCGTGTCAAATGTTAAAAGATAAGAACTTCAAAAATATCACCCAGCTTAATTGCGAGCTATTCAAAACAAAAACCTCTTATTGGAAAGTCCTACATGCGACTTTGGTTTTGAAAGTGGTTTGAATGCATTTTTAATTTTAAAGTTGTTATATGTATTCTACCACTTTAAATAATACATTTTTTAATATGTACAATCCAACAAAATTTTGGTCAACATTTTTGTATAATAACTGAATTTTTCAAGTGTAAGAAGGTTTATATTGCAAACTTTTAAATTAAAATTAAATTTATTAGAAACTGATTAATTTACTATGTATTTTATGACATCAACTTAATTAAAACTTCATTCAAAATTAAAAAAAAAGTTAGTTAAAAAAGTATGGTAGTAAACGATTAAAGGAAAATGGTTGTTAAAGGCAGTAAACTTATCATATTAATGTATTTTTGCTTGTCTCGAAGTATTGTTTAACAGCAACTTAATAACGTTGTTGAGGGATCTACATAAATGTACATTATTTAATTTAGAGAATTGAATTTTTCAAAATGGTAGTTTTTAAACAAAAATATTTCATAATTGTAAACAATTAAACTTTATTAACTTCCCATAGGAAGTTATTGTAATGGGTCCGATTTGTTAAATTGAAAATTTTGACATTTCTCGACGTTTCAAGGTCCCTAGAGTCGAAATAAAATATTTTTAGAAAGATGTCTGTGCGTGCGTGTGTACGTAAGTTCGTACGTTCGCGACGTTTTTTTCGTCATCCATAGCTCAAGAACCAGAAGAGATATCGACTTCAAATAAATTTTGTTATACAGATAATAAGGCAGAAAGATGCAGAAAGGGCTCTCAAGAAAATTGCGTGGGCGTTTTTTTTACCATAGCAGTTTAAAAAAAAGGTAAGAATTTTGGTCAACCCTTAATATCTTACGAACTAAAAACGCTAGAGACTTGAATTAAATTTTATATAATATAATGTAACGTGATACCAAATAGGTATATTTTTTGAAAAAAATCAATATAACGCTTTTTTTATAAATCAATAAAGGCTCTTGGAAATTACGCCAGAAGAAATTACGTCAGAATTTTTTTTAGGAAGAAACGCCAGAAAATTCTTCATACAAAATTCTGGTTTTATTTCCTAGGAAAAAATCAAAAATTTTTCTGGCAAAATTTCGGAATTTCAGGCATTTTTTCCTAAAAATTTTTGGGTGTTTTTTTCATTTACAGAAATGGAAAAAAAAGGCAAAAAAAATATTTGGAAAAAAGTCAGAAATAAAATTTCTGGCGTTTTTTCCTTTTCATGTTTAGGAAAAAACGCCAGAAAACTGTATTTTGTATAAATTGTTGTAATAAATAAACAGTTTTACTACACATTCTTTGTCTCTATCATCTATTGTAAGTTGCAAGCTCAAGCAGTTGCAGATTCAAACGAAAATTACAAATGTCCATGCTGCCGGGAAATCGTAGCAGACACTTTGCAAGTTTACATTTAGTAAAAATATGTTGTTCTTTTCTATTTTTTAAATAAATTGTTACAAATAAAAAAATTATTGAAAACTTTAGTAATTTTTTGCGTGGCAGCCACGCCATAACCGCGTCGACCCGCGCCGCGTCCGTAACGCCATGACCAAGTAGCGACTTTTAAAGTGCAAAACATTTTCTGGCTTTTTTTAAAATTGATATTAGGAAATTAGGCCAGAATATATCAATTGGTTTTCTGGCCTAATATCCATTTTGATTTCTGGTTTTTTTCCATTTCTGTCTGGCACAATTTCCAATGTTTCTGACTTATTTTCCACAAAAAATTCTGCTTCTTTTTCCAATTTGAAGTAGAAAACATTTTCTGGCGTTTTTTCCAAAAAAAAATTGTGGCGTAATTTCCGGGAGCCATCAAAAAAGACAGAAAAAAAAAATTGTCACCTCCAAAATTTTACGACTGAAATATGATTTCATCTCTAAAACAATTTTGTGCAACGAAAAATAATGTTTTTGACATCTGGTAAAATTTTGAGAAAAATCGAATTGACAGTTTTTTTCTATAAAAAATAAAAATTTTAAAAAAACATTACTCAAAGTTCGTAAAAATTGAATATCGATTAAAATATCTTTTCAAAAACTCGAAATTTAGGCTTCAAACTTATTTTATCTTATAAGAAATATTGTTTTCAACATTTTTAAAAATGTTGAGAAAAATCGAATTGACAGTTTTTTTTTTAAATAAAAACCTAAAAAAATGTATAAAAGTTGGTAAAAATTGATTTTCGATTCCAATATCTTTTCAAAACTTTGAGATAATAGCTTCTTGCTAATTTTTTCTTATAAAAAATATAGTTTTTAACATTAGGACAAATTTTGAAAAAAACCGAATTCACAGTTTTTTTACAAAAAATAAAAACCTAAAAAAATGTATAAAGGTTGGTAAAAATTGATTTTCGACTCAAATATTTCTTCAAAAATTTTAAATATTGGCTTCAAACTAATTTTATCTGATAAGAAATATTATTCTCAACATTCGATAAAATTTTGAAAAAATTCGAATTGACAGTTTTTTTACAAAAAAATAAAACTCTAAAAAAACAATACTAAAACTTGGTAAAAATTTACTTTTCTTTCGACTCAAATAGCTTTTCAAAAATTAAAAATATTGGCTTCAAACTTATTTTATTTCACAGAAAATATTGTTTTGGATATTTAGTAATTTTTATATAAAAATCCAACAGTCCGTTTGTTCATAAAAAATAAAATCTACAAAAAATAGTACGCAAATTTGGTAAAAATTGAACTTCTAAGCAAGACAAATCGACAGACGGGATGGGAAGTTATCAGTGTGGGTCGCATCCCAGCCTCTTTTTTAATTTATAATTAGTCATCTTTAAAAAAGAAGTCACTTAATTAACTAGACAAAACTTGTCATTTTAAAAGGGTAAGGCCTTTTTAAAATGACAATAACTGAAAAGAAAATAACCGGTCTTAAACTTTTTACGTTTTTTAGAAAAAAATAATTGGAGTGTAAATTACTGACATACGTCATCCCAACAATAATCGTAAATCTTGAAAACCATATTGTGGAATCAGCTAAACAAAACCTTCATAAATTTAACGTTTCTTATACATTTAAAATTTTGCGGGTTTGTCCTAAAATGAGTAACCATTGAAGCCAGGCCCAGCACAGTTTTTTTTTTTTACAAAGTTATTAAAAAGTCTGGAGCTTACGGTCTTCAATACTTTAAATTTGCGAATAGTGTTCATGACGTTGAAAACTCTTGAGGTTTTTTTAATAAAATAATTTGAAACGTATTTCAATAGAAGAAGTATTCAATAAACAAATTTAGTCATGCAACAAAAACACATGGATACATGGAGATACAAAAATTGATTCTACAAAATAAAAATGGTCGGCAAGGTTTTCATCCTGGCAGAAAAATTGCACATTTCTGATGGGTTTTCATCGCCTTAATTCAATAATCCGATTTTAAAATTAATGTTTCAGGTCATGTTTTTAAGATAATGCCTTTTAAAATTCGAAAAATAAGTACATTAGGTGTTTTGAGGCTATTTAAATTTATTATGTAGCTTTTTTCAATAACATCTCTAATAATTTTCTTCAATATTCACTTTAAATATTTGAATTTTTGTTGCAATATTAAAATTATTTGTTGAGATATTTAAATAATTTGTTAAATTATTTCGTATATTGAAAAATCTTCAAAAGTTTAAACGAGATGGTAAACCAATTATGCTAAAACAGTTTTCAACACAGAAAGGTAAAACGGTTTAAAAGTAAGTCTTCTTCTTGTAACGAATCTATTGCCTAAAAAAAATCTAATATATCATGTTTTAAATTATATTTAAAAAAAAAAAGAGGCTGGGATGCGACCCACACTGATAACTTCCCATCCCGTCTGTCGATTTGTCTTGCTTAAAAGTTTGTCTATATGTACTCGTATTAATTTTTACTAAATTAGCGCACTATTTTTTGTAGATTTTATTTTTTATGAAAAAAAACGGACGGTTGGATTTTTTATAAAAATTACTGAATATCAAAAACAATATTTTCTGTGAAATAAAATAAGTTTGAAGCCAATATTTTTAATTTTTGAAAAGCTTGAGTCGAAACGAAAGTAAATTTTTACCAAGTTTTAGTATTGTTTTTTTTTAGAGTTTTATTTTTTGTAAAAAAACTGTCAATTCGATTTTTCTCAAAATTTTTAGAATGTTGAAAACAATATTTTTTATAAGATAAAATAAGTTTGAAGCCTAAATTTCAAGTTTTTGAAAAGATATTTGAATCGATAATCAATTTTTACCAACTTTTGTTAATTTTTTTTCGGTTTTTAATTTTTTGTACAAAAACTGTCAATTAGATTTTTTTTAAATTTTATTGAATGTTGACAACAATATTTTTTGAAATATAAAAGTAAATTCAAGCCAATATCTCAAAGTTTTGAAAAGATATGTGAGTCGAAAATCAATTTTTACCAAATTTGGTAATTTTTTTAGGTTTTTATTTCTTGTAAAAAAAAACCGTCAATTCATTTTTCAGAATGTTGAAAACAATATTTCTTATAAGATAAAATAAGCTTGAAGCCTAAATTTCAAGTTTTTGAAAAGATATTTGAATCGATATTCAATTGTTACGAACTTTGAGTAATGTTTTTTTTAGATTTTTATTTTTTTATAAAAAAAAAAACTGTCAATTCGATTTTTCTCAAAATTTCATCAGATGTCAAAAACATTATTCTTCGTCGCACAAAATTGTTTTGGAGATGAAATCATATTTAAGTCGTAAAATTTTGAAGGTGACAAATTTTTTGTTCAGTTTTTTTTATTTATAAAAAAACCGTTAAGTGGATTTTTTCAAAAAATATAGTTCTTTGATATCACGTTACAATATATTGAATAAATGTAATTTAAGTCTTTAGCATTTTTGGTTCGAAAGATATTAAGGGTTAACAAAAATGTTCACCTTTTTTTCAAACCACTATGGTAAAAAAAACCGCCCACGCAATTTTCTTAAGAGCCCTTTCTGCATCTTTCTGTCTTTTTATCTGTATAACAAAATGTATTTGAAATCGATATCTCTTCTGGTTCTTGAGCTATGGATGACGAAAAAACGTACGAACGTACGTACACACGCACGCACATCTTTTTAAAAATCTTTTATTTCGACTCTAGGGACCTTGAAACGTAGGGAAATGTCAAAATTTTCAATTTGACAAATCGGACCCATTACAATAACTTCCTTTGGGAAGTTAAAAAAATAACGTTAGGCCTAAACTTGAGCAAATACTTAAAATTAATGTTTGAATTCCAAATAAGAACTTAAAATTAAGTCTTAAATTTATTTTTCAAAACTATAAAAGTAGATTTTCTCCAAACTTCAGTTAGAGTCAAATCAAGATTCATAACTTATGAGAATTTCGAGAAAATTAGTCAGATACTAAAATGATCTAAATTGTATCTGAAAGAGAAATATTTTAACTTCGCTAAATAATCAAACAATTTATTGTTAAGAAATAGGATATTGACTTTTAGCTTAGCTTTAAAAATCCCGTTTTTGATTGTTTTTGGCATTTTTAAACGGATATAATTTAAATACCTGATGTGATAGAAAAATTAAAATTCAATATTTGAATTTAGGGCATCTTAGTAATTTAAAAATTCTGTTGTTTGGTTTGGGGTACATTTTCAAATACAAAGAAACTCAGAACGGTTACGAAAACTCACAAGATGGACTTTTTAATTCAGAAAGAGTGAACTCAAACATTGATTTTGAAATAAAATCAAATTTGTGTGTAATTTGTTAAACCCAAAAAATCTAAAAATGAAGAACCTAAAAAAGATTACGAATGGGCTAATTTAAAAAAATGATTCCGGACTAAAAAGAATCATATGCCTTGAAAAGGGTATCTCTCCAAATTTTACATACATTACATGATATTTTATTGTTGAACACTAACTTTCATATAAATAAATCGCAAATCGTGGGCACATATACCTACATTAAGATTCCTGAACTTGATTACTCGAACTATAAAACTATTAGTCATGATTGTAAAATTTGACTGCCCTAGCAATTCAACTCTACTCGTATACTGCACTATTCAAATCCAGCTTTTCCAATACTGGCTGTATGCAATTTCAACCCCTATGTCGTCATTACTTTAAAATTGCCGTTATTAACGTGTTATTCTGACAACAAAAGCTTTCAGCATTTATTTTTTCTTATTTTTTTAATTTTTTTTTTAAAAACAGTAATATTTTGGAATGGTTCAAGATCTTCAACTTTCAGACAAGACATTTAACCAGTTTAACCAGATTAGAATTATTATATTACCCCAGTATTATGGAACACACGGTGCCACACCACACCATAACCGCGCACAAAACCACTCTCTAAGGTACCTACCTACCTACCCAAGAAGGTTGATATGTGCACAATATAATCTAGAGTATAGAACTACTCGGGGGTCTCTTTTGGACTTAAAGCGACGCAGTCACTTGAAAGGCCCCTCGGGGCTTGAAAATAAAAAAATCACAACCCGAACCCAAGACCCAGTGCAGTGAGCACTTAAAAGTGAAGGTACACTCGAGTATACATAATATTGAAAGCGAAAAACAAAAAACAAACTACATTGCAAAACCCTATTCAAGCTGAACGATTGGTTTAATCTATCATTTTGATATCAATATGCCACTGCCACATTGTGGCATAGATTTGAATTCGTTACGACACAAAATTTTGTATGAATATTTACATATGTAGACATTTAAAAATCATTAACAATTAAATCAAGAACTTACCAAGACTTATCAATCCCATAACAATTAGGATACTTGTCTGGAAGCGTTTCATGTTGAAAGTTTTTATATTTTTTATTTTCGTTTTGAATGCGCTTAAAATTTCGACTCGAATTTGACGCAACAATTCAGACACAGACACTTCCTACTTTGCGGTGATGGTATTCTCCGTTTCCGTTTAAGCTAAGCCGCGATCGAAAATCAACTGACTTAAGATGGCTGTGACCAAGTAAGACTCAGCTTTGGATTGGGCTTATAGCCAAACTGACAAACAACTCTTAGCGCATAATATTTAACATCAAACATGTTCCAGTTCGACAAAGACCTCCTAAACTTTACATTTTCAACCATCAGCCCCATCAGCCGCCTTCGTATGAGACACCAGCCAGTGAGTCAGTCTAGCCCCAATGATAGTGAAAGCTTTTGCTTTTTTCTTGGTTTCTTGTATGCACAGAGGAGTACGGATATTGGACAAGCCGTGGTGGCTAGTGGTGGTATCTCCTCAGTTCCATTATCGCGAGTGAGTGTCACTGTTGGTTGAGTAGACCCTTTCTATATAGGTAGCTAGATAATATTACAGATTGATCGATAGTTGTTTTTTGCGGCTAAGGAGTATTGGTGGCGGCGGCCGGCGGTCCACATGCTTAGTTTACCTGCAGCTCAGTGGAATCAATGGATTTTCTATGGGAACAATATGATTATTGATGAAGTGTAAATCCAAAAAAAAACAACACAAAGCTTGATACGATACTGAGTTGCGTAATTTCAGATTATGTGAGAGTCACGGCACTCTAAACCATAGATAGTTTCGGACACAACATAAGTAGAGTTATGCATATATGGAGGTAATCGATGCAGGCACTTAAGCCAGACAATAAGCTTGGCTTATTGATCTTGTGGTTGGGTTGGGTATTGAGTTTGACGGTGATGGCGAGTGAGTGAATGAGTGGTACACGTACATAGTTTGATTTGGAATTAGGCCAAAATATTGCTTGGGGGTGCAATTACTATTATATTTTTTTTAGAGTTTTGCTATTCTATTTTTTTTTTATCCCCTCTCATGTTTATTTATTTTATTTATTTATTTATTTATTTCACGGTGTATAGCTAACACGGTAAGATTAATCTTATAAATTCGTGATAGTTTATATCTATTATGTACATTGTTCAAGTTTAATTATTTAAAAAAAAGAGCAAAAATTAACTTTAATGATTTTTAAATATCTAAATATAAATTTTAATGAAATCAAAAAAAAAGAATATAAACAAGAAAAATAGAACGGGAATTTATGAGTTAGGATGAAAAAAGGGGAAAAAGAGGTTAATAGTGACAGAAAAGATAGAGGAGAAAAATTAGAAGTTAGTTGCTTTGAATAATAAAGAAATGTTTTAAACTATTTTGAAATCGACGCGCGTTGTTTATTTCTCGCAGATGAGGTGGGAGTGAATTCCAAAGGCGGATTGCAGCTATAAAAAATTGTCTTTCAGATGTAAGACATTGGAAACGGGGAAGTATTAAAAAATTTGATCTGTTTGAAATTTAACAAAGCTTTGAAATGACATATTAAGGAGTTTCAGGCTCAGATGAGACACATGATCGTATTTTCTAAGTCCGTATATGTAACGAATAGTACTATTAAATGCTACCTTTAATTTAGTTTTGCTGGCAGAATCACAGTTAAAATATATTTCACAACCAAAAGTTAGAACTGGGATAACTAGTGTTTTTGCGAGAATCATTCTTGTGTTTAATGGTGTAAACTTTTGAAAAGTCCACAAATTCCGGAGAATTCCGTATGTTCTTCCTACTATTAAATTTATATATAGTCATTCCAGATCAATGTTCTGTTGAAAAACATTCCTAGATTTTTTGATGAGTTTACAAATTGTAAACAAATGCTGTTGAGCATTACAGATGGAAAATAAGATATATCTAACACTTTTTTAGAGATGACAAGACATTTACATTTGCTTGGGTTAAGATTTAAACCATTTCTTTCTGCCCAGCTAGAGATTCGCTCAAGATCCTCGTTCATACTGAAAATACAGTTTTCTATAAGGTCTAGTGCACAGCTTTGATATATTTGAATATCATCTGCGTAAAAATGTTTTGAAGAGTGCATAATTATTGACGCTATTTCGTTAATATATAAGGAAAAAAGGAGTGGAGCCAGTATCGATCCTTGCGGAACATCTCGTACTATGGGAAGGAAATCGGAAAGCTGATCATCGAGACAAACGGCTTGCTTCCTATTGGTTAAGTAACAGGACAACAGTTTGATCGCTTCTGGAGAAAAGTTGAATTTTTGACGCAGTTTATTTAGGAGAAAGGAATGGTTTACCATATCAAAGGCCTTCGAGAAATCGAGAAGAACCAACACACTGACACAATCCTTATCAAGTTCGGATCTTATATCTTCAATGACTTTCATCAGCGCGGTTGTACAACTGTGTTTTGGTCGAAAACCTGATTGAATATTCACTAAGAGGCTATTACTCGGTACATAACTATTAGGTTGAGTTTGCATTATGCGTTCGCAGACTTTTGATAAGAATGGAAGAATGGAGATCGGTCTGAATTCATCACATAGCGATTTTTTTGGGATAGGAATAATTTTAGCTGATTTCCATTTTTAAGGAAAAAATCCAGTAGTAAGAACGGTGTTGAAAATATGTGTTAAAAAAGGCAGTAACAAAGGCAAAATGGCTTTGAGGAAAATAGGGCTAATTCCGTCCACCCCCATTGCATTAGATTTAACTGCAAGGAAATTTTCAACAACAACTTCATTTGTTACTCCTGAAAAAGAGAAAGTACGTCATCTGTATTTATGTCTCCTGGTTGAACTTGGTTTAAAGGAGTTAAAAACTTGCGATTTAGTTCATTGCGGTCAACGCTGTTCCCAGTTCTTTTCGATGAAGCAGAAATATTTGTCTTAATCTCTTGCTTCCCTGAGTTTTCGGGGGGTGTAAAGGTGACACCTTTTTCTTTTTCATCCTTTCCAGAACGCGTCATACGGTCCATTATACATGGAAGAGAAATTAGACAACGATTTTTAACTATTAATTATTTTGGGAGAGTGTACTTATGCAAGATTCTCAAAATTTAAAAAAAGTAGTTTTATTTTTGGATAGTTTAATGAATTATTTTCATAGATGGAAGTTAAAAAAAAATTAATTCAGGTTAAACACTCTACAAGTAACACTTTCTCACACTTTAGAGTTATGTGGGTATTTAAAAACAATGCAAATAATTATATTAAGCCGGACGAAACTTATAATACGTCTATTCGCACTTGAACATAATTTATGTAGAACACCGATTAGTTCATATATTTTATTTAAAAAGTAGAAGAAAATATTTATGTATAAAATCATAGGGACATGTAAAGATAACACTGGTCAACACTGGTTTTGCCACACGAACTTTGACTTTAACTCAAAACTTGCACTATGCAGCAAATTAACAGAAGCGCTTCCAAGTAAACCGTTTTAAAAATATTTGTGGTTGCATTTTAACCCTTTTTTGTTTAAGCATTTTTTTGTTATTAACCCTGTGAACATGTCGAGGAAGTGTAACAATGATCCTAACTGTTTTTGTTATGTTTGCGGAGAACTGACATAAGTTTAAGTTACACCTCGAATAAGTTTAAGTTTAAGTTTTAATTGACTCTTTATTTCATTTTAAGTACAAAGTAACAATTTGTTATATATTCAACAAAAGCTTATCTTAAGTCACAATGGTTTGGCCTATGGCCGTCTACCAGACTGACATTTTGAAATATACAAATAATATTTATAGTGGCAATGGTTAAAACAAAATTATAGCAAATAACAATTTTAGGTATCTAGAAATCTTCGTTTACTATACAATTTCTATATCGAAGCGCAGCAACAACATACGAGTAAAGTGCATCCCATCCAACGGATCCGTTTAGTATGTCAAGCAGCTCAGTATCATTCAGACTTTGTTTACCGAAGTGTCTGATCCTAAACTCATTTAAAATTGGACAAATTGCGATGAAATGCTTTATGTCTTCACGTTCGTTGCGATTGCACAGACTGCAGAGTATTGGCAGGTCAGGACGGTGGGGAATAAAATTGAGAGGGAGAAGTTCTCCTCGTGTTTTGAAGATAATACTAATCTTATGTAATTGGTTCGAGTTGAGGAAATATGTATTGAGTCTATTGTCAAAAATCAACCGACTGTAGTAGCTTCTAAAGGTTGACTCTCGTGCCTCGGATAAGTATCTGTCATAGAGCGCTTTTCCAAATCGTTCTAATAATGCTTTGAACTTTTCCTGGAGCAAAACGAGTTGTTCATTTTGATTTACCGTTAGCGTTGAGTTACAGAAAGCCGCAAGATTTCTCCACTCTGTTGGCATACTTCCTGATGTTCTAATGGTGTTTTTCAGTATGATTTTTGGCAATCTCTCATCTGACATTTCGAAAATTTTAACGATGTAGTTAAAATGTAGGTATAATGTTTCCATAAACATTGGAGCGACTCCTGTCTCATGATACAGCATGTAGTTTGGTGTATTATTTGGAAGACAAAATATTCTTTTGATGAAGTATCGGAGGCATTTTTCAACTAGTTCGAAAGAGTTGTATCCCCATACCTGGGAGCCATATAGAAGGATAGCTGACGCTGTAGATCGAAAAAGTTTTTGCTTAGCACTATGCTCAATACATCTATTTTTGAAACAGCGTTCCCAAACTGCTGAAATTCCACGCTTTGCTTCTTTCAACTTTCCTTCTAGATGTTTTTTCATGTTAAGATTCGAAGTAAATAAAACCCCGAGGTATTTATATTCTCGCACTATTTCTACCGTTTCCCCATTATAAGACCACTTTTCATTTCTAGCATTTCTGCCACCACCACCTCTGAATATCATTACCTTCGATTTCGATAAGTTGACTTGTAGGTTCCAACATTTGCAATAGTCTTTCAATTTGTTCATCATAAGTTGCAAGCCATCTACTCTTTCCGAGAAGAAAACTATATCATCTGCATACATTAGGGCTGGTATTTTGATTCCTCCAAACGAGATACCACCGCCAACAGCATCTGTTATGTCGTTTATATATAAGACAAAAAGCAAAGCACTTAGGATACATCCTTGTTTGAGTCCCATTTCTGTTCTAAATTCATCGGAGATAGATTTTCCGTCCCAAACATAAGCTGTGTTGTTGGTGTACAGTGCTCTTAGCGTATTTATTATTTTGCTTGACAAACCAATCGTGGATAACTTATAGAAGAGGTGATCACGGGTGACGGAGTCAAACGCTGCACGGAAATCAACGAAAAACACATACAGTTTTTTCTTGTTCTGAAGATAATAGTCAACTATGTTGTATAGTGAAAATATATGGTCGATCGTTGAGTAGCTCCTCCTGAAGCCGGCCTGGAACTCTGACAAAATTCTTTTTCTTCGAACCCAATCCGACAATCTATTTTCAATAATCCCAGCAAACAGTTTTGCGATGGTGTTTAAGAAAGCAATTCCCCTATAATTAGCTGGATCTTCAGCGTTTCCTTTCTTGAAGAGTGGGAAAATAATGGACTTCTTGAATTCATCAGGAATTATTGAGTTTTGGAAGATTCGGTTAAATTCATTTGTTAGTAGGGCAATGTACTCATCAGTGGCATTTTTGTAGAATTCATACGGAATTTGGTCATCTCCTGGTGCTTTGTTTGATTTGCAGTTTTCAATGATATTTTTAACTTCAGCTATCGAAAAAGGTGCATCAAGGAAGTCGTTTATCACAAGTGGGGCCGCGTACAGGAACAGAGGAGAAAATAATGTTGTATTAAGGAGGGACTTAAAGTGATCCTGAAGACTTTGTGCATCCAAATTAAGAGAGATGATATTCGTTGATTCATTTAATGTTTTAACAGCTTTCCAGAACTGAACAGAGTTGCTAGCTTTATTTATAGCCATTACTGCCTTTTGTTCAAAAGATGATTTTTTGGCGCGACAAATTCTTTTGTATTGGGTGTTTGCATCAGCATAGAGTTTTCTGAAGATCGAGAGAACTGACATTAAAAAAACAAAGACGAAACTTTACGAATCTTGTGTTGGAGTGTTATCACCAACGTTTTGGTTTTTCTGTCACCTGTCAAGACAAATCCTGGGCTCCTCATGTCTGTTGCATAACGTGTGTGAAAACTTTAACCGACTGGAAGAAATGCGCACGACCTTATGCCGTTTGCAATACCCATCATGATACTGACTGAACAGCGGGATCACGTTTCGGATTACTATTTTTGTCTCACTGACATAAACGGTATAAATTACAAGAAAAAAGTTATTGTAGTTATTTACCCTAACTTATCTTCAGTTATAAGACCAGTCTCTGATTGTAAAAAATCGCCAGAACTATTAGCAGTTGCAACTATGTCTGTTGAGAATGACCATTCACAACCGTCCACTTCAGGTAAATGTGTTGACAAGAACGATGGCTTTCAGTTTAAAGAAATTACAAACGATCCACATTTCATAACTCAAGGAGACTTAAATGATTTAGTTCGGGATCTAAGTTTGTCCAAAAAACAATCAGAACTATTAGGATCTCGTCTAAAAACTAAGCGATTTAGAAAAATCTGCATGGAAGGCTTTTAAAAATGTTGTTGCAAATTTTGTTGGTAACCACAAGAGTGATAGCGTTGGTAAGCGAGCTGCTTATGACATATATTATAAAGCTTTGGGTTACAACACGTCACTTATAAGATTCACCTTTTAGTCCGCATCTGGATTTTTTTTTCTGACAATTTCGGGGCTGTCAGCGACGAGCACGGTAAGAGGTTCCATCAGGACATTTTGAATATGGAAAAGTGATACCAGGGCAAATGGAACCCAAATATATTAGTGCATTACTGCTGGACAATTAAAAGGGACCAACCAGAAGCGAAAGAAAAATACAATACTGATTAACGAGATCTGTGTTTTATCAATATTTTAAATTACCCAATAATATAAAAACTTTGGGCAACAAATTTAGTTTAACTATATTTATTTTTTCTTATGATCAACAACTAAAGCAAAAAATATCAAAAAAAAGTCCGTGTGGCACAAAAAAGTTAAAATTTTGTTGACCAGTGTAATCTGTGCTAAAGTTAACCTTTGTACCTATGCTAATTATTGTGCGATGTGATTTTTCTAAACTAACATGGTTTTGGATGTTAAAATTGGATTGCAGTAAAAAAAATAGTACTAAATATCACAAAATCACACAAAGCATCAAAATAGTCAGAATACAAAAATAAAACAACTGTCCCTCCTTCCTAAATATTTCAAAACCTAATATTTCAAGAAATCCCCTGAAATTTAAGGGCCAACTTTATTTTTTCAA
Organism: Eupeodes corollae; assembly: GCF_945859685.1. NCBI lineage: Eukaryota > Metazoa > Arthropoda > Insecta > Diptera > Syrphidae > Eupeodes > Eupeodes corollae. The sequence goes on along the minus strand of NC_079148.1, from coordinate 22,333,097 downwards.
GACCTCTCTTTCTAGCATAAAAGCATCAAAATTATCAAAGTACAAAAATAAAACAAGTGTACGTTCTCCTTTACCATTTCAAAACCTCACTTGATATTTAGAACTATTTTTTCAAGACCTTCCTTGATATTTCAAGACTTCCCTTGAGTTTTAAGGATGCGTCTTATTTTTTCAAGCCATCCCTTGAATTTTCAAGACCTCCCTTTATTTCAAGACCTCAATTGATATTTCTAGACCTCAATTGATATTTCTAGACCCACCTAATTTTTTCTAGACCTCCCTTGATATTTCTAGACCTCCCTTGATATTTCAAGACCTCCCTTGATATTCAAGAACCTCTCTTGATATTTCGGAACTTTCCATGATATTTCAGAACCCGCCTTATTTTCTAGACCTTCCTCGATATTTGAAACCTCCCTTGATATTTCTAGACCTCCCTTGATATTTCTAAACCTGCCTTTTTTTTCATAATAAGCGCACACTCAAGGGGATATTATACCCTTATTATGTAGACACAGTGTGAGCACTAGGAAAGGGAGAGACGGGTTGAAAGGAGATGTAGGTGCACATTGGTTTTGAATTCCTGAATATTGCAATAGCTGGGAAAGACAGAGTGTGGCAAGGCATTCCACATTCGCATAGTACGGCTAAAGAACGAATCTCTGTACTTGACAGTACGACCGAAGATGGGCTCAAGGGTATATTGATGAGCATTCCTAGAAGCGCGAGTATTACGGTTGAACTGTTTAAGGGGAGAAATACAGCTGGCTATTTCTCTAGAGCATAAACCATTAAAATAACTGTAAAACAGGGTGAGACAAGAAACATTTCGACGATGTTAAAGTGACGTAAATGATCTTATGATGGTAATATCACCAATCAATCTAAATGCTCTACATTCAATACTATCCAAGAGGCTTAAGTAAGTTGCAGGAGCACCAGCCCAGATATGGTAGTTATACTCAAGCTTTGGACGTATATAAGGCTTGTAAATAATAGCCAGATCAGAGGGGGAGAAAAACTTCTTGCATCGCCTTAGAAAACCCAAACATCTTGCGGCATTTTTGGCGACATCGCGTATATGATCGTTCCACAAAAGGTGGTTGGTACCTACCTACCAAGAATATCGAGATGTTCAGTTTCCTCGATGCAAGTGCCATTTATGGATAATGGCAGGGGGTATATTTCGCTTTAACGATACAAGACAGCATTGCGTTTTCGAAGCATTAAATTCCACGCGGTTTCTTATTCCCCATTGTACAATGCTGTTTAGGTCGGAATTTAATGAGCTTATCATATTTTGTCGTTGCAGTTCCACATCCGAAGAAGAGGGGTGTGAATCTGAAAACGAATATGAAAAGCTAAGAGTACTATCGTCAGCGAAACAATGTATTGGATTAGATGTTGCAGACAGGAGATCATTAATAAAAATGAGAAAGAGTGTTGAAGATAGAACAGAGCCCTGGGGCACACCATCATTTGTTTTGTTGTTTTCAGACTTGAATCCATCCAATACTACTTGTATCGAACCATCCGAGAGGTAATTACTAATCCAATAAAGGAGGGATTCATGCAAACTGAAAGCACGCATTTTCGATAAGAGAGCCTGATGCCAAACCCTATCAAATGCTTTTGAAATATCTAGTGCAATAATCTTAATTTCTCCAAAACTATGTAAAGATTTGTTCCACTGTTCGGTGAGATGAACCATGAGATCACCAGTGGACCTATTGCTACGAAAGCCATACTGTCGGTCATTAATAAGCTTCCGTTCTTCAAGATATTTCTTAAGCTGATAATTAATCAGCGTTTCCATGACCTTGGAAAAGAGGGACGTAAGTGCAATCGGTCGATAATTAGACGGTGAGGAAGATTCGCCTTTTTTGGGAATTGGCTGGACAAATGCGGTTTTCCATCCGCTCGGAACGAGACCTGAGGAGTAGGACAGATGAAAAAGCTTACACAGCCAGCGATGAAGAACACCTCTTCAGAACAATAGCGGGGATACCATCCGGACCAGCAGATTTATTTATGTTAAGATCTTTTAGGACTCTCGCTACAGTACGAGTGCGAAAAAAGATTTGCCCCATAGAATCATTAACTCGATCAAGTACAGGCGGAGTCATAACAAAGCAAAGAGATTTGCTTTATCTAAAGAGCTAACAAATGGAGTTAATCGGGATAAAAGTTCTCATTCCCATTAGAATCAATCTTGTGATCATAATAGCGCTGGTGCCAACGTCACTATCGAGGAAGCATAGTGACCAGTTAAAGATCCTGAAGTAATTATTGAGACCGTCCCAGTTGGCTTTCTCGTATTGCCAAACGGTTCTCTTAGGAGCTCTTTCTTTAACTGGAGAGTTTTTACACGAGAAATTTGCTGACATGACACAATGGTCAGATGTGCCTAGAGGAGATAGAACACTAATAGTGTACTTACCAGGGTCAGAGATAAGAAAAAAGACTTCCCTTGATATCTTAGGACCCGCCTTATTTTTTCTAGACCTGCCTTGATATTTCTAGACCTTCCATGATATTTCTAGACATCCCTTTATATTTATTCCAGGACCTGCCTTATTTTTTTTAGACCTCTCGTGATATTTCTAGCCCTCCTTGGATATTTCAAGACCTCAATTGATATTTCTTGACCTCAATTGATATTCCTAGACCCGCCTTTTTTTTCTAGACCTCCCTTGATATTTCTAGACCTCCCTCGATATTTCAGGACCCACCTTATTTTTTTCAAGACCCTCCTTGATATTTCAAAACCACCCTTGAATTTTCAGGGACCTCTTTATTTTTTCAAGATATTTAGTATTTCTAGACCTCCCTTGATATTTCATTTATCTTTCCCTTTCAATTTTTTTTACAGGAAACCAAATCTAGGACTTTGATTTGTTTAAACGTTCCATAAAGCAGCATCGTTTGTCTTCCGAGGATAATAAATATGCGTTTGGCTTAATGAGAGATTTAACTGTAGAACGCAACGTTTTTAAATTTTAAATGAACATTTTTATCCCAGACTGGCTAATACGTTTATTAAGATAAATAAAGATCGGTAGACATTTAAAAATAAAACAAAATAAAGGACACAATAAAACTACAAACTATAATAGGTAATTAATATTACTTATGCGCTTCAAAACAATTCGAACAAATCTTTCTCCATTCTATTCCAACATAACGGCAGCTCTATCTGGCGATGGTGACTGATTGTCAGTGTGCAAAAATACAATAGCTCGTATCAATCCATCGCGCACAGATTCGCCTGGTGCTCCAACATTAAACATAAACTTAACTCTATTGCAAATGATATCCGGCACACACGTGTACATCGGATACCAACCGATCTTGTTGAAGACTACATAAATTTTATAGATGCGATTGCGATAGATATAAACCGGCCTGTCAAAGGAAATCTCCAGCATCGAATCGTATCGGACACGTGACGTACAATGAGTGTAGGTGAGGCGAGAACCTTGCATGTCCTGGACGTGAGCGTAGAGGATCTCGGCGTACCGCTCCGAGAATCCAGCTGAATTCATCAATTCACCACACAACACCTGGGTGGGTACTTGGACACCTGAAAGTAGGCAAAATTATCGGAGGAAGCTTGTTTTGATAAGACGACAAGAGACGAACCAGTAATCATTATGTTGGTGTCCACTTGGAAAGTCAGACCACAATCGGTGACGCTAGTGTTGCGATAGTCGAACTGCTGTTGAATTGTGCGCACACAATAGGACCTTCTTGTGTCGTTGGTCAAATCGCTTTCGGCAAAACGGCTGTTTATACTGGGAGGAGTAAGGTCGAAGACTGAAGTACTCAAAGCGGGAAACAGAAGTGGCTTCTTTCTATCCGAGGGAGAGAGACGATAGTCGTCGTAGTTATCATGGCTGCTTGGTGGCGGAAAGTTAACCTTCCTCGAAATCCGAGACGTGCAGAAACCTTCAGGCATGGGACAGTCATTGATGCACGGACTCGAGATTTTAATTAAAATCGAAAGAGCCTCATTCTGCTGCAATAATTTTGACCGAGCAGGACCTTCAGCGAATTGCTGGGGAGTCATTGTGAGAAAACGAATTTTCTTCACAGCCTGTTTCATTAAACTTTGATCGGTGATTTTCCTCTGGGCATCCATATCAACGTTTTGTTCTTCTTCGTGTTGTTGAAGCTGCTCGGCGGACTCAGATGGCTCTACTTTGGGCTCATCCATCTCGTCGGGTTCGATGGTCTCATGCATTGATTCCACATCCACAACAGGGTGTTCTACATCGATTGGTTGGGACTCTGATTGATCGACGTGTACTTGACACTTCCCACTGGTGCTGGGCACATTATCGTCGTCCTCGGGCATACAGCCACGTTCCATAGCGTAACGCAATAAGGCGTTGAACAAGTCCAATTCGGTCTCTATATTGAGCTTGTCGCAGTCTAGAATTGTTAGAAATGTAGACATTTCTATGTCACAGAAATTGGGATCTGCCAAGACTTCCTTCGTCTTTGCTGCAATAATCTGAGAAAAAAATATTCAAATATAAAAAACTTAAGTAAATGATTATTCGTCTATAGCTTACCTCCATGCTGCTTTGCATGAGTCGTGGTTCATCGAAGAGCTTAGCAAATTCATACGCCCGACAGGCGTTCTTGGGGCTCAAATCTGCCCACAGAAAGTGCGTACATTGTGCAACAACATGGGGTAGTAGGTATTTCTTTGCAACATAGCACAACTCACACGCCTTGTCAAAAGAACTAATATTGATCTTGTCCGAGTAAATGTACTCTAACATGGCATGAAAGGCTTCCGGCTGGACATCGGGTATCACAATGGGATCAGTTTTATCTGGCAAATTTCCATAGAACATTCGCTCGAAAACAGGTGAAGCCATTGCCAAAATTAACTTATGACCTGGCAAAAGCTTCTGGTTGGGTGGGCTACCAACAAGGAATCGACAATCGGCCCATTTTTCAGTGTCTAGCAAGTGCTGGCCACGATCCCGAATGTTTTGATAATTGTTTTGCCAATCGACAAGTTGGTCCATTGTTTTTCTTCTTTTACGAAATTTATTAGACGATATTTTTGTTGTTTTTTATTTAACCGGAATATAAATTAAAATTTGGTTTAACAAATATTAAAGAGGACACTTAAATTAATTTGTTTTTTAACATTTAAACACGAGAAAACGAAAATTTTGTAATTTTGTATGAGAAATTTACGCAGTTTTGTTTTTATTTTATTTTTGACATTTACGTATATAAGACCAATTCACAATTGCTAAAAAGAGAATTCATAAGATTTGTATACAGTAAGGGTTAAAGTTGGAAACGAATGTAGATTGTTGGTATACTTAGGGTGAAAAAGCACTAAAATTTCACTAACACTTTTCTTAAATCTTAGCCAAACATTTAGTAAAAGATTTTTTTTTTAATTTAGTCAGGAATAGGCTGTTCTTAATGAATTGCATCGATTATAGAATCCATTGAGTAATCCACGGAAGGAATAAGACGTACATTTTGAAATTTGTGTCATAAAATAAATGTCAAAGATCTGAATGACAACTCATTCTGGGATTGCGAGTTATGATTGATTTACATTTATCTGCATTTGATTTTATATGAAATAATTCAGAAGTCAAGATTATAGTGAAGAAAAACACGTTAATCTTTATATAACATTTTGTCTTCATCAATGTTACATTTTGTTCGTTTTAATACACTTATTTTTAAAAATGTCATATAAATTTCCTTTTAATTGTTAAGTTTATGCAACTAATTGAAATATTTTTCTTACATCAGTGAGATAATTTTTCGAATTGTAATGCATTTTTATTTTTATTTTTTTATTTTTTAGGAAATATAAACACCATCATTTTGAGACTATAAAAAAACACTGTATATCAAATTATGGTGTACTTTTTTCTTTTTTTTTGCTGTCCAAAAATATTTATAAAGCTTTTGTAAAGTGTTTTTATTTCTTTCATTACACTTAAGTTAAGGCTTGCAGCAGCACTGTGCTGTCAAAAAGAAATAGTGTTTAACAGTAAGTAAACAGAATTACTACTGGTCTATTCTCTCCCACTTCCAGGGTTTGACATAAATATCTGCCTCATTCTGTAAATCCACTTTTATACATCAATCCAGAAAATATTTTATTCTGTTTCTTTTTTGTTAAATTAAAGCACTCCATACACAGTTCAATTTGTCTTTCAATTTAATGTCAATTTCATCAAATCAACTCGTGTGTGGGCTTGAATTTGATTTTTTTGAAGGTTGACGATTGAGTTGGAAGAAAATCAAAAGATTTTGAATTTGTTCAAGTTGATGTGAATGTTTTCAACTTAGTTGAGGTGTGTGTAGGCAAGTCATTTGATTTACTGTCAAACCAAACGCATTCCATCTCTTTCTTAGCAAGAAATTAAATGAGATAAAAAAACAGAGACGTGAATAAACTCAATAGAATTATCTCTGTGGTCATGTCTGATGTCTCGTCTCTCTGGTTTCGGTGTGGTTTTGTGAAATTTTTTAACGAGAAAAAAATGATGTTTTGACAGTTGAAGCAGAAGTCTTTCAACAACGTTTATGTAGTGTGTGGCGAAGCATCAATTTAGTTGACAACTAAATTGAAAATAAAATTGAATCGTGTATTGAGTGCATAATATGACATTAGGTATTCAAATATTTTTTTTATTGCGGAAAAAAAGAACATATCTGTCAGAACAATAGAATTTGTAGGCTGGATTTCAATCAAGAAATTTCATATGTCAATCAAAAATTGTCAAAACTGTTGTTGTGTCCTAATTAAAGTTCAAGTTTTTCTTTAAACAAAAAAAAAAACAAAAAGAATTCAACAGATAAAATCTTTACTTCTTTAGTTTGTACTGTACATAATTTGTGTGGATTATGTGGAACTTACACATCACTTGACATTTTCGCATTCCACTACTCCATGAATTACAAAACAAAAAACAACAACAAAAGCCGCATTGGCCAAAAGAGAACAACTCTATATCAAATCTACCAAAAATCATCGAAACTTTCATTTTGCACCCACTCTTTAACTCTTTCTCTCCCATTGAAATATGCAAAAACCAAAATGACAGCTCCTCAAATTTTTGGCCCATCGTCGTTGTCGTCTAGCTAGAGAGGTCTACAAGTTGGCATTTTCGTATTTCGTTCCTCTCGTCGTCTTTTCGTTCGTCTTGTTCGCCACTGTAAAGTAAAAACGATCGCTCACTCGAGCGTAGATAACTTGATTCTTGATTAAAATTCTGTTTTAGTTTTATTTTTATTACAAAACACAAAATTAAAATTAAAACTTATACTTGTAATTGAGTGTCTCTAAGTTAGAGTGCGTGTGCGTGTTCCTTGAAGAAAAGTCCAAACTTTACAAATTACAATAAAAAAAAACTACCAGCTAAATCATGAACATCCCAAATGAATATATTTCCAAAACGGAGGACGTCGCCGACCAGGTAAGTGAAGATGTCACCTCTGCAAAAGAAATCGTAGTCCGGGCAAACGCTCAAAAGTCAGAAATCAGAAGTCAACAACATTCGCTTTTGCCAAAAGCTTATTCCACACGCTAAAAACAACCCACTCGACCCCTGGCCCTGTCGTTCTTTCGCTGCTGCCGTGATGGTGTATGATTGGAGCAGAGCACAGCACACATCTCCATCCCCACTAACATTTCGTTGTTGCCTACGAAATATAAAATTGTCAACGTCATCGAAGAATTTCACGTAGAATTTCAGAAATGAAAATTTTAATTTTTGTTGGTTTCTATCCGCTCGTCTTGTTTCCTACCCTGGATTGTCTTTTTTTTTAATTGAACATTCTGTTCTCCTAGCCAAGAAAAACTTTTGTACTAAAACAATGCAACTGTTGTTTGTTTAGGTGATTGTTCTCTCGCTTGGAATTTAACAGTAAAAATTATGTGGACATTTCCAAGAGTGTCCTCTGCATTCTCTTGAGCCCAATCCAAATCGCAACCCCAAACCCCACCCTACATAGATATTACCATCATAATCTTAAGAGCTCTTCAAAAAAAAAACATGCATTCATTTGTGTGATATTTTTTTAAGAATTCCAATCATATACCAACGCCTTTCTTAGCCACATTTGTAAATGACCAGCGACCACTTTCGCTCGCTCTTGAGCTCGACCCAATATCGAAATACCTACCTACATCAAAAGAAAGGAAAATTATTCGAGTTTAATGTTGAATTTCAGATTATCAAGCATTGGATTGGAACCAGTTTTGTAACAACACGCCGCCGTTCGATCGCTTGCTCACTTGCTGGCCACAAGACATGACAACGACACGATTTTGTTACTTAATAGGTGCTTTAATTTTTGGGGATTTCGTCAAAAATTTTACTTCTCCTCTTTGGTGTTTTTTTCTGTCATGCCACCACAAATACTTAGGTCTTTCTTTATCACTTTATCGAGACCACGTAGGTATTAGGAATTAAAAAAAAATAGAATTATCCCCTAATCAAGTGCAAACAAAATAAAACTATGATTGCCATTTGTGTCGCATAACCAGCTTAATTTGTTCGATTGGATTTGCATAGACATGTTAAACACACTTGGCGACAAGTCGTCCACGTCACTGGTAAATAAAATGAATCTACTGTAGGTTAAACTTTCGAGTTATCCACATGGATGGATGGATGGATGGAGATAGATAGAGAGATAACGCACCTAATATGTACTTTTCAATTATGATTTTTTATTTAATTTTAGAATTTTTTCATTGTACTTTTTGCACTATTGTTGTTGTTATTTAAAATACCTAGCAGCAGCTGTTGAATTTTGGAGCAACATGTGGGGAAGCACGAGTAGTAAAGCAAGTTACCGTTTTTTTTTTTATTTTTTTGTTGGATGTTTTTCATTGTCATTACATTCCGCTTTCTCTCAAAAGCAAAAGTGATGATGATCAATTAACACTGTTATGGGAAATCTCATTTTCACAGACTTTAATTATATTATAATTACTGTCTAGTTTTTATTGTTTAATCTATGTATGCATATGAAATATGTGGCTTCTCAGGCAGGTAAATAGGTATATGTACTGAACGTAAAGCAGGTATAGGTATTTCATGAGCTACTTTCTGTTTGAGGCGCTTAAATGATTTTTTAAAAAGAAATCTCTGAGAAGCCACCAACCAAAACTCAACGAATCCTTATCATTTTTCTAATTATGTCTACGTACCCATTCTTTAAAAGCAAAACGAACATTCTTACGAAATAAGTTATAGTTGATTGTTGTGACTACAATAATTACGATCCGATAAACTTTAATTCAAAAATGTTTAATACGTGAGTCGAATACAATAAAAGAGTTTTTAAATATTATTTAAACGACCTTTAGACTTTGGGGGGGGGGGGGGGTGTTGTGGGACAAATTTTACTTTTTAATTTATTAATGAACGTTCAATTGCAATTTATTTTTTTAATTTGTTGATTAGACCATCAAGAGACAAGAGATTTTGATTTAACATATAAGCAAACATTTTTGTAGAAACTGTTCAGTTAAAAAAAGAGCTCCTAAGAGAACCGTTTGGCAATACGAGAAAGCCAACTGGGACGGTCTAAATAATTAATTCAAGATCTGGTCACTGTGCTTCCTCGATGGTGACGTTGACGCCAGCGCTGATATGATAACAAGTTTAATTCTCCTGGGAATGAGAACTTTTATACCGAACAGGGTTAAAAGTATCAGACCCAAGGAAAACGCATGGTTTGATGAGAGCTGTAAAGAGGTTATTAGAGTCAAAGAGGTAAATTTCCGTTGCTATAAAGCCAACCGTACTGTGAAAAGCCGGAAAAAGTTCAAAAAAGCCAGGAATGCCTGCAACGCCCATGTTCGACGGACAAAATTTTTACATGAACACAAATTTCGGCAAAAAATACTGCAATGTCCCAAAGGCAGTACAAATGTTTGGTCATTTGTAAAAAACATGAGGAAATTATCCTCTACATCGGTTCCTACGCTCGTTGTCAATGACACTCCTTTTGTTAGCTCTTTAGAGAAAGCTAATCTCTTTGCTAGGCAGTTCGCCACCAATTCTACGCTGCCAGTGAGCAAGAGTCCTTAGAGATCTTAGCACACATAAATCCGCTGGTCCGGATGGTATCCCCGCTATTGTTCTAAGGAGGTGTTCTTCAACGCTGGCAAAACCACTGCGTAAGCTTTTTCATCTGTCCTACTCCTCAGGTCTCGTTCCGAGAGGATGGAAAACTGCATTTGTCCAGCCTACATCCAAAAAAGGCGAATCTTCTTCACTCTCTAATTACCGACCGATTGCAATTACGGCCGTTCTTTCCAAGATCATGAAAACACTTAGTAATTTTCAACTCAAGAAATAGTTCCACTGGTGATCTCATGGTTCGTTTCACCGAACAGTGGAGCAAATACTTACATCGCTTTGGAGAAAGTGAAATTATTGCACTTAATACTTGAAAACCATTTGATAGGGTTTGGCATCAGGCTCTCTTATCGAAAATGCGTGCTTTCGGTTTGCATGAATCCCTGCTTCATTGGATTAGTAATTACCTTTCGGATCGTTCAATACAAGTAGTGTTGGATGGATTCAAGTCTGAAAACCAAAATAAATGCTGGTGTGCCCCAGGGCTCTGTTCTATCTCCAACACTCTTTCTAATTTTTATTAATGATCTCTTATCTGCCACATCTAATCCAATACATTGTTTCGCGATAGTACTCTTAGCTTTTCATATTCGTTTTCAGACTCACATTCCTCTTCTTCAGATGTGGAACTGCAACGACAAAATATGATAAGCTCATTAAATTCAATGGGATTAAAAAACCGCGTGGAATTTAATGCTTCGTAAAGGCAATGCTGTCTTGTATCGTTAAAGCGAGATATACCCCCATTATCCATGGATGGCACTTGCATCAATGAGACTGAACACCTCGATATTCTCGGTATGTGTGTCACCAACCATCCCTTGTGGAATGATAACATACGCGATGTCGCCAAAAATGCCGCAAGGTGTTTGGGTTACCACCAAAATGCAAGAAATATTTTACCCCTTTTGATCTGGCTATTATCTACAAGACTTACATACGTCCAAAGCTTGAGTACAAGTCCCATCTCTGGGCTGGTGCTCCTGCAACGTACTTAAGCCTCTTGGATAGTATTGAACGTAGCGCATTTAAATTGATAGATGATAATATCATCATAAGTTCATTTACTTCGCTTGAACATCGTTGTAAGGTCTTTTGTCTGACCGTTATTTTAACGGCTTAGGCTCTAGTGAAATAGCCAGTTGCATTTCTCCCTTTAAACAGTTCAACCGTAATACTCCCGCTTCTAGGAATGCTCATTAGTGTACCCTCGAGCCCAATTTGGGCCGTACTGTCAAATACAGAGATTCGTTCCTTAGCCGTACTATGCGAATGTGGAATGCCTTACCACACTCTGTCTTTCCTAGTCAAGGAATTCAAAACCAATGTGCACCGACATCTCTTTCTCTCTCCTCTTCCTAGTGCTCAAAATGTGCCTCTGCATAATAAGGATAGTAATATCCCCTTGAGTGGGTGTTAAAAAAAAAAAAATTTGAATACCTTTTATCCGGGTAATTGATGTTACTTTAAATAAATTTGGTCTTCGAATTGTTTCCCATAGAAATTTGACTTTAACTGCATTGAATTTCTGGTTGAAGGGATTTCTTTCGTGGTAAATTTATAATCCCAAATATTATAGACACCCTTCGAAGTGTAACTTGCAATAAATTGATATTGAAAATTTAATATGCGTATCTTTAACATTTAGTTCAATGTTTCAAAATTGACCCCACAAAGGCATTGGGCAGGTTCAGGCGAAATAAGGGACTTGAAACAAAGGCAAGTTTCTAGTATCTGAGTGCCTAGGTGCCAAAAAATTGCCTCCAGTTAAGGCAGTTAGAAAGTTGACTGGAAAGTTAGTCAAGAACTATCAAGTGAAGTGAGCTTATGTCACAATGACAATTGATGATGATTTTTAATTCAACTGAAAAATGAACTTTATTACTCCATGAATTATTTATTTTCTGCACAATTCCATTTAATTTTATGTGTAGAAGGGTTCCTTGTCAAAGAGGAAGAAAAATATGTAATATTTCTTTACAATATAAAATACAAATCGTGTTGGATTGTAGCTTCCCTGAGGAGTGTTTTGTAGAAAATAATATTTTTGATAGTTTTTGTACAATGAACTGAAGGTAGAAGTTAGTGAAGTAAAGTTTCAAGATTATGACAGTTGAAAAACGAACTAGTTACCTTGGTCAAAATGTACATTCAGAGAATGCAGTTGACTGCAAATGAAGGCCCTAATGTTATCTGAACCTGCCCAATTTCTTTCGTGACAAATTTACAATCCCAAACATTATAGACACCCTATACTTGGGTAATTGAGTTTATCAGGAATAAAATTCATCTTCGAAGTGTGACTTGCAAGAAATTGATATTGGAAATATAATATTCGTATCTTGAACATTTAGTTCAATGTTTCAAATTTGACCCCACAAAGGAATGGATTCTTCCAATTTTGACATATAGAATAAAATTAATCAGAACTACCTGGAAAAATTTTAGTAGGTAACTACAGTTATTGGGTGTTTCCTGGTTAAAAAATTTAGTTTTAAACAAAGGATTTTTAAAGTCATCAAATAGTTGTTTTGTGTTTTTGAGAGCCGAAATTGTTGACGTATATAAATGATGTCGATTTCTCTTTTCTTCATTTTGATACATTTAACTTACCAGAAGAAGAATTTCGATAAGGTTTGCACCGCCAACTAGTTAAAATCAACAGTGAGTTGTGTGGTGCCACTGCAGATCCTAGAGAAAAAGCAACAGCAACTTTAGGTTTGTTGTCGTTGCTGTTCTAATCTGTCTTAAATGATTATGATTGAAATACATTGGTTCTAAAACAATAGCCGCAGCTGTTGCTGGTGATGTTGCTATTTCAATCTGTTTCTCTGGTATAATATGCATACTTTAGAGCTGAGAAGTAGGAGTAAGTTGCATAGAATGAACAAAGCATTTAAAATGATTTTACAGCACGTCAAAAAAAAAACAATATTATTTCCAAGACACCGATTTTTGAAATCTGCCTTTCACAAAGAAACAAACAAGAAAAAAATGGAGCCAAATGGAATAAGAGTCCAGTGATTGGTCCAAAACATCTGTTTAAAAATCTTATCCAATCTGATTGTATTTTATTTTTTATACATGTTTTCGATAAATATTATAAATACAAGCATACGGAGTCGTGCCATAAATACTGTTACAACTATTTGTACTTGTATAATTTGACATTCAGCTGCATACAACAAGTCACATTAATTGTTTTTAATAACTACTTTTATATAGGTTTAAAATAAAGTATAATCCTAGTTCTACTTTACAAGTGAAAAAAAAAGAATTTCAGTTGTTGCGCTGCATAAAGCTGGAAAATCCAATTCTTTTATTTGCAAGTTGTTAAAAAACCTCGGTATCAATCGAATGTTTGTGTGGCGTACAATTAAACGTTTTATGGATACCTTAAGCGTAAAAGATAAGCTTCGGCCCGGTCGTCCACGAAGTTTGAGGACAAAAAATGCTGTTCGCACAGTGGCAACTCGAATTCGCCGAAATCCCCTTCGTAATTAAAAATGACCTTGTGATGGGTGCCTACCACCGAGTGACTGGGCAGAGATTAAACAATGCCTTGAAAAAAATTAGGCTGAAAAAAGCAAAAGCATTGCTCAGACGTTACGGCGATGGAAGGTATCGTAAAATCAATTTTTCGGATGAGAAACTTTTCACCATTGAAGAAAAATACAATCGCCAAAATGACAAGGTCTATGCTCGGAGTTCACAGGAGGCAAAAGATAAAATTGGTAGAGTCGAAAGGGGCCATCATCCCAGTTCGGTCATGGTTTGGTGGGGAGTGAGCTACAAAGGCACCACAAAGTTGCATTTTTGTGAACAAGGTGTAAAAACAAAAGCAAAAAAACTACCAAGAAGACGTTTTAGAGAAAGTGGTGAAAACACTTAACAATACTCTATTCAATAAAAAGCATTGGCTGCTCCAGCAGGACTCAGCTCCAACCCACAAAGCCAAATCGACCCAGTTGTGGCTGGAAAAGAATGTTCCTGAGTTCATCAAGGCATCAGATTGGCCCTCAGGCATTCCCGATCTCAATTCTCTGGATTATTCTTTTTGGACAGAGCTAGAGCTGATGGCTCGCCACAGAGGACATCCGAATTTGAAAACTCTGAAATCAAGTCTTGTTTGAGCAGTGGGGAATTTTCCTGAGGAAAAGATGCGTGCTGCCATAGACGATTGGCCGAAGCGACTCAAGGCCTGTGTTAAGGCTAAGGATGGCCACTTTGAGTAGCAAGTCATTTTATACATATTTGATATTTGTCTTCTTTATTTTCAAAACAAATATATGTAACAGTATTTATGGCATAAATACGCTACGCAAACACGTTTGTTCAAACGTGTTTTTGAACAAACATAGTTTCGCAACACACTAGAGAGATATTAGTTGCGTGACGTTTTTCATCTTAATCAGACTTACATACGGACACGGAGCAATGAGTGATTTAGCATGTGCAGCTTTGATTATTGCCTTGGCTATTAAAAAAAATTGTTCCTTTTGTTTATTCATTTTAATTCTACGAAAATTGGCATCGGTTTGAGCAAAATTCAATACACACCACACAAACATGTTTCTGCAGGCACGGAAAATTCAAAATTGTTTGATTTTGTTCAAACCGCTTGCGCAAACACGCATCATCGCTATACACTGCTCAAACAGTTTGCACAAACATTTTTATAACAACAAAATACATTCGTTTGCTTAAACAGTTTGTGTAGTGTATGGGCCCTATAAGAAGCGAGTACAAGTGCTTTTATTATTTTGGCCATATCTGTATTTCAATTTTATGAAAATAGCATAAAAATACTTCAAAAAACTCTTGACCTGGCTTGAAGATTTGGCTAATATTTCTTCTTTCTTTGTCGAACTAATGTCTCAATGGTGCTAAAATAAGCATTGCATCATTTTGATAATGTTCAGAATCAGAAATTAGAGCAAAAATGTCATATAAATAGTTTCCAATTAGTAAATATATTATGTAAAAATGAATCAAGGTCATATATATGTACATATGTAGCTCAAGGTCTTGTGTCCAATTTGTTTATGTTGCTAATGTTTGAGTCTTTGTTTTATTTATAAGTTTAAAATTATAATTGCAATATTAGAGTGCTACTTTTTAACGTCTTAAGCTAGGTTAAGAAGAAGAATTATGATTTAAACCATAAACAAAAAATAAGTAGAACACTTCAAACTTGTACAGACTTATTTTTATGCAAATAAAAGAGTCTAGATTCTTGTTTCTGCAGAAAATATCGTAAATTATGTTTTTTTTATTGTAACAAACGACCTTCTAGGTTTTAAACAATACTTTTAAATTGGTAACAGATTCAGCATCCAAGGTGAAACAAAGTTTTTTTGTACAGTTGGCTTCGTGTGATATAGATATGGTAGTGCTCACTTTTCAAATGGTAATGCATACAATTATGTTATTTTATGGTTGCTTATTTCATTACCTATGTATATCTACATTTTTGTGGTCTACTTCCAGAAAAAGAAAACAACAACCATTATTCTTATCAGTTAAACAATCTTGTTTGGTTAACATATGTCTGTATCTTATTTTGTCTAAATCAAAACATTTTATTATGTTTTTTTTTTTTGAGAATTCAATAACTCCTGATTTTTCTGTTTGCTTGTTATATATACAAACAAAATATTAGTTATGTCCTTACATGTATTAAGTCTTTAATAGTTTTGTTTTAAAGCTAAGATTTTAAAATGTTTTGTTACCTACAGTTGTGCTCAAAAAATAGCAGTGCTCTCCAAATAAAACAAAAAGGCCTTCAATATCAGTGTTATAATATATTTCATTAAACTTCTAATAACAAGCTAAAATATTTTATTCATAATAAAAGAAAATATGTATAATCGATTTTGTACCGTTACCTTTGTCACAGTAAAAACAGTTTTTTAAATATATGGCTGTTCATAAAAATAGCAGTGCATGACAAAGAACTGGATCTATTACGTAAGAAGTAAGAAGAACTGTAATAAGTTATATGAAAGTATACAAATAATGTTAGCTTACAATTAGTACTTTGTTGCATAACCATTGTTTTTTATGACTGCTTCGTTTCTACGTGGCAGCGAGTCCACTAAAACCTGTCACATAACACTGCTTCCCACAATTCTTTCGAATTGTTGGGTTGTGCTATCTGAACTGCGTTCTTAACATCCCTCCACAAATTTTCGAAGGGGTTAAGGTCGGGGGATTGAGCGAGCCACTTCATAACGGGTAACTTCTTCTGCGCAAACCATGATTTCGCATTTTTGACGTATGCTTTGGGTCATAGTCTTGTTGGTATACCCAAACCAACGACATTTCCTCTTCGGCATAGGGTTACACAACCTCCTCGATAATTTTCACATACTCGGTTGCATCAACTATACCCCCGATGGGATAAATAGGCTCGACCCCGTAGTATGAGAAACAATCCCATATCATAATTTTCTCTGTTTTTATAGTGTACCGTGAATCGTTTGCTGCATTTCGGGGTCTTCTCACATATTCTCGACGACCCTTGGAACCAAAAAGTACGACTTTGCTTTCATCGCTCCACAAAACATTGCTCTATTTCTCTTTTGCTCATTCTCTATGCAATTTGGCAAACTCCATACTCTTTGCCACATGCCTTTTCGTCAAGAATGGTACTTGCGTGGACTTCGGGCTCGTAACTTCGCAGCGCTAACAGACAGTTGAAGTCCATTTCTTATTTTCCTAGAGCCTATGGAAGGGTTCTGTTTTGCTAACTGAACAAGTTTTCTGTCACTTCTTTCAGTAGTCATCTTTTTCGGCCTCGCGTTTTCGGTTTATTCTGAAATTTTAAGGCGTTACGGACCATTTTTGCTGAGCAGTCTAGGATCTCTTGAATATTTTTGGTAGGTTTTTCCCTCGAACCAAAAATGTCCCACTTTTACGTTGTATAAAATTATTAATACAGGGTCCGGCAAAAAACCTCCCGTATTTTCAGACGTTTATGTTTAAAGCTATTCATAGATAAAATGGTATTCCGGGTATAGATAGATAGAGGTCTACGTGCCGTTTTTAGTAATCATAATGGCGTGGCACGGTGAGCATCGCGTATTTGTCGTAGAGGAATATATCCGTAATGGTGGTTCTGCGATTACTACTCAACGAGCATTTCGCATTCGATTTCAACTCGGACGACACGATCCTGTTTCGGATAGAAAAATATTTCAAGTTTGGTTATCAAACTTTAAAGCAACGGGTTCTTCGCTAAATAGAAATTCGTCTGGCCAACCTTTAACCGCGACAACGCCACTTCACAACCCTTATATGACAGTTTGATGTGCTTTTGTAGAATTTGGTGTGTTATGTCCATATTTTTTCGAAGAAAATGGGCACAAAATTACAGTTAATGCGGATCGATACTGTCACATGATTGAGACCTTCCTCCAACCAAACTTAAATCAGTTCACTAGGAACCACAAAGAAGTCTGGGGTGTCATTCCGTAATTTCCGAAACGATAATCGTCAAAACGATTATCATTAACGATATCGTCAATAATTTGGTTCACGTAACTTTATCACTATCGTCTCGTTCAATCGTTTTCAGTATAAGTTCGTTGAGTATATTCCAAATGTCAAAATGAACTCAACGAAAGATAATGCTTGTTCAATAGCTTGAAAATGTTATTAAACTTGGTTTTTCTCTATGGGAAATTTTGAAAATTTGCAAAAAACGTATTGTTAATAAACATACCAATTATTTTGTGATGTTTGTTGTTATTGTCACTTTTTGTGTTTTCATTTGTTGCTGCCGAAGACAAAACAATAATGTGGAAATGTTTGTTCAATGTTTTATATTTTTGTAAATCAGCTGCAATAATAAACCCAATTTGATCAAAGGGAAGGAAGTGAAGACTTCATTTTATCCACAGGGAACATAACTTGGCTTCAAAAATATGTAATGTTTCCAAAACTAATTTGGATTAGTGCTTTGTGCAAGAGCGATACAAAAATTGTTGCCTGTCGAATATACCAATGTTCCTACGCCCCAAAGTTTCAATAGTTACAACAAATTTGAATATTGAATGTATATATGTACATTATGTATGCAGAACGACAACCGTCTGGTAAATTTATTGTTTATAATATCAATATAAAGTGTTTTATTTATTTAACAACAATTAAGAGAGATTACTAATGTTTTGTATATAAAAAATGCGTAACCGAATTCATTATATTTTTTTGAGTTTTTATTTTCATTTTGTAACAAAACTAAACTACACCGAAACTTTTTTGCTTCAATTTGCTTAGTTGTCCATGGAAATTAATAGCAGACGATACCTACTTAGCTATCGTGCAAACGCTATCGTTTGGACGATATCACTTTGACGATTATCGTCTTACGTGAAGTGAGACTATCGTCGAAACGATATCGTCGAACGATTATCGTTTTACGGAATGACCCCCCTGGTTTCAACAAGATGGAGCCACAGTACACACTTCACGGCGTTCACTAACCGTTTTGAGAGAGATGTTTCCAGGGCATCTTTTTTTTACGAGGAGACATTACTTGGCCACCAAGGTCCCCCGATTTATCCCCTTGTGATTTTTTCTTTGGGGACATTTAACGGCCCAAGTCTACACTCAAATTCCAACATCTTTTTAATCACTTAAGGAGGAAGTGGCAGCCATTACATCACAAATGACTCGACTATGGAAAACTTAATAATAGAGGACAATTTTTAACAGATATAATGTTTAAAACTACGTAATTATTTTATTTAATGTAAAATGGCATAGTATTTAATTTAAAAAATTCAATAACATTTTTCTGTTAAATTGTTTATTTATTTGTCATTGGCCTTTTAAAATTTTGGAAGATCTTTTTGCCGGACCTTGTATAGTTATTTATTAACTTCGTTTTTATTTAGAACTTTACGAGTTTTCAACTCTTTTCCAATTCAGAAAGTCATTCCGGAAAAAAATACACGCAAAGTTTCATACATACTTTCGAATTTTCCCATTTTTCTGACACGTAATAAGTACTCGCACTTGAGTACTTGAGCAGGAGGGTCATTCCGTAAAACGATAATCGTTCGACGATATCGTTTCGACGATAGTCTCACTTCACGTAAGACGATAATCGTCAAAGTGATATCGTCCAAACGATAGCGTTTGCACGATAGCTAAGTAGGTAACGTCTGCTATTAATTTCCATTGACAACTAAGCAAATTGAAGCAAAAAAGTTTCGGTGTAGTTTAGTTTTGTTACAAAATGAAAATAAAAACTCAAAAAAATACAATGAATTCGGTTACGCATTTTTTTATATACAAAACATTAGTAATCTCTCTTAATTGTTGTTAAATAAATAAAACACTTTTAGTTTTGGAATTGCAAAAGAGGATTTTATAATGATATTATAAACAATAAATTTGCCAGACGGTTGTCGTTGTACATACATAATGTACATATATACATTCAATAATAAAATTTGTTGTAACTATTGAAACTTTGGGGCGTAGGAACATTGGTATATTCGACAGGCAACGATTTTTGTATCGCTCTTGCACAAAACACGAAACATTAAATATTTTTGAAGCCAAGTTATGTTACCTGTGGATAAAATGAAGTCTTCACTTCCTTCCCTTTGACCAAATTGGGTTTATTACTGCAGCTGATTTACAAAAATATAAGACATTGAACAAACATTTTCATATTATTGTTTTATCTTCGGCGACAACAAATGAAAACACAATAAGTGACAATAACAACAAACATCACAATATAATTGGTATGTTTATTAGCAATACGTTTTTTGCAAATTTTCAAAATTTCCCATAGAGAAAAACCAAGTTTAATAACATTTTCAAGTTACTGAACAAGCATTATCTTTCGTTGAGTTCATTTTGACATTTGGAATATACTCAACGAACTTATACTGAAAACGATTGAACGAGGCGATAGTGATAAAGTTACGTGAAGCAAATTATTGACGATATCGTTAATGATAATCGTTTTGACGATTATCGTTTCGGAAATTACGGAATGACACCCCAGCACTTCAAATACTTGAACAACACTTTAAGTACGTGTCCAGTACTTCAAATACACGGCAAAAAAATTTAGTATGTATTTTATCAAAAGAGAATGCTGATAGTGATTAATACTTGCCAATTATTTGAAAGTAATACTTCGGTAGATAAGTAGTCGAAAATTACTAGAACTCGGCTTATTCAATTACCGATATAAAGTACCTACTGAAGTAAAGTGTTTTCTATAACCAATGACCAATCTTCTTAAATGATAACTTTATATTCTTATTCTACAATCTGCAATATCTTAGTTTTTGGTATTGAAATATTTCTGGAGATAAAGGTCTTGAGAAGATGTAGAAGTGCGAAATATTTCTTCAAAACAAGAACTAAGATGTTCTTTCTAGTTTTGTTTCTAAGGTGGTAAAAGAGCTTAGATTGATTTGGTTATCGCTACACTTAGATCAATGTAGATCCCTTGTAATACCCTGAAGTATTTTAACTTTCCTAAAAGTGTATAATTTTTCAAATTATCTTTTCAATGGGTTGTTATTTTCTAGCCACTTAGAGACTTTAATAAAGCCTAAAAGACAGTTTCCAGAAGTTGTTTAAGATTGTTAAAGAAGTATCTACTTAAGAGTTTATATCTCGTATGGCATAAAGCTAAGTATAGGCATAAAAAGTGGGCAGTGTCTTTAAGCTCTTCCTCATCTCTACAACCTATACAAGGCAAATATGTCATCGGCACCAAGTCGCATTTTGAAGTTGTGACCTGTTATTTTGTTCACAAGCGAACGTGATCTTGTTTCGTTAAATTTGTCCCATAAAATCGTGGCGTTAAGTATGTATCAAGACTTTTCCATCTTTCATTGGTTTCTTAGGCTAGGCGCGCACATGCAAATTTTTCAAAACCAAACAGTTCCATCGTTAGCTACCTAAACATCGCGTACATAAGCAACTCCGATAGTAATCAATGAAATAAACCAATATACACGGGAAACATTTATTTACCTTGACTACATTTTTTTCTCTCTTGCAATTGCAGAAAATTATTCAACGATTAAGTTGAATGTCCCCATAGTTACCTAAAATTCCCTGTGACACGAACTAAGGAATCGGTTCGAGGTGATCGTCTAATTTGTGTCAAAACAAAAACTAAAAAGCTGCTCGAATGGGCGACAGAATGGTTTCTTCATGTGCGCGGACTCTAATATAAGTCTAATGTGCTCAGTTTAGAAACCAAACAGTTTCGAAACTAAAAGTTGCATGTGCGCGCCTAGCTTTAGAGTTTTTCGTATCAATGATTTGTTTTAATTTACAAGATAGGCTGCTTATAACTGAGTCCATGCAGGATTTGTCCAGTGTTGAACATTTCTCGCCAGCTCATCAGCTTTTTTGTTTCCAGGCACATCACTAATATATTTCTCGGCGACAGTAATTTAGTTGTGATAGAAATCGATTTTAATGCTGTTTGGTATCAGCCTGCTGCCAACACCTCGGTATGAAATACGTTGCTCTGATCGGGAAGTCTGAAAGATTTGGCGAGATTAAGTGTTTGCGAAAAAAAACCTACAGCTATCACAGTAGTTTTTCTAATGAGAGTCCCTCTTTGACAATATGTAAATATTATGTTCCTTGAAGTTTCTAATTTATTGATATCAGAAATTGATTTTCTAAAAGACTTAAGCACTTAATTTTTCAGTTTTACAGGAACTAACACATTTTTTTTTTTTTATATTTTTCTAGGTTATACGTAAAGGAAAGAACATCCTGCCAACAGTAGCCAGACTTTGCCTTATAGCAACATTCTTTGAAGATGGTCTTCGAATGTGGTTCCAATGGAACGAACAACGCGAATACATGAACATGAGCTGGGGTTGCGGTAATTTCCTTGCAACAGTTTTTGTCTTAGTTAATTTAATTGGACAACTTGGAGGCTGTGGAATGGTTCTCGCTAGATTTAAAGTTGAAATTGCTACTGGAGTACTTTTCTCAATTGTTGTTCTGCAGGTTAGTTTTTAATTTTAAAATCTTCATAAAATAAACACATACAAATATAATATTTCTTTTTAAATTCTTATAGACAATCGCTTATTCGATCTTATGGGATCCTCAATTCTTGTTACGTAATTTGGCTTTGATTGGAGCTTTGTTACTTGTTTTGGCCGAATCAAGAGTAGAAGGACGTAGTTTATTTGCTGGTGTACCATCTTTGGGTGAAAATAAACCAAAGAATGTTATGCAACTTGCTGGACGTATTCTCCTTGCTTTCATGTTCATTACACTTATTCGTTTTGAGTTTAGTTTCTTACAGGTAAATTAAAGAAACATTTTCTTATCTTTTCCAAAGCTTCTATATCTCTCTAATCTGTTTTTGTTTATTTCTTAGATCGTCCAAGATATTATTGGCTCAATTCTGATGGTTTTAGTCACCATTGGATACAAAACAAAATTGTCTGCACTTATTCTTGTAGCACTTCTCACTATTTTGAATTTGTATCACAACGCGTGGTGGAGCATTCCCGCGTATAAGCCTTTGAGAGATTTTCTTAAATACGACTTCTTCCAGGTAAGCATTTTGTAAAACAATTTTTGTTGATAACATTTAAATTTTTATGTTTCATATTCCTATAGACACTCTCAGTCATCGGTGGACTATTAATGATCGTGTCACTAGGACCCGGTGGTGTTTCAATGGATGAACACAAAAAGAAGTGGTAGACTAAAACAAATATTTTTTACGTAAAATGTAGATTTTTTTTATATAAAAAACAAAAAAGGGACAAATTAAATTTTTAAAGCAAAATATCCTTAATTCCTAAACAAAGACCGCATTTAAACAATAAATTAGAAAATTAACTAATTCGAAATAGTGACAATTTCCAATTTAAATAAAAAAATAAAAAAAAAGAACAAGATTTCCAAGTTAAATTAATTTCGCTTATTATTTCCATGGTTAGTAATTAAGTAAGAAATAATTAAGTTTGGTTTTGTTAATGTTCAACATTTACCAAAAGAAGGGGAAACATTTTGTTGTTTATGAGATTAAAAATATTAATGTGAGCCTTTTCATCAGTAAATGTACAACAAACGCGAAATACCCAAACTGGAAATTTGTTATTATTTTGTAAAAATGTCTTCAACTGCAACTAAACATACCTATAACTTAAAAGAGTAATTATTTGACAATCTATTTCGATCTTAAAAGTGCATTCAGCTCAGCGACAAAACATAATTTTTTATTGTGATTCCCAACAAAAAAAAAGAAGAAAAAACAAAACAAGAAACAATTTTAAATCCAAAAACATTTGTAAAATGTAAAACATGTAAAAAAAAGAAAACAAAACGAAAATTATTTTTATTTTTTGATTAATGTATAAGTTTGTGAAATGATGACAAAAAGTAAAACGAAAAAGGATTATTGTGAACTTTTTTTAAAACAAGGTGATAAAAATGCTTTTTCTTTATGTTGTTTTTGTTTTTATTTCTTGTTCTTTTATTAATGAAGCGTTACAGAACGTTTGTTATTCCTACTGAACACGATAAAACAAAGTTGAAAGAAGTTGATTTATAACCCACCAATCGAAGTTATCGAAATAATCTGTTGCATTTTGGCAAACATTCTTTGTAAAGCTTTGTATCGCCGTCTACATCTGCACAGAACAGAAAACGAGATGATGCTACGATCCTAACAGTTTGAGTTCTTCAAACGATGCAACTGGATCACGTATACCAGCGTGTAATGTGATTTTTTACTCCATCCTGTAGGGAAATTATTGTGAAGAAACGCATCAATACGATGGAATCGCCAATTCCATCTTAAGCACATCCCGACAAAAATATCACCAATATCGAAGATCATGATGGAATTGGAAAATAAAATTCTATCCAAATAAACTTTGTTGTATTTTTTTCTGTTGTCTGCCTTACCAATTTTCAGGGAACATGTTCTAGGAAGACGGCTGAAAAACGACAAATCTCTGACTATTCAAGACAAAAGTTCTGTTTCATTTAAACCCCAAATTCTCCCTATAGAGCTGTGTCTTTTTGATGTAGTTTTAATAAATCGAAAATCGTAATAAGATTTATTCCAATATTAATATTTACCAGTTATTCAGCCTTATTGCGAAGATCAACCGATTGACGGTTGATAGACTATATCAATTCAAATCAAAATCGGTATTGTGAAAATCAATTAACAAAATATTGTGCTATTGTGAATGCCTTCAAAATTATTTTATTATTCTTGCAACCGACAGAAGTTTTGAAAACAAAATAAAAATGACTTCGACTGAATTATTTTTTGGTGATGATGAGGATTCAAATGATTCTGACCTCATTGAATTGGCGAGAATGCGAGGGAGTTTGAGAGATGCATCCAATCCTTTGGAACTGGAAAGCCAAATGTGAGTAGGTATAAAGGTTTTGATTTTCAGACATAAATAACTTAATCTGTACCTGCTCTCCTTCGTTTTCAGTTTTTTTAAAAAACTTTCGGCTATCCAAGTATGCATTTCATGATCTTTTTCAAAAAATAGAGGACAAGTTAAAGCCCTCCAAAAGTATTCGAGCCGTGCCCAATATTTCAAAACTAGCAACAGTGCTAAGATTTTGTGCACATGGGAACTACCAGTTGAGTTTAAGAAACGACTTTAATCTTGGTATTGCCCAATCAACTACATCGCTTGTCCTAAAGAAAGTCCTTGGTGTAATTGAAAACTTTTTGTGCCCAAACTGGATAAAGTTCCATTACATTGATTAGGAAGAAAGGAGGGCAAAAGTTTATTATTTTGAGAAAAGTGGCATTAAGATCATAGGCCCAGACAAAAATATTCGACATTACAACCGAAAAGGATTCCATAGCGTTAATGCTTTGATCGTAAGTATTTTGAAATAGATACATTTATTTAATTAAAGAAAAACTTAAATTGCATTGTAAAGGTGTGTGATCATTTAATGTGTATATATATAATGTTGATGCTAAACATCCACGAGCATCCCACTACTCGAACATATGGAATATGTCCGCACTGAAAGCAAAAATCGCAACAGATTACCGAAATGGACGCAACGACTTTTGGTTTCTTGGTATGTACTCAGCTTATATTGTCGTCTGAGAATTGCAAAGTCGAATGTGAAAAAAAATCTTCGATTTTGTTTTCAGTTTTCTTCTTCTTTGTTTTGCATTTTAGGTCGACCCATACTCTTTGCCACTTCTCTAAAGTAAGTTCTGGTGGCCCTAAGCTATTCAGCTTTACAGAATTTTTTTCCCATTTTGAATGTGCTCCATCTTTTGTGCAGAATCCCTTAGCAAGTTCAGTATTTTTTTCCATCAACTGGACTAATCTGCATATCTGTTTTTTGTTACTAATAACTTTTTAAGACCTTTAAAATACAAAATTAACGATTTTATAATTCGAAACTCACATTTGTTATTGCATTGTTTTTAGAATTTATAATTTTTTTCTTTGAAATGTTACAGCTTTTAAATTATTAGAGTCTCTACCACCGATAAGTTAAGCATCCCATCAGAATATTAATAAAATCTATTTTCAGAAACAAGAATTGTTAATCATGATTTAGAACCCCAGGAAAATTGCTGGGTTCTCCAATAAGAATACCTAATATGCATTGAAACCAATTTTTTTTCTACAACCCATTCTAGGAACATATGTTTTCTTACAATTACAAAACTTCAATTTGTGTCATTTATCTGGGGCTACAGATAAAACTTTTTTCTTCTGGTCCAGCCATTATTGTGCTTGATAATAGACTTGGTTTGGATAAGATAACTATTTAAGCTTAAACGTCTTAAAGAAAAACTACTTCTCTTTACTAACATTATTGTTTACACTATTGATTGATTCACTGGAAATATTGGACGGTGCACACCTTTTGACTTCTTCTGAAAAAGTTGAGGTTATGAAAAATTTTTTTAATATTCAAACCATAATAATGTTCTCGGCATGAACCCGGCCATTGCTTACATTTTTTATCTATCTTGTGCGTGCACTCAAGGGGTTATGAATACCCTTATAATGAATAAACACACTGCGAGCAATTGGGAAGAGAGGACAGAAGAAGAAAGGAGATACCGATGCATTTTATTTTTGAATGTCTACAGATCGTAATGAATGGGAATTATTGAACCTGATAAAGCGTTCTACATTCGTCTAGTGCAGCCAAAGAAAGAGTATCTATATTTAACAGTACAAGATAAATATAGATACTCTTTCATGATGAAATCATAAGACTTTGCGGCGGTGTTCAAGAGTAGCAAATATCTCAGTAATAGAACGATAAACATTTAGAGCTCTTTTTCAATTTTATCCAAAAGACTCAAGTACGTTATTGGAGCACTAGCTTAAATATGAGAATAATACTCGAATTTTGGACAAATAAATGCTTTTTAAATTATAGCCAGAGTTGGGGGAACAACGATTCCTGCGCTTATGTATGCAGATGATAAAGTCTTCTTTGCTGAAACGGTGGTTGGAATGCAACTTATGATGAATAGATTAGGAGTTTACTGCAAACACTGGAACCTGGTAGTAAAGTTACAAAAATCTAAAATGATGGTGTTCAGAGGAGCGGGGGGGGGGGAGGCAGACTCTCGAAAAACAAAAAATGGACCTTTAATTGAGATGCTGTGGAAACTGTGCGAGAGTACAAATACCTTGGGGTCCTTATAACTTCAAACCTCAACATGAAGAGACACCTGGACCGAAAACTATCCGAAGCAAAACGAGCGGTTTCTGCTGTATGGGAGCGATGCATCAAGAACAATTACATCAAACATAGTGCATAGCAGAGGTTATTCCGCTCTACAGCAGCATCAATTCTTTTATATGGAGCGCAAGTCTGGGGTTATCTTTCTTTCGAAGCTGTAGAGAAATTTCTTCGATACTTTTTAAAAAGTATTTTTTGTCTATCAAAAAATAGCCCAAACTACATATGTATATATGCTTTAGAAACGGGAACACCACCTATGATAATGGACACTCTTAGCGTGGATTTTAACTATGTTGTCAAGGTTATGGAGATGAAGAATTAAATAATTCCAAAAATCATTCTTAATAACATGATTCGGACGAGAGGATCAATGATGGTGGAGTGGGAGAGCGTGTCAACCGAATGCGGTATAAATTTATTGATTGGTCAAGATGAAAATCTTCACTAAGATTCAAGTTCAACGACATTCTCGAAAAACTTGGAAAAGTTCTGTATCACAAAAATGTAGTGGAAGCAAGATCCTCGGTGTTTAGATGCTTTTACACCGCCTTGAATACAACCTTATAAGCAATACGTATCTACTTAACGGCAATTCAATTAATAAGATAAGCATTGTTTTTAAAACGAGAGGGGAATTATTGAATTTGAATTATGTACCGCACAGATCTGATCTTCCAATACTTTGCAGCCTCTGCAATATGAAGATGCGAGAAGATACCTGTCATTTCATTGCAATATGCCCTGTTTGAAGGAGTTTCGGATAAGGTATTTTGAGAAGAGTTGCCTGAATGATGACGAGTTGATTAGTATATTAAACGGGGTGAGAGGATGGGATGTATTGAAAAATTATAGTTACATATATGTATGTATATAGTAAGGTCTTTTTTTTGTAGCTTTATTGATATATTTATATTCAAAATGTCAATCTGGTAGACGGCCATAGGCCAAACCATTTAGACTTAAGTATATATAATCACAGTTTATAATTTTATATACTTTGAAAAATAAAGTTATTATAACTAAACTAAAAAAAAAACTAAACTATAGCCAGATCAGAAAGGGTAAAAAGCTTCTTCCAAAACTAAACACTTAGCAAAATTGTTGGCGATGTCAATTATATTATAACTCCACAACAAGTGGTTTCTGATGCTCATAACTAGGACTGAAAGCTGTACGGTCTCATCGATGCAAGTAGCATTAAATTCTACATGGATTTTGATTTCCCATTGGACAACGCTGAACCGAATTTAATGAGTTTATCTTACACTGCCGATTGTAATCCACATCCGAAGAAAAAGGATTACAATCTAAAAACGAATATGAAAAGATGAGAGTATTATCATCAGCGAAACCATTTAGTAGGTTAGAAGTCTCAGACAAAAGATCATTTATAAAAATAATGATGAGTGTTCAAAACAAAACAGAGCCCTGGAGTACACTAATTTGAATTCAAAAGTTTTAAATAATTGTCTGTATATGGTATAGGATCTGAGTTAATCAAGAAACATCCGCAAAAACCCTTCAAAATGTCGAAAACTAGTTTAACGATGAAGAAAGGTCCTTGCTTTTCTTTAATAAATAATTATGTTGTTTTATCTCTATCAAAATATCTTAATTGGAAACATTTAAATTAAGCAGAAAAAAAAATTGGGTGTCGCAACAGTCTGTTGAGAACTAGGGCTTAATGACATACAACTCTCAACCATTCCTGTGGGCGAGTACTGTTGTCAGGAATGATGGTACAGGCAGGGATTGAACCCAAGACCTCTGGTATGACAGTCCACACGCACTAACCATCATGCTACGGGTACTAAGCAGAAATAACCATGATAAAAAAATGGATAACCAATTTAAGTAAATTTCACTTTGTTTCACTTGAGGCCAAAACTAAGCAAACCAAAGCGACCAGCATTGGCAGGAAGTTTAGGAGCTACAAATTCTATTTTCGACAAATTAAGCAATTATTTTAGTCTTTAATGAAGCTTAAGGATTTAAATCCAATCATTCCGGTAAAACTGATAGTAGAGGGATAAAATGAAATATTTACAGGCACTCAAGTAGTCTTGAAGTTTTGAATATCAAAAGGGAGGAAAAAAACCGAGTTGGCTAAAGCATTCCACATTCGTGATGTGCGGTTAAAAAAAATATTTGTAGGTCCGAAAATGAGCTTAGTTTAAACTGATGAGTATAATACACCCAATCTTTATCAAGATCCTCACCGCCTATCGCTTTAGTCTGAATCAACAGCTTTGACAAATTTAAAATTTGTCTTACCTTAATTTAATTCTTTAGGTCACTTCAAAACTTAATATTGACTTAAGGAACATTAATCCTTTTTTGGTGTTAAGGGAAATTATTTCCAATTTATTTGATGAGCCTGAACAATGTTAACTTTTTCCCAATAGTTGGGGGTCGTATCCATAAAATTTGAATGACAAATTGCTTGCGAAGTACATACATACAAATTATCCATCTACAGTCTATATTATCCCTTGACCTAAAGAACGATGTTTACAAGAAGCTTTTGTGGCCTAAGATCTAGCGCGTCTATCAGCAGAGAGGGTCGCATTTTCAAACAAGTGGCGTTGCTTAAATTGAACCCATCTGTTTATTTTCATGTACATGTATACCTACCTTAATATGGATTATTTATGAAGCACCTATTTGCTTGAAATAGTTTTTTTTAAGGGAATTCCAAATGAACAACAGTATCGTCTTTATTTTATTGGAATTTCCATTTATTCAATCTTGGATTGCAATTACATACATTTAGTTCTTATGTTTTGTTTGAGAGTTTGTCTTCGCTTAAGTTTGCAATCAACTTTCGCATAATTATATAACTAATCGAATATTTTTTGTTGTAGTTGTTGTTGTTGGATTTATTAGACAAAAACAAATAAATTATATTACAACATCGTTTATGTCAGAGCAGCAGCACCAGAAATAATTTCAATAAGTTCTCCAGTGATGACGGACTGTCGGGTACGATTGAAAGTCAAAGTCAACTTGTCAATCATTTCTCCGGCGTTCTTGGACGAGTTGTCCATGGCAGTCATACGGGCCGATTGCTCAGAGCAAGCACCCTCCTTCATGGTGTAGTAGATCAATGAAGCCATTGAATATTCCAAGTAGCTCTGGATGACTTCGGAATCCAACGAGTCGTAGACGACCAATTTCTCGGACTTCTCTACAACTGGGGCACTGTAGACGGGCAAAGTGCTCATCTCGTAAGAAACCACAGACTTGAACTTGTTGTAGACCAGTTTGCCTTCGGTGAAGTCATAGCCACAGGTCATGACTTCATGGGCAATGCGAGAAGCATCCAAGAAGGTGGGTGGCAGACGTCCAACTTCGTTGGCTACCAAGATGATGTTCTTGCTGTACAATCGCTGCAAAATTGCACGCGATTTGTCTCCGATGCAGATGACTTTGGTCTTGGTGTCATCGACGGCCAAAGCGTTACGAATTTCACGAGCCACACCACTGTGCACTGCACCACAGAGACCACGATCAGAGGTGACGGCGATCACAAGTTTCTTGACCTCAGCCTTTTCGTCAGCTGGAACTTCGGTCTTTTCGAAGAACTGCTTAGCTCCAACGCCATAGGGACGAGCCTGCTTCAGATCACGTTCAGCACGGGCGTACTTGGCGGCTGAGACCATTTTCATGGATTGCGTAATTTTTTGAATGTTCTTCACAGACTTCAATCGCATTGAAATCGACTTGAGGGTGGCCATACCACGCTGCTGCTGGAGTCCATTTTCAACAATTGGAAACAGGAGGGCGGTGGTGTTCAGTGCAGCGCGTTGCATCATTTTCGTTCAAGCTAAAAAATATTGTTTTTTAAATTGTTTAAATTTAATTTGAGTAGAGAAAGAAAAAAGAAATTTTCCTTACCAATTTTTCACGATATGACCGAAATGACAGAGGAATGGCTAATGGCTTATGTAAGGTGAAAACAGTGCTAGTAGATGAGTTGAAAAATGTATTCTATATGCACCGGTTTTTGACAGTTGTTGAAGTTGTCAAATAATTGTGTTGATTTTCTTGAAGTGTTTCAGCAGACACAGGAAAATGTGAAATGAATATTTTTTCAAAGTGCCGAGGAAATTCGATTATTTTGAGTATTTTTTTTATTTGAAAATAGGGTACTTTTTAATTTTATTTTAAATTTTAAATTCTAATTGGATTGAAAATACTTATTAGGATATTTTGTGTATTTGCATTGAGGGAATTTTTCAACGGAGCGCTGCAATCGTATGATTCCTTTCCTAGGGTACACACTACATCAATACCATCCAATAGGCCGGTCGCACTTCAGCAGTGCTAATTAAAAACACACAAAGTCATTTGACAAATAATTATTATAATTAACAATTATTTAATATTTATGGTCTGTTGTAAAAAAACGAAAAAAATACATATGTATCTGTTATAAAATACTGGATTTGATAGATTGTTGGCTTTTTGTCTTAAATCATAAATTTTAGATGACGTTTTTTATATTTTATGAAAAATGTTGTCAATTTATATCCATTTCGATGGCAATCGACAAAATTATTCACACTGATTACAAAATCCAATGAGTAGGCTGCAGAGGGAATCAAAATTCAATTTTGATACTTCTACTATAGCAAAAGTGGCAACAAATTACTTCATTCATTCATTTAAGGCTAGGCGCGCACATGCAACTTTTAGTTTCGAAACTGTTTGGTTTCTAAGCTGAGCCTTATAGACTTATATGAGAGTCCACGCACATGCAGAAACCATTCTGTCGCCCATTCGAGCAACTTTTTAGTTTGTGTTTTGACACAAACTAGACGATCACATCAAACAAATTCCTTAGTTTGTGTCACAATGAATTATATGTAACTGTGCGGACATTCAACTAAATCGTTGAATAATTTTCTGTAAGTGCAAGAGAGAAAAAAAATTAGTCAAAGTGAATAAATTTTTCCTGTGTATTGGTTTATTTCGTTGATTACTTTCAGAATTGCTTATGTGCGCGAGGTTTGGGCAACTAACGATCGAACTATTTGGTTTCGAAAAAGTTGCATGTGCGCCCCTAGCCTTATTGATGGATTTGGTATCTGTAATCGGTATTTTTCTAATATTTTGCGTTAATTTAGGCGTTATTCCCAGTACCCAGTAACCCCAATAAAAAATAGCTTTATAAATAGTTAAAACTAGAAATCAGCCATAATTTAAACACCAATATAGCAAAAATTAAAAATGCAGTTCTCATTTTCTGATGATAATAGTTAACGTAAAACCAGGAGAAAACACTATGAGTCCATCACATGACTTTATTTATTAATTTATTTCGTACAACCATTACTAGAAACTTCTATCAGAGGCAACGGCCTAGTTACCTTTTAGAGGCATAAAGAGGTCATAACTCAGATATTGTCTTCTGTATTTGTATCTATCATATTACTTTATAGTTCCGAGACATTTAGCTTCGATTTCGTCTCCGAATTCCACTTTAAAATGTCTAGTACTTGCTATACCTTATAGATATTGGTCAAAAATATTACTTTGCTAATGTCATTGAACTGTTATTTAATGGGTGTTTTTAAGGCATTTATTTCTATTTTAAATAAATTTTCAAAGTTCACTTTTCCACATACAACACACAAAAATGGGTAATTTTGACATTTATTACCTGTTCTTTGTTCTATACTTAATTTTTTGTTGGAGATTTATTTAATTTTAATGCTCAAATGTAAAAATTTCTTTATACCCAAACTCACACCCACTCAAATCCTATAGTGATCCGAAGTATGGGGGTTGCAGGCCTTACCATCAGTTCAAACAAAAGTTATTTTAGGCAAGTACAAAAATAGTAGGGTTGAGTCCGAAAAAGAATATATGACTTAAATATTTAAAACATGTTCTATTGAGACTCTTACCTAACTGTAAATAAATCAGAAGGAAATTCGTGGTGCGGTATTTATCCCAAAATCATTTTTAAAACCATGAAAAACCCTTATTTTTATAATAAAGCTAAATATTAAATTACATGCGGTTTATTTCTTCTTCAAATCCATACTTCTAATAAAAACACCTTCTACAATGTACAGTTTTTAGATTTACAAAAGTGTTTATTATATTTGAATCAGAATATTAACCAACCAAAAGTATAGTGTAGAATTAATGAACTGCACGATACTTCTATATCAAAAATTAGATATCTGTATATCTGCAGTTTTTGCGCCCTGGTCTTAAATTTCCTGAATGCAGCCACTATGTTGCTTCATGTAACCCACTCAAATTTTCTCTTACTTTGAACGCACCATTATGGTGGGAAAATACAAACAACAAAGCGCATTTTTGACATTTTCCTTTGTGCACGGTTTTCGCATATTGAGTTTTGATTTTGATTTGATTTGAGTTTTGAGAGTGCTAAAAAATTTCGCAGTACATTCGTGAATGGGTGGGTAGTTTTTTCTTGATTGCGAACAGAATTTATTTTAAAGTAAACAAAAACCCGAAAAAAGTCTAAATAAATTCTGGAATAATCATGGGTCAGTACTGAAATCTTATTTAGAATAAAATTTATTCAATTTGTTAAAGTTTGTTCAGAGAATTCCTTGTGTAACAAAATTTTCAAGAATGTCCTTTGAGAATATATATGCCTGTTCCTGTTTTAGCTAAAAAAAACGGGTCTTTTCCTGGATTTTCTTTTGGTTTTTTTTTTCGAAACAGAAACAATTGAAATGCTAAAAGCACTCTACGACTTCCAAGCTGTGTATCCAAAAACAATCAGCTTCGACGAAGGTGAATACTTTATCCTTTATCAGACGAGCGTTCGCCAAAGGAACTGGTGGCAAGTGGTCAGCATGAAGGGCAACATCGGATTTGTTCCATCTAATTACGTAATGACAATAAAGGTAAGGTGTGTTTGTGTAGACAAATTTATATATTTATAACTAGGTATGTGCGCGACCTATCCCCAAATGAGGAACGACGATGATATGGCCTTGAAAATCAAAAACGAATAGGTAGCCGAAGGTAATCAGATTTCAAATTGTGTTACAAATTATGTTACTGCGCTCGGCTTAGTTCGCTCAGCACAATTCAAAGCAAGGGAGCGAAGCTAACTCGGACAAAACAAAAGATATTTATGTCAATAACCGTGAAACAACCAGCCTTATATGATCGAGTTTATAAATGCACCTTCCTATCTAGATACCTACATCATAAATATATGATGAAAAATAGTTTCAATCGATTGTGTTCTGACTGAACATTAAAGTGCATCATCCTGGCGGGGGTACTTTTGTTTTGTTTGTTTTGCATAGGCGATTAAGGAATTGCTTGGCATGGGGATAAATTGCCTTTATCGAAGTAAATCAGTGCCAATCGGTACCCAAGTGAGTTCTATGGATATGATCGACAAGAGAGTCGAGAAACAAACGATGCATTCAAGGCTGAAGCATATAATTTGCGCATTCGATTCGATTATCTGGCACATGGACGACAGAGTTATTGTTTTTTTGTTTTGTTTTATCTTTTGCTCCTATTTGCCTTGTGTGTTTGGCTTTTTGAAGTGTCTTCTTTGGAAGCTGACACAGACCCTTCTTATAATGTCCCAATTTATTTTGAACAAGTTAAAAGAATGAACTTCCAACTACAATGGAAATTAATACAAACAAATTTATATTGCATAGAACACTGGAGAGAATGAAGGGTACAATGTTTGTTTTGGAAAATAGTGACTCTTTTTTTTGAAAGGCAAAGGCATTCACATGTTAAGCGATTTTAAAATAGCATTCTAATGTTTTAAATATCCAAAACTTTTGGCAACATTGATTGATGAATTTTTTAAGCCTTAAGATAATATTATCTGTTAAACAATTTTGTTAAGCGAGACAATTCCTTAAAAATTCATCCGGGATAGTTTAAAAGGAAACAGATTAAATTCAATGCATGTAATTTGTAAATTTGCATTGCTAAACATTAATAATCTTCAAGACATTTTTGCTCATTATTTTTCTAAATATTCAAATTATTAAAGAATGAATAAATACCAATTAGGTTTCAGTTTTGCTCCTGTTATTATAGATCGAGGTTCTGTTACTATAGATTTAGGTAAGGAATGAGTTGAAATTTTGTTGTTTTAAAAACCACAGTGAACCGCAAACTTGTTCGATAATAGGAATATCCGCCCGTTTGATATGTCTTTAGCAATAGATAACAGCCCAAAAAGTAATCATCCGCGCGCTGCCCACATTTGTATGCTTATGAAATCAATACAGAAACGAATACCACTAAAACCCCTTTGGAAAAGAAAGATAATGTCCAAAAAGTTAGATACATTCACCAGATACATTTTAAAGCTAGTTAATATAAAATAAAAGGCTATTAACGCTCTACACATCATTTGTTAATACCTTGACTCTAAAAATGTATTGTGGAAAGAGGCAAATGTCTTTTTTGTGACACGCGAGCATTAAGCAAGCAATAATTCTTTTTTTTTCGAATGGAAAGATTTTTACTGTTAAATAAGCTTATAAGAAAGAAAACGATACGATTTCATTTTATGGAACTAAAACTGTCGTTTCACTCCAGTGTCCCATCTCTCCCTTTTTTAGAAGGAATGTGATAAGTTGTACCATAGAGATGTGGTAGAAGTGTTGGTAATGGGTTTAACCTTTCACCATTTAAATGCCCTTTTCAATGAAGATGAATGGATTCTTCTATTGGATTTTAGTAAGATAAACAACAAAAAAGTGTTTTATTTTAACATCCTAGGTCTTCGAGAAGCTTAGGGTTAGTTTTTGGTGACTCTAAAAATGTGCTATTCCGGCTACTCTCCTTAGATGCTTAACTAAAACATGTCGCTCCGATGCCAGACTAGAATAACGGAGGTAAATGTGTTATTGAGGTCTGGACAATTGCTGTGTTTGGAAAATGATGAAAAATAATATAATGGGGTTCTTAAAGCACATGAGACTATCAAGGGATTCAATGAAACATTATTTACCCAATCCCAATGCATAATTGAGCTTTCTCCTAGTGACAGCACCACAGACACACAAACTGTCCGTAACAGGGTTGTTATATTGCGAGTACACCATCTTCCTCAGCAACGGCAAGTTTGATGTGCATATTCCCAGATAGTGTAAAATTAAACAACATATTTCTGGTAATAGATCCATACGAAATATTCGCGTTGTTTAAGTACACACGGAAAAACCAAAGCACTCATGATAAAGCACTTCAAAGACCGTTGCTTGTTGACCAGCAACAAATTTCTTCTAATAAATAAATTAGGCCAGGGATGGAGCAGACCTACCGTTGTTTAAGCAGTATACGAACGGCTAATTTGAGAAAGCACTTTTCATGACAAGATTGGTTCTTGGAGTATTTTTCAATTCCTCGATGGCACAGGCAGAGAGAAAAAAACTAATCGAGAGAGCCAAATTTCGTCGTCTCCGTTCCTTTGAAACCTCTTACTGTCATTTTTTATAGCGTGTTGGATTCGTATCGGTGTTTACATGTTTTCACCTCGGAGAAAGAATTGAGACATTTGATATTTCTTTCTCTCTCTGGGTTTCACAAATTAATTCTAGCAAACAATTTTCGTTTGTCAATAAATTACGGTAAACGTTATAACGGTAGATCGTGGTGAATTTGTTTTCCTTTTCTCTTTCTTTGAGTTTGAGATGGCATTAACAACCAAAACCAGAAAAGATGTATTCAGAAAGAGTGGAACAAGGTTAAGGTTTTTTAGACTAGACTTTATTTGTTATGAACAAGTACATGTTTTTTATAAATGTATGTTATGTTTATTTCAATAGCAATACCTTAACTAATAACTTAACTGCTGTTTTACCTATAATATACTGCATTGAATTATTTTACATCGAATTAATTATAAGAGGCGGAAATAATAAAGGTCTACAGTTTAGCGGGAATATTTATAAAAAATATCCATATCTTCTTGAATTGCAGTATATTTTCTGGAACTTAGTGTTTACGTAACATTTATTTGTCATAAATTAGCTTTTCAGCTTTTTTATACACCAAACAAATGAATTTTGAAATTTGACTGCGATAATAATTACTTGAACACAGCATTTTCTATGTTTATAGTTATTCAGGTTTATTTATGAATAGCCTTAAAAGTTTAGCAAACATCTATGAATAAGCCACAATGCACTGTCAGAGAAACTGTAGTTAGAACTTTCCCTCACAGATTTTTCTTGTCGCTATATAACTGAAAGATAAGATATAAATTAATAATAGAACTGGAAAACTTATAAAAATGATGCATAAGACTTAAATTTTGGTTGAAGAACAAATTTGTATATTCTTTTCACAAAACCACTGACCTAGCGAGAATACACATATTTTAACTGTTGTACAAAAGTACTTTTCGGCTTACAGTGTCGGACAAAACAATAGCACTTAATATCATTGGGTTACAATTTCTTTAAATAAGTTTCAAAACTTGATAAATTTGAATGAATTTTATTAGGTGAGCTTAAGTAACCTAGCTCTTGTATTCCAGAAAAATATATATATGTACATTACTTACATACTAAAGAAAATATAACAAAAGATTTAACAATTCATGGAAAATAATGGCGACAAAACTAAAGCACATAATTAAATTCTGTTCTTGAAAGCACTTGTTTTTCAATATTTTGTTGCGTAACCATAACTTTAATTACTGCTTGACATCTACGAAGCATTGACTCGATTAAGTTAGTTATAATTTCCTGAGGGATACTTTTCCAAGCAATTTCAGTTTGAGCAAAGAGCGAATCCTTATTCTTACAGCTACTCCGGTTAATCCGACGATCTACAATGTATTGAGATCTGGAGACTGAGCTGGCCACTTCAAAACGTTGATTTTATTTTCCAAAAACCAATTTTGCACTATCTTAGCCATGTGTTTTGGATCATTGTCATTTTGAAATATCTACTTTAACGGTATCTCTTCTTCCGCGTGTGGCAGCATGATGTTTTGAACGATGTCTTTATCCATAAAGTGATCCATTATGCCTTCTATGTTATGAATTGGACCGACTCCACCACCAGAAAAACATCCCCAGACCATAATATTTCCTCCTCCGTGTTTTATTGTTCCTCTTGTGAAACGTGGGTTTAATCTTTGGCCTTAAGGCCTGCGGACTTGCCTTTTTCCATCGGAACCCTGCAGATTAAACTTGGACTCATCCGAAAATAACACCGTCTTCCATTTAGCAACAGTCCAGCCTTCGTGCGCCTTTGCAATCCTGATCCTGATAAGTACACAATCAGTGTATTGACGCCTCTAGGCACATCGGACCATAGTGTTATATCTGCTAATTTCTCGTGTCAAACAAATCCAGTTAAAGAAAGAGCTCCAAAGAGAACCGTTTGGCAGTACGAGAAAGCCAACTGGGACGGTCTCAATAATTTTTTCAGGATCTTTAACTGGTCGCTATGCTTCCTCGATAGCGACGTAGACTCCAGTGCAGATATGATTTCTAGTATGATTCATTTGGGAATGGAAACGTTTATCCCGAATAGGGTTAAAAGTATTAAACCCAAGGATAAATCATGGTTCGATTCGAGCTGCAAAGAGGTTATCAAGGAGAAAGAGGTGAGCTTCCGGTGTTTTAAAGCCAACCCAACTGAGGAAAACCGGAAAAAGTTTAAGCAAGCCAGGAAGGCCTGCAACGCCTATATTCGAAGGACCAAATTTTTACATGACCAAAAATTACGGCGAAAAATACTGCAATGTCCCAAAGGCAGTAAGAATTTTTGGTCATTTGTAAAAAACATGAGGAATTCTTCCTCTTCCTCGGTTCCTACGCTTGTTGTCAATGACACCCCTTTAGTTAGCTCTATTGATAAAGCTAACTTATTTGCAAGGCAGTTCGCCGAAAATTCCACCTTACCAGATAGTGTCATGACTCCTCCAGTTCTTGAACGCGTAAATGATTCTATGGGACCAATCTTTTTTCGTACTCGAACTGTGGCGAGAGTTCTTAAAGATCTCAACATTCATAAATCCGCTGGCCCAGATGGTATCCCCGCTATTATTCTGAAGAGGTGTTCTTCCACGCTAGCAAAACCACTGCGTAAGCTTTTCCATCTATCCTATTCTTCTGGGCTCGTTCCGAGTAGTTGGAAAACTGCATTTGTTCAGCCAATTCCAAAAAAAGGCGAATCTTCTTCTCCCACAAATTACTGACCGATAGCACTAACGTCCCTTCTTTCTAAGGTCATGGAAACGCTGATTAATTATCAGCTTAAGAAATATCTTGAGGAACGGAAGCTTCTTAATGACCGGCAATACGGCTTTCGTAGCAATAGGTCCACTGGTGATCTCATGGTTCATCTCACCGAACAGTGGAACAGATCTTTACATCGTTTTGGAGAAAGTAAGATTATTGCACTTGATATTTCAAAGGCATTTGATAAAGTTTGGCATCTTGCTCTCTTATCGAAAATGCGTGCTTTCGGTATCGACGAATCTCTTCTTCGTTGGATTAGAAATTTTCTTTCGAACCGTTCAATACAAGTTGTTTTGGACGGATTCAAGTCTGAAACTCATAAAATAAACGCTGGTGTGCCCCAGGGCTCCGTTTTGTCTCCGACCCTCTTCCTCATTTTTATAAATGATCTCCTGTCTGCTACTTCTCATCCAATACATTGTTTCGCTGACGATAGCACTCTTAGCTTTTCATATTCGTTTCCAGACTCACAACCCTCCTCTTCGGATGTGGACCTGCAACGCCAAAATATGATTAGCTCATTAAATTCCGACCTACACAGCATTGTACAATGGGGAATAAAAAATTGTGTGGAATTTAATGCTTCGAAAACGCAATGCTGTCTTGCTTCGTTAAAGCGAGATAAACCGTCTTTGCCACTATCTATGAGTGGCACTTGCATCAACGAAACAGAAAATCTTGACATCCTCGGAATGTGCATCAGCAACCACCTTTTGTGGAGCGATCACATACGCGATGTTGCCAAAAATGCCGCAAGATGTCTAGGTTTTCTGAGACGTTGCAAGAAATTTTTTTCTCCGTCTGATCTGGCTACAATCTACAAAACCTATATACGTCCGAAACTTGAATATAACTCTCATCTCTGGGCTGGTGCTCCAGTAACTTATTTAAACCTCTTGGACAGTATTCAAAAAAGAGCTTTTAAAATGATTGGTGACATAAACACCATCAACTCGTTTACATCACTCGAACATCGACGCAAGGTTTCTTGCCTCACCCTTTTTTACCATTATTTTAACGGACTATGCTCTAGTGAAATAGCCAGTTGCATTCCTCCCCTTAAACAATTTAACCGTAATACCCGCGCTTCTAGGAATGCCCATCAGTTTACCCTTGAGCCCAACTTCGGACGTACTATGAAGTACAGAAATTCTTTTTTTAGCCGTACTACGCGAATGTGGAACGCCTTGCCACGCTCTATCTTTCCCTGTCATTGCAATGTTCAGAAATTTAAAACCAATGTACACCGACACCTCCTATCCAATCCTTCCCTCTTTTCCTAATGCTCACACTGTGTCTTTGGCATATTAAAGGTATAAAAAACCCTTTTAGTGTTTGCTAATTATAAAAAAAAAAAAAAAAAAAAGGTGAGTCTCGCCCGTTGGTTTCTCTTCGAGATAAAGGGTTTCCTAAGAGTTTTGTACGAGTGAAAACCAGTGTCCACAACTCTTCGTTGGACAGTCCGACTGGATACAGACAAACCTAGTTCACTTTTAATTGTTGTTGCCGAAATAAAAGGGTCCTTTTTAACCAGCCGGACTATCGTTTTATCATCTCCTATAGAGGTTTTTTTTGGTCTTCCACTACGATGCCATGTTTCCAAGCGACCTGAATTGCGAAATCGGCTTATTATTCGCGAAATGACGGAATAGTGAATCGCGTATTTTTTGCTATGCTGGTCACCGATTGACCTGCATTAAAATCCGCAATTATTTTCTTTTTAAAATCGGTGGGATATTTGTTACGAGACATTTTCATAAATTTTACACTTAACAAAATTGCAACTACTCTGTGACTTTTATATCAATAAGATGATTATTTTGTAAGCTTAAGTTATCCTAAATAACAGTAAAATTTATAATAGAGTAGAAAGAGACTAAGCTATTGTTGATAAAATGTGTACGTGCTATAGTTTCGTCGCGGTTGAAATGCAAAAATCTCTCTATTTGATGTTGTATTTACTTTGTATGAAAGTATTACATTTATTTTTACTCTTTTTTAAAAGCTGAAGCATATCCTCGCAACCCAGAAAAAAATCTTTTAAATATATTCAACTTTAATAATTTTATTAAGAAATATAAAATAAAGCTTAATTTAGTGCTATTGTTTTGTCCAACACTAGCTTAGTGGAAAGCAGTAAAAATAGCTAATCGCCAATTCACAAATCTTATGCAATGAAAATTGGCAACAGAAGTAACAAGTTGACGATCTTTTTATTTAGTCTATACTTAAATCGCTTATTTTCTGCATTTTGGAAATGTCGTGTTCGAGCGAAAATTAAGCGCAGCTAATAATAAAAAAAATAATAGTTGTAGTGCTTTGAGAGTTTTATGTTTCTACGTCCTAATTCTCATTGGACTGTTGCACCACCTAATTTATTTTACTTACTTAATAATTAAAACTGGCTTCAAATAACTAACTAATATTTCTCTAAATGCGTAATTTAGAATTGTAAATATTCATTTTTCTGGCACCTAACAAGAGTAATTAATTTCACTTCATATTCGAATAATATTAATCCCAAACGAACACAATGAGAATAACAAAAAATTGTTCATTCAGAATTTTGAATTTTCTTTGAACACCTCTGAATAGCTGACTTCATCCGCCATTTTTAAAAGGTGTTCGCCATTTTTCATGTGTGGGGAGTATGCACATCTTCTTGCATAAGTATTTGTTCCCCACATTTTTTTTTATATGGAGTTAATACATATGCAAGTTTATGTGTAAATAGAAGCTTGTAGGCAAAAAGAGAGCAACCGTCGAAGTTGGTTCTCTCGTTTAGTTTTTTTCTCTCTGGTACAGGCAGGGATTAAACCCAAGACCTCTGGCATGATAGCCGTACCGTACGAACTAATAATTGTGTATGTGTATCTTCGCTTACATTTAAATATAGCAATCAAGCAATTGTTGAGGGAAATCATTTTTATAAAAGAAAAAAAGAAGAGGTCTTAAGATCGAACCATGAGGAACCTCTCTAGTGGTCAGTATCAAAATTGTATTTCTAACTGAAACAGTTTGTTTTCTATCTCAAAGTAAGTTAGAAAGCAAAAGAACTGCCGAGAAAGATATATCATAAAATGATGAGAGCTTGAGGCATAGATCAGCATAGTCTACACTCCTACAGTGCCGAACGCCTTTTGAAAAAAAAAAAATCAAGCAGTACATAGAACGTGACATGGTCATCATCCAAAGCAAAGGTGATGTATTCAACTATGTTAATCTTTATGATAACAGTTATGCAGCTATAATTTTGCGGAAAACCAGATTGCTTAGATAAAAAGGATGAGCTAATGTTTGACTTCTTTATAGCGTCTGGCATTAGCAAAAGTTTAGCGATCGCCAAACGTTATAAATGGGTTGTACTGTAACATTTCTAGCGAGTTGATCTGCTTTACTATTTCCTGGAATTTCTCTATGGCCAGGCATCAAACAAAGGTGAATTTTAAACTGTTGTGCCATCTCCATTAGAGACGATCGGCAGTTATGAGTTTGTAGACGCAGAGTCCAAAGATTTGATAGCGGCCTGACTATCGGAGAAAATACGGATAACAGATGTTGATATAACGTTTTGCTACAATGTTTGGAAAAGCGGAATGAAAGTCTTAGTTTTAACCGTTCGGAGGACACGACTCCAACAACGCCAGCATTTGTTTTTGATCCATTTGTATAAAAGTGTAATTCTTTGTTTAAAACAAACAATCTTGTTGGCGTATTACTATTGATTTTTACTGGAATTTGTATTATTAGTTCTTTTTATGATGCTATTGAAAATTCCAATAAATGATTTATCTTAATATTTTTAAGTTGTGATATTACCAAAAAACGCTTAAATTAAAATAAAATATATTTTTTTCTTGTAGGTGCAACCAGACTTTTTGATTGGCTTTCTCAACTCCAGTATTGAATCCCTAGAACTTTCTAAAGACACAGAAATCAATGGAATCATAGCCAAAGATGAATTACTAGATCGACTAAGGGAGAAGAAAACAGCAATTGAACGTTTTTATTCCGTAAGAAACCTATAATCATTCACAATTCAAATAGTCCTGGAAAAAAGAAAGTTCAAAATAAGCAATCTGCTCGTTGAGCATGAATTGTAATTGTGAATATGCATTGGACTTCGTAAGTCATAATCGATTTGTCCGTCTTAAAAAATGTATGCAATAATCACCATTTTATTTGTAGAAGAAAAGCATATATGGGAAATTCTTATTTTCCATAAATTGTAGAGAAAGATATCAAAAAACTATTCGAATAGTTAAATGGTACAGTTTAAATTCAATACTGTCCGGATGGATTCCGAATCCCTTTTGGCATCTGTATCCGGAAAGTGTTGGATCTAAAATGTCCCATATAACCATCCGGATAACCTTTGCAAGGCAGTCACCTTGTAGTGGTGCGAAGGCTTAAGTTTCAATGATTCATTTGACCTGCCGTTTTTGGGTTCTCCTGATTCGGTAGTGATTTTGAGGAGATACGAACTAAGAACTGCCCCCCTTAATCCAGGGTGTAATGTGAACCGTGCCCATTGGATGGTTTGCAGTCAGGGGGTATACCGACTGTATTCTAACGGTGCCTCTCTGAAACCAGGTCGAATCAGAGAGTAACTTAGACCTTACCATACTAATGCGGAGCTCTTGTATGGTGGAACCCATTATTTCTCTAGCTACTCGTGGGAACAAAATATGCCAAAACAACAAAAACAA
Organism: Eupeodes corollae; assembly: GCF_945859685.1. Taxonomy (NCBI): domain Eukaryota; kingdom Metazoa; phylum Arthropoda; class Insecta; order Diptera; family Syrphidae; genus Eupeodes; species Eupeodes corollae. The sequence continues at coordinate 22,289,264 of NC_079148.1, read as the reverse complement.
AAATACAATCAAAACTATACACAATTCAACACTCAGCGGGATGTTACCGCGAGTGAATACACAGACCGCATGGAGAGAGATCTCTGTGGAGTCGGTCCTATTCCGGAATACATGAAACATCTACAAAACCGGGAAAGCCTAGGGGCAGCATTAACCGGCAGCGAAGGGAGAATACCTCCCACACTTAAGGAAAATGACATCCCTACTACGTCAGGCGCTGGCGAAGTTAGAATACATGCCAAACAAGAGGTAGATAACACCCCTAACACATCAGGTGTAAATCAGGGGAGTGTACCTCTCACTCCAGCTGATGCAAATAGAGCCAAAGAAGACAACGATGATGGGAAGACACCATCACATTCCATTATGAGAATAAAAAAAACGCGAATCAAACCAGGTGCCCCAGATGATCTTTACAGGAAGGGTCTTAGTGGTGCAGGTTGCAAGTGGTTTCTTCGGTTTATAAAGCAGGGTATACCCCCTCTAGAAGCCAGGAAGATGGTTGACGAAAGGAAGACAAATCCAAGCATATTGGTAGAGTTTAAGAGGAAAACCGATGAACTAACTCCTTCCAATAATCAAAATTCCAAGAAAAACTTTATTCAAAGTGAAGCTGACACAGCTAAACCCCTCTCTCTGGCGAGTGCAGCTAACAGTATCAAAATTGCAGTTTTACCAACGAACTTCCCTCAGTCTACTCTCACTAGCTATGAACTTATAGTACTAAAAGAATTACTTATTAAGGAGATGTCTCTTGGTTGGAATCACAAGTTGAAGTTTAACGGGGTGCTTTTAAAGACTGGGTTTCTTTTAGTTAACTGTGCTGGGAAAGATACTGCTGACTGGCTAAAAATAAATGTACCCAAGCTCAGATCTTGGAGGGGCATCAAATTAACCACATGTTTGGAATCCGAAGTCACCAAAATGCATACGGTTACTGTGTTCTTACCAAAGAGCATGGATCAAGATGAGATGGAGTCCTTGGCATTAATCCAATCTCAAAATGAAGGATTAAATGTCCAATATTGGAAGGTAGTCAAGAGCAAAACTGAAGGAAGAGGTCAGCTGCTAGTACTAAGCATAGATGAGCACTCAGCCAAAAGGATAGCAACTTTGAACCACAAACTCCACTATAAGTTAACTATGGTTAACGTCGTAGGCCTCAAGAACACAATGACATCAAACTTGGTTGAGTCAGGAGAAGCAACTGATCAACAACTTCATTCAAATATTACCTCCATCGAACCGAACATCCCCTCCACCCAAGCCGACATCTGCACCACCCAACCCGACATTCCCATTACCAATCCCTCCTTTATCACTTCTAAAAATTAATTCCCTTACAATCCTGTCGTCCGTAATTTAATTTTGCTTTATTTTAAATATTTACAAACTTCTCTCATCAAAGATTCAAACTAAAGTTATTAAATTTATATAAAAATGTACCTTTAAAAATTCCTCAATTTCCGAAATAAAAATGTATCCAGATTTTTGTACAGAACCATTATGAAAACTCGTATAAACAATAAAATGCTCATGTAGATCTTTAACATTCCAAACCTTCCGTTTTTTCATTTAAATTCGCTCTCCGCTTTCAAAGACTTTCTTTTTTCCTCGTCTTTTGTTTATCTTTGGAAGAAGAATGTTTAACTTATAAAAATTATATTGAAGGGTGAGAATGAGAATGATAAAGAAGACAGCGAGACTTCAGAAATAGAACTGAAAAATCGATCTTCACCTCCATCCATTTCGCTGCACAGTCAAATGGAAAAGCAAATGCAGCCCCAATCAAAAAGATTAGATTGTGGCAAGAAATCTATGTCAAGCCCTGCTGTCGGAACAGCAGTTCCACCACAAATGATCCAAGAAAGCCCCAGCATGGGTGTTATTAGCAGTCAAAAGACTAACGAACCTCCACACAACACAGACAATCGCGACAACAGTATAACTTCAGAACCATCCGAAACAACAACGACAACCACAACGACAAGTGAAGAAGTGGTCACCATCTACAAGGATTCTTCATGCTTAGTCCAAACAAATGGCGCTGGGACAGATGCGAGTGAAATAACAGAAATCACACCAGTTGAAATTAAGATCATCGAAGATGTGGCCAGTGACGAGCAGAGTGAAAAAGAAGCAACAAACAGTATCAATACACATAATCATCCACACTTCCAGCACCATCATAATCATCCACAGCAAACAGATAGCGACAATGAAGATAGTGCAACGGCTGCAGCAATTATTGCAGTATCTGCGGCTGCAGCAGCTGGGAATGATGTCAAAGTCGATTCGGCAGATGTTTATCAAATTGTCGAAGTTATCCGAAGAAGTACGAATTTAAGCTTTGATTTGTCTTGCGAGGCATTGCGAGTGGTCCTCACTAGTTTGGAGCAGTTGTACAATGGTGCTATCAATCCGTACCTGGAGGCAGTGGCAGTTCATGTCACCGATAAAGTCGAAACGCCCAAAGAGCTCTTGGGCGAGACACACGATTCGAAGCGTCTGCAAGACATATTTTGTCAATTGGCCGATTGCAAGAATGACTCGGAACAACGCACGTGGATGCTTTACGAAGATGAAGATGATATTATTCAGTTTTTAGAAGAGCTTGTTGATATTTTGGTAAGTTTTAAAAATTGCTCTAAAATTTCAAGGACCTTAAATTTCAATTTTTTTTACTTTTTCTTCTATTTAAGGAAAATGCCGATGAAAATATTTGTTGTTATGAAATGTCTTGCGATCAATACGAAAGCCTCATCAATATGGTACAATTCTACCAAATGGAAACTAGCTGGCCAATTAAAAAACTCTTACTGAGAGCATTTACAGCTGCATGTCATTTGGATAAAACTATTATCGATATTTTACTCACTTCAGTGCTTCCTCTTGAAATTGTAAGTAAATGAAAAAGTAAAAATTTCTGCTTAAGAAAATAGAAATACATTTTTATTTATTCTAATTTGAAGGTTGAAGACATGAAAACTCACTTTTCAAACGTTCCAAAATTTAAAGAACTTGTAAAAATGCTGACAACAATATTTTCACAAGGTGAACGCATGCCTGTAGCTCATGATGGTATGTTTATTTTAATTTATAAATTTATCAATTAATTAATAAACAGGAAATTCCGTACAAGAGTAAATAGTGAATATTTAAACGGCAACAACCATTTTCAGTAGCAACTTTTATTATTGCTTTTAATGAATTTATTGATACATTATCCAAATATGGTACTGTACGGCATTTTCTGTATACGCATGATCTAATCATTCTTTCGAAAACAGTAAATTTTAAAAATAATAAATGAAATATCGAGATCAACATCATTTTATAAAAACAATGGGCAGTTGAGGCGACATAAGGGACTTAAAAGTAAGGAAAGTTTCTAGTATCTGATTGGCCATCTGATCAGATCGAAGGAAAACGCATGGTTTGATGCGAGCTGTAAAAAGGTTATTAAGGCCAAAGAAGTAAGTTTCCGTTGCTATAAAGCCAACCGTACTGAGGAAAGACGGAAAAAGTTCCACCAAGCCAGGAAGGCCTGCAACGCCATTATTCGACGGAGCAAATTTTTACATGAACAAAAATTACGGAAAAAAATACTGCAATGTCCCAAAGGCTGTACAAATGTTTGGTCATTTGTAAAAAACAAAAGGAATTCTTCCTTTTCATCGGTGCCTACGCTCATTGTCAATGACACTTTTTTTGTTAGCTTCTTAGAGTAAGCTAATCTCTTTGTTAGGCAGTTCGCCGCCTGTACTAGAGTCAATAAGTGATTCTATGGGACCAATCTTTTTTTTTTCGCACACGTACTGTGGCAAGAGTCCTAAGAGATCTAAACACACACATAAATCCTCTAGTCCGGATGGTATCCCCGATATTTTTCTGAAGAGGTGTTTGTCAACGCTGGCAAAACCACTGCGTAAGCTTTTTCATCTGTCCTACTCCTCAGGTCTCGTTCTGAGAGGATGGAAAACTGAATTTGTCCAGCTCATTCCCAAAAAAGGCGAATCTTCCTCACCCTCTAATTATCGACCGATTGCACGTACGTGCCCTTCTTTCCAAGGTCATGGAAACGCTGATTAATTATCAGCTCAAGAAATATCTTGAAGTTTGAAAGCTTCTTAATGACCGTCATCTCACCGAACAGGGGAGCAAATCTTTACATCGCTTTGGAGAAAGTAAGATTATTGCACTAGATATTTGAAAAACATTTGATAGGTTTTGGCTTCAGGCTCTCTTATCGAAAATGCGTGTTTTCAGTTTTCATGAATCCCTGCTTCATTCATTAGTAATTACCTCTCGGATCGTTCGATACAAGTTGATGGATTCAAGTCTGAAGTCCATAAAATAAATGCTGGTGTGCCCCAGGGCTCTGTTCTATCTCCAACACTCTTTCTCATTTTTATTAATGATCTCTTGTCTGCAACTTCTAATCCAATACATACTTTCACTGACGATAGTACTCTTAGCTTTTCACTTTCGTTATCAGACTCACATCCCTCTTCTTCGGATGTGGAATTGCAACGACAACATATGATAAGCTCATTAAAATCCGACTTAAACAGCATTGTACAATGGGGATTAAAAAACCGCGTGGAATTTAATGTTTCGAAAACCCCTTTCCATTATCCATGGATGGCACTTGCATCGAGAAGACTGAACATCTCGATATTCTCGGTATGTGTATCACCAACAACCTCTTGTGAAACGATCACATACGCGATGTCGCCAAAAATGCCGCAAGGTGTTTAGGTTTCCTTAGGCGATGTACAAAATGTTTCACACCTTCTGATCTGGCTGTTATCTACAAGACTTATATACGTCCACAGCTTGAGTATAACTCCCATCTCTGGCCTTACCTTAACCTCTTGGATAGTATTGAACGTAGAGCATTTAAATTAATAGGTGATAATATCATCATAATTTGTTACCGTTATTTTAACGGTTTATGGTCTAGTGAAATGGCCAGCTACATTCCACTCCTTAAACAGTTCAACCGTAATACTCGCGCTTCTAGGAATGCTCATCAGTATACCCTCGAGTCCAACGTCGGCCGTACTGTCCAATAAAGAGATTCATTCTTTAGCCGTACTACGCGAATGTGGAATTCCTTGAAAGACAGAGTGTGTTTCCTAATCATTGCAATATTTAGGAATTAAAAACCAATGTGCACCGACATCTCCTTGTAAACCCTCTCTCCTCTTTCTAGTGCTCACACTGTGCCTCTGCATAATAAGATTAGTAATATCCCCTTAAGTGTGTGCTTATTATTAAAAAAAGTCAACTTATGTCAAAATGACAATTGATCATGTTTTTTAATTCAACTAAAAGCTGAACTTTACTATTAAATTATTTATTATTTATTTTCTGCACAACTTCATTTAATGCTTTCTGTAAAAAGGTTCCTTGTAAATATTGAAAAGACTAATGGACTTGTAGCTTGCCTGACGAGTGTATTGTAGAAAATAATGATTTTGGTAGATTTTGTACTTGAACTTGAAGAAGAGGTTTGTGAAGTAAAGTTCTGAATTTTAAATTCATGACACTTGAAAAACTAACTAGTTCCCTTTATCAAAATGTACGTTCAAAGAATGAAGTTGACTGCAAATAAAGTCCCTTATGTTGTTTGAGCCTTTCCAATGTTTTTGTTTGTGATGTAAAGTTCTGAATTTGAAATTCATGACACTTATGACACAAATTTACGTTCAAAGAATGTTGTCTGAACCTTCACAATGTCTCACATACATTATTTAAAGTAATACAAAACTATCACAATTTTCTTAACTTAACTATTATTCTTAAAAAAGTAGATGCATTAGTTTAATAATAACTTTTAAAATAATTTTTAATTCAAATAATTGTCTATCTATTCTTCAATTTATAACAATTCCAATTTATCCGACATAGCATTCTCCATTGTTGTTCATATAGCCGTGTTTTTGGCATCATTATACCAATTATTGTTCAATTGCTTCAGATCTTCAAACCATCTCTTTTTCGGGCGCCCTGTTGGTCTGCTCTCCTGACCAGCTTCATTTTAATTCTTTCGTTAACTGTATTACGTCAATTTGTTCTTCTTCTTATTTGTTCGCTGCTTATTATTTGCATTTGTTGTATGTTTAAGAGATTTCTTTAATTTTGGTGAGATATATTCTAAGTTGCTTAAGGTCACTCATAGGGTTTGTAACCCGTACTTTAAAGGAGGTAAAATTGTTTTGATTACTTATTTTCTAGTGTCACTGCTTTAGTTCGAGTTTAAAATACCTTTCAAACTCCAAAACTGTTTCCATCCAGTAGTTATTCGATTATTTCTTAAGCTTCTTGTTTTTGAAACGATTTTATTTGTCCCAATTACGGCTTTGGTGATGTCAGTAAAGAAATGGCAAAGTAGTTTTTGGAATAAGTTTTAATGTTTTTCGATGAGCTATTTTTTTGTCTGAAGATGGTCAGTGGTTAAGAAACGTTCGCTAAATCCTGCTTGCTCTTTTAGTTGCTTGTTATTAATTGCTTCTTTGGTTCGCTAATATATTGTCTTCGATAAAAGTTTATATACTGTAGAAATCAGGCTTATCGGTTTATAATTATTATTCTTATCCTTATCTCACGTCTTATGTGGAAATATTATTGTACTTTGTACAATAATACGGAATACGTTGTGTTGTCAAAAAATATTTAAACGTTGACAGCATGACACAACAGCGGTGTTAAATCGCATGGTCTTGGTGTCCAGTTGATAACGCCACGACGAGAAATTACGCGGCCAGAAAATGTCTCTTGCAATAAAGCAAGTTGTGTGGCGTGTGGCACCGTCTTGTTGAGCTCGAATTTATATGTAAATAAATGTAAAATACTTCATAATGTGCCGTAAGACCGGCCTTATTTCTAAACACGACGATGAATCGACACATTCGGGTCTTCGGCAACCCTTTCACTTGCAGTAGTAATATTTTCTGTGGTACGAACGATACGATGATGCACAGGCTTTACAATATCTGTAACCAATCCAATCTCTTTAAATGTCTTCACAATTTTACCAATCACTGGACAAATATGTAAACCATAATCTCCTTTTACAGCACCATATGTGGCTGTGGCAGATTCACTGTTTTTGTAGTAGGTTTTAACAATTTGTATGCGTTGTACGATATTTAAGAGATCCATTTGCGTAAATGTCAGATTTTCAACTGAAAAAAAAATGGTTTAACAACTTAGTTTGACAGGTGCCGAATTCCGTACCTATACTTTTGAAACCGCAAAATGTATAACCCGTTATAATAACATGGGGATGGGAAAGATTAATTTTTTGATGTTTTTTCTTATTAAGTGGTCAATTCTTATTTTCATTCTTACCATTTTATAGTCCGTTTCGGATTTCAAGTTACTGACTGCAGATACATCTTTCATTCTGGTTATTTTAATTTTTAGAACAATGTCATATTCGCTTTTGTATCAGGTGTGATCCGCGTCAACCTTTTTTAATTTTTTTCTGAAATTTTTCATTACGTACATCCAAGTCATAAGCCTTATTTCTTTATCAATATCCACAGGGCCGAATTTAGAGGTCCAGAGGCCTCGGGGCAGTATAGAAGCGGAGGCCCCATTGCCCCAAATTATTTTTAAAATAAAGTAAACCATTTTTTTCACTCAAGTTTTTCAATAACTAGTTTATTGTGAAACCAAGCAGATTCCTTTAGTATTGAACAAACACATATAAATATAAAAGAATTATCGATAATTAAATTTTAGGGTAACCGAACGGAACCTTTCGAGCTTTTTTCGTCAGAAAATCGTTGATGATTTCGTTGAAATCCAGTTCTCGGTAAATCGCTTTCAATACTCAGGAAAGAAAGTATATTTTATAATTTTCATTCTTGAAAATGATCTCTCTCCAGTGCAAATTGTTACCATCAAAACCAAATACATTCAGAATTCAATTTTGAGGTTGTTGAATGAAGTTCTGAAATTTTGATTTTCTAGAATTTGGTAGTAAAATAGTTCCGAAGATTGATCTGTTCCATAGTCCTTTTCCTTTTGTATGAGTTAATCAAAGACACAAATTGAACCAACTCATTACCAAGACTAGGCCCTAAATCACCCGGATACACTTTCACCAATGCCTCTGTTGCAGCGTGCAAATTTTCAGCATCCATCTTCTCGGTGTGATTCAGGAATCCAAATCTCGAACGTACAGCTTCATAGGCATGCAATCTTTTAGTAAGAGAAACGGATAGATGGTCAATCACTGGAATAAAGGCGGATACGCTTTCCCATAATCGAGTGGATTCAACCTCACATTTATCGTTCTGGTGCGGGTTAGCCGTTGACTAAGACTTTCTTGGCTTCAGCAAGACCAACGAGTGTCGCTGAGCCTTTTCAAGACTTAAACTGGTCGCTTTTCTTCGCCGATAATTTCTCAATCAGAATTTGGTGCCGCTCTGTATTGGTTGTGAAAAAATTTTACAAATTCTTCACGAAATAAAAGAGTTGAACAGCCGATGGACAAATTATTCAATTGAAGTCATATACAACAGTTAATTTGTTGAATTGAATACCCAACCTCCGAGGTTGCGGGCAAGTACCACCCCACCCAGCCATTAAGCGATTGGTGTACTCCTGCAAGATGGGTAGTGAATTGGAAGTACTTCTTATCAGGGCCATTTAAGATTTTGATATTTCACTGCCTGTTTGCCTGATTGGAGTGAACAAATATATACCAAATAATATACCAATCTCTGTAAATTGTGCACTATATATTTAAGATAAAGAAATAATGTTATATTTTTAGCTACGATAAAAATCAAAAAATCAAATATAGATCAATGATTTTTGTTATTTAAGATCAATATAATTAAAGGTAAAAGAGCCAAAAAAAAAATACATATCAAAGAAAAAGATGTTTACTTCTGTTTATTAGTTGGAATTTAAAACAAAGAGTGTCTATTGTGGGGCCCCGGTTTGTGGAGGCCTGGTTGCCCTCCTCTAAATCCAGCCCTGCATATCCATCATGTATAACTGCAACAAAATCAAAAATATTATAAACAACCCTTCATTGAACACGAGTCTATACTCGAAAATATTGAGCCTATCTCTTAAACTTCATAAACTTATCTAGTCCTTTACCAATTATATTCTTTTTTTTGTCATACGTACATTACATACATATATTTTTAAATGACATTCCTCGCAGCTATAGCTTTAAGTTACTATTTTATAATTTATTACAATAATACATAATAATGAAATTTTGATCATTTCCTTTCTTTAAAGCTTTTCTCGGAGTTGACTTTAGCACTTTTCTCCTTGAAATTGTCGAAGGCAATCATCCAGAAATATTAATTGATCTGGTCATTTATCTTCTGCTTTCGTATAATCTGCAATTTGAATTATATTATCAAAACTTTGTTTTACAAGCAATGCAAAAGCTACCAACGGTTAAAGTATTCACAGAGAAAATTCTACTTCTTTTAAATCGTGAAGGTAAGAGACTTAATATTCTATCTTTTATCTATTTCTTTAATTAATTCGTTTGTGTCTTTTTTGAATTTAATTTTTCATAGAGGATCCTCTCAAAGTATTTAGACATGCATTAGTAACTAATTCGGTTCTTAAAATGATAACTGACATCTTTACAATTCCCGAAACTGCCATGTTGGTCTATACAAACGATAGAATAGTTGTATTCGATATTGTTGTAAGGCAGCTATCCGATTTATGTGCTGGTAATCCTGTAAGTAAACATTTTAAAATACTAACAAAAACATTCCAATAACATGATAAAAAAAATTGTTTTTTTAATTTTAGATGAGAGGAAAATATCTAAACCTTTGTCGTTGCATGGTTAGGAGTACCAACTATGAAAAGAATCAATACCGCAAACAAGAACTTATGAAAATATTTACTCGCATTTTTTGTGAAGAAACCGAATGCAGTGCTGAAGATCAGAAATTAGTTCGTGCAATAGCCAATGAGTTTCCTCATATATTTAAGGCGTAAGTTGTTGGTTAGGAGTCAAAGACTACTTTTTATTTTTTATGTTTAAGAGCAATTTAATTAATTTTTTTTCTAACCAATGTAATGTGTTTCTTTTAAATAATTATACATTTTTGTGGGTAATTCAGTGATATTATGAGTGGTATAGATGAATTTGTTGTTTTATGAAAAAGATTCATAGACTAAAAAATATTTAATTATTTAAAAGCAATACACTTACATTTAATTCAAGATGAGTAAAACTAAACTGTTTTTACATATAAATAGATTTGTAGCTATTGAAAGAAGAATACATTGTATCAACAGTGCATTAAATTCTAGTCATCAAGTTGCATTTATGTCGAAATTGCAATAAGTGTAAACGTTGTGAATACTCAAAATATTTTATATTTTACAAAATTTGTTTTTGTCTTCCAAAAAATATCACATTTTGTTGCCATACAATTTTTGTTACATTTTATTCCCTGGCCAACCTCACTAATGTTAACTAGATATGTTTTTGTGAGCCTTATGTCAAATACCTCATTGTTTTATGTGATGCAGTAGATCTTATTACATCCCATTTGTTCTGAAACTTTGTTTGGAGTTTAGTGTTATAGCCAACTTCATTAGTTCACCGTTTAGTCTAATTAGGGACGTGCGTTTAGAGAATCGTTACATAGTCGCACTTTATAAACATGAAATAATTTATTTGGGTCAATATTTCCCACACATTGGAATATTAGAAGACGTTCCGGATGGTATTCCCGATTTAATTCTAAAGAAGTGTTCTTCCATACTACCAAAACCCATGCGCAAACTTTTCCATCTATCCTATTTTGCTTGGCCCGTTGCAAGAAGTTGGAAAACAGTATTTATTTTTTAGCTAATCCCCAAAAAGGTCGAATTTTAATTTACCTCAAATTATCGACAGATTGCGCTAACGTCCTTTTATTCCAAGGTCCTGGAAACGCTGATTAATATTATAAGATTAAGAAATATCTTGAAGAAGAAAAGCTTCTAATAGATCCATTGGTGGTTTCATGCTTCATCTCACCAAACAGTAGGACAAATCTTTACATTGTTTGGGAGAAGGTGGCAATATTGCCCATGATATTTGTAAGGCATTTGATAAACTTCAGCATCTTGCCTTTTAAAAATTCAGTGTCGTCAAAAAGCCTCTTCGTTACTTACTTACTTACTTAAGGTAGAGCTACATTCCTGTGTGAACTAGGGCCTCACCCAACAAACTTCGAGGCATACGGGACCGTACATCACACGAAGAACTTTTTTCTCGAAGCGACCCAAGGTGCTTTCATCCGCTTTTGCCATAGTCCATGCTTCTGCACCGTATAGCAGGACGGGGATGATAAGGGTCTTATATAGCAGCACTTTGGTCCCTCAAGAGGGGACTTTACCACACAATTGCTTTCTTAGTCCAAAGAAAAAGCGGTTAGCAAGAGTTATTCTGCGTTGTTTTCTGCGTTTACAGCGGAGCCTAGGTAGACGAAGTCCTTGAATACCTCAAAGTTACGTCTGTCGATGGTGAGGATTTGACCAAGACGTCGGTGTTGTATGTCCTTTCTTGACGACAGCATGTACTTTGTTTTGCCCTCATTAACCGTTAAACCCATTTTTGCCGCCTCTGCCTCAATACTCACAAAAGCCCCATTGACATCACGCTGAGTTCTTCCGATTATGTCAATTGGACAGACTTTTGAAAGATAGTGCCTCTAGTGTTGACGTGTGAGCTCTGCAGTATTCTTTCAAGCACGATGTTAAAAAAATCACATGACAGCGTATCACCTTGTCTAAAACCTTTTTTGACATCGAAAGGTTCTGTTAAGTTGTTTCCAACCTTTATGGAGCAGCGTGAATTCTCCATGGTCATCCTGCACAAACGGACTAGTTTGACAGGAATGAAAAAAATAGACATGGCTCTATACAGCTAGTCCCTTTAGATGCTGTCACATGCGGCCTTGAAATCGATGAAAAGATGGTGGGTGTCGATTTGGTGTTCTTGGGCTTTTTCCAGGATCTGCCGTAATGTAAATATTTGATCAAGTGTGGACTTTCCTGGTCTAAAACCACACTGATAAGGACCTATCAGGTTGTTGACGATGGGCTTTAGACGTTCACATATTACGGCAGAGAAGATTTTATAGGCTATGTTAATTAGACTGATGCCTCTATAGTTGGTGCAGTTAAGAGGGTCTCCTTTTTCAGGATCGAGCAAACAATATACTGAGGTTCCATTCATCGGGCATGCTTTCTTCCAAACATATCTTACAGATAAGTTGGTGCATGGTCCTAACCAACTTATCTCCAGCTGCCGCTTCGTTGGATTAGAAATTTTCTTTCGAACTGTTCAACACAAATTGTTTTGACCGATTCAAGTCTCATACCCACAATATAAATGCTGGTGTGCCTTAAGGCTGCGTTTTGTCTCAGACCCTCTTCTTCATTGTTTAAATGATATCCTGTCTGCAATTTCTAGTCCATCTAATTGTTTCGCCACTTGGAGAGTGATGAAAGAAAAAGATTGATGAAAATAACATCAGTAACCCAAATACGGAGATTTGCTGTCTACCGTACTACGTGATTGTGGAATGCCTTACCAATTTCTGTCTTTAAATTTCATTTTTATGTTCAAGACACCTCCTTTCTTATTCCTCCCTTTTTTCCTAATGTTTACACTAGGTTTTTGGCATATAAAAGGTAGACAAAACTCTTTGGGTGTGTGCCAATTAAAAATATTATAAACCAGCATCCAACAAATCTCCTCTTTGATTCTTTGCCATTGTTCTAATCGAGGAAAAATTCAAGAGCTGCCATTTTTTACTTTAGGACAAGATTCGTTCGATCTATGGTCAAACGTCTACATGAAATTTAATACGTTTGATACTCTAGTTCAAATATAAAATCCCCAACCCTAAGTCCACAATCTGAAATCCATAATAACTAAAAGTGGCTTTTAATGAATTCGACATCTGTTTGTTCATTCCCGTTCATAATAACTGCTTTGGTAAACCATGTGCACTACTTGCACTGGAAAAACGGAAAGACATGCATATAGATTTAGTTGATTGGAAGCTTAAGACCATTAAGACCATGAAGCTTGTTGGTTGAGGCCCAGGTCCGCCCCGGACTGTAGCACTACCTTAAGTAAGTAATTAAGTACGCTTAAGACCTGTATATGAAAATATCATGAACATTACAAAGAGATTGTAGATTTTCAAATTGGTGATTGGTAATTTTGGATATTATTTTTGTATGTCTCAAATGTGTTGCATTATAAAATTCCTTACAACCCATTAACGCTGACAAAAACAAAACTTAACTTAAAAAGAGTGAATATTCACATACTTGAATTTGTTTTGTAAAGTTTATGTTGTTGCCGTTCTTTATTAAAAATAGTCCAATCCTTTTCCTATGTTATCTGCATATCTTCCTTTTTTTCTTTTGCTTACACTCCATTATCTGCATTTATCTTAATCTTGGGTTTTTTTTCCAGATTTTATTTGAATAACATTGATTTTACTTTTTATGCATGAAATTTATTTTTGTTTAAGTTTAATATATTTTAATTTGTTTTCAGAGTACTCACAACTCCAATTCAAACATACTACAATATACCAAATCTTTCATTAAATTGAATACCATAAAAACAAATATTCAATTTATTTCAATTGTGCCAAAATAAAATTTTAAACATAGTATTAATAAAAAATCACATTTAACAACAACCACACACAAAAAAAAAAACAATGAACAAAATTAAATTGTAGAATAATATTTAAAGAAAACAATCTAATCAGAGAAAACTTTATTTATTTATTTGTCATATAGAACATATAGAAATATATTAGGTATATATATTTTACCATAGATCCAATTGCTTTAATTTTTCTTAGAAATTTTAAAAGTTATAAAACAAAGTAAATCAATATATTCATATACATTCACCCATAAATAAAATATTAAAAATCAATAACAAAAAATAAACTACAACAACCAAAAACAAAACACAGATTCTAATAAATAAATTTAAAAATAAAATAAAAGGTTAAATGTTAAAGAAAAAAAATAGGACTAATATGTATTTAAAAAAAAAAAGATATATAAAAGAAATCACAATTGAACACTGATAAACTTCGTCGCATTTGAAAACAAAAATAAATAAAATTCATTCCTAAAACTTTGAGAGATTTGTTCTTTATATCTTTTGTAGAAAAATAAACAAAAATTTGTATCTAAGGCAATTTTAGGGAATTTCAAAACTCCGACTTCACTCCCTACAAATGGAAGCACTTAAGCATTTGCAAAAAAAAAGAAACATTCTTCTAAAATTGTCTTTTTAAAAATTGCATTTCTTTCGATCAATAATTTTCCTACTTACAATTCACGGAACAAATTAGAAAATAAAACATGTCATTTAGAATGATCTATCTCAAAATTAAATTCTGCATTCAATCACACACTCACTCAATAAATCAAGAGCCAAAATCCATTACAAAAAATGAAAACTATAGTTAGATTCTTATACACAAAAAATAGTTTTTCTTAAAAACAAAAGAATTCAAACTGTCTCAATTTCTAAACTAAATTTACAAGATTTTTTATTCAAAAAACAAAAATATCTCAAAACTAATCTTTTCCCCAAAAGTAACCCCAAAAAGGTTTGCTTAAATTCTGAAATTCTGAAAAAATACATTTTAAAAGAAGTATTATTAAAATTAAAACGAAAACCAAAAAATGTTAAATTTGACTATATAATCTATAACACAAAAGTTATAAATCCAATTTTAATAAAATGTTATATGTATTTAAAAACAAAAGAAGAGAAAAAATATATAATAACATATAAAAGTTAAATTCTAAAACGAACAAAATAAACTAAATAAAATTAAAGCTCTTTAGAAATAATTAAACTTTAGATGATGTCTTGTTTTTTTTTTCTTTTGAAAAATTAAAGTAAAATGTACTTGCCAACAAAATTAATACTCAAGTTTAATTTTAATTAATTTAAGGTTTAATTATATTAAAAATGATTGTTATGTTAAGTATAATGATATTCATAAAAAGAAAATAAAAACAAACAAAAAATTGCACTGAAGCACACAAATTCTTGATAGTTAGGTTTACAATTAGTATTCTAAGATATTTTTTTAGGTACAACCTTAGTGATGTTAAAATGCATTAGAATCATGATTGTTATTTTATCCGTATCCTCAAAAATCGATTTGTATTTTGTAATAATTATTGTCATTATTGTTTTTGTTTTTGTAATTTTAAGGTTTCAATAATTCATATTATTATATAAAGTCATTCGTAAAATATGTAATAATTGAGTAATTTGTAAATTATGTTCTATAATTTGTTATTTTGTTTTTGTTTAATTTTTTTCTTTTCTTTGGTTCAAATAAACCAATCTATAAAAATCAAAATGAAATAAAGTGTCTTCTTAGTTCTTACTTGTATTAAATCTGAATAAATTAATTGTAAAAGAATTTATTTTAGTTGGTTAGTTTGGCTAAATTTATGTTTAATCTTCTGAGTGAATCGTGTGTCTTTGTTCTCAAAGTTTGCATTTTCCTCAAAAATTACAAAAACAACTGGCTCTGGTTTTTCTTTTCTACAGGGGTTTTCCAGTAAAAGGTTTCATTTAAAATTTTTCGAAACAACACGAGTAATTTTAAGAGAAATCAATGGATGTTTATTTTATTCGAAAGAGGAAGCTATCTCATTAACAATGGAAAACATTACCAAAAGGTCACAACGGCTACGATGGCAGCACAATATCCTTTTTTATGAAATTTTCCATGACCAATTGTAATTACGCATTTATTTTTCTCTAAAAATGGTGTTTTCTATTTCCCGGACGGAAATTCATTTGCCTGAACAGCTGATACTTTTAAGTTCAAAAGTGAAACGAATCGTTCCACTGATTTGTGTTCCAATTCCACACAATTCCAATGACAGATTTCTGTCAGTAAACATTTTCGGTGGATTTCAATCAGGAAATTATTTTTGATGACAAAAATTTTTACTGATAACTAAATATAAACGGCCTGCCAAAAAAAATTCCAGTGTTTGTTTTCAATGATGAAAACTAATGATAGCTATAACTAGCGCCTTACTCGAAATGTTATGGAAAAAAACATGTGGCGTGGTGAAAAACGATTTTATATTATTTGTCCGTTCCCTTAACTACAAATTTGAAGCTGCAACTTCTCATGAATATAGTGCATTACATAAAGAACTTAAAGTTTATTTCCCTTAAGCGAAAATACTACTCTTTTTAAAAAATATACTCTCATAGAATTTAAATTGCACCAATTTACTTTGGGGTCTAATTATAAGGTTCCCGGCGGATCGTTTTCAATTTGACTCGTGTCGTTTTTTCTTATTAAGGAATTCGCGGCGAAGCGAAAATAGTTCTTCCTATATTCCAGTGATCTGACACTTTTGTTTTGACTTTTTCTTCCTATATTCCAGTTTTGACAGCTTTTGGTTTTGACAGCTTTCCAAACATTTTGTTTTGTTTTAATTAAATTTATGAAATTTGCGGTGATATTTTTCAATAAACAATTTTAAATCTATAAAAAAGAATCAATTATGGTGTACCTATATTTATTCTCAAAGGGATGAATCCTCAAGATTATGGGTGTCCAGGAAAATGAATGACTTTTAAAATTGTGTATTTTATTGTAGATTGAGCATAAATTATAAGAAAATTAAAATAAAGCTAACTCACATTTTTTTATAAATACAATCAAGAAAAAATCCACGAAATCGAACAGTGAATAATAATAAACACTTTCGCCTATGAATCCTCAAAAAAAAACGCTGTCATATTTCAAACCAACAAACATTGGGCAGGTTCAGGCGATATAAGGGACAGTTTCTAGTATCTGATTGGCCAGCTGCCAAAAACATGCTTTTCAATTAAGGCAACTTTATTGAAAAGTTATTTAGAAAGTAAGTCAAGAAAAATCTCCCTAACTATCAAGTCAAGTCAACTTATTTAAAAATGACAACTGATCATGTTTTTTCATTCAAGTGAAAGCTGAGCCTTACTACTCTATAATTTATTTATTTTTTGCACAATTCCATTTAATGTTTTCTGTTTACAATACAAAAGACAAATCGTAATCGACTTGTAGCTTGTCTGAGGAGTGTTTTTTAGACAATAATGTGTTTGGTAGTTCTTGTACTATGAACTTAAAGTAAACATTTGTGAAGTAAAGTTCTGAAATTGAAATTTATGCCACTTGGAAAACTAACTAGTTGCCTTGGTCAAAATGTACGTTCAAAAAATTAAGTTGACTGCAAATGAAGTCCCTTATGTTGCCTGAACCTACCGATTGGCTGCGATCAATCTTAGACAGATAGGGTATCCGGATACCTTTTTCTTAGTGTTTTACTTGAAAAATAACAGCTAATCAAAAACAGCTGATATGTCAAAAAAGGAATGCAAAGGTATCCAAGAATTGCTGGGGTACGTAGGTTTCTGACAGAACAGCTGATTCACACATGGTTGAATTTTAAAAAACTTAAAAATTGATTTCATCTTTTTGTATTTGTTGGTTACCAAAAGGATACAAAATTAAGTTGTTTTTGAGGATGTTCTGTACATAATAGACGATGAAGAAGCTATTTGCCTAAGAATTTTATTATTAATTTATTATTATCTATTTTTATCTTACAATTTTTCTGGGCGTTTTGTGAACAGCTGAAAGTTGTCATTATTTTTTGACAGCTATCTCAATACCTTATCGTTCAACAAGGTATCAAAAAATCCACCTATCCAAGAACCAAGATACCCTATCCAACATGAGATTAAACGCAGCCGTTATGACATTTCTAATTCATCTTCGAATTCAAATATTGAAATCGCAAATATCGAAATGTAGAACATAAAAATTCACTTCGTTTTGAGTTCGAAATAAATGATATTCGATATCGATGAAAGCAAATTCAGAATTCTGATTTATATTTTGAATCGATTTGAATTTTATTTTGAGTGAAAGTGAAATCTAGATCCTAGCTTTTTAATTTGAAAGTAAACTTTAAATTTGTGCGAGTATCATCGGTGAAAGGAACAATTAATGGCATACACTTTTTGAAAATGATACGTACGTCTCAAGTGGTTCATTCAAGAGCATAGGAACTGCTATCTCGCGAATAACATGACTAATGTCAATCTTCAATCTTAGTTGGCTTAATTCTGAAAACTTGATACTTCAGATATCGCCATAGAAATTATGCGGTCAATTTACTGTTGCGAAACGTGAAATTAGGTTCTCACCAAAATAATTTTTTAATAAGTTAAATGCTTAACTCGCCTTATGACTATTAGCGCCTTCCTTTTAAAAGCAGATCTCACCTAGAACATAGGTTTGAAATTCAGGAAGAAAATAGTCCGTAAACAAGATTTTCCTCATTTTTGATAATATAGATTCACCCAATAAAAACCATAACTTATTTTTTCAAAGGTAAACATTAAGAGTGTTTTGGGTTGTCCATCGTTCCAGATCCGGCAATTTTGTGTATTAACGTATCCATTGAGTATTCTTAGAGCCCGTTCACATAAAATATGACGCAAATTCAAGTCTTCTGGCTTATATTCTTCCTCAAGAAAAATACGCCAGGTTGTCAAGTATCTTCGCGTACACTTTCAGCTAAAGCTGCTAGAGCCAGTCTCTTCCATTCAAAAACTCTCAGCTATAGCTGCTATGGTCTCTTCCATTCGTACTGGAACTTGGAATAGTGACTTCAGTAGGTCGATTATGCACACCGTAAGTTTTTCGAAACTTCAGAAAATTTTTCTCCAAGGACGCTAATTTTCGAATTACAGTTGGATATTTTGGAGACGCTGTTTTGATGTTCGTTTTCCATTATGGCCAACGACACTGAAAACAAATGATAAAGCAGTTAAGAGGTCACGCGTGATCTTCTTAAAAAAAAACCTATTGAAAATATTTCAGGGGGTTCTAAAGAATAAAGTCTGAAGATCACAAGAAATAACACTGTCAGGAAACTTAGTTTTAAGAAGTTTGATATATTGAAGCGAGTTTTTTTTACTAAACACATTCAGTGTCCACAATAATAATTGTAAATAAAACAATTGTAAAATTATTTCAATAAAGGTATATTTATGTATTTCAATATCTATACAAATTCGGTAAAAATTAAATTATGATAAACTTAAATCTAATAAATGCACATAACTCCGGTACGGTTTGTTAAGATTTTGTCTTTTATTTTCACTTAAAATCTAATAAATTTGAAAAACTATCAATATCAATGTTTGAATAGTTAGGTAAAGGTTACTCAAAATTGTCTGGCTTAGAGTTCCCAATTAAAAAAAGAAACCGCTCAGTTATTCGTTAAAGGTATCAAACCAATAGATTTCCTTACCACTTTTGATTCTGAGCGGTTAACAAAAAGTAAAACCATATACCAATTATTATTTTTAGTGAGATTTTATAATATTTATTCACATGTCTCTTTTTCTTTTCTTTTTAAAACGAAAACATTTAAAAAAATAATAAATATATAGGGGTACCATAAATTTTATGGAATATAAAAATTGAAATTAATTCTCTATGGAATGAGAGAAATATTTTGTTCACAACCATATTTGTTTTTATACAATAAAATCCAGTTAGTTGTTTAAAAGAAACAAAAATTAAAATTCTTAATTTCCTTAAGACATAATATCGTACATATTTACATATTTCTTCACAACTCATCAAAGTTTCATGTTTTCCAAAATTCACTATTCAAAATATTAAATTAAAACAAAACAAAAATGTTTAAGTAAAAAATATCTTAATTCTAAATCTTAAGCTATTAAAAATAAATATGCTTAAAAACTAATTTAAAAATTTCAATATCTAAAATTAATTCGAGTCTATCGGGACTTAATTTTTGTAAGTCCTCAAAATAGTATAATCCATATTTCTCCTTGGTTAGTTGTAGATTCTTTTCGGTACTGAGATTGTTTTTTTGAGAATTTCCAATCTAATCAATCGTAATCGCCCAGGGATGATCGATTTTACCATATTGGATATCCCTTAGTGTATTACGCATCTTCTCAAACACTGGTTTCTCTTGCTCCAATGTTGGAATGTACAAATTCTGGTCAAGATAGCTTATTCGATTTATTGGGCTAACGACACAAGCGGTTCCTGCACCAAAAAGTTCAAGCAACTAAAATTTTAGAATTAACAAAAAAAAGGATGTTAGTGTTTTGGGATCATGTTTTTTTGAATTCGAAGAACTTACTCGTCCTTTGCTTAGAAGATCACAAACCATGGGCATAGTGAAGGTGCCTTCTCGGACTTTGAATTTACCCCACTGACGGGCTAGCGTTAGTATTGAATCTCTTGTGATACCAGGTAAAATGAGACCGTTCAATGGAGGTGTGACTAATTCTTTTTCTGAAACAAGCAAAATTTTAAAATTCAGTAACTTGAAATGTTTTATAGAAATAAAAACTAAATTATTTACCTCCTTGATCGTTAATGTAGAACATGAAAATGTTCATCGTTCCGACCTCAGTCAATTGATGATCCTCTCCGTACAACCATAACACTTGCTGTAAACCTCTGGATGCAGCTTCTTTTTGTACATTAATCGTTGGTGCATAGTTTGAGCCCATTTTACGATCACCTACACCTCCTGGCCACGCCCTAAACGTAAATAATAAAAATTGAACATATTAATATATAAGAAACACAAAGAATATAATTTCATGTTTTAGAATAAGTGCTTAATTGAAATTCCGGATTTTAGAAATCGGTATCCGACAGACTTAAAGGTCTCAATCAAGTATCCAAATACTCGACTCTATCAGAACTGTTTTGAATCTAATTAGTCTGAATAGTTTAGTAGCTTCGATATTTCTTTCAATTACTACTATAATCTCAAGAACGTACCTTGTATATCTGGGATCGGCTAACAATGACACTCCAACATCTTTTCCACTAAAATAACTTCCAACAGGGCATAAAATTGAGTATAATAACGCAGAATCTGAAGATGCAACTCCTAAAGTAGGCTGTAATGATATTAAAAAAAAAAGTTTTAGATAAACAATATTTTTTAACATAAATTCTCTTATTAACTTACATCAATACCAATCATTGTTGGACGAATATATAAACTAGCTGCTTCGGAATGTGGAACCCATTCTTGATCGATTGAAATTAATCGTGTCATGCACTTAACAAATTCTAATCCTTCAAAGGTAGGAAGGCCAGAACGTTTAGCTGATAGATTCATACGGCTCATATTCATGTCTGGACGGAATAATCGTATTCTACCATCCACACCTCGGTAGGCTTTCATGCCTTCAAATAGCTATAAAAATAGAAATAAAAGCAGACATTTAATTTTGGCATTTTAACCTTCCATAGACAGACAATTAAATATTCAAACAAAAAACTACATTTTTGTACCTAATAGATTTGATTTATTTAAAATTGTGTCTTAAAAGTGATAAGGACATACCCTACAACTTATTAAAAGAGACCACCTACTTGTAAATATTGCTTAGTAACCTGGGAGCATACATTTTTAAACTGAGGTTATCAGACATTTTAGTCCAGCGAGACTACTCTTATCATAATTTAAATGATTAAGCATTTCCTGAAGTTCTGCAAGAATTATCAACTTTTGGCAGCAAGGGAAACTGGTTTCTTCCGAATTGTAATGATATTTTAAAAGTCATGTCTGAATCATAATCTGTTAAAACCTGACTTATGAACTTGGACTTTAATGCGCAGAATATTGAACAAGTTCAAAGGCTCGGTATCATTAATTGTATTCATATTTCCATCCAAATGTTAAGTTATTGCGGTTTTAAAAGAAAAAGTTTTGAGAACTTGACCCATTGACAGATGAGTTTTGTTTTGGTTTTAGTTCATAGACGGAGTGGCGGGCGGTGGTCTAATTTGTGAAGACTCATTTTTACGTCTTATTATTTCTACTCACAGAGGTTTTTATTATTAATGTTAAAATTGGTCGCCTCAATAGAGACTCATGTGAACAAGGTAATGGAGGTACAAGTCTGTGCAAAAATTTGGATCGGATTTTAAATTAGAAATCAATTTAATTTGGGATGTGGAAAATATATTTTAACAACTTCAAGCAATACAAAATTGTATTTATTTTACGAATGGATAACAACATTAATCAATTTTAATACTTTTTTTCTAACATATAAACAAGAATGCTTCTCAATATCTAAAACCCATTTCTCTGCGTTACTATTGAAAACGGAAAATGATGTCAAGGCAACTAATTAAAGAGCAGGCTCAGATAGCATAAGGTACTTGAAGGTAAGGCCAGCTGCAAAAATATTACCTTTCAATTAAGGTAATTTTATTGGATAGTTCACTAGAAAGTAAGTCAAGAAATATCTCCTTAATTATCAAGTCAAGTTCACTTATATATGTCAAAATGACAGCTGATCACATTTTTTCATTGGCTGCGTTCAATCTCAGACAGATAGGGTATCCGGATACCTTTTTGTTAGTGTTTTACGTGTAAAATAACTGCTGATCAAAAACAGCTGAGATGTCAAATAACCCAAAGGTATCCAAGAATTTCTGGGGTATATTGGTATCTGACAGAACAGCTGATTCATCAAATCAACTCGAAATTTTACCGCAAAGCAACTTCTGCTCCAAACTACAATGCCAATCACTAGGATGAGGCCACATATTGTTTAACCCGGAAAATTTTACTACATGAGAGTAGGTACATATTTTTTTAAAACAAAGTGATACAATTATAGGGTTAATTAGAAAAGACCGTTGGAATTTCCCTACATTAATGAATGAGCTACCTAAAAAGGATATAAAAAGTGAGTCACTAGGATGAGGCCATTGCGAATATTTCGTTGTAGAAGTTCAGATCAGCAATTTTTTTTCAAAATTTGGGTTACAATATTTAAGAACGTTTTACAAATAACTATTTTTATTAAATTTCAACTACAAATGGGTTCCGGAAAGACGTTGACAGTAGCAGAAAAGGGGACAAATCGATGCTTTCAAGGAAATGGGACTCTCAAGCCGAGAAATAGCAAGGAAGCTGAACAGAAGTAAGACAGTTGTAAACAACTATCTTGCTGATCCTCAAAACTATGGAAAAAACCATAAAGGACGCACAGCCCAAGCAACAACATCCCGAGAAAAGCGGTTAATTTTACGTATTGCTTCACATTCTACTCAATCAGCTACTAAAATAAGGTCCAAAAACGGAGTATCAGCCAGTATTTCGAGAGTCCGAAGGATAATAAGAAAAGATGGTACTATCCAGAGAAGAAAACTCAAAAAGAAACCTGTTCTAAAGCAAGTACACAAGAAGCTGCGAATGAACTTTGCAACAGAACATGTCTCTTGGAGCAGTCAATGGAAACGCGTCGTCTTTTCGGATGTAAAAAAGTTTAGCCTTGACGGCCCCGATGGTTACAACTTTTATTTCTATGATTTAAGAAACGAGGAACTAATTTTGGGAAGACAACACAGCCGTACATCAGGTGTTATGGTGTGGGGAGCTATCACCTACTATGGCAAAATCGAATTGGAGTTTCTTTCTCTAACAATGAACGGAAACAGCTACAAATACTTGTTGGAACGCTTATTTCCTAAGATGAAAAATATTTTTGGACCTCTGCCTTGGCTTTTCCAACAAGACAATGCCCCCATCCTCACTTCCAGGGTTGTCAAAAGCTGGATTTTATCAGAAAACGTTGGAACGCTCATTTCCGAAAATGAAAAATATTTTTGGACCTCTGCCTTGGATTTTCCAACAAAACAATGCCCCCATCCACACTTCCAGGGTTGTCAAAAGCTGGATTTTATCAGAAAACGTAGAGCTTTTGCCATGGCCATAATCGAAAACGTATTGGCATGGCTATCTCGAAAAGTTTATGAAGGCGGTAGACAATTTGAAGACAAGGACTCCTTAATTGAAGCTATCCGTGATGCCTGGGACGAGATTTCACTTGACTATTTAAAAAAACTTTATGATTTCCAAACCGTGTGACGCACTTTTTCATACTGTTTTTAAGTAGCTCTTTAATTAATGTAGGGAAATTCCAACTGTTTTTTCTACTTAACCCCTTAATTTTATTACTTTTTTTAAAGAAAATATCTACCTACTTTAATGTAGTAAATTTTTATTGGTACGAAGTTTCCAGCAGGTATAAAGAACGAAAATCGGTTGAAAAATATGTGGCCTCATCCTAGTGATTGGTAGTGTATATCTAGGTATTGTTATTTCATAACATTCCTCGTTTCTGTTAGGATAGTTTTCTGTTAAACGTTAATCGTTTAAAACCGGAGATTTCACAAGTAAATTATTAATCGTATAGAATTCCAATTGAGCTAAGAGGAATTTTAAAATTAAATTAAATTGTTACACACCTATCAATTAAACATCGTCCGACGAATTAGTTGAATTATCCATTATATATTTTATCTTACAACAATTTTGACTTCGAAGCTTAAATGTTTCTCTGCTTTTTGTGAAGAGCTGAAAATTGTTATTATTTTTTGACAGCTATCTCGATACAGCTACCCAACTAGTTCAACAAGGTATATAAAAATCCATCTATCCAAGATACGCTATCCAACACGAGGTTGAACGCAGCCATTCAAAGATCACTGTACTTTATTACTGTCACTTGAACATAATTAAACTTGACTTGATAGTTAGTGAGATTTGCCTTGACTACATTTTTTAACAGCTGGCAAAGCAGACTTTGAAAACTTGCCTTACCTCCTATTCCCTTGAATAGATTGAACCTGCCCAATCTGTCAAAAGTCACCTTTCTTTTCGAACATTTGACAGTTACAGTTCAGACACTAGTTTCTTCAAATAATGTTAAATTCGAATTCTTTAACAAAAAACAACAATATATAACTTTGACTTACCTCAACCGCATAATGTAAAACTTTTGCCGCAGGATGAATAACTAAATTTTCTAATGGAGTAATTGCAGGTTTTTGCCAACCACCTAAACTTTTATGATATTCACATCGTAACATATGATCTGTAAAATGTTTTCCAAAACCTAAATCATCTGCATCTGGTTTTGGTTGAAGTTGTTGTGGTGTTGCCAATCTGACAGTTAAGTCTTTTGCCTAAATTATACAAAGAAGGTAAAACGTCAATAAATATTTGTTTTTATTTTTTGAAAAATAATCTTTGATTGACTTACAGAAAATTGTTGTCCAACATCGTCGTCATGTATTATTGGAGATGGAATTGTTTCATATTGTGATGATATTGTAGTTATTTGAAAACCATCATCGTCATCAAGTTTTTGTGATGATTGTGCGGTTTTGAATGATTGTTTGCTGCATAATCGAATGTTTTGACGAACGAAACCAATAAACCGATGTTGATTACGAAAGATTTCCTATAAATAAATTAATAACATTTATTATAACTTCAATAAATTTAAAATAAAATATAGTATGCATATAATTTGTAACATTTCTGTAACTTAATTATCCTTGAATATTTACGCATAAATAAATAATGTGCATTTCCCTTCCAATTTAAAAACATTGAGGGTCTGGTTATATTATTTACAGTGTTTAATTAATCAAAACATAAATTCAATAACCTATCAAATTAAGGGAAATATGCTAATTTTTGTAATTATTCCATTCGATTTCAGTTTACAGCACGCGTTATTTAAGTATCTACCCTTAAATTGAAGTTTTTTGATTTATTTATTTTTTGTCACATTATTTTGAAATCACATTAAGTGTGTTAATATATGTACCTAGGTATGTTATGTGACCTTCCATTACGTCGTGAATACCCTTTTGTAATCAAAATGCATTCTTAATTTTTAATGGAATTTTCTTAAAGTGAAGTGATTGACATGGTGCAGTGAGGACATATTTTGTGCCTTTTAAATTCAGACACAGATTGCATGTTTGAGTTCTTTATTTTAAACAAATGAAGTGACATTTGGGGTGTATCTGTCAGTTATCTCGTTCTTATGGTTAGATCATCAAATTTTACGATATTTGTTAGTCCTAATTTTTGCAACGCTCTCGAAGCCATTATTATCTAACTCACTCGGGTTTGAAATCCTAGCCCTGTTGTCAAAGATTTCAAACCTTTGCATCTAAAATGCTATACGAAATGTCAATTGTCATTTTCCAATTCAATAAAAAAGGTGCGTGTTTTATAGAGGTTGAATATTGATGTTATTCTTCTGATAAGCCAAATTGACTATAATCAGTCAAGTTCAAGGTATTTATTAAAAAAAAATATTTAACACTAACGTAACAATATTAAAATTGATAATGACCCAATGATGTAAATAAGTAGGTTTACCTAATATGTAAATTTTGTTTTTAAACAAATGATTTTGATTAAAGATATGGATTACATTCGACAAATTAATATTACTACCTTAGTAACAATCATTTTGATACGTTCTGAACTTATAAATTAGGTTAACTCAGTTGCTAGGTAGGTATACTGACTTAGAATTTTTATAGCTAATCTATTCTTAAACGAAAGGTTAAAGTTTTTTTTTAAATTTTTGTCTGTGTATAAATTTGTGTTGACGTAGGTCTATGTTCTTAAATACATATGCATGTATGTATAATTAATTGTATAGAAATTATGATTTGTATTATCTACAAGTATAAACCAAATTGCTTGAATTTCTTCAAACATACAGTGCATGACGCTTATAACAAATTTAAAAAAATGCACCGAGTTTTTATTAGTTCTTTAAATATAAAGAAATCAGTTTCTTATTGAATATCTTGAATATCTGTCATTTTTTGACATTATACTAAAAATAAACCGAAACGCCCTTTACAAACGCAAAAAAAGTTTGTGAAATATTACAACAAAAATACACTATGTGCAACACAAGCAATGAAGCAACTGCAACTATGCAAGAAGTTTCCTGAACTTGTTATTTCTTGAAAAAGTGATCCACAATCGTATGAAGATCTTAAAGATTTATTTTTTAAAGTTAACGTGAACAAGAAGCCACAAATGTGTAAATTAGTCACGGGAAATTTATAAAAAGGATACAATTGGCAAATTAATGTTAACGACACACCATCCTCTTTACAGTGAAATAAATATCTTTTAATTTCTATGAAAAAATACGAAATTTCTAATAATTACAACGAAATCTTTTATTTGTAATCTGCATACATAGGTGCTAAGGAATGTGAAAATAGAAGGTTCTTTGGTTCACGTTTATTTTTATCAATGTTTTCTTGTTTTCAATATGTTCTTATAAGCGTTAGGTACTGTATTCATTACTTGAATGAAAATTATCTTTTGGCGATTTGACTTTTACTTATTCTAACCAAATTTTTGTGAACTTTCAAACAATGTTATCAAATTTAAAAAATCTGATCAAATTGATGTTAAAAGTATTAAAAGGATTTTTTTTTCTGAGCAATACAACTACTTCCATAAAATGAAAGTGCTTGCCGATAATGCGCAAAATCTTAAACAACCTATTGTTCAAGCAATTTACTGGTTAGCGATTCGCTAAATATTTTGCAGATTAGCAAAAGACTCCAAACTTTTAAACCCTTTTTTTCGTTTTGCTAACTGGTAAATTGCTAATTGCCTTCTATTCAAAAATAGACATTCAAACATGTCCAGAAAGTGACAGTTCATGAAAATAAACAAAGCAAATACGCTGAAACGGACCTATTAAATGGAATTCCAAAATATTGGACTATTGGATCCGCTGCTCTTATAAGAAAAAGTTCAGATGTCAAATGGATTTAGGAAATTGCTTATAGGCTTTTCACACCAAACCCAAAACCCGGTTTTCGGCAAAATGTTTTCGAAAACACGAAAATCGTTCACACCGAACATTTACACGTTTTCATTTGACGTTTAAATTTGTTTGACACTGGCTATCAAATTTTTTATAAATAAAACAAATTTGTGAGTAAAAAGTTTTGTAATTTGAGAAGATTCAAATTATTTGTGAATAAATGAATTCTGAACAATTGACATTATTTTGAATATATAAAAAGAAAGATGAACAAAATATAAAGATTTTGTTAAACTTTTTTTCATCATATCAAGCCTCTATCATGAAAAAAACGTCGTTTTCTTTTGGTTTGGAGTGACAAGCCTATTACAGTTAAATTATCCAATACTTGATTTTAACTCTAGTTAAATGTTAAGAGATACTAAAATGTTAAAATTAGATAAATCTTTTAATCTTAATAAATTGCTAAAAATGGCTTTAACATTTTACTAAATCTTTTAAAATTTTGCACCTCTGACTTTTAAGATACGATTAATTAAAAATACTTATAGTGCTTTTCGAGTTTAATAAAACTCTCGATGTTTTCAGTTCCTACGCTAAGTTTATCTCTTTTAGAAGTGTGATTATTTATGTTACAGTCAGGAAGAGAAGGTTCTTTCCTTGGTACAGTTTCCCAAGTCTTTTCTTGTTTGGTGCATGATTACTTCACTTTTATGCAAAATATGATCTGACTTAAAGTTGTTAAAAACTCTAGAACTGTCAATATGTGTTTCGGTCCTTATTCAGTTAACAGGGTGGACAGTGAGTATACTCGTTACTATTCTAAGGCTATTCTATCTAAACTTATGGATTTTTAAAAATTTGTTTCCTTTTAAAATTCTCAAGAATTTGTTGTCTGCCTGCCTTTAGAGAGTTCTTTTCAGTTGTACACCTTATAGATGCTATAATTTGTATTTAATCATATTTTTACCAGTAGAGTTCAGATCCTATCAGTGTAGTCGTGGCACTTATTTTTACAAGAACTCAGAGTTACTTTTTATTCATTTGGAACTGATTTGAGGATATTACCCTCATACTTTGAGGAAGTCAATGATAACGAACTCGCTAACCCTAGGGCTACACGAGCGAGTAATCGACAACAAGTTATTTACAATTATTATAAACTTTTCAACTCGCTACGTTTAGCAGCGAGTAATTTGACAGGCGATAGATTAGATACAGCTGCATTTCTATTATGTCAAATCAATTAGAATCTTCGATCATATACGTAAATGTTTTAGCTAATTCGTTGATAATTTTGTTGTTAAGGCAATTTTTCCTCAATTTCTTATTCCATTTCTTGAAAAAAATACGTTTGTTGTTCTCTTATACTGATAAATGCATTGATAAGAGATTTTGAACACTATTTAAATTTTCGAACAGTAAAATATGTATGGCAGATAAATTTCTATAATTATAGCCTTGAACTAAGTGAGTTAGTAAAATGTTCCCTATATGTTTTTCAATATCTAAGCTTGCTTTTAGGTTTTTACTTCGGTAGAAAAACCAAGAGAAACATTTTACTACCTAAATCTCAGTTATCTGGTTGACCTAAAATTTTTAGTAAAATTCCATTACATTAATTTATTTCATCATTTCTTTTTTTAGTAGGTATTTAATTTTATAATCTCATGAAATAATTTTTAAAAAACATTTCAGGCATCGTGTCCATTTTTAATAATAATTATTGTTATTTTCGTAATTTTAATTTTGATAAACAATCGACATGATGCAATGTAATCGATCATTTACTAAATGATTTGCCCTTAGGTATTATACATTTCAAGGGTATTTAAGTGAAGTTGACAATTTTATAGATTTTGTAAGGTTTTAAAGTATTGTCCAATAAAGTTGCTTATTAAAGGCTGCTAAATGAAACATATTGTTATTTATCACGAACGGTGAATTTTTGAAAGCTGGAATGGATGGGCGGGATGAAACAATTTTTTAACAGTACTGAAATTTCTAGATCCAAGAACATTTTTATTTTTCTAAAAACGTACAATTTGAGAAAAATAAGGAATGTTATAACTTAATACAAAAATAGCTAGAAAATCGATGTTTTGAAAAGCAATTTGAGGATGAGTTTGTCTTTGAACAACTAAATACATGGACAAAGAGGATATTTCACCTTATCGCTGATGTTCTTCTTCCACTTGGCTAGACGATAGGTATGATGTTTTGTCAAAGTTAACAAACACAAAACGTTCCAGTGTTAAGCGTACAATAACGAGTGACATTTGGTTCGATATTCAGATTTGCAGCTTCTTAGGTGTCACAAGCACAATAAATTATGGAATTAAAACAGAATTACAATCGGTTACACATATCAGAATACTAAGCACAAATGCTTACAAAAAGGGACAATCATTGGGGAATTTCGACAAAGGTAACAGCTGTAACTTTAGTCGCAACAAATAATACGGTGAATATAGTTAAGGCTGTTAATTCAAGGGTGCAATCGGCTAAGGTGATAGTTGACTGTCATTTTTTTGATAGTCAAATTGACTATCACTTTCATTCCGTCTGTGTCATATGATTCAACTCAATTCAATTCGATTGAACAATTTCATATTCAAACTGTCAAAACAGGTTGTTGCCTTGGTGAAATTTTAAATATCTAATAAGTATCAAATTGGTTGATTTTTAATGAAATTCTTACTTTTCTTGTTTCTTCGAATGTCATAAGCTTTGTCGGTCACAGGAATATGTTTTTTTAAAAAAGCAAAGTGGACTTAGAAAATTGTTCAGTCGTTTGTGTAAGCGTCTGGTAGCTCTATTCGGAATAAACATATTTTTTTGACTATCACACTTTTTTGTGACAGCTTTTTAGGTATCAATTTGACGAATTCATAAAATCAGCAAATAATTCAACAAGTACGGAAAACCGTATTGTTATTATTAAGGTTAGTATTGACTAGTTGCGAGATATCATTTCTGTATGTCACGGTTGGGCTCTACAAATGCCATCCATACAAAATGATGCTTGTATAAGAGTTGCAGCAAGCAAAACGACTACGGCAGACGGATGATGTTTGCAGAAGCAACGCTGGAAATCTTGACGGAAGACACTGTTTTTATTAGGAGTAGCTAATAACCAAAAGCCCCCTCGATCACCGGATTGTAAATATGTAAACCACGAACATTTGAAGCCCTAAAAAAGACAATAACCCAAGACATTTGAACAGTTCCACGCTAAATGCTTCAGAAACCAGAAGAGTAGATATGCACAACTTCTCACAATGTTTTGAGGAGTGTTTTGACAAAAATGGTAGCACTTGGATGATGTAATTTTTCGTAAGTAATTTGTAAATAAATTTGAGGTCTGGTGAAAAAATTATTTTTTTCAAATCATACCTCCCTCGCTGCAAAACCCTATAACGTTTGTTTTTCAACTAGTGCTTATTTCGTGAATAACAACATTTAGCTCACGTCTGACTTGACATATTATTAGTCGTTTCCTTCAGCTCAACGGATATTGTCGTGTATAAGCAACAACGGTTAGAGATGAACGGTCGTCATTTCAGATGAAGCTCATTTTGATCTTGGCGGGTATGTAAACAAGCAAAATTGTCGAATTTGGGCCATAAAAAACTCGCACGCATGCATTGAAAAGCCGATATACCCAAAACGAGTCACTGTTGAAGCGGATTTCGGTCTAGAGGCACAATGTTGAACGAATTTTCACAAAAGGAGGAGAAGGATATTGGCAACATTTGGTTTCAACACGGCGGCGCTACGTGCCACACAGCGGAAACTATACTCGATGTTTTTGCCGATTCAAACAAAAATCTATCATGATTTTTTATCATGAGATCCTCAAAAAAATCATGAGATCGAATTTTAAATAAAAAATTACATTTGAGATTTCATTTCATTTTATTAAGTTTTAAAATAACATTTAAGTGATATTTTAGAGACAAAAATAAATAATTTACATAATATTATTTAAATTACATATTTACATTACTATTGGTAATAAATTTATGTAGGCCCTAGTTCACACAGGACTGTAGCGCCACCTTAAGTAAGCATTGGAATAAGAAATCCAATTATTGCATCCTCTTCAAGTCTGTTCCTGAATCTTGTTTTGAATAATGTTACTTTTCAAAATATTCTTTCAGTGTTGGCTGAAGAATGTGGCAGTGTGAATATTTCAAAAACAAATTTAGACAAGAGTGGATATGCCAAGCTATATTTCGGCAAATTTGATTTGGGCAACACACCAAAATTCTTCAATATCGTTTTCCTTTGATTGGTTATTTGTTTTAATATTTGAATTCATTAGCATTCTCCATTAATTATCTATCTCTTGGTAACAATCGTCAGCCACTAGATTTGGAAAATGTTTAATTAGGCGAAAAATTTGCTGAACATTTTTGTTTACAACATTTGATATTGACAAAGATTTCATTTCTATGAAGAGACTATTGTTGAAGTTAAATCTGTAACGGATATCCTTAGTAGCTTTAACTAAGAAGGACAAATAACAAATAACAAATAATTGAAAGCCTTGAACAATTTGTCAATCGAAAAAAAGCTACTTTTACGCCGTAATACATATCCCCATACGAAAGTTGATTTCCGAATAATGTAAAATTTGATATGGCTTTATCTCCAAAATAGCTTGAAAAGTTTAAAATGCTTCTATTCTTTTAGGACTGTTCTGAATATACATAATTAGAACATCTCAACATAAGTCTTCAATACTTGAACATTCAAATGAAGCGTAGAGATGAAAGGAGTAACAAACTCACTATATTGTAAGTTTAGGACATCAGATGTAAATAATTGCAAACTGATGAGTTCCCATCATCACTGCAGCTCCATCGCCATTAATGCCTTTTTTGAAGGAAGATTTAAAAAATCATGAGATTTTCAATAAATCCATGAGATCATGAGATGGGAGTGAAAAATCATGGTAAATCATGAGATTCGGCAACACTGACGATGACCTGCCCAGCGTTACCACTTTACTTCAGTTGAAGTGGATCTACTTCTTTTTTTAAATAAAATAAAAATCAACTTCCTACTTCGCACCATCATCAAAATATTGAAATCTACTTCATTTTTAAGATCTGTGTTTTTATCTACTTCAATTTTAATAAAAATAGATTGAATCTACTCCTTTTTTCTCCATATCACTCTTGTATGTAGTCTTAAAACTTTCTAGAGAATCAAAAATCGCTTGATTGCATTTGCGGTGAAGTTCCGTTTAACCCTTTTGTGATTTTTACTTTCGACATATAGGACCTGAATGGCAAGTTTTGCATTCGTAAACAAATTCGAATTCAAGACTTTAATCAAACATCATTTCGATGGTTGAGAAGTCGAAAAAAGTGGGTCCGCCGATTTTGTCTGTATGTTTTTCCTGTTTTTTTTTTCAAACTAAAAATAACAATAGTCCTAATACAAATTTGTACCGCCAAATACCTATCGATAATTCGAATTTTTAAAAAACAAATCGATAGATTTTTTAAATTCTTGCTAAAATTGTGTTCTTAGTTTGGCTTCTTTCAATATAAAAAAAATGTTTTTTTATTGCTCCAGAATGGTAACTCCGTTAGAACCGTTATTTTGTTTTTAACTATTTTTTTTTTTGCTAAAAATGTCATTGTTTTTATTTTTATTCATTTCGAAATTTGATGTCTTGAAAATGGGTCATAATTGTTTACAAAATCGAAATGCAAGACGTCTAATAATAAGTTCAAAACTATATACCAAAAATGTTTATAAATTAAAATTCAAAAACGATTTTCAAATACAAATTATACAAATACAAACAAATTAAGGTTTTCTTGAGAAATCAAATGGAATTTACATTTTTGAAAACAAACTATTTTTAATTCTTAAAATACAGGAAATAGTTTTAAACTGACTTATTTTGGATAAATGAGTTGGATACCAGTCGTACATTTTATTTCTTTTCTGTTTTATAATGTTATTTGTGATAGTTGTGCTCTTGTGATATTTTGGATTTGATTTTTTGTTTTCAATATGAAAAGATATTTTGAAGTTGTCGAAAAACAAAGATAAAAGGTTTGTTGATGTACTGAAATTGTATTACGATTACAATAACTATTTCTTGGAGAACTCGTCCTTTGCAATCAAAACATGCTAAAGTCATTTTATTTGACCAATACGAGCCCGATCTTTGCATTTTGTTGCCAACTAAGAACCAACCAAGAATTAATTTAACTTATTGAATTAGACCTAAATAATTCTAGTTTTTTTTTTAATATTCTTATAGAAATAATGTAATTTAAAAATATGTGGAATAATATAAAAATGATAATTTTTGAAATCTACTTCCATTTTTCTCAATCTACTTCACTTTTTTCCTAAAATCTACTTTCACTTTTTTTAGAAGTGGTAACGCTAGTGCCTTCTTGCCTTCTACCTTACTTTTTTGAGAAAAGGAATTAATTCTATACAATAACGGGCGCCTTGATAATTTTTTTAATTATGTATTATTAATTGCATCAGCGTTTGCCGCTGGGCTTCACAAAAGTGTAACACATTTTTTTAAAAAACGTATCAAAAGCGAACAAAATGTAACAAATTGAGAAAAATTATTTAAATCAAAGAATGTCTTGAATTCAATTTTTGTTTTTAATAGAAACATAAGTTTATATGATGGTTCGAGTTTGAAGGAAAGATAACAAGATTTCGACTAAACTGTAACTGAACGAGTTCGATCGAGTTGAATGAAGGTGATTTCAACTCAATTTAGGACGTAGGTGTAAAAATAGGTGGAAGTGTTGTTTAAGCGCACTGCACACTGATTAAAAAAAATCATAAAGTAAATTTTTAAAGAAAAACAAAGTTTGGAGAAAAAAGTGTAACAAAAAGACAAAAAAGTAGCATACAGTAGTTGGCATAAATATTTTGACGAAACCTTTTTCTGACTATTGAACCTTGACTTTGCTAATTATCGTTAAATAATGGCGAAAAAATAATTTGCAAAACAAAGACTATGTTTTTAGTCCTATGCATGCCAAATTTTGTATTGTTTACATTTTGCATTCTCTTTTTGCTCATAAAAATGCATGTAAACAACGAATTTTTGTGTGGCATAAGTATTTTGACGGAATCTTTGTAAACCTGTTTTTACACTTTGCACGTGCAAACCAAACAACTTATGTAATATTAAACTTTATTTGAAGTGAAACGTTAATAAAAAAATTAAATTTGATCAAAAGTTATAACCATGGTTAAAACAGTGGAGTTGAGTTTGGTTATCAGATCTTCCATTGTAGCAAAGTCTAACGCTGGAATGGTAGTAAAAGATATTGTAAATGAGTTTAATGTGTCACGTCAAACTGTGTACTATCAAACTAATAAGTTTACAAAGCATAATGACATAAGAAACTTAAGAAGATCAGGTGCTACGCGCAAAACAACGCCCACTGAAGACCGAATCCTTTTACGGAATTTAAAAGAAATATTTTTGTTAAGCCTCAAGAAGAATTTGATGGCCAAGAATCCAATCAGTGAGCGTACTGTCCGATGACGTTAAAAAGAAGGAGATTTCAAGACAATTAACGTTAAGGACGTACCGTACATATCAAAGGTAAACAAATTTAAAAGACTGGCCTTCGCAAAGGAACATCATGGCACAAGCCAAAGGAGTTCTGGACAGATGAAAGCTCCTTTGACTATAACTCTTCAAAAAATAAATTTTTTGTAAGATTGCCAAAGGTGGTAGTAAGGCAAAAAAAAGGCCCGTTTGTAAAAAAGTGAGCCACCGTGGAGGCTCTGTCATGTGTTGCTTATAATGCACTGGGTGACTTGGTTCCTATCACTGGCTCTATGAACAAAAGCCAATATGTTAGTTCCCTAAATGATAATGCCTTTCCATCCGGGGATATGCTTATTGGCTAATCATTCATCCTGCAACAAGACAATGCCCCATGCCACAAAGCCCGGCTGGTAATGAATTTTTTGAAGGATGTTGGTGTTACTACTTTGGACTGGCCACCTCAAATTCCAGATTTAAATATTATAGAAAACGTCTGGTCTCTTTTGAAACGCAAAAGAACAGTTTCTAAATGAAACCAGAGAGGAGACAATTCCCTTTGGGATGAGATATCTCCAGATATTCTTCTAAATTTAGTGGATTCAGTACCGAGACGCCTTCAAAAAGTTATTGAGCCAAAGGAGGTTATACATTTTTTACTAAATTCCTCATTTCTTTATTTTTGTCAAATTTAAACTTTGTTTTCTTAATAATGCATACTTGTCAAAATACTTATGCCAACGAGTGAAATCAATAATTTATTTATATCTGTTTAAGTTTCTATGAAAAAATATTTGTTTGACTATTTTAAAGATTGTGTTAGTTAAAAGGAAAAATAAAAAAAAATTGTTTATAAAGCCATAGTTAAACTGAAAAATGTACGATTTTTATTTCGTCAAATACTTATGACGAATTGCCGACTAGTGGAGTAACATTGTGGCAACGCTTCATTGCATGTCTAGTGCAAATTACAAATATGCTAATAACACTTTGAATTCTACCCTTTAGTTAATAGTTATATAGTTTAGTAGAAAGTTTTAATGAATCTTGTTAATATTTTTAATTAGCTCTCTCGAGCTTGCAAAAATTGCCGTAGCGGACGGTTTTTCACGTCCTCATGGCGGGGTATTGGTTAAAGTTTTCAACTAGCAATAATCGCACCTCGGTAGGACCTCATTGGTTACGATATCGCCTCTGCGCAAAGCTAATGATTCATAATTTTCTGCTCTTACTTTAAATTTTTTTAACCAAAAGATAGTGTGAACTATAAGAAATTAAATGAAAAATTTTCTTAACATCAACCCTTAGTTTAACAGAATTGCTTTTTTCACCCTTAAACAACACAAGACTTTATTTAGTGTTTTTGTTACCCTGTGAGTTGTTGTTGTTGTAGTTTTGAAATCGAGTTTTTGCCTATATGTATCTTACTCAGCGCATGACTGGACCAAGGGTAGTTTTGTTTTCATTGATAGCCATATCTTCATAGCATAGGTGCGATATACCTACAGGTATTTTATTTTGTAAGAATCAATCCAAGCAAACCCAAGAGAATCTTGTTAATGGTTATGGTCGTACGAACCTTTTTACTACGAAATATGGACTACAGACAGAGCGTATTCATATCCAATAACTATATGGAGGTTTTTGTTTTCATTTTAACAAGAAAAGTGATACTATCAGGAAATATGCAGATAGAACCGTAAAACTCGAAGAAATACCAATTCTGAGTACCTATTTTTTATATATAAAAAAGTTCTCTTAAAAGGACATTTCGTCTAACTACTTTCCCCGATTGGTTTACCTTTTTTTCTTACACTATTATTGACTTTTACCTGTTGTTTTGTAGCTTCCTAATAAGTGCCTATTAAAACGGGTCATTAAAGGTGAACCCACATATCCGGGTTATCATTACACAAATTTGGTTACATGTACACTACATTACTCAACGCTTGAAAGAAACGCGTTTACTGGAAACCTGCACAAATTTATTTAACTTTAAAACTCCGGAAATGGTAACAAAATCTGAGGACAATTCAAAGCAATAATTCAAAAGAAAATTCCATTTAATAAGCAGTACCAAATATATACATATTTGCAAGGGAAAAAGTTTTAGTTTCAATATTGTCTGTATTCCTTTACTTTTTTGTTGCCTTGAACTTTACTCAAAAGTCAATAAGGTATCTAGGAGGAAAAACAAAATTGTACTAATTTCGAATTTCGTTTAAGCGTTGTTTACTGTATCCTTTGAGATTTGTAAGAATTTGAAATGATGACGGAGTAAACTTGAAACTCCATCGAGCTTTTCTATAACATAAACCATGCAACAAAGGTAAGGTATATATACATAACATAGGTACCGAAATCCCTTCCATTCTATACTAAAAAGAGAGTATTGCCGTTTACATCAGGTTCCAAAAAACATGCGCATGATAAGTTAAACACGTTTGGCCTAGAGGCGAATACTATAAATACACTTTTCTAATTCTTCCAATAAAGTAAACAAACTTTGTCTCGAATTCGCCTTTTGATAGTTCAAATACCTTTTTTACTGATCTCTGACTTTGAAGCTATAATTTTAACAAGCAAACGCAGGGCCAAGTTAATACCAAGGTATCTATAAAAATAAATAAATAAGGTTGCGCAACAGTCCATGAAGAACCAGGGCCTAGTGACTTACAATTCTCAACCATTTCTGTGCGCAAGTAATGTTGTCAGAGATGGAAGGGACCTACAGTTTATATGCCGAATCCGAACGGCTAATTTGAGAAAGCACTTGAACTGATTTATCTTGGAGCATTTGTCAATTCCTCGCAAGAGGCACAGGCAGGGATAGAACTCAAGACCTCTGGCATGACAGTTCAACGCACTAACCATCATGCCACGGGTACTACACCAAGGTATCTTTTTATGTTTAATCCAAACTCAAAGATCACTAAATTGTCAAAATTGATGCAGTGTCAGAAATTGCTCATTATCGACTTTTTGATTGATTGTCTAGATCGACTTGAAATCTTCTAAACTTCAAAAAATAACAAATAGAAGGATCATAATTGAATATTAAATGTGAAATGTGATAGGGAGACAAATTTTACTGATTCAAATGTGCAAATTTGTTCAGAATTGATAAGATCAGTTCTTCGTTTACTTTGTTTCGTTACTCTGAGTCCCGACTTCTGAGATGTCAGTTGAAAGTATAAAACGAGTTAGAAATATTGAAACAATACATTTGATTCTCCAATATTTTCGAATTAAATAACTGCGCAGAAATTAATAAAATGATAATGAGATTTTTTTAACCGGTTTAATCTTAAGACTTCGCTTTTTAAAATATTGTATATTATAATGTTCTTATTAATTATAACTGAAATACTAAAACGTGTGGAGAAATTGCATTCTAGTTTGTCGATTAAATTTGACACCTAAGTAGTAGTGAATAAATATTTACCCACAAATTATTTAATTGGGTCTTATTTTATAATGAAACCCCAACTTAATTTATTCCCAAACTATTGAAATTGGCCTTAAATCATTTATTCCCTAAAAGTCCTCATGCATGTACATATGTTAGATACGTACAAAAGCTGCAATAAACCCCATTTTTTTGCATAGAAAGTGTGATTAAAATAAATTGTCTATTAATAAAAATACTTTATCAATATTTGATTTTTTATTCAAGATTATAGGCTGCTAAATTTAATTTACATTTAATTTTTCAACAAACTGCTAAAATTTGGCCAAACTCATTTTTGAATTAATTATTTTATCGTTAATCGTTTTTTTCTGTTTTTCTGTTTCGCTGTTTAGTTCTTAGTTAAAATAAACGTGTTTATTTGGATTAATTTATATTTTTTGGATAAACCTACCTACCGCATTGGCAAATTGTTGTTACCAACCATGATAAAAAAATATTTAAATGTAACAAAATTCAGAAGGCAGGTTTATTGGTTAGGATAGGAGGTACCTAACTAAGAAATAAATTATTTAAATTTTCAAACTTACCTTTGCACTTATAGCCATTTTTGTTGAAAAAAAAGTAACAGGTATCACTCAAAGATTTTTAGAAGAGATGAAATCTTTTTATTCAAGAAAAACTTTATATTGTTGAACACAACCTTTTAAATCTTGATAATTTCACTGGATTTTTGTTTGTTTAAAAAACGATTTTTATTTCACTCAAAAATTATATTTAATATTTTGCAGGTAGTTTTAAGGTATCACTGGGATTAATTAATTAAAATTCACTTTATTTAATTTTTCAAAAATACACAATTTAAAAGAAATATAAATAATTCAATAAAATTAAATTTATTCTAAATAAAACAACCAAACTGAACTAGCCGATGTCTGATTAAAAACTGAAGTCAATTGCGTCCGAAAGTCGTCTATCTATAGACTGCCTCTGTCTCTGCCACGATCACCATAGACTAACACACAGATACAAAATATTGAATAAAAAGTGGATTTTTTTTTCTTATAGGTATTTTATAGATAGGTTCCCGCTCTTAGACTTAGGCGTTATCAGTATAACTATACGATGTTTAGTACTGACATCTTGTCTACTTGTTTCTTAGAAATCATCATCAGAATAGGGTACCTTACCTATAGCAGAGGAAGAGGTAAAAATAATTGAAGATCAAAAACTCAAGAAACTGGCTTTTTGTATCAATCTCTTCAAATTAACTAATACTTCGAAAGATTGAAGTTAATGAAGAAAAAAGTATCTAGCTGTGTAACCTAAAGAACAAGTATCCTGACTACGTATCTCATGGATCGTGCGTGTTTAATCGATGACTAGCAATTATGGTTGCCACTAGGAAAAAACTTTGAAAAATGTTAATTTGATTTAATAGAGTAGTTTTTTTTTTTAAAGAATGAGTTATTAATTACATTAGTTTAACGAAATAAAATCAAGTTAAAAATTCAAATATTTAAGAAGTGACCAAAATATAAAAATGTGCAATTTTGGTTGGTTAGTAAGAACTTTGTCATTTTTAAGAAAAAGTTCTCTAGGTTTTGTTTAAAAGGATCTTGGAGGAGTGCGATGGCTAATAGTGCTATTTCACGCTGGACCCATGTTCTGAAACTATCGGTATTTTAAACGAAATTCACTTTATCGCACAATCAAATATCCTTAGTTTTCACAATATACATGTTACAATATCAATTGGAAAACTAGGAATAGAAATGCCCTGAAAATGCAATGATAAGGTTATTTTTTGTATGTTTCAGAATAGTGAATCATTTATTTTAAAACTCAAAAATTAGCACTTGCATAAAGTAGCTGATAGCTGCTAACCAAAGACTTTAAGTTAACTTTAAATAAAACAAAGAATTGAAACTTAATAATGGATAAAGCTAAAAAGGTAGCAATATAATTTCAAATTTGATTTTGATATTTGATTTGAAAAGAGGCAGATTAGCAGAATTTATCCACAAAAGTAAAAAAAAATACTCTTGAAGAAACCAAAACACAGAAACAAAATCGTAAAAAAATATATATAACTAAGCTTGGCATCTCAATCCACGTCCCCATTAATTTATTTTGAGAATCACTGAAACTCGAGGCTATATTGGCCTGTTTATGGATACTCCTGATTGCCAATAACCCTTTGTTTACAAAACATGTGAGGGAGCATTACTTTTTTTAAGCGCTTAAGAGATTTTGAAACTAAATAAATAATCTTGAGCTTTCTCTTGCTTTCGTTTTGACATGTAAATATAATAGTTGTTTTATCACCTTTCAATGAAGGTCCAGTCCATAGACACACCATATAAAGACCGGAATCTTTCGTACGTTTTACCCTCCAACACCTATTTGTTTACATTGTTGTATTTGTAATTTTGACATTACGTCCATTTTGAAATGTGAAATCCAACAACAATTCGATGCGGGGCATTAACTTGTTTTGACAGTTTTTTTTTTATTAAATTGCTGTGGTGAGAATTTTAGATTTGATTTTAGCTGTCAAATGAAGCATTTGTTGTTTTGTTAATTTGTTTAAAAATGCAGGATCCAAATGAAGATTCCGAATGGAATGATGTCTTCCGTGCAAAAGGTATCCTTCCACCCATGCCCGAGAATGCCATTGAGAAGCAAACTGGTGGTGAGAAGCAGAAAAATATCGAAGACATGAACATGGACGAATCTGAAGACTCCCAAGACGAAAGTGTTCGCGAGGAATATCTTCATAAACGATTGGCATAGACGCGAGCATTCGCAGACGAGGCTCTTTTCGGTTCAGTGTGGGCAATTTTCGGACAAGATTATGTCAACGAAGTGACCAAAGCTGAAGAAGGTATCTGGGTTGTGTTGCATTTGTACACAAACGGTGTGCCGCTCTGTTCCGTCATACACCACCATATGCAACAGTTCCTGCGGCCGATAGCCACCACCTGCATCCCAAATATGGTGTGTCTATGGTCCAGTCAAAACCATATCCAAAATCAAAAGAGTTGCAGCAATCCTAATTTTTCCAGAGAAAATATATAAAGGAAACAAATATTTTTTAATGATTTGACAAGTTTTAGCCTCAATTACGAAATTCTAAATTAAAATAAGAACTCGATCTAGTAATTCTCCTTTTCGCCATTTTAAAAAATATTTATAACTAGAGCTTTTCTTCACATCTAATAGCATGTTTCCATCAACAAATAATCCGAGATTTAAGCAAGTGTTTGAAAATAAATCATGAGATGTTTCCACAAAAGAAAAGGAGATTAATTTGACGTTTGGTTGATGTTATAACAACCAAACGTCAAAGTATTCTCCTTTCGAAAAGAAAAAAAATATGAAATTTGTATTCATTTTATTGATTTTTAATTTAATATTTTTTTAAATTATGAAGTGTTAATTTCTTTAAAAAAGAATGAGTGTCGGTAACTTTAAACTTTTAGTGTCTCGTCGATTGATTCTTCTCAACAATTTGAAAGTGGTAATGAGTGTTTTGGACAGGAGAATTCACTTTTATAGAAAAAAAGCCGGAAGTGCTTAATAAACACTTTGGTAGCTAGAAAGAACTAAAAATCTATCCAAAATAAATTTTTAAGAAACCAGCCTATAAGAAAAGTCTGGGTTAAGGTAAGTGCAATGTACAACAACCCAGTCTATTGTATTTATTATATTTCCAATTTCACAGATTCCTTCAAGTACATTTTGGGAAGAGGATGTTATTAAGAATGACGATGAATTCTTTAAAGAAAATTTCCGTATGTACCGACAGAATTTTGAAGATCTTTCTTCTCATCTTCAGCATTTAATGTAGATTTATTATTATATTATTATAATATTATTAAGTAGTCTTTCTTACAGTATTGCATTTATTTGTAAATACAGACCCCATTGATTTCTTTTCCTTTCTGTTAGTGAAAAGAATTTAATAACAAATTCTAAAAAGAAAACAAAAAACTTTACCTATACATATTCGTTAAGTTCTGAATTTTCACTTTTATTTCCTCTGAAGTATATCCCACCATAATCTCTGTCATTTCCTTGAAAACGTGAGAGTTTTTTCGGGGCGACTTTCCATTACCGCAGCACGAATTTCCTTCTCATTTTTTTTGTACAGTTTGGTAGGGGTCTCAATAGAACATGTTTTAAATATTAGGGCGAGGAAACAACTTTAAGTCATAAAAAAAATATTTTCTTTTTCGGACTTAACCCTACTTTTTTGTATTGCATTTTTTGAGCCTAAAACAAGTTTTTTTTAATTGATATGACGGCGTACTAACAGCTAGGTATGTTAGGGGGGGCATGCTGCCCCCCTGCAACCCCCCTGCTTGGGGTCACTATAGGATTTGGGGTGGGTGCGAGTTTGCAAAGTACTTTTCCATTTGAGCACTAAAATAAAAGAAATTACCAAGAAAAAAAAAAACAAGTATGGCAACACTGAACAAAAAACAGGGAAGAAATGTCAAATTCAACCATTTTTGAGTGTTTTGTATGGAAAAAAGTGAACTTTAAAAATTAATTAAAAATAGAAATAAATGTTTCCTCGCTCTAAAATTGCTATAGTTATTATTTATTTTCACATATCTATCGAATATAAAAAACCGCGAGTCGAAATTCGTGCTGCGGTAATGAAAAATTGAGCCGTTTTTTCTCTGGCCGATCAAGTCAACAAAAACAAAGTCAGCCTGTTTGTCGGCCCACAACTCCAACAAAAGCGCTTCATCCTCCGCTGCCCAGGTTATTCGTTGTTTTTTTTTTTTGTATTTGTTCACTCATCATCTGTATTATTTTTGTATAGGAACTTACATTTTATTTCGTCTGTGATTTCTTGAAAGTTGTTTATTGTTTTGAATATGAATCATATGGAGACAGATAGTTTTTGTTGACATTTCCATCTGTCAATAAACGAAATTGGCGTTTAAATGGATCGGTTCAATAATTATTCTCCGAAAAAAAAGTTTGTTTGATTTGACAAACTAATGTTTCCAATTAGATTTCAATGAGTTTTATTTGAAGTCTTCATTTGAAGAGATTAAAATTTGTATAGTAAATCTTTGAGATTTCAAGGCGATTTGTGACAAATCTAGCTAATTCTAGGTTTAGTGCCCGGTGGAAACGTAGTATAATCATGTCTCTTGAACTCGGTTTAAAATCATTTTTAAGTTCTAGGAATTTTAGATCTCGATTGAATGGAACTGATTTCTGTTATTTTTGTAGCACTTCGTAGATAGTCTTGACTCGAAATTCTGACATTTTACGAACAAAATTAAAGAGACATTTATTTTATCATTTGGTTTTTGAATTTCGTTTTAAATTGGTATTTTTTTAAATTATTATTTTATAATCAATATACACATAATCGTGTTGCACTAAAAATATTTACTCCAATAAAGATCAAATGAAATTGGTGTTGAGTCGATGAATCTCTAAAGCACTATTCACATGAGCACGACGAACGACCAACGAATGAACGAATATTCGTCGATTTTGACATTTCTGTCATATGAGAGTTTTAAATCCGTCCCAAATGAAGTTTGACTTTGACAACTTTTTTTTTGTGTTTTTTGTTTTCTTTTGAAAACAAACGATTTAGAAAAAGCTAACAAAGTTATTGGTGTCCTTGTTAATAAATAAAACAAGAAAAAGATTCCATTTGCATCCATTTAATGCGCATCGGAAAATTGAAGGAGAATATGTTTCCTAACGGTTAACTGTTCATCAAACTCCTGAAATTATTTTATGTATTTATAATACTCATTTGAATTTTATTATCAATCAAATT
Organism: Eupeodes corollae; assembly: GCF_945859685.1. Taxonomy (NCBI): domain Eukaryota; kingdom Metazoa; phylum Arthropoda; class Insecta; order Diptera; family Syrphidae; genus Eupeodes; species Eupeodes corollae. Next base: position 22,244,698 of record NC_079148.1, on the reverse strand, counting down.
TTCTTTAACTTTGTATCCATATTTTTTCAAGGTGCCACAGCTGAACACCATTAACCACCGAAATCGAAACAAGAATGTTTTTTTTAGGTTAAGTACGCGTTATTATTTGTTGCGAGTGTGGATAATGTGGAACGCGAATAAAGTTTGACAGTTCGTATCAACTACAATTTTTTAGCGACGAATAAATTTGTTTTCTTAAATTTAAATAATAATGATATTGAAAAGTAAAAGTATGCATCATAAATCAAATAGAAACTATATTGCTATCGTTTTATTAAGAATTTGTGTGGAAATATGCCTTCAAACGTGTAAAATTTACATTTTGTAATTCATTCGTCGTTCGTTGGTCGCGCTCATGTGAATACTGCTTAAGAAATCATATGAATCATGCAATTTAAATGATTGAAAGTTTAAAGAAATCTTGTAAATTCAGTCAAAAAATTATTGTTTAGACGAAAAATGCACTAATATTGTTAAAAATTTACTGTTTTTAAATATTCAGATGCAGATTATGTCAAAACTGGCGTCTTGTCTTCTACAAAACAGATTTATGTAAACTTTTATCTGGTTATTTTGTCTCTAGTTTTTTTTTAGATTTGATGTTATTTTACGACATTATTTTAAAAGCTCTTATGTCTCTTTGTGCAGACTCAATATTTCTGCAGACTTAATATTTGTGATCTTTATAAATGGTATAATGTATAATTAGTCCCGCCTTTTCATGTTATAAATACATTTGTACAAATAAAATAAAACGCACCAAAAGTAAATAGTTAAATAGGTTTAAATATTTGTGTAAGTTTTAGACTTTATGAAATTGTCAGCGTCACAATATGATCCTCCTATTTATAATTTTTTAATTTATATATATTTTTTAGTTTATATATTTTATAAAAAATATTTTATTATTACATATAAAATGTGTTTGTGGTCTAAAATTAGTCCAAAACCAAAATGAATCAAAAAGTTACATTGCTGAACCGAATTCTAATATCCTAGACGCCCAAATTTGAGAATCTAATAAATCAAAGTTCTACCTTAAACTGAAATCTACATCAGAGTTCTTACGCTTCTAAACTTGAGGAAGAAATGATTTAGAGCTCAATCAAGTTAGAATCTATCAATAAACCCAGTTTTAAAGACTAGAACTTTAAGCAGAAATTAACCGTTAGTGTTATTAATTAAGACTCTTTTCTCCATTATTCTGGGAAATTTTGCTTAAAATTTATTTTGATATTTAAAAAAGTTGTTAAATTTAAAACTGAATAATTAAAATCTTAGCCTGTGGTAAATTAGCAGGTATATTTCAGTTTAATTTATAAAAGTGGTAACCATACTAACTGTAAGGTTGATTGAACAAACTAAAGTATAGGGGTGCTAAAATGTGTACAAGTACTTGTATCTTGTACTAAAAAATACACTACTATGTAAGGTAGGTATCTATCTGTCTGGTTTTGAAGAGAAAAAAAATATTGAGAGTGAGCGTCAAAACATGAAGAAAAGTCTCTCAAGTCACACAATTTTCTCAAAGCAAGTATATTGAAGACTCCTACCCATCTAGGTCTAGGTATATCTTGTCTTTTTTCACATTTTGATGACCCCTCTCTTATAGTCTTATACATAAAGTGTACATAATGTGAGTAAAAATAAAAAACTGCACAAACTATGCCAACAACAATATTTCCAACTGATAAGCCAGGTATAGCTTCTCCTGATAAACACTATAAAAATGTTGGAAATAAAGATACAAACACGTGCTATGCGTAAACAAAACAAACCAAAAAATTCCCAGACCAGCACAACAATATGTTGAGTTTGGAAAAATATGCGTTTTACGTTTTGAAATTCAAGGGTAAGGTTTGAGGTATGTTTATAAACATTATACCATTAGGATGATGCAATGTCATGCTACGACGTCATCATAACAATATCAGAGATTCTCTGGGAATTTAAAACAGCGTGGTGTGTTTTTTTCATATGGTATTTTTGATCTCACATAGTTGTTTTGGAAGAGTGAAGACTGAAGATGCATCTTTATCAGTTACATGTAAAATACTTTTTGAAAACAATCTGTTAACTCCAAAATTAGATAAGACGCTACTGGGTATTTTGATAGGAGAATTGCTTATGAAATTGAAAATATGTATTACAAAAGGTGCTTCAAAAGATGTCTTTTTTTTAAAGCTTGGTTTAGGTCAGCATTTAAATGACAACCTTTAGAATTCAAAACAAAATAATGTTAAGTAAGGGAGTTATAGGTTATCAAATGATTAGGCTTTAGGTTACATAGGTACCTACTTACCTACTTGTTTGGTAAGACTTTTCCAGTAGTGCAATAGATGTTTATGTGATTTTTGATAATAGTGCCTTTGACATTTCAAAAAAAGAGGTCCAAAATGTTTAACTGTTAATTTCTTTAGATTAGATTCTAGTGATGGTGTAAATAATATCAATATATGTACAAAAATCTATCTATCTTAAAATATTTAAATTGCACAGGTTGTCAAAATTGTGAGTGTCGGATATTATGAATGATTGCAAAGGTGGTTCCAAAGTGACAAAAAAAACCAGCAAATCATTTAAATATGCTATTAAAATGAAATCTGGATTCACTTTTATTAATTTTAGCATAATCGCAGGATTTATCAAACATAAAACGCTTATAAGATTGTCTTGGTTAATATTTAACAACATTATGTTAAATTAAACAGAAAATTCATAATAGAACCCTTACACCTCTCCTCCAACATTGATAAATTTGTTTTTAATAAAACTTCAATAACAAACCGTCATTGATGTTTTGATGAATAGATTTATTTTTATTTTCATTATTCTCCACCTTTAAAGTTGTTAGGTATAAGTTTTGTAAACAATCTAACCTAACTCACCATATTTTTGTTTTGCAAAAAAGAAAAACGCACTTAATTCTACTCACAAAAATACTTTTGTGAAGAAATTGAAAGCTTCAAGTTAAGTCAAAGTAAACAAGTTGATTATAATAGTTGAATAAATGTGGAACTATAGCTTGAAGTTCCTGTGTTTTGTTATGGTTGCCTCCGAGCCTATCTCGTCATGCTATGAAAAACATACGCTCTGTACCAATACATAATGAAATCAAAAAATTCCATAAATGACGAGGATTAGAGAATATAATAATTAAGTTCAAAACAATAACAATAACGAAATATTATTTAAACCACCGAATGAGTGTGATGTTTTGTTTTTTGAATTCATATAAATAAATTGAGATCTTGACGTTGCTAGGAGTAAGAAAATTATAACACAATACTAAAAAGTCATAGCTATCTACATAGGTATACAGATACGAGTACACGTTTTGTTTTTATAACTATGCACATAGGTAAACAAGTCAAGCCCCCAAGTATTTAGAGATAGATAGATAAAGAAGGTAAGTTGTGTCTTGTTGTTAGTTTTAGTCAACAAATGAATGAAAAATTGAAAACAACAAACTTAGATATGTACGAGTATTTATGCAGATATAAGAGCAATAAAATCGTATCATATAAATATATTTTTAAATTAAAGAAGACCAAACAATATTTGTTTCATAAAAAAAAGTCGCAATAAGCTTTGTTCAGTCGAATATTGAATATGAATGCAATTTAAAAAACTGCTTTGATTTTGACGTATCACTACGGTGACCATATTTTCCGAGACAAAATAATGAACAGTACCCAAAAAATGAGAAATGTTGACCAGTTTTCAAGATTTTTTTTGTATTTCATTGAGTAATAGTAAATAAATATAATATAATATGAATAAATTAATAAATATAGTATAATTAGGAATATGTATTTATAACTTAAACAAAAAAGAACTTTCATCGATAATAAACAAAACAAACAAAAAAAACAACACAGATTTTTTTAGTCTCTAACTTCTTTACAAACAAAATAAACAAAGACTTAAACTCTCTTATATCATATTGGATACTAGAACAACTTTGTCATTGAATATATTAACATTGCTAAAATAAGTACTTTTCGGAAGAATACATTTTTTTAATTAATTCTGGCTTTCCTATTTAATAATTCTTATATTCGATGCAATTTAATTCATGATTGCATTTGCAAATTAAAATGGACCTGATTCTTTCAATGTTTTTATTAATTTTTTTCGTTTGTTCATACATTGTTTAAAATTGAGAAATCTCTCTCTATAGGGGCGTTAGACCCAGGAAGGCATTAAAAAAACTCTACGATTTTTGAAATGTTTTTATACTGTACCATTTTTTCATTGTAAAACTTGAAAACTTCAACCCACTTACCTCCAGCACTCATTTGGCTCTCCTTCCATTCAAACATTTTTTGTTAAGAAACTTAATTTTGTACACATGAAAACTCGTCGAAAACATCAGTGTCATTAATTGAATATTGCTTTTTTTTATTATATACATTAAACTCAACTCCACTTCGTCCTAGGAAGGAGGTTATCCTTATTCTTCATTTATTTTTGGAATGAAGGATTTTCCAACAATGCAATAATTCCAACAGTCGGAGTGCACTCTCAAAATTACTTTTGAAAATGTCACTGTTTCATTCACATTCACTGAAATTTATTTTTACCATTGTCATGGTCAGTAAAATTCCATGGTAAAATTAATTTTCAGTGGTGAAAGTCATGCTGTGCGCAAGTGTAAGCGTATTAGTTAACTTATTCCCTGTATGTTAGGATGTATAATATGATCTGATTTTTGTAATTGTGAGATTAGGAAGTGTTAAAAAGAAAGACAACGAATTATGATGTAAACAATGCACAAATAATGAGCAATTTCTTAAATAATGAAAATTTTTATGTTTTCCGATACACAATAATTCATAATGAACAATTTGTTCAAATAATGAATTGTTCCATATAAAACTGAACGGATGGTCACCGTATATCACTGATTTTTAAAATAGTTCTGTTTATTTACTCTTCTACTGACATTTTGTTTGGTTATTATCGGGATAAGTTTTTTCAAGCTTATTGCGATTGTCAATTTTGAATTAAATGTTGAAATTTGTCAACAATTTTTTCAAAACTCTATTGCGATTTATCAGTTTTCAATATGTATTTGAAAACCCTTTTGTGAATGAACACAAATCAATACTTTTGTCAACCACAATTTTTATTGTTGCTGAAGTAAAATGTAAATTTTTGATTAGTAGAACAATTAAAAACTTTTAATACCATAATAATTGAATAATGAAAATTGACTCGTGTAAAATGTAAAAAGTTAAATGTCCTATTATTTTTCGTTTCGAGCTGTCAAACAGAACCCGAGCTATTCAACCAATGAGATCGATCGTTCTATCTCCCAATAGGATAGCTCGTTGTAACTGATTTAAACAAAAAATTAAATAACGACTGGCACTCTTAAGGCAAAACTATAATAGGCATAAGCAAACATAAGCTTATGTCAAAAACCCAACAAATATTCACTTAAAGTTTGTAAAATTACTGCGGATAGCCATAATGCAATTTTGCTCACGTATCTACATGTCAGATTTTACTTATGCGGCGAGCGACTGGAATCGCTTTTGCTTAGGTTTGCTTAAGTTAACGAAATTGAGAAAAATTTAACGAAACGGAGATAGACTCCATTATGTTCACTCGTACTGAGATTCTTTGTATTCGCACGATAACTTATTGCTAGCTTATGCCTATTATAGTTGGGCCTTTAAAGTAGAAGTCGAAAAGAACAGGCAATTTTCGTTCTTTCGAGGTATTCTTCCCTATTGTATGTAAAATAAAGAATAAACTTTTGAGAGTATCGAAAACTTTATATTTTTAACAATAGTGCTAAAGTAGTTATCAATAAAGCGCAATTGACGGAACTGGTTATGCTTATGGAATTTTGGAAATTCAGGACTGTTCGAGTTATAGTGAAGCATCTGAAGTCATTGCACAAAAAAAAATCTTAAAATATTAAAGAAAATTTTCTCAAAAGGTATTCAAGAAGTGAACAATTGCAATTAAACTTCACAAAGTACATTTTACGGCAATAAAGTGGATATCAAAAGGAGCATTGAGAACATAGAACATTATATGCAAAAAATGCACGAAACACAAAAGAAATTCTTAAAATAACGAAGGAAAAGTTGAAGGCGTACAAAGAAAGTAAGCAAAATAAATATAACTTAAGACTGTAACGTTGGAGTTTGAAAAACAATAGCAAAATCTGATGCAGTCTTAAATACATGCCTGGAGACATACTCAGAAATATCAAAAAATTTGTGTAGGTATGTTGTTTTGTAGGTTCATTCCTTCATAATATCAAATTCAAAAGTATTTCACACTTAAGACTCTTATTCTAGAGTTTTTGAACTAAGCTGTCTTCTTCTTTCCAAAATATCTTCGTTGTCATGGTACCAAAACTCCACGAAAGTAATTCAACTAAATATTCTGTTTTAAATCATTCAATTATAATATGTCTGAATTTGTTTATTTTTCTTTTATTCATGCTTGATAAATTAAACGTCAAAAAATGGGCTCATTCACACCTATCAATTTCATTCACAATCCGAATCCGAAATGGTTAACAGCCCTATTATGGCTATCAACTATCAATTATTTGATAACTGATAACTTCTATAAATTTATTGATAATTTGGTATTATGAGTATCAAATGATAACTTTTCACCCATTGTGACTACTAATCAATATACGATTGTGAATAGGTTTTGTTCGGTGTTTGACGTTTGTCATTTGTGTTGAGTTCTTGTGTTTTGGTCTATAAATAATTTCGGCGGATTAAGTTGTTTTCATTTAATAAATTTCTCTTTTTTCTTAATAATATTTTGTTCATTTATGAGTAGAATAGTTAGCAACAGAAAACAAAAAGAAAGGCTTGTGGAACTAATGGAAGGGAATCCTGAGGTTGCCAAAGGCATTTGTGCTAAGCCAGTCCTAACCAAAAATTGGGAAATATCGCTCTGGAACTGAATAGTACCGATTGATGGTATTTATCAACGAAGATTTTGAAGCTGATAGAATATTTGATGTGTATCAATATGTTTGATAGCCGTAATACCGAGTTTATCAATAAAGCTTTTAATCTTTTAATTCATTATTTATCAAAAATATTGATAATTGGTCACCATAATACCGATTCATTAATTTTGTTGATAATTATCAACTATTATCAAATATCGTGTTTATATTTGATAACCATAGTAGGGCTGTAAGTCAATCGTAGTGTTGTTCTAATATCATACGAAAAAACAGCTGATGAACAAATCATTTCATCTGTTGACAAAAAAATCTTAGAAAAACCCAGCATTGTTGGTTACTCAGCTATCGAAAATAAAAAAAAAAAAACTATTTGTCAGCAACTGACTGTTCAACTTTTGTTTTCGTACCAAAAATACCGTCGTTTTTATTCACACACAAATAATAACTAGTTTCAATGTTTTCTGATAATTTTTCCAATTTTGGCTTCTGTCAGCCGTTTTGACTGATAAATTTATTTACTAACGTATCCCATACTACACAGTATCTGATGGCCTATCGGCAGCCGAACGCAACCATTGTCAACCCGAATGATTTTGAAATAGATGTAGGATGTGTTCATTGATCGTATTACTTAGTTACACGTCTACACTTGCCTTATAGCCTTTTCACACCAAATCCAAAACCGGGTTTTCCGCAAAACGTTTTCGAAAACATTTACATGTTTGCATTTGACATTTAAATTTATTTACCAACAACTGTCAAATTTTGTATTGAAAAAAAAAAAAACAAACAAACAACATTTTAGAATGAGCCTCAGAACTTTCGATATACTATGCAATGTAATAAAGCATCTGGAAATGCAAGATACAAACCTTAGACTTATGTACATATATCACCATTCACCACCCACCGTCTCGAATGCGGATAAAATGAATATATCCAAGTACTTCTTTTCACACAGTGAACGTATAGAACATCTATATGGTATGTATTCTCTCAAGATTCAATTTTTTGATAATTCTTGAAGTCCAAACATTCTACTAAGGATTTGGCTTTGCCGTCGACACCCTTAAGTCGATAATCCTTTCCTGTGCTGTGATAGAGCAGTATACCAGCGCAGACAAGGCCGTAACACTAACTCGTCTCGAAGAAGAGTTTTAACTGAAGTTCTGGGGACGGGTGGAATTGGCTCACGACATGAACCAACAAGAACTATAGCTATCCTCTTTGTTCTCTTCAACCGCACCGAACAATTCACTAAGCTTATTGTCTAGAAAATATATCACAGACTCAACAACAAACATTTTCTTCTTTTACAACAAATTCAATCTAAAATACTGAGCTTATGACTATTGGTTCTGTTGGCCAAACGTGCCTTCAGAATCGCCATAAATTGTGGCCATCCGAACAACTTATAGGCTGGGTTGAAAAGATTCTGAACGATTTCGTGTAGGTCCTTATGGCCGGAGCAGAAAAGTTTAATTCCTAGTTCCAGATTCGTACCAAAATCACACTCATCCAGAGCGATCACTGAAGTTTTTATAATGGGCTGCAATTTCTCCATGACTATCTCTTTGGATCTTCTTGATGTTATCATCGCTCTCTATCTTGTCTTTCATACTTATTCTCATCCACAAATGAACTTATTGCCTTTCTCATATCTTCCTAACCCTTGTTATTTGTTTTGACAGCAGCCATCAGCTGTTTTGTTTACATTAATTTGAGCGCTGAATGTTTCAAAAGGTTTGTTTGTTTAGTTCAACTTTAAATTACTACTAGTTTTCGAGAGGTGTCATATAAAACTTGTAGTTTACGAAAACTTATGAGTTTTCGATGTAGGTTTTCGGCCAAAACCGATAATTTTGCGAAAACCGAGTTTTTGACTTGGTGTGAAAAGCCTATTACACTAGGAATAGGGTTTAATTAACTGAAAGAAAAACTGTTGTATAAAGATATAGGGGAAATTTTCGAACACGATTTTTTCAGTCAAATAAGCTGGAAAATCAAATAAACGAGGTGCAATTATGTGGAAATTACTGATTACTGGTTCTTTCGCTGTAAAAGTCACTTCAAGTTTTCAAAATGTTTCATATCTGTAAAATAATGAACATTTGTCTTATAGAAGAATTTTAATACTTACTTTTCTTTGATCTCCTCATACAGAAAAACAATAAACTAATTTTAAACTATATTTAAAAAATAGAGAGATTGATATCTTTATCAGAGAATCTACAAAACTATAAACTTTCAAGTTCAAGTTTTGCTAATTTCTTGAAGAATTCAAAAATAAAAGAATAATATAATTATTTTGTTAAATAATAATTCCAAATGCAATATTTTGAACAAATAAAAAGTTTAAAGTAGTACAAATTATTTATTAATCAAAAATATTGTTGAAGTTCCGTTGTTTTTATTTTTTTTGTTCATATATGCTATCAACTTAATTGCTTTTATTTATACCTATCGCTTTGTGTATAATATCGAAATACGCATAATTTAAAAATTCCTATACAAAATTTGCTTAGGAACTATTTTACACTAATCTTAAGCTTTAGGTTTACCTACGTCTACCTACACAAGTGTTTTTAAAATCAGGCCACTTTTTTGGTGACGTTTATCTAGGCATACGACATACGAGAACCTACCTACCGCAGCCTAGCGTATACCATTTATGTATACGACATGTTCCTGTGATGGTATTCGGTGGAACACGAAAACAAATTTTTTAGCAAAATCATATTTTGATCACTTTGACACAAAATATCTTTTTATCATAATAAATAAAAATATCTTCATAAACATATAATTTATTAATCATACACCGTACAGCTTTTGCAATCGAACTTTCGGCATAGATCTATAATAATACGTTTTGGCTTTCGTATGGAATTTTACAAGCCTTCTTTTTGAAAAACAAGTCTTTTGGAGGTGTGTGTCTGCCTCTGAACAAGATACAAATCTAGATATAGCAGCTATAGGTCTAGAAACAGCTAGTCTTGTTTCATTTTCCCCTTACGTTTACACCCGTTTAAGAATGAGAGTGAGAGACATTTGATGAAATCTAAGGTTTACAAAAACGTGAACGTGAATACAAGAAAATAAGAGAACAGGTGTATGCTGTATAGGTGTCGTAACCTCTTTTTAGTCTTTTTAGCCTCTTATGGCTCTTTCATTTTACATTGTATAGAGACGAGCCCCACCAAATTCAACCAATCACAAAGCGTGTTTTTCAAAGAGACCTTGACGCTCCTATCTCTGTGTTTAGCTGGCTTGGTTGTAATTTGTGTATGTGATAGATATTTACCAATTACTGGTACTGAGGAAAGATCTAGAAACTTTACGGATCATGAGAGTATCTTTCATACACGTTTTAGTACACTCATTATATAGTACTAAAAAGATAAACTTCTGTTGATGTAGTTAAGGTAGGTAAAGGTTATTTTGTTTTGAATTATGATGAATGAGTATTACATATTTTAAAGTAGCCTAAATGGCAATGGTCAATTGAAAGGAAAACTTATGGCTGAAACACGTTACGTTGGGCCTTCTTCGAGTTTGCTTTGAATGACACTTTCAATATGAAATTTGTAAAATTGCACTTCTGTCATTAGCAGCTGTTATTTTTTTTTCAAATAAAAAAAAATATGAGTTTTGAAATCGAAAAAAATAAATTTATCACGGAAGTAGCTTACACAGCCTATGACAACCAATGGGAATCCCTCCAAAATCAAATCTTTTTTGTTTGTTGACTTTTTTACAGCTGTTGAGCTGTCAGACAAAGAATATGTTCTGCAAATTTGAACTAGAGCTTTAACATTACGTTATTTCCTTACGATTGTCGAATGAAACGTAATGTCGAAGCTTCATTATGATAGCATGCATTGCATTTCTATAGCTGAACTCGTAAACGTGAGGCGAAGCCGAAGCGTGCTTGTGTTTCAGCCATTGAAACCAAATTTTTGTTTTGATGAATGAAGTTTCCACAAAAAACCGATTTTATAAATTGAATAAAATAAAAATAATAAGAAATGTGTTTTTTGAAAGTGTTCAATTTCGCTTTTAATTTGACTTTATATGATATGAAAAAGTCATCCCCGATTCTGTTCAAAAAGGGGATCACCGATTCCATTCAAAAAGTGGATCCCCGATTCCTTTCCATCTGTCTGTCTGTCCACTCCCCTACAGCCCAAACTATTAGGTCGATTGAGTTCAAAGTTCGAAAGTTAGTTTTTAAGCCGATTATCGTTTTTTTTTGGTTGTTTTTTCATATTTTTTTAAGACTAAAATAACAGTAGCCCTCACCCCATACAAATTGTTTAGTCAAAAATCGAAAATCTGATTTATTTTTCAAAAACTGTCCGATAGATTTTTATTAAATTAGCTCTAATTTTTAACTTTCCATAGGAAGAAGTTATTTTAATGGGTCCGTTTTGTCAAATTGAAAATTTTGACATTTCTCGACGTTTCAAGGTCCCTAGATTCGAAATAAAAGATTTTTAGGAAGATGTCTGTGCGTCCGTACGTTCGCGACGTTTATTTCTTTGTCCATAACCTCAAGAACCAGAAGAGATATCTAGACTTCTAATAAATGTTGTTATACAGATAATCAGGCACAAAAATGCAGAAAGGCTCTCAAGAAAATTGCGCGTGTGGTTTTTTTACCATAGCATTATAAAAGGTGAACATTTTGGTTAACTCTTAATATCTTACGAACCAAAAACGCTAGCGACTTGAATTAAATTTTGTATAATATATTGCAATGTGATACGAAACAAATATATTTTTTGAAAAAAAATCAATTAACGGTGTTTTTTAAAAATCAAAAAAAATGGAAAGAAAACTTTTGTCACCTCGAAAATGTTATGAATGCAAAATGATTGTATCTCCAAAACAATTTTGTGCAACGAAAAATAACGTTTTTGGCATCTGGTCAAATTTTGAAAAGAATCGAATAGACAGTTTTTTTTACAAAAAATAAAAACCTAAACAAAAAAATTATTAGAAGTTGGTAAACATTGATTTTCGACTCAAATATCTTTTCAAAACCTTGAGATTATGGCTTCCAACTTATTTTAACTTATAAGGAATATTGTTTTCAACATTCAGTTAAATTTTGAAAAAAATCGAATTGACAGTTTTTTTTTACAAAAAATAAAAACCTAAACAAAGAAATTATTAAAGTTGGTAAAACTTTACTTTCGACTCAAATAACTTTTCAAAAATTAAAAATATTGTCTTCAAACTTTTGTTATTTCATAGAAAATATTGTTTTCGATATTCAGTATTTTTTTTATAAAAATCCAACAGTCCGTTTTTTTTTATTAAAAAAAAAATAAAATCTACAAGAAATAGTATGCAAATTTGATAAACATTGATGTTCGGTTCTTGATATCTCTCAAATTAATTTCATTTAGCCAATTTGTAAAAATTAAAGAAATGGTACTTAATTTGGTAAAAATTAGTTTTCGACTAAAAATCTATTTAACAAAACTAGATTTTCAAACCAAACTATTTGTTTATATGAAAAATATTGTTGGTAATTTTAATTTTTTTAAGAATAATTCAACTAACAACTTTTCTAACCCAAACTTACAAACTTTTAAGCAAGACAAATCGACAACGGGATGGGAAGTTATCAGTGTGGGTCGCATTTCAGCCCCTTTTTTTTCTTTAATTGGCTTTTTTTAATTTTATCCTATATAAAATAAAATGTAAAAAATATGAAATAAATTTAAAAGCGCTCTAATGATTTTCGAAAAAAAAATGGCATTTAAATTTTTGAGGAGAAAATTATTTTATAAGAAAATTTTAACATTTTTTAATATAAGTCCTATTTGTAAAAAGAGTCTTTGGATACAGGAGCAAGTTCGTGCGATCAAGTAGTGCACTTTATTTTAATATATAACTTATTTTTAAACATGTAATAAATAGTATAAGTCAATTAACTTTGCTTAGAAATAGGGCGATGATAGGTGATTATTTTATGTCATGATAGAAGATAGAAGGAAAAATAGTTTGTTGGCTTTTGAACTTGAGATAGGTGATAGATTTGCGTAAGAGATACAAGTAGTATAAGCTTGGTGTAAATTGGTTTTGGCATTACAGTTGTTAATTTCTTTTTTTTTTTTGCATTTTGATACATGGTGCTAAATTCGCCATTTTGTAGTCTGCGAAAAGTTTAAGTCTTGTGAGCTACGTGAAATTGACTGCCTCGGATTCTGCTGCATTCTTTTACGAACAGCGACTATGTTTTTGGTAAACTTAGCGTTTGGTTAATCTACGGATGTTGGTTGATTGTTCATTAAGCCGGTAGACTTGAATTTGGCCACGAAACGTTGAATTCGACTTGAAAGGACAACCAAGTACCTCATAAAAAGGGGTCAACGTGCGCATCGTTGTTACTAGAGGACACCTATTTTGATAATCTATATGTATATAATTTACGTGTCAAGATGTTTGTCCATAATGGACTCCAAAAGAACCCAACCGATTTCAATCAAATTTGTAAAGTGTGTACAGTAATGATCTAACTTGAAAGACATGATAGCTTACATCTTAATTTATGATTGCAATATTATTTTATTGCAATTAAGTAAGTATTCAAAATATGGTGCTATGTCATACTTCCTAATGGTTCATATAAGATTGAAACATTTAAGTACATTCGATTCTTTATTATAAAAAGTTTTAATTTTGAATTAGACTTGTAGGGGAGAAGGGGGCAGTTTAGGACGGGGGCAGTATAGGACAACTTCAAAAAAAGTACTAAAACAAAAACTTTTTACTATCCAAAAAATTATATTAAAGTGGCAGCACCATTACAAACAACCATCTGCTTAATATTGTAATGGTACCAGCACACAAAAAATGTCATAGCAAAAGTGTGTTTCTGGAAGGCAGTTGTATTTTTGTTTGCTCCACGATGTAAGTATTTAATTTATAAATTTCGTTCAAGTTTCAAGTGAAAAGTGCTTTGAAGTTATGTTTATTTATTTTGTGATGTGATTCGACAAAGAAAATTAACAATTTATAATGTCTTTATAAAATTTCAAGCTTTTTAGTTTTTTCTCTCTCTCGGAGCACTTTTGGACAATACACAGGGGGCAGTTTTAGACATGTCCTAATCTGCCCCCTAATTATTTTTGTGAATACTGTTATACATTTTTTTGTTTGAAATTACTCTTTTTTGTTTTATATTATTAGATATATCTCTGAAAAATATTCAGAAATTATCAGAAAAAAAAGGAATCCGCTCCAAATGAGTCTGATTTGTGTAAGGCCATGGAACTTGTATTGGAAAAAACAATGTCACTGAGGAAAGCTGCACAAGTTTTTGGGATATCAAAAAGCACTTTGGGGTATACCTATATTAAGTAGATTATTAATTTCACAAAGATGAAAATTAAATAGCCATCATTTTTTTATGAAATACAAATGGTGAACGGATGCTACGGAACTCAAGAGGTAGCTTGTTAAAAATTCTGGGTGCTATTGAGGAGTACAAGTTTTGAAAGCAGGCGGTACTTGAGCAAAAAAACTTTCCTGACTGCGAAACCTGTAAGAAGTTAAGTTCTGATTAAGGAGGTTACCACTTCTAAAGAAAACAAATTTTAAGACTTTATAAAAATAAAGGTGCTTAAGCGGAAGAATCTTTGATCTTAAGAAAAGTTCAAAACTATGCTCACAGCGTTTTTTGTTCCAGATAATCCTAAGAATATGTTTCTGTACAACCAATAAAGGTTGCATATTATTATAGTTAAACGAACCTCCCCGACAAACAAGCCCATATTGCAACTTCGATTTAACCAAGCTAAAACAAACTATTTCAAGGAGTTTTCGCGAAGCGAATTTTCTAAGATGTTACAAAATAAAAGTCATAAGTAAACGATACTTTTTCAATTTTAAAGTATGAGCATTTCAATTTAATTTATTATCAATCAATAAACCGAGGTACTTATACTCAGATACTTGTTCGATTGTAAAGCATTTAGAGAGCAGTGAAGACTCACATTGAAACTCAGGTCACTGTTCGACACAGTGCATACATTTTTGCTAACTCCAAACTGTTTACAATTCGAGCTGTGGAATATGAATTTAAAATTTAAAACTAAGAACATTAGCTTAGTTTTATCACTTATGACAAGCTTATGCATACCGAACCAATGCCTGGGAACTTCTAAATCGTAATTAATATCAGCTATTAAGTTCGAATATGTACAACCAATATTATCAGCGAAACCTGTTACAGAACCCTTCAAGTCGAGGTAGAAGATGGAATTTATATATATTAGGAATACAATGGGACATAGAACCTAGCCTTGGGGAACGCCAATAGCTATATCTAAAGGTCCACTGAACGAATCTCTTATTTTAACTTTTTGTCTTTTACCCTTAAGATATGAACAAAACCATTTGATAATGAATACTCTAAACCCAAGTTTTTCAAGTTTAATTAGTAACAGATCGTGATCAACAGTATCAAATGCCTTATTAATATCAATATAGATAGCAGCTGCAAATTTTCTACTGTTAAGACTGGTATAGATCTGGCTGCAAAATGGAAGAAGTTCGTTTTCTGTTGATTTGCGCGATCTGAACCCAAACTGATTTTTACTAAAAAAGTTAACTTTATCCAAATACAATACAATTCTGACTTTCATTACTTTATCGAAAAGTTTAGAAAAAACAGGCAGGAGAGATATAGGCCTTTAATTATTAAGATTATTAGAATAAACTTTATTAAAAATTGGTATAACCTCAGCCATTTTTAAGTTGTTTGGAAAAATTCCACTATAAACACAATTATTAAATACATGGTACAATACATCACCGACATTAAAAGCAATACTTTTCAAAAAATTGTTAGAAAAACTGTTTCGTTTAGCTTTTTCCATGTCTATGAACAATGTCCATTTGTGGAAGATTTGGAAAATCCATGTTATTTTCATGAATTTACAAATGCTAGCGAAAGACAGGTCAACCAAAAATATTGTGTACCGATTGGTGCTAAATTAAATTGCCGTGTCAGCTAGTAAAGTTATATATTATTTGCACGTGTTTTAAATCGATTTTGTTAACTTGTTTATATATAATATTTGTTAATTTAATGTCTTTTTTAGATTTGGTGTTATTTAAGTAAATATGCTTTAATTTTATTCGCTCTTGTACTAAAAGGAAATCGAAATATACAACCAAAAAACAATATAGGTATAATGGGGCGTATACGTACTTTTTTATTTTATTTTATTTTTCAACAACTTGTTCCCCTTTCTGTTTGTTAACGAAACTGTAGTTTGTATGTTGGATAAATATACAATTAAGAGTAGGGCTTTATCTATAGGATCAACTTAGCATTTATACATAAATATTGAAAAATTGTTGTTTGAATGCTAAAAACACGCATTCTAAGTACCTATTTTAATCGGTGCAGTATAAATTCATCATTCAACTCGTATATAAAACTTTACGTATATAAACTGTATATACAAATAATATTCACTTGAAAATATACTTAAATTTATTATTCGGAATATCATTCATTTCGACCCCCTAGCTCGAGTCATTCTGATAATAATAACATTTTTTTTGTCTTTCTGCAAAAACATCCAACGTCATTAGCTTTATCAAAAACAAAAAATTAAGCTCATTATTTAAAAAAGATTTAAATATGAAAATAGAACAATATATAAAATACATTTATACAATGAACGTATTTAATAATGAAAGACGCATGATTTCAGCGTCATTCATCTCATATTTTTTATACACAGATAAGAAAAACAGTGATATAGTGAAGTTGAAAAATTTAACCAACTTACATCGGATTGATCTAGGCGTTTGTTTTTCACTTTCTTTTTCAAATCGTATTTTCAAAAAGTCTGATTTATACAGTCTCATTGATAAGATAGGAAAGCTTTTAGCAATAATATCTCTGCCCTGTTTCCTTACAACTAATGTCAAATGTAATTTACCTTCCTTTCATCTTCTAGTTTGTAAAAGTTGTCTAAAAATGTCCCATTATCCCTCTGAAATCCACCAACTTATATACAGAGAAAAATATGAAGGTCATTTAAGTAAAGGCTGGTTAAATTTAAAGGGCCAATGTTGATTTCGACTAAAATACAAATTATTTAGACAATTATGATAATATTAGTATGGTTCAATGATGTATGAAACAAAATATCGTCCAAATCGCCGACCTCGGCGGCACACCTCCATCCTTCATTGTCGTTAATGTGGGGAATTATCTCATCATTTAACTCTTGAATTATTGCTAGCTTATCGACGTACACCTTTTATTTCAAATAACCCAAAAGAAAGAAGTCCGACGGTGTCAAGTAACATGATCTTGTCAGGTAATTGTAAAACGACACGAAGTGTGATAACACGGTCATTGAATTTGTGGTGCTTTTGTTTTGTTAGCTGTGGGGCAAGTGTCACCATTCTGTTGAAACTACATTTTGCTCCACTTTTTCGGACCATAAACATTTGTTGCTATTTCTTGCCACAATACTGACCATTACCATTGAAGAGTCTTTAGTTCTTGAGCTAATTGCACCTTGTAAGCTTGTATGCAAGCCTATATGCATAATGGTCATCAACGACGAGCACTAGAGGTGCAATTGTTGGGCACGACGAAGAGTTGAGATGGATGGCCTTTCAGTCACACTATCGCGCAACAATATTCCCTGCAGTACAACCCGAACGAGCATTCACTGGTGTTTTCAAATCTCCTACAGAATCGGTTCACTCGAATTTTTGCAAAGCTTTTTCCGACTGTACGCACATTTAAAAACCCCATTAAATTTAACGATTAAAAATCATTTTCATAATAAGCCTGAACGCGTTGCCCAACAACCTCGTATGCGGACGGATTTACTGTTGACAACCCATGCAAACGAAATAAGGACAACGAACTTCGGATATGTACGTGGAATGTTAGGTCCCTTAACAGAATACGTGCAGCCGAACAATTAGCGGAAGCCCTAAACTACTGCAAGGCAGATATTACAGCCATCCAAGAAGTGCGATGGGATGGACCGGGCAAACGTAAACTAAAAGACTGCGATATCTACTACGGCGACTGCTACCGAGAACAAAGACAGCGTCTATTTGAGTGTGGATTTGTTTTTGTAACTAGACTCAGGCAAAAAGTCTTGAGTTTCAACAGTGTGAGCGAGCGCATCACGACAATCCGCATCAAGGCTAAATTCGCCAACATAAGCCTAATATGAGCGCATGCCCCAACAGAGGAGAAAGATGAAGACACCAAAGACAGTGTCATATTCTTCGAGCTCCTAGACAAGACATATGAGCAGTGCCCTGGCTATGACATTAAAATTGTCTTAGGAGATTTTAATGCCAAGCTAGGAAGAGAAGACATCTTTGGTGGCATAATCGGGAGATACAGCCTGCACGACACCACCTCCGACAACGGATTCAGGCTGGTCGATTTCGCTGCGGGGCGAGACGTTCTGGTAAGCTAGTACGCAGTTCATACATTTCAATATCCACAAGGGGACATGGAAATCATCTGATCAATCAACCGTCAACCAGATTGACCACATTGCGATCGGCGCACGACACTTCGTTGTAGCCAAGGTACGTCTACGGATATCCCGATCCAAGCCAAAACAAGGAAGTACTGTGAGAAGATTCGACTTTAGACGGCTACAATCGCAAGAGACTGCCATGTCCTTTAAGGAGTGCTATGTTGCCTGCATTAAGCATTGAAAACCAGTGGGAATATTGCCAGGTGCTAGGTTGCACACGGTCACCACAGCTAAACCCCTGGTTTGACGACGAATGCCGGTAAGTGCACGCAGCTAAACAAGAGGCATACAAAACGGCGCTGCACAAAAGGAGTAGAGCTGCTCGCGAGCTCTACGAGCAGAAGAGGATAGAGGAACACCGGCTAGATGGAAAAAAAGAGAGCATGAGAAGCGCGCGTCACCATGGACAGCTATAACTTTGAGGTAGTTAAGGACTTTGTCTACCTAGGCACCGCTATTAACACAGACAACGACACCAGCGCTGAAATCAAACGAAGAATAAAATCGCTGCTTCTTAGAAGACTTAGAAGACAATTGAGAAGTAAAGTCCTCTCTCCAGCATCTAAAATCACCATCTATAAGACACTCATCATCCCGGTTCTCATTTATGGCGCTGAGGCCTGGACCCTGTCAAAGAAAGATGAGAGCACCTTAGGCTGCTTCGAGAGAAAAATTCTTCTTGTAATTTTTGGTCCCGTACGCATAGATGGAGAATGGAGGAGAAGATATAACGACGAACTGTACGGGCTGTACAGCGACACTGACCTAGTTAGCAGAATTAAAGTCCAACGGCTTAGATGGCTAGATCATGTAGAGCGGATGGACATCAACGCTCCAGCCCGGAAGGTCTTCGAATTCAATCCCGAGGGACGGCGCAGTAGAGGAAGACCGCGACTCAGGTGCAGCATCCAGGTGGGAGAGGACCTCAACCAAATTGGCGTGCGAAACTGGAGACATCTAGCTAGGAACTGAGCTGATGGCTGGAGACGCATGTTGGTTGAGGCCCAGATCCACCCCGGACTGTATAGCGCCACCTTAAGTAAGTAAGTAAGCGTTGTCCAATTGTGTTTCTTGCCATGAGAATTATGATATGATATAAAAAAAATTGACTTTAAGGTGTGGTTCACATTCAATATCAGATTAAGTTTTTAAAAATTCCATTAAGGGGGTCATCCCATGTGATGGGTTTTCAAAATTCGAAGTCGTTTTAAAGATTGGACTTCGGGCTATTTTAAAAGATAAAACAAATAAAGGAATCGGTGGAAAGGGACCAGGTAAACTTACTGATAAAGTTATTTAGGAAATCTTAAATCTTTAAGGTTTTGAAGGTAATTTGAAAGTAATGTCGGTTATGGGATACCCTATAGGCCGCGAAGCCCATACTTATGTTGAGAAACGTGATGAAAAACGAATCTCACGTTCTGAGCGGCTCGTAAGTGATGCCTTTAAACAAGCCAGAATTGATGCAAGAGCTAAACAAATATGCTTTGAAAGAGTTTAAAGAAGAATAAGAAGGAATACTCTATGGACTAGGCATCGCCGATTGAAAGGTAAGTTGATATTTTCATCGTTAAGAGTTTAAACAAGTTTTTCTCAAAACTGTGTTTTTTTGAAACTTTCCTCCATCGTATCTCAAAAACGGCTTGACCGAATGACTTGAAATTTGATGGGTTGAATTTAGCACATGTAAACGCATGGAATGAACTATCGACAAGCAAAACTTCGCAACTTTTTTTCAAATGTCTCCCAAAAGTCCAATTTTTGGTATACTCATTTGATGATAGTTCATCCCATGCCTTTAGGATCACAGTTTAAAACGCCTTTTACTTTTTTTGTCATAAATAAGCCAATCAGCTGGAATCGTGGTGAAAGTGCGAGCCCATTTTTCGACTTGGAGTTTTTCACACCGCACTGTAACTCGTGTTCTTTACAATATTTTTAATTTAAATTTTATATTTATACTGTCGAACTTTGTTAATAAATGATAATAAACTTAATAAGGTTGTATCTATTTACTGGTTATAAAAAAATCCTTAAAATTACTTAAAATACATGAGATGACCCCTTTACAATTCTGTTGGATTCTTTTTTCTCCGTGTAGGAGATATTTAGGGTTTAGGTTTACATTTTGTGATTGCATTGCCCGTGTTTTGTTGGGAAATCTATCCATAGTAAAGTAGGATTTTACACGAATAACAAAAACAATATCCATAGTGAGAATAACACTGATAAAAGTTAGAGTAGAATCTCACTATGGATAGGTTTTTGACATTTATACGAGCCTCGAATAGATCTTATGCGATTTCGTTCTCAAATGTTGGTACGATTGATATTGCATTTGTTTCTCTATGGCTGTGTTCGTTGAGTAGTTCTGCATTTGGAATCATGTGTGTTTTCCATTGCGGAAAAAACAAATCTATTACTGTTGATATTATTTAGTTTTGTTAGTGAAAATGGACTAACTGGGCTTATTTTGCAAGAAAAAACAATAGAAAAGATATTTATGTTTTGCTATGTTTTCAAAAAAGGGTTTATCTCAGTTTAGAATAGATAAATCTCAACTCGATTCAGGTATATTAAGAATTGAGGCGAGCTGCAAGCTCGCTTTAACACCACATGTTAATGTAGTAGTCTACGAACAAACCAGCTTTTTGAAGTTTTATTTTATGTCAAATTTGTTTGGTTAAACTTAAAACTTTGAAATCGACCGCCAAGTCAATTGTGAAATGGAAAGCAAACAGACACCTTCATTCCTGTCCTACCGTTCATTCTTGTGGTCCTCAGAAGCACCACCTTCAACAAGAAGCGCAGTTTGGTGTCGATGAAACCCATGCAGTTCACCTGCATCTTGCGATTGAATAAGTCACAAATGGCAGAAAATGGATTCCGTGACGAAGTCGTGGAGAACGTTTGCGGTCTCTTGTTGAATTATCTGGCCCATGAATCCGCCACTCTGGCTTTCCCCGATCTGGTTGTACCGACAGTAGTAGCCTTGAAACAGTATATGTGTATAGGGTGTTCCAAAATTAACGCAAGATTTGAATTAAATAGAAAACGCCGTTTTTAGTCTTTTGATAGTTATATTTGTATTGACTCGTAAAGTACACAGGATAGGGTTATGTATGGAATAACACATCGGACAAATATACTGTTAGCTGTCAAATTGCTTTTTTTTCAGGGTTGCCAACACTTCACTGCACAAATGGCGGCAAATTCAAATCTTGCATTAATTTTGGGACACCCTATACATACTTTGAAAAGGGTTTTTGATGCAACTTATTATATTAATATATTCAATTCAAGTGTTGATGACTTTATATAGTGTGCTTTAATATTTGTGCATGCTTTAAAAAGTTCACGTTTTTTCTGTACTCAATAAAGAGCAGGTAAAATATTAAACTTAAAAATAAATGTATATGCGTCTTGTTGCATGCAACTTTTTTATAAGATCTTGCCGTCAAGTGTAAATATGGAATCATGCTTTTTTCATTTCTTTAAAATTGGAGTATAACAATAAAATGTTTATAATGTGGATGCACTTGTTAAAGCTTAGATAATTTATATCAGCACTCAAAATTGAGTACATTTGTTATATTTCTTGTCAATAACCATACTAAAGTTCTTTTCTTGCAACAGTAATTTGCTGTAAAGTCGTGTCTAATAAGGTCTTAACAATGCGTGCACTAGTTTTTATTTGTTTTTGTATATTTTTCAAATATTCGTTGGCTATTTCCAATGAAGGTAAAGCAGTGTTTTTAACTAAATGCATACAATACAAATAAATCATAGTGACATTTTAAAAATTAAAGATGGAAGAATTATAAATGGACATTTAACTGGAAATTCCAACACAAAACATCAGGTGTCAATTCGTGAGAAGATCTTAGATGATTTCTATTTTGGTTTGGGTTTTCTATGCGGTGGCAGCTTAATATCTCCAAATAGTGTTCTAACCGCAGCTCATTGTCTTCTAGAGTAAATTTCTATTCCGTTTATTCCCTACAAATATTTGGTTTTAATTATTTTTGTTTATTTTTTGTATAGTTCTTCGGAGAGTCCAATAAATGCCACGGCATTAATAGTTGCAATGGGAAATCTTGTAAAGAATGTTCGAGATAATGACACATTGGTATTCAATATCAAGAAATATTTGGTGCATCCAAATTATAATCGGACAACCATAACATTTGATATTGCGTATATATTTTTAGATGGCAAAGTACCAAACGATCATCCAACTATTCAACCAATTAGTTTGGTTGATACAAAAATGCCTTTAGGAACCGTTTGTGAAGTTACTGGCTGGGGATACACCGAAAAGGTAACTCAATTCAAATATTTTGTTATTTATTTAAGTTATCGGTTAATGTTTAACTTAGTTGATTCATTTGTAAGTGTTTTTATCCGACAAATTTCAATAAGTGTTAAGTTAGTGAAAAAAATTGATTAAAAATTTAATCCCTCGCATGCACTATGTAAGCAAATCAAAGCTATCAGTTTGACAGATGACGTTTGTAAAATTGTGTTAATAATAATTATTGAAGAAATATCTTTGCCTCAAATGTAGAGGTCGTTCTAAATGTCCATCAAATTTGCTTTCTCTTTTTTGAAGTGCATCAAGCTAAAACCAAAAAATATTTGACAGATCAACTTACTGTCAAAATAAATCTATTTTTAGTAGTATTCGATTGATGATGAAATAAAATTCAAGTTTTTGTATTTCATTGCACATGGATATTTAATAATGTAGAGTAGTTAATTCTGCTGTCAATTTTCAATAATACAAGTTTTTCTTATTTAAAACGATTTTAGGATGTTCCGTCAGATGATCTTTTGGCTGTTGATGTCCGAATTATCGATATCAATGTGTGTCAAATAGGCTATGACGGTATTTTAAAATTAACTGGTCAATTATGCGCTGGTTATATGACTGGTAAAAGAGATGCATGTGGAGGAGATTCAGGTGGCCCATTGGTGTGTAATGGAAAACTTACGGGAATTGTATCTTTTGGCGTTGGCTGTGGATCTGAAAGTAAACCTGGAATTTACACGGACGTTCTATTTTTTAAAACTTGGATTCGAAGAATTGCTAAGAATACTGGAAGTAGTTTTTCGACGAAAGTTTCTCTTTTGATTTTACCAATAATAAGTATTGTCCTTCTTAAAAATCATATTCAAATAATAATGTTATAGTTATAGGTATGTTTGTTAATAAAATTAAAATTCTGTTTATACACAGAAATGATTTATACAAAAATAAAATATAAATAGGTTTAGCCATAGCATGCATTCTAAAAAAATTTGTTTTCTTACTATGTTTGTAACACTTAAGAGTTCCCAATCCTTCTTGGTTGAAATAATATTCAAGCTTTGCTAAGTTTTCGAGTTAAACGATTTAAAACTTTCTATGCCTTTATGTACAATTAGGTCAAATATTATGATGATAAAATCAAAAGATGACGTTCTCTACGTCAAAGTGGACTTTTTGATGGCTACTTTATTACCAATTTTGAAGTCAAATACCTATATCGTGGCTGTGTCGAACTTTTTCTCCTCCATCTTCAGCTTTTTTTAATGGTTTGTTGACTATTATTAAGCAAAGTCTTAGCTTCAAGACTTTTTTTTGTGTACTCCAAAACCCATTTGTTTACATTGTTGTATTTGTAGTTTTGACATTAGGTGTATGAATAATAAAGTCCAGCAACAATTTGATGCGGTATATTTGCTTGTTTTGACAGTTTGTTTTTTTATTAAAGCCTAGAACGCTGCTGATGCGAAACGAAAATTTCCATACAAAAATGACATGACGAAATCATAAACTAAAAATTTCGCTGTGCTTTTCGTTTTTCAGTACGCTGTTGAATTACGAAATGTGTCATTTTAGTGGATAGCTGTACTAGATTTCTTAGTACAATTTTCCACTCTTTTCGTTCTCAATTTAATTGCCCGGCACATTAATTGCTTGCGAAATTTTGACGTTTAATTTTTTTATTGAAAACAAAAAATTGTTTAAAATAAAATGGATTTGTCTAATGTGTTCCAACAATACATTTCTGAATCGGAAACTCAGGATGTTGAAGATGTTATTTGTGATGTGCAAGAAGTGATGAAGATGAGCAGTGAACTTCAACTTCCAAAAAATAAACCGAAGAAAAAAAAATGATTTCTCTTCGGAGGAAAAAAAGAAACTGGCTTCGTTGGTCGAAGTTAGTGAAGCTATTTGGAAGTAAGAGCATAAGCTTCACAAAAATAATCCAGGCGTTGCGAGCCTCTGGAGTAATATATGTAGCTGCAGAAATGAAAAAACTATGTACTAACTGCTCAACAAAATGTGAATAAATAGAATTCTTTTCCACTTTTGCTTAACCAGCAGTTGACTGTCAGAACTTGTCAATTGTTTTTGACAGCTGACAGAACTCTCCAAAAATATTTTTCCGCTGTGGGTTTCGTTTTCATTTTGCTCTGCACTTTTAGACCGCCGAAAAAAACTCGTTTCACTTCAGCTGCGTACCTAAGTCGTGGCGAGGATTTTATATTTTCTTAATTAAGGTGATGTTACACTTTTATGTGTTTTTTTTTAATGTTGAAAAACTTTAATTATAGTTAAATTGTTAAAACTTATTTACCTTTTTTTAATAATCAAAATATGTACTTTTATGAAATAGTCATCATTTTGAAATTAAAAAAAAAGAATTATTAGAACATTCAAAAAAGATAATTTTTGGAACGCATAATTTTACTTCATATTACATTTAAAATAAAAAATAAAAAAACAATGTTTTTCTCCAAGTTTTTTCACATAATACAACAAATGTCTTGTTAATACAATTATAACTTTTTATAGAATTGGAAAGTGTATCTACTTAGTACAAACTTTTAAATGAAGTGAAGTTACAAACTAGCAATTTCTTGCTATTTTCGATCAAAAAGACCTCTGGCCACTAGGCCACCTTAAGAATCACGAAAATAGTACTAAGGGTTTATATCCAAAGATTCTACCTACTAAAATATGTATGCTTGGATTGGTGGAACAAATTTATTTTTATTTTAAACCGCCATCTCTTGTTTCTTAATCCCAACAAGCATTTTTGCTTCAGAAAGAAGTTTACTTGTCCGTCCGAAATACTTTGCCAATATTACACCATTCTTCTTTTAACATATAAATTTAACAAATTATAAAGAATAAGAAAGGTAAATTATTTATTTTTATAAGTTAACATTATATAATTATACATTTTGAAACAACCTAAAAACATGATATTTAAGTGACCAATTTGTTCTTATTAGATTTACAACAGTTTTCTTGTCAAGTTTATTATCTACAAAAACATACATAATTATAGGAAACAATATCACAAAATACAACACACTTTTCAGCCCACCCGATTTGATTTTGTATCCCTATATTCTGCATTAGATTTAATACATTCCAAAGAAATTCCCTTATTTTTGAATCTTAATCCATGATAGTCATATAAATAAGAAAAAAACGCTAGTTTCATTATTTCAAAAACAATTTTAAAGAGGGATTCTCGGGCGTATACGTACTTTTTTGTATTAAACTGTTCCAATATGTTAAAAGAACGTAAGCCGACTTAAGCGAAAATCGTGTTTTTAGTTTCACATATTTACCATTTTGTTTATCTTTCATTTAGTCTGGGTCCCATTACTCTATGACAAAAACTAGCAGTTAAATTTAAAAAAATCAAAGGAGCTTATGTTAAAATGGACAAAAAATGCATTTGCATAATAGCTTATGTCTATCTTGAGCCCAAATTGATCAAAACAAAAATAAAATATTTTTTTTTTGAAAAAGCTTAAGTCATGATATAGGCCCTTATTACATGTGGAAATCAAAAGAAATTATTGCTTAAGTTAACATAAGTTACTTTAAACCTACGCAAATTGAATCATTTAACAGCTTATGTCAACAGAAGCTATTTTAAAAAACGGCTTAAGTCCACATAAGCCATTTAACTACTTTAAATCGTTACAAAACACATGTCTTAAGACGACCTTAGTTATTTTTACGAATTTAACGGATGTCTTTCGCGGGAAATATGTGATTTTGCATATAGAATCATTTGTAAGAAGTTCGTAGAAGGGTAAGCTGCTCCTTTAGAAAATTTGGCCAAAGCAATGTTTTTTTTTGATTATTTGTTTGATTTCTATTTACTTCGCTCGTAAACATGTACCTAGTACAAGGGCGGATCCAGACTTTTCATCAGGGGGAGTCACACACTTAGATGTGTTTTTACTCACCGCTTAAAAATGTTCTCTAATGTTTTTTAAAGAATGCTAACAAAATTTAATAATTGCTAAAATGACAACTTTAGCTATCAAATTATTTAGAACACTATTGTCCAGCAAGTTTAAATATTTAATTTGGATGACTCATATGAAAGCATTCCAAGATTCTGTTGTCTAAATATGCCATATTTAAGGGCTAAAATACAATAGCTTAGAGCGTTTTTGGTGCATTTCGATCAGAAATGTAGGAAATTGTTTTGAAACGTTGCTTTTTTCCAAAAACAAAACACACTTTTCTTGTTTTCATTTCTATTAATGCGAAGAATGTTGCAAAAATTAAAAACTCCAGAAAATGAGAGAGAATCTGATATGTACAAAATGTCGGGCTTTTTTTGACGTAGTTTTTTCGAACTCAATTTCCGGGAGTCTATTATTACTACCTATCGTTATCAATCTGCTTACTCGTATTTGGATCTTAGAAAGGCGTCAACAAAACTTTAAAATTGTAGAGACAAAAAGATTTGGTTCTTGAATTTAAGGAAATAGTTGTATTTAAGAACATAATTTATCTAAAAATATTAAATTATAACAAAGTAACAAAGTTTTGTAGCACTCAGCAATTACACGTTTCAAAGCTTTTATATCAATAGATATGAAACGTTTATTATGATTTTCACTTAGCCATTAGTTAAACAAAAGTGTCACATGATTTTTTGGGACATTTATAGTATTGAAATTCATGTTTGAATCTCAGTTCTAGAGCATCCAAAGCGAAATCACTTCAAAAGTAGATTTATATAATTTTGTAAGATCTTTTGTATTCAACATAAAACCAATTTTGATAGAAATGAAATGCACGATTGGGTCGCAAGAACTTGATAATTTCTTCCAAAAAGTGTGTTTAAAACTATTGCCTATATTTTAAGATTTAAAAATGTACCTCAAAAATAAGTTCTTCTTAAAAATTTAAATGCCATTTTATTTGTCAAAAAATCTTGATTAACCTACTCTTTTTCGAAAATCATTTTAAATTTTGTCTTAAAAATATTTTTAGTATAACCACTAAATAAAGAGCTTATAAATATATGAACATTTTGTCATCTTTCTGAGTTATCGAGTTTTGTAAACAAAATTAGTATTTTATTAAAAATAAAAAAAATCATTTTTGATCATAAAAAATCATCATCACAGAAAGAAAAGAATTTTGAAATCGTTACATTAGTTCTTGAGAAAAATGAAGATTTTTTTGAGGGGTACCCTTCTGGAGCAATACAAAAATATGTTTTTCTTAAAGAAAGAAGCCAAATTAAAAACACAAAATTTTGAGAAAGTTTTAGAAAAATCACATGTTTGAACCAACAATTTTCTGTGGGGACTGCCGTTATTTTTTGTATTTATAAAATGATAAAAACTCCCTACACTAATCAGCTGAAAATCTTAATTTCAATCAAAACAATAGTTTGGACTGTAAGGACTAGGAAAGACAGACAGACGGAAGGAATCGAGGTACGACTTCTCTACCGTCGCAATGTCATATTTGATTAAAAACTCTAGGTTGAAATTGTTTACTAATGCAAGACTTGCTATATAGTTCCTATATGTTGCAGTTAAAATCACTTTAATAATCACTATTTCTGTGTGTCAAAAAAATGTAATAATAAAATTGAAGGCTAGTTTAAGGAATTCAAAGGCAACTTAATATAAAATTGATTATCTCTTATTCAAGGTTTCTTCTTAAGAACCTGAATATTTGCTCTTTTTCTTAGCAACAATTTTTATGAAAATAATTTAAATCATGACTTAAGTTTTTTCAAGTTCTAAGAGCCAAAATCAATATTTGAGTTGTTTTTAACAGCAAACCACTTTTTGGTGAATGTCGTTAAATTACTAATAAATCTTTAAATGAAATCTTTACTTATACAACTTAAATGTACAAGCTTTTTAGCCCATATGACCCCCCCCCTGGATGGTCTTCAGTCAAAAGTAGTACTTTTAGCAACAAAGTTTAAGGAAGTAAAATACAAATGTTGTTTTCATATACAAAAAATAAATAATTCATAATATAATGAGGGTCATTTGCATTAACACAATACGATTAGTTTTGAATTGAAGGGAATACCAACGAAAAAGCAAACAAATTATCCCCCAGGGGGAGTCATGAGCTGAAGCGTGTATGTGTATGTGTTTCAGCCATAAAAGAGGAATTCTCAGGCGTATACATACTTTTTTGCATTAAATAATGTTTAATTTAGCTTAATTACTAACAACTAACATCCACACAATGATAAAGTTTTCAATTGCGAGTTTTGTATTAAATTTAGAACTTATAACCGTGACTGTCCGTGAGTCTGACCCTAAAGAAGTCGTGAACACAATACATAACTACCGTTTCTTCTGAACGTCCACGTCCGTCCGCAGTTACATTCAAGATCTGAATAGGCAATTCATTTCAGTTTACAGAATCTGTAGATCATCTTTTCAGATTATTAAGTTTAGTATATTATTTTTAATTTGGGCCGATCCCGGCGGTACTGCAATACCGGGCCAACCCGCGACAGAGGTGGAGCAAGCCCCTAGCACTCCGTCTATTTCCAAAAATCAGTTTAACATTTGTTGTCCCCCGATGGGGGATCTATCAGATGTTAAGCTGATAAGAACAGATACTACACTTTGATCTTAGCCATAAGGCCGAGAAGCGATAACTTTTCCATGCTGCCCAACCACTACTTAACGTCGATGTCGACCATAAGGGTATGTGAATTTTTAAATGATAATTTTAAATAAATGCATATAAATAGTTGTTGGAATGAAACTGGATACGTATTTTTTTTTAAAACCACCCCAATTATTATGAAAAATATTTTTAGAAAAAAGGTTGAAGCAGCGTGTACATTACATACCTAGCCTATATCCATGGTCCATGGAGGACGAATAATAGGCATGTACAATGTACATATTATGTTACCAAAAAATTGTGCGAAGAGGATTGATGTAGTTAGGTACAAACTTGAGCAATGAGGAGGGTTTATGATTTACATAGTATTGCCTATATTTGTATATGTACTTCCTATATTTGTATATGTACTTCACAAATAAGAACATTAAAAATAAGAAATGTGATAAAGTTGTTCCTGATTAAATACAGTATTAAAAGGAGCAAGTTCATATTTATCTTCGTAATAAAAATAAGCAAGGCATCTATTAGGTATACGTACAGTAAAACCATCATAAGTGCATCTCTCTTAAGTTCCAGACCATATTAATACCTAAATTTATTTTTGTAAAACAATATTCTAAGTATTTTTTCAAATATAACTAATCTCACAAGTAACTTTGTCTTAACTGCCTTCCTTGCTTAACTGTCATTACTCTTGTGTAAGTATAGGTAAACATTTAAAATAAGCTGAATCCTTCAGAGTATTCTTTTATTTCAATTATTTTAGGATTCAAAAATAACTATCTTAATTAGCTACAAGGCGGGGTAAATTTTTAGTTTATAGTTTAAAGTTTTTACAGGTTTATTTAAGGTGATACACTTATCCAGGTTTTACTGTAAATTTATGAAATTGTCAGTACAGGCGTTGTTGTACATTAAAAATTGAAAAAAAAAATACCTGTGTAGTGTAGACAGGTAGAGAGAATACCTATGTATCAATCATGGAAAACAAAAAGAGTGCTAATGAAAGGTAAACATTCCTATCTTCCCTATACTGACAATTTTTATCGGAAAATGTATATGCACACATATGTATATAGTAGTACCCGTAGCATGATGGTTAGTGCGTTGGACTGTCATGCAAGAGGTCTTGGGTTCAATCCCTGCCTGTGCCACCATAATTTAAAAAAAAATAATTTTCGCGGGTACTGCCTCTTGCGAGGAATTGACAATTCCTTCAAGAGTAATTCTTGTCATGAAAAAGTGCTTTCTCAAACTAGCCGTTCGGATTCGGCCTTAAATTGTAGGTCCCTTCCATTCCTGACAACAGTACTCGCACACAGGAATGGTTGAGAGTTGTAAGTCACTAGGCCCTGGTTCACAACGGACTGTTGCGCCACCCCATTTGATTTTGATGTATATAGGATGATGCTGATGCCTTTATTTAAAAATTCTTAAAACCAATAAATATCTGTTGATTTCGGTACTTTTTATTTGTGGTGAGTAGCTACTCTGATATCAAAAGTCTAACATATGTTAAGGTAAACAACATTATTGGTCTAGTTAAATGCTTCTTGTATTAAGCAGAGTATACACTGATTGCATACAAATGTTGCTTCCTTGCGAAATTCTCTCCAAAATTTAGCCAAGCGTTAGTTAAGGTAAACTAACAACCACCAACTCCAGCTTTATTCACAATCTGTCAAAATTTTACACAGGAAACAAAGGTTTGAAAACACATACTCTGATGTTTATTCATATTTTTACTTGCAAAAAATAGGAACTATGTGGCAATTATTGCATTCGTAAAAAAATTGAACTCAAGATTTTAATCAAACATGACATTACGATGGTACAGAAGTCGATAAAATGGTTTCAACTATTCCGTCCATCTGTCTGCCTGTCTTCGCCCCTACAGCCAAAGCTATTTGGTCGATTGATATTAAACTTGAAAGATAAAGTTTTGAGCCGATTTTCGTTAGGCGTTTTAACAAAAATTGAAAAATGTTATATAAAAACACTCAAACTATTTACAAATACAAATATTGAAAAGTTCGGTTCTTTTTTTTAAATCAAACTGTCTTTACATTTTTGAAAATAAAAAATAACCTTTATTAAATTTTAAAATGTAGCAAATATTTGTAAAAATACTCTTTGGAGTCGGGTTAATATCATTTAAAAGCTATTTTCAAACCATGGCTAATTGGATTTGTTTCATATGTGCAACCACGATAGTGATTCTTTTTTGCGCTCGTGTAATCAGACTCAATATAATAAGAATTTATAAGCATTCAAAGCGTCTACAATTATTTTTGAAACACTTATAAATACTTAGCTGTCACTATTTGACTGACATAAAAAACAAATTTCAAAACTTAAATTAAAATGAAAAAAAAACTAAATATAAACGAACAAGATATTTTGTTTACTATTTCACCTGTCAAATATAGGGTTTTTTTGGCGCGGATAGATTTTTTTGCCCCGCTGCCGTGGCGGCCATTTTGTTTTGGTGACATCTGTCAAATCTTCAGTTTATTATTCAGCTATTTATGCAAAATCATCATGGCAAGTTACACGATTGAACGATAGACGTGGTTTCACTTCATAGTCGACTTTTTAACGTTTGGTGGCCAAATTTGAGACGACTAGTTCAGTAAACAATCAGCCAATACCCGTACATTTAAGGAACGCAAAATCGGTAGAGAACATCGCCGTGGTCCGGCAAAGCAGAACCCGATGCAGTCTATTCCTCGCCTTGCTCAAGAACTCGTCCTTTTGCAGACTTCAACTTGGCGAATTTCGCATCGGGACTTGGACCTAGACACGTACAAGATCCAACTGACCCAAGAGCTTAAAGTTCATGACCATAGACAAGGCTGTTTGTTCGCTGACTTGGCTTCGAATTGTTTGGAAGAGGACTCTAATTTTGTCCGAAAAATAAGATTAGTGATGAGACGTATTTTTGGATGAATCTGTGTTAACAGGAAAAATTGCTGTATATGGGAAGACATCAACCCACGCGAGGTTCACCAGGTGATAATGCAACCTCAAAAAGTTACTGTTTGGTGTGGATTTTGGGCCAGCGGCGGCGTAATTGGTGCGTATTTTTTTCAAAACGACATTAGTGAGGCGGTCACCTTAAACAATGAGTGCTAAATAACGATGATAACTAATTTTGTATGGCCCAAATCGAAGCCTATGGACCTAGACGATATGTGGTTCCAGCAGGACGGCGCGGCGCGGCGGGCGCTACGTGCCACACAGCACAAGAAACGAAATCTACACACAACATCTCTATACTTGGTGTTCAGCCAAAAACACTCTATTTGAAAATATACAGTTGTGTTCATAAAAATAGCAGTGCTGGTCACATTTTATTTGATTGTCAATTATTTAAATAACGGAGATTCTTACAAAAAAACTTAACATGTTACTTGCATTTTTAGCTTGAAGTTATACATTATACTCTACTTTTCACGGTGAACGCACATTAATTCAAGCTCTCTGAATATAGAGTGTTCATAAAAATAGCAGTGTCCTTGATTTTATAATTAAAAAGTGTTAGAAATTAATTTTTTTTGTTATTTTTCGGTAAATAAACATTTTACTTTTTAATAAAGTTTTAAGTATTTAAGTATTTGTAACATACTAGCATAAAAATAATTGATAAATATAAGCTCATAAATAAACAATGGAACAGTCAAGACACTGCCCGAAAAAAATTTGAAAACTTATTAGAAAACTTCGTTTGGAGGGAAAAATCTACCAAAATATTCAAGACATCCTAGGCTGCTCAGCAAAATTGGTCAATGACGCCTTAAAATGGCAAAATAAACCGTAAACGCGAGGCCCAAAAATGATGACTACTGCCAGAAGTGACAGAAAAATTGTTCAGTTAGCAAAACAGAACCCTTCCATAGGCTCTAGGAAAATAAGAAATGGACTTCAACTGTTTGTTGGCACCGTCACAATACGAAGACGTCTTTTAGAAGCGAAGTGACCAGCCCGAAGTCCCTGCAAGGTACCGTTCTTGACGAAAAGGCATGTGGCAAAGAGAATGGAGTTTTCCAGGGAATGGGAGGAATGTTCTGTGGAGCGATGACAGCAAAGTCGTTCTTTTCGGATCCAAGGGTCATCGAGAATATGTGAGAAGACCCCAAAATGCAGCAAAGGATCCACAGTACACTATAAAAACAGAGAAGCATGGTGGAGGAAAAATTATGATATGGGCTTGCTTTTCATACTACGGGGTCGGGCCAAGTATATGAAAATTATCGAGGAAGTTGCGTTACCCTATGCTGAAGAGGAAATGCCGTTGGCTTGGGTATACCAACAAGACTATGACCCAAAGCATACATATGTCAAAAAATGCAAAATCATGGTTTGCGTAGAAGAAGTTATCCGTTATGAAGTGGCCCACTCAATCCCCGACCTTAACCTCATCGAATATTAAGGGGATGTTAAGAACGCAGCTCATAAAGCAAAACCCAAGAATTCGAAAGAATTGTGGAAAGCAGTGCGTGATTCGTGGAACGCAATACCAATCAAAAGGTTTCAGGTTTTAGTGGACTCGATGCCACGTAGATGCGAAGCAGTCATAAAAAACAATGGTTATGCTACAAAGTACTAATTGTGAGCTAACACTATTTGTATACTTTCATATAACTTATTACAGTTTTTCTTACTTCTTACGTAATAGATCCAGTACTTCGTTATGCACTGCTATTTTTATGGACAGCCATATTTTTAAAAACGGTTTTTACTGTGACTAGTCTAACGGTAAAAAATCGATAGTCCTTTTTTTCAGTTATTATGAACAAAATATTTTATTTTGTTATTGGAAGTTTAATGAAATGTTTTATAACGTTAATATTGAAGGTCTTTTGGTTTTATTTGGAAAGCACCGCTTTTTTTATGAACACAACTGTAAATAGTTCGTACGTATCACCCTTCAAAACCCAATTGTTTACATTGTTGTTATTGTAATGTGGGCGAATTCAACGAGAAAAATTGTCGTGTTTTACGCATATTTTATGTATGTATTACGGAGTTTTTAGGGGAAATTTCATAAAATTAGATGAGAAATCACACGCATACTTAAATGAGTTTATGAGTCCGATTTCCGGTTTAGCTTGTAGGTAATATGGCTACCGAGGATTTTTGTCTTTACTAGAGTGTTTTTGTGTTCAACATTCAACTATTCGTTCAGTACTAAAAAAGAAATACAAATTTGAAGCACTGAACGTTCAAAGGTAAAAAAGAAGCACATTTTGTTGTTTGACAGTTCAGGATCTTCTCTGAACTAAAATCGAAACACTCTTTATATGCATACACACATTTTTAACTTATTTCTTAGTTTTTTTTAGATTTAGTTATACGTTTTTCTCAAGTTATTGTGTCACTTCAGTGAGACCGCAAAAATGATTTGAGGATTAAAACATATAATTTTCAAGCTGTCAAATAATTGTAGTCCAACTAATAACTTATTGGAAAACAAAAATAAAGTTAGTGAACTGGTAATTAGTTTTTCGAAAATAATTTGCGCTATCCCACCGATCGTCGAAATTTAAAAATGTCTACAATTTTAAACTTTTCTTGCAAAGCTCAAATCGAACACATTAATATAAGAGACTTAATCCGCCAGAAACTGAGCTGACGTTATAAACCAATTCTTTTGGATAGTTTTGACAGTACTCATGTAGGAAATAGTATTCACGATAGCAACCAATAATGTTATATTAGCAATCTCTTACGATAAAATAAATTCCCAGGTCTAAATTTCCATTACAAGTGTTTCTGAACGTACCCATTGGTGATCAACAGTATATCAACGTAAAGGTACGTTACCATTGAATACAATATTTAATATGGTTGTTATAGATACTCACCTTTTAGATCAAAAACTATAATCTGTTAAGAAATTTTATTTTGCAATAATAAAAGATATGAAAGTGAGTCCCCAATTAAACAAACAATCAAAATCCCATTGAGTCCACTTTAAAATTTCCTAAATGCGTGCGTTCCTATACCCAACACGCAATAAACATAAATATAAATGTAGGTAAGTATAATTACACCTTATACGAGTATCTATAGGAGGGTAAGTTTTTATAGTTATAATACACCTACTTACCTATCTCATAAATTCATTAATTAAAATTGTTACCCTCTTATCAAAGAGATATTATCTCTTTTAATTCAACTAGGTATATTGTTTCACAGTTATAGATTGTAGTATATCTATAGATATACTATAACTCTCATATATATATCTTAAAAAATATTTTTATAACATTGGAAATTCTTATCTTATTCTCTTATAGTGAAAATCAATAAATATGTTTTGAAGTTTTCTAATAAAAATAATATTAACTGTTCATTCTTGTCGTAATAATTTGCTCGTTTTCATTATTTTGAAGTAAGACATTTAAGACCAATAACTTTTTTGAAATTTGAAGGTACAATTTTTGTTTTTAGTAACACGCTTATACTCCAACAAAATGTGCCCTATCATTGAAAACCTCTAGAGAAATTGGGAGTCCCTCGGTTTTTTTTCGGTATCTTGAATTACCTTCGAAGGCAAATCGAATCCAATGACGGCTAAAATCCCAAAATATTTGTTTTTCTCGATATAAATTAGTTCTGCGAAAAATACTTTTGTGGTTGCCAAGTAAGTACATGAAATCACTTTAAAGGTGGCAACCCTGTACTTCTGTTTTCAGTTACTAAATATTCATGGACCTAGATACATAAACTTTTTTTTTAATCTCCAATCTCATAAGTTAAAAAAGGCCTTTTTGTATGATTCCAATATGTGTACCATACAAAATTTTGAAGTATCGATAAAATGCAACCAAAATTGTATGTGACAGATAAGATTTGACGTTTGTGCTTGCTTTTTATGCTTGCTTGAAATATCTATGTACATACATACATAAAAACATTTCCAGATATAAGAGTAATATCAATTAATTGAAAATAAAAATATTATATTGGTTTATTAGAATTTTTAAAAAGATCCAATTTTTAGTCAATCAACAACCAGTGTTCTGTCTACACTGCCATAATTTTTCACTTCGATTTTTTTTTATAATTTTAATTTTTTTGAAATGATTTTAAGATCCAATAAATTGACATTATGGCG
Source organism: Eupeodes corollae (assembly GCF_945859685.1). NCBI lineage: Eukaryota > Metazoa > Arthropoda > Insecta > Diptera > Syrphidae > Eupeodes > Eupeodes corollae. The sequence goes on along the minus strand of NC_079148.1, from coordinate 22,208,138 downwards.
CCTAAATCTGATTTTAATCTGTCTGATGACTTCAAAAAGTGAGTGAAATTTGTGGTCAAAAAGACAATACTCACCACAGTGATTTGACAAAAGTGATTTTTTTGACAACTACTTCAAAAAAAGTGGAAATCATTCGTTCATAAAAGACAAACATTTTACAAATGGTGACTTTGTACTTTTTTTTAACACATCAACAAAAATCAATTTTGACGTAAAGAGCACATATTTTGAACTCAGTTAATATTGATAAAATATTATGAATCATATGAAACTTACATCCAATTTCCTACAGATACCACTTTAAAGTGATTTGAGTTGTTTTGCTTTTCTATGCCTCATCAAGTTAGAAGGTTTTTCGTGTAACATTGGAATCACACAAATAATAATAATTTGATCAACGGATAACATACATTGTAAGAAATTGAAGTGTTATCATTCAAAGACCAAGATCGTTAACAGTGCCCTCTGTTATCTTAATTCGAAGGTGGATGATAAACAAACTAAAACAACAACAAAAAAACGATGGAATCATTAATTTATGACAAGGAAATTTGATTTAATTAAAAAAGGATAATTCAAAATTCAAATTTGTCCCCTTCCTTGCTTTCCATTTGCCAAAATAGATTTGTTTATTTGTTCAAATTTTCAGATTAAAATATTATACCAAGGCCAATTTTATTCAATTTAATTTGATTGTGAAATTATGTTGAAAATATTTAAGAAAAACGTCTTGTTTTTAGTTCCAATATCTTCTGAAGAAGGTAGATCAATCGAAAGATGTTCTAGTTTCAATTTGACAGATACTATGACAACTGACACTATACTTTAACTGTCAAGTAATAAAACCAACCCAATGAAATTCGTTTTTAATTGTGTTATTGTATGTCTGCGTAAATAGTTAGATTCCAATGCTGATAGCTGGAACTGAATTTGACATAACTCAAAAAAGAGAGTTAAATCATCCAAAAAGTTATAAGATCTACAAATTTGATTTTAGATAACAATAAATCTATAATAAAAATCAATCTACTTTTCCCAATGAAATGTAAAAAAAGTGTTTTTGTCGGATAAATTGATCTATTGTACCAATGGAAAACTTACCCGTACATTTATTGTTCTTATAAGTCAGAGCTTATATAATTATTATTTGTTTGATATTCACAGTTTTAATCATACAAGCCGACAACGATGATCCACAAGCTAGAATAATTAATGGTGAATTAGCAAAATCTGACAATACCAAACATCAAGTTTCAATTCGTATTAAATCAATGGATTATCCATTTGGAAGCGGACACATTTGTGGTGGGTCTTTAATTGGACCCAAAAAAGTTTTGACAGCTGCACATTGTGTATACAAGTAAGTTGTTTTTTTTTTTTTTAAATATTAAGTACCAAAGAAAATATTTATGTATTTTTTTTTTCTAATTATTCAGTTCTGAGAAAAAGAAATTCCGTGAGCCAAGAGAATTTTCCGTAGTTATGGGAACATTAAATCGATTTAAGCCAAGTGGAACAATAAGTTCTGATGTAACATCTTTAGCATATTTAAAAACATTTGACATTAAAACAATGACAGATGATGTGGCGATAATGTTTTTAAAGAAAGGTCTAGCAGTAAATGGAACACATCCAAAAATTCAACCAATTGCTTTAAATAATTTCACGTTGCCACCAGGATATATTTGTCAAGTTTCTGGTTGGGGTAAAACACATAGTAGTAATAAGGTAAGTAATCCTAGTTGTTTACAAATGGCCGGACTTGACAGCTTTGAATTTTTACTCTGCGAACGCACCCTTAAGCTAATGGTTAAACTATTAATGTCAAAAAATACACTTCGCTCATAATCTTCCGTTCGTGAGACAGTAACATTTAGAACGTTAAAGACATTAACGAAAAACGTTTATCGAATCGATCACAGGATTCGTATCAAATGTCATTTTTGACATTTCTACCATAGTACAAACGTCAAAAAATCGCTCCGAATCCACCCGCAAATCATTAATCGGATGAATATGCGGTATTTCAATAAAGGAAAAATAAAATATTATAACCATAAGAACACTTCATCTACAAAAATTTAAATAAGTGGTTTTCATGTAGTTGAAGTTGTCATTCAATGTTGTCAAGACCTTATTCGAAAAGCCATGTACCAAGAATTGGCTAATTATTAAGGTAGTCACACAATTTTGTATTTTTACTTTAATATTTCAGGACCTTCCGGCAGAGCTGCGCATCACAAATGTATCAATTGTTGCAAAAAAAGATTGCGTGGTTCCTTATGGCAACGCAATTAAACCTGGAATGCTTTGTGCTGGTTTGATGTTAGGTGGAAATGATGCTTGCCAAGGGGACTCCGGTGGACCGTTGGTGTATAATAATGCCCTTGTAGGAATTGTTTCCTGGGGTTCTGGATGTGGCCAAAGAGCGTATCCTGGTGTATATGCCGATGTGAAATACTATATTAACTGGATAACAAAAACAAATGCTAGTGGTAAATTAAGTTGGAGCATAAGAACTATGTCAATTGGGATAGTAATTTTGATTTTCAACTCAGTTAACTTTATTTAATATATACATATTTATATGTTTGTAGGTATTTAGGAACATTTATGTTTGTAAGAAAAAAAAATTAAATTATTATTACGTATTTTTTTGTTTTACTCGTTTTTGGAAAATATGTAAACTTCTTCTTTTTAAAAGTGGTAATCTCCACCTGGCCACTTGGGCACAGGTCTAGGGTTCAATCACTACCTGTGCCTTTTAAAGTTTTTTTTTGGCACAGGTACGCCATTAATGTAAACATTACTCATAGATAGGTACGGTTGAAAGTTGTAAGTTGTTAGGCCCTAGTTTTCAACGGATTGTTGCGCCACATACCAATTTCTATTCTTAATACTATGGGGAAGATTCTGACTTCGATTCTGTACATAAGGCTCACCAAGTGGATCGATAACACTAATCGTCTAAGCAAGTTTCAAGCTGGTTTTCTTTCGTGCTTTTCAACGATGGATCACATTTTTTCACTTACCAGTATTGCCAGGAAGTCTATTGAAAAGAAAAAGAAATTGTTTGCTTGTTTTGTAAATTTCAAAGCAGTATTTGATAAGGTCAATAGACAGCCTTGATGTATAAGCTCTCATTACTAGGGAACTCCCGAAAATTCCTGATGATTTTTTTTAAATTTTTAGAGTCACCAAGCGCCTCTGTATGGTATGGATCAGAGTTTTCGGATTGGTTTGAAACAACAGCGGGTGTTCCATAAAGCTGCATTTTTAGGCCAGTAATGTTTGCTTGGTTTATCGACGATATCTGTGATGAACTTCCACGAGGAATACTCTTCGCCGATATCCAAGTGAAAGTTTTTTTAGTTGTACTAGCTGAAAATCCTTTCACTCTGCAACTACAAATAATCAGATTGAACTCCTTCTGTGAGAGGTGGGGCTTGCATGTTAACATGCATACATTTTGAAACGCGTCAAAAAAAAGGCTGCCGGAAGAGAATTGGTCACTCAATAATAAACGTATTGAAGAAGTACAAGAGGGTAAATATCTTGGAGTTTTTTCACTTATAAACGGTGATTTTTTAAGAGCTTGAGAACTTTAAAAAAAAAAACGCGTAAAATTTGCAAAACTCATCGATTCTTTATTTGAAACGTTAGATTGGTCCATGACATTTACTTTTTGAAGATAATTTCATTTAAATGTTGACTGCGGCTGCGTCTTAGGTGGTCCATTCGGAAAGTCCAATTTTGGGTAACTTTTTCGAGCATTTCGGCCGGAATAGCCCGAATTTCTTCGGAAATGTTGTCTTCCAAAGCTGGAATAGTTGCTGGCTTATTTGTGTAGACTTTAGACTTGACGTAGCCCCACAAAAAATAGTCTAAAGGCGTCAAATCGCATGATCTTGGTGGCCAACTTACCGGTCCATTCCTTGAGATGAATTGTTCTCCGAAGTTTTCCCTCAAAACGGCCATAGAATCGCGAGCTGTGTGGCATGTAGCGCCATCTTGTTGAAACCACATGTCAACCAAGTTCAGTTCTTCCATTTTTGGCAACAAAAAGTTTGTTAGCATTGAACGATAGCGATCGCCATTCACCATAACGTTGCGTCCAACAGCATCTTTGAAAAAATACGGTCCAATGATTCCACCAGCGTACAAACCACACCAAACAGTGCATTTTTCGGGATGCATGGGCAGTTCTTGAACGGCTTCTGGTTGCTCTTCACTCCAAATGCGGCAATTTTGCTTATTTACGTAGCCATTCAACCAGAAATGAGCCTCATTGCTGAACAAAATTTGTCGATAAACACATTTCGAACCGAACACTGATTTTGGTAATAAAATTCAATGATTTGCAAGCGTTGCTCATTAGTAAGTCTATTCATGATGAAATGTCAAAGCATACTGAGCATCTTTCTCTTTGACACCATGTCTGAAATCCCGCGTGATCTGTCAAATACTAATGCATGAAAATCCTAACCTCAAAAAAATCACCCTTTAATTTAAATTTCTCTAAGTATGTCAAACAAAAAAGCAAAGATGCTAAAACTGCGTTGAGTTTATTATGGCCAAAGTTAGTTTCCAATCCAAAAATCGATCTTGTGTCAAATATCGGTGCTCAAGTTTTTGAATACTTGGCTTTCGGGGAGTTTGAAGCAATTCAAAAATATTTTTCCAAACGCTTGTTTAGATTACCAAATTCAACACCAAATTATGCTACGTGGAGTCTGGCATTACGCCAATATACATATACTCAAAATCTCAAAATGAACTCGGATTATTTGATAAGAGTGATGAAGAGGGATGAAAGACGTGTTCATAAAACCATCTTGCTAAGACTACTGCAACCTAATGCCACTCCTTTCAAAGAATGGAGTCAGCTAGTTATCTCACATGAAGCTTACTTTATTCGAGTCAAATGTAGATGAATTGAGCTCTATGTTTGCAAATATTACTTCTAAAATTGATGAAAGATATTGCAATCATCATCTCTCTAAAGCATCGTTAACATCCTCCAGGAATGCCTATAGGAACCTCAATCACCAATTACCATCAGAAGCTAACTATTTCAATAATGAATTATCGATCGAAGTCATATCTTTAGAGCACGAATTGAAATTTTAAATCTTAACTATGTGCCTCATCGAGCTGTTCTTCCACAAATTTATAATTTATGTAACAGAAAAGAAATAGAAGATATTCATCATTTTATTGCGGTATTCCCGATATTACAGGAAATTCGTCGATTACATTTAAATGAAAGCCATCTCACTGTAAACAGACTTCATTAGATATTAAATGGTTCGCTAGGATGGTCCACCCTATATAATTTCTGTAAGCACGCCCTACATTTCCGAAATAGTTTTCAAACGTAAAATCTAATCATTCCGTCAATTACCATTATTTAAAATATTTTAATTTTGTGTTTCAAATCACTTTAAAATTGTTAAACTTTTTATGTTTCAAATCATATTAAAATTGATATCTTTTTCAAAATTGTTAATGATTGCTTATCAAGTTTTTTCTATTGCTTAACTAATTTATTTTAGTATACGAATCCAACCAAATTGTTGTATTATTATAATTGTTTTTTTTTTTTTTTAATTTTCTAACATTTTTAAAATTAATTAATTAGTTCAATTATTTTACTTTTAATATTTTTCTTTTATTATAAAATGTCAAATCAGGCAGATGGAAGAATTGCCAAGTCCTCATTCTTAAGTAAGAATTATCGTTAAACATTAATTAGAAAAAAAAAAAGAATTTGTCTATCTATCTATTTATTTATTAAAACGAAGGTAATTTTTATGAAGTATTCTTTATTATGTCGGCAGTACCCCTGCGAATGTTGTCCCCCAAAGAGTCATCTTATTTTCAACGTAGACTAACGACTTCACATATTCAAATACAATATTGTCAAGCAGTGCAAAATTTCAGGATATTAGATTCCAATTCACAGGTCCTTAACGTAATACTTTACATTTAGGAAATGTTTTCTTCAATAAATCAATTGTGGCACGAGCTTTGTGAGAAGTTGCTCTACCATCATGTTGAAACCCCAGTAGAAAAGTTCCAGTCATCACGACTCGATAGCTGTCATCATTGATCATAAAGCAGACCATAAACAGTTAGTTTTTGTGGATGTATAGGTGTATCAACATTGGCTTGAGAATTATCATCACTCCAAGTCCAAACTGCATGTTTTTCAACAACGAACTTAGCCATGACTCTGATAAAAATTTCAAAGATTTTTGCAAATTTGTTCAAAGATACTTTCGAAGTACCGAACTCTTGTCAAACGCCTGAGTCATTGGCCCTCTCACAAAATTTCCCTCATTTAAATTCAATTCTTTGGATCTCTTAATCGTGAAATCGTTCGCAAAGCTTCAGAACTTGACGTTTGTTATAGCCCTGGTCCAGATGGTGTACCTTCTTAGACTTCAGTAAGGCCTTTGATAAATTGTGCCATAAAATGTTAACTTCCAAACTTAAATCCTAAGGCTTTAACGATAAATTCGTTAGTTGTGTTTGGTTGTACCTAAATAATAACAGCGTAGTTTTTAGGAATAAGCGGTCATCATATTTTTATACCAACTCTGGCGTACCACAAGATAGCCACTTAGGACCTTTACTGTTTATTTTAAGTTTATATAAGCTCTCATTACTAGGGATCTCCCGAAAAATCCTGATGATGTATTTTAAATTTTAAAAAGTCATCAAGCGCCTCTTAATGGGATGGATCAGATTTTTCGGGTTGGTTTAAAAAAAAAACAGCGATTGTTCCACAAGGCTGCGTTTTTAGCCCAGTAATGTTTGCTTTGTTTATCGACGACATTTTTGATGAACTTTCACGAGGAATACTCTTCGCCGATATCCAAGTGAAAGTTTTGCTATACGCGGACGATTTAGTTGTACTAGCTGAAAGTACCACAAGGTAGCCACTTAGGACCTTTACTGTTTATTTTGTACGTTAATGACTTACCTTCTATTATAAAACACTCATCTGTTTGAATTTACGATGATGACATTAAAATGTTCAAACGTATTGACTCACTTGACGACTGTTTACTCCTACAAGATGATCTAAATAGTTTTCGCGAATGGTGTTTTATAAATAAGCTTTTACTAAATATAGACAAATGTATATCGATGTGTTTTACACGCAAAAAAAATGTTTTGACTTTCAATTATCAATTAGACTCTTCTTATTTGACTAAACTCTCTACTTCCTCTGACCTACATACATTTATAGGTATTATTCTTGACTCAAAATTAACTTTCACAAATCATTATGACTATATTATTAAAAAAGCAAATAAGTCACACGGATTTATAAAACGGTTTTCACATGATTTTCACGACCCTTAAATTCTTAAACTTCTTTATATATCATTTGTAAGACCAATATTGGAATATGGCTGCATAATATGGGCTCCCTTTTATTCATTCCATATAAACAGAACAGGAGGAGTACGAACATTCATATGCGTCCGTTTCTTCACATGGTCCGATAGGCTCGAACTTCCACCGTACAATCACGCTCATAAATCTTCCATTGCTTTCTAAACACCGACAGTACATTCAGCTGTGCTTTATTATAAAATTAATCAATGGCTCAGTCATATCACCATCAATTTCGGAACAATTAAACTTTATTTATAGTCTTTCAACTATTAGAAGACAAGTTCCTTTACGTCCTACATCAAGCAGATCGAACTATGGTAAAAACCGTCCCTTCAACCAACCGTCCCTTTTACAACAAGTACTACTTTTTGGTATATTCCGTAAGCGATGATTTTAAAAGTAAAACATTTAAATTAAATTGTTTCAACACTTCAGTTTAGCTTCTTTTGTATGCAAATTGCTTAAAGCATTGTAAGTCTATTAATGTAAGATTAAATGTAATATTAGTCTAAAGTTCTAACGTTAGTTTGTTTAACGAATTCAATAAATAAAGACGTTACTCCACATACCAACTTCCCTGATGAAAAATAGGGTCAACGGCAAACTTGTCCCATTTACCGAGTTTCAGAAGCGTTTTATAAGCATCTGTATATTCACGTTGAAAAAAAAAACTGAAACTTAAAATAAATCCCATGACAAAATGGCCTACGGTTAAAATTTGTTGCCAACTTAAAGTTCTATACCTCTAAAAGAAACTACCCGTTAGATGCAGATGTTAGAGAACTATTACTTTACCTTAAGAGCCGTTTACTGCAAGACATTCAATCAAAACAATAAAATAATTTACACATTTTTAATGACAATATGTACCTATCAATATTAAAATACTCTAAAGAACACATTTAATTCAGCGACAGTTCAACAGTGGCAAAAATATTTTCCAATAAAAGTTTATACTAATAATATTAATAATACTAAATACAGCTATGTGAATGGAAACTTAACAATAACACTTCCTTTTCCTTCTACCACCTGAATCAAATCCTGAAGTGTCGATTTCATTTACCCCCAGCTTCACTGTATCCACCGAATAAAAATGGTTTGCAATACCTCGCTGATGGATTGGTAAATCAGTTTTACTCATCAGAAGTTCCATGCGATTCATGACCCTCTCCAGGAGCAAGTCGACTGCATGTCGAATATTTAAGCCAGTACAAGCACTTGTCTCTACATATGGCAGCTTATAACGATTTGCTACTTGTTGGATTTGTTCCTCACTCACAACTCTCTGATTATCCAGGTCGCATTTATTTCCGCACAGCACAACATCAGGATCTTCACAATAAGCGTGCATCTTAAGTTGTTCCAACCAATTGGTGACTTCCAAAAAAGATTTCTCATTTGTCAAATCGAATATCAAAAGAAAACCCATGGCATCTCGATAGAAGGCGGTTGTAAGACTTCGAAACCGCTCCTGACCAGCAGTATCCCAGAGTTGTAAGTGAATACGATGACTTCGTCCTTGTGTCGTGTACATCTAAATTATTAATACAGATCCATAAAATTCTTTGTCTTCGGGATTATAACAATATAAACTCACCACACGTTTCTCACGAAAGTCTATTCCAACTGTTGAAATGAAACGTGAATGGAATTTTCCATCTGTGTATTGATAGAGAAAGCTGGTTTTACCCACTCCAGAGTCTCCAAGGGCAAGGAACTTAATCAAATAATCATAGTCGATGGGAGGAAGCACAGATTTTGGTTTTTTGAGCATGATTTATTTTTGTATTTTATTTTTGTAGCAGAGTATCACAGTTTTTATTGTCAACAATATTATGTTTTTGTGTTATTCTGGAAAAAAGAAAAGCTATATTTAATAAGATACTTTGATCTGACAGAAATATGATTTATATCAACATTCTTCGGATTTAAAATGCCTCATGATAAATCTAGCAGACAAGAAGACATTTGTTAGGTTGACTCGCAGTGGCGTATACTTACTTTAAATCGTAGTACTTTAAAATAACTTTAAAATTTTTTAAAGCTTAGACTATTTTAATTATTTATTCATTCATACGACTGAATATTTTGGAAAGGAGTTATGAATAATTATCTCTTTCTTATTTATTAATCAATCAAAGTAAAATAAAAGTTAAAGGAAATGGTAAATGTGATACTTCCTTAAAATTAATTTCAATACATATTTAGATTAGATTTTTTTTCCTTATTTAATATTTCCTTGACTAAGACAGTAGTCAAACAATAAGTTCAAAAATGTAGGGTAATTAGTTACTTTAAAATTTAATTTCGTTTTTCGTAACTGCTAGTTTAAGTGGAAATAAAGTGTCCTCCAAGGTTTTGTTATTAGTATTTATTTTAAAGAAAGCAAGTACCCATTTAAAAACGAATTTAAAAAGGGTATAATTTCTTACGTTTTGAAAAATAAAAGCTGAGTTTAGTTTAGGTTAGGGCAACATTTTTTAAATTACTTTCTTTATAAAGTGCCTTATCTCCGTTTTTGTTTTTTGTTTAGATTCCAAAAGAATTAAAAAGGGACTGTTACCCACTCTGATAACTTTCTATTGATGCACGGTAAAGACTTTGCAATCTAAGATGTAAGTAACTGTTTTCTTTTGAGGTATATTGGAGAAGTTAAACAATAGAAGTATTTTTGGAAAGGCGCTGTCTTTATATGTGCAAAAAAAAATATTAACAACGACATTTATTACGAACTTTGAAATCAGTATTTTTCTTTGTTATCAAGATATTTAAGTCAAAATTCCATTTTAAGTACGCTTAAGTGTTTTTTTGTTTTAGGCTCTTACTTAATATTAGTTGGATTTTTTTTTTAATTTAACGAAATATTAATGACAAAAGTTTCTATAATAACATGAAAAAACTTCAACTTAATATTTTTCTTTGTTCTTCAGATACTTGAATTAAAAATGAATTTGTGGTGACTTTCCACATGCAGCGGCAACACTTGCCAACTAATCGACAGCTACATCAGTGCAATGGAACAAGAATAAATAAGCGACATCGTATGTTATACTACTGTTACTTTTTCATTTTTGTAAGCAGTAAACTGGAGAACAAGAAACAAAGCGATTCATCATTAATAAAATTAAATTGGGTGGCGCAACAGTCCGTTGTAAACCAGGGCCTAGTGACTTACAACTCTCAACCATTCCTGTGTGCGAGTACTGTTGTCAGGAATGGAAGGGACCTACAATTTTAGGCCGAATCCGAACGGCTAAATTGAGAAAACACTTTTTTATGACAAGAATTACTCTTGAAGGATTTGTCAATTCCTCGTAAAAGACAGTACCCGTGAAAAAAGTTAGGTGACACTGGCAGGGATTGAACCCAAGACCCCTTGCATGACAGTCCAACGCACTTTTTTTTTAATTCATTTTTATTAATTCAATCTTAAACCTATCTTAAAGACAACCTATCCTAGACAACATCATAAAACTAGCCTAATTATCCATATCTTACAACTAGCTTAATGGTCCCATACGGACACTCTAAGTTAAACTATAACACTTAAAATTAATGCCTTTCGGCCCTAAGATCTATTTTACTTCATTTAAATTTCATTTCATTTCTTTTTGTATTTATTAGAAAATTTGAACAAAAAACTAATATCAATATCCTTTTTTTATTTATTTTTACTTACAAACTACTTAAAGTTAGGTCCTTAAATAAAACTTAAAGCTAACTTAAACTACCTATTCTACCTATAAACTACTTAAAACTAGAACAACCACAGCAGCAAATCTAACGTTTTCGTTTTTATATTTTATTGTCTTTTTTGTACATTTTTTAATTTTTTTTTTGTTTTTTTTTTTTGTTTTTTATATTCCATGTTTTTTTTTTTAATTTCTTTAGTTTTTTATTTTTTTTTTTCTATTTTTTTTGTGCCACCATGCCTATTCTACTTAAAACAAAACCCTAAAACTATAAAACAAGTATGTAAGCCGGCCAAGGCTTAAAACCCCATCCCGACTACCAACTATCAAGTGCCGATTGAAGCCACCAAAACTGGTTCTCCTGCTTCACCCTATCACTTCGGTCCCGCTCGGACACAGCCCTACTGAACCGAAGGAGCTCTGCTCCGCCTTGTGCCATGACGTCCCGATTGTACAGGAGTCGCCTATCCACGGTTCGTCGTCTGACGTGGTAGATTAACGGAACTGCCAATCTATCCTGTATCAGACCGCATTTGTCTAAAAAGAGGAATGCCCCTGGTGGAATAAAGCCGCTCAAGCGTGCACTTTCAAAATACTCGTCGTTCGGATAAAACGCCCCGAAAATTAAATTGTTAGTCGAAGACATAGCTCTTGGAATGTGACCTCGAACGAGTTTTATCACGAAATTGTCAATTCTGTTGATTCGAGCCCCGTTGTATAGGACCTCGTTGGAAAAGTAATGCACATAAGAAGATTCGGCTGTTCGATATAAGCCGGTACAGCGTCGTAAACACTGCCGCTCGAACACCCGAAACATCTCCATCTGGGAAGGGGCAACGTTGAACCCCACAGGACAACCATACACGATCATTGGCCGTATGAGGGCCATGTAGCAAATTACCTTCACTCTGGGGTCAAGCCGACTGCTAAAAAACAGCCGTTTTGTCAGAGCGAAAGCTCCTCTGGCCCTGGTCAGAGCAGCATTTATATGTCTGTCGAAATATAAATACTAATCTAACCAGATACCGAAGTACTTCACTACACTTTTGCTCGCTAATGGCTGCCCGTGAAGATCAACGATGACCATCTTGCGCCAATTCTTGCACGTATCCCTCGTGGCCCTAGCCAACGGAACAGAATTGTCTCTGACTTTTGGACATTTATTTTCAGTTTCCAGTCGTCGCAATATCGCTGAACCTTGTCGAAATCACGCTGCAAGAGAATTCTAATAACTTCAACCTTTCGGGCCGTTCTGTACGCAATTAGATCGTCGGCGTACGCAATTGCCTTTGTAAGACTACCTATCAGATCGCTGGTGTAAATGCTGAAGAGAATCGGCGAATTCACCGCTCCCTGTTGAAGACCATTTTTAATTGAGAATGTTGTGGTAGACGTTACATTGCCACTTTTGACAACAAACTTTCTACCGTTAAGCATATCATAAAGTATGTACAACAATGGCTTGCTTATGCCAAGCCTGCTCAGTTTTAGGTAAAGACCCTCTAACCATACGGTGTCAAAGGCCTTTTCCAAATCAACCAGAACAGCACCTGTGCATTGTTGTTTTGATTTATTCCATTGGATATCAGAAACGAGTTTAGACGCAGCATGAATTGTGTCATGACCCGCCTTGAACCCGAACTGTTTATCCGGAATAATTTTTTAATTAAATTAATTAATTAATTAAAAGTGATTAAGTAGGGCTCTGTTTTCCAGGTCGTGGTTGGGGCGAATGCTAACATTCACCTTGTACACTTGCTGGAAAGCAGCTCCCACCGCCTCCACTTTTTCCTACGGATCTTCAATTATGTAAAAGTCATCGTCAAAGATGGCTTCCTCTGGATCTATTTGCGCTGTCCTGAGTACGTCTCTGTTCTCTTCAGTTCTTTGGAGTTAAAGACACGTTTTTTTTCCTGAATATCTTGTTGATTTTGGGGAACATACTAGGGTCACTCGAATTAACTGACCGGATCTTGCGGTCCCAGTACTTGTTTATTGATAACCTGTAGTTCTCCTTAATCAACAGATTGACATTTTTTATTGACTACTTCAGTGTCCTAACCTCCAAGTCGTGTGGGTCTGTAAGTCGTCTGTGCAAGTTTTTGAGTCTTGTCAGTAAGCCACTCTTGTGCTTTCGCAGTGCGTCAATTGTCGCGTTTCTGTAAGCGTCCATTTGGTCCCGTTCTCTGTACTTTGGGATTGTTCGTTCCATCGTTCGTTTTATTGTTTCGTCCATCTGTTGTAAATGTTGGTCAATTTCTGTATTTGTCAGGTTTCTGTTGTTTGGTGGGGCTATGTCACTCGAACGAAGTTCTCTCGCTAAGGCGTTGGTGAAACGAGGCCAACGCATCTTACTGTAATTGTAAGAGTGCGTTGCAACGTATTCCTCCAACTCCACGCGTTCGTTCGAATCTGCATTACAGCAGCCAGTCCGCAGTGATCACTGTAGTACTCGACTGTCTGTAAGCAGTTTCGCGGGTGATTATCCACTTTGTCTGTAACTGTCAGTCTGGTGTCGTACAGCAAAAGGTCCAGAAAGGAGCCGCTTCTTGGATACGATGGCCTTTCAGTAGCCAGCAGGTCGACGCCATATTCAACGCTGTAAAGATTCATCAAATTAAAAAGATGATTACCTCTGGGATTACTATGTTGATTTCCCCAATCTTCATGTTTTGCGTTCAAATCACCGGCCAAGATGAAATAGTTTTCTTCCAAGCTCAGTTTAAGTTCCCTAAAAACAATCTCGAGTTCTGATGCAAAGTAAGTGACCTGCGGAGCTCCAGCCGCATAAGCCTCAATCATATACATCCGCTTCCCTTGAGAGAGAGAGATGCATACAACGCAAACTTCTAGCGTCTTGAGCTTTCGCAATTCATTGTTGTATATGACTTTATAATTAATGCCTTTTCGTATAAAGAGAGCGACACCGCCCCCTTGAGTGGAGTCGGGCCGGTCTCTTCTGACGATATTGTAATTTTTATGAGTCAATTTGTGTTTGTGGTTTAGCTTAGTTTCGCTAGCCATAAACACATCGGGACTGTAGTCTTTCAACAATTGGAACATATTGGCTCTTCGTTCAATCCTAATCAGTGAATTTACATTCACAGCTAGGACTTTTAGGCGCGTCTCCGGCAGCGCGCCCATTATGGTCTAAATTGCGCCAGGCCAGGCAACAAAGAGTAGAGATGATCTACCCTTTTGCCTTGCTCCTTTATCTGACTTTGCAGTCCTGTTAGTTGACCTTGAATGCTCAACAACAAGGCTACAATGTCAGGCTGCACCTCTGGTGCCTTAGGCACAGAGGCCTTTGGGGCAACCGTTGGTGGAGCCTGTCTCGTGTTCTCATTCCCTGACACCATTTGGGCGTAGGAAAATTTGGGATCCACGAATTTTTGTGTTGGAGCCTGTCGAACTGTTTGACTTTTTTCGGCTTTTTGGCTGGCCTGTTTCTGTTTCATTTGTTGGACCTTAGGGCAACCCCTATAGTTAGCCGGGTGCCCTTGGTTTCCACAAAGGACACACTTGAGCAGGGTCAAATCCTCAACCCGCTCATTCCCCAGCTTACATTCTCCTTCTTTATGGGTTTCTCCGCACCTGACACAACGCAACTGCATATTGCAGTTGGCATTAGCATGGCCAAACCTCTGGCAGTTAGTACATTGTAAAATGCCGTCGTGCCTTTTTTAAGTATCCCAGCGTGCAGTTTGATAGTCGAGAGATGTGATTTTCTTCACACTTTAAAACTGCTTTGGGGCGATAATGTTACCAGGAACATTGGCAGCCTATAACCCCCTCGCCTGGACTTCACCGTAGTGAAAGGCTTGACCCCGATAAAATCGAGGTCGTCCGTGGCTTTTTGACGGAGCTCAGCTAAGAGCTCCTCCGGTTCCGTGCAGGAACTTATGCCCTTCAGAAGGACTGTCTTGAATTTTTCGCTCTTAGGCGTATAGCTTAAGAAGTCAGCGGTGGCCTGTTTGAGCACTTCTTTAAGTAATTTGTATTCGGCCAGTGAGAAGCACTGTACCGAATACCGCTTTTCTTTTTCATTAAGAATATTAATTAAAAATTTGGCCTTTGTGGCCGACTTACATACCTGTTTCAAGTCTTGCAGGTCAACCCGGTAGGTCCTAATTGGTGGCACCTTCTCCTTCTTGGGCTGTGTTTATTTCTGGTGTTGCTGCTGTTGTTACTGCTTCTGCTGCTGTTGTTTCTGCTGCTGCTGTTTCTGCTGCTGTTGTTGCTGCTGCATTGCTTTAGTTGAGGTTGATGGGCCCTCAACATTTGGGCCTGTCACTGCTGCTGGCTTCTTTTTATTTTGCTCTGCTCCTGTGTTTTTGGGAGTGGGCTTGGGTTGTGGTTGTTTTTGCTGCTGTAGTTGTTGTTGCTGTTGTTTTTGCGCTTCCTCTTCCTGTCGGCGAGCCTCTTGTTTGTGTCTGAGTGCGGTGAGGAGGGGCTCGATTTCCTCCTTGAGTTTGTTGAGGCTTTGCTCGAACTGGCTGATGGCTGCCTGTTTGGTTTGCAGGGCCTGCACCAGTTCGGTTTCATCTTGGAGGTCCGCCAATACCTCCAAAGTCTTCGTTGGCGGCGGGACTGGTTCTGGCTCCGATAGGATTAAATCCATATTCGGAGACCTGAAAAGCCCCTCTCCACCTTCGGATACATATTCAATTTTTTCAGACTCGGCGTAGTCTGAAAAATCGCTCTCGGTGGTAATTCCCCCTTTACCACTATGCTTCTTTATTTTCCTTTTTTTGTTGCTTGTAGCCTTTATCCACTGGTCAGATGCCTGACCTGATGTTGTTGCGGTTGTTTTTGGTACCGCTGCTGGCACCACCGCAACATCGCCTGATATGTTGGCAGAGGTATCTTTCGATACCCCTGCTCTTTTCTCCTTCTCCATTTCTTTTTCTTCCCAACAGATAAAATCAACAATTTCTCTGTTGTGAAAAAAAGCTATTAAATTTTTTGTTGACTCCGGCTGGGAATCGAACCCACGACCCTTGGATCTGCTTCCTGACGCCACTTCCACTGGGCTATTAAATTGTTGTTTATTAACTTTTAAATAAATATGAATAAAAAACACTTCTTCACACTATGGAAGTCAAAGATCGACTCAGTCCAACGCACTAACCATCATGCCACGGGTACTACCGCTATTCATCATTGACTTGGCATAAATCAAAGCGAACGGACCACAGTGCTCAAATAGCGAAAACTAAATGCCATTTTAATTCAAAATCTTTAACCTCATTTTTGAATTAAAATTAAATTTTTTATATTAAAAAGTAGTTTTTTTTTTATTTTTCATGTCGGAAAGCTACAATTGGTGACCCCGACGATGCCTGATGAAAAAGCCCCACATGTCAGCATGAGAGCAATCAAAGGACGCCCGACGAAGGTTACAATGTGGTTGGAGGCGATTCTCACGTCGTCAACTCGTATCGCATAAAGACACAAGAATTCATCAACTCAGACCCAGAGCTTTGGTTCTTTTTACTTGAGTCGCAGTTTGTGGTTAATCGGATTACATCAGACAACACGATGTACCATACGGTAATCTCGCAACTAACTCAAACTGTGGCGGAGAAAACTCTCACATTTTTGCGCAATCGTCCCACTATTAGTAAGTATGAACCTCTTAAGTAACGCTTAATTAAAGAATGTATGCCAAGCGAACAGGCAAAACTAAAGAAACTTTTGTCTCAAATGGAATTGGGCGGACGAAAGCCATCTAGGTTACTTGATGAAATGCGTAATCTTGCAATTGATTCCTTCGAATACAAGTTTTTGTCTACCCTCTGGCTAGGATGCTTGCCAGTTACCTTGCAGCAAATTCTTTCACCATGGAGCGAAGAGTCGCTCGAAAAGCTCGCTAAAATGGCTGATGGAATTCTGGAGACAACAGTTCTAGCTCCCCGTAGTGAATCTCAGTTAGAGAGGCTTGCAGATCGAATGTCGAATTTGTGCCAGCGCTTTGAGCAAATTTAGAATCAAACACCTGCATCTTCTCGAAGAAGGCGAGATAGTTCTACATTAGACAGTCTTAAAGGTTTCTTTTGGTTTTACCACAGGTTCGGAGAAAAAGCGACAAAATGGCACACCTTCATACCGTCTTTTAGTCTACGATAGTCTTACTGCACGAAATTTTTTAATCGACACAGGCGCCAACGTATCGATTATTCCTCCAACTAAACACAACTGAATTTCCCCGACAGCAAGTATAAAACCAAGATCTATGCAGAGAACGGTACGGAGATAAAATCTTATGGCCAGCAGCGATTGGTTATCTCTTTAGGTCTATGACGCAGTTTTTTTTTGGTACTTCATTGTCGCAAACGTTGAAACTCCCATCATCCGCGCAGACTTCTTGAATTTTTATAATCTTTCCGTAAATCTCCGCATCCGACAACTTATCGACAACATGACAAATGTTTTCAAATCTGGAGGGGTTTCTTATACACCACAGGAAACCTTGATAGACAATTCTAATAATTTTGCTTTTCTTTTGAAGGAATTCAAAACACTTTTTGAAGACCGACCTACGAAGCGCCAATATCTATCCAGCAAGGTTACACACTGTATTGAAAGCAAAGGCCAACCAGTCACTGCAAAGCCCTGTCGACTACCACCAGACAATTTAGCTGCCGCCAAAGCTGAGTTCTAGGAACTGATGGAGCTATGTATTTGCAGACCTTCATATGTTATCTAAACCTTCAGGGGCCTGATGAGCTTACGGTGATTACAGGCGGTTGAATGCAATAACAGTTGCAGACAAGTACCCAATGCTTAATGTACAGGATTGTGGACACATCGTTCACGGCCGCAAGATTTTTAGTACTATCGACCTTAAAATATCTTAAAACCAGGTGCCAGTAGATCCGAGTTTTTAGTTAGTAAAAAAATAGTGTGAAAATAGTTTTCTCTTAAAAAAAAAAACTAGAGATTAATGGATTTCACTCTCAGCTCCTTATGAAGAATTTTTAAAACAAAATTTCTCATAAGATAAAATTATATCCAAGCCAATGTCTCAAATTTTTGAAAAGTTATTTGAGTTGAAAATTAATTTGTACCTACTTTTGTTAATTATTTTTAAAATTCGATTTTTCTCAACATGTTATTCAATTTTTGCAACAGTATTTTTAAAAAATAATTGAATCGAAAATCAATCAATCAAATCAATTTGTACTAACTTTTATTAATTTTATTTGTGCAGGTTTTTATTTTTGTTTTTTAAACTGTCAATTCGATTTACCGAATGTTGAAAACAATATTTCATATAAGATAAAATAAGTTAAGAGCCATAATCTCAAATTTTTGAAAGGATATTTAAGTCGAAATCCAATTTTTAATAACTTTGACTAATGTTTTTTTTTTAGGTTTTTATTTTTTTTTTAAACTTTCATTTAGATTTTTTTTCAAAATTTCACTCGATGTTAAAAAACTTTATTTTTCGTTGCACAAAATTGCTTTACAGATTAAATCTTTTTTATTCGTAAAATTTTCGAAGTGAGAATTTTTTTTCAGTTTTTTTGATTAAAAAACAAAACATTAATTTTTATCAAAAAATATACTTGTTTGGTATAACGTTACAATTACAACGTCGTACGTACGCACGCACGCACGCACAGACATCTTTCTAAAAATCTTTTATTTCGACTCTAGAAACCTTGAAACGTCGAGGAATGTCAAAATTTTCAATTTGACAAATCGGACCCATTACAGTAACTTCCTATAGGAAATTAATAAATGTTGACTTATGCTGGTATGTCACTTTGCTTTTCCAACTACCCCCCGTCAAAACGTTATTCTTAAATACATATGAATATTCTAGAAGTCGGTAGCGTTGTTATATCGGGATATTTGGATACTTACTAATTTTACTTGTTTTTCTATAGTAAAAAAAAACACCTATTAATTTTTTGGAAAGTCCTTTTTGCATCTTAATGTTATTATCTGTAAAACTTTATTTGAAATACATAGATATCTCTTCGGCTCTTGAATTTTGGCTTAAGCCGACTTAAATTGTTTTTCTTTTGCATCAATTTTAAGAGTTGTTTTGTTTTTAAACTTAAAAAAAAAAAAACATTTTTTCCTTCACTAGAATTATTCAGATTCAAAATATTTTTTATATTCCGATGTGCATACGAGTAATTGAACATGATAACAAAATTCAAATCCAATAAAATAAAATAATGATGGTCTCTGTATCAAATAACTACAAATCCTACTTTTCCTAATTCCTGCAACTTCCTTGAATATTAAATTCCTGTAAGAATTTCATTTTTGAAACAAATAAAATGAAAAATAATACTTCTGATGAAGTTCAGTTGGTTCATCCTACAACACGCCTTTGCCCATCATAATCATATTTGAAAACTAACGATAGGATTTACTCTTGAGACGTGACAAAATCTCAAAAGAAAAGCCCTTGTAGGTTAAGTATAGGTAGGTATCACTTTACAAAGTTTTTCAGTGTCTGGCCGACTTTAACTTTTATCCCAACACTATGTACAGCTCTTCAACACACTCATTTGTATGGAGAAGCTATTTCAAGAAGATACAATTTTATAAAATAAAAATACTTTAAGATTATGAAAGTAGTTAAAAGGATAATAAAACTTTCTTAGCATTCAGTAGTTTTATAGGTATGCATAAGTAAAGTAAAGTAGTTAGCTAACTTTATTTATACCATTTAAGGCATAAAATTAATCCCTTTTTAAGTAAAGAACAAAAAGCTTGATAGGGTTGGTGGGAATATCATCATAAAGCTGGGAAGTTCTCAATTTTAAAGAGGATGACCCCTGTAGGTAAGCGTCTTTGCGTGCTTTAACTTTCTGATGAATGATATACACTTATACAGTGATTTCCCCTTTTAAGCCTTTAAGATAAAGCAATTATGTCCTTACCTACCTTCCACGATATTCATAATAATAAGAATAAGAAAAAAACAAGTTTCATTCTTTCTAAAAAGAAACTTAAAAGAGGGATTCTCAGGCGTATACGTACTTTTTTGCATTAAATAATGTTTTATTTTGTTTAACTAAGGCCCGGTGCACACATGCGTTTTTTGACGCCACGGTGACGCAGTGGCACAACACCGCTTTTGCGTCATACAGTACTCACAAATAAATGGAGTAGTGCACACACACGTGCGATGACGCTGCGTAACGGCGCGCGTCATTCTTGCGGGAAAAAATACTTGCAGGTTTTCGCGAGACCGCTGCGTCACCGCAGACGCTTTTGCTTTTGTTATTGATCGGTGCACACATGCGTCATTTTGCCGCAAATTAAATTTGTTAGAAAGATTTAAAAGATGGAAGAATTTGATATCGAATTATTTATTGATGAGATAAAAAAGTGTCCAGGAATATGGAATATTGCTTCCGAGGAATACCATGACCGGCAAAAGAACGGGTATTTCAATTGGGGGTATGGACAAACTCATATGTGTATCCTGAGACTTGATTTTTGGTGAAACTTTAACTTTTAACTCATCAAAAGATTTTACACTCATTCGAAAATAGTTAAAAAACTTTTCAGAATTTTCTCTTATATTTGTAAATGATGTATAAAATAATACTTTTGTTAGCCGATGATCAACAAAAGGAGTTTTTTGAACTAGATACCGAAAATCACTGGTTTCTTTTTATAAACCTCCATTGCTGCAAACCAAACGCAAACTGCAGATTGAGTCCTGCGAGAAAAACCCGCAAGTGTGCACTGAACAATTGCGGCACCGCTACGTCAAAAAACGCATGTGTGCACCGGGCCTTAGGCCAAACCAAACGAATGATAAAGTCATAGACAAACCAAAAAACATGTCTATGGATAAAGTTTTCAATTGCGAGTTTTTGTTTTTGTCACAAATTTAGAACTTATTATAACCGTGACTGTACGTGAGTCTGACCCTAAAGAAGTTGTGAGCACAACTACCGTTTCTTCTGAACGGATGACTGGACTGTTAGTCAAAATAACCACGTCCGTCCACAGTTACATTTGAGATGTGAATAGCAATTCATTTGAGTATAAAAATTTACAGATTCTGTAGAGTATCTTTATAGATATTATTAATTTCGTAAATTACACTGGAAAACAGCATGTTTGTTGCATGAGATTTCTTAAATGAATCTGAATAATTTTTCCACGCTGATTTCAAAAATATATGCTGTTTTTATGTGGCAGCTCTAGTTTTGGAGTAATGAAGGGATAGGATTTTTCATTGAAAATGCACATATTTTAAGTTTAAAAAATTTATTAAACATATTTATACTGAATAAAATTTTCGTTTTTTGGATTTTCTGGAGTGAGATGTATTATGAGAACTATTTTGAATGCTCCAACAATAATCAGCCATCATATGTTCATTCCAGTACCTCTGATACCTTTTCTCCATAGTGCGAATATCCTGGTGAAAGCGCTCTCCCTGTTCCTCGCTTAGGTCGCCGAGATTTTCAGGAAAATAGTCTAGATGGCTGTGAAGGTAGTGAAGCTTGATGCTCATGTTGCTTCCAAGCCGCTGGAAGTGTATCAGCAACTGCTCGACGTGCTGAATGTAGCCGTCAGACTTCCTATTGCCCAAAAAATTCCTCACTACCCAAACAAACTCTGCCCATGCAGATTTCTCGACAGCTGTCATATAGTTGATGAAATTTGTATCATCTATCAACTTCCTGATTTGTGGGCCATCGAAAATACTACTCTTGATTTTCTCACTACTCAATTTTGGAAACACTTTTACAATGTAGTTGAAACATTCGCCATCTTTGTTTAGAGCTTTTACGAACTGTTTTATCAACCCCAGTTTTATATGCAAAGGAGGCAATATAATTCGGTCTCTGGATACCAGTGGAGCATTAATTACATTTTGCTTACCGGGAATCAAAGCCTCCCTGGAAGGCCATTCTCTTTTTGTCCAATGCTCAGCTTTAGCTCGGCTGTCCCATAGGCATAGGTAACAGGGGTATTTTGTATAGCCACTTTGTTGGCCCAGGAGAAAATTTACCATTTTTAAATCAACACATAAAACCCAGTTATGTTCCTTGTACTTAATTTTGTCGAGAACTAAAGATATTGTAGGATATTCTTCTTTAACCTTTGTAGAATGAGCAATAGGTAAGGAACCAAGTTTGTTGCCATTATGTAAAAGTACACATTTCAAACTTCGTTTTGACGAATCAATGAACAACCGCCACTGCTCTGGATGATACTCTTTTAATCCCATTGCATACATTAGACCCGGAATATCAGTACAAAACACAAAATTATCTTTTTTAGTAAAGAAAGGAAGTAAATCTTTTTCCCTGTTACGGTAGTACGATATCTTTGTTTCTCTGGTCAACAAATTTCTTTCTTTCAATCGGGAAGCTAAAATTTCTGATGCCGTTTTAGACAGTCCAAGGTCCCTGATCATGTCATTTAGATCATCTTGATTTAGTGATCGGGGACTAACGTAGCAATCAAAATCACTGTTGCTACCATTGCCGTCGTTTTCGCTTTGTCCGCTGCACTGGTCTGAATTTTCCGAAGATGTACATGGTTGCTGTGGTGTTGATGTATAACCAATACTCAAAACTGGTCTTATGGCAGATTTTAAGTTGGGATATATCCACTTAGAGCAATTTTTATGGTTTATTCCTATGATTTTCGTTACACAGAAATAACAGTCGTCATGATGGTTGGATGGTTCACGCCAAATCATAGGAGCTTTGTACTTAAAAATGGGTCTTTTTTTGTTTGCCCACAGCCGCAAAGATTTAACACAACTTTTACATACCTGACTTGGTATCCAAGGTTTAGCATTTGATGGCAACGGAAACCCATAGTAGTCGAAGTATGCTTTTTTCACAAAGTCAGACACATTTAAACGAAATTTTTGGAACATATATCCTCCGCAAATAACACAAAAACAATCAGGGTTATTTAAACACGTCCTTCTTGAGGAAGACATAATGAAATTTCTAAAGGAACTACTTAAGTTACACCGCTATTAATAGAAACTATCGACTACTTAACGGTACCGTATCTCACTAAAGGTGGCCATAGACGACGAACATGCTCGCCGAACATGCTCGTGCTCGCCAGATATTCTTCGTGTATGGGCTAGTTCGCGAACGGCTCGTTGTTGGCGAAACATTTCGATTTTCTCGTGTTCGTTGGTTTCAATGTTCGCCGTGTATGGCCATGTTCGCGAGCAAACCTCATTTTTGCTCTAAACTTCGTTGAGTGCACATCAAAAAATAAACACATGGCCACAGCCAGCCGCGATTTTATTGAAGAATTCATCGAATTCTTACGAAATGAGAGTGCTATATGGGACTTTCTCTTTCACATAGATAAATTATCATAAGAGCAACGACTTGCTCCTTATCGCACATGATGTTTACTCTTTCGCGAACATTCATTTCGTTCCGATTCTTCAAAGAGTAAACATCATCTCATTTCGTAAGAATTCGATGAATTCTTCAATAAAATCGCGGCTGGCTGTGGCCATGTGTTTATTTTTTGATGTGCACTCAACGAAGTTTACAGCAAAAATGAGGTTTGCTCGCGAACATGGCCATACACGGCGAACATTGAAACCAACGAACACGAGAAAATCGAAATGTTTCGCCAACAACGAGCCGTTCGCGAACTAGCCCATACACGACGAATATCTGGCGAGCACGAGCATGTTCGGCGAGCATGTTCGTCGTCTATGGCCACCTTAACGAGAGCTGCTACAAAAAATCTGAGAGTAGATTTGAAATCAGAGAACCCAAATTAGTAAACAACGGTACAAAAATGTCATGCAACACAAAAAAGGTTTATTTTGTTTTTCTGTGTTATTTTTAATTTGGGCCGATCCCGGCGGTACTGCAATACCGGGCCAACCCGCGACAGAGGTGGAGCAAGCCCCTAGCACTCCGTCTATTTCCAAAAATCAGTTTAACATTTGTTGTCCCCCGATGGGGGATCTATCAGATGTTAAGCTGATAAGAACAGATACTACACTTTGATCTTAGCCATAAGGCCGAGAAGCGATAACTTTCCCTTCTTGTTCACTATTACTTAACTATAATTTTAATCAAAAGAGAATGTGAATGATTAGATAAATTCAATGAAAAAACTTCATGGAAATAGTTGTTGTATAATTTTTCTACCAGTTGTGAGCAACATTTCCTTCGACTTCCATACAATATTTTCGTTTTTGATGGGCACTGCGCAGTGCTGCAACCCCTATTTTTGTGATGATGACGTTGACGATGGGAATTGAGTGTAAACTACCCTTGTTTGTACACTTTGCCTACCTGAGTTTTAGAGCTTGAGTATTTCATTTTCTATCGCATTTAAGTAGTTGATAGTTGAACTATAGTAAATACCAATTTATATTTCTAGGTTAGGTTTAGGTCCCTAACCTTACCTGGCCTGTTTAAGTGCATTCAAAAGTTCTGTATACAAACAAAGGTACTCTGTACAGTTCAAAGAATTTTACATGTATCAGATCTTTTATGTTCGTCCTTTTGTGTTGAAAAGTAAAATATGTAAATGTACCTAATTATTATCAAGAGTATTCCAATCAAGTTACAATTCTTTGCTTAAATGATGAGGTATTGTTCATACAGTTTTCTTTTTTGAGGAAAGAATTTAAACTTTAAAAAATTTAAATTTAAAAGGGAGCCCATAGAGATGGACTTAATATGTATCAAATGAGCACATGCACAGGGCGCAAAATTGTCGGGGCGCATAACCAACAGCAAACAAGTTTTTTAACAAATACTGTATTATTAATTTTTATCAGAAAACTTATTGAAATAAGACCTTTTCATTACAAAGAAAAAACTATGTACAGCTAAAATAAAATGCACGACTATGTCATATCATGTATCCAAAGAGTCTGTTTACAAATATTTTCTGTACTTTAAAATTTGAAAATGGACCTGCAAAAAAAGTTTGTTTAAACGCCAAAAATTATGACCTATTTTTAAGATATCGAATTAAAAAAAAAGTTTAATATTATTAAAAAATCAAAAATAAAAACAACGACATTTTTTATCATCAAATATTATTGAGACACTATAACAACCTGTGCAGAAAATTCTATTAAAATCGGTTGATTAGTTCTTGAAAAGACTTAAAAACAAAACAACGTTCCAAGGGAGTGCACTTGCATCCAGGAAACCAATCAACTATCAGTAGGTACTAGGTATGTGTATTACAGATCACCTCTTATGGAATGATCACATATTCGACATCGCCAAAAATGCTGCCTTCTGATCTCGCTATAATCTACAAAGCTTGAATATGTTTTATTGATATTTTTACAAACAATGTTCTGTCAAATTAGCCAGTTGCATTCTACCCCTTAAACTATTTAGCCGTAATACTCGCACTTCAAGGAATGCTCATCAGTTTACCCTTGAGCTCAATTTCGGGCGTACTGTCAAGAGATTCTTTCTCAAATCGCACATCGAGAATGTGGAATGCTTTGGACAACTCTGTTTTTCCCTCCCATTTTGATGTTTAGAACTTTAAGACCAATGTGCACCGGTATCTCCTTTTAAATCCTTCCCTGTTTTCCTAACGCTCGCACTGTGTTTAAATATAAACATATAAAGGGTACTAATAAACCCTTGAGTGCTTTTGAATTATAAAAAAAGAGGCTGGGATGCGACCCACACTGATAACTTCCCATCCCGTCTGTCGATTTGTCTTGCTTGAAATATTGTCTGGTACCCGTGGCATGATGGTTAGTGCGTTGGACTGTCATGCCAGAGGTCTTGGGTTCGATCCCTGCCTATGCCATCTAAAGTCTTTTCACGGGTACTGCCTCTTGCGAGGAATTGACAAATCTCCAAGAGTAACTATTGTCATGAAAAAGTGCTTTCTCAAAATTAGCCGTTCGGAGTCGGCATATAAACTGTAGGTCCCCTCCATTCCTGACAATATTACTCGCACACAGGAATGGTTGAGAGTTGTAAGTCACTAGGCCTTGGTTCTCAACGGACTGTCGCGCCATCCAATTTATTTTTTATTATAAAATTTTGTCTATATGTACTCGTATCAATTTTTACCAAATTTGCGTACTATTTTTTGCAGATTTTATTTTTTATGAAAAACGAACTGTTGGATTTTTATATAAAAATTACTGAATATTTCTGTGAAATAAAATAAGTTTAAAGCCAATATTTTTAATTTTTGAAAAGCTATTTGCGTCGAAAATCAATTTTTACCAAGTTTTAGTATTTTTTTTAGAGTTTTATTTTTTGTAAAAAAAATGTCAATTCGATTTTTTTAAACATTTTACTGAATGTTAACAACAATATTTTTTGAAAGATAAAAGTAGTTTAAAGCCAATAACTACAATTTTTGAAAAGATATTTGAGTCGAAAATCAATTTTTACAACTTTTATACATTTTTTTTATGTTTTTAATTTTTGTAAAAAAACTGTCAATTCGATTCTTCTCAAAATTTGTCCTAATGTTGAAAACAATATTTCTTATCAGTAAAAACTTGTAAAAACTGTCAATTCGATTTTTTTCAAAATTTTGTGATTTTATATAATATTGTAAACAATATTTTTTGAAAGATAAAAGTTAGTTAAAGCCAATATCTTAAAGTTTTGAAGATATTTAAGTTTTATTAATTTTTTTTAGGTTTTTATTTTTTGTAAGAAAACTGTCTATTCGATTTTTCTCCACATTTTTCAGAATGTTTAAAACAATATTTCTTATAAGATAAAATGAGTTTAAAGCCTAAATTTCAAGTTTTTGAAGAGATATTTGAATCGATATTCAGTTGTTACCAACTTAGAGTAATTCTGTCAATTCGATTTTTCTCAAAATTTGATCAGATGTCAAAAACATCATTCTTCGTTGCACAAAATTGTTTTGGAGATTAAATCATATTTTAGTCATAAAATTTTGGAGGTGATACATTTTTTTTCTCAGTTTTTTTTATTTATAAAAAAACCGTTAAATGGATTTTTTTTCAAAAAATATACTTCTTTGATATCACGTTACAATATGTTATATAACATTTAATTCAAGTCTCTAGCGATTTTGGTTCGTAAGATATTTAGGGTTAACCAAAATGTTCACCTTTTTTTCAAACTGCTATGGTAAAAAAATCATCCAAGCAATTTTATTGAGAACCGTTTCTGCATTTTTCTGCCTTATCTCTTATATATCTTCTGACGTCGCGAACGTACGTACACATGCACGCACAGAAATCTTTCTAAAAATCTTTTCGACTCTAGGGACGTCGAGGAATGTCAACATTTTCAGTTTGACAAATAGGACCCATTACAATAACTTTCTATTTGAAGTTAAAAAATGTCATACTTTTGAGATATTATCCCTGATGATTTTCCAAATCTATAATCCTTTTCTTCAATATTAAGTTACAAAATATATAATATTTCATATAATATTCGAACAAAATTCAAAAGTTGAAAGCTTTCACTAACAAAATCTGAAAGAAACTGTAAACTATTTTTGCTATAATAGTTTTTTACAGAAAAAGGCAAAACGGTTTGAAAGTAAGTTTGTTTTTTGCAACGAATCTGTTGTCTAAACAATTCTTATATATCAAGTTTTTGAAATATGTTAAAAAATATAAAAATAATTTTGAAAAGGAGTCATTTTAAAACTTGAGTAAATAGTTAAATTAAGACCTTCGATTACAAATCAGCATTAAAAACTTA
Source organism: Eupeodes corollae (assembly GCF_945859685.1). Classification (NCBI taxonomy): domain Eukaryota; kingdom Metazoa; phylum Arthropoda; class Insecta; order Diptera; family Syrphidae; genus Eupeodes; species Eupeodes corollae. The sequence goes on along the minus strand of NC_079148.1, from coordinate 22,180,351 downwards.
GTCCAAAAGGTATTTTCCAAAATTATAAAACTATTAAATTCAAGTTTTTCTCGAAACTTCATATACATATGTAGATTCCAATAAGGACTCAAAACTAATGAGAGTTTCCAGAAAATAAGTAAAATACAAAAATGCTTTAAAAAGTATCTAAAAGAAAAAGATTTGTTTATTTCAAAATCATCATATAATTCATTTTTAAAAGATATTTTAAGTTTTAACTTAACTCCATTTTTGGTTGTTTTCAGTATTTGTAAAGGGGCATATTTAAAAAATCTAATGGGATAGAAAAAAGGTAATATTCGAATTTAGGACATTTTAAAAAGTATTCTTTTGTGTGTGCAACAGAAAATAAAACGTAATTTTGTCGACCAATTCAAGGATGTGGCTTTTTTCTATAAGTAAAATGTCGATTGGGGTTAAAATTCCGAAAAATCGGAAACCCATAATTGCGAAAATCCAAAATCCCGAAATCTCAGAACAATGAAAACCCTGAATACCGAAAACTCAAAACTCGAAAAACCTAAGGTCCCGCAAACGATATATCGACAAATTTGCATACATTTTCTCTTGGGTTTAAGGGGTTCTGGATTCTCGGAACTATGGATTTTCTAGATTCAATATTTCGGTATTGTCCGTCTCCCGTTACTGGCATACCAATCGCTACTTATAAACTGTTGCTAATGCAAGACGCTATGAAAAAGGCAAACACCAGGTGGAACAACGGCACCACTTGTCAGGTCACAGAAAACATCTGGCCAACACTAGATTTTAAGCGATCACGGTGCTTGCTATCTATAAGCAGATCGCATATTAGCTCGATAATAAGTGCCATGACCGGACACTGTCTAATAGGAAAGCACGCCACGCGGCTAGACGTTTTTAGAAAATAACTTTTGCAGAAGCTGTATGGACGAAGAAGAGGAGGAAACAGTTGTTCACCTTCTCTGTATATGTCCTGCTCTAGCTGAAAAACTCAAGAATTACCTAGGAGAATCCTTCTTTAACGATCTAATAGATCTAAATCATATCAGCATAATCAGCCTCCCACGTTTCGTAAGGGACCCAAACTGATTCCATTGAGCTTAGGAGGAAGCCTCAAGATTCATGTGGTAACATAATGGGCCATTAAACTGGCCTAACCTTTTTAACTTTAACCTAACCTAAACTCCCGTGGACTGTAGGAAAAAAATTGAAAAATTATTAAAAAGTTCAATAAGAAAACTAGCATAAAATTCGAAAGTGACCTTAGTATGCTTGGTTAAGTATTAAGCTTTAAAAAATTGTCTTGAACAGAATTCAAAAGTTAAAAATGTCATTATCAAGATGAAAATGTCGTCAAGGTGAAAAATAAAGAAGATATGAAAGTGTTAAGCAATTTTCGATTTCACTCAAAAGAGTTTTTAAGCAGTTCGCTCAAGCAAAATTCTTTAAATTGGTCTAAGTTAGCTTTGGTCATGAACAACATTGTTTAGATAAGTGGAATTCCCACTTGTCGGGTTTACTGTAGGTTAACAAATGAAGTTGTTTTTCGATAAAGAAAACACTATTCTCGTGATATTTCATTTTTAATAAATCTAAACTTAAGGTTTTAAAAATGCAGTTGTAATGGTTGCCAACACATTTCACTACAAAAAATATTGAAAACTCAAATTTAGACTTCATTTTTGTGAAAACCTTTATTCATACTTCTTATTATTTGAATAATGTATAGACTTATCTGATACAAAGGTAGATTTTATAAGAAGATACATTTATTTGAAATTTTAAAATTGATTCTTAAGGATGAGATTTTCGTTTGATGTTTTGAAACATAATGTTTAACCATCAACATACATATCACATAAACATAAAAAGGGTCAACTTAACTTCTTCTTAAATAAATATCAAATGATACTTTATTTTACACAAATATACAGACAGAAAGTTAAATCTTCATTCGTCTAATTATAATGGTACGAGTAGGTATGGTGTTAGGAAGGTATACAAACAAATATCCCTTATTTTAAACATTTTCATTTCTGCCTGAATGCTTTTCACTTTGTAGCTACCAAAATTATAAAGGATATATATTATAATGTATCGTATACGATATGTAAACAGGCACTTAAATGTGATATATCATTTATATGGGATGTTCAATCTTTGAAGTTTCAAAAGGTTGAGAATCTTCAAATTATCTTTTGAAGCACACAAAAGAGGAAAATCGAAAGCTGTTAGGTATGACAAATAGCGGAAAAGTGATAAAACCAAATTAATAGGAAAAATGGATAAATGCCTAGGTAGCTAATTTTGTATTAATAAATATTAGAAGATGTTAGATATTAAAAGGTCACCATAGCAAACGCCGCCGCCGCCAGAGAGCTACTCGTAGGTGTAGCTTGAGATTATTTTACATTGAAAAACTTGAGAGATCTTTGAATTATATTACAACGTTTTTGATTTATTTATTGACTGTGTAAAGTTATAATACCTCTTAATGATCAATGTTATGGTTATATAACGCCGAGTTAAATCATTTTAAGGTAAATACTTTGCTTAGGGCCTACTAAATAAAAGTACTTTATCTGTACATAAGATACTTTAATTACACGGAAAGTGTCTTTTAATCTAAATAGAGCCTTAATAAACGCTTATAAACTATGCAATTATTCAATCCTAGAATATTTCGGTTCTCTTACGGTAGACGAATTTTGTTTCAAACCTACCTATAACAATGGTTACTTACTTACTTACTTAAGTTGGCGCTACAGTCCGGGGCGGACCTGGGCCTCAACCAACAAGCGTCTCCAGCCAGCTCGGTCCCTAGCTAGCTGTCTCCAGTTTCGCACGCCAAGTTGGTTGAGGTCCTCTCCCACCTGGGTGTGCCACCTGAGTCGCGGTCTTCCTCTACTGCGCCGTCCCTCGGGATTGGATTCGAAGACCTTCCGGGCTGAAGCGTTGAATTTGGACCCGAAGAATTTTTCTCTCGAAGCATCCTAAGACGCTCTCATCTTTCTTTGACAGGGTCCAGGCCTCAGCGCCATAGATGAGTCCTTAACTACCTCAAAGTTATAGCTATCCATGGTGACGTTTTGTTCAAGACGTCGTCTTTCGATGTTCTTTTTTGTCATAATTAGCTGTCATTTAAATTGTCATAAAATTGTATGATGTTTACCATCGATCCCTTCGCAATCGAAGAACGCGTTGAACTTATTAAAAATTACTAAAAAAAAATCATGTAAACATTAAGTGATGCTTCTTAATCAAGTGACGGAAATTGAAATACAGGGTTATCCATTTTGCGGTTTCAAAAGTAAACGTCAATAAAACACATATAAAATATTTTGTGTATGACATTTCTTTTTTTTATAAAGTTTGAGCATCGATTCTTTTGAGTTAATTTTCGACCAGTTTGTAACACATATTGGACTTATTTTTAAGTTGTGGAGCTGTCTGGCATGTGACCCCGTCTTGTTGAAACAACATATTCTGTAAGTTCAATAGCAGACAGAAAAATTCGGTTATCATATGATCATAATTGAAGGTGACAGTTGTTCCATGGTCTTACATTCGGGTCTTCGGCAACACTTTCACTTACAGCAGCGATATTTTCAGTGGTACAACCGAAACGATGAAGCACAGACCTTACAACATCCGTACATTTTTTTCACAATTTTGCCAATTTCCTGCGTATTTGGACGATTATGTAAACCATAATCTCCTCTTAAGGCACTATATGTGGCTATGGCAGAATCTCCACTTTTTGTAGTAGTTTTTAACAATTTGTATGTGTTGTGCAATAGTTAAGCGATCCATTTTCGTAAAAAAATTGTATTGACTTAGTTTGACAGATGTCGAACTCCAGCCCTATACTTTTGAAACCACAAAATTGATAACCTGTTATATAAACTCGAACTAATCTACTTGTTGTATAGGGTCAGTTACTTTGTAGTTTTAAGATGATAGTATGTCCATATGACATCTGTCAAACTAAGCTGTCATTTAAAGTCTCATAATATTATTTCAATGTTTACCATGGATCGCTTAGCAATCGAACAGTGCGTTGAAGTACAAGTTTTTTGTTTTCAACAAGCCATATAAAACAACGAATTATAGATTTATTGTGTGAGAACCTTTTTAGTAACTAGTAAGGCAAAGCTCAAAACTTATAACGAAATGAAATTTTCATCAAAAATGTATCACTGTGTGATTTTTTTCGAAGCCGAAAATTGTACGGCCCTATTATCGATATTACATCTAATTAAAAAGTTTTGAGTTTAAAATATTAAATGGGTTGGGTTGGGTGTGAGTAAAAAAAACACATTTTTTCAATGAATATCCTAATGATAATCGAAGTTAAAGGTTTATGAATTAAGCATAGTTAAGCTCCGCACTTAAACTTAAATTCTGAGAAATCGAAAATATAAAAGATAAAGTTAAAAAGAAGCAATAATCTTGACCATATAGATTTCTACGGGAATTGTAATTTTTAAGCTAAAATAAAATAAGCAATATATTAAGTATCACTTTAAGCATTAACTTTTAAGCTTGTATTTTCTTATATTAGTTTTTTTTTAACTTGGAATTTTGATTTTTTTTTTTGTTTTAAGAGGCTCTGCATCAAAAAAATTGAGACTACTTTGTAGCATACCTTAAAAAATGGGGATCTCCGTTTGTCTCTGGACTCACCCTTACATTCTATTTGCCTTATACACCTTTTTATTTATTTAAAGACAAAAAATAACAGCAAATTTGTTGATCAAAAATTTGTATTCTCAAAAACGATCCATAGACTTTTTGGATTTTTTTTTAACTTGGCTTTTTTGTGTATTGAAAGAAAAAATGAGTCTGTTATGCGACCCACACTGATAACTGCTCATCCGTGTCCGTCTATTGATTTTTAAAACTTTTACAAAATAAAACAATATTTGGTGTGAGACAATAAAACTCAAAGACAATTTTTTTCCTGGTTCTTATGACACTTGACTTGAAAGCCCTTTCTTACCAGTTTTTGCTGCTGTTCGTGCTTTTATAAAACTATTTTAACACCATTTTTTTAAAAAGTTTTTATTAACTTCCCATAAGAAGTTATTGTAATGGGTCCGATTTGTCAAATTGAAAATTTTGACATTCCTCGATGTTTCAAGGTCCAAGAGTCGAAATAAAAGATTCGTACGTTCGTACATCCGTACGTTCGCAACGTTTTTTTCGTAGCTCGAGAACTAGAAGAGATATCGATTTTAAATAAATTTATATATACAGATAATATTGCAGAAAGATGCAGAAAGGGCTCTCAAGAAAGTTTCGTGGGTGACCTTAGCAGTTTAAAAAAAGGTGAACATTTTGATTAACCCTAAATATCTCATGAACCAAAAACACTAGAGAATTGAATTAAATTGTTTATAATATATCGTAACGTGATACTAAACAAATATATTTTTTTAAATCAAAAAAACTGAAAAAAGAAAAATTGTCACCTCGAAAATTTTAAGACTAAAATGTGATTTCATCTCGAAAAAAATTTTTTACAACGAAAAATGATGTTTTCTTCATCTGATTAAATTTGAGAAAAATTTAATTGACAGTTTTTTTATAAAATTGAAAACCTAAGAAAACAGTATTCAAAGTTGATAAAAATTGAACTTCGGTCAAATATCATTTCAAAAACTTATAATTTGGCTTCAATTTTATTTTATCATATAAAAATTTTATTTTCAACATTAGGACAAATTTTGAGAAAAATCGAATTGACAGTTTTTTACAAAAAATAAAAACCTGAACGAAAATTTAACTAAAGTTGGTAAAAATTGATTTTCGACTTAAATATCTTTTCAAAACAAAAAATAATAACCTAAAAGAAAAATTAATAAAACTTGGTAAAAAGTGGCTTTTGACACATATATCTTTTCAAGACTTTGAGATATTGGCTTCAGACTATTTTTATCTTTCAAAAATTATTGTTGTCAACAGTAAAATTTTAAAAAATCGAATGGACGTCTTTTTTTCCAAAAAAAATAAAAAACTTAACAAAATTTGACAAAAAATGGTAAAAATTGATTTTCGACTCAAATATATTTTAAAAAACTAATTTTTACTTATAAGAAATATTGTTTCCAACATTCCAAAAAATTTTCAGAAAAATCTAATTGACAATTTTTTTACAAAAAATAAAAACTTAACAAAAGTTGGTAACAATTGATTTTCGACTTATATCTTTTCAAAACTTTGAAATATTGGCTTTAAACTACTTTTATCTTTCAAAATATATTGTTTTCAACATTAGATACAATTGTGAGGAAAATCGAATTAACACATTTATTTTACAAACAAATAAAAACCTACAAAAAAAAAACAATAATAAAACTTGGTAAACATTTAATTTCGACTCAAAATGCTTTTCAACAATTAAAAATATTAGCTTCAAAATTATTTTATTTCACAGAAAATATTGTTTTCGATATTCAGTAAAATAAAATCTATAAAAAATAGTACTCAAATTTGGTAAAAATTGAGACAAATCGACAGACGGGATGAGAAATTATTAGTTTGGGTCGCATCCCAGCCTCTTTTTTCTTATTTTAATTTAACAGCAAAATTTTGCATAGAATTAAATAATGTTGAAGTCAATATTATCAACTTTTCGCGAAATATAAGAATCAAACATTAATTTGTACACATCTTCCATTGTATTTTAGGTAGATTATTATTTTGTATACAAAAACAGAGTGTTGATTTTTTTTTATTTTAATAAATTTTTAAAATTATATTTTGTGTGTGATAAAATTAGTTTCGAAGTATTATGATTATTTCTTGCCAAGAAATTCGAGTCGAAAATCAATTTTAATTAGTTTTTTTTTTGTAAAAAAAAACGTTACTTAGATTTTTCTCAAAATTTTAGCAGATGTCTAAAACGTTATTCCTCGTTGCGTAAAATTATTCTGGAGAGTATATTATATTTTTGTTCATAAGATATTTTTTACTCAATACGACAATATTGACCGATAACAATGAGTAAATTTATTTTTGTTTTGCTCCAGAAAGGTACCCCCATAGAACCGTACCGGTTTTAATTTAACTAACTAATTCAATAGCCCGGAAGGTCTTCGAATCCAATCCCAAGGGATGGCGTAGTACAGGAAGGCCACAACACAGGTGGCGCACGCAGATGGAAGAAGACCTCAACTAACTTGGCGTGCGAAACTGTAGACACCTAGCTAAGATAAGGACCTAGCTGGCTGGAGAGACAGGTCCGCACCGGACTGTAGCGTAATTATAAAAAAAGAGGCTTTGATGCGACTAACACTGATAACTTCCCGTCCCGTCTGTTGATTTGTCTTGCTTAAAAGTTTGTAGGTTTTCGTGTTGTGTTAAAAAAGTTGTCAGTTGATTTATTCTTAAAAAATTCAAAATTACCAACAATATTTGTGATATAATGAAATAGTTTAGTTTCAAAATCTAGTTTTGTTTAATAGATTTTAAGTAGAAAACAAATTTTTACCAATTTAAGCAGCTTTTCTTAACTTTTTTTATTTCTTATATAAAGAAATACAAATTGGATGAATGAGAGATTGAGAATTAAGAACTGAACATCAAACATCGAAAACAATATTTTCTGTGAAGTAAAATAAGTTTAAAGCCAATATTTTTAATTTTTGAAAAGATATTTAAATCAATAGTAAATTTTTACAAAGTTTAAGTATTGTTTTTTTTTAGTTTTTGTAAAAAAACCTGTCAATTCGATTTTTCTCAAAATTTCGAATGTTGAAAACAATATTTCTTATAAGATAAAACTAGTATGAAGCCAATATCTGAAAGTTTTGAAAAGATATTTACGTCGAAAAACAATTTTTACCGACTTTTTCAATTTTTGTTTAGGTTTTTATTTTTTGTAAAAAAAACTGTCAATTCGATTTTTCTCAAAATGTTTGGAATGTTATAACCGATATTTTTTAGGAGTTAAAATTTGTTGAAAGCCATAATCTCAAATGTTTGAAAAGATATTTGAGTCAAAAATAGATTTTTAATATTTTTTTTAGGTTTTTATTTTTTGTAAAAAAAAAACTTTCAATAAAATTTTTCTCAAAATTTGACTGAATGTTAAGAACAATATTTTTTAAAAGATAAAAGTTCTTTGAAGCCAATACCTCAAAGTTTGCAAAGATATATGAGTCGAAAATAAATTGTTACCAACTTTGAGTGCTGTTTTTTTTAGGTTTTTATTTTTTATAAGAAAAATGCCAGTTTGATTTTTCTCAGCATTTTACCAGATGTTAAAAACGTTATTTTTCGTTGCACAATGTTGTTTTGAAGATTTTTTCTGCGCAACATTTTCAAGGTGGAAAATTTTTTTCTTCATTTTTTTGATTTATAAGAAACCGTTAATTTGATTTTTTTCAAAAAATATATTGGTTTGGTATAAAATTGAATTCAAGTCTCTAGCGTCATTTGTTCGTGAGTTATTTATGTTTAACCAAAATGTTCACCTTTTTTTAAAACTGCTATGGTAAAAAAAACACCCACGCAATTTTCTTGAGAGCCCTTTCTGCAATATTGTCTGTATAACAAAATTTATTTGAAATCGATATCTCTTCTGGTTCTTGAGCTATTGACGACGCAATACACGCGCACGCACAGACATCTTTCTAAAAATCTAATATTTCTACTCTAGGGACCTTGAAACGTCAAGAAATGTCAAAATTTTCAATTCGACCAATCGGACCCATTACAATAACTTCCTATAGGAAGTTAATAATTTTTGAGCAAGATATCTCAAAAACTGGTCAACATTTTTTAAAGGAATTCAAATCCATAAAGTAAAGCTTCTTTTGAGAAATATAATGGCATTTAAATCTTTAAAGTAAACTTATTTTGTCTGTACATTTTTAAATCTTAAAATATAGGTAGGTACTATTTTTAAAAGGACTCTTTGGACAAAGTATCAAGTTCGTGCGACCCAGTGGTGCATTTTAATCACTCATTATTTTATATAATATCGTGATACAAGCTATAGCCAAATAGTCATCACCACCATCAGATAAAACACTTATAGAATATTGGCTTACCTAAACCTTTATTTATTTATTTATTCCCTTTTATAATCTTTCTATAAAAAAAGAGACTCCATTGACATTTTTGAGTAAACACTGCAAATTTCTATTTTAAATCACTCATCAATAGGCCATAACCCTTTGTTTAAGCTAAAAATAACTTGCACTCTAGAAGGAAGAAGAAACCCCTTAAAGTAGGTAAGCTACCTAACCAACATAAATTAAGTTACTGATAACAACCAGCACAGAAAATGAGAGACCCATTTTCAATTTAAAAAACAACAATAATAGCACTTATTTACCTTAATTACTGATATTTAACTTGTTTCGAAAATAAGAAACTATACTTCTTGATGGAAGACCAACTATTTTTTTTATACTCATTAACTCTAACAGGTATTCTCACAAAGAGTTCCCCTGGACATCAGTTGTCCTTCTAGGGCTTTACATAATTTACGACACACAAACTTTTTGACACAATTTCATAAAGAATCTTAAGACTTTGAGCCTTTGGTAACACAATTTTATAAAGAATGTTCAAACTTTAAACACACAAAGAGCTAACTAAATTAATTGTCTCTAAGTATATACTAATTAAGGAACACAACAAAAAAAAAGCATCTATAAAATAAAGCAATATCCTGTTGCACGTACACGTTGTTGAATGCTCGTATATAGTGACGTAGATAGAAAAAGGATATCCTTCTTATATTCGTATGGAGCTATTGTAGAGTAGCCAGACAAACTTTGATTTTAAATAGACATCACAATCATGATATGAAATGAATCGAATGTAACATACCTACACCCTACACGAGTACACTATACACGCCACAAAAGTGTGTAACCAACATTAATTAGATTCCCGATATAGACGCAAAGATAAAGCCGGAAATTAGCAGAGGATTCACTTAAAACCACAGGAGATGAAGCTCGTTCTCGTCGTCGTTAACAAAACAAAAAATAACTCACTTGTTGCAAAAATTTTATAGACGAAACGACACAAAACAAAAATTAACAGACGGGAGTAGAAGTGTCTCTACTCTACGAACAGCCATCTGAATCTGATGCATAGACTTTCGAGTTTCGAGCAAATAGCAGCCATAGCATAGCAAAGCGTAGCGACAGACCCAGACGCAGACCACAGAAGGCACAAGACACAGCAACAGCACTGCTTTTTAGCTCTGGCCATCATTCATCAGTAAAAGCACTTTCATTCTTGGAAATTTAAACGGGAGACAAAAGGGTGCCAACAAAGTCGCCAGTGTCATCAGGATCTGAAAGAAAGAAGCTTTTACTCCTTGTCAATAATGCACTACGCATGTTCTAGTTCGTCCTGAATCCTGATGATGATGGTTAGGAAAACGTGAGTGCATTTTGAATCCTCACAACAACGAAGAGACACATATATACATACCTATTCGATAAGGTGAGAGAAGCTACAGACTATTGTTGAATTGTCGGAATTTATAGTTTAGAATTCAAATACCGACAAAGGACTTTTGAGAGCTTAGGTTTTGTTTTAAAATTAGTCTATTGAAAGGTTTCAAAGTACGAACAGTTTTAAATACCTTTACTTTTAGATAGAATCTTGTATGTGTTGTATAGATATTTTCGAGGGCTCTTACCCTCCAAGTATAAAACCTTTTATCGAAGTCAGTTTCAAAGAATTTATCTTTAAAAAGGTTTTAAAAATCTGTTTTTAATGAAAAAGTGTATAACTCCGAAAACTACTATCGAAAGAAAGTCTTAGGAAGCCCATTAGGAATGTTCAGCTTTTAGGACTATATACGATCTCGTTACAACATTTCGAGAAAGAAGAAGAAAATAAAAATACTTTATAGCATTATTCCCCAATAAATTGTTGCTTCGAAACAAAACCCTTATCAAAAGATTGTTTTTTTATATTGAGGTCATGGCTATGAACTTGTAATTTTAATTTATTCCTAAAAAATTAAAGATATAGCGCGAGTAACGAGAATTCTATCATGGTTTTAAGTATTACGCTTTGTTTTTACTTTTTAACGATATTATAATTTGTTATCTATGGAAAAAGGTAACGTTTTAACCTTGAACAATGTGAAGGCATAGCAATGGAATCAAAACAAAATCGAAAACAAAGTATTTCCATTAAAGTTATTCTGTAAGCCCAAGATATTGAACGAAACAATCAATATCGAGAGTTCAAGTAACGGATCTATGGGCACTTGGAATATGTTTTTTCTATTCGACTAGAAGCAGAAATCATAACGGACATTTTTCAAGGACGATTAATAAACTTCGAATTCAATCCCGAGGGCCGTCGGTGGAGTAGAGGAAGACCGTAACTCAGGTAACACACGCAGGTGCTAAAGGACCCCAACCAAGTTGGCGTACAAAACTGGAGACAGCCAGGCTAGGGACCGAGCAAGCTTGAGAAGCATGTTGGTTCATGCTCAGGTCCACCCCGTACTGCAGCGCCACCTTAATTAAGAAATTAACTAATAATGGACTCATCTACATATGTTAGTTTTGAATGATTGGAATGCATATCAAATGTTTCATCCAATTTTTCTTTTCAACATTGTGTCTTATATCTCACCAATAAGTGCTTAAATGTTGACTTCAAGAGCATCAATTGAAGCCTGCGTTGATTCGCACGATCTGGGAGGCCAATTCAACGGCTCCAAACATGAAATAAACTTTTCAACTCTCCTCTCAATTGGTTAATTGTTATTGAAATTAAAAAATTGAAACAAAATGACATTTCAAATGAGCCTTTTAGACTTTTCACTCCAAACACAAAAATCGAGTTTTCGACAAAAAGACTGTGAAATTTTGTATTGATGCGAAATTTGTAAGTACTTTTAATTATTATTTGTGAAAATAAAATGCATTCTGATCAATTAAGATTGAATTTAAATACATACAAAAAAAACTGAACAAAATATTAAGATTTTTTTAAACTTTTGTTCATTATTTCAAGCATCTGTTATTTGGGAAAAAAGTCGTGTGAAAAGCATATTTCAGGGATTTCCGATGCAGAGTATTTTTGACATGCTGTCACTTTTGCTGTCATTTTAGACATTTGACAAGTTAAAACTACATTATTACTAAAAATGTAGTGATACACGTCTAAAAAATATTAAACGTTTTACATTTGCAGATGGCATTGCTTAAGCACTTTTGGATCGTATCGAGTCTTCTCAAAATCATAGTTTATATTAATTTTTTATTTTATTTTCTGTAGCTATATGAAGCTACATGTTATTCGGCCTTACGTATTTGAAATCAAGCGGTACCGAGCTATAGTTGATTATGTAGGGCCCTATAGGAAAGACAACATTTTTTAACAAGATGGCGTTACTTACTACGTGCAAGCAACGAAATGGTTTGAAGTAGATTTTGTCAGAAGAAATTATAAGAAATGAGACGTCAGTGTCGACAGTTACCTTGATAACGCCGAATATCAAAATGAAATTGGAAAACCCTTCAAATCGGAAACTAATGCAATTAAAGTGAAAAAGCGATTTTTTGTGTTCTTAGAATAACACGTTAAGGGTTAAGCTAAAGCTGAGTATACATTATTGAAAGATTTTCCAATATTGGCCAAACTGTCAAAAGCTTTCCAATAGCAGTTTGGTGACAGTTGCAATTTCCTATCAAGTGAAAATTATCCTTTATAGGAATGGTTGATTTTATTGTAATATTCAACACCTTTTTTGGCCCAAACACTTTTTTTTTAAAACTAAAATATAAAAAAAAAGTGAAACAATTGTAAAGCAGTCAATAACGATTATCCTGTAAAGTTTGTTCATGGGTCCTTATTTTGCCAGATGGTCTTATTTCTTTTCATTTTCATAGTTAAACCACAATCACGGTTTCGCTCGGGCCGAGTTCGACATATTAAATATATACTATCCATTGCGAGCGAAAACTGGGTCGACGACTCTTTTCAGGTCATCTGACAAATATCTTGTTAGTTGAATGGCCTTATGAAAATGTTTCGCACCGTAGACAAATGACGACTTGGATTTGATTTCAAACCATATCACTGCATAAACTTGGCAAATAAACCTAACTAAATGTTGTAATGGCTCTTCTGGGTGTTATTTAGAAACATAGACTCTTAAAATGCGGTTAGCTGTCGTCAACCATCTTGAATGGACCATTGCTTCAGGATTCCTCGAAAAAATTGATCCTTCTTTGACACCATTACTAATGGCTGAACTCAGGCATTGTAACGATATATCAGGTAGGTTCACTTGAATGGTTTTGTAATCAGCCACGGTTAGATTCCGGCAGTTCTTAAGATCCTTACCAATATCACCAGGATATGCGTTTGGACCAGATCTTTTTCAATAAAATTTTTCGAAAAGGTGTCGTATTGGTAATTCGTTGCGGTGGAGCAATCAAATTGACCATTGCAAAGGTCGTTTAATTTTTGTTTTGATTTTTCGGATGATTCCATTTCTTATTCCGGTGTTATCGTTAGTACCATTGCACCCGATAAGCTTTAAATTATTTGTTGAAACTTCAGATTCTGTTAAACAATTAAATATAGCATTTGCTATGGTTTTTGATTTCCCATTTGGTGGTGTAACATGCCCAAGGTATCGCTAGTCAGGTTCTGTTAACAGGACAATATGTTCTTCATAGGAAAAGCCTTGTGCATTTTTTGTAACGTCCTTGCACCCTTCAAAATAAAGACCAAAATAGTCCAGTTCAAACGCACCTGCTTGCTGTGACCTTGACTTTGTCCTTTCCCCTCGAATTCTACTTCTGTCGATTATGTTTGACTGATCTGTATCATTTATTAGACCATAATCTTGTAAGACCGCTGTAACAAGTCTTGTTGATGCTTCAGTATCAATGTCTTCATCGGCATCGGAAGTGATATATTCTTGTTCGTTGTTATTTGTGTGTGCGTGTGCGTTGGTCGAAGTTTCAAGTGTGTTGAAGATGAAGGGCTAGGGCATGGAAAGTTTCTTTTAAGTGACTTTTGAAGCCTGGTGGATTCCGCAACATCGATATTCCCGATAACCATTTTTCTTTGAGACCTTTGGTCTTTCAAAAACAAACGTTCTTTACTGGCACTTTTTTTTCCTTAGGGCATCGACAAACTCCATTTTCACTGCAGTTACAAGCAGCTATATCAAATAGTTTTTCTCCGTCGCTTTTCAATTTATCCATTTTAAGCTCAAAAACTCCGGGCACTCGTCTACCCTTGGGCGTTTTAAGAAGACTAGCTCTTCTTTCGTTGTATTTAATAATGGCTTTTTTCAACACAGAACTTACCAACGGTCGGAATTAAAGACAAGTCATACATTTCCATGACTCTTGCAGCTGTAAGTGATATCCGCTTTTCCAAGAAGTTTCTTCGTTTTCTAGAAAAGTAAAATGAAGCGCAATATCTTTGTAAGTCGGTAACAAACGCGTCGACATTTTTTGTCCCATTCCAAACATTTGACAGACTTTGTTTTGGGAACGCGTTTCCATTTCACTTTGGTTTATTAATGAAAAAAAGATAATAAAAAAAAAGTTTATTAAATTTTGTGGGGGGTATAATTTTGATTTTGCAAAATTTTTGAAATCGCTATGGTCTAATATACATACAATGAACTCTTATGAGACAATCTGAAATGTTAGTTCAAGCTAGTGGAGGGCGTAATTCCACACTCAGGAAGCTTAATCGTCTGATAACCTAAACTACGACTCTTCTAAGTAACAATCTGAGTGTGAGTCCAATTTAATAATTGTGCTAAAAGAAAGAGATGAACAGATTATCTTTCTGATATGTTTCTCATCTTTTTCTTTGGCGGCAAAAAATGATCGTTCTCTGTGGTTGGTTGACAACTTTTGTTTCAGTGGTGTGCTCCGTAAATTTGAGTCAAACTTTGAATATTGTATTAATAATTCTTCTTTTTACTTCGGTTTAGATCGTTAATATCGTAGGCTCAAGCTTAACGCCTGAATACTCTTCATTTTGTCCTGTTTTGACAGCTGCCAACTGCATTGTCATTGCAATTTAGTTTGAGAATCTGTGCTAAGCAGCTGTTCAAAATAAAATAAATAAATAAAACTCTCTTCTCAACGCTCGACATTTGAAGCTTTGCTAATTCTTAAGTCAAGTTTTATTACACATGAAATAAAGTCAAATATCGTAAAGTCAGTAGAAAGTCTGTCAAAAGTCCGAACGACCTAACGCGTGGTTGTAGTTTAGCCATCATAGTTTCTAAACTCTTTCAAATTCCTGTAAACTTTTGTTATTGTTTTCTGCTCAAAGAATCTAAGCTAATTAAAACTTGGACGATATTGTTTACAAAAACATCATGCAATATCCAATTTGTAGATAATCGTCCAATTATTTGAAGATACAAAGGATGTAGACGAGTTCAAACGATTGCAAAATGCCAACCAATTTGTTGATAGAAAATATATCACAAATTATTTTTATCAAAAATTCACGATGATTGACTGCCATAGAAAATTGCCTAAAACTGTGTTGTGAAAAATCTACAAATCGTGCATACTTAGCTTTAAGCTGGCCATACACTACAGATAGAGCCATTTGGATCGCGTTCATTAGGACACTTTCCAAATTTGCCCGCCACTAATGACCGAGCCAAAGCCAATTTGATTATTTGATCAATTTTTTGAATGGCAAATAGAACTAGAGTAACTTATAAGAGGAAAATAGACATTAAAAATCTGTTTACTTCAATTATTGTATGAGATAGACTGAAATAGTTAGAAAGTTGTTAGACGGAACTAGAACTACTTGCCTCGTTGATTCCCCACACGCGACATGACCGAACCTTGTCTCCTTTGGTTCGGGCTCGATGATTTTGGAATTGCTGAAAATCCAGATGGACCGAAAGAGTTTCCCCACTCACCCTCGATTTTGGATCCATTTGGATATATCGTGCATAGCTTGCTATAATAATATCTTATAAGGTAGCACATGATCTAATTTTTATAAATTCTGATATTTTAAACGTGACAGGTTCTTAAATTTTTCATGGCCCATGGAATTTAAGTATGAATTTTATTAATTTTTAATGTGAAATTACTTTTTTGTACACATTTATAGCTTTTGTCATATTATCGTGGTTGTTCAAATTAAATTTAGTATCGCGATGTGATCCAGGCCTAAAAATATTTTTTTCGCGGACAAAATGTTGGTCATGACTGTACAACAGCCTGACTGACAGCTCTCTTGTAAACAAAAGAAAACAGCTGTTTTTTAATTTTATTTCTAATAATTTTGTATTTTATAATTTGTTATAAATTTATAAACTAAACACAGTCAACTTCTGATCTGATACCAATGGTAAAAGTCGACGTTGAGTATTGGTAAGAAATTCTAAAATATGTGTTTTCATACATAAATTTTCTTTCCTCTAAGTGGTCGTTGCAACTACGAATGGCATTGCAAAATGCTATCAGTGTTCCTCGAACAGAAACACCCTGGCACCGAGGTAACTTGTCACACAGGCCGACAAGGATCTTTTGAAGTGAAAATCGAAGATAGTTTGGTTCATTCAAAGTTACAAACAATGGCTTTTCCCGATCATGATAGTGTCTTGGAAAACGTCGAGAAAGCTGAAAAAGGTTTACCTCTAGACAAGGTCAAAGAACAACCAATAGAGAATTGTTCAATTATGTAAATAAAAAGAAATCTCATTTTTATTATTTATTTTATCAAACCATTGTTAAGTTTGTTTTAATTTGATTTGAATATCATCTCGACATGATATAAATACATTTTCCTTAAAATCAATCAAGGACACATAAATTCCGAATTGTATTTTACCCTTAAACTCTTTGGCTATTGTCCGAAGAGGCTCGATGGTCTTCTGACCGGAATGCTGATCAATGCAAACCATTTGGCAGCGTTTACAAAATCCATCGACTTTGAATCGAACACTCCCAATTGTGATTTCCTCGAAGTGGTTTTCCTCCAATGGGGTTTTTGTTTCGATTATCAAGTTCGCCCGAAACCTATCGACGGTAATGTCAAGATCTTCTTGTTCGGACTCTACCTTTGAAGCCAACCATTGGACGGAAGTTTTATTCAACAGAAGAAATTGTCCCTGATTAACAAGATTGAGTTCTTTGGCTTCACCATTTTTGGTCTTTCTACCTGCATTCTGACGCACCATCCGCATGCCAGGACACTCCAGACAGTCACTTATCCATTTTGCTGCCTCATCTCCACAATCCAAGCCTTCCACCATGTCATCACAAACCTTGCTCTGACAGACAGATGTTTGAACTGACTTCGCTATGCCTTCGGTGCTATGATCGAGGGGCACACTAATTGATGCCATACCAGGAAATGCTAGTTCCAAGACTCCAGCTTCAATATCGATGCGTGGCCTTATCAAACACATTCTGATGTGGGTCTTTTGGGTGACTGCCATGCCATTGCCATCCACAATCATCCAATTCCGATCGTATAGGAATCCTCGTTCAGTTATCTCCCAACTCCCATGGATTTCAAAGGACCCACAGCTCTTCACTGGATATATGCAAATCTTGGTCAAAGTTGTCTTCTTCAAACGTCGGGGAATATGTTCGAGGGCCCTGGGTATTGATTTAGAATTCTCCATCAACCTCAACCGCTCCCTGTCCGTTTTCAAATAACAATCGGCAATTATCCTCAGAGCTTTGTCGACATCATCCTTGCGCGTCATATAGCCAAACGACATTCGGACAGCACCTGTGGGAATTCCATCGATCAGGTCATTGTAATCACTGCATATATGACCGGCTTTGAATTGCTTCCGAATGACGTCATTTGAGAGTTTCAAATGATTCTGACAAGCACCAGGATTACAGAAGCATCCTGTCCTCAGTTGGACATTGAAAATAGCTGCTATGCACGCTACTTCTGCAAATCCCACATAAGTACCATCATCATGGAGAATATTAAAGGTTATTATGCCTCCCTGCTCCTGAACACTGTTGTAGTCAGTGTGGTTATAGAATTCAATAAGTTTCTGGCCGTTAGGATGCTTCAATTGACGCAAAACATCGTAGCAATATTTTGCCAAGTTAAAGACATGATTTGAAATTCTTTGGATTGGTTTAAGATCACCTCGTTGGGCAATCAATCGCTCATGGGTACGAAAACCTTCGAGGACTTTTGCGATCCCGAGAAATGATAGAGTTCCATCCTCGAAATGATCAGTGAAGCCATTGCGTTTTACATGGAAATCTTCGAGTGTCATTGAGATCTGTACAGTTCCACCGCCGTAGTAAGACTTCTTTAGCAGCTTTTCACCTCGTTTACTGACTATCAGGGCTCCAACACCTGTTGGATAGCTGATGGAAAAAATAAGACATTAATGCAAGAGAAAGAACAAACAACAGAAAGAAAACATAAGAACAGTCCACGGAAGGTTTCAGATTGTCACACGTTCTTCTACTAACCGTTCCTATTGATTTTGGTAAACGACGGTACCTATGCTTTATCAGTGACTAGACCGGTGGCCTCAAATGGTTTACTCACCCAAAAATCTTGTAGAATGATACACACACAAAATCGGCAGGATATTGGCTCAAATCAAGGAAATTCGTCGCAACAAAGGATGCTGCATCAAGACAGACATAGAAATTACTGTTGTCGGGACCAGAGGAGCTCCCGCGAACTCGTGTTCCCTGTGATCGCAAGCCATTTTTCTGAATGGCTGGAATAAGGCTTAATGGCAGTTTGTATCCACTGAAGTTGCATTGAGCTGAGAACACTACCAGCGAGTTGCTTGTCGCTTCTGTCAAATGTACATTTTCATCCCCCTTCAAGTTGTCCAACAGATCATCTTTTGTGAGGGCAACTAAGTCGTTGGTTCTAACGACTTCTCGCATACCCAATACTGATGTGTGATTTTCTTGACAGTAGTAAAACCTCCCACCTTCGCCGAAATTAAAACATTCTCCGGCCAACTTCAAAGCTGCCGTAGCATTGGCCGTGAAGACCACCGAATAATTATTAGCATCTGTGTTGAAATGATTGAGAATTCTAGAAATGTAAACTCTTGGAGCAACCATAGACATGGAACAATTATTTACAAGAAGCCTACCTGAACCGAACTTGGTCAACAAGATCACCAGTCACCTTACAGGTGTGTGGATTGCAAAACAGATTCTCTTTCAAAACTTTCTCAGCGTATTCAATTTGTTTTTCTGAATACAGAGTCGTTCCGGCGTGATCGAGGTAAGTGTTTTCTAAAATAAATAATAGAATAGAACATGAAGATAATCAATGTGATTCTTATCAATCAGCGCTTTTATCAAAAACAACATAATTCCGGAAATAGATTGTTTCGCAGTTTTGTTGATGTCATAAATTTACCCTACCCCCAAGACGTTTGAACTCCTGCGAAATAGTTTGAAGCTCCTCTGGAGTGAATTCTTCAATGAACTGTGTCATCTTTGGTTAGTATTTTCTTTATAGTTGTTAATGGAATGTGACAATTGCTAAGATAATTGTTATTTGAAAATTTGTTGTGAAATTCTTAAAAAACGATTAACTCCCAATGGCCAGAACCAACAGTAACAGAACAACAACCTCTTCTGGAAATTGAACTGTATTTGTTTTTATTTTTATATTTGATTACACAATTTTAGCCCGTACTGTACTTGATTTCAAATGAAAGCATTCAGAATGCATGCAATTTATGTGTAGGGTGACACATAGAAACAAATGTAAGAAATTAAAAGTGGGCCATTTAATCGAACCAAAACGTATCATATGATTTTGTTAGCATCATTCATTTTGGATGATACGTACATTCAAAAACACTGTGAGAACTTTTAAAATGAGAAATAAAAAACAAGGTTGAGTTTTTTAAGGAACTAAAGGGTTCCAAGTTTCAATTTGAATATCCCGTTATTTGGACAGGTGTCAGTTTTAAAGTTATCATCTTTTGACATTTAACACTACAAAAATGGTAAAAACTTTGTTTTCACAAATCGCAGAACTAAGCACTTTGGAGTCGTAGTGAAATCATCTTCTTGCCCGGTAATATTAAAACTCGTGGATAAATTTGAGTTGTTTTGTTTGTTTATACTGTGCGCCACTCAAGAAGATATAAAAAGAAGTGCCAGTTATTGGGAAAGTGGATAGGATTGGACAGAAGATATGGGAGTTGTACTCGAGTTTTGGACGATTATAGGCTTTATAAATTATACTCAGATCAGCAGGGATAAAACACTTCTTGCATCGGCTTTAATTATGTGCTTACTCCACAAGATATGCTTTGTTATGTACATATCGAGAAATGAATATTGTTCAGTATACCCTTGGATAGTGACATTGGGAGAAGGTTACGCTTTTGCGATAGTAGACAGTACTAAATTCTACATGGTTTTTGATTCCCTCATTGGACAATTCTCAAATTGATCATCATTTCCATGACCTTGGGAAGAAGTGACGTAAGTGCAATTGGGACAAGTGAGTTGTGTGAAGAATTGGAATCGCGCATGACACAGTATGAAAACCCATCTATAGGTCATAAAAAAGTTGTCCAACAAATTAAAAAAAAAAAAAAACTGCCAAATGAATTACTGTATCCATTATTAGTTTTCTAGAAACTAATGTAGTCATTACACCCTTAAAAGTGATTCCATCCTTTTAGCTACCATCTTCTACGTCGGTTTGGCGGACAAAATTAATGTTTAAACGTCATCTGTTGTTTCTTTGCGTCAAAAATCTTCTTTGACAGAAAAGAAAATAAAAGAAAAGAAAAGAAAAGAAGAGAAAATAAAAAAAAATAAAAGTAAAGAAAAGAAACTCATAATCATCTATTATAATAAAGTTTTACAAAACAAATAAAATACAAAATTAATTTCAAAAGTTTCTCCATATAACCGCTGAAACTTCAGAAGGGCTAGTGACGTTCAGAGAAACCAACGCGAAGTTGGCTACCAGCAGTCCATAATAGTATGTCAATGAATGAATGAAAGCTGAATGTATATTTGTTTTAATAGGGTAAAAGAGATCTGTTGAAATGAGAGGAAATAAGGAGGGGATTTAGGATAGGTTAGGAGCGCGGAGGATTCAATTACCACCCCATAAAGGTAGGAATTTCAATCAGTAACTCATCTTAAGGTTCGATTTGCCCAAAGAAACAAAATAAAAAGAAGGGAAACTCAACAAGATTTTCACCCTACAACATGATTTACATTACAAGGTTTTTATTAAAGTAAATGAAGTCTTACATACAAAAAGTTGTTATAACGTAACGATTGATTCAAAAAATGAAAAGAATAGAAAAACAGTTACATTAAAAAAAATTTGATTTGAAATTAATAGAAAAACGAATATTTATCCTTATCAGAATATGTACCCAGTGCGCACTTATATTATAACAATGCAGGGTCTTTTTCCATATGGAGGAGACTTTAGTCCCCGGGATCTCCCCAGAAATTTCCTATGTTTTCCTTTGTTCGGAAACGCTGTCTTTTTTCCGCTTGTACCCTACCTACGCGGCCCCGACGAACTCTACCCTCTTATGTACGGCTTTAGGAAAGGTACTTCAATTTTTTGGGATATTTAAATGATAATTTATGAATTTCAAGCGCTATTTAAAACCGATGTGAGATTGATTTTTTTTGTATGTAAAATTACTTGGTGATCCGGGAACGTCGACTAATCATCCCTCTGTACGAGTATTTCCTCGCGGCACCTCTTGATATTTACTGGATCTCCGCTGCTGCGGCTGCAGCAAAAAAAAAACAATCTCACTGCAATGTCCAAGTCGTATGTACTTTCACCACACATTTTATAATAATATTTCTAAATAACTGACCCTTATTCCTTTTTTTCAAGCTAGTCTTTCATGTCCTGTTGGTCTTATGTTTTTGTTCTTCTATGATTCCCCTTTTTATTATATCCTAGAACCACTACTGCTGAAGTAATAATGATTTGACTAGTGGTCTCTTAGCGGTTCAGCTATAATCTAACAGCTTAATAATGATTTGACTAGTGGTCTCTTAGCGGTTCAGCTATAATCTAACAGCACTGTCTACCGCAAGGTTCAACGGACTATTTCTTTTCAATTTTTTTATCTCTAAACCCTTGCTTTTAAGCTCGATTTAACTTCATTGTAATCCTATCCAGCCTATCTCTGAACCCTTTTTCTATTACTACATTCCCTTAGCTTTCCCATTTCGCCGAAACTTTAATTGAAATAATGTCTTTTTCTCTATATTGTCGACCTTGTCAAATATATCGGTTGCGCTGCCTAACCTCGTCATACTTTCTACTTTGTCTACTGTTCTTTTTCTTATTTATAACCCTGAAGGCCCAACTATAACAGACTTAACCGAGCTTAAGCCAGCTTAAGGGAACGAACCAATACGCAGATTTATATGTCACTAACCATAATAGACGTTCTGCTCAGTTTTGTTAAATTTCGCTAACTTTCACGCAATTACGCAAGAGCCATTTAAATGGCTTGAGCTTGAGCAAATGTCAAATTTCCTTAAGTTACTTGAATTCATTATGGTTACTTTTTATTTTGACGTAAACTTCTGATAACTTTTCGTTCGGTTTTGACTTTAGCTTACTTTTGGTTAAGTCTATTATAGTTGGGCCATTACCCTTTCTAACTTACTCTCAGTACGTCTGTAGTCTGTTCTGTTATTTCATCAAGTCTACAAGTAAAAGCGCGTTAACATAAATAAACACAACATTAAAAACAAACATTAATACCAAAATAAAAAATATGAAACCGGAAGTCAATTTAGGATTAGAAAAACTGCGTTGGAATGCCTAAGGTAAGTCTTTTCTTTCGCATATTCTGACCAGGTTCATTGACTGGAGTCTTAAGCAACATTCACATGAGCGCGACCAACTAACGACGAATGACTTACAAAATGTGAGTTTATATACGTTTGAAGACATATTTCCACACAAATTCTAAACAAAACGATAGCAACATATCTTTTATTTGATTTATGATGCATGCTTTTACTTTTCAATATCATATCAAATCCAATGGGGTGGCGCAACAGTCCGTTGTGAACCAGGGCCTAGTGACTTACAACTCTCGACCATTCCTGTGTGCGAGTACTGTTGTCAGGAATGGAAGGGACCTACAATTTTAGGCCGAATCCGAACGGCTAGTTTGAGAAAGCACTTTTTCATGACAAGAATTACTCTTGAAGGATTTGTCAATTCCTCGCAAGAGGCAGTACCCGCGAAAATTATTTTTTTTTTTTTTTTCAATATCATATATTAATACATTTAAGGAAACAAATATATTCGTCGCGAGAAAAATGGAAGTTTATACGAACTGTCAAACTTTATTCGCGTTCCACATTATCCACACTCACAACGAATAAAATAATCGCGCGTACTTTACCTAAAAAAATCATTCTTGTTTTGGTTTCTGTGGTCAAAGTCAAACTTTAATCGCGACGAATTAAAAACTTTCATGTGAAAGAAATGTCAAAATCAACGAATATTCGTCTTTGGTCGTGCTCATATGAATAATGCTTTACTCCATCCATATTCCTGGTCAGCCATTTAGGTATTTTATATTATTTTCTAATATTTTTAATTTTCCTTGCAGGAATGACAATTCTGGCCTATCGGTGGCCAGAACACTGTCAATATAAAAAGGTTCGTCTACAGACCAGATAATTTTATTACAAACATTTTATGCAGAAAGTGAAATATTGGAAGTGGTAAACTCAAAAAAGTAATTTCTGACTTCAAAAAGTGACGTTTCACTACAAATGTAAAATAAAATTTAAAAGTTCAAAAAGAAAAAAATAGGAAACCAATAACACAAATAAATTAGTAAAACTTTTTCTTCCTATATGTCCATAATTAATTCTTAGTTGCATTATCTTTAAAGCGGAAATACGGAAATAAAAATAACCTTAATTTCTGTCAAATATTCAAAGCGCAAATTGTTGTCGTTAGATGCACATCAAAAGAAGAAGTTAATCTTGGAATATCAACTTTTAAATTATTATAATGTTAAATAAGATAAAATTTTTCAATATTTACAACACAATTTTTAATCTAGAGAGTTTTATTTATATTTTTGATTAAATATACAAAATAATTCAAATAAGAAGAAAACACAAATCGTAATTTTGGCATATTTAAAGAAAATCCCATAATAACCACAAATGAATACATAATGTCATATTAGGAAGTATATCAATCACAAATTATATTTTGGTTATGAGTGTACCTCACCAATGGTACAGTTTGAAAGAAAAGCATGTCATGCGCGATCATAAACAAAATACAAAAGCCGAACTGTCAAAATAATGTGTGTCCTTTTCTTGTTTTCTAAACGTATAAAATACTTCTGAATTAATTTATGTTTTTTTGCAAAATAAAATAATACTTATTTCAATATGGAATCATCCACTGATAATACAGAAAATTCCAAAGTCAAAGAAGCCACAACATCCACCGTTCCAGAGTCTAAAGAAAAAGAAAACTCCCCTCGTAAAGGCGGCCATCGAAAGCGAAAACGAAAATTCCTCAATGCAATTCGTGAACAAATGGAATTTTATTTTGGCGATGCAAATCTATCCAAAGATAGATTTTTAATGCAACTAATTAGCCAAGATCCTTGTAAGTAGTCATAACCAAATAATCATCCTTGTACATCAAGTCTAAGTCCATTTTTTATTATTGTTTTTTTTAGTTGTTCCGCTTGAAGTGTTTTTGACTTTCAACAAATTGAAAAACCTCACTACTTCGACAGCGGACATTGTCAAATCTCTGTCCAATTCGAAGCTCCTTGAACTGGATTCGGATCAACAGAAAGTTCGCCGAAAGACTGCACTGCCCGTTGACCGGGATGTCGACCACAAGACATTGTATGTGGAGTCCCTACCGCCAACTGCTGACCACGACTGGGTGAAGAATATGTTCTCTCGGTTTGGAACGGTGGCATATGTATCCCTGCCAAGGTACAGCAAATCGAAGAAGATCAAAGAATTCGGATTTATTGAATTCGAGGAGGAATCAAGTGTGGAAAAGGCAGTTAAGGCGTTCCAACAATTCAATGGTGTCCTTTGCATGGAGACTGCGGATCCCGCTGAACTTACAAGTGTCAAGTCTTTCATTCGTGAACAAAACCAAGAAAAGGATGAGCAAGTAGGAAAAAAGGCAAAAAAACGAAGAAATTCCAGTGAATCGGGCAGCCAATCCGACACGAAACGTACAAAGCTGGAGTCATCTCAAGATGGAGCCACCTCAACTGCTGCCGAAACTGATGATCCCACAGAAAATAACGAAACGGAAGACGGTTCAAAACGCCGCATACGAAAACACAAGAAAAAGAAAAGGAAGCAAAACCTTAACGAAGACGGTGGCGAAGCAAATCCCGACGCTGATTTCGTTGAGATTCGTGTTCTACCCAAAAAGGATTGGAAACGTTTGCGAAACAAATACCTCAACATGCAACGCGAAAAGACCGCCGAACTGAAGCGAATGGCATGGAAGAATTCCCAAAACGAAATGTACACAACAAAACCCGTCGAAAAGCCTACCAAGAAGCTCGAGAAAATGAACATGAACTTCTACGGGGCTGGTAACGAGAACGACGAGAATCAAGCGGCCAAATTCAACGATCGCTCCAATGATCCACCAAAACTCAATCCAGCCGAGGAGAAGGCGCCCTTATTCTCCTATGAACCGGGCTTGATAGTTGAGGTTGGCTTTCTGGCGCCTTGTGTGACATTGAAGGAATTCAAGGCAGACATGCGTCAATATGAGACGGTTAAGTATGTGGATATCAAGGAGGGAGCTATGTCAGCGTTTCTACGCTTAGATTCTCCTCAATCAGCAGTTAATTTTGTGAAGCAGATCTCTTGTGCTGAATACAATTGTAAAGTGTTGAGTGGTGATACGGAAACAGAGTATTGGGAGAAGATCAAAGAAGATCGCGAAGCAAAGTTGAATAAGAAGGTGAAAAAGCCAAAGAAGCGAGGTCGGGAAAAGATGCAGAAGGTCATAATGAAACATATACGCTTTGGCGACGATGATACTGATTGAATTTCTAGGAAATTGAATTAAATTGATAAATGGAATACAATTGAATTAAGGATAAAAATAAATAATAGATTTATTGGTAAAAAAAAAATATTTTGTATAATTTTGAGATTCTAATCAGGAAGTAGTACTTGTGGCGTGCGTTGGACTGTCATGCCAGAGGTCTTGGGTTCCATTCCTGCTTGTGCCATCTGAAGTTTTTTTCACGGTAACTACCTCTTGTGAGGAATTGACAAATTCTCCAAGAGGAACTCTTTTCATGAAAAAGTGCTATCTCAAATTAGCCGTTCGGATTCGGCATATAAACTGTAAGTCCCCTCCATCCC
This sequence comes from Eupeodes corollae, assembly GCF_945859685.1. Taxonomy (NCBI): domain Eukaryota; kingdom Metazoa; phylum Arthropoda; class Insecta; order Diptera; family Syrphidae; genus Eupeodes; species Eupeodes corollae. The sequence goes on along the minus strand of NC_079148.1, from coordinate 22,153,988 downwards.
TGCAGTTACTCGCACACAGGAATGGTTCAGAGTTGTAAGTCACTAGGCCCTGGTTCTGTACGGACTGTAATTTATTGATTTAATCAGGAGGTTAAAATTTGATCAATAGATTTAGATTAAAGAAAACTTAAATGGTACAGGAAAAGGACTATTTATCGGTTCCGGCAATCTTTAAAATGAAACATTAAAAAGCGCGGTTTGATTTCACTAAAAAAAATATATAATTCTTTTGCTTGTGAATTAAATGAAGAATGTTTGAAGAGAAACCGAAGATAAGTAAAAGTAGCAGTCACTTCGTTTGCGCTCTAGAAACTCTGTTAGCATTGAGTCTCGCCGCAGCTCCGTTTTGATACCATAACTCGTTTGACTTTGGAGTTGGAGCTAGGATTTAGTAAAGTCGATATAGAATTTGGGAATGCCTTCTATTTTAAAATATGAACTTCTAGATATTTGATTCTTAACCATGCCTGGGCTATTTCATTGTCACTCCTTTTTTAAAAGTCCAAATTAAGATAAAGTAACAACTTCTATATATATTGAATGGATCATCCTGCCTGACAGCGGAATTCAATTCTTCGTCGCCGTTATACAGTCTGCAGAAGTGGTCCTTCCATACCCTCAGCATTGACTGCGGTTCAACTATGATGTTTCCACTTTCGTCTTTGCAGCCTTCGGTTCTAGGTTTATGTACCTGTGAATTTCGTTTCACCTGTTCATAAGACTTTCGAACCTCATTCCTGCTTTTATACCCCTCAACATCTTCGACCGCACGCTTCTCATGCCCTCTCTTTTTCCTTCTGAAAAGTCGGCGCTCCTCTCGCCTCTTCTGCTCATAGAGCTCACGAGCAGCTCTCGTCCTTTTATGCAGCGCCGCTTTGCGTGCCTGTTGTTTGGCTGCATTTGCCTGCCGACATTCCTCATCAAACCAGGGGTTCCTTGTTGGTGGCTGTTTGAAACCCAGCACATCAGAGGCGGTTTCTCTGATTGCATCTTGGCAATGTTGCCACTGGTTTTCGATACATAGTGTTGGCAGCAGAGAACTTCGAGAGAGGTTACTTGTCACTCGGTCGGAAAAGGATTTGGCGATCTCTGGCGATTGTAGCCGTTCAACGTTGTATCTTCTCCCAGCACCTCCCTGTTTTGCCTTGGGTCTGGAAATCCGAAGTACTACCTTGGCTAAAACGAGGTAGTGGTCCGAGTCGATGTTAGCTCCTCGGAAAGTTCGTACATCCATAATGCTGGAAGCGTGTCTGGCGTCCATCGCAATATGGTCAATCTGGTTGACGGTAGATTGATCTGGAGAAGTCCAAGTTCCTTTGTGGATGTTGAGGTGTGGAAAACGCGTCAGAAGTGTTGTCGTGCAGGCTGTTCTTCCCGATTATTCCACCAAAGATGTCTTCCCTTCCTAGCTTGGCATTAAAATCGCCGATTTGGCATTATAAGGTTATTAAAAACCCTCTAGAGTGTGGGCTTATAATTAAAAAAAAATATCATATCATCATATGACTACCATAGTAGTCTTTGACTGGCCATAGTGGCCAGTCAAAGCTCCTGGAGAAGTTATGTAGACCTTCCATTAGATCGTCTTTTAGAAAATCTCACTTTTAAATTCAGTGTTGTTCGGAAGATAGACGGGAACGTTTTCGTGACAATTAGTTTAGGTTAGGTTAAAGTGGTTGTTCATGATGGAATCGGACACACTTAGGCCAGTTTAATGGCTTCTTCAGGCTTCCCCCTACGCTCAATGGAACCTGCTTGAGTCCCTTACGAAATGTGAGAGGATGATAATGCTGATATGATTTTGATCGTCAAAGAACAATTCTCCTAGGTTATTCTTGCATTTTTGAGCTAGAGCCGGACATGTACAGAGAAGATGAAGAACTTTTTCCTCCTCTTCCTCGTCCATACAGCTTCTGCAAAAGTTATTTGAGAATAGGTCTAGCCGCGTGGCGTGCTTTCCTATTAGACAGTGTCCGGTTATGACACCTATTATCGAGCTAATATGCGATCTGCTTAGAGATAGCAAGCACCGTGATCGCTTTAAACCTAGTGTTGGCCAGATGTTTTTTTGACCTGATAAATGTGACCTGGCGATGTTGTTCAATCTGGTGTTGCCTTCTTCATAGCGTCTTGCATTGGCAATAGTTTACATGTAGCGATTGGTATGCCAGTACTTGCCAAACGTGGTAGGATGGGCTGCACTGTACCGTTCCTGGCGAGTTCATCTGCCTTACAGTTACCTGGAATGTCTCTATGGCCCGGCACCCAGCAAGGATGAATATTAAACTGTTGTGGCATCTCCATTAGAGATGATCGACAGTTATGGACTGTATAGAGTTATTAGAGACAGAGTCCAGGGATTTGATAGCGGCCTGACTATCTGAGAAGATACGGATATCACATGTTGATATCAAGTTTTCTTTAAGCCAGGACAAGACTTCCTTTATCGCCAAAAGTTCCGCTTGGAACACGCTACAATGATTGGGAAGGCGGAATGAGAGACTTAATTTCAGTAGTTCAGAGTACACACCTCCACCAACCCCTTCTTTTTTTTTTTGACCCATCTGTGTAAAAATGGATTGACCCATCCTCCAAGAATGTCCTATTCTCCCAAAAAGATTTAGGAGGTATAGAAATCTGGAAGTTTCTGTCGTATTGCAGTTGGGGGATGGTGTGGTATGTGTGCTTTGGAACTGATTCTAAATACATAAGAATTACGGATTGGCCAATGTTGTTGTTAGCCCACTGCGATGAAGGCGAATAGCTGAGTTTGCAGCTATTTGTTGGCTGGTGTCCAATACCGCAGATGGGGTCGTGCGAAGCGATCCGCTTATACATAGGAAAGCTGAACGTGATAATTAAAAAAATTGTTGTTTTGATGTCTCATTGGCTGATTTTTGTGTTTTAAAAAAAAAACATAAATACATATATTTTGTACAACAATAAATTTGATTTATTTCATTTTTGTAATATTCCCATTTTAATACGCACTATCAAGTTTGTGCTGAGTTTTGTATACGAAGTAAGGCCATTGAAGCCGCTCTATGAACTTTTGGTTCAATTTGATCTACAATGAAAGAAAATGATGAATAACTGAGTTGTGGCCTTTACTTTGTTCTAATGGAAAAATGAACTTACAGATTTTATGTGACCCTTTGATAGGAAAGACCACAGGAAGAACTTGTGCATCTGTGCAAATAAAAACGTAGGGACTGTCAGACTCTCCATTGGGATATTTTTTCCTATATTCCTCTTGGGTGAGGACATCCTCGATATGAACACAACCAACAAGACAACCCGTTTGGTATTGTGATGGGAACTTAATTGAGTCATCTACCAGGATAAACAAAAAAAAGACAAATAAGATCCTGACTCATAAGGAAAGAATCCATCCAATCAAACCTTTATAGTGCGCTTTGTAGAAATCTTGAACTTCATTTATTTCCTCATTGCTAGGTTCTTTAACTGTCGATGCAATCCACATCCGACCACGATGACTGCTGTACCATGTACGTCCTTCATGTCTGAAAAATTGCCAAAGGATTTTGTTAAGCCCAAGTTCTGTTTTAAACTTATTATAGTTACTTTTTAATGCCATGCACTAAAAGAGTAGCATATGGCTGATGCATTGACAGACATCTGCGCATATCTTGCATTTCCATCAGTTCCTTGTCCTGCACCCGATTGTAAGCACAATCGACGTTTTCCATTCCATGGGTACTTTCAACTTGTGGACCGACTCGTACGTAAGATGGCTTGTAGCCCTCATTTCTTGTGTCGAATATACTGTTATCGTCTTGCGGATGCGCATTAGTTTTACCATTTGACCACTTATCACTTGTCTTGAATAACGTATCTTGAATTTCTTGACGCACTCTTTTCTCATAGTCTTCGGGAATGGCTTCCTCTTCTATTTCTCGACCAAATAAATCCATTTTAACTTGTCTCTCAGAACGATTCATGTGCCTTTTATCGTGCATTTCCTGCTTAAGACGTTCCAATTTTTCACGTTCAATATCCGAAAGCCAGACTGAGTTTTCCTACAAAAAACACACAATCTTAATATCTCCAATCTAGAGTAGCCTTTGATATAGGCGCTGACTCTTACTTGAAAATAATCTGATTCATCGTCAATGACCTCGGTTCTGACCTCACTATTGCGTTCGAACTCCAGAAGTCTGTCGCGTTGTTCGATAGCTTTTCGGAGAGCCTCACCGCCGCCTTTCTCCTGCAAAGTCTTCTTCAGATTCTCACCTTTTTTCGTCGAGGAATTAATGAGTTGCATCTCCTCCATGGAGCACACCAATTCGCCACAGAACAAACACGGTCCACTGCCCTCCTGTTCACAAACAATTCGACCGCAACTCAAACAGTTGTTGATCAAGTTGTGTTTTGAAGCTTCGCAATTGCAATGTCGGCGTCCTTTGAGCATGATGGTGTTTGGAATTTTGCCATCGTTGGTAAACAGGTTGACGAATTTGTTTTTCTTCTTTCCACCTCCAACACCACCTCCACCACTACCTCCGGCATTCCCACCGCTGGTGGTACCACTGCCGGGTGCGGTTTTATCTTGTTTCTTAGTAGTTTTTAACTGCGGTTGGGTTGGCATAGGGGCTTTTTTGCTTGGAATGATTTTGCCTAGAAATGCATATCATGAATCTCGGAGTTCAACTTATGTTAAAAAAGAAAGTTAAAACATACTGAAGAGCCTTTGTTTGCAGTCGGCAATGAAAAGACGATGTTCATCATATTCGGCATTCAGTAGACTTTCGAAGTAGTCATCGAGCTCTTCGGAGGTTTTGATGGTCATGATGAACCTGAGATTGGAAAGCTTTTTTTTAGGAAACACATTTCTTACTCCATGGCTATGCAAAGACTTACTTTACCATGTCATCTGGAACATCGAAATCTAAACAACAAGACAGGCGATCTTTGAGCCACTTTTCCATTCTGCAAATAAGTTAATATATTAGATTCCTGACGAAATTTCTTTAAAGTTCTTGGTTTTGTCTTGTGGTGGATCAATTCACTGATTTTGTGGGATTTTCTGTTCTTGTTGGAAAATGCAAGACGTTTCGTTTGGTGAAATTCTGACTCCAGGCTGACAGCTGACAATCTGACATTAGAAAAAGAAAAAAAACAAAACGTATAGTACACTTATGACGTTTTATTTTTATGGTCTATTTAACTGCAAGGTAGCGTTCTTTTTATGAGCCGAATTCGTTACAGAATCTTTGATTGAAACTTTGATGCTTCATTTGCATTTTAATTCAGAAAAACGGACGCTATGGAAAATTCCTTGACAAATAGAGATAAAAGGCCATGATGCAGAAGATATTAATTACTGCATTATAGGAAATTCAAGAAATTCAGACTATAAAGTTAAGAAGAACAGTTTTATTTTTGTTATGGCATCTTCGTCTGCAACGGTCGAAAAATTAAAGTATTTTATTGAAAGAACAAAGGAGTTGCCCCAAATTTCGGGTTTTGACATATATCTGCCTTTACTTCTTTGCACTATGCAGATGAATATCCATGTAAATTTACTTTTACTTTACTTTTTTGACTTAAAATAACGACATCATATTAATTGGAGAGAGAAAGTAGAACAAATATGGACAGATTTTCATTATATGGGAGGAGATTCGCAAATCATTAAAAGTCTTCAACATATTGGGTTTTCCCACATGCATTTACTCCACTATACTTTTTTTCATACTTACAAATCCACCATAATAATTAAGTATTAATCAGTGTATCTCAAAGGGTTTTCACACCAAATCCAATACCCAGTTTTCGTGAAATTATCGGTTTTGGCCAAAAAACCTACATTGAAAACTCAAGTTTTCCCATACATTTTTGGTAAACAAAAAGTTTTCGTAAACAACAAGTTTTATATAAAACGTCTCGAAAACTAGTAGTAATTCAAAGTTGAACTAAACAAACAAACCTTTCGAAACATTTAGTCATCGACATACTATACATGGACTGCTAGTAGCCAACTTCACGATGGTTCCACTTTTAACGGACAAAACACTAGCGCAAAGAGGGCTATGCGGATAAATTGTGTAACATTAAATACTTACAGCCACTGCTGTCGTTCTTGCTACTATAGTAGTATTTTACTATTTTCAGAGTCAGCTGCTACTCTACCCACGGACGAAAACTACTCCCCAAAATAAAACGGAAAAGAAATGTGTATTTGGTTTACTACAAAAACCAAAATTTAAAATATCCCCAATAATAGTGCAACAACAGAAAGAAAATTTTTAGACGAAAGCCTTATAAAAGATAAAAAAACAAATTCACTCAAGGTAGAAACGGTGAATGCCCTACTTACTGCTAAGGAACTTCTTAAAAACAATTTCACCGAAAAATGGGTGCCATCGAAAACTTTAATCTAGAATAACAAAATATTGTATAAGGTGCCAGTTATAGCTATCATTGGTTTTCATCATTGAAAACAAACATTGGAACTTTTTTGACAGGTCGTCTGTAGCTATCCTTAAACATTTCTGTCATTAAAAAAATTTCCCGATTGAAATCCACCGACAAAATTTTACTGAGTGAAATCTATCATTGCAATTGTGTGAAATTGGAACACAAATCAGTGGAACGATTCGTTTTGCTTTTGAACATAAAGTATCAGCTGTTCAGGAAAATGAATTTCCGTCAGTTGTAGAGAAAAATAAATGCGCAATTACACTTGGATATATTTATTTAAGCAGAAAATATATTACATTGATATCTTAACCTATATTGCACAATTTACAGAGTTACGGTATATAACTACCTTGCTACTGACTCAAAAAAAAATTCTTTGTGTGATTTCCGATGGATGATTACATAATTTTTATTTCTAAGTAAAGGGAAACATCATCAAAATGTTGTTCTGGATCGATTTCAGTGGTAGCTATAATTAACCCCTTAATGTTTGTAACTGAAAATATGAAACATACAATTTACAATAATGAATTTAATTTATTCATGAATATTTAAACATGTATGTTGATGTAAAATATAATTTTAATTGTCAATTTCTTATTTAATAAACAAAAAGTATTGAATTTAAATTATTTATTTCAACAATATTATTTTAAAATGTTGGCCTTTAAGCATTGAAAGCAAAAATTTGGTACGACATTACATCCCTCTATTTGTCTGTTTTCGGAACATTAACCTTCGCAATAGGCCAATTAACTTCGTATTTGGACATTATTATTTTCAGTTTTTAATATTGTTCAGGGGCCATGTGTTTGTTGTTTTTTTTGTTTTACTCCTTTTTTAAGAAAATACTAACCAAAATGACAGAAAAATACTTCTCCTGAAATTTTTAAAACGACAGCACTGCTCACAGCAAAAAAACATGGCATCGTTTATCTTCAACAAATTATACTAGATGTCAATACTTTCTATGTCAGAAAAAGCTTATCTCAACTAAATACAAACAGATGTCGCTAAATATTTCATACCTTTTTTGTCACTGGGCCTGAAAGGGCTAGTGTAGCTAATTTGAAGTGGAACCATTTTTATTAAAATTTTGTATGGAAAATTCACACCACTAGCAGTCCATGTATAGTATGTCAATGCATTTAGTAATCAAATTAATGTAAATAAAACAGCTGATGGCTGCTGTCAAAACAAATATTTAATTTTGAAATAAATTTGGTGGTGGTAAGTAATATTATTTATAAAAATTCCTTAGAAAATAAGAGTTATTGTTTTTTGCTTTTTATTTACAGAATATAGAAGAAAGAAAAAAAGAAAACTTCGGGGGAGCTGCGTGGCAACAGAAAAATTTACCAACGTCGAGCCCCGGCACTGTCGGTTCTTTTATAATCCTCCAGAGTTTCAAACGCTCTTTTTTAAGCGAGAAACGGGGATTCACTATGGCTAGTGGCATGACGACACAATGTGAACACAATGTCCATCGCCTTGATGGACAGCGATGCCAACATCAAGAAGATCCTCAGTGCTTTGGACAAGACAGGCGAGTCCTCAAAGATATAGTCATGATGAAATTGCAGCCCATCATAACAGCTTGTGATTTTGGTACGAATCTGGAACAAGGAATTGACCTTTTCTGCTCCTACACGAAATCGTTCAGAATCTTGTCAACCCCTGCCAGACGGCTACAATATATGGCGATCCTGAAGGCGCGTTTAGCCAACAGAAGCAATAGTTCATAAGCTCAGTATTTTGGATTGAATTTCTTGTGAAAGAAGAAGCAAGTGTTTTAAATAAAATTAATTTTTATTGTAACAGTTTTTTTATTATTGATTCTATGATATATTTTCTAGACAATTCACTTTTCCTTAGTGAATTGTTCGGGCCGGTTGAAGTGAACAAAGAGGATAGCTGCACCCAAGCGAGCTTGTAGTTCTTGTTGGTTTATGTCGTCCCCAGAACTTCAGTTGAAACTCTTCTTCGAGACAACCTAATGTTACGGCCTTGTCTGTGGTGATATGCTGTTCTATGACAGCACAGGAAAGAATTATCGACGTAAGGCTGTCGACGGCAAAGACAAATCCTTAGGAGAATGTTTGCATTTTAAGAATTTTCAAAAAATTGAATCTTGAGAGAATACATACCATATAGAACACCTTCCCTTTCAAAAGAAGTACTTGGAAAACGCAGCTAATGACAAATGTCAAGCTTACCCGTTCCTTTATGTGATTAGTCTAAGGTTTTAAAATTTCTATGTTCTAGCAGCCAAAGAAAGTTAGGACCAAAAGACTCTCTTAACCAAATGTATGAGCATGCTTTTCTTAAGAGTGGGTACCATATGTCACAAATTTGGTTTGTAAAGTAAAATAGTTGGGCTAGGCGCGCACATGATCCTTTTTCGTAACCAAATAATTCGATCGTTAGTTGCCCAAACATCGCGCACATAAGCAACTCAGAAAGTAATCAACGAAATAAACCAATATACATTAAACATTTATTCACCTTGACTAAATGTTCTCTCTATTGCACTTACAAAAAATTATTCAACGATTTAGTTTAATTACCACGCAGTTACCTTCAATTCGAGGTGATCTTCAAGTTTGTTTCGAAACACAAACTAAAAAATTGCTTGTTTACTTAATATGCGCGGATTCTCATACATATAAAGCTAGCATCACACTACCAGTGAATTCACTGACAACTGACAGGCTGTGACGTGAAAATTACGTCACAAAGTCGTCAGTGTGGTTGCGAGTAGTGTGATAGCCAGTTTTGGGACGTCAGTGAATTATGTCAGTGCACTGACGTGTTCACTGACAAGCCGAAATTGCGTCAGTAACTGACACGAAAAATGGCAAGTGTGATAAGTAGTCACTGAAATTGGGACAACTGGCTGACTTTTTTGACAAGAGTGTCAGTACACTGACAGTGTCCCATCACTGAAAACCCATGTAATTTCATGTGCTGTCAGTGTTGAAATCCTGTCAGTGAACTGGCAGGTTTTTTTGACATTTGCATGTTTTCTGCAGGGGGTTTTATTTATATAAAATGAGTGGAGGCAATAACGTGGCTGATTCCGAAGCATCCATTAAAGCCAAGAAGCGGGCTAAGCGTGAGAGGGCTATGAACCATAAGTGGATATTTGAGCAAGAGACGTGTCTAATAAAGCAAGTGGAAAAGCGACCACCGCTTTGGAACTGCACCCACCAAGACTATAAATACCCACATATAAAAAGTGATTTGTGGGGGGAAGTCGTGAGGGAATTAAACATCGACACGATCAAGGTCGAAGAAGCAAAAATCAAGTGGAATAATCTACGAAGCAATTTTAAAGCTTTTTTGAACAAGCAACGCACCAAAAAATATTGACAAGGTGCTATAGACGGAACCGCTACAGCTAAATACCCCCATTATTCGGAATTGATGTTCTTAGAATCGGCCGATGTGCAGCAATCATCGCAGTCCATCTCCACGTTGGAATTGGTAATTCCAGTTTAATTTTTTAACATATTTTATTAAGTTAATTTGAATTGCAGGATAATCCCATGACCGATGAAACCTTTTTGAACGATTTGGGTCAAGCGGCAGCAACGCAGGCAACAGACGACAATAGAGATGCACTTCCCCTGACTCCGACATTTATCTCTCAACATCGCAAGCGAGCAACATCAAAAACACCCGTTACGCCATCGCCTACACCTTCAAGCTCTGCAATGATTAAAGACTCGGCCCTAAATTTGCTGAACAAATTGGAAGACCGCTCTGAAGCCATCATACGCAAGGACCATTTTTGTGCATTCGGTGGCCTTATTGCGGGCCGTTTGCACCGTGCGTACCTTTGTAGTTGTAATAAAGACTTCCAGCGTTAGGTGGATCACCCACAAGAATCTTGCAAATGGCAGAAATAGTTGGTTGCGCTATGCGGAAAAGCAGTCGCAGGGAATTAAAACTCTCGCCGGTGGCCAAATAACGCAGAGTAAGTACGAGTCGTGCTTGAGCTGAAATACTTTGCGGAATTGCTTCACTGGCGTTAAAAGCACGTCAGTTTTTGAGACGTCACTGCCTGTCAGTGGTCAGAGAATTCACTGGTAGTGTGATGCTAGCTTAAGTCTATAGTGCTCAGTTTAGAAACCAGTTTCGACACTAAAAGTTGCATGTGCGCTCCTAGCCTTATGTAACGAATTTGGTGTGTAAAGTGAAATATTTACTTAACTTACTCAGAAAAACACAAACGCTCATATTGACTACTAATATTATGAAGTAAAACGGGTCATGCATTCCATGCTTAGAGTTGGCTGGGCTGAAATTTAACAACTGTCAAACTCAGTCATTCCGTTGATTTAGTGATGAGGCCGAATGATAATCGATTTTTGGCCGGTGCTTGTCTCGGGTGGTTTATAAAAGGTATAAGCAAGGTGGAGATGCCAAACAGAAAATATTTGAAGAAGTTTTTTTCAAGTCTGATGAATGATTTTGTCTTTAATGCAATTAGTAAAATCCTTCCAAGTAAACCTTTTTCTCTTTTTCTTTATTTTTTCCCAGATTCATATTGTGTAGTTTTTTATCCTAAAAATTAAGTAAAAAATACTTAAATAAATAAATTGCTCAGTTTAATTGTTTTTATTTTTACACAGTAAACTTATAAAAACAAGCGTGTGTTGTAAAAACATTACAGTACAAAGTACTTTCATATGGAAGGTAGCATGTAAGTGGATTGAAAAGTGTACTGGTGGCGCTTGTGATTTATAATTCCCAACTGCCACTTGGTCATTTCTATTAAATTCTATTTAGAAGAACATCAAATATTAAAAATCCCAAAAAAGATCACTGCTGCCAAACATTGCATGCACTATGAACATTAAATTTGAACTACCTTACCATCATCATTATTGTCTCCCATATCGTACAAATATCTTGACTCATACTGTACTCCAGCATAAACGGCAGTATTTTAATTCAAATGTCAGAATATACAAATGGCGAAAAACAGAGAGCACCCTATCATCATCCCGTTTCACTTGATAAGAGCAAATGAGAAAGTTACACAAAATTAATTTTAAAAAATAAAACGAAAAGAAACAGAGAAAAAATATACTAAAAAAAACCGTTTATTCAGTCAAAGAAAAGACGAGCGGACGGATAAATAAAGAAGAATTCTGTTATTTTGTTTTCCTAAATTATATACATCCCGTTATTCCTCTCCATTTGTCATTATTGTGTGGTCATTGTAATTTATAAATCAGCTGTTGCAACTACTCTACTCTCTCTCTTTAATTAATTAAGAGCTAAAATCGAATTGGAATTAAATTTGTTTTATTGAAAAGTAAAAAAAAGTCATTACACAGAATAAAACAAATCCAGATTTGTGCGTCTCGTTCTCGTCTCGCCTGTCGCCCGTCGCTTGTCGCCTTCGTTTGCGTTCCGTATTCGTATTTCGTTGTCATCCAAGACTCTGGCTGGTGTGGATCTCCTTTCTCTTTGTGGCAGATTCATTATTTTCGACTGCCTGCCTTTACATCTCTGAATTCACTACGAAAAGAATTGAAGTAAAAAAATGTCTTGCGGTTATTAAAATCGACGTTTTCCGTGATTTCTGTGGCGAATAAAGTGAAATTTTGAAAGAAAGTGCTGTCGATTGTCTCTTGCGGTGTTGATGTCAGCCAAGCTAAAAGAAAAATCCATACGCACACCCCTTTTTCTCTCGAACAATAAAATTCCCATTGCCAAAGCCTTTGCCTTTGCCTTTTGCCACCCCTAATTTATATCGTGCGTTGTTTTTTCTATTTTACTTCTGGTGAAATTTGTTTATGCGAAAATTGTATTTTTTTTCTATCGTCGGTCGTCGAGACTTCGTCAAGTCGATCAACGCAATCAAAAGTTAACTTGAAGTTGTGCAGTTGGCAGTCGGTTGCGGTTCTGTTCTCGCGGTTGTTATCCAACTCTGTAGGGAAGAAATAAAAATAAAATTTGTTGAAAACTTCTCCCACGACGACGACGACGTAACTAAATTCTTGTTTGCTCTTCCATCAACTTGCACTGCTGCCTGTCCTGTCGTTTTCTTGTTCGTTTTTCTGAAATCATGTATCGAATCGGTCCAATTGGACGGAAACCGAATTTCCATTCGCGTGAAAAATGTCTAATTGGCCTTGTACTGGCGACCTTGTGCCTTCTGTGCTTTGCTGGAATTTTCTTGCTTCCGGATAACTTTGGTGGCGAGCGCGTGCTCAAGGTGTACAAGAGTTTCCAAAAGGCCGGTCCTGAGATTTTCATACCGGCTCCACCGCTAGCTAACAACGGACATGGTGGCAAAGATCTAGATCCCCATGTGCTCGGGGATCGGGTGAAGTTGCAAGCCAAAATCAAAGAGGAACTCGGTGATATTCTGGATAAGCCAGAAATTTTACGACAAGCTAGTGATGAAAGTGTCGGTGGTGGTGGCGGTGTCGGAGCTGATCCTGGTTTGAATGAGAATGTAGGTGTGGCACCGGTTATTGAAAACGACCTTCAGTCGCAGCAGCAACAACAACAATTACTAGCCATGCAACAACAGCAACAACATCAAGTTGTTGGTGCCTTGCCACCGCCTGCTCTTAAAAATTCCTTGAACGATGATGGACAAGACATGTTGCCAGTTGGTGATGTTGCACAACTACAAATGCCCATGGATGGTCATCCAGATCCAAGTCCCTCGGTCGAGGAGAAACGAATGAAAGTTAAAGAGGTAAGTTAACTTTATTTTTAATGAAAGTGGTTATCTAGAGTAGATATTATACCAGTTATTGGAATTTAAGCATATAAAAATGAACTTACATTACTTTTATAGTTATGCGAGGCATTAACCTCAGAAAAATAAATTTAATAACAGTTTTTGTCATAAAAATAAATAAAATATCATTAAAATACTTCGGTAGTTAGTAAATATGTATTTAAGTGAAATGAAAAAAAAAAATGACGTAACTTGAAACTTCCTACTTATTTTGAATGGAGCTACCACATCATTTTGCTTATCAGTAGTACATATTATTTTAGTATGTACATTTGTACGTACGTAGGTGTCAATAGAAATGCCTCAACCTTTTATGAATCAAAAATATTTTATTAGATGGTACAAGTCAAATACATTGTGTACCTACATAAGTACCTACCTACCTAATTTGTGTTTGATCAGAGTGTGTTATAAAAAAGAAACAATAAACTGCTATTAGCCGGTTTCTTTGACAGTGCTTAAGTACTCAAGATTAGCAAGTAGGTAGATTGTTTTGTATACATATTATAATTTATATTTATAGTACTCATACAACAATTATTAAAAATGTAAATAAATGGAAGTAGAATAATAAGAAATCACTTATTTCGAAAAATGTTACAAACGTTCGATGTCGATAGTACCTATTTTATGTCAAGTTTATAAACAAACTTTTTGAACAGAAATTAGGTAAATTTAGTTACTTATCAAATATGTCATAAAACTTTAGCATGATTATTCGTAATTCTCGCAAAAAATGTACCAATTAATGACAAAACGATTCCTGTAGATAAAATAAAGGTAAGAATTCAACAGTAGAGGCCGGTCAATTACTTCAAAAAACAGCACTCCAAACTGCCTATGTATGAAGTAGGGGGTGCCCTTTGCAAATCCCTTACTTAGGCACACTATAAGAAACCAGTTATATTTATTATTGGTTTTCATCATTGAAAACAAACATTGGTATTTTTTGACAGGTCGTTTATAGCAGTCATTAAAAATGTCTGTCATTGAAAAAAATTGCTGATTGATATTCACCAACAAATTCTTAATTCGACGTTAATCTAACATTGGAATTGTGTGAAATTGGAATACAAATCAGTGGGCAAGTTCAGACTACATAAGAGACTAGAAAGTAAAGCAAGTTTGTTAGTATGTGATTGGCCAACTGCCAAAAAATTCGCTTCCAATTAAGGCAACTTCATTGGAAAGTTGACTCGAAAGTTAGTCAAGAAAAATCTCCCTAACTATCAAGTCAATTCCACATATGTCAATAAGACAGCTAATCATAATTTTTCATTCAACTGAAAGCTGGACTTTATTTTTTTATGATTTATTTATTTTCTGCACAATTCCATTTAACGTTTTGTGTAAAAGAGATCCTTGTAAAATTGGAAAAGAAATATTTCTTAACAACACAAAATGCAAGTCGTGAAGGACTTGTAGGTTGCCTCAGGAGTGTTTTGTAGACAATAACGTTTTTGATAATTTTTTTACCATGAACTGAAGGCATAGGTTAGTGAAGTAAAGTTCCAAGTTTAAAATGTATGTGGCTTGAAAAACAGCTAGCTAAGCTGCCTCGGTCAAAATGTACGTTCATAGAATGAAGTTGGCTGCAAATGAAGTCTCTTATGTTGTCTGAACCTGCTCAGTGGAACGATTCGTTTCACTTTTGAACATAAAAGAATCAGCCATTCAGGAAAATAAACTTCCTTCGGGAAAGTAAAAAAAATCATTTGTATCGAAAAAAAAAATTGGGCAATTAAACCTTTTTTTCTTTTTGCATCAACCCTGTACCTACCCCATATCCTATGCCGTGCCCAAGTATTGTTTAAACGCCATATTAAATTTTGTATTTACAATTTGTCATGTAACAATCTCACACATCTTAATTGTAATTGTTTATGTTCACAAAATTCCTCAGATTAGCCCACCCAAGATTAAAGGAATACCATTAAGCTTTTCCGACCAAGCTTAATATTTAGGCCTCATTTTAGACAAAAAACTAAATTGGAAGGCAAATACGGATGAAAGAGTAAAAAAGACTACTGTAGCGCTTTTTACTTGTAAAAAGGCCATAGGATCAAAATGGGGCTTCTCCCTAAAAATAACCCACTAGCTATTCGGCACTTCGGTAATCAGACCGATACTCATTTATGGAGTTGTCGTATGGTGGACCGCACTGGACAAGATGCTAAATCTAAATAAGCTCATCAAAGTGCATCACAGGAGCACTTCGCCAACCGCAGCACTGGAAGTGCTTTTAAACATAACACCTCTTGACATTTTCTCCAAAATGGTGGCAGCCAACTTATGTGTGAGGCTTAGAGCCACCTCTTAATGGAACAGTAACAATACTGCACATACTACTATTCTAGACAATTTCAGATCTATCCCAGATCGCTTAGACTATACCACCCAAAAATGGTATTCGGTAAAAGCTTCCATGTGTCCATCCCTTCAAGATCCTCCTGGGAAGAAGAGAGACCCCTGGAGGACGATGTGGTACACTTCTATACAGACGGTTCAAAGACCGATTAAGGAGTTGGAAGTGGTATCTATTCGGAACAACTGAATCTCAGTCTATCCTATAGACTTCCTATAGACAAATCAATGTAGTGTATTCCAGACAGAAGTAATGACGATTAAAGAAAACGTTATATCTTGCAAGGATATACGAATCTTCTTGGACAGCCAAGCCGCTCTTAAATCTTTCGCGTCTGTCTCCACAAACTCTCAAATAGTCCACGATAGCCGATCATCTCTGAATGAGATGACGGAACAGTTTAATATTGACCTCATTTGGGTGCCGGGCCACAGAGACATTCCGGGAAGTTGCAAATCCGATGAGCTCGCCAAAAACGGAACACTTTTGCCTAATGTTAGACAATGTACATATCCAGCACTCTCCATTAGAAGGAATAACTTTCTCGGTAATCCCTTCTTCGATAATTCCAGTAAATAATAATTTGGTATTTTTCTATGAAAAACAAATCAAAATTTTATACGAAGAATATCCGGGAACCTTCATATTACCACAAATCTTGGTAAATTGACAAATTGTTGTTTATCAAATACATCGCATAGCCTTTTTTTTTTGAATGTTTGCAGTTCTATAATATTTATATCATTACATAAAAACAAAACATTTGAATAATACCCAAAATGATGTTTTCCAATTACGTTATAAATATCTATTGGAAACTTTGTTTTTTATTCTTTTTAAAATCTCTATTTTAACCAATTTTCTTACAAATGTATTGAATATGATTACCAAACAACAATGAGTTAAAGTTTAGAAATTGTCATTCTGAACCTTTTGTTGCTCAATCTTGTGTTACCCAGGGAAGCCATCTTGGCTATTTTATGTTCATTCTGTCTGTTTACTATGTATCGTCATATCTACGCTCAAGTGAAGTTCTCGTTTTTGCTGACGACATGAAGAAAAAAAGGTCCACCCATGATCGTATTCTTTTACAAGCCGACATTAATAGTTTCACATTTTGGTGTGCGAAAAATAGCCTTTCACTCAAAACTTTAAATTACAAGACGATAACTTTTACTAAAAAACGAATCGGTAGTGTATTTGATTATTGTATATCACAGCAAAAACTCTGTCGCGTCTACACATTTAAAGATTTAGGTGTTCATTTTTGTCGCAACTTAGAATTTACCCATCACATTAATTTTATTGTTAATAAAGCAATGCATGGTTCCCTATAATTCTCTTTCTTTGTATGATTGCCATGTTTGTCCTCATCTTGAATATGATCGCAGGTTAGACTCCCTATTACGAAATTCATAGAAAACGTATTGAATCCTATGCCCTAAAGGGTCTTCCTTGGGATGATCTTTATGATCTGCCTCCCTATGAACATCGTATTCTGCTTCTTCTAATGCAATCTCTTCATCAAAGGCGTGTTAATAATGACTTTTTTCATCAAACCCATTAATAGTGAAATTGATGCACCTTGTTTACATTTGAATTACCGAGGCGAAACACATCACCTGCGTACATTTGATTTTATACATATTGACTTCCATAGAACTAACTATGGGAAGAATGAAGCTCATCAATAGATTTAAATTTAAAAAAAGTGGAATTCAAATCATTGTTGAGAACCAGTGCTTCACTATCGTAAACGTGCGCATTTTTGTTTTTATATATGGATTGTAACGATTTAAAATCATGAACTAACATTTGAGCAAATGACCTAGCTCATGTCTAAGGGGCCAGATATACATAGCTATCATTAACATCGGTCGGAAAAAATGTTTGAATCGATTGTTTACGGTGTTTCCGTTAGATTAGAAATGAAAATTATATACTGATCTATCGGAAATGGCACAAAGAATTTTTTGAGAAAAAAAGTGTAACTGCGCATTGATTTTTCTTTAAAAAATAATTTTCCTGAACATCTGAATCTTTTATGTTTCCACTGATTTTTGTTCCAATTTTACACAATTCCCATGACAGATTTCAATTTTTCGGTGGATTTCAATCAGGAAATTTTGTTCAATGAAAAACATTTTTAATGATAGCTATAAACGACCTGTCAAAAAAATTCCAATGTTTGTTTTCAATGATGAAAACCAATGATAGCTATAATAGGGCCCATACACTACACAAACTGTTTGAGCAAACGAATGTATTTTGTTGTTGTAAAAATGTTTGTGCAAACTGTTTGAGTGTCTTAAAAACCGCTTTTAAATATAAATTAAAATGTTAAATAAAATATTGCTTGAATACAAAATATTATAACAAGTAAAATGTTCCAAGTATCACTCTCTAATAGATTCTTAAAATATTCACAGCTTCCACCATTTTCGACTGATTTTGGTATATAAAGGGTGATTTTTTATATATTATCTTTTTGGCAACACTGGTCTAAACAGCTGACGCATGTTTCGTGTTTTGTTTCACTGCCAAACATCTTCAGTTTGGTCTATAATTTAATCGTCGTACAAACGAACAACGGTTGCAAATTATTGAATTTTATTATCAAAATGCGTTCTCTGCTAAGAAAGTTGATCGCGTGCTTTTTTGTCAAAAGATTGTGTTCAGCGATGAAGCTCATTTTTGGCTGAATGGGTACGTAAATAAACAGAATTGTCGATTTTGGAGTGAATATCAGCCAGAAGCATTGCAAGAGCTACCAATGCATCCAGAAAAAGACACAGTTTAGTGCGGTTTATGGGCTGGTGGCATCATTGGACCGTACTTCTTCAAAGATGATGCGAATCGTAACGTAACTATGAATGGTGAGCGCTACCGTGAGATGATATCCAACTTTGTTTTTGCCCAAATGCAAGAGCTTGACTTGCATGAAATGTGGTTTCAACAGCACGATGTCACCTGCCACACAGCACGCGAAACAATAGACTTATTGACAAGCAAATTTGGTGAACATTTTATTTCACTTCGGGACCGGTCAATTGGTCGCCTAGATCTTGCGATTTAACACCTTTAGAATTTTTTGTTGGGCTATGTTAAAGCTTATGTTTATACGGACAAGCCCGCTTCAATTGACTCATTGGAAGACAACACTGAAGCATTTATTCGTGAGATAATGGCCGATATGTTAAAAAAAGTATGCCAAAATTGGACTTAGTGGATAGCCCATTTGAGGCGCAATCAAGGTCAACATTTGCATGAAATAATCTTCGAACATTAAATTATATGAAAGATTTCATGAATTTTTCTGAATTGTATGCTTTTTTTTTTGCAAAACTTTCCTGTAGCTTTTAAAAAATCACCATGATGTGTGAACTTCTTAAAATTTGTTCAACTTTTTTTTTAAGAAATTTGGAATTACATATTCTGTAATTGGGTCTAGCCATTCATTTTTTATCAATACTAAGGTCGTTTTTATTTCTTCCACTTAAAGATAAACTTTTTTTGATTGAATTTAATCTTAATTAGGATACTAAAAAAAAAACAATACTGGAGTTTGATTTTTAAATATATATATCAAAGATTAAAATCATCTGATTTCGATTTTAGAAGCTAATTTAATTTTTTACCAAATAACGATATAAATTTCATAATTATCCTCCTCTTGCAGAATGAAGTAAACAAGTTTTGTTATTTCGTAAACATATAAATTGACTACTCCAAATTTGTATGCCTATAAATCGTTTGAAATACTTAAACTATTTATCTAAATGGAATATATGGTATGGAATGTATTTAAACAACTGTCGCTTGTTATCTATGTATGCATAAGTTATGGAGTTAAAGTTATTGTCGCGCCTTTTTTATTTTTCAAAACCAATCTCTTTTATAAGACAAACACCACTTAAATATCAAGTGACAATTGTTTAAACAAAGAACTCCAGAAGCCGCACTTTACGGTTTCCTAACAAATTATTATTTCGGGTACCTATAGTTCCATGCAGCAGTTTTAAACAAATACCATGCGTGTACCTAAAAACATAACATACCCTCCTACAAATTTTAAGTTTGTTTGTCGTAGATAAAATAAAAAAACGTAGATAGGTGAGAAATGATAATTTTGTCGTAGGTTAGTTATTTGAGGAGGAATGCTTTCAAAATAAAATTATTTGAAAAACTTTCATTGAAAGAATACAAAAGAGAGAAAAATAAGGATTAACACAAAATTCATTCATTCATTCATTAAAATAGAAAGAAAAGTTCTTCTGCAACTAAGTTGAAAAGTCTTACTCTTGGTTATTAAAGAAAACAATAATTGAATTATTATTAGGAATTTCTTGACAAATACCTTCATACATAAATATTGGCAGAGTTCTTATCATTAAATATGAACGAAGTTAAGTGACCTCTCCAAACAATCAGTAGATAGTGTTATTGGTATAATTTACTCCTCCCATAAATTCATCGAGATAAGACTTACAGTTTAAATGAATGAAAAATAAGCTAATGACAAATATGTACCTACTTAAAATATTGAAGTGGCATATAGAGCCTTCTACTGATTGGTATCAATAAAAATCTTGTTGTAGGAAATTTATTGATAACTCAGATTTATTGTATGTACAAATAAAAAGACCGGTGGCAGAGAGCACTTATAAGAGTATACTTATTCGGGAATGAGAGGGTATAAAAAGTCTAGGTGTATTAAAATTTATTAAAAAGAACCCATAAATTGTTCGTAAAAATTGTGTTCCACGATTTCTTGGCTTGAAATCAAAGTGAAAATTTTTGTTCTGGACTAAAGAAAAATTTAGAAAAAAGCAGTTCACTTCACAATAATGTTCAAATTATAAACAAAGATAGACTTAACTCTGTGTCTACAAACCCCTACTCTATCTCCAAGTGGTGATCGGGGGCCACGTGCAGCCGAACAATTAGCGGCAGATATTACCGCCATCCAAGAAGTGCGATGGGATGGACCGGGCAAACGCAAACTAAAAGACTGTGATATATAAAGACAGCGTGTATTTGGGTGTGGATTTGTTGTTGGAACTAGACTCAGGCAAAAAGTCCTGAGTTTCAACAGTGTGAGCAAGTGCATTACGACAATCCGCATCAAGGCTAAATTCGCCAACTTAAGCCTAATATGCGCGCATGCCCCAACATAGGAGAAAGATGAAGACACCAAAGACATATTCTTCGAGCTCTTGGACAAGACATATGAGCAGTGCCCTGGCTTATGACATTAAAATTGTCTTAGGAGATTTTAATGCCAAGCTAGGAAGAGAAGACATCTTTGGTGGCATAATCGGGAGATACAGCCTGCACGACACCGCCTCCGACAACGGATTCAGGCTGGTCGATTTCGGTTCGGGGCGAGACGTTCTGGTAGCTAGTACGCAGTTCACGCATCTTAATATCCACAAGGGGACATGGAAATCTCCTGATCAATCAACCGTCAACCAGATTGACCACATTGCGATCGACGCACGACACTTTTCCAGTATCCAGGATATCCGAACATTCCGAGAGGCCAACATTGACTCGGACCATTACCTCGTTGAAGCCAAGCTACGTCTACGGATATCCCGATCCAAGCCAAAACAAGGAATTACTGTGAGAAAATTCGACGTTAGACGGCTACAATCGCAAGAGACTGCCATGTCCTTTTTCGATCGAGTCTCTAATAACCTCTTAAGGAGTCCTATGCTGAGTGCATTAAGCATTGAAAACCAGTGGCAACCTTGCCTTGCAGCCATCAGAGATGCAGCCCCTAAAGTGCTAGGTTTTATACGGCCACCACAGCGAAACCCCTGGTTTGACCACGAATTCCGGCAAGCACATGCAGCAAAACAACAGGCATACAAAACGGCGCTGCACAAAAGGACTAGAGCTGCTCGCAAGCACTGCGAGCAGAAGAGGAAAAAGGAACACCGGCTTCTTAGATAGAAAAAACGAGAGCATGAGAAGCGCGAGATCGAGGAGATAGACGGCTGTCACAACAGGAATGAGGTCCGTAAATTTTACCATAAGGTAAAAAAAACCTCCCAAGGGTACCAGCCATGAACCGAAGCCTGTAAAGACGATCAGGGGAACATCGTAGTAGAACCGCAGTCGATGCTGAGAATATGGAAAGATCACTTCTCCAAATTATATAACGGCGATGACGAACCGAATTCCGCTGTAAGGGAGATAGAACCACTCAACCTCGGCGACGCAGATCAACAATTCCTCCTACCCGACCTTGACGAAGTGAAGATAGCTATGTCTGACGGCATCGCTGCCGAACTATTCAAAGCAGCAAGCGATGACTTGGTACGGAGCATGCACCAACTCATCTGCAAAATATGGTCGGAAGAAAGCATGCCCGATGAGTGGAATCTCAGCATAGTGTGCCCGATACATAAGAAAGTCTAAACTGCTCCAACTACAGAGGCATCAGTCTCCTTAACATTGCATATAAGATCCTCTCTGCCGTATTATGTGAACGTCTGAAGCCATTCGTCAACAACCTGATTGGTCCTTATCAGTGTGGCTTCAGACCAGGAAAGTCCACTATCGACCAAATATTCACACTACGGCAGATCTTGGAAAAAACCCAGGAGCTTCAAATCGATACCCACCATCTCTTTATCGATTTTAAAGCCGCGTATGACAGCATCTATAGGGAAGAGCTCTACCGAGCAATGTCTAGTATTGGCATCCCTGTCAAAGTTATTCGTTTGTGCAGAATGACGATGGGAATGCACGCTGCTCTATCAAGGTTGGAAAAGATCTCACCCATGCATTTGATGTCAAAAAAGGTTTTAGACAAGGCGATGCACTGTCATGCGACTTCTTCAACATCGTTCTGGAAAGAATTGAGCAAAACTCAACCGTCAACACTAGAGGCACAATCTTCCAAAGG
Organism: Eupeodes corollae; assembly: GCF_945859685.1. Classification (NCBI taxonomy): domain Eukaryota; kingdom Metazoa; phylum Arthropoda; class Insecta; order Diptera; family Syrphidae; genus Eupeodes; species Eupeodes corollae. The sequence goes on along the minus strand of NC_079148.1, from coordinate 22,131,494 downwards.
TCCATCCAATTACTCGGATACGCAGATGATATTGACATAATAGGAAGATCAAAGCGTGATGTCAGTGGAGCGTTTTTGAGCATTGCGACGGAAGCGAAGAAGATGGGTTTAGTGGTCAATGAGGGCAAGACCAAGTATATGCTGTCATCAAAAAAGGACACTGAACGACGACGTCTTGGACAAAACGTCACCATGGACAGCTATAACTTTGAGGTAGTTAAGGACTTTGTCTACCAAGGTACCGCTATTAATGCAAAAAAAGACACCAGCGCTGAAATCAAACGAAGGATAACTCTTGCAAATCGCTGCTTCTTAAAAGTCCTCTAAAGTCCTCTAAAGTCCTCTCTCGAGCATCTAAAATCACCATCCGTAGGACACTCATCATCCCGGTTCTCATTTATGGCGCTGAGGCCTGTACCCTGTTAAAGAAAGATGAGAGCGTCTAAGGATGCTTCGAGAGAAAAATTCTTTGGATAATTTTAGGTCCCGTAATCATAGATGGAGAATGGAGGAAAAGGTATAACGACGAACTGTACGGGCTGTACAGCGACACTGACCTAGTTAGCAGAATTAAAGTCCAACGGCTTAGATGCCTAGGTCATGTAGAGCGGATGGACATCAACGCTCCAGCCCGGAAGGTCTTCGAATCCAATCCCGAGGGACGGCGCAGTAGAGGAAGCCTGCGACTCAGGTGGCGCACCCAGGTGGGAGAGGACCTCAACCAACTTGGCGTGAGAAATTGGAGACAGCTAGCTAGGGACCGAGCTGGCTGGAGACGCATGTTGGTTGAGACCCAGTTCCGCCCCGGACTGTAGCGCCACCTTTAGTAAGTAAGTAAGTAAGTAAGAATATAGGGGGCTTATATCTCTTTTGATCACTTTTGTAGGCAATGGCTCAGGATTAACTATCAGCAAGGCTTAAATAGATAAGATTACTAAATTTGCCAAGTGATTTAACAAGAATAAATAGCAATTGAACTCATTGTTTTTATAATTTACAGGCACTCAAGGGGTTATAAATACCTTTATGATGTTAAGAATAAAGTAGAGATAACGGTGCACATTGGTCTTAAAGTTTTGAATTCTAAAATGGGAGAGGAAAGCAGAGTTGGGTAAAGCATTTCACATTCTCGACGTTGATACTTGTCTCCGAAATCAAGCTCAAGGTTAAACTGATGGGCATTCCGCTGAATTGTTTGAGTTGGAAAATGCAATGTAAAAGTTTCGGTTATAGTTCTATCGTCTAAACTTGTTTTAGGGGCACATTCCAAAATATGCAAGTTATATTTAAATTTTGGACGAATGAAGGCAATAAATTACTGCCAAATGACCTAGCAGAATTTTTAAAAATGTCGAATATGTGATCATTCCATAAGAAATGATTTTTAATGCACATACCGTGTACTGAACGTTGACTAGTTTCGTAGAGCCACTCATGGATAAAGGTATCGGGGTGGGAACGCTTTAATGACAGGAGACAGAATTGAGTTTTTGAAGCATTTAATTCTACAAGGTTAATAATTTCCTATTGGATGGATAAAGCTGTCGAGATCGAAATTTATTGAGCTTATCATTCGCTGTCATTGAAGTCCACATCCGAAGGAATGTGAATCAAGAAACGAATATGGAAAGCTGAGGGTACTCGAATCAGCCACACAGTTAAATGGATTTGAAGTGGCAGACAAGAATCCTTTAGCAATATAAGAAAGAGAGTCGGAGACAAAACGGAGCCGTGGAGAACAGCAGCATTTATTTTATGAATTTCACACTCAAAACTTGTATTGAACGGTTTGAAAGGTAGTTTATAATTCAACGAAGAAGAGATTCCTCAATAAGCACTTTCGAAAGCTTGGCGCCAAACTCTATCAAATGTTTTTGCAATGTCGATTGCAAAAATCTTACTTTTTTTTTAAGGTTCCATTGTTAGGTTAGATGAACCTGACCTAAAAGTTCCACTGTTCGGTTAGATAAACCTGACTTCAAGGATGTATGAGCTGCCATTGGACGATAGTTAGAGGGAAGGAGAATTCACCATTTTTAGGAACAGGCCAGAAACATGCTATTTTGCATCTTCTCGGAAAGAGACCTGTAGAGTATTACAGTTGGAAAAGGCTTACGAAGCGGCTTTGCCCGCAGCTCTTTAATACAATAAAGGGATAATATTGATGCCAGTGGACTAATATATTTTAAGGTGTAAAGTAAAGAAATAATTTTAAACAAATGTACTACAAATTTTTAACATACCAATTTCGTACTCATTGATTCTAAAATAAATGTCTTGTAAATGAGTACCTCTAAATACCTACCTATTTATCTCACTATACTTATCTATATATGAGTAGCTATTTAAGCAGCCAAGATTTTTCTTTTCTTTATTAATTTTAATATAAATTCATGAGCCAAAGCGACAAATCCCATTTTTGAATTCAAACACATCGTTTTGAAATATCAAAAAAAAAAAATCTTACCTTTTGATAGAATTTTAAAATTCGCAAATATTAAGCAAATAAAAAAATGTGTAAAAATTCTTTATTCAAATTAAAACAAAATATACATACATATGTATATTATTTTGTGCTCTGAATTGTGAATCGCGTCAACGCAAAAATCTGTAAGCGTATTAAAATTCTATGGCTGACTTATAGATGTTAGACAAGGAATAAGTTCTTTCAGAGAAGAAAATGATTTCGTGTTAATATAATTATGTTAATTGTATTCACTAAATTTTATTGACTTAGAAGGTATATAAAACAAATCTAGTTTTTTTAATATATTATTTATAAAGTTCAACATGCAACTAGTCAGAACTTTTTTTATTCTTTTGAGACTGGTTTTTTCTATTTAATTTGCTAAAAAGAAATTTTTGGAGGAGGTATCGATAAAACATTTCATTTCATCATCGCCTAAAAGAAATTTTAAGACATTTCTGGTTAATTAATTATTATCCTTATCACACTATCGACAGAAAGATAAAACAAATTAAAAACAATTCTTATTTGTTTGTTAAATTAAACAGATACGAAGTACACGTCAATGAGCTTTATTTTTTAACATTTTTTTTGGAAATAATTCGTGGAAAATGACATGATAAATTATTACTAATGTTTTATTAAAATTTTAATTATATTTCAAATTTGCACAAAAGGTTCCTAATCATGTTTTGTTTGATTGATTTTCTAGATTTGAATGTTGTAAAAAAAGGTAAAGCTTGTGTGGATTAGGTTAGATAATATTAGAATTTTCTGGATTACTGGGTAATTGTGATCGCTTTAGTAAAATTTTTTGTTTATGTGGAACACCGAACATTTGCAATTTTCGAACGTTCGAAACTATCCCTTTTCTTTCTTTTTCTTCGTTCATACAGCTTGCATCCAGCTTATTAGTTCATAGTAATTTTCGTGTCACTAGACGTAGCGCGAACCTCAGAGGCCTAGCCCAACTATGTTAGCCAGTTTCAAGGAAACTGCCAAAGAAACAATGATGACACTTTCAACAAATCCAAATCCCGATACTGGAACGTCGATTTAGTTTGTAACATTTCTGAAAAAAAAATTCCTTAAAAGCCTATTTTTCGATCTTAAGGGTGGGCAAACCCCTTAAGTTTTTAGATAAGTGGTGAGGTTGGTACAGTGTTGGTTTGACTTGTTACTTAATCGATTTTAAAATGCTGTCCAAAAAAAGTAAAGCATTTCCACTTTCTGCCAATACGTAAGTTTGCAAATTCTTGCTATAGCAATTATTGGCACCAGTGTCGTGATTTCATGGCTATTTGGAAGTCTGAAAAGCCGATGTTGCTTTTTCTTTGATAACCAAAAAATTTGGAACGCAAAAAGTCTAACCGAATCTACGTCCCTTCTATTTCCCATAATGTTTTAATGTCTTGTCGGTAGAAACTGCCATTCTACTGATGTAACGAATTTAATTAAATTAAAATTAAACTGAATAATGATTTAAATAAAGAACCTAAGGTTTCGTTAAGTTTCGTTAACTGTCGCCAAATTAAAGCCCCAACTATAATAGACTTGACCGAAAGTAAGCTAATGTCAAAATCGAACGAAAAGTTATCAGAAGTTATCGTCAAAACAAAAAGTTACCATAATGGATTCAAGTAACTTAAGCAAATGTCAAACGAAATGCGTTTCAAATTTGACATTTGCTTAAGCTCGAAACATTTAAATGGCTCTTGCGTAATTGCGCGAAATTTAGCGAAATTCGACGGAACTGAGCAGAACGTCTTTTATGGTTAGTGACATATATAAGGCTGCGTATTGGTTCTTTCCCTTAAGAGAGCTTAAGCTCTCTTTTATTTGAGTCTTAAGTGCTATTTAAATGGCTCGAACATTCATCACAAATGTCAGATTTGAAACTCATTTCTACTCAATTTTAGGTGGAAATGTGTCTGTAATAAGTTTTGTAAGAGAAAGAAGTTATATGTATGACAAAATGATCCTTGTGTTTATAAAAACTGGGTCACTCCAATATCTTAATTTTCCGGAACGTGTTAAAAAAGTAGACATTGGTCTTTCTATCGCAATTTATAGGACGAACACTACTAAGTAGCCTTTTGAGCTTGTTTCGTTCATTAAATTTTTCTATTTTTTAAATAAATAAAGTGCTTTAAATGATTTTTAAGTTGAGTTTCGTAATACATTTTGAATAACTCAATAAAGTTTGTATTAAAACAATTGAATTGTGACAGTTGAAATTTAACATTTGCTTAAGCAACCAGAATCCATTATGGTTTTTGTTTTAACTTTTAACGATGACTTTGGAAAACTGTTCGTTTCATTTTTATATTACCTTAAGCTTGGTTAAGTCTATAATAGAATGTCATTATGGTGTTTTCCAATAAGAACTTGCAAACTTGCTCAATCGGAAAAAGTACGTCGTCACTTCAAATGGTCCACCGGCTACAATTCTTGAATCAGCGCTTGATCTTGTATGAGTGTGAGACTAAATACGCCATAATGTGGTTTAAGCGATGCCCAATTTTTGAGAATGCATTGAAATTGACTGATTTTGATATAAGGCTACGAATGCCTTAACGGCAGCGATATTGTACACACCTCGAACAAACAGTTTACGTACTGATTTTTGGGACTAAACTTATCTACTAGGGCTAGAACTACAACCGAATGTTAGAGTTAATGCTCTTAGAGTTGCTCGTTTGGGTTCGCTCATTACCATGATGAAAAAAAGATTTATTCCCAAGATTTTTGGGCAGAAATTGTTGGTGAAATTATCTTAGAGGTGGAAAACTGCCAAAAAAAGTGTGTTTATTGGCAAAAATTGTGTTCCATTTAACCAATGCGACGAAGCCAACCGAAAGGACGATGCTTATAACAGTCAATTTACGTACCGCAACACGACAATTGACAGACCAAAAATGTCTACCAAAAGAAATTTTTTGCGCAAAATTTGTCAGGAGAGGAAATTATTTACTCTCTCGTGCGAGCTCTCTTCTGCCCAAAACTACAAACATTTGGTAGTGTGGAACAGCATTTGAGCAAAATTTGTTAACAATTGGCAGTTTTGGCCAAAGTTGCGAACAGACCTAATGTTGAGTTAACTGAATAAACCAACATTGACAGGTCGATGATTAGTAAAAGTATTATTGTCAAATGTCAACGATAGATAGATAATAAAGACACACCTTAAGACTTCTACCAAAAGAAATTTTTTTGGGCAGAATTTGTCAGGAGAGGAAATTATTTAACTTTCTCGTTCGAACTCTTTCCTGCCCAAAACTACAAAAATGTGTGTTATGTGGAACAGCATTTGAGCAAAATTTGTTAATAATTGACAGTTTTGGTCAAACGCCAAAATATACAAATCCTAAAGGCCTGGTGAAATACAACACGGTCGGGCAGGAAGCTACAAAACGCACCACTTTCTGATTCGTCAAACAGAACGCGGCAAATTTCGGCGTTGTTTTGACCCAGTTTTTAAAATAAAGAAACTCTTTTTTTCTTTTTTTTTTTATAATTTGCTGCAAAAAAAAATAGCTCAACTTTCCATTAGCACAGCACGAATTTCCTCGTCTTAATATTTAAAACATGTTCTATTGAGACCCCTACCTAACTGTACAAAAAAATCAGAAGGAAATTCGTGCTGCGGTAATAGATAGTCGTCCCACAAAAATAATTCAGCAAACTATAATTCAGCTGAATGATAGTCACTTAACGAGTGAAATTTTTAATTTATGGGCATATATCTCAAACTCTCATGACATTATTGAGTTCTATGATTTTAAACGCGGAAAATTCGATGCAATGAATATATTTCTTGGTTCCATTGATTGGGAGACTATCTTTTAGGATAAAGATTTAACAAGCCTCTGATAGTTATATTTTAAGAAAAATTGTTAAAAAAAATCTCCAACCTTCCTTGGTTTAAGCCTTTAAGAATTATCTAAAGGATAAAACTATTTTGGTTAATCTTCATAAGTATTTAACCTTACAAAAAGAGTTTAATGTGCTTAATAAGTTTTTATGTAACAACTTTATCTTAAATGCTGAATCACAAATCAAGGTTGACTGTATACATTTTTGGAAATTTATTAACACAAAGAAAAAATCAACTGGATTACCAAATTGCATGGAGTTTTGCGGCAGCACTTCCAGTGATTTGTCAACCATATGCAATCTTTTTGCTGATTATTTTGAGTCGGTATATTCTCTTACATCACCTAATGTATCTCTACAGTTTTCACCACCTAATGTTGTCGATGTCGGTAGCATCAATTTAAGCATCTGAAGCTTTAAGAGGTATTAATGAAAATAAAAGTGCTGGTATTTCTTCTAAGATCATCAAAAAATGTGCAACATCTCTCGCGATACCCCTTTGCTTTATTTTTATTATTTCCCTGCCAACTTATCAATTCATAGATCTTTCATCTCTCCAATATTCAAAGCAGGATCGAGACGAAAAGTATGTAACTATAGACCAATTTGTAATCTATCTGTAATTCCAAAAATATTTGAAAAGATTGTTTGTGATAAACTTTATTTTTTTACCAAAATTGTAATTGTTGAATCTCAGCTCTGTTTCGTGTCAGGCAGATCAACAAATTTTAATCTCACTGTTTTATGTAATTCCGTAGTAAAAGGTTTTGATAAAGGTTTTCAGACAAACATAGTTTTCACAGATTTTGCTAAGGCCTTTGATAGGGTAAATCATGAAATTCTTGTTCATAAACTTTCTTTGGATAATGGATAAAATGGATAAGCCCAATTGGTCAAAATAGATAAATTCAAATCTAAAGCTATCAAAGTAACATCAGGAGTTCCACAGGGGAGTCATATTGGACCCTTGTTTTTTATACTTTTTATAAATGATGTTCCTGATACTTTTAAATTTTCTAATTATATATTGTATGCTAATGATGTTAAAATGTTTAAAACCATTAAATCTGTTAATGATTGTCTATTATTACAAGAGGATTTTGACGAATTAGCATTGTAGTGTAATAGAAATTTACTCTTTCTGAATGTCTCTAAGTGTCAAAGTTTTACGTGTTTTAGGAGAAAATGATACATTTTGTTTGATTACTCAATTAATGACATTGTTTTGGAAAAAGTTACTAAAAAAAAAATTACTTAGGAGTCATATTAGATCATAAACTTTCTTTTAATTTCCACATTGATTTTGTTGTAAATAAAGCTTATAAGATGCTCGGCTTTGTACGAAAGAACACAAAGGAATTTACTGATCCTTACGCGCTAAAATGGCTTTACTCAGCCTTTGTCAGATCAAATCTTCAGTATTGTAGTGTTGTTTGGAATACGTACTATAACACTCATTCCTTAAAAATAGAAAAAGTGCAGAAATCCTTCACTAGATATGCTTTTAATAAGCTTAATTGGAGTATTGATAGACCTCCATATCTTGTAAGGTGTCAGCTCTTTGGCATTCAAACGCTTGAGTTAAGAAGGAGATATTTTTCAGTAATAATGGTAAAAGATATCTTAAGTAACCACATAAAATGTCCTTTTTTTCATTGAATGTATTAATTTTATTTTTCTTGCAGAAGGCTCCGTATGGTTTTCTACCTACGTGATGAATTTTTTAGAAGCAATTCAATTCTGTTCAAGAGATAGTTTTAAAAGATATGTCATGTCGTGTTCTTTGTAAAAATCTACAATGTTAATTTGACCGTCGTGTTCTTGGTACAAATCTACAACTTTAATTTGACCGTCGCGTTTTATTTATAACAGCTTGCCTTGTTAGGGTGCGTTCAAAAATTGAAGCCCAAGTTATCAAATCCTTATTAGAAAACGCGGAATTATGTAAGAAAACATTTTAACAATCGTCGGCAACAACTGTCATGTGCAAATAGGTAACTGAACTGCAGGTCCGTAAGACTCTCAATTAAAATTCATAATCTATTTAACATCAAACAAAAAAAAAATTACATCAGTTAAGTAAATATTAAAACTGTCTGAACTCAAAAATAAGTACACAAATGTTTTAGTATCTACTTTTTTCTAAAAAAAAAATACAAAACAATTATTATTTTCTACGACTTTTGTTATCACCATACACTCTAATCATAATCTGAATAAATGAATAATTATTATATATTAATCGACAGGAAATCATTTTGCCGGTTGCTAATGTTTACACAAAAATAAATAAAATTCCATTGTATTGAATAGGCAAACTTAAAACAAATAATAATAACTAACAGAAAGACCCCTCCTGGTTTCTATTTCTACAATAATATTTAAAAAAAAAACGAAAAACATAAAATTAAATAAAAATCTGTTGGCGCTGCCTCCAACTGGTGTCAGTGAACACATTTTGACATTGGCCATCAGCCAAGTGGAACGCACGCCATTATTTACCGGCAAAATGCCTGGCATTTCTTTTTCAACAACTTAAACTGTTATGCATTAGCTTTGAAAAATTATTTATAACATTATTTTCGAAAAACTGATTATATCTCCACTGCGCCGACACTCCATACAAAATGGTGTACTATATGCAATGCAACAACGTGGAATTCCGTTTGTAGATTTTTGTTTGTCAAATCAAATTACCAACCTACACACATTTTACTCCGTCGTCGGTCGGTGGGTCGTCGTCGTTATTCGAGTATTGTTGTCACGTTTTCTAGATTTTCACTTCTTGACTACCGCCGCTCCGGTTGACTACGACTTAAATGCTGCTAGCAACAAAATGACTTGACTGAAATAAATAAAAATAAAATAAAATCATTTGAACTGTAGTTAAGTAGCCTATCTAGTACAGTCACAGTCATATACAAAACCCAGATTGTCCGAGAGATGTTTTGAACTTTGAACACTCCGAGATCAATTTTATTTTGTTCGAGTTTTCAAATGCAATAGGTAATGTTTTTTTTTTTGTATATGAATCTCAACACTAATGACGCCGCTCTGCCCTCGCACGCCGCAGCTTGCTGCCGACAAAATAATGATGATTATTTTGCTTTAATTTGTTAAATGTTCTAGATTTTAAAATTGTACGTATTTCTCGTTGGTGTGTTTTTTGAATCACAAATGAAGCCCAAACATAAGTTGGGGACCATATTGAGGTCACTATCGCCATATAAACGAATACAACGAGAAATAGGGTCTTAAAAAAAAAGAAATAACACATTTTGTGTGCAAATTGACCAAAGTTAAGAAGCTGTTGAGTTGCTATAAAAATAAGAAAATGCTTACTCTAAGCTCTAAGGTAAAAATAAAAATTAATAAAACATTTCCTCATATCCATGAAAAAAAAAGAAAGAAATAACTTAAAGAAAGTGTTTATTTTGATGGAAACAAAAAATTAGGTCAGTTAATGAACTTGCGTAGCTTTTTTTTTAAAGAACGTTCATAGTTGGCACTGGTGAAGACTGCGACGACGACGAAGACGGTGAGACCGGCTGTATGAATTTTAAATATTTTTTCTTTAAGGTTTTTTTTTAAGTTAGGTTATAAAATTTTGTTGGGTTGTATTGGATACACCATTGTTTAAATTTGAGGAATCATTGTGGAAGGAACACAAAATCCCAGTTTTTCTCATGATGATGTTTGAAAAGATTTAATTAAGTGTGTTAAGGTCTTATAAATAAGTAGGTATGTGGATTTTCAGAAAGAGATAAGTTGAGTACAGAGAAGAATATTGTACAGTGTTTATCTTTAATAGTTAGTGATACTTGAGGCTCCTGTATTAGACGCTTATCTTAAGTGTTTCTCACTTCTGATGAAGCGCATTACAATTTAAGTGGTCATGTTAACAAGCTTAATTTTAGATTGTTGAGTTTTGGAAATTCAAGGGCAACTCAACAGCATTAGTTTTTTCAATTGAGATGCATTAATTGGTGTATTGTAGTTACAGAAAAAGTATTCCAGAATGAGGTTCCAAGGTACTTTTTTAGTGAGTTTGATAATATCAACAAAAACAAAACAAAGCACATAATTTAAGGTTTGTTTAATAACATGGCTATATTATAAATCTATATTAAATAAGCAATAATGAAAACAATGCATACAAAATCTTCTACAAACAAAATACGTCAAAACAATGTCGGGGAACAAGATGTCTAGGTTTTTTGAGACGTTGCAAGAAATTTTTTTCTCCGTCTAATCTGGCTACAATCTACAAAACCTATATACGTCCGAAACTTGAATATAACTCTCATCTCTGGGCTGGTGCTCCAGTAACTTATTTAAGCCTCTTGGACAGTATTCAAAAAAGAGCTTTTTAAAATGATTGGTGACATTAACATCATCAACTCGTTTACATCACTCGAACATCGACGCAAGGTTTCTTGCCTCACCCTTTTTTACCGTTATTTTAACGGACTATGCTCTAGTGAAATAGCCAGTTGCATTCCTCCCCTTAAACAATTTAACCGTAATACCCGCGCTTCAAGGAATGCCCCTCAGTTTACCCTTGAGGCCAACTTCGGACGTACTATGAAGTACAGAGATTCTTTTTTTAGCCGTACTAGGCGAATGTGGAACGAATTGCCACGCTCTATCTTTCCCTGTCATTGCAATGTTCAGAAATTTAAAACCAATGTACACCGACACCTCCTATCCAACCCTTCCCTCTTTTCCTAATGCTCACACTGTGTCTATGGCATATTAAAGGTATAAAAAACCCTTTTAGTGTTTGCTAATTATAAAAAAAAAGGAAGCAGTAGTGAATGATTTGCTTATTTACGGAGTATTTAAACCACATATAATTAAAAAAGGAATTGGTGCAAAGGCCATTTTGTGGTAAGAACTGATAAGCAACATCATTCCTTATGTATATGGCGAGGCCATGGTGGGTAAAGAATAAAGGCACCAAGCTATACCCATGAATACAAAATTCAGCAGGATCGGAGTCCTCACCTACTTAGTGCCAAAACAGCCTAAAGTTACACTGATAATAATAACCTATCAGGCTATTGATGATGGGCTGTAGACGTTCACATATTACGGAAGAGAAGATATGTATGCGATGTTAAGGAAACTGATTTTTCTATAGTTGCTGCAGTTTAGAGGGTCTCCTTTTTTCAGTTTTGGGCAGGCAGTACTGAGGTTCCATATTTTACAGGTAAGTAGGTTCCTAACCGAATAATGTCCAGCTGCTTTAAAAAGTTCGTTATATAATCCATCTGTTCCAACGAATTTGTAAAACTTCAGCTTAGAAATTGCTATCTCTATTTCGTCTAAGTCGGGAAGAAGGGACTGTTGGAATATTGAATGGTCATCCTGTCTGACAACGGAGTTCGGTTGCTCATCGCCGTTATACAGTCTGCAGAAGTGGTTGTACTTTTATTTCCATTTTCGTCTTTGCAGCCTTCGATTCGATTCTTATATTTCCGACCAAATTCAATATGTTATTATACTCTATTGACGTCAAATGTTAACTCTTTCTTTGATACCCCAATAAATTTATTTGTTTATCGTGTTTATCATAAATAAATATAAATAACAATAAATATAAAAGAAAAGGTGGGGTGTTAGGAAAGAAGGTGTGATAAGACTTAACGCTGCACGTAAAAATGAATTCTTGTTTTTTATTATCTATGTGATTAATTAATTTATTTGATGAGTGTGCTTCCTGAAACATTTCATTTCTGATATGAATTTTGCTACCTAATTTACAACCAAAATATTATACCAATTTATATCTAAACAAACAAATGTATTTCTTTTAATAAATGCATAAGTACTTCAACTTGAATTTACAACTGATAATTAAATTCAAGCTAAACGATTGAGCTTGTTTTGCTTTTTATGAATAGAAACACAAATAAAAAGCTGCACATCTTTGAGTGTTCTTTGTTAAAAGTGGATTTAGATAGAAGTTTTTACATTTTACAAAATTAAACTATTTAAAAAAATATGAGAACTTTGCTTAAAAACGACAAATACTGATCTTTTGAGAAATCATCCTAAAAAAAGCCTTAAATTAAAGTTAAACGCATATAAGTTTAAGGTCTTAAGCTTCAAAAGAACCAAGAATAATAATTATAAACAACTTTTGGAATTAGCAATTTGTTCACTTAAATAAATTAGCTAATATTGATTTAGTTTTGTTTAATTTCTGTTCTAATATTTACTTCTCAATGATTAAAGAAACCGGTTAAACATTTTAAATTAACTGATATTTAATTCCATGCTTGACACATACTTACAATTTTATTATTTAAAAGTACAGTGTCATTCGTTTTTTGGTTTCGATACTTAATCAAAATAAAAAACACATTTTTGATGAAAATAACCTTTTTCTATAAAGTTTGAACATTGGTTATTAAATGTGAAAATCTATGGCATTAAAATGGCCGCGCCGAGAAATTAAACTTCAATAAATTTTTCTCATATTTCGGGTGGCAACTAAGCCATAAATAAAAAAAAAACTTAAAAACCATCCTTTGTGAAGTCCCACTGAAAAATATCAATTAATTGACGTTGTCACGGCTTTGGGAGCGTGTCGGAATCACGCTTTATAAATACCGTTTTTAAAAAATCCCGACATTTTTTTTTAATCCCGTCTTCTAAAAGACTGATTTTTTGAAATCCCATCTTTTAAAATCCCGCTTATTAAAAATCCTGATCAATTACAATCCCGTCAAATCCCGTCAACCCAACCCCAACGCTTTAATTAAGATGATACTACAACTTTACGGATTGCTTGCGTAGCCTATCAATTATTAAGACCATAACTGTGGCAACGTTTGACAGGTGTCAAATGACACCTTTACCAACCTAAAACAACAATATGAATCGCCCTAAACTATACTTAAATGATTTTAATTTGTAAGTGTTTACTTGCTGTAGCTTGTTTCAAGACTTAAACAGAAGAAACAGTTCTGCCATCAATAAGTGTCAATCAAAAATTGAAATAGATATTTTGTAACAAACTAGTAAACTTTTTATAAAATGGTATCATACTTCAAATGTTTAGTATCGAACTTTTTTAAATCAATTGATTGAGCTGAAAGAATAGAACTTGACATCTCAAGACTTGCCTTACCATCGCAACCCGTTTAGCAAATCTTAACTGTCAAATCTTAGTTCTTTGAAGTTTAAGACGCTCCCTGTCAGCTTAAGATATGAATTATTAACACAATGCGCTTTGTCACAATTACAGACCCGCCTTTATAATTTCAAGGTTAGGATCTTGGTTGGTAAGTATCCAAAGAACACTCGTTCTCTGATCATAGATATATCCAGTCCATTGATTTTTCGAAGCTATCGGAAAACTGACTGGGCTTCATTCAGGAACTCATTACAGAGTTTACTAGAACCTGGACTACCTAGTCCTTCCTCAAACACTAATGAAATTGACAAAAAAGTCAATGACCTTACCTCAGCTATGAACAGATCGCTAGAAATTTCTTGTCCACTTGACTCGCTTAGGAAAGAATGCAGAAAACTTTTCAACCGAGCCAAAGCCGCAAGACTAGCCTCTCACTGGGACTCTTACAAAGAATCCCTAAGAATCTACAAGAAGGCACTAATTAAATTTAAGCGACCTTCTTGGCGATCCTTCTGTGGCACGATAGAAGAAACCTTTGAAGCCTCCTGGTCCAGCGACAAATTCAAGTAATGAATGGCTTTACTTACTACTGATCCTAGTAGTACTCTTACCGAAACTTACAACAATTATATACGTTCAAGATCAAATACAACATATTTACAAGGTCTGATCACAAGGGACAAGCTAGAATGGGCTCTCAACAGCTTCAAACCATTTAAATCTGCAGGACCAGATGTAATCATACCAGCCGAGTTAAAAAACGACTTCTGCATAATTGCAAAAATCCTTGAAACAATTTTTACCAACTGTCTTTACCTGGTCCATGTTTTCTCGGCATGGAGAGAAGTTAAAGTTGTTTTTATACCCAAAGCAGGTAAATGCTCGCAAGTCAATCCTAAAGATCTACGACCTATAAGTCTATCATCATCATAGTATCGATACAAGACTTCTGTCTTCGTCTCAACATGCCTACTGTAAAGGTCTCCTCTGGAACCTAGTGGTGAATGAAATCCTAACTAGTCTGGATGCGGAGGGTTTCAGAGTAATAGCCTATGCGGACGACGTTGCTATAGCAGTTTCAGGAAAGCATCTTAACATCCTAAAAGAACTCTTACAAAATGCCTTGCACAGACTAATACTTTGGGCTGATCTGTGTGGACTGGGTGTTAACCCACACAAAACCGATCTGGTCTTATTTTCGAGGAGATACAAAATTCCATTTGTCAACCCTCCCTATATTAAAGGAATCCAATTTAAATTTTCAGACGAGGCTAAGTCCCTGGGTCTTGTCTTAAATAAAAAACTAAATTGGTTATACACATCGGTAATCAGACCGATTTGAACGTACGGTGTGGCAGTATGGTGGACTGCTTTAGAGAAAGGTATAAACAGGGATAAGCTAAATAAAGTCCAACGTTCAACTTGCCTATGTATAAGCGAGTCGCTTCGCACGACCCCGCCTGCGGCACTGGACACCTTGCTCAACCTAACACCTCTTGACATATTTAGCAAACAAATAGCTGCAAGCTCTGCTAAAGTTTCGTCGCAGTGGACTAACAACAACATTGGCCTCTCCGTAATTCTAAGGTACTTAGAATCAATTCCAAAGCACACAGACTACACCATCAACCAACTACAATTCGACAGAAACTTCCAGATTTCTATACCTACCAGATCTTTTTGGGAGGATAGGACATTCTTAGAGGATGAGTCAATCCACTTTTACACAGATGGCTCAAAAACCAAAGAAGGGGTTGGTGGTGGTGTGTACTCTGAACGACTGAAATTAAGTCTCTCATTCCGCCTTCCCAATCATTGTAGCGTGTTCCAGGCGGAACTTTTGGCGATTAAAGAAGTCTTGTCTAGGCTTAAAGAAAACGTGATATCAACATCTGATATCCGTATTTTCTCTGACAGCCAGGCCGCTATCAAATCTCTGGACTTTGTCTCTACAAACTCTATAACAGTCGATCATCTCTAATGGAGATGGCGCAACAGTTTAATATTCACCTTTGCTGGGTGCCGGACCATAGACACATTCCAGGTAACTGTAAGGCAGATGAACTCACCAGGAACGGTACAGTACAGCCCATCCTACCACATTTGGCAAGTACTGGCATACCAATTGTTACTTGTAAACTGTTGCAAATTCAAGACGCTGCGAGGAGGGCAGGGACTAGGTGGACCAACATCACCACGTGTAAGTCACAAAAACATCTGACCAACACTGGATTTAAAACGTTCAAGGTGCAGCAGATCGCATATAAGGTCGATAATAGGTGTCGGAACCGGACATTGTCTTATATGACTTTCTTAAATGACTTTTGCAGAAGCTGTATGAACGTGGAAGAGAAAGAAACGGTTCTTCATCTTCTCTGCACATACCCTGCTCTGACTCGAAAACTCAAGAATTACCTAGGAGAATTCTTCTTTAACGATCTAAACGATCAAAATCATATCAAGATTCATGTGGTATCACAATGGGCCATTAAACTGGCTTAAGTGTGTCCGTTTCTATCTTGGACAGCCACTATAACATAATCTAACCTAGGCCATATCAGGACAGTTTTTTTATTCGTTTAAATAGTTGAAGAACGTTGAAGACCTCAAGAACGTTAAAAGCCGTTCAAGAAAATAACTCAGTACCCGCCCTTATTTTTCAATTGCCGTTTAATCGTTTTAATATGTGGCTAAAAAAGCTATGGAAGAATTCTATTCGATGTAAAACTGTTGAAGCTTCAGTAGTTATTGTGACAGTTTCTTGCTTATTTATAAAATAAATGTTCACATTATGTATACAATTGCTTTAAAGTGTAACTAGTATAACTTTTTCGATTAATTAGTGGAAATACAAACAAAAAACACATGCAGCAAACAACTTAAACCTGTTTAAATGTTTATTTACCAAATAAAAATATAAAAGCATTCAAACGTCTGTTCTACTTACGCAAGAATTTATACTAGAAAATAACTCACAATAACTATAAATAGTTAAAAGCTCATGGTTTTTGATGCTGCTATTGGATTAGATAATCACGATTCACGAATAAGTATTTCGTTAAATGGTGTAATGATGTTAATCAATTTTTTTTTTTTTAATAATCGCTAGCACTTTGTATTGCATGCGGTTAAAAACAATATCAGCAACAAAATAAGAACTTTTAAAACAATAATTTCAACGATAAATTAAGAAAAATTAATAACTGCTAAAAATTGTGTAAGACGTGTTAAAAAGATGGACATGAAAATTCAGACATAACGAAGGGAGTGCCAATTAAAATTATGGTCCAAAAATTTGGTTTCAATTGTTGCATTTTTATTGTAAATAAGTTTTGGAAACAAAATTTTGAAGCTTTACAATTAAAAACAATGAACACATTCCCACTGCTAATTAAGACTTCCATCAACAAAACAAACTGTGAAAACTTGGTAATTTATATTATAAAAATGGCTTCCTGTCAGTTATGTTAAGCGAAAAGAAGTACGAAGCGACATCTATGGGAAAATCTTATAGCCGTCATATTGCTGAGTGCATGTTTTTATCTCATCTTCATATCGTTTAACCCGATTTAAAGACTATAACCAAGTAATTAACTCTTCTTTTTTTGTGTGTGTTGTATTTAACACAATTTGACTTCACAGTAAAAATATTAACTATTTACAAAAATAATGCCAACATTCCTGTCATTTGCAGCCTTTCAAATAATATATAAAAACGTCATTCTCATATTTTCCATAGAGTTATACCTACTCGTCTGCTTTCCCAAAATTTCACTTATCATAATTCCCAACGTATTACCACTGTCACTGGTTTGGCTTTGCCATTGTCATTATAATTTCTGAAATGCCGTCAAAGTTTGAAATTTTTTTAATTACCCAACATAGCAGAAGCAATGTACTCTTTAGGGGACAAACGCGATGATTGACGCTACAGCTTGACGACGACACGATTCCAACTAAAAAAAAAATAATAAAAACAAAATAAGTCCCATCCATATGCATACAAAATGAAGGTATTTATGAGACAACTGAATTTTTAATTAAATACGATTAACTGCGCATGCAAATAAAATTCACACCGCACACTGTACAAGTGTACACTGAATCTGCACTGCACTGTAGAAACTACTACGAAATGACGCTGTCAATGTTTTTTGAATGAAACCATTCAAAGAGCATTCCGATGAGAAACGTCATCATTTGACTTGTGCTTGTGTGAATCTTTTATAATATGCGATGCATGTGCTGACAATCTCCCCTGAGAATGATCCGTGTAAATGTAATTAACGTTTCTCTGACAGTTCGTTTCATTTAACTTGCATTATTTTATCACGATATCTACTTGAAGTCGTATAATCGTGTCGTTAAGTTTTGTATGTTTTCTTCGTTTTTGTTATTTTTGTTGTTGAGTAAATTTTTTCTGAGACATTTTACAGATCTACATAAACTACAGAACAGTGCTGTTGTTAAGTCTTCTAGTTCTTTTAAACGTTGACATGTCGTTTCTTCAAAAAAATGGAGTATTCAGGAATAAACTTGAATTCCCCATGTAGTAGTTTCTTGCATTTTCCACAGCTGCCAATATATTCATTTGAAATAGTATTAGTTTTCTTTGATTAACGTCATTTTGAAATGTTTCTATCAAATTATTACGTAAACTTTGTATTTGTGTTCTTTACAAATGTCAAACTAGAAATGACATTGTCAAAGTAAAATCTGACATTAGTCGCCATTTGCAAAAATTATATGATCTTCGATAACTTTTCCTCTGGATAACTGACGATGACAGCTCTTAGGCCACCTTGTATGTATTTAACATTAATTATTAAGCACTTACTTTTTTTTACAGCACTGTATATTGCACTTGTGGTTTAGACTTTATGATGTGCTGTCAGTCTTCGTGATGAAATAATTGACGTCTTTGTTTGGATCGGCCTAGATTCTTCCTAAAAACCAGGCCATTTACAAGATTTTGTGTTTGTTTTTGGATCATTCCTTTTCAAAACAAACAATTACTAAACTAAATTTCTCGACCCATATTTTTCTTAAAAAAATTACAATAAACAAATAAAAATAGACAAGGACATTGTTCATTCATTCAACCGTATTCCCGTCACAACAATATACGACGAAAAAGCTCTCTGCTGATTTTTGCGATGGGAATTCAAAAGGATTTTACTTCTTTCTCCATTTGTTTTTTTTATATTTTTATCCTTGGCCTGTGGGATATATGTATACATAATGTACACACATAGATCTATCGAAAGTAATAATTCATCCCATGAGGTGTTACTGAAAATGACAACGTTTGAATTTTCCACATCGAATTTATATATGGCAAATCGATTTTTATTAAATTATTATTTATTGATGTAAAATTTATAGCTGGAACATGTTTTTGATTTCAAAAAGGAGAAAATCTAGAATGTAATGTAATATAATTTAATGGAATGACGCTTGAGCGAATTTCAATGGAAAATTAGTTGATGCATCAAAATAGGCTTAGGTTTATAATAATTAATGGGATTTCTTTTGAAGTAATATAGAAATGTCAATAACTTAATTCCTCAATTCCAATCTCTTTAACTTTATCGTAGTTTTTGATCACTTCTTTAAATTTAGTTTGGATAATAAAGTATATTGAGTGCTGAACGCTTTCAATATGTTTAAACGCAGGGTGTTTTTCACAAACGTCAGTTTATTGTTTATGGGTGCGTTCCCTTATTTGCTTAGTGTGTTAAGAGTTTCAAAGTTGTGTTACTATTAAAGCTAAACTGACTATGTGCTTTAATGTGATTATTACATCTAACTATATTTAAACAATTGTTTAAAAAGCCGAAAAGTTGAAAAATCGACTAGTTGAAATTCGAATAATTGAAAGTTTTGAAAGTTTGAATAATAAAGTGTTTGAAAGTTGAATGGGTAAAAGTATGAAAAGTTGAATGGTTGTAAGTTTTAATGGTCGATTGAAAGTTGGAATGGTTACCACTTACTTACTTAAGGTACAGTCCTGTGTGAACTCACCCAACAAACTTCTCCATCTAGCTCGGTCCCTAGCTAGATGTCTCCAGTTTCGCGCTCCAAGTTGGGTGAGGTCAACTTTCACTTGTGTGCGCCACCTGATCCACAGTCTTCCTCTACTGCGCTGTCCTGTGGGTGTGGATTCGAAGACGGGCCGGAGCATTGGTTTCCATGCGCTCTTCGTGACCCAGCCAAGTCTACGTCGCTGTACAGCTCGTAGTTCCATCTTCTCCTCTACTTCCATTCGATGGACCGTATTTTACACGAAGAACTTTTCTCTCAAACTGACCCAAGGTGGTTTCATTCGCTTTTGCCATAGTCCATGCTTCTGCACAGTTTAGCAGGACGGGGATGATAAGGGTCTTATATAGGGACACTTTGGTCCCTCGAGAGAGGACTTTATCACTCAATTGCTTTCTTAGTCCAAAGAAACAGCGGTGAGCAAGAGTTATTCTGTGTTTGATCTCAGCGCTGGTGTTGTTTTCTGCGTTTACAGCGGAGCCTAGGTAGACGAAGTCCTTGACTACCTCAAAGTAACATCTGTCGATGGTGACGTTTTGACCAAGACGTCGGTGTTGTATGTCCTTTTTTGATGAAATCATGTACTTTGTTTTGCCCTCTTTAACCGCTAAACCCATTATTGTCGCCTCTGCCTCAATACGGCCTTGAAATCGATGAAAAGATGGTGGGTGATCTTGGGTTTTTTCCAGGATCTGCGGTAATTTGAATATTTGATCAACTGTGGACTTTCCTGGTCTAACATCACACTGATAAGGACCTATCAGGTTGTTGACGATGGGCTTTAGACGTTCACATATTACGGCAGAGAAGATTTTATAGGCGATGTAAAGTAGACTGATTCCCCTATAGTTGGTGCAGTTTAGAAGGTCTCCTTTTTTCAGGATCGGGCAAACAATACTGAGGTTCCATTCATCGGGCATGCTTTCTTCCGACCATATCTTACAGATAAGTTGGTGCATGTTCCTAACCTGCTTATCTCCAGCTGCTTTAAAGAGCTCGGCATTCAAGCCATCCGCTCCAGCGGCTTTATTACACTTCAGCTTAGATATTGCAATCTTTACTTCGTCTAAGTATGGAGGACGGAATTGTTGGCTTTCGTCGTCTAGTTTAATGGTTAAAAATGTTTTTATTCAAGCTTTCTACTGTTAAGTTGAATAGTTAAATAGTCGAATTGTGACAAGTTTGAAAAGTTATAGTTCAACTGAAAACTATTAAACCTTCAACCATTCATACTAAACTTTCAAACATTTGACTATTTAAACCATTTCACCATTCAAATTTTCAAACTAAGTTGAATAAATGACAGTTTGAAAAAAGTCGAATAGTTTAAAGGTTGAATAGTCAAATTTTTGAATTGTGGAAAGTTTGAAAAGTTTTTAGTTGAACTTTAACTTGTCAACATTCGACTTTTCAACCATTCGAAAATTCAAATTTTCAAACTAAGTTAAATAATTTAAAGTTTGAAAAAAAGTCGAATAGTTTAAAGGTTAAATAGTCAAATGTTTAAAAGTTTGAAAAGTTTTCAGTTGAACTTTAACTTGTCAACATTCGACTATTTAACTATTCGACTTTTCAACCATTCGATCATTCAACTATTCAAACTTTCAAACATTCGAACATTCAAACTTTTAACCATTCGACCATTCAACTTTTCAAACTTTCAACTATTCAACTTGGTTTGAAGTTTGTAAAATTTTAATGGTTGAAAGTTAGAAATTTCGAATAGTTGAAAGTTTTGGAAGTTAAGAAGTTGAACAGACCATTCAACTTTTCAACCATTAAACTTTTAGCCATCCAACAATTTAACTTTTAATTATTCAACTTCTCAACCATTCGACCATTCAAATTTTCAAACTTTCAAACATATGCAAACTTTTTAACTCTTCAACTTTCAACCATTCGACTTTTAAAACTTTTTAACCACTCAACTTTTGAAACTTTTAACTATTCAACTTGGTAGGTTTGTAAAGTTGAACGATTAAAAAGTTGAATGTTTGAAGAGTTTTCAGTTGAACTTTAACTTTTCAAACTTTGGACTATTTAACTATTCAACTTTTCATCCTTTAAACTTTTAAAACTTTTAACCATTCGACTATTCAACTTTTCAAACATTCAACTTGAACTCAAGTGTGAAAAGTAGAATGATCGAATGGTTGAAAAGTTTTCATATGTTTGAAAGATTGGAAAGTTGAATGATTGAAAGTTTGAAAAGTCGTTTCATTCAAATTTTCAACCATTTAACCATTCTACTTTTCACACCAAGTTAAACGTTTGAAAAGTCAAATAGTTGAAAGTTTGGAAATTTTACCGGTTGAAAAGTTTTCTGTTGAACTTTAACTTGTCAACATTCGACTATTTATTCAAATATTCCACTTAACATCAATTCGATTAGTCAACTTTTCAAACTTTCAAACATTCGACTTTTGAAGGTAGGTAATTAAAGATGGCAATCCAAAATCAGGTAAATAGTCCGCAGGACGAAGTTTGCAGTACAATGTTCTTTTCATGGATTGTTCATTCCATTTCCTCGATAAATACCTATCTTTAAAAAATCCAAAGTAAAAAAGATAATATTATTAAAATCATAATGTGAAGTGATTTTTTCTATATCATTTTTATTTACAGTAAAAAAACTACTTCTTTAAATTGCTTTTGCACTTTTTTATAGTTAAAAGATTTACCATCCAGAATACGACAGTTGTTACTTCAATCAAATTAATCACGAAAGAGCTCCGTCTTTTTATATCTTAAAAGACTCATCCAAGTTAAAATTCTCCTTTTTTATCTTAAAAAAATATCCTAGCAGTATATAAAAATTTATGAACAAAAAACAAATATAAAATCTGAAAAGCCAACATTTTTTCAATCATATAAATTTCTTTAGAGTAATCCTTCCCCGTACAATCCATCAAAGGTGTCAGCTTAAGAAAAAAATAAAAGAAAAGAAAGTCTCCAAGAATTTGATTGACATTAACTTAAGCTTCGTTTATAGTGATCCTATATACATCCTATACATCGTATGAACAAATTTGAATACATTTTTCCAAAGCTTATGTGTTTTCGTTTTGAAAAAAAAGGTATATCTTCTATATGAAGCCTCCTTTATCCTTTTTTCAGGCGATGCGATGGCAAAAATTGAAAAGAAGAGTGATGGTGCATTTTAGGTTTAACACTTTCTTTCCTTACCTTTTATTTGTATTTGTTGTTGTGATGAAAATCGTCGCTTTTCACAAATTGCGATAAGACATCATTTTCTTTCGCTATACATGCTTCGGATTGATGATGAAATCCCAAACGCGCTTCAGGGCATTGTTTGAAAAATATCACACTTGAACTATTTTGTAGACGTTCATGACATCAACGTAATTTTTTTTCTTCTTGGTTTTTCTCGTATGCGCTCTAGACAGGCTCAAGAAAAAACATTAAAAGTGATTATCCTGATTTACTGTACAGGGTGTTTTAGTGTTTTCAACGTTTTGAATGACTAATTTCTGCTAAGATAGAAATCTTAAGGAATTATTATACTAGATTTTTAATCCGGTATCTTACGATTTGATATTTTTCAAATATGAAGCTTTAAAGTGGAAACAAAAGTGTGTTAGAAAACAACATGGTGTATTTCCACATTTTTTCCGAAACACCCTGTTGTTTTTTTAACCCACAAGAATCTCATTGATGCACATCCTTCGGAAATTCTTAAGAAGAAGGACGACTACGAAGATGAGAAATAAAATCATAGGGATAGTGTTAAGAGTTGTAATGAATGTGCATTGGCCGGAAAAAAGCTTGAACGCTTCAAAAATCCATGAGAGATGCATTTTTAATAATACTGAAAGCAAAAACGAAAAAGTCACAAATAATTGCAAAAAAAAAAAAACAACGACGACAGCTAAAAGATTCCCTTTTTTCTTGGTTGACATTAAAGTTTGACAAAGATCATCAATTTCTATTGGACGAGGAGCATATACTGAACGTTAGATATGTTTATGTATGTACCTAAACATAAACATTAGTTGGTAATGAAACTGGCTGATAATTATTATGGAGATTTTAATGAAGGCTAAAAAGATAATGATGACATTGATTAAGGATACTATGAGGACACGGTATTGAAAATTATGAAAAAAAATGCTGTCTGCTTTTGGTCTTGAAAAATTTAATTTTCAAGGTTTTTTTCTCTTAAAAGAAACTATGCTTTAAGCCTGTATAAAGAAGCTAAAAATAAACATATAAATTGGTACAAAATCTTATTTCATTAAATACAAACAAAATAAAAAAAAACACCGACAAGTTTAGACATTAGCTTTAATCTTGGAAAATTATAAATTTATACTCGTATATTCAACTCAAGATCTTAATTTATACTCTTTTAACGCTTCCTTAAAAGTTGGAGCAAATGATATGATTTAAGTTAAGTTTTATCGAAATTACTCGTGGACAATTGACGTCGCCGAAACGGGAAAATACGTGATCAAATACATTTGGAATGCATCCACTGGCTTTAAATTTCTTCCTAATTTCAACTATTCTTGTCGTTGTCTGTCGGTAATGATGTGTCAAGTAAAAAAAAAATAAATTGGATGGCGCAACAGTCCGTTGAGAACTAGGGCCTAGTGACTTACAACACTCAACCACTCCTGTGTACGAGTAATGTTGTCAGGAATGGAGGGGACCTACACTTTATATGCCGAATCCGAACGGTTAAGTTTGAGAAAGCACTTTTTCATGACTTGAGTTATTCTTGGAGAATTGCTCCCAAGGGGCAGTACCCGTGAAAAGACTTTAGATGGCATAGGCAGGGATCGAACCCAAGACTTCTGGCATGACAGTCCAACGCACTAACCGCCATGCCACGGTTACTTTTGTAGCTTTTGTAGTATTAGTTAAATTTATTTTAACGCCTTGTTACATTCTTAAACGACCAATTTTCGTAAATGCCAAACATATTACGACACTTCAAATGACAGCTGAGTATGGCAGCTATCAAATGCCAGTGCTCCCAACTTGAAACCACGAAAATAATAACCCTGTATTTGGGTGGGGTTGTTTCTGGGTTGAATGGATGAATGGAACTGAGAATGATACTGAAAAAAGGAGACCCTCTAAACCGCACCAACTTTAAAGAAATTCGTCTACTTAACATCGCTTACAAAAACTGATAGGTCCGTTTCATTGCTACTTAAAACCAGGAAAGTCCACAGTCGTCAAAATATTCACATTACATCAAATCATGGAAAAAACTGAAGAACCTCAAATCGATACTCATCATCTCTTCATCGGTTTCAAGGCTGCATATGGCATTATCTACAGCAACGAGCTTTATAGAGCCATGTCTAGTTTAAGCATCCCTAACAAACTTGTCCATTTATGTAGGATGACCATGAAGTAATCGTTCTGCTCCATAAAGGTTGGAAACAACTTAACTGATTCTTTCGATGGCGATGTCAAAAAAGGCTTTAAACAAGATGATGTCATGCGATTTCCTTAACATAGTCCTTAAAAGAATAATGAAGAGCTCCAACGTCAACATTCGTTACGATGGGCCTGCTTCGAGGTTGCTTTGAATGACATTTCTAATATGACATTTCTAAAATGACACTTCTGTCATTAGCAGCCGTTATTTTTTCCTCAAAAGTTTGTTTTGATTTTTCGTCCAGTATAAATTTTGAAATCGACAAAAAAAAATATAGCAAAAGTAGCTTACACAACCTATCGTGGGAATGTTCTGCTCATGGAGCAAGAAGAAGCGCCGACTGAGAGACGTCGCGACGCGTCGGTGAGTCTGACAGCTCAATCTACGAAGTTCTTCAATCTATGAAGAGTTCTTCAAAAGAATAAACTTTGCAAAGCTAAATATAGAATTTTTAAAAGGTTTTCAATAATATGATAAAGAGAAATTTGTGTTTGCAAATGAGAGTGTGTTTTGAAAAGTTGTCGAAAACTAACACAAAGATATATCACCCCTTTTTGAAAATGTTGCATACAAAATCCTATCCAACGTACTGTGTGAGCGTCTTAAACCTTTCTGCAACAGAAATATCGGGCACGTACCAGTGTGGCTTAAGGCTAGGCAGAACAACGATAGACCAAATATTCACACTGAGGCAGATCCTGGAAAGAACCAACGAATTTCAAGTCGAAACCCACCATCTTTTCATCGACTTTAAAGCTGCGTATGATAGCATTCACCGTCAAGAGCTTATGATGGCGATGTCTGAATTCGGTATCCCGAACAAACTGAAAAATATCCTGGTTCTATTTATCAGATTTCTTGTTAGATTCTATCGGAAAAACTGATAACGAGATTCCCCAGGCCTTCCGATAGAATATATCAGTCTCTCCTGGTAACCCGTACCAGGAAAAATAATTTCCCCTCCGACAGAATATTATCAAAATTACTGATAAGATGTACCAGTTGCCTGATACAATCTAACAGGAAAAGATAATCATTTTCCTGGTACTTGCTACCAGCATACTGGTAGTATTTACCAGAAATATTATTTTTTCCTGGTAGAATGTACCTGTATTCTGGTAGAATTTACCAGGCCTTCGGGTACTTTTCCTGGTACCTGCTACCAGCATACTGGTATTATTTACCAGAAATATTATTTTTTCCATTTATTTACCAGTATTTACCAGTTTTTTTCCTGGTATATTTTATCAGAATACCAGAACCAGGAATATTTTTTGAGTGTAACAGCTCATCCGAGTTATTCCAAACTTGCGCAGGGTTTAGACAAGGAGATGCGCTGCCATGTGACTTCTTCAACATAGTCCTGAAGCAGATAATGCGTAAGGCAGGTGTGAGCACGGAGGGCACTATCTTCAACAAATCCACCCAGCTCCTATCCTATGCGGACGACATAGACATAATCGGTCGATCCAAGAGAGCTGTACTTGAAGCCTTCACAGCGATCGAAGAACAGGCGAAACTAGTTGGTCTTAAAGTGAATGAGGACAAAAAAGTACATGTTATTAACAAACAAAGCAACATCTGTCCACCGGCTAGGACAAAACGTCACTGTTGGTAGCAGCAATTTCGAGGTAGTTAAGGAGTTCCACTACCTTGGAACAAACATCAAAACTCCTCACTCGAAAGACCAAGTGTCTGCTATACAAAACTTTGATTTTATCAGTCCTACTCAACGGTGCCGAGTGCTTGACGATAAGTAAAAAAGGGGGAATTGATACTGGGCACTTCCGAAAGAAAAATTCTTCGATGGATTTTTGGCCCTGTATGCAACGATGGCGAATGGAGAAGAAGATACAACCGAGAACTGTATGAGCTGTACCCAGATGTGGATGTAGTGCAGAAGGCCAAGAAAAGACGACTACATTGGCTCGGCCACATCGAGCGAATGGACGACAATGCTCCAGCCAACAAAGTCTTCTCAGTCCAGCCCCCAGACGACAATGAAGTGCATGCGAGGGATCGTTCACAATGGAAAACTGCAGTATCTGAGGCTGAGACCCCTCATGGATTGTGAGCCGGATAAGTAAGTTTTTTGAAAATGAAGAAGTAAATAACAGTTAACAAGACAAGGGAAATAATTTTGACGAGCTTACTAATGAATGTCAGTTTTTTATACAGTTTTTTTTTTTTAATCTATCAACATCGTAGCCATCATTTAAGCGAATTTGACAGTCTAGTGTTCTTTTGAAAAGCAGTTGTAAATTGGAAACAAACTACAATTCAATAGCCAAAGGAATATGTGTTAAAATCTCTTGCAACAAAATTTTAGTAAGCACTATATATTGAACATCGTGATATTTTCTTATGTAGTTGGTGTTAAACAGTTCTTAAGAACAAAGGACATGTCACCAAAAATTGACATCTTGAGGTAACCCATTCAATTATGTTTTGGAAAAACTAGAACTGTCTTATTTCTTAGAAAAGATAGAATTCACTAAATTGTTTGGCCAGGAAAAAACACCTGAAAATAGTTGTTTGTTATTTTATGACCTAATAGTAACGTTTAATTTTTATTTGAACATTTTAAAAAAATTTTTACAAAACAAAAATACTTTTGTTAAAAAAAATGGTAGTACAAATTTCCGAGCAAGAATTTTCAAATCATATAATTCTTAAATTTTGAAAATAGAAGTTTATAATAGCGTTTTAAATTTAGAAAGTTATAAAGTTAGCATTTTAAAATTTATTAGGTGTTATTAGTTCACGGTCAAGTTAATCAGTGTTCTTACCTAACTTTTGTAAAATGGCCGAAAACAAATACTCAAACAAAATTATAAAATAATAGATAGAATTCCTACGCGGCGTGAGTTTGAAAAAAAGGAATTACCTCCGGAACCGGAAATTTAAAACATTGTGTAAGGAGAAAAAATTACTTCACTATGAAAATAAAGCTAAAATCCTAGTTAGTTGTAACACTACGAGTGAGTTCTGACAGAAAACGCAAAAAATAAATGGCAAGGTTTATGTTATCAATAGAAATCTCAATTGTGAGACTCTAAAAATGCATTATTTCCGACAGCTCAATCACTTGTCTACGAGCAGTGATACGATTCAATTTGCAGAACCAGCTTTTAACGAGGAACTTTTAGACGGAACAATCCAGGGGGATGAGGTAAATGCATCCATTAAAGTTTTTAAGGATGGTAAAGGTGCTGGTTCCGATAGAATATCTTCGGAATTCTACAAGTATCGGTCGGACGAGCTGATCAACAAGCTAACGGACATGTCTGTGGTACCACGGAATGATACCACAGGAATTTAAGGAAGCTCTAATTTGTCATATCCACAAAAAAGGTAGTACAATAGACTGATACAAGCTATTGAATGAACTGCAAGCTGGATTTAGACAAGGATATACAACCGTAGACAACATTTTTGTTCTACGTAGTATCGCTGATTTCTTTTTGGACCGAAACAAGAAACTATGTTTTTTCATTGATTTTAAGGCAGCTTTCGACACAATAGACCGAAATGCTTTGATGTATAAGTTGTATAGAATGGGAATGTCATATAAGTTTCGACGCGTACTGCAAAACATCTATATGGATACCAAAGCAGCTGTATGGGATGGAGAAAACGTTTCCGTAGTAAAAAATATGATACCGCAGAAAAACTTTTTCGATTTTATATTAAAAGAATATTTCGAATACCACCTAATTTTCCGAACTACATGCTTATGCTGGAAACCGGTATATTGCCACTATTTATTTAAACCCTTAGATGCCAAGTTGACTACATATGTAATGTTCTTAAAATGTGTGATGAGCGTCTCCGTAAAAAAGCAGCACTTCAGGCGATAAATAGCAAATCAAATTGGTTTAGAGATTGGATAGAGCTAGCGGAAGAAGCTAATATAGATCTTGCACCTAATGATTACTTAATGTGGAAACTCTCTCTGTATCAGCTAATTTATATTATAGATGATCGATTAAGATGTGAGTTTGCAGCTCAAGCATAAGAATCCATCTACAGAAACACAAATAGCAAGCTAAATTACAATCTAAGCCACAAAAACTACTTCCGTGGTGACTACACGACAGATCAAATATCAATGATTTTTAGATTAAGAGGTTAACTCCTTAATCTTAACTTTGCTATGTGAATTGTGTAATATGGGCGAAAGAGCGAACATTTTTCATTTTATAGGTAAATGTCCTGTTCTTTGAGAGCCTTTTATTTCTACCAAAATCAAGGTGGCGAGATTAAATTTTGCTCATGACCACATTAACTGGACTGATTAGATAATGGAGAAACGTACTCTTTTCGGACGAGTTCAAATTGAATTTCAAGGGTTCCGATGGTTGCCGTCGTGTTCGCAGAACAGAGAGTCATAGAGTCACTTAATCCACGTTACACCAAAGTTACTGTAAAACACAGAGAAGCTTACGTATTGTTGTGGGGATGTTTTTCACGGCATGGACTGGAACCGATTCATCAAATAGATGGTACAATAGATCGTTTTATGTACCGTGACATTTTGCAAAATATAATGGTGCCACACGCTGAGGATTAGTTGCCCCTGAAATGGATATTTCAGCAAAACATCGACCCAAAGGAAACCTCCAATACCGTTTAGACGAGGTTTAAGAAAACCCGATTGACGTATTACAAATGGCCAAAAATTTCCTCTGATCTCAACCCCATAGAAAATCTAAGTGAAAATTGTAGAAAATTGTCACTGTTATTTTCATGGTTAAGTTGTGTTTTAGAAGTGCTCCGAGAAAATATTTAATTTAAATAAGAAAAAGTGACAAAAATTAAACTGTAAAATTAAATATAAGTACATTAACCACACAACACATTGAAATTCTGAGTAAGTCCTAGAGCACTAAGCACCTAATTAAAGGCAACATTTAACTTTAGTTAGCTAACCTAACTAAATGAACAAAAGGGTGTTACAAGAAACCTCTCCAGAACATTTTAATTGTGAGAAGCGGTGAACCAACAACAACTTCAACAATATGTCATCGGACAACATAGCTGGCATCTCAATAGACAAACTAAAGGAGATTCTTGATGAAAAGAACAGGGAACTTGCAAAAGAACTTGTCTCAAAATCCGACTTTCAACAGCTTTATTCTGAGAATAAAGTAAAGATTGTGGAGTTGGAAAATCGCAACAAGCTTCTGGAAGAGCAAATGGACAATGGACAAACTATTGATGAAAAGCACCGAAACTAATGTTGTGGTACGCTTCCCTTCAGAAAACGGCAACAATCCCACGGAAAAGTCAAAATCTGTATGTGTTGGCTTGCTGGCAGAAATATAAATATAAGTGCATAGCTAATCCCTTTAAGAATCTCAAGAAAAACTATTCCACAATCGACCAAATATTTACGCTAACTAACATTGTTGAAATCTACAAGAAGAACCGCAAAAAGCTTAACGCATTTTTTATAGATTTTCAAGCAGCATTCGACTCTGTTTCTAGAGAGGAGCTTTGGGATGCGACCCACACTGATAACTTCCCATCCCGTCTGTCGATTTGTCTTGCTTAAATGTTTGTCTATATGTACTCGTATCAATTTTTACCAAATTTGCGTACTATTTTTTGTAGATTTTATTTTTTATGAAGAAACGGACTGTTGGATTTTTGAATAAAAATTACTGAATATCGAAAACAATATGTTCTGTGAAATAAAATAAGTTTGAAGTCAATATTTTAAATTTTTCAAAAGCTATTTCAGTCGAAAGTAAATTTTTACCAAGTTTTAGTATTGTTTTGTTTAGAGTTTTATTTTTTGTAAAAATTTGTCCAAATGTTGAAAACAATATTTCTTATAAGTAAAAGTTAGTTAGAAGCTATTATCTCAAATTTTTGAAAAGATATTTCAGTCGAAAATCATTTTTTACCAACTTTTATAAATTTTTGTTTAGGTTTTTATTTTTTGTAAAAAAACTGTCAATTCGATTTTTCTCAAAATTTTATCAGATGTCAAAAACATTATTCTTCGTTCCAAAAAATTGTTTTGGAGCTGAAATTATATTTTAGTCGTAAAATTTTGCAGGTGACACAATTTGAATTTAATTCAAGTCTCTAGCGTATTTGGTTCGTAAGATATTTAGGGTTAACCAAAATGTTCACCTTTTTTTCAAACTGCTATGGTAAAAAAACCACCCACGCAATTTTCTTGAGAGCCCTTTATGCATCTTCCTGTCTTATCATCTGTATAACAAGATTTATTTGAAGTCGATATCTTTTCTGGTTCTTGATCTATGGACGACGAGAAAAATGTCATGAACGTACGGACGTACGAACACACGCACGCACAGACATCTTTCTAAAAATCTTTTATTTCGGCTCTAGAAACCTTGAAACGTCGAGAAATTTCAAAATTTTCAATTTGACAAATCGGACCCATTACAATAACTTCCCATGGGAAGTTAAAAAAAATTGAATCCTAGTCGAGACAATTAAAGTTGATTTTGTTTTGGCCAACGCTATCGGCCTTTGAAAATGTCCACTTGAAATATTTTGGATTAAATAGACATTTTTTCTGGGATATGTTTTTTAGTTTTTAAAAACTAAATTTTTCAATAATAATTCCACAATACTGTTCCAATGGCTTCACTCTTTTTAACCTTCCGATGCCAAGTGGGGTTACCCATCACCCCACTACTTTTTATAAAATCTCAAAAGAATACTTTTCTCAGTTTCTTTTAATGTAAATACTCGATCTTTAATAAATTATAATAATTGATTTTCAGTTTCATTACTGTTTTTTTTTTATAAAAGGTGATTAGACGATGAACAACAGCAGATGCAATTCACTAAGGCAAAAAACCTTGTCTTCGGAAGGTTAACATTGAATATATCAAAAGGTAATTCAGGGTTCGAAAATGTATCTCAGACGCCATAATAAAAAACAGAATGAAAAGGGTTTTTTCTCATTTTAAATTTGTCCCCAATGGTGCTTGTTCTTCCACTCACCAGCGCACCGCACCGCACCGATTCAATTGTTTTTGTCGGTTTTATTCAATTTGTTCAGCCAGTGCAGCTTTTAGACTCGTATTGTGCATTATTCCCCATTTTTTTCTTCATTAGTATTCCTTCAATCCTACTTTAATCGAGTGCACGACATACAACACGTGGGCGTCTAGAGAATGTTCTTTTCGATTCATCAAAGTTCAGTGACATTTTACTTCACATTACCAAAAGCAAAAACAAATCTTCATCATCATCATCATCAGAAGTACAGTCGGCGTCGGCGGCGTCGTCGTAGTCGTAGTCGTAGTCGTCGGTCTTCCTAAGGGTGGCCATTGTACATAATATAAGAATTATAATCACTACACTGAACTGCGACAACCATCATTGTCATCAATTCCATCATCATCATCTTCATCATCCCGAATAAAATATAAGACCATATCCAACAATGAAGACACAAAATGACTGCGTCCGTCGTCGTCCTTATTTTTTTTTTTTACCCCATAGAAAGAGAGGTAGATAGTAAATCCGAATTCAAATCCGATTTCTTAAAAATCGATAAATGTTCTTTTTCTTTTAAATTGCTCAGCTTCCATTCTCAAGCTGTATGTTCTCAGTTCAGTACTGTTGGGATTATTTCAGCATCAATCATGATACCGAAAAAGGTGCACTCTGATTCTTTAGTATTTCCGTTTTCTATTTGAAAAAGAATTGATTTTGTTTTTGCTTTTTTTGAATGAACCACTTAAAAATGTCTGGTATATTTTTGCACAATTTGTTTACTTTTGAAAAATAAAAATAACAAATGAGTTTTTTATTATGATTTTTGATAAATAAAAGGTTGCCTTTGTTTACTTAAGCAAAATAAATAATTTATCATCAGTACAAATGTACTTGATCGCGATCAGTTTTGAAAGGAAAACAGTCTTTGAACAGACATTAAATTAAGTGTACGACAAAAATAGAATTAAGTAAAGAAAAATTTTAATGGAATTAAATTATAATTAAAGGCCAACGCTCCTTGGCTTTTGATATTTTGATTGATTGCTTAGCTGCGAATATTGTTTGTGATTTAAGACAGATTGATCTTATTTGATCTTGATGATAACTGATTGTCATTATAGAATCGAGATTTTGTTTGTTTTTTGAGTTTTGTATTTAAGATGCAATTCGATTCTTAAGTTTCTCAAGTGGCACTTAATTGATTAATAGGAGAGACTTTAGTTCGACTTGGTGGAAAAAAAGTGTTAAATTTGTCACTTTAGGAAAACGATGAAATCCTTTCTTCCATTGAACATATTTTCTTTTGATTTAACGCATTATGTTTATAATATAATTTATAATTTAAACTATTAGACATTTTGTTTGTCTTACTTTACTTTTGTTGGCGCTACAGCGTGCACATTGCATCAATGTTTTCTCTATCGATCTCTAGATTACTGTCTTCAGCATCAACTTGGTCGCTCCAACAGAGGTCTTTCTCTGCTTTTTGTTCCCTCTGGCCTGGCGCTAAACACGTTACGAACTTTAACTTCCATATTTAGTCTTTCAACATACCATCTTAACTGTTTAACACGCAGTTTTTTTACAGCAAGGATACAGCAAGACCGGGAGGATAAGGATTTTGTACAACGTCTCTTTATTTCTCAACTACTTCCTTAGTCCAAAGCTAGCACCACACTCTCAAAAACAATATTGAAACAGCTACATGACAGCTCGCTGCCCTGTGGTAATCCTCTGGTGGTTTTGAAGGTATTTGTTGAGTTTCTACCAATTTTAACGGAGAAGCGAGCGTTCTCTTTAATGTCATTCTAGTAAGGCGTATCAACTTGGCGGGAATATAAAATAGGTTGCTTTGTAATCGATGTAGAGGTGATGTTTATCGATCTTACATTCTTGGCTCCTCTAGAGGACTTGGTGTAAAGTAACATGGCCACATGTTAAGTGCCAATCAATTTGTTAGTAAGTGGCTTTAAGCGTTCCACTCGTGAGGCATACTTTCTCGTGACCAAATCTTGGCTACAATTATGCTCCTTACCAAATTATCTCTAGCATACTAGTTTTTCCTGTAGCCCGTCAACTTAGCTGCTTTGTTCGACTTCAGCCCCTTGATCTCATTTAAGTCGGGTGGGTCGGACTCCTGATCATCAACCAGATGGATTTGTTGAGTCTGTTTGTTGGCGCGATCTTGTACTTCATGGTCCATAAGCTGAAGATTGAAATAGACTTTCTAGGTTTTAAGCACTGCTACTGCACTATGGTATTTCCTTCCTTGTTTTTTGTAGGCCCGAGGGCGGCTGTTGAATCTTGAAGTTTTCCTTTTTTACTCCTCTGTAGAAGTTCCGCAATGAGTGGGAAACATTGAATCTGGTAAAGCATTCCACATTCGTGTAGTGCGACTAAAGAAATAATCTCTGTACTGTACAGTACGTCCGAAATTGGGCTTAAGGGTAAACTGATGAGAATTCCTAGAAGAACGGGTATTACGGCTGAATTGTTTAAGGGGAGGAATGCACCTGGCTATTTCATTAGAGCATTGTTTATGAAAGTAGCGATAAAATAATGACAGACATGAAACCTTACGACGGTGCTCGAGAGATACAACAGTTTCAGTTAGACAACGATCACCTATCAATTTTAGAGCTCTCTGTTGAATTCTAGAAGACGCAAGTAGTTTATAGGAGCACCTGCCTCAATATGGGAATTGTGCTCGAATTTCGGACGGATAAGCTTTATAGATTATAGCCAAATCAGAAGGGATAAAGAACTTCTTGCATCTTCGGAAAAAATCTAAACAAATATGTAATCACTCCACAACAAGTGGTTTGTAATGCACATACTTAGGACTGAAAGCTGTTCGGTCTCTTCGATGCAAGTACCACTCATTGATAGTGGCGTTGGCGTATTGAGTTTTCGAAGCATTAAATTTTACACGGTTTTTAATTTCCCATTTGACAATACTGTCAAGATCAGCATTTAATGAGCTTATCATACGCTGCCGTCGATAGTCCACATCCGAAGAACAAGGATGAGAATCTAAAACGAATATGAGAAGCTAAGGGTACTGTCAACAGCGTAACAATTATTTGGGTTAGAAGTTTTAGATAAAAGATCATTTATAAAAATAAAAAAAAGTGTCGGAGACAAAACGGAGCCCTGAGAAACACCAGCGTTTATTTTGTAGATATCAGATTTGAACCCGTCCAATACTATTTGAATTGAACGGTGCGAAAGATAATTTCTTACCCAACAAAGAAGAGATTCATCAATACCAAAAGCACGCATTTTCAATAAGACAGCTTGATGCCAAACTCTATCAAATGTCTTTGAAATATTAAGTGCAATAATCTTACTTTCTATAAAACGATGTAAAGATTTGTTACACTGTTCGGTGAGATAAACCATAAGATCACCAGTAGACCTATTACTACGAAAGCCATACTGCCGGCCATTAAGAAGCTTCCGTTCTTCAAGATATTTCTTAAGCTGAAAATTGATCAGCGTTTCCATGATCATGGAAAGAAGGGACGTAAGGGCAATTGGACAATAGTTAGATGGTGAGGAGGATTCGCCCTTTTAGGGGCAGGTTGGAGTAATGTAGTTTTCCATCCACTCAGAAAGAGACCCGTAGAATAGGACAGATGGCAGGGCTCACGAAGTGGTTTTGCAAGCGTTGAAGAACACCTCTTCAAAACAATAGCGG
The DNA here is from genome assembly GCF_945859685.1 of Eupeodes corollae. Taxonomy (NCBI): domain Eukaryota; kingdom Metazoa; phylum Arthropoda; class Insecta; order Diptera; family Syrphidae; genus Eupeodes; species Eupeodes corollae. The sequence goes on along the minus strand of NC_079148.1, from coordinate 22,095,862 downwards.
GGATACTATCCGGGCCAGTGGTTTTGCGAATGTCAAGATTTTTAAGTTCTCACAAACACGCTTCCATTTATATGATAAAACAACGGATAAATATTTCAAAGCAAAGCCTCAACGGAAGCTTACGTAAAAATAAGGAAGAATATCGATACTAAAACAGAACCTTGAGGTACTCAATTTTTTTTCTTTTTGGTACGATTGACACTTTTCACCATTTGCAAAAAAACTAAAGTACTTTTTACATAACGGTAGCTTTACGCTGATAGAACACTTTTGGAACATTTTCTACCTTTTGCAGGGTGTTTGATGCCACAAGAGGAGTCTTTAATGGCTGAATCACAAACATGCTTCAGCTTCGGCTTCACCTGACGTTTACGAGTTCAGCCATAAGAATTCAATGCATGCTATCACAATGGAGCTTCGACCTCACGTTTCGTTTGACAATCGTAAGGAAAAGAACGTAATGTAACGTAATGTGACTTCAAACGGAAGCTCTAGTTCAATTATCTGAATATTTGTTTTGTCTGACAGCTAAACAGCTGTAAAAAAATGTCAACAAACAAAATATTTGCTCTTTGGAGGGATAAAATAATAGATATGTCATTCAAATCAACCTCGAAGGAGGCTCACCGTAACGCAGACGAAGCCGAAGCTGAAGCGTGTTTGTGATTCAGCCATTACGCTTTCAAGAACAGGCATGTCACTCACTGGGAGCATTGAATTAACAGCAAATTGTGCTGCAAGCATATTGGCCTTATTAATAGAGCTTACAAAAAATTAGTTTCATTGGAAACAAACGTAGGAACTGACGATGACGTAGTGTTGCGCACATCTTTTACCAATGACCAGAAATTTGTACTACCTTTGGGGCTCTGTAGTATTTTTTGCCGTAATTTCTGGTTATGCAAAAATTTAATGCGTCGTATATAACCGTTACAGGTCTTTCTAGCTTGTTTGAACTTCTTTCGGTTTTCCTCAGTTGGGTTGTCTTTGTAATTCTGGAAACATAGATTTTTGGTCCTAATAACCATTTTATAGCTCTATTCAAACCATGAGTTTTCTTTGGTTTTGATAGATTTTACCCTATTCGGGATAAAATCTCATTCCACAAAGAATCAAGTTTGTAATCATATCTGCACTGGAATCCACGTCACTATCTAGGAAGCATAGTGACCGGTTTAACTTCCTGAAGAATTCGTTGAGACTGTTCCAGTTGGCTTTCTTATATTGCCAAACGGTTCTCGTAGGGTTTTAACTTTAACTGGCGTTGTTTGGCATGAGAAATTAGCAGATATGACACAATGGTCTGATGTGTCTAGAGGCGCTAATACACTGACAGCATATTTATTAGGATCAAAAGTAAGAGACAAGTCTAGAGTGTTGGCGGAATGACCTGCAACCTGTAGGCCTCTGTTTTAGCTTTGTTTTGTCCGGAGTCAAAGTAGGGATTTCTCGATGGTGGCTGTAAAAATCCTGGCACCACTTTAGCAGATGGATTGTCAAAAAAGTGTATTCATCGTAGTCTAATCAAAAATTGGTCATAGTTTGAAAGAAAAGGACCCAAAATGGACTTTTAAAGAACGAGTGTAATTGCACAATTAAATTATGAGTCGCTCAGAAGAAAGAAAAAAGCCCATGAGCAGCGTGGAGTCGAAGAGATCCAGGGATGTTTTAACAGGAAACAAGTGCGGAGCTTTTATAGAAAAGTAAAAAAAAAAACAAGGGGATTCAGCCGCCCTGGAGCCTGCAAAGATAAGGAGGAGAATACCGTAGTCGAGACGCAGTCAATGCTAAAAATCTAGAGAGATCATTTCAACCAGCTGCTTAATGGTGATGAAGTCAACGATTCCGCCAGCGAGCAGCCACTTCAAATCCATTTGGTTGACGATCTAGAGTTCCACCCACCCGACCAGAGTGAGATCAAACTACCCATCACCAGGCTGAATTCGAACAAAGCGGTCTGCAGGCGGAGCTTTTAAGTACGCTGGAGCAGATCTGATAAGGAGCATACACCAGCTAGTTTCTAAAATTTAGTCGGAAGAAAGCATGCCCGACGAGTAGAACGTAAGCACCGTCTGCCCAATCCATAAAAAAGGTGACCGCCTTTTCTTCGCCAACTACAGAGGCATTAGCCTTTTAAACATCGCGTACAAGATCTTATCAACTGACAACCGGGAAGGAACAACTCGAGGATAACCAAGTCAACCGACTTTTATTTTTGGAACACCACAATATTTAAATTTAATCTTAAGCCAATATATAAAGTTTGGCCCCTATATGCCTACAATCTATTTCATTCGAAAACAATGTATCTTATTAATCTTAAGACTATCTAATTCTATATATTAAAGTTCAATAAAAAAAACCTTGAATCAAGATCTTGTCCAGCGTATTATGTGAACGCCTAAAGCCATTTACTGACGAACTAACTGGCCCTTACCTGTGTGGCTTCAGGCCTGGAAAATCTACCATCGACAAAATGTTCACTCTACGCCAAATCCTGGAAAAGACCCAAGAACATAACAGCCAAACACACTATCTTATCATCGATTTTAAAGCAGCTTATGACATGTCTACACTGTCTACACGAACTATACCGTCCCGACTTATCAGAATGACGCTGGAAAATGCTCGTTGCTGCGTCAAAATTGGAGAAGACTCGACCGAAATCTTCCAAACCACCAGAGGACTTCGACAAGGCGATGCGCTGTCATGTAGCTGCTTCAATATTGTTCTTGAAAGAGTGGTGCTCATTGCGCAACACCAACGCCATCTTTCAAAAATCCACACAATTTCTTGGATATGCAGATGACATCGACATTTTGGGAAGAACCAAGCGAGCAGTGACAGGTGCTCTTTCTAATGTCGAGTCTGAGGCGAAGAAAATGGGTCTTGACATTAACGAGGACAAAACGAAGTATTTACTGCAAATAAAGTCGATTCACACCGTAGACTTGCTCAAAATGTGACAATTGACAGGTACAACTTCGAGGTGGTAAAGGAATTTGTTTATCTGGGCACTGTTGTTAATTCTGCAAATGACATCAGCGCAGAGATCAAACGCAGAATTACCCTTCCAGAAGCATGGACCATCTCCCAGGCGGATGGAGGACCTCTTGGTATCTTTAAGAGGAAGGTTCTGCTTACCAGCTATGGTACGCTTTGTGTCGGCAGGCGGAGAAGATTTAATCAGGAGTCTTACGAGCTGTACAGCGACTGCGTGTACAATGCTTAAGATGGCTAGGGCATGTCGAGCGAATGAACATCGAAGCTCCTGCCCGGAAGGTATTCAACGCCAAGTCTGAGGGAACAGAAGCAGAGGCAGGCCTCATCTCCGGTGGAGTGATCAAGTTGAGGCCGACGCACGTCTACTTGGTATTCGAAACTGGAGACAGCAATCTAAAGTTCGAGTAAGCTGGGGAAAGTTATTACTTGAGGCTTAGGAGCACAATGCGCTGTAGGGCCATTAAAGTAAAGTAAGTAAATTATGAGTTTTATCTTATCCAAGTAAATCGGAAGCCCATCATAAACTGATATGGACTGTTAACACATCTTAACATTATACTCTAAGGCAGTGTTAAAGTTTTGAACAAATTATTATGTATTAGATAAAAGAACAAAAATTCAAGAGTGGATTAAGACTTTAAGTCAGGGAGGGTAATAAACTCACGATTGTAAATCGATGAACAAATCGCCCACCTTCTGACATATCACAAGCTCTCAAAACTCCTTAAACCACAATAATTGTGATGGACTTATAAAATACTTCCTTTATAATATGAGAGAATCATGTGGTATTCTATTTCGCCTTAAAAGTTGCTATTTGATTTGTGGGCTTATGACCATCCAACTAAGTTATGACTTTTTTGTGTTAGCATGTAAATATATGCAAATAAATTATTATATTTGAAAAAAAAATAAAAGTTTAAACTAAACAAATCAAACTTAATATTAACAAAATATTAATACCATTTTTTATTTTTATTTTCAGGTAAGTTTATAAAATATTTGATGTCTAATTCAATATAACCATCAGGTATGTATTTTTATTTAACATTCCATAAATCAAGTCACTGGAATTTATTTTAAATCATGGAAGGATAAGTTAGTTTTAAAACCAACCTATCCTACAAATATAAGTGATTTAAAGAAGAGAAATAGCGTGCTAATTCCTTAAAAGGAATCATCCAAAGGGAACTCTAAAATGTGTTCAACAATTAAATATTTTAGATTTGTTTCAATTCAATTTTTCAATTTCAATTTCAAATGTCTTTATTCTTATTAACAAAAAAACTACATGGTAATCCTTAATAACTTATATATAAATAAGAATAGTTAGTGCCATAATTTATTTAAGAAAAAAAAATAGTATAAATGGCACATCTAATTAATACATTGTTTGTGTGGGGTGTACAATTAAAGGTTATTACAATTAAACATTATTATTAAACATTATTATTTATCAATAGAATTCAATACAAAAATAAACAGAATTAAAGAAACAATTCAGAGACAAGGTTAGTTAAATTGCAAATTGAAATAGCATTTCGATAGCATGATGATCCAAATCAAGAAGCCATATTTTTATTTTTTTCAAAAAAGACGTTCATATTTCTTATATTGCGAATGTTAACCGGTAGTGTATTAAACAGTTTACATGAAATAATTGGGTAAGAGTTTCTGTAACTAGTGGTGCGAAAAAAGGGAATATTGGCCAAGTAAGCAGAGTTGCTGCGAAGATTTCTAAGGTCCGAAATCGGACTTTGCAGATAACCTTTGATAAACACTTTGAGGACTTTAAAATAAAATAAATGACGAACAGGTAGGACTTGCTGGTATCTAAATAAATGCATTGAGTTAGCTAGTCGATGCGTTTTGCAAACATTTCGAATCGCAGATTTCTGTAAGACAGTTAGCTGATTAAGATGATTCACATATGCTCCATCCCAGCAACAAATGCCATATTCTAATTTTGAATGGAAAATTCCATAGTAGACCATCTTCAACATTTCCAAGGAGCAGTGTTTCCTCAAATGATAAAAATTCCGATTAGCTGAAAACAGATAGTTCTTTAAAAGCGATATGTGTTTGGTCCAATTTAAATTTTGGTCAAAAGTAATACCTAGGTACTTGAAGTCTTCTACAATTTCAATTGTAAAACAGTTTTTATTGCACAGTTGATAATTAGTACATTCATGTGAATGAAAAACTATAGGAATATCAGGCGATATTTTACGAGTAAGACTAAAATACATAAGTTTAGTTTTATTGCTGACTATAAGCTCATGTTTCGCAAACCAGCATCTAAGCAGATGAACATCATGATTTATTTCACATATTTGATTTAAGGGACTAGATGAACAGTAAGCAATTCCTAGGTCATCTGCAAAGGCTTTGATTCTACCAATTATTGGAAGCGAAAAAAGAGAATTTATGTAAATTAGAAATAAAACTGGACCGAGTACTGAACCTTGAGGGACTCCTAAGTGACTAGTTTTAGGGTCACTGAAGCAGTTTTGAATTTTCACTAACTGCATTCAAATCATCAAATGCCTTAGTTATGTCCACGAAAAGTCCAGTACAGTGATATTTACGATCTAAACTACTTTGCAGAATACAAACAAAATCTAGAAGAGCATCTTCCGCAGATCGTCCAGTTCTAAAACCGAATTGCATCGGACTAAAAAAATTGATTCTATTAAGATAAGCAAGCATTCTAGTTTTAATAAGTTTTTCGAAAACCTTGGAAATTGAAGACAACCAGGAAATTGGTCTATAGTTAGATTTATATTCTTTGTTTCCTTTCTTGAAAAGGGGAATAACTATACCAACCTTAAGTTCATCTGGAAATAAACCTGTTTTAATGCTTAGGTTGAAAATATGTGAAAGTATATCAACTATGTTCAATCCGATTCGTTTTAGAACTATATTTGATAAATTATCTCTGCCATGCGAAAAAGAGTTATTAAGAGAATTAATAGTTTTTAAAACATCAAGTCCCGATATTGGATCAAAGAAGAAACTATTGCTTTGCGAAATTTGATTTTCAGAAAAGTTACTCACGACGTTAGAACTCTGGGAGAAAGCATTCTGTCCGACCGACTCAAAATACTTACTAAATTCGTTCGCGACTTCTATGGGATTTGAAATCTTTTCATTACCATTACTTAGCACAATAGAACTTATATTATTCGAACTGTTACGGTTTAAAATACTATTTATTACTTGCCATTCTTTTTTTACGTTACCTTTCGCTGAGCTTATTTTTGAACGATAGTAATTATGTTTAGCGTCTTTTATTTCTTTATTTATATTTTTACACAGTCTCTTGTACCGTACTTTTAAATTTGAGTTGGATTGATGTTTGACGCATTTTTTCCATAATTTATTTTTAATTTTAATTTTTTTAATGAGAGATTTTTGTACCCAAGGCTTCAGACTTTTTTCCGATTTCTTTTGAGTAATTGTAGCACTAGATAAATTTATGTGGTCAGTTAAAATTTGTAGAAATAGGTCATATGCTTTGGATGCATCATTTTCAGACAAAACACATTCCCAGTTCTCAAAAAGCAATTTGTTATTTAAGCTTTGGTAGTTTATTTTGGAGACCGGGTTTTGAACATTGTAGTCTATTCTAAGTTTGCTGTATTTTAAACATTCTAAGTATAAACCTGTCATATTGTGATCGGTTATATGCAGATCTAAATTGATCCCATAAGGAAAATCAGCAGGAATATTTTTGAAACGCGCAAAAACATGATCAAGACAACTATAAGAACTTGGCCTTGTAATATTATTAACGTATGAAGTAAAACCATTTTCAGCAATAAGTACTTTGTATGTATCAGATATTGAACAATCAGTCAACATATCAATATTAAAATCGCCTACAATAACAAGATTTTTAGTTGAAATGTGGGACAAAAAATTGGAAAGTTCCTCAATAAAAGAGTTTGAAGAAAAGGCATGCAATCTATAAACACATATAAACGTAAATACTTCGCCTACTATATTGCAACACACCTCAATTAGATCTGCACTTTTAAAATCAATCACCCTTACATCGCAATTAAACAAGTTACTTACAAAAACTCCAACTCCACCAGAAGAAGTTTGTGTCCAAAAACCAAACAAACATATAAAGTGACACACAATAACAAGTATTAATTAATTTCTAGTTAGAAATTCAAATCAATGTTCCATCTGTAAGGATTATATTTCTAATTAATTGCAGTTATTTCGCACATTTTACACTCCCACGCTTTTCAATTAAATTCAAATTCTGACAATCACTTTTTTTCGTTATCAATTGTAATTCATTGCAAAAATTAGATTAAAATCAATGTGTTAGTCGTTAGTTTGCAAAATACCCTCACTAATTACATTTTAATGTCCAGGAAATACTTATATTGGCTATGGCTAGGCTATGGTTATGACCTTCCCTCAACACCGATATGTAGTCTAAATATTGTTAAAAAAGTATTCAAAACATAAAGCCCTTTAAGAATGTCAACTAACCAACCAACCAACCCCTATATTCAAAAGGTCTCAGTTTTTGTTTTGTATTTAATTCAATTATTTGTCAAATGTACTCACTCGTATACAGAGGGGTGAATAGGGTAGTTTTAATACATGCGATTTTCTACAAGGGGAAAAAGACTAAAAGTACCTACATATCCGGAAATAAACTTGGCCTTGAAGTCGAGCATAATTCCCATAAAAAGGAAAATTGATGGCATATGAAAAAAACGTCTTTGAAGCCGAATTTATGTAAAAATGGGTGTACAAGTATGTGCCTAGGAGAAATAAGGAATATAAAATGCACGACTGGATTCGCAAGTTTTTTCTTCGAAGGCAATGAACCCCCCCCCCCCAAACAAAAAAAATTATTTATGTCTACTTTATGTGCAAAAACATCCCACCATAAAAAAATAGAAATGTTTAAAAAAAACGACAAAAGTTCCCTTCAATTAAATTTTTGTATGACTCCAGCGAGTTGGATTTGAACGATGCTATGGTTACTTTGAATTGACGACTTTTTGACAGATCGCCATTTTTATTAAGAGTGTCAACTTTACGAATTGGTAAATATCAAAGTTTGACTTTTATCAAGTTAATTGAGAAGAGTTTTAATAGTTGAAAATGAAACAGATAAATATTATCGATGGAAATTCGTTTAATTTTAGAAGACGAAGTTTCAATATTTGTCAACATTCTGTTGACAGTTGACAATCGCATCAATTAGTAGTTGAAAATCGCATTAAAACAACAACCAATTTCGTACTTAAATTTTAGATTTCCCCTATCAATTAAAAATGACAATTACATGAGTTGTAGTTGACAGTTGATTAAAACGACAACTAATTTCAATCTTACTTACTTACTTAAGGTGGCGCTACAGTCCTGTGTGAACTAGGGCCTCACCCAACAAACTTCTCCATCTAGCTCGGTCCTGCATGTCTCCAATTTCGCACTCCAAGTTGGGTGAGGTCACCTTCCACTTGTGCGCGCCACCTCATCCGCGGTCTTCCTCTACTGCGCTGTAATGTGGGTGCGGATTCGAAGACTTTCCGGGCCGGAGCATTGGTTTCCATGCGCTCTACGTGACCCAGCCATCTTAGTCGTTAGACTTTTACCCTTCTGGCTAAGTCTACGTCGCTGTACAGCCCGTACAGCTCGTCGTTTCATCTTCTCCTCCACTCCCCTTCGATGCATACGGAACCGTAGATCACACGAAGAATTTTTCTCTCGAAGCGACCCAAGGTGGTTTCATCCGCTTTTGTCATGGTCCATGCTTCTGCACCGTATAGCAAGACGGGGATGATAAGGGTCTTATATAGCAACACTTTGGTCCCTCGAGAGAGGACTTTACCACTCAATTGCTTTCTTAGTCCAATGAAACAGCGGTTAGCAAGAGTTGTTCTGCGTTTGATCTCAGCGCTGTTGTTGTTTTCTGCGTTTACAGCAAAGCCTAGGTAGACGAAGTCCTTGACTACCTCAAAGTTACGTCTGTCGATGTTGTTGTCCTTACAACATGTACTTTGTTTTGCCCTCTTTAACCGTTAAACCCATTTTTGCCGCCTCTGCCTCAATACTCACAAAAGCCCCATTGACATCACGCTGAGTTCTTCCGATTATGTCAATGTCATCAGCATGTGCCAATAATTGGACAGACTTTTGAAAGATAGTGCCTCTAGTTTTGACGTGTGAGCTCTGCACTATTCTTTCCAGCACGATGTTAAAAAAATCGCATGACAGTGCATCACCTCGTCTAAAACCTTTTTTGACATCGAAAGGTTCTGTTAAGTTGTTTTCAACCTTTATGGAGCAGCGTGAATTCTCCATGGTCATCCTGCACAAACGGACGAGTTTGGCAGAGATACCAAAACTAGACATGGCTCTATACAGATCGTCCCTGTAGATGCTGTCATATGCGGCCTTAAAATCGATGAAAAGATGGTGGGTGCAGATTTTGTGTTCTTGGGTTTTTTCCAAAATCTGCCGTAATGTGAATATTTGATCAACTGTGGACTTTCCTGGTCTAAAACCACACTGATAAGGACCTATCAGGTTGTTGACGATGTGCTTTAGACGTTCACATATTACGGCAGAAAAGATTTTATGGAAGATGTTAAGCAGACTGATTCCTCTATAGTTGGTGCAGTTTAGAAGGTCTCCTTTTTTCAGGATCGGGCAAACAATACTGAGGTTCCATTCATCGGGCATGCTTTCTTCCGACCATATCTTACAGATAAGTTGGTGCATGCTCCTAACGAACTTATCTCCAGCTGCTTTAAAGAGCTCGGCATTCAAGCCATCCGCTCCAGCGGCTTTATTAGACTTTAAATTAGATATGGCAATCTTTACTTCGTCTAAGTCGGGAGGACGGGATTGTTGGCTTTCGTCGACTATATTGAATAGATCATCCTGCCTGGCAGCGGAATTCAGTTCTTCGTCGCCGTTATACAGTCTGCAGAAGTGGTTCTTCCATATCCTCAGCATTGACTGAGGTTCCACTATGATGTTTCCACTTTCGTTATTGCAGCCTTCGGTTCTAGGTTTATGTACCTGTGAATTTCGTTTCACCTGTTCATAAAACTTTCGAACTTCATTCCTGCTTTTATACCCCTCAACATCTTCGACCGCACTCTTCTCATGCCCCCTCTTTTTCCTTCTGAGAAGCCGGCGTTCCTCTCGCCTCGTCTGCTCATAGAGCTCACGAGCAGCTCTCGTCCTTTTATGCAGCGCCGCTTTGCTTGCCTGTTGTTTGGCTGCATTTGCCTGGCGACATTCCTCATCAAACCAAGGGTTCCTTATTGGTGGCTGTTTGAAACCCAGCACATCTCTGATTGATTTTGGCACTGTTACCACTGGTTTTCGATACATTGTGGTGGCGGCAGAGAACTTCGAGAGAGGTTACTTGTAACTCGGTCGGAAAAGGATTTGGCGATCTCTGGCAATTGTAGCAATGTTATATCTTTTCCCCGCACCTCTCTGTCTTGCCTTGGGTCTGGAAATCCGAAGTGCTATCTTGGCTACAACGAGGAAGTGGTCCGAGTCGATGTTAGCTCCTCGGAAAGTTCGTACATCCATGATTGTGGAAGCGTGTCTGGCGTCGATCGCAATATGGTCAATCGGGTTGACGGTAGATTGATCTGGAGAAGTCCAAGTTCCTTTGTGGATGTTGAGGTTTGGAAAACACGTACGGGCTACTATGACGTTTCGCCCAGCAGCAAAATCTATGAGCCTGAATCCTTTGTCGGAAGTGTTGTCGTGCAGGCTGTTCTTCCCGATTATTCCACCAAAGTTGTGTTCCCTTCCTCGCTTGGCATTGGGCACTGTTCATATGTTTTGTCTAGGAGATCGAAGAACATATCTTTGGTCTTGTCGTCTTTCTCTTCTGTGGGGGCGTGCGCGCATATCAGGCTAATGTTGCCGAATTTGGCCTTGATGCGTATAGTCATGAGGTGCTCATTGATGCACCTATAGCTCAAGACTTCTCGCCTAAGTCTGGCTCCAATGACGAAGCCGCATCCAAATAAGCGCTGTTGGTTTTCGTGGTAGCAGTCACCATAGTAAATATCGCAGTTTTTCATCCTCTTTTTGACCGGCCCATCCCATCGTATTTCCTGGATGGCGGTGATATCTGCTTTATAGCGGTCTAGGGCCTCCGCTAATTCTTCCTTAACATTCCACGTGCATATCCGAAGTTCGTTGTCCTTTATTGGTTTGCATTGGTTGTCAACAGTAAATCCGTCCGTTTCCGCGGCTTGTTGGTGCTTCGCAACTATGAACTATAACTTCAATCAACTTGTCAAATATCAAAGTTTGACATTTAACAAGTTGATTAGAAGAGTTTTAATAACTGAAAATGAAATACATATGTATGTTGATGGAATTTTTTTTAATTTTAGAAGACGGAGTTTTAATAGTTTTGAACTATCAATTGACAGTTGATAATCAAATCAACTGATTGTTGACATTCGCATTAAAACAACAAACAAGTTTGAACAATTCGTACTTAAATGTCATTCTAAATTTCTAGATGACCGAGAAGTGAACATTTTCCAACTATCAATTGATAGTTGACAATCACATAAGTTGATAGTTGACAGTTGATTAAAACTACAGCCAACTTCGTACATTCGTGTGAATAAGTACCGTTCAAAAGTCTTTTATTTCTGATAAGAAAATCGGGCTGAAGAAACCTTTTTATCTAACTATGTAGCTCTTCCCTTTATCCAAAATATATATTCATGTAAAATGTAAGCACCTTTGTTAAACATTAATTCCAACATCTAATTGTTATCTATACAAAGGTTACATTAATTTTTATTCATTTTAGCCCCCAATTAAACTCCATTGTTTTGTAGGTATATAAATGTATATTGTATTTACTTTCTGTTAATCGTGTTTACACTTAACTTTTTCTTCAAGACCCCAATAACCAAACTACCAAAGCGTATATACCTACCTTTTGCCTACCTAATAACAATTAATTTTCTCCACCACTAGCCGAGTGGAAATAAAATTATTATTCTGTTCGATACCAATTCCCATCTAGGGTAAAAAGCAAAACCACACATTTATTTTGTACTACTCGCTGCGGAGGAGCTTACTATACCGTTTAGTGTGCAATGCTTTCCCGCCCATTTCTATGCTTGAGTTTTATTTCTATTTCTATTTTTTTTATTTTATTTGATTACTTTTCCAATCAATTTGCCATTTGAAATAACCTTCCATTTGCACACAGCGCCCTCTATATCTGTATACAATGGCCACTTTAAGTATACATTTTGCCTTTATTACTGTCTTTCGCTTGAATTTAATTCAACCCTTGGCCGTGATGTGGGGGTGCGGTCGATAGGTGGATAGGGATAAGTATATTCTTATTGTCAGTGGTTTCTAAATGCTGCCGGTAGGGTCGGTGGCTTTTTTATTCCAAATGTACATAATGCTATTCGGGTTCTTTTTTTTTTTTATTGACTAAAGGTATTTGTATAGCACACAGCATGGTTTACCTATGTTTGCTTTGTAATGTGTAACTGGCTTGGTTTCGATACTTAGCCGAGCCGGTGAAGCTGTTCGTTTATATTGCTTATGGTTTGTTGATTGCGGTATACAGTTTAGGTCTAGGTCTACAAGCTACAATCAACCCATTTAACCATCATTTTTGATATCGTTTTAACCATTTTATCTATAATTTTCCTTTTTTTTTTAACCCATCCCATCCGATGACCACTAAAGACTGTGGCAGCGACACCACATGGTTAATTTCAGAAACACTTGTCTAGACAAGAGCCTTAAACACCAAACGGATTAGTTTTTGTTTCCATTCGCCGGCCTTATATCATTGTTGTCTCTGTCTTTAATGTTGGTGGTAAAAATGTTTAGCTGTCATATCATATGTCATTCGCTAGTTCCCTTAACTGTCACAACTGCTCAGTTGGAACTAATCCCCTCATTACAATTGGATTATAATAGCTTTAAAGGTTTTTTTTCCTATGATTAAACTTCATTTACTCATACGAAGGGTACCTTCTGATGTTTTAAGAGTTTAACATCATGATTTAAATCACTTGTGGCATTATGGTATTTTTTGATCCATGAAGCACAATAATTGTTGCATGTACACTGTACAGTACATATAAATATAAGAAAGGAATGTAGACCTTGAACTTGCCAGCCAAAAAATGTTCTCGTAAATCACAAATAAAAAAAAACCAAGAAAGGAGAAGCCTGAAAATTCAATTAGGGAACGGCATCCTTTACAGACTTTAGCGAGTTGTAAATCAATATAAATGTGTATGTGTATACCAAATGTCAGTACCAAACATTTAAATATGTACTAAAGAAACAAAGTCGAAGGTTTTCACTGCCTTGCATTCTCTTTTTGCATTACTAAGTTATCAACAATAAATCAAAAAAAGAAATAATGTTTAAGTAAAAAAGTTGTAAGTGAAACTGTTTCGTGAAAAAAGAAATGGTCAAATTTTTAACCGGGTTCCTACTGACGTATATCATAGTTAAAATACCCCAAATGACATATTCTTTGTCCATATTTTGACACTTTGATATTTTAAATGGCTGCGTTCAATCTCAGAAAGATGGGGTATCCGAAAACCTTATTGTTGGTGTATTACGTGTAAAAGAGCAACTACTCAAAAACAGCTCAGATGTCAAAAAAGGTATCCAAGAATTTTTGGGGTATGTAGGTATCTGACAGAAATGAGATCAAAATTCTTCCAAACTATATCTAGGTATTGTCAATAGTACTCATAGTCCGACGAATCAGTTGAATTAAATTTTATCTTAGAATAATTTTGACTAAACAGCTTAAAGTCGTTTTTATTTTTTGACAGCTATCCAACTCGTTCAATAAGGTATCTAAAAATCCACCTATCCAACACAAGATTGAACGCAGCCAATGTCAAATTAAATTATATTCGTTAAGTTTTTGTATCATTGAACTGTCACTGTCATATGGGCGTGTTCAACAATTGTCTTTGATAAAACTTATATTAAAATATAGTTAAATGCTTTTAATTCAGATAATTTTTATCGTGTTAAGAAGATGTAAACAGTAGGCTACTTAAAATTTTACGCCATTTTGCACATTTGGGTTAAAATGTCTGTTGCTATAATCGAGACGCACTTATTACCTTCTACCACCCACATTCGCCTCCAGAGCAAAACAAAAAAAGCAAATACGCAACAAATTCTGACATTCTTAACAACAGCAACAACAACAATATTTCTTATAATCCGAGGAACTTGTGCAGAAAATGACAAATAATAACACTAAACTATACGTTCGTTAAGTTTTCAATTGTTTTTTATTTTATTTAACATTTACCATTTGTAATTCGATTATCATTATCATAAAATTTAATGTTTCGTTTTATTTCATTTTCATATTTAATTTTAAATGAAATATTCAATGTAAAGCTGAGCGAGCGTATTTTGTAGGTATACCTACAACTATTTGATGTTGCGTTCTAGAAATTCAATTTCATTCGAGATTCGAGAGAAAAATAGAGAAGTTTTGTTTTAATGTTTCAATTCAATGAATTTCACATTTAAATATTTTGTTGTGCTGGAAAAATGCATCATAGAAAGAGGGGAAATTTTGTGAGAGAAAAAGATAGGTATATATACTAAAGGTAGTCAATCTTAAAAGCTTTTCGTTTTATATTTATTGTAGCTCAGTTATAGAGTTGCCACATTTAAGTTATGACAAATATGAGTATGATTAATGAATTGAAAGCTTTTGTTTGGTTTCTTGTTCTGTTTTTTTTTTTTAAATATATTTTGTTAAACTTGGGGAAAATAAGTGATTAAAATTTCGATAATTGTTCCCATTTTCAAAAAGTGAAAATGAAATATTTGTGCTATCGAAAATATGGTTTTTAAAAACCTTTGGCTGTCATTTAAAATAAAAATAAAGAAATTGGGTGGCGCAACAGTCCGTTTCAGAACTAGGGCCTAGTGACAACTCTCAACCATTCCTGTGTGCGAGTACTGTTGTCAGGGATGAAGGGACCTACAGTTTTAAGCCGAATCGGAAAAGCAAATTTGAGAAAGCACTTTTCATAACAAGAATTACTCTTGGAGAGTTTGTCAATTCCTCGCAAGAGGCAGTACCCTTGAAAAAAAACTTTAGGTGGCACAGGCAGGGATCAACCCAAGACCTCTGGCATGACAGTGCACAGTGCATCGCACTAACCATCATGCCACGGGTACTACTGTCATTTAAAGAATCCAAATTCGAGCTTAGAAGAAATTGTAAAATACAAACAAATATTGTTTTAACTGTAAATTTATTCCAAAGAAAATTCCCATGACCCTCAACAACTTAAGTAAACGAAATAAAGAATTTCCTGTAGCGATTAAACAGCTTTGAATGTTCACTTTTAACACATCCTCAAACAAAATAAATAAACTGACACTGTCAAAAGCAGAACACTCAAGCTGTTCAAAAATTGTACCTTAAAACATTAAAACCAAACATTTTTGAACTTGAGAACAAAATAATTTCCATAAAAACTGCTGAAAAAGTTAAGGCAAATCAAAATGTAAGGAATTCCAGAGGGAAAGTATCATTAAAAAAATGAAAAGTTCAGTAATGGAAACTCTTTTGCATTCTTTAAATACAAAAATTAACAAAAAAGGTCCTAAATGTTTAGCCTTTGGGTTTTGAAAATAAATCAAGGCTTAACAAGACAACAACAAAACTTTTAATCGATTCTAATAGACACAAGTTCACTTTGAACACATCCTTAAACAAAATAAATAAACTGACACTGTCAAAAGCAGAACACTCAAGCTATTCAAAAAAAAACAACTTTAAAACCAAACATTTTTTGAACTCAAGAACCAAATAACTTCCATTAAAATTCCTGAAAAAGTCAAGGCACATCAAAATGTAAGGAATTCCACAGAAAAAACATCGTTTAAAAATTGAAAAAAAAAAATGCTTAAGGTCAATACCGGAAACCCTTTTATATTCTTTAAATACAAATTAACTAAAAAGGTCCTAAATGTTTAGCTTTTGGGTTTTAAAAAATAAATCAATGCTAAACAAGACAACAACAAAACTTTTAATCGATTCTAATAGACACAAGTTCACTATGAACACATCCTTAAACGAAATAAATAAACTGACACTGTCAAAAGCAGAACACTCAAGCTCTTCAAAAAAAAAACTTTAAAACCAAACATTTTTTGAACTTAAGAACCAAATAACTTCCATGAAAATTCCTAAAAAAGTCAAGGCACATCAAAATGTAAGGAATTCCACAGAAAAAACATCGTTTAAAAATTGAAACAAAAAAATGCTTAAGGTCAATAATGGAAACCTTTTTGCATTCTTTAAATACAAAAATCAACAAAAAAGGTCCTAAATGTTTAGCCTTTCGGTTTTAAAAATAAATCAAGGCTTAACAACAACAAAACTTTTAATCGATTCTAATAGACACAAGTTCACTTTGAACACATCCTCAAACAAAATAAATAAACTGACACTGTCAAAAGCAGAACACTCAAGCTCTTCAAAAATTGTACCTTAAAACTTTAAAACCAAACATTTTTTGAACTTAAGAACCAAATAACTTCCATGAAAATTCCTGAAAAAGTCAAGGCACATCAAAATGTAAGGAATTCCACAGAGAAAACATCGTTTAAAAATTGAAACAAAAAAATGCTTAAGGTCAATAATGGAAACTCTTTTAAAAAAAAGGTTAAAAATGTTTAGCCTTTGGGTTTTAAAAATAAATCAAGGCTAAGCAAGACAACAACATAACTTTTAATCGAATCTAATAGACACAAGTTCAACAGGTAACCAATAATTTCCAATAGAGTTGCTACTATCTTCTTATTAACAGTTATATTAAATTGTACTAAAAAGTATTTTTAACTACAAAAAGCATTAAGTTAACTCTGTAAAAGCGTAAACAATGGTTTTTCGTTGGAGCTTTTTAAAAATTTGCTAAAAGCTTCATCACACTATAATATCTCACGAAAGCTAAGTAAGTTGTCATTGAGCTACCCCTTTGAATGTCTCTTTTATAGTAGCGTTCTCTGTTTACGTTTAGCCTTTCTTCCAGTATCCATAAGCTCCACTGGAAAATATTGTTTAACTGTACATTTGTACATGGGATGGTGAAGCATCCACTATAAAGCTGGTTATAGCTGCTACTGGTACTGCTGCTGGTTTTGATGCTGCTACTGGTGCTGGTTCTGGTGCTTTGGCTGATGGTGCCTCTGAGCTGATATTATGCTCCCAATAGGCCAAGCAAACTGATTGCTAAGTAAATTCTTACGATAACGTCGTTTTTCCTCTCATTCTCTTTTTTAGTTGAGGAGATATAACAACCACTTTTATCACAACGTTCTCGTGTCGGTCGGTCGTTCGCTATCGTTTTATCTCGCTTGCTCTTAAGCGAAATTCAAAGCTGTGCTGGGATATTTGCCTTTCGGTTGTTATTTTTGTTGTAGGTATATTTCAAATCGACAGGGAACGACCGACAACGAGCGACGTTCGAAAGGGTAGAGTCTCAATATAGCGAGAAAATTCATACAACTACAACAACAGCAACAACATCACAAAAATGACAAAGGAAAATCTGAGCCACAAGATATGTAAGAGGGAGCAAATAATTCCACTCTGCTCCGCTCCACTCTGCTCCACCTTGATGTTGTACTGCTGGATATACTGCTACTATACTGCTTTTGCTCTTTAATTTTGTTCTGCGAAGCCACCATTTAGTTGTTTACTGTTAGTCGTCGCGATTTCTGTCGTCTGCGGTTGCCCTTAAAAATAAGATATAACTTATTTTTTTTTTAAGATAAAAATCCGGAAAAAGCGCGTACGACGGGATGTGAAGAATTGTGTCTTTAACGACGAAAATTTTTTTGTTTATTAACTGCTTCGCCTTTCGCTCGTTTTTTATTTATCCTGTTTTTGATTTTTGATTTTTGCCAAAATAAAAAAAATATAAATAAATAATCTTAGATCAAATAAGTGGTGAAATAAAAAATTTTCAAGAAAGGATACAAAGCATAATCTCGAGAGATATGCACTTTGATCAATTTCACAATTGAACCAATAAATTCTAAACAAAAGAAAAAAGAAGTGTCGGTAACACAAACGGAGGATCAACAGCGGTAATTTGTTTGCCATTTTGTCACATCACGGCTCCTACGGGAATTCAACACAAATTCGCCGCGCCGTTGTGTGTTTGTTTCCATAAACAAAGACCACTGTGATCAATTTTGACAGCTGACTTACGTCACAGCTGATTTGATTGTTGTTATTTACACGAAGCGTGATCAGAAATTGCATTGCATCTTCGCCCGCTCGTTTCGAGTTCGAAATTACAAATTCGCCGTTGAAGATCGATAAAGTAGTGTCGCTGCTTAAAGAAGTTTTCGCAGTTTGTTTTTATCAGAATAAGACACATTTTGTGTGTTCTGTTCGATTTAAAGAGTGTAACGGAGTCAACGGAAGTTGACAGGTTGATTTTAGGTTTCCGTGTGATCGGTAAAAAGTTGTTTCAATCAAATTCGCCGTAAGTTTCTGAACAAGTGCATTCAACGATAATTTTTAAGAAAAAAATAAATAATTATAATCTGTGATTTAAAATATTTGCACATAAAAGTATTAATCAAGCATTTGTTATAATAATAATTGTCCTTTTTCGATAAAGTAGTTTGTTGTTAACGGCAGTTGTTGTCAAGTGTCAGTTGTAGTTGTCATTTTAAATTCTTTTTTGAAAAATAGTTTTTCGTGCCGAAGATAAGTGAAAACTGAAGTGAACTCTAAGCACCACAGAAAAAAATAGGAAAAAAGGAAGCAAAGTGAAAAAAGTAAATACCTACTTGTATAAGAAACAAAAAAGGAAATCCTCCATCCAAATAAAAATTCTTGGCAATAGTTTGTATTTGTTTTGCGTGGCACGCCTCCCCGTATATCTAAAGTGCAGACGATGAACGACGACGTCGACGATGATGACGACGGGGTTAAGTGTGCTGAGAGAATAATGAATAGAAAAGAATTGGGTACAAATTCTTATGCAGTTCGGTGCACAATATGCTAAAAAATCCTCGGGAAAAGCGAAATAAAGAAAAAAGGGAAAAACTATAAAAGCCGCAGGATTTAGCCATGCAATCGTGTGTCTCATGCTTTGCTCAAGCTTCTCATCGTCACCCTCTCCATTCCTTTGGCACCGTTTTGGTGCAGCAAGGGTCCAAACGACTCTACGTGAATAGTGTAGACTTTGGGGTACGAGAAGGGATCTTTGCTTTTTAGCGACCTGCGAGCTGCGAACAGTCTAAGCCACGACACGACCAACGAAAGGACGAACTAACTATATACATATACCGTTAGCGTTCGTTGATGAAGGATAACAATTTCTCTTGTATTTATATACACACATCCGCTTTCATTCGGAAAAATATGAGTCTCCATGTGTACGTTGGTATATCTCCTATTTCGTGTTTCTATCTCCTTTTTGTTTTGTTCTGTTTTCTTTAGTGTCCTTTGCATTTTAATTATTCAGAGCACATAGTTGTAGGTCCTTGTGGGTAATTGTATCCATGAGGCGGTTTTACCCTATTCCTACGTGTCCTGTCCAACTCCGACCCGACCCGACCAACCAACCAACCTCTCTCCATTGGGATTGGAATTTGGACTGGGAGTCATATTCACTGCAACGTCACTTACCTAGATAGATAGCATAGGTGAAACTTGGTAGGTTATGTTACCTACAATCTATAGCTCTATGGGTTTGTAGAAGGGGCGCTTCTGTTTCAGGTGAATTGGATTTGTTTATTTTTGTTCTCCTTTTCCTTGTTTGCGTTTTTGCTGTTTTATGATGTACACCTTCTTTCTTTGTTTCTTTTCTTTTTTTTTGAACTTCCTGATCCTTCCCTGTTTGCTTCTGCCTCGGGTCCTGGTTCTGGCCTGGTCCTCCTATGGCGATGATGGTATCGTTTTTGCAGTCTTTGTTTAAATACAAATCGAAAATTCATTGACACTCGGTGCTGTTTTCTGTGTTTGCTTTTTTTTAATATCTTCCTCGTGCTCTTTTTTCGTGAGAGTTGCTTCGTGTAAAGTGCCTCCAGGGTTCTTTGACTTCTTTTCTTGTGTTTTGTTGTGGACTTTAATGCTATGGAGTGTGAGTCATGTTTTATTGCAGTTAATTTAAAGTTCCTTTTTTTTTTATTTTTGGTGTGTTTAAATTTATACCTAATGCCATTAACCGAAGTAGTTTTTTGTTCGTGTTTATTTTTTATTAAACTTTACATTTTTATTTTTAAATTCTTCATATAAATGTGCAGTGCATAAATGTGTAAAAAGAATTGAGGTCGTTTTTTTTTCAATCTTTAGGGAGAGAATGTGAATTCGCCGCAGTTTTATTTTTCGCCTGAAGCAATATTGTTGTTGGTTGCATTTTTATGGTCTGGTAAACATGTTAATTAAATAATGTTATCTCTTATCCATGTGGGGAATGGATAATTTTGTTGATGTTTTTTAACTCTTTATCTTTTCATGAACTTGAAGATTTGTTAGATTGTTTACATAATAATATGAGTAAATAATTGTTTAATTAAAGAATGAGTTAATCATCTTTCTTGTTCTTCTTGTATGAATCAAATTTCTTTTACATTTTGTTCCTCCTTAAAATGTTTCCAATAGTTTTAATTTATACACTTATACAGTCCGGAACATTTAGATAGCGTCACGTATCTTATTTTATATTCTTTAACTTAATAATTTACGTAACTTCGAATTTGATGAGAACCTATGGAATTTTGTATTTTGTTGCAAGTTAAAATTGCATTTTTTTAAATAAGAGGAGCTTCAAATAGTTCCGAAATCGTCTGAAATTATTTCGTTTAGATACACTTAAATCCAATATTTCTTATTTGTAACATTAAAAGAAAACTACATCATTTTCTTTTTTAACCCTTAGTGGACACACCTCATTTAGGCCCATTAGTGGCCACACGGTGTAACTCATTACCACACGATGAAAAAGATGCTTTTTTAAGCCTTTTAGCTGATTTTATCATTTTAGGGGAAGAGAACTTCAACGTTTCTCATGGTTTAGATTTTTTAATTTAAAGTCGAATTAAAAAATAAACGCAAACGGCCACACGGGCTAACTAATTACACCAGGCCAAGGAAACTAACTTTTAAAACCATGCATTTGTGTTGGCTTACTATGTGGCGAAGGTACTTCTTAAAATGACCTGCCACCATTAGATGCCATTTGCTGTGTTAATTTAAAAGGTTTAAGACTTCTTATTTCACCTGCAGTAAAGAATTACCTCGTGTGGCTGCTTAAGGTTAAGAAAAGTATTTTATGTATTTGTTTCCTATAGCTTGAAAAATGTGTCTTTCATGGAATCATACAGGATTAAAAAAAAACGGGGAACACTTTTAATAAACATTACTATTTCGACAAGTGACAGGTCACATTTTATTAATTTACAACTTTAAAAATGTCAAAACTTTTTTTCATAAACTATTCGACAATTTGGTAGAAATGTAGGAAAATACCAAAAAGTTTTAATCTTTTTGTTTCATAAAGAAATTGGCATTGTCAGGAATTGTCCGACAAATTTGCCACTGTTGTTTTTGCGCTTTGCTCCGTTTTTAACTTCCCATGGGAAGTTATTGTAATGGGTCCGATTTGTCAAATTGAAAATGTTGGCATTTCTCGACGTTTCAAGGTCCCTAGAGTCGAAATAAAAGATTTTTAGAAAGATGTCTGTGCGTTCGTGTGTACGAACGTACGTCCGTTCGTCCGTCCGTTTTTTCGTCGTCCATAGCTCAACAACCAGAAGAGATATCGACTTCAAATAAATTTTGTTCTACAGATAATAAGGCAGACAGATGCAGAAAGGGCTCTCAAGAAAAATGCGTGGGTAGTTTTTTTTGTCCATAGCAGTTTAAAAAAGAGACAATTTTGGTTAACCCTAAATATCTTAAGAACCAAAAACGCTAGAGTTTTGAAACAAAGAAGTATATTTTTTGAAAAAAAATCCAATTAACTGTTTTCAAAAACTGAAAAAAATGTGTCACCTCGAAAATTTTACGAACAAAAAATGATTTTATCTCCACATCATTTTGTGAAACGAAAAATAACGTTAAATAACATAAAAAAAACATTACTCAAATTTGATAAAAAATTGACTTCGACTCGAACATCTTTTCAAAACTTTGAGGTTATGGCTTCCACCTAATTTTAACTTACAAAAAATATTGTTTTCACCATTCGGACAAATTTTGATAAAAATCAAATTGACAGATTTTTAAATAAAATTAAAAACCCAACTAAAAAAATTGATAAAAGTTTTTAAAAATTGATTTTCGCCTCAATTATCTTTTTAAACATTTGAGATATTGGCCTTAAACTACCTTCAACTTTTAAAAAATATTGATTCAGCATTGAGTACAATTATGAGAAAAATCAAATTGACATTTTTTTTACAAAAAAAAAAAAAAAACTTAAAAGAAAATTTACATAATTTGGTAAAAATTGATTTTCGACTCAAATATCTTTTCAAAACTTTGAGATTATGGCTTTAAACTTCAAACTCTTATCTTTTAAAAAATATTGTTGTCAACACTCAGTAAAATTTTAAGAAAAATCGAATTGACAGTTTTTTTTACAAAAAATTAAAACCTAACAAAAAACAATACTAAAACATAGTAAAAATTTACTTTCGACTCAAATAGCTTTTCAAAAATTAAAAATATTGTCTTCAAACTTTTTTATTTCACGGAAAATATTGTTTTCGATATTCAGTAGTTTTTTTTTTATCTAAAAATCCAACAGTCCGTTTTTTCATAATGAAAAAATAAAATCTACAAGAAATAGTATGCAAATTTGGTAAAACTTGATGTTCGGTTCCTGATATCTCTGAAATTAACGGTATTTTGTTGGAAAATCTATCCATAGTATAGTGGGATCTTATACTAATAACAAAAACAATATGCATAGTATGATTAACACCGATAAAAGTTAGAGTAGAATCGTACTATGGATAGGTTTTTGGCATTTGTACGAGTCTCGAATAGATCTCATGTGATTTCGTTCTCAAATGTTGGTACGGTTGATATTGCATTTGTATCTCGATGGCTTTGTTCGTTGAGTAGTTGTGTATTTGGAATCATGTGTTTTCCATTGGGGAAAAAATCAATCTATTACTCTTGATATTATTTAGTTTTGTTAGTGAAAATGGACTATCTGGGCTTATTTTGCAAGAGAAAACAATAGAAAAGATATTTATGTTTTTCCAAAGTTTCATCTCAGTTTAGATTAAATAAATATTCATGGTGTTTCCACCGCACAAAAAGATTTAAAAATGATTAACTTTGACAGCACTTTCTAAAATGCAAATGGTGTTTCGATGTTTCTTATGAAGTAAGAATAAGTAAGATAGTTTGATTCGTGTTAAACAACGAAGAACTGAATAGTTCAGCACCATACACAAATATTCTACCTTTTCCATGTGCAATTTTTTTTTCAATTTGATTAAACTAAAACTATATTTTGTACACAAACATTCAAATAAACAGACCATAACACATTATCTGTAAAACCAACTCCTCTACACAAGTTTTTCTTCGCAAATTTTGACTCGACTCCGATCCCCGACGGATCAACACCACATGTTAATGTTGCAGTCTACGAACAACACCCTCCTTGAAGCAATTGTTAAATAAACTTTTTTTTATAAAATCTCAATTTCCAGATGCTTCCTTACCATTTCTTCTTGAAAATTGTCCACTTCGGTAGTTTTAGTTAGTTTTTTTGCTAAGTTAATTTTAAAATTTGATTTTCACAAAACTTTCATCTATTTGTGTGTGTTTTTTTTTTAAATTATTATTCTGACAGATCTTCTTTCAGTTGTACCAATTTTTAAACACAAAAATCTGGCTAATATTGCGGTTCGTTTTGTTGGCAATTTCTCACTTCACTATATATGGAATACCAAAAAAAAGCACTTATTAATTTCATTTATCCAATTTGTAAAACTTTAAGAAATGCTACTTAAATTGGTAAAAATGTGTGTTTCGACTAAAAATCTAGTCTAGATTTTCAAACTAAACTATTTCTTTATATAAATTTTGTATGTTGTATATTATATTGTTGGTAACTTTAAAATTTGTATAAATAATTCAACACTAACAACTTTTTTAACCCAAGACGAAAACGTACAAAGTTTTAAGCAAGACAAATCGACAGACGGGTAGGGAAGTTATCAGTGTGGGTCGCATCCCAGCCTCTTTTGTTTTTAAACGGTGATTTTTTAAGAGCTTGAGAACTTAAAAAAAAAAAAACGCATACAATTTGCAAAATCTCATCGATTCTTTATTTGAAACGTTAGATTGGTCCATGACATTTACTTTTTGAAGATAATTTCATTTAAATGTTGACCGCGGCCGCGTCTTAGGTGGTCCATTCGGAAAGTCCAATTTTGGGTAACTTTTTCGAGCATTTCGGCCGGAATAGCCCGAATTTCTTCGGAAATGTTGTCTTTCAAAGCTGGAATAGTTGCTGGCTTATTTGTGTAGACTTTAGACTTGACGTAGCCCCACAAAAAAAATAGTCTAAAGGCGTCAAATCGCCTTGATCTTGGTGGCCAACTTACCGGTCCATTCCTTGAGATGAATTGTTCTCCGAAGTTTTCCCTCAAAATGGCCATAGAATCGCGAGCTGTGTGGCATGTAGCGCCATTTTGTTGAAACCACATGTCAACCAAGTTCAGTTCTTCCATTTTTGGCAACAAAAAGTTTGTTAGCATTGAACGATAGCGATCGCCATTCACCGTAACGTTGCGTCCAACAGCATCTTTGAAAAAATACGGTCCAATGATTCCACCAGCGTACAAACCACACCAAACAGTGCATTTTTCGGGATGCATGGGCAGTTCTTGAACGGCTTCTGGTTGCTCTTCACTCCAAATGCGGCAATTTTGCGCTTATTTACGTAGCCATTCAACCAGAAATGAGCCTCATCGCTGAACAAAATTTGTCGATAAAAAAGCGGATTTTCTGCCAACTTTTCTAGGGCCCATTCACTGAAAATTCGTTGTGGCAGATCGTTCGGCTTCGGCGGATGAAATGTCAAAGCATACTGAGCATCTTTCTCTTTGACACCATGTCTGAAATCCCGCCTGATCTGTCAAATACTAATGCATGAAAATCCTAACCTCAAAAAAATCACCCTTTATATCATCTTGTTGATAACTTTACATTCCTCATAAATAATTGAACTAACAACTTTTAAGCAAGACAAATTGACAGACGTAATGGGAAGTTATCAGTGTGGGTCGCATCCCAGCCTCTGTTCGTTTTTAGTTTCAGGCGCTTCAAATGTCAAGCACTCTTGATCAACATACTTATTGTCATTCGGCTAACTACTAAACTTCTACTTTTCATGTAGTTGAATTAAAATTTAATATTTTCTTGGCACAATTTCTCAAAACTTTTAGATTTAGTTTAAAAAAAGAAACAATATGTGAGCCTTTCCAATTATTACGGACTGTATGCATATCTCTTATATGCGTATGCTATGTTCCTGAATGCAACTGACAGAAAGAAGTGACTTGAATCAAAGTGAATAACCAACAAAGTTCTGAGATATTTGATGTATATTTCTATTCATTCTTGGACTTTATTACTTAATTTTAATTGACTTTTTCAGAACTCAGAACTATGACCAAGTTCTTATTGATTCAAAGAGGAAACTTTTTGATTTCTTAAAAATGTCTGATATGAATATATCAAATGTTTAAAGGTTTTCCATTGAAATTCTTTGAAAAGAAACGTTCTTTAACCTTTTTAAAAGAAATGGACCGAAATCACTTAAGCGTGCTACTTTTGTTACCATGAGAGAGACATTGACAAATTGTTCAAAATATACTTCTAATCGATACAAGAAAAATTGATTATGAATCATTTTTTTATAGAAATTCAAAATTTTTTAATTTTTAGAAGTGTGATGGATTAATTTTATTGTTATGAACCAAGTGCATGAGTTTCAGCTTAGAACAAATTGTAATCTATGTACTTCTAAACTAATATTATAAAGCTGAAAAGTGTGTTTGCTTGCTTGTTTGAACGTTCTTATCTCAGAAACTATTGCTCTGATTTGGATAATTCCTTCAGTGCTATAAAGCTTATTTATTGAGAAACAGTATAGAATATATATAACACTACTCACCAATAAAGAATGTTTCAAAATCAGGCATATTTAGTTTTTCCTCGAATGAGCTTCCACTGCGTGCGCTGGGAAGAACGTCAAAGTTTAGTTAAATAAATGTATGACTTACTTATTTCTTTGAACAATTATACTTATATTCATAGTTCTATAAAAATTTGGAACTAATTTTCAATTTCAATTTCCGAAAATGGTGATAGGAAATTTTAGATTAATGAGGCGCAATTGATTCCAGTATTATCAAACATCATGTAAAAGAAATATTAATTCCTTCACATAAACAAAACGTCGCCGTGCGTAGCCACTGAAGTAAAAAGCATATTGTGTAACAATCGACTTATTAGAACTTATCCATATAAAAATGTTTCTCAATCGAAAAGTGTGGTCCTTTCATTATCCGCTGGGTTTAACCACTTCCAAGCTTTTGTGTATGGGGCTACACTTCAGTCAGTTTAACTCTATCCTCTTTTTCACTAAAATTCCTGATTGTTGCTTTTCTATGCTCCCTGAAAAATATGGTATGCATCAGAACGACTAAGTTGGAAACACTTTTTATGGTACAAGTGGCAGTTTTGTAAATTCTGTCAAGTCTTTCCAAGAGGCAGTAAGCCGGATCAAACTATTGCTATTGTTCAAACTATTCTTAAGGTAACAAAATACAACTTTAATACTTACAAATTTGTATTTGTGTTTAACAAGCTACAGCACAACACTCAAATACTTAAACTCTTTAATTTCGTATTAAACAAAAATTGTGTAGTAATGACCCTACAAATTGACCAAAAAAAGACATGACTTATGCGATCAGAATTAAACTAGCAGCCATTTACATTCCCCTCATCGAAAAATTTAACCTTGAACTCAGTTTATCCTTATGCCCAACTTATAACGTTCTGTCAAGTAAAGAGATTTTTTTTTTCAGCCGCACATCAAGAATGTTAAACAGTTTACTCGGCTAAATGTTTCCCACAAATTCAATTCCAATGTGTATCTGAAATTAATTTAAAATCCTATCCCCCATTACTAACTTGAGGCATTGTGTTAAATATTTTAAAACTTCTGTCAAAATTTATCGAATTAATAATATTCGACAGTACTCCACCTTAAACGGAAAATCTTAAGATAAAAGCGAACATACAAATATATTGTTTGTAAGTCTTATTACTTCTAATGAAAGATCAAGATATTATATCTCAATAGGCTTCTTTTTTTATCTTACCATAACAGTCAAGTAATTATTCTTAATCTTGATTTGGTTTTTATTCATTACAAAGCATTACTAAACCAGTCATAAAACGAGTACTAGATTTTCGACATTCTCCTTCTTCCAAAAACCAACATTGAATAAAATAGTTATCTTGACCATTTAGGTAGGTATATACAGCTTTCAAATGTCTTTCAACTTGATTGAAAAAAAAAATAACAAAGCAAAGTCTTTGATTACAGTAAAACCCAAGTATGAATTCTTTATTTTTGGTTTCTTGAATCAACTCATTTGATGTGCTATTAATAATATTTCTTTAAGATCAAATCAAGGATATTTTTTTTTCAATAGTCATGTTTTAATTCAGGATAAAGAATATAAGGCATTTTACTTCCCAAAAGAAAATACTTAGATTCGTGTTCTTTTTGAAACGTAATTATTAAATTATGATGCACGTCAAAGCGTAATCTAAAGAAGATAGTGTACTTAACGTTCAAAAGGATCTTAAGGTTAACTTACTTTTGTTTACTTTAAGCTAATAAATTATTGTGAGCATAAATTAATTTTTCTTTGAATTCACATTTTATGAATTTTATTTGGAATTATATAAAAGAAAAAAAAAATAATGTCTTGATTCAACGAAGGTATCATATTAACATTTTAGTGTGTTTTTGACAAGCTTAAAATTGGAATACCTTTAATAGAAATTCCAAGGTATAAATGTTGAAATTGAAAAAGCTGTTGACAAGAACATAAATGTGCACATGTACATAAGTTAAGTACCACTTATGAACATCATGAGCAAACATAGATGTAGGTAAGGGAGCTTTCATTTAAACGATAAGTTACGTACGTAGGTGATGAACAAAATATCGTTGTCGTTGAAAAATTTAAGCAGCGAATAATGAATTCAAAGACATTCATAAAATTGCTGTCATCTGCAAAATCACTTAATTAAAGAAGTCATATGTCAAAGAATTTATGTAAAGTGATATGAATGTATAGAACTGACCGTGAGAGAATTGACGACAAAAGATAGCTCCTTTATCAGACCATTTAAAAAATACCTTAGACGTCTAGGGAAATTCCGTCAAAACTGAAGAGATTCAATTGCATACATTTCTTAAAAACTTCCAAAAAGGAGCTTCAACTTGAAATAGAGGTTTTTTGAAAAAAAATTCTGTAAACATTCCTGAACTAATATAAACGAAGAATAAATTAACCTTCAAGATTTTCAATAAGAATGCGTTGTGTCAGACTAAATTTGAAATGCCAAAAAACATGAGAAATTAGATGACCTACGCAGAAGACACGAAACGAAAATTGTTGAATTTAATTTCAAGTTTAAAAAAGGGCTAAAGAATTCAATTGATCAATTGATTGATAGTATAGGGGTTCTTCAGCAGGGAATGTTGACAAAAGTAACATTTTTAATCCGCCTTGAGTAAGAAAAGACGGGAGGGTAACTCCTTAAACCAAAAACATAGCGTACAGTGTTGTTAAACGTAACGTCTGTTGTTAGCACCACATTTGGAAAATATCTCAAATCCATAAGTCAGAATTGGGTTTTCGCTATCAAGAGGCGAGTTTGAATCGGCGTAATTTTTGCCTACGGCGTAGTTGATATGAGTGTCCTAGTTATGATGCGTTTTAAATGTCACTTAAAAGATTTTGACAGTTTGCACGTATTCAATTACAGAGCCATTAAATATTATATTATAAAATTGGTTCTAGACCAACTATAGATATTTTGCAGATAAGATTCAATAGAACTTACGCAGTTTTCAATAAGTCCGAAGGAACAGCTTTTGAATAATTGGACATCGTCAGCATACATGTGAATAGAAGAATTTGTTCTTTGCCTTTGAAACTCGTTCATACCAAGGGAAAAAAGTAAAGGTCCAATAATAGAGCCTTGTGGAACACTTTTAATTGTGAGAAGAAAACTCGAGCATCTGTTTCCTACAAAAACAGCTTGTTTTCTGTTTGCAATGTATGATATAATTAAATTAGCAGATCAAGGTTAAAAGTTATACTCGTACTTAGTCAAGAGTTTGTGGTCTAAGGTGTCAAAAGCCTAAGAAAAGTCGAGCAGCACGAGAATAGTAACTATATCAATGTCCATGGCCTGTCTTATTTCTTTCACGACGTTTATTATTTCCATTATGCAGCTGTTTTTAGGACGAAGATAGGATGGAATAAGCCTAAGAATGTTTTGATGTCTGATTTGTTTTTTGAAGATGGGACTTAATTTAAACAATTTTCACTACCTTGGCTAGTTTCAAGTCATTAGAATTGTGTTCTTTGTATGTGTTACAAAAAAAAGAATGATTGGAAGTACAGCTTTGATGAAAACTAGATGGAAATCATCCACTGCCATAGAATTAGATTTTGTAGAAATAAGCCTTTCAACAAACATCCTTGTTTTGCATTCTTGAAAAATTAAACTTATGTGAGTTTGTTGCATTTAAAAATTTGGAGACGTTTTAAATTTTATTCTCAGTATCGAAAGGCAATGTGACGAACTTTATTCTGCTATGTTATTTTTCCAACTTAATCCTAGTGTCCGAAAAATGTGTCTATAGCTGTCGACCCAGAAAAAGAAAAACTAAACCGTATCCTGTAAGCATGTGCCTATTAATGCATTTTAAAAGAGATAGCGACCTTGCTCATGATCCATTGTTCTTTATTAAAAATATGTTGTAATATCATTTGTGGAATGAACGATTCAAAAGATTGACTAAGAATCGAAAAAGCTGAGTTTTCATCAATTCTACGGGCTACAGTACCAATATTCTCAGTTGTTCTTGAGCGAAAAAACCAGCCGAGTTTTCTTCAATTCTACGTGCTACCGAACCAATGTTCTCAGTTGTTCTTGAGCGACGCACACGTTTTCGATTTAATATCATTTGTGAAATTAATAAGTGAAAACATCGAAAAAGCCAAGTTTTCTTCAATTCTACGGGCTACAGTACTAATGTTCTCAGTTGTTCTTGAGCGAAAAAGCCGAGTTTTCTTCAATTCTACGGGCTTCAGTACCAATATTCTCAGTTGTTCTTGAGCGATAAAGCCGAGTTTTCTTCAATTCTACGGGCTACAGTACCAATGTTCTCAGCTGTTCTTGAGCGACGCACACGTTTTCGATTTAATATCATTTGTGGAATTAATGAGTGAAAAGATCGAAAAAGTCGAGTTTTCTTCAATTCTACGGGCTACAGGACCAATGTTCTCAGTTGTTCTTCAGCGAAATGTTCTCAGTTGTTCTTCATCGATAAAGCCGAGTTTTCTTCAATTCTACGGGCTACAGTACTAATGTTCTCAGTTGTTCTTCATCGATAAAGCCCAGTTTTCTTCAATTCTACGGGCTACAGCACCAATGTTCTCAGTTGTTCTTGATCGAAAAAGCCGAGTTTTCTTCAATTCTACGGGCTACAGTACCAATGTTCTCAGTTGTTCTTGAGCGACGCACACGTCTTCGATTTAATATCATTTGTGGAATGAATGAGTTAAAAGATCGAAAAAGCCGAGTTTTCTTCAATTCTACGGGCTACAGTACCAATGTTCTCAGTTGTTCTTGAGCGAAAAAGCCGAAATTTATTCAATTCTACGGGCTACAGAACCAATGTTCTGAGTTGTTCTTGAGCGACGCACACATTTTCGATTTAATATCGTTTGTGGAATAAATGAGTGAAAAGATCGAAAAAGGCAAGTTTTCTTCAATTCTACGGGCTACAGTACCAATGTTGTCAGTTGTTCTTGAGCGACGCACACGTTTTCGATTTAATATCATTTTTGAAATGAATAAGTGAAAAGATCGAAAAAGCCGAGTTTTCTTCAATTCTACGGGCTGCAATACCAATGTTCTCAGTTGTTCTTGAGCGAAAAAGCCGAGTTTTTTCAATTCTACGGGCTACAGAACCAATGTTATCAGTTGTTTTTGAGCCAAAAAGCCGAGTTTCCTTCAATTCTATCGGCTACAGTACCAATGTTCTCAGTTGTTCTTGAGCGATAAAGCCGAGTTTTCTTCAATTACACGGGCTACAGTACCAATGTTGTCAGTTGTTCTTGAGCGACGCACACGTTTTCGATTTAATATCATTTTTGAAATGAATAAGTGAAAAGATCGAAAAAGCCGAGTTTTCTTCAATTCTACGGGCTGCAATACCAATGTTCTCAGTTGTTCTTGAGTGAAAAAGCCAAGTTTTCTTCAATTCTACGGGCTACAGTACCAACGTTCTTAGTTGTTCTTGAATGACGAATATCACTAATACCTCTCAATGCCCGTGGCATCGTGGTTAGTGCGTTGGACTGTCATGCCAGAGGTCTTGGATTCGATCCCTGCCTATGTCATCCAAAGTCTTTTTCACGGGTACTGCCTCTTGCGAAGAATTGACAAATTCTCCAAGGGTAATTCTTTTCATGAAAACTGTAGGTCCCTTCCTTCTCTGCCAACATTACTCGCACACATTAATGGTTGCGAGTTGTAAGTTACTAGGCCCTAGTTCTTAACGGACTGTTGCGCCAACTAATATATATTTTGTTTAATACCTCTCAACAGCATACATTTCTCCACCAGTGCCACTGGTTTTGTTGAAATCCAAAAAAGGTTAGTGGAATTAATTTGGTCTTCAAATCACAAACATTTAACTAAAATTTATGTCAGCAACATTTGTTTTTAACCAATTATTTTAAAACAGTTGCCACTGCTTTTTTTTTAAACTTCTTAAACTTAAGCTTAGCCGATGATATTGTTTGAAATTTCAATTGCTTGATACATTTTTAAAAATTCTGCTAAGCAGTTAACTTCCTGCATAGTTCCTAAAAGTGTAAATTAATATTTTTAGATTTTTTGAAGAACATCATTTGTAGTAATATTAAGTTAGTTTTTCAAATACTTCTAATAAATTATTTTATTGGAATTCAAGCTGTTATTTATTTTCTAAAAGAATTCGGAAAATATTTTACGTTTCTTTTTTTTTTATTAGTATTAATTTTTTCCCATTTCTGTTTACTGAAGTTTATTTATGATGACCTTTTGCGTGTTTTTTCAGCCCATCTCATCCAAAAACATAATAATATTCATTGGAATTTCATAGTTTTATGTTTAAAAAAAAAAATATACATGTGTATACTTTTAATTATGGGCCATAGCTGGTGCAAGTTGTTTTCCATTATTTAGCCATTTGATTTTTGCATCAATAGTTTTCTAATTAACTCATTCTATCCCAATCTATTTTATACATACATATGTTACATACCCTACACAACATTACGTTATATGTAACATATTTGTAAAATTGTTACTTAATCATCTATTTGTTTTCAAAAAATAAAACGGAAATAACAAAACACTGATTAAATATTGATTATTTTTTTTTCTTAATCACTTCATTGACAAAATACTGTGGCGTATACGTACTATTTTTTTTTATTGGTTTGTTTTGTGTGCGGTTTCAGGACAAAAATGAAAACGTGATGCAATAATTAAAATAATGATAATAATTTGTATCGTATAAACATATTAATACTCGTATATACATATTTAAAACAAATAATTGTGGACAATTCAAATCTAATTTAAAGCTATATTTGAAAAATTTTAATTAAATTTTGTTCTGTTCGATTTAGAGAATAAACAAAGCTTAAAGCAATTTCCCGCTGAAAACAAACAACAAAAAAGAAAACAAAATTATCATCACAGCAAAATCAAAAAGAAGATACGCAAATTTCCGACATATGGATGGGAGCAATTTGTTTTTCTTCTTTTATTAGTATTTAAAAAACGTAACAATACTTGATTGTCTATTTTAAGATCTTTTGCGAATTGCGCTATCAAAAAAAAATTGAATTATTTGAAAATGATAACCCGGTTCCTATAAATTAAATTTCAAATAATAGAGAACTTCTATTAATTTGTTCATCTTTTTAGTTAATGGCATAAGTTTCAGCACAAGGTGTTCTTCAAAAGGTTTCATTGCCTCCAATGACGCTATCTCAACTAAAGTCAATTGAAATAGAAATAAGATATTGCAACTATTATTATAACCTCGTTGTTTGAGTATAATTTAATTGCGTAAATATGATATATTATTTACTTAGTTTGGACATAAAATAACTGTATGTGATGTCAATATGGAGAAATTGGATATTGAAATAAATATCATTTTTCTTTACATACATATGAGGGTTTGTAATATCAATTAAGATTAAAAGGGGGATAGGCACATAAAAGGTGTTCCTACAATAAAAATGACCAAAGAGCTTAGAATAGATTAAATGTAGGTCAAAACTTATTGTAATAATCAAAGATGGATAGTGCAAAATACTCGTATTAAGGAAGAAAAATACGCTTGCTGAAAACTATTAGCAATTCTTCCATTAAAGGTCTTATACAAAAAAATGAGAAATTATTCTTGAGAGACTTTAACCAGACTATTAAATAATTTTTAAATTACCAAAGACAATATTAGTTCTCCTTACTTAAAGATGACTATTCCTCTGGACCAATAATAAGTCCTGAAATTGTCTACAAAAAAAAAGAAAGGATTAGCATCTCCCCTTCTTTGTATATTAACATTCGCATCTCTAAGCTGAGGTTAATTCGCAACCAAAAGGATGAATGCATTTATGACACTTGTCATTAAAAAAGTAATAAGTCTGACATTAGTAATTGCAGGCCAATATCAAAACTGCCCTATATTTCTAATCTGTTTGAACTAGTTGCTTGTGATAATATAACTTCTAACTGCAAAAATATTTAATGTAATTGACAACATGGTTTTATGTGAAAACATAACTCATTATTCTTAAGCTTTTGAGGGTTTCCTCCTCGATTCATATTAAGAATTTCTTCTTATCTTCAAGATATGTTTTTAAATTCAGAAGTTATTTCTCCCACATTGCCAGATCAGGAGTTCCCCAGGGTAGTAATTTAGGAACTCTACTCTTTATCTTAGATATCAATTATATATCTCTTTATCTCTTTATGATATACAAATTTTCAAAAGTATAAAATGTCTGTAATCTGCGTGTGAGACCAGAGTCAGGATCTTCCTTTGAAACGCTGTTCCTTGGGATTAGATTTGAATACCTTCTCGCCTGGAGCTTTTATGTCTATTCGCTCCCATCTTTTTAAGTCGGTGGACTCTTTTGAGTAGATCTGTCGCTATACAAAACGTACAGTTGGCCGTTGTATCTTTTCGTCTACTCCCCATCTATGCAGATGGCACTAGGTTAGGTTGGGTTAAAGTGGCTGTTGGTTGGAACACACTTAGACCAAAGTATGGTCGGTTGTGATACCACATGGATCAGTTGATCAGCTTAACTCGTCGAACCAATTGGAGCTCCGAATGTAGCGTAGGAGACAAAATTTTTTAGATCGCTGGTATCGTTGAAGTAGTTGTCTCCAAGGTGGATTCTACGTCTTTGTGATAAGGCAGGACATACGACAGAAGATGAGAGATTGTCTCTTCCTCCTCCTCGTCCATGCAACTTCTACAAAAATCATTTGGAGGGGCTCCAAGTCGAATAGCATGCCTTCCTATCAAGCAGTGTCCAGTCAGGACAACAATAACGTAGCTAATTCGCAATCTATTCAGAGAGATTAATGGTTTTGAGCGCCTGGCGCTAAGATTCGGCCAAATTAGTTTAGTCGCTAAACAGATGGTGGTGTTTTTTCACCTGAAGTTTGTTTTCTCTATGGTATCTTGTTTAAACATGAGTTTACATGTAGCTAAGGGGATACCTATACTAGCATTGTGAGCCAACAAAGGTAAAGTTGTTCCGCTTTTGCGAGTTCGTCAGCTTTGCAATTTCCTGGAATGTCTCTATGGCCCGGAACCCAGAAAAGGTGAATGTTGAACTGTGTAGCCATCTCCGTAAGAGATGATCGACAATTTAGGGCTGTTAGTGAGTTAGTGGAGACAGATTCTAGGGACTTTAACGCAGCTTGGCTATCCGAGAAGATGCGTGTATCGTTAGTTGATATAACGTTTTCTCTAAGCCATGATAGGACTTCTTTTATAGCCAGGATCTCAGCTTGGAACACGCTACAATGATCGGGTAGACGAAAGGAGAGACTTAAGTTTAGTCTATCTGAGTATACGCCTCCACCAACCAAATCCTCCGTTTTTGATCCGTCTGTATAAAAGTTTATAGGATCATCGTTCAAAAATTATGTATTCTCCCAAGAAGACCTGGGAGGTATAGTCACTTTGAAGCTATAGTTATTAAACTGAGGATGGGGTATGGTGTAGTCAATATTACCGTTTATAGTTCCGAACGAGTTCAAAATAGTGGTGTGGCCAATTCCATTATTGATCCACAGAGAGGAGGCTTGAAGCCGTATGGCTGTATTAGCAGCCATTTGTTTGCTGAAAATGTCCTGCGTTATTGGATAGAACAGAACATGAAGTGAGGCAGAGGGGGTAGATCGAATTGCTCTTCCCATACACAGGCAGGCTGTTTGTTGGAATTTGCTGAGTTTATCGCGATTGGTCGCTATATTTAGCGCCGTCCACCATACCGCTACTCCCTAGGTAAGGAAAGGCCTTATGACCGAGATATATAGCCAGTGTGTAATGCGGGGCTGTAGTCCCCATTTATTAACAATGGCCTTTTTACAGGAGAACAGGGCTACTGTGGCCTTGTTTATTCTCTCATAAATATTAGGTTTCCAACTTAATTTCTTATCCAAAATGAGACCCAAGTATTTACTATAATATAGAGGGGATAGGACACCACCTTGTGGCGTACCTCTGCTGACACGCCTTTGTGCAGTAAAATCGCCCAGTTTTGAATTGATAATCCTGCTTATCAGCATCTGATTAATCAATTCGCTGATCGACTTATCTACCTTCAGAGATGACAATACACGTGCAATTGCAGATTTTTCGACATTGTTAAATGCACCTTCTATATCTAAGAAGGCAACTAACTTCGATTGTACGTACTATACTGTGTATAGCCGTTTCAACTGATTTCCCTTTGTTGTAGGCGTGTTGAGCCTTTGAAAGGAGGGACTTATCAATACTTGCCCTTAAGTTAATGTTGATCAAACGTTCAAAAGTTTTGAGAAGGAATGATGATAAGCTGATGGGTCTTAGGTCCTTAGGGTTAACGTGGCTGGATTTTCCAGCTTTTGGAATAAAAACGACAGACAGGACTAAAAACCACACAAAGAATTTTTGTCTTCAATAATCTTTAGACTTTCACATCTTGCCTTGACACGGTCTATACCTCATAGCCATATCTGCGAACCATGATGAGTATCTTATATATGGTGACTTTAGTTGCTCGAATCAAACACCGATTTGCAAGAGTTGTTATTCGTTTGATTTCTGTGCTTGTGCCATTTACTGAATTTATAGTGCCGCCTAGTTATAGCTGTCCATTTGGAAATTTTGTCCAAGACTTCCAATGTCCTTTCTGGATGACAGCATATGATTGGTCTTGGCCTCATTTACCAATAAACCCATCGTCTCCTCTTTCGTCGTAATGCTTAAAAACACGCCTTTGGCATTACTTTTGATTTTCCAATTATGTCATTGGAGTATTTGAGTAACTAGACAAACCTTTGAAAAATTTTGCCTCTAGTGTCGACGATTGAGTTTTTCACAATTCTTTCAAGAACGATGTTGAAGAAGTTGTATAAAAGTGCCTCATCTTGCCTAAATCCTTTTTTAACATAAAAAGCTTTGGTGAGATCTTTTCCAACCTTGATAGAGCTGGTTGCATTTCCCATAGTCATTCTGCACAAACGGACTAGTTTGACTAGGATGCCAGAAACTAGACATTGGTTACTCTGTATAGATTTGAAGTTGATAGGTTTTTTCCAAGTTCTACGGTAATGTGAATATTTGGTCAATGGTGGGTGGACTTTTCTGGCTACACTGATATGTTCCTCTCAGGTTGTTAACAGACGGTCCCAGGTACTCACATAATGCTGCATAAAGGATCTTTCAGGCTATGTTAGGGAGACTCATTCCTCTGAAGTTGTCGCAAGTTTTGATTTTCCTCATCGATTGCTTACTTCTGACCATATTTTCGTACATATTTACCAAGTTATCGCCTGCTTCTTCAAATAATTCGGCAGCGATGCCATCCGCTCCAGCAGCTTTGTTGTACGAATTGAAAAATCAGAGAAAAGACTTGATCGATATCCAACATAAAGTGCTAATATTCCGAATCCCTCATTTGAAGTAATTTGGTCTTAAGGTGTAATACTTAACAGTTTTCTAACTTTTACATTATTGGCTCTTCACTTTGGTTGAAAATTGTTATTAAGTGTTTTTAACTCTTTTATAATTATTTTAAAGTATTTCAGAAAAAGCGTTATAGTTTAATTATCTGTATTTTGTGTGTGTTTCTTGTTATGTCATTTAAACGATCCTTTAAGCTCATTTTAAAACCATCTAACACTCTCCTCTATACATCGACACAAAATAAAATCCTTTGCTTTGAAGTAATTATAACGCATCCCTGATGATAGCTAGATTATAAATACAAGGGTACTTATAATGTTGCTACGAATGTACATATACATATGAATATTTTGAAATTTTATCACTGGTCACAGTCACACCTTTTAAATTAAAAAGAAAAAAATTAAAACCTAATCCGAGCCCAACATCAAAAGCTCGTTAAAGTGTCCTCAAAATTTTGTTTTGACACTTTTTTGTCTTGTTGTTGTAGTTGTTGCTGGATGGTTGTTTATTTTGTCATTCACCTTGATGATGATGAATAATAATCATAAAGTTTCTATTCATTTTCTGTATGTCGTCGTCGTAGCTCGTTCCAAACAACATAAAACTGATGGGTATATAGTGATGCTAAAAAGTATTTCCTCCCTCATTAACCCTATCAGAAACCACCACAAAAAAAAAAACGACTACAACTACGACAAGGACGAGGATGAGGATGAGGATGAAAATGACGATGACTACGACATGAATTCCTAGTTGTAAATTCCAACAAAAGCATAATTTACGCAGGTACCTAGTACCAGTATCAGTAGAAGAACAACCCAGGAACTAGCACGTGCACATAAACTTATGTACAATATCATATCACAACCCATAGCCAGCCATCAGAGAGGCCACAATAAGGCAACCTTCACCATATAGAAGCCGAAGCAAAAGCAGAAGCAGCAGCAGTAGCTGAAGCCTATGTTCTCAGTCTTAATTAGGATGGATGCATAGTTCTAAAGCTACCGCATCATCATCATCATCATCAGCAGGAACGATGCTGCAAATTCTATACCTATACTATTTTTTCCTTGTTTTTGTATTTTGTTGTTTTTTTGTTTAGACTTAATTATGACAGCAGAACATATCCTTGTTCTTCCTCTTTTACTGCCCATCGCATCGCATCGACGATGACGAAGAAGACAACGACAACAGACGCCACAAGGCTAACTGACCTTGTACCATTATCGATATACCTAATACAGTGTTGTTTGCAAAAGAATGTTTATAAACTTTTATTGTTTTCCTGTTTTGATTGACTTTTCAAAAAAAAAAAAAAATTTAATCAAATTTGTTTAAGTAGTTTTTGAGAGTGCGGAAAAGAGTCAATGATTTATCTCAAAAAACTTTCTATTGTGTGGAAACATTCCTATTTCCTTATCCTTAAATTTTTTGAAAGCTATGATGTTATATTTTTTTTTAATGAGGTTTAGAACTTTAAGTAATACCATACAAATATTTGTCATTTATTTTTTTAATATATTTTGATCGGTCCAATTTGCCACTAATTTTCTTTTTTTCCAAGACCATTTTTACAATTTGGATGCGTTATTCTAGTGTTAAACAGTTCATGATGTATTTTCTAATCTTGCAGAACAAAAGTGTCAACATAGTTTGACATCCCAACTGTCAAACTGTGATGCTTTTTTGTAGAAGGCTGAGGTAGAATCTTCGTCGCTGCAGGACATTCCCAAAGAAACAAACGTCTTCTCTGGAGACGTGTAGCAACCATATAATTCACAGTAGCTCTATGTAGCTCATATTATATGGATTCTCGATTTATTCGAGAAAATATGCTTCAAGACAAGGTGTAATGGTCATCTTCTGATGAGCCCAACCATTATATGGGGACGAAACGCATATTTGAACACCATGCTGGTTTATTTTTATATTCATTTTTCATGGTTTTAAAACATATTTATTAAATTAAAACAAACAGTTTAGAGGCTTCAGACTCAGATTGTAATCAACTTCTTGTAACTGTTAAGTTCTTAGAATTATGATAACACTAGTTTAAAATACGGATATAAAGACAAGTCTCTAACAGAGATTAAGGAATTGTAATCGGGACACTATCCGCGACGACAAGCTTTTCCGGAGTACTTGCAGAAGGAATATCGGAACGTTCACTGTCCCTAACAGCAACATGCCTAAGCCTTGTCCGTCGAACCTTGAATACTTAGAAAAAGTGGACATCGGAATAAACGGGGCTAATATTTCTTTGTTCCCCTGGCAGCAAGCTTTGTGTATTAGCAAGAAGCAATGTCCGTGAAGGCCTAGAAAAATGTAACTCCGGAATAAACGGTTGGAAAACTTTCCCTGTCCCCAGCAGCAAACTAGAAAATAATCGGCCGGCTTAATACCCGTCCATTTTACACTTTGCTAAAGTAAAGTAGATAACTTGTATTAAAGGAGTGAATAGGGAAGTGAGGAAAACTGTAATTGGAATTGTAAACGAGATTAGTGCTAGTACCCAATCTAACTAAAGGCACAAGACAGTTTTCTAATTGACATTTCACCTCCATATATGAAATTTCCAGTTATAAGTGACTGCGAATTAAAAGCAGGGGAATGAGCTGTCAAAAAAAAAAAGAATTGTATTTCTTAATTAGCTCAGCCTCATCAGAGCTCAGAGCGCCCCTATGAGCTATGAATAAAAGGACTGAGCTAATAGGATTAGAAAGCAGAACGCTGCTAACTTCAAGTTTATTGTGTTCTGTAGAAAACAGATGACAAATTCTTAAACTTTTGACAGTTCAGTTCTCTAGTGTGTTTGAGGCTCAATGCCAAATTGGGCTATTTTTCGGAGCTTGTGCTATTTTTCGAAGCTTGGGCTATTTTTGTCCTCAACTATGAAAGTTATAATTAGCCCAAATACAAACCTGAATAAATTTTAATCGAAGCTATTAGATTTTATTTAAATTGAAATTGGGCTATTATTTGGGCTACAATTTTTTTAATTTTTAAATAGGGATATTAAGCTTGTTGTGGTGGTAGCAGTTGTTCCATTTTTGTCTTTGTATATTAGCTATACAGATTTTAACAGTAGACTGGCAGATTGGGCTAATTATCTGAATTTGGAATATTTTTTTCCAAAGTTGAAGCGCAATCATAATTGAGCTACAAGTAGCCCAAATCTAAATCTGAATAATTAATTAATTGAAGCTTGCAAATTTGTTGCTCAATATAAGGCTATTATTTGGGCTATTCCGATTTTGGGCGTTGCCACAATTATTAAATTGGGATATTGAGCAAGTTCTGTTCGCACCTGTTGTACTACTTTCTTCTTGTATATCAGCAATATGAATTTTAGTGATAGGCAGGTTTGACAGATTGGGCTATTTTTCTGAATTTGGAATATTTTTTTTACTAAAGTTGACTGGAAAATTTAGTTTGAAGCACAATCATAATTGAGCTACAATAATTGAAGCTTTCAAATTTGTTGCTTAAAGTTAGGCTACTATTTGAGCTATTCCGATTTTGAGCTTTTCCACAATTTTTAAGCTAGTTCAGCACACGGCAACCCTATTGTGTTTCATAGAGAAATCATTGAGCTCTGATAAGACACTGTTCAGAGCGTACTCGACGTGCTTCAAAAGAAAAATACTTATTGTCTCAGCTTAGGGGTGATAGATGGAAAGTGTAACACTTCGATACGACCATAAACACTTCTCATGCAGCTACAAAAACACCCTTTTACCTGTTTTGTTCGAATTTATTTTTTTTGAACATCACTGTAGCTCGTTATTCGAATTTCCTAAACGGAATCGCTTAGTATTTTCTCCATAATGCAGACAATTCCGAACGGAAGTTGTGCTGCCGGCTGATGATGTTGGTTCATTTTAAAGGCAAACACAGTCAGCCATCGTTGTCGTGTTAGATTGATAAAACTCTATGATGTTGGTATAAAGAATATTTCAATCCTCAAAACCAACCCAAATCCAAAACCGAAGCAACTAATCAGATAATCTTGACACGTTCGACAATCTACAATGCTCCGTCTTTATGTTATTGGGAAGCATTTTTTCCGGAGCGGCAAGGCAATCGGAAATATACATTGTAGAAGGGTTTGGTTTAGGTACACCCCTTTTAGTTTTGAAATAAAATTGACAATTGGAAGTTGCAACTGCTGCAATATTGCATGATTTAGGTATGATTATCGCTCTTATTCAGCAGTATATGGTTTGTATGAAATTTGACAAATTGCAAATTGCTTTTGATAGTTTAAAATAGACAGTATAGTGATTGTCATTGCAGTGTCTAGATCGTAACTTATATACATTCGTAGTAGCAGCAGTCAGCAGCTTTAGCGGCATAACAAAGACTCGTTGTTGACAGCGACTGTTGGCAGCTGGCGGCTTTACTGACGACGTGACGACGCGGAACGAGGCGTGATTTGAAAGCCGGAAATAAAAATTTACTCTCTCAAGTACAAAGAGAATATTGTGATGTAGTTAGGGTGCTATTTGATGCTGCGATATTCAAATGACTGGCTGCTTATTATTGTTATTATTATTTTTCCGCTCCGCAAAACAATGATAGAGATCAGCACTGTTTGATGTTTGTTCAAAAATAAGTTCTGAAGAAATATTTAAAAACACAGACAAAACTATTATTAATAATAGTTATAAAAGATGCTTGAAACAGTTGTGCAAAAAAGAGAATGTTTAATGTTTTGACTCTAAAACGTCCTCAGTTGTGGAATAAGAAAGTGTTGAACATTTTGCCTTTGAAGTGCTACGAGAACGACAACGACGACGAGTAAAGAATTAGTTTACAAAAGTTGCAACTTTATAGTGTAAAGATTTAGTTCTATTTGAGTTGGATGGAACGTCTCTTTTATTTTTTGTTTTGTATGAATCATGATTTCTTTTATTTCTTTAATAAAACTTTGAACTTTCAATTGGTTTTCTTTTTAAAAGTCAAACGATAGTTGGCATTTAATCAACCGTCATTAGGTTGTTAGGTATTGAAATCAAATAAGAAACATCAAAGAATGAATACTTCGTATGCACATTCAACTTCTCTAACTCAATTTTAGCTTTGAAAACCCATTGAAACAATCTTAATCTGTTGCAATTTCTAACCTTTTTTCTGTTTTTATTTTCTAAAGCTGCACTTTCGTTTGTATTTATGTACAGGTGGAGGTTGAGTTCAACGAATTTAGAAATAAATCGGATTAATCCGATGTTTTGGAAGGTATAGTGTGGTAGAGCCACTAAAAAAATACCTATTTATAAATGAAAATACTCACTCACAGTTAAATTAACCCAATGACAAGCTTGAGTTTTAAAAACGCGAATCACCCCGTATTGCTATCAATTGAAAAACGACTTTAAACGTATTTTGGTACACTTGGGTGTATACGCAATTTTTTTGTTCTTAAAATGTTTTGATTATGTTATACTGGGTTTTTAAATAAGAGAGTGCGTATTTTTCAAACAATCAATGATGGTTTATTTTATATTCTAAAGAGGAATGAACTTCTCTTTTACGGTCAGAAAACTTTTACCAACATTGCTAATGTTTTGTTGCAATCCTGTTTAGCATTCATTAAACATCTTTCACTTCCTGCCATAACAAATCAGTTGTCATAAACCACCATAAATAAGGCCCGAAAACCGTACCAAACATTAGCACATTGAAAATTTAGAGGCTTAAATACTATCAAACTTGGATTTTCAAAGCTCTAAGTGTGACAATTCCTTGCTGTAAATCGACCAACCTCAGTTCTTTGATTTCATTATTTGCACACTTGGTTTGGTAAGGTTAAAGTGGCTGTACGTGATGGAATAGGACACACCTAGACCAGTTTAATATCCCATTGTGATACCACATGAATCTTCGGGCTTTCTTCTAAGCTCAATGAAACCAGTTTGCGTCCCTTACGAAACATGAGAGGCTGATTATGTTAATATGATTGAGATCGTTAAGATCGTTACAGAATAATTGTCTAAGGACTGCTTTGTCCTCTTTATCATCCATACAGCTTCTGCAAAAGTCATTTGAAAATACGCTTAGCTGTGTGACGTAGTTTGCTATTAGACAATGTCCGGTTATGACACCGATTATCGAGCTTATATGCGATCGGCTTAGAGATACTAAGCACCGGAG
This sequence comes from Eupeodes corollae, assembly GCF_945859685.1. Classification (NCBI taxonomy): domain Eukaryota; kingdom Metazoa; phylum Arthropoda; class Insecta; order Diptera; family Syrphidae; genus Eupeodes; species Eupeodes corollae. Next base: position 22,052,066 of record NC_079148.1, on the reverse strand, counting down.
ATTTGATAGAGACCTGACTATCTGAGAAAATACGGATATCAGATGTTGATATGAAGTTTTCTTTGAGCCAGGAGAAGACTTCTTTTATCGCAAAAAGTTCCTCCTAGAACATGCTACAATCATTGCAAAGGCGGAAATAGAGATTAAATTTCTGACGTTCAGAGTACAAACCTCCACAAACCCCTCCTTTTGTTTTTGATCCATCTGTATAAAACTGGATAACTCGTCTTCCAGGCAAGCCCTATCCTCTCAGAAATATCTGGAAAGTATAGAAGTCTTGAAGTTTCTGTCAAATTGCAGTTATGAGATGGTGTATACTGTGTGCTTTGGAATTGATTCTAAATACTTATTGTTACTGTTAATCCACTGCTACGACCTGTCAGGCGAATAGCAGATCTTGCAATTGTTTGTTATCAAAATAAAGAGCTTCAAAAATGACAGCTGCATATGTAGCGTGGTATTAAAAATGAAACCCTTCGAATAACTCCATGTTTGCGCTAAAAACTTGTAGAAAAGGAGTGTGATTGGATTCTAGTAAGTACCTTCTACCCACCAATGACATTCCTTCATTATCATCATTAAAATGTCTATATCTATCTATCTGCATAAATCTGAGCGCGCCAATGAACTATTCTTTATTCCTATTATACACCTACCTAACTACACAACCAATAGGCGATCGCTTTACAATTCAAACAAACATGTTCTGCCTCTTTCTTATCTTCAGATAATTTATTTTCCATCCTGGTTCTTCTAATATGAAATTTAAATAAAGCTCTCCAAATATGAAAATTGAATACACAAACAATTGTTTTCTTTAAGTATGCTTGCAAATATTTTTCATTTCCGGAATGAGTTGTCCTAGGATGAGTTGTGTCTTGGGATGAAACTAGCTTACCGACAAAAAATGTTGTGTATTCGATAAGTTCATTCAAATACACAAACCATTCCCTTAACATAATATTTTCCGAGTATTTCATATTTTTATTATAATCAAATTTTAAGATTTGAACAAATTATAAATTAATATTGAATAGAATACAATTCGCATGGTCTACGGAAAATTCTCTTGGTTTTGAGACCTTATGGAGAGCCTTAAAAATGGAGTTATTTTGACAAATTAAATGGCATTTATATCTTTAAGGACAAACTTATTTTACAGGTATATTTTTAAATCTTATATAGCTACTTTTTTAAATAGACTCTGCATAAAGGAGCAGGTTCGTGCATTTTATTTTTAAAACATATGGTGTTCAATCTCTCAATACTTTTTTCTGAGTTGTTCTTTTTGACAGCTGTCACTTGATTTGTCCTCAGTTCGGTTTGCCATTTCATTATGAATAGACTTACTTCTGAAAATTTTGCATGTCGTGGGTCTGCGAAGTCACCTGCAAAATCTTGCGATTTATTACCACTCGTCTATTTTTTATGCGGTTATGTGTCGTTTCTTGTTTATGCAGATAAGCCCGAGCAGTTTGACACCTTTGTAAAAAAAAAACATACTGCCCAAATGCTGCAGATATTGTCGAAAATTAGGCCTCTTAGCTGGAATGTATTGGACCCAGCTTTAGTGACCACTTGACTAAAATTTTGTGTATTATTTTCTTTATTGTACGAGTTTTATTAAAATCACGATATCCTTATTTTAGTTCCATTTTTCATTTAATTTTGATCTAATGACTTGTTAAGTTGTAATAATATCAACAAAAATATTCTTAAATTGCTTTGAAAATTTCAAATTTAAGGTAACATTTAATTTGAATTGGCTGTGATTGCGATCCCGTGTTGTTTTGTGAAAATCTAATATTGTATTGTAATAATATTTACCGCACACGATTCAATTGAAAATTGTGATTATATTGTCATAGCAAATTACTGTCATTAGTTTTTCTTTTCTATTGCATAATAAATTATAATGGTTTTAATAATAATAAAACATGACGCCGAGACGACTTGTTAAAACTTATTTCATAGTTTTGCATGTTCTAACAACTTTGATATAACGTTTATAGGTGCCCACTTGTACCACGAATAAAAAGTGTGTGGCCTTAATGAATAAAATAAATTGCATAACGCATAAACAGTGATCATAGAAAATTTGTTATACCATTTATCACTTCCGGTGTTATGTTATTTTTTACTGATATAAAAGATCACGATGCTGTAAGCTTGTTATAATAAATCAATCAATCATTTGAACTTTGATTTAAACACTTGTAAGTTGTAATCACCATTGAATACACTTGTAAACTTAAATTTGTAATTGAAGAATCTTAAGTTAAGCTTCTTATCATGGATGAAAGTGACATTTTACTACAACCTGTAGAAAGCAAAGTGCACATTCATTTCGATCAGCAAACTTTGCCTAAGAGTACCAGTCACCAATTAATAGTTCTATAAATAACATTTGTTTTATATCACTTGTTCATCGTGAGAAATGTATCTTGATACTTCCATAAAGAAGTTTACGCCATTTCTTGCCCAAGTATTTTTATACTTGACCTATTGACATGGGTTTGTAGTTCAAATTTAAACAGAAGCTTATTATGCACCTTGTTAGTTGGATCCATTAAAAGCTTATTATTATGCTAAACTACATTTCACTTAAGTAATATACAAACTTATTATCCAATGAACTTTGATGTGCCTTTTATACACATAAGTCTTATACTATGCGTGATCGCATACATATGAAGCAAGTCTTTGAGAATAATAATTATCTACTTATAACTTCCTATCTCACCCATCCAAGAATAGCGCATTCAAATGCAATTATTTCTTTTAATTAATAGAACTAACTATTTCTATACACATATTCGTAACGAATGTAAGCTTGAATTTACATAAATTCCTTTGATAAAGTCAAATAAAACAAAATAAAAGGAAAAAAGAATATAAATAATTTAACAGTTTGACCTACTTAACCTAAATGAATTGTCAAGTATAAATAATGTATGCACCTTGTACAGAGAGTACAGTAATCCTTACAAGGAGTTAAAACAAAAGATTTGTGGTTTAATTAAAAGAAGATAATAGGGTTATACCTAGTTTATTCTTGGTTTAGTTCATTGCCATACTATGAGCTCATTTTTATGAGTTTGTTTGTTTTCATCGCTTTTATAAAATTGAGTTAAGAACAATCTGATAAAATGTTCATTTAGCATTGAGAATAACTTTTGTGATATTATTAAAACTTGCAGTTCCAAGAAATAATTCGACAAATGATTTAATTGGACTTTTGAAAACCAATTATTGTTCGGTATGAATACATACATCAAGGATATTAGAGCCTTTTGAATGTTTTTTTTTAGACGTGTGGTTTTTAAGAAAAAATAAAACACATTCTTATCACAATATCCGATCGAAACTTAATTTTCTCCGAATTTTAAGAAATATTAGCAATTCAAGAAATATCACTTTAATTTTTCTCTTTTTAACTGTTTGTTGAACAAATTTTCCGGAGTTGCAACCGATTTATGCGAACTTTGTATCATTAAAATGTAAAATAAAAAAAAATTGTATAAGTCAGAGAATTTTACGATACTAGAATAGGGCTAGTAATTGTTCTGGCCAAGAATTTAGCTTCATAATTTAAAAAAAGTGGTGCAGCGGGCTTGATCAAATTCTAGCCAAGATGGCCAAGTTTCCACTAATTTTGACAGAAATTGAGGCCTTATGTCAGCGCTAATGCGTTTCTTCTTTCAAGGCGTCAATGGCCTCAGGCTTATATCCGAAGACAAGTAACTTTACGTATTTCGACAAAAAATAGTGTAGCAGTGATTAATCCGCACGAATTTTTAAGCCACGCTATAGGTCCGCGATGCGAGGTAATGCGCTCACCAAAAGTTCCACTAATTTTGACATAAATTAAGGCCTTATGTAAGCTCTAATGCGTTTCTTCTTTCAAAGCGTCAATGGCCCCAGGCTTATTTGCGTAGACAAGCAACTTTACATATTCCTACGAAAAATAGTCTAGCAGCGATAAATCGCACGAATTTTTAGGCCATGCTACACCAAAAGTTTCCTTCAATTATTTTATTGTTTCGTTGGCTGTATCGGTTCACGATCTATTATATTGGTAATAAACTTGCACGATTTTCAACTGTTGTTCAAAAGAGACCAACTTCGAAGAAAGTATTGTCAGATTAAAAACCAGTAGTACCCGTGGCGTGATGGTTAGTGAGTAGGACTTTCATGACAGAGTTTTTGGATTTAGTCCCTGCCTGTGCCATCTTAAGTTTTTTGCACGGGTACTGCCTCTTGCGAGAAATTGACAAATTCTTCAAACATAATTTTTGTCATAAACAATGCTTTCTTAAATTGGCCTAAATTAGCGTAAGACTGTAGGTCCCCTTCACCCCTGACAAAAAGTTTTCGCACACAGGAATGGTTGAGAGTTATAATCCTTTTTGTTAGATTAAAAACCATGTGTCTAAAAAAAAGAACAAACAAAAAAACTTAAATGTACGAGTAATAAAAAGTAGAGGTCCTAAATGGTTGCCCTGTGGAACTCTAGTCAAATATGAAAAATTTAATTCCTTTTTGAGTTAATATTTGTGCTTCTTTAAACTACTTTGGGAATCATTTATTTTCTTATCGTCATTTATTTAAATTGGGTTCTTTTTAGGTACAAAATCCAAACTCTTAATACTTCTTCGAAATACTTGTTCCTGAATGTTTTAAACTTCGTAGGAAAGTTATACAAGCTCTTAAGAAAAATTACATTGGTTTTAATTTCAGCTGTCATTTTCAATGTCAACAAAGAAGATGACTTTTTTTTCCATTTACGATAGCAAATTGCTTGGTAATTTAATAGTTGTTTTAGTTATTAAAACTTATTATAAAAGTGGTTATTGAAACATTCGATTTTATGCATTACGCGTTGTTTATAGTTGCTGTAATGGACAATAGGACAACAATAGCAAAGAATCCTTAAAATTGTGAAGAAATTTAAAGGAAGTAGAAGCGTTAATGAAGTAGTAAGGGCAGAAGATCATCGTTATGCAGGCTTAGTCGAAAATATTGCTTCTATTTCAATATCCCAATATTTGCAACAATTGAAGCCAGCTGAAAAAAAGAATCCTATTCGAAAAAAATACCGATTTTTGTTGTTGAATCCATACAAAGTGACATTTCGTCGGATTTACTAAAAGATGAGCAGACGGTTACCGTCAATTCATAAAGACTGATAACTTTTCTTGGCTGGTGATTGAAGACCATGGAAATAAAACGCCAAATGATTTAATTGGAAATTTGAAAATTGTTTTTTCCTCTCTGGATACATACCTTTTGTAGAAAAAAAAAACAAACAAAAAATCTTAAATCTTCGAGTTATTGAAAATAGAGGTCCTAAATGACAGCCTTGAGGAACCCTAGTTAAATATGAATAATTGACACTCTTGTTGGGTGTTTATTTGGGCATCTATTAACTTATATCCGAATCATTTATTTTCTCATCGTCATTGATTTTAATTCGCTTCTACTTCAGTTACGAAACGATAGCTCTTTAGATCTCTTCGAAATACTTCCTCCTCAAAGTTTCGAACGTTTTAATAAAGTTATACAAACACTAAAGAAAAATTGCAATAATTTCGTGGTTTCAATTTGTTAGCGCTGATATTTGAGGACTGTACGCTAGTACACTAAGGACTGTCAATCTCAACAGTCATTTCAAATGCAAACATATTAGATGAATTTTTGTCATTTACGATAAATGTTCCTGATTTTTCAAGTCAGTTGCAAAGGTATCGTTGCATCAATACAAAGTGGCATTTGGCAGTATTTCTTTAAAGATACCAATAGGCAGATGGTCACGGAGCGATATGGTCGAATTACTACATTTTCTTTGCCTGCGATTGAAGACCCTGACTTGGACGATATATGGTACCTACAAGACGTGCGCGACAAGCTACACAAAACTGGCGGGCGTCCTGAATCTTTTCCATGAGTATTTTCCTGGTATTCTTTTGACGTTAATTGACACTGAAATCATGTGGTTTAGGGTAAAAATGGCGATCTCAAGGCAACCTAGCCTGAGATCCAATTACCGCTGTAGTGCGTCGTTTGTACGGGTTTTGTTATAGGTGGGCCATATCTTCCTAAATATAATGCAGTTGGGTAAATTGCTCCACCTTCGGTTTGATTCAGTTTGGTAGATAGAAAAGATTTTACCCTTCATAGCACCAAGAGGAATGATAACCATTTCTGCAAGCGAGCTATGAAGGGTCGATCCTTGCCTGGCTAGCTCGTCAGTCCGTTCATTTTCCACGATATCACTATGGCCCGGAACCCATATCAGGATGACGCCGAGGTAAATATTCAGGCTTGCAAGCTCATCTCGACATTGCTGGACCAATTTAGATGAGGATGTGGCCGAGTTAATGGCTTTGACAGCTGCCTGACTGTCTGTGAAGATAGCCGCATTTAGGTTTTGGTTTGGGCTTTGTTTTAGTATCTTAGATGCCTCCGTTATTACCAGCAGTACAGCCTGAAAAACGCTAGCAAAGTCAGGAAGCCTAAAGGATTTAGGTACATTTAGGGACTCAGAAAAGATCCCAGAACCAACTCCGCACTCCATCTTAGAACCATCAGTAAAGATGGTTGTGTCGAATCCTATCGACACGATGTCATCCTTCCAATTTTCTCTGGATGGGAAAATAACGTTAAAACCCTTACTATGGCTCAAAGTAGGAGTGCAGTAGTCAGTGTCTACCGAGATAATATCTGAGGGAATCAATTTTGTTGTGTTGCTGTGACCATAGGGTTTTGACAGCCAGCTGTTTGATTTCTTCAGCCTAATAGCGCTGCAGGAAACTATGTACATATTTAATAAAAAGGCCGATTGGTAGAAGATCCAAAATAACGTTTAAGGCGTCCGTTGGGCAAGTACGCATGGCCCCTGTGGTGCTAATGCAAGCTGTTCTCCGAACCTTCTTTAGCTTATCAATATTATAGGCTTTGCTAAGAGCAGGCCACCACACAATCGACCCATATGTTAAGATCATCTTTGACTGAAGTCCCCACTTTTTGCCGAAAGTTTTGCTGCAGGCGTAGAAGGCAACACATGCCTTCTTAACCCGTACTTCAATATTTAGTTTCCAGTTTAATAGGGTGGTTTAAAACCCTTAGGTTTTTTTCCGGTGATGATACGCAAAAAACTGTTCTTCCCCTCAAATTCTTTAAACTAAAAACACAATAAAACCCGGTATTGCCCAAATTATAGCCGAGATACCAACGGAAATGTGCGAAAAAATAGTTAAAATATATCTCCGAAAAATTGTTTGATCTTTTTTAAAAACTGAAATCGTTGGTTTTCCAGAACCTGAGCTCTATCTTTTTTAAAATAATTTTTAACGCATGTATATTTCTATTTTTCTGTCTTCATTGATATTTGTTTCTATTAGAGCAATATTTTTGATCAGTACATTACCTTATCCCTTAAAGCACAAGTTTGTATTCTAATGAACACGTTTTCAAGTTGAAAGAGTTATTTTTATTCAACACTAACCAATTGAATATAAAATAAGACAAAAATACCCTTTAACTGTTTCAATTTCCCTTATATTCTTCTTCGTATAAAAATCGTCTCTCCTGGTGACAATTAAAGGGTTTTTATTTCCAACTTAATATTTACATATGTCCACACTTATTCATCCTAACTCTCTGTCATTAGTCAACCTTTTGTTCTTTTTTTGTATTGTTTTAAATAATTAAATCAATCCCTAAGCTTAACAAACAATCGTATTATTTTATAGTAGATACCCAAGTTAAGTGAAAAAAAAATTAACCGATTAAAAGGGATTCATTTTCAAGGATTAAATTATTTAAATCGCTGTTTTGTTTCGCTTAGTGATTTAAACAATCATGATGATGATGAATTCCACCAAATCAACAAAAAACAATTCCAAAGTCCAAAAAAAAGGAGTAAAAATAAAAAAACGGACATCAATCAACTCTTTGATGAGATAAAAATAAATTACGAATTATAAAAGGGCCACAATCGCACTTTCGAGCTCTGCGAGTAAATAAATCCCTCTGTTTATAAATATTTTATTATTTTTGTGTTTTGTTTTTTATTTGTTTTTGTATTTTAAATTAACCAGATAAAATGACATTGATGGTATCTAGGTATGTGTACTTGGTTTTGTTTACCCACGTGTGTTGAAAATAATATACCTCCTATGATTATATTCCTCGAATTTGTGTTTTTATTTTTGTGTAAATCTGGGCTTCATTTCCTATTCAAACCCATATGCGACCGACCTAATTCCTCCAGCATACTTAAGTAGATATCATACCACAAAATAACTTCCGGATTAAGTTACTCTGCTCTCGTCGTCGTTCATCAGCACAACAAATACTAACGGATGAGAAACAACAAAAAAATGACAAAATTGCAAAGAATTTTCCCTCCCCCTTTATCCCACCCCTCCCAAAACATAAAATAAAAAGGAAAACGCATGTGACAGCTTAGTCACCAAAAAAAACACAGACTCCAGTAAAATGTCAATTGTTTTTCCGTTTTATTTTACGCATTCAACGCTGCTGCTGTCACATTCGCAATCAATTCATGTGACGCAAAAGCTCTCTTGTTCTATTCAAATTCAAAAAATGTAAAAAATACATATATCCTCTTTCCACACAGGTATAAAAAGATAGAATCAAATAAAAATAAAGAACAAACCAAAAACAAAAATCTCTGTAATCAACTGACATTCATATCGTTTCGGTTTCCTCTCTGAATTGTGTCGTATAACAACGCCGCCGCACATTCACTCTTTGTAAACCGACCTACTTGCGCTAACAAACCAAATGTACGCGTCTCTCCCAAACAACAGTGCTCAAGATTTATTCACTAAAAAAATATAAAATCCAAAAAAAAAACCTTCAACAAAAAGATAAAGTGCCTTCCATTATTTTGGATTCTGTGAAACATACAAAATAAAAAAAATCAACGACAAAATTAAAATAACCGAAAACAAAAATTGTAACATCTCTGCCATCGCATCGGCCGCAAGCACTATTGCTGTGGGAAACGTCAACGATGTGCAGTACGAAATGTTGTCGTATGCCAACTCTGCTTGTCATTGGTATAACGATAACAATAGTCCTTGTCTTTATCACTGGCATCACTTTGACAAACAGTCTCAACATATCGAATATAATTAAGCTTCGTGAGAAGGTGGCTAGTGATTCGGTGAGTGCTAGCGCCCATCACCACAACAATCAGGGACGGGATTATAATTTGCTAGCGACAAATCATCCGAAAAATTTAAATCGCAATAAAATTGTTATCGAAATCGGTTTAAGGAATTACAGTGAATCGAATGATGGACCGATAAATGCGGCCGCCATTGGTGGCGGGAATATCGATTCGATTGTTTTGAGTTCAAATGCAAATTCGAATTCGAATACTAATGCGAATGGTGGTGGTGGTATGATAATGGCGGATGCTTCGGCATCTCCATCTTTATTGCTGTCATCGTTATCGTCAGCGTCAGTTTCATCGCCGTCTTCATCATTATTTAGTGAGAGTGAAACACAAAAGACAGAAGCAGAAGCAACGCCAATGGTAGCAGAAGAAGAAGTTGGTGAAATTGTGGCAGCTGTGTTGTCGAACAGAGCTAGAATAGCGCGGGAAAATCAGTTGGATATATCCGATCGTAATCCAGCAATGATTGATTTCGAAAAGCGAGAAGTTGTTAAAAAGGTAAATTTTCACACTTCTTGTTAACATTTTTACTTCATTATTTACTTTTTTTAAATGGAAGGTGTGAAATATTTGATTTTTATTTTTGTTGGTTTGTAATAAACTTCTAGAGTTGTGTTTTTTTTATTATCAATAGCAAAGAATTACTTTTTAGCAAATAAATAACGATTTTTCTTAGAAATATTTTAAAATAAACGCTAAGAATGGAATGAATGTTATTTTTATGAGATATAAATTTGTTTACGAGCGTTAAAATAGAAATAGACGCATTTGTATTTGGTATTTGCAGACATAACCATTTTTTAGCATTTACTTGCAATATTCAGAAACAGTGTTGGTCAAAACAAAAGCAACTTTAATTGCCTCGATTTTGAAATAATTAAAAAACAATTTTAGAATTCAGTTATTGTTTATTTTTGGTTTTAAAATTTAAATAAATATTTACAGTTTCGAAGTTAAAATAAAATATTTAATTGTTTTTGTAATAGTTTATTAAATAGAGTACAATTACTACAATCAGTTTAATATTAGACTGTTCAAAATAAAAGCAGCTTTTAAAAAATGTATATATTTTTTTAGTCTTACTAAAATGCGATGGTTAGTGCGTTGGACTGTCATGCCAGAGGTCTTGGGTTCAATACATGCCTATGCCATCTAAAGTTTTTTCACGGGTACTGCCTCTTGCGGGGAATTGTATAATTCATCAAGACTAATTCTTGTCATAAAAAGTGCTTTCTCAAATTAGCCCTTCAGATTCGGCTTAAAAACTGTAGGTGCCCTCGCACACAGGAATGGTTGAGAGTTGTAAGTTACTAGGCCCTATTTCTCAACGGACTATTGCGCCACCTAATATATATTTTATAGTCTTACTAAAATATTGCTAGTATTTGATAGTAAACCCCTTGTTTTTAATCACTATAGCACATCTTCGAGGCATGGAGTCAGTTAAATTGCTTATAATGCTGTTTGGGATATATTCGCAACCAAATCTATTTTGATATTTTTTATTTTTGCAATTAGTTCTTACAATTCATCGATCTACAATTTCCCATCGATTTTCCATGGGGTGAGACTGTTCTATTGAGACCTGGAGACTGTGGCTATTGTAACATGTTAACCCGATTTTCTTGAAACCACGTCTTAACCGTATTGGACCTGATAATATAAGGTTTGGGCGTTGTCCTGCCGAATTATCCAATTGAGAGGCAACTGAGCCTAAAAGCATAAAACGATCTATTATACCATCTGTACCAATCGGTCCCAGTCCATGCCCTGATAAACATCCCCCCACCATTAGGTAACCTCCTCCGTGTTTCACAGTAGCTTTGGTGCAACGTGAATTTATTGCCTCTTAGGCTGGTCTGCAAATACGACGAAAACCATCGGAACCCTTGAAATTGAATTTGAACTCGTTCGAAAAGACTGCGTTCTTCCATTTTCTAACCGTCCAACAAAAATTAGGGTGACTGTCCTACTTGGCTTATTTAATGAACGGTTATAAAAAATATTTTCTTTTGTGGTCTATTTAGAAGTAAAAACATAATGTATTGAATTTAACATAAAGATGGATGTAGTTAGTTGTTAAGGTTTTGACCAACACTGTATGCACAAGTCTTTCAATAGAGACACGAATCCCATGCTTCATTGGATTAGTAATTACTTTTCGGATCGTTCAATACAAGTAGTATTGGATGGATTCAAGTCTGAAAACCATAAAATAAAGGCTGGTGTGCCCCAGGGCTCTGTTTTATCTCCAACACTCTTTCTCATTTTTATTAATGATCTCCTATCTGCAACATCTAATCCAATACATTGTTTCGCTGACGATAGTACTCTTAGCTTTTCATATTCGTTTTCAGACTTACATCCCTCTTCTTCGGATGTGGAACTGCAACGACAAAATATAATAAGCTCATTAAATTCCGACCTAAACAGCATTGTTCAATGGAAATTAAAAAACAGGGTGGAATTTAATGCTTCGAAAACGCAATGCTGTCTTGTATCGTTAAAGCGAAATATACCCCCATTGCCATTATCCATGGATGGCACTTGCATCAATGAGACTGAACACCTCGATATTCTCGGTATGTGGGTCCAACAACCACCTCTTGTGGAATGATCACATACGCGATGTCGCCAAAAATGCCGGAAGGTGTTTGGGTTTCCTTAGGCGATGCAAGAAATATTTCACCCCTTCTGATCTGGCTGTTATCTACAAGACTTACATACGTCCAAAGTTTGAGTATAACTCCCATCTCTGGGCTGGTACTCCTGCAACTTACTTAAGCCTCGTGGATAGTATTGAACGTAGAGCATTTAGATTGATTGGTGATAATATCATCATAAGTTCATTTACTTCGCTTGAAGATCGTCGTAGGGTCTTTTGTCTGACCCTCTTTTACCGTTATTTTAACGGCTTATGCTCTAGTGAAATAAACAGTTGCATTCCTCCCTTTAAACAGTTCAACCGTAATACTCGCGCTTCTAGGAATGCTCATCAATATACCCTCGAGCCCATCTTCGGTCGTACTGTTAAATACAGAGGTTCGTTCTTTAGCCGTACTACTCGAATGTGGAATGCCTTACCACACTCTGTCTTTCCAAGTCATTGCAATATTCAGGAATTCAAAACCAATGTGCACCGACATCTCTCTCCTCTTCCTAGTGCTCACACTGTGCCTCTGCATAATAAGGGTAATAATATCCCCTTGAGTGTGTGTTTATTTAAAAAAAAAGAAGATAATAACATCCAAAGCTGCATAAAGGGCTTTGAAAAGATATAGTATTTTTTTTAACTATAGGAGCTTAAAAAAAGTAAACATTTTGCTTGGCCCAAATATAAATGCCATGACACAAAGTTAGTGGCATTTTAAAAAATAAAATAAATTTCCTTTTTTTTCATGGAAAATAGGTAGGTGACAAATACCTCGAATATTTAACGAACAGAAAATGATGTTACCCTAAGAATACCTTTATATAACGAAGAATAACGTTTTTAACTTCGAGTAAAATAGAAGTCACGGTTTAAATAAAAAACCTACAAATCACTATCGAAAGTTCGTAAAAATTGGTATACGACTCGAATATATTGGCAAAAATTAAATACAGTCCGTAACATTTGAAAAGCCTCACACATAATTTATTTTCCAACTTGAGATAAAAAAAAATTAAGTGATTTTAAAAATCTTCCGGAATTTTGTGAGGTGGTTTTATTTGTAGTCGCAAAAACGTATATTTTTTTGTTACATTAGAATGTCCTCAATATTGTTTATTTTGGTGAAAATGAAAAAAAAATTTTTTTTTAAGAACACAGTTTTATTTATTTTATGTAGTTAATAACATCATTTTAGTACTTTGTACAGCCACCATTATTTTGAATGACGTCAAAAACGCGATCTTTTAGGGAATCATCCAAAAATTTTAGGAGATCTAAAGAAATTTGTGCCCAGGCCACTTTAATGCCTTCAATAAGCTCCTCTTTATTTGCGTACTGCTTACCACCTTCATTAACTTTGCGTTTCAAACATTTTCGATTATGTTAAAATCTGGAGAGCGGGGTGGTCAGGATAATTGTTGAATATTTTGGTCTTGCAACCATGCGTTAATTACACCAGCAGTGTGGACTGTGGATAGATTGTCCTGCTGAAAAATAATTGGAATCGGTCCAAAAGTATCCTGGAACTGAGTTAGTGCTGTTCCTAATATAGTCTTGAAGTGTGCCGCCGTCATTTTACAATTCCCAAAATATAAGTCAATTGTGGCATAAAATGATGCAATATCTCCTTACTTACTTACTCCTCGCTCTCGGTTATGATGTCGATCTAAAAATAACTATTCCTTTCTTAAATCATGGGAGTAATTTTATATATATATATAATAGTTATATCCGTACGGCCCATCCAACTAGAATTTTTCTCTTCTGAAAATATCACTTTTCGCCAATCGTTTGAATGGCTGCTGCCATTGGCATTCCATGCCATTTGAAGTCTTGCAAAATTAAGCCGCTGTTACTTACGCCCATTGTTCAGTGATTGTTTTTTCTTAAGTGTTAGTCACTTTAAGTGTCCAGCACCTTTAATGACCCTACTTATGGTCATTCGGCTAACTTCTAATCCAACTTCGTGCCCTATCTTATTCATAGGGTAGAATTGTAATATTCCGCTTGTCTCGGCTCAAAAGTACTTTAGAAGTACGTCCTTTGTATTTTTTTCCATAAAATAAGGGATCTTTAAAATAATTGTTTATCACTTTTGGGCTCCAATTAAGTTTATTAGCTATAGATCGATTAGAAACCCCTTGATTACTATAGGCCTCTCTTTTGGCTATTTCCGTTGCAGATAATAAATTTTGTCTGCCCATTTAAACGATTTAAAGAAAAATTAAATAGAAACAGAAGAAATAAACTATTTATAAACTCCCGCCGGCTTCCACTTCCGATACTCACTCTGACAAATTTTTGCTTAAACTGTGTATTAAGTCAAATGAGGCTATTCTAATGCTGCAAACAAAAATGAACACTTTATTGACTGCAAATAATTTTAGCTCAAAAAAAACCGTTAATGTTAAGAAATTGGCTAAAAACTGTCTTAATCTCAAGAAAACTCACTTATCTTTAGATCTAATATGTATTTCGTTATTTTTTCATCAAAAAAGCATCGAAAACAGTTAGCTGCAAAAAAAAAAACAAAAGGTGATATTATCCAAATGTTACGGACTGTATATCGCTATCAAAAAATTCAGAAGTGACAATATTACGCAAAATTGCAAAAAATTGATGTTTGATTCGAATATTTGGACACTCCAAGTTTTTTCATTATATAGAAAAATTTGTTGTTAAAACGTTTTTAGAAAAATCCAATCAATATTTTTAACCTAATAAAAACTTTCAAAAATGCTGCTAAAATTGACAAAAATTAATGTTCGACTAAAAATCTAGGTAACAAATTTCTTCTGGGATTCGGATTAAAAATCGGAATGGTTCAGAGTTGTAAGTCTCTAGGTCCTAAATCTCAACGGACTGTTGCGCCACCTAATTATTATTTATATATTTTAACATTTTTGCCAAGTTTAGTTTAAGTTCTTAAAAAAAAGTCAACTTTTTTACAAAACACGATAACCTACAAAAACAACATAAAACTAATATGAGGTGGTTTTCGACCTAAGTATTATGAGAGCAAAGAAAATATTGACTCCTATTTTATTTTAATCTCACACAAAATATTGTCATAATTATTTTGTTCAAGCTTTAGCGAATGGACAGACTGACAATTATGTTTTTAGTGTAGGTCTTACCTTAGCCTCTTTTTAAAATAAGTTTTAACAATTCCAATGCATCGTAGTAAAGAAATTTATCAATAAAAGCATTTGAGCCTAAAAATACAAACAACAAATAAAGTTGCTTTAGCTCTGGCCAACACTGTACTGTAGGTACATTTTTGAACTTGGTTACTCTACAATTCCAAGGAAAAACTATAAAATAAACTCTTGTTTTAATATTTTCTAGTAAAGTCTTGTGGTGGTCGGTACCTATATTCATGTATGTAGATTGAACATACACACAAATATCAAATAGAAGATGTGAATGTTAATAAGAATTCAAATGAAAATCTCATTGATATTCGAAAGACATCTTTATCGATTAGAGATTCGTCGAATTATTGAGGTTTTCTTTATTTTTCCACCACAGCTGTCTTGTATAATGCACGAATAACATGTTCAATGCATTTAGTTTTATTTTTTCGTTGCAAATTTATTTTCAAAACCAAATTTTCTTAACGTTAAGTTTTAGCAAAAATAAAAACTCTATTCCGTTCCTCCGTTCACCACCAAAATTGAAATTTTAAGAGATGTACGTGATTTTAAGAGATTCTTTGAATCTCTTATTACTTATAACAATTTGCATCGTGGATATCTCTTGAATATTTTAAAGAAACTGTCCATTTGAATTCTTTGGAGTGGGAAATTTCCAGAATCAGAAATATAATGACATATGTTAGAAGATGCTTATTTTAATTCAGGCCATGCTTGGTCACATGTCAGTAAGTGTCCAGGTTTCTTCTCCAAAGGTTTTGTCTAAGGATTTTGAATTTATATAAGTTTACTGAAAGTTGATGCTGTATGAAGAAAATATTTTGTTTATATCTTGAATGCTTCTTTGGTTTTTCTTAAAGTTACGTGATTTAATGCTTAAAATTCAATGCAATTCCTTTCCATTACGTACTTAAATTCTTAGTTCTTTGAAGTAATAAAAAGTATTAAGAAAATTGAAAGTATTCTCGGACTTATGAGCACTGTTGCTAACTTATTCGTATTTTAATCACGAGTTTTTTATAATTCAGCAAAAGAAAAATTCTGCTTACAATATTCCAAAAACCCGAAATCGATGAAACCCAAAATGCAGCAAATTTAGAATTTCGAAAAGACAAAATCTCAAAATCTGGAAAAATGCGGAAAATGATTTAATTTTCTAATAACGATCAGCTCATTTTTGGCTCCCTAGAATTTTTACTTGGATTTTTGATTTGTAATTATAATTTAAATTTTCGACATTTCAAGGATTTCATATTATCGGTTTATTGGGTTTTTAGGGAATTTGACTGTGTCCTATAAAAATAATTGTAAGGGTTTATTACAAAAGTATGATAGTCCTTATTTTTAAAATTCATTTAAACAATACAGTCAAACTTCGCTATAACGAACTTCTACATAAGATCTCTCTATTACGAATTGATTTTGAGTACACATCTTTTTGGTTACTTTTTCGGTGTGTTTTGATCCTCCTTATAACGAATTTCCATAAAGCGAATTTTTCTATAAAACGAACAAATTTTGTTGCTGGAAATCCAAATCTCATACGTTTTTGTTTCCACATCACGATTATTTAAAATTTTTTTTTTTTTTAAAACAACAGCATGAGAAGAAAGAATAGCTTCCAGAATTTCTTTATTAAATCATAACCAAAAGGATTGACTAACAAAAAACAGATTTTGCTATGCAATTTAGGATTCCTCCCAGTAGCTTATATCAACAATTTTAAAAAACGAAGCAGTGACTTTAAAAAACGTAGAAGACGAGGAATAAATCACTAAACGCAAAAGACTTCGAAAATGTCTTCTCGAGGATATTGATGAAGCAATGAAAAATGGATAACTGCCGCGGTAGGAATCTTCCTGTCTCTGAACCACTGATGAGACAAAACCCAAGAAGTTCACCAACGCAACGGGACACGAAGAATTTGAAGCAAGTGCAGGATGGTTGGACAAGTTTAAGAAACGGCACGGAATCGTTCAAAAAATCAATCATATGTGGGGAAAGTGCAGATGTCAACACACAGGATTGTGATGATTGGGTTATAAATGTTTTGCCATGATTGGTACAAAATTTCAGCAAAAACGACATCTTTAATGGTGACAAGACTGGTTTGATTTTCAAATGCTTACCCAATAAAGCGCTGGCATTTAAAAATAAGAAATGCTTTAATGTAAGACAGAGCTAAAAGAGAATTACTGTCCGTATTGCAAGCAATATGGCTGGGTCGGTGAAGCTTAAATTGCTTGTTATAAAGAAGGCTAAAAATCAAGATGTTTTAAGGAAATACAATCTCTGGATGTAGATTATCAGTTCAACAAAAAAAAGGCATTACCTACAACTTAAAACAACATTACAGAAAACGAATTTTGTCGAACATATTGACACAAATGGACGAAAGTAAACCTGTTTCGGCCAAAGACTTGCTACAAGCCGTTCGAAATCTAATCTGGAATGTTAACGTCAAACCAGAAACAATTGCAAATTGTTTTTGAAAAGCAGCTTTTTCGAAAGATGGCATGCAGACTCATTGCGATGAAGATTACTTCCTTTCACTATCTGGTTTAGCTGCTTTACAGTCGTCATTTAGAGCAGTAGCAAACAATAGTGCATCATTTGAAGATTACGTTAATGTTGATATTGATATTCTGACAAGGATTAAAAAGGTCCAATGAAGATATTCTCTGCAGTGTTTTCGAAAATCGTGGAAATACGTTCTATTTCCGGAATGTATATTATTTAATTAGTTGTTTTACGTACACTGGATGAAGAAGAATTGGCCAGTCAAGAAGAATTGGCGAATACCGATACGATATAACCTACGACGTGTTTCGAAATTTTCTGGAGATGAAGAGTAACGCACCGACTAATTTATTTTAATCTCTTAATTTATTAGACAAAATGCAGTCCAAACTTAAATCACTGACTTCTTTAAATAAAAGTAAAAACAAAAAATTTCTGTATAAAGTATTTTCTAAACAAGCGAATGGTCCCGTGCAAATTCGATATAGCGAAGTTTTACTGTAAATGATGTGTGCATAATTCCTTTTTTTAACTTCAAATAGGAAGTTACTGTAATGGGTCCGATTTTGACATTTCTCGACGTTTCAAGGTCCCTAGAATCGAAATAAAAGATTTTTAGAAAGATGTCTGTGCGTGCGTGTGTACGTACGTTCGCGACGTTTCTTTAGTCGTCCATAGCTCAAGAACCAGAAGATCTATCGACTTCAAATTTATTTTGTTATACAGACTATAAGGCAGAAAGATGCAGAAAGGGCTCTCAAGAAAATTGCGTTTGTGGTTTTTTTTTTACCGTGAACATTTTGGTTAACCCTAAATATCTTATATGTAACGTGATATCAAAGAAGCATATTTTTTGGAAAAAAATCCAACTTACGGTTTAAACTGAAAAAAAAAAATTTGTCGTCTCCAAACTTTTACGATTAAAATATGATTTCATCTCCAAAACAATTTTGCGCAACGAATAATAATGTTTTTGACAGCTGATAAAATTTTGAGAAAAATAGAATTGATAGTTTTTTTTACAAAAAATAAAAACCTAAACAAAATTAATAAAAGTTGGTAAAAATTGATTTTCGACCCAAATATATTTTCAAAACTTTGAGATATTGGCTTTAATTTACTTTTATCTTTCAAAAAATATTGATGTCAACATTCAGTAAAATTTTGAAAAAAATCGAATTGACAGTTTTTTTTACAAAAATTAAAAACCGAATTAAAATTAACAAAAGTTGGTAAAAAATGATTTTCGACTCAAATATCTTTACAAAAATTTGAAATATTGGCTTCAAACCAATTTTATCTTATAAGAAATATTGTTTTCAACATTCGATGAAATTTTGAAAAAAATCGAATTGACAGTTTTTTTTACAAAAAATAAAAACCTAAAAAAAATGTATAAAAGTTGGTAAGAATTGATTTTCGACTCAAATATCTTTTCAAATATTTTAGATATTGGCTTTAAACTACTCTTATCTTTTAAAAAATATTGTTCTTAACATTCAGTAGAATTTTGAAAAAATCGAATTGTCAGTTTTTGTACAAAAAAATAAAAATCTAAAAAAAACAATACTAAAACTTGGTAAAAATGTACTTTCGACTCAATATGTTTTCAAAAATTAAAAATATTGGCTTCAAACTTATTTTATTTCACAGAAAATATTGTTTTCGATATTCAGTAACTTTATATAAAAATCCAACAGTCCGTTTTTTCATAAAAAATAAAATCGACAAAAAATGGTACGCAAATTTGGTAAAAATTGTTAGGAGTAAATATAGACAAACTTTTAAGCAAGACGAATCGACAGACGGGATGGGAAGTTATCAGTGTGGATCGCATCCCAGCCTCTTTTTAATATTTTAATAAATATGTTATTCAGGGTGATTCTTCTGAAAGCCAATGCAACCGCATGAAGTAACAGTGTGGTACCGATTGTCAAAAGTGAGAGTTACGAGCTATAGTAACCTTCATTCATGCAAGTTGGTGCCCCATGCCAGAAAGCCTATGCCGCAATCGATATTTGGTTGTTCAATTATAAAATTGTGTTAACATCCATCTTGTGATTCCATTTCCATGAACTTGACGTTTTGAAATTTCGAAATTTCAGTTGTTAAAATTTAAATAACTTTAATAAAAATTGAAAAAAACCATGAAATTCCACTTCAAAACGATTTTATGTATTTTGATGTACATATTTTTTATTTTTTACTGGACTGTATAGTCAAAAGGTACAATTTTGCTGCATTTTTATTTTTGGTACAACAGGGCGTATACTTACTTTTTTTTTAAACATTGATATCAAAGTAGATTTGTTTACAAAATCGAATGCATCACACTATTTTTTTTCCAAAAATTGGAAGTTTTGTTGTCAAATCCCTTACAGATTAGATAACAATTCAATATCTTTACCAATTACTACAGAAATGAAGGAATGCTATACGAAAAAAGCAAAGTACATATATTCTCAGAATGAAATAACTTTTCAGCCACAGTAATTCTTCCATAGAATACATTTTCTTAGAAATATTTATTTTGCCAATTATCGTCATGTGTTGAACCTTGAAATGTTTGAAAAAATAAACACTTACAAAACCATGTCAATAAGGAAGGCATGCTCAAAGTGAATGGTAACCACATTGATTACACCATAATCAATGAATCAAAACCCCATAGAAGCAGCAGCTGGCTTAAACAAAATTTAAGATAAACGTTGTCAAACCGCAGTTCATGTGCATGTGGAATCCAAAGAGACGACAATTTACCCTATATTCATATTTAAAGTAAAATAAAACCCTATACCCCGACGCACGCTGCACCACCATCAGCCAATCAATATTATAAATTTCCAACAAACATGTACTTATAATTAATTTCAATCATTAACCATAACCCATACGAGTGTGTGTTCAAAGCTGATAACACAGAGTTAAACCACAAATCCTTTAGCCTTACTGACTTACCATTTACTCTGCCTGCCCCTCCCCAAAAAGATGTCCTTATAAGCAGCAAATGTAATTGTCGCACCAACAAACTACGTCAATTGAAAATACATAACATACATAACTCTATGTCCCTAATACCGTATAAAACTTTTCGTGTTCGCATTCCATTGCCCCAATTATTATACCTACAGATATCCCCATTTACGACCTCTTTCTTTTTAGTTTTGATTTCTTTTTTTTTTCTCTACTTCACTTCACTTTTTTTGTTTTCGTTTTCATTCTCAACTCGAGAGTTTTTATTTAAACAAAAACAGAAACAGAAATACCTTTAACGCATTCCTCCTTTTATGGCAAGGAGTCAGCTTAGGTCGGCTTATATTCGTATAAGGTAAAGGTGCTCTTCTGCTTGGGCTTGAGCTTGAGCCTGAATGCTAAAAAAAACAATTCTAACAATTCCTTTGTCTTTTTCAAAAAAAAAAAAAACGAAAAAAAAGTTTTGATTGCGTGCGGATTGAGAGAATCTTAACAGAAAATCTCTTAACAAATCTTCTTAAAACATTTCTTTTGTTTCAAGAGGGAACAAAAAAGAGAATTCCATCTTAAACTATACCCATTCTTTAAATATATGTTCAAATATCCGACCTTTACGGGACCCAAATACTACTACCTACACATTATCTAATTCAATCGTATCGTATTTATAGAGAAAATTAATTTAAATCTAAGCTATAAGCTCTGATTTCAATTTACGGTAGGTTTGTATGGTCTTCATTATTTTAACTCTCTTCTTCGAACAATGAAAAGAAGAGAAGAGAAGATGAAAAAAGGTAACAAACAAAAATAAAATAAAAAACCATAAACAACAAAATTTCATCCTTAACATCTTTTGAATAGAAATTCCATATGCGCTATTTCTTTTTTGTTTGTCCTTACTTTTTAGACTATCCAACCCTACCCAACCCAACCCAACTTAACCACTAAGCTTCTTCTTCTTCTTCTAAGGTCCTTCTTTGCTTTGCATACCATGAAAATGTAAACCTACTCTTCTATACGTACTTCAAAGTTTGGAAGAAGTTTCGATTTAGAACTTTTGAAACAAATTTTATTCACAATAGAGGTTGACTATGAGACTTTCTCAAAAAAATATACATAAAACTAATATATATATATATGTATATATAAAAAAAGGAAGTAAATGAACCAAAAACTTTCTTTTCTTTGCTTCCTTCCTTTTTTCTTGTTTTTGTAATGTGCATCATCTCGGTGTCGTGTACCGGAAAGAACATTTGAATAGAATGTTATGGTCTTTGTCCAGACCAAGAAGCTCTCAGATCCATAATAAGGTATAAGGGATAGTTGTTTGGAGTTAAAGAAAAAAAAAATGCGAAATGGAATTAGTGAAGATTTTATAATAAAGATGATATTAGGATTATTACGATGCTAAAAATTCAAAATATCCTTGGTCGAGGAATCTTTTCTAAATCAAATTAATTTCGAATGAAACAAAGAACGGATTTAGAAATTTGGTAGTAGCAGGAATGGCTTTAGCCTTCACATAATATCATCTTACTTACTTAAGGTGACTGTACAGTCCTGTGTGAACTAGGGCCTTTCCTACACACTTTTGCATTCAGATAGGGACTGAGTCTCCAGTTGCACACTTCAAATTGGGTGATGTCATGTTCCACTTATGGGCACCATCTGATCCGCGGTCTTCAGATGCGGCCTTGAAATCGATGAAAAGTGTGTGGTTGTTGATTTTACGACTTTCCTCGTCTAAAGCCACAATGATGGGGACATGTAAGGTTGTTCGCTATGAGCCTTAGATGTTCAAATATTAAGACAAAGAAGATTTTGTATGAGATGTTGAGAAGGGAGATTGATTCCTCTAAATTTGATGCAGTTTTGAAGGTCTTCTGTGTCAGAATTTTGAAAACAATTGGTGAAAGCTCCTAACCAAATTATCTCCAGTTGTTTCGAAACGCTCTGCTTTTAAGCCATCTGCCCAACGACGATTTTAAAACGTCACAATATTTTTGTATCCCGTCAGTCATTGAAAATTACCAAAATTTCTTACAATCTAAATGATTTTGTGTGTCAATGTTGTCAGGCAATATTAGGGGTGACATTTAAAAGGGACATATGTCTTTGCTTTAGACAATTGCTGAATTTTTGTTCAGCCTAATAATATACCGGGTGTTCTTTAAAAGGCATATAACTTTAAGCTAGTAGTATTATTATAAATGTCGTCACGTTTCCGTAAATTAGCCTACAACATTGGCAGTGTTATTTCGGATAAACTTCACCAAACGCTGCAAAAAGTTATAAATTATTCAACCTCCTGATTAGACTACGCCTGAGCCAGCAGAGGTTATGTACTAGAAATCATATTTAAATATTAATGTCAGAATATTATCTTCAAAATAAATTAAATTCCATGTCAATTTAAAGAAATTAACTTTGCGGTTATTCATTTAAAAGTTCTATAGTTAAAAAAAACACCTTTTTCAAGCGATGGGAACTTTAATATTGTTATATTTTATCTCGTCTCTGCGACGACGTCAAGAGCTGTTTTTGGTGTGGATTTTGTTTTCTTGCCTGGGTTAAAATTTGATATGTCTTAAACGCCTTTACTGAAGTAAGTTTTTACGATTGTCAAAAACAATACGAGTGACAATGTTGCCAAAATAATCATTTTCAGTTTTGTGCCGTTGAAATTGACATATGTCGTTATTAAAGGAATTTTGAAAATTGCTGGCAAATTCATTATTATTAAGCTGGATTTTTTAACTATTATCCTTTTGGCAACACCGACTGGTTTTAACAGCTGATGCACGTTTTGCGTGTTTTGTTTCACTGTCAAACATCTTCTGTTTGGTCTATAATTTAACCATGAATCGTCTTACAAACGAACAACGCTTGAACGACAAAATTATGAATTTTATTATTAAAATGCGTGCTCTGTTTTCAAAGCAAATGGCGCGCTTTTTAACAACAAAATTGGGTTCAGCGACAATGGGTACGAAAATAAGCAGATTTGTCGACTTTGGCGTAATTATCAGCCAGAAACATTGCAAGAGCTACCAATGCATTCAGAAAAAGTCACAGTTTGTTGCGGTTCATGGGTTGGTGGCATTATTGGACCGTACTTCTTCAAAAATGATGCGAATCGTTACGTTACTGTGAATGGTGAGCGCTACCGTGAGATGATATCCAACTTTTAGTCCAAAATGCAAGAGCTTGACTTGCATGACATGTGGTTTCAACAAGACTAAGCCACATGCCACATAGCACTCGCAACAATGGACTTATTGATAGCCGAGTTCGGTGAACATTTTATTTCACGTTCGGGACCGGTCAATTGGCTGCCTTGATCTTGCGATTTAACGCCCTTAGACTATTTTTTGTGGTGCTATGTCACGCTTCAATTAACGCTTTGGAAGACAACATTGAAGCATTTATTCGTGAGATACCGGCCGAAATGTTGGAAAGACTATGGCCAAGGTCAACATTTGCATGAAATAATCTTCAAGCATTAAATTATATAGACCGTACTATCGATTCAAATAAAGATTTTATGCATTTTTCTGAATTAGATGTGTTTTTTTGAAAAACTTTCCTATAGCTTTTAAAAAATCACCCTACATAAAGGGTGGTAAAATTTTAAGGGCCGATGTTGATTTTGAATAAAAACAAGTTATTTAGGAAATGATTGTTATTTGTTTTTATTGCGATAATATTGTTATGGTTCAATTATGTATGAACCGAAATATAGACCAAATTTTTGATAACGCTGAGGCATAGTTGAGGTTCTATGTCGACAATTTACTGAATTATCTCATCCTTAAGCTCTTGAATTGTTGCGACGTGGACATTTTCCATCAATAACCACAAAAAAAAAGTCCAACCATGTAAAATCCTTTGATCTTAGCGGCCGATTGACATAGCCATTACGTGAATTAACACGGCCATTAAATTTGTCGTGTAAAAGAGTTATTGTTTCGTAAGTTGTGTGGCAAGTGCAACCGTCCTGATGAATCTACATATCGCTCACATCCATTTCTTCCAATTTGGGCCATAAACAGTTCGTTATCATCTAACGATCTCATTTTGGGAAAATGAAAATAAACCTCACCAAACACTCACCTTTTACGGGTAGGTACATTGCTTTTTCGCCAATCACTCAAATGCGGAAATTCTGCTAATTGATGAATCCACTGAGGTAAAAATTTCCCTCATCACAGAAAGTGATTTTTTCGAAAACTGATCATTCACTGTTGCCATCCCTTGCCACCATTCTGACTATTGAGGACGAAGAAACTTGGAATAGTCAAGAAGCTTAAGTTCTTGATTAAATTGCACTTCCTATAAGATTGTAAATGGAAGTCTTTATGCTTAATGTTCATCAACGATGAGCGTGAAAGGTGCAATTGTTGGGCTTCACGACCAGTTAAGGTGGACGGCTCTTAAGCCGCACTATCGTCAACAGCATCAATATTTTCTGCAGTACGAGCTGTTCGGGAAGCTTGCACTGGTATTTTCCTACAGACCGAATTCGCTCAAATTTTTGAACGATTTTTCTGATTGTACGGACATCTGGACGATTAATTGACCGAAAACGAAATTAACGAAGCTTACGTTATACATTTTTATTTGTATTTATTTCCATGGTTAAGTTAGTCTGAAATTAAGAAATGTCAAATGACAAAACTTAGCCTTAAAATTTGGGTAAAATTTCTTACAAGAATTTTAAACAAGGGAAGTGCAAAAATGTTGTATGTACGAGTATTAAGTTGCATATCAGGCTTTGACTGATATTCGAAGATTTTCCTTACTTTCTTTTTTTTGCTGTCCATCGACAAATAAACTATTTATATCTCAAAAAAACTTTTGATTAGGCGCTAGATATATTTTGTAGAACGCTGCTTCGTAGCTGTAGTTTCCTGAGGCAATTTTTTGCCACATCGTGATCACAACTAAAGTGCCAATTGTGGATTTAATGCTTACTCGAAGGACTATAAATTCTCTAACTACTTCTTTTGGTAACTTTTTCCATTTGTTGTTATTGGTGTTTGAGAAGATAATTTGAAAAACTAAACTACTTAAAAAAAGTTGGCGGTTGAGAACTAAAATGTGGTTTGTTTTTTAAATTGACTTACATTTATTTGAACAAAATTCTCTAGGGTTTTAATTTACTTCGCTCTTTATTTGAGTTCACATGATCTAGATCTAAGCCTAGGCTAACTATAATCAATTCTGGAAGACCTTCAAATAGATCAGTAAGTCCGAAACCCATGTTGAAAATATATAACATTTATCTTCAAAATACGGTATTGTAAATCTGAAAGAAACTAAGTTGAGTGACTACAAACGGCTTCGTACTTCTTAAAAACATACCAAAAACATTGTTTTCACTTATCCGAAAAAGTTCTATTTGTTAATTGCTAGAGATCGAATAAGAAAAATAATAATAAAAATGAAAATGTAAGCAGAAAGCAACAATGCTCATTCTTTCATATCAAAGATAAAAAGAAGTGGCCCTAAGTGTCTGTGTTGAGGCACTTCTGATTAAGCAATATTATTTAAGGTTTAATTTAGCAAGTCTTTTTCTGGATACGAATAAATTCAAGAGGTGAAGCTTAAACCTTATGCTTTAAGTTTATATATTAGTTCTGAGAAATCTAAGCAAGAAAGGATTATTTGAAGAAAAGTTGTAATTGTAATTTCAAACTGTTGATATAATCCATAATCCTGTGTCATGCGATTTATTTTCACGGGTACAGATTTTTGCAGGGAATTGACAAATCCTCAAAGAGTTATCGTTGCCATGAAATGTGCTTTATCAAATTAGGTTCGGATTCGGCTTAAAACTGTAGGTCCCCTCTTACCCTGGCAAAATTTTGAAAGCCACTAGGACCTAGGTACCAACGGACTGTTGCATCATCTAAGGTTTATATTTGGACATTGAACTACAAGTTAACAACGCCACGCATCCTTTGATCACAAAGAAACGTGGTCCTAAGTGACTGTCTTGAGGAACTCTTGATTTTGTAGTAAAATAGTTTTAAAGAGTTAAGAATGATCTCCCACATTGAACCAGATGTGCAAGATAACGAATGACGGAGGCAAATCTTTCAAGTTCAAATACCCTTTAACTTATCTGTGTAGCTAAGGTGAATTTCTTTTGTTCTCTTTCACAAACAGTTAAGATTCTGTATATAAATGCCAACAACCGTCTTTCGATCGTTGACTTAAAAACCACATTGCAGATAAAGTCACCCTTTTATTTTATTTGTTGAGCTTAATGGTATTAAAGTAATTGAGGGGGAATTACTTTTTGCAATAGTTCTGAAAGAATAACCATATTCCATCAGCCATAAGTGTAGGTATACAGCTATTATCCTTAAGTTCAACTACTTACGACCCCAGATGTGTATTAAAATTTAATATTGAATTTCATTCCTTTTATAGCAATGAAGTTAAGTTAAAAGGCGCAGAAGATACTCTCAAAGAGAATAAGAATGATATAAGGAAAATATGAACAAGGAAGAAGGAGAGTAGCAAAAAAAAATTAAATAAAATCTTCAACTAAAAAGAGTTGGGCGTTTTTTTGGGTGGGTGTTTATGGGTGGGTGTGTTTTTAAAAGCAGCTATCCTCTTCGATGTAATGTGTGTAATGTGTCTGACTTTTATGCTTAAGCAATAAACATTTCACTTGCCCTAAGCATGCATGCCATACACAATGAATATTTGTTGGATGTGGTCTGATGTTATATATTATCATCATCATCATATCCTTTTGGTCCTAGCTGAATAAAATAAAAAATAAGCCTCCTTCTCGTACTCGTACTCGTTCGTATGCATAGATTTGTTTATATGCTAAAAGTGAGGTTCAAAGGGTCTTAAGTCTTAACTCATCCCCTTAAGTGCACTATTATTGATTGGCCAGGAACAGAAGAACTGTGTGGTGATGTGTGGCCATTTATATGAAGCTCTCTTACTGAAGGTGATGGTTGTTTGTATTTTTTTATTTTTTTTTCGGGGCACAAAAGTATCCTTTTGTTGAGTTTGTTTGTATTGGGTTAACTTGTGCCTTGCAGAATTTCTATTTCTTTTTCTTTTTTTTATTGACATAAGCCTGGTATTTATGGAGATGATTTGATGCTTTTAAAGGAAAACAACCGACTGAAAGTGAATGAATGAATATAAAAAAAGAAAGAAAGATTGATGAAAATTGTTGTAAAAAAAAGCTTGCCAAAAAAATAAACGATGAAAACAAAATTGAATGGAAGAAGGGAATGCAGATTTATATCTATTTAAATTTGTTTAAGGGGTGAATTCTTAGAACGTTATGATTGTGTACTTAATGTCTTGAGATTATATTTAGTTTAATATTGGTGTATGTAAATTTTAATAGGTATATTAAATTTTATTTCATACATTATGTATGTACATAAAAAGGAGGTAAATTAAATTTATTGGTTTATGCTTTGAGTAATTCAAAAATTACTACGGTTTTTCATTCATTCAGAAAAGTGTAAGTTTTTAATAATAAATCAAATTTAAAAACAAGTTAAAATCTTGATTTCAAAATTAAATATTATTGAATTGAAAGATGGTGTAAATTATTCTTAAATTTAAATTATAGACTGAATTAATTATCAAAAACTGACATACAAAAAATTCTATTTCGACAAATACAAAGGGTTTCCAAAATTTTAAATTGTGTGTGTCCCGAAACGACTACGAACAAAATTTGGTGTCATCTGTGAAGTAAAATGTTGGCAATCCCGAAGCAAAATATTTGAAAGCTTGCAATTTCCGCAAGGCAATTAATATTGGAGACTTTTTAAAGGAAGCATGTTTTCATTGTTGAACTTTTAACCATAATTAAGAAAAATGCTCAAGCGAAGTTCAATTTATCATAAATGTTGGTTAACGGCGTGCATCATTTGATCATAAAGAAAAGTGGTCCTAAGTGACTGTCTTGAGGAACTCTTGATTTTGTAGTAAAATAGTTAGAAAGTTTTGAAATATGATCTTTAACATTGAACCAGATGTGCTAGATAACGAATGACGGAGGCAAATCTTTCAAGTTCAAAAACCTTTCAAACTTATCTGTTTAGCTGCGAAAAAGTTCTTCTGCTCCCTTTCACAAGCAGTTAAGAATCTGTGTATAAGCCAACAATTGCCTTAAAAATCCACATAGTTTTTTTTTTTTCTAGCTAATCGTAAGCTTAAGAAATTGAATCAAAACGTTCAAACCAGCTCCTTTGAGAATACTAATTATCTTGTCTCCAATAAGTAAACTTTTTCCGAAGACGCTCTTTTGTGAGTTTCCATTAAAATTGGGCATCTATAAAAGAAGTGGTCGTTTTCGTCAATTTAGTTAAGTAATGGGTAATTACGATTACATTTACTTGCTGAATCACTGGCCTTTGTTATAAACTCCTCTTTTTTTATCTACTGCGCTGATGGGGTCATAAATGGTTAAGTTTTGCATATGTGTGGTATGTTTTCACAGAGTGTAAGTTCAGAATGTTCTTGTTCATTTTAATCGTTTTAATATGAAGTCTACCTGCATTTTTGGATATTTGGTAGTTTTTTTAGGCAAATGATTTCGGGCAAGTGATCGAATAAGTTGGCTTGACAAAAATTTCAGCCAAGGTGCCCAATTTTCGACTATTTTACCGTGAAGGGAAGCTTTGGGCCCGAATGCCAGAAATAATGCGCCGAAAAGTATCTTTAAAGGTGTTAATCGTCTGGGGTTTACCTACATAGACAAATAACTTCACACAACCCCACAAAAAAAGGCCCACGACTCCAGGCAATACGCTCCCCAAAAATTTCCTCCAATAAATTGATGTGTCTTGCAAACTAATAAGTTATTAACTTCCCAAAGAAAGTTATTAAAATTGGTCTGATTTGTCCAATTACTTAACGTTTCAAGGCCCCTAGAGTCGAAATAAAAGATTTTTAGAGAGTTGTCTGTGTACGTTCGGGAAGTTCTTTTCGTCGCCCATAGCTCAGAAACCAGTACAGCTATCAACTTCAAATAAATTTTGTTATACAGATAATTATCCAGAAAGATGCAAAAAGGGCTCTCAAAAAAAATTGCGTGGGTGGTTTTTTTTACCATAGCAATTTAAAAAAAAAGGTGAACATTTTGGCTAACCCAAAATATCTCGTGAACCAATAACGCTAGCGAGTTGAATTAAATTATACGTTATATAAAGGGTGATTTTTTTGAGGTTAGGATTTTCATGCATTAGTATTTGACAGATCACGCGGGATTTCAGACATGGTGTCAAAGAGAAAGATGCTCAGTATGCTTTGACATTTCATCATGAATAGACTTACTAACGAGCAACGCTTGCAAATCATTGAATTTTATTACCAAAATCAGTGTTCGGTTCGAGATGTGTTTCGCGCTTTACGTCCGATTTATGGTCTACATAATCGACCAAGTGAGCAAACAATTAATGCGATTGTGACCAAGTTTCGCACTCAGTTTACTTTATTGGACATTAAACCAACCACACGAATGCGTACAGTGCGTACAGAAGAGAATATTGCGTCTGTTTCTGAGAGTGTTGCTGAAGACCGTGAAATGTCGATTCGTCGCCGTTCGCAGCAATTGGGTTTGTGTTATTCGACCACATGGAAGATCTTACGCAAAAATCTTGGAGTAAAACCGTATAAAATACAGCTCGTGCAAGAACTGAAGCCAAACGATCTGCCACAACGTCGAATTTTCAGTGAATGGGCCCTAGAAAAGTTGGCAGAAAATCCGCTTTTTTATCGACAAATTTTGTTCAGCGATGAGGCTCATTTCTGGTTGAATGGCTACGTAAATAAGCAAAATAGCCGCATTTGGAGTGAAGAGCAACCAGAAGCCGTTCAAGAACTGCCCATGCATCCGGAAAAATGCACTGTTTGGTGTGGTTTGTACGCTGGTGGAATCATTGGACCGTATTTTTTCAAAGATGCTGTTGGACGCAACGTTACGGTGAATGGCGATCGCTATCAATGCTAACAAACTTTTTGTTGCAAAAATGGAAGAACTGAACTTGGTTGACATGTGGTTTTAACAAGATGGTGCTACATGCCACACAGCTAGCGATTCTATGGCCATTTTGAGGGAAAACTTCGGAGAACAATTCATCTCAAGGAATGGACCGGTAAGTTGGCCACCAAGATCATGCGATTTGACGCCTTTAGACTATTTTTTGTGGGGCTACGTCAAGTCTAAAGTCCACACAAATAAGCCAGCAACTATTCCAGCTTAGGAAGACAACATTTCCGAAGAAATTCGGGCTATTCCGGCCGAAATGCTCGAAAAAGTTACCCAAAATTGGACTTTCCGAATGGACCATCTAAGACGCAGCCGCGGTCAATATTTAAATGAAATTATCTTCAAAAAGTAAATGTCATGAACCAATCTAACGATTCAAATAAAGAATCGATGAGATTTTTCAAATTTTATGGGTTTTTTTTTTTTTTAAAGTTCTCAAGTTCTTAAAAAATCACCGTTTATTATGACGTGATACCAAACTAGTATATTTTTGGAAAAAAATCCACCTCGAATATTTTATTAAAAAAATGATTTCATCTCCAAATTAATTGTGTGCAATAAAGAATAACGTTTTTGACATCTGGTAAAATTTTGGAAACATTCGAAGTAACTGCTTTTTTCTATAAAAATAAAAACCTGAAAAAACACTACTAAAATAAAATTGGGTAAAAATTGATTTTCGACTTAAATATCTTTTCAAAAGTTTGAGATTTTGGCTTCAAGCTAATTTTGTCTTAGAAGAAATACCGTTGTCAATATTTGGTAAAATTTTGAGAAAAATCGCAGACAGTTTTCTACAAAAAATAAAAACCTAAAAAAACATTACTAATAGTTCGTAAAAATTGATGTTTGGCTCAAATATTCTTTCAAAAATTTGAGATTATGGCTTTAGCCAAATTTTGTCTTATAAAAAATATTGTTTTCAACATTCTGTAAAATTTTGAGAAAAATCGAATTGACATTTTTCTACAAAAAATAGAAACCTAAAAACTCAATAATAAAACTTTGTAAAAATTTATTATCGACTTAAATTTCTTTTAAAAATTAAAAATAATGGCTTTAAAATTGTTTTATCTCAGAGAAAATATTGTTTTCGAGACTCAGTAAATTTTTTATAAAAATCTAACAATCCGTTTTTTCAATAAAAAATAAAATCTACAAAAAATAGTACGCAAATTTGCAAAAAATTTCTGACTAAAAATCTTGTTAACAAAAATAGTTTTTGAAATCAAACATTTTCAATATAAGGAAAATATCGTTGATAAATTTTCATGAATAATTTAAGTGACAACTTTTTTAACAAAACACGAAAATCGACAAACTTTTAAGCAAAACAAATCTACAGACGGGATGGGAAGTTATCAGTTTGGGTCGCATCTCAGCCTTTTTTTAGCAATTAAAATTAAGTCCATTCATTATGAAATGGCAAGCACTAGGTATAAATCAAGTGACAGCTGTCAAAAAGACTAATCCCATAACAAGCATGTCCATTGTTTTGGTGATTATGTTAAAAACCACACGTCTAAGAAAGAAAAGCATACGTTTCAAAATACTATTTTGATATTTCATACATATTGTAGAAAAATCGAATTGACAAACTTTTACTCCTTCAAGTTAATTTTTTACTCAAGTTTTATTGGGAACAAAAAAATATATCAAATTCAAACTTTTTTTCGCCTTATTTATAAAATTGTAATTATTTTAGGTAAAATTTAAAAAACTCACACAAATGTTACCAAAAATAAGCGACAAAATATTGATTGATCGTCTTACAAATTTACCAAAATCTCTTTTCAAAATATTCTAATGCTTTATTAATATTTAAACAAGAGGTTTTTGCTGAAAGAATGAGGTTTAATCTTATTCTTTACATTGTTTTTAAAATTTTGAAATGATAAAAATTCTAAAAATTGCTAAAAAAAAAATTCAAACTTATTTTGTCTTTCAAATATTTTTTTTTATAAAAATACAATTGAAAGTCCAAGAAAAATTCTACCAAAAATTCTTTTAATTTTTTGACATACCGAATATTTCAAAAGAATTTCTTTAAATGTCAATTACTCTCATTACGAAAAAATATGGCTCTAAAAAGAATCAATTGA
Organism: Eupeodes corollae; assembly: GCF_945859685.1. NCBI lineage: Eukaryota > Metazoa > Arthropoda > Insecta > Diptera > Syrphidae > Eupeodes > Eupeodes corollae. Next base: position 22,019,410 of record NC_079148.1, on the reverse strand, counting down.
AAGTTATTAGCAAAGGTCGCGTCCCAGTTCCCCTATTTTTTATTTGCATCTAAAAGCATCCTTGATTGATAAGGTAATTTAATTGTTAATTTAATGACTTAAATTGGGTTTTTGCAAATCCATAATTCGTATTGATGAACTTCAAATTAAATTTTGCCATAAACAATTCTCTCTTTAAATTATTGCTTTAAACGCATATCGATTCTATTTTAGGACAAAATTGTTTTATTTATCATTTTCTTTTGTTTATAAATACAACTCTCGTATCTTCGCTAAAAACTGTTATTCAACCCCTTGAAAAAAGGTTAATTAATTTAAGTGTTATTCCCGCCTTTCAATCACTTTATAATACCAATTAAACAAATTAATGCTTAAAAATCGATTAAACAAAATACACTTGAGTGCAGGCAAGCAATTTGTATGTATGTTTGTATGAATACGTCATCTTCATCATACACCACACACACACTAACTTGAAGACTTACAGAAATAAAACCAATTAATCTTAGGCTCTTCAAAGATATGAAGTACAAAAAAAACCCTTTATTTTGTGTTTTATTATTTTAAAGCTTTGGAATTAATCACAAGTAAATACGAATCCAAAAATATAGAAAAGGGCATACATGAATTATTATACTTTATACACATTCCGGCACACACATCAAAATACAAAAAGACTCGCAATGTTTTTGCTTACGCTTAGTGACTTATTTATAGCTGTGTCCAGAGTTGCCATGTCCCGAACTTTATCGATAGCCCAATTTAAAATTATTTTTAGCCCAAACTCAGAGGCAAAATAGTAACCTTAATAATAGCCCAATAAGTTTAAAAATTTAATAAAAAATACTATACTTATTTCGTTTAAATGTGCGAGGAAAAGTATAAACCAACATAAGATTTGGACTTCTTAGAACCCAATTATTAATGGGCTAGTTGTATACTAATTATTATTGTGCTTCTTATTGCCCTTTTTTTATTTGGCTGTAATATTAAAGTTTTGTCGTAACAAAATAGCCCAAATTCCAGTAAATAGCTGAATTTTGGATAGATAGCCCAATTTTCGATAAATAGCCCAATAAAAAGCAAACTTTAAAGCCCTATGTTTGGTAAGCAGACCTGTTTCTGAAAACTAGCCAAATAGTTCTTACCTCAATTTGCGATAAATATACCAATTTTCAATAAATAGCCCAGTTTTCGATAAAAAGGAAAAAAATCCGATAAATATCCCAGTTTTCATTAAATTAGAAAATTTCTGATGAATATGAAAATTTCCAATATGTTTCTCAATTCTATAAACAGCCCAATTTCCGATAAATAAGTGCATTTCCTATGAAAAGCCCAATTTCAGATAAAAAGTCCTATTCTTGATAATAGCCCTTTTTTAAAAATTTCCAATTTCCAAAAATATGCATATTTCCTATAAATATCCCAGTTTTCATTAAATTATATAAATAGCCCAATTTTTGATAAATAGCCCAGTTTGTAGCTCAATTTCTCATAAATAGCCAAATTTCCAAGAGATATGCATATTTTGCATAAATAACCCGATTTCCGATAAAAAGCCTAATTTCCCATAAATATACCAATTTACAAGAAATAGCGCAGTTTCCGATAAAAAGACACTTCTCCGATAAATATCCCAGTTTTCATTAAATTTAAAATTTCGGATAAATTTGAAAATTTCCGGTATAAATCCTATCCCATAAATAGCCCAGTTTCAGATAAAAAACCCTTTTTTAATTAATAGCCCAATTTTTGAAAATTGTTGCTCAATTTCCTATAAATAAATTTCGATAACTAGACACATTTTCGATAAATAACCCAGTTTTTATCTTATTTTCTGATAAATTGCCCAATTATCGATAAGTTCCGATAAGAGTTTTCAATAGCCCAGTTTTCGATCCAATCTGGCAAGCCTGGCTGGTGCTTCCTGTACCTTCTATACCAATTCTCACGTCGACACATCAAACACATATTTGTACATATATTTCTCACATTACGCATATTTATGTGTACGCATAAGCCATAAATAAAAGCACCCAATAAAGTTCATAACTTTATTAAGGACATCATATCAGCAAGCATACACATTGTGGGGGGTCGTTGTCGTGCGTCGTTCGTCGTTCGTTGTTCGTATTTAGGAATATCCTTCTGACATTAGGTACCTTACCGCCTACAAAAATATGTAATATGAAAACAAAACGTATACAGGGGAGAGTCCACATATATGATGGGACACAAAAGGCTCATCACAAAGTAAGGGAGAAAAGTCTAATTAATTTCTTATCCTCAAAAATAGCTCCTACGATCAACAACGCACATTACAGCGAAAGGTACTTAATGAAGCAGAAGATAGGAGCGTGTGTGGGAAGTGAAAATATACGACTAGAACTACCCTTAGCAATAAATCCACATCCCCAGTCACATGACGATGGAATTGTGAAGATTGCCATGAAAAGGAAAAATTTCTCTCTTTTTGTCTGAATTATAAATTTTGTTTTTATTAAATATTTATCATAGTTTGTATTCTGGGTAAAAGTTATAAGAACAACAACAAAAACAATGACAAACTGGTAGAACTCTTTAGTTTAAGTTAAAACCCAACTGACCAAATCTTAAATACCGTTTATATGTATGTGTGTAGTTAGTGTCCTCTTTTATAATTGCGACTACTGTTCCTTGAAAATGTTTTGGAATATATTTGCATGAATTTAAGGACTAAAATTTTTGATTGCCTTTATTAGTTTAATATTTTTATTTTTGACAAAGAATTTTAAACGAGCATAGGAATTATGGTCAGCCGAAAAGTATGATACTTTTGGCTCTAATAAAGTGGTGGTTCATTAGGCTCTTAATTGTTGGTAATGATATTACGTAGATAATTGCTATTTGGCATAAATATAAAAAAAATAAGAATGATGGATCTCTCAGGTTCAAAGTTTGTTCAAGTATTTTGGTACTGGCACAATTGCGTAAATTGAAAAAAATCGTTTTCATTACTACTTTTTTAAACGATTAAGTTGCTGTTAAGTTGAATTCAAATATCTCCTTAGAATTTGTCTACCACGTCAGGTTTTTAAAAAATGTCTCTATAAAAATTATAAAGGCAACCAAAAACGGCAATTTTGAGCCTTAAAACACTTCATTGAAAATCATTTTTCAAAGCAAAAAATCTTTGTCTTTTAAATACAGTTCATATCATTTTAGTTTCTAGAAATTATCATTAGTTCATTTTACTTTGTATGAAGTTTTGTTAAAGCTTTAATTTAATACTGTTATGGTTTTGAAATTACGTTAGTTAATCTTTAATACTGATTTCAAATCCAAACTTCGATATTAGGTATCTGCTCTAATTTTAAAAATACAATTTTTCAACATTACATTATTTTTAAATATTTCAATATTTTTTTCAAAGAATTGTAAAGCCTCGTTTAGGATTCGTTACAATTCTTCAAAAAAAAAAAGGTTTAATGGTTTAGCGTTTCTTTAAGATATCCAACACCTTAGATGACTTTCAAACATTTTTTAAAATAATGCAAATATTTAAACTGAATATTAAAAACAAGAATTATAGATTTGCAAAACAATCACGAATTGTTTGACAAACAAATACTTCATAGACTTACGACAGAAGAAGGCCCGCATTATTTTTACCTTTTTTCGTGAAATATCTCAATAAAATAGAATAAACTGATAAAACATAAACCTTTCAATTGTGATTATGGTGAAAATGAATATCAAAGTAATGCTCATATAAAATATAATGACGTTTTTGTGTTTCGAATTTTTAGCTTAGAACATTTAAAAATACTTAAATTCACCAATATTTCAGTTTTCCGCGTACAACTTTTGAACAGAGAATTATGTCTGCTAAAGTTAAGGAAATAAATGCATATATATTAGATTGATTAGATTATTATTAATTATATAATAATCAATTTTGTAAATTTGTTATACTTTTTTTTGTTGTAAATAATCCCTAAAAATTGCAAAAGCCGCTTAAATAAATGCAACTAATTTGTCATTTGTCCTAAATGCAAAACTTCCTAAAGTAGCATTTTCATGGAAATTTAAGACTACCATTTCTTAATCTTGTCTTCAAACGGGTTCTTCCTAAAATTTTAGAGTAGAAATTATAAAATATTGCTACTTTAAGAGGAAGAGTAACGATATTAATTATTGGGGTTTTTCGTTCTTAGCTTCTTTGTTGCGTGGCACGCATTCCAAAAGTACAATTTTCGATGACGAAACATTCCGTTTCTAATCTCTCCAAGAAATTTGATCACGTCTGCAATAGTGGTGATGACCCAAACATCCAATGTCAACAATCGTCCACCCAGTGCCTTTCCACGATACGTTCTCTGGAAAAAAAATATTGGGACATCATCGGTGGGTTGAATTCTCTTCGTTAGAAATTGACGATAAGTGACTTATTCGACAAACGATCTAAAAAATAACTTGTCTGACCAGTTAAACCTACTGAAATCGGATATTGATTGCTGTTTTCAAAGTTCGTCTTCCTGGCTCTCCTCCTCTTCCAATCAATTAAGTGATTCAACAAACGAAAAAACGTTAACGAATTGAAAAACATTAATTGTATACTTTCTAGTGTTTCAACTGCATACATATCTATTGCTTACGATCTAAGTAATCAAGAACAAAAATATACGAGTGTGCAACGTGATCTTAAAAGTCTTAATGTCCAATCGCTGAAAATTGAATCGCTTCTCTATGACTTCATAAAACAATGCGGCATACAGTCGTGTGATATCGGGAACTTATCCATTCGTGATGAAATCCATGCGGCGTACCTGGGTGCTGACCCTCTGCAACAATCCACCTCAGTAAATAGCATTGCAGAAGAAGAAGTTATCAACAAATGTGGCCATTCCTGGTAGTTATCCGATTGGAATTTAAGAAACAGTAGGCTTGAATCTGCTAACATGGTTCGTGCTGAATATTTGTCCCGGATATGCTGATGCTACAGGGAATCGCTCCTATTTTTTTGTGTGCGAATGTTTTCAATTGTCTGGAATAAGATTCAAGTTCCTGATTCCCTCCAAATATAACTGGATGTTTCATTACCAAAGAAGATATATACTACTAGGTCGAATGCGGCTTTCCAGAATTAGTATCATTAATAATTTAATTAAGTCCAACAAACCCAAACCTATTCCCAAAACTAATACCAAAGCTAATCCTGAAAAAAATATTGAAACCAACTGGACTCTTAAAACACAAATATTTCCAAACTTTTCTCTCTCTAACCAATTTTCGTCCATTCAACGGAAAACTTCTCTTACCTCTATAAAGCCCTCATCCAAACGTCCTCATCCTGAATATGCATGCCAAGTATGGTCTCCCTTCTATAAAAAACCATTCACTCAGAATTGAAAATGTTCAAAGACGTTTTGTTCGATTTGCCTTACGTGACCTCCCCTGAGATAACACATGCAACTTGCCTCCTTATGCCGATCGACTAAAACTTGAAGGTTTGCAACCCTTATATATTAGACGCAAAAACGCTGATATATTATTTGTTCACCAATTGTTAATGGGCAATAAAGATTCCTCGGCACTCTTGAGTGATATACATCTTAACACCAACCCACGAAATCAGCGATCTGTCTCCCATTTGTATATCCCTCATAACCACACTAATTACGGACACTTTGAACCAATGTCCAGTATATTTCGTCACTGTAACGCTGCTATGCTAGTCTTCGATTGTAACATTACCAAATCCCATCTGAAAGATACCCTTTACTTTTTCCCTTTTTGAGTCCGAATTCCTCATCCCTTTTAATTTTAAGTCTAATAAAATCAAAATTGTTAGCTTTTATGTGGGCCTTATTAATTAATGTTGACAACTGATAACAAGGACTTAAAAAAAACTTGTTAAGTTATAACTTGTATTAAGTTGAATAAATAAATAAGAAAGACCCACAAAATAAGGTCAAAAGGGGTCAAATTACACAATCTTGGTTAAATATGGATTGTGTCTTGAGCTGTGCAGCACGATTATTTAGAGCTTTGATGCCTTTGATGTCTTCGGTGTTTAAGTCGACCAATTCATGCCACTTTGAAAGTGGTGATGGCCTTGCCAGCATCATTTACGAAAAAGTACGGACATACCGCTGACGCTTCCTTCTCAAAATCAAAACCAAACAGTAACTTTCTTTGGTTGTGGAACCTAGTGAATCTTGCCTCAGATTAAGGCTCAAAGAACGACGAAAAATTCGCCATTTTCAGGTCTGCCACAGGCCAAGTTCTTGTGAGCGACTCGAAATTGACCGCCTCGAATTCTGCTGCACACTTTCACGAACAGCTGGGATGTTTGCATTTCGTAAACGTTCGGGCGTTGGCTGATTGTTCACTTATCCGGTGGACTCGAAAGCGTAGCTTCCAATGAAAATTTGTCTTTAGTGACTTAGCGAAAGAAGATATTTTGACAGAAATAAAAAAAAAAAAATTGACCGCACGGAATGGTCAAAATCAACCCGTCCCTACTGAAAAACCCTTTAAAATTTTTGTTTAAACTAGAGACTTTTTTGGTTTTCTTAATTCTACATTTTTAAGAAAAATTTACTTTTATCTTTAAAAATATTAACTATATAATATCTGCAAACAAAATATGTTTGCCCAAGATGTTCATGAATTTTCTGTCAACATTTATTTATTTATAATTCGTCAAATACTAAAGTTAACAATTCTTAATATATCCTTAAAATCTAAAGACTTTAACTAGACTGTTGCAAAATTTAATTTGTAATTTATACTTTTTATATTATCGTTTGGTAAATTAATACAAGAGTCAAATTTATTATAGATTTCAATTAATTGATTATCATGACACCACGGAAAGGATTGTAGACAAAAACGCAAAAATCTTTTCTGAATGGCTTCGAATCTTGTGACGGCTACGGCGGCGTAGTAAGATGACCATACTGTACAAGCATATTCCAGGACTGGTCTCACAAATGAAACAAAAAGTAATTTTAAAACATATGGATCACGGAAATCACGGCCAAATTTTTATAAAATTTTAATGTCATCAGCATATAGACAGTGATTTTTTAAGAGCTTGAGAACTTTTAAAAAAAAAAAAAACGCATAAAATTTGCAAAATCTCATCGATTCTTTATTTGAAACATTAGATTGGTCCATGACATTTACTTTTTGAAGATAATTTCATTTAAATGTTGACCGCGGCTGCGTCTTAGGTGGTCCATTCGGAAAGTCCAATTTTGGGTACTTTTTCGAGCATTTCGGCCGGAATAGCCCAAATTTCTTCGGAAATGTTGTCTTCCAAAGCTGGAATAGTTGCTGGCTTATTTGTGTAGACTTTTGACTTGACGTAGCCCCACAAAAAATAGTCTAAAGGCGTCAAATCGCATGATCTTGGTGGCCAACTTACCGGTCCATTCCTTGAGATGAATTGTTCTCCGAAGTTTTCTCTCAAAATGGCCATAGAATCGCGAGCTGTGTGGCATGTAGCGCCATCTTGTTGAAACCACATGTCAACCAAGTTCAGTTCTTCCATTTTTGGCAACAAAAAGTTTGTTAGCATTGAACGATAGCGATCGCCATTCACCGTAACGTTGCGTCCAACAGAATCTTTGAAAAAATACGGTCCAATGATTCCACCAGCGTACAAACCAGACCAAACAATGCATTTTTCGGGATGCATGGGCAATTCTTGAACGGCTTCTGGTTGCTCTTCACTCCAAATACGGCAATTTTGCTTATTTACGTAGCCATTCAACCAGAAATGAGCCTCATCGCTGAACAAAATTTGTCGATAAAAAAGCGGATTTTCTGCCAACTTTTCTAGGGCCCATTCACTGAAAATTCGACGTTGTGGCAGATCGTTCGGCTTCAGTTCTTGCACGAGCTGTATTTTATACGGTTTTACACCAAGATCTTTGCGTAAAATCTTCCATGTGGTCGAATAACACAAACCCAATTGCTGCGAACGGCGACGAATCGACATTTCACGGTCTTCAGCAACACTCTCAGAAACAGACGCAATATTCTCTTCTGTACGCACTGTACGCATTCGTGTGGTTGGTTTAATGTCCAATAAAGTAAACTGAGTGCGAAACTTGGTCACAATCGCATTAATTGTTTGCTCACTTGGTCGATTATGTAGACCATAAATCGGACGTAAAGCGCGAAACACATTTCGAAGCGAACACTGATTTTGGTAATAAAATTCAATGATTTGCAAGCGTTGCTCGTTATTAAGTCTATTCATGATGAAATGTCAAAGCATACTGAGCATCTTTCTCTTTGACACCATGTCTGAAATCCGGCGTGATCTGTCAAATACTAATGCATGAAAATCCTAACTTCAAAAAATCACCCTTTATTAGGACAGATGAATTTTGTATGATCTAAACCAAGTCATTTATAAATAAAACAAATAGAATTGGACCAAGGTGACTACCCTGGGGGACACTAGATTTCTCAACAAATTTACTTGAACACTCATTACTGAATTTAACACTATAACGTCTATCTTGCAAATATGAGGAGATACAGTTTATGAAACTGTCGTTTAAAAGTAATGTTTTATAAAACAATTTATCAAAGGCCTTGCTGAAATCAGTAAAGATACAATCTACTTGTTCACGTTTTTAAAAAACATCTAAACAAAAGGACGTGAAGTTAAACAGATTAGTAAGAGTTGAACACTTTTTAACAAAACCGTGCTGATTATCACAGACAATTGAACTACAGTGAAAAGAAAGGACGCTACTCAAATAGTTTAGTTATTACAGATAGTTTAGCAATTGGTCTGTAGTTTATTATTTCGTTTTTAGGACCTTTTTTGTGTACTGGTATTATGACTTAAAGACGTATTGAAAAGAACACTTAACGGCTCTGCTAAATACGCAGCACATTTAAAATGGATGATAGTACACCGTCGGGACCAGGACTAAAACATTCGTCAAGTTGTAGGATACTATTAAGGACAGTATCTTCACTTATAACGAAATTGATAAAATTTAAGTGGAGGAAATTTATAACAGTGGTAGAGGTGTTAGGAAAACTAATAAATAGTACTCGTTATATAATCTAAAAAAGCATCTTTGAAGTAGTTTGCAAATATGTTAGCAATTATTCTCGGCTTATTACTATTTGATGTCGAATCAGTCATTAAGTTAGGGTACCCACATGTTTTCTTCTTACGATTAACGAATTTCCAAAAAACTATCAGGATTATTTTTAAGGTTTAATTCAATTTTCCGAATGTAGTCATCATATAGAATGTTAGAGTAGTCAGTGAAAATTGTTTTATTATAATGAACGTCCTATAATCTTCATAAGTTCTTGTTTGACTGTACTTTATCCAAGCAATTAAATGCTTATAGAAAAATATCGTGTATTATTTTTAAGTGTGTGGTGTCAAAGAGTTTTGTTTCGAAATTGAAGAAAAAGGCTTTTTCATTAACACTTAATCGTATCTTACAAAATGTAAATATTTTAAATCAATCATAAATAAAGTATATTTGCGTGACACAGAAGTTGGCTTAAGTTTTTTTTATATTTATGTCAAAAATAGCAATAACAACCTTAATTGAGTTTTATACTTTATTATTATAGTTGGTAAAATAACTTGCAATGAACGAGTTTTACTATTGACGAACAACTTTTTTGGTAGCAATGGACTTAATATAGGGGTCTATCCAGTTTCTTTTATGGTCTCATTGCCATAACAAATTGGACAAAAAGCTCTCAGTTGAAATGTAAAGACTTTTTTTTAAGATCATGGTTAGGCTATTTATCTATGTGCCTTGTAACTGAAAAATAAAAATAGATGGTACTTCATAAAACTCAAAGACCAGTCCAAATATAATTCAATTGTGGTGACCAACGCATGCATTTTAGTCATTCGAAAAATAGCTTAAATTTTGTGAAGATTTAAATAAATTTTACAATTGATGGTTGATAGAAATAATGATTTCGGCTTTAAGTTTGCAAATGAAGTAACTTCATTGATTTAGATAGAAAAATGTATAATTTTATCTTCAAAAAGATTTTACAAAAAATGAGTATTGCTAGTTTAAAATAAGTTTTGACAATAACTTTAAGTTGTAAGTTGCCTGTCAGGTTAAAAAGGAAATTTAAAAAATATATAAGCTTAGTAAGTAGATTACGTTACATATTTACATGTGTTATGAAAATTCATTTATAATAAGATTGCGATATTTAATTGACGCTTTTAAAAAGTAATATAAATTTGAGTAGCAGTAGCCATTAAGAATGTTGAGAAGTTGAGAATGAGAAAGTATGCCGCTGCCAAGAAATTTTTTCCTGTACGTTTCGATTTCGTCTTATGAAACAATAATGTAGCTAGAGGGACGTTGAAAAACCCTGCGGTAAATCTGTTCCAATGTGCAGAGCATAGTTAGGCGTATTTCCGGGCAGTAAAAAGCATATTTTCATGAAGAAACGCTACAATTTTTCGACTTGGTTGTATTCGCGGTATCCCCAAACTTGAGCACATTACAACATAATAGCTTTTGAGGCGGCATTGTATATTTTCAACTTTGTTGAGTGTTGGACGGTATTGTCTCGCAGCAGTCTCGACCACGTTGCATTGATGGAATTCTTAGATGCTCCAAATGTGTTTTTTATAGCACTACGCCAAGATATTTGTACTGATTAGACACCTTTATTTCTGAATTATTGTACAACCATTTTTAGCAGACTGCTCTTCTTGCACCATTGCTAAATATTACTATTTTCGACTTATCACGATTTATTTCAAGATTCTATTGAATGCAGTAAGTTTTCAAACCCTCAATGAGCTGTTGCAAATGGGAAGGATTATCTGACAACAGTACGATATCGTCCGCATATAAAAGGGCGTTTATTTGAAGATCGTCTTAAACAATAACGATTAGAAGTTCCGCATGGATATCATTTAGAAACAGAACGAAAAGAAGTGAGCTTAGCACACATCCTTGACGAACACCTTTCTTCGTGGGGAAGAAGTCTGACAAACACGAACCATCCCAAACACCTGCAGTATCCTTATAAAGAGACTTTATAGTAGCCAGTAATTTCGAAAATATTCCCAGAGTCGAGAGCTTATAAATAAGAGCATTATTGTCAATGCTATCAAAAGCAGCCTTAAGAACGATGAAAAAAGCGTAGAGTTTCTTCTTTTGGCAAAGTTGAAGTTGAATTATGCTAAAAAGATTATAAACTTGGTCCACAGTAGAATAGTTGGTCCTATATGCACCTTGAAATTCATTGATGATGTTGTTTTTTTCTAACCAAGCTGACAGTCTGTTCAAGAGAACTGTAGTAAACAGCGTATAGAGCGTATCCACTATCCAGTAATAAAAGTTCTCTATAGTTTGACACAACATTTGCATATAATGGATTTTCTAAAAGATGATGGTAGCGTTGCAGTTTCAAGAATCTCATTGAATAACTTCTGTATTTCTTCAATAAGAGATGGACATGCATTTTTATAAAATTCATACGGTATTCCATCAAGACCAGGAGTTTTCAAATCTTTGATTTGAATGGGGTAATCTAACTCTGGAACATGTCGCTGAGGAAGACCGTACGAGATACTGAATCATTTGATTGCGAGAGTAAGCTTTCAAAATGAATTTTAAATTCATTTACTTTTATTGACGTTGTGGTTTTAATCGACTGTCCGCGTATTTGCTTAGCAATCTTCCACCACTTTCGGGCTGAATGAACATATTCAAGACTCCTAGTAAGGCTAACGAAATAATTTAATAAATATGATTTCAAATCATGAAAAATAAATAAAAATAAACCAGCATGGTGTTCAAATATGAGTTTCGCCCCGATGTAATGGTTGGGCTCATCAGAAGATGACCATTACACCTTGTCTTGACGCATATTTTCTCGAATAAATCGATAATATGAGCTACATAGAGCTACTTTGAATTAAATGGTTGCTACAAGTCTTCAGAGAATATAAATTGTAGCTATTTTTATTTCCTTGCTATGGGAATTTGAAGTTCAAATGTTTGACTGTTAATAGTCGAATTGTTATTTCCTCAACACCGTTTAATTTAATAAATGTTATTTAAAATCATGGAAAATTAATAAAAATAAACCAGCATGGTGCTCAAATATGCGTTTCGCCCCGATGTTATGGTTGGGCTCATCAGAAGATGACCATTACTCTTATTCTTTTAGTGTCAATTCTGTCAAGATTAACTGTCATTTATTAAGATTCTCTTTCAAATTCAATAGGGAATGTAAAAGTTGAACGTTCAACAATGGAAATTATAAAGTGGTCCCTCTGTTTCATCAATATTTTCAAGTGCTTCGTCCATTTTACAGTCACACATTTTTTAGATGAAAATAAAGTGAAGTAACATTTTCTTTTTTTGCGTCGTCGTCAATCCCTCATAAATTGTATTTTACAGTTTGAAAATAGGGATAATACTTTACTAAATATATCAAATTAAGTTTAATTTGACACATTTCGCTAAGACACATTTAAATAGTCAAATAAAAACTACCATCCTATGTTTCATAAAAATTGCTTATGTCAAAATTTAGTAAATTTTATACTTGTCTGTTAGAAATTAAGTTCAAGGTTTTATATTCTCAAAAAGCACTTAAGTTCAATAAATTACACTTTTTCTTCCCTGCAATCTCATGAAATGATACTATTAATGTCTTATAATGAGGTCAACCGCAGGCATCAAAAATAAAAAAAGTCTCCAAACCACATAAGTCATAAAATGACCACTAATATAACACCAACCTTGTATTATTATTTATCCTCTTGAATAAAAGCTTGTAGGATTATTTTTATTTTGTCTGACTAAAATAAATATAGTTAAAATGACAAATTGAATTCAAAATCAAAATGTCACAGTTCATTACCATTCATAGCTTTTGCGGCCAGCAGGCGGTGCGGCGCGGCGGTATCTATGCTCGTAGATAAATGAAAACAAAATAAAATAACAAACGACAAATACTCGTCGTACATAATAAACTAACAAAAATCAACGCCCTGAAATTATTGTGATAGTTTATGTAGCAGCCAGTATCCCTGTAGCCATCACATCAAGAATGATGCTAGGGAAGGATTAATGAGACTCCCATAAATCGCATAAAACATTTTGACAGATGGAGAGGTTCCTAAAGCACCAAAAATGTTGAGTCCATATTCGTAACAAGTACGACAATATGACTTTGAGAGAGAAAGCATAAGCTACAGTTTCAGTAGGATATGGTACGAGACAATATTGTGCCTTCAGCTATTACATACATCAGTTAAAGTAAGTAACGAATGTCATTTGTCAAAGTCGGTCTATAAATTTGGTCTATAGAAAACACACATAGATGGAAAATGCGTAGGCTAAATAATCATCAGAAGCTTAGTTTACTTTGAAGAACTGTCTTCTATACTTGATTATGAATGCCAAGTTCATCTAAGTACGAATTATGTATATTTTTGGTACTTAAGTAGGTGTTACTAGTCAGTCGTCAAAATCTTGAATGTTTAATAGGTTGATTATGATGAAATGTCAGCTGGCAGAAACTTAATAATATTCGATGGTGATTGTGGAACCAAACAGATCTAAAAATCTGTCAGAAAATAATGTTGCTTCTTTAGCATATTCTCCGCAATGAAGATGGCCGAACACAGTGGGGTAGCTGTCGCCTTAATTAATGACGAATTCGGAATACAAAATTCGAAGTCTGCAAGTTAAATCGATTTCATGTTTTAAGTTATAAGCTAAGGCTACACTTTGACATTTTGCTCATGGGTTCGTTCAACACTCTGGTTGAATTGTAAACGAGCTATTTGGGTCTGTTCAATAACCATTTCACAACTGCATACATGCTTTGACAGGAAGTGCTGCAATGGTGCTTGTTCAAAGATTTAATGTCGAAATAGTTTCATATGAGTTTTTTCTTTTGTCTTGTCTGATTTCGAGCTACATAGGTTCAGTTTGAATAAAGAAAATGTGGTGTTTTCCTTTTCTATGGCACCTTTGGGTCTTCTCATCCATTGAGCAAAGTGTTGCCCAAATAAAATCACTTCCGATCCGAAAAACTCGCCATTGACTGAAGTGTGTTTCATTGGTATTTATTTCCCTCGTTTTTCTTGTTCTTATTTTTTTTAAGTAATCAATTCTAATTTCCCGATTTTATTTTCATTAATTCGCAATAAAGTGCCTCCTCTTCGCTCGCGTAAAACCTCCTGCCCACGATATACCCAACCCATACCTATCTAAATCAGCCTTTTATCATGAACATCAGGCACAATTTCGTTTGGCGTCCGTCGTCGTTTCTGTGAAAAACGACTGGACCCATCTTAATGTCACATCACATCACAGATTCCTATACTCGACTCGTACATATTATTATTATTTCCACTCAATTGAGACCCAAAGCCAAGTGGTAAATTAAATTCACCTCTGTATCGCAATTTTAAATTTTAATTACCGCTCTCTGGCGGGCGTCTGGCCGTTGCTGCTGATGCTGCCGATGGCTGTTTTGAACGCGTCACGTTTGCATTGTGTGATGGTGTTATCATTATCGTTGTCATTGTTGTTGCTCTGGTCGTTTGTCTCGTCCTCTCTTCCTCCATACACGCTATAATAAATTGTACTTTGGAAATCTTTGAACAATGAAATCGAATTCGAATCCGAGATTTGTAGTCTGACAGGTCACAGTTCGGTATCGCGCCATTCATTTAAACTAATTATAAGGTATAAAGTCACATTTCACATATGTACATATATATAAAATAAATGGAACATAATAGTGTTTTTGGGTTTGATGTTGAGGTTGGTGGCGAAATTGGGACAGAGTTGCCATACTTTTTATAAATATTCTAAAAAAAAGGTAAAAATCAACAAATTGCACACATGGCGAGAGCGAATATGAGTGTTTCGAAATTCGCTATTGTGAATTGGAATTTCGAAAATTAAAATAGTTGGTTATTATATCAGTCAATTCAATTTTTCGAACAAATTTAAATCACTTGGTTTATTAACGTAATAAATAAAAAACAACAAGAACAACAAGAAATTTTCGAAATCGATAGAAACTTAGAAAATTCAATTTAATTTGACGCGAATTGAAAAGTTATTTCAATTCACTTGCGATCGAATGGCAGAACATGGCCAAATAATGATATTGTAAAAAAAACATATTGAAGCCTGACAGTTGCATCGCTTGTTGTCACTTTGACAGCTCCTGAAACAGAAAAAACTGTCACTGATATTTCTTTTTTTTCTTCGGGAAACCTAAAACATTTTTTTTAAAAAAAGGTCGAAACTTTTAATAGTTTGTGTTTTAATCACATTTAAATTAATATCTTATCTCAAGATTCAGTAAGAGCTATAGTTACTGTTTTTAAATAAACTTGATTCTATGATATAAATATGACGTCAATATCTTTCCCAATTGTTTCTAGTTGTAGTCTTGAACGATAAATGTTGTGACAGGTACATACATTGCTTGTTTTGACACATTAACTGCACTGAGTCAATGTGTTGTCAATTTTCAAAAGCCAAAATCAATACCATTGGCTGCGTTCTGGATAAGGTATCTTGGATAGTTGGATTTTTAGAAACCTTGTTGAACGAGTTGGAAAGCTGTATTGAGATAGCTGTCAAAAAATAAAAACAACTTTTAGCTGTTCACAAAAGCAGAGAAACATTTAAGCTTCTAAGTTAAAATTATTGTAAGATAAAACATTTAATGGATAATTCAACTGATTCGTCGGACGATGATGAATTGATAGGTGCGCAACAATCTAACAAATTAAAGATAACCTTAATCTGTAATCTATGTTAAATTTCCTCTTAGCTCAATTGGAATTATATACTATTAATAATTTACTTGCGAAATCTCCGGTTTTAAACGATTTACGTTTAACAGAAAACTATCCTAACAGAAACGAGGACTATTATGACTATTGTGATCATAATTACCTTTTAAACTTTCGATATCTTTTTCATCGTCTATTATGTACAGAACATCCTCAAATACAACTTAAACTAACATTTTGTATCTTTTTGTTAACCAACAACTACAAAAAGCTGAAATCAATTTTCAAGTTTCTTGAAATTAAACCATGTGTTGAATCAGCTGTTCTGTCAGATACCTACATTCCCCAGGAATTCTTGGATACTTTTTTGACATCTCAGCTGTTTTTGATCAGCTGTTATTTTACACATAAAACACTAACCAAGTCTGTCTGAGATTGAACGCATCCATTGAGACGAGTAGACGCCATGGCTTTGAATGTGTTCCAACATTGACAAAGCACCATTGAACATTTTAAGTGGTTGCGAAAAACACTTGCTGCTATTTAAAGGAAGAAAGGAAGTATTATTTTTGTTCCCTGGTGCTTAATTCGGATAGTAATTTTACACCAAATGCTTTTCTTTTCACGTAGATTCGACCAATTTCGGGGGGACATCAAAGAGTGAACGTGTTGACCTTTGACATTAACTGCGTTATTATATTATTACTGTCCGCAGTAACAAATGGTATTGACAATATTTTCAAAATACTGTTGCTTTTACAAAAATTGGAGTCCATTATTTCAGAAGAATCTGACAGCTAGATGTCATTTGTCACTTTCACAGCTGCTTCTTAAAAATTAGCAGATTTAAAATGGCCTCCTAATCTGTCCCAAATGGTGTCATGTTTCATCAAAATAAAATATTGAGTTGACACAGGGTAAGTTCATTAATGTAAAAATGCACCAGTAGATAGATTTGCGTTCATAAATGTAAATACCCTGCATTACAGCAGTCGGTAACTCTGTTAAAAAAAAAAAACAATCTGGCAGCTGAAATGCGATCAAATCTGCAGTCATTTTATTTATGTTGCCGCTCTGCAGAAAAATATCAGTACAGGTCATCCTCATAATTGAATATTTATACTTATTTTTTTGGCAAAAATAAAGAGTTTTTGTTATTAATAAGTTGAAATATAATATTTAATCAAAGAAAAAACTTAATTATTTCTGTCATTCTTTTTTTAAAGATGTTTTCTATACTGACATTTATAAACTGGTTTTTAATATTGTATATCTGTCACATTCTTGCAGTAGTTTTTCTTTTCATAAATACATTGTATGAATTTTTTCGGCATGACTTGTGTAACTAATTGCATTTTGGAACTCACCCCACACTTTTGTGTCAAAATGTTGACAGCCCTTATTGGTCTAAGTTAATGTCAATGGGATGACTTGAAGTGTATTTCGAATTGTCGGTAATCGGAATGACCGTGTGTCTGAAGTTTAATAACAACAAAACAAATTTTAAAAGATACAGGTTTACATGTGGGCGAAGTTTTTATAGTTGTACATTAAATCCTTCTTAAAACATTCATCTCTTAAGTAATTTTTTTTCATTTGTTTACTGCTTTAAAAAAAAAAAAGTGGCTGGAATGCGACCCACACAGAAAACTTCCCACCTCGTCTGCTGATTTGTCTTGCTTAAACGGTTTGTAGGTTTTCGTGTTTTTTGTTAACAAAGTTGTCAGTTAAATTATTCTAAAAAAAACAAATTATCACCAATATTTTGCATATTGCTTGATTTCAAAATCTATTTTTATTTGTAAACCAATTCTTACCAATTTTAGTAGCATTTTCGTATAATTTTTTGTAGATTTTAATTTTGTATGAAAAAACTGACTTGTTGGATTTAAAAAAAAATTATAAATTTTTACTATGAGAAAAAATTACTTTGAAGCCAATATTTTTAATTTCTAAAAGATATTTAAGTCGAAAGAAAGGTTTATTTTTACCAAGTTTAAGCATTGTTTGTTTTTTTTTTTTATTATTTGTAAAAAAACTGTAAACTCGATTTGTCTCAAAACTTTACCAAGATAAAATTAGTTTGAAACCATAATCTCAAATTTTCTAAAAGATATTTGAGTTGAAAATCAATTTTTACCAACTGTCAATTCGATTTTTCTCAAAATTTTACTGGATGTCAAAAACCTTATTATTCGCTGCATAAAATTATTTTTGAATTTTGAATCAACTTTTGTTTGTAAAATATTCGAGTTGACAATTATTTTTTTGAATGGAGTTTTTTTTTTATTTATAGAAAAACCGTTGATTGGATTGTTTTCCAAAGATATGCATACTTGTTTTCAATCACGTTAAGATATGTATTACAAAATTTAATTCAAGTTGCTTGCGATATTGGTTCGTGAGATATTTTGGGTTAACCGAAATGTTCACCTTTCTTTTAAATTGCCATGGAAAAAAAAAACAGCTACACAATTTTTTTGAGAGTCCTTTCTGCATCTTTCTGCATTATTATCTGTATAACAATATTTATTTGAAGTCGATATCTCTGCTGGTTTTTGAGCTATGTACGATGAAAAAAACTTCGCTAACGTACGGACGGACGAAAGTATGCACACACGCACGCACATACATCCCTCTAAAAATCTTTTATTAAGACTGTAGGGACTTGAAACGTCAAAAAATGCCAAAGTTTTCAATTCAAAAAATCGGATCGACTACAACAACTTCCTATATGAAGTTAATAATTTTAAAAGTTGACTCAACTGTTAAATAACAAAATTGGCAGTACTTGTAAAATATTAATGCTAAAATTAACTTCTACAAAAATTAAATATTTAACTTTTAAAATTACTGTTAGGATTTAAAGATTAGTCTTACATTTTTGAAAACGTTTTCCATCCTTAGAATTTGCCTCGAAAAACTACTTAGACCGCCTAAATCATCGTAGAGAGAAAAAAATGTCTACCTGCCATCATTAGCTATGTTATATTTTGGAGATTGCAAAATTTAAGGTCGCATTCTTTAGGCCAATTCTAAGAATACAATTTTTGCATTGAACATATATAAAGGATTACAAAATAAATAATTTGATTAGCGCAACAGTCCGTTGAGAACAAGGGCCTAGTGACTTATAATTTTCAACTATTCCTGTGTGCGAGTATTGTTTTTTAAGGGATAGAGGGGACCTTACAGTTTTGAACCGAATCCGAACGGAACTTTTCATGAAAGGAAGTACTCTTGGACGATTGGTCAAATCCTCGCAAGACGCAGTTCCTGTGAAAAAAAAATTTCGATGTCACAATCAGAGATTGAACCCAAGACCTCAACGCACTAACCATCGCGCCACGGGTACAACTTATTATTTGTGTTCAATATAAAGATTGCATTCATTGAATTAGGCTAAAGAATTTGACTTAAAATTTCCCAATCACCAATAATTTGACCTTAAAAAGACTGCAATCACCCTTTTATAAAAGACTGCATTCCAAAAAGATTACCTTCCCAAAAGATTGCATTGTCAAATGATTGCATTCCCAAAAGAATTCATTCGCTTACAAGCCTGCCCCCCAAACACGCTATAGACAAATTATTTTTGAAACTTCTTGACGCATTTTCTACTTTCAATATAATTACGAGCCAATTTGTCCCCCCTTTCCTCTAATTCATATGTGTTACACAATTTTATTATCCTTTCAAATTTTTTTGTTTAAAGAACTAAACAGAAAATATTCAATAGATTCACGTTTTTTTTGCAATACATTACGCAATCTGGCAATCCTGGAAGTTGGGATTGAATTTTGTTTGCGGGGACAATGTTATTAGATCACTATACAGAAAGAGGGTAAACTTCTGTATGGTTGATGTGGATGGTAGAAGGGAGGGTTATAATAGGAAAACTATAATACCTGTTGAACTTTTGTTGAATCACATTTTTTTTCTTGTGTTGAAAATATGTTTAAATGTGTTTCTGTAGGATATACCAAAAAAGAAAAAGGATGTCGTAGGATGTCACATGGCACAACCTCATACAAATACATATAAATGGCGTATAGTATAGTACTCGTATGTTGTTGTGACTCTAGTGCTCTTTAGCAAGGACAATTATTGCGTTACCCTAACAGTTTGACGTTAGTACATATAGAAAATGTAGTTAGTATCATCACATACTCGGATGCCAAGAACAGCATTTTTTGGTCTATATGACAATAACAAAGAGACACACATAACAGCATCAGCGCAAGGAAGAAGGATTCGTTCAAATTATAGAAAAAAACTGCACATCATACAGCGACGTCTAAAAAGTATTTTTATATATATTTTGTTTAACATTTATACGAGGATGTTATAATTTATTGTTTTTGTGCTGCATGTGAATATTATTAAATTTCCATATTGTCTGACTAGGATTTTAACACACAAAGTGTAGTTGAAGGACATAAATTGTACAATCTAAATATGTGTATGAATATATGTATATTTATGTACCAGGACATAAAATGAAGGCGATTATTATACGTATACGATGATGGTGGTGATGTTGATGATGATGCTAATGACGTTTAGTGCGCGCGTCAGAGCAATGTGAGGATGATGGAAAAAGTTTATTTAATTTTCTCAGGATAAATGCTTTCTAGAATATTCAATATTGTTTTGTTATATTTTTGTAGGAAAGGAATATTTTGTAAAAGATTAAAGGTTATTTATGAAAATCTATAGAAATCTACAAATACCTCTGTTCGGAAGTACAAAACCCTGAACTTTAAAGGAACCAAAAATCATTGGGATTTGTTGATGGTATAAATGTTAAATATCAATGATGATTATGGCAGGAATTTCTTCAGGTGTGATGGATTGTTGACTATTACGATGAAAATATACGCATACAACTTTTCAATGGAAAATGTGGTCGAAATAAATGGAATAGCGTGGGGGTAGTTGTGGACAACGTGAATTACTCAGAAGCCCAAAGTTAAACAAAATCATGGCTATAGGCTTAGAATATGGGCTATTTTATTTCAAAACTTGCTATCCTCTATCGTTTTCAGCTGCATTGTGTTCTCATCAGAACTGGAAACAAACATAGGGTTGTATTTTGCGGGGTTTATGTAAAAACGAAAACCAGGAAAAACGAGAAATTTATGAAGCTTTTAATTTTCATATTTAGCGTGAAACTTTACACAGTTTTCAATATTGTGAGAAATTTTGTTCAACAAGCCACAGGCGGTCGGGTTACTCGGTTTTATTTTGAATATCACTTTTAAAGTTGTCAAAAATGAAAATTCTGACAAGTAAAACCTACGCTACAAAATTGGTGAGCATTAGATATACAGTACCAGTTCGCAGGACTAAATCACTTTTGGAACGACATGAAGCACCTTCCTTGCAGGCAGGCAGAACAAATTGTAATTGACAAACTTGAGATGTTGGGACAATTTAGTGGTGTGAATAATAGAAACCTCGAAGCCTTATAAGTCACCCAAGATTAAGAAGCGAGAGTTTTTATAAACGATCTTTACCTCAAAGGCAACATAAAATAGCAGAATTGTTCCATTTCGAAAAATCAAGAATAAATTTCGGAGAGAGTTTCCATTCTCAATGTGTTACTGTTTGGTATGGTTTTTTTGTTGGCTGGCGAAGTGATCGGAAAATGATAATCACAGGTCCCGACGTAATAGATTCGTACTACGAATCCCGAAAAAGGTATCATAGCTCCGTTCTTATCGAAAAATTCTGCTACGAAATTCGGAGTTCTGAAAAGTGGTATCACTAGCTCCGAATGATTTTTTTGTAGGAGCAATTCAAAACTAGACACAACAGTTTTGACTACCAAAGTGAATGGATACAAATTGACAAAAATGTAAGTTCAAATCCAAAATTATTGTGAAAAATATATATATATTTTGTTTTAAAAGGACCTTAAAAGTAATTACAACCAAAACACAGTACCAAAGGCTATTGGATTTGCTCCAAGAAAACTCTGAAGTTGCTCAAGGGTACTCTAAAGCAATAAAAGAGAAAGTCGCCGCCTTTTGGGATAAAGTAAAAGAAGAACTAAACAGACTTGGTTTACCTGTAAAAGATGCCAGCAGCTGGAGGAAGGTACATTTAATTTACATAATGCTGCGAAAAAGGTCCGTCTAAAATCTCTCTTTGTTTTAGGTATGGTTAGACTGAAAGGTGTATATTAAAAGAAAACTAGTAGAAAATAAAAACGAAATCAAGGCTACAGGTGGTAGAATGTACAGAACAGAGCAGACCTTGAAGAAAGTGGTATTTGGAATTAAAAGCTCTCGTTCGTTTGGCATCAACAGTTCTTTGGAAGATCAAAATTAACAACTTAACGAAGTTGTTGTTGAAGATAATCAAAATACAGATGTGTCGATGTCCTCAGACGTTCGAGAAGTGGTCGTCAACGCCAGCGTCTCAAAGGCACTCAAACTGGTTCCATTGAGCTTAGTAGGAAGCCTCAAGATTCATGTGGTACCACAATGGGCCATTAAACTGGCCTTAGTGTGTCCTAATCCTACTAGCTTTAGGATTAAAATACCATTAAAAGTGTTTCTTAGAGCCATGTTGGTTTTTTCCTAGACCTTAAGGATGGAATTCGTGACGAAGTCGAGATGTTATGGCTTTTAAGTCTTATTACCATCCGTTGGCTCTTCTTAATTCATGCTCGATCTTTTAAATATCAAAACGAAACTTCTTGTTGGAAAACTCTGTATTTTCTATAAAATTTCTTGATTGAAGTGCGTCTTGTTAAGAATTATTGACACTTATCAAATGTTACTTAAATGTCACCCAACGAAGAAATTAGTTGCAGACATTATTTTATTGACTTCTGTCAAGTTACAACTCATCATCATCATCATCATTGACTCGACAACCGCAATCTTAGCAAATCTCTCCATTTATCCCGATCGCGAGCCGATGCAATCCAGTTGTGCACCCCAAGGCCTCGGGCGTACTGGTATATATGCAAATCTCTCCAGCGTAAGCATGGTCTTACATAATACTTACCCCAAAAGACTTTCCGGGCTGGTTTCTTTCGCTCAATAGGCTTAGTTTTTGTTACGATACCTGCTTTGAGGTAAATTGCATAAAGTTCATGATCATAGCGTCTTCGAAATCATCCTTCCTCACATAAGGGGACATCAATTTTTCGTTAGAAGTGCCTCATGTATCAGATTCTTAAATGAATACTGGCAGAAAAGTCGTCCTATTCAGCATAGAATTTATGGTAAGGTTCTGGATTTAAAAGGCTTTAACAGACTTTAGGCTCTTGTGACTATGTTGTTATCGACTTCTTCCATTGACCCAAGATTTGTGAAGGTTTGCATTACTTCAAATTTCGCTACCCTGATTGTTTGACCAACTGTCCTGGCTTTTCCGATAATGTCGACGTCGCGTCGTCTGTGTAAGCAATACTCTCGTTTTTTGTAAGTGAAAGAGTGACAGATTGCTTTCTCCAACACCAGTTTAAAGAGAAGTCAGGCGAAACCATCCCCTTGACGGAGTCCATTATAGATGTTGATTGGTCTGAATAGCAATCTGGCTATTTTGACATCTCCTTTCTTGTGTATGTGGCAGATTCTGGCATTTTGGGCTCCTATACGTGCACTATAATTTCATGAACTGCTCGATGTTAAGCTGGAGCTACTAGTAATAAACTTACCAAGTGTTGGGTTATATGGACAGGCTAGTTCCTTAGGTTGGCGTCAGGCTGATAACCTGCTCCATAAAAGACAATCTCATCACGAGACGAGACAACAAGCCTCGGAAATGGGCGGATCATACGACGAAAAATTAGAAAATTCAAATTTTGATTAACTGTTGTGATTTTGAAGTTGAAAGAAATGCATCATGCAAAGTTTACGAAAAATATTAGTGTGAAAATCTTCACATAGCCTTGAGTTAGCTGTTTGATCCAGCACAGTGCTTTGTATATGAAAAATGAGCGTAGTTAGTTGCACCTACCCAAAAATACTATTAACTCCTCTTAACCTTCAACATCAGAAATATTTTTTTTCTTTGATATCAAAGAATTTTTTAAATGTCACTCTTGTTCACCGTGATAATAAAATCGCCCAAAAGTGTTCCAACCAACCCCACTTAATAATACAACTGACTTGAATCCATGTCAATTATTATTTTATATGAATCTTTATGAATTTTTTTAAATTCTGCCTACAAAAAATAAAAACAAATACAATTTTTTTACGGAAACTCTGGAGCATATAATGTTCAACTTGTTTTTACCTCTGGCTATTTTAATGAAAGGAATATAGTCCTTCCTTCACACCCATACATATGAGTACATGTATTTGCACACTATATTTATATGTGTGTGTTTTGTCTTTTATACTGTTAGTTGTTAATTTGGGCCTTTTTTCCGAATGCAATTATAACGAGTAAAAAACAAAAAAAAAAAAAGAATTCTGAAGGCCTTTCCTCTTTTACTGTTTAACGCTGGGTTTTCCTTTTTAACACTGCATGCGAAATGTATGGTTGTGTTTGTGATTTCTGAATTAAACGAAATTCAATTATATTTTCTCTGGTTGAAAGTGATATGTACAATATGTACATCATATTTACGCCGAAAGGGCTCACTTATAGCAACCATGAACATAACCAAGTATTCATCAGCACCCTTTTTTCCCTAGCAGCAACATCAGCATCATCGTCACCATGGCAGAGACCAGAGTACATATGTACATGAACAGTTGTGGTCATAAAATGTAACCTTAAAACGCCACAAATTTAATTTACCAAGTTATGTGTTTTTGTGTCAATTGAAATGTCTTTTCTTTAAAGATCAATTACCAAATTTTTTGTATAGTGTATTTTAACTGGTCAAAAAATTATATTTCACTTCAATGGGAAAAAATAAAAGCTCAACTCCATGTGACAGAAAAACCATCTGGGTCAAAAACTTCAAAACTTTTCTAAGGCTACCTTAAACCTAAATTTCTCTCAAGGTTAAGTAAGGCATGCTCTTTATATTATCAAATAATACAAGTAAATCCTCTCTTGCCTAACGTCGGTACAGATTAGAGCCCGAATAAAAGAAGACTACTATATAGAAATATTTTCACAACACACCGTACTATGATTTGAGCATAAGAACCTGAATGGAAGCTTCTCTAGATGTAAACCAGGGGTGCCAAAAGATCTGCATGGTTCTGAAATTTAATCGTTTGAGTAACGAATCTAAGTTTAAAGTATTTAGAAATAGAAGACCGTTTGTAAGACGTCCTTCACTTAAACAATTGTACTCTTAGAATATTAAGTAGGCTGCTAAGCACGTCGTCGTCGGTCTACTACTGATGGTTTTGAAATCTTTCACTTCTCATAGAGTTGACCCATTATACTGATCAATTCCAAAATGACTGGTGAAATCATTGGCTACAATTTAAATAGCGAAAAGATCTGGACTAAAGGTGCAGCCTTGTCGGACTCCGCATTGAGTTGCAAACTAATCCGATTTATTTTTTCTATCCCAAACTGCTGACTTTGTATATGTTTTGAATTAGTTTTTCAAACTTTTGAGTCATATAAAGTCCGTATAGCTTGTAAATAAGATCATTGCGATCCACGGTATCAAAAGCGGCTCTGAAGTCTACAAAACTTTTGAGTCATATAAAGTCCGTATAGCTTGTAAATAAGATCATTGCGATCCACGGTATCAAAAGCGGCTCTGAAGTCTACAAAAAGAACAAATAAATGATCAATGATGGAATTTCTAGACCTTAAACCAGCTTTAAACACACTTTAGAGATTTTTCGAAGCTATCCATACTATAAGTCGCTTCTTGAGTGCAGCAGTGAACATTTTATGCGTTGAATTAAGAAAGGATATATTTCTATAGCTCAATGGGTCATAAGTACTACCTTTTCTTTATGTTTGTGAAAAATAAGGGTTCCTTAAACTGATTTGAAACTATTTCATCAGCTTTTGGATAAGATAATTTGTCCCATAATCAAAAAATTCAACTGGTATTCGGTCAACAACTGCTGATTTGCGATATAGCTTTTTCCGAAAACGGTGAGTCCAAAATAGGGTCGCAGAAGCCAGGATGAGCGTAGTGAAACTTCAAAAGATTCCTCTATTTAGGATTCAAGAATTGTTGAAAATGGTTACGCAAATTTTCAGGTCTTAATCTGACAACAAAAGTATACTTTTTATCATTTTAAATTCGAGCTAGATTTCAAAATTCAGAACAGCTCATCGCTAGACTTAACATTCTTTCTTCAGATTCTAAGTATAATTTCTTACTTTCTAAATAAAAGTTCCTGAGAGTATTAAAAATGGTTTTGTGCAAAAGTTTAAGCCATACATAAGACACATCTCTTGCATCACCCTTAGCTCGGTAAAAGGAAACGGAATGGTTATTCTAATTGCCTCTTACAAACCCAAAATCAATTACGGATTGTCCTCTAACAAACCGTATATTCTCCACAGGGTCCTCCTTTACTAATCCCGTTGAAAATTCTGAATCCAAAAGAGTTATTTGGATGATTTTTCAAAAAGATAAAGACCAAAATCATTGATCTTAGTTCGTCAAATCCTGGCTTAAATCCTATTCTTTTTAAGCTTGAGAATATCCTGCTCAAACGTCTGATAGAAACCCAATCGATAATGTATTTAAAAAGGGTACTTTAGGCCTTGAAACCCAAAGTAAGGCTTTACACTGAGAAGGATATTCAAATAAAATTCTCCACAGTGTAATTCAGCCTTGAAAAGTTAATAAAAAAATGAATTTCAAATAAATTACTATTATTTAAAAATGTGTAATTTAAAGCGTTGAAAATACAATCTGAGAGTTCTTTACTGTACGTGACCTAGTGGGTTTTCTAAGACTACGCCATAAATCCATCTGACACGGCTAGAACTTTAAAAATCTATCCATAACACTCGAACATTATTGTAGTTTTTTACCTCAACTTTTTACCGATATTGTAAAGGACTATACTCTAGTGAAATAGCCAGCTGCATTGATCCTCTCAAACAGTTTCACCGTAGTACTCGCGCTTCTAGAGAAACCCAGTAGTTTACCCTCAAGTTTAGTTTCAGTCGTATTGAAAAGTATAGAGTTTCGTTCTTTAGCCGTACTACACGAATGTGAAATGCCTTACCACGCTCTTTACTGCAATTTCAAGGCATTCCACATTCTTGTTGTTCGGCTAAAAAACGAAACTCTGTACTTCCTTTCAAACTTCTCCATTTCACTCATCATGCTCATGTGTCTTAAAATATTAGATTTCCAATTTTTCATAAAAAAAAAACTACACTTTAAGTGACTTTATTAAAGAACCACAACTGTGTATGCTGGTTTATTTGTTCCGTTTAAAGTGCAGTTCAAAAGTAAGGATCCACTTTGATGAAAACATATTAAAAAGGATTTTTGTTTATTTTTCTCGTCTCTCGTTACATCAAAAAGGATAAAAGATAAAATAGAAACAGAAACAAATGCCATAATGGATTAGATATGGTATTTAGTTTTAGAGAGAGCTTTGCGTTTGTATTTGTAAAAGGAAATTCCATAAACATTTTTGTTTAATTAAATTCATCGAAAATTTATCTCCAATCGATTCCCTCCAACATTCGATATTACAAAATACTCTATGAAATAAATTCTGAGAAATTTTAAAACTACAAATGTATCTATCGGTCAGAAATTCTAGATCTATTTCTATTTTGTGGAATCTGAAAACTAAAGTTATTTGTCCCAATTAAATGTAAAAGCCACAACGTTTCAAAACCTCACATATACACTGTAATATGTTTCGTATGTCATCAAGAAGAAGTGTATTTCCGTTGCACTAATTGAATTAAAATTCAGTTTCAGTTCCAGCCAAGCCAGGCTATAGGCCAGGCCAGGGATGTTGAATTTTGTTTGTAATATTTAAATTGCATTTAAATTTTTAATTAAATTAAATTAAATTAAAAAAATGATGTATTCGTTTAACTTTAACATCGGTAAATGATATAAAATAAATTATTAAAAATTAATTTAATACATGGTTTATCATATTTTTGTTTATGTTTATTTTCAGGTAAGATGACATTGAATACTTTTCCGTATATCCCTTCCGCTGTTTTTCCTTGTTGTATGTTATTTTTTGGTGAGTTATTTTATGTATGACAAAATAAAGAGTTTATTTTTATAATAACAATTTATTACTTTTAAGTAAGTCTTTAGTGAATACAATATTTTTTTGTGTCTGTACCTTAGAAACGGTAAAGTTTTCCAATAAAACAAAAGAAAAACATTAAACGAACGAAGAAAAAGAAAATCACTGACCTTTAGGATGTCATGTCATTGTCAAGATTATATTATAACCGACTTCTGACACAGACAATAGAGATTTTCCTCAAGTACGCGTTAGCAACAAATAGAAATAAAACTTTTCAAACAAAATAAAGTTAAGACATGGTGATGGTTTAAGGAGTTGTAAGCTGAATTAAAACAAAAAAAAAAAAGTGAGAAAAAAACTGGAAACAATTCTTTGGAAAGAGGATGTTGTCACAATAATGAGATTTTCTGTGTTTATATATATTTTTAAAAGGTTTTCTAATAGAAAATTGACTTATGGTGATGATAGAAGATTTAAGCGTGAAGTAGTTAAAAAAATGTCAAACTTAGGTAACTTGGCATGATTTTGATTGAAATACTTGAGTTTGAAAATCGTTTTTAATGTCGTATGAATTTGTTGTTGTATTGTTAATTTCGGGTTTACAAGAAGGGTCATATTTTTAGAATCACCTAAAATTGTTATTGATGACGGATTATTCTAGAAAAAAATATTCTTTTTTTCTTTTTAAATAAATGAGTTAAGTTATTCTGAGTCCATAAGAATCAAAAATTGCCAGGTTGTGGTCTACGAAAATTTGAGTTTCTGATGGAAACTTATTGACTAGGTGGGCACTTTCCCAAGCAGTGGGTAAAATTTTTACTGAAGCTAGGAAATACAAAGATTGTGTCGACCATTAAATTGACTAAGGGCCTAATAAGTAGCTCAAAGACTGCGTTCATAAAATAGTCTTACTTACTTAAGGTGGCGCTACAGTCCTGTGTAAACTAGGGCCTCACCCACCCAACTTCTCCATCTAGCTCTGTCCCTAGCTAGATGTATTCAGTTTCGCGCTCCAAGTTGGGTGAGGTCACCTTCCACTTGTGCGCGCCACCTTATCCGCGGTCTTCCTCTACTGCGCTGTCCTGTGGGTTTAGATTCGAAGACTTTCCGGGCCGGAGCATTGGTTTCCATGCCCTCTTCGTGACCCAACTCAAAGACTGCGTTCATAAAATAGTCTTACTTACTTAAGGTGGCGCTACAGTCCTGTGTAAACTAGGGCCTCACCCACCCAACTTCTCCATCTAGCTCTGTCCCTAGCTAGATGTATTCAGTTTCGCGCTCCAAGTTGGGTGAGGTCACCTTCCACTTGTGCGCGCCACCTTATCCGCGGTCTTCCTCTACTGCGCTGTCCTGTGGGTTTAGATTCGAAGACTTTCCGGGCCGGAGCATTGGTTTCCATGCCCTCTTCGTGACCCAGCCATATTAGTCGTTGGACTTTTACCCATCGGGCTAAGTCTACTTCGCTGTACAGCCCGTACAGCTCGTAGTTACATCTTCTCCTCCACTCTCCTTAAATGCATACGGGACCGTAGATCACACAAAGAACTTTTCTCTCGATGCGACCCAAGGTGCTTTCATCCGCTTTTGTCATAGTCCATGCTTCTGCACCGTATAGCAGGACGGGGATGATAAGGGTCTTATATAGCAACACTTTAGTCCCTCGAGAGAGGACTTTACCACTCAATCGCTTTCTTAGCCCAAGAAACAGCAGCTAGCAAGAGCGCTGCATTTGATCTCAGCGCTGATGTTGTTTTCTGCGTTTAAAGCGAAGCCTAGGTAAACGAAGTCCTTGACTAACTAAAAGTTACGTCTGTCGATGGTGATGTTTTGACCAAGGCGTCGGTGTTGTTGGTAATTTCTTGACGACAGCATGTACTTTGTTTTGCCCTCAGTAACCATTAAATCCATTTTTGCCGCTTCTGCCTCAATACTTACGAAAGTCCCATTGACATCACTATGGGTTCTTCTGATTATGTCAATGTCATCAGCATATCCTACTAATTGGACAGACTTTTGAAAGATAGTGCCTCTGGTGTTGACGTGTGAGCTCTGCACTATTCTTTCAAGCACGATGTTAAAAAAATCACATGACAGCGCATCACCTTGTTTGAAACCTTTTTTGACATCGAAAGGTTCTGTTAAGTTGTTTCTAACCATTATGGACGAGTTTGGCAGGGATGCCAAAACAAGACATGGCTCTATACAGCTCGTCCCTGTAGATGCTGTCATATGCGGCCTTGAAATCGGTAAAAAAATGGTGGGTGTCAATTTGGTGGTCTTGGGTTTTTTCCAGGATCTGCCATAATGTGAATATTTGATCGACTGTGGACTTTCCTGGTCTAAAACCACACTGATAAGGACTTATCAGGTTGTTGACGATTGGCTTTTGACGTTCACATATTACGGCAGAGAAGATTTTGTAGGCGATGTTAAGTAGACTGATTCCTCTATAGTTGGTGCAGTTTAGAGGGTCTCCTTTTTCAAGGATTGGGCAAACAATACTGAGTCTCCATTAATCGGTCATGCTTTCTTCCGACCATATCTTACAGATAAGTTGGTGCATGCTCCTAACCAACTTATCTCCAGCTGCTTTATAGAGCTCGGCATTCATGCCATCCGCTCCAGCGGCTTTATTAGACTTAAGCTTAGATATGGCAATCTTTACTTCGACTATGTCGGGAGAACGGGATTGTTGGCTTTCGTCGTCTGTGTTGAATGGATCATCCTGCCTAACAGCGAAATTCGGTTCGTCGTCGCCGTTATACAGTTTGCAGAAGTGGTCCTTCCATATCCTCAGCATTGACTGCGGTTCCACTATGATGTTTCCACTTTCGTCCTTGCCGCCTTTGGTTCTAGTTTTATGTACCTGTGAATTTCGTTTCACCTGTTCATAAAACTTTCGAACTTCATTACTGCTTTTTAACCTCTCAACATCTTCGACCGCACACTTCTCATGCCCTCTGTTTTTCCTTCTGAGAAGTCGGCGTTCCTCTCGCCTCTTCTGCTCATAGAGCTCACGAGCAGCTCTCGTCCTTTTATGCAGCGCCGCTTTGCGTGCCTGTTGTTTGGCTGCATTTGCCTGCCGACATTACTTATCAAACCAGCGGTTCCTTGTTGGTGGCTGTTTGAAACAGCGGCTTCTCTGATTGCATCTTGGCAATGTTGCCACTGGTTTTCGATACATTGTGTTGGCGGCAGAGAACTTCTAGATCGTTTACTTGTAACTCGGTCGGAAAAAGGATTTGGCGATCTCTTGCGATTGTAACCGTTCAACGTTGTACCTTATCATAACACCTCCCTGTTTTGCCTTGGCTCTGGAAGTCCGAAGTTCTACCCTGGCAACAACGAGGTAGTGGTCCGAGTCAATGTTAGCTCATCGGAAAGTTCGGACATCCATTAGCATGTCTGGCGTCGATCGCAATATGGTCAATCTGGTTGACGTTAGATTGATCTGGAGAACTCCAAGTTCCCTTGTGGATGTTGAAGCGTGGAAGTGTACTGGCTACCATGACGTTTCGCCCCGCAGCAAAACCTATGAGCCTGGATCCGTTCTCGGAAGTGTGTGGGCTGTTTTTCCTGATTATTAAACCAAAGATGTCTTTCTTTCCTAGCTTTGCATTTAAATCGCCCAGGACAATTTTAATATCGTAGCTAGGACACTGCTCATATGTTTCGTCCAAGCGCTCGAAGAACATGTTTTGGGTGTTGTCGTCTTTCTCTTCTGTGGGGGCGTGCGCGCATATCAGGCTAATGTTGCCGAATTTATCCTTGATGCGTATGGTCATGAGGCGCTCGTGGATGCACCTGTAGCTCAAGACTTCTTGTCTAAGTCTGGCTCTAATGACGAAGCCGCATCCGAATAAGCGCTGTTGGTTTTCGCGGTAGCAGTCACCATAATAAATATCGCAGTTTTTCATCCTCTTTTTGCCTGGCCCATCCCATCGTATTTCCTGGTTGGCGGTGATGTCTGCTTTATAGCAGTATAGGGCCTCCGCTAATTCTTCGCTTGCACGTGGTCTGTTAAGGGACCTAAGCGAATATCCGAAATTCGTTGTCCTCAATTCGTTTGCGTAGGTTGTCAACAGTGAATCCGTCCGTATCTGAGGCTTATTGGTGCTTCGCAACTAAAGGTATTGTTTACGTGGCTAGGAAGTCACCCCGATTACGGCACAACTCTCAACCTGGAGGGCCAGATCCTAAGTATAACTCCAAGGACGGGGATCCGGATAAACCGCTCCTTACAGGCCTGCGCTCCGAATAAGTCGTAGAAGCCTTATAAGGTGTTCACTAAGTAGTTCAACCTTACTGGAACTGTAGACGCCACCGTTGATTCCATCTGGGTAATTCCTCCTCTGCCGTCTGGATAAGGAGAGTAGCCTTAGTGGAAACACCTCCCCGTTTTCTGCCACCAACAACTTTCCACTGGGGTTTGAAACCAAGCTCTAGTTGAGGTACTAAGCGCCCGATGTTCACCACGGGGATGTGAGAGTAGGAGTTGAAAGACAGAGGTGGGTTTTGTGAAAAACCTGTATACGCTTGTGTCCTCTTGTGTTATTTGAATATGTTGATGGTACTAATTCACAGTTATTGTCTTGTTAAAAGAAAGCTTACAAGGAATGTTTACTCACGATGCTTCTTTAAATTGCACATTAGTGTATCATTAAATAAAATTAAAGCTGTGCCAAAGTTTTGAAAAAGATCAGAGCGACTTAGAAGTTGTAGTTTTCTTGTAGCAAAAATACAATATAATTCCGTTTAACGGAATACAATCAAAACATTCTTCCAATCCATGTTTCGAACTTTCTAATGAAAACTTTAAATATTAAATCTGAAATGCGTATTAAGTTACAAAATCAAAATTAGCCCAGTTTTAGACGAATTAGTTTCTAGTACTAGTTCGTGAAGGATACAAGTTTGTTATGTCTAAGTTTAAATTTGGCCTTCCTTGGTTATTAAAACAAAACCAAAACTTGTAGAAAGTCGAGTTCGGCTCTCTCGTTGGTTTAATTTTGGTTAATATAATAAACAATAATTTGTTAATATTACGAGTAACAAGCGTTTTCTAAACATTTCTTAAATTAATCTACAATTTCCACCTCGGAAACAATAACACACCGCGATATTGAAATTTTTGAGTCCGCCAATCCGAAAATAGGCTTAAAACCACCATTTTATAGGGTCTCGCAATCGTGTCTAGACTAAAGAGAATTAACTGACTTAATTCTCTGCACCTTAAAATCGTTTGTTCAATTTTCTTTTGTATGGGGAAACTTTTCTTCCCAACCGCCTAAACCTTCTCAAATTATGAAAAAAAAAAGTAAGTAAGCTGAATATAACGTCTTTCGATCTAAAATGAACTCAACAACTACGCTTTGGTGTCGTTGATGTTTGAAGCAAAAACTTGCGACTCAGGCAATAATTTAAAATTCTTACCAAACAAGCATCAGGTGGCATGCAATGACTTTAGTTTATTCTAAACACGACATACATGCCATGCATAAATAGGGTTCTTTAAAATGTAGATACGATATACGAGAGGGTATAAGGTAAGCTATGTCCATATATCCGTGCTGTATAAGTTGCCTGTCAAAGCTCAATCGTAAGGTGGTAAAACTAATGAAGATATGTAAAGACACTGATGGTTAAGTTCAGTCTTTATAGTCCCCAGCACGGATATACAAGAATGGGAACTTTCAAACTATTTTTAGCTTTTCAACTTGAAAGAGAAGAAGAATATGTATTGTATAGGTACCTATAGCTGAAAATAACTACGAAGCTACCTACTTGAAAAACTATTTTCCATGATCAGAAGTGCATATTGTGTGCTGTGCATCCGTGCAGATGCATATATAGATGCAAGAATCTGCCAATCGGACATCTGAATTGCTTCTTGACCTGCAAGGCGTTTTCAAATACAAAAAAAAGGAAATGGAAATTAATTAAAATAAGAACAACAAAAAAAAACACCCTGCTCTGAAGAAGTGCATAATTCTAGAATCGCTTGCTATGGCATGTCATGTTTTATGCTCCACTATATTCACCATCATCCCATCGGCATCACTATCGCCTGAGAGTACGCAATTACCTTCCAGTACCACTGTTCATTGTTTTTATGGATTTAATTGGTTTCGCAGATGTTACTTCTTCTACTTGATGGTGCCCTGAATTATTTTTTCATCTATTGTTTAGATACATTTGTATCTATATACAAAAGCTACTCATCTCAGAATTATACAGAGATTCACGAATATCAAAATATTTAAGTGTGTGTTTGTTTTTGGGTGTTTCAACATTTTTGAATTGTCTTACTATGGTACGTGTGGCGCGTGAGATATTCACAAAATGACTTCAAGCTATTTTTGAAGCTCGAGTAGCTGGATATGAGAAAATATCTACGAATGTAGGTAGCATTTCTGGGTGTGAATGTTTTGAGACTTTAGATGGTTTTGCTTGCTCTTGGTGCGCGATATTGAGCGTATTTATATCCTTTTCTTCTTTTTTTGTTTTTTTATTATTTGCATCATAAAACTAATTTAGAAGTCAAGGAATTACGTGCCGAAAATAGCGGATTACAAGATTGTTTCGTAGTTTTTTTAAATTTGAATTTACACAACATTCTCCAACATAAATATACATATCATATTATATGTGAGATGATATTTTTGAATTTTTAAACAAGTCTTTTTTTCAAGAAGGTAGGATTTATCAGGTGAGTTACCAGGGACATGGCGTACAGAAAAAAAGGGAAGGGGCGGGATTTTTATGATAACTTTGATTTATTGTTAAATATATGTGCATTTGAGTCCTGGAAAAGAATTTAATATTCAAGAGAAGGCTTTGTATCTCTGGATTTATAAAAAAAGATGTACGCCCTTATGAACTAAACAAGAACTCCTTATCCTCCTAGATCTCTCTAAGTTCAAAGTACTAACACAATTACTCTTTTTGAAGTCTAGACCTATATGCAACTGGACCAGAGCCTCAATCAAAGTGCTGCTTCCTACCAACTTGGCTCGTAGCTGGTTCTAAATACCAAGCCTCTAGTTTAAAAAACACTAAGCTCGTAGCTAGTTTCCTCTAACTTTGAACACCAAGTTAGTCTACATACACCTTTTGATGTTTAATTTATCAGCTGTCTCGATTGAAATTCGGTTTCTTGGCTTTTCATTACTTAAATGGTTCCTAACCGGGTTATTGACGGCGGTGGCTTATTATCTAATCACTCTACCTTGACCGTATTTTCGCCTATTCATCGTGAGCTTACAAATGGCTTATTAACGGCTATCAACGCCTCGGTTTAACCGTCTTATCAGTAGCTTTTAACTGTCATATAAAAAGCTTTTAACCGTCTGACAAACGCCCCCTAACCGACTAATAAACGGTTCTTAATCAATTCATCAACGGTTTCTAACTGGCTTATAAGAAAATGTCTTGAGCCAGCATTTAAACTGCTTTTATTTATATTGTGAGCTAATTTACTTAAATCGGGATCTCTTTCCAGTGTTGGGGGTGAATTCTTACCATGCCTAACCCGACAGCAGTTATACGGTTTACTTCAAGTTCGTATTTTGTAGTCTTTGGAGCTCAACTCTATCGTTCTTTGAAATAAGTAACGGCAAAGGAATTAAAACCTTTTAAAAAGACATTTTTTTTTTAAATAACCCTCTCCCAAAATATAAACTGAGTCCGGTATTGCTCCCTTACATTGTCCTTCATTTTATAATAATAGAAAAAAAGGTATGATGAAGTTAATTTCACCTTTTACAAAGTGTATTGTTCTACATGAAGGTCTTAGGAGAGTATAAATATTGGGATGAAAACAAAAATAGATTGAGATTGAAGAAAAGTTGAAATTCCTTTAAAAGGACTATTTATACTCACAAGTAGGTATTTTATTGAATTATACAATATATACAAAACATTTCGTTATTTATAAAAATAAAACAAAGAATTTCAACTTATTTGCACAAATTAAATATGACGAAAAGGTTTGAAGCAATTTGAACAAGTATTTTATTTTGAATAAATAAAAATGGTTTGAGGATTTTTACTTAATGTTTTATTAATTTTGTGCTGGGTGTCCTTTAAAATTTTGGTTTAATATTGTTTTCATTGTTTTTGTAATTTCAATTTAATAAAGGTCCTTTTTAAGGAACCGATGTTGTGCGTTTAATTTAATTTTAGATATAAGTCAATAACAGGAAAATAATTTGAAATTACACTTGTTAGAAATTTTATATCCTTCAACACACGGTGCCAAAACCAAATCGAGACTTGGAGTTGAGAGATCTGTAGAGTGGGTATGCTTTGTGCTACTTCTTAAAGATTTAACCATCTACTTAAAACGCTAAAATAGGAATAGGATTTTTTTTAAATAATTCTTTACTTAAAAAGTGACTGTTCTTGTACTGTTGGATGGATAGGTCCTTTTTTTCGTTGTTTATTGCTCATTTAACTTCTTTGATGAATATTAGTTACAGGAAGTTTAAAGCCATTCTTGCTTGGTCTATTTCTATGCAAATGCCAACGTCATCATCAATTTTGAACCTAACCTGAGAAGCAATCATAGTGAACATTTAACTTGCAAAAATGTATACGAACACCTTACATGCTAAATTCTTATGCACTTTTCATCGATTACGATACCAATTTATTTAAAGAGCAACTGTTAAAAAGATTAAGTAATTCGATCAGTAGTAAAAATCATCTTTTGTCACGTTCAATAAAAGTTGTATTCGATGGGTTCACGCCTGATAATCATAAAACAAGCGCTGGTGTGCCACAGGACTCTGTCCTTTCTCCTACACTCTTTAGAATTTGTATACATAACCTAATCTTGTGCAAATAAAATCAAGCGACCTACTTAGCTCATCAAATTCGTTTTTATATTCGTAACTATGAGGATTTTCAATGGCAAATGGTTAGATTAGTTAAATGGGCTTTAATAATATATAGGATTGGCTCAGAGTTGAACCTGTCGTCGCAAGCTCATCAGCTCTCTCGTTTCAAGGCAGATCTCTGTGATCTGGTACCCAGAAGAGACTTAGCTGTAAGCTGAGATTCTTGGTGACAGGTATCATCATTGGCTATCAATGACAATGGTGATATCAGTTCGAGACCTGTTTTGCACAGTTTGTCACTGCAAATACTTTGGCTTGGAATAAACTGCTTCATCGTGGAGCCAAAGAGAGATGGCAATATTGAGTGTTTTAGCAAAGAAACCTACACAACCTACTCCCGCATATATTTCGAGCCGTCACTTTACATAGATATTGTAGACTCACTTATGTGTAGGACATTGTTCATCTATTCGTTCCCAACAGAGAAGTTAATTCTAAAGGGTTTAATGAAATTGAGACTTAGAGTCATGTACATTGTTCTCTTAGCATTTATGTATAAGAGGCAGCAGTTTTCTTTCTAAAGGTCCAGAGGTAGAAGATTGAGTGTTGCGCCAATTCCTGAATTGGTAGTGGTCCTCACTGCTTCTTTTATGCCTATGCATGCCATTCTCTATACCCTTTTTTAAGCTTTCTCTAGCGCATACCACCATACCATGTTACCATAATTGTAGTGTATAACCACAGAAGAATTTCGTCCCCAGTTTTTACTGAAGATCCTATTGCATACGTAGAGTGCGTTCAGAGCTTCTTTAGATCTTTCCAATGTACTTGGACCCCAGTTCAGGTTTTTATCTAGAATTACTCTTAGGTATTAAGCTTGATTTTATAATTAAGATGGAGTTCCTCCTTTACTAGAAATTGTATAATCTGGTATTTCCCTCTCATTTGTAAAAAGTACTCAACCTGTTAACGGGGTTAATTTTCATTCAAGTCACAGTTTTTTAAATTCATTAAATGATGAATTCGCAATATTTCTAAACATTGAATAATACTCTTGTACAATAAATGCTTCATGAACTAAATTAAACCTATTGTCGGTAAAGCGTAATCATCATTTTTGCCACTATTCATGAGTGGCACTGGCATTAAGGAATCTGAATAGTTCTGATTTTCGGTAAGCATATTACCAATTATTTCTTGTGGAATTGTCAAATGCCAAACTTCGCAAAAAAATGTCGCAAAATGTTTTGGGATCCTGGGATTATGTACAAAGTTTCCGTCCCTCCCCTCAATTATCCGGCTTTTATTTTTTATAAAACATATTAGTCAGTAAATTATTTAAGTCTCTTATACAATACTCAAAGTACTCAATGATTTGTTGAAATATTTGCATTGATTCATTTAAGTCGCTTGAACACTATCGTAATGATTCCTGTCTCACAATATTTTATCGTTGTTTAACAGATTATGCTAACAGCCAGTTGTGTTTTTCTCCTTAAGCAACTCAACCGTCATCAGTATTGGGTCGAGACTAACTTTGGTCGAAGTTTTTGAGTACAGATTTTCGTTCTCTAACGAATGTGAAATGCGTTTTTCACACTTTGTAATTTCCTGTCATTCACAAAATTCAAAAATTATTAAAATTGCTTTTACGCCTTTATTTTCAAAGAAGAGCATTTCAAATGCTTGGTTAGAATAACTTCGTTACACTTCGATAATATTTCTTGTCTCACACTTGTGTACTGTTATTTTAACCGAATATGGTCTAGTTAAAAAGGCAGTTTCGTTTTTCTCCTTGAGCCATTTAATCATCATCAGTATTGGCTCGAGACTAGCTTCGATCGTATTTTTAAGTACAGATTTTAGTTCCTTTGCCGTCTTAACGAATGTGGAATGCTTTACCTTTCTTACCTTAAATATTCCCTGTTATTCACAAAATTTAAATGATTGGTTAAAAACTTAGTTACACACTGCGGTAATATTTCTTGTCTCAAACTTGTGTATTGTTATTTTAACCGAATATGCTCCAGTTTCGTACTTCTCCTTAAGCCATTTAATCATCATCAATATTTGCTCGAGACTACCTTCGGTCGTACTTTAAGGTACACATTTAAGTTCTTTTGCCGTACTTAACGAATGTGGAATGCTTTAACGCGCTTAAATATTCCCTGTTATTCAAAAAATTCAAAACCTTACTTCCTTTCATTATGCTCGCACTGTGTCTTTGTCACAAAAAGGGTACTGAAACCCCCTTAAGGTTAAGTATGATGTAATTCCAAATAAAATTATTTAATATAATTGAAATATTCTTTTGAAATTAATTTCGTAAATTGATACAATTCTTCTTGTTCGTGTATTGTTGTTCTTGGAACCTATTTTACTGGATATTCTTTTGTTTGTTCCCGTACCTACAGAACAATATGTGGCCTTTATAAATGCAATTAAATTCAGATAAATTTCTGTGATAATAAAACTAGTCCAAGAACAAAAAACACTCTTTCATGCTTTGATGAGAAGAATAATGCGAAACATTAAATCAAATGCGATAAAATTTGACCTATTTTGTGCAGCATGAATAAAAACCTATTTGTTGCCACCAAACTTTGCGATCATATAGAAAACTAAAAAGATACAAATAAAATTAATTCGGAAAAAACACACATCAATCCATATCAAGCAGCAAAACAGTGACTTTTCTCTATAAATAATCAATTAGCCGAGGCTCTGTTGCATGACACTAATTGCAGAATAACGAAATTGTTTTTCTGATCTCAGTTCTGATCTTAGGAAAATGCTTTTTGTTTGTTTTTCTAAATTTTTTTTTTTGTAATAAATCTCAATGGAATTATTTACATGGATATGAATCTCTGACAGGCCCTCTGTCTGCTCGTGATGATAACAATATGCTTTATGTCGATTTTATAAGCACGTGTGTTTCATCTTAACCTAGAAGATAAATAAAAACAACAATCTTAAAGCTTAGAGCGCAATTGAGCGTTACGTTAAGACACAATGTGATGTCTCTATATAAATTGATGATAATCTTTCTAATGAGATGCATAGACAATTCAAAAAAAAAACAAGATTCATAACAGTATAGTTATAGTTTACATTATGCGTGTCAGTTGAAATTATAAAAAATTAAATTTTGCATCATGTAACAATAGAAATTCATATCTAATCTGCTGTACCTATAATTTTCATCAATTATCCTGTTTAAAAAAAAAAAACAACAGAAAAGATTTTAAAATGGGCACAATATGATTATTAAAAAAGTCGATAACATCAAGAATGTAACATTTCAATTGAGTGACAGTTGTGAATAAACTGTCAAAACATGCAACTGCAATTATATGTCAAATCTGTCATTTTGTGTTAGAGACAAACAACAATCTTTGTTTTCTTTTCTTTTTATAGCAAACAACTTATCTTAAGGTCAAATTACTTAAAAGAATACAACAATTAAGGACACTAATTTGAATAGAGAAAAACTTTGAAATTAAGTCCACAGCACTGCCTTACCTTCATTTAGATTTCAAGTCTTAGTAATTAATTTTTGACGAGGTTTGAGGTAAACAGTTAATTTTCCTACATTGGGAGTTTTCTTAAATAAAAGGGCAAACATTAAACTAATAATATAACACTTTAAATGACAGCTAAGTTTGACAGATGTCAAATGCCAGCGCTACCAACTTGAAGAAGTTGTATTAATGATTTGTTAGGCCTTTAAAATGCCAATAACCTCAACTGTATCAAAGTCTGCTAAAGTGCGACTTTTTGACGACGTAAAGACTTAAAATTTAGCACATTTCGAACTTTAAAATTTTCGATTTTTCCTTTGTGTAGTTTTCGATTACCGGTGCCACTGTATCCAATTACTTTCTATAGAAGGGCTTAGATTAAAGTAGGCATTTCGAAATTTTGTATAATGATACATTTTAAAACAGTATTAGCCTCAAATTTGTCTCTATGCAGGCGTGGTTTCCACCCATTTTTGACCAATTTCACCAAAATGTTCTTTGAATACTTAAAAATTTGCATCTTAAGACTGCTACGAAGGTTTGTGTTTGGCTTGTAAAGTAAGATTGTTCATCTATTTATCTTCGAGAATATCATCGTTTGTTTTGTTAAGTATAAAAGTTGGTTCTTCAGCCGTGCTACTTACTTACTTACTTAAGGTGGCGCTACAGTTCGGGCGGACCTGGGCCTCAACCAACAAGCGTCTCCAGCCAGCTCGGTCCCTAGCTAGCTGTCTCCAGTTTCGCACGCCAAGTTGGTTGAGGTCCTCTCCCACCTGGGTGCGCCACCTGAGTCGCGGTCTTCCTCTACTGCGCCGTCCCTCGGGATTGGATTCGAAAACCTTCCGGGCTGGAGCGTTGATGTCCATCCGCTCTACATGACCTAGCCATCTAAGCCGTTGGACTTTAATTCTGCTAACTAGGTCAGTGTCGCTGTACAGCTCGTACAGTTCGTCGTTATATCTTCTCCTCCATTCTCCATCTATGCGTACGGGACCAAAAATCACCCGAAGAATTTTTCTCTCGAAGCATCCTAAGACGCTCTCATCTTTCTTTGACAGGGTCCAGGCCTCAGCGCCATAAATGAGAACCGGGATGATGAGTGTCTTATAGATGGTGATTTTACATGCTCGAGAGAGGACTTTACTTCTCAATTGCCTTCTAAATCCAAAGAAGCAGCGATTTGCAAGAGTTATTCTTCGTTTGATTTCAGCGCTGGTGTCGTTGTGTGCATTAATAGCGGTGCCTAGGTAGACAAAGTCCTTAACTACCTCAAAGTTATAGCTGTCCATGGTGACGTTTTGTCCAAGACGTCGTCGTTCAGTGTCCTTTTTTGATGACAGCATATACTTGGTCTTGCCCTCATTGACCACTAAACCCATCTTCTTCGCTTCCGTCGCAATGCTCAAAAACGCTCCACTGACATTACGCTTTGATCTTCCAATTATGTCAATATCATCTGCGTATCCGAGTAATTGGATGGACCTTTGGAAGATTGTGCCTCTAGTGTTGACGGTTGAGTTTTGCACAATTCTTTCCAGAACGATGTTGAAGAAGTCGCATGACAGTGCATCGCCTTGTCTAAAACCTTTTTTGACATCAAATGCATCGGTAAGATCTTTTCCGACCTTGATAGAGCAGCGTGCATTCTCCATCGTCATTCTGCACAAACGGATAAGTTTGACAGGGATGCCAAAACTAGACATTGGTCGGTAGAGTTCTTCCCTATAGATGCTGTCATACGCGGCTTTAAAATCGGTAAAGAGATGTTGGGTATCGATTTGAAGTTCCTGAGTTTTTTCCAAGATCTGCCGTAGTCTTAATATTTGGTCGATAGTGGACTTTCCTGGTCTGAAGCCACACTGATAAGGACCAATCAGATTGTTGACGAATGGCTTCAGACGTTCACATAATACGGCAGAGAGGATCTTATACGCAATGTTAAGGAGACTGATGCCTCTGTAGTTGGCGCAGTTTAGAGGGTCTCCTTTCTTATGTATCGGGCACACTATGTTGAGGTTCCACTCATCGGGCATGCTTTCTTCCGACCATATTTTGTAGATGAGCTGGTGCATGCTCCCTACCAAGTCATCGCCTGCTGCTTTGAATAGTTCGGCAGCGCTGCCGTCAGCTCCAGCAGCTTTGTTTGACTTCAGTTTAGATATAGCTATCTTCACTTCGTCAAGGTCGGGTAGGCGGAATTGTTGATCTGCGTCGCCGAGGTTGAGTGGTTCTATCTCCCTTACAGCGGAATTCTGTTCTTCATCGCCGTTATATAATTTGGAGAAGTGATCTTTCCATATTCTCAGCATCGACTGTGGTTCTACTACGATGTTCCCTTGATCGTCTTTACAGGCTTCGGTTCGTGGCTGGTACCCTTGGGAGGTTTTTTTTACATTTTGGTAAAATTTACGAACCTCATTCCTGTTGTGACATCCCTCTATCTCCTCGATCGCGCGCTTCTCATGCTCTCTTTTTTACCGTCTAAGAAGCCGGTGTTCCTCTCTCCTCTTCTGCTCGTAGAGCTCGCGAGCAGCTCTAGTCCTTTTGTGCAGCGCTACACGAATGTGAAATATTCCCCGGTACTCCTTTTCTTTTTCCAAATGATCGTAATGTGTTGT
Source organism: Eupeodes corollae (assembly GCF_945859685.1). NCBI lineage: Eukaryota > Metazoa > Arthropoda > Insecta > Diptera > Syrphidae > Eupeodes > Eupeodes corollae. The sequence continues at coordinate 21,976,495 of NC_079148.1, read as the reverse complement.
AGTCGTAGAAATTATAGTAAAACCAGTTGAGTGCGCTCTCATCTTAAAATAAGGTCGTATTTTGAATGATCCATTTGAATGTCAAAAGTGGTGGAGCCTGGACATAAAAATTAAGAAATTACAAGCCTTTAACTGTCATGTCAGTTTTTTCACTGTTACTGCCTCTTGCGAGGAGTTGACAAATTCTCCAAGAACAATTCTTGTCATAAAAAGTACTGTGTCAAATAAGCCGTTCGGATTCGGCTCAAAGCTGTAGGTACCCTGCATCTCTGACAATCGTACTCGCACACAGGAATGGTTGAGAGTTGTTAGTCATTAGGCCCTAGTTCTCAACGGACTGTTGCGAAAAATCTCCTTAACAACTTATTCGCCAAATTGTTGCAATAATTACAACCTACAATCTTGCCACGTAAAATCGGTTAATATGGATTGATGCCTAGTTTAACATTTGTTTGTTTTTCTGTCAAAGATAATGCTTAAACTTAAACTTCCATTTCAAAATTGACAAAAATCAGGATCCTCTATAAAAACTTTAGTTTAATCTGTTTTTTCTATCGCTTTTAAAAATATTTGTGTTTGGTGGCTAAAGAAGCTAAGTTAAAAACGTCATCATTTCAAACTTATACCTAATAGTTTTGGCCATTTAATATAAGATTCATATTATCTTAGAATATACAACTTTAGTACACTAATGAATGTGGTAGTGGCGCTAGTGATTTCCCCAGTTCTCACCTTTACCAAAATAAGTTTCTTGACCGGCTTCCTAGGTATCTCGGTAGTCGTTCCTCTCCATGAGTTTACTTTAGATTTTATATGAAACTATTTCGACTCATTTAAAAAGCTTGAGAGGATTCATGGTGAAACTACAAACCTAACAGAATATTTGGACAGCTTGATATCATTGATAGATTTGAAGCTGCTACATTTTATTTATTTATAAAGGTTAAAAACAATAATTATTTGCTTTTTTTCAACAATATTTGAATTATTAGCCCAATTAAAGAGCAACTACCTAATTTAATATTGTCACCATTATTTCCAGGGTCACATGTGTTTCCATTATAAGCCCTGCTTAACCTTTGAGAACTGTTCGAGTTTTCCCAGTTGCTCTCTAAGCTTATCATGTTTGCATTTTTATTTTAATCCAGAATTTTTAAGTCTTATTCTTTCCTCCGCTGATGCAGTTTATTTCCCAAACCACTTTAAAAAAAAGAATCCTTTGCCACCGCCAAAAAACCGACTTAAATATCATTTTCCTCAACTTAAAAACGAATCGAAATGAAAAAAATGAAAAACACTTGAGTGCAGTTACACCATTTTCTTGTTATTTTACAACTAAATGCTCCATCCAGCTTAAGTGTTCTTAAGTGATCTCATATCACACTTGTGAAAAAACCAAAGGATATACATATATACACACATAGAAATATAATATGTGCACACTTTGTTAACACCAAAGTTTCACACAAAACGATTTATATATCACATATTCCTGCTGCTCTACATATATGAGGTTCTCAAAATTCGCTTCCATTATCCTTGACCTAGAATAATATTATGTATAGATATTTTTCTATTTTTGCCTATTTTTTCAAAACCAAAGACTAGAAGCGGCGAACTGGCTTTAGATACACCATCCCCCCATCCTTCTCAAACTGAAAAAAAGACGCAAAAATTAAAACCCCAATACATTTCAATCCTCGCACTTCAAGAATGATAAAATATTATCCTACTATCCAATCCAAAACGTGACCTCTCTCACTCTGTATGGTGGTCGGTCCACTATCGAAACATATTGCCATATGACTTTTTAGCCATCCACATCCCCCCATATGCTTTTTGATCCTTATAATCACATTTATCACATTTCGAAAAGGAGCAAAAACTATACACACTCTACATTTACTATCCCAGCACTCGGCCTCGAGTTGTTCTTTTGCTTAATCTCATTACGCCTAAGGGTGTTTTGATATTTTCGTCAAAAAACACAAAAACGACTTCAAAAAAAGGAAGAAAAATATCAGCCATGCTTTATGTCACAAATTACACTCTTTTTATCTTTCTTTCCATTGCTGCGTGACATTCAAACTTCTTTCGTTCAAACAAAAAAAGAAGCAAAAATTGCGGCTATCCTGTGATGAACAAAAATAAGCACAACAATAACAACAACAAAAACTGACACACAATCCAAAATGATATACGACTCACTGTTGCTGATAATAATTTATAACTTTCGAATAGCTTCAAGCGAAGAAGCTTTTAATGACAATCGTTAATCTTAGAGGAGTTTTATTTTTTTCCTGTTGTTCTTTTGGTTTTTTGCTGTTTCAAGACATACAGAAGAAAAAAGAAAACCCTAAGCTATATTTTCGAAATTACACACTTCCTTAGGAGTAATAAAGAAAATGTCCAATTTGTTGTATCTGTAAACTAACCTTCATAAAAATTTTTGGGGATCCTTAAAGGCATGAAAAATATTCGCCAAAGTCAGCTTTTTTGGTGTTTTTTTTTTAAGAAATCCCTAAAGTAAAAAATGGAAAATTACGTACGGCCGCGGCGGTGGCTGTGGCGGTATTTTATGTATATATATATTTACGTTCGTATACACGCAAGTTTTTAACTGTTCGAACCCCCTGACTAAAAAATAGCATAAAAATACGAGTTAACTCGAATTTTCACTTAACTTTTAAGAACCATCAGTGAGGATATTCCCAGCTTAAGGGGCTGTAGATATATTCTCATTCGTAGAATGAGATGTAGGGAGGAAGGAGGTCCATCGGGTAGGAGTTACTTACTATGTGTTTTTTTTTCTTTGTCATACTAGAAGAAAGGGCCCGGAATTTGATCCGGAAGGAAAAAGTTGTACCAAAAGTTAAAACCAGAAAAAACAGTGCTTAAATGTCGTGAGCATCAATCGACTTCTTTTAATAATCTGTTTTCAATTAAACAGAACTAAAATTTGGGACAAGCGAGCATTTTCTTTTGAAGAATGTTTCAACCTTTATAAATTGCGATAGGTGGCTCGAAATTATATCAACAAATTAAGGCATAAAGGATGGTTTTCGTCTATTCAAAAGCAAAACTAAAAAATTCAGAAAATACACTTTTAAATGACTGCACATTTTTACCACAATTTTTGGGTATATCTTTTTACAATAAAGCTTCAAATCTCAACTTTTTAAATTAAAAAAGGTAATTTAAATCGCATTATGTGAAATATTATCTAATGCATCAGGTTTTCTAGTATAAGGTTTGATTTTGAATAGCCGGTATTGAAGCAGCTTTGAGTTTTGAAGCTGCCATCTATTGACACTCGACCCGAGGAAAAAGTTCTACATCACAAATCGCAGTTTTCCAAGAAATTTTTCCAGACCGATCACAACTACTGGCCACCAAGATCTTGTGATTTAACATTTTAAGCTTTATTTTTGACACAACGTGAAAAACTAGGTCTAGGCCATTGCTTCGACATCGACTATGAACCTTAAATATGCGATGTTAGTGAAGTTATCCTAAACGTACATCACCAAACGTGAGAATTGGAGATAGAAAATTGTATGGAAATTATATGGTGCTGCAACCGAAGCCGTGGTGGTTAATTAATGGATATAGTTTACCATTATTAATGCTACTCCTTCGTTTTTGCAATAAAATGAACATGGATTGAGTACTTTTAAAAAACATTATGTTTCATTGAAAATCATAATGAAACCTCTTATTGGAAATGCTCATATTTTTGCTTGTGTCAAAATAGTAAGGTAGTAGATATATTCATCATGGAGACATTCTTTCCTGCAATGTGAATTTTTTGTCATGCAAACAGTTAAATCTCAACAACGGCCTGTTTTAGTTTCTTGAAACTAAGTTGAAACAATGGAAGTACACTTAGGCGTATACGCAACTTTTTTTTTGCGAATTTGTCTCCATTGTTTGTTTGAGCGTGTTTGTTTAGTTCATTCCAATTTAGTAATTTAAGGCTCGTAGGTTTTTGTTATAAACAATTTTTAACTCATTTGAGATATCTCATTTATGTCTAAACCACAGGTACGTTTCAACGTTTCAAGATCAATTTTCGAGGAATACCTAAGACACATATTTGATAAAAAATAAACTGTTGATTATGAATTCGCTTATCTAAAGCGATTTTAAGTCAAAGACCAATGATCTTAATTGACGCAAAAAAAAAGCCTAGCGGTCCCTAAGGAACCATTTTCCATATACATAACACGTTAATAGGGTTGAATTTTTAATAAGTCGATTGTTTCACCTGCTGTGCAACGACGTTCTGAAACCACATGTCAAACGACCTAAAGGCCTATCATTTTGCGAAAATAAGTTCAAATAAAACTCATAAGCGCTTTCGAAATTTCATGAAAATTAATCTGTTTCTGGTAAAAACTGTTTATCAATTGTCTCTCCGTTTTGAGATAAAACTACCTATTTTCTTTATTATATACAAATTGTTGTTTTTTTTCCTTCAGTCAAAAACCATTGAAAAATTTTCCAACAGTCTATTAACATTTTCAACAAAATCTATATTTTATTAAAAATTGACTTATTATTCATTTTAGAAGTCAAAAAAGACTTATGTTCATCATTTATTTTGTAACAATCTAGTAGTTAAAATGTGTCCACTTATTATTTACAAAGATTTGACTAAGTAACAAGACTCTCACTTTATAAAACAAACATTTAAAAAAAAAAACAAAACTATGATTGAACAACGCCTCTCGGGTCAACTAGTTGTATGTTGTTTATTTAGATCATTCGTCCCTATATTTCGAAACGTAGAATCTAAACAACCTAGAATGTCAAAAATTAAAAACACATTCAAATAACCTAATTTATGCTTCCTAGAAAAATGTGTACCTTAATACAGCCCTGTCCTAATTTTGATGGTCGTTGAAATTCCTTTGCCCGAAAAAAAACATAAATTTGCTGAAATTTGCCTTTATTTTGTTGTTCTTGTAGAAAATTTTGTCCTTCTTGTTGTAATAGGCGTGTGCCTTTCTGCCTTTATGTTTTTTTTTCCTTGCTATCAAAACCACCCTTGAAATCACAAGAATACAAATGTTTTTGCTGTCGTATACCTATGCTCACTCTTAATGTTGTTGTATACAACTTACCACTTGAATTATATATCTACACCTATGTGTGTCGTACCACCTCTACTCTCACAGGTTTTTATTTTTCTTCTTCTAAAAACGCGTCGAACAATAAGCATTTTGTTTTTCTTCTTTTTTTCTTTTTGTTTAGTTTTATTTTGTGGTACACACTTTGTGAACACATCCCTTCTGTATGGCGCGTAATAGTATGCTAGGCTTCATCCGTTTGCTGGATGCTGCCTGCGTCGAATACCGCTACTACGACGTACGTTGATGTTGCTTCAGTGCTAAATTGGACGAAATACTTGGGGATGGTTGTGTGTGTTTCACAAAGTTGAAGGGTTTTAGTTTTTTTTTTGGTTGAGTTTTTGTGTTTTCCTGTGAAAACTCACAATCACTCACATACTAATGGACTTATTTGTAGTCCTCCTGGTTATAGGTACGAGTATGTTGGAAGAGATGCAGCCATTTTCCACATAGGCTCTGTCCGTATATCATTAATTTTTTCGTTTTTCTGGGTAAAAAATACATTAGACTGGCCGAAATATTGAAGTATATTTTTTGAATACATCCTAGAAAATATTTTCAAGAATGATTAACACAAAATTATCGTCGAAATTTTGACAGCTTATTGTTTACCAATATTTAATGTGAAAGCTTTCAATTCATTTAAGAAAACAAAATGTCCGTGGAAATATTGATGTAGAAAATTGAACGCCCAAAAACAAATATATAGTTAAAAATGTTCGTCAACCCAAACGTTTTCATGAAATTAAGCTTTAAGTAAAGGTACATTTTTGTCAAGGTTACTTTTTAGCTTATGAATTTCAAAAATAATCAAAAAGTCAGTGTTCACAAAAGAAAGAAAATGTAGTGTTCTGAAAAAAAGATCTGAACACATTTTTATATAAAATGTATCATTCAAAAGTTATTCACACCTGAAGTGTTAACAAAATTAAACTTAAGTTCTTACCGTTTCTGACCCAATTTCGAGGTTCTTTTCAAAACTTAAAATGTATTAAATTTTTTGACCTAGTTTAATCTACACACATCTACGTACCTACATTAAATAAGAAAACGAATTGTTTTGAGAAAAGCCGCGAGATGATATTGTGTTTTGGTCTTTGTTTTTTAAAATTTATTTATAGTTGAAAAAGAAAAAATAAGGATAATTTGTCAATGTTGTGGGATGTGAAATTGAAAGCAATGAGTGGTAGTTCACTAAATTTCCTAAATGAATGCTCTTAAATTGAATTCTCAAGAAGGAATCAATATTATTATGACTATGATAATAATATTGACAATTCATTGTTGCAAAGCCATCAGCAGAAGAGGAAAGAGGAAACAATTCGGGTAATAAGTTGAGAAAAGCTTATCTATAGCAATCGATGCAGAAGTGAAAAGTTCGTTCTTGTTGATTCTTCGCTTGTAGAGTGCTTCATCATTAAGATCATGGGCGATGGAGAAAAATTGAAAAGCCATAAATTATTGAGTAACAAGAACCTGTCTACCTACTTGAATATATATAAATGTAAATATAAATGGTTGAGTGAATTTTTGTGGTCTATTTAAAAAACAATTTAATTTGTGGTTAATACCAAACTAATTAAATTAAAATTGATTTATTTAATTAAAAAGTAGGATTCTTTAATTTAAATTGCTTTTAATTTGTCTGCATAAAAGAGAAGTTTGTTGTGTTAAAAAGTGGGGGAGTGGTACAAGTGATTATTGATCACATCACAGGAACTGAAATTCTGCCTTTCTTACTGAGGTTCTTCAACTTATTGTAAGTTTAGTTTTTCGAAGAAGTTCTTAAAAGAATGTCTTTTGCTATGAAGAAACATATGTTTTTGGTTGGTTTCGTTTATTACTAAACATTTATAGTGTCAAAATGTCTATCAGACTTAATACCATCAAAACATAGAAAACTTTTAAGAGGCTTAGCGATTTCAGTAATTTTGTCATTTGTTTACAATACGATCCATTGGAATACTTATTTTATTTTATTTTATATCAAAAACGTTCTTATTATCAGTAAACAAATAATGTAGGTAATTAAAATTGTTTTCTTAAAATATTTAAGCTCAAAAATATACTTTTTCAATTTCTTTGATTTACACAAAAACTGTCACTTGAATTTTCTGCAGATTTACATTTAATTCAAATGAGAAGTTTTTAGATTTTGAGATATTGGAGACCACATAAAATATCAACGTCTTTTATATAATATCTTGATGTAATTTTCTATTGAACTAAATTTTTTAAATTTTGATAACCTTAAAAAGACCAAAAAAACGATACAAATCTTAATTTGGCATAACCGATTATAAGATTTTTTACTGGGAAGTTTAAAGTAACGTTTTTCAAGTTATGTGTGAGAGAACTTTAACTTGTTGAATTCCTTTGAATTTTTGGTGCATGAAATCTGTTAAAATAAGAAAAAAAGGGGTGTGAAATTTGTAACATTATCGTCATTTTGAAGAACTATTTCTACGAGTATATTGTGGATTAAAATTAATAAGTTGACTCATTTTTAAAAAAATGTGCTGTGCTATTAATAGAAAGAAACAGGATAAATGCCTTAAAATGCAACACGCTTTATTTGTTGTATTGGCAGAATATATTGCGGAGGACTTTATTTTTCGACACCTTTCTGGAATTCTCCCACTAGCTTTCTTTTACTTTGCTGTTTTGTTAAGAACAAAGAAAAAATTTTCGAACCACTGATTTTTATAATTTCTTAATTTAGCTGATTTAGAGGCCAAACTTAATTATATACATTTTTAATGAGCTTATAGTTAGATATGATAAAAACTCTTTTTTTTTAAATGTACTATCTCAAGGTCAAAAGGAAATTGCAATGAAAATTATGTCATTTACAAATTTGTTCATAGCCCAATAAAAATAATGCCAGAAAATCACAAAGCATCCAAATGCACTCAAAAAACTATTGTTTTTTCCATTCCCTAGTGCAGATAAAAAGTCGCTCTAGCCAATACTAAATTTTAGAAAACTCTTTAGAGATTGACGAACTAAATTGCTGACCGTTGAATAGTGACTATTGCCTCCCCTAACATCTATCAAAAGTTTAATTCGCGCTTGACATACCTTGAATAAAGTTTTTTGCGAACTCGTCGTCTGAAGTATCCCAATCCTCAATCCGACCAGATCTCAGCCCACTTAGTGTCTCGGGAAGATCAGTTCGCTTCCTTATCATTTTTTCCAGCTGATCCCAAATATGTTCAATAGGATTCATCAAGCCATTACATCGATTTCTACTTCTTCCAAGTGTTCATTAATGCACCTATTCACGTGAGGTCCCACATTGTCTTGAATCAGCAAGAAATTTTTAGCAATAAACGTTGCGAAAGGAACCACATATTCTTCCAAAATTTTCGTGATTTAATAATTGGAGTTTACCGATCACTTCACTATGAACCGCCAAGTTATTCCATGCACGGAATAACTGAAATTGAAATTCTGCTCACAAAATGACGTAACCTCCTAAACAAATTTTCCGCTGGGCAACTGTTGTCGAATTGTATTGTAACCTGATTTTTACACATTCTTTTACGTCCATCTAGTGAAGAGAACTTTACCCTATTCGGCCTCGGTTCAATCTTCCAGCAAAGCAGAAATCATTTTTAATCCCTATTCATGAATCAGGGTCTAAACACCAAATATCAAATACCGTCCGATTTGTAAATTTTCGTCTATTCCAAAACTCTTCGAGAACAACCACTAATCTTTCTATTTTTTTTCAATTTCATTTTAAATAATCTCGAAGAAGGACATCAAATTGATGTAATTTAGACCGGTTTTTCAGAGGCATTTCACTCTATTTTAATGAAGAAATTAAAAAACTTAGGTTTTTATTCTAAGTTTTTGAAATGGTTGGAATTTTAGCTTAAGGGTCGAGGTCAATTTGTTTGCATTGACGATGTTCTCTCAAAACTAATTTTGAATTAATCTGGTGTGCCCCAAGGTAGACATCTTGGACCCCTTCCTTTCATAGTTTTTATAAAGTAAATTATCTTCCTCAATTTTAATCAACTTCTTTTCGCCGATTTAAAGTTTTGTCATTGCATATAATCTATTAATGACTGTCATTTCTTACAAGACGATATTTCGAAATTATCCCAATGGTATACGAAAAACCAATTATATAGGGCTCTAGGAAAGTTTTTTAAAAAAAAAACACATACAATTAAGAATAATGCATGGAATCTTTATTTGAATCGATAGTACGGTCCATATAATTTAATGTTTAAGGATTATTTCATGCAAATGTTGACCTTGTCCTTGACTGTACCTGAAACGGTCTATCCGTCCAATTTTGGCATACTCTTTCCAACATTTGCGGTATCTAACGAATAAATGCTTCAATGTTGTCTTCCAATGCGTGAATTGAAGCGGGATTGTCTGTATGAGCTTTAACATAGCCCCACAAAAAATAGTATAAAGCCTTAAATCGCACGATCTAGATCCAATTGAACGGTCCCGAACGTGAAATAAAATATTCATTGAAATCGCCTCTTAATAAGTACATTGTTGCGTGCGCTGTGTGCCATGTGGCACTGTCTTGTTGAAACCACATGTCACCCTAGTCAATCTCTTGCATTTTGGACAAACAAAAAGTTGGACATCATCTCAAGGTAGCGCTCACCATTCACAGTTACGTTACGTTTCGCATCATCTTTGAAGAAGTACGGTCCAATGATCCCAAACTCCAAAATCAACAATTCTGCTGATTTACGTACCTATTGAGCTAAAAATGACTTACGTCGCTGAACACAATTAAATGGAAGAAGCGCGCGATGAACTTTCTTAACATTGGACGCATTTTGATGACGATTCAAGGTTAAATTATAGACTAAACTGAAGATGTTTGACAGTGAAACAAAACACGAAACGTGCGTCAGTGTTGCCGAAAAGATAATAGCTAAAAAATCATCGTTTATTTAAATGTCGCTAAATGTCAATGTTTTGCTTTTTGCTGCAACTTTTCTGAAATCATCTTTGACTACAAAATTGAGAATCAAGTTCTGGAAAGAGTAAAGGAGAAGAAAGATTGTGGAATAGTTTTTGACCCTAAACTTAACTTTGTTAAGCACATTGAATTAAGTGTGTTCTTAGCAAACTCCATGCTCGGTTTTATCAAACGCAACAGCATCGACTTTAAGACCCTTTTGCTCTCAATTCACTTTTTACCTCATATAAATAAATACATTTTCATAAAAAAAAGAAAGATTTAAATGAAATGAAAAAAAATTTTTAGAAACCGATTTATTGAATAAATTTTTCACTTTATTTTTGTCTTCAAATTTTTGTAAAAATCGAGCCATGATCTTTAAAAACGAACACATAAAAAACAATTTACAATTATGACCAATTGTTCCCATTAACCATTGACAAAACAATCGAAATTCACCCTAAAATTACAAGTACATATATACACACGTCTAAAGGATTTATAATGCAACATTCCGATAAAATGCTTTGTTTTGTTTTCTTCTTAAAGTGAAACACAATAAAAACACTTCCAATGAATTTATGGCAAAAGTAAACTTAAACAACTAAATAAGAAACTATTTGCATGTTTTTCGGAGCCTAAAGCTTTTCTAGGTATAATTTCTGTCCCAGCCAAAGTTAAGCGCAAAACAACGAAAAACCTACAACCGCTAAGCAGTTGAGATGCTTGCCCATTGCCTCATCGGCAAGCATTGAAAGATCTACAAATGTCCCGAAGCAAAAAAACCGGCAAGACCCATAAAAGCTTATATCTTCCTTCTTCTACTACCGCTCTTATTTGCTACTCTGCATGTTTTTATTATATTTACTATAAAAACGACGATACCCTTAAGTGCGCTGGCGCTTGGAGAAAATAGCTTTTGTATCAAAAAGAGGAAACAAAACAAAAAAAAAAATATAGAAACCTCCTAAAGCCAGAGAACCTGAGAGACCGAGAGCCTAAGAGCCCTAGAGCCCGAGAGGCCGAGATATCCCGAGCAGCAAAAGAAAAGTGATGATTATGACGGTGAGTGTAGAAAACTGATGAAGTGTATAGCCAACCAATCACCCCCATCTTTATCTCTCCAATCTCCATTATGGTATAGTGGCTGTGGCAGGGCTTTTGTTTATTAGCGCAAAGAAGCTTGAACATGCTTCAAGTGTGCGCTGTGTGGCGCTATTTGTTTTTATGTTGATTTGTATGGCAAGCGGGGGGTTGATTACCGCCACTGCCACCGTTGTTGGTCTTTGGTCGTCGTTGTCGTTACCGTATGCACCATCCATTCCAACCAAACCAACAAACTACAGCGACGTCGACGAGCGACGGACCGGACTATTTGAAACAAATGTATGTAGGTATCTAGGGGAGAGAAACGTATACGATAAAATAAAAGATATCCACTTGCAGAGGAGTAACGACAACGACAACGAGTAAGTTTTTGGATGATTCCATTTTGTTCCACTTGCAACAAGGCGACAACGAAGACAGTCGACATCGCGCAGCAACCATGAACAGGTTGCTGGTGTACATACGCGTCGTTCAACAACTCTGGTGTCGTCCTCGGTCTAGTAGTTGCAATAATTTTCTTTCATCTCAAGTCAAGTTTTTATTAAACTAAAAAAAAGAAAATTAACCGAAATTTTCTTTCAGTTTCTTCTTTTTTGTTTGTTGTGTGTTTCGGTTTCGGTTTTCAGTTTTGTTTAAACAATTAATTTATGATTAAACTTTTATTTGTGTTGAAATAAATGAAGGATAAAGTTGTAATACACACGACATTCCAAATCAACAGCGGTATATACAAAAATATTTCAAAAAAAGCCCACTCACTAAGCTAAGCGTGTCTATATCTATACGACGAGAGTACAGAAATATAGAAGCGTATAGAAAGTAACAGTAACATTGGTATAGTAGCTCGCCTTGTTTACATTTTTCACCTTCACCCTCTCGTACAAAGAGATGTATAGAAGATCCTTTTTTTTTTTTGTGTTTTTGGTCCTATTTGATTTTATTTTTCATTTCGTCCTGTTGGCTGTTTGCAAACACATCATCTAGTACTACTCTCTACTCTCGTATCTAGGACGAACGTTATGGTATCTACATTTAAATTGAAATATATCTAAGAGATGTAAATGTCATTGAGTGTGTGATGGATTGTATGCTTGGTTGATCCTTGCGTGAAGGTGGATGGATAAGGATTTGGATTCATATTCAGATTCAGAGATACGATAGAAGAGATATCCTCTTATATAGGGTGTATTTTACATGTTTGTTGTTTTCGTCCTATCTCTTATATCGCTTGTTTAACTTTTATATATTTTGTTTTATTGTGTGTTTCGTGCGACATAAGGATTCACATAATAAATATAAATAGTGAAGGAATAAGTGAGTGAATTTTTGGTTTGTGAGGGGGGGGGGAGAACAATGACAACAATGTCAAAGTAGAAAATATACAAAATAATAAAAACAAATATGACACGTGTGACATGGTGCGTGAGTGCGTGCGTCGTTTGTGTCAAATTCAGACGTTTTCAAGAGCATCAAAGATGTTTCCTTTTTTTGGAATGTATATGTCCTTTTTGGGGGGCATACAAAAAACAATCACTTTTCTAAGTGGAATAGGGAAGACATTTATTTTCTTGTAATTCCCTATTTGCTTTTTCTTTTTTTTCTCTTTGTTTTGGTTATTAAAAAAGGTTTTGTGTAAGGATAAAAACACTTTATTTTGTGTGCTTTGATGTGTGTAAATAAAATACCCAATGTCAGTTTGTTTTAATATTCTGAATTTCAAGTTTATATAGGATATTCATATTTCTCTATATCTATTTACCTACCCTTACTTATATCTTTCATAAAGGATATCCTTTTTGTTTGTCTCTAAGAAATGATTTATACCTCGTTTTTATTTTCTGGTTGTTTTCTATGGGGATAAGAAGTGAATTGGTTTTTTTTTTCCACCGACTTGATAAAGGTAGATATACTGAATTGTTGAATATAGGACAGTCATTATATACCTACTTTATAGCGGTTATCAAAAATTTTGCGTGAAATTGAAGTACCCTTTTATTTTAGCTGATGTTACAAAAAAAGGGAAAAAGCGACTATAAATCTTGCAACCAAACCACAAGGTCATAATGACGATGTTTTAAAGTGTCTTTAGAGCTTAAAACCCGAAATATGTCAAACTAATTTTAATAAAAAAAAAAAGAAGCGCAATATATCCTTAAAAATGGGTTACAATTGCTAAATTTGTATAAAATATAATACCTCTTCCCCTTTTATTGTCTTTTTTTTATACGAGGATATTTGTTAGTTAAAAGACATTAATCCCTTTTTTTCAAATATATATTTTATAATCATAATATGCATTTCATAGGCCTTGAAAATCAAAGTGCCATTTCTAGTTTTTCAAAATTTTATAAAATAGAAAATGTATATTTTACTATGAAGTCATTTACAATTTTAACCTTAGTTGTATCTTCGAAATAGGAATGCATATATGCATTGATTCAAAAACCGCAGGTTATTGTCATCAGCATTCAAAGTTACAGTAGTACCCGACCCGTAGCGTGATGGTTAGTGCGTTGAACTGTCATGCAAGGGGTCTTGGGTTTAATCCCTGCCTGTGCCACCTAACTTTTTTCACGGGTACTGCCTTTTGTGAGGAATTGACAAATCCTCCAAAAGTAAATATTTTCATGAAAAAGTGATTTCTCAAATTAGCCGTTCGGATTCGGCATATAAACTGTAGGTCCCTTCCATCTTTGACAACATTGCTCGCACACAGAAATGGTTGGGAGTTGTAAGTCACTAGGTGCTGGTTCTTCATGGACTGTTGCGCCACCTAATTTATTTATTTATTGAAAGTTACAATCTACTCAAGATTTTAAAATCATAAAATGTCTCAAATATAAATTTTGGTTACATTAAAATTTGATATTGACGTGATATTAATTTAAATCGAATGCTTCTCGTCTATGTTTGCCGTCGTTCAAGAACCAGTCGCATTGCAATTTTCATTCTAAAGGCAATACCTATCAAACCTCAAACCAATCTCTAATATTAACCCGAATGCTACACATTAGTATGTCCCCAACATGTTAAAATCCGGCTCGAAGGACCAAAACGCTCTAATAATGAAATAAGTTGAAAAAGGATAATTAAAGTCGATTCGTTTAAGTAAAAACTAAATAAATAAGAAAATATATTCAGCTTTATGTGGCTCTATAAAATAAAAGACTTTTTTTTTAGCTAACTAAAAAATTACATTATTGGGATTTTTTTTTATCATGAGATACATTTTAAACAGAATATAAATTAAAAAATTAAATAATTTACTTTAAATTGGCATAAAAACAATCAACATTTTAAAAATAAACCTAAATAAAACACACACTGTGATAGATTTTGATGAACATTTTATTTCATTGTAAACATGGACTTTGCCATTTAGTGTGATGAACAATATTATTTAAATGTTTGCCTGTTGATGTTGCAAAAACGTAAATTTACACACTCAGTAAGTCTTAATAGCTTAACCGTGTTATTCGATTGTAAAAAAATGACAGACATTAAACTAATTTTATGACCTTTAAAGTAATAGCTCATTTTGACAGCTGTCAATTTCCAGCGTTAGCATCACGAAAACATGAACTTTGTCTAACTTTATAGAGAACAAATAGTAAAATTGACTTAGATCTAATGTATTGCTTTATACATTCAAGTTGTTAAAGTCAAACCAATGAATTGATTATTTAATCAACAAACAACAAATTGGAAAACCAACTATTAAAATTTGCTTAGTGTTCATAATACATACTAAGGTACTTTCAGACTGTATAAGTCTTAAAAAGTAATTATTGACAAGTGCTCTTATTTTTTTGTACTGTCAATAAAAAATGAATTAGAACTGAATTGAGTTTTGTTAAATTTTTAAAATTATTCTTGATTTACTTAATGGAAACCAATTTTATCTCATGATTCCATACATTTTTCTTTTTTGTTTCCACTTGAAAGTCGCTAGAAATATAACATTCGATAGATATAAAAACAATTGAAATTTACAACTGTCTTCAATATTTTATCGTTCACCACTTAATTGTTCTTTTAATAAACAATATATCTATTTGATTTAAACTCAAAAAGTATAGTAGAAATCTGAAGTGATTAAATTTAAGATGACGTAAAATGATTTGTTTTCTAGGATTGATTTATTGTCCAGTAGAGTGCTTACAAAACTATGACACTAATAATAACACAAATGAAAGATTGATTTTAAAAATGTCAAATTTTATTGGTATTGTACAATATTTTTGGTCTTCTAACATCAAATAACTTTCCCCAAACTGGTAATTTAACACTTCAAGAGAAAAGATGAACAAATCTTCTTGCCAAAATATGCAAATATCTCAAGTTCTATTAACATAAAAGGATAAGAAGTTTCATTTTAAATAGTCCGCAGATGTTGAACTTTGTAAGCTGTTATCTTTTGACATTTGACAAATAAAAACCTAGATTCAACAACCTTCAATTTAACTTCAAAATTAAGAAACGTTCCACATAACCAACGCAACGAAACAATCTCAAAGAAATCGTGTTATTTTTCGAATTGGACACTGACATCACGTGTTTTAACAGCTTTAAAGTTGTTTCTTTAGGGCCACGAAAATATATAAGCTCCATGAAGTAATCATACAACAAAATGAAACATCTTATTGGAAAACATTTTTTAGTACTTTGGATTGTACACATGGCTTTAATAAGTGAACATAACCTATTGTTATAGGTCTTGAGACCCTTATATCTTCAAGTTTCAAATGCTTCCCTTTTTTACCACTTTTTTGCAAAGTATTGCTGACTCTTCAAACGTAAATATTGCCATTAAAAAGTACTTATTGTATTGTAATACTCGAACTTCTAGAATTGCCCATAAGTTTACCCTTGAGTTCAATCTCGGATGTACTGTTAAGTAAAGATATTCTATTTCCAGCAGCACATCACGAATTTGAAATGTTTTATTTTAAGACAATTGTTTACCGGAATTTTTTTAAACTACTAGTGTGTGCAAGTTATTCAAAAAGAACACTTAAAAAAAAGGCTTAATGGTACCAAAAACTGTTTGTTGGTCATTTAAGATGTGAATATTTCAGAAAGTCTGCTTTTCAGAGTTAAAAAATGAATATTTGTCTTGTTGCTACAGAGACCCACGATTGTTCTAAAAACTCAAAACTTCCATTTTTTTGCAAGCGTTTGCATTAAATTAAACGTTTAAAAATAATATATATGCAATTAAATACTTATTCAGCTTTTAGAGTAACGAATATACTTTCTGTTTTTTTTATAGGATATTTTTTTTACCATTTTAGTTCAAGAAAGTGTCATCGTTTATGTTTCAGTATTTTCTAAAATCATAAAAACAAATTGACCTTTGGTTTATCATCATTTTAACCCCCCCCCCTCCCCATCTGTACACGGCCTTGAACAAAATGATAAATAAATAAAAATTAAAAACAATCGAAACTCTAAACATTTCTTCACACACAAACCAATTGACATTTATTAATCTTTGTCAGCACAATTGCGTGGTGTTTTTTTTTTATATCTATTTTCAATTCTTGTTATTTTCGGAGGTTTTATTTCACGTTTAAACGGAGACGCGCGGGAGAATAACTGAATAATTGTGATGGATGATATTTTAATTTTTTTGTGATCTAAATATTAAATAATTAGAAGCTAGAAAGAAAAAACCGAAAAAAAACGAAACCTCAACACATGTGACAAGTGAATTTTGAAGTTCAGCTATGAAAGATGCTTTTGGAAACCAATTTTAGTCTTTCGAAAAGTTTAGAACGGGTTTTGTCGTTTGTTGTAGTTTATCATCGTGCGTTGTAGCTCACCGCTGTCTTAAAGTTACGATTAACCGTGATACCTAAAACTAGTGTTTACATTTTAATAATATGTCAATACCGTCGCTTTTGTTCTTGTTAGTTTTTAAACAAACAAAACTGATTAAATATAGTTTTCAAAGAAAAAATACTTTCTAATATTGATTTTTGTGGTTTTGCATTGTAAAACATGAACAAATAAATTAGTACAAAACTGCCAAAGCAAATAAATATCTGTCTATTGAAAAATAACTTAATACATAGTATTGGCTCGTGAGAAACTTTAAAATACTATTCTCTTCCTGATGCTTGTGTTGCTGGTGAATTTTTTTCGAAAGTTCTTATAAAGTTCATTCAAACCATTTTTGCCTTTTCTTTAAAATGTCACTGTTCTGAAAATCTATTAGACAATTTTTCCATTGTATTCGATTTATTGAGTATTTCTTTAATATGTTCGAAATTCAATTATTAAAGTTAAAAAACATGTTTTTGTTTTAAATTGTTCGTTTGTTTTAATAAAAGATTAAAGGGTGTGAGTTTCAGTAAATCATATCACAGGTTTAATTTCGTGTTATATGTGTTGTTAGAATTTCTTTGTTGTTTTCATATTACGTATGAATTTATTGATTTGTTTATCAAACTGTCATGCTTAAAAATTGTAATTAATTTTCTATTCTTGGTATGTACAATTCGGTTTCTAACATTTTGCCCGGTATTTCGCTATAGGCTTGAACCTTCATAAAGCCACACAAAAAATAGTCTCAAGGCTTCGAACGTGAAATCAACTCGCCTCCCAATTGGTCCATTATAACGCCTGTTTCTGGCATGTGGCATCGTCTTGTTGGAACCACATCATGAAAGTCAAGGTCTATCCATTTAACCAGGAAGGAGCTTCGTCACTGAGCACAATTTTTCGGAAGAAATGCGAATCTTCGGTAAATTTTTTAAGATCCCATTCCATTTTTGAACCAGCTTTACAACTAAGTTTTTTCTTATTGATCGGAACGACCGGCCGACGTCGAATCAATAATTTACGGTCATAATTAACATGGCCAGTGTAACAGTTGAGATGTTATCCTCAGCATTTTAACTGACCATAAAATGGAAGAAGCTCACAAATTTTTAATAATCAATAAGTCTTCGTTTGTTAGAATCTTCATGGTTGCATTTACGATCAAATTGAAGATGTTAAAGAGTGTAAAACACTGTACGTGAGTTGTCAAACCCAGCGTTGCCAAACAGAAAATATTAAAAATTAATTTTTGGTTTTCTGGGTGTTTTATTTATGGTTAATTTAGTTTCAGAATGAACCAAACCAAGAAGTGTAATATTACAAAAAAGGGTCTAAGTTTTGAGATAATATAATACATTCCGTAAACTGACAAATTAGAGACTTCTTCATGTTGAATTGTTCTCACGTTAAAGAACTTTAATTTTGTTCTCAAAAATAGGGTTTGAGGTGGTTCATATTTCTCACAATTCTGCTTCTCTTTTTCTTCAAGCCTTTGGGAATGAAGCTTCAAGAAATTCGTTTCTGCTCGCTTCTTCTACCGCTTGAAAAAAAATTAAATATTAAGTTTCAAAACTTCATGTACATTTCTTTTACTGTTGTAGGAATTAGTAGAAGCGCACACTCAAGGGGGGGTATTACTACCCTTATAATTTAAAGACACATTGTGAGCATTAAGAAGAGGGGTTGAACAGATTTGTCGGTGCATATTGGTTTTGAATTCCTGAATATTGCAATGGCTGGAAAAGACAGAGTGTGGTAAGGAATTCCACATTCGCAAAGTACGGCTAAAGAACGAATCTCTGTACTTGACAGTATGATCGAAGCTTATCTCGAGGGTAAACTGATGAACATTCCTAGAAGCACGAGTATTACGTTTGAACTGCTTAAGGATATCTATCTAGTGTATCTGCTTTGTCTTAATAATATTTGAACATTAAAATTCCAAGTTTTCCTCAAAAAGTCAGACAAATTTATCAAAAATTTTTTTAATGATATTTAAATTAAACGTATGATTTCTTCGGCCAAAAGTTCGCTCTTAATTTTGTATGCTTACTTTTAATAGCTTCAGCAAAATATACGAATTTTAAATCAGAAACATGATGACGCTTATAATAGCTGGAAACAATACAGGTTGAATGAATTACGGCGCGAGAATTGCTCACTTCGTAATAAAATTGTAGCGGGAATACGTATGGTCAAATCCCAAATGTATTCTAACCAGCTCAGTTCATCTTTAAATGGCCTTCAGTTGTTGAAAAATCTACGAAAAATTGGCATTGGCGAGTCAAGTCCTCATTCGACAGAAGATCTGGATAATGCTTGTTTCCTTACCATCACAACTATTTTATCCTTTGAGCTTAGATCCTACTTTTTATTTATAGATCAACCATTTGAAGATTAACCTGGTTTTGGTTTTAGTTCAGTAAACAGTACTTTTGTTGTAGAAAGTGTACTTTCTATAAAGTCAAATGCTATTGGGCTGGATGAAATTCATCCTACATTTTTGAAAATGATTCTGCCGATTGTTCTGCCTAATCTTACTTTTATGTTCAATACAATTCTGATGACAGGTGTCTATCCACGCCTATGGAAGTTGGCTAAAGTTATACCTTTTCCCAAAAACGCAAATCGTAAAGAATTTATGCCTGAATCTATCTTACCATTCTTGTCAAAAGTGTTTGAAAGGATTTTACAAAGACAAATCCGTTTTCATCTTGAGGCAAAATCGCTGTTCACACCACTTCAATCTGGTTTTCGTGAAAAGCACAGTTGTATCACGGCACTGTTTAATGTTACTGACAAAATAAGACAAGACAAGCTTTGGATAAGGATGAGGTTACGTTTCTAGTGTTGCTTGATTTTTCTAAGGCTTTCGACACTGTCAATCATGCTTTGATTTTTCAGCAGGTGCTACAAGGCTTATCTATTCTTATTTGAGTAATCCAATGCAAGCTGTGCACATTGGGAATAGTTGATCTGATTTTCTACCTCCGTTTCCGGTGTCCCTCAGGGTTCTATACACGGTCCTCTGCTGTTCTCAATCATGTCAACGAACTGCCATCAATTATCAAGAACTGTTCGGTTCATATGTATACGGATGACGTCTAATTATACATGAGCTGTCCCATTGGGCTCATTGAGCATGCAGCTTTTTATGTAAAGGAAGACCTAGAGAAAATTGAAAAGTGGTCTCAATTAAATGCTCTCCTTTTAAATCCAAACAAATCTAAGTGCGTAGCAATATCAAGGAAAAGTCTTGATCTCAAATATTTTCCTTCGATTGTACTGAGCAATGGTTCAATTATCAAAACTATAAAGACGTTTTTGAAAAAGAAAACAAATTAAAAATATAATCATTGTATGAGAGCGGAAAAAAAATTTTCTTTCTCACAATGCCAAATATTATCTTTACCATATTTCAAAAAATGGGCTCTCTTTTTTTGATTAGTTTTTAACTTAATCCTTTAGTATATTTTACATGATTTCTGAAGGAATATTAAATACTTTAAAATGTAATTTTCCAAATTTTTCATCCCATCCTGGAAAAAGACTTTTCAATCTTTCTTTTTTAAGTATGTAAAAATGAATAACTTACAACAGTTGAGTGCAGAAAGAAGTAAAATCCTTATTATCATACTTAACGATATAAATACGACTTGTGAAATCAAGAACTTAATCCTTCTCTTTTCTGATCATTTATGCAAATTCAACATCCTTGACTAGCTACGATGACGACTGTTTTCCAAAAAATAAAAGTATATCGTATTTTTTATATTCAATGCAGTTTCCATTCCAATATGACTTACAAAATAGCATATTCGTTCCGTGTTAGCCAATTTTCTTCGTTGACATTTAAACCTTCTCACGAACGTGTGGTTTTAATGCCTATGTTATGTTCGTTTCGCAACCCTCAAAAGTACACTGATTTTTGACGTCGACAAAACTAAACTTTAATTTCCATAAAAGAAAACTTAAAAAATAAAAAAAAAAGTTTTCAAAACCTCAGTTGAATTTTTATCAACTTAAACTTACACACGTCCTAAAGGTTTTTCCTTAGTAAACCAAAAATATATTGTATACAGAAAAAAGAGTTATGTACGTGAGTTCTTGTTTTACGGCAGTGTACCTATACCATACAATATAGACCTTAGTGGCGCCTCCCTTAATTTATAAAACCCGCAGTATTGAATTTTGCACGTTTCGTTTGTTGTTTTTATATATTTTTTTTGTTTACAGACAAATAATCTCAAAAAAAATAAAAAACGCAAAAACAAAACAAAACACACGTGTCTTTTGGTCCGAATAGTGTAAGGTATAGGCTTCGCGTAACGTAGTATAAAACAACAAACGTACTTAAAGGACAATTTTTCCTTATATACGTTTTTGTATTTTACTTGATTTTTTTGTTTTGCTTTTCAATGGAAAAGTTCTTTATGTAAAAAAATCCTTCCTTGTCGTCACAGCCTTTTGCAACAACAACAAAAAATAAGGAAGAAAAATCTGCAAATGAAACAATTTATATAAAGTGGGGTGGAAAAAGCTTTCCATTTTTTCCTCGAAAACTTTTTTTTTTATAAATTTGAAAGATCCAAAAGATAGTTTACGGTTTAAAATTCTATTCAAAAGAAACTTGAGAATTTATAGTGACTTATGTTGCTTAACCAGAGACTTTAGAATACGTGTAATTAGCTAACCGGAGAATCTATTCAAGAATCTGGTTAACTATACAATTCATACATAATTTGGTCACTTGACCATAAAGTATTAAAAGCCCGTGCAGATAGTAAACCTAAGAGTTAAGGGCTGATTAGTTTATTTATAGTGAGTTTGACTGCTTAACCAGTGATTTCAGAGTTGGTGTGGTTAATTAACCCTGTATTTTAGGTGTAATTAACCAGAAAATCTTTAGTCAATTCGACTCGGCTAGTGTCTTAAGAGCCTGTCGTAGCTTTTTAAATGGAGAATTTAAAAGTCATAAAGATTTTATAGTTAGTTTGGTTACTTAACCAGAAAATGACCCAAAAGCTGGGAGCTGTAACCAGAGTTAATAATAATTCTTGTACACTTAATCGTTTGATCAAATTTCATGTTTTGATGTGAGTTCACTCGAGAATTTAAATTTGATTAAGCAGAGAATTTGCAAGCTTGATTGCTTAAAAAAAAATGTAGAATCCAAGGCGTGAGTAAAATCGAGCTGAATAATTTGAAAGACTTTGTTCCTTAACTAGAAATTTAACAGTCCATGTGGTTAGCTAACCCAAGAAATTACAGAGACTTCAAAGTCCATGTGGTTAGTCAACCCTAAAAAATAGAGCTGCTTCAATAGAGAATGAATATAAGTTTGGTTACTTGACCAGAGAACTAAGGGACTGTGTGTTTCTCTCGAGTTAGGAAAGTTTAACCTAAATGATTTAAGATCCAGTATAGTACACAAAATAAATTAAACATTTATATAATAAGTTAGGTTGAGAATTAAGAATTTGACATTTTTTAGTTAAATGAATTACTTAATCGACTTAATTAAAAGTCCTTGTGGTTAGTTGACCCAAGATTTTTTAACAAATTTGGTATTTAAGCCTTTTTTCTAATAATACTCATAAATTGAATTCTTTTATAATTAGCGAACTCTAAAACTGTTTTATATAACTTTAATATCGAGTTTTAATCATTGGTTATCTGAAATGTGTTTTGTTTTGACTTGACGTGGGTTAAATATTTACTATACTTTCACATCATATCTTATGGATTCTCTAACTAAAATTTAAGGTTATATGTTAAATCTGTAGTTTACCAATTGTACAAATCATTGATCTTAGAAAACCCATGGTTAAGAACACACAATTTCAACTCGACTTCAACCTTGATTTTGTAAATAATATGCTGTCTGTGTTTGTACATAACATCTTTCGGTATACAAAAAGCAAATTAAAAATGAATACAAATAAATGCAAGAGCCTTAGTTTAATTATCAGGACCTTAATTAGTCCAATCCGAGTTGAAACTTTAAACTTAGCTTATTAGATATTCTCCTTGGTAAAATGGACCACTAATTAACTTCTTAAACGATGCTTATTTGCAAGACTAACCACTTGGTGCTCATGACAAATCCTTCCACAGTACTGTTTTGTAAAGTCGTGTACGTGTAACGACTTGGTAAGAATAAAAATTGCCTCCTGCAATTTTCCGTTCAGATTTTAGATTTTTTGTTGTTGTTTTTGTTTTTGATACAATTTCTTCTTTAGCTTTGCAATGGATGATGAAGGTTTTATTTCTTGTTGTTTTTTTATATTGGAGAAAGGTAAAAGGGGTGTTAGGCTGGTGCATAACCCCCCCATACCAATCGACATCAAAACCCATGCTCTAGCTCTAGAAGAAGAAGCACACCCAGGAACAGCTAGCGGCTGAAAGCAAAATTAGAGCATGCGGAAGCCTACTTCAAGCTCTAGGTAGCAGCTTTATGCACCATCTTAGTTTTTTTTGTTCGTAAAGTACCTACATCCATACACTGTACGTAAGTTTCACAGTACATCACACAGGTATATTAGTGCACTTACCTACGAATATGCATGTGTATGTATATGCGTGTAATGTTAAATTCCAACACACACAAATAAACATACTTAAACATATCAAATACATGTATGAAAACAGGATTGCCAAATTATGTGTTATTTTTCGGAGCAACATTTAGTTTTCAGAAACTTTATTTTCTAAAGTTTTTAGAAAGTTATAAAAATTGGTCGTGTCAAGGAAATAGGCTCCAACAACTTTTATAGGGATCCCAAAAAGGATGTGTTTTTTTTAAATAAAATAACTTGGAAATGGAAAAAAACAAAGACAATTTTTTTTAATTCAAATGAAATTTATTTTATTAAATAGTTAATCGTATAATAAATAAATTGGGTGGCGCAACAGTCCATTGAGAACTAGGGCCTACTGACTTACAATTCTCAACCATTTGTGTGTGCGAGTACTGTTGTCAAGGAAGGAGGGGACCTACAGTCTTACGACGGATCCGAACGGGTAGTTTGAGAAAGCACTTTTCGTGACAAGAATTGCTCTTGGAGAATTTGTCAATTCCTCGCAAGACCCTTGAAAAAACTTTAGGTGGCACAAGCAGGGTTCGAACCCAAGACATGACAGTCCAACGCACTAATCATCATGTCACGGGTACTACAGTTAATCGTATAGAATTATAATTAAAATATGAGTTTTGGCATAAGACCAGCACGGTTAGCTCGGACGTAGTCTAAATTGGACTTCCAATTTTCGATACATTTTTTCCAAAATTTGTAGTCGTATTTCGGCAATTACTCGGCGATTGTTGTTCTCCAAGTGGTAAATCAGTAAGGTTATCAGCGTGGACTAGCGCCCTCGCATAACCTCAAAAAAAGTTTCCAAACGGCTTCAAATCGGATTATCTTAGTAGACAATTTACGGGTCCCTTAAGAAAGCATTTCCGCCGGCCGCCGCCGCCTTCTTCTTTAAATTTAAATGAATAAAAAGGTCAGAAATCGTTGGCTGGTCACAATTGGCTGTAAAGTTCTGGCAACCATCGTTTTTAAAGCAATACGGACCTTTAAAATACACCAATCAATCACATTCTGCGAATATAATGAAAAAGTGGCAGCCAGTTAAAAAAGTATGGCCAACTTAGCAGAGAACTAAAGCTTAGTGATTTGCAACTCTTAACCATTCCTGGGTGCGAGTGACCCAACAAACTTCTTCGACTAGCTCGGTCCTTAGTTAGATGTCTCCAGTTGCGCAGTTCAAGTAGGGTGAGGTCACTTTCCATATGTGCGCGCCACCTGATCCGCGGCCTTCATCTACTGCGCCGTCATGTGGGTGTAGATTCGAAGACTTTCCAGCCGGAATATTGGTTTCCTTGTGTTCTACGTGACCGAACTATCGCAGGCGTTGATATTTTATCTTTCTGATTAAGTCTTCGTCGCTGTACAGCCCGTCGCTCTCCGTTCCATACTTTCCTCCAATAACCTTCTTTGCATAAGGGTTCGTAGATCACGCTAAAAACTTTTCTCTCGAAAAGACTCAACGTGCTTTTATCTATTTTTTATTCTTAACCTCATGGCATAATGGCTACGATGAAAGTCTTATTTAAAGACACTTGGAAGCTCGAAAAGAAAATTTACTACTCAATTGCTTTCCTAGCCCAATGAAACAGCGGTTAGACAAAAGCCTTAACTACCGCAAAGTTACGTTGTAGGTCCTTTCTTGACAACAGCATGAACTTTGTGTTGCCCTCATTAACAATTAAACCCATTTTTGCCGAGTCTGTCTCAAGCCCTATTGATATCACCCCGAGTTCTTCCGATTATGTCAATTCCATTAGCATATGCGAGTAATTGGACAGGCTTTTGAAAGTAAGGGTCTCTAGTATTGACGTGAGAGCTCTTCACTTTCAAAAACGATGTTAGAGAAATTACATGAGTTCTTCGACTTGCAGTAATATTTATTTGTATGTCTTTATTAACTTATGAACTTTTCCATGAATATTCCTAGAATTAGAATTAGATTTCGGTTTTAGCCAAATTTTTAATTTTGCAGTATTTTGCGTAGAAACGAAATCTGGCAATCCTGTTTGTAGTAAAGTACGATTACATTGGCTACGTTATTGCTTGCATACGAATCAGCTTTTTCATTTCAAACTCTTAGGTTGACATTTAATATCACAACATAGGTAGATAGTACATATATTTTTGTTTTTTAACATCTCTACAAAAACACACAGTTTTAGATATAAAAGCCTTTCCGTTTCCTTTTTCACTAAGATTTTTTTCTTTAAGATTTATCTCTTGATTCAGATTTTCTTCTTTTTTCAAATACATGTATTTTCTTGTGCGCCACAAAGATAAGCAAAGTACGACTACAAGTAGTATCTCAATGTTAATAAAGCAACAAAATAAACATATATCCTTGAATTATTTTTGTAGTATAATTCTTGAGGATAGATTTACCTTATGTACCGCATATGCGACCATCATCACCAAAAGACAAACAAAAGGATGTATAAAATAAGATCGTTTATGACTTTTCTTCAAGTATCAAAAAATTAATTTTGTATTTTTTTTTTTTTGAAAAGTAAAGGTACACGTTTTGAATAGAGGCTATAGGCAGAAGATAGGTAAGGTACTACAAGGTAGACAGACAAGTGTATAAAATAAAAAAGGAAACTATTTATATGAAAGGACACATCCTTAAGCCGGAAAATGTATTGATGTCGATGTCGGTACAACAACAACAAGAAAATAAGAGAATGATGGCTTTTAGAATATCTAACTTCAGCTCGAGGTACAAAACTCCCGTGTATCTGCAACATACACACACTACAAGAACAACTTTTTATAGTGTATAAAAAGAATTATAATTTCATATATATGTACCACCTATGTATGTTGGAAAAAGTTTACTTTCTTTACTTTTCTGCAGGATATAAAGGAAGGAAGGATGTTGTATTCGAAATGACTGAATTTGGAGGTTGCAGTAACTATGCTTAATTGTGTGTAGGAATAGTGCCAGAGCAGAAAAAATATATATGTATATATTTATTTTTTTAAATAGCATCTTCAAACTTATGCTTATACTTTCTTGTTGTGTAGTTGGTTGGTTGGGTTATGTTCGAAGTAATAATACTTTTGTTGGTTGCGGAATAAAGTTAAAGGAACTGTTAGCGCTATTGCTGCCGCATCAGGAACTAAATCGCGTGCCATTTATTTATATCTGGGTCTTCTTGGAAGGGAGTGGATTTTGGTGTGCACGCTTTTTTTTTGTTATAATATGTTTAATAATTCTTTTAAGTTTAATCGCTTTTAATGAAAGTTAAGAAAATTGTTTCCTGCTCTTATTTTTACGAAATTAGTTCAAACTATAAGTGTTTTGAGAATTATTAAGTGTAATTAATTTCCATTTACTTACTACCGCTCATTATTCTGCAAAAAAATAAGACATTCTACAAAAACAATAAACAATTTTGTGAGTAAATAAATAAACAAAACTTGGAAGTCAGCTAGCCCCCCCCCCCCAATTATTAAAACCCACGAAATTCTTAAATTTCGATATCAGTTTTAGAACTTATAATGAACATCATGTTCTTACCTAAATAAAAGGAAACGTACTTCATTTCGTGAAACTCTCGAAATTTTAGTAGAGTATCATTTTAAATTCTGTTCATTAATAAAAAACTTACTTATCGCTACGTCATCATCGGTTATAATACTCGTTTACCTATTATAAGCTCGATTGATAAAGCTAAGTTGCTTGTTGCTCAGTTTCCTGTTAATTTGACGCTATACAGGTCCTCCTGTACTTCAGAGCGTAAAGAATTTTATGGGACGAATCTTCTTTCGCAGTCGTACCTTGACATACACATCTGTTAACCCTATCTCCTATCGCTCTGAAGAGATTTTCTTCAACGCTGCCAAAACGACAGCATAAGCTTTCATCCTTCCTATTTTAAATGTCTCTTTCCGAGTGTATGGAAAACAGCGTTTGTCCAGCTGGTCCTTATAAAAGGCGAATCCTCTTCTCCCTCTAACTATCATCCAATTTCACGCCCTGAAAACGCTGATTAATTATGAGCTTAAGAAAAATCCTGAACGAAAGCTTCTCAATGACTGCAATTTGGTTTTCGTAGCAATAGGTTCACAAGTGATTTAATGGTTTATCTAATCCGAGTAGTGGAGCAAATCTTTACATCGTTTTGGAGAAAATAAGATTGCTACACTTGATTTTTCAAAAGCAAGTATTTGATAGAGTTTGGTACCAAGCTCTCTTCTTCGTTGAATTAGAAACTACCTTTCTGACCTTAAAATACAAGTTGGGTTCACGTACGTTGATGCGATTCACTTCCTTTTCTGGCACCTCTAATCCATTAAATTCTTTCGCTGACGCCAGTACAGTTAGCTTTTCATATTCGTTTCTAGATTTACATCCTTGTAATTCGGATGTGAAACTTAAACGGTAGCGTATGATAAGCTCATTAAATTACGATCTCCAGAGCATTGGACATTCGGGAACTATTAACCATATAGAATCTAATAATTGAAAAACTCAATGGTCTCTCCATAAAGCGAAGCGTTAGTTAAAGCATAACTTCCGATCACACTATCCATAAGTAGCGTTGGCACCCAGGAAACCTTTCAACTTTTAGCACTCGGTAGACAACCACAGATCATCTCTTATGGAATTATCACATATTTTAAAGTACCGAAAATGCTGCTAGGTGCTTACAATTCTTGCGAAGCTATGGGCAAGAAATGTCTAAGCCCTTTGAAAATGGTAGGTGATAGAACTTCAACTGAAAAATGTACATCACTCGAATACCGCCGCAATGTTCTGTAAAATAAGCCCCACCCCCATCAAACAATTTGGCCGTAAAAATCGCACTTTCAGGAATCAGTTTACCCTTGAGCTTAATTTCGGATGTACTTTTTTTTCTCTAACCGCACATTAAGAATGTAGACTGTTTTTTTTTTAACTCTGTTTTTCCCTTTCATTACCTCCCCCCTCAAACAATTTGGTCGTAAAAATCGCAATTCCAAGAATTAGTTTACCCTTGAGCTTTATTTCGGGCGTACGTTCATTACTCTAACCGAACATTAAGAATGTAGAATGTTCTATCCAACTCTGTTTTTCCCTTTCATTACCTTTCCCCCCCCCCCCGCTAACAATTTAGCCGTAATACTCGTAATGCCAGGAATGAGTTTAACCTTCAGCTTGATTTTGGACGTACTTTCTTTTCTCTAACCGCACATTAGGAATGTAGAATGTTTTATCCAACTCTGTTTTTCCCTTTCATTACCTTCCCCCCCCCCCCCCGCTAACAATTTAGCCGTAATACTCGTAATGCCAGGAATGAGTTTAACCTTCAGCTTGATTTTGGACGTACTTTCTTTTCTCTAACCGCACATAAGGAATGTAGAATGTTTTATCCAACTCTGTTTTTTCCTCTCATTACCCCCCTCCCCCCAAAAAATTTAGCCGTAATACTCGAAATGCCAGGAATCAGTTTACCCTTCAGCTTTATTTCGGACCTACTTTCAAGCATAGGTTCTTTTTTAAACCGCACATTGAGAATGTGGAATACTTTATCCAACTCTGTTTTTTCCTCTCATTTTTATGTTCAAAACTCTACGACCAATGTGCTCCGATATATCCTCTTCCCTTTTTCTATAACACACTCACTCTGTTATGATGTACATATGCATAAAAAGGGTGTTAATAACCCCTTGAATGCGAAGGTAAATTATAAAAAAAACTCTCCCAGGAACTACGTCACGACGCCTTTCTTGTAACTTCAAATTTGTTTTACAATTTTTCAGTGATTTTAAACAATTTAAATGCATAGTTGATCTGTTTATCGCGCCATTTTTACTAATTTTGAAGTTTTTATTCGTCAAATGTCAAAAGATGACAGATTCAAAAGTGACAGCTTTTCAAACACCAAGCTATTCAAAACATGGCATTTCTTGATTTGAAACCAATTTGGATGATTGACTTTCATTTCAGAAAAACTTTAGTTAATTTTAAAATTTTTATCGAAACACGTTCAGAATTTATTTGAGATCATTTTCTTTTGGTGGACACGCACACTTTTTTGTCAATTTAAAGTCGTGAGAAATATATGAACACTTTTGTAGTCCCTTTGATGACTGCAAAATAAAACTTTTCCGATCAAAGTTTCATCGATAAACGTCATAAAATTTGGTTCAAACCGAAACAGGGAAGACAAAACCATAATATTTCTGTTTTATTTATTAGTTTAACATTCAATATAGCTTAAGTGTTGATTGATCAAATTGTGTCACTTCAAAAACTAAAACAAAAACCAATTGAAATCGAACAAACCTCAAATCACTTCCAATAATAAATTATTATAAATAACATTATAAGTATGACTGTAAATATGTTTGTATTTCCAGTACCGAACAAATGTTATGTATTGTTTCAGTGTCATTAACTGACACTTGACTTGTCATTTGAAAAGTGTCACAAAACTTCATTTATCAACATTTCCTATTTGATGCAAACTTAAATCTTCTCAATTCAATCAATAACAATAATAATGTGTCAGAATGTACATCACTATACATTTGTTTATAACTTTGTATAATTTTATTTTATTTTTACTTTCAATGACAGCGACAAAATGACAAATGATGTGTGTCTTTTTTTGAAGCCGCGGGATGTGTGACTTTCAATTAATAATAATAATATTTTTTTTTTGAAATTCAAACTTAATGACTTTAATTAGTTTAGTTAATTTTTTGTTTATATCATCATTAGGATGTAACAATAGCAATTTCTGTAGTTTTAAATATATAATTTATTACATTAACTGATGATAGGGATTTACTGTACATACATATTTGATGTTTCATTAGCGTGAAATTAAAAGGTCAGTTCATAACTTCAATGTTCGTTTTTGGTTTTGTCTTATTGCTATCCCCAAACCCATTATAAACTCTTTAAGCACTTTAATAGCTAATTGCTAAAACAAATGTTTACAACAAACGTGAAGAAAAACTTAAAACAAAAAGAATTTAGACGTAGACGGTTTTTTTTTTGTTTTAGTAACGTTTAAGACCTAATTACGGCTATTTTGCGTGCAAAATTAACGTCTTACCCTAATTGGGTGTGTGTACCGTTTATGGTTATAAAATATGATGTTACACAAAATGTTCTCTTCTTCTCTTTCTTTCGGTTATTTCGAAAATACCTAACGAAAGTTTTTAAATTAAATTTTTTAGGCATTTTTATAACTTGATATTAAAGTTGGTATAATGAATATTTTTTATTATTTAATTAACAATGGCGTACATATTACATTTTATGAAACACAAAAAATACTGAGGTTTTTTTTCGTGGGAAGTTGGAAATCATTTAACTGTAAAGAGTTAACTTTGAAATATTGTTTAATAATGAAATAAACACTGCGGGGTGGCATGTTTCGTCGTTCGTAATAAATGTTCATTAATTTTTATTCCTCAGAAAGAATTTTTAATTTTTGTAATAAAGAAAAAAACTGCTGTTGAAATTAAGGAGTAAAAAAGGTTTTGTCCATAAGTCCACTGTTCAAACTGAACTGTATGTTCCAGCAGATATTTCAATGCATATAAAGGGTGTCCCAAGATTAACGCAAGATTTGAATTAAATAGAAAACGTCGTTTTTAGTCTTTTGATAGTTATATTTTTATTGTCTCGTAAAGTACATAGGATAGGGTTATGTATGGAATAACACATCGGACAAATGGCCTCCACGGCTTTGCATGCACATGCGCACTCTTTTGTTGAAATTTTCCATGACCATTCTGCAGAAATGTGGCTGAATTTCGTTGATGCAGCGTTGAATCTCCTCCTTTAATGCACGAGTGGTTGTGGGCTTGTGGACATAGACTTGTGATTTTAAATAACCCCATAAAAAGAAGTCTAATGGTGTTAAATCCCACGATCTAGGAGGCCAATTTTGATCACCGAAACGAGAGAGTACACGACCTGGAAATGTCTCATGCAGTAATTAAATTGTTTCACGGGCTGTATGACATGTGGCACCGTCCTCTTGAAACCACATATTGGACACATCAATATCATCCAATTTTGGCAGAAAGAACTGTGTAATCATGTCGCGATATCGAGCACCAGTAACAGTCACTGCTTGACCAGCATCATTTTCAAAAAAGTATGGCACAATTATGCCTCCAGCCCAAAATGCACACCATACAGTCACGCGTTGTGGATGCATTTGTTTTTCGACAATCACATGTGGGTTCTCCGAAGCCCAAAAGCGGCAATTTTGGCGATTGACAAAGCCATCAAGATGAAAATGTGCTTCATCGCTTAGGATGATTTTGCTCGAAAAATCAGGGTCCATTTGGTCATTAGGCTTCAATTGTTGTGTTAATTGAATTTTGTAAGCATGAAGACACAGATCTTTGGTGAGTATACGCTGTAGAGAGGTTCTTGAAATTTGCAATTCTTGTCCACGACGTCGAATTGAGGTTCCTGGATTGTCAGCAACACTCACGCACTGCTTCGACATTCACATTTGAACGGCTTGTTTTTGGACGACCAGTGTGTTTGGCGTCTCCAACGGATCCAGTCTCCATGAATTTTTCAATTAATCTCTTCACAGTTGACGAAGTTAAAACACTATTTCGACCATATTTTGTATGAAATTTTCGAACTGCAGCCGCCAAGCTTTCACTATTTTTGAAATGTTCTTTAATAATGAAGACATGTTGTTCTATCGTGTAACCCTCCATTTTTAATAACCCTATACTTGTAGTTGTCAAATTGCTTTTTTTCAGGGTTGCCAACACTTCACTGCACAAATGGCGGCAAATTCAAATCTTGTGTTAACTTTGGGACACCCTTTACATTACGTTATTAAACGAGACTATATTTTGAGATATCCAGATAGATGAATTTATCCGACGCTTGTAATATAAGTCAAAAGTCGATTATTGGAGAAGCGAATATTCTTTTCTGGTGAGCCAATTGCAGATTATAGTCAGTCAGATCTGTTGAATGCTGCCATATCAATGTTAAGTTATATAAGAAATATTAAAAGGTTATATGAAAGGAGTACAATAAAGGTGTATTCTCTGTTAACAACGAACATTTTGAGTATTATGTTTTGAGGAAGTTGGGTTAAATTGTTAAAAAAAATTGTTTTTCAAGATTTCAACCAATGTTTTTGGTCCTTCGAGCCGGATTTCTCATGTTGGGGCGTAGAAAAAATGAATTATAGCTTCTTCTTTTATTCCATATATAATTTATTTAACAGAATTAGTTGAAAAGATTAACATGCATGGCTTACAAGCCGTTTGAAAATGCAAATTATATGAATTAAATAAATACGTTTAGAGAGAGTACATTTTATAAAGTTCATTAAACAGTTAAAATATAAACCTAATATCAATGCAAAGAAGAGTCAAAAACAAACATTATAATATAAAATATTAATTACATACAAAATTATTACATTTATAATAAATAATATTAATATAATTATAAATAAGAACGAAGGTATTTTTAAGTGTTTCAATACATAAATTGGGCTTTTAGTTTAGCTAAAACAAAGTTTATAATTAGACCACATGTGTTAAAAGTTAATACACATATATAAACATGTGTATTAACTTTTAACAGATGCTAGAGCCTCTGAAAAAAAAATCGAATGATAGTTTTCCATCCAGTTTCTTCATTTTCCATTCCATTCCATGCATTTTCTCCATTTTTTATTCCATTCTTCATTGCAAAACATTCTTCAGTTGTAAAAAAATTTTTATTAAAATATAATCTTCTGATTTCCTGTACGATTGGACAAAACGCTAAGAAATGAGAACAATTTGGATTCAAATCATGTCTGTGAATTCTATAATTAAGCTCAAGCATTTCTTCTTTAATGTCATTAATGAAGAGGGAAAAAATCAAGGGACTCAAAATGTAACCCTGTGGTACTCTCGTTTCAGATGCAAATTGATTTGACAGTCTCATACCAATTTTTACCACCACTTAACTTGTATTTGATATTAGTTGTTCATATATTCTTAGGAACTTTGTAGACAAGCCTATATATGTGGAAGTTTGAAAAGTAGTAACCTTCTGTGTATAGTGTCAAAGGCGGCTTTGAAATCTACAAAAAATGCATAGAGGTTCTTTTTTTTATCAATAAAACGCTTAGCAACACTCGTTAGAGTAAAAATTTGGTCTATTGTAGAGAGAAGTCCTCGGAACCCAGCATGGAAACAACTTATTTTATTATTTCTTTCAACCCAAAAAACAAGCCTTAGGTACAGTAATTGAGTGAAAATTTTCCGCAGAGAGCTGAGAACAGAGATTCCCCTATAGTTTTGCGGTAGGTTAGAATCTCCCTTTTTAAAGATCACAGAAATGTATGAAGATCGGAAGTTATTTGGAGTTGTCTCAACTATATACATCCTGTTTATTAAAAGTAAAATTTTTTCTAGAAATTGTGAGCTGTCATTTGTGTTAAACTCGGCGGGTATGCCATCTAAACCCGGAGCTTTATTATCCTTAATTTTTTTTCAAATCCACTATTAGCTCTAGCATTGATAATCGGGAATCTAACTCATCAATATAAGTGGGTCTGCTATGGAAAATGTTTTGAAGTAAGAAGCCATCGATTGCAGAGACCGTTGACTTATTATTTCGAAACGCTACAGTGCGTACATTTGACCAAAATGATCTAGAATCATTACAATGTATGAGATTTAACGCCAAGTTTTTTAGATATTGTTGTTTTTTAAGGCTACACAATCTTCTGTACGAATTATTTGTCTGAAGATATAGGGACTAAGAGGCCAAATTATTGTTTTTTTATAGTCGGCTTATGCAAAATATTCTGTTCAAAATCACCGGTTCATGAAAGGTTTGATCAGTACTGCCTTTACAAAAGCAATGAGGTATAAAATATTCATACAAGTCAGTATGATGCATTTTGTGAACGCATTGATGATGCGTTTTTACAG
This sequence comes from Eupeodes corollae, assembly GCF_945859685.1. Lineage (NCBI taxonomy): Eukaryota > Metazoa > Arthropoda > Insecta > Diptera > Syrphidae > Eupeodes > Eupeodes corollae. The sequence continues at coordinate 21,941,975 of NC_079148.1, read as the reverse complement.
TTCAACTGAATTTGAATCTGAATTCGGATCCGATACTATTCGGATAGTGCCGGATAACCGTATTTATATCTGGATACTCCATCTCGGATTCTGATTCGTATCTTAATTGATATTAAAAAATGATTTTTCTAAACTAAATATCAACAGTTTAAACCTAAGTATATAAAAATACATCCAACGGATCTAATAGAACGTGTATAGTATACTATCCGGATAGCATCGTATCTAGATTGTCTCTTTATAATTATATCCGGGTATCTAATATATTAGATTGTGAAGTTGTGTCATTTTAATACTCAACTATCCGAATACACTTTTTAACAAACTATCAATCGTATTATTCTTTTTTCAAAGTTTAAGGTTTTTGAAAGCTTTAGTTTAAATCCGACTTCAAAATCAATGTAGCACGTCAGGTTTTTAAGATATAACCTTTTTTAATTCGAAAAAAACCGTATATTAAGGTTTTTTAAACTATGTTTTTTATTATTTTCAATCAAATTCGTGTTGATTTCTCCAATCTACAATCCTTTACTTCTATATTCCGTTTAAGAATTTCAAGTAACTGCATTTTTTCAAAAATATCTCATTTGTTGTAAGCCTTCACTTGCCATACATTAATTTTAAATGAAAACTGAAGCATTTTTGCTAAAATAATTCTAAATATAAAAACGAAAAATGGTATGAAAGCCATTTTTGATCTTATTGCAATTTGTAGTCTAGAGGTTATAGCATCAAGTTTTTATATATTTATATATATTTAAGAAAAAATATATAAAAATAATATTGAAAATGAGTATTTCTGAGTTTGAGCGCATTTAGCGAAAATCAGTGTTTGAATTTGGAATCAGCAGCTGAAATTAACTCTAAAATTTTTTTTTCAAAAAGAAGACAACAATTCCATCCAAGTTTTTTCAAATCTTAAGATAGAATCAAATGTAGACCCATCACTGGTATCATAAATTACGAAAACTAAGTCAAATATTAAATGATTTGTATTTTGCACAATAATCACACAATTTGTTGTAAAGGTCTATTTTGTGTTTTAACTTATTCTTAAAAACACCGTTTTTGGTTGTCTTTTTCGTTTTTAAAAGGGCATGTTTGAGAAATCTGATGTGATAGAAAAATTAAAAGTCGATTTTCTAATTCAAAACATCTTAAAACGTTAAAAAGTGTTGGTTTGTTTTTACAGTCAATAAAAACTTAATTTTGTCAATGTTTTAAAAATGTTCAAATTATTTGAATATTCATGGACTGTTTGAAGACCTAATTTTGATTTAACTTCAATCTTCTAATATTTGCAAATTATTGAATGTAAACAATTTTTGTCAACACATAAATGAATGATATTTGTTTTTCTTTGTTTCACATATTTCCCCTTTTGTTCCCAAAACAATCAAACAAAGTTGGTAACGCAAAACAATTCAGATATATTACCAGGCTACTAAATTTAATTTCACATCTTTATTAAAGCCTTGAGTAAGAAGATCAAGTTCGCATCGACCATCCACTCAGTAATTTATTTGAAACCTAGAAATGTTTGAAAATAGTATCTAATTGATGAACTAATTTAACTGTCATGAAACACATTTAGTTTTGAAAACGAACCAACTTTAAATTAATATAATTTTATTACACTTAAACCCCCCTCCACTTCCAAAAAAATGCCATGAAATTATTCTCGCATTTCATATTATTTCTCAATCGAAAATTAAATGTTATTTCTATTTGTTTGTTTAAGTAACAAAATTTAACGCTTCGTTACATTTGTTATTAAATACTTATTCAAATAGCTTGAATTCCCTACCACGGGCATAACATTAAATTAAAAACCTCATTAGAATCAATGGAATTTTTGTTTGTTAAATGAATTCCATATTATATTGCCACATATAAGAATTAGTGTCAAATATCCTGCGCGCTATCATTTTATCAGCTTCCGGCTCATTGAATGTCCAAACAGGAAGTTAGTATATTTTAATTACCCTCAACCACATACATAAATTATAAAACCACCCCTTGACAGAGTTGACAGTAGATGCATAAGTTTGTATAACTCACTACCACTTCCATTTTTCTAAACACATACACATCTAAAATCTACATATAAAGTGACTTAAATAGTCAAATTAAGTGGTACCATAAAAAACAAAAAAAAGGAGGGTTTGGGGTATACAAAAAATAAATGAGGACAACATTCTCTAAACGCAGTAGAAAAACTCAACACTCTCTGTTTTACAAAGAAAAGAAGAACCCCCATCAACATCATCATCTTCATCGTCGTCGTCGAAAACAGAAAAAAGAAGAAAAAAATGAGTGCATTCAGCTTCCAAAAGAAGAACATTGCTCTTCAGCATGTTGACAGTTGTATTATGCTTCAGCTCCATGCAAGGATACTACCAAACCATGCCACATTCACCAAACATTCAACACATCCACAACACACAAACTAACACACACATATGCATAATTAAAATCACCACATAACATTAACTATTGTATTTTTTATAAAAAGGCAAAAATAAGTATATTCCCATCCCCCCCCCCATTTTTTATATTTTTGTTCTCTAATTTGCACGAATTGCTTGTATGGTGCGGGTGCTAAAAATGTTGAAACAGTTCAAGTGCTCCTGCTGTGTTCCACATTTTTTCTTAAAAAAAACAACAACAAAATAGCTACAACTACAGACGGAGCCGAAGAACGACTACAACAACATCCATAATAAATTCGTAGTAGAGGTGGTGCTTGTAGCACAGACTCAAATTCAGTGTAATTTATAATACCGTTAAGCAAACGTCAAAAAACTACAAAATAATAATACAAAATGTGTCAAAAAACTCAAAAAATCCCGCTGCTGCTGGTGGGCGGCGTGTGTTTTGTTATCGTTTTGGTATCGATAACCGGCATTACCCTCATAAATAATATCAATCTGTCAAATATTATCCGTTTGAATGAGAAAGTCGCTAGTGATTCGGTTGGTTTGCACGAGAATCAAATGAAAGACTTGAACTACGAAAACAATCATCCGAAGAATGTGTTTAAATATAATATGACATCTCAGTCACATGACAAAGATGATGCCGCCGCTGCTGCTGCTGGAGAAGAACAACGACCGTCAGTTAATGGAACATTTAACACATCCCACGAAGAAGAAGAAGAAGATGGCGATGATGATGATAATGAAGACACAGTACTGACAGAAAGGGTGGCAGCTGTCATGTGGCATGATAATAAATCACCATCACCAACGTTGTTGAATAATAATAAAAACAATAATGGCATTATCGAAGGAAAAGTGCTGCCAAATTTATTAAATTTCACTGATAAGGATCCCAGTTTAATCGACTATGAAAAGCGGAATAAAGTTAAACAGGTATTGATTGATATTTATTATTAAATACAATTTGTTATTTATGTTTCATCTAAAATTTTGTATCAACTATGATTGTAGAAATTAATGACTTTTTACCTATATAATGTTTTTTAATGCGGGGCTATATTTTTTGGTTTTGTTTAGTTTTGAATTTACTATTTCGAGGGTTGGATATGCATACGAATGATACAACTAAAAATGGATGAAATTAATGAGTATACAAATGAGGGCATTTAAAATTGCACCTGTTTATGAAAGTAATTTGTTATCTTTAGGGTATAATTTAATAACGTATATATTTCATTCTACTTTTAGATGTTAATTTGTATTTTGTTCTATTTTTAAAATAGAATTAATTTTGTTTTGTTGCTAAAAATAAAACATTTTGCAAATGCTTATAATTATTCCAACTCTTATATTATTAAATAGTAGCCTTAAATTAAGTGGAGTAATTATATTTCCCCTTAATTTTATGAGTATAGGCATAGTTTGTGTCTGTCTCAAGGTCAATCCACATTAGTAGACAAAAGTCATGATGCAACATTCGTTTTAGCACGAGTCCCAAATTTCACATTAAATAGATGTTGAAAGGTGTAGTTTCAGTCGAGATATTTAGACGTTAAACCAATAATTTAGAAGTATTTTTTGTAGGTTTTTGATTTTTTGTTTGATTGATGATTGTTCTTGCAAACTCGTTTATACACTGCTTAAAATATTTTGACAGTTTTTATTATATTTCTAGTTACATTTATATCACAACACCGAATTTTATTTAAATTTAATTCATCGCAAGTATTAATATTGTTAAGTTAATACAAAATGTATTTTAATTTAATAAAGTCAAACTTTAAAAATGTAATATCGATTGTTTCGATCTCTCTAAAACTTTAAAAAAATATTAATACAGATATTTTGTGTGAGCCGAAATTGTAAGTTCTTCTTTCTTCTAATAATACCAAAACCATTTCTTATCATTTTTTTTTTGTTTTTGTATGCTTTCGTATTTAAAAAAAAAGTTGTCAATTGAATTTTTCTAAAAAATAGCTCTTTCGCGAAAAAAATAAGATTGATTTCAATATCTTATTTATTTTCTGACTTTTTCAGTCGAAACCCAATTATTAACAATTTAAGGAACATTTTTGTAAGTTTTTATTTCTTGTGCTTTTAAAATACGGATTTCATTTTTCAAGAACATTATTTTACGTTAACTACAAAATTTCGCATAGCATAAAATAATTTTGAATTCAATACCGTCACCTGTTCTCGAAAAATTAAAACCATTAGTTTTAAACAATTTTAAGTTGTATTTTTTGTAGATTCTTATTTTTTACAAATAAAATTAATTGCTGCATTTTTATAAAAATTCAAACAAATCTTAAAAACAGTTTTTGTTATAAGATAAAATTAGTTTGAAATCAATATCTTTAACTTTTGCCCAAAATCAATATTAAACAACTTTTGGTAGTGTTTTTTTATGTTTACATTATTTTTAAATTGGGGCAGATGTCAAAAACGTTGCATATATATCCTAGGTTAGGTAATGTTATAGTGGCTGTCCAAGATGAAAACGGGCACACTTAGGCCAGTTTAATGGCCCATTGTGATACCACATAAATCTTGAGGCTTCCTCCTAAGCTAAATGGAACCAGCTTAAGTCCCTTACGAAACATGAGAGGCTGATTATACCGATATGATTTAGATAGTTTAGATCGTTAAAGAAGAATTCTCCTAGGTAATTCTTGCGTTTTCGAGCCAGAGCAGGGCATGTGCAGAGAAGATGAAGAACCGTTTCTTCCTCTTCCTCGTCCATACAGCTTCTGCAAAAGTCACTTGAGAATACGCTTAGTCTCGTGGCGTGCTATTATCGAGCTTATATGCGATCTACTTAGAGATGGCAAGCACCTTAAACGTTTTAAATCCAGTGTTGGCCAGATGTTTTATGTGACTTGACACGTGGTGATGTTGTTCCACCTGGTGCCTGTCCTCCTCACAGCGTCTTGCATTAGCAGCAGTTTACAAGTAGCGATTGGTATGCCAGTTCTTGCCATCTGCCTTACAGTTACCTGGAATGTCTCTATGGCCCGGCACCCAGCAAAGGTGAATATTAAACTGTTGCGCCATCTCCATTAGAGATGATCGACAGTTATGGACTGTTATAGAGTTTGTAGAGACAGAGTCCAGAGATTTGATATCGGCCTGGTTATCAGAGAAAATACGGATATCAGATGTTGATATCACGTTTTCTTTGAGCCAGGAAAAGACTTCTTTTATGGCCGAAAGTTCCGCCTGGAACACGTTACAATGTTTCGGAAGGCGGACTTAATTTCAGTCGTTCAGAGTGCACACCTCCACCAACCCCTTCTTTTGTTTTTGACCCATATGTGTAAAAATGGATTGACTCATCCTCCAAGAATGTCCTATCCTCCCAAAAAGATCTGTCGAATTGTAGTTGTGGGATGGTGTAGTCTGTGTGCTTTGGAATTGATTCTAAGTACCTTAGAATTACGGAGTGGCCAATGTTGTTGTTAGTCCACTGTGGCGAAGCATTGAGGTGAATAGCAAAGCTTGCAGCTATTTGTTTGGTAAATATGTCAAGAGATGTTATGTAGAGCAAGGTGTCCATTGCCGCAGGCGGGGTCGTGCAAAGCGATCCGGTTATATCTACATAGGCAAGCTGAACGTTGGACTTTATTTAGCTTATCGCTGTTTATACCTTTCTCTAAAGCAGTTACATTGACATTGCAATTTTCTTCACAGTTGATTTCATAATTCTAATCGTTTTCAACGTGGCGGGAAATTGCGTACCTCAATAATTCCTTCATGTATCAATACATTTCAATTTGAACACATTTGATCCTTATTTCACTGCATTACCTCTTATATCCTTTGAAGGATCTTACCATTAGTAACTCGGTATAAACCTTTGAAATTAATTCAACTTTAACATAAAACAAATCAAGTATTAAGTTTTTTTCTTATTAACTAACTTTGTTAGTTTCCCATGGAAAGTTATTGTAATTTGTCCTATTCATCAAATTGAAAATTTCGACATTTCTTGACGTTTCAAGGTCTCTAAAGTCGAAATAAAAGATTTTTAGAGAGATGTCTGTGCGTGCGTGTGTACGTTCGTTCGTACGTCAGTACGTTCGCGACTTTCGTCGTCCGTAGCTCAAGAACTAGTAGAGATATCGACTTCAAATAAATTTTGTTATACAGACAACATTGAAGAAAGGGCTCTCAAGAAAATTGCGTGGGCCGTTTTTTTTACCATAGCAGCTTAAAAAAACGTTAAAATTTTGGTTAACCCTAAATATCTCACGAACTAAAAAACGCTAGAGACTTGAATGAAATATTATATACTAAATTGTAGCGTAATGCAAAACAAATATATTTTTGGATTTTTTTATAAATCAACAAACTGAAAAAAAAAATTGTCACCTCGAAAATTTTACGAATACAAAAATGATTTTATCTCCAAAACAATTTTTAAAACGAAAAATAACGTTTTAAACATTTGGTAAAATTTTGAGCAAAAACTAATTGACAGTTTTTTTATAAAAAAAAAAACCTTAAAAAACATTACTCAAAGTTAGTAAAAAATTAATTTTTGACTCAAATATTTTTTCAAAAATTTAAGATTATGGCTTTTAACTTATTTTCTCTTATAAGAAATATTGTTTTTAACATTCAGTCAAATTTTGAGAAAAATCGAATTGAAAATTTTTTGACAAAGAATAAAACCCTAAAAAAAAATTATTAAGAGTTAGTAAAGATTGATTTTCGACTCATATAACTTTTCAAAACTTTTAGACATTGGCTTTAAACTAATTTTATTTTATTTTTTAAATATTTTGACATAAATCAAAATTGAGCACTATTTTAATTTTTTATTTTACACACAATTAAAAACCTAACAAATAATTAACAAAAGTAGGTACAAATTTAATTTCGACTTAAATATCTTTTCAAAACTTTGAGATTTTCGCTTAGATATAATTTTATCTTATGAGAAATATTGTTTTGAACATTCGATAATTTTTTTTTTGAAAAATCGAATTAAAAGCTTTTTAACAAAAAATAAAAACCTTAAAAAAAACATTTCTAAATGTTCTTAAAATTGATTTTCGACTCAAATATCTTTTCCGAAAATTTGAGAATAGGGCTTTCAACTTATGTTGTCTAATAAGAAATATTGTTTTTTTTTTATTCAGTAAAAGTTTGAGTAAAATCTAATTGATTAAATTAAAATCGACTCAAATATCTTTTCAAAAATGCAAAATATTGGTTTTAAACTTAATTTATCTCACATAAAATATTGTTTTAGACATTCAGTGAATTTCTTATAAGAATCCAACAGTCCGTTTTTTCTAAAAAAAAATCTACAAAAAACAGTACGAACATTTGTTAAAAATGATGTTCGGTTCTCGATGTTTCTTGAATTATAGAAGATATTGACTTCAAATTAATTTCATTGATACAATTTGTATTTATTTACATAAGAAATAAAAAAAAACTTTTAAGAAAAGTTACTAAAATTGGTAAAAATTGGTTTTCGATTAAAAATCTCGTCAACAAAAATAGATTTTGAAATCAAACTATTTCATCTTATGCAAAATATTGTTGGTAATTTAAAAAATTCAATTGTAACCTTTTTTTAACAAAACACGAAAACCAACAAACCTTTTAAACAAGAAAAATCGATAGACAGGATGGGAAGTTATCAGTGTGGGTCGGATCCCAGCCTCTTTTTTTATCTTCTTTGTAAAAGTTTTATATCAAAATCGATTTGTTTATTTTAACATTTTTAGTGTGATATTTTTTAAATGTGATTCCTATTTACATCAGATACCATAGATTTTTCTTTTACTACTTCAATCAAAAAGTTTACAATTAATTGAAGTCCTGTAATTCAAAGATTTATTTGCTTGTTCACAACAAATGGCAACTTTCCTTTTCCATTTAATAAATTACTTTTAATTATTTATATATATACGAGTATATAGGTATGTGCTCATATATTGATGTAAATCCAAACAATCCATTAAATAAATAAATTCCTTAAATCAATCAACATACTTACGCAGCATATACATATTAACCTAATTAATTCAGCGAAACTTGAAATAATTTAAAAGAAAACAAAAAAGTAAATTTGTATCCTCATTCCTGACTCCTCCTTCTCATTGCTCATATTTCATAGAATTTTCGTAAATTTCACTTTTAATTTATGGCCAAAACATCAAAATTGTCTGTCACGTTTAACAAATGATGCTAAAACTCTCGTTAAGTAGCAAGCCAAAAACAAAAGCATTAAATTTCTCATGGAAATTGTTGAAAATCTGTCAAAATATTCAAACGTCAATGTTGTAATCGCCTTCACTTTAATGTTAAAAAACACACACAACGTTTTCATAAAAAAAACCTAAAAGAAAAACCTCAACAGTTTCCTTTTTCTATTTCCGTTTTGTGTCGCGTCATCATCATCATCATCAGCGCCCAGCCGCGCCACGCCATTCTCGATTGAGGCGTGCTGTTTGCTCTTCTGCTCAATTGAAAAACTTGTCACCGCCACCGCCACCGCCATCCAAACCTCACACAAATATGTGTCCGGAAAATATGATCTACTTAGTAATCTTTTGTGTCAGGCGTTAAAATATGAAAATTTAATTCTTCAGCCCATTTTGACACACACTCCCCTCCCAGCTCGAGCTTGGGCACATTCCTTGCTGTGAGCATTCCAAACTATACACAAACAAAAACAACAATAAAAGACACACCATTTTTCCACATTTTGGCAGAGCTGAACCTGAAGCACAAAAAAGAAAAGGCACACCCATAAGGAAAACATTAGCCGCCAAGATTCAAGCTTTTTTTTGGCATTGGTACAACTAAAGTTTTGTCATGGTCCATATTTTTCAACGTCGCGTCGCGTCGGTTTGAATTTTTATTGGAAAATGATTTTTATCTGCGTTCAGTGTGTCTTTGCAGTTTAGTTGATTTTTGTTGATTGTGATGCCAACAAATCTTGAGATTTGTTTACTATCGAATCAGAATCAGAATCCGAATCAAATGAAAGATGAATAATGCTTCGGAAGGACCGACCATCATGGCTACTTGAGTCAATTTATGTTTTGTTTTTGGTATCAAGGTCAATTGGATAATATGTTTTATTTCTATTTTCTTTTTAAACAAAATTTTTAATATGAAGGATATAAAATTTTATGCGGTTGAATGTTTTTTTTTTTTGAATTGATGATTCATTGTGGGAAATATGTAGAATGGAATTTTATAAAAGACCGGCAGGCAGGTATTTAAATATGTTTGTTGGAAATGTGTTTTTCTATGATGATTATTTTATGGATATCTATTAGAATATTTTTTATTTGTTTAAAAGAATTTAATAAAAAACATTTTCTGGGAAATCAGCGAAAGCAAAGCGCTTCCGCATTGAGTTGAAAAATATAAGAGGAGCATTAAATTTTTTTTCTTTTGCGATTTTGAAAATCAATTTCATCATTTTGATTTTTGTGTACTTGAGTAAAGTTTTTTTTTTAATTGATTTTTAACTTAAATTTATTGGTTTTATTTAAGTGTTTTTTCCAACTAAGAAGAATTAAAAGGTCATCTCGAAAAAAGTCAAGTTTGACACGTGGATGATAAAGGTTTAAAATACAATTCATGACTGAATCGAATGAACTTTATTTGATGTTATAGGGATCAAAGCCAATATTATGATAGTTTTTGGAATATTCTTTCTTTTCTTACAAAATATGTAATATCATTGGTAAAGAAATATTATTTAAAAAAATAAAACTTGCTTCAAATTTTGTAATTAAAATACAATTCCCACAGTTAAAGACGGAAATTATTCAGAGCTCATGTAGTTGATTTGACATCGTAATCTGCTGAATCTTTTGTTTTATTTTAGAAGTCTTGAAGTACGACATCCAAAATTCAAAATAAAATCCAAAATATTGAACGAAAATAAAACAATATTAAAAACCAGGCTAGAATGCGACCTACCCTTTAATCCAACAGTTAGTTGTTGTTATCGTAAAATATTTAGTACTATCAAGCCGGTATTTTTCAGTATAAGAAATAAAAACTTTAAAACACACAAAATTGATAAAAATTGGTCTTCGACTAAAAATGTCAAAAAAAAAAGATATTGAAATCAAACTTATTTTATCATATGCCAAATATTGTTGCTAACTTAAAGTTTTTTTTTTTTTGAGAAAAATTCTATGGTCAAATTTTTAATTGCGACATGTTTTGTGCGAAATTTTGAACTCGAAATTTTAATCAAGCATGATATTACGATGGTAGAGAAGTCAAAAAAAGTGGGTCCCGTGATTCCATCCGTCTGTTTTGTCTGTCTGTCCACGCTCCTACAATCTTAACCATTGAGTCGATTGAGTTCAACCGTAGAAGTTAAGGTTTTGAGCAGTTTTGAGTTTGAGTGTTTTTTTCATTTTTTTTTAAATATCAAAACTAACAGTAGCCCCCATAAAATTTTGTTGGTCAAAAAACGAAAATTTTATTTTTCTCATAACAAACCGATAGATTTTTTTTTAAATTCGCAAAAATTTAATTTTTTAACTTGGCTTCTTTTAGTAAGAAAAACATATTTTTGTAGATAAATAGATAGATAGTTTATTTATTTTGTTTAAATTTTACAATGGTTTGTTACCGCACATTTTACAATATAGTGATTTGATACAATGTATCTTTCAGCTAAAATAGTATGTATATAAGTTTTATAAATTATCAATAAGGTTCATATAATTATGACCGGAGGAAAAGACAATAAAAACCTCCATTTAATGTAAGAATATAATAAAATCATAAAGCTAATGACTAGTAAGGGTATGAAGTCTATCAGGTTAACAGATGAACCAATAAATGAATAAATGATAATTTGTTAACAATAAGTATGAATAAATATATAATAAATTACATAAATATGTAAATAATTGAATAAATAAAATAAATAAATAAGCAAAACAAAAATTAACAAATAGATAAATAAATAAGTAAATAAATAAATAAATCAATACATAAATAAATAAATAATCAAATAAACAAAGAAATAATAAATTAATAATAATTAAATTAATAAATTCATTCATTTATAAATCAGTCGGTCCAAGGACAGATCCTTGAGGGACACCAAAATCAAAATGTATTATTTCCGAGACACTACTATTTACATGTACCATAAAACATCTATTTGAAAGGAAACTTTGAACAATTTTACACAGTTAAGGTGGAAAATTGAAGGAAATCGTTTTATAAATAATACCATTGTGCCATACTGAGTAGAACGCTTTTTCGATGTCTAACAATATCATTCCAGTAGACATACCTTGGGAGCGATTGCTTTTAATTAAGTTACTTATACGAAGCCCTTGATGAGATGTACTGGGGTATCTCCTGAAACCAAATTGTTTATTTGGATATAAGTTGTTATCAGTTATTGTTTGAACAATTTTGTTTTTAATTATTTTCTCATATATATTGCTGAGTATATAATTATTTTATATAAGAACCATCTTTGAATTGATATTTCGAATCATATTTAACCAACACCTCTGAGGGATCAAAATGTTCCCGTTGCTCAAAATTTACAGTTTGTTTCTTCTATCTTTTTTGATAGCGTTGAGTTGTGAAAATTTACGTTCAGCTGCTGCGCTACTATGTGGTAAACAACAAAGTTGTAACATGTACAATGACAGGTTTTCGAAAATTAGATCTCCCATACCGTCTTTCAAATTTTTAAGAAAAATGCGCAGTTGTACAATGTCATCATTCTTGAAACTTTCTATAACTTTCAGTCCTAACAGAGTTTTTGCCGGCTTTGAGAATTGGTATTACCTTACCTATTTTCCAAGTAGTAGGAAAGTATTGCATTTTCAAGCAAGCATTTATGACGAATGTAAGGAAGAGTATTCCGGTTTTAGGCAACATTTTTAAATATAGATTTTCAACTTGATCGAGCCCGCTAGATTTTTTTGTTTTAAGTGTGTGAACAACTGCAGCTAATTCTTCTTGAGTTGCTAACATATTTTGTAGTGTGTCAAAAATCATCTGGTTTATGTTTTGAATAGTTGTATCTACCAGATGATCTGTTGAAACATCGTCTAGGTGTTGTGCTACAGTGTGGTTTTGGGAGAAACTAAGAGCAAGAGCATTTGCTTTTTCCAAATCCGTATAATGGGTTCTTGAATAGTTTTTCAGAAAAGGAACCTGTCGATGTTTGTTTTTTACAATTTTTACAATATTCCAGAATAGTTTTGCATTTTTCTCTAAGGAACGTAGTTTATTATTCCAAACAAGATTTCTTTTGTTTAGTAATTCATAAGAGATTTGGCGAGTCAAATATGTAAAGTTATCATGAAAAATAGGTTGGCGATATTTTTGCCAGTTTCTTCTTTGAATGTTTCTATTTTTATAAGTTCCAAAGTATGCGGCGAAAGACTTTGGGGAAATGGTTTTTTTATAACTTTTGGAACAGATCGGTTTACAGAAGCAAGAATGTCTTGAGTATATTTATGCACCATGTTATCCAGTGGGAATATTTCGAAGTTTACTTTTTAAAATTAACCTAAAACGTGTCCAATTTGCATTTTTGAAATCTAGTTAATGTAGTTCTTGTTTTATTCCCGACCAAAGAAGTTCACATAATACAGGATAATGATTAGAGCTGAGCTCATTTAAAGTAATCGGTGAGGTTAATTGATCTAGCTTAGTCTTATATGTTGATAATTTAGTAACCATTTCCATAAGCAGCGAATTTAGCTCTTCAAGCGAAAAAAGAGTTCCACTGTTGTAGTTTTCATTTGTATGGACGTTATTGTAATTTGGCAGATGAGGAAGATTATCTGAAACATTTGATGAGAGTGTGTTTACATTACTTTGCACAATGTTTGATGACCAGTGACGCTGCCGTGGTTGAGGGAGAAAAGTACTGGTTATAGAACCGTTTTTAACTTCCCATAGAAAGATATTGTAATAGGTCTGATTTGTCAAATTGAAAATTTTGACACTTCTCGACGTTTCAAGGTCCCTAGAGACGAAATAAAAGATTTTTAGAAAGATGTCTGTGCGTGCGTGTGGACGTACGTTTGTACGTCCGTACGTCCGTACATTCGCGACGTTTTTTTCGTCGTCCATAGCTCAAGAACCAGAAGAGATATCGATTTCAAATACATTTTGTTATACAGATAATAAGGCAGAAAGATGCAGAAAGGGCTCTCAAGAAAATTGAGTGGGTGGTTTTTTTACCATAGCATTTTGAAAAAAAGGTGAAAATTTTGGTTAACCTTAAATATCTTACGAACCAAAAACGCTAGAGACTTGAATTAAATTTAATATAATATATTGTAACGTGATACCAAACAGGTATATTTTTTGAAAAAAATCAATATAGCGGTTTTTTTTATAAATCAATAAAACTGAAAAAAAAATTTGTCACCTCCAAAATTTTACGACTGAAATGTGATTTCATCTCTAAACAATTTTGTGCAACGAAAAATAATGTTTTTAACATCTGATAAAATTTTGATAAAAATCTAAAAAAAAAGTATAAAAGTTGGTAAACATTGATTTTCGACTCAAATATCTCTTCAAAAATTTTAAATATTGACTTCAAACTAATTTTATCTTATAAGAAATATTGTTTTCAACATTTGGTAAAATTTTTAAAAAATTCGAATTGACAGTTTTTTTTACAAAAAATAAAACTCTAAAAAAAAACAATACCTACTAAAACTTGGTAAAAATTTACTTTCGGCTCAAATAAAAAAAAATAAAAAAAAATTAAAAATATTGGCTTCAAACTTATTTTATTTCAGAGAAAATATTGTTTTCAATATTCAGTAATTTTTATATAAAAATCCAACAGTCCGTTTTTTTCATAAAAAATAAAATCTACAAATAGTGCGCAAATTTGGTAAAAATACATATAGACAAACTTTTAAGCAAGACAAATCGACAGACAGGATGGGAAGTTATCAGTGTGGGTCGCATCCCAGCCTCTTTTTTGTTTTTTAATTTCATCAGCAAATTATGAAATGATTTCAATAATTTTTTTTGAAAGAGTTGTTATATTGCCTTCACAATATTTGATTATCAAAAGTGCAATTTTTTTTTGTTTGGATTTTTAAAAAAATAATGAATTTTTTTTTCAAAATTCTATATCTCAAAAGCAGATCAACATTTTTTGTATGTATTTGAATGAATGTATTTAAAAAAAAAAAAACGCTGTATCGAATTTCAAAAAAAAAAATTAAATCTCAGGGGTTTTTTGGTTTATAAGATGTCATTTAAATTTTTGAAAACAAACTTGTAATGTAATGTAACCTCCTCCTATCTCATTGTGCATGAGCCCAAAAGAGCGCATAATTTAATAAAAAAGTTTGATTAAGTTGCTATCTTTTATCCAAATTAATGCATTTGGTACACATTTATGTATTTTTATAACTATAACTATTGTAAATTCCAACGATGGCCGTAACGGATTAACGAATGTGATATGTTTAATCAACAATCTATTTAAAAGTGTCTATCAAGACACTTTAGGCCTTCGCCTAAATAAAGGAATAATTACTAAGTACAAGTTAAAGAAACGGGCCGGAAAGAGTATATGTATTTTTTATTATAGAATCTTTTGTTCAACGTATACACATTATACCTATGTAGGTATTACGTACAACTTCTACAACTTCTGCTTACGTGCCACTTCATAACTAAAATCCAAAACGCACAAAAACCTGACTGTAAACAAGACATGAATAGCAATTTCATGTACCTGTTCGTATGCTTGTTTTTTTTTAACTTTAACGAAAAAATAAATAAACTGAACGTAATAACTCCATGTTGGTGCTGAAAACTTGTAGAATATAAGGAATGTGATTTCTTCCACCAATAACATTCCTTCATCATCATCATAAACATGTCTTTATCTATCTATCTGCATAAAACTGAGAACTCCAATGAACTATTCTTTATTCGTTTTAGACACCTACCTAACTACACAACCAATGAGCGATCGCTTTACAATTTAAACAAACATGTTCTGCCTCTTTCTTATCTTCAGTTAATTTATTTCCCATCCTGGTTCTTCTAATATGAAATTAAAATAAAGCTATCAAAAAAAAGCTTTGCACAAACTAGTTGAATACACAAACAATTGTTTTCGTTAAGTTTGCTTACAAGTATTTTCCATTTCCGGGATGAGTTATCGTAGGATGAGTTGTGTCTAAGGATCAAACTAACTTACCGACAAAAATTGGTGTGTATTCGATAAATTCATTCAAATACACAAACCATTTCCCTAAACATAATATTTTCCGAGTATTTCATATTTGTGTTACAATAAAAAGTTAAGTTTTTTTTTCAAGAAATTATGAATTAATATTCAATAAAATACAATTCGCATAGTCTACGGAAAATTATCTTTGTTTTAAGACCTTATCTCTTAAAATTAGTTCCGTATGAGAGCCGAAAATGGGAGACATGCTAACGAAATAATATATTTGATACTAATTCGTCCAGAATAAATTTCTATTAAAATGTATTCAAATAAAACCGGTCTAACGATTTTCAAACGAAAAAATTGAAAAACGGAGGTTTTTTGACAAATTAAATGGTATTTATATCTTTAAAGGCAAACTTATTTTACAGGTATATTTACAGGACTCTTTGCATAAAGGAGCAAATTCGTTCGATCCAGTTGCCCATTTTATTTTTTCTTACAAAACACGAAAACCTACAAACCCAACAAGAAACTGATAAGAAATGGTTTTCGACTCAAGTATTTTGAGAAGAAAGAAAGATATTAACTTGTGTCTTACACAAAATATTGTCACTATTAATATTTTGTTAAAGTTATAGAAGAATTTACATTAAGACACGAAAAAAAGTATTTAGTGTGTCTCGCATCCCAGCTTATTCTTTATTTATTAATCTCAAAACGTAACCCAATTTATCTATATAACAAAATTAAGCTTAGTATTGAAACCATTTTACAAATCCAAATATAAAAAATATTGAATTCTTAAAAATTAAACAGATTTTACCTTAATTATATTTCCATATATATCTAAAACTATTTTCTTAAATTAAATTAAATTTTACTAATAATTTTTTTCTCTTTTTCAGGTATGTAAATTCCAAAATTTGAAATTTTTCGGAATGGTTGGTAAATATTGACCCTTTTATTCTTTGATATTAGTGTTTTAAATATGCTTCATTTTTAAACTCTATATCTTAAATTTTCAAAATAAATATCAGCTATTTCCAAGAAAATCTATAATGCCCCATATACATACCTTTATAACTTCCTTAAAATTTTTAAACCCCATTTTATGTGCGATATATATTTAATCTTGTTAAACCAAATATCCTGAAAAAGCAAAATCCCTCAAATAAAAAAGGAAAACGAAATCAATTTGAAAGAACAAATCGCCAAGATTAAATTCATTACCAGTGAAATTAATATCCCAATAAAAGCATTAAAAGTCCCAAGTTCCAAGTCCTCCTTTTTTTGTGTGCCATATAAAAACCATACACCGCAGCACCATCCAAGTCAGTTCTATTTCTATCGCCTCAGTTCGCCGCCACCACCGTCATCACTCGCTCGGTCGTCCTAGCTTGATCCCCAAATGACAAAATCTATATCTCTGGCTTTGGCTTCCTCTAAATCACAACAGAATCCACTTACTTGTGTTTGGTAGCAGATTAATGTTGTTCCCTCCAACAACGGTCTATGTATATAAATATCTCTCTTAATTTTGCCCTAGCGCGTTCTAATTTCTAAGTTGACTTAACTTTATTTCCCGACGATGAAGATGACTATGACGATGACGTCACTTGCTTCATGGGTTCTTGCTCCAAGTTTGCTCCAGTTTATCTTCATCTTCATCGTGTGGCCCATACGACAAAAAAAGAGGAAGATGGATTTTATATCAAATAATTCATGACATATGTATGTATATAACTTCATATATGAAAGTATAACAAGTCGTATATTAGAATGAACTTGAGAGCTCCTTCGGTTGCAATTAGTCTTTCGTGTATCAAATAATGACAAGGGATGAAAGGTCGCGTTCCTTTATGTATGAGGAACAATTTCGTGTTCGCATGCGAGTGAGTGAAGGAAGATATTATGCAACCGGAGAAAGGAGAGTGTTCTTCTTTATTTAATTAAATTTATACGTTGCTGCTGCATCATCAACTCTCACACTTAATTCAAGACACACAACCGCCCGGCATCCATCTTTTATATATATATGCATCACTTCTTGTCAAATTGTAAATATCATCACAGTCTCAATTCACTAAAAGTGAGTCTGACAGTGAGACACTGACTGACTTGACACCTAGGGCGGCGCTGCACTGGCGTGGTAGCTGGATACCCGCACACATGACAGCGGACATGTCAGGCAATAAATTGTGCGCGAAGGGGTTTCTTTTTATAATTTGTTTGCTTTTTTGTTGTTTTTTTTTTTTAAGTTGACTTTTTTGTTTTTAAATTTATTTCAATTGAAATTTATTCTTTTGGCTGGATTTTATGGTTTGGAAATACATCACTAAGATAGATGTTAATGACAGGATTAGGTGTGCTTTATTGAATGCCACGGATGCTTTTGCATCCATTCTCACAATGTGTCAGCCTTAGTTTTTTTGAGTGACTTATAGAGATGAGAGTTTGAAAAGAGTGTTTTTGAGATTTATATAGAATGAAAACAGAAAATCCGTCTGAGTATAAATTATTTTAAACCGCAGCGACTTGTGGAAAGACGTTTGACGTTTCCTTTGAAAGATGGGTTTCTATATAAGCTACTGCTATTTTCTGTCGTTGTAGGGTTCATTAGACACAAAAATAGGATTTTCTTCTATATTTTGTGACTGCGAAAAAAGAATTCGCTT
Source organism: Eupeodes corollae (assembly GCF_945859685.1). Classification (NCBI taxonomy): domain Eukaryota; kingdom Metazoa; phylum Arthropoda; class Insecta; order Diptera; family Syrphidae; genus Eupeodes; species Eupeodes corollae. Next base: position 21,923,670 of record NC_079148.1, on the reverse strand, counting down.
TCCTAGTTCAAGGTTATAGTCAATTAAGCTAAACATTGTAAAGACAAAGCCTTCCAAATTTTCAATCTCCAATTTGTTTTATCCTACTCTAAATACAAAATTTCAACTTTTTAAGACGAAGAACAAATGCAAGCATTTTAAACTTCCTTTGTTTTAAAATCTGTTAACAAAGGCTTAATATTGGGATTCGTTTTTGTACGAGGCTTAAGCAGATAAGTCGGTGTGCAGCCACAGTTTTTCCAAAAGAAATCAGACACTTATGCTTAGAGTATTCAATTCTCACGGTGGTAGGAATATTTAGACTTGTCCCTGCGGTTAGCGAAAATTAAACAGAGCAGTAACTACGGCGCAAGGCTTGTCCTAGGTTCTCTTTGACATTAACTACAAAATAATCAGTTGAAAACACAAGTTCCACGTCCCTGGCAGCAAACTAGCTCGATCCCTAGCTAGATGTCTCCAGTTTCGCGTTCCAAGTTGGGTGAGGTCTCCTTCCACTTGTGGGCGTCACCTGATTCGCGGTCTTCCTCTACTGCGCCGTCCTGTGGGTGTGGATTCGAAGACTTTCCGGGCCAGAGCATTGGTTTCCATGCGCTCTACGTGAGGCTAGGTCTTCGTCGCTGTACAGCCAGTACACTCCCCTCCGATGCATACGGGATCGTAGATCACACGAAAAACTTTTCTCTCGAACCGACCCAAGGTGATTTCATCCGCTTTTGTCATAGTCCATGCTTCTCCATGGTCATCCTGCACAAACGGACGAGTTCGGCAGGGATGCCAAAACTAGACATGGCTCTATACAGCTCGTCCCTGTAGATGCTGTCATATGCGGCCTTGAAATCCAGTAATGCCCTAACGTGAATATTTGATCGATTCTGGACTTTCCTGTAATTTCACATAGCTGTATGAAATGTTCTGTGAAAAGTCACTGTGAATTGAGAGGAGGTGAATGGGAAAAGCTATACCATTATACATTTCCTCAACTTCTTTCTATGTCTATGCAATAGTAGTGCCTACTTCGTGGTCTTTGTGGTATGTTTTAGTGTCTCAGGTTCAGGGTGATGGAGGAGAAGTGTAAAGCTTCGTTACAGTATTTACTATTTTCTTACAATTTACTAACTATTTAAGATTTTTATACTAATAGAATATTTTAACCATAGTAAAATGTTAAGATATATTAAACCGTTTAAAATTATTAAAATTATTTGTTATCAATTTTATAAGCCATTTTTATTTTTGTTGTAAAAATCAGTAGTAAAGTTTTGTTGCAATTATCTTGAAAATGGCATTTAAAAAGTTTTATTAAAAATTCAAACAGTCGTTTATCAAAAAGTTTCAGAAAGGGAGAAGTCGTTTCATAAGAATCATGAACATACACCAATTATAACTTTAATTTCGAATCATTCTTAAATTAAAATAGACCTACCCAAGCATTTTTCTTTTTCTAGCCAATAATTTTACAGATTTTTTTTTATTGAGAAAGTTTATTTTAAGCTCAGTCACAATCTTCAATTTTAATCTAAAAAAAAAATAAAAAAAAAATGTATAATCATGACATTGGTATATGATATATCAAGGACATGCAATGGAAGTCCTAGTTTTATAATTAAAAATAGAAAACAGTATGGGTTGTGTTTAAATTACTTGGCAACAGACACAAAATCGAAAGTATAAAGAATGCAAAAAAAAATGATAAATCAACAGCAAACATATAAATGCTGTACTTTGCATACTTTATAGATTTTTAAATTTGTTCAAGTTCAAGAAGTTGAAAGATAAAAGAACCTTAAAGAGTGAAGATGTTAACCAATTCAATAGCAATGTACAAGTACAGAAATAAGTAAAACCCCGGAAATAAAATAAAGCTGCGAAAATTTCAAGATTCTTGAATGAAATTCTAACAACTTCTTTGTGAACAGTAATAAAATTGTAAAAAATGTATTCCCTCATATTTTTTTTAAACAATAATTTTCTTTAAGGTGAAGAACTAAAGTTTTAGGAAATTGTTTAGTTTTATATTAATACGACAACTTTTTATATATATAAAGCCCTCTTGTCGAAAAAAAAAATAAGAGACAAAAGTGTATTTTATTTAGTGTTTATTTTACTGCGTACTTTAACGTTTCTTTATTTCCCTTTATATCCAATAAAAAGCTTCTTCACGAACAATTTTTTAATAAACTTACTTCACTTATTTGATTATTTGAAAATTCACATTCTAAAACCTTTCACCGTTTGCATTTTTTGGTATTCGTAATTATTGTTATTAGCTAGTTTGAAAAAGTATAAGACTTTTGCTTTACTTAAACGCATAGGGTCATATTCATAGTTCTTTAATTAGTACTGATTTTGTGTTTGCTAAAAGAACCTCTCATTTTTGTTATTCATAGATAATGAAAACCCTTTTTAAAACGATAGCCTGAAATCTAAAAATAAACACGATGGAACCTGCGTTTAAGTTGTTTTTAAATCTACAAAACGTCAAAAATAAGCAAACTGATTGAGAAAGTAACTTTGCGAGAAATTTTATTTAAAAATTTAAAATAAAAATGTCAAAAGGATTAAGCATATATCAATATTTTGATATTTTTCTGGATGTATGTTGGAATGCTACCACTCAACAGAAAACCAAAGCTCCACTAAACACGAATCGACCTCTTTGAAATAGTAGATGAGAACGATTTGTATGAAAGGTATCGACTCGAGAACATCAAGTTTATGATTGACCTTCTAAAAATTTAAGATTGAAATTCAATGACAAATTTGCGAATGTCTAGGTGTTTCCAAGTCTTTACAGCACCAGCGCTATTTACTTGCAATTTCTCAACTAACAGCGAACAGAATAATTTAATGGATTTTAAAGATTTTGGTTCTCCAGCTAACATATTTTATTTTGTTTTCCTCTACAAGCCATTTTGAAGTAGTTCAAGTCATTGAAATAGAATATACCTTAAACCTTTCTAACTAAGCAGAGCTGCCAAATTCTTTATAAATAGCAGCTGTGTGAAACCTAGATCTTAAATGTAGACTCTATTTTAAACAGAATCGGGTTTAAAAGATGACTGTGAATATGCCTTATTAAATTTAATTTGGTGTTTCATGTAAATTAAAAGTACTGGACCTAGAATGCTCCCTTGTGGTAACTCAGCCGATACATTACCAATTGCTTTCTCAAGCCAAAGGAAAAGATGTTAGCAAGAATAATTCTTTATTTGATCTCGACAATGGTGTTGATTTCTGCATTCTTAGCGGATCAGAGGCAAACAAAGTCCTTAACTATATCAATGTTACATCTGTCGATGGTGATGTTTTGACAATTGTCTTGATCTTATTAACCGCAAAATCCATTGCCCTCCTCTGTCTCAATAATAACAAAAGCCTCATTGACATCACGCTATGTTCTTCCTAATATGTAGTGTCATAAGCTTATTCGATTAATTGGACATACTTTTGAAAGATAGTGCGTCAAGTGTTAACGTGGGATCTTTGCACAATTTTTTCAAGAATGATGTTAAAGAAATCAGATGGCAGCGATTACCTTGTCTAAAGTCTTTTTTGGCATCAAAACGGTCGGTAAAGTTGTTTCCAACTTTCATGGAAGAGTTCGAATTATCATCATACAAAAACAGATGAATTTGGTAGGCATGTCAAAGCTAGAAATGACTCTAAAGAGTTCGTCTCTGATGATGCTGTCATATAGAACCTTGAAATCGCTTTGATATTTGTTTAGGTTTTCCAGGATCTGTCGTAATGTAAATATTTGATCGATTGTAAACTTTTCTGGTCTAAAGCCACACTGATAAGGACCTATCATGATGTTGACGATATGCCTTTGACATTAAAATATTACTGGAGAAAAGATTTTGTTGCGATGTTTAAGAGCTGATTCCCCTTTAGTTGGTGCAGTTTAGAAGGTCCCCCTGTCAGTAACGGACAAACAGTACTAAGATTCATCAGGAACGCTATATTTTACAGATAAGTTGGAACATGCTAGAAACTAAATTATTTCTAGCAGCTTTGTTGGACTTAAGCTTATGTATGGCAATTTTTATTTCGTCTAAGTCGGGAAGACGGAATTGTTGGCTTTCGTCGTCTATATTGGATGATTCACCCTGTCTGACAGGAATTCGGTTTGTTGTCGCCGTTATCCAATCCGCTGAAGTGTTTTTTCCATATCCTCAGAATTGAGAATGATGTTTCCACTTGAACACTATTTCTGCTTCTGAACCTCTTAACATTTTAGAAATTAGCATAGACATAGAATTGTATTACATATTCAGTAATAACCCAAACCTCGATTCGAAATATGAGTTATTTTCGACAGCTTATCTACAAACCTTTATAAATGTACCCAGGGCCTAAAATACAACCGACTTTTGAATTCTCTTCGCAACTTCTATTTTCTAATTTTATTATCTAAGTTTAATTTAAAGCTAAAAAACAAGTTAATAGTACAAAGTTGAACATTTTAATTATAGGTATTTTTTTAAATTTAACAATAAGCTTTCAAAACATTCTCCAAAGTCTCCAAAGAAGGGAATTGGGTTTTAATAAATGTGAAATTCAAAACTTTGCACATCACTATTTTTTTTTTTTGCTTGTGTTCCCTCGATATAGACAAACTTATTTACCAAAGTCTACCACATCATCTTACAGTGGTGGTTTTGGTGGTGACGACAAGGTTCGCTGATGATTGCATTACCGCCACCACATCAACTTTATATATACACAGTTTCCGGCATCAGCCAGGCAGGATTTTAGCTCCTCCAAAGTGAGCAAACTTTTCATTACACAAAAACTTTTGCTTCAAGAAGAACCAGAAGTTTCAGAAGACGAAGAAGAATCAAAAGCAGAAGAAGGATTCCAGACGGAAGTATTTTAAGATTAACCATAAGAATAGTTGGAACAATTACCTAACCTTGCACTTAACATTCATCGCATATTTGCAACATATTTCTAACTTCAAATGGCACATCTTGTCTCAGTCTTAGTTGTGTCCAGAGGCAGATACGCAGGCCTGATGCTACGAACAAAAGCATATAAAAGAAGACTATTAAAGCACATTTCACAAAATGGATTTGGAATTTTTGTTGTATGTTCTTTTTTGTATGCAGACAAATTTTAAGGACATTAAGAGCGCCTTTTGGCTGTGTTGTAGAATCCGAGAGTCCGATGATGGTGCTGACTTCCTAAATCACTCTCCAACCATACCATCTGCCACATATAAGAATGTTTCTTGCTTTAAATTCATTCCACACTGAAAAATTTAGCCGGGAAAAAGTTCTTTGATCCGAATGGGTGGTGCTGTGCTGGAGCTGAAAATGGGGCTGTTGGTGCTGCTCTGGATCTCTAATGTCAAATATCAATTGGGGTGACGTGCCTGATGCTAAATAAATATAAAATATGGAATGGGAGTAAACAGAGAGGCATTTTACAAATTAAAACGACTTTGATGACAAATTATCTCACGTTCAGGTGGTTTTTGCTTGACAAATGACTTACAGTGGGGTAGTGTTTGAGAAAAAGTTGACATAAATTTAAAACAAATCAATTTTTAGTTTTTTAGATAAACAGTTTTTAAAATTTTAGGTAATTTTTAGAAAGTTGAGAATCCTTAAAGAGTTTTTCCTTTTAAAATGGAACATCACTAATTTTTGCAATATTTCAACACAAAATCAAGAAGTTAAAAAATAAATGGTTCAAATGTTGAAACTGGAGACTGTGCCCCACTGTTTTTTTTCCCATTCAATGGCAAATACATTTTTTTTGTGACTTCTTCTGCTTTAAGATGAACTCGAGGGGGCTTTTATTTTTGACAGATAAAATGTTTCATTGGTTAGCTGGCATGCATTGAATTTTAACTTTATATCAATCGATTTTTATGTAGGTAGGTAGGCACCATTAGTTTTAAGCGAATGTCATGAACAAAGTTATGATTATAATTTGTTTTTTGTTTTTATTAATTATTAAATATTTTGTATTGAGAGTTATTAAGCAAGTATGCTCGAGCCTCTTTTTCGAGAAGAGTAATTCCGCATGGACTGCAGGGGCTATACATAATTGCTTTTGGCATGAATTTTTGAATTCTTCTTTATATTTATGCAAGGCTATACAACTCACGTCTTACAGCAGCTTGAGCATGAAGTTGATTATGTGATGTTTTGTGAGAAATAAGCAGATGTAATATTCCTTTTGTGTGAATTATATTTCAAGATCCTGAAGGCAAATATTTTGAAGATTACTATTATTAGTGCAGAAATATTTGAGAGTTGTATGTATATACACATATATAGGTATATTTTTTAAGGAACGTGACTTAATTAAAATGAGACTTAAGTTAATTCTTTAAATTAATGAATCTTATTAAAAGGTAGTTGAAATAATTACAAATGTGAAGAACATACTTCAGTAATTTTTATTGCAACAATGTCTGAAGATAAAAATCCAACAATAAAGTTTCTATAAAAAGGTGCTAACTTTGCTAACCTTGGTAACTTTAAATTTATAGTTGTTCGTTGCCAAAACTTTTAACACATAACTGAATCTTATTTAGCTTTCATTAACCACCTTGTAAAAATATTTTTTTTTATAAATGTGTTAATTTTGATTTCATTTTAACAAAGCAAATAAAACTAATTTAAAATACAACCATTTTAAGCAAACCATAACCAACTTACTTACTTTTATGTTTCTGTTTGATCCTCTCAAACAATGTTTGCGTTTTTATTAGAATGTTAACACCTTTAGATACTATAATTACCGAATTGTTTTCTTTAGAGGGTGTTCCGTTAAAAATTTGTATTTCGAAACATTGAATTATCCTTTGCTACTAAAGAATATATATGTTTTAAGAAATCAAGCTTTTTGTCAAAAATTATACCTATGTCCCTTTTAAAGGTAAAAAAGTAAATTGATGATGGATTTCGAGAAAAAGTTAAACTTCAACATTTTGCATTATTAAGGTTAAAGGAGTTAATAAAACACCAATTCGATAATGTCTCAAGATCTTCTTGCAATAAAATGTAATTCTGTTTTGTTTTTATACAACGAACGAATTTTGAATCATCAGCATTCATGAAATACCTTGAATGCCTTGTCTTCGAAATAAGCAGACAAATGTTTGCGGGAAATTTCGATCATAACGTGTTGTTCTTGATAGAGCATTTCCTCCAGTTAATAAAGATTTTAGCGAAAGACAAAATGATAACTTATGATGCCTCTAATGATCGTCACTGAAAAGTGTACTTTTCGATATTGAAAAAAATGTATTCTAAACATCAAACACCGAATACTTGAGGACGGTCTTGGAAGATTAAATTCTTTTCAAGTCCATATTCCAGAATATGCTGCAATACTTTAGAATCGACCTTACTAAAGAATTGTGCTTTTAATTATCTTATTAGATCTTTCAAAAGAAGGAAATAATCAAATTTACAACTTATTTTACGATAAAGTTTGGGAGTCATCCTCAAAAAGGATTCAACTTTAATCATTGATGAAAATATTGGGAATGTCATTTACAAACAACAAAAAAAGTTGTGGCCCTAAATGACTTCCTTGTGGAACCTCTAATGAATTCCTTAAGAAGATAATTAATGGAGTAATTCTTAATGATTTATTCCATCGAATGCTTTCGCAAAGTTTGTGAAAATAATATCAGTTGGCACATCTCCTGATATTACCCCATAAATAATCAAAGCTAGGTTTGTAGCGTTTGACCAACCTGACATAAAACTGATATGTGGCTACGAAACAATTCTGAAAGTTTGCTACAAACTAGTTTCTCGAATAATTTAGGTAATGCAAACATTTTACATATTGGTCTATAATAAGTGATTTCCTGCCTTGATGCCGATTTAAAAATTGGCTACAAAAATGAAATCTTACAGGTATCAACAAATTTGCCTTCGGTAAGTGAAAGATTAAAAATTATCGAAAATGGTTCAACTAGCGCCATTGCATAATTTTGTTTAAAAGACTAGCAGGACATTTCATGTGTTTAAAACTTTCCTAGAATGAACACATCATTCACTATTGTTTTCTTTATCGGAGACCAAACCTGGACAGAGATTCTACTTCTCAGGAATGTAATGCTCTGCCTGACTTCATCTAAAGAATTGTCTCCCTGAATCATCACACTAAAATTACGGTTATTACTCGCGATTTCAATGCTCACAATTTTTCGTGGCTTCTCCATTCGGGCCAGACAACACCCGAAGTAATGTGTGCTGAGTTTAACCATCTTACTCAACTTGGCAATGAGCCTGATCGAATATTGGACGTTGACGTTGAATTACACTTGACTTGTTTCTCACTTCTGGTCCTGATAAGTACACAATCAGTGTATTGACGCCTCTAGGAACATCAGACCACACTGTCATATCTGTGCATATATGACTCTTAGTATGAGTCATCTGGGAATGAAAACTTTTATCCCGAATAGGGTTAAAAGTATTAAACCTTAGACTAAATCATGGGTCGTGAGGTGAGCTTCCGGTGTTTTAGAGCCATCCCAACTGAGGAAAACAGAGAAAGGTTTAAACAAGCCAGAACGCATGCAACGCCCATATTCGAAGGACCAAATTTTTGCATGACCAAAAGTTACGGCAAAAAATACTGAAATGGCCCAAAGGCAGTAAGAATTGTTGGTAATTTGTAAAAATCATGAGGAATTCTTCCTCTTTCTCGGCTCTACGCTTGTTGTCAATGATACTCCTTGAATTAGCTCTATTGATAAAGCTAACTTGTTTGCAAGGCAGTTCGCCGAAAATTCCACCTTACTAGATAGTGTCATGGCTCCCCCAGGTCTTGAACGCGTAAATGATTCTATAGGTACAATCTAATTTCGTACTCGTACTGGAGCAAGAGTTTTAAAAGATCTCAACATTCATAAATACGCTGGTCCGGATAGATGCTGGTGTCGATTTTGTCGCCGACTCTTTTCCTCATTTTTATAAATGATCTCTTGTCTGTAACTTCTATTCAAATACATTGTTTCGCTGAGGATAGATCTCTAAGCTTTTCATAATCCTTTCCAGACTCACAACCTTCTTCTTCGGATGTGAAACAGCAATGAAAAAATATGATAAGCTCATTGAATTCCGATCTAAACAGCATTTTACAATGGGTAATGAAAAAACTTGTAGAATTTAATGCTTCGAAAACCCAATGCTGTCCTGCATCGTTAAGGCGAGATATACCCTCTTTGCCACTATCTATGAGTTGCACTTGCATCAACGAAACTGAAAATCTTGACATCCTCGGAATGTGCATCAGTTACCAACTTTTGTGGAACGATCATAAACACGATGTCGCCAAAAATTCCGCATGAAAAGATGCAAGAAATTATTCTCTCCATCTGATCTGGCTACAATCTACAAAACCTATATACGTCCGAAACTTGAATATAACTCTCATCTCTAGGCTGGTATTTAAAGAAGTGTTTTTTAAAATGATTGGTGACATTAACATCATCAACACCATCACGTCACTCAAACATCGTCGTACAATTTCTTGTCTTACCTTTTTTACCGTTATTTTAGCGGACTTTGCTCTAGTGAAATGGCCAGTTTTATTCCTCCCCTTAAACAATTTAACCGTAATATCCGCGCTTCTATGAATGTCCATCAGTTTACCCTTGAACCCAACTTCGGCCGCACAATGAAATACAGAGATTCATTTCTTAGCCATACTTCGCGAATGTAGAAAGCCTTGCACAAGCTCTATCCTTCCCTATCATTGCAATATTCAGGAATTCAAAATAAATGTACACCGGCACCTCCTATCTAACCCTTCCCTCTTTTCCTAATGCTCACATTGTGACTTTGGCATATTTAAGGTATACAAACCATTTTAGTGTTCATTGCCAACACCTTTAAAATGAGCAATGAATTTTGAAGTTAACGGCCTAACTTTTATCTATTAATAAGAAAACGAGGGATTGCAATACAAATTTGTTTTTGTCTTGACCATTAAAAACTGGAGTTAACTGTTACTTATAGTTTGTCCAACACTGTATATGAAAAACCAATATTTTATCAACTTGATTTTAAATCATATCGTGCACTTGGCCTGTCAATATTCTTTTACATTCAGCGTTTTGAAGACCAAAATACAGATTTTGCTTAAGCTTCAACTGAACTTTAACTTAATAAGGTTATTGTGTATGATACCACTTCAACAATTAAACAAGAAAATAAGACCATGTTTTTTTATTAAGTTAAAAATAAATCTAGCCTGATTTACAGACTTAAATTACAAATTAAATTCACAGTCATAATAAAATACCTGAAAATTATTTTATATTTTAACACATATTTTTTTTAAGACAAAAAAAAGCATTATAACTTTTACACAACTGACCATCAACAAAAAAATACTATTTTGTTTTTATAATTATACAATAACAAATAGTCCTGTGAAAATTCATTTAACAGTGGATAGCAAGGATTATAAACTAAAAAACTTGACTATAATACATTTTATAATTTTTTTTAACGAGCCAACTGTGACTTTTTTTTCTCTGCTCATAGAATACACAAAAGTACCAAACACCTGCTGAAAGCAAAGAATAATAATAATTCAATGCAAGCTTGTTCTATTTTAATTTTGAGCGAATAAAAGTAGGTTCCAAACCCCCACTCCCCCCACCACCTACAGAATCACCCAAACAAACGTAACACAAAATAAAAACAAAAAAACAGAATATGAATGAATTACAAAACTTCTACCACTCGGGGACCATTGAAAAATTGAAAAATGGTAGAACCAACTTTTTCTCAAAATAAAATAAAATTAAAAAATTGAAGAATAAAAAAAACAACAAAAAGTCACGTTCACAACTGTATACAATATCCTTGGTATGAAAAAATTGAAATAAAAAACGAACAAAAGGACATTCCACCAGGACTAAACTGAAAAAAAAAATAGATTTTCATATTTTCATTCTTTCTATTTTCTCTCACAGGCGAGGCGCAGCCTTATCCTTGACCTCTCGTATACTACTCGTATTCATCGTCGTCGTAGTCGTACTCGCAACTTGCAACACTCGTACTTCAACCAGTTGCTGATTTATTATTGAACACCAGACCTTATTGACCTTCCGTTTAGTCCTTAGAAAATATATATTTATCCTATGTGAACACCAATTAAATTGATAAGTCAAATGTCATTTCATCAGAATAAATTTCAGATACAAGATACAACCAACCTACTACTATACTAGTTTAGGGGTCGATTAAGTTATTATTATTCGTTGATAAAATTTGTTCGATATCCTTTTCAATTTATATTACTGTAGACAGAGGAACTAATATAACAACGGCAACGATACAAAAATGTATCCTACATAAATAAGGAATCAATTATTTGGGATCACCCCTGTAGTGTCGCTTTGATGATGATGGGATTTTCCTTATCAGAAAGCTATCACCAAAACCATCAATGTTATTCGTTTGGTCTATTATCCTTGAATGGGGGCATAAATATGTGTTTTTTTGAAATTGAATTTCTCTGGGGTGCTCTCGTTTGTGTCCCTTAAGTGGGTATATTTTAACAACAAACATAACCTCGGTCAATTTAATATCCTTTTGTATATGATGATGATTCTGATCCTGATGATGACGACGACGGCGAACGAGGACGACGAAACGGGTATTGAATTGGGACGACGCTTCCATCAGCAGTGTAGACCAATTGCTTTGGGATGTGTTCTGAGTTTTAATTGCCTTCAATTAGCTCTGTTGGTTTGGGACTGGAACTATAGACAGAGCTACTAGAAAGTTCACTTGGGACACTATAGCTGGCGCTGCTGCTTCTGGTTGGGTTCTTTTTTTTCAATTATATCCTTCATAATTATTATTTTTAGGAATATAAATGGTATTTATAGACGTTGAAGCCTTCAAGGAGATCAAATATAAATGAGTTTAAATTTTAGTTTACATACAACAGAGATTATTGCATTTAAACTTATTATGTACAAGTACATTGTACTTATGAAGATTGCAAAAGCTCTCGATTATTATATAGCCCTTGAGGTTTTGATAAACATTATGAAAGTATTCTAACGTATATTTTAAGCCTTCTTATAAAATTGGAAGATAAAGAGTTTTAACGATTTGATAAAAAATACTACGTACATATTTATAATTTGATGCTTTCATTTTTATGTCCCAACTTTTAGCTTTGTGTGTTTTAAATTTATATAGAAAATTTTCTCGTTTTACTAAATTTTCTCAATGCAATTTTCACTCGATTCATAGAATTGGAAAATTAAATTAATTTTATGTAAGAATTTATTCAGGCATTAACATTACCTAAATGAATAGGAAACTACAAAAATTCTGTAGAAACGTTCTTGGGGAAAAAAACATACCTACCTTTTAATTATAATTAGCCTTTGTTTTTTATTTTACATTAATGTTAAAATTGAAATGCATGACAGGGTCCAACGTATTTAGCCTTATAAATGATATTCATAGTCATCGAAGTAAATACAAAAAGAACTTTTTGTAATGAGTTCGATTTTCAAGTTGACAAAATTTGACATTTCTCGACGTTTCAGGTCCCTAGTCCTTAGAATCAAAATTAATGATTCCTACGTCCGTAGGTTTAGGATACTTTTTCTCAAGAGTCAGTAGAAATATTGGATTCAAATAAATTTAGTTTTTCAAGATGTCAACATATCAAAGATGCAGAAAGTACTTTCAAAAAAACAACATGGGCGTTTTTTTTACAATATCAATTTAAAAAAACCGAACATCTTTGTGGGCCTAAAATATCTCACGTACGTTAGCGACTTCCATTAAATTTCATATCACATTATTTGACGTGGTACCAATTAGTATCATTTTTAACAAGAATAACATTTTTAGCATTTGCTAAAAATCAAACTAACGTTTTTTCTTACAAAAAATAAAAACCTGATGAAGCTAATCTTTGCCAAGTGCGGACGAAATGGCTGCCCACAAATCGTTTCGTATTAAACAAAAATTAGTTAAAAAGTTAAAACAAAACCGATCGGTGCCCCAATGGATCCGTCTACGTACAGGAAACACAATCCGGTACAACGCTAAGAGGCGTACAAAATTGTAAGCTGTGGAACGTATTTTTCTGGCAATGTGGTTTATCTTAAATCCAATAACCACTAGGAGCCGAGATCTGCAGGACACATCTTCAAATTTTGTAATCATAATTTGGTGTGCAAGCTATTATAAGTTTGTCTTAAAAGCCTTTCTAAAAGTTGGTAAAAATTGATTTTCGACTCGAAAATCTTTTAAATAATTTAAGACATTGTCTTCAAAATAAATTTTGTTTTATAAAAAACATTGTTTTCAACATTTATTAAAATTTGTATAAGAATTCAAAATTAAAATCTAAAAAAAATACACAAAATTGGTAAAAAAAAGTATTTAAATTGTAGGTAATTAAAACTTTCCAAAATGCTACATTGATAACGTCAAGAAATGTCAAAATTTGAATTTCGACAAATTGGACCGATTACAATATTTCCTATGTGAAGTTAAAAGTTGGAACAGCTTATTTTCGACTCAAATGTTTTCAATTAAACTGAAGGGTTTTCAATTGGTGCTGGTAGATTTTGGCGCCTAGTAGCGGCCATTTTGTTTTGGTGACATCTGTCAAATCTTTTGTTTATAATTCAGTTGCTTATGTCAAATCATCATGGCAAGTTACACGATTTAAAGGCACGTTCGAATGATAAAACTTCATTATCAAAACGTGTGTTCGTTAACGTAAACGTTGAGCGCCCATTTTACGTTAGACGTGATGACCCTTCACAGTCGACTCTCTTAAACGCTATGGTGGCCACATTTGAGACGACCGGTTCAGTAAATAATCAGCTTACGCTCGTATTTTCAATGAACGCAAGATCGGCCCAGAACATCGTCAGGGTCCGTGAAAGTGTACAGCAAAACCCGAGTCAGTCTTTTCCTCTCCTTTCGCAGAAATTAACTTGGTGAATTTTGAGTTGGGACTTGGGTCTACACCAGTATAAGATCCAACTGACCCAGGAACTCAAAGTTTGTTCGCTGACTGGGCTTCGAATCGTTTGCAAGAGGACCCCAACTTTGGCCGAAAAATCATTTTTAGTGACGAGTCGCAATTTTAGATGAATGGGTGTGTTAACAAGCATATTTGCAGTATATGGGACGGCACCAACCCACGCGAGGTTCACCAGGTGATAATGCATCCTGACAAAAAGTTACCTTTTGATATGCACTTTGAGCCGGTGGCGAGCGTACTTTTTTGAAAGCGACTTTAGTGACAAATTGAAACATATGCACCTAGACGACAAGTGGTTCCAGCAGGACGGCGCTACGTGTCACACAACAAACGCCACGATTGACATTTTGCATGAACGGTTTGAGAGTAAGGCTATCTCTCGCAGAAGTGTTTTGAACTAGACTTTTTCTAGTTCTACTTCTTCCTTCGGGGTTTTTTTGATGTTTTAGCTCGGTGCAAATAAACCACAATCGACCGATGCCCTTAAGGTGAATAAAACACAGTCCTTCGCTCAAATTCAGCCAGATCTATGCGGAAGTCATTGAAAATTTGACCACTCGGGTCCGTGCCACCACCAGCCGAGGCGGTCATTTGAATGATGTCATATTCCACACGCCTCACACACAGCTTTTTTTCCATTTCAACATCTACCAGCCATTATTGAAAAACCCTCAACCCTTAACCCTAAAAGCTATAGAAAAATGATCATTAAAAAAAACATACAATCCAGAAAAATGCATGAAATCTTTATTTGAATACTCCAATTCTCTTTCCAACATTTCGGCCGGAATCTCACAAATAAATGCTTCAATTTTGTCGTCAATTGAAAATAGTCTAAAGGCGTTACTATATCTAGACGGCCAATTGACCGGTCCCAAACCGCCCATAAACCGCACCAAACTGTGACTTTTTCTCTTGCAATGCTTCTGGCTGATATTCACTCCAAAATCGACAAATCTGCTTATTTACGTACCCATTGAGACAAAAATGAGCTTCCCCGCTGAACACGATTCTTCGGTTAAAAGCGCGCGATGAACTTTCTTAATAGAGCACACATTTTGATAAAAAATTCAATAACTTGCAAGCGTTGTTCCTTTTTTAAAACGGTTAAATTATAGTCCAAACTGAAGATGTTTGACAGTGAAACAAAGCACGAAACGTGCGTCAGTTGTTTAAAGCATTGTTGCCAAAAAGATAATAGCTACAAAATCCGCCTTTATAACCTTAAGAAAGTGCTTTGAGAAGTGGCGTAAGGTACAATTTTAGGACCTATACTTTTTTTTACTTTAAAACAAACCATTTTTAGCGTTGTTACAAGTATTTATGTTAAGGTCGATGCTGCTGGTATTAAACTTCAGATAAGCTGCCCTACGTATTAATGAAAATATAAAAAAACATATTGACTTTAAGAAATTAAATCAATTTTGAGTCTGAACGTCAGCTTACGCCGATCAGATTGACTTAATAACTCTCTGCCACAACATTTAAATTAATATCGTGAAAGATCCAATACTTAGCGATGTTTATCTTTTTCCTATAAAAAAATGATGAAGTTGTTAAAAAATTGTATGCTTGCGCTTAAAGTTTCAATATCATCCACATAACATTCCTAGAAGCTTTTTCCAAAACAAGCGATAAAGGAAGTTAATACTTTTAAAGGTCAAACTTTTAAACACACATACAATTGTGGAGAGATTAAGAGTTAGCCACATAGAATTGAATTGAATAATACCCTTAAATTCGTTATCACTGAATTTGCTTTGATGTGCATTAAGAGCTTTATGAAAATAAATGTTTATACCTACCTACCCTAAAATTGAAACATTGTAACGTAACCTATTTTCTTTTGAAACCAAAGCAGTTACACGAAAGACTTTTGCTTTAAAATATTCAAGAAATGAGAATTTCCAATTAAAAGGATAATATTCCTCTTAGGAAGTAGAATAATATTAAATGGTATGCACAGCATAGCACATCGTACATTCCTTATCTGTCCTTAGAATTCTAGAACTCGCACTTGAATTTACATAATTCCCTCAAGCGTTTTAGAAAATTATTCATTCCACAAACTTCTTAATCACTTGAATCACAGATTTTAGAAAGTTTTCATTAAAACAAAAACAAAAAAACTACTGAAAATGTTTCTCTATTGCCAGACTTGAATTATACTTAAATGTTTAAATTTTTGTCTAACTTTATGAATGATTCAGCCCCTAAGAAGCGTGTGACTATTAAGATGATGTCAGGTTCACTCACCTTTTCATAACTTTTTTTGTATTATTGCTGTGCGAGTTCATGTCGATGGAACTTCCATTCCTCAATTTGAATTTATTTAATTTTTTTGTAGAGAACACTTCTTCTGACTCGACGACAATAACTTGCGTGTGATGCGACCTAATGTCAAAGACGACACAAGAGACGCGACAGACGGCAGTGGCAGCAACATTTTAGCACCTTTTTTGTTTTAATCTGTTTCCAACCCAGGACACACATTTCTCTTGCTTGCTTAGACTCAATCTATTTCAAGGTGAGCTTCTTCCACTTGAGAGCAACACAATAACCAACGACGACTATAGCGACACGTCAATTGCATGTTGTGCAAACATTAAATACTCGCGAACCTACTCGTATATCTTTGCCTCTCGTTCGCAATCTATTGAATATTATTCATTCGAACAGATAAACAAAAACAAATCGAATCCTCGAACCGCAAGTAAAACGCTTTTGTTGACTTAATATCTTAACAATATCCTAAGTGCGTAGACGGCGTTCAATGTAAATACTTACTGCATACAGTGTAACGTAAAATTTTGTAAAATTTACATATCCGAAAGTGTAGACGGCGAAGGAAAAAGGAAGAAGCATCTGTGGCAGCAATGGCAGCGGCATAAATGTATCGCTTTTCCGTTCAGTTCTGGGCTGTGTGTGTTCACACCAGATGCACAGAAAAACGAGATAATAAATTATCTGGCGTTTATTTATTATTTGCGTTCTGTTCTCCGCCGCATCCGTTCGCCTAAGTCGTATGTCTTTCTGCATCGTGCGTCGTCGTCGTCACCATCAGCAGCACCATCAGCGCCATCATCGCTATCCGGTGTGTGAAGATTTAGCTCTGGGAATTCCCAAGCTACTTATGTACGAGCTGCTTCAAGTTTACGAGCCAAGCATACCTGTGAATTGCTTTGAAAGCCTTTTATTGGCTCAAGACAAATATTCAAAGGCATAGGTGGGGCGAGCATAAAGGGTATATTTATGCTCCTCAAGCATGCCGCGGGCGGTGCCCCACCGCCACCGCCACTACCACCACCTGTCAATGTGTCTTCACTCGATCAGATCAGTGCTCAAATCATTTCGTCATTATATAAAGAGAAGTAAGATTTCATCGCATCATTTTTCAAGCAAATAAGTCGAGGGAATTCGTTATTTATTTAGGTATTGGTGCGGGACGAATGGGTAACCGGTGCGGCGTTGGTAAGTGAACGCATCTATAGAATCTGTTCCGAGCTTATCATTAATCTTATACGGATTCATGAAATTAAGCTGTTACAATTTATTATTTACTCTCTCACACACAAGCATCTTGACGAACAAAAGGAAAATACCTAAAGAAGAAGGAAGTTCAACTTTCTTTCCTGATAAAAGTTTATAGGGAAATTCTTTAAGGCATCAACTAAGAACGTTGAAAATTTAATAAAATTAATGATTTTTTTTTATTTCAAAGTTTGTTTTAATAGAACTTTTATATAATATGGCTTACAATAAAATTTGTGAGATAGGAAGTCAATTTTCTTTTTTCATGTAAGAGGATTTCCTAAAGTTGTATTTGATAAATGACACTGGATTTTTTGTTTCAAATAAGCATTGTATAAATTTGGAAAAATGTGTTTTATATTTTTTCCTAAAGCGGAAGTTGAAGTTCGTTACAACAAAAATAAATTCTGAATATCATATTTTTCAAAAGCCTAAAATACAATTCGCAATTTTGTAGTAAATGGATTAAGAAGGTTCCAACTAAAACTCACTTTAATTTTAAAAACTGCTACTTGGTTTTCATCATTTGAAAATATTTTAAAACCTGCTAACAACACTCTTGTCCGCACTAAATTTTACTTGAACAACGCCAAAAATTGTGAGTTTGGAAAATTAAGTTCGGGGGTTATACTTTACGAAATGGAACAAACAAACAAATTTTAGAGTTGACAAACGAAAACATAAAACTATCTTAAAGTATAAACGAATCTTCGTCAATGTTGCCTAAGAAATTCCATTCAAGGCTTCACACCAACATTTCTTCCAACAAAATGAAGGGAAATGAGCACTTGTAACGATGTAAACACGAAAAGCTCTCGTTTTGTCAAAAGTCCTTGGTGTTATAAATTTTCAACCAGAAACTGGGCAGTTATCTTGTCAAATCTGTATTGACAGTATATGTCGTCTTCAATCGGGTTTCCACATGCCCTGTCTTTGTAAGTTTTTGATTTTCGAAATAGCAATCTTCACAAAAATAGCTTGAAGGCATTTTTCAAAGATAGTTCGCTACACCACCACCACACTGAAACCACATATTAAAACTTAAAAGGTACTTTGGTCAATATAAACGATAAAAAGGGTTTATTTAGACCATAAATATTTAAAGAAAAAAAAAATTATCTTTAAAATATCTTCTCAAATACTTTTGAGTTGTACAGTTGATTTATATCTGACTACAAATTAGCGCCAATCCTATTTTATATTGTAAAGAGAGAAGAGCTTTAAGTTTAGCCTCACTTTGTCTCTGACAGCTAATTTGACAGTTCTGGTTAATTATTTTTAAATAAATGCGATTTGGAAGCAAAGAAACTCAATTCGTGTTGAATTTCGATAATGATAGGTTAATTGATAGATGCTCATTCGAAAATGATTGTGTTTCTTAAAATATTCCCTTGTGTAGTCAAGAGGGAGTTGTTTTTTTTTTTAAATATGTTCAACTTATAAACAAAAGACAAGAGCTAAGAGCTGTCACTGAAACTCACGAAAATTTGTCTGATTAATTTGTCGATCACAATCGGAATATAAAAATGCTCCCAAGTTCGTGGAAACGCTTAAGAAATATCTCAAAGTACAACCGCAATATGAAGAAAGAGTTTACAGCAAGCTCGCTTATGGAAAATATTGTTATGGATTAATTGCTTCTTCTTTGGATTATAAACTTCCTTTCTAACGTTTGAATACAAGTTGTATGATGGATGGTTCCAAGTGTGAAATTCATAAAATAAATGCTGGTGTCCCACAGGACTCCGTTTTGTCTCCGACTCTTTTTTAATATTTATAAACGATGTTTTGTTGGCATTCAATGACCATTAAACTGTTTCGCAGACGAAAGCACCCTCAGGTTTACATATTCGTGTCATGATTCACGTTATTTTCATTCGGATGCAGAACTTCAACGTCGGCTTATGATAAGCTCATTAAAATCCAATATCGACAGTATTGTCCAATGGAACATTATTAACTGTGTAAAACTTATTGCTTAAAAAACTCAAAGCTCTCTCCTGTTGTTAACCCAGCCCAAATTCCGCTATTCATGAGTGGCGATTGCATCCAGCAAACAAATCAACTTTCAATTCTGGTTTTGCGTATCACAAATCACACTTATGAAATGATCAAATATTCGACATTGCCAAAAATGCTGCTAGGGGCATAGTATTTCCCCGTCGACGCACTAAGGAGCAAGTCTTAAAACGGACCATCATCACGCCAACTCGCTCGGCAACTAGTCTGAATCTAGACTTTGTTTAGTATGGACTTTCACCCAGTTGCAGTTGGTGTTTTCTATTGGTTGAAGTGAAAATTTTAAGCTATATATTCTGAAAACCGTGGTATGTATTTAACTTAATGTAAAAGTTTTGTGATTACATTGCTTTTTTTTGTATTTTCTAGGGGAAGCATTGAATCACGCGAAAAATTAAGAATTTAGTGTATGTTTTTACAAGTTAGTGTTTTTATATAGTGCCAGGTGTTGTCGGGTTAAACAATTATTTTACGAATAAACTAGAGGTTTTTGATATATTCTAAAAGCCAAAACATTTTCGTGATCTTTCCTTCTGAAAAAAATATGAAGTTTACATGTTTCTCTCCAATAATTTAGCTTTCTTTCCAACTTTTGTTTCTTCCTTATACATTCGACAGCAAATTTAATGGAAATAAATCGAAACAAATTATTTATGCTTTTTCTTGAGAGCACATCAAAAAACTTAGATGATAAGTTGTCATTTATGGAATGTAGCCTCCGAAAGTGGTTGAATGTTCCCAAAACGATTTTCAAGCTTTTAGTCGTGGTTTGCGGCATTTCAAAACTGATTAAAAGCAGAGATGGATTTTTGAAAAATAATGATGAATGGCTCAATGCTTCTATATCAATTCGTAACTGGATACCGAATAGTGGGGCGGGACGCTCAAGCAAATGTTTCCAAGAATTGACGGCCCGCAGTAAACGACGGAAAACAAAAGAAGCCCGCTAGCAGGTACTTGTTAAAGAGTTTACCTTCGCCGCTAGCGTTAGCCAACGGATGACGGAAAATGCTGCAGCCTCTAAACTTATAATAGAGGCAACTTTTTCACCAACAAGGGTCACATAACTCAAAAAAATGATAGATACAGCTCAGAAACCAAAAATAAAAAACACACCCGAAGAAGCTTTAAATATCTTTGATCAAGGCGACTTTACAAGGAGACAGTGGGAGTTATTGCACGACTGAAACAAGAGTATTTTTCTTTGCTATACTCTCATTAGAGAAGCAAAGAAATTATGCTATCCAAAGCCAGTAAGACTTAGGAAAATGTGCAGAAGTTCTGCTCCAAGACTTACTCGATCACACTAGTACTAAGACTTTGTCTTTATCTTGAAGATGTTCTGGAAAACCTGGAACTAATTTCAAAATGTGGTTGTGATGGCTCTCATCAAAAAGCTTATCAACAAAAGTTTTCAGATGACATTCACGTCGCAGACGACTCGAATATATTCCAAAGTTCTCTTGTCCCATTGAGATTGCAGTCACATGTTGCAGACAAAAAACCCGACACCGTCATCTACTCGATTTTACCGCCCAATCCGCATTCGATTTTTCCATGAAACTGCTGATATCACTATGGAAGAAATAGAGTACGTTGAAGAACAAGCACAAGAATTACTGAAGACCAAAATAGTTATTACAGAAACAACCACTTTCGTTCGACACAAATCTTCTTCCAATGGTTGCCGCAAAAGTTTGTAATGCGGCAACTGGTACATCCTCTACCATGAGATGCTACATAAGTGGCAAAATAACCAAACGTGTTAATGCCTTTGAAGATACTAATATGGATGATCGTCAGTCATTGAGATTTGGCTTGTCAATTCTCCATGCTAGAATCCGTTTATGTGAAACGGTATTGATCTATCATACAATCAAGATGTTTTGAATAGCCTCCCTCTCACATCGGATCCTTTGATAAGTTGTAAACGAAAACGAAAATGCAGCAAAAGCCAGCTCTACTTAAGCGAAACGTTAGATCTTTTTGAGCCAGAAGAACTGGATTATCAAGAATTATTAGAAGAAACATTAAGACTGAACAGTTTAAATGAATCAGACTAAGTCAAAAACTATGTTTCTATGTTAATATTATTTTGTTTTCATATTGTACCCTGTATTTTTTACAGAAATATACATAAACTATACTCGTTTATGCATTTTCATTACTTTCTTTCGATCTTTGAGGCAAAATGCTCCGTAGTGCGACGGTGCAAGAAATTTTCCACCACCTCTAATCTGGCTGTAATTTACAAAGCCTTCATTGGTTCAAAACTTGAATATAATTCTCATATTTAAGCAGTTGCCCCTAAAACGAATAAAATCAAGTTTTGGATAGAATCTATAAAAGAGCTTTGGAAATGATAAGCGATATCCAAAAGGTTTTCATCACCCGAACACCACCACAATATTTTATTCCTTTCGTTGTTTATCCGATTTTGTTACAAACAATGTTCTGCCGAATTATCCAGTTGCAGTTGACAACCCCCACCACCCTTCAAACAATTGAGCCGTAATACTCACACTTCCAGGAATGATAATCAGTTTACACTTGAACTCAATTTCGGTATAGAGGTTTTTTTTTAACTGTACATCTAGAATGTGGATGGCTTAACCCAACTCTGTTTTTCCTAAAGGTCTTCCCAATTTACCCAAAGCCCACACTGGTTATAAACTTTAAACATGTTAAGGGTATTTATTACCCTCTCTGTGTCTATGAATCATTAAAAACAAAACAAGAAAATTGAAAACAATAAATATTGTTTTAATTTTGAAATAATTAAAAAATTCATGTGTAATAATCTGTCTCTTTCCACCACACCCTCGTAGCTTTTATTTTTAGGAAGGTTATGAAACAAATGTGTAGTACCCGTGGCATGATTGTTAGTGCGTTGGACTGTCATGCAAGGGGTCTTGGGTTCAATCCCTGCCTGTGCCACCTTAATTTAAAAAATTAATTTTCGCCTGCCTCTTGCGAGGAATTGACAAATCCTTCAAGAGTAATTCTTGTCATGAAAAAGTGCTTTCTCAAAAACTAGCCGTTCGGATTCGGCATAAAATTGTAGGTCCCTTCCATTCCTGACAACAGTACTCGCACACAGGAATTGTTGAGAGTTGTAAGTCACTAGGCCCTGGTTCACAACGGACTGTTGAGCCACCCCATTTGATTTGATGAAACAAATGTTGTGCAGATAAAAGTAAGAAAGTTATGGAAATGCCACAAGAAAAGGTGTTATTGTAGACGTTCCTTTAATTATGGGATTTGAAAATTACTTGCAAATTGTTGTCCACAGAAATGTTCTCTTTTGAGATAATGTCAAAGTTGGACTATTTTGTTTCGAGATTTTGTCCAATCGTGATTTACTTCTATACGATTTTTCATTGAATGAAACTGCTATAATTATTTATTAATTAGAGAATTAATTTTATGTAAATTTTCATAATTTATATAGTATTTACTTTAGTCCTTTATTAGTCCATATAATGTGTATTATATAACCCTGTTATCTTCTTTTGGGCAGCTATATGTGACATCCTTTTTTAATTAATTTAATAATATATCTATTTTATACTCAAAAGACTATGTAAAGTCTAGGTATTAGTTTTTGAAAGCTGTACTATTATCAAGTATTTATTTATTTAGGTATTGCCACCAGGGTATTTTCAGGAAAAGCTATTCACCTATACACTGCAGAAAATCAAGTCCAATATACTTTAAAACTTTATGTTGGGCATTTGGCAACACTTTTTTATTGTGCTGGATTTAACTTCGTTTCTATTCTATTTTCTCATTTAATATTATTTTGGTTTGTCCCTCGTAATCGCACACCTCTACTGAAACTTATACCCTCTTAAAATCGCTGCAGTGATTATAATTTTCTATTGTAACGCGCCTTCCCATAAGCACCAGCGAACTTATCTAATTTCGCTGTGTTGTATGCGGTTTTGAACTATTTATTTATATATCAAAAGCCGCACCAACAACTGCAGAATTCGATTTAACCACGCATACTTAATTGCACAATATTATATAAAAGCTATTGCAAAATGTTTTCAATAAATAAAGTGGAGTGCGTTTTACTGTACATACTCATAGAGTCCTTGAATATCTATGTACAGCTTCTCATATGAGCGTTGTTTTTGTGTATGAAATTTATTCCAGAAGACCGCGTCGCACATTCAAATCCCCGCGGTAATAAAATTCCAATAAATGTGTCCAATCTCCCTAATATTCATTTCAAAACTCAACTTAAACTATATAGACATTTTATTGAACGACAAACATATAGAAATAAATATTTCAACAGGACAAATATTGATATTGAATTATTCATAACAAATTTGATCGATTTGTCCCTTTGTGCATCCGTTTCGTACGTCGCGTCTCGTCGGGTCGTATGAAGTAAATTCTTTTTGTATCTATTTGATTTGGCAGCACTTAAATATGCAATCTGTCATTGTAAATTTTTACGATAGTAACAAAAACAACAAAGACATATTTATTGTCATTTTTCAAAAAATTTGAATTCAGCCATGATGGCGGAAAAGCCCGTGAGGCTTCCAAATTCTGTTATCCTTTCAACTATAGTCTTGTTGAATATTTTGTATTTTTTGTTTCTATTTTCGTTATAAATAATATATGTATTTTTTCGGCTTGGGCATATCTTTTTAAGAATAATTTTTCGTTGTTTTTTTGGTATGGAAATGGAGTTCCACATTTCACCAATTGTGCACAAAATGCACACCGCTAGAGTCATCGAAGGACTTGCTTTATAAATCGTGTCCTTGCTTATCTTTTCTCTTCTTTTCAGTTCTGTTGGGTTTGTGTTATTTTTTTCTCCTTTTTTTGTGTTTTGTTGAGAGGAAGTTTTCAGTTTGTATTTATTTTCATGTGGAAAACAAATTTAACAAGGAACGAAAAACTTAAAAACTTTGCTTGTTTTTTAAGTTTTATGTTTTCTCTTCTTCAGTGAAAAAGAAATAAAAACAAAGGAAAACTGTTGTTAAAAGTCGTATAGTGTTTTGCCTTCGTTTTTTTTGTTTGGTTTTGGGTTTGACGGCTCAATGAAGAATGAAAAATGTGCAATCGTGCCTTGAAAATTAAAAAAACAAAGGATTCCATGCAGCAAAATTGTTAAACTACAAAATATGTATTACTTTTGTTCTTTAAAAAACAGAATTGTCTTTATCAATTCTTGAGAATTATTGTTGTGGAATTGACATTTGAAAAAGTGGTTTTAAATTAACTGTGGCAGGAATTTGAAAAATTGCAATATTTGGATCCCTCATGAAGAAAATTAATTTTGCATTTCCTGCTTTTTTAAGTAATGAGTATTTCTTATAGGTTGACAGAACTGTTTTTTTATTTTCGTAATATTTCAAAAACAAGACATCATTGATACGTTAAATCTTCTAAAACTTCTAGCGATTTTCACTCTTCCAATTTTGAGAGAATAATATTTCCCTTAGAATGAGACCTCATTTACGAAAATTTGAACCTCCAACACTGCTCCACTGTTTCACTTGTAAGTTAAAAATTTAGCTTATTGAAATAAAGGTGCAAGACAATACCAGGAAAAATATTGCTTAGGGTCGTCTACTTTTTTGTTTGAAAAATCTTTCTATACACTACATCATGAAAATATCCCTGAACTCCTTTTTGTGATTGAATACTTCAAATTTTAGTTTTTCAATTGATTTTTTTTCTGCAGAAAATCACCATATCCAAAGAAAAGAAAAAATCATTTTTTCCAGAGATTATTCGATTTGCATTTTTCTGCAACAGATGGTGTTACAATAGTAAATTGTAAAAAAAAATTGAAAAATCTTTTTCGCACTATTGTCCTTTATCAATGAAATGCCTTCATTTTCCAAGTAAATGCAAGAAAGAATTTGGTCGTTGGTTCGTTTCTTCTAAAAAAAAGGTGAAACTTTATCCCTGAATTGAACAAAAGAAATATTGTTCTAATAAACACCTTCTTTAAGGGGGCCCATAGGTCAAAATTTGATTAATTTATGGGCTTGAGGAAGACAAATTGTGATGGGTTTATATTGCATGGAACAATAGAAAAAATATTCCTGTACTGTACGTACGTATTATTTTGAATACAGTAAGGCTCGTTTCACACTACACGGTTTTGACCATACGGCAAAAAACCGGACGGTATACAGCGGATCAATGGCTAATTACACATTATACGGTTTTAACCGTACGGTGAAACACGATATATGCAGGGTTCCTGTGCTTAATATACTTTTTCACAGGTTAAGTTCGAAATCTGCCGCACGAATAAAATCATATGATATGTGAAAACATGCATTTTGTCACGTACGCCACTATGCTTATGGCGCCGTCCGACTGCCGTATACTGTAGTGGCAATAGACGGTTGCTACACGGCGTGGCGCCGGCATTTTGCCGTGACCGTATAATATGAAAGCGTATATGCTCTTTTAAGCACTTCTAACAAAATGTCATCGTCCTGTCAAAACCGTGTAGTGTGAAACGAGCCTAAGAAATCATCATAGTTTAAGGTACCCTAATTTTAAGTCAAATTTTTCTCTTAACTGCGGAAGACAAAGTTTTTAAAGACATTAACTTAAAATATCAGTGCAGGAAAATGTTTCCATCAATTTTTAAGAAATTTCTATACATTTCGAGTAATCAAAAAAGCTTTTAAATGCAGGTCTCATTTAAAATTCAACATTGTCGGATTTTTTGTCGAAATGACACAAGTTTTGTTTCTAACTTTCTTATATTAAATCTTAAAAAAGTCCAAAACTTCCCAACAATTCTATAGTCATTGAAGTTTCTCTGTTCAGCAGAAATTTATTTGTCGTTACTTTCTAATTTTCCCACTTTCATATTTTGAAGAAACAATTTGACAGATTTTAAAGCTTTTAAAGATCTTAAAATAAATAACATAAACTTTTATTCAATATTTTAGGTTTTTAAAGTGTTCTGGAAAAAAATTAAGTAAACATAATAAATGAGTTAGGTAGCGTAACAACTCACAACAATTCCTGTAAGAGAGTCATTTCAGGGATGGAGGAGACCTACAATTTATGTGCCGAACGGCTAATTTGAGAAAGTAGGTACTTTTCATGCCAATAGTTACTCTTGGAGGATTTCCCAATTCCTCGCTAGAGATAGTACCTTTGAAAAAATCTTAGGTAGCACAGACAAGGATTGAACAAAAGTCTTCTAGCATGACAGTCCTGCGCGCTAACTCTCATGCCAAAGGAACTACTTTATCAAAAATTTGCATTTTTTCTCTAACTTTGGAAGTAATTTTGATAAGTCACAAAAGTCTTTTACTAACTTATTTACACGTAATTTCATAGCTTACCAAATTCATGGCACTCTATAGTAAATTAAGATAAATATATTCAGAACTTAAAGTTTTGGCAGAGCAACAAGTAAAAAATAAATGCTTAAGGACGTTTTATTGAAATTAACACTAGTTTTTTATTTAAATTGACAGAACATAATTAACAAGAGTAATAAATAAGAGTGGACCTATATGACTATCTTGTGGCATACCTGATATTCATCAAAAAAATGGGTTCCTTATGGTTGAGTCAATTTTGGTTTTCTATAATGTAATACCTTTCCCCTTAAGTTAATCAGCTCTCAAATATCCAACCACATCAATGTGACCTGGTACCCAGCAGAGTCTAATGTTATGCTGTTCTTGGTGACAGTAATTTGAAAGCTCGATTTGATTGTTGTCATTCATTGAGATTTGTGTCGCAGCTTTTGTCATTGCTAATACCTCAGATCTTCTTATTCTTATGGCTTATTCCATGTATTTTTCTCTAGAGGCTTCATCCAGACGAGCTATTAGGCAATATAAAGTTGGTTTCCAAGAGAAGAGGTTACTGTAGTTTAGGTCAACATCCACCCGTTCGGCAAGTTCTAACCAATCTTTAAACCGTCCACTTCGGGATTGGATTGTTTCGTTTGAAGAACTACTTTTTTTGGAAGACGATAATTTGGCATATCCAGAGCTTTGAGGATGTAATTGACCTGCTGCAGCTTGAGTCTTTTTATAAATAAAGGCGATAGACCTGATTCCAACATGATCATGTAGTTCGGGGTACTCGAAAAGAAAGTGGAAAGTCCGTTTAATGTAAAATCTAAGCAGTTTTTCTACTTGATCATATTTCCAACCTCCTTCGTAGACCCTGAATTTACTTGAATGCGTAATTTCCTTATTGATATAGATAGATATTTGTAATCTTTCACCAACTCTACTCTTTCACCATTATAGTACCATTTCTCACTTGAACCCAATCTTCCTCCGCCATTCCTAAAAACCATCACTTTTGATTTACTTAAATTTACCACTAGGTTCCACCTTTACAATATTCAACAAGCTTATTTACCATTAGCTGAAGGGACTGCGGTGTATACGCAAGTAGGACAATGTCGTCAGCGAAAAGAAGAGCTTTAAAGTTAACTACTGCGTACTCGAAAAAATTTGATTGACGGTGAAGTATCCCGATCTGAAGCCAGCTTCGAAGTCACTGAGCTCCATTCATATAAATGGATGAGCAGAATCGAAGTAAATATCTTATATGACGAGTTCAAAAACGGGATTCATCTGTAATTCTCCGGAACTTCAGTGTTTCCCTTCTTGTGGATTGGGAAAATCAAGGCATCCCTAAACTAGTTTGGGATGGATCTTCCCTCTAAGATCTAGTTGAATATTGCTGTTAGAGATACAACAAGAGTATCTGTACCAAAAAAATCAAATCAAATGGGGTGGTGCAACAGTCCGTTGTGAAGTATCTGTACCATAGCTGTAGAATTCTGGGGGTATACCATCTGAGCCCGCAGCCTTCCCATCTTTTTGGTTGTTTTTCGATATAAACACTTCTTCTCTGGAAATTGGTGCATCTAAAATATTATTATTGAAGCCAGGTTTGGCATACTGAATCTGAAACCTATTTGGCGCAAATGGGTTTAACAGTTGCTTGAAATATGTTTGCGGTCTATTTGAATTAAAATATAATATATTTTGTTCCATTTTCGGACCAGGTTCCAAAACTCAGACGACTTGTTACACTTTGCAAACTGTTGTGCTTGGGCTTCCGAATAGTCTTTTTTCGGCATAGAAGTTTATAATTCTGATTATACTCCATGTATCGGTCCTTTGAAAAATGTCTATTATACTTCCGATATGCGCTCAACCAAGCGTAAGAAAAGCTTCTCGCCTGCATGCATTCCTTGTCAAACCAAGGTTCCCTATATTAAGTTTTTCTTTTAATGTTATCAGGTATATGGTATTTTCCTTAAATGCTTTTTTCAATTTTGTTCAGACTTGCGTCGTATTGTTCCATCATCAGAAGTGTTCTATAGTTTGATGCTGATTCGTTTGACCAGCGTAGTTTCGGAATCAGTTGCATTTGAACATTGGTTTCATTTTTTTCTTCCCCATTAGTAAAGGATATACAAAGAGGCAAGAGTCTGAAAATGGTTTCTTTTCTATTTCCAGATTTATAACAACTGTTCTCCAGTCACCACCTTCCAAGCTGTAGTCAATAACCGAACTTCCTTGTTTTCCCTAAAATGTAAATTCACCCAATTTATCACCATCACTTGAACCGTTCATTACACGGAGGCCAAATGTGTTGCAAAGTTCAAGCAATTGACTTCCTCTTGCATTCCTTATTGTGTCTGGCATTCTCAACCCCTTCTTCAATCCCTATTCTTGCGTTTAGATCTCCCACCAGCAATATATTTTCTATTAGTGTGACTGGGTATACCAGGTTTAGAAACAAAAACTACTCACCTTAAGACCTCTGAACTCTGGCAATTTTAATGGTGAAAATCAGTTAAGAGCCCATTTTATCCTTCCGCTTATAAAATACCAATTCGAACTTCGTTTTCAAAGTAGTTTGTTAGATCTTATTCAGGGGGTGTTTGCATGAGTTCTAGGCTTTCTTGACAGAATTCTGCATTGGTTCCTCTCAGTGACCCAATAGGTCATGGTTCTTTGGCAAGAACTTTCCTAATGCTCCCTGACTTGTTCCTTTTTTTTTCGCGGAAATTTCTCCAAAAACTCTGCCTGGCTCGCTAGGTTTCTGCTTCAAATCTTCTTTGATCATCCTTTTGCAAAACTTACAATTTTTGTAGTCAACTTGGGAAGTAGACAAACCTCTATAATTTTTAAAATTAGAATACATTTTCAAAATATGAAGCAACTTTACTTGAAACAAAATATACCATTGAATTTTATTTTCATCAGAATAATTTTACACAATTGCTCGTTCGTTGTACATTTAAGTGCCACCCATAGTCCTGATATTTGTTCGCAGACTTTGTATTCTCAATTTCTCTCCATAAGCAATATTTTAAATATGAATGTTTAATGTAATTTTGCACTCAGTTTTTAATGCATTTTCATAGGTTATATATTATAATTACTCTCCAAATGAAATTGATGTATTTTATTAAATTAACATACAATTCAACCTCGTCCATCTCATTGTTGAAAAGATTTTAAGTATATATATTTTACATGCCTTGAAGCCTTGAAAAGCTTGCCAACACCAACAATATTTTTATTAATGATATAAAATTGCATATTAATATAATTATCCTATAAAACATTTTAAGAAACCATGAATCAACTAACCAATATAATTTTTCTTATTTTCTTTCAGGTATGCATCCGTCAAAAAAAAAAGGTTACTTAACGCCAGTAGGTATAAAGAAAATGCATTTAATCGTCAATACTTTGTGAATCTTTATAAATATGCAAACTCGTGTCAGTTTTTTTATTAAGTTCATCAATATAACAGAAGCAATGCATTAATACTCAAAAAAAAAAAAAATTTATTGTGTCGGTATTTTTGTATGCTTATTAAAATTTTAATTGTTTTCAAAACAAAAGACTTATTGTACTTCTTTCGTATGATCGAGGGGTAAAAATAAGGTGTACTTATAATGCTGACAGTCTGTCTGGAAAAATTAAGGCCATCGCATCAGTATTGCCAAATTACCTAAATCCCATAGCAACATCAGTATAATGCCTAGGAACGTCCTTCTCCAATATACAAAAATTACGACGAGAGCTTAACAACAATAGGCCTAGGCCCCGAATTGATTGAAGCAAAAATAGACGAACAAATAAAAATACAAAAAGTTGAACAAAATAATAACAAATGCAAATCATTCAATCCCATGATGATGCCAATATGATGAAGAAGATGTGTTGTTCCTTTTCATCCTATTTATCTCGCTCTACTTCATCATCATCATCATCATCATTGCTATATCCTCCTTACATTAGGAAAATTTACATTTTTTTCAATTCAAAAATTATTGTTTGCCTTTATTGCTTCGCTTCGAGCTCCAAGCATTGAGCCGAGAATCCGAACAGTGAGCAGTGAACAATTTCAACATCAAGCAGAATCACCCTCTATCGGGTCCACAAGTTTTAACAATTGATAATAATCAACCCTATACACCGCATAATAGATTGAAAATGGGGGAAGTTATTATCGAGCCCAACAACATGACTGCTTTATTAATTGGAACCCCCTCCTCAACTCCAACCCTTCTTTTTCCATTTTCCGTCCAACTCTCATGAAAATTGCTTCGCATTCCTATTCCTACTATTTTCATTTGTCTGAATGAGGGAAATCCTGCATTGAGTGCATAAGCCATAGGCATTGCAAAAATACAACAAGGATAAAAGATTACAAAAACAAAACACTACAAAAATAAAAGGACAAAAACAAGGAAAACCCCAGACCCCTAGAAAAAGATAGAAATTGAAAGAAAATCACTTTTCGTTGGCATTTTCCTTCTGCCAGAGTAAAACAGAGTAGGAGACTATAGTGCAGTACTATGCAACTATCTACTTGCATATTTATGCATGCAGTGTAGATTGTCACTGTGGCTGCTGAGGAAAATTCTGCAGACAGATAAAATTGATATTTTTTTTATAGTTGAGTTTTCTTGCTCATTTTTTGCTTCTTGGTGTCTGTGAATTAATTTGAATACATTTTCTTTAGCTTGCTGCTGTTTTCTCTAATGTGTCGCTGCATACATTTTTGTTGTTTCTTATTCGAAAAGGTGACAAATATTTTACTGCTTTGCTTTTTCTTCTTTTTTATCTTGTATCTTTAGTTGGTTATATAAGTAAAATATTGAGGTACATTGAGTAGATTTAAAATATTATTTTTATAAATACGTTTATTTGCGAAACAGGAAGAGAAGAAGAAGCAGAAGAAGAGGTAATAAAATGATTATTAGTTGACACAAATTCCATTGGAAATGATTTGAATTTTATTCAAATGTCTGGAAATAGTTTTCTTATTTGGTTTAAGAAAAGATTTTTATTTTATTTTCGTTTCTGGTTGAATTACATAAAATTCAATTGCAATATAAATGATATCACAGATAAAAGTAGAAATAAAAATAAAACAAAATAATATAAAATAAATACTCATACGCCGCAGTGAGTTATTTAAAAAAAAAAAGTGAGTGAATATTTTCCTTTGTTCATAACTTCAGTAAATAGATTGTAAAATATACAAACAAAATTTTTCTTTCGGAGAAAAAATACGTGCAGACAAATTGTTTAAGTAGTTTTTCTGTTTAAAATTTAAGTTGTTTTAATAAGCTCTTAAAATCAGACTTAACACCAAAATAGTTGACGACGGCAGTAGCTTTGTTAGTAGATTTGTTTTAAACCCTATTCATATTTTTAACATGCGTGGAACCACATAATAATTCATTATGAAAATCAGTTTTTAATCAAAAGAAACTTCAATTTATACACATTTAGGGTTATCCATTTTGCGGTTTCAAAAGTAAACGTAAATAAAACACATAAAATATTTTGAAAGTTGACATTATGTGTAAAAACTACATTATTTAAATGATCACCATTCGAATTGTTGCAATCATCGATTCTTTTGAGATAATTTTCGACCGCATTTTGACACTTATGAGGCGCTATCTCAGCCATAACTTGACGAATTGTGGTTCTTAAGTTCTCAAGAGCTAAATTTTTATCTGCATAAACACGGTCTTTCAAGTAGCCCCACAAAAAAAGTCCAGCGGTTTCAAATCGCATGACCTTGGCGCCCAGTTGATATCGCCATGAAGAGAAACTTTGAGAATTGTGTGGCATGTAACACCATCTTGTTGAAACCACATATTCAATAGCAGGCAAAAAAAGTCGGTCGAATATAAGACTCCGAATTGACGGTGACAGTCGTTCAAGTTTTCGAAGAAATAAGGTCCAATCACACTTTCGGACTTTTGTGGATGCAATAACCTCTCTTCAATTGCTTGAGGATTCTTAAAACCCCAAATACGACAAGATTGTTTATTAACATCCCAACCGATAAAATTTTATTCGAAAAATTGCCGTATAACGCCTGTTGCTTAACCACCAATTCGACGTATCTACGACGTTGTGAATGGTCACCTGGCTTCAGTTGTTTTGTGAGCTGGATTTTATATAGATGTAGGTAAAGATCTAAATGCAAAATACATCATTATGTGCCGTAAGACAGTCCTAATTCCCAAGAACGACGAGGAATCGACACATTCTGGTCTTCGGCGGTATCTTTAGTGATAAGAGCAAAACGATGATGTACAGGCCTTACAATATCTGTATCCAATACAGTCTCTTCAAATTTCTTCACAATTATGCCGATTGCTTGCGTAATTAGACGATTATGTAAACCATAATCTCCTCTTTAAGCACGGTATGTGGCTGTGGCAGAATCATTTTCGTAAATGTCAGACTTTTAACTAAAAAAAAATTAGTTCAATAACTTAATTTGACCGATGTCGAATTTCAGACCTATACTTTCGAAACCGCAAATTGGATAGCCCGTTACTTGTAATGCAAGTCCTATAAAATAAAATAAATTAGGTGGCACAATAGTCCTTTGAGAACTAGGGCCTAGTGACTTACAACTCTCAACCATTCCTGTGTGTTAGTAATGTTTCCAGGAATGGAAAGGACCTACAGTTTTAAGCCGAATTCGAATGAATAATTTGCACTTTTCTTGACAAGAATTACTCTTGGAGAATTTGTCAATTCCTCGCAAGAGGCAGTACCCGTGAAAAAAACTTTAGATGGCATAGGCAGGGATCAAGCCCAATACCTCTGGCATGACAGTTCAACGCACGAACCATGATGCTACGGGTACTAGATGCAAGTCCCAGCAAAGCAAACATCCCGATAGATTATTTACAATGAATTTCGTATTTAATTAAAACGGGCAACGTTAAAATTAGCTTACGTAAGCTACATTTAAAACGTAATCAAACAATCAATGATAAGCTGTGTAGAACTTAGACGTATTTCCTCATTTTCAATTTTAATTTGTGTATGTAAAATAACTTTAAACTAAAAAATTGTAGAAAAATCTATCTAAATAAAATAAGTAAAAGGTTTTAAGTACCTAGCTTTAACTAATTATTACTAGACGAATAAGTTAAATAGTCTAGGTTTGAAAAGTCTAGCTTAAGCTTCATGTATTTTATAGATTTTGTTTATTTATTTGACTTAACGAGCTTTAGCTAAAACTGAGAAATAAATTAAAGACCAATAATTATCTTAAATAATTTGTTGTATGCTTTTGATGACGTCCACTTGAGTTATACGAAATAAAGTTGATTTCTGAAGTGTACGAAGAAAAATTGAATACAATAAATCCAGAAATCCCCTCTTAGACCTTCTTCAATTCGGATAATTCTAACTGTTATCTATACAGCTTATTGTACGCATGGTATTTTTAAGTTTTGAATGAGAACCCAAACTGAAATCCTAGTATACTCAGAGGTCAGTAAAGCATTCCGCATTCTTATAAGTCCCTCAAAAAGCAATTGCACTTTTATTTTTGAAAATCGAAAATTCGTATGAAATCCATAATCCCGAGTTATGAACTTTTTTTTATTACATTTTGGTGGTTTATTAATTTTTATGTTAGTAATAAATTTAAAACAAAATTATGAAAAAAAACAACGACAATTGAATTTTTCAAACAAAATTGGCAAAACGTAACAAAAATATTTTGTATAAGTTAAAAAAAATTGTAGTCGTTCTGAAGATTGGTTTTTGGGATATTTTGGATCAACCATAATTTTCAGCAAACAAAACGTCCATAAAATTTGTTTGAAATATAATTTTTATAAAGTCGTATCTCTGCCAGTTCTTGAGATATTACCAACAATAAAATGTATCAAGAAATGACAAAATTTGACATTTGACAAATCGGACCCCTACAAAAATTTCACATGGTAAGTTTATACGAAATTTGTAAAGCCTTCTAGACAGGATCAACATATTCTTGATATCTTTGTAGTGTTAACTACAATACTCTAGCTCAAGCAATTTCTTATTCATGTGAATTGAAATTTAAGCTTACAAAAAAAATTAACATAAATAGCTTAATAAAACTAGCCTTTATACTGTTTAAGCTTTGTTTTAAAGACTTTTTTGATATGAATAGTTTAGGCTTTATTTTATTCAACCAAAAACTTATCTTATGCTTTAAAATCAAAGCATTTTCCATGGCTTTTTTGTATTCCCAAAACCATTTATCTAGAAAGCTCTGACTTATTTCACAATATGTTTTTTTTTTTTTAAATACAAATATTAAGAAAAAGTCAATCAAAATCCTAAGCATCCCCTTTTTGCTATTAATTTAAAATTAAAAAAAGAAGCTGGAATGCGTCCCACACTGATAACTTCCGTCGATTTGCCTTGCTTAAAAGTTTGTAGGTTTTCGTGTTGCGTTCAAAAAGTTGTCAGTTGATATATTCTTAAAAATTTTAAAATTACCAACAATATTTTTTATATACATAAAGAAATAGTTTGGTTTGAAAATCTAGTTTTGTTAAATAGATTTTCAGTCGAAAACAAATTGTTATCAATTTTAGTAGCATTTTAAATTTTTTGAGAGATATCAAAAACCGAACATCAATTTTTAGCAAATTTGCGTACTATTTTTTGTCGATTTTATTTTTGTATGAAAAAACAGACTCTTGGATTTTTATAATGAAAAGTTCTGATTATCGAAAACAATATTTTCTGTGAAATAAAAAAAGTTTGAAGAAAATGTTTACCAAGTTTAAGTAATGTTTTTTTTGTTTAGGTTTAAAACAAACTGGTAAAAAAAACTGTCAGTAAGATTGTTCTTAACATTTACTGAATGTTTACAACAATATTTTTTAAAAGATAAAAGTAGTTTAAAACCAATATCTTAAAGTTTTGAAAAGATATTTTAGTTGAAAATCAATTTTTACCAGCTTTTATTAATTTTTTTTTAGGTCTTTATTTTTTGTAAGAAAAACTGTCAATTCCATTTTTCTCAAAAATTTTACCAGATGTTAAAAACGTTATTTTCCGATGCATAAAACTGTTTTGGAGATGAAATCATTTTTTGTTCTTAAAATTTTCTAGGTAACAAGTTTTTTTTTCAGTTTTTTTTATTTAACTTTTAGTTTGATTTTTGTTTCCAAAAATATACTGGTTTGCTTTCACGATACAATATCTAATATAAAATTTAATTCAAGTCTCTAACGTAATTGGTTTGTGATATATTTAGGGTTAACTAAAATATGTACCTTTTTTTAAACTGCTATGGTAAGAAAACTACCCAAGCAATTTTCTTGAGAGCCCTTTCTGCATTATTTTCTAAATAACATTTATTTAAAGGCGATATTTCTTCTGGTTCTGAAGCTTTGGACGACGAAAAAAAGAATGTACGTATGCGCACCTACTTTTATTTCAAGTCCAGGGACCTTGAAACGTCAATAAATTTCAAAATTTTCAATTCGACAAATCGGACCCATTACAATAACTTCCTATGAGAAGCTAAAAAAGTGATAGAACTCCTTATCACGGAATAAATCTCAAAACCTTAAATGTTTCTTTTAAGTTTTATGCATCGATTTTGTGATGTGAAAAACTGGGCCTTAAAATTTCACATTGACCAAACCATAAAAAAACTGTCAAAACTGAAACTAGTTGCTAGAAAAATAGGTCTTATGCACCAACTTGCATTCCAAGACATATTATTAATAGTCTACACCACTCAATTGGCTGCCATGAAAGGCTTATTTAAGCCAATTCCAGACATAAAGGAACCCTCCTCTTCTCTTTACTTCTATACCCAGCAGATGCTAACGAGATTAAAAACCTAAAAGCCAGTAAAACTCCAAGACATTTTATGCTACCAGCCAGGGAATTGGCACAGGAACGTCTTAACCTATAGCTTCGAACATAAGAGTACAAAGTTTATATCATTTTATTTTCTTCAATATCAACTTAATTTGAATGGTTCAAAGTCATAAATTCCCGCGATATATTCAAATTTGTGTATTCTATTGCTGTACCATTTTATCCTTGCTTCCCTCATATTTTCCATACGATATTTCCACATAAATTCAATCGAACAGAAAACATCACCCTCAAAATTTCGTATCTATTTATAAGTAGATTCGTTTATGGCAATGAAGGGAATTTAATAGCCTAATAAAACTATGAAAAGCCTTTTTTAATGGAGCTTCCTTTTCTTTTTGATTATTAATATAAGATGGGAAGGGTAAGTCTAAATGTTTAAAATAAAAAAAAGTTGTATATCAATAAACTAATTGGCTAATATTAACAAATATTCACAATAAAATTCTGAATTCCTTCACTCATAATCTCATAATGTGAGTATCTATACAAAATTTCCCATAAAAAAGTTTCCCAATAAAATTAGCTTATAGCCACTTTGAAAAAAATATTCATTTCATCAAAAAAAAAATACTTGTTGATGATAAACGAATTGCTGCCATTTTTATTCACTTAAATTTGCACACGGAAGCCATAAATAATAAATAAAAATCAGCGAAAATGTTCACATATTTTGTATCTTTCTTTTTTTTCATTTTTGAATTTTGTGTCACCCGCAAGACAAGTGATATCAGTCATTCATATTTTAAAAGCTGTGTGATATTAAATTCTGATGTCCTCACCTCACCCATCATATAGCATCAGCTCTGCCGCCGCCGCTGCCACATATACTTTATACAACATATGCCAATTGCCATTAATATAATATTCACACGCACCTTTTCGGTCGCGGTATAGGGTGGCGCAGCAGCGGCGCGGTGGCGTAGCGAAGCGTCATCCCACGCAAATAGTTTGCAAAATCCATCATCAAAATCACTTTCGTAAATTCGATTTAATAGTCCAATCCATTTAAAAGGAAAAACACCCTGTCGCGGAGACCCAAACGTTCGTTATAATACATTCAATAAATACATAGAGACACATGTGTCTACCTAGAGTGTTCTTTTTTTAGTGGGGCCTTGTTGTCCTTGTTGGAAAAAGGATAATTTAAAACATCAATTTTGTTATTTATTCCAAACGGATGTACGAGTATATGTCACTTTTCGAGTGAGTGAGTGTCGAAGCCGTTTCAAGCCGACCAAAAGTGATAAAACCCCAAAAAATGAGGTAAAAACGCCTTCATATATGTATATAAGAGTGAAAAATATGTGCATATGTGTATATGTACGTTTGATAGAAGGTAAATGTCATGGAAAGGACATCAACCAAAAAACACTCTCAACCAATTCGTACTCGTACTCATATAAAAGCAGCAGGTTGATTTAATTTTATATTTCAAACTCAAATGGTTGGATGGGTGGCACTTAAAACATCCTTTGTGGTAGGCACCAAACTATACCACAACGTAGTGTTGCATAGCGTGCTAAATTTTATCCTTCAGACCGTTAAGGATGGCCCACCACCAAAAAGCAACATGAAAACATACAAACAAATAAAATAACATATAACAACAAATTTTCCTACATCACAATTTGACCTTGCTCTAGCTCTCTCTCCGAATTGGTTTACCTAACTTAACTTGTCTGCAATAAAATTAAATTTAACGAAAAACTACATAGTTTTTTTATTTTGGGAAAAAAATTAACTACATACCCTATTAATTTTTAACTAACCGAAGTGGATTCCCAAAAATTAAATAATTTTTGTATCACTTATAGGCAACCAGAAAGTGATAGCCAGTTTTCTAGGTGTCAAGTTATCTATGACATCTAGCTGTCAAAACATTTTAATAGGGGTTGCCATTTGGATATTATCACCTCTTGTGAATTTCATCAAATATTAAAATTAGTTGAAATGAAAATTTTGAGTTTTAAAAAAGACACAGAAAAATTAAGTGAACACAAATTAATCAGATGTGATGTCTTAATTTTTCTTAAAAACATCTCAATGTTGGTTCTGTGATTAAGTCTAAAAAAATAGTTGATTCTAAATATCTCCAGAACCAACTTTAATTTAACACGTTATTATATTACGTAGGGGAATATTTTATGTCTCACTATAATGGTCGGAATTTCGTGCCTTAAAATGTTTCCATTACATCAGGTTTTTAAGATATGTCTCTTTTAAAAAGCTTAGTAGGTCCCAAAGTGTTTTTAAGGCTAAGGTAAAACACAACATATCCGTTAACAATTTTGTACGCGAGGCATGACGCTTAAAACGTAGGAATTTTATGCTAGATGTCTTGTATTCAATCCCTTCCTGTGCCATTTTATTTTTTTTCCACGGGTAC
The DNA here is from genome assembly GCF_945859685.1 of Eupeodes corollae. Taxonomy (NCBI): domain Eukaryota; kingdom Metazoa; phylum Arthropoda; class Insecta; order Diptera; family Syrphidae; genus Eupeodes; species Eupeodes corollae. The sequence goes on along the minus strand of NC_079148.1, from coordinate 21,884,493 downwards.
TGCCTCTGGCGAGGAATTGAGTAACCTGGATTCATTCAATCTCTTTCTGTGCACATTTATTGTTTTTTTTTATTGCCTTTGGCGATTAATTGACAAACCCTTACAAAGTAATTCTTGTCATGAAAAGAGCTTTCTTAGATTATCCGTTCGGATTTGACATAAAACTGTGAGTCCCCTCCATCCCTGACAACTTTGCTCTCGCACAGAAATGGTTGAAAGTTGTCAGCGACTAGGCCCTAGTTTTCAACGGAATGTGGCGCCACCTAATTTCATTTACTTATTTTATCTGTTAAAAATTAAATATGATGATTTTGCGAACTTCAAACCTTTATATTATTTTAGTGCCTTAGTAAGTTTCTAGAAATTCTCATTGATTTGACTCTATATAAAGTTTTTAGAAAGTCTTGATTTTTAGGCTCTCATAGTTTTGAAAATCCGTTTGCAGTTAAATTTTAGTTTTGATTTCGAATACCAAGTTCAATTTTAATTGCTCACATTTTAAAAACATCAGTTTTCAACATTATTTTTGTATTTTTTTTCGAAAACCTGACCTTAAACCTTTGTCAAAACGATCGATTCTTTACAACGACAAAAACTTCTTTTAAACCCTTGTGCCTTTTTGTGTTAAAAATCTTATAAGCATAAATGGTTCAGCGTCTCTTTGTGAATTAAGATTAAGATTAAGATTTTTTGAAAATTTTATGAAATGCTATAAATATTTAAACATAATATTGAAGTTGTTGATTGAGAACTTTTAAACATTAAGATAATCTCAAAAATACTGTTTATGTGTTTTATTGTAATGTAATATCTCAAAAATCTGACGTGATTAAGTGGTTTTCTAGTCAGATTTGAATTAAGACCGTTAAACCCTATCGAAAAAGTAAAATATTATTGCCAGAATCAAAAGCTTAAAAATCCAGACAAAAATCTAATTGACAGTTTTTAAATTACTTTTTTCTAAAATTCCAATTGACAAGTTTCTTATTAAAATTCACAAATGAATCTCACGAACTTTCTCCTCTATCCAAAAGCTTTGTTTAAAAATTGTACCTGTATTTTAAGATTCCTAAATATACCTGCTATCCAAGTTTATCTTCAAAAATTTAAATGCCATTTTCGAAAACCATTTTATGACTTTATTTTTTTATGTGTAAAATTTGTTTGAGAAATATTTTTTGTCTGGAATTATTTAGTGTTTATAAATATACTTTCAACATTTAAAGTTAGTTAAAATAATAAATCTTGAAAAAAATATATGTTTAATTTTTTTTTTTAAATTTAGAAAAAACTGACAATTTTTAATATCAAATATTATTTAGAAAATGTAAAGGTTCAGAAAACATTCAAATCGAATCATTAGTTCCTGAAAAAGTTTAAAAACTATATAACGGATCTATGAGTTGTAACTGTGTGGAACAATATAAACATTTGTTTTTTTTCTATTGAAAGAAGCCAAATTGAAGACATCAAAGGGGTAAGTGAGGGGGGTGAGCGGTACAACTAGTTCCAACTTAAATTTTCGCCGAAAATCAAAAAATCATTTGAAAAAATGAAAAAAATAAACATGATTTGCATGTTTTAGGATAAGTAAACAATGTTAGAAATTATTGCGATTTTTTAAAGTCTATATGTGTTCTAAGCTCAACAAATCTGCACTTGACTCCTTTTGATAGAAGGTCCTCAAAAAATACAGTTTAGTTAAAATTTTATAAAAATCAATCGGGTACTTTTTCAATTTTTGGCCAAATTCATTTTAATTTGGACTTGTGTTATTTTTGGTTTTGATCTTAAAAAATAAAATAATAATTAAAGCATGTCTGCTTAAAACAGCCAGACGAAATTGCTGGCACCGTTATTTTTCGACTTCTCTTCCATCTTAATGTCATGTTTGATTTAAATCTCAAGTTCGAAAATGTTAACGTTTGAAATACTTGCAATAAATCTTCTACATTAAGTCGCAAGTAAAAAAATCAAGTAACACAATTTGTTTACTGCCACGAATGGGAAATTTTTGAGGAAAATTGAAGTTTTGTATTCCTAAAAATAAAAACCTTTAAACAAAAGCTACTAAATTTCTTAAAAAAAAAACTATTTTGGATTCAAATATCTTGAAAGCAATAAAAAACAAACAACGACGTATTTTATCGTAAAATTTTAATAACATTTTGTAAATTATTAAAAAAGCAGTTGAAAGTTGTTTGGTTTCATATTTTCTAAAAATCGTACAAAATGATTTACGTCATAAATTTCTAGACAACTCAAAGTTCAATTTTTCGATAAAAATTCTTAAAATAACAATTTGACTTTCCAAAAATATCATTAGAAAATTGTTAAGATCATAAATGAGAAGTTATCAGCCTCGTTTTTCTTTCGAAATGAGGAAAAAGAACTCGTAATCGTTTTAAATTCTTCGTGAAAGTGACTTTTCATAAAAAAATTTAAACAACATTTAAGAAAAGTATTGAGCTCCCTACACACACTTAACATCACCCCACAGCATGTACTTACCACAAAGTAATACTTCCAAAAACCAAACAAATAAAACTCACCCTATATGAAGACATAAAACCAAAACTCATGACATGACAGACAAAATGCGGGCACAATATTGTTTGAATCTACATATATCGCCGGTCCCATTTATTCTGATATTCACGGTGTCTTTTTTCTTCTGTATATAGAAACACTTTTATGAATAAAAATAACTCTAAACTTATATTATACTTCTTTATGGAAATTGGAAAAATTTTGCCTTGAGCTCATTCTGCCTCTGCCGCTGCCGCCGGCCGTCGGAAAAAAATGATAAAAACGATCTCCTGCTGAACTTAAAATAGCAGAAAAAGTCAGTCGTTTGAATTGCTTGTTTTTCTTTTTTCAAAAACTTCACATCTCTTCAATGCTGCCAAATATCGTATGCAAATAAATTTAGATGAAAAATAAAAACAAAACAAAAATTTCCCACAACTGAATAGCACCCTCTCGGCATGGGGTCGGAAAAATGAACTTAACAGCAGCACTAGCTCAGGCAGTTTTTCCTCCAGTCAATAAGTGTATTCAAAAAGTTGTAAACTTTTTCTAGTCTGGCACATTAAAACTAATGATTGACGCAATTTAGCTCAAGGGGAGTGTTGGGGGGCAGCGGTGCCCGTAAAACAAACATAAATCTATACAACCCAATTATGCCTATATGTTCCCATCACTGTCCTAGTTGTTGCATTTCCAAACACACACCAAAGAGTTTCTTAAATTGCAATAATACTCGTAAACTTATTTCAGAAAATAACAAAAATATATTTTTCACTTTAAATTACAACCATTTCAAAAACGCAAACATTTTGCAAAGAATAAAACAACATTAAATAAAAACTGTAAATAAACATTTTGAGATACCGACACGGCACGGTCGCTGGCGGGTAACGAGCAACGTCGACGTAAACTTTTTGACTTTTATTTGTATTTATATTTTCATTTCGCCTCAAGGCAAAAGTCATCAACTAAATTAATAACAAAAAGAAGGAGACTTTTCGTGTTTTAAATATTAATTTTGATTTTGGATTTCAAAAAAAAAGTCAAAAGTATCGATATCGTTTTATTTTTGTATGAAAAACCGATTGCAATTTGAGTCATCATCATCACACAGGAATTTTATAGAAGTTTTGAAAAATGCAAATGCATTTAGTTTTTCGAATTGAGGCTTTTTGACCTTCTCTGAAAAATCAAAGAGACACAAAGAAAATTTATACTCGTTCGTAATTAAAATCCAAGTAGGTAAGGTTTTACTTTGAGTAAGTCAACATTCAATCTTTAGATACAGTATAAAGATTTAATGGGATTTCGTTTGTAAATCTTGTTGTTGTTTTCGAAAAGTTTAAACTTCTCATGTTGCATTTTTTATGAGGAAAGAAAATGATTTTATTTCAGAATGTTTACCGTGTGACTTTGAGGTAGTTAAAGTTTAAGTAAATGTAGAACAACAAAACCGACCGGTAAATCTTTATTGAGTCGTGTAATGGAACTTGGAGTAATAAAAAAGAAAATTCACGGAATAACATTTTCTTTCTTTCGTACATACAAAAAAACACAGGTTAAATCAAATAACGGTTAACTTTTTTGACATACTATAAAAAGACAAGAGAGTGTTTATTTTAGCATAATTTTGGGTGTGTGTGTTGTGAAATGATGTGGCATCGTTTTTGTTCCCCTACTGTAATCTAGAAGTTAAAGTTGCTTTAAGCACCTAAACATGTTGACTGAGTGTAAGTTAAAATACAGTATAAGTTAATATTTGCCTTAAATTGTACTTAAAATAAATAGGTTTTACTTTTATGAAAAGAATTAACATATTCTTGATATATATTCTGAGATTTGTGTGTTGTTTTTGACACCATTTGAACGAAAATGACAGTTTAAACACTTTTGAATGAAGTTTATCAATGGTGACGTGTTTTTGGCAGAGGTAAAAACACGAAAGGAGTTGATATAATTGAGGCTGGGATGCGACCTACACTGATAACTTCTCATTCCGTCTGTCCATTTGCCTTGCTTAAAATTTTTGTAGGTTTTCGTCTTTTCTAAAAAAAAGTTATCAATTGAATTATTAAAAATAAAAACAACTACAACATTTTGTATATGATAAAATAGTTTGATTTCAAAATCTATTTTTATTTTCGGGATGAGTTGTCCTCGGATGAGTTGTGTCTTGGGATGAAACTAGCTTACCGACAAAAAATAATTTGTATTCGATAAGTTCATTCAAATACACAAACCATTTCCCTTAACATGATAAAAAGTTAAGTTTTTTTCAACAAATTATAAATTAATATTCAATAAACTACAATACGTAAAAAAAATTTTAAATTTGTATGCCTAAAAAAATTAATTTAAATAAAACCGGTAAAATGATTTTTGAAAAAAAAATGAAAAATTGAGGTGTTTTTGACAAATCAAATGGCATTTATATCTTTGAAGACAAACTTATTTTGCAGGTATATTTTAAAATCTTTTGTAGGTAGTATTTTAATCAGACTCTTTGCATAAAGGACCATGTTCGTGCGATCCAGTCTTGCATTTTTTTTAAATTGCTATGTTAAAAAAAACACCTTCTCAATCTTTTTAAAAGTCCTTTCTGCATTACTATCTGTAGAACACAATTTATTTGAAGTCGATATCTCTACTGGTTCTTGACCTATGGGCATCAAAAAGAACTTCCCGAACATACTAACGTACGAACGTACGACTCTAGGGACCTTGAAACTTCGATAAATGTCAACATTTTGAATTCTACAAAACGGACCGATTACAACAGCTTCATATGGGAAGTTAAAAAATTATTTTGTGAACTTTTGATATGTGCTCTTGATCATACATACATATGAACACCTGGGCGTGTACGTACTTTATTATTATTGTTTTAAATTGATTCATTGATTTGGACTTTTTCTTTAAACGAATATGAATTGAAACCACAATAAAAGTGCTAAATGATGAGGAATGCTTTAATTGGCTGAAAAAAGGGGTTTTCCAGTACGAGGTTTCATTTGTCATTTACAAAGAGAACATGTTTTTTTTCTAAAATTTGCCTCTCTTTGTATTCAATAGATTTACGATTTGAATATATAAGATCCAGCATCGATTAAAAACCACTGCTCACTTGTTCCAAGAGAGACAAATTCTAAGGTGTTAAATCTATGATATCGGTGGGTAATTGTCATCACCTCTTCAAGAAATAACAGGGGAAGACTTTGTTGTTTACATTTTTCGTTGCGTCGTCGTTCGCAACAATGGTTCTAATTTTTGTCATGAAAAATCATATTTATATCTTGGTCAAGCATTCCATTCACCGTAACAATAACTTCAGCCTCAGAGCGCGAAAGTTTATTAAGCTGTCTAGGCTACAACCAGAAATCCATACTGCAAAAATAGATATGTGATCATAACGACGTAGATTATAAATATAGCGGGCATTATTGTTATTAGCTACATTCAATTTGCGGCTAGTCAAACGGTCTAGTTTACAAAAGATTTCACACCCATACAGAACAATTGGTAGCATAAGGGCCCGAAAAAGTAGCAGTTTAGTTTTAATCGGGATGAATTTTCGAGTGACTTGAAGATGTCGGAGATTACCATAGACTTTACCAATGGCACTATTTAGGTGGTCATCCCAAGTGAGAGTGCGATTCGATACTACTCCTAGGTTTCTAGCAGTGCTAACATATTCAATGGTTTAATCGTCAAGTTTCAAGAAGTTTAAACCCGATAGATCAAAGTTTTTGCGATGGATGGGGAGGGATATTTATGTGACAGGGTTAAGGCGGAGATCGTTCTTTTTTACCACTGTGAAATGAGGAGCAGATCCTCGTTCATTAAAGCTACGGCATCATTTTTAGCCCCAAAACGTCGACTTATCAGGAGCTGCACATCATCAGCATAAAGATGAATTTAATAATGTCTAGCAACTTGTGGTAACTCATTTATTTAAAGTGGGAAGAAGATTGGTCCAAGGACAGATCCCGGTAGCACTCCACTCAAAACATTGAGAAATGTGGACGAGTATCCATTGGCCACCACGCATTGTTGCTCTCCGCTAAGATACGAAAGAACAAGCTTACAGGACTCAAAAGAAAACACTAAGTTTATTCCCAGCTCTTTACAAAGAATTAAGTGGTTAACAATATGAAAAGCCTTTGAATAATCTAACATTGTTAAGTAAGTAAGTAAGGCGGGTTTACAACTGCGCTTAGGTTTTTGTTGAACAAGTTGTTTTCATAATGAAGTCTTTTTGTCGTTCTGACCATTAAAATAAATAAATTGGGTGACGCAACAGTCCGTTGTGAACCAGGGCCTAGTGACTTACAACTCTCAACCATTCCTGTGTGCGAGTACTGTTGTCAGGAATGGAGTTCTGACCACTACGACAACTTAATTACGCAGTCTGCAAAATAATTTGTGGAAGTGCTCCAGTTTGTAACGTAGGCGGCATCTCGTCGTGACATCAGAGCAGAGATTATAAGAAAAGCAAGAAAAAAATGTCTCTAACGTTGTAACGAATTGTATTATGCTAATAAGATTGTATGGTCTATAAACTGATCCAACTAAAACATTTTCGTGTTACAAACGATACTGACACAGACATATTCAAAAGTACAGTCGACATCAGATTTTCAGAAAATTTCGAAACCCTTCAAACTATAAAAATCATCACATACATATGCCTGGTAGAAACTAGGTTTCAGTTTTAATCAAGTCCAAAAACCGTCATGATTTGAAGATTCTTCTATCCCAAACCTAAATGTGAAATGAAAATAGCCCGACTCCCTGAAGATGATTTTTCGATCGTAATACGGATCATTTGCATGCATTTTAAGAACCAAATCAGCGAAAATACAAAGTTGCTGGTGATCGACCGGAATGATTCTTTATTTTAACTGAACTCTTAAAGCCGTATTCCCTAGAACGACAAGGAATCCTCAAACTTGGGCTTTCCTCAACACTTAAATTTTATTAGTTGTTCTTGAGTCACGCATATGGTTTTAATTCCTTATCATTTAATTGTTCAAACATCAAAATTATTGCATTATTTTCAAAATTTCTGCCCAAGAAATGTTGTCAATCCGAAATGTTCACCCTTTAGTGTAGTGAATTTTAACATTGTTAAAAACTGTATCACTCCATCAACGGCGAAATTTAAACTGGTCAAATGTAAAAAATTACAGCTGTCAAAAACGGGCTAATCAGAATAAAAGTGTTTAAAAAATCCCTTAATACTGAATTTAAATTGAATCCCTTACTCGTTCGCCTTTAAAAATCTTCATATGATTTGTAACCAATAATTTAAGCTCAAAAAGCCAACCAAAACATTTTTCAACATTATTATGAGGCTTTATCGACCCTTAAATGTGTGTAAAAACGTTTTGGACACGTGCCATTTAAATTTCCTCTTTTCCCCCGCCACACGAACATTGCTCTAATTTATTTTAATAATATAAAAGGTGGCATTCCTAACTCTCAAATAAATCTCTTGCCAACACATTAATTTTGAAAAATCCACTTCATATCCGTCGCGTCTTGTCGTTCCGTTTTTCTGTAAAAAGACTTAAATTATATATTTTCTATCAAATTACAGACACAATCGTGATAGCATTTTCAATTAACACTTGTTGCAGCAACATTCTGTGTATCTGTCTATAGAAATTATACCGAGTATAATAATTTTCTCACTGTCTGACGAATCAACCTTGTTCACACTTTACACTTCACACTTGGAACGACCCGATTCAGCTGCGTCATTTCCTCCATCCGTTCTTGCTGATGAGATATTGGTGGGGTGAATGGAGAATGGAGGTTAACCGGTCATTATGAATATAATCATTCATCCGTCACAAAATTAAGTGAAATTTAATTTAACAATCCATCAGTAGGCTATTAACTCTTTCGGATCAGTAGTCATAGAAAATCCAAGTTCAAAAACTTTGATACTCGTATGCAGTGTACATCATGGATGGAGGTGAGTGTGATGATGGGCGGAATACTGATATATTGGAGTTCCTGACGCTACCTTTGTCAACGAACGGTCTTCCGACCGACAACGTCCGGTGGTCGTTGCAGTGGTCTCGGAAGCACGATTCAATGAGCAATGCTTTACAGCGTTAAACTATAAATGAGCTAATTGCCACCATAAATAGAATCCTGGCTCTGAGAATCAGAAACAGAAGCAGAATCAGAACCATCATCGCAGCAGTAGCAGTAGCACCTGCCCTGGTATATCAGTAGGTGTATTGTGTATAGCCTCGCTATTTGCATGTACCCTCTTACAACAACAAACTGTTAGCCAACTGCGCTACTTCACATTCTAGGTACATGGGTAGGGTATATGGAGGCAAAGGTGGGCGGATAATTGCTCTCCTAATTATCAGCTGGGCGAAATGTTAATTGTAAATTTGTTCCAAGTGTGGATTTTCGGTTTTACGGGACCATGTACAATACTTATCTACAGACACGCTTGATTGCAATGACAATGCTATCTCCTACTCCGTGCGTCGCTGTTTCGGTCGTATTGCCGCCATTAAACGTTGAGGGTTGGCGAAGGCCAAAATGTGGCTTCGACATAACATTGTCAGTTCTCTGTATGATGCTTTGATAAAATTCAATTAGACCTTGGATGAGCTTATAATGGGCAAATGGGTTGGCATTATTATTATTATCGTTCGTTGGTGAGGTTGATTTTGCAAATTCAAATCGAATCGTTTCTAATTAATGGCATTTCACAATCCACAGTTAGATGAAGGCGTAAAATGAATAATATTATTACAGTGGTCATCAGATAAACACAAAAAAATAAGGCTTTAGATTCGCATAGGGGTTGTTTTAGAACAAATAAGTTGCGCTAGGGCTTATGAGAAAGTCAATGATTTAAATTTTGATTATTAAAATTAAATCTTCAACAACTAAGAATATGTTATTTTAAGAAATCTTTAAATATTTGTTAATAAAAGATAACAAATTGAGTTAAATTTATATATTCATACAGCAATATAAAGACTTTAATTACCTACATCACTTACAGGAGTCTAGACATAGTCGCTCGTGATAGTAATTTAAGTTCCTATACGAGCAAGTCGTATTCGTGTGCATTTCCCATTCAAGCAGTGTGGTGAGTTGTGAATGAATAAATAATTCTGTTTGTAAATGTTAATTATATGACAGTTGACACTATTATTATTGAGGTCAGTGTAGGTAAAATAAATTTAGAGGTGGAATGGCTTGTGAAAAAAAGTCTATTGTAACTTACATGCCAGCTATCCACCATTCCTGTGTGCGAGTAATGTTGGGCGATGGAGGGGACCAACAAATTCAAACGACTTCTTTCAAAGCAGAAGAAAAAAACGTTTAGATGGTTTGGGAAGAAATTGAACCCACCTTTAGCATTACAATACTACACACTACCCATCACGTCACGGAAAATACGAACTAATCACCCTTATTTTGAGATTCGTTTTCGATCGAAAGTTATTCGAATTCGAGAAGATTTTATTTTGATATTCGATCGATTCGAAAGGTTGCTGATTCAATCGAAAGTTCATTCAAAAAAAAAAAAACTAAGTAAATTTTGACTTTCGAGTGATTCGAACCAAATGTCATTTTTGTGTCGTTCAGATATTTTCTGGTGAATAGCTGAAGAAAGATGTAAGTTTTAACAATTTTTATACGATAATTAAACGAAATTGGTTATATTGACGAGTTTTTTTTTGTTATTTCATAAAGGGCACAGTCACATTCAAATTGGACAAATAGGGAACAAAAAGAAATCCTGATAAGGTTGATGGAGGAGAATCCGCAGATAGCGAAGGGTATTTCTGTAAACCGTATAGATGTTGACCGGTTTTGGAGAGATGCTGCCGTGAAGCTCAATAGCCATGGGCCTCCATCTAAAGACGGTGCTACGGTATGGACAAAGAAGTTCCCCCCTGTATCTCGATGGAAAGCTCATCCATGACATATTTAAATGCCCGTTTATTGAGGCGAAAGTTCCTTACAAATCTACAAAACAAAATCAATTTAGTCACCAGGATTTATTTTTGCAATAGAAAAATTTCACATCAATTTTATAGGTACTTACTTTAAATCGTCAAACTCAAACGGATTTGATGCGTCCATAATCCTTCTTCTAAGAACATGTTCTCGTTCTTTGCCATTAGAATTAAGAAACAAAACTATTGCCCTTGTTTACTTTCTCCAAAATAAGAAAATCTACATCGATTTGAAGTTTATAAACTTTGATTGTTTTCATTTCAATTGAAAGTGTGACCATGTAAGACGAATATGCATAACATATTAAACGGTATAAACACAACATGAAAATTCAAACCAAAATGGTTACGTTAGTTGAAAAATGTTTAATTTCATGTCTTGAATGTTTTTCTTTATCACTTTATTAACTTTACTTTATTTTTCAATCCAGAAACTGTTAATCTGTGACAAACTCTGAATTAAAAATAAGACTCTTCAAGAATAAAAATTTAGTGTGGTCACACTAAATCAAATCAAAATGTCAAATCATTTAGAACAGCTGATCTCCAAAATACTGTTCATTTCGGTTCATTTTCTGCAATGAATAATTTTCATTCGAATCTCAAAATAAACAAAATTCATTCGAACGAATAAGTCTAGTCACTCGAATCAACGTTTCGTTCGAATCTCAAAATAAGCATGAATAGCTTAACGTAAACGTTCCTATTGTCAATTTGAAAGCTAATTTCATCGATATTTTTAACACAATTTTAAGTTATCCTTTTTTAAATATTAGACTTTGGATTTCTTAAGACCGATGCACTCCTGAACGTTGACACAGATCGTTGATTGCAAATTGCTTATATGCTTGAAACTTTTACGAATATCAAACTTTATATATTTTTCCAATCGACATAAAGAATCTCTTTTCGATTAAAAGGGGTTAGGTCAACTTAGAATTTTTTAAAAATAATTTTTTACAATATTAAGTGGTCTAAAAGAACCTCAAAACTGTTGTTCCAAAGTAATATGGCGGGATAAAAACGGTAGAAAGGCGCAATTTTCGACCACTGTTTGCAGCGATTTGGGTCATGTGTCAGCAATAAGGCACTGAATATTTTCTTGCAAGGCGTCAATCGTCTCAAGCTAATCTGAGTAAACAAGCTTATTCACATACATCTAAAAGGTTTTTCAATTGGAGCGTCTAGATTTTGGCACCCCCCCGTAGCGGCCATTTTGTTTTGGTGACATCTGTCAAATCTTCTGTTTATTATTGAGTTGTTTATGACAAATCATGTAAAGTTATACGATTGAACAGCACGTTCAAATTCTAAATCTTTATTATCAAAATGAGTGTCCGTTAACGCAAACGTTGCGTGCTTTGCTCCCATTTTACTGTAGACGTTGTAGCCTTTCACAGTTGACTCTTCAACGTTTAGTGGCCAAATTTGAGTTCGCCGCGGTTCTTGAAGGTGTACAGCCGAACCCGAGGCAAAATATTCCTCGCCGTGCAAGAGAAATCGGCGTTTCGCAGACTTCAACTTGAAGAATTTTGAGTCGGGCCTTGGGCCTACACCCGTACCAGATCCAACTACCCAGGAGCTCAAAGTTCATGACCATAGACAACGCCGTTTGTTACCTGTCTGGGCTTCGAATCGTTTGGAAGAGGACACACATTTTAGGCGAAAAATCATTTTTAGTGACGAGGCGCATTTTTGGATGAATGGGACGAACCAACCAACGCTGTGGGTTTTCTTGAAGTCGCAGGTCTATGCAAATAAACCACAATCGATGAATGCCCTAAAGGTGAACATAACACAAGCCATCGCTCAAATTCATTCTGATCTATGCAGAAGAGTCGTTGAAAATTGGACCACTCGGATCCATGCCACCATAAGAAGCCGAGGTGGGCATTTGAATGATGTCATGTCACCATTATTGAAAAACCGTGAACAACAGCAATATTCTGCTATTCACGTAGATCGTATATTCGATTCACCCATTGGATTCCCTTTCACACTGCCTTTGCATTCTCCTATCCATCGGGTGAACTACATTATCCCAAACCAATTTGAAATTTGAATAAACAGCTGTTAATGTAAAAATCTTGGGACTGTTCGATAAATTGTTTTTATTCAAACAAAAATTAAGTTTAATCAATCCACCTAAACAGAATAATTTGTGTAATCTTTGGAAATGGGCAGTATTCGATTTTTTATTCCAATTGTAAGCAGAGAAATAAGAGAATCCTCAAACAGAGAGCTTCGGAGAAATGTTAAAAAGTGTTTTCCTTCCCCAAAAAATGTTAATATTCTTTTATTTATAAAACAAATAATCTAAATTTAGCAATAAACTAGTTTACACTTACATACAAAAATGTACATACAAAAATGTACAAATTAACAAATCACACATCAAATGAAAAATCCGCTGCATTTCAAATGGGGATCTGAATTGTATAGAATGAATGCTTTTACGTGAATAGAAGAATACCGCGCAGTATTACCGACGTTACCGACATACACAGATTCTCTTCGAATGAATAGCTGAATAATGATAAGTGAAAATTCAAGTAAAATTCCCCCCGATGAATAGCAGAATAGACCTGTAAATCAAGTGACACCTGTCAAACGGACCAATTCTGCCATAAAAACTATTGCCAGATTGAAAACCACACGTCTAAAAAAACAATCGAAAGTAGTCACTGTTATAATATGTAAATAATAAAAGATCAATTCTGGGATTTTGATTTATTTTGTAGCATATTTGAAAAAAAAATATTAACATTTTGCCGGCTATTATATTTGAAACAAGTCGACAACAACAAAAATTAGCTTTTCATAGAAGATAAGTACAAATTTAACTTATCTTTTTTCCTTTACCTTTCCTTTCTTTCATTCGACAACTTCACATTGTTTCAATTTTGTTTGTCAATTAGAATTGAGAGTTTAGGATTTGTTTTAAGGGTGAGCTCACATCAAAGATAAACTTCTACGAAGATATAAAAAAAACATTCACGATTTACCTTTTAAAACCTAGATTTAAAATTTAAAACACATGTCTCATTTTATTGATACTCAAAAATTAAAGATGTAAAATCAAGACATCAAGGAAGAGAAGGTAGTCTAGTTACCTTTTCACTGACATACAAAAATATTTGTATCAATTTAATTAACTTCATTAATCTCTTAGGTATAATGTAGTACCTCAACTCACCACCACATCAAATACAATTTAATTAAGACGCTATTTTATTCACAACAACACAAACACCATGAAAAAAAGAAAGGATTTTTCTATCTCTTAATTAAAATATTTTATCGAACCTACTTAAGGCACAATTCACATTCTGCACCCATGATGATAAACACATCACATCAAGAAGCATAACCTGGCGGTAAGTAGGAAATAAAAATCTACTATCAACACATACATTTATAGGCAGTTAACATTATATGTACATAACATACAAAGATATTTGGATATGTGGGAGTATAGGTGCACCCTTAATTGACTCAACGAAATAATTTATCATCTCGTTTGTAATAAAATAGGTGTGTGTTCGGTTTGGTTTGGGCCTTATTTTTCCATTTACTGTATCGAACTTACTCGTACTTCCAACTCAACACACATTAAGTATGTACATACATATGTTTAGTATGTGTGTATGTATATGTGTGTGTATATAGTGTACACTCACATTATGTCAAGGTTAACTGGTTAATTTTCCTCAGATTTATTCCGGCAATTAGGCTGAACATATTAACTTTTGCTTGCTTGCAGACATTGTCTGATTACAACATAGCTTATAACCAGATTCCCTTAATTGCCTACTTACTCGTAGTCCTCCGTAACATAACCTACACTGCGAGCGCATATCAATTTGACTTAAATTGCTCTTTTTATTATTTAGTTTTTTTTTACTGTTGCTCTTGAAAACAATTAAAATGGTTTTTCTTAGAGAAGGAAACAAAAAAAGGATTGTCGAACATGTTGGTTTTGAAAAAAAAGAAAATTGCTTTTGCAGTTGTTTTTTTGCAGAGCTAACTTGTTTGTATTTTTTCGAATACTTCAACTTTTGAAATTGATCCTTAATTTGTATTAGGTTGATTTTAACTGATTTCCTGATATTTTCTACAGAGTTAAACGAAGTTGCTATGTTAACAGCAATTAGTTGGTTATTATAAACTGAGATTTGGTTAATTTTAACCCTGGAATGTTTTTGCGCATGTAACGAACAGATTTTCGAATTACAGTCCCTGGCCATATTATAAGACGCAGTGCAGAATTTTTCTAATTATTTGATTATACGCAATATTTTTTACGTTCAACAATGGATGTATGGTTAAATTTGTATGGAGCTCCATGCCACACAGCCCGGTCCATAAAAACTTATTTGAGGGAAGAAAACATCCCTCTGTTGGACTGGCCGGGAAACAGGCACGATATAAACCCAATTGAAAACGTGTGGGTGCTGATGAAGAGGGAAGAACCTAAAGATGCGGTCACTTGAAAGAGTAATTCACGTGTGGAATTACCACCCACAAATGCAGGAAATAGTCAAATCATGCATTGATAGTATGCCGCGCAGAATTGAGGCTCAACAAAATATTAGTAAAAATTACCAAAATAACAACAAAAAACTAAAAAAATATTAATTTGAAAAAAGAATTCTTTTAATCTGTTGCTTTATTTCTAGGAAGAAGTTAATATTCTGCATACAAAATCATTTAAATGTATAACAGTATTCGAAAACCTGATTAAAATAACTGGAAACTAAAAAGTGCATAAAATCTAAAGTGGGCTTAATAATAAGGCTAGGGACTGTATAAGTCCGACCAAAATTAAATGGATTCACTTAACGTATGTGTTTGCCCTTTTTTACTCCATTTTTGTTAGTTAGGTCCATATAAAGGACAATTATTACTAACAAGCTGTCATATTTTTAAAGTTCCAAGTAAAAACTACGCCATTACTAAAAATGCAACTGTAAGTACACAAGAGCGGAGCGCAGTTGTATGGAAAAAAAATAAAGTTGTTAAAATAAAAAACATACCCTTCCAAAAATTGCGTTGAGTCATTAATTAATTTTAAGACCTTTTTTAACTTCCCATAGGAGGTTAATGTAATCGGTCCAATTTGTCGACGCCCCAGAGTCGATAGAGAGATGTCTGTGCGTGCGTCTGTACGTACGACCGTACGTTTGCGAGGTTTTTTTCGTCGTCGATAGCTCTATAAATAAAAAACACTGCAAACAATATTTGTCACCTCGAAAATTTTACGAACAAAAAATGATATTGTCTCCAAAACAATTTTGTGCAACGAAAAATAACGCCTTTAACACCTGTTAAAATTTTGAGAAAAATCGAATTAAGAGTTTTTTTTAAACAAAATAAAAACCTAAAAAAAATTGATTCGACTTAAATATCTTTTTCAAAATTTAAGATAATGGCGTCCAACTAATTTTAACTTATAAGAAATATTGTTTGCAATGTTCGGAAAAAAAATTGAGAAAAACCGCATTGACAGTTTTCTTACAAAAATTAAAAACCACCTAAAAAAAAGTTAACAAAAGTTGGTAAAAATTGATTGTCGACTCAAATATCTTTTCAAAACTTTGAAATATTATCCGGTTTTTTTTTTAGCATTCTATAAATTTTTCCCAAGAAAACGCATCGTCAGTAACAAATTTTTGTATTTAAAAATTGATACAACTGAAAGAAGATCTGTCAGAGTAATAAAAAAAAACACACACAAATAGAAGAAAGTTAAAAATTCATTCAACAATTGCAGCTTTCACATAAAATAAAAACTTCAAGAAAGGGGTTTGTTCGTAGACTACTACATTAACATGTGGTTTTGAAGCAAGGTTGAAGCTCGCCTTAATTCTTTATATACCTGAGTCGAGTTGAAATGAGCTTGATTTTACTCTATTCCGGTCGGGTATAGGAGTCTAGTCAAAATTTGTGAAGAAAAACCTGTGTGGAAGGGTTGGTTTTACAGATAATACATTACGGTCTACGGGTTCCATTCCTGACAACAGTACTCGCACACAGGAATGGTTGAGAGTTGTAAGTCACTAGGCCCTGGTTCACAATGGACTGTTGCGCCACCCCATTTGATTTTGATTTTTTTGACATTACGGTCTGTTTATTTGCTTATTTGTGTACTAAAAATATTTTTTTTTTAATCAAATTAAAAAATTGCACATTGAGTAGGTAGCATATTTTTAAATATATGGTGCTGAACTATTCAGTTCTTAATTGTTTAACACGAATCAAACTAGCTTACTTGCATTTCATAAAAAACATCGAAACACCATTTGCATTTTAGAAAGTGCTGTCAAACTTAATCATTTTTTAATCTTCTTGTGCCGTGGAAACACCAAAAAGATTTATTCAATCTAAACTGAGATAAACCTTTGGTGGAAGCATAAATTATCTTTTGTACTGTATTACTTGCAAAATAATCCCATTTTCATTAACAAAACTAAATAATATCAACGTCAACAGATTGATTTGTATCCCAATGGAAAACACATGATTCCAAATACACAACTACTCAACGAACACAGCCATCGACATTCAAAACAATATCAATCGTACCAACATTTGAGAACGAAATCACATAAGATCCAAACTCGTATAAATGTCAAATGTCAAGAACCCACCCGTAGTAATATTCTACTTTAACTTTTATGGGTAGTAGATATTCATACTACGGATATTGTTTTTGTAATTCGTGTTAAATCCTAATATACTATTGATAGATTTTCCAACAAAACACGGGTATTGGCTTCAAACCTTTTCATTTCACCTTGAAAAAAAATTTGTTAAAAGTTCGATAAAAATCGAATCGACAGTTTTTTTCACAAAAAAATAAAAACCGAAAAAAAAAATTAATAAAACTTGGTAGAAATTTACTCCCGACTCAAATATCTTTTCTAAAGTTCAAAATATTGGCTTCAAACTAATTTTATCTCACAGAAATTTTTTTTTTTGACGTTCAGTTTTTCGACAGTCCGTTTTTTCATAAAAAAGAAAATCTACAAAAAATAGTACGCAAATTTGGTAAAAATTGTTGTTCGGTTCGCGATATTTCTTAAATAATTAAAAAAAAATGCTAATAAATTGGTTTTCGACTTAAAATCTCGTTAGCAAAACTAGATTTTGAAATAAAACTATTTCAGCACATATATGCAAAATATTGTTGGTATTTTTTAAGAATAATTCAACTGACAACATTTTCAACACAACACGAAAACCTACAAACTTTTACGCCAGACCAATCAACAGACGGGATGGGAAGTTGTCAGTGTGGGTCATATCCCAGCCTGTTTTTTAATTTTTAAAATGAACACTAGGGGTCGCTTATTAGTACTAAAAATTGTAAAAAATCGAAAAATTAGCCAATAACACAGATCCGTTCTGTTTGTTCGTTTTGGCTGACAATATCCCAAAACTGTTTTGTTGTAAAATCCATAACCATTAGAGGTTCAATTAAACGACTTTTTTCTTTCTGCTACGAATCAATAAGTTCGAAATATTCAGCGGCTTCAAAATTGAAATTTGGAACTTCGAACTGTCTCGGATTTCCAAAATTATTGGTTGTTGCTCTAGCTTTAAGAATTCGTCGAGCAGCAATTTAGCGGTTGTATTGGCTGATCGTCCAACAACATGGTTACCAATATATTTGTGCAATGCCCGAAATATCCGGAGCTAGCAAAACCGGGTGTACTACCCTTTTTCAGTTCATCTGGAAAATATGCTGAGAGTTGAATGGCTTTATGAAAATGTTTTGCACCGTAGACAAATGAAGACTTATATTGAATAAACTTGACAAATAAATTGAACTTTATGTTGTAATTGCTCTTTTGGTTCTTGTTTAGAAACATAAATTCTTAAAATGCGGTAAGCTGTCTTCAATCATCTTGAATGGACCATTGCTATAGTATTCGTCGAGAAAATTGATCCTTCCTTGATACCATTTATGATGGTCATACAAATTTCTGAACTTAGGCCTTGTAAAGGTGTATCCGGTAAGCTGACTTTAATGACCTTGTAATCAGCCACCGATAGCTTCTGACAGTTCTTAAGATCCTTGCCAATATCACCAGGATATGCATTTGGAACAGATGTTTTTCCATACAATTTTCCAAGAAAGTGTCGTAATGGTAGTTCGTTGGCATGGAGTCAGTAAATAGACCATTGCAAAGGCCGTTTAATTTTTGTTCCGATTTATCGGATGATTCCATTTCTTATTCCGGTGTTATCGTTATAGTCCTGTTGCAGCAAATAAGCTTTAATTTGTTTGTTGAAACTAAAGATTCTTTAAGAAAATTTAAATATTGTATTGGCTAGGCTTTCCGATTTCCTATTTGGTGATGTTACATACCCTATGTTTCGCGAGTTAGGTTCTGCTATCAAGACAATATGTTCTTTAGTAAATATCTCCAGAATTTTTTGTAACGTCCTTACTATCGTCAAAATAAAGTCCGAAAAATTCAAGTTCACACACATCTGTTTGCTGAGGTCTTGATTCTAATAATGTTTTACTGATCTATGTTATTAATCAGACCATAATCTTGAAAATCTATCTGCCACTATTGCAACATAAAAAGAGATTTTGGGTTCGGGCCAAGTGAATCAGTATAAGCATTCCTTTTTGGTAATCTTGTAGAAGCTTTAGTTTCAATGTCTTTATCGATATTTGAAGAGGTGTATTCTTTTTTATTGTTATCTGTTTGTGCATCGCCCGGTTCTTTCAGATGATCTTGATGTTGAGAATGTTCTTTTGAGAGATATTTGAAGCTTGATGGTGTCGGTGACATCAATATTCCCGATCATCATTTTTCTGATAGACCTTTGATCTTCTAAAAACGAACGTTTAAAAACGCTCAAAAACTTCGGATACTCTTCTGCCCTTGGGCCTTTTAAGAAGATCAATTCTTGTTTCGTTGAATTTAATAATATTTTTCTCAACACACAATTGTCGGAATTGAAGCTAAATCATAGATTTTCATAACTCTTGCAGCTGTAAGTGAAATGCGCTTTTTCGATGAACTTGAAATTTTCAACAAACAAATGTGTGTTACTTAAGAAGAAGAAAACATTGCACTTGTTTTACATATAGTCTTAAGATTTTTTAAATTCAGTAACCACAAAATAAAACAACAGCAACGTCGTATATTCATTGATTGGGTCTAAGAAATGTATCTAAAAAAGTTCGTATTTTTACCGAAAAATCATCTTCAAAAATGTGGCCCATTTTTATCGCTGCGTGAAAAGTTAATAAGAAAAAAGTCTCGCATTCGATATTTATAGTATTTTTAATCAACATAACTTTATCTATCATCACTTGTCACTATTTATTACACTACATGGTTCTATCCTAATATCATAATAAATGTACATATCACCTTCATTATTCACACATAACTCACCCAAATGTATTATCAAATAGTCCTTCGTTGACATCATTTGTCAATAAACAAAAACAAACAAAAAAAACAACCAAAACCTCCTGTTTCTGGTTTTTATCATTAGTTTAATGTGTTTATGTAACTATAAGGATCCCATATGTAATAAATTTTATCATGATGGTAAACTCCCCCTTTAAAAATAAAAATAAAACAGAAACTCCAGGATAAACAACCTGACATGTGTTTGTGTCCTTTTTTTTTAGAGTTTCTAATGAAATCAAAATAATTTTTCAAGGACATTGAATCGTATTACATTTTATCCCACAAAATACCTTCTACCATATAAATTTATTAGAAAAAAATATTATAAATCAGGATATGGAAGATAGTTATGCATCCTCCACATCAAGGTTGATGCAAGCACACTCACATAGCTTTTGCTATTTTCAAAAACACCCTCAATTTTAGTTTTCATTTTTAATTCCAATATTTAAAATTTAAAATAAAAAATAGAGAAAAAATATATGGACATGAAAAGGTCCATTAAGTTCCATATGGCTTATCTATTGTGTAGAAACATATATACAGTCATGTGGTAAAAACGTAATGAAAACACTCTTTATGTAGGAATGAATATGACCATAAGACACCACCATCACCGCAATAAATCAACTTCATAGAAGAAAAGAGGAAAAAAAGTATTCACTACATCACGACTTTTCCTCTCTATAGCTTGAAAGTTTAGTTTAGTTCTTGATGCTTTATGCAAGCCACATCCACTTTCCCTTTGTATAAAATTTATCAAAAACGAAGAAGGAGGTGAAGAAAAAGAAGAAGCGGCAGCAAAATGACAAAAACACACTTAGTTGGAACTCATGGATAGAAGGGGAGTCTTGACCACTCTCATGGTCAGGTGTGTAGGACATTGCCAAGGCCCTAGAAATACCAGGCGCTATGATATTGAGAAACATTTAGCTTTTTATGATTGTTAAACAATGTAGGAGAGAGGCTACCTAAGTTTGGTATTGATGTAGAAACCGTAGAAAGCGAAACTTTTTCAATTTAATCAATGGCTTAAGAAAATCTATAATTACAAGAACATTGATATTCCTATGCAATTGAATCAAAGAGGGAGTAAATGATTAAATGAGTGAGTGATTCCAGTAAAACCGTCTCGAATATTGGCCTCGAGATTGTCGAAAGCAATTGTCTTTTTGTCGTTAAGAAAAAACGTACGTGAAATGAACGAGAGATGATCAATCAACAGATTTGTATAAGAATGCAATCTTTTTCGAATGTAATCTTTAGCGAATGCAATCTTTTAGGATGTTAATTTAGAGATTGCAGTCTTTTTCGAATGTAATCTTTAGCGAATGCAATCTTTTAGGATGTTAATTTAGAGATTGTAGTCATTGCATTTTCAGAAAAAAAACTATTCCCATAAAATTTGAGCCTTTATTATTAATACTTAGTGATCGCGTCATTTTCAGATTTCACTTATAAAATACACGTACATTTTGATATTTTTTTTATCTTATAGCTGAGACGCTATAAGATTAGAAAACTTTATTTTCAAAATGATTTTAAATGTAAATTGGGGGCGTTCAAAAGTTGTTTAGTACAGTCATTAATGACGATTAGAAGGTTCACTCGTTGACTCTCTAGATATAGCACACCGTCAAAGAGTTGACTTTTCCTTGGACACGTGTTTTAAAGTATTTAGAATATTTCTTCCCAAATATTTAACAAATGTCCTAAAATCCAGATCTTTTTTAAGAGGGTTATTAATTTTGAATTTGATAGATTGACAGGTACTAAATAAGTTAACGAGTGATTTTTTTAATACCTATACTCTTTTTAACTTTTCAGTCGACATCTCACGAATAAATCCTTTAATGTTGGCTTACAGTAAATCAAAGCGGGCTTGTGGCTATAAAAATGAGCCTTAACATAACCCCCCCACAAAAATATAGTCTACAGGTGTTGAATTGCACGATCTAGGTTGGCCACCTTATGCGTGATATAAAATTTTTACCGAACTCGTCCCTCAATTAGTAAATAGTTCCGCGTGCTGTGTCACATGGGACCGTAGTGTTGAAACCACATTTTCTGCAATTCAAACGCTTTCATATTATGTTTCTTATTATCGCAATGAAACACTAATCACAGTTATAGTAACAGAATCATCTTTGAGGAAATACGGCCTAATGATTCCGCACCAAACTGACTTTTCTAGATTCATTGGTAGCTTCTATAATGCTTCTGGCTGCTTTTTTCTTCAAATACGGAAGTTTTGCCTGCTTACTTATCCCGCATTTAACCAGAAATTTGCATCGTCGCTGAACGCAATTTTTGATAGAAATTTTGAATTTTCGGTCAACTTTTCAAGTTTCCCATTCATCAAAAAATTTGGCGCTGTGAAAGATCATTCGGCTTAAATTTTGCATCAGCTGTATTTTGAAAGTCTTCCCACCTAAATTCTGCTGGAAAATTTTCCACAAAGTGGAGTAAATGTGTCCCAATTGTTGCGAAAACCGGCGAATTAATAATTCACGACCATCACTAACTCTGGCCGATACAGCCCCTCCCCCACTCTGTTTGTTCAGTTGGAACCCTACGTTAGCGAGTTGGTAGTTTAATGTCCAAAAATGTAAATTTGGTGCCAACTTTTTTCAGTAGCCTCTTCAGTAGGTCTGTTAAACTGGCCATAAAATGGAAGGTTAAATTATAGCTCAAACTGAAGTTGTTTGGCAATACGAGTAAAAGAAAGCGGAAAACGTACGTTAGCTGTCAAAATCTATGTTTTTGTGTTCGAATTTTCAAGAAAACAATTATTAAGAAAATTTATCATGAAATTGTAAACATTTTTGAGAAAACAATGCATTCCACAAGACAACCTAATACAAATCTTTCCGAAGCAAATGCTTCTCGACGCTCGAACTAAGTGCCATCTACACCTCAACCTATGAACCATTTTTATTCGCTTCTATTACTGACCAAACTATCCATTCACTCATTTTACATTTTTTTGATTTGCCTACAAAATTTCACTAACTTGGCTATTCATAAACATGGCTGATATCATTTCCTCTAACAAACAATTTTTCTCAAAATTGAAAGCTCTACCAAAGTGTCAATTACTTCGTGTAGTACGGGTCCCTTAACCATTTTTTTATAAAGTTCATGTTTTTCTGCCTCTATCTCGTAAATTGCAACATTTATAGAAAAAATGTATCGCACAATTTTATAGAAAATTTGATATCCTACAAAAAAGTCCACAACACCAAACTGTTAAGGTAAATATTTTTCGAGTTATACGCCTTTGAAGTTCAAGATATTTTTCTAAAATTTAAGTCTACAATTAATGAAAATTCAATGCTACAAAAGCTTCAACAAATAATGTCTCGAAAAATATCAATAAATTGATAGCATTAAACGATTGCAATCTTTTAAGTTAAAATATTTGGTGAATTCAATGAATGCAATCTTTTGTTTCAATTCAATCAATGATTTATATTGAGTGCATTCACAAGAGTCTGCATTCGCCAAATTTTTGATCGAAGCACATTAACTCTATATACTTGACGTCATTGTCTATAATGAAGGTCTATTTCCCAATGAGGAAGGAAAACCTCGTGTTTGCTTAGTACATTTTTGACCAAGAAACACGGATTAGTTCACGAAGGCACTACATAAAGGTAACATAATAACGTGCTTCAAAAAGTACTTAACATTTTTCCTCATTTCACGACTTGTTAAAGTGTTTCTCTGATTTCTCATTTCTCAAGAACATTTCACATATTATTCGTTGTGGCCTTTAAACCGAACTGACATTCGAAAAATACGGCCGTGCCTTCGGTCTAGCTTTTGCAATTTTCAATGGCGACAATGGGAAATTGAAAACGGCCGTCCAGCAAAAACTAACGAATGAATAAACGAACGAACGATAGAAGAAAAACCCAAAGAGAGGGAAACGGAAAATCAAGAAAATCCATACGCTTCGACTGTTTTTTTTTTTTATTATTCAAGGACAGTGTTGTAGCTTTCAGCTCCTCTGTAATACCATGACGTAGTAGTGGAGATACCCAGAGGATTTCCTTGTTCGCCAATGACACTTTCGCCCCTAACCTCAAGCGCATTACCGGATTACGCCGCTCTGCCGCTTTGTCGCTGCTGTTGCTTTTGCCTTTGCTAAAGGGAGTGGGTGGTATTGGCGATGGCTATGGATATATAGCGCTTAAATGTGTAAACCAAGGGAACGAAGATAATATAATATTGTGCTGTCCATCGAAAATCTGGTCAAGCATAAGAAGTGGGTTAAGTACGATTGGCGTTGCTATTCGTAGGTCGTCGTTGTCGTTGGTCGTCTCGAAAGTACTTTGGTTTATAGGCAGAGTCATCACAGGCCCAAGCACATATGCAACACTGCCTGCCTTGCTCGGTTTTCCTCTTCTCCTCTCTACTCTTATACCGCATGCCTTTCCTTATATGCCTTGATGTTGACAATGAATGTTGTCGGTCACTGAATGACCATGTTGGTTATGTGTCAAGTTTTGTTTACTCTTCATCGATGTGCGATGTTATGTTTGAGGAAATGTGTGATGCGAGCTATAGTGTGGAACTTTCTGCCTGGCCATTAAAAGGGATTTGTATCTGAAGTACGTATATTATAGTCATCATCATGGTTAAGGTACTGACATAGTTCGATCCTTTCAATGCATAGACATACATCCAATAAATACTTATATACATACGTATGTATGTATATGTGTGTTAGTATTTGTATATGTAGTGCACTTACAAATGGGTGATAGTTGTTTGCACTTTTAAGTCATTGGGTCATCAGCTTTTGCTTTAGCCTTAGCTTCAACTGGAACTATAGCTATTTTCGAGCCTTAGGATGTGGGATCAAAATGTCATTTTAGGCACGATTCGATTGTTGCTAAGGTAATTACTGGAATTGATGGAGAGTAAGCAAATGCTCTAGCATTGATGGTAAAGTAAGTACATATACATATACATACGTTAAGTTTATATTTGTTTCGAAAACGTTGGCCAAGGTTTAATGGGATTCCAATAGTGGTTTGATTTCAATTCTGTTTAAGTTTCATGTACATAGTTAAAGAGACTTTAAGAGTCATAAAAAGTAATTGTTTTTTTAAAGGTTTTTTTTTGTAACTAGAAAGTTAATTCCTTTGGATTTGTCAGATATTGATTGTATTAAAAAAATCAATTCAGTCGTGGAGGGTCATTAATTTTGCGGTTTCTAAGTTTAATCTTAATAAAACAGTCTCAGCAATACATTTTTGATGACGGTTTCATTTCAATATAAACTTTGGACTTTTTCATTCAAATTTCCACTGTCAGAGAAGTTTCGTTCCATGCTATTTGTTGGAGATAATGTTTAACAACTTTTTCTCCAATTTCAGCTTAACTTGAGTATACTTTTGGTTTTTAATGCGACCTATTCCGGGATTATTTACTAAAATAGCATGGCTTGGATAGCTCCGTCGATATAGAATTGCATGATCTTGGTGGCCAATTGACGACACCAAAACGTAAAATTAGGCTATAAGAACACTTCGAATGACAGCTGAACTTGACAGGTGGCGAATTTACGCTCGTCCGTAATACTAATAGGGATACTATTTTTCGTCGTCTATATCTCAAGAACCAGTAGAAATATCGACTTCAAATAAATTCGTTATACAGACAATAACATCAAAAGATGAAGAAAGGAGTCTCAAAAATATTAGGTATGCGTTTTTGTTTGCTTGCGACTTGTGTTGCACTCGAGATTTCAATCAAACATGGCATTATGATTGTTGAGAAGTCGAAAAAACTGGGTCTCCTGATTTCATCCGTCTGTCTGCCTGTCTTGGCCCCTACAGCCCAAAGCTTTGGTTCAATTGAATTCTTTCAATATAAAGAAGTATTTTTGTATGGGTCCAGAAGTGTACCCTCCCCTCTCCCTCCATAGAACCTTTATGTTGTTTTTAAGTTTTCCCAACTGCTTTTAATAATTTTGTAATTGTTTTTATTTCTGATTTAAAAAAATAAATATTACTTTTTCAAAATTCGATATCCTGCGATTGGTTCATCATTTTTTACGAATTTCAAATATAAAATGTGTATTAGTAAGCTCTTTAAAACTGCATATCACAAGTATTTTTAAACTAATTAAATTTATTTAAATAATCCGCTCTAACGATTTTCAAATACAAATTTCGAAAAGTTAAGGTTTTCTATAAAATACAGGGAATATATTAAAAGAAACTATTTGGGCACATGACAAGTTTGTGTGACCTAGTCCTTCATTTTATTTACTATGGATTTTTTTAAAAATTTTGAAGTTTTGGTTGACCATAAGTATTTCACAAACCAAAAACAGCAACGACTGAAATAAAATATTTATCACCTAATTTATTTTACGAACAAAAACGATTTTTTTCATAAAAAAATAATGATATTTAGAAAAACGAAAGTAATGCTTTTTTTTACAAAAATTAAAAACCTTATAAAGAAAATTACTGAAAGTTGGTAAAAAATGATTTTTGACTCCAATATCTTAGAAAAAAATATAAAGATACGAAAACTGAAACGTTTTTAGAAAAATCCAAACGGTATTTTTGTTATAAGACAAACACTTTTTTAAAAATGCTGCCTTAACAAAAATAGATTCAATATAAAACTTACTGAACAAGGATTGAACGTTAACTTAAAAGGAAATTAAAAACAATAGAACAGAAAGTCAAGTCCTCACAGTTCTTCAAAAATGTAATGCGTACATAGCCTTTTGTTCAAGGTCAGAAATAAAAATAGAAGAAGAAATCGAATAACATTGACTTAGGATAAAAAAAGTAATTTTCTTCTTGTAACAATTTTTTAATAAGTCAAGTCCAATATTACATAATCTTGTATAAAAAGCAAAGTATTCTGGCAGGAGACATAAAAAGAGCACAGCATGCAACATTTTTACTTTTGCAAACAAACACTTTTACCTTGAAAATTGTAATAATGTCTTTTGATCCGATAAAACAATGATGCATTTTTTAGCTCTGATACAAAAAAGAAACAGTATGTTAGAAGCATCATCAAATCAAACTAAGAGTTAGCTCAGTATTGGTGCCCTTAGCCAGAAAGAATATGATTGGAATTCTAGCAAGGCACAAAGTTCTCCTTAAAATTAGCGAAAAAATACTATCTTCACAATAGAATACGCTAAATAGAGCGCCCATTACTTACTTAGGTCCGCAGCCCTGTTAAGTCCGTTGGGAACCCCTCAAGGGGCACAGGGGCTCTACAACGCCTACGCACCATCGTGTAGGGTTTCCGGAGATGTGTATCAGCTTCCTCCAACTCTTGCCTAGTGACGCTGATTCCGCCTCAAATGTCCTGCGCCATGTGCTTCTTGTGTGAGCGGATTCCAGTCTTTACCCTTTCGAAGCGTATGTCCAATCCATTGCCACTAACGTCTTCGCATTTGCAGCTTTCTTGTTATGGCTGAGGTAACCTTCCAAGTGCTGCACCCATAGAGAAGCACAAATTCCACGTTCGAGCGAAACAGTCGTAGCTGTGTTCTTAAACTGATAGTTATTTCTTCAAATTTTCGATACCATACCGAACGCCACTTTTGCTTTGCCCATGCGGCAGATGACGTGTTGTTCGGTTCCGCCTTCGATGGAAACGATATGTCGAAGGTATTGAAAGCTCTCCACTTTTTCCACCGGTTGCGATAAAATATTTATCACTTTTGTTTTGCCGGAATTAATTTTCGGCCCCACAACTTTTGCTTCTCTCTCCACACTTTTTGTCATTTGATGGAGATCCATGATTCAACCAACCAACCAACCATATTGGATCCGTCCTGACAGATCCTAGCCCTGTACATCCCTTATCACCAACAAAAACAATATTGGCGACAGAATACACACCTGTCTGACTCCGCTTCGGATTTCAAAATCATCTGACAACGTACCCATCGTGCAGAACGTGACACTTGCTTTAATAATAGCAATTAGTTTTTCTGGGGTGTCTATCCTCACCTAAGCTAAGCTAACCAGATATTACTCCCTGCTAACGCTATCAAAGGCCTTCTCGAAGTCGATGAACAGCAGGTTTAGTGGTGATCGATATTCAACGCGCTGTTCAATAATGATCCGCAGGGTGTTGATATGATCAATACAGGAAGTTCGGCATCGAGTGTGGCCTAAAGGTGTTCTCTGATGCGTTCCAGTATGATTTTTGCTACTATTTTAGCAGGTAGAACGCAAACTCCACTCCAGTTTTTTTTGGGAGCTTGACGATAGTAAAAACATTATTCCATTCATTGAATTCATACAAATTTTTATCAAGAATAAGGATTCTAGTAAGTCCATACCAAAGACATCGTTAATACTTTGTTATTTTTTATCATTCTCTCCATTTACCCACTTAACCAATTTATTTTCGTACCTCTTCAATAAACTAACTAAGATCCAATTAGTAAATTTTAAAATGTTCATACCCTTTCCAATACACTTTAATAAATTGCAATTCAAGGCACAGTTGAAGATTCTTTCCATTTATGAATTCTCAAAAATCCTAAATCCCAATTTTCTATTATAAATATATATCGTAAATGTTATTAAACAAAATTAAAGAAAAGCTCATTACTTTATATATCACAAAACCACATTTTCTAGACTGACCCAGACAGTCTAATATTTTGCACTTAAAAAATCTGCGGTAATTTTCACTCCCTCATCTCACAGACTGCCATGAAAATTAAATAAATTAAATTTATTTTCATAACATTTCTTCTAGTAGAAGTTTGCTATGAATAATTCCATGTTCAAAAATAAATTCAAACTTTCATTTCCCCGAGAAAAAAAAAAATGATTCTCCATACAATAATTCTTTCATTTTATGATTGCACATTGGAGCATTGGTATATACAACAAACCGCACTTTTACCACTCAAACCAACCAAGTACTTCCTGGAATAGCCTCAAGGCAAAATGGCACCATCATCAACATCCAATGCAACACCATCATCTAGTTCTAGGAGCTAGAAGCAAATGTACACTTTACTCTTCCATTGGATAGTTGGAAATAAAACCCTGAATAAAATAAAAAAAACATCTGATTGCCTCCAAGGGAAAACATCGAGACATCATCTTGCATTATAAAACGACGACGGACTACATTTTTTGTATACTTGACCCTGAAAACATTTTTACCGCAGTTTTGTGAATGAATGAGTTAAGTGAGCGATTTCCCAAATAGAAAAGAAGTATTTTATTTCTAAGTAGGCCAATAAAGACGACAGACAGAATAATGTCCCTTAAATTCGTTGTAGGTCATATTAAATGCGTCTTCGTCGTTCGTTGGATGATCTGTTTCCCTTGGATGCTTTATAGCAGGACATTTATTTTGCCTTCCACAAAAAAGCCTATGGCCAGCCTTTATGTTTTATTTTTTTTGTGGGTTTATTCAGACTTCCATTTTTCTATGAAGGAATTCCACAATTAAGGAAAACAGACATCAGAAATTTCAAACAAGTTATAAGACGTCATTCAATCGCAGAAACTTACACAACAGACGTTACTTTATAAAGTTACTCACTGCAACAGACGTCATAAATGCCCAATTTCTGGACAGTTCACCGCCAGTTCAACACTGTTAGAGAGTTTTAGAATTCCGCTTTTACTATAAAATGAAAAAGTGTTAAAAACACTGCGTTATCTCTTTCATCTAATCATCGACTGATTTCACTTACGTCCCTTCTCTCCAAGGTCATATAACTGCTTTCCAATTATCAGCTAAGAAAATATCTCGAAGACCGAAAGTACGGCTCTTACAACAACAGAAACAGTGGAACAAATCTTTATATCGTTTTCGAGACAGTTGATATCTCTAGAACATTTAAAAAGGCTCTCCTTACGAAAACCGCGCCTTCGGTTTTAATGAATCTAACCTTTAATACAAGTTGTATTGGAGTTGTGTTCAAGTTTGACACCTACAAAATAAACCCTGGTGTACCCCAGGGTTCTGTCCTGTCTCCAATAGTCTTTCTCATTTTCTAAAACTACTAATCCACTTACTCTTCAGTCATGTCGTCAATACTTTCATTTTTCTCTTATATTCGTGTTCAGTCTGCATCATCGCGAAGTTTACAAACGCGAAACTGAAGCCATGTAAAAAGTTTCTCTAAAACACCACCTTCCCTCCTTCCTGAAGTTGCTATTACAAATACATTTATCTAAAGCTTAAGTATAACTACTTTCCTTGGAATGTTGTTCCATTAACTTACTCATGTCTCTGGAACTCAATTGGGAGAAGGGCGTTCTTCAAAATTATTATTGAAAATAACATTGTTGTCGTAATGTTTCTTGACTTACCCTTTTTTTATCATGATTTGGACGGATTATGCTTTGCTTTCGTCTCCTTTAGCAATTCAATTTTCATATGTATACCCAAAACCCTTGTCAAATATAGAGATTTGTTCTTTAGCGGCACAAGACGAATGTAGAATTCCTTACCATAAGTTTCTTTCTTTCACTGTCAGGAATTCAAAACCGTTGACTCCTTAAAAAACTACCTTTCTTTTCCAAATTCTCGCATGAATTTTAGTTTCAAAGTTTTTGTTTTAGAAAGTTTTTTCTTTGAACCGGGTAAAATTTAGCTTGGAATAAAGTCTCCTTTCTGTCCTCGATATTTGTTCAAAAGGATCCTAATAGAAATGTCTGCTATTGTTAAAAGCACACCCCTTTCTTTTTTTCGTGCTCTTGTCTTCGACATCTTATTTTCTTTTCAAAGTTTTCCTCACAGACTTTTCTCTTCTTCTATATTTGATCACACCTTCCGTTCAAGCATCCATAAGACAGGAACCCATTTTTTTTTTTTGCACTTCACTTTGAAGAAGTGAAGTTTTTGTATTCCTTATTGAACCTGTTAAGCTCACTTCTGTCATGAATCTTACAATAGTTACTCTCCCTTAACCAGTGCTTTCAGTTTCAATGTGACTTATACTAGTTTGGGGGGGTTTTGATGTGGGTTAAGTTTTTTCGTTTGCTCCATCCAGCTTCCAGCAGGCAGTGATGCATAAATAAGCTTGCAAGGCTTCGCACTTCTTTGAGTGCTTTTCTCATCGTCGTCGACGGTCGTGAGTCGTGACTATATTTTCTTTTTATTTGTGCCTGGCAGGCAACAGTTTCCATTCAAATTACGACTCACAGCAGAAGTAAAACCCTTTGTCGTTTATTTTCAATTTAAATAGAAAAAGCTATCGTCATTTTGTGGAAAATAATATTTTGTATAACACAAAGGAATAGCAGTTTTGTGTTATTATGAGTACTCGCTGGACTTTTCTGCTTTTTTAAATTAGTTGCTTATTAAAATGTTCTTTAAAACAAAATACATTTTTGTGTTAAGTTGCAAGAAACCCAAAGCCAATATTAATTGCTTCCTCAAAAGAAAATTTTTAAATATTTTCAAAAAAAATTGACTGCAAATGCTCCTTGGGCACTCTTCTGATATCTACGATATACACATTGGGGTTTTCAAATAAGAAGTTTCATATTAAATACCTATTTGAGTAAATGTCACTTTTGAAGGTTACTCACATCTTTTGACGTTTGACAAGTTAAAATATCGTCATTACTTAAAAACTGAACGCCACACGTTTAAGACACGCATTGAATTTGGTAAAAATCCCTACGAAACTGCAGTTCACAGTTTTGAAAAAAGACTGAAAACTCTCATTGATAACCCTGCCACCTTCTGAATAAACATAACTCTGGTCACTGCGGCTAGCTATAAAATAAATACAACCATTGCATGTGTGTTTTTTATGTTTCCTACTATAAAAGACCGCAGTTATTTTTATTGACCTATGCCACACGCTTTCATGTCGATAAATTTATCGCTCCGTTTAAGAGCGAAATATATACGACAAGTTCGAAGTGGAGAAAGCAAAACGAGATGATATTTCTGAACCAATATGGTTTAGTTTTTAACTGCAATGCCAAAAGGCAAGGTCTTTATTGATATTGATGTATATTTTGTATACAACTTTCATATTTCTCTGTCCCATTGATGTCCCTTTTCACACCACCCCTTTTCCAATAAACAAAACAAAAATTAAAAACAAAAATCGAAAGTTTATGTTCAGGGTGTAAAGAATAAATGTTATGGTACATTGTCTGAAAAAGCATTACCCGAAGGTATAAACAGTGGAATTACTAACTTTAAAATTGGGATAAATTAAAACGAAAGCCAGGCAATATAATAAGAATTTTCTATATAGGTTAATTTCAGAACCTCGAAAATTAGTTTATACTATTTTGGATAGATGGCTGCTATGTGTAACAAATGGAAAGGCAGTACGAACTATACTTAAAAGAAATGAAGAAGAGAATATTTATAAACAGCCCTATTCTGCTATTCACGTGGATCGTATTTTCGATTCACCCATTCTATTCCCTTTCACACTGCCTTTGCATTCTGCTATCCATCGGGTGAACTACATTATCCTAAACCAATTTGACATTCACGTAAACAGCTGTTCATGTGACAACCTTAAAGGCCCAACTATAATAGGCATAAGCAAACATAAGCTTATGTCAAAAACCCAACGAAAATTCACTTAAGTTTGCGAAATTACTGCATAGCCATAATGCAATTTTGCTCACGTATCTACATGTCAGATTTTACTTATGCGGCGAGCGACTGGGATCGCTCTTGCTTAAGTGTGCTTAATTAACGAAACTGAGAAAAATTGAACGAAACGGAGCTAGACTCCATTATGTTCACTCGTATTGAGATTCTATGTATTTGCACGTTTACTTATGCGCGCATATGCTAGCTTATGCCTAATTTAGTTTGGCCTTAAGAATGTTGGATACATTTTTTTGATTCATGAAAAAATTAAGTTTAATCAATCCAATTGTTTAACTTGTGTAATTTTTGGAAATGGAAAGTATTGGACTTTTTTATTCCAATTGTAAACAGAGGAAAGAGACAATCCTCAAACAGAGTACTTCGAAGAAATGATAAAAAGTGTCTTCCTTCTCCTAAAAATGATAATGTTCATTTATTTATAAAACAAGTATTCTAAATTTAGCAATAAATTAGTTTTCACTTACATTTTGCTTACAAAAATTAACAAACATCAAATGAAAAATCCGCTTCATTTTATATGCGGATCTGAATTGTATAGAATGAATGCTTTCACGTGAATAGAAGAATACCGCGCAGTATTACCGACGTTACCGACATACACAGATTCACTTCGAATGAATAGCATTTCACGCTCGTGAAATATTTCTGAATTTTATTATTCCGATTCCAAATATGAAACCTGATTTGTTTCCCAAATCTTTACAGAGGTCGAAATTGCATGAGTGCTTTTAATAAATATATGAAATGTGGCGAAAAGTGTGGATCTACGAAAATGTTATCCAGTTGATAAAAATTTAAGAACTAAAAAATGGGATCCAGTTCACGAATATTTTAAAAATAAAATCAAAAACGCCAAGCTGTGTCTCAAATTTCGGCAAATACCAATTATAGAGAAAATAAGTAGACAAAAAACAAAGCGTTCACACCAAATAAAAACATTTCTGAAATATTTCTGCAACTTTTTTGAACTATGTTTTCTGAAATTTTATCTTTCGTGTGACACATCTTTACGACATCGTTTTATTTTAATCTACATTATATAAGTTATTGGCAAGATTGAAATGCAGCTCAAGAATAAGCTATAGTTTTTTAAAAAAGTTAAACCGATTTCCAAACTATCAGATTAACTAAAAAAATAACACCTTAATATGTTCTCTCTTTGAAATAAACATCGTTTTAATATTCTTCGTTAAGTCATTTACTGACAATTTTTTTTGACAGTTAGTCATTGGTTTAAGGGTGCGTTCACAGGTAAACTTCAATGTTGTCAAATACCAATTTGTAAAATCTTTTTTACGGTTAAAACTTTATCATCAAAAGTTTGACTGTTTCATTCTTATATAACAACTCATAACTGCCCCAAGCTGATGCACATCCAAAAATGATGCTAACTTTATTATCTACCCCATTGTGAATTGTTAGTTGCACAATTCAGTCCCAAAATGACCGCAGATGATTTTATTTTGTTGTTATTTTGTTGCAGCTACTGCTGTTAAGCACAGACAAATGTTCAAAACAAAAACCGAACTGTGTTATCATGCGGATGCGGATAATATTATATTATATGTTGAAGGTCGTTAAATGAAACATAACAAAAGTACCGACATCTTCCGCTGCAGTAATTATATTTTTATTTACAAAATATCGATGTCTCGAATGCGGCAAATCGTGGCGTGGATAAAATATAAAAAAAAAATAATAACTTGATGCACTATACAAACGCCACACGATACAAAATACAATGCATACAGATGTTGCAGGCAGGAGACGAAGGTCTTGTTCTATTGCCGTCATCTCCTCCTCTTGTTTCCTGAAGATAGCGCAGTGCACTCGGAAGGCTTTGAAGATGCGTCAAATATCGATCTAGAATTTCCAAGTGTCAATTGAAGTCTATTGATAGCTTTTGATACGCTCTCTCCCAACATCTATGAACGCCCGATTTAGATATCGGCGAAAGTGTTTATAGTGCATGAAGTGAAGATATAATCGGGGAAAGGAAATTCTCCCTCTAGCAGACATTCTAATAAAGACCACGACCATGAACTAAAATATAAAAAAAAATTGAATTGAATTGAATTGCTTAACTGTCAAGTTCATAAGCGCACATATCAAAACATTAAATGGATAAAAGGGTAAAGAGACCGTAAGCCGAGGGGTGAGAAAAGGCTTTATCAGTTCTACTTTTGATGTTATTGTTGTTGTTACTAGTCAAGAACCATACTTTATGGAATTATAATTGACTTTTGCGTAAGACAATAATAAATATAGGTATTAAGGGCCGTCGAATTAAAAGAAGAGAACTATTTTCTTGCACGAAACGGTCATCCTCATCACCGTATATCTGCAAAACTTCTTTGGTTCATCCACACTATTCTGCTATTCGTCAAATTGTGATTGAATTTATGATTACAGAGCTTCGGATAATGGAACTAGAACGCAGATGCTTGTGGAGGTTATTTCTTCTATAACTGTTGCCGGCGATGGAGTTTAAAAATAGATGTATTCCTGCACTTAAAAAAATGTCTAACAAAAATATTTAGTTTTTCTTTAAGACGTTCAATTTTAAAAAAGTATAGAATACCACACGGCTCTGTACTTGGACCTATACTTTTTCATATTAGTCTTTTTTTGTAGATAGTTGGTGTTTATTTGTTATGATTTATCATCTTTATACTTCTTTTCGTCAAAAAAATTTGAAATGTATTATTCTTGATTGGTAAAAACGTTATTGGTTTAAACAACGAACCAATAGTTTCTTAGAACTTTGCATATATGTACAATTCATATTTTTCGATCATTCACAGAGTGGTCTAATCTGAACACACAAGCTTAATTGTATTTATGAAAGAGTTTATTTCATTTCCAATCAAATTTTTCACAACAGCTTTTTTTTTGTATTTTCTAAAGAAAGAAATGGTGAGGAGAAGCTTTGAAATTTTTTGATTTCATTTTATTTATTTATTTTATTTTCAAAGGATACAATATAAATGAATTTACATTGTCCGGGTTATAACGCCGGGGTGTACTATGCCCATATGGCGGTTACTGATAATACAATTTTCAGAAGGTTTATATATTAATATTTCAAATACATATATTTTTATCTATATAAGTTAAATATATACATAAGTTATTATTTTTTATTTACAATTTTTAATATTAAATATAATGGATTTATTAATTTAATACATGAGTAGTTGTTACATTAGTAGAGTGTGTAAAGATAATGATATTATATTTTAAATTTGAACTTTATGCATTGCTAACAGCGGAAACAATTTTGAAGTACTGGGATGTACTGAAGGATCTAATAATTCTTTAATGCTGGGAACGTTTCCCCTGAAATGTTCCTTTGTTATTCTGCAGCATTGCAAAATATGTTTAACTGTTAGTAGTTCTCTGCAAAAGTTGCATAATGGTGGGTCTTCTTTTTTAAAGAGAAGCGATTTGTTAAACATTGTGTGGCCTAGTCTCAACCGTGAAATCTGTACTGCTTGAGATCGTTTTAAGTCTTTGTTATAGGTTACAGGTAATAAATTTGGCTTATGTGTTCTCAGAAATGATTTTGATTGATTCCATCGATTCTCTGATTCCTCTTGAATAAGCTTGAAAAAATGAATCCATATGGAGTTTGCAAATGGTGGTATTTTGTATTCTAGAGGCATTATAGTTGCTTGGCGTGCACCAGAGTCTGCTGTTTTATTCCCTGGAATTCCTACATGTCCTGGTGACCATATTAATTGAATGCTTGGACATTCTGAGCAGAGGTGGGCTCTAAGAGCTTGGCACCTGATTTTTGTTGTTTTAAATAGCCAGAATTGCGCTGGGAGAGTCATTGCAGATAGCTGTTTTGACAGTTAAATTTATGGCATATTTGAACGCTTCCACTAATGTCATTATTTCACCAGTATACGAATTTTGGTCAGGGGTGATAAGTTGTTGGAGTAAAACTTTGTTGTTGGTACTGTCAAGCCTATAAACGCAGTATCCGGTTACACCATCTTTAGAGGATGCGTCAGTGTATAGAACGCAACCAAAATTGCCAATTTCTATGATTTCAGCAAACTTTTGTCTAAAGACTTCATTTGGTGTGCTTTCTTTTGAAGATTCTCTTAAAGAAATATTTGAATAAGATATCTAGAAAACAGCAAATTAAAGAGAAGGGCTTTAAAATAAAAATTGAATATAGATAAAGTTGGGGTAATAATTAAGTCCAACTAAAATCAGAAATCTGTGGCAATTTACTTGAATGGTATAAAGTAAAAAACGAGTGATTGCGACAAAAATATGTCTTAGAAATAAGCAATTTTAACATACTTTTCAATTTAAAAATGCATTTGAAGACTAAGAAACCTCTGAGACAGTTTTTCGAGATGGTATAAACTGGTATAATGACTACAAAAGCAACTTAAAAATTTGTATTTCAAAACTTTTAATTGAATACTTTGAGAGTTAAAATTCAAAGCGATTAAATTTGTTTATTCTTAGGAGCAGTTCACGTTTCAATACTTGCTTTTATTTGTTTTCGACCATTCAAAATTAAAATTGAAAAAGCCGTGAAATGCTTAAAAAATATATGATTTAATATCATTGTATCGTTATTTACCTTTGTGCATATTTGTTTTAGGTTTTCTGACTGGTATAAATTGGTCTAATAAAAGCTAAATATTATATTTAAATTACAAGTCATTGTACCCAATAAAATTCACTCTTGCTATTTATTTTAGTTGCGATGATTTTTCTCTCAGTGTAAACATTTCTATCAAAAAGAATTCCCTCGTGAATAAAATTTTCTTTGTGTTGTTTTCTTTTTTTTTTCTCAGTGCAGTATTGCTGTAAGTACGTTTTATATGATAAATGTGTAATCATAAAATATTCCAAGAAGGGGGCTCTTGAAAAGTGAATGGTGTGAACTAGTAATTGGAAAATTTTCAAACTATGTATTTTTCATTAAATGTCTGAATAAAACATTTGATGTTCGTGTGAAAGGGCTTGAATTGATTAACACCGCATATATAGTTGTTACACCGTGCCGCGCCATAACGCCACCCGACCGCTCAGCCGCATGTCGCCGGCTTAATAGCTGAAAGTTTTGCCGCCATAATGGGTATATAGGGTGTTGTTTTATCTGTTAGCTTTTATTTTTAATGTTAATATTTTTGTTATTCGTTTAAACTTGCATGACATTTTTTATTTACTTTTATAATCAATTGCGATATAAAAATATAAATGTATCCGGAGGGCAAGTTATGCATTCCCTTTAAAAAAGGGAACATTTAAAGAAAACATCGAGTCAAGTACAAATTTGCTAATTTTAAAGCGATTTATTTTGATGGAATATAAAATTAACTTTCATCTTAAAGATGAAGTTAAACATGCATTGTAGCAACAATAAAATTTGTTGTACTTCAGCTTCAAAGCATTTGAATACTTCGGATATTCAAAGTATCATTTTTCCGAGAGGCATTATATTTGTTTGTATGTTGAACGAATCAAGGTCCTGGGTGATATCAGAACTATCCGGAAAGTGTCTGATTTTGATGTCTTGTCCGGGAATATCTGAAGTATTATATAGAGTGTCTGCATACTCGTTTGTCTAAAATTGATCAGTTTCCAGGGTGATATCATAATTATCCGAAAAGTGTCTGATTTTTGTGTCTTGTCCCATGATATCTGTACTATCCGGATAATTTAGAGTATCTGGGTGATATCAGATTCATTCGGATAGTGTCCGGTTTAATGTCTTGTCCGAGGATTACTGAATTTTTCGGATAATGAAAAGTATTTAGATATTAGTTTGTCTAAAATTGATCAAGTTCCAGGCTGATATCATAAGTATCCGGATAGTGTCTGATTTAGATGTCTTCTCTCAGGATATCTGATTTATCTGGATAATTTAGAGACTATTTAGAGTTCTAGACTCGTTTGTCTAAAATTGACCAGGTTCCATTGAGATATCATAATTATCCGAAAAGTGTCTGATTTTGGTGTCTTGCCCCATAATATCTGAATTATCCGGATAATGTAGAGCATCTGGGTGATATCATAAGTATCCGAAAAGTCTCTGATTTTTGTGTCTTATCCCAAGATATCTGATCATCCATTCAATGTGGAGTATCTCGATATTTGTTTGTCTAAAATGGATCAAGTTCCATGGTGATATCAGAACTATACCGATGAGGTCTGATTTTGATGTCTTATCCCAAGATATCTGAATTATCCTGATAATGTAGAGTACCTGGATATTCGTTTGTCTAAAATGGACCAAGTTCCAGACTGATATCAAAATTATCCGATTAGTGTCTAATTTTGATTCCTGTGATATCAGAATTATCCGGATAGTGCCTTGTTGCAGGATATCTGAAAAATTCGGAAAAAAAAGTACCGTCATATATCGATAAATTACCTGTCAGGAATTTGAATACCAATCCATTATGACATCCATAGGTCAAGTAATTTAAAAAATGTTAATATAACGTATAAAATGAATCTGAATCCGGATATGTCCGATCTTAACGGTCTCATAATAACTATCCGATTATCTGGATTTTTGACACTGTCTGATTAACTCACTGTGAAACTGACAATTCGGATGGGATATCTCAATCATATGGATCTGCCAGATATCAAAAATATTCAGATATTGTCTAAAAATTAAAAACCTAAGCAAAAAGTAAATTATTTTCAAATACTCGTGCATTTAACAACAAAACATACAAAAAATATTATCTACTATTTGCATGTATTTAATGATAAAAACAAATTAAGTATAATTAACCTTTATTTACGATGACAGCGACACGCCTGACGGACGGCAACTGATCATATTATTTATGTGTTATTAAATTTTCCAATAATTATTATAATTTTACACAAATACCAACAAAACAGTAATTCTCAACATTTTTCAATTGTTATTTTCAACGACTCATTGTTTATAAATAATACACACAAAATTACAAAAAAAAAGCATCGACAAGTGGAAACTCTTCAATTCAAAATCACCAACAACAATAACAATGACAACGACAATCACTCGTCATTAAGTAGCGACAACTTGTCTTGAGCATCCATTGTTTTCTTTTGTTAAAATGTTGTCATTTTTTTTTTAGTTTGTCATTATTTGTGAAATATTCTCATTGAGCTTTTGTTAGTGTCACATGCATAAAAATGTCTCATCTTTCAAAAAGGCTGCTGGCCTGGGCACAGTCATTTATTAATCGATTTAAATACTTTTGGAAACAAAAAGGGGGAGAAAAAATAAAACAACAGAAAACAGATGTGATGGAAACATGTCGGTCACATATCTCGAATTACCGACATAAATATTAAAGGCACGTTTACATTCGGCATATACACAACATATTTTACCATGTAAGGTACATAGCTATATGATATTAATTCTGCGAAAAATTCATGGTCATATATTGAATGGAAATCGGTTCCTACTGGAAATACCCTCGTAATATGAGCGAGGAGGGGGTGTGAAATATTATAGCCCCTCTAGAGAGCGTAGAGTGTAAGTGCTAAGTGGTAAAAACACACACCCAGAAGCAAAATGACAGACAACCAAGATCCAACGTTTTAATTACACTCGGTTCAGGAAAACATATTCGATGACGGACAGCACGGCGGCAATGACAACAATGCCGACAGATTAATCCAAACAAGCATCGACATCGACTGACTACTGTATCGACACCATCCCGCGTTTATTTCGTTCCTTCTTATATTTTTCTTTTATTATAATGGATGACATGCCAGTTCAAATATTGCCCCTGATTGACATAAAAATTCTGATGGACTTTGGTATCGGTATTACTCGTTTCAATGTTATTGATACTTTTGTTATAATAATAACAAATATTTCTTCAATCTTCTTCTTTCACATGTCGTGATGGTCAATTAAAAGTATTATTATAGAAACTTAATGCGTCATGTCCGTCATTTTAATTACAAATACTTGATGTTGTTTCTTTTTTCCTTTATGAAATATGGCTCAGAATACTGTAGGGTAAATACTCTTAATCTGGTAATAATTTTATATTAAATTTAAATAAATAGCAATTATTTAATAAAGATTTGTGTGTTGCATGAAGACAAACTATTATGTATATTCTTGAGGTTCTTAGACTTTTTATGACCATTAATTAATATTTGAGTGGTGGAGATCTTTGTTTGAATAAATTATTATATAGTTTAATGGTGTCACTCTTGTCACATGACATTTTCTAGCACCTATATAAATATTTATTGGATTTCATATGGACACAATTTTCCAGCTACAGGGTGACCAAACAAGTAAAGCAAATAAATTTAAATAAAACGTCAAAGGTGTGCTTTGATTGAACGGTCCTATTTTATCAGGCCTTTTCTGCTATTTATCGGTGGGAATTTAACTTGAATTTTCACTAATCATTATTCTGCTATTCATTCGAAGTGAATCTGTGTATGTCGGTAACGTCGGTAATTCATATCCGTATATAAAATATGGCGGATTTTTAATTTGATGTCTGGTTTGTTAAATTTTGTAAGCAAAAGTAAGTGAAAACTAATGTATTGCTAAATTTAGAATATTTGTTTTGTAAATAAAAGAATATTAAGATTTTTATGGAAAGGAAGACACTTTTTAACATTTCTCCGAAGCTCTCTGTTTGAGGATTCTCTTATTTCTCTGCTTACAATTGGAATAAAAAATCGAATACTGTCCATTTCCAAAAATTATACGAATTATTCTCTTTAGGTGGATTAATTAAACTTAATTTTTGTATGAATCAAAACAATTTATCCAACATTCCCAAGATTTTTACATAAACAGCTGTTTATTTGAACGTCAAATTGGTTTGGGAAAATGTAGTTCACCCAACGATGGTAGCAGAATGCAAAGGCAGCGTGAAAGGGAATCGAATGGGTGAATCGAATATACGATCCACGTGAAGATCAGAATAGGGCTGTATATTAAATTGAGTTTTATATCTTTCAATTTCATAGAATGTGGTTAGCTAGCATACACAAAATATTTGACGTATTGAAAGCTGTCAAGTCGTATTATCACGGCCAATTGATGAATAATTGAAGCGATGCGTTTTGTTGGAACGACAAGCTTTGGTCAAAATAGCTCCGTAAAGTTCTATCTTTGTCTAAGACCATTTACAATGACGCATACTCCTTATTTCAAAATAAACAATGTCAAATAATGCCGTCAAACTACAGCAAAAAAAGTAAATCTGTGTAAAAGCATATTGATACTAGGTCGAACGGCTGAGGATTGTATTCGCAGTTTTGGTTTTTGTCATAGGCCAAAAATAGGCTTCGTACGAAAAGATGATTTCTCTCAATCATCCGGAAATCTAATGCCAAATTATTGAATTCACGATCGATTTTAATTATGTTGTAATTCTAGCGGCCGATCAATATTAAACGGATGTAGGCAATAAAAACTGAGTTGTCATTATGTCGACTTTTCCTGATCGGGTTTCTGGAGTCGAATAGAAAATTATCAGTTAATGAGTTATGAGTTATGAGTTATGAGTTATGAGTTATGAGTTATGAGTTATGAGTTATGAGTTATGAGTTATGAGTTATGAGTTATGAGTTATGAGTTATGAGTTATGAGTTATGAGTTATGAGTTATGAGTTATGAGTTATGAGTCATGAGTTATGAGTTATGAGTTATGAGTTATGAGTTATGAGTTATGAGTTATGAGTTATGAGTTATGAGTTATGAGTTATGAGTTATGAGTTATGCATTATGCATTATGAGTTATGAGTTATGTGTTATGAGTTAATTAAGAAGTTTCCTTTAGTTTGTGTCAACTAACTTTTCTTGTTCGTGGCTTTAGGTCTTTAAGATCGTATTCACTCGACGAAATGCGGCCTACATATTTATATAAATTTGTACATATTATAATGACGAAATGAAAGTTACTTACTTAAAAATAAGAGGAAACTTCAATATTTTTTTAAAACTTTTTAATCGCTACCAAAAATGTTTGGAAAATATAGTTTAAGCCAATTTTTTAGAAGTGATTTAAACTAATTTTTTTCCTATTCGCAAAGTTGTCAAGAATATAGAACAACAAATGTGTGAATTGTTAATTGCAAATATACTGAAAAATGGGTGATGAAACTGACTTATTTGTAATTGCTACCTTTTTCTTTCCGATTTGTACTTTTTATGCAAAACCCATGATTTCTTCTATGTTTAAAACAAACACTTAGGAAAAACAAAATATGAAAAACTCAAAATCCTTTAAATCCAGAGATCCAAAATCTAAAATCGGGAAAACTAAAAATTTGGACAAATGTTTATATTATTTAGTTCTTAGATATTCGTTATAAAGCTCATTTTTAGATTAAAGTATGAACAGTTGTTTGTAAAATATATGCAACCATTTCTTTGAACAAGTTTAGAAATGACTCTTGAATTTTCTTTGAACTAACCATTGGTTTTTCAAAATTAAAATGATTTCAAATACTGCAAGCCAACCTTTTTCTTAAAATGCACCAATAGCAAACTATTATAATACTTTAAGAACAAAGTTTTATACAGTTGATTTATTTCGTTATTATTTATTTTTTCTACCCCTCAGATCGTTCGATACAAGTATGAGTAGTATTGGATGGATTCAAGTCTGAAGCCCATAAAATAAATGCTGGTGTGCCACAGGGCTCTGTTCTTTCTCCAACACTCTTTCTCATTTTTTTAATGATCTCCTGTCTGCAACTTCTAATCCAATACATTGTTTCGCTGACAATAGTACTCTTAGCTTTTCATATTTGTTTTCAGACTTTCATCCCTCTTCTTCGGATGTGGAACTGCAATGGCAAAATATGATAAGCTCATTAAATTCCGACTTAAACAGCATTCTTGAATGGGGATTAAAAAACCGCGTGGTTTATCGTATCATTAAAGCAAGATATACCCCCATTGTCATTATCCATGGATGGCTCTTGCATCGAGGAGACTAAACATCTCGATATTCTCGGTATGTGTATCACCAACCACCTCTTGTGAACCGATCGCATACGCGATATCGCCAAAAATGCCGCAAGGGGTTTAGGTTTCCTTAGGCGATGCTAAAATTTGTTTCGCACCTTTTGATCTGGCTGTTATCTACAAGACTTATAAAAGTCCAAGGCTAGAGTATAACTCCCATCTCTGGGCAGGGGCTCCTGTTACCTATACTTAAGCCTCTTGGATAGTATTGAACGTAGAGCATTTAAATTGATAGGTGATAATGTCATCATAAGTTCATTTACTTCGGTTGAACATCGTCGTAGATTTCTTGTCTCACCCTTTTTTACCGGTATTTTAACGATTTAAGCTCTAGTGAAATAGCCAGCTTCATTCCTCCCCTTAAACAGTTCAACCGTAATACTAGCGCTTCTAGGAATGCTCATCAGTATACCCCTGAGTCTAACTTCGATCGTACTGTCAAGTACAGAGATTCGTTCTTTAGCCGTACTACGCGAATGTGGAATAACTTACCACACTCTGTCTCACCTAGTCATTGCAATATTCAGGAATTCAAAGCTGTGCCTCTGCATAATAAGGGTAGTGATATCCCTTTGAGTGTGTGCTTATTATAAAAATAATGACATGTTTGGGATCGTAGTATTTTCGGGACTCCAAATTTGTGTTTTCCCCCGAAAACTGTGCCCTCCTAACATCCGAAATAGTCTTCCGTCAATATTTCTTAAATCTTTTTTTCATTTCGA
Organism: Eupeodes corollae; assembly: GCF_945859685.1. Lineage (NCBI taxonomy): Eukaryota > Metazoa > Arthropoda > Insecta > Diptera > Syrphidae > Eupeodes > Eupeodes corollae. Next base: position 21,840,176 of record NC_079148.1, on the reverse strand, counting down.
ATATTCATAAAAAAAAAACAAAACAAAATAAATTATCACGTGCTGGTGTCGATTGAAGAATTTTAATTCTCAAGTCCCATGACCACAGATCAGCTGCTTAAACTATTACCTAATAAATTATCATAATATTTAATGTGTACTTAGTCATAAAATTGTGTTAATTTCAATTGTTATTGAATAAATTTATATTTTTTTTTCAATGAATATTAAATAACTCTTCATCTCATCGTCGAGTCGTCTTCTCTAATAAATGCATGATTAAGATCTCCTATAACAAGTCTCCATCAATGACTAAAGCTGATGAACATATGGTAGTAGATAATAATAAATAAATCGAATAAACACGTTAACTACAACTTTTCACATCTAATTCCAATTAAATATTAAATTATTGTAACTAGATACCCGAGAAGCCAATGTTAAGAACAAAAACAAAAAACAGTATCGATAAAATCACATTTAATGTGATCAACTGCAATTGACCCTATAAGAGAACGTTTATAGAAAGACAGAAAAACTTGCATTATACTGAAGATGATTCCTCAAGTGATATGACCACTAGGACCACTTAAGACTCAAAAGTTGCTGTTTTTATGAATGTTTAGTATCATTAATGTCGTCTGCATGGAAATCCCTTGCATTTGTCTATTAAGTTCTAGAAGATGAACCATAAAGCATCTTAACTTCTTAACCCTTTAAATAAATTGTTTATTATTTGCTGTCATACAGACCTGAGTTATTGTCTCTCTCTTGATACTTCATCGATGTCGGAGCTCGTTTTATTAGAAATAAAAACTGATGAATAATTGTTTAAATGATTTATTGCATTCCATTGCAGTAATGAATCACTTTCAAGAATTTAGTTCCGCGAAGTTCAATTAATTTTATAGTTCTTTAATTTAAAAAATTAGATTTTCAAAATAATTATAGAAACTATGATAAGACAGAAATATGTTTGCATGCAGTTTGTCAATTACTATCTTTTTTTAGTTTAAGCAATTACAAGTAATGGATTTGTAAAAACAAATTAACTCAAGATTTTAAACTTCTTGAAACTAAAGTCGGTTGATAGATAAAGACTGGAAATGTGAAGCTTAAAACTAGAAAGCAAGAAAAAAACAACCATAGAAAACTACGGAAGACTTTCTAGTTTCTAAATATTAAACGAAAATTCCGATTTTGACCTAAAAATGAGACTCAAACGAAGCCTAATTTTTGGCTCACCAGTTATGTCAATGGAATTGTGTCTTTACCAATAATTGGTTTGCTAAAAACAAATGTCTTTCAACAATATGCGAAAAATGGCTTCCTGGCTGAAGACAGTAAAACTCGTGATTATTTTCCAAATCAATAATCCACATTTACAATTTTGAGTTTAAATATTTGAAATATTTCATAAAATGTTTGAAAAATCTTTAAAAGTTGTAAGATCTCACCCGTCTTACATAAATCTTAAAGAAAAAATAAATTAATAATATAGCGCAAAAGTCCGTTGATAACAATGGCTTAGTGACTTACAACTCTCAACTATTTCTGTGCGAGTAATATTGTCAGGGGACCTACAGTGTTAAGCTGAGTCCGAGCGGCTAATTTGAGAATGCACTCTTCAGGACAAAAATTACTCTTCGAGGATTTTTCAATTCCTCACAAGAGGGATTTCCCGTTTAAAAAACTAGGTGGGACGGCAGGGATTAAACTCAATTCCTCGGGCATGACAGTACTACAACAAAAAACGGTTTTCAATACAAAAATGAAAAATGTAAAGTAATAATAAAGTAATTTTTGTTCTTGTAACGAATCGTCTGAACAAGTCAAATTAAAGGTGGGTGTCCATTTGACAGTAAACGTGCTGCGAGTCGCTCTCAAGCTGCTCTCGAGATCGATCTCGCAAGTGGACATAGTCTGGAGAGTAGAGTAGAGTTGACTAATTACTCTTGACATTCGATCTTTTTGAAAGTCACTCGCAAGTGGACACATGTGTTTACCACTATCCGAGAGAAGCTAGCGGAATACCAACACAGTTCGTATTGTGCGAGTAGCTGTCGGGACTAAACATGGCAAAGCTGTGGTAACTATGTCTTTTATTCATATAAATTTGATTTGAAAATACATTTTTCCCATATGGAGTTATTGTAATGGGAGTTATTGTGGGGGATTTGTCGAATTGAAAATTTTGACATTTCTCGACATTTCATATTTCCCTAGAGTCGAAATAAAAGATTTAAAGAACGATGTGTACGTACGTTCGTACGTTCGTACGTCCCAAGTTTTTTCGTATTTCAAAGCTCAAGAACTAGTAAAGATATCGACTTCAAATAAATGTCTCTATACAGATAATAATGCAGAAAGATGCGGAAAAGGAGCGAAAATTGAGTGTTTGTTTTTTTCATAGCAGTTTATAACCCCAAGTATCTCACGAACCAAAAACTCTAGAGACTTGAATTAAATTGTATATTATATATTGTAACGTGATACCAAAGAAGTATACTTTATGAAAAAAATCCAATTAAGTGGTAAATTTGTCAACTCGAAAATTGTACGAATAAAAAATGATTTTATCTCCAAAACAATGTTGTACAACGAAGAATAACGTTTTTAACAAATTTTGAGAAAAATCGAATTGACAGTTTTTTGCATAAAAAATAAGAATCTAAAAAAACATTACTCAAAGTTGTTACAAATTGAATTTTGACTCAAATAACTTTTCAAAAATGTATGATTATTTCTTACTTTTTTTATCTTTTAAGAAATATTGTTTTCAAAAATTTTGAGAAAAATCTATTTGAGTTTTTTAACAAAAAATAGAAAATTAAAAGAAAATTTAACAAAAGTTGGTAAAAATTAATTTCCGACACAAATATCTTTTTAAAAATTTGAGATTAAGGCTTTCAACTAATTTTAACTTATAAGAAATATTTTTTTCAACATTCAATCAAATTTTGAGAAAAACCTATTTGACAGTTTTACTTTAAGCAATTTACTTGGTAACATTTTACTTTCGAATCAAATAGCTTTTCAAAAATTAAAAATATTGTCTTCAAACTTTTTTTATTTCACAGAAAATATTGTTTTCGATATTTCGATAAAAACTCATATTTTCATAAAAAAATAAAAATTACAATGGTACGCAAATTTGGTAAAAGTTTATGTTCGGTTTTCGATATCTCGTGAACAATAGAAGATATTGACTTTAAATTATATTCATTCATCCAATTTGTATTTATTTATTTAAGAAATAAAATAAAATGCTACTAAAATTGGTAAAAATAGTTTTTCGACTAAAAATCTCGTTTACAAAAATAGATTTTGAAATCAAACTATTTCATCAAATGCAAAATGTTGGTAGTATTTTAAAGTCTTTTAGAATAATTCAACTGACAACTTTTTTAGCAAAACATGAAAACCTACAGACCTTAGTGGACACCATTATGAGAGTACTCTCAGCAAGAAAACTCTCAATATTCTAGCTGAGAGCTCGCGATAGCAAAACTTTTAAAATTTGGCTCTCAAATGGACAGTCTCCCGAGAGTTGCTCTCGAGATTTAACTAGCAGAAGTACTCTCAAATGGACACGCACCTTAATACTAGTTTCCAGCATTTTTCTTAAATTTAAGCAGATAGTTCAGAATCGCAGTTCGGATTACAAAGCAGCAATCGAAATAAAGTAACACACATTTTTGAAACCCATGAAAGCATTAAATTCAAGGTTATTATAAGAACTTTGTACAGATTCAAATGACGAAAGATTCGTAACTAATGAAAATTTCCTGAAACTAAGTAAAATACTAAATTGAGGATTTTTGATTTGCAAAACCTTCACAAATATTTTGCTAAATTAGCTTAAAAAACACCGTTTTTGATTTTTTTTTAGCATTTTCAAAGATAAATATTTTTTAAAACCCGATATAAGAGACAAATTTTAAGGTAAGATTCGAACTCAGAACAAATTAATCCTTTTAAAAAAAGAGGATTGTTTTGTTTGTGACAGAATGAACATTTTATTTTTCCGCTTTTTTGCTGATGAAAAGGCCGTACTACAGGAGTAAAAGTTTAATCCTCGTCGAAAGTCTTTACAATAATTTTATCGTTTGCTATTGCAGGCCGTCAATTATGACGACCATAATTATCGCGTTGTTAAATATAGTAAATGGCCAAGATTCAGCTAATATTATGAAACTTCAAATGATAGCTGAGTTTGACAGGTTTCAAATACCACGAAATGAAAGATGTTAAACAATCAAATAAATCATAAATATTTTAGGTATTTAAAAGTAGAGGCAGAAAATGTATTTCAGGACCTATAATAAGACATGTTGCGTCTTCTGCCATGCCAGAAGTCTTGGGTTCAATCCTTATCTGTACAACTTGAATTGACAAATCAAAAATGCCCTATCATGAAAAGTATTTTACCAAACTCGCCATTCGGATTCAGTGTAAAAATTGTAGGTCCCTACCATTCCTCTCATACAGAAATGGTTCAGAGTTGTACTTCACCAGGCCCTATTTCTTTATGAGCTGTCGCGCGACCTAATTTATTTATTTTATTTTATTGGTGGTAACGCGTTCTTTTGTTGAACAATCCAATCCAATTTCGTAAATAGCAAACACTTAACTAATATTTTGGCACTTTAAATGACAGCTGAGTTTGACGGGTTTCAAATGCCAGCCTTACCAACTTGAAACAACTGTTAAATCTAATAAGCTTATGTGTCATTCGTATACCATGAGATTGTTTTAAAACCCTTTTAAAAACACTTTTAGAGCTTTTGAAATTGGTTTTAATAAAATGTATAAAAAGCTGTGGTAGTTTAAAAATACTTTTTTTAAGAAACTGAGTTTTGAGCCCGTTTTTTATTATATTCATTCGGTTCCAATTTAAAACTTAAAGTACCCTTAAATGCGAAGGCTAATGCTTTAATATTCATAGACTCACAAAGTATTCTTATTCCTTGGAATTCTCTACTCTTTTTGTTTTGTATTCAAAATCTTATACAACGCACTTCAAAAGCACCATTAATATTGTATTCTCTTTTAAGGCACACACAAAAAATTACTATTTATTAAAAATTACAGAGCTTATTCTTCTTCTTGTATCTTCTTTGAAGTGAAGTATGAGAACCATTCTAAGAACCCATCTTCTCTGTGACAGAGCTCGTGTACAAACAGTTCTCAGAAGTAAGGTTGGTTTTCATAGAATTTTCATGGACATCACTGAAGCGAAATAAACCAAAGGACATTTTTTTTTAATTTTCTAGGCTCGTAGTTCTCTTCGAAGAAGAAGAAAAAAAAGCTTATACAAAATCGCAAGTTATTAGAAAAGTAATCATCTGTGTTTTAGGCTTTTTATACTTAGGCAGGTACTATACTAGGACCGACCGAGGACCAACTACGAAAGCAAAAAAAATCAACTTCTCATTATAAAAGTCAGTGATAAAGAATTTTTGAATGGATACAAAGGCAGAAAAAAGAAATGTTTCCTTCATTTCCAAGGACTAACAGTGTTGTGTAGGTATTAAAAGATTGTTTCTTATTCGGCTTATTCGTTCTTTTCTAATGCTCTGAGTTTTTTTGTATATACCTAATGTTGGTTTGTACTTTTTGTCTTTTTGTTCGTGCGGTATAGTTTTTGAAACTTTAAGGACTTTGTAAAGGATTCTCGTTAAGATAAGCGTAGGAAGTATCCTTGTCCCCATTTTTATTTCTTGGTTAACCACCAGCAATCAGCCATAAGTGTATGGTTCAATCAACCGATTTGGTTGTTGGGAATAAAGGAGCCTTTGGATGAATGAATGGGTACGAGAATCAAACGAAGGAATAGGCCGTTTTTGAAATCATGTTTGGTAAACCACAAAAATGGCAATGGATACAATCTAATCGTAAGAGCAACTAAATGCCACCTAGTCGAGGGACTTATTTCTTCGGAGTTGCCATTTCGATCTCAAGTTAGTTCGTTTCTCATTTAGCAATTCAATTCTCAAAGGAATTTCCATAAAAGCAGGGTTCCTTTTAGTTTTGTTTTCCTTGTGTTGTTTGGGCCCACACAATTTTCGAAGAAAACAAATGTTATGTAGATATTGTGTGCGTATACGAGTAAACAGTTATGGCCGAAATAATAGAAACAAAAACAATTTTTTTAATCCAAAACGTTATTTTTGTATTTTTTTTTAATAAGCGCGCACTAAAGGGTCTTTTTTATACCCTTATTATGCCAAAGGAGAGTCTGAGCACTGAGAATTCCTGAAAATTGCAATGGCTGAGAAAACAAGAGTGTATTTAGGAATTCCAAATTCGCGTTGTACGGGTAAAGAACGAATCTCTATACTTGAAAGTAGGACCGAAGTTGGCCTCAAGGATGTACTTGTGAGCATACCTTGAAGTACGAGTATTAAGCCTAGTACGCTGCTGATGCGAAACGAAATTTCCCATACAAAAATGACATGACGAAATCATAAACGAAAAATTTCGCTGTGCTTTTCGTTTTTCAGTACGCTGCTGAACAACGAAATGTGTCATTTTAGTGGATAGCTGTACTAGATTTTTTAGTACAATTCTCCACTCTTTTCGTTCTCAATTTAATTGCCCGGTATATTAATTGCTTGCGAAATTTTGACGTTTAATTTATTTATTGGAAAAAATTGTTTACAAATCAAAATTGAAAATTGTTTACTCGTGACTTTCGGTGTTTTTCATTTTAATATATATATGTATATATAATATATACACAAATATTTTTCCGTTGTGGTTTTCGTTTTAATTTCGCTCTACACTTGGAGACCACCAATGGAAGTTTACCAAAACCAGCAGCTGAAAAATTAGCCGTCCTTGGCCGAAGCCGGGATTAAAAACCAGGATCTTTGATAACAACGAAATTACAAATAGAGATTTTGAGATTGACAGAAGGTCAAATCTTGGTAAAAAAAATGTATGAAGAATATCAAGTATGAAAGTTATTAATTGTTAATCAAATTGGGAAAAAAAAAATCAAACGGTTTAACACTTCCCGTAGTACCGGGAAAACAGACTTTTGACGCGAAGGTCAGAAGGACGAGTTCGAGGTATATGAAACAAAAGAAAACACTTCATTTTCACTTTCTCCAACAGCTACCGTAGTCCTTCCTCAACAACTTTCCTTAAAGCAGAACAAAATCTTCAATTCAATAAAATTAAAAAAAAAATTAGCGTACAAAAATTACGTCTTTTTCAAAAAAAAAAACACACAATTTTCGTAAATCTTCTAATCGCTTTGGGTGCAATCCAAAAATTGACCATCATCATGGCGAGCTTGATCCTTCCGGCTACTTGCCCTCAGGCAATCCTCTCGGATCTTATGCGTGGTGATTGATCTGTCTCGGTCCCGCAACTTCCTCCATCCATAAGATTGGGGTGTGCGACCGAGAAGCCAGGTATCTTTCATCGCACGCGATCTCTTTAAAGAGGTGATGCGATCACCCTGTAGCTCTGTAAGTGAGTTCAGCTCTTCACTTTCGAACCCATTCCAGCCAAGAATTTCTGAAAAATCACGAGGAATTCCATCGCATTACCGGGTACCTACACGCGCTAGATTTGGGTTGAGAAAAAACTACTTATGTCGTATTGAAGAAAGTCGGTAGTCAAGCCTATAATTAAAATGAAAGTTATTAATATATTCGTTAATACTTTATGATGGGCTCTCGGCCTAAAGACCATCGGCCTACTAAGTTAGAGATGGTGTGACTTTCCTGCACACATTGTTGGGCTGGGTATCGTCTTTATGCCTTGATGACCTTATTTATCCAATCCTTTCGTGGAATCCTTTTGCACACTTTGGTGAGACCTGTTAAATTTGCTTTCCCAAAATGCTAGAAGAGCAGGTTACTAGCTGCTGGTCCAGGTTTCTACTAAACTCTTCTAGAATTTTTAGGCCGCAGTAAGAATTCGTTAAGGGTGGTTAGCTACAATTGAGGTGAAACTTGTTGTGGTAAAATTTATCGCAACAAAACCAAGTAAAACCCGCATTTGTATCTCAAATATTGGTTTGTTATTCAACATTCAAAAAAGAGGAGTTTTAGAGTGTTTTTTCTTTTCCAGTTATTGTAATTAAATCTATAAAAAGGTTGTATTTTTATTTAAGACTTTATCCGAATAGCAAAACATTCAATTTCTGAAAAAAAAAAAACAATGGCATTTAATTCCGCCGCAAAGTTTCCGCCAAAATAACGTAAACACGAATGTTTTTTTAGACTTTTCCACTTGTATGCCCATTTCAAATACTTTGATGTAGCTTTTGCATGGCATTTTAGATAATTTATATTTAAATGCAAAAATAATTAAATTTGAAATTAACAAATGTTCCTAATATTTTGGTCATTGCTATATACGAAACGGAACCGAACGCAGAAAAAAGGATGTGTTTAAAGTTTTCAATTTGTGTGTTGTGTGTGCAAGTTCGGGTGCTGGTGAAAAACAGAACTTTTTGGGTTCTGTTTTTCAGTTTAGTTGTAATTATTTTTAATTATAAGTTTTAATTAATGGGCAATTTTTTTGTTCAGCTTTGTTTCTCTTGTTAGGTGAAAGGTTTAAGTTCCGTTTTTGGAGGGTTTTTTAAATATGCATATGTTGGGTGTTTGTGTTGAGAAAAGCGTGTTGCGTTCAACAGTTGAAAATTTGTTATGAAACTAATTTTGCATAAATAGGAACAAGTTAAGTGTGTGTGTTTTTTTAGAGGCAATAATTTATAGTTTTTAATTAATGATAAATGGCAGCAAAGGAAAACCTTTTGACTTAACGTCTTGCATAAAAGTTTTTAAAAACAACCAAACTGCTGTTTGTTGTTTTGCAATGTGTTCGTATAATTTTATGTGGCTTTAGTGGTCATGGATATTCAACAGGGTGTGCCATTTAGTGGTTTCTTGTAAGTCATAGGTTATTTAATAGTGACAGCTATTCCCAATTCGAAATTTTGACAAAAAGTCAGACTAAACATGAGCATAAAGCATAAAACATAAAAGCTTAAATGATCTGAAGATATTAATGTCACACTAAATATGAATTTTTTGTATTGTCTTAAAAATAAGTCTTGTCTTAAAAACTCAAAGCTTAAACTGCAATTTTTTGAAAGGTTTTTTGAAAGATTATGATCCGAATTTATCAGTTTTCCATCAATTTGAAAGTATTTTAAATAATTTCTAACTCTGAAACGGTCCTCGAAATCTATTTTTGAAACATATGCATAGCATTTAAAAACGAAGACAGATTTTAAATAAGCAAAATTTGAATCTTTATCATTTTAATAATATTGACAAAAATTTAAACCAATAGCTAAAAACAACACTTTTTTAACGAACTAAAACTTGTCCAAAATTCCTTAAATTTAATGTAAAAGCAACACAATAATTAAAAAAAAAAAAATTCATCGGTTTAAATTTCAAGTTACCTTTTACCTAAATTCTGAGACAACATTTTTTTCATCATTTTTTATTCTAAAACCGAAATCTTTCCAACTAAATTTTCAAATATTTTACTTATTTCCTTATTTTTCTCTTCCTCTAGATGATGATCCATGCCTGGCAGAACTACAAACTCTACGCGTGGGGCAAGAACGAATTGAGACCGCTCAGTCAGCGAGCACATTCAGGCAGTATATTCGGAAGCTATGATCTTGGGGCAACCATTGTTGATGGCCTTGATACACTGTACTTGATGGGTCTTGAGAAGGAATACCGTGAAGGACGTGATTGGATCGAGAGAAAATTCTCATTGGACAATATCTCAGCAGATTTGTCTGTTTTCGAGACGAATATACGTTTTGTTGGTGGTCTTTTAACCCTCTACGCTTTCACCGGTGATCCAATGTACAAAGAAAAAGCTCAACATATAGCCGATAAATTATTACCTGCCTTCCAAACACCAACTGGTATTCCATACGCATTGGTCAATGTCAAGACCGGAATGAGTAAAAACTATGGCTGGGCATCGGGTGGTAGTTCGATTTTGTCCGAATTTGGAACATTGCATTTGGAATTCTCGTATTTGAGTGATATCACTGGAAATCCATTGTATCGGGAACGAGTTCAGACAATTCGACAGGTGTTGAAAGAAATTGAAAAACCCAAAGGACTCTATCCAAATTATTTGAATCCAAAGACTGGAAAATGGGGACAACGTGAGTACTGAACAATATTGTCTTTAATTGAAAAATTCTTGAAATTTACATTCTTCCATTTTATTTTTTTGTCTAGTTCATATGTCACTTGGTGCTTTAGGAGATAGTTTTTATGAATATTTGCTCAAGGCTTGGCTACAATCTGGACAAACCGATGAAGAAGCACGACAAATGTTTGACGAAGCCATGACAGCGATTATTCAGCGTATGGTTATGACAAGTCCTAGTGGATTGACTTATGTTACTGACATGAAATTTGATCGTCCTGAAAATAAAATGGATCATTTGGCCTGTTTTGCTGGTAAGTTTTTGTCTTTTGCATCTTCTCGTCCCAAGTCTCAATAAATATTTTGAATACACAAAAAAAATAGGTGGTCTATTTGCCCTTGGAGCGAATACAAGACAAAATGAACATACTGAAAAGTTCATGGAAGTTGGAAGGGGCCTAACGAATACATGTCACGAAAGTTATATTCGAACTCCAACAAAACTAGGACCAGAAGCTTTTCGGTAAGAATTTTTTTAATTAAACAAACAAATTTTAAATAATAAAATAAATGTTATTTCTGTGTTTATAGTTTTGGAGAAGCAGCTGAAGCTCGTGCAATGAAATCTCAAGAAAAATACTATATTCTTAGACCAGAAACATTTGAAAGTTATTTTATTCTTTGGCGACTGACCCACGATCAGAAGTATCGTGATTGGGGTTGGGAAGCGGTAGAGGCCTTAGAGAAACACTGTCGGACACCGCACGGTTATTCAGGATTGAAGAACGTGTATCAAGATGTACCACAAAAAGATGATGTACAGCAGAGTTTCTTCCTTGCTGAAACATTAAAGGTAAGGATTGAATATATGCAACAAAACCGTTAAGAGTCAACTAAAAAAAACGAGTTGGTATAAACTCAATGATATAGAATTATTTTATGTCAGTTTTAAATGTTCAAGGAATTTGAGAAATTCATAGCATTTCACCGCTAAACTTTATCAAGATTCACTTAATTTTTCAACCTGGTTCTTAGCTTCTTTAAGCTGATTTTACTCGATTGACTTCTATTGTTGTGGAAATCAACTTACTTAGGAGCACTGAGTCGGATCAATTGAAATTCAAACAAATCACTTCCAAAGAACTCAACAAAGTCCAATGTCAGTAGTCAAAAAGAATTCATCGCACGTCTTATTTTTACTCTTCTAGCACATTTGACCAGAGTGTCATGTTTTCAAATTTATCGGGTCGAACAAGTCCAGTTAGAGAAAGAGCTCCTTAGAAACTCGTTTGACAATTCGAGAAAGCCGAGTAGGACGATCTCAATAATTTGCTCAAAATGTGCTCTATATAAAAGTATCAGATCCAAAGTAAGTTATGGCTCGATTTGAACTGAAAAGAAATTATCAACAGCTTCAGGTGTTTTTGAGCAAACCTAACTGATTAAACCCGGTAAAGGCCTAAATCGTCCATATTCCAATGATTAAATGTATGAATGACCAAAAATTTGTTAAAAAAATTTGTAAAAAATAAAAGGCCGCTACGCCCCTTGTCAATGACACTCCTAACTTGTTCGAAACGGCGCAAATCGAACATTGCCTAATACTGTCAACACCTATGATTCTATGGGAGAACGACCAATATTTCTTCGTACTCGTAATGTGCCGAATCCTCTTAAAAATCTTAAATGCGCTGGTCCGGATGGTATCCCCGCTATTATTCTGAGAAGATGTTATGACACGCTAGGAAAAGGCTTGCGTAAGCTTTTTCATTTATACTATTCTTCTGAGCTAGTACTGAGTAGTTGCAAAACAGGATTTGTTCAGTTAGTCTTGAAAAATTCTAGTCCCCCCAAATTATTATTAATGTCCAATTTCACTTACGCCCCTTATTTTAAAAGTCACGAAAACGCTGATTTATTAACTATTTAAAAAACTTGTGATCTCATTGTTCACCTCACCGAATAGTAAAACAAGTCTTTACACAGTTTTGGAGAAAGTAAGGTTATTGCTCTTGATACTTCATACGCATTTTTATTTGGTCTTCTTTCTATGTTGCGTTTGCAATTTTCTTTGGAACAGCTCCAAATAAGTTGTATTGGACGATGAAAATTAAATGCTGGTGAGCCACAGGGTTCCGCTTTTTCCTCGAATCTCTTTCTCATTTTTACAAATGATCTTTTGTCTGAAACTTCTAACCCACTACATTGTTTCGCTGATGACAGTACCCTCTGCTTTTCATATTCGTTCTTAGATTCTTATCCTTGTTCTTCGGATGTGGACTACCGACAACAGCGTATAATTAGCTCATTAAATTCTGATCTTGACAGCATTGTTCAATGGGGATTCAAAAACTGTGTGTAATATAATGCTTCGAAAACTCAATGCTGTCTACTGTCACAAAAACGTAACCCTCCCCCAATGCCACTATCCATGGGTGGTACTTGCATCGAGGAGATTGAACAACTAACATCACAATCCACTTGTTGTGGAATGATCACATAATTGACATCGCCAAAAATGCTACTAAGTGTTTACGACGATGCAAGAAGTTTTTTACCCCTTCTGATCTGTCTTTACAAAGCTTTTATTCGTCCAAAACTTGAGTATAACTCTCAAATTTGGGCTGGAGCTCCAATAACGTACTTGAGTTTTCTGGATAGAATTGAAAAAAGAGCTCTAAAAATGATTGAAGATAGTTCTCTTACCGAGACATTTACTTCTCTTGAACAACGCCGCAAGGTCTCATGACTGTCAGTGTTCTATCGTTACTTTTATAAACAGTGCTCTATTGAAATAACCAGTTGCATTCCTCCCCTTAAACAATTCAACCGTAATACCCGTACTACTAGAATGCCCATTAGTTTACCCTAGAGCCCAATTTCGGACTTACAGAGATTCTTTCTTAAGCCGCACTGCACGAATGTGGAATGCTTTACCAAGCTCAATACTTCACACTCATTACATTGTGCACACATTAAAAATAAAGGTGCATCGGTTTCTCCTTTCTAATCCTATCCTCCTTTCTTAATTTCACGTACTGTGCTTAATCATTATAAGGGTATTCATAACCCCTTTAGGCTCTAGAGGCAAGGACAGACAGAACAATTCGTCAGAACCACTTTCTTCGGCTTCTCGCTTTCAAAATTTTGTACGAATGCAAAAAACAAAATTTAGTTGAAGCCACTTGAACATCGTCTTAAAGTTTTTTACCTCACTCTTCTTATCGTTTATTTAACAAACTATGTTTTAGTCAAATAGCCAGTTGCACTCAATCTCATACTTGAGCTTCTATGAATGCCCAATCGGTTTAACGTTTACCTTTTATCTCCAATCTGGTCGGGTCGTACTATGATGTACAGAGATTCGTTCTTTAGCCGTACTACGCGAATGTGGAATGCCTTGCCGTGCTTTAAGAATTCACTTCAAAATTAATGAATACTGAAACTTGTCTAAATCCTTTTGAGTTATTAGTTAAAACGACCGTTTTCTTTTACTACCTTAACTTCAATATCTACTGAAGGACATCATCATCTTAAGCTATTTTCTCTTAACCCTCAAATAGATATACATATATTAATAATAATTTAAATTACTTCATTCCAGTACCTGTACCTGCTGTTTTCCGATGACTCACTGTTACCCCTAGACGAATGGGTATTCAACACTGAGGCACATCCCCTACCCATCAAGGGTGCCAACATTTACTACCGCATGGCGACAACATCATCGTCGGTGCCTTCATCAAATACACCTTAAGGCGATTCTCCATTAGTTGTAATTTACAAATTAGGTCCATTAATACAATTATTTATGCATCTCTAAGTATGGTCTGGCTAAAACGCTAAACCAATGACAGAAAATACAAAAAGAAAATCCAATCAAATCAAACGACGACGATGATTATGATGATTTGTGGTATTTTTTTGTTTTTAATTTAAATTAGTTTTCCGTCGTTAAATTTGTTGCATAAGAAAATACCAGATACAAAAACAACAACAACAAGTAAAGTTCGCGGTCGTTTCCGCAATATTGTGTTCTTGATATAAACAAAACAAAATGATATTTAAAATAAAATTATAATAAAATAATTAACAATAATAGAAAAACAACAGAAATAATAACAACAACAGTGAAGTGATATGATGTGTGTGTAAATATTGCTGCAAGAGACAGTCTCAGGGCATATTCTTGAGACCCCCTTCTTCCCCTCTTGACACATTTCTTTATTTTTATTTATAATTATTATAAATAAACTTTTATTTAAGTTTGTTTTTCTTTTATATTTTTGTCTTGTTAAGTTGCATTGTATTAAAGCTAAATCGAATATTAGTTTATTCTTTTATCTTCTTCTGTTTTTCGTGATCATTTTTACAGGCAGCTTTTATTCTGAATTGTTAATAATTTGTTTTTAATTTTAATTGAATGCTGTTACTGTTTTAATATTAAACAAACAAAAAATTAAATATAAAAGAAAAATCTTGACTCTGGGGTACTCATTATGCGTAAGCGTGTGAATAAACTATATAGGACTTACCGTTATCTTTATATCTACATTATATTAATAAAATAACTTAGTAATCTCATAGATGTGTATGAATTTATAAATATGTAATACGAAAAATCACTTTTTGGGAAATTTTCCTATTTTTACATCAATTTTATTTTTTTAATTAATTAATTGCATGATTGTATAATGAATAAACAAAGAATCATCATAAGAAAATTAGTTAATAAAACTTTTAAATAAATTTAAAAAAAAGTAAAAAAAAAAAACAAAAATTCTCAATTGTAAATATAATAAAAAATAAAAATATAAAACAAAACAAAAAGTAAATCAAATATATTTAAATATTTAAAGTAAAATGTACTCGTTTTCTGTTTTGTTTCTTACTTAATAATAATGTTTTTTTGTTTGTTTTATATTTGTTTAGGTAATTCATATAATTATAATGTTAATTGCAATTACAAAACAAAAACACAAAATTTAAATTAATATGTAATTGTTGATTGAGCGACCATTAAAATGAAACAAAGAAGCATATTTGTAATTTATAGTTTGTAAAATTAAAAAACAAAAAAAAAAACTTTTGAAAAATAATATAAACAAAATTCCAAGGGATATAAATTTAATTCAAATATTTATATATACATTATAAAAAAAGGTAATTACAAAAATTTACGAAAACAAAAATGGAACAGATAGTTTTTAATGGATCACCATAAGAATTTTATAATAATTATTAAAAAAAAAAAACAAGATTTATTAAGTAACAAGTACAAGAGAGTTAGGAAAATTTTAATCAAAGATAAAGAAAACAAAAATAAGAACAACAATTTTAAAATATATATAACAACTTGTGTAAATTAAAAGAAAAAATCTACATTAATAAAAACTGAAAAACTTAAGTCTTTTAATGAACATTGTATTTTTTTTTCTTGACAAATTTTAAAATTTGGTTGGAATGTTTTGGGTAAGCATTCTGGTATTTATAAGTTTTGGACGGGATCGTAACGAAATTCCGCAAAACAAAATTCCGCGTAACGAAATCCCGACGATTAACATGGGAGAATATCAACAGCCTTTTGTACAATAAATCAAAAAAGAATATGAATTGTCCTTTGCTCAATAACTGCTCACGAAACGAAAAATTAAAAAAAATAAATGATCTTAACGAATTTCTTGCTACGGTTGGCAAAAAAATCATAACTAAATGTCCGACTCAAAACATATTCTATCCCACCAAACTGCAATTGGAAAGTTTTATACTAGGAAAGACAACACCAGAACTTATAAAAACTATTATGTGTGGACTTAAACCATCAAAAGCTAAGGATGTAGACAATGTTTTTTCTTCACTACTAAAGGAATGCAGTACAGAGCTTTGTAAACCAATCTCCATACTAATCAACAAATCATTAAGAGAGGGATATGTTCCAAAGATGATGAAAGTGACCAGGGTTATCCCTATCTTCAAAAGTGGTGACATAGATGACTTCAATAGTTATAGCCCTATTTCAATTCTACCTATTATATAGAAAATTATGGAAAAAGTTGTAAACCAGCAATTAATGGAGTATATCGAGCGTAATAAGCTCTCAACCTCTAAACAATATGGATTCCGGAAAAAGTCAGGTATGAGTACAGCGCTGATAGATATGGTATCAAACCTTCAAAAAAATAAGGACAACCGTAGTAATGTTGGTGCACTTTTCATAGACCTGTCAAAAGCCTTCGACACAGTCGACCATACAATTTTGCTGAGAAAGCTCTTTGCCCTAGGAGTAAGAGGCTCCTCCTTCAATTGGTTTAGATCCTAACTCTTAGAGCGTTTTCAGTACATCAAAATAGACGATTGCACGAGTGAAAGACAACCGGTTACGACGGGAGTACCACAAGGAAGTGTTCTTGGACCAACCCTTTTTTGCTTATACGTACAGGACTTTGCAAACCTCCCACTGAATGTACATCCAGTTCTATTTGCAGATGACATAAGCTTGTTGTATTCCACAAACTCACCTGCAGAGATCGAGTGGCAAATGAATTCTGATCTTAAAAAGATTGAGACTTGGATGAACGCGCAAAAACTATGTGTAAACGCCCGTAAAACGAAGTATATCGTATGCACCAAATCCAATACCCCACTACGAATTGTGTAACAAGAAGATGTAGTTGAACGAGTCAGTGAATTTAAATATCTTGGCCTCTGGGTGGACTCAGCGTTAGATTGGAACTTCCAAATTTCGAAACTATCGAAAAAACTGTCTTCGCTTGCTTTTGGTCGAATCCGATACAGCGTTCCTGAAAATCTAAAACGAACAATGTACTTTTCTCTTTTTCATAGCCATTTGACCTATGGAATCAACATTTGGGGTACAGCAGTTCATGGCCTTCTACAAACCTTGCAAGTAGTGCAGAATAAGGCATTAAAAAACTTGTTCGGATTTGATTGGCTTACAAACACCCGACGGATTTATAAACAGCTGCAGATTTTGAATGGTCAAAGATGAAATCGAAATAAATATGGTGACTCACATTCACAAGATAGTGCTTACGGAGGTTCATACACACACCCAGCTGACTACAAGAAGTAACTTACACCATACAACATACTCAAAAAAATATGGAAGATCCAAGATCCAAGTCTATTCAGTATTATAACAAACATTCTGATGAGATCAAGAAATGTAATACTTTAAAATTTAAACTTCACGTTAAAGCCATGCTACTGTCAAAATACAATATTTAAAAGGTCAATGTTAATTGTCATAGAGTAAACTGTAAGAATAAATTTTGTCTCCTTTTCAAATTTTTTGTCTCTACTGTATCTTAGTATGTCACACAAATTTCTTTTTTGCTATTCAATTGTTGCTTGATGTTTAAATTTCCACTTTTTATTAAATTTTGTTTGTTGTTCCCATTGTCAAATACTTATTGTACTTATATTTAACACTTTTAATTACATAATTACATAAACATTATTGTAAAAACTATACAGCCTGTTACGAGATTCATCTCATAAGGCATTCTGAATAAATAAATAAATAAATAAATTTCATATTTTTTGTGTGACACGCACAGAAAATGGTCGGAGTAACGAAATCCCGCCGATCACCGCCGGATTTTTCTACTCCTTTTTTGCCTGAACAAAAATTTGTTCCTTCTTCTCGCTTATCGCTTATTATTTTCATTGAAAATTTAGTTTGATGGCGTAAACTTATCCCGGCTAAGTTAGCCTTCTTCAGGGTATTTGTATGGAAATAAATAATTTTTGGCAGTCCTTAGAGTCCTATTTAAGCTAAAACCGATTTTATCTCTTTGAACATTTTTTGTAGCTCTAAAAAGTTCTTTTAAAACGCTTAAACAGCGTTTTAAGCTAGTAAATGTCTAGCTTCAATTTTCAACGTTCTAAAAGGCTTACAAAATAAAAACGCCTATTAATGGGCAGCGAACATAACACGCTTAAAATGGTTTTTTAAGCGTAAAGGCAGATTCACATATCGAATCAACCAAAACATGAAAAAGCACTTCGAGCGCTATCGCCACTCTAAATAGAGCTCTGAGTAAGGTGTTTACCTCACGGATTTTCAAGAAGAACTGAAAATAAAGCGAAATGAGCACTAATTTTACACTCTTTTCAGAGGATGCATGGCTGTTTTTTCTATTAGCTTTGGATACGCCTCCTTCGTGCTTGTTGATTCTCATAATTGAGAGTGAAGTAGGAAATTTTGCGATAGTATCTAATCATATAGGATTACAGCATATTACTTTTGTTTAAAAAAGTTGTTGACATAGGTGCCTGCCTGGCGACTTTACATACCCTAAGCGAAGCAACGGAGTTGCGTGAGCCGGTGTCAAGTCAAGCCCGAAAAGTGGAGTTTAAATCCTGAGATCCCGCGAATCGGGTCACCCACATGTGTTTTTATTCAAAAAAAGCTGTTGATATTGGCGCCTGCCTGACGAGTTTACACACTTTAGGTTAGCTTGGAGTGGCTGTCCAGATGTCATTGACTCACCTAGACCTGAAGGGTACATTGTGATACCACTAATGAGGTCACTCATAGGAGAGTAATGAACTTAAACAAGCCATTTTGTACTTTTAATAAAGTTAAAGAGACATTTTGTGTCAATCGTTGTACTCTGTACTCTGTGACCATCTAGCATTTGTTGATTCTAGAGCATATTGCTTGAGAAGATATTTGCATGTAGCAAGTGGTGTTCCTATGTTATGTTTTTGTCTAACATGAGGCAGAAGTGTTTCGTTTTTGGCGAGCTCATCGGCTTTGCAATTTTCCAGAATGTCTCTGTGGCCCGGCACCCAAATGAGGTGAATATTAAATTGTTCCGTCATCTCATTCAGCGATGATCGACATTCGTGGACTATTTGAGAGTTTGTGGAGACAGACGCGAGAGATTTATGGCTGAATCACAAACACGCTTTAGCTTTGTCTACGTTTTACAGCTGTTGAGCTGTCAGAGAAAGCAAACGTGAATCGTGAGGTCGAAACTCCACTGTGATAGCATGCATTGAATTCCTATGGCTGAACTCATTAACGTCAGGTGAAGCCGAAGCTGAAGCGTGTTTGTGATTCAGCCATTAAGAGCTCTAAGCCTCATACATGAGTTGGCTGCCACCATTATGGAGAATGGCGTACCTTCTACGAGAGGATGAGGTTGTGTGCAACATTTTTTAGAAACTGCACTTTTTCACCAGATGTTCTCCTTCTTAGAACCCTCTTGAGGTTCTCATTCCTCTTCATGGCTTTTGTTGTTGGTGGCTCTTCTCCTCTCCGAACTCTTTCGACTGCCAATTTAGCTACAAGGCATTCTTTCGAAAGATCCGAAATCAGCTTGTAGAGATCTGCATGCCTTTGGTTGACTACAACTTTAAGGCGTCTATGCCACGCTTCAACGCTGTTTTTCGTCCTCTGGAAACTGGTCTCACTTGACGCCGCTCCCGTTGTCTAGAACTCTGGCTTGTAGCGTGGTCTTGGTATGGAATTGCCAATATAGTTGGTCTTAAACCACTTTGCCAGCGTCTTTGTTTCAGTGAATTCCAGAGCTCCATATGCTGGCTCGAAATAGGTCATTACCTTATCTGGAGGTACAAATGCTTTCATTGTGCCCATATTTTATTTGGAAAATTTTGGACTTTCCGCCAAATAATTTGTCGGGAAGAACGTTTGGGCGGACCTTATTATTGCCATTTTGAAATCGCTTATGATTTGTTCTGGACTCAAAGGTATGTTGAAATCACAGGCGCATTTCAGGAGTTGAAGCCAGAACTCGTCATATACCTCCCTTGATTTCCGACTCATGAGGCAGTAAACTAGAGGACAATGATTCCATCTATATGGCCATGAACTGAAAACAGTTGCTCCATAATAGTTGGAACCGCCGCAAACATGCCATCAACCAACCAGCATTTTGACTCTATGCCACAGATTCTCTCGATTTGATACACCAAAACCAATACAGTGCTGTCTTTCAAACAATCTTAAAAGTATCCATGACTCTCATCGAAGAGTGTCTCCTTTCCTATGAAAACAGCGGTGTTGAAATAATTTGAAAAGGGAGCGAAACGGCAGGATTTCGTTACGCGGGATTTTGTTATGCAGGATTCTGTTCTGCAGGCTTTCGTTGTGCATGCTTATTTTGAGATTCGAACGAAAAGTTGATTCGAGTGACTAAATCTGTTCGTTCGAATGAATTTTGTTTATTTTGGGATTCGAATGAAAAATATTCACTGCAGAAAATGAAACGAAATTAACCTTATTTTTGTGATAAGCTGTTCTAAATGATTTGTCATTTTGATTTGATTTAGTTTAAATGAAAACAATCAAAGTTTATGAACTCCAAATCGATGTAGTTTTCCTTATTTTGGACAAAGTAAACAATGGCAATAGCACCGTTTTTAGATGAAGGCCCTTTATAAAATAACAAAAAAAACTCGTCAATTTCAAGCTATTCAGCAGAAAATATCTGAACGACATAAAAATAATATTTGATTCGAATAATTCGAATCTTAACTTAAGCTCAAAATTATGCCACTCTTGTTTTTTTTGTTGAAAAGGGTAATTATAAATTGACAAATTTTCCATGTCTGCAAATAAAAATAAAGCTCATGTGAAAGAAAAGTCAAAATACGCGAACACCCACAGTTCGCAGTTCGTAGCTCATGTGCAAGATTAAAATTTAAAATAGCAAAATAAATAAATTGGGTGGCGCAACAGTCCATTTGAGAACTAGACCCTAGTGTCTGACAACTCTCAACATGGATGGAAGGGACCTACAGTTTTTAAGCCGAATCCGAAAGGCAAATTGGAGAAAGCACTTTTCATGACAGGAACTACTCTTGGAGAATTTGTCAATTCCTCACAAGAGGCAGTACAAGTGAAAAAACTTTAATGGTTTTGCAGTGAATTTTTGAACTTATTTTCACTTCAAAAATTATTTTTTATCTTCAAGAATAAATTATTTATATTTTTCGATGTATTTTGCATAAAATACAAAAATTACGAAATGTTACTCTACCCTTATATATTTTTAACATTTTAAGTAGTATTCACATGAGCGCGACCAACGAACGACGATTTGATTACAAATTATGAGTTTATATGCGTTTGAAGACATATTTCCGCACAAATTCTTAACAAAACGATAGCAATATGGTTTCTATTTGATTTATGAAACATAGTTTTACTTTTCAATATCACATATTAATAAATTTAAGAAAACAAATTTATTCGTCGCGAAAAAAATTGTAGTTGATACGAACTCTCTGCGTTCCACATAATCCACATTCGCAACGAATAAAATAATCGCGCGTACTTACCTAAAAACATCATTCTTGTTTTAGTTTCAGTGGTGAATGGTGTTGGGCTGTGGCTCCTTGTCAAACTTCACTCGCGACGAATTAAAAACTCTCATGTGAAAGAAATGTCAAAATCGACGAATATTCGACTATTCGTTGGTCGTGCTCATGTGAATAGTGCCTTAAACCAAAACACACTACTCTCGACGGTAATACAGTTCAGAAAACTTCAAACACACCTACACTACCGACTGTTGTGTATTTCTCTTTTTGCCGCCATATTCACCACTTCGTTTGACTTCTGCCAAAATAAAATAAAATACAAAGCCTCATATCATATCATACAATAAAATAAACTAGCGAAAAGCAAAGACATGCCGATGCTATCGTGAGTTCTCTGTTTGCTATTTTGGCACAAAAACAAACTAAAAATAAATACAAAAATCTTCACATTATTAATTCCAATAACTATGTTATCTGAAGATTAATTGAATAAAGCAACAATTTGTTTTAAGGAAAGTCTTTAATTTAATTTTACAACAAAATGGAAACAGTTTTTCTTAATTCGGACATTGCTCGAATGGTGCTTGGTGAGTTTGTGTTTTATTTTTATTTTTCCAATTTTGTCCAATTATAACTGTAGTAACTGTAATTTTTGTTTTATAATTAATTTAAAAGGTTATTTACGAAAACAACGTTTGGATAAAGCCGCCGAAGTATTTTGTAAAACAAGTCCATTTCTCGAAAAGGAATATGAAGTTCTTAAGCAAGGATATCGTTTATTTGGATTCAAGGAGGATCTCCTTGAGACCATCATCAAGGAATACTGCAAAATTACAACCAAAGGTACAGTCTAAAGCTTAAGTTTTCATTTTGTGTGCATCCTGTAACTTAATTTATTCGAATATCATCGTTGGTATCTTTGGGAGAGGTCTTTAAAGTTGATCTTTTAAGTAGAAATTCTTCTTGCAAAAAGAGGAATGCGCCATTTCTCTTTCATTGACGCGTTCTTATCAGAAGGCTTATTAAATTAAATATCAATACAATTTTACGACAGGGGAAATTAAATGGTCAGGTTAATATATTTTAAAGAACAAGCTTAGGTTACTCAAAGTTTCTTAAAAGTACGGACATTTAATTTTTTTTGCGAATTGGAAGCAAAAGCAGCAGGTGCCAGGTAGGTAGTTACATAGACTCAACTTAGTTTGTGCGTGAAAGAGGAGGGTTAGGCTTTTAACTTTAATATAAAAAGAAAATCAATTAATTTCACATTTATGTAGGTAAGTGATGCTACAAGTCAAAGTTGGGGTATGTAAGAATTGTTTGTCTGCTTAACCTGTGAAATTTGTTTGATTGAAAATAACTTCTAAGAAACAGACTCACAATAATTAGTGTCAATGAGTCTTTTACACATTTGTCTGTGTTATTATCACTTTTTAAAACAATTCTTTCGATTGTTAACTTCCTGCTGGAATACCATTGATCTTATCTTTTCATGGGAATTAATTGGAAAACAATTTTTGCAATTTTTTAGCTATGTGCAAACATTATTTTCACACGTTTTAGGGAATAATAATTCCCTGAATTATGTAGATAATATGGCCTATTTTCCCTAGTACCCGCACTAACAGGTATTACCCGGGTACTATAATTTCGGGTACCCACGTTTTTGCGGGTACTCGGTAAAATCCGGATACCCAAAACATATTCGTGTATAGTTGTAAAAAAAGATTGACAACATACATAGATAAGTATTCGGATTTTGGTTCGCTTATGTGTAGCTCTAGTTAAAAATAAACAGATTCATAACAAATTTTTTTATTTAAAAAAATGTATCTTTATATGAAAAGTGTATATTTAATAAACGATTCCGGAGAAGAAGTAGTTATTGATTAAAAACACAATAATTTTTTCGTTAAGAAATTAAAACGTGGTCAAAATAATTACAAATAAAAACTTATTTAGGACTTGATTGTAACAATTTTTGATTGCTCATCAAAAATCTCAAAAAGCCAACATTTTATGGCAACAGACTTGATCTTTTAGGTGTAACAATGTTACCTGCAGCAGAAAAACAGCGTTCCGAGGATACCAATTTCGCTGGTATACATAAATACATTTTGGCCAACAGTGCTAGGTTTGGATATTTTGCCTCATTATTTTCCCACCAGTAGTACCCTTATAATGATGGTTAGTGCGTTAGACTGTTATGCGAGAGGTCTTGGGTTCGATCCCTGCCTGTGTCACCTAAAGTTTTATTCACCGGTACTGCCTCTTGCGAGGAATTGACAAATTCTCCAAGAGTAATTCTTGTCATGAAAAAGTGCTTTCTCAAAGTAAGCGTTCGGATTCGGCATATAAACTGTAGGTCCCCTCCATCCCTGCAATTACTCGCACACAGGAATGGTTGAGAGTTGTACGTCACTAGGCCCTGGTTCTCCAGGGACTATTGCGCCACCTAATTTATTTATTATTCATTATTTGCTCACCATTTCAAGGCCTCGAAACATTGTAGTTTATGTGTGGTTCTCTCAGATACATATCAAACTCGTTGACATCTTCACAATCAGATTTCGCATCTAATAAAAAGTCCATGGCACTTCGCTTCCCATAAACGATTTCTCTATTCTCGTTGGGCAAAGAATTTTATGTTAGATGCCGCACATGGTTTCTTATAACATCTTTCATGTGTTTAGCTTCGACGTCTAAGTTTTTGTGTCTTGGATCCAAAAATGATGAAATTTGTTCCGTGAGAACTTCTTCGAATTCACCCCTAAAACCTTATTTAAAACCTCTGCTGCAAACTTTCTCTTATCATTTCTACGAATTTGATAGTATTTTCGTCGTTTATTAATCAGCCCATTGGTAGGTAGGCAGAAATGGCGATCTCAAGGCAACCTAGCCTGAGATCCAATTAGCGCTGTAGTGCGCCGTTTTGATACCAAAAACTCGTTTGACCTTTGATTGAAAGGTATAGATTGATAGAGAAGCTTCATAGCGATTATGTTAGAGCCATTTTGTCGCATTGAGAAAAAAGATTAGGTCTCTAATCTTTGTCTCAGATAGCTCATCGAGTTCTTGAAACAATGCTTTTCCAAAGCATTTCATTCTGGTGCTTGCCAAAGCAGGACATTTGCAGAGGAAATGGATTATGGTTTCACTTTCTCTTTGGTCACTACAACTACGGCAAAAGGTGTTGTAAGAGATACCCAACTTCTCTGCATGAACTCCTATAGGCCAATGTCCGGTACAAATCGCAACAATGCTGGCTATGTCTTGCCTTGGCCTGCATAGAAGATCGTTTGCACCGGTTTTGTTATAGGTGGTTTTGCAGTTCAGTAAATTGCTCCACCTTCGGTTTGATTCAGTTTGGTAGATAGAAAAGATTTTTCTCTTCATAGCAACAAGAGGAATGTTAACAATTTCCGCAAATGTGAGCTATGAAGGGCCGATCCTTGCCTGGCTAGCTCGTCAGCCCGTTCATTTCCCACGATACCACTATGGCCCGGAACCCAGATCAGAATGACACCGAGGTTAATATTCAGGTTCGCAAGCTCATCGCGACATTGCTGGACCAATTTAGATGAGGATATGGGCGAGTTAATGGCTTTGACAGCTGCCGAACTGTCTGTAAAGATAGCCACATTTCGGTTTTTGTTTGGGTTTTGTTTAAGTATCTTACATGCCTCCCTTATTGCCAGCAGTTCAGCCTGAAAAACGCTAGCAAAGTCAGGAAGCCTAAAGGATTTGGCTACATTTAGGGACTCAGAAAAGATCCCAGAACCAACTCCGCACTCCATCTTTGAACCGTCAGTAAAGATGGTTGTGTCGAAACCTATCGACACGATATCATCCTCCCAATCTTCTCTGGATCGGAAAATAACCTTAAAACCCTTACTAAGGTTAAAAGTAGGAGTGCAGTAGTCAGTGTCTACCGAGATAATATCTGAGGGAATTAATTTCCTAGTGTTGCTGTGACCGTAAGGTTTTGACAACCAGCTATTTGATTCCTTCAGCCTAATAGCGCTGCAGGAAACTATGTATTTAATAAAAAGGTCGATTGGTAGAAGATCCAAAATAACGTTTAAGGCGTCCGTTGGGCAAGTACGCATGGCCCCTGTGGTGCCCACGCAAGCTGTTCTCTGAACCTTCTTTAGGTTATTAATATTATAGGCCTTGCTAAGAGCAGGCCACCACACAATCGAACCATATGTTAAGATTGGACGTACTACGGCTGTGTACGTCCATAAAATCATCTTCGACTGAAGGTAAAGAGCAAGAGTTCACTTTTACTTTGGTTAATTCCTAGTCCACAACTAGTGGCCCAGTTGCTAACCAAAGCTGACTCCGTGATTTCACTAATCACAGAGGTGTACTTTCCTGACACCAATAGCACTAAATCATCCGCGTATGCTACCGCCTTCACTCCACATCTCTCTAATTTAACGAGAATTGTATCCATGACCAGAAGCCATAGAAGAGGCGAAAGAACACCACCCTGGAGTGTTCCCCTATTCACGTGTTTTGTTGCGATTGTATTGCCTAGAGAGGCTCGAATCTTCCTACCACTGAGCATGGAAATAATCCATTCTCCCATTGCCCATTGATAATCGGTCGAAGAATAGAAATGGTGATATTTTCTTAGCATAAAATTGTAGTTGCAAACTGAAATGGTTTTAGAGTTTTGGCCATAGCTTTTAACAGTGCCTATTCCTTCTCGCTTATTTCTAGCTTCAGTGCCAGTTTTGAAAACGTTATAGTTCTGTCCGCCAAAACCGCAACGACAGCTGCTCGATTTACTGTAAGCCTTTCACACATGAGATACGATGAACTCCATCTTGTAGGGCAACTTTGAATTAATTTTGCATTCTTGTAAGCCAAGTTGTAGATGTTTCTTACTTAATTTAGAAGCAGCCATATTAGAGTGGTGGAAGTGACCTACTAAAGTCTATAGATCTATCTATATTGCCTTTCTTGTCGAAAGTTTTTGAGAGAATACTTCAAAGCAAATAAACGAGTTTCTAACACGGTTTGACTTATTGACCTCAAGACAATCCGGCTTTCGAAAGAAAAATAGCTGCTTGACTGCCTTGTTAAGTGTTTCTGAGGTAATTAGAAAAGCAGTTGATATGGACAACGTCACTTTTCTAATTCTTCTCGATTTCTCTAAGGCCTTCGATGTGGTAAATCACAACATTCTTTGCCTTAAGCTCTCAAATTATTTCAATTTTTCCTCCTCTGCAGTCGATCTATTGTTTTCTTATTTAACAGAACGTGAACAGACGGTTGAACATAATCAACAAAAATCGATCTTCTTACCTGTTGCGAATGGTGTTCCACAAGGGTCAATACTAGGTACCTTGTTCTTTTTAATGTATGTGAACTAGTTGCCTAGTATTGTAAAAAATTGTTCCATTCGCATGTATGCCGACGACACTCAGCTGTACCTAAGTTGTCCCTTAGGAATGATTGAACACTACGTTGCATGTATTAATGAAGATTTAAAAAGAATCGATCAATAGTCAATAGAAATTTGCTTGCTACTTAACCCGATAAAATCGAAATGCATCGTCATCGCTAGCAATAAGATGGATGTGTCATGTTTTCCTCAAGTTGCTCTCAAAGAAAATGCCATCATGTATGTCGACAAAGCTGTAAACCTCTGTGTTTTGTTCAATATGAGCCTGACTTGGGAGGACCATATCAATAGAACTGTGGATAAGTGTTATAGTGTCCTTCGTATGCTTTGGCCATCTCAATATTTAATTCCAATAAAAATCAGAGTTCTTTTAATAAAAACGTTTCTGCCTTTAATCACTTACGGTTGCGAAATTTTCTACAAACTTGACATCGAAAGCAAAAGAAAACTTAGTGTCGTCCTTAACTGTGCTGTTCGTTATGTTTATGGACTTAGACGTTTTGATCGAATATCCAATTACGTGATTCAATTTCTCGGAATGACACTAAAATACTAAAAGTGCTTGCATTTTTTTTCAGTGCAAGTTGGTATGCTTCTACTGATTGCAAGTCATGTTTAACGTACTGAAGATACAACATTCGCTGCGTTATCAGTTACAACTGCACATGCTTTCCCTTGTAGATCCCACTCTGCTATGACCATTTCTAATATAAGTGCCAAGTTTTCCGCAGTGTGCCTTTGTTCCATGTGTTCTGCACATAATACGTAATTTTTTAGTTCCCACTTATCATTGACATAGTGCACAGTAACTGATACGAATTAGTCCTGTGCTCTGGACAGAAGAAGCTGACCCTATCGCATCTTTAATTTTTTCATAAACCTGATTATATAATAGCTGTAACCTGGATAAAATAGTTGAAGCTGCTGGAATTTCATAGTTGTCAACAACAGACATAAAATGTTTAAATCCATCACTTTCCACGAAGGCAGTTGCCTGCGAAATTTGTTCTTGTCGCTTAGCGTTGTAAGTTTCATCATTTCGGCGTCTTTTTTTTTTTGGAGGATCTGCACTACTGCTGCTCCTACTATTCAAAACTGTGGAACTGTTTGATGAAAAAGTCGTAGAACCCGCATTTTCGGGATCGGGACTAAAATAAGTGCAATCAAACAAAATTTATCTCTTAAAACAATGCCATTATTTTAAACATTTTATATTAGGTGTGACAAAAAGCTAGATCGTGTAGTTGGTTTAAAACTAGAAAAATGGAACTAAAGGGGTTCTATTCCCCTCCGTTCAGCCGATAGGGGCAATTATATTAAAACTTCATATATAAGAGTTTTAAGAAAATCCCATATCGAGGTTATTTTTATTTTGTATTAGCCTGGGTCTGGCTCGAACTGGTACCTTCCAAGTAACGATTTTTTTTTATCTGGATTTTCTGCGAAACGGCTCTAACGATTTTAATTAGATTAATAAATTTGGAATTATAAGAGTAGTATTGACTAAACTGCGTTTTTATTTTTGGCTCATAACAAAATTTTGCTTTTAAGGCCTTTTTTGAAATTGACTGACAAAAAGTTAACAAGGTCTTAATTGAATTTATTAAAGTTTTGTTAAAAATAATTTTTCTTGACTATCTTTAAAACACAATTAAAATGGCAAAAATAAATATGGACTCAAGATATTTTCTGCAAACTTTGTAACTAGAATTTGTTGGTTATTCTTAAAAGGCCAAGTGAAAATCTTTGTTATGTTTTAGAAAAAAATGCGTAAGTTTTTGCCTAAAAAAACATGTAACATATATTTACATTGGTTAAACGTTTTTTAAGACAGTAGTTGGATGTTCAAATGGTAGACATGTGCATTCAAGAGGACACAAGCGTCCACAGGTTTTTCTCAAAACCCACCTCTGTCTATCAACTCCTACTCTCACCTCCCCGCGGTGAACATCGGGTGCCTAGTACCTCAACTGGAGATTGGGTTCCAACCCCAGTGGAAAGTTGTTGGGGGCAGCAAACGAGAGAGGGGGGGAGAGGTGTTTCCACTAAGGCACCTCTCCTTATCCAGGCGGCAGCGGACGAATTCTCGAGATAGAATCAACGGTGGCGTCTACAGTTCCAGTAAGGTCGAACTACTTAGTGAACACCTTATAGGGCTTCTTCGACATATTCGGAGCCCAGGCCTATAAGGAGCGGTTCATCCGGCTCCCCTTCCTTGGAGTTATACTAAGGATCTGGCCCTCCAGGTTGGGGGTTGTGCCGTCGGGGTGACTTCCTGGCCACGTAAAAACATCATAGTCTCGAAGCAACAACAAGCCTCGGATACGGACGGATTCACTGTTGACAACCCACGCAAACGAAATAAGGACAACGAACTTCGGATATGTACGTGGAATGTTAGGTCCCTTAACAGACCACGTGCAGCCGAACAATTAGCGGAAGCCCTAAACTGCTGCAAGGCAGATATTACAGCCATCCAAGAAGTGCGATGGGATGGACCGGGTAAACGCAAACTAAAAGACTGCGATATCTACTACGGCGACTGCTACCGAGAACAAAGACAGCGTCTATTTGGGTGTGGATTTGTTGTTGGAACTAGGCTCAGGCAAAAAGTCTTGAGTTTCAACAGTGTGAGCGAGCGCATCACGACAATCCGCATCAAGGCTAAATTCGCCAACATAAGCCTAATTTGCGCGCATGCCCCAACAGAGGAGAAAGATGAAGACACCAAAGATATGTTCTTCGAGCTCTTGGACAAAACATATGAGCAGTGCCCTGGCTATGACATTAAAATTGTCTTAGGAGATTTTAATGCCAAGCTAGGAAGAGAAGACATCTTTGGTGGCATAATCGGGAGATACAGCCTGCACGACACTACCTCCGACAACGGATTCAGGCTGGTCGATTTCGCTGCGGGGCGAGACGTTCTGGTAGCTAGTACGCAGTTCACGCATCTTAATATCCACAAGGGGACATGGAAATCTCCTGATCAATCAACCGTCAACCAGATTGACCACATTGCGATCGACGCACGACACTTCTCCAGTATCCAGGATATCCGAACATTCCGAGAGGCCAACATTGACTCGGACCACTACCTCGTTGTAGCCAAGGTACGGCTACGGATATCCCGATCCAAGCCAAAACAAGGAAGTACTGTGAGAAGATTCGACGTTAGACGGCTACAATCGCAAGAGACTGCCATGTCCTTTTCCGATCGAGTCTCTAATAACCTCCTAAGGAGTCCTATGCTTCCTGCATTAAGCATTGAAAACCAGTGGCAACATTGCCTTGCAGCCATCAGAGATGCCGCCTCTGAAGTGCTAGGTTTCACACGGCCACCACAGCGAAACCCCTGGTTTGACGACGAATGCCAGCAAGCTCACGCAGCGAAACAAGAGGCATACAAAACGGCGCTGCACAAAAGGACGAGAGCTGCTCGCGAGCTCTACGAGCAGAAGAGGAGAGAGGAACACCGGCTTCTTAGACAGAAAAAAAGGGAGCATGAGAAGCGCGCGATCGAGGAGATAGAGGGATGTCACAACAGGAATGAGGTTCGTAAATTTTACCAAAAGGTAAAAAAAACCTCCCAAGGGTACCAGCCACGAACCGAAGCCTGTAAAGACGATCAAGGGAACATCGTAGTAGAACCACAGTCGATGCTGAGAATATGGAAAGATCACTTCTCCAAATTATATAACGGCGATGACGAACCGAATTCCGCTGTAAGGGAGATAGAACCACTCAACCTCGGCGACGCAGATCAACAATTCCGCCTACCCGACCTTGACGAAGTGAAGATAGCTATATCTAAACTTAAGTCAAACAAAGCTGCTGGAGCTGACGGCATCGCTGCCGAACTATTCAAAGCAGCAGGCGATGACTTGGTACGGAGCATGCACCAACTCATCTGCAAAATTTGGTCGGAAGAAAGCATGCCCGATGAGTGGAATCTCAGCATAGTGTGCCCGATACATAAGAAAGGAGACCCTCTAAACTGCGCCAACTACAGAGGCATCAGTCTTCTTAACATTGCGTATAAGATCCTCTCTGCCGTATTATGTGAACGTCTGAAGCCATTCGTCAACAACCTGATTGGTCCTTATCAGTGTGGCTTCAGACCAGGAAAGTCCACTATCGACCAAATATTCACACTACGGCAGATCTTGGAAAAAACCCAGGAGCTTCAAATCGATACCCACCATCTCTTTATCGATTTTAAAGCCGCGTATGACAGCATCTATAGGGAAGAGCTCTACCGAGCAATGTCTAGTTTTGGCATCCCTGTCAAACTTATCCGTTTGTGCAGAATGACGATGGAGAATGCACGCTGCTCTATCAAGGTCGGAAAAGATCTTACCGATGCATTTGATGTCAAAAAAGGTTTTAGACAAGGCGATGCATTGTCATGCGACTTCTTCAACATCGTTCTGGAAAGAATTGTGCAAAACTCAACCGTCAACACTAGAGGCACAATCTTCCAAAGATCCATCCAATTACTCGAATACGCAGATGATATTGACATAATTGGAAGATCAAAGCGTGATGTCAGTGGAGCGTTTTTGAGCATTGCGACGGAAGCGAAGAAGATGGGTTTAGTGGTCAATGAGGGCAAGACCAAGTATATGCTGTCATCAAAAAAGGACACTGAACAACGACGTCTTGGACAAAACGTCACCATGGACAGCTATAACTTTGAGGTAGTTAAGGACTTTGTCTACCTAGGTACCGCTATTAATGCAGACAACGACACCAGCGCTGAAATCAAACGAAGAATAACTCTTGCAAATCGCTGCTTCTTTGGACTTAGAAGGCAATTGAGAAGTAAAGTCCTCTCTCGAGCATGTAAAATCACCATCTATAAGACACTCATCATCCCGGTTCTCATTTATGGCGCTGAGGCCTGGACCCTGTCAAAGAAAGATGAGAGCGTCTTAGGATGCTTTGAGAGAAAAATTCTTCGGGCGATTTTTGGTCCCGTACGCATAGATGGAGAATGGAGGAGAAGATATAACGACGAGCTGTACGGGCTGTACAGCGACACTGACCTAGTTAGCAGAATCAAAGTCCAACGGCTTAGATGGCTAGGTCATGTAGAGCGGATGGACATCAACGCTCCAGCCCGGAAGGTCTTCGAATCCAATCCCGAGGGACGGCGCAGTAGAGGAAGACCGCGACTCAGGTGGCGCACCCAGGTGGGAGAGGACCTCAACCAACTTGGCGTGCGAAACTGGAGACAGCTAGCTAGGGACCGAGCTGGCTGGAGACGCTTGTTGGTTGAGGCCCAGGTCCGCCCCGGACTGTAGCGCCACCTTAAGTAAGTAAGTAAGTAAGTTGGTAAGAAAATGTCATTATATTGAAAGAATTTGCAATAAATTGCATTTCAGTTTTTCGGATAGTAAGAAAACTTTAAAGTGTTGTTGTTATCATGCTCTTGCACCCACGCATTTTATTTCTTTCCTCCACCCAAGCTACACGCTCTATCTTTTTGTTACACTGAATCACCCTGTACATTTTCTTAATCAAGTTGTTTAAATGAATAAAATTTAATTCTTAATCAACATTTAAAAAAAATGTTTTTTCTAGAAATTTTACTGAATTTTTTTATTTCAAATATAAATGCTCTAATGAAATTCAAGTCAAACACTAACCTTTCTGGATCATATTTATGAAAAAATCTGAGGTGTTTGTTCATTGATGAAGGGGAGTGGTTGTAAGAAATTGCAGTGCCTCAAACATTACAGATAACTTCTGTTTTATTCTTACTTAATTTGCAGAACCGCCAAACCCAGCTTTTTGTTTTTCCATTCATTTTAGCACTTGTTCACTTCAGATGATAGTCAGAAACTAAACTACCAAAATACCAATAGGCAAAGCATTGCCCTTAATCTTGTTATCAAGTCTAGATACTAACAGTTAACCGCAATCATTTTAATAAACACACTGCAACAAACAGACCAGCTGTTTTGGCATTAAGTGAAACTCAGATAGGTGAAGATTCCGATCATTTGGAATTTAATCTATATGGGTATAGCTTAGTGCCATTATTTTTTCCACACTAGCCGTATATATAAGAAATGATGTTGCGTACCAACTTCAACCACAATATGGTTTGTGCTCTCACACAAACTTTAACTTCATGTGGCTAAAATTTACGGGTCATAACATAAGTACATCATCCACGCATATTTTCTATATCGAAGTCCAAATCTGGACAGAAATTCAACTTTTAACGAACTTTATGCTCCTACCGACTCCATTCAAAGAATTGTTGCCCATTATCCTCACACTGAAATCGTCATTGCGGGAAATTTCAATGTACACAATTCTTGGCTTCGTTATTCTGGCCAGTCAACACCGGAAGGAAGGTATGTTGAGGTCTTTGCTGAGTTAAATCTATTAAACCAGCTTGTCGATGAGCCAACGCGAATCCCTGACGTTGCAGGTCAATCCGCCAACACCCTAGACTTGTTTCTTACTTCTGATCCTAATAAATACACAATCAGTGTATTACCGCCTCTAGGCACATCAGACCATTGTATCGTAGCTGCAAATTTCTCATGTGTAAAAAGCCCAGTTAAAGAAAAAACTCCTATGAGAACCGTTTGGCAATATAAGAAAACCAACTGGGACGGTCTCAATGAATTCTTCAGGAACTTTAACTGGTCACTATGCTTCCTCGATAGTGACGTAGAGTCCAGCGCAGATATGGTTACAAATTTAATTCTTTGTGGAATGAGAGATTTTATCCCGAATAGGGTTAAATTAATCAAACCTATAAAGCCAACTCCATTAAAGAAAACCGGAATAAGTTCAAACAAGCTAGAAACCAAATTTTTGCATGACCAGAAATTAAGGCAAAAAATACTACAATGTCCCAAAGGTAGTAAAAATGTCTGTTCATTTGTAAAAAACGTACGAAACACAACGTCATCCCCGGTTCCAACGCTTGTCCGTAATGACTCTCCCTATGTGAGCTCGATCGATAAAGCCAATTTGCTTGCAGCACAGTTTGCTGTTAATTCGACACTACCGGAGAGTGTCATGAGTCCTCCTGTTTTTGAGAGCGTAAACGATTTTATGGAACGAATCTTCTTTCGCACTCGTGCAGTTGCAAGAGTACTGAGAGACCTTGACATACACAAATCCGCTGGCCCGGATAGTATTCCCCCTATTGTTCTAAAGAGGAGTTTTTCAACGCTGGCAAAACCACTGCGTAAGCTTTTCCATCTGTCCTATTCTACAGGTCTCTTTCCGAGTGGATGGAAAAATGCATTTGTCCAGCCTGTCCCTAAAAAGGCGAATCCTCCTCACCATCCAACTATCGTCCAATTGCACTTACATCCCTTCTTTCCAAGGCCATGGAAACGCTAATAAATTATCAGCTTAAGAAATATCTTGAAGACGGAAGCTTCTTAATGACCGGCAGTATGGCTTTCGTAGCAATAGGTCCACTGGTGATCTCATGGTTTATCTCACCGAACAGTGGAACAAATCTTTACATCGTTTTGGAGAAAGTGAGATTATTGCACTTAATATTTCAAAAGCATTTGATACGAGTTTGGCACCATGATCTCTTATCGAAAATGCGTGCTTTTGGTATAGAAGAATCCCTTCTTCGTTGGGTTAGAAATTACCTTTCGGACCGTTCAATTCAAGTAGTGTTGGACGGGTTCAAACCTGATATTCACAAAATAAACGCTGGTGTGCCCCAGGGCTCCGTTTTGCCTCTGACGCTCTTTCTTATTTATATAAATGATCTTTTGTATGAAACTTCTAACCCACTAAATTGTTTCGCTGATGACAGTACCTTCAGCTTTTCATATTCGTTTTTAGATTCTTATCCTTGTCCTTCGGATGTGGAACTTCAACGGCAGCGTATGATAAGCTTATTAAATTCTGATCTCGACAGCACTTTACAATGGGGAATCAAAAACCGTGTAGAATTTAATGCTTCGAAAACTCATTGCTGTCGCCTGTCGTTATCCATGAGCGGCACTTGCATCCAGGAAACTAATCAACTTTCAGTACTCGGTATGAATATCACAGATCACCTCTTATGGAATGATCACATATTCGATATTGCAAAAAATGTTGCTAGGTGCTTAGGATTTCTCCGAAGGTGCAAGAAATTTTGTACCTCTTCTGATGTGGCTGTAATTTATAAAGCCTTCATTCGTCCAAAGCTTGAATATAACTCGCATATTTGGGCAGGTGCCCCTAAAACAAGTTTAATTATCTTGGACAGGATCCAAAAAAGAGCTTTGAAAATGATAGGCGATAGAACTATAACCGAAACAATTACGTCACTTGAACACCGCCGCAATGTTTCATGCCTT
This sequence comes from Eupeodes corollae, assembly GCF_945859685.1. Lineage (NCBI taxonomy): Eukaryota > Metazoa > Arthropoda > Insecta > Diptera > Syrphidae > Eupeodes > Eupeodes corollae. Next base: position 21,804,977 of record NC_079148.1, on the reverse strand, counting down.
TCGTTGTTCTACCGATATTTTTTATTTATTTATTTATTCATTCATCTATCGATTCTCAATCTTACAGATTGCTTAAAACTAATATAAACTTAATTCATATTTACATTTTCACTTAATTGCAATTTAAATACATTTCTTTCAAGACTTATATCTAAATTAAATATAAGTTCATTAAATAATTTCATACATCTTGTGAATGGTTCATTACAACCGTAATTATATCTATGCAAGGGGATATAAAACAAATTTCTTGATCAGATATTTCTTCCTGGAACATAGATATTTAAGAGATTTAGCAAAATAGGGCATTTTATATGGTAAGACAATATATCATATACAAACATCACACAATTTACAAGGCGCCGATTTCTCAGCGTAGATACCATAAATCTAGTGAAAGATTTTTGAACTTTTTCAATTCGATCTTTTGAAACTGTGTAAAAAGGATCCCATACTACTGAAGCGTATTCCAAGTGTGGGCGGACGAGAGAAGTATAAACTGCTTTAATTGCGTAAGGATTAGAAAACTCTAAGCAATTTCTTTTTAGGAAACCTAGCATTGAGTTTGCCTTTGCCACTATAAAATCTACATGGAGGGAAAAATTAAGCTTTTCATGAAAAACAACACCAAGATCTTTTACTTCAGATCGTCTTTCTAATGCAGTGTTTGAAATGTCATAGTCATACAAAATAGATGTTCTTGACCTAGAAAATGAAAAAATAGTACATTTTTTAGTATTAAGTACAAGAAAATTTTGTTTGCACCAATCTACTATTTTATTTAGATCGCTTTGGATATTAAGACAATCATTTTTGGATTTCACTGTAGAAAAAAGTTTGAAATCATCAGCAAATAACAAACCCGTTGCATATTGCAACAATAACATCATTCACATAAACTAAAAACAACAATGGTCCAAGATGGCTTCCTTGAGGAACACCCGATGAAACCTTTATTATTCTCGATGAATAGTCTGAAATTTTTACTATTTGTCTCCTATTGACTAAGTAACTGGAGATCCACTGCAGAAGGGTTGAGTGAAATCCAAAATATTTTAATTTTTTTAAAAGCTGCATGATACAAAGGCTTTCAAATGCTTTCTAAAAATCCATGAAGATAACGTCAACCTGAGAACCGGATTCTAAAGCATCGGACACATATTTGGTAAACAACGACAAATTTGTAGTTGTTGACCTACCACTTACAAATCCATGCTGACAAGGAGATATAGATTCTTTTATATAAAAATAAATTTTGTTTTTAACAATGAGCTCGAAAAGTTTTGGTATAGCAGAAAGTTTAGAGATAGCACGATAATTTTCAATTTTATGTTTCTGTCCAGCTTTAAAAATGGGTGTTATATATGAAATTTTCCAATCATCCACGATACGTTCTTTGGAAAAACAATATTGTGACGTCATAGGTGGGTTGAATTCTCTTCGTGTAGACATTGACGATAAGTTAAAGGTGCTAACTTGGTCGGCAAACGATCTAAAAAAAAACTTGTCTGACCAGTTAAACCTACTAAAATCTGATATTGATTGCTGTTTGCAAAGTTCGTCATCACGGCTCTCCCCCTCCTCCAATCAAATGAGTGAAGTTACAAACCTCAGACTCGTTAACGAATTCGAAAACATTAATTGTATGCTTACTCGGGTTTCAACGGCACTCATATCTATTGCTTACGATATAAGCAATCAAGAACAGAAATATACGAGTGTGTACCGCGAGCTTGAAAGCCTTAATGTTAAAACTCAAAAAATTGAATCGCTTCTCTACGACATCATTAAACAACCCGGCATACCGTCATGTGATATCGCGAACGTATCCATTCGTGATGAAATTCTTGCGGCAAACCCGGCTGCTGTCTCTCTGCAACAAACCACCTCAGCGAATACTATTGCAGAGGACGAAATAATTAACAAATGTGGCCATTCCTGGAAGTTATCGGACTGGAATTTGAGACTAAGCAGGCTTGAATCTGCAAATAATACATGGTTCGTGCTTAATAATTGTCCCGGATATGCTGATGCTACATGGGTTCGCTCCTATTTCAAAAGAGAATACTGTGTCAATATCTGCGAATGTCTTCAATTGTCTGGAAGAAGATTCAAGTTCCTGATTCCCTCCAAATATAACTGGATGTTTCATCACCAAAAAGGATACTTACAAATTGGACAAATGCGGCTTTCCAGTATAAGTAGCAATAATAATCTAATTAAGTCTAACAAATCCAAACCTAATTCCAAACCTATTCCCAAACCTAATCCCAAACCTAATCCCAAACCTAATCCCAAACCTAATCCCAAACCTAATCCCAAACCTAATCTTAAACCTAGTCCTAAACCTAATCCCCAACCTAATCACCAACCTAATATCAAACCTTATCCCAAAAAAAATATTGAAACTAACTGGACCCTTAAAACACAAATCTTTCCAAACTTTTCTCTCTCCAACCAACTTTCGTCCCTTAAACGAAAAACTTCTCCCACATCTGTAAAGCCTCCACCCAAACGAGTTTCTTTTAAAACCTCTCATCCGGGTCTTGGTTTTTGCTCTCCGATGGTTGATGCTCCTGCTAAAATACCCGCTTATACAAATTTCATTCATTCTCACACCATTAACCCTACTTCTTCTTCATCAGTTTCCCAAGAACCTCAAGGATTCCTTAACCCAATGATCCCTCCAAATGTTAAATTAACTAAACATTTATCTGAGGCCAATATTAATGATCGGTATGTTATGTCCCGTCTTAGAGACCACAAAATCTACAATAATGTTCGTCTTTACCTAGCTTTCCTGCACGACAAACCAGATTCTGTTTGCTTTGAAGGTAAAACAAATACAAACATTAAGGTTTTAATCTCCCAAGAAGGCCTCCCTACCAAACGTGATGCACTTATGGAAATTTTCTTGAAATTTCATGATGGCCTTGAAATTTCTCCTCAAAAAGTGAGAGAAGACCTTACCTCTTTTGCGTCTTTTATCTCTTCAAAACGACTATCTCATATCCAAAAATCCCGTGCAGATATGAAGAAATACTATCGCTCCTAACCTAAAGACCACTAAACCTAAATGTCTTAGCCTTTACTATCAAAATGTAAGAGGGTTAAGGTCTAAAACTTCTGCCGTCTTTAACAACTCCCAAAACCTTCCTTATGACATCTTTGCCCTTACCGAAACCAACCTTACACCTGATATCCTTAGTACTGAACTCTTCACTAACGACTTTTCCATCTATCGAATGGATGTCGTGGAATGTGCGAGTAATACACACGGTCGTGGTGTGCTTTTAGCTATCGCTAATAATTTTGAAAGTTCATTACTCTGTATTCCCACTTCAATCGAATTTGAAGGTGTATCAGCTAAGGTTACACTCCCTAAGTTTTGTCTTTTTGTCCTTTGTTGTTACATCCGGCCAGCCCAACAAATTAAAGCATACCAAGCCGCTGTTAATGCCATTGATTATCTGCTTGAACTAGTGCAACCTAATGATTTAATCATCGTTCTAGGTGACTTTAATCTTCCCCATCTCAATTGGTCCACCTCAGATGATCAGACATCCTTCTTTCCAACTAACATCTCTTCTGAATCTGAATCGCTGTTCATTGATCGTCTGTCTGATTGTGGTCTTTTTCAACTAAATGGAGTAGCAAACTTTATGGGGAGACACCTCGATCTCATATTCTCATCTGATTGCGATAACTGTGTTGTCTCCCCGAGCCCTCATCTTCTCTCAACCTTGGATCGCTATCATCCACCCCTTAATCTCTCCTTCCCCATTGAATTTGAAGACAACTTTTTTGAAATGGAAAATTACTGTTATGATTTTCGTAGGGCTGATTTCTCCAAACTTAACAATCTTCTTAGCTCAGCCGATTTTGAATTAAGATCCCTCCAATTAACAGTTGAGTCCCTTACAAATTGGTTTTATTTGATTCTTTCGTACTGTATTGAAGAATCAGTACCGTTCTCTCGTAGAAAAGATTTCACCTCTGCTCCCCCTTGGTACAACAGAGAGCTCCGTAGCCTAAGAAATACCCGTAACAAGCTTTGGAAGATCTTTTTACAGTCCAAATCTGATACTGATCACAACAACTATCTTCTCGCCTATAATTCTTTCTCTGAATTAAGGGAATCCCTTTATAACCAATATCTTAACCAAATGGAAAATAACCTTCTTTCTGATGCAAGGAAATTTTTCAAGTTTATAAATGTCAAACGAAAATCTGATGGGTTTCCACCTTCAATGAGTTTCTCCAACACAATCTCCTCTGATCCAACAACCATATCAAATCTATTTGCTAATTACTTTAGCAAATCGTATACTGAACATCTGCATGATCCTGATCCACACTACTTTAGTTATTTAGATGGTTGCACTCAAACCTCCCTTTCATCGTTTACAATAACTGAAGAATTGGTACTTGCCAAAATCGTAAGCCTCAAAGAAAACTTTAGCCCTGGTCCTGATGGCGTCCCATCAGTTGTTCTAAAAAAATGTATGCATTCTCTGTCAAAGCCTCTTACTGCACTCTTTGAACTCTCTCTTTCCCAAGGTGTGTTTCCTCATATATGGAAAGATTCATTTATATTTCCCATTCATAAACAAGGCAATAAAACTGAAATTAACAATTATAGACCTATTGCTAAACTGTCATGCATTCCAAAACTTTTTGAAAGCTTAGTTTATGATTCCGTTTATTTCCATTGCAAGCCTTTATTCTCCCCCGCTCAACATGGTTTTCTTAAAGGTAGATCCACTACGACTAACTTAATTGAATTTATATCCAAAGTTTTGTCAGCCCTTGAGAATGGCAAAGAAGTTGATGTCGTATACACTGATTACAGCAAAGCCTTTGATAAAATATCCCATAACATAATTTATCTCAAACTAAGAGCTCTAGGCTTTCCATCTATATTTATAAACTGGATAAGCTCCTATCTTGCGAATAGAACTTATAGAGTCCTTTTCCGTAACTCAGTCTCCAGTCCTATACATGCAACTTCTGGAGTCCCACAAGGTAGTCACCTTGGCCCCCTTCTCTTCGTCTTATCTGTTAACGATGTCTGTCTTAAATTAAAAAACTCAGATATCCTAATGTTTGCGGATGATAAGAAAATTTTTAAGATTATCTCTACTCCATCTGATTCCTTACTTTTACAAAATGATCTTAATATCTTTTTTGTTTGGTGCATGCATAATTTCCTAGAGTTAAATGTAGGTAAATGTAAACAAATGACCTTTTCGCGCAAACAAATTCCATCTCATAGAGTATACTACTTCCTTAATGACGCCGTCAACGTAGTCGATTCTATTAGAGATCTTGGTATTATGTGTGACAAACACCTGAATTTCCATTCCCATTTTGACCAAATTATTAGTAAAGCTAATAGATCTCTCGGTTTTATTAAGAGATGGTCAAAAGAATTTTCCAACCCCTATGTTACTAAAGCGCTTTACATTTCCCTAGTCCGTCCTCATCTTGAATATGCATGCCAAGTATGGTCTCCCTTTTATGAAAACCATTCACTCAGAATTGAAAATGTTCAAAGACGTTTCGTTCGATTTGCCTTACGTGGCCTCCCCTGGGATGATACATCCAACTTGCCTCCTTATGCTGATCGACTAAAACTGATAGGCTTGCAGCCGTTATATATTAGACGCAAAAACGCTGATATATTGTTTGCTCACCAATTGTTAATGGGCAATATAGATTCCCCGGCACTCCTGAGTGATATTCATCTTAACACTAACCCTCGAAATCTGCGATCTGTTTCCCTTTTCTATATCCCTCATCACCGCACTAATTACGGGCACTTTGAACCAATGTCCAGAATTCTTCGTCACTGCAACGCTGCTATGGTAGTTTTCGATTTCAACATTTCCAAATCCCATCTGAAAGATACCCTTTACTTTTTCCCTTTTTGAGTCCGAATCCCCTGTCCCCTGTAATTTTAAGTTAAGTAAAATCAAAATTGTTAGTTCTTGTACATTAAAGAGCTTTGATGTGGGCCTTAGGGCCCACATGAATTAATGTTGAAAACTGATAACAAGAATTGCAAAAAAAAAAAAAAAAAAAAAAAAAAAAAAAAAAAAAAAATGTTAAGCTAGTTTTAAGTTAAGTTAAGTTATGATAGCTTGTATTAAGCTAAATAAATAAATAAATAAATAAATAAATAAATCCAGAAAAATTCCAAGAGAAAGAGATATATTAAAAATTATTTGAAGTGGCCTAGCTAACGATGTGCGGAGTTCTCAAAATATGATGTTGATGTTTTAAATGCGAAAGCTAATATTTTCTACTTATGTGATGAGTGCATTGATTTTATTAAAATATTAAATGAAAATCATATAAAGTTAATTAAAACAATTAAAGAAAATCAAGAAAATTTATTAAATATGATGGAGGTTAATATGAAACAAATTTCGGATAAAGTGAGTGAGATAAAAAATGTATGCAAGCCGGTAATGATCGCGAGTGCCAATAGAGAAGTGCATAACGAGAAAGAAACATATGCGTCTAAGGTAAAAAAGGGTCCGCAAGTTATCTTAAAGCCCAAAAGCATACAAGAAAGTGCGATAACAAGGGAAGAAATAAAAAAGAATATTAACCCTTCATCTCTATCTATCAATGTAAGCAGTGTTTCCAATCGCCGGGATGGTGCAATTGCTATTGAGTGCGGGAATGATGAATCGAGTGTAAAAATGCAAAATGCAATCAAAGAGAAAATGAGTGAAAAGTATGATATTCAAATACCAGAAATGAGAAATCCTAAAGTGCGCGTATGCGGCATGAGTGAAATGATGAGCAGTGATGTTATTATTGAATCAATTCAAGCTCAAAATAAAATTGTATTCAAAGTTATAAAATGCATTAAAGTTTATCAGTCTCCAAAAAATAAAAAAATGTTCAATGCTATTTTGGAAGTAGATGGTGGAGCATTTCAAGAGTTATTGTGTGCTAAAAGAATAAATATTCAATGGGACAGATGTGTTATTTATGAAGAAATTAACGTCAAAAGGTGTTTTAAGTGCTGGGGTTTTAACCATAACGCGAAAAAATGTACCGGGGAGGAAACCTGTGTAAAATGTGCCGGAAACCATAGTAACAAAAACGATTGTGATAGCGAAAATACGAAGTGCGTGAGTTGTATCAGAGCAAATAATACCCTTCATCTGAATGTTGATGTAAATCACGATACAAGAAGCTCTAAGTGTCCTGTTTTGCAAAGAAAAATGCAAAGTGAGATGCAAAAAATTGCCTACTAGCAATTAAATAGCTGTAGGTGTTTCTTTGCCAACATACAGGGGCTGATAAATAATTTTAGTGAGCTTGAAAGCATAGTCTATCTGGAAAGTTTTGATTTTATTATAGTGGTGGAAACACATGTAACGTCAAATATTGACAGTACTGAAATTTGTTTAAGTGGTTTTACGACAGTAAGGTGTAACTCTGTTTCTTCCCATACGGGTGGAATTGTTTGTTATGTTAAAGAACAGTGGCAAGTTGTTACTTTAGAAAGTGTTTCAACACATATGGATTGGTGGATTTTGGTTATTAAAGTATCTTCAGGTTCACAAAGTTTTATATTAGCCGGTCTTTATAGGTCCCCAAGTTCGTCTTTAGCAAGTTTTTGCGATTGCTTCAAGGAATTAATGGAGCGAACAGTAATGTATGGAATAGACATTATTCTCATGGGTGACTTTAACATAGACTGGCTTGTGAACAGTACTTATAAAATTCGTGCTCAACAGGTAATTAGTGACAATGCATGTAAACAGTTAATATCCGAACCAACAAGAATAACTCCTACATCTCGTACTTTACTTGATTACGTCGTTACAAACAGTTTTAGAGTTCACGCTGAGGTAGTTAAAAAATGGAAAATAAGTGATCATGAAAGCATAGAAATAACAATAGAAACAAGAGACAAAGTGAAAAACGTAAAAAAGCAAATACAAATTCTGAAATACAGCAAGTCTTCATTCTGTGATAATCTAATCGGGAACATTTATTTATTGAATAATATCTTTAACTGTGATAACGTTAATATTATGGGGGATAACTTTTGTAATATGACAGCTTACGCGGTTGATTCCCTTAAAATTACAAAGACTGTTAATGCTACTGATAGAAACGAATGGTACAGTAATGAGCTGAAAAGAATGAGAGACACTAAAATTTTAAAATATAATCAGGCCATTTGGTCAAATACAGCTAATGATTGGCAAAATTATAGAGTCGCGCGTAACAGGTTTAAAGCAGAAATAAATAAAGCCAAAAATAAATATGTTTCGAATAAAGTTCAGGGTGCAAAAGACCAAAAGTCAATGTGGCGCATAATTAAATCCCTAGTGTTAAATCAAAAGAAGAGTTCTATTAAAAGTATTAATTTTGATAACGTAATAGTGGACGACAAATACCAGCTAGCGGAAAAACTTAACCATTTTTTCGTCAAGAGTGTTATTGAAATCAATAAACTAATTCCAAATGTTTCTTATTATGATTACATTGAAGACAATGATAAAACATTTAGGTTTGAGTTTGTTACTTTTATTGAGTTAAAGACTTTTATCAAAAATATGAAAAATAAAAAAGATGCAAATATGTTGTCTGTTAATATGATAAGTGATTCATTCCACATAGTTGGTGACGGTTTGTGCAGATTAGTAAATGAATCTCTAAGAGAAGGTATTTTCCCAGATTGCTGGAAGGAGTCAATGGTGGTTCCTATCGCTAAAGTCAATAACCCGTTGTATCCTGAAGAATATCGTCCAGTAAATATGTTGCCAAATGATGGAAAAATTTTGGAAAAAATTGTTCAAAAGCAACTTCAAAAATACATGGAAGAAAGCCAGTTGTTTGTGGAAAGCCAATCAGGGTTCAGAGAGGGACACAGCTGTGAATCTCTGATCAATCTTATTATTGCTGACTGGAAGACAGCAGTACATCAGAAAATGAAAATAGTTGCCGTGTTTATTGACCTGAGGAGAGCCTTTGAAACTTTGGACAGAGAAATTCTATTAAAAAAACTTTACAAATATGGAGTGAAAAATAAAGAACTGAGCTGGTTTCAATCATATCTGCAGAGGCGTACGCAAAGAACTAAGGTGGAAGAAGCTGTATCCGAATCGATTAATGTTAATTTAGGTGTTCCGCAAGGGTCGGTGTTGGGAACATTATTATTTATAATTTATGTTAATGAAATGCCTAGGGTTGTTAGATATTCATTTTTAAAACTGTTTGCCGATGATGGTCTATTATATTTTGTTGGTAAAAGCATTGAAGAATGTATTGAAAAGGTTAATTTTGATTTAATGGAGCTAAACAAATGGTTTCATATGAATAAATTAAGCTTAAACGTGGGAAAAACAAAATGTATGTATATTAATGGAGAATCAGAGACTGAAATTAAAATTGATAACCAGGTGTTAGAAGTTGTAGAAAATATAAAATATCTTGGAATTATGTTTGATAATAAGTTGGAATTTAATACACACATTGACTATATATCAAAGAAAATTGGAAAAAAGATTGGTTTCTTTTCAAGAATTAGAAAAAGAATGTCGACTTTATGTGCAATAAATGTGTATAATACAATAATTAAGCCCCATTTTGAATACTGCTCGACCATAATTTATCTTGGTAATATAACGATGATAGATAGATTGCAAAAATTACAAAATAAAGCAATGAGGATAATTTTAAAATGCCATTGGTTAACACCAATTGCAAGTATGTTAAGTATGTTAAAATGGCTTAGTATAAATCAGAGAACCATTATGAATGTGTTAGTCTATGTTTTTAAAATGAAAAATGGAATGCTTCCCAGTTACTTGTGTGATAAAATCAATTATGTTAGTAATGTACATAGTCATAATGTAAGAAATAGATCAGATTTTCGTCTTCCACATTTTAGAACTCGATCAGCACAAAATATGCTTACACATAATGGCCTTAAATTGTTTAACGGGCTTCCAAATGATTTGAAAACAGAAACAAATTTGAAAATATTTAAGAAAAAAGTTGTACACTTTGTAAGAAATAGATATGCATATGTATAAGTTTAATTTTATTATTTATTATTAATAGTAAGTTGTAAATAGCTAAAATATTGCTAAATAAACAAATCAAATCAAATCAAATAAACATTTTTTGATTACAAAAGAAGGAATACCATCCGGACCCGCATTCAAACTTGGATTTAGTTTTAAAATTCCTTCCATTATATCTTCAAAAGACAAGAACAGATTACCCAAATTCATGTTTGAAAACGATATTTCTTCATCTTCTGTATTAGGAATAAATGCTGTAAAATGATCTTCATACACAGTCTCAAAAAAGGAAGCAAATAAGTCACATGTAGAAGCTAAATTAGAAGAGATTTGATTATTATATTCCATATTAGTAAATACTCCAGAATTTTGTTTTTTTTGAATTTATAAATGCCCAAAATGCCTTTGGATTTCTTGTAATTTGCGATTGAATATTAATCATATATTGTTTATACAGAAATCTATTATGAAAATCATATTCACGACGTAACTGACAATATCGGTGTCTATCAATTTCAGATTTCGTTGTTTTAAATTTTTTGAAAGATTTATTTTTTTTACATTTTTTAGATTTCTTAGTCTATGGTTATCCCAAGGTAATTTAAAAACAGATTTCTTACGAATTTGTGGAACGAATTTCAAAAAAACAATCGTACATGAATTGTAAAAAGTTTTCATAAATAAGATCAATTTGTGTTCCAGAAAGAATATATGACCAGTCTAATGAAGATATGTAATTATTAAGTTCAATGTAATTCCCTCTTGCAAAATTAATAATAAATTAATATTTTTATAAACAGTGTTCTATCGAATTAGCCAGTTGCATTCCCCCTTAAAACAGTTCAGCCGTAATACTCGTATTTCTAGGAATGCACATCAGTTTAACCTTGAGCTCAATTTCGGAAGTACTGTCAAGTATAGAGATTCTTTTTTTAACCGCACATCGAGAATGTGGAATGCTTTACCCAGCTCTGTTTTTCCCTATAATTTTGATATTCAAAACTTTAAGACTAATGTGCATCGGTATCTCCTCTTTAATTCATTCATAACATTCATAGAAGTGTTGGAACAAGTGTTTCGAAAATGACGTGAAACCGTGTGCGTCGTTGAATAATTACTTAATATTTTCTGCTGTAGAAAACCCAGGATTGTCGAATCCTTGTCGGTTTGTGGAATTTTATATCAGAACTAAAATTGTAAGGCTTTTCAAGTTAAAATTTTCATAAGACCTCAAGCGGATAAATAACCAAGTTTATTCTCTCTTTAAGTTTAATTTCTTACAGTTTACCAAATGAAAGGGGATTGTATCAAATCGTCTTTGTGAGTAAAACTCTAACAATTTCAATTAAGAATAGTCCTCTGAAGAACTTCCAAGGATATCAAAAATCTATTTAAAATAATTCAGACTTATTCATATTTAACTTTTCCTTTTTTTTTTTTTGAATCTTTTAGTGGACAAGGCAATTGAATTAATGCCGCTGTCTGTGCGAGATAATTTGCAGCAAAAGAATCTATCAGCAAAAGTAAGTTCCTTGATTCATCATCACCACACTCATTCATCTCCCCTAATTAATGAAAACAAAGAAAACACTTCAGCAGCAAATAAGCGTAAAAGGTTGGTTTAATTTTTCAATTTTTCCACTTAAACTTTCATAAAAATATTTGTTTTTGTTTAATAGAATATCAACGGGAAGCACAGATTGTGATATTCAATTTGCAAATGACGATAGTATGCTTCCACCAGCGACCGTAATCAAACGTCCTCGAATGTCACGACCTTCAATGCCAATCAAGAAAAAAACCACCAACCCAAAAGACATTGAAATTCTAAGTCAATCGGAATTTTGTAATGATTCCGTTGATGACGATGTAGATGACGAGGATGCCGATGCTGATGTCGAGGACGAACCTGCGGAGACTTTCAAACTACCCAGCATAACACAACACTCCACATCAACCCCACGGTTATTAAATTCCAATTCAGAAGAAGATTTGGCCTTAACTTCGGTTCCAGTAAGTATTTATTTCTATCCATGTAACTATTCTATTTATAAAACTAAAATTCTTAAAACAGTTACAGGACATATCGCAAGCGCTGCTTGATAACCAAGAATTTCAAGAGAAACTTGTTAGAAATATCAATAAAGCCTTGCAGAGCTCAACATGCCCGCCATCGACCTCCGAAGAGAGAGCAGGGGACAACTATTTGATGGACGAATTGGAAACAGTTGTAAAAAACGCCACAGAAGCAACTGAAGTTGATCCAATATTTGATGAGTTCCTTAAACGAGTTGTTTGTAAGTTAACAGTAAAGTTAAAATTAATCAAATTCCTAAAATTTGTTTCACTTTAGCTGCTCAAGTTTTTCCCAATGATCCATCGAATGACATTTCGGAGATAGAGCAACCACTGGAAGAAGAAGAACCGCCAAAACAGCCGCCATCCCAACAACAAACGGTCCAACCTGACTCCGTAATAGCACCACCACCACCCATTCCCGGTGTTAACATCAACAATAACACATCATTCGGGTCGTTGATCGATCCGAATTTCTCCATATCCAATTTAATTGTTTTGAATTCGAATGAAAGCGCCCAGAAAAACCATCCACACGACCCAGTCATGGGAAACAATGCCGATGGCAGTCAAATAATCAACACAAGCACCCTGGACAACCAGGTGTACTTTGACCATTCCACCGGTCAACTGACGTGTCCGCTGATCCTCTCCAGCGATGGCCTCCTGAATCTCCCATTCTTCATAAACAATGAGCTCATACAACAGCTGCAGGGTGACATTAATCTAGACACTTCTCGCATTGAGATTCCACTGGCGGAACCTTTGATTCTATCTGCCGATCAAATGCCCGCAAATGCCGTGATTCTGAGAAGCTCACAGAAGGTCGAAATTCCTCCCAAGGCGATATCAACCATGCCGCCAAGTGAAAGCAACATAGGTGCCGAAATACCACAACATGGAACAACCCCATCGACGGGTATTTTGAATGCAAGGAGCTTCAAGAGTTTGTCTACACCCAGGAAGAAGTCTCACGTAAGGACACTGAGTTTCTCCCCTATGCCTACTGGGAAGCAGCTTCTAAAGCGAATAGCTCCAGCTCCTGCTCCTGCTCCTGCCCCTGGAGCTGCAATTATAGACAAGGAGGTGGCCACCACATCTACCCGTGAGGATGAAGTAACTATCGTTAACAACGTCGAAATTGCTTCACGCATCGAAGTGATTCCCGAATTAGAATCGGAGAATTCCAACAGTGTCAGCAATCAAACTGTCATCCAGAAAGACCTTCAAGACACTCCGAAGCGAAAGGAAAGATCAAGGACCGTCAAGCGAGTCCTCTCCAAGGAAAACGAAGAAGGCACAGCAAAGACCAAGGTGCAATCACCTTCACAACAAGAAAACGAGGAAGTAGAAGACAGTGACGAGAAACTAGCAAATAAAATTCTCATAAGTCAAATGCAATTGAAAGAATGGAAGCGAATGAGAGAAACAACCCAATCGAACTTCGACACATATTTGCGGCAAGTCAATGCCGAACTTCCAAAACCATCCCGGCGGAATCCACCCAAGAGGAAAAAGCGAAAAATCCTATCGCCTGGTGGGAAAAATACACAAGCCACAAACAGCACAAGGTCAAAGACGCGGCTTAAAGCAGCCAAGGAGAAAACCCAGGCAGCCAAGTTGGCGGCCTCGAAGGCCCAATCAAAATCGACCACCACAAAGAACAAGAACAAGAAAGAAAAAAGTCCAACCGACGCCGCCGTGGCCGCTTCCCTAGCCCCGAGTACAACAGCGATGAAGAAGAAGAAACGAAAGCAAGACCTCGTGAATAAATCGGTCTACAACATTAAGATCCCCACGCCTAACAGCAAGACAGAAACTGCCACAAAATCTGCGAAAAAGGTGACGAAAAAAAGTCCAACTACCAAAAAATCCCCCGCAAAATTGAAAGTTGCCAAAGAAGCCGCCGAAAGTGTGGTGACTTTCATTCAGCCATCGGTAGCAGTAGCAGGAGTAGCAGCACCACCACCACCAACATATCATCCAATTGTCAAACTAGAAGAAGAACGTGAGAAACGAACTGCTAATATAGCCTGCCTACTAGACACGCCCTTCAAGGCGTTAGACGAGCAACTATTGGTTCCACCGCCAACACCCGGACTGGTTCCGTCTTCCCTAGACACCCCCGTCTTCAAGATGATTGATTCATTTAGAAATTTCTCCGAAGTCAAGAACAGCAACATCTTGACTCCCCAATTTGCCATCACTCCCGGTTGCACACTGACGCCCTTTCCCAAAGACACGCCGCGAAGTTTAACCCATCAAATACCAACGGATTATTCCTCGGGCGGCTCATACTACAGACCCGATGAGTCGGATGATCTGGACAAAATAATCGACAAACAACTTCGGGATTCGGCCCAGAAGCGAAAGACCGATGAGACGCCGATTGTCACTCCAAACAAATGCTCGGATCTGGTCGAGCAGAAGATTCCCTGTGAACCTGTGGTTCTGAGTCGAGTGAAGTCGTTTGTGGACGAAGATGCAGTCCAAGCTCCTGTCGATCTGCATTATACCCTTGCAGCTGGCTTGCCAGAACTTACTGACGACGAAGAAGATGAACTTCCTACGTCAGCCCTCTCCACAACTTCGTCATCTTCATCCTCGTCCTCATCGTCATCGTCGTCTTCCTCATCATCGTCATCGGCGCCATCATCACCAAAGCCAAAGAATCTTAGCAGTGCTTCTCTGGTCAATATGGACAATCTCTCGGAGATAAGTAGCACCGAGGATGATGACTGGAGCAAAGACGTACCGGAAAAGGTTGCTGCTGCAACAGCGGACGATCCCTTGGCAGCGAATTCACAACTAGTGAATAACGAGTGGGAAGTGCGGTATCCTGTGAGAAGTTGGCTGACGCCCAAAAAGGCTGACCCTTCTCCTGCTCCTCCAAAACCGCCAATGGTCGTCATCGAGGATATCCAAAGCAAAGTCATCCGCCAGAAGCAACTCTCGGATTTGGAATTGAAAAAGCAACGAATGAAGGCGAAATTGTCCACAGATCTGAAGAAACCCTCTCGACCGATTTATGTTCCCCCCGTAGTGATCAAGCCTCACTCACCCAAGTCCAAGTCATCCATCCATTCGACGACGGCCAAATCGAAAATAACCACAATTCGAAATCAGTACGTCATGTCGACGGTGACGACGAAAGAGAAGAAAGTGATGAAAGTTATGACGCCCCTCAAAATCACCGAAGTGGATATTCTGGAGAACTCACCGCCCGGACCGAGTAATGAGAAAATTGATGTCCTCACAGCCTTGAATCTTTTGTCTGCGAAAAAGAAGACACCTGAGGGTAAGGCGATTAAGTCTTCCTTAGTCGTTGCGAGCACTTCGGCAAAGGCTTTGAAAGCCCAAGCCCAAAAGAAGGTGGCGCCAAAGGAGTCGACGACGAAGGCAAAAAGCAAGATCAAAGTCAAAGTAAACATCAAACCTTCGTCTTTAGCGAAAACTACCAAAAAAACTGCACTCAATTCGAAAAAATTGAATCAATCGAAATCGTCACCCAAACGTCCTTCCACCGTGAGGCAATCATCTCGAGCCGTTCGAATGCCAAAAGCCCTTGAGAATTTCTCAACCGCGTCGAAGAGAAACAATGGAGTAGCAACGCCTCCAACGACGGCTCCTAAGAAGAATGTCAAACCGACGCCAAAAACATCCAAAAAGAACCAAACTGTTTTAGTTACGGACCCAGTTCCAGTTCTCAAACCACTTATTATGCCATTCGAAATGAAAATGGAGAAGATCGATCCGCCCAGGGACGAACTAGCGGAACCAGAGGCAGCAGTCCATGAAAATGTACTCAAACCGAATTCGCTTAAATCTTCTCCAGAGACTATCAAATCCCTCGAAACTGTCCCTCCTTGCAGTGACAGTGTTGTTGCTGAAGATGATGAGGATGAAGACGAAGACGATCCTTATGAGCTCTGCGAGCTTACGCTAATCGATGAATCCGATACGAAGCGATACCGACACTTCACTTACAACGGTCCCGATGGGGTCGAGCCACCAACTCAAACATCACCCAAGAAATCTCATGAATTGAATATATTCTTGAATCCAAATGAGAAGCACTGCGTAAAGGCTTCCGAGGAGTTTGTTTTATTTTCCTGCAGCCCTAAAAAGATTTCCCCGCCAACTACTCTCAAGAGTGTCGTTCGGAATATTCCAAAAAAGCGACCAATTAAAATGTCGATTTGTGAGACGGAACCCGTCACTGAAGCAGTTGATGCACAAACGGCAGCAGGACAGGTGGAAGGCCAAATATCTCCTCCCGAGCAACGATTTAATTCACCGCCCAGTCTGACATCCACTCCAATTGTTCCACCGCTTAAGATTTCCAAATTGCAGAAGGCAGCTGCCTCGCGGGATAAAAAGGCTGAGTGAGTATAGTCGACGCTTGCTTTTGGTATTTTTCATTTAATGGTTTTCTTTTTTGGTGAAAATTTCAGAAAGCTCATCACAACCCGCTCCAACAAAGATCACAAAAAATGTACAATAATCTCTCAACATCAAAGTCCTACAAAAGCGCCCGCCGAGGAATCTCCACACCCCTCCAAGTCATGTGCAAAAGAACCCGTTGATTCATGTTCACCTAATCAATCCCATGAAAAGGATAACAAACCAAGATCCAAAACTAAATCAACGACTAATGTCGATTTAAAGTCATCGCCTTCTTCGTCTACAGTTTCTTCCTCAACTCATCCAAAGAAGCAACCGGTTGAAGCAAAAAGTTCAACTGAACTTCCACTTGACATAGATGTAATACTTTCAAAATTACATGGCTAAGAAAATAAGAAAAAGCTGTAAATTACAGTTAATAGTTGTTAATATTTACTTTATATTTATTTTTGTTGTTTTTTTTTAAACTTATTGTTTTAAAATGAGAGAGAACAGTTAAAAACACAAAAACAGTCCCGATACTTTACTGACTAAAATACTAAATGAAGTTTTTTCTTTTTTTTTAAATAAAATGTATGATAACTGTAAAAATATAATGTTCTATTTTACTCGATGTAGAATTTAATAAAATTATGTATATTTATGTAAAAAATATATAAAAACAAACAAAAACTAAAATATATTTAAGAAAACCTACCTACGTTAATAGATAGATAGAATCCTTATGTAGGAAGTTATAAACATAATTATAAGCTATAAGATATCTTATCATTCGATTTTAGGGATTATCCAACATTTATATATTTTATTTATTATAATAATAATATTATGTAAATTTAAAGTATTAAGTATTATGTAATTAAGTGGCAGACTAAATTCGTGAATCGAATCTTCAAGGTTTCTGCCTTTCTAATAGATAATAATAAAAATGTAAAATACGAAAATTGATGGTGTTTTTCTTTGAGTTAATAATTGTTGCTTCAAAAAAAAGAAATATTTAGCAAACATCCCAATTCTAAATATTCCCTGGGAAAAGTTCTCCCTGGGAGATGTGTTCTCCCGAGAACAGAATTATCTTATTCTGAATTCCCCGGGAGATTGTTTTTCCCTTCGAAAGCGGGAAAGAAAATTATGAATGTTCGAAACAGCTGTTTTGCAATATTTGATATACACTGCCAATCACTAGGATGAGGCCACATATTTTTCAACCGATTTTCGTTCTTTATACCTGCTGGAAATTTCGTACCAATAAAAATTTACTACATTTGAGTAGGTAGATATTTTCTTTAAAAAAAGTAATAAAACTAAGGGGTTAAATAGAAAAAACAGTTGGAATTTCCCTACATTAATTAAAGAGATTAAAAAATGAAAGAAATGTTTACAGTTTTTGGTTTTCAAACATTTATTTATTAAGTTTTTCTCAATTAATAATGAGTATGCCCCCCATTTTTCGATATGACCTCTATTAGACGGTTTGGAATGGAATCATAAAGTTTTAGTCAAGTGAAATCTCGTCCCAGGCATCACGGATAGCTTCAATTAAGTAATCCTTGTCTTCAAATTGTCTACCGCCTTCATAGGGGCGTATTATCACTCGCGAGTCGAAAATTCGCTTAAAGTCGAATGTTTTGGCGAATTAAAAGTTTGGTGGTATTACCAATGGCGAACTCCGTAGTTCGTCTTTCAAAACAAAACTGCCAACATTAAAAATTGAAAGTGAAATGTCATTCATTGTCATAAATATTTATAAAGTCAGATTGAAGAATATTGTTTTTTTGAAAAAAAAAGTAAATAAAAATAAAGATGATTAGCAGCGTTGAACTGTTTTTCGAGGATGAAAATGAAGAAGTAACAAATAAAGAAGAAAAAATCATGATCTGCAGATTGAGGAGAAGTTTAAAAGATGCTTCCAACCCACTGGAAGTACCAGATAATTTGTAATAAAATTAGCAATTACATGGATAAAATTTAACTAGTTTTTTTTCATAGATTTGTGTTATACTTTCGGCTTAGCAAACACGCATTTCAATATGTTTTAAGTCAGATAAGTTCAGGATTTCAAACGACTCAAAGTTCTGCAATTCCACCAATTTTAAAACTTGCGTGCGCACTACGATTTCTCGGATGTGGAAGTTATCAAAACAGTGTAGGAAATGACTTTGAGCTAGGTTTCTCCCAACCTACAGTTTCAGTAGTTTTAAGCGAAGTTCTTAATTTGCTTGAAGCAAGAATCTGCCCAGTTTGGATTAATGCAGATATGTCCACTAATGAAAAGCAAGAAGCGAGAAACTATTTTTTTCAAAGAGCAGGCTTACCAGGGATAGTTGGATGTGTAGACGGAACTCACATTGGTATCATAGCTCCTGCTCAGTTACAACACCAATATTTAAATAGAAAAGGTTTTTACAGCTTAAATGCGATGGTGGTAAAGTACTTCAAAATTGAATCTTGATGTTTAGGTAAAACTTTTTCTTTTTAAGGCTTGTGACAATAATGGAGTAATACGATTTATTGATGCTAGATATCCTGGTTCTACGCATGACTCGTTTGTGTGGAATCATAGTGCGTTAAAGGATTTGTTGGAAAGGTGGTGGATAAATGGAGAGCGGTCAAGATATCTTGGTATGTGAATCATACTCTTATATTAGCATATGTTTAAACAATTTTTTGTTTTTAAAAATTCTAGGAGATTCAGGTTATCCTGTACTGCCGTATTTAATCGTTCCATTTAGAAATGCCTCCTCAGGGTCTAGAGAAGGACTATTCAATAAAAAACATGCGAAGGCAAGAAACATTATTGAGAGAACAATTGGCGTTTTAAAAAGTAGATTCAGGTTAGTTTTGAATGAGCGAAAACTGCACTAGAGTCCACAGAAAGCCATCAAAATAGTTAACGCTTCTTGTGCACTGCATAATATTTGTAGAAAGTACAACATTCCAGATCCAGAGGCAGTGGAAGAAGAAACCTTGCAATCCAATGAGATTGAAAATGAACCAACGGAATTGGACACTGCTAATTTATCATCAGAAGGTACCCGAATAAGAAATGAAATATTATTTTCTCTTTAGGAAATGTTTTTTTTTTTTATTTTTCTATTTTATACTTAAAGCTAATAATAAGATACAGTAGAATAATAAAGTAAAGAAGTTAAAAAAAATCTATTAAAAAATTCATAATATATACACAGATGATAAATATTAATAAAATGAAAATAATAATGAAAATAAATAAAGAATTTAGTTTAGTAAAAAAAAACGATTTCATACATTTATATACATTTGTTCTAATTCTACTTTCTTATACTATTTTGGGTGGTATTGTAATTTACATTCTAGTTTTTTTATTTTCAAATCCAGAAGATCTTTATGTTGTTGCGCCTTCTGCACATTTTTTCTCTTCTTCCGTTTTTCCTTTGCTTTCAGTACCTCAACATGTTCCTTGTTTACTTCATAATTCTTTCTTGAATATCTTGCCATTTCGGAAAGAGATTTTTGAATTGAATCCGACGCAACAAGAAGTTTTTCT
The DNA here is from genome assembly GCF_945859685.1 of Eupeodes corollae. Classification (NCBI taxonomy): domain Eukaryota; kingdom Metazoa; phylum Arthropoda; class Insecta; order Diptera; family Syrphidae; genus Eupeodes; species Eupeodes corollae. The sequence continues at coordinate 21,784,910 of NC_079148.1, read as the reverse complement.
TGAGTCTCCGTTTGTTTTTGGAAGAGTTTGACTCGTTCATCCACAAACTTTCCCCTGTTTCTACGACATTCGTTGATTTTTGTTGGCTGGGCTGATGTCATTGCCATGGGAGCATCTTCAACTTCAACGTCTGCATTATTTGAGTCGGGTTGTTCCACTGTTGCAGTTGAATTTGTTCCAAATGTATTACCCATTGGATTTACAGCTTGCTGCAAACTTAGCAAATTGTCAACTGCCTGTTTCAAAGGGGACAAAGTCAACTGCCGAAAAGGTCCTCCACCTGTTGCGACTACATCCTTTTTATTTGTCGCGATTTTCTTCTTCAATTTCAATTTATAGTCCAGCCAAACCTATAATATTTTATTTTATAAAACCGTTTTGTAATATTCTTTGTTACGTACCTTATGCCACTCTTTACCCTCTCGTATAGGAGGTCCCAATGCGTTTAGCTCAAGGGCAAACGAATCCCAATATTGGGCTTGGTTTTTTTTGGATGATCCAAACGTCCCGACACCCTTGGCAATGTCGGGGTTTGCCTCTATTACCTCCACCAACTTTGAGAACTGGGCGTTGTTGGTCCTTTTAATGCTATACCAATAAAAGTTGTAATTATAATTTGTTTAATAATTATTTAATTTGTTCTTACCTTTGTCGATTTTCACTCATTTTTTTTATGTCGCAACAAAAAATCTAGACAACTATGTATTTCGAATTCAAAAAAAACTGTTTTTTTCAAAGTCACCAAGAATTACAGTTCCACCGATTATGACAGATAAAGGCGAGCATTCGCCAATTGTAATAGAACGACATTTCAATTCGCCAAATTTTTTAAGTTTAAGGCGAACGTCAACTTGGCGAATCGCAAACAGTAATGCGAAAAAGTCACATTCGCTTATTTGAATAGGCGACTCGCGAGTGATAATACGGCCCATAAACTTTTCGAGATAGCCATGCCCATACGTTTTCGATTATGTTCAAGTCCGGTGAATAGGGTGGCCATGGCAAAAGCTCTACGTTTTCTAATAAAATCTAGCTTTTGACAACCCTGGAAGTGTGGATGGGGGCATTGTCTTGTTGGAAAATCCAAGGCAGAGGTCCAAAAATATTTTTCATCTTCGGAAATGGGCGTTCCAACAAGTATTTGTATCTGTTTCCGTTCATTGTTAGAGAAAGAAACTCCAATTCGATTTTGCCATAGTAGACGATAGCTCCCCACACCATAACACCTGATGTACCGCTGTGATGTCTTCCCAAAATTAGTTCCTCTTTCCTTAAATCATGGAAATAAAAGTTGTAACCATCGGGGCCGTCAAGGCTAAACTTTTTTTCATCCGAAAAGACGACGCGTTTCCATTGACTGCTCCAAGAGACATGTTCTGTTGCAAAGTTCATTCGCAGCTCCTTGTGTACTTGCTTTAGAACAGGTTTCTTTTTGAGTTTTCTTCTCTGGATAGTACCATATTTTCTTATTATCCTTCAGACTGTCGAAATACTGGCTGATACTCCGCTTTTGGACCTTATTTTAGTAGCTGATTGAGTAGAATTTGAAGCAATACGTAAAATTAACCGCTTTTCTCGGGATGTTGTTGCTTGGGCTGTGCGTCCTTTTTGGTTTTTTCCATAGTTTTGAGGATCAGCAAGATAGTTGTTTACAACTGTCTTACTTCTGTTCAGCTTCCTTGCTATTTCTCGGCTTGAGAGTCCCATTTCCTTGAAAGCATCGATTTGTCCTCTTTCTGCTAATGTCAACGTCTTTCCGGAACCCATTTGTAGTTGAAATTTAATAAAAATAGTTATTTGTAAAACGTTCTTAAATATTGTAACCCAAATTTTAAAAAAAATTGCTGATCTGAACTTCTACAACGAAATATTCGCAATGACTCACTTTTTTATATCCTTTTTAGGTAGCTCATTCATTAATGTAGGGAAATTCCAACGGTCTTTTCTAATTAACCCTATAATTGTATCACTTTGTTTTAAGAAAATATGTACCTACTCTCATGTAGTAAAATTTTCCGGGTTAAACAAATTCCAACAGGTATCGGACCGAAAATCGGTTGAAAAATATGTGGCCTCAGTGTATGAAACAAATTTTAAAGAAAAAAAAAATTTATTGAATGTGACAATTGTCCTTAAAATTCTTTTATAATTTTATTAACAAATAAAGTAAAACTCGACAAAAATGTTGAGCATTGCACGTAGAATTTTACATGAAGAGGAGGTTGAAGAAAGTCGATATCGACAGCCAAGAGCTATCAGAAGATCTTTAAAGGATGCATTCAATCCTTTGGAGTTGCCACAATGGCTGTGTGTACATTTGCTCTTTTTTTTCTTTTTGGACGACATGTTAATAAACCTTTTGGTTTTTAGGTTTCAAAAATATTTTAGAATCAACAAAATTGCTTTTAAGTACTTGTTGGATGTTTTCATTAGATCCTGTGAACCAGGTAAAAAGTGTTTTTCAGTTCCTCCAATTATAAAATTGAGCGCTTGCTTGCTTTTCTTCACTGAGTGATCATACCAAACGGGGGTTGGAAAAGACTTTAATGTTGGTTTATTGCGGGCGAGAATAAAGTTTTTTTTGAGGAATATTCTTTGGGGAGGGCGAGGCTTCTTGAAAAAGCTTTTGTATTTCTGTATCGTTGAGCACTCAACTGGTGATGAAATCAAAACTTTTTCGGGTGGCCCTATATTTTCCTTATTTCCTTTCCTCTTTGGAACGGCGCGGCGCGGCGGCGCCTAAACCAAACGTTGCTGCAGCGACACCTTCCACAGACTCTTTTATGCCAACTAAATCATATATGGCGTGTTCAAAATTAGAAAATTTGTATTCTTTGTTAGGTCCTCCACCAGTGGCATTTTTCGATTTTAAATTTTCAGCCGCCTTTGCTCAGACATATTTTTTGTGGTCACTCCAATCTTCGATAATAAGGTAATAAACAAATAAGTGTACAAAAATTGTTGTTAATGCTTACTTTTTTTCATTCTGGAATTGTTTTTATCGGCGGCGCACATGAATTTAATTCCCTCTCTGTCTTCTCCCAAAACTGTAAAACTTTTTCTTTTGGCCTGCTCTGGAATCCACAGGCGATATCCCGACATTCCTCCATTAAATTCTGCAACATTTGCAGCTGCGACTTATTAGTTGTTTTGGACGAGTAAAAACTTTCCCTTTTTTTGACATTTAGCATGTCTACTTTTTTCCCCTAGAGTTTTTTCCCTTTTTCGAAGATTGTTTGTAATAAGGGAAATGGTAAGAGGAAAAAATTCCCGGGGATTTTTTGTTTGTAATAAGAGAATGATAAAAGGGGAACAAAGGGGGGCTATGACCCCCTCTGCGAGGAAATTCGTTTGTTTTTTTCGTAGGAATTCCCTTCAATTCAAAACTAATCTTATTGCGTTAATGGATAATGACCCCCATTATGTTAGAATTATTTTTTTTTTGTATACAGCTCTGTGAAAAAAAAATAGCAACAACCACTTATTGTAGTTTTAAATGAAAGAAATTTTAAACAAATGATAGTTAGAATTTTATTTCACATTTTAACCCTTAACTAAAGTCGTAAATATTTCCTACGGTTCTGAAGTCGTGGGTCCACTGGACCCAGGCCTTTTAATAACAGAAGTCGTGAATATTTCCTAAGGTTCTAAAGTCGTGGGTCCACTGGACCCAGGCCTTTTAATAACAGAAGTAAAGTAATCTATAAACGTAAACACTTATCTATTATAACTAATATTAAATAAAACTTTTTTGTGTGAAAAATAATAGCACCAACATTGAAAATTCGTAAAAAAGTACAAATTCTGGGTAAAATCAATAAGTTTTTGATTTGGAATAATATCAATTAATTAATATTTTGTCTTATAACCTTTACTTTTAAGTACCGTGGCGCAACGTCGTCGTGGCATAGAGTCGACAAATGCTTGACATCGCTGAAGTGGAATATTTCTCCATGCAGCCTGCACAGCTTCCCATAATTGCAGTGTGTTTTTTGGTTTGGCTTCAAATACGGCTTTTTTTACATGTGCCCAAAGGTTTTCGATGGGGTTCAGGTCTGGCGACTGAACCGGCCATTCCATAACCTGAACCCTATTTCTAGCTAAATAATCTTTTGCTAATTTGCTCGTATGTTTAGGGTCATTATCCTGCTGCAGAACATATTCCATTCAGCGTAAGGCAGCATGACTTCCCTTATAATGTCAACATAAATTTTTGCGTTCATTATGGGTTTGATACAAAATATGGGACCAGTAGGGGAACCTGGGGACACTTGATCCCCACTTTTGAAATTTTTGATTATTTCGAATAATAAAAGATATTTTGCTTTCCAACTGTTATGGTTTGTAAATCATTTTATTGTTTATCATATTGCATAGTTACACATAGAATTTATGAATTTATGATATATGAAATACATTTTTTGACGTTTTTTAAGAAGAATCCAAAGTAACCAAGTGTCAACTATTGAGGGCGACTTGATCCGTGTATAGGATAGACTTGGTTATTGGGGGATCAACTCTCCCCTTTTCTGCAAAGTTATTTAAGTCTAAATTAAATTTCCGCAAAGATTTCTTGAATTGAAATAAAACGACGCGTTTAGTGTTGGCCTTGATAGTTGAAGAATTAATTTTCTTTACGATTTGATGCCGTCCAATTTCAGAAATGTCATCTTGAACTGGCCACTTAAATTTGTGGTTATTTATTTTTTTTTGCAAAATGCACTATATAACCATGTTCTGTTAAAGACGATATATGTGCAATATAAACATGCATGACGTTTAATCGGGGTTATTCTGAGCCTGCGAAAAATGTTGCAACTGTGAAGCAACTGGTTGGTCTTCTGAGGTTTGTCTGCCTGTGTTTCAATCGCTGCTCGTACAAATGCATTTCCAAAACACTCTGAAATGTCATAAATAGTTAAGGGCTTACCAGCACTTTGAAGCATCCAATTGTCACAAGCAGTGTAGTAGTAGGCTTTTAGTGGTCAAAACACGGTTCAGTCTAGTGGTTGAGTCTTTTGAGATGTATGTGGATGTATGGTGAGAAGATGAATTCTATTTCCCTTGGCGAAATTTAATAATTCCATGCTTATGTGGCTGTCATGATTGTCCATTATTATCAAACACTGAGATTCCAAGGAGCACTTACTAATTTTTTTGAAGTGTTTCAAAAAATTTATAAAGTTAATTACAGTCATGCAACCTGAAGGGAAAGTGCTACCCTCTGTGCCTGTAGGTGCACCTTTCACCATACGGTCCTGAAAATTTTTGCGTGGGTAGAACATAAAATGGGGAACACAATTCCCTATTGCATTTATTGCACAGCATGTAGTTACCAGTTCACCGCGCTCACCAGAAGTCACTTTGCCTACTTGCTTCAAGCCCTTAGTAGCAACAACTTTTTTTGGCTTGTGAACCGTAGTTAACCCTGTCTCATCTATATTCCATATTGATTCTGCCCCAAAGTTATGTGCATTTATTAAAACTCGCAAATTTTTGAAAAACTGGGAAATGTTGTGCTTATTAAAGCTGGTCGATCTGCTCAAACTAGTGGCTTCAGGTACGCGCAGTGATAACTTAGAGTTTCTTCTCATAAACCCATAGAACTAATCGTGGCTTGCAGTTTCATTTTGCCACTTACTGCATTTCTGCGGAGGTTTATTATTTTCCACAGCAAATTCGTAAGCTAGTTTTCGCACAGAATGTGAAGATAAGCCATGATTTAGTACTTGCCTTTTCCAGGTACGCAACGAGCAATGTTTATTCAACTGCTGAGAAGACTCGAGACTGTGCATAATCTGGCTTATAACTGATGTCACTCTCATTTACTTGCTGTCGTTTCCGGTATTTATCTTTTTAATGTCATAACTGGAACACCAAATAGTTTTGCGGTTCCTTTTATCGAATTGCCTTCACGTTTTTTCACGCCCTCCTTTGACTCTAGGCATTGTCTATAATGTAAAATAAACATAATGAAATACATTTTTTTTCAAATAATTGTTCTCTATTTTATTGGGATCAAATCTCCCATTTGTTCATTTTTATAATTTTTTTCGTTTTTATGAAAAACCTCGATATTTTATTCAAAGTAATCAGCAACGACTTACCAAAATTAACACAGCCCAATGTATTAAAATGTATTTCCTATGACTTTCATTTCTCACTCACAAAAAACTAATAAAATATTCTTAAAAAAACAATTTTTCAAGTGAAAACACAAAACTCAATGCCTACTTTAGCAAAATTATTTGGGACGGGGAAAATTACGTCTAAAGTATGAACTGGCAATACTCTATGCCAGTTCAAAGTTTTAAAAAATAACTAAAATCATGGAGATAATGCCCAGGGATCAAGTCTCCCAGGGGATCACGTGTCCCCAGGTTCCCCTACCATTATATGAAAAACGTCCCCATATGTTTATTTTTGCTTTATAAATATTAAATATTCAGGTTCTTAAGAAGAAACCTTGAATAAGAGTTTATCAATTTTATATTAAGTTGGCTTAAATTCCTAAAACTTGCCTTCAATTTTAATATTTAATTTTTTTGACACACAAATGGTGAATATTGAAGTGATTTTTACTTGCGACCTATAGGAACAATATAGCAATTTTTGCTTGAATTTTTTTTATCTTGAAGGAAATTTCCAAGGGCTTTGGCTTCCTGTTAAATAGGTCATCATTCTGCCAAACCTTTAAACTTTTCAATATTCTGATATCGACATTTCTTGTAGTCTTTTTTTTGCATCCCTAGGCTTCTTCTGACAGTTCTCCAAGTGGTAGTCATTGATATTCAATGATATTTTGGCCATGAACCAATATTTTGTGTAGAGTAGGTTTGAGTAGCTTTTCAGGATACTTTTGCCGTTTTTTTAGTGTATTAAACTGCATTCACTGTTTCTCTGAAATTCAAAACATTTAATATTACTTTGAGCCTCATTATAACTTCTCCATTGACTCCAGTTATTCAAACGGTTGCATCTGACTGTTCAAAAAATCTTTTTGTAGTGTTTCCTTCATTAGTGTTTCCAAACCCTTCCTTTGAAAATTATGCTAGATAGACCATCACTGTCAACGTCGATTGGTATAGGTCGATGATCACCTAATACTTGTGGCCAGAATTGAATGATATGGACTCCGAAGAAATTAGCTTTCACAGGATTCTGTGCTACTTACCACCGAATTCAAGACACAGTCAATATTCTGACAAGGTTATCTCACGCGGGTACCATATGAATTGGCCGCCAAGATCGTTTGATTTGACCCCATTATACTTTTTCTTGTATGGTTTTCTTAAGTCTTAAAAAACCTATATGGTTTATTTTAAAGGTTTCTTAAACAAAAGCACACAAATTTTTACCTTTTGGAATTTTTCCAAAATGAGTATTTTATTATCTTACTTACCTTTAAAATTATTTCTGATATTAAAAAACGTCTAAATAAAAATGGAAACAATCAGAAAAATTTTGTTTGAAAAGAAAATTAATTTTATTTCAATATTTTCCTTCAATATCAATCTACACACTACAATGCGACTAATATTTTGTGTTTTTTTTTTGACAAAGACAAAATTAAATAAAACCAAACATTTATAATTTAGTGGGAGGGTAGATCTATTTATTTATAGCATTTTTGTTTTGTTGTGAAAAGGATTATAGATAAAAGAGATTCAATAGTGATACAACACATATAATTCACATCAATAATTTTGTTTTTGTATATCATACTTTTTCCTTAAGCTTAAAATGTTGGTTTTTGGTTTTTTTTTTTTTGAAATCTAAAAATGCGTTTTTTGTGTTTTTTTTTTGTTTACTTAATTGTAATATATAGAGATCATAATTTAAAAATATTTTTGTTTTTGTTTTAAGGTTTGTGCTAGAAATATTTTTTTGTTTTTACTTTTTGCATAAAAGACACGAAAGTGAAAGAGCTTTTTTATCTTTTTCCTTATACATTTTTGGTTTTGTTTTTTATTTTCTTTAATGCTTATCATTTCATGTTAATTTTTGTATTATTCTTTCAAACGTTTACTTTTTTAAATGTAATTTTTAAAACACCGAGATTTTTTTATATTCATTTTATTTTATCGAAACATTTTTTTTTAATTTTAAACACCAAAAGCTTAAAGTTAATTTTGTTTCTAAAATTTTTACATAATTTTTTTTTATATAATTTTGCATTAATTTTATTTCTTTTCTTCAATTTCATTGACTTTTCACTTTCAAAAATAATATTCATAAAAAGTCTGAATAAATTGGTTTATTTTCTTTTTTTTTTTTAATTTTGTTTGTATTTTCAAGAGGTTATGTTTTTTTTTTGGGGCGAAAAACGAAAAATTATAAATAAAATGGTAAAAAATAAAATAAATATTTTGTGTTAATTATTTTTTTTGTTGCCTTATTTTTTACAATATTTTTTTATCACAATGTTACGTTTTGTCATAGCACCTCGCTGATTTCATTCGCTCATTCGTTAGCAAAACATCATCATACCTGCTCTTTTATCATACAAATTCATTTATTCCTATTTTCTATCATATTCATACCATACCTAATAATTTATTTATCATTTTTGTTTAAAGTTTAAACAAAAAAAATATTCTTTTATTTTTCTTTTTGTCTGCTTATCTTTCTACACTATCACAAAAATATTTTTAATTCTTTCTGTTTTTCTTTTTTGTTTTACTTTAACTTTTCATTTACCCTTATCTCACTCTAATAAGCCTCATACAACACCCGAATTTACGATATGAAATTTAATTGTCAATAAAACCATTGGTATAAATAATAAATTTAAGGGAGGAGTGTCCCTTCTGTCTACTTGTGATATAAATAGAGCGGAAGCGGAAATGAAGTATCAAAAATTTAAAGGACAAACTAAATTAAAGTCTATTCAAAATTAAATTAAAAAAGGTATGTTTCCTTATTTGAAAAGTAAAATTTTATTTTTCTTAAGGGCAAGTGTGCACGATTTTTAGATCTTACAATATTCCTAATGAACTGACAGTTGTAGCAATAACAATTTACTGTAAAATGGCTGACTGAATTTCTACCAATCAATTGTAGGGGACCGGTAGATCATGTTTTCAGTTAATCGTCATCGGAAACAACAATTCACAATCAATTATTCAGCTAGGCTTAACAATTAATTATGCGCCTACACGATTATAAAATGCCTTATCGTCTTGCTATCAATTGTGAATTTAAATGTCAGCTAATAATACTTCATTTCACAATTGTGTAATCTTGTAATGAACTGTCGATTTGACAATATATTATCAGAATACACGATTGTCAGATTAACAATAAATTTTCAAATCTTTTGACAAGTACAAATCTTTCGACAATTATCATAAAAATAAAAGTGTACGGTCTTAAGACTTGCTGTCATGTTTTTCATTAAGGGAACTGACAATATTTTTAAATATACAAATCGTGTAAACATACCTTAAGTGCTTAAGTCAGTTGTGGATTTAGTGACTTTCTACTTCTGTCATTCATCTCAAACCCTGAAGAATAATATTATGGAGTTTTCTATTGGTGAATAAAATTGATTTCATATTTTAGGCATAAATATTTGTTTTAATATTTTAATTTTGAAAGTATAACAATCACAAACTGAACCACATTTGTTAAACTGACAGATCAATCAATTTAATTTGCTTGATGAAAAGTCATAGAGAGTCAAATGATCGTTTGATAGATTTACATCAAAATTTAATTGATTTTTTTTACTAAAGAAAATTTGCATTATAGTTGACACTTTGCTTTTTCTACAATTCCTTCAAAATAAAAACGTCTCACATTTGAGAATATAATAATTTGTTCTAAATTTCAATGAACGGGTTAAGCCACTGTAGAATTTTCGAAAAATCGATTTGTTTTTATCTGAAATTATTTCCTTGTTTGCTAGGATCTCAAAAAACTTGTGCTTAAAGATTATGGCGGGAACAATCCTTGAAGTACTTGATTTTTTGTAACTTCGAACGCGTTATCTCATAACTCGGACAATTTTCAATCTACCGACTTGATATTTTGGAATAATCAAGTGCTCGAAATTACATTTTACATCGAAAAACCCTACAAAGCTGCAAAAATTGATAAACATCGAAACTTTGACCTACCAAGTTTTGTATCATTAATTGTCATTTCTTTCATTTAACTCTGACAAATCTTTGTTATTGATAAGTTGTATCCAGTTTCTGGTCAACTGAGCTTAACAAAATATAGAAACCATTGATATTTGTCGAAATTTCGACATACATACCAAATTCTTAATTGTTAAATGTTATTTCTCTTATTTGACTTTGATTGTTCTATATTATTGATAAGTTTTATCTATTTTCTGGTCAACTGGTCAGGGTCACCCAAAAAAACATAGAAACCATTGATAAATATCGAAATTTTGACCTGCCAAGTTTTTAATAGGTAATTGTCGTTTCTCTCATCTGATTTTGATTATTATTTTATATCATTGATACGTTTTATCCATTTTTTAGTTTACAAAGCAAGAGAAAAAACATAGAAAACATCGGTAAATATCGAAATTTCGACATACCAAGTTAGTAATTGTTAATTGTTATTTCTCTTACTTGACTTTGATTATTCTATGTTATTGATACGTGTTATCTATTTTCCGGTCAACTGGTCACCCAAAAACACATAGAAACCATTGATGAACATCGAAATTTTGACCTGCCAAGATTTCAATAGGTAATTGTCGTTTCTCTCATCTGACTTTGATTATTTTATGTCATTGATACGTTTTATCCATTTTCTGGTTTACTAAGCAACAGACAAAAACATAGAAAACATTGATAACCATCGAAAGTTTAAATTAGCTTGACATTTTGTATTCGTTATTAAAACGGTGTTGAAAATCTAGAACACATTAAAATAAAGTATTAACTATGCGTATAATTTTCAAATAGTTAAATTGACAATTAAATTTCATACATCTGTATAGGGTGTTAAGAGAAACCTGCCTTTTATAACACATAATTTTTCTGTAGTTAAGAAATTATTGTATTGTGTCATATAATTTCAAAGGAGATTAAACTATATTGGTAAACTATATTTTTTGTATCAGTGTTAAAGCTTTAAAGAGGCAGTTTTCTCAAGTTCACCCTATACTACCCAAATACTTAAGATGTGCCCATTTATTAATCTACTGCGTAACGTTTCCCAAAAAGGAAACTGGACTGAAACTATAGTTCTGTTTGTTTTTTGTATTTAGATTCCTGTAACTAAAGCTTTGTGTTTTTATTTTAGACAACTATTTGTTTTATATAAAGTAACAATATTTGAGAAAATAGAAACAAAAAATTAAATCAAAAAGCTTTAGGAAAAAAAGTAGTGTTTGCTTATTTTTCCTCATCTATTTCGTTACAATTTTTTGGTATTTTTGTTTTGTCTGTTAGATTTTTAAGTTTTATTATAAAACCATCAATTATTTTGTTTCGTCAATTAATAAATTGTTAGATTAAAATCAGTCTCTATTGCAAAATTGTTTTTTTCTTCTATATAAAAAAATTGTCTGGCTGTATTTTAAATTTTATTTCAACATTTACATTAAGTTTTATAATTCTATTTATTTATGTTTTTATGTATGTAATGTAGTTTTGATTTGTGGTTAGATTGTAAAAAACACATTTAGTTAGTTTTCAAATATTTTGCTTACATATTTTTTGGGGGGTTTTTGCGTTGTTTGTGACTTGTATTTATTTTTTAATCGGAATTATTAATTTATTTTTTTGTTTTTTAACAATAGCTTTTTATTTTATGTTTTATTTTATTTATTTTTTGTTTGTGTGCTCTAGAAAAATATCACATTCTTTCTTCGTTCGATCGAGAGACATTTATATATATAAATTTTTATGTTTTTTTTTTTAAATTTATTATATTTAAATTGCCATTTTTGAAATAATTTTTCTTGTTTGAAAACATTTAAAATGATTGAAATCAAAACGAGTTTTCAAATACACATGTTTTTAATTGAAGTTTTAAATATAAATAAATTGATTTTCTCAGTTTTAATCTTTATTTTTTTTATGTTTTAATTTTATATATACAAAAATGGTTAATTGTGAAAATATATATTTATGCACTATATAATTTTTGTTCTTATTTTGTTTTATATAAATGTCATTTTATATATATAAATATTCTTGCAAATATTTGATTGAGGTCATTTTAGAATTATTGCTAAGTTCTTTCTTTATATTCACTTGAATTTTTTGTTTGAAAAACGATTTGTTTTTTAAATCAACACCGAAAATAGTGAATATACTTAAAATCTTACAGAATAAGAAAAACATAAAAATTACAAACGTTTTTTTTTGTTAATTTTTATTTTCAACTTTTATTTATGATTTTATCTATTTTATGTTATTTTGTAGACACTTATGTAAAACGAGTAAAAGGAGAGAAAAATATTGCTCACAACATCAACGTGAATATTTTTTGTTTTAAATATAATTTTAGGTAGATAATATACTAATAACTTTTTTTTTTGTTTTTTAATTTATTCCAAAAAGACGTCTAAACACCGAAAAATATTTTGATTTATTTTAACATTTTTTTGTTTTGTTTAAATTTGAAATTTAAATGGTTTGAAAACTTTATTTTTTCTTCATTATTATAATAAATTTTTGATTAAAATGGTTTTGTGGTTAAAGTAAAATCCGAAGAGAGAAAAAACTATTTGAAATCTTTTCCGAATGTTATTTTATTTTTTTTTTGTTTCTGAAACCTTTTTTTCATTTTTCATTTCTTTCAGGAATATAAATAATTTTAAAAATTCTATTTAACATTTTTTGGTTTGCTTTTATTTGTTTGTGAATAAAATTTTAGACACAAATTACATTGAATATACATTTATATTTTTTTTTATTTAAATATATTTTTACTTTTTTTTGTTTATTTTTAGTTCTTCAAAAAAGTTCGTTGATCGAAATTGTTTTACTTACATACTTATGTTTTTTTTTTTTGTTAATTTTGTTTTCTGAAATATTTTCTTTTCTTTTTGTTTATCATGAAAACGAGAAAAAACAACACCGAAAATTTATTTAACTACCAAAGTCTATGACCCCTCCAAAAATGGTTAATATACTAAATTGTTTTTTAAATTTCTTTTTTTGTTTTGTTTTTGAAATCCGAAAATGTATGTATGTAGATAATTTTATGTATTTTAATAATTTTTAAGTCCAGACATCAATTTATTATTTATTATATATATTATATACATATAAATGTATATATATATATTTTTTATTTTGTTTAATTTTAATGTATATATATATATATAAGTTTATAGAAATTGGACACCGATTTAATGCAAAATGTATATATTGCTTTACTTGTTTTTTTAAAATTTAATAATTTTTCCTAATTTTCTAACACATTTTTTTAAAATTTAATTTTAATTTTAAAATTTTGTTCCTTTGTACAATTTGTTGCATTTCTTACTAAAAATCTTTAAAAAATGTCAATTGACTATTTTTTAAGGTATGGACAGTTTCTGTGAAAAATTAAATTTTAATAAATGTACATTTAAAATAAAAATGTTCGTGATTTAATTAAAATAATATAAATACGTATTTAATTAATGTGAACGTTGTCAAGGTTGAATTTGGTTAAGTGTTTAGGATTTCAGAAAGCATAAGAAAAATATTTTTCTGAATTCTATAAACAAGCCATTAAGTATTGTTATCCAAAAAATATAGAAACAGAAGTGCATAAATACCACTAAATATTTATATAAGCAATTAAACTTATATTAATACTTTCATTTAAATAATAACAAAATCAAAATAAATGTTTTCAATTTCAATAACTTTGTCCATATGAAGGACGAGAACCATTTTGACCACATATTTTTTGAAAATTTTTAGAAACACGTTTGATTCCATTAATCAAAATGACATATATATTTATATAAATTATATCGCAAGTGTTTCAGAATCTCATATGTTGTTATCGTCCAGTTCCATTGGTTTTTGAAAAACGAATGATCTAATTTTAAAGATTTTTGACTCAAACAAATTTAAAAATCATTTTGAAATTGTTTTACGATTTTAAAAAATCTTCACAAAACGAAAATTGTGCTAAACCTGTCTGAAACTCTGTCGTAGTTCTAACAGTAAGAACGTGAGGAAGTGCTACACATAAAATCAAAAAATGACTAATGAATTAAGTTCTTAGGATTTTTTGTTTAATTGGTGGTGGCCTTATTGGGTTTTTAAGCTTCTTGGACTCTCTTCAATTTCCAGTAAAATAAGGGGAAAAAGTTCGTCAAACTCGTAATGAGAGATAGTAAGCTGGAAATTTTTTCAAACCTTCCTTTAGGTGTTTAACTTTGTGTAAAAAGTCGTGATAGACTGCAAGTCTCTTTTTTCATAGACTTTAATTTTTTACCAACATTTTATTTATTTAAAAATAGTGTTGAGCGTTTATTTCATTTATACTTGAAAAAGTTGAGCGTATGAAAAACTTTATTAAAATAAACACCTAAGCAAATTTTCTTTCAATTTTGGTACAATTGCTCATACCATTAGACTAAAGAAACGGAGATAGTAACGAAAAAGCGGTTTTCGAGGCTTTTGGTGTTTCATAACTAACGAGTCGTTCGCCAGTCTTATGATAATTTGAAAAGAATGTTAAAACCTTTAAAAGGAGGGTATTTCCAGCATAATATCTCTCATTTCAAGTTGAAAACATTATTTTAAATGAACTTATAATTGACAGCTGATATAAAGGCATTTTTTGCAAACAAAATAGTACAAATACAATTTTCCTGTTATTAGCTTTCGAAACTTGTATGTTTCAAGAAAATTATGAAAAAAAAAACGTTTCCTTTCCTTTTTATCTTTTCAAGTTTGGTGTTGGGAAAGGGGTTAAATATTTGACCTTATATCATTTCAATTTCGCTATGGATTTGGCGAGTTTTTTTTTTATTTTTGATAATTAATTTTTTTCTAATAACATGGTTTTTGAACACCTCCCCCAATCAATTTCTTTAGCTCCCCACGTAATGAATAATAGAACAAGCATACTTTTTGAGGTTTTTGACTTTTGAAGTGTAGAATTTGAAATTTGGTGATTAATAGTTTTTGATTTTCAATTGGAATTTCTTAAAATTTAGAAGTTATAACCTGGAAATATCTTACATTACTCGAGTCCTATTTTTTTTTAAATGTCAAAGTATAATTTATGGCCCATGGGCCATGTTAAACTAAGGAATGTAACCTTAAGTCATATTTTAATTTCAATTGAAATTGGCTTCGGAGGTTTATCAACTTTTAAGACGTACCGTTCAGGTTGCGATTGAATCTGTATTTTTGCCTAATGGCTAAAGGGGGGGGGGGGATATTATTAGACTTTTACTTTGCCCTCAATTACGGATAGTTATAATAAGAAAAATAATGAAATGCAGTTCAGATTTATGTCTTACAAAATCGTTAAGTTTAAGATAATTTTCTTAGCCCTATGTCATGTGTAGTCATACACACCTTTGAGCGCTCACTTTAGGGGTTATGAACACCCTTATTATGTTTAATGACAGTTCCAGAAGTTAAGAAATGAAGTAAGAATTTAAAAAGTGATACCGATACAAATTGGTTTTCAATGCCTACATAAACGCATTGTAGAAAGAGGAAAATATTAAGCTGGTTAAAGAATTCCACATTCGTGAAGTGCGGTTATAGAAATAATGCTTATTTGAAAATTAGACCTGCTGCCCAAAAAGTCATTCATGCTAGCAAAAGTGGGATGATAATATTAATATGTCAACAAAAATTGATTTTTAAGCCATCATAATATCTAATAAAAAAACAGGCAAAAAATCACAAAACCATAAACAAAAAAGTAAAAAACAAAAATAAAAAATAAAACTACAAACAATATAAAAATAAAATAAATTTATTTAGAATATATTATTAAGTATATATAACTCAAGGAAAAATATAAGTGTATAATATATTATATAATGTGCATTTTTGTATACATATATTTATTTATTTTTGTTTTTCTTTAATAAAATTCACAGCATCTTAACAAAACTAATCTAACAAAATGATATATTTATTTAAAAATTTAAAAAAAAATTATACAAACAGAAAACTTAAATTAAATAATAAAAAAATTAATATTTTTTAAAAGAAGAAATAATTTATAATATTATAATCTTTTTTTTGTTGTTTAACTGTAAAGAATTGTAACGAAATCATCCATATTTTAATGCATTTTCGCTATTCTACTCCTTTTGAAAAAAAAATCTATTACATTCTTGTTTTCAACAAAACACTAATATTGTTCTGTTTTATATTTTCTTTTGAATAAAATTTGATTTATAAAAATAAATAAAAAATACATTTATGTATATTTGCTTTTGTTTTGTTTGAATATTGTGTAAAATTATAAAATTATTTTGTTTTTGTTGTTTATGAATTGTGTGTTGCACTGTGTTTGTTTTATTTTTATTTCTTATGTATTTTTAATTCTATTTTTTAATATTTTTACTATTGTTGTATTTAACATTTAATTCAACATAGTTATTTTTTGTTGATTTCTTTAGGTTTAGTGTTTTTTTTATTTTGTTTTTTGTTTTTGTTAAGTTTAAAATTACTATTTTTATGAGGTACATCATATTTTGGCACAGTGAAAGTTTTGTTCTTCTTTTGCTTTTTACATGTTTTTATTTTTGTTTTTTAATAAATATTGTTTGTATTTATTTATTATTTTTTACTTTGTGAACTTTTGCTTCGGGTTCATGTTTGTAATTTGTTATTATATTTTTTTTGTTAATAATATTTATGTATATATTTTTCTTTTCTTTTTATTGGTTCGGCAATTGTTAAGTTAAGATTTAGTTTATAATATTGAAACTACATGGTATTCGATGTTCTTGGTTCAGAGTATTTGTTACATGTTTTGTTTTTTTTTTTTGTTGTTTTATTGTTTTTATTTTTAAGTTTGAAACAAGTTTTTATTTTTATGTTGAAGATTACAAAATATAAATCAATTTGCTATTAAAAAATTGTAATAAAATAATACATTATGTATTTTGTTTGTAGAAAATTTATTTTATTCTATTTTATTGTTTAGGCGGTTGAAGATAAATCTGTTTGCTATTTTGATTTTGTATCTATTTAGTTTAATTTTTAAATAAAATATTGTTAGTTATATTTGTTAAGGATTTCTGTCCTTATTATTATTTTATTGTATTATTAAGTGAGTTTTTAATGTGCTAATTATATAACAAATTATAAATTTTATCTCTATTTTTTTGTGGAACTATTTTTATTTTTAAACAAATTGTGTTTTTGGACATGAACATAGCTAACAAACTTATCTTCAATAGGAGGGCTTAGCGTAGCAATTTATAATATAAGTATGCTTCTTTAGTAATTATGTTTTGTTATTGTAGTATTATTGTATTAGTAACTTATTTCCTTAGTTGTAGTAGTACTATTGCAGTGTAGAAATCACAGTTTGTAATTATTTTTTAAGTTAACAGTTTGTATTTTAAAGTATAGAATGTTGCAAAAAAACAAAAGATGAAAATCATAGCTGAAATTGTTGTTAACAATTTTTTTTTGTCAGAGAAAAAAATTACATTTAATAACATTTAAATATATATATTATAAGAAAAATTTACAATCAGTGGTACACATAAATTGCTTAATTGTTAATTTTCAATATATAATTTCATTGATGTTCTATTTATACTGTTTTAAATTTGTTTTTATTGTTTTTTTTTTAATAAATAATAGAAAAATGAACTCTAGGTCTATTGATTTTTGTTTTGTTTTATTCGTGGGGGGAGGGCACTTTATGTATACATTTAATAAATATTATCTAAGCTATTGTTTTTGTTGTTGTTTATTGGCGCGTTTTGTTTTATTTTCTTTTTATTTTTTGTGTAAATAGTTTTATTCAAATATAACAATAAAAATTGTAATATATAACATTAAGTTTATTTTAAAATTGCTATTTTTTTGTTTGTCTATAGAGGTTTTTGTTTTTGTATTATGTTTGTTGTAAATAAATTTGTAATAGAAATCATTTTTTTTTCGGTAGTTGGTTTTGTTTTAATCTATTGCTAAAAAAGTTTTGTTTTGTTTACATTAGATATTGTTGAAACCAAAGATTGTTTTGTTTTTGAAATGTTTTTTGTCTTAAGTAGTTTTATCTCTTCTTTTGTTTTGTTGAAGTTTTTTCTTTTGAGTTTGACTTTTATATTTATTAACTTTTAATAATTAATTTTTAATCTTTTTTGAAAACAAACTCTCAACCGTGATGTATATGTATGTTGTATAGATTTTTTTAAATAAAATTTTAAACACATGTGTGTTTTATGTTTTTGTTTTTAGATACCTACTAAACGAAGAACACATTTTTAAATATAAGAAACTTATTTAAAAAAAATTTAGAATTTTATAAAAATTAAATTTATTAAGAAAAATTTAAACAAAATATATATACCTAATCTATGAATTTTTAATTTTGACCCACACACCAATTTTTTTTTTAATTTTGATTTAAAATTTACACTTAATTTTATAAAATATTTATACAGAAAACTTATTTTAATATCAATGATTTTGAGTTTAAAAACCACCGCATCAAATAAAAAAATATAGAAACTTATTTTATTTTTTTGCATTAAAATTGATAAGGTATAAAATAAACGAAGAAAGGATTTTGAAACATTTCGAACTATAATTTCGAGAAAGTATTCATACGAAATTCACCGGAGCCATTTAGTTGAATTGTGTACCTTAACAACTTTAACATATTTTTAAATGTCAGTTTTAACTTTAAATCTGACATTATTTAAAACTTAATCTTATTCCAAACTAAATCTTATCCTGTCTTGCATTTTTTGTTTGAATATTTGGCAGTGTAATTTTTAGAAAAACGTACAAGAATTCGAGTTATGTATGTTTTTTTTTTAAATTATTAAAAGTAAGTTTAAAATTAAAAAAATTACCTTTTAAACATTGACAAAAAAAAACATTTAATTTGTCCATATTTTTGAAAAATCGTGAAAAGTGATTATATTTGCATTAATAATTTCAAAATAATCATACATTATGTTATAAATAAGTTGTAAAAAACAATATTAAGCTGATCTCAACATGTTAACCAAGAAGGTTATGAGTAGTTAGCTAAGGGGACTTTAAAAATCAAACCTAAGTATGTGTATTAGACGAGATATTTCGAAAGCTTGCGAAAATATTTGTGAATAAATCAATTTTATTTGAAAAAAGGAAATATTTGATACTCATTTGACAGTTAAATTGAATATATTGTAGTTAATTTTCGTTAAATAGCAAAAAAAAAGAACACTAGTTTTATTGAAAAGTATAATTATTCTGATTTTGTAAATGTATTTCATGCCAGTAACAAATTAAAATTGATAATTTCCCGAAATTCCATCTTTAAGGTTTTGAATCGATTGTGAATCATTGGAATACATCTTATATTTTACGTTGCTCCAAAGAAAAAAGTCTGAAGATGTGAAATCACAATAACTCTTGCGAACGCAACTTCGAAAAATAACAGAACCATGAAAATAACAAATAAATGTTTAAAAATGTTAGTACTTTATTAAAGGGCGCATTGTTCTGTTTTTATTAATAGCGGAGTTTTTCCTTGTGAAATGTCAATAAATGACAACTGCCCAAATAGCAGATTATTCAAAATGAAACCTCAAGCTTTAGATATTAATTCAAATAAAAATGTAGTTAACTACTAATAATCAAAGACTAAAGAAAAGTACTAGATTTAATGAGTAAATTAATATTATTAAAGAATACATCGTATTGAGTGCGAAATGTTGAGACCTTTTTTATAACAGAAGCTGTTTGTTGAAATTCCATGATTAGGTTCTGTTTTAAGAAATCATTTTTACTTGAACTATTAAAAAATAATTAAAATTATTTTAGGGACAATAACATTTTTTCGTGTAAGTAATTTTAAGGGAAATAATGTTCGTATTTAAATTCATTTACTTATTTGCAATAAAATAAATTAAATTTAAATCATCATTCATTGATATCAAAACAAATTTTTCATATAAACAAATTAATATCTTATCCTAATTTCAATTTTTTTTTATAATAAAATATCCGAAACTATGTTTTTGTTTTTTCTTTTTAAAATGTGAATTAAAATTTTACCTAGATTATACACACTTATACATTTTAGTTTAATTTAACAAATTTTGTATTTAAATATATATAAACAGATTGATTATTAATTTTGTGTCAAACGTATATATAATTTTTGTGTTTGCTTTTAAATTGCAAATCCTTAATTTTAAACAAATATATTTTTTTTTTTAAATTAGCATTTTTTTATATTATTTTAAAAATTTTATCCAAAAAGAAGAGATTAGTTTTTGTTTTAGTTTTTGTTAACAAAAAAAACATAATATTTTTCTTGGTAGGTAGTTTAATATTTTTTTTTTAAATATTTGATTTACATGCCTTCATTTTGTTGTATTAATAATTTTAATTATCTGCGAAGGAGTCGTCTCCTTCGCGCCTCATCTCAGCGTGGAGCATTGTGAATATGCGTTGTAAGATGTTTTGAGAGGTAATCGGCTCGAGCGAAGCACTTACCACACGATTCACAGTGGTATGGACGTTCACCGGTATGAATTCGAAGATGGCGAGTTAAATCGGATTTTCCGCCAAATGCCCGGCCACAGAAGAGACAAACAAATGGCCGCTCGCCGGTGTGTTTGCGAACGTGTAATTTAAGATTTTCCTTTGAACGAACACACTTGCCACAGAACGGACATGCGAAACGTGATGATTGCGGTCTATATATTTTTGGATAAAGCATTAAATTAAGTCCGAATAAATAAAATTGAAATGTCAGTGTCAGATTTACCTTTTGTCACGTTGCCTTTCAGCTGCATCTACACGCAAGAAATTCAAAATGGACGCTTCTTGCGGATTAAGGCCGAGGAACTGCTCGCTTGGAATACGTTCGGCATTGATGAGGCTATTGATCGATGTTGTTGGGTGGGAGGGTTCCGATTCCATGGGCGAAATTAGACGATGCTACGAAAAGATGACAAAAAACAACTTTAGTGTTATGCTTAAAACACTTAAGCTATGGTTTTATGGTTTTTTTAACGGTGACGCAGATTGTGCCACATAAGCTTTGACGCTTTGAAAGTGAAAGCGGTTGCATTATATAGGGTTTTCCAATATTTGGGTAGCTGTCACTTTTGAAGCTGTCTTTTGACATTTGACAAGTTACAAAAACTTCGCAATTATTAGAAATAGAATGTTAGCTTATTGCAATTTTTAAAATAAACTACAAAAATGGTGAACATCTTGCAGTCACAGTTCTGTTAACAAAGAAATAAGTCCTCGTTTAATGAATACTCTCATTGAAAAACCCTATACATATAAGTTGCATAGGACATTATATATAATATATTGTGAGGAGGCCTTAAAACGCAAAGATTGCTGAAGTTTAAGGTGGAAATGTAATGATTCATTGATATGCTAAATCTAATATTCTTAAATACTTACCCTTTTATTTGTACTATGGATTCCTTCGGAGCTGGTAATACTCTGCTCCAGCATGTGACTTCCGGCGCCATCATGATACATTCCGCCAGCCGAATCAATTGTATTATCCTGTTCTTCTTCTTCGTTCTCACGTTTTATATTGATCCTTAAATCACAACCCTCTTCGGGCATATGTTCATTCGAGCTGGTCACCACATCCTGGCAGCTATCTGCATTCTTGCGATCCTTCTTGCCATGTAGCCTCTCTAGGGCGTGGTTCAAGCGATGCTTCTTGAAAGACTTCAAATATCTAAATTGCATTCCACAGACATCACAAGTAAATAGCTTATCGGCTGGCAGTCGAGCTCTGTGATTTTGTTCCTTGTGCTTGGCATAGGCTGACCTATAGCGATAGGATTGGCCGCATTGTTCGCATATGAAGGGCTTCTCATCGTTCGGACCCATATTGGCATGCTGCAAAGCGGCATGTTGCTCGAGCAGCCAGACATTGGGAAAGTTGGCGTTGCAGACCACACAGCGGGTCTCCTCTTCAATGGGCTCAGAAAAGAGTGCGGCATCGGCGAGCGATTTAAGATGAGCAGCCGATGACGAAGTGGACGTTGATGAGGACGAGGACGTTGATGGCGGTGGCTGTAGTAGAGGCGGCGGTGTCGACGAGGTAGATGATGAGGAACTTTTCTCCTTACAACTGGACGTTTCGGTACTCGACAAATGACCGGTGCCATAGCGCAGTCCATCGGCCAGCGATGAACTCGAGCGACGGCGTAAATATTGACCGAGAGTTTCTTTGGACGTAAGACTGCCACTGCCGCCAAGAGCACTTAGCAAATTAGAACTGGTGCTCAAACTACTGCTGCCGCCACCATTTTCAAGCATTTCAATTTCTTCCTCTTCCCTTTGGACGGTTTCTTCGGACTTACGCTTTAGCTCTTCGAGGAGCGTATCTTTTGTGTATTGGAGTTGTGGCGATGGAGTTGGATTTGTTGTTGTTGCCATTGAAATTGCCATTGGTGATGCATCACGATGATGGTGTTTTTGCTGATGGAATTGTTGTTGTTGATGTTGCTGCTGCTGTTGGTGATGATGATGGTGATGCTGGTGATGTTGGTAAATGCTTATAGCCGACGGATAGCGATTATTATGATTAGTATTGTTGTTGTTGTTATTGTTGTTGTTATTATTATTATTATTATTCAATTGTTTGTACATTGTTGTTGGAGAACGTTTGGACATTAGTTCCTGGTGGTCTTTTGGGAGTATATCACTTATTGAGTTGAAACGGAGCGGATGATCTTTGGGCGCGAATAGAAGACCTCGGTATCTAAAAATTAATAAATACAAAATTTGAGATTATAGAAATTATTTAATATTTAACTAATATTTTAACAGAGGGATTCAAAAAAGGAATGTGATTTAAAATTAAAAGATGAGAAACAAGAACCCCAAATTTTCAGACAAATAAAATAAACTATACTTTTCTAAGAAAATTTTCAAAACTCGAATTTCATTTCTCTAATACCCTTTTTTCTCTGTCAGATTTTAGGATGACGGGTAGAGGTAGACAGACAGCCTTCTAACACCTGACACATATTCCACATTTTTTGTTTGATCAGAATTACGTGTTTTAGAATGAGTAAAATAGGAAGTTTTTAAAAGCGTTTTTTGATTTTTTTTTAAACCAAGAATAAAAAATGTAAGCTTTCTTAAAAACGGTTCGATAGCTTTTTTTGAAATGTTCTATACTTGTATTCTTTTAATATAAAAAAACACATTTTTATGCCAAACACTCATTAGGGAGTAAAAACTAAAATTATGATTAATTGTGATTCGAAAAAAGGCAGTACAATACGCCACATTTGTTGTATATTTTAACTACCACCTTAATGGTTAGTTGATATAATTGAGTATTCTTTGCCTTAATATGAAAGATGGTAAGGGTTTCCTTAACTGACACACAACCTCGTTTTGGCTTTCAGAAAGATCAATCGATAAATAAAATTTTGAGAAGGACGTTTTAATCAATAGTGGGCGGGTTAGACAAATGTAAGCTGACTGTTTTTTAAATAAAATTGAAGACATGAATTTGGACGGGCTTTTGGTTCGATCGGAATTCTAAATCACCTAAAGCATTCAAGCTGTGGTTTGACCACTTTCGATATTTTGTGTGGGGAATTCTGAAGGACTGATGTTATGCCAGGAATTCGGATACAAAAACTGATTGAACGATTTTGTGTTGCATAATGTTAATGTTTAATCTCAAATATAAATATATTATACGTTACAAATAAAATACACGAATGGGTCACACAAACCCTGCAAAATAAGTCTGTTTTCAAAAAGTTAATTTCTCAAAAAAAAAAATCTATTTAACTAATTATTTTTTTCGAAAATCATTTTAACGGTTTTTTAAAAATAAATTTTGTGTGTATACAATTTTACTATTTTTTTTATAATATTTTGTGTATACAATATTTATTTTAGTTTCTATAAATGTGCGTTTTGAATTTGTATTTCTTTAAAAGTTTAGACCCATTTTAGAGATATTGAATTTTGAAAAATAATAATATTTTAGAAAAATCCAAACAAAATTAGACATTTTTGATCATACAACACTGAGACAATTTAAGAGTTTGTTTAGAAAAAGGAAAACAAATCTTTACTACTAGAAAAAATAACGGTTCTATGGAGAGTACCTTTCTGGAGCAACACAAATATATATTTTTAACTTCCCATATTAAGTTTTTGTAATGGGACCGATTTGTCAAATTGAAAATTTTTTCTTGAAGTTTCAAGCTCCCTAGAGTCGAAATAAAAGATTTTTAGAAAGATGTCTGTGTGTGCGTGTGTACGTTCGTTTGTATACGTTCGTACGTTCGCGACGTTTTTTCGTCGTCCATAGCTCAAGAACCAGAAGAGATATCGATTTCAAATAAATTTTGTTATAAAGATAATAATGCCGAAAAATGCAGAAAGGGCTTTCAAGAAAATTGCGTGGGTGGTTTTTTTTACCATAGCAGTTTAAAAAAAGGTGAACATTTTGGTAAACTCTTAATATATTAGGAACTATAAACGCTAGGGACTTGAATTAAATTTTATATCGTATATTGTAACGTGATACCAAACAAGTATATTTTTTGAAGAAAATCCAATTCACGTTTTTTTTTTTAAATATACTGCCCTCCGAGGCGCTCTCCAACTGAAGAAGACTATGCAGAACTCCTACATTTGTTAGGACATAACTTCCTTGTTGGTGGCGACTTCAATGCTAAACACACCCAATGGGGATCTAGGCTCATAACAACAAAAGGTAAACGGCTATACCAAGCAGGCCGAAAATACAACTGCTAATTTTATTTTTCTGGTTCGCCAACATTTTGGCCATGGATACTAACAAAATACCAGACCTTATAGACTTTTTCGTAGTTAAAGGTATTAAACGAAATCATATAAGTGTCGAAGGTAATTACGATTTATCATCAGATCATACTCCAGTAATTTTATCACTGAGCGAAACAAAAATAATAGAAAAAAATAATCCCAAGCTCGTGAATAACAGAACAAACTGGAACGAATTTAGAGACAAACTTGAAAATTTTATAAACCTAAGATCCCCTATGCAAACAATTGAACAAATTGATCATGAAGTAGAACAATTTATTGCTGATGTGCAGCAGGCTGCAGAAGAAAGTACTCCAACTATTTCGAATGCGAGAGAAAAAGAAATAAAATATCCAACGAAATAAAGGAGTTGATATTGGAAAAAAGAAGAGCTAGAAGAAAATGGCAATCCACGAGATTCCCAGATGATAAGGTAGTTTTTAACCGTCTTAACAACGAATTAAAAAAAAAGAATCTGTGAGTTTAAAAATGATTCACTAAGTAGATTTCTGAAAAGTCTGACGACGGATGCTTCTACAGAATACTCCTTATGGAAAGCAACTAAGCGCCTAAAAAGACCTCAGACACAAAACCCGCCGATAAAATCTCAAGATGGTAAATGGATCGGAAACCCGAAACAAAAGGCTGATCTCTTTGCTGAACATCTCGCGAATGTTTTCAAGCCATTCCCAGCAAGTACAGCAACAGATCCCTTACAGTTTGTTGACAGAAACGAGGAATGTCGTACAGAAGTACCTTACTCCAATACCGCCAAATACCTTGGAATGAATTTGGATGCAAAGCTTAAATGGAAAGAACACATCAAAAAGAAAAGAGAAGAACTAAACTTGAAGTACAGAAAAATGTACTGGTTAATAGGAAAGAACTCTGACCTATCTATCCAGAACAAACTAATGTTATATAAGCAAGTATTGAAACCCGTTTGGACATTTGGCATCCAACTATGGGGCTGTACAAAGAAAACAAATGCTGAACCCATCCAAAAATTCCAAAGCAAGGTCCTTCGTGGTATATAAGAAATAGCGATCTACATCGTGACCTTGAAATTGAAATGGTTACAGAAGTGGTTAAGAAACACGCTGTATCACACAATCAGCGACTGCAAAGTCATACTAACTCTGAAATGGAGACCGTATTAAATTTACGAGACAATGTTCGGAGATTAAGAAGAACCAAGCCTTATGAGCTGATGGGCTAAAAGCTACGGGAAAGTGTTATAACCTTAAACTTAAAATCATTTGTCGATCTTTCATAGATTGGTCCTGATTCACCGGTGGTTTTAGTGCGGTAAGAGTCCCACACTACTCGGTACCGATTCTAACCGAGTGTCTTTTGAAGATTTCCATCGGAAAAAAAAAAACGTTTTTTTTTTTAAATTAAAAAAACTGAAAAAATAAATCAAAAATTTTAGGAATACAAAATAATTTTATTTTCAAAAGAATTTTGTGCAACAATAAATAACGTTTTAACCATCTGGTCAAATTTTGAGAAAAATCGAATTGACAGTGTTTTTACAAACAATATAACCTAACAAAAAACAATACTACAATTTGATAAAATTTACTTTCGACTCAAATTGCTTTTCAAAAATTAAAAATAATGTCAAACTTTTTTTTATTTCACAGAAAATATTGTTTTTGATATTTAGAAATTTTTTATAAAATTCCAACAGTCCGTTTTTCAATAAGAAAAAAATAAAATCTACAAGAAATAGTACGCAAATTTGGTAAAAATTGATGTTCGGTTCTTGATATCTCTTAAATTAATTTCATTCATCCAATTTGTAAAAATTTAAGAAATGCTACTAAAATTGGTAAACAATTATTTTCGACTAAAAATCTATGTAACAAAACTAGAATTTCAAACTAAACTATTTCTTGATATACAAAAAATATTGTAGGTAATTTAAATTGTTTTAAGAATAATTCAACTGACAACTTTTTTAATGCAACACGAAAATCTACAAACTTTTTAGCAAGACAAATCGACAGATGGGATGGGAAGTTATCAGTGTGGGTCGGATTGGACCTCTTTTTTATATAAAAAAAAGCCAGTTTGAACGAAAATAACCGCACTATTCATACCAAATAATGCCTTTAAAGAATATCTTTAAAATCTTAATTTCAAAGCTTGAACTTATCTGCTCAAAAGGACGGAATAGACCGACCAAGTTTTTGTTCTGAAAGCAAAACTTGATTTTATTTTATATTATTGGATTTAGAAAAATAACCTTGTGTTTAGCCCACCCTTTATGATGCAAACCTTAGTTTTTATGAAAAGCAAAAACTTTAATCTTTAAAATAGACAAAATAATTGAAACTAAAAAATAAATAGAATCTGATCAACTTTCAAATTCTGATCCCTGAGTTTAAAACTGCATAAAAATCAACTTTAAGTGAGATATCAAAAAAGTTCATCTCTTTTTGAGGTTAAGTTAACAATGCTCGTTAACAAATTCAGGATTGCCATAATTAAATTTTTAAGTTTTTATTTTGGTTGAGATCACCTCTTTTTTTGTCCATTTAAAAAAACAGAGATTTTTATAAAAATTGAATTTTTAAATTTTTGTTAGATTTAAAAATATAAAATTTTGAACAAAAACAAAATGATTACCTCAAGGCTTCCTCCGCTAATAGCGTCTGATGGTGTAGCATGCTTAATATTCTGGACGGATCTGTATCGAATAGACTTAGACCAAGTGGTGTAAAAGGAAAAGCAAACGGAGTAGGACATCTATTAGTTTGATGAGCTGTTATCGAACGAACAAAATTTGGTATTATGTGCTCCGAATCAACAACCTGTTAAAAAATAAACATTAAAAAAAAAACAAAAAACAAAAATATTTTATTAATAATGTGTTAAATTTTTTAATTACTAAACTAAATAAAATCTAAAGAAAAAAAATCTTACTGCTCCACAAGAACGAGAAACATTTTTTTATTGTTTAAAAAAGAGAAAGAGAGGAAATAAAAACAATACAAAAAATATATTGGAGAAAAAGAGAAAACAATAGATATTTATAAAAAACATCGATTACACATGCACAAGCAACATTTAGAGTGAAGAAAAACATTGCGAGCGCGCTTAAATTAACAACAATAAATAAAACTCAATTATGTTTTTTTTTTTTTATTTTATATTTTTTTTATAATATATTTTCAAGTTTTTTTGTTTTGTTGTTTGTTTATACAGCATTTTTGTTTTTCTTTCATATTTTTGTCAAATTTCCCATTTTATGTTTTTTTTGTTTGTTTGTTTTCTTTTTGAAAATTGTATGATTTTTGTTTTCAGTTTTCAGTTTGTATTTTGTATTTGTTTTTTTTTTTTACAACTATGATATGCATTCATTTGTTTTTTTTTTTTAATTTTATTTCCGATTTTGTTTTTTGTTTTTCCTTTTAAATAATTTTATGTTTGCATTTTTTAAAATAAACTGACATTTTGTATATTTTTGTTTGTTGTCTTCTTCAACGTGCATGTTTTAGAAATAATTTATTTTATTTTAGTTTTTGCATCTTTGGTGAGTTTTTTAATGTTTTTCATTTTTGTTTTTTAATATAGCCTTTTTTTAATTAATCTTTCTTTTTCGAAAAAACGCAACAATGTCAGCTTTCTTTTTGTTTAATTCATTTGAGATCAGCAAAAACTCGAAAATGAGTTTTGTTTACTAATTTATTCATTAAATGTTTGTTTTTTTTTAATACAAATTTTTAACTTCCAGAAGTATTTAACCAAAAATCTGTTTTCTTTTTGTAAGTCAGATTATTATTTTTTTAAATTATGTCTCAAATCTAAAATGCTGTTTTTATTTGTGTTTGTTTTTGTTTGCAACTTAAATAAATAATAAGGAAATTATATCTATGTATGTGTGTTTTATTTTTAAAGAACAAAAAACAAAATTTATTTAAAAAAAGGTTCAAAAAGAGGATTTAAGGGAATAAAATAAAGGAAAAAAACATATTTTATCTTTGAATTGTTGATAACATAGTTGTTGTTGTGGTTTTGTATTATTTATTAACAAAATACATTTGTTTTTTAAATATTTGTATTCAATACCTAATATATGTATATATAGACATTTTTTGTTTTGTTATTTGTTTTTTTTTTTTTTTTATTTTACTCTGTATAATAGTTTAATAATGTTAATAAATTAAATATATATCTAGATACATACATTATATAATATGTAAAATCCTGTCTGTGTGTGTATATAGAAAATGTATTTTCATTTGTTTTTCTTTCATTAATTACAATTTATATTAAATACAAAAATGTTTAAAAATATGAAAAGAAATTAAAATAAATATTTAAAAAATGCATGAATTAAATTAAATTTAAAAAATAAAAACAAATATAAATATGTTTATATTTCGAAAGTAAAAATAAAATAAAACTTAAAATCAACTTTAGGGTCTATCGCGGTTTAAATATATATAAATATTTATATAAAATACAAATATTTTATTTTTGTTTTTGTTTTTTGCTTAATCTGTCTATTTTGTTTATGAATTAAGTTTTTTTGTTTGTTTTCTATTTTTGTTTTTTGTTTTTTTTTTTTGTAATAATAAATATAAATATATATTTTTTAGGAACATATGACAATAACGTATTGCAGCTATTTCTTTATTTTGTTTTGTGGTATTTTTTGTTGTTGTTTTATTTCTGTTTTTTTGTTTTATTTTTTTTCTGTGTTGTTGCTCTGTAAATTATTATGTTTGTAATTTAGTTTTTAATTTTTACTGAAGTTCAAAAAGTATTTATCCAGAAATATGTGGATTGCTTAGGATTTGACTTATGTGTTGCTATAAACCAACAAGGATAATTTCGTCCTTTGGAATATTTGATGTTTTTCAAGTTGCGCCAAATTCTAAAACAACCCCAAGTGCATTAGTTTGGATTACGAAATTTTGGTATGTTCCGAAAATTACATATTTGTTTGTTTTGTATTTTAAATATTTTCTTAGTGTTAAATAATTCAACGTTAAATATGTTGGGTGTTTATTTTTTGTTGTTGTTATTCTGTCTTCTATTTTTGTTTTGTTTTATTAAGTTTGTTTACTGTAATAAAAAGAGCCTCATAGGAAACTTAAAATTTCAACCGTAGGTACTATTTTGTTATATTTCACTTTATAAAAAAAAACTTAAAATTAGTAAAAATACAAATTAATACAAAAATTATAATACTAATAAAATAATAATAAACAATATTTGAATACTTGTTTTGTATTCTACGGCAATAAATTTATAATTTAAAAAGGAACAATTAATTTCTTTAACTATATTTTTTTTTTATTTTAAGACTTATGATAATTTTTTTGTTTATTGATTAAATTAAAATAATTAAACAATAAGAAATAAAATTGAACTAAATTTAATTTCGGAGGAAAATAATATAAAAAAAAACAAAAGAGGAATGTTTATGGAAACAAAAAACAAATCTCATAAAAAACTACTTACTGGAAGGTAAAATTTTTTATAATCAGTTTTTTGTTTGTTTTTTAAATTTTAAACATATTTTTCTTGTATGTTTTTTTTAATATAAGATATTAAGTTTTTGTTATTCACTTGCGTTTTCTCATCAAATGATTTTTCGACTTTTTTAATCTATAAAATTGCTGTTTTTTTTTGTTTTTACATTGTTTATATATTTTTGTTACCTTTTTTGTCTTGAAATAATATTTTTTTTTCATTTAATATTCAAGGGGATTAGGCACTACAGTGTATTCTTTTACTTTGTTTACTTATAATTTTTGTGTTAATATATAATGTTGTGTATAAGCTAATTTATATATTAACAAACAAAAATTAAGAAACAAAATAAATACTAAATACTCGATTTATATACTTAAAAATAAATTTTCTTGAAAAAGAAGACTTTTTTATGTTGTTTTTTTGTTTGTTTTTTTTTTTTTTTCATAAAGATTTATAATCTATTTTGAGCATATAAGTTACATTTAAAAAATATTTATTTTTTTTTAAATTAAATAAGAATGAAAAAATTAAAAGACTAAAGAAAAATATTTGTTGTTGATTCAAGCCATGTTCTACTTTTTGTTGTATTTTTTTTTTAATTTATTTTATAAGATTTTTGTTTATTAATTTTTATTTTATATAATTTCTTTTTTGTTGTTGTTCTTTTTGAAATCGGGATAAAAATAAGCTTGCAATATGTTTTCTTTTTTTTTGTTTTTGTATTATTTTTATTTGTTTGTTTAATTAGTATAATAATAATTTTACTTTACAATCTAATAATATGTTTCCGTGTTGTATCAATTTTTTGTTACACATTTTTGTTTTATGTTTAATTAATTTGTTTTTGTTTTGTTTCTTCGTTTATAATACAAAAATTAACTACAAAATTGGTTCTATATGTTTCATGGTAATAATTTTGTTTACCCTTGGATATTTTTTTTTAAATTAATATTATTAATTTTTTTGTTTCGTTTATTTTATAAATTCAGATTCTTTAACCATTTTGTGTTTTATTTTTCATCTTCATTTTTGTATATTTACATATTGCAGTTATGTTTTTTTTATTTAATTTATTTATTTTCCGGGATTTTTAGTTGATTTAATATTTAGACGAGTTGTGTGCAGTCAGCAGATTTTTTTTACTTTGAATTTAATTTATTTGTATTGAATAATTTTAGTCAAAACATTTCTAAAGCTGGATTTTATTTGAAGGGGACCAACAAAATTGTGACTGACAGTTTTGAGCGTTAGAAATAAAAATGTTGGTAATTTTAAGCTATTATGAGGATTTTTGGGAAATGAAAAATTATATCTTATGAAAGGAAAGTTATAGAAATTTTGTTATTTCTTCGTTTTTTAAAATAAGTGAATTCCAAAAAAAATTAAAAACTCCCCTTAAAAATATATCCAACTTTGAAGTTCAAATAAATTTTGATCGAAACGAAAATTCCAAAATTAGAAATCTCTTGAGAGAAAACAATATCTGCTTCAGCAACGATTCATTAATAAAAATTAAATTTCCCAATATTTGTATTTTTTATCATGTTTCTTTATTTTTATGTATTTTGTTTTTTTAAATAACTTTAGCTTGGCACTCAAAAATATTATTTATGGGTTTTGAAAAACAAAACAAAACAAATCAAAACTTCATATATATATACTGTATATATAGATTTGATTAAAATTATTTCTATTGTTGTCATTTTTGTTTAAATTTAAGTTTATTATTTAATGTATAATAGTCTTTTGATTTGATAAAAAAATTAAAATACTCTATTGCAGTTTTTTCAGTTACTTTGTAGTTAGCAGCGAATTGTTTGTATTGTATTTGTATTTGTTTATAACAAGTTTCTTGTACAGTAAACGAATTTTAAACAAATATTTGTAGTTGTATTTAACAAAAAAATAAAAAAAATGAATAATAAATAATTGTTTTAGTTATTTTTGTTTGTTTGTTTATTTTTAAGTTTAATATAACACTATTTTGTTTCGGTGAACGATTGTTTATAGTTTATATCAACAGTTCTGTGTGGTTGAGTAAATATAAATATATTCTGTTTTGTTTTTATTTTGTTTTGTTTTATTTGTTTAAAAAATACTATTTTTACTATGGTTTATTTTTTGTTTATTTCAATTCTATTTATGTTTGAGTTAAAAAATATTTTTTCCTATTTTGTTTTATTATTTTTCTGTAAAAAATCTGCTACGGAAAAATGAAACCAACGAAATAAGCTGACATTTTTTTATTTTTATTTTTGTTTTTTATTTGTTATTTTATGTTTTTTTTTTAAATATTGTTCTTTTCTATTTTATTTAAGTTGTAACAACAGAAAAAAGTTAAGATTTGTTTTAAAATATTTCACTATTGAGTTTTGAGGCATTTCTTGTTTTAATGTATTTTTATTTTATTGACCCTTTTTATTGTTTCAAATTAAATATTCAATTATTGTTGGTTAAGTTAAGTTATGGTTTTGAAATTTAAATTAATAAAAAAAAACTTATTTTTGTTTTTTGTTGTTTGCAGAGATATATTTAAGAACAAATTTAGAAGTTTAAAAATAGAAACGCATTTTTCGTTTAAATATTACGTTTATATAACATTGAATAAACGTATTTCAATTTGTTTAAAAAAAAAAAACAAAAACAAAAATTTATAAAAATTCTTGTTGTCAAGCTTTAACAATTGTTTTATTTTTCTATTGTTGATGTGGTGTAAATATTATATTTGCTTTTTATTTTATTTTCCTGTTTGAATTGTTAATAATAATTATTAAAATAAAAAATATTCACATTTATTTTATTTGTATTGTTTGTATTTTGTTTAAATGTAATAAAATATGGTTCTATTGCATCTTGGTTTATTTTATTTATTTTTTCTTTGTCTGTATATTGTATAATTGTGGAAGAATTTGAGTTGCCCTGAGCTAATTATTTTTATATTTCTCTGTTTTTTTTTTTGTATTCTTCTTTTGTTAAATCTTTATTTTTTAATTATTTCCATTTTATGTATTTCAACTTATTAAGACCGAAAAGAAATTATCAACCAATTTAATTTGTTTCTATTGCTTGTTTGTAGTTGGTTGTGGGTTGTATATTTTTTATTTAATTATTATTTTTAATGAAAATGTTGATTATTTGAAATAAAATTATCAGAAAAAAGTGCTTGTCCAGAAATTAAATTTTCGTCTGCCGAAACTCGTAGTTTTTGCTATAATTTTTGTTCTTATTTATTTTATTTGTATTTTTATTTGTTCATAAAGATGTGATTTATTTTTTAAGGTATTTTTTTTAAATTTATTTTTGAAAATAAAATTAGAATCGAAAGTATTATTAGTGTTTTTTTTGATATTCAAAATATTAATTTTTTATGTGCCAACGCTTTGTTTTTTTATAATAAGTATTTTTTAATGTATGAATAAATTATGGATAAAATGTTGTATTATTTCTTTAAAGATGATGATATCTTGCTAACTGTTCACACAAAGTTGTTTTTTATTATTTGTTTTGCATTCAGTGATGTTTTTTTGCTGATTATTTTAGAGTTTTAGAAAAAAATTGTAATTTTAAAATAAAAGTAGTTAAGTTTAAGGTTTGTTTCTTTAAAAATTTCAAAAATGAATAAATTATATCTTTTAATTTTTCTTTGATATAAACGTGTTTGTTTTGAAAATAAATAGAATTAAAAATGATGGAGCTTTAGTTTTGAAAGATGACGAAAAATATAAACTTATATTTATGATTACATGAATGTAATAAATTTGCTTCCGTTTCTTGAGAATTAAAACAAATAAACAAAACACAGATTC
The DNA here is from genome assembly GCF_945859685.1 of Eupeodes corollae. Taxonomy (NCBI): domain Eukaryota; kingdom Metazoa; phylum Arthropoda; class Insecta; order Diptera; family Syrphidae; genus Eupeodes; species Eupeodes corollae. The sequence continues at coordinate 21,750,682 of NC_079148.1, read as the reverse complement.
ATAATAAGAAAAAATAATGCAAATTAAGTCAATTATTTAAGTCACAATTTTCTAAAAAAACGAAATAAAAAAATGAAGTATGAAAGATATTCCGTTTTTAACTGTCTAAAAAGTTGGTCAAAATCATTTCAGACATTCTGAGAAAAAATTGATAAAATAATTAAACATAAAATCAAAGAAAAAATACTCCCTGAATGCAATTTTGAAACAAACAAATATATTTATAAGTTAACTTTGAACAGCTCGTGTTATTATGATAAATCATAAATAACTTTAGGTCTTTTTTAGTTTTAAAATGTTCACTTTGTTTTATTTTTATTTTGAAATTTGTGTTAGAAATACTTTTTTTTTATCCATTAAATTGTTTCTTTTACATTTTTATTGTTTATAAATATGATTTATTTTTCTGATAATATATATGCATTTAATATTAAGGTTTGTTTTATTTAAATATCCTTAATATTTTTTTTATTTGTTTATTAATATAGTAGAGGCACTCTAAGCTACAATAAGTCGTAACGAGAATTTATTTTTGTCTTGTGTAAATCCCGCCTGTCATTGTTTCCCTCGGTTTTTATTTTATTTTTAATTAAATAAAACAGAAGAATTTTTGTTTTTATTTTTAATGAAAAATAAATTTTCATTAACGACTATTGTGTTGGGAATTGTTTTTCTTTTTTTTCATATTTTTAAATTACATATTTAAATATATATAATGTTTTTTTATTTCTGTTTTGGTTTTATAGGTATATAATATACATATATATATAAATTATATATATAATAATATACAAAAAGTTTTTTTTTGTTGTTTAATAATTGTGTAATGCATGTGTGATATTGGTTTTTGTAATTTTTCTTAATATGTCTTTATTGTTAATGTTTTGTTTAATTTTTCCTCTTCTTCTTCTTTTTGTTCTTCATTCACTTAATATTTTATTTCATTTAGTCTTGCACTTCAAGAGTAATTTTATATTAAAAAATCTCTTTGTAATTTTGTTCTTCATTTTGTGGTACTTCTTTCTTTTAGTTTAAAAATGTCAGTTTTTGTTTTGCTTTTGTTTATAATTAATTTTTTTTTATTTTTGTATTCTAATGATATTGTGTGTAATTTTATTTTATTATTTGCCCTCTAATGCTATGCTTTCCTCATATTATTTTTATAGAACTATAAAGAACTTAAGTTCTATGGCGATAATAAAAACTAGAAAAGAAAATAATAAAACGAATTTAAAAAAAAATCCAAAACTTATTTTTTATCCAAGACAAAAAATACAAAAACAAAAATCAATAATTCGTTATTTTTTTTGTTTGTTTGTTTGTTATATAAGTTTCTAGAAATTAGTTAAGCCCTAAAGATATAATTTGATTTATATATATATAATTTAATTTTTGTTGTTGTTTTAATATTTGTTGTCCTTAAAATTTACCAAAATGACTAATTTACTTCAGTTATTGCTCTAAATGTGTTTTTTTTTCTTAAATTTTTAATTTAATTTACGTCTGTGTATATATATAAATATTTTCCAAAAATTTCATTTAAATACCAAAATTTAATTTAGGTTTTTTTTTTCTTTTTGTTTTTTTTTTTGCATTAATATAATTTTTCCTTAGGAAAAATTGTGTGTGTATATAACGATATTAGTTTTTGTTTTTAATTTTTGTTTTTCTTTTATGTTTTGTTTAATTCATTATTAAAATTTAATAAATACCATAATCGACGCATGATGAATTTTTCCCACTCTGGATTTTCTTGAATTTTGTTATTCAATTTTATTTTATACTCACTTCAAAATTAAGAGAAAAATTACTTTGCTTTTGATTGCGATGGAAAATCCTTCCATCAGGAACATAAATAATAAATATATTTGAAACTAAGCAAATACAAAAAAATGGCTCAAATGAAAATGTGTTATTTTCTATGATGAATTTGTATACAAAATGATATATATGATAAATCAATATGGGGAACTGAAAATAAGGAACTTTCGAGTGTTAATGTTTTTGTTAGAACAAAAATTGTAATAATAATATTAGTTTTTTTTCGATGTTAAGTTACAACAAACAAATTGTTTGCTATCAGGCGTTTAAGAAGTATGTTTGTTTAATTATTTGCATATTACTAGTAGCTTTTAATTGGATGCGAAATATTAGTTTAATATACGAATATTTTTACCACCAACTTTAACTTTTATTAGTTTTTTCAATTCAAAACATTAGACTGTGGTAAAAAATCTGTCTCCACTTAAAAACAACACATTTTTAAAATTTGTCATTTAAGTTCTTTAATGGAATCACCTTTACGATTTTAATAATAAGACTTTTTATAAATTTCTTTAAATAAAATTCGAATAGCTTTGTGACAGAAAACTATTGCAATGTCATAAATCATTTTAATAGGAAGTTGGTAGTAAAATTACTAAATGACTATATTTATTTACTATTACTATTTCTTATTACAATGAATTGTAATTGAAAAAATATACAATAACTTGTGATTGCAATTGAAAAAATGAATATGTCAATTACTTGTAATTGTAATTGGAAAATTATTCATTTTCATTTCATAATTGTAATTGAAACTATAAACATGCCAATTACTTGTAGTTGTAATTGAAAAATCATTAACTAATATTACATGTTATTGTTATATTAACAATTTAATGTGTTATTCAAGTTTTTGAGGTCAAGGTAATTAACTTACTTATTCATCTGTCAATTCAAAGCAACACATATACAAAAACTTTGGATTTCAGAAAAATATTTTGAAATACGCGTAAAATTTTATTGATGAAAATAATATTTAATCACATATGTATGTAATGATTACTAAAAAAAGTAATCATTGCTGTTTTTGATCAATACTTTTCTTCTCAATTACATTTATAAAATTAAATTGCAATTAATTGACGCTTTTGAATATCATTATCATTAGTAATTGAAAGTTTACAATTGCATTCATAAGTAATTGAAAAAGTTTATGCGGATTTCAATTATAAGTAATTGTAGTTGAATTTTTTGTAATCATTTTTACCAGCTCTGAGAAATGTTTCATATTAATTCAATTTTAGGTCAATTTTGAACAGGATCTTTTAATTTACTGCAGGACATATCTGTCATGAGTCATAATTCGAGACAATTAAAACAATGTTGGTTGTCTTTGGGTAAGAAAATTCTTTGAAAATAATTAAGTAAGTAAGACTCATAAAATGAATATTCGAACATAAGTAATTAACAACATTTTGATCAAAATTACAAACGTAGAAAACGTTTTAAAATTATTGAAATTACTAACCGAATATAAGAACATTTTAAGGTTTAATTTTCTTCTCTGTTTTTCAAATGAGTAGAATTGAAAAATGATAAAAAATTTGTTTATAAAGCTCCGTATATGCAAATGATTTTCTTTCGTATTTGTTTTAAAAAATAATAGGAACTTAAATTGTAATGTATACATAAATAGTTAAAATATTAAACGAAAATAGTTGATGCTGATGAATTCAATGATGTTGATAAACAAAATAATGAATAAAATATTGATGTTAATGAATAGTTATGTTTTTTAATGATTTTGTTTAATGAATTTCAAATGACAAAATAAAATGCTTTCCAAAATATAAACGAAAAAATCAAACAAATAAAAAAGTAATTTTTGTTTTCAATGTAACACTTTCTTTTTTATTTAACTAAATATTGTTTCTTTTTGTTTTATATCATCAATACAAAATTTTTCTCGCAGAATATTTTTGTTTTTTTATTTTTAAATTCTTCTTTACAATTCATATTCTGAAATTGTTGTTTTATGTTTTAAGTAATAACAAACAAAACTTATTAAATTCATCAACATTTATATAATAATAATAATATATAACTTAAACAAACAAATTAAAAATATAAAATAAAATTTACAAAATTAAAAATACATGAAATATTTATTTAAATATTTTTTCTTTTTATTTAAATTTGTAATACCAAAGATCGATTTTATGTAATTGATTTCTTTTTTATTTAAACTTCCCAACTCACACATAATATTATCACTTTCATTTATATATTTTTTTAAATTTGATAAAATCAAATGGAATGTTGAAGAAATAATAAAATAAAATAAAATAAAATAAAATAAAATAAAAACAAACAAAAGAAAATAATAAATGGAAAAAATTAAATTGATTTTATGGAAACTTTAAAAAATCTAACACAGTTAATTGATTTTTGTTTTAAGAAAATTAAAAATTACTTTTCTTGATCACATCACTTTTTTGAGATCGTTTGAATTGCATAAAAAATGAAATTAAAAAAAATATATAATTTTTTTTACAAATTGACTAAAGAAAATATTATTTGTTCTAGAAAAATTTCTTTTAAATTTAATATCATTTAAGATTTATGTTTTTTTTTACTATAAAAGGCCGAAAGGAATCACAATTTTGTTATATTTTATTTCAAAATTTATAATCAAACACACATAATATGTATGTTTATTATGTTTGTTTTTAATTTTTTATTGACAGTCTAATACTGACACATTAAATATATATTTTATTTTATGTTTTTGTTTTTTTTTTTTGTTTACAACACTCATAAATAAGAATTAATAAATTTTGATAAATTTTTGTTTTAATCTAATCTATCACAGCCAAATTTTTTCTCCAAAAATTTTTCTCAAAGATAATTAATTTTTTTCTTGTTGTTTTGTTTTTATATTTTCTTTTTTTTTATAAAATTTTGTTCTTTTCTTGTTTAATTTAGAATTTTGATAAAATAATTTTCTTTTTAATTTCATTGTCATGTTTTATTTTCTTTTTTTTTTAATTTAAAAGTTATAATACCTAAGAAAGTAAAAATACATTTTTAAAGCTTCCACATATTATTTAATAAAGAAATAAAGAAAAAAATATAATAAAGTAAAATCGAATAAAAAATACTTTTAATGATGATTTTTTTAAGAAAAATAATAACACTACTCTTTTTCTTCTCATCTCATGATTATCCTTCTTAGTTACCACAGTTTATTTTTTTTATTTTCTCAAGTTCTCTTTTTTTTTATAAAATTTAGATTTAATTTCAAATATCATTAAATACTTTGGAAAATAAACTAAACAAATTTTGAGATCGAATTTTGTTGCAATGAGTGTTTTTTTTGTTGTTTTTTTTATTCTAATTTAATTTTAAGTAAATTCTTAAATATAACATAATTCTTTTCCAAAATGTTCAATGATATTTTAAAATTAAAAATAAATGAAATGTTTCCATCGATCTTTGGTATTTACTTAAAAAAATTCTTAAATTCTAAAATAAAATAAATTTTCATGATGGCATAAGCAAAAATTACATTTCTTTTTTTAATTTAAGAGAAAAATTGTAATTAAAACATATCTTAATAAAAATAATATCTAATAAAAAAAAAACAAGCAATTATTGTACCTATGTTATTACATAATTAAATTATACAAAAATAAAATATATTATACATATATAGAAGGATTTTCCATCATCGTCTTTAGTTAAGTTTTTTCCCTTTTCATTTGATGCTTATTTTTCATGTTTTCTTTTTGGAAAATATAACAAAAATTAAAATTACCATCATTTATTTGAATAAGCACGAGTTTTTGTTTTTGTTTGCTGTCAATTTACTAGAAAACATATTTAATTTTTAATTGGATTATATTTAAATAAACGAAGACATGCCTCACTATCAACAAAATTGAATTTTAATATTTTTACAAAACAAAATAATAATATTAAGTGTTAGGTTTTTAAATAAAAATTATGGTTACTGTTTTTTTTGTTTTGATTTTAAAAATCATTATTTCTTATTAGTTAGTTTAAAATGTTGCTTTGACATTTTTGTTGTTGTTGTTTCAAAAATTGTTTTAAACAAAAATATAAAACAAGTTAATAAAAATGTCAATTAGCATTATTAATTTTAAATATCGTTAAGATCACAGATATCTATTTTTTTGTATTATTATTTATTTTTTCTTTTTAGTTTTTTATATTTAATAATAAATTTATAAATTTTCATTGTTTTATGCATTTTACAAATTTGTTTTGTTTTTAATAAGTTTTACTTCCTACTAATATGTATTACTTTGCTTGTTGAATTTTGGTAATAATTGAACGTGTTTTTCTTTTTCTTTTTTTTTATTTTAATTATTTGTTGCTTAACAAAAATTATGCGAAATTATATTTCTTTTTATTTGTGTTGAATGAATAAAATAATTGTATAATAAGAGTTTGGTATTTGAAAATGTTTGGGCTATCAAATGTTACATCCAGACAAAAAAAATTATTAGAAAGTTAAGAATTTTGTTTATATTTTAAAAATATTTTCATACATGACATTTGAATTTGACAAAAACCTTTATTTTCAGTTATTAATTTAGAAAAAAAAAACAAAAATCATTTTCAAATACTCAAAACTCTCTTCATCAATTACTTCATTTTCATTTTTGAAATTAATTAAATATTTTATATTGAAAATTTAAAACAAAACAAAATTACAAAAATTTTAATTTAAAATTAAGAAAAACCAAAATGTTGAATTGAATTCATTTATAAAACTTACTTTTCATCAATACTTTGCAGCAATATATTGTTAATTATATTTGTTTGGTATGTTTATTTATTATTTTATTGTAATGTATTTTTTTTTACTAAAAAAATTTACTATTGCTATTTGAGTGTAAATATTCATCAAGTCTATTGTAGTTGTATGGTTTGTTTTGTTAATATATTTTTTAAGTATGTAAATATAGTTTATCTATTTGTTTTGTATTATTTTATGAAAGAAACAAAAAAAAGTATATTTATTTTATATTATAATAATGTAATCAAATTAACAATTAATTAATTTTAACAAACAAATAAAAATAACAAAATTGAAAAAAAGAAAACAGATTGTGAGTTATATTTTTAAAAAATAAAAAATTCAAACCAATTTTAAGTTTTTGTTATTAACAACAAAATTCTCTGTGTGTTTTGTGTAGCACCAATTATTTTGTATTTTATTTATTTTTTGTTTTTATTTTTTGAAAGATGAATATCTCTTATAGCTATTTGCAAGGATTAAAATTACAAGTAAAAAATAAAATAAACGAATTCAACTTAAAAATAGAAAAGAATAAAAACTATATAAACAAAATAAGCTAAAATATCTGAATTAAATTCAACAACCGATTTTTGCGGATCACATGAGATCTCAGTTAATATTGTGTTTTTGTTTTTATTTTTTGTTTTTTTGTTTTGTTTTCTTTAACTTTATTATTTTTTAATAATAATAATAATTATGATAATATTGCTTAGAAGAAAACTTATTGTTTTGTGTAGTGATTATTTTTGTTTGTTTTGTTTTGTTTTCATTTTGTTTTTTTCTTAAAACTGTTTTTAATTAAGTTTTCATCTGTACACTCACTAAAAAATAATATTTCTTATGTTTTTCAATTTATTTTTGTGTAATTTTTAAATTCAAATATATATTTTTTTTAACGCATAGAGAAATTAAAAAAAAGAAGAAAAAACGAAGCCTAACTAACGTAATCTTTGCAATTTACTTAACATTTGCTCTCTATGATATAAATTTAAGTAATTTTATTAATATTTTCTTTGTTTTATTTTTTTGTTATGAAAAAAGAAAAACTAAAAATTGTATTTTGTTCTAAATTAAGTTTTTGTTTTTTTTTTGTTAAAAATATTTGTTTTATAGTGTTTTGTTATTTTACATATATTTTTTTTATCTTGAGGGTTAAACAATACATTTTGTTGTTTTATTTGTTGAATGTATTATCATTTTAGTTGTTTTGTTTTTGTTTTTTGTTTCTTTATACATAAAAATATTATTTTTAATTATTATCCTGTATGCTGTAATTGTAATAATAATAATAGTAATAATAATTTAATAATAAACTAATATCTTTTCACTATTGCGGTAATTCATCCTTTGTGTCGACAGGAGATGGTGACAGAAATTTTCGCACATATTTTGGAAAATGAGTTTTCTCGTGTGCTTTTAATATTGTCGATCGGGAAAATGTTTTCCCACACATGTGACATCGAAAGGGTCGTTCTCCTGTGAATATTTAAAAATAAAATTCATATAGTTTTTGAACATTTGAAAATTTAAAAAGTGTTTGTTTGTTTTAAAAGAGAACCATAATTGTTGGTTAACAAATAAGCTACTTGTGTTATTTTAAGTTTTTCAAATTTACTAGATTTATTCTATTGAATAACCAATTTTCAACCAATTTATAATTTTGTTTAGGAATTTTATTTGTTTATTTAATTCTCTGAAGATTTTATACAAGATATTAAATTTGTATGATTAAATAATTTTGATACCAGCATTTATGTAAGTTATAAGAATTTTTACTTGAAAATTAGATAGAAACTATATGGTAAATGTTAAATTCGTTTAAAATGTCTATGTTCGCGAGATTTTGATTAAACATGAAATTTTTTTTTATAATAAGCACACACTAAAGCTGTTATTACTACCCTAATTATGCAGACACAGTGTGAGCTCTAGGAAAAGGAGAGAGGGCTCAAAAGTAGACGTCGGTGTATATTGGAAAGACAGAGTGTGGCAAGGCTTTCCACATTCGCATAGTATGGCTAAAGAACGAATCTGTGTACTTGACAGGACGACCGAAGTTGGGCTCAAGGGTATATTGGTGATCATTCCTAGAAGCGCGAGTATTACGGTTGAACTGTTTAAAGGGAGGAATGCAACTGGCTATTTCGCTAGAGTATAAACCGTTAAAATAGCGGCAAAAAATGGAAAGACGAAAGAAAGAAAGAAAGAAACCTTACGACGATGTTAAAGCGAAATAAATTAACTTATGATGATATTATCATTTATCAATTTAAATGCTATACGTTCAATTCTATGCAAGAGGCTTAAGTAAGTTGTAGAAGCACCAGCACAGAGATGGAAGTTATACTCAAGCTTTGGACTTATATAAGTCTTGTAAATAACAGCCATTTCGGAAGGGGTGAAATATTTCTTGCCTAAGGAAACCCGAAAACCTTGCTTCATTTTTGGCGACATCGCGTATGTGATCGTTCCACAAGAGGTGGTTGTTGACACACATGCCGAGAATTTCGAGTCTCATTGATGCTAGTGTTATCTTTGAATAATGGCAATGGGGTATGTCTCGCTTTAACGATACAAGACAGCATTGGGTTTTCGATGCATTAAATTCCACGCGTTTTTTTAATCCCCATTGGACAATGCTGTTTAGGTAGGAATTTAATGAACTTACCATATTTTGTAGTTGAGGTTCCACATCCGAAGAAGAGGAATGTGAGTCTGAAAACGAATATGAAAAGCTAAGAGTACTATCGTCAGCAAAACAATGTATTGGATCTGAAGTTGCGCAGACAGGATATTATTAATAAAAACGAGAAAGAGTGTTGGAGATGGAACAGAGCTTTGGGGTACACCACCATTTGTTTTATGGTTTTCAGACTTGAATCCATTAAATACTAATTGTATTGAACGATTCGAAAGGTAATTTCTAATCCAATGAAGCAGGGATTCACGAAAACCGAAAGCACGCATTTTGAATAAGAGAACCTGATGCCAAACCCTATCAAATGCATTTGAAATACCTAGTGCAATAGTCTTACTGACTCCAAAGCGATGGAAAGATCTGCTCTACTGTTCGGTGAGATGAACCATGAGATCACCAGTGGACCTATTACTTCGAAAGCCATACTGAGGGGCATTAAGAAGCTTTCGATCTTCAAGATCAGAGTTTCCATGATAAATTCAGTTTCCATTCTCTTGGAACGAGACCTGAGGAGTAGGACAGATGAAAAAGCTTATGCAGTGGTTTTGCCATGGTTTAAGAACACCTCTTCAGAACAATAGCGGGCATACCATCCGAACCAGCGGATTTATGTGTGTTTAAATCTCTAAGGACTCCTGCCCCAGTACGAGTGCAAAAAAAGATTGGTCCCTTAGAATCACTAATTCGCTCAAGTACAGGCAATATCATAACACTAACTGGCAGCTTAGAATTGGCGTCGAACTGCCTAGCAAAGAGATAAGCTTTCTCCAAGGAGTGTCATTGACATTACGATGTCAGTCGAAAAAAGTGTCAATCTCTCCTCGTCCCCTAAAACCTAAACCATTAGGTCGATTAAATTTAAACTTGGAAATCATTGTTTTAAGCAGCTACGCGTTACGCTTTTTTGAATATTTTTAAGAGGCCAACATTTTGTCCTCAAAATTCAGTTTTTTTCCGAAAACGGCCCAATATTTTTGGTCGCAATTTTCTCTAATTTGTTTTCCTTTCTATATTTCTACTAAAACCTTGACAAAATGTTAACAGCAATATTTTGTGACATATAAAATATGAAGTAAATATCTTTCTTTGTTCTCACAATTTCTTATCAGTTTTTTGTAGGTTTTTGTTTATTGAATAAAAAATTGTCAGTTGAATTTTTCCAGGAAATTAACTTAAACTTAACGGAAATATTTTGCATACGATGAAATAAATTTGATTTCAATCAGTTTAACTTCCCGACATTTTAGGCTAAAAATAAATTGTTATCAACGTTTTTCAAAGTTTGTTTTTCTTATAAGAAAATACCAATAGGATTATTTTAAGAACGTTAACAACAACATTTTGCATAGAACGAAATAATGTCAATGTCTTTTATTTTCGAGATATCGATGATTAGTTTTTACCAATACGTAGCAGTTTTTGTAGATTGTTGCTGTTTGTAAAAGAAAAATTGACAGTTGGATATTAGTAAATAAGTTTACTGAATGTTAAAAACAATGTTTTTATAATACAAAATTACTTTGAAGGCAATATCTTTAATTCTTGTTAAGATATTCGAGTCAAAAATCAATTTTAGAAGTGTTTTTAGGTTTAAAAAAACTCGTTACTTCGATTTTCTAAATTTGTTACTTGTTTACAAAAACGTTAATTTATGTTTTATGTAATTTGGTATCACTTTGCATTATATAACGTTAAATTGAATAGATGTAGCAAGCGTTATTGGTTCGTGAGATATTTGGTGTCAACGAAAGTTTGTTTGGAAGTCCTTTCTGCATCTTTCAACATTAAATTGCCGTTTCTCTATTCTACAAATCGGAACGATTACAATAACACCCTGTGTGAAGTTATAAAAAAACCGTCTTACGGTTTTCGAAAAAAATATCACAAATTAATTTTTTGAGATATTAAATGGGATTTAAATTTTTGAAGAAAAACTTATTTCACAGTTATATTTTTAAATATTAATGTGTATTGACTATTTTTAAGTAGACTCTTTGGGTGCTATCAAGTCTTGCATATCATTAGTTATACAAATCTTCAGGCTCATTTTTAAGAATTTCGACAAGAGTCCTTTGATCTGAGTTAGTTAATCATTTTTTAAGCTATTTAGTCATTTCTTATATCGATTTTAATTTTTTTTGTGGAATTCATAAAAGTTTTGGAATTTGTTTCTTGAGTTCGAAAATTATTACGAACGTCAATATGTTTTAACTTGCTTTTTAATTTGTGCACAAGATTATAATGGAGCATAAGACAGGGAATTAAAAAAATAAAACTTATTAAAAAACAGTGAAGCTTGAAAAAAACTTCATTGTTTTAATCCACAATTATAATTCTCTTTTAAAGATAAAAACAGTAGTTATTGTTTATAGTTATAAGTTAATTAACTTACCCGTATGCACGCGACAATGGTCCTTCATGTGATGTCGCAATTTGAATGCTTTTCCGCAAAACTCACATTTGAAAGGTCGATCACCTGTATGTACCGGCAAATGGGTGATGAGTGAGGCAACATCGGGAAAACTTTTACCACAGAACTTACACAAAACAACACTATTTGGATCGTTCGTCGACGATGAACCACCCATTCCTAACCCACTACTGCTACCGCCGCCGACACCGCCACCGACGCTGCCGCTTCCTCCTATACCACCATTACCACTGCTGCATCCACCTCCTACGCCGACGCCACCTGCACTGCTCATTGCAGCAGCAGCAGCTGCGGCAGCATATTCCATATCCATTGCCGTTGGTGAACCGTCCTGGGCGTCAAGACAACTCTCGAGATTTGGCAGCAGATTTGGTCGCGGAAAGTGCTGCGCCAGCGGTGGCAATTCGTGTTTCATCAAATGACCGGGGTGCAGCAGGTGGGGTCCAACCGTTTCGCGATACTTAAGCGAATCCAGTGAGTGTGACAAAATGTGTCGTGTTAGTTTGCTTTGATGGGGGAATGTCGCGCCGCAATACACACAGGGGTATAGGGGGGCGGGTGCACCCTCCAGAGATGGGACGCTGCCACCGCCGCCGCCTCCACCGCCACCACCAATACCACAACCACCGCCGCCGCCCCCGTGTGGCGATTCGGACGTTTCCTGCAACAACCAAACAAAAATCCACATCAACTTCTTTTTCATTTTTCGTTTTTTTTTTTTTTATTATTTTGTATTTTTTTTTGTTTTCTATTTTTATTTTTATAATAATATTTTTGTTTGTTAAATTTATTTGTAATTTTTTGTTTCTAATAGTTTGTGACTTTTTCTTATAAGTTCTTCGACAGAGAAATAAAGTTTTGCAAACTAAATTCTATTTTGTTAAAAAAAAAATCAAAAATAAACAAGAAATAAAATTAAACAAAGAAAATATCAGTTAAAGTTGTTTTATTACTTAAAAAAACAAAATGTAATATTTTATTTTATTTACTTTTTGTTTAATGTAAGAAAACGATGCCAAAACAAGAGGGGCAGAGTAAGACATATTTGTTTTTATTTTTTAAAATGTGTAATTTACATTTCAGCGATATTATATTGTATGAGAATTTCAGGATACGTATCGTTTTGTTATCCATAAAATATTTTATTATTTTATTTAATGTTTAAAACATTTTTTTTTAAAGTATTTTTTGTGTTTTTTTTTATTTTATTTTGCAAGAAGTTGAGGTTCGATTTTTGTTTGGGCGCTGGGAAAACGTCATATAAGAGCTTTTAGATTTTCAAGTAATTGTTTTTTTTTTTGTTTTTAGATTATTTTTTGTTTTAAATTTATTAATAATATGGTGATATTATTTTGTTTCATTTTTTGAGTTTTTGAAAATCAGAGTGAAAAAAGAGCGTATTGTTGTAGTTTTTTTTGGTATTTAATAATTTGTATTCTAGATTTATAAACTTTTAAATTTTGGTATTCGAATTTTTTCGTATATTTTCAAGAAGTTTTTCCACAATATTGTTTAATAATTGTTAATAAGTTTTTTCTTTTATTTTTAAATGTTCCAAATGGAGCTTATTCACTCTTTTTTCTTATTTAATAGTAGTTTATTTCTTTTTGTTTGTAGTTTTATTAACTTTAAAATTTATATATTTGTTTAAAAATATATATGCAAATTTGATTAAATATAAATAAAATTTTATTTAAATTATATCATTATAGTAATATAGCACAGCCATTTCCAAAAAACGTAGATCAACTTCTTGACAATAAATTTAAGATAAAATATTATATAAAATTAATTTTATTTTCTTAGTTAAATTTTAATTTAATTTTTGTTTTTGTATTTTTTAATGGCTTTTTAATGTTTTTATCTTTGAATATTTTTTTTTCTTAATTAATGTTTATTGTTGGATATACAGTGTTAGAAAGACAGTTTTGATTTCAATTTTCCTTCCAATATTAGTAATATTCTTAAAAAATAACTACAATAATAAAATAAATATATTTTTAAAACTAATTTCTATTCTATTTTGTAACAAGTTTTTAAATTTTTGTTTAGTAAATTTCATTTTTACAATTTAGTATTCAAAATTAAATAAATCTTGTATTTTAACTGCCCTAAACTTTTATAAAAAAAATATATGTAACATGTTTTTTTATTTTCGAAACAAATTTGAAAACGAAAATCTATCAATTGACTGTGCAAACTAATTTTTAGTTATTGTTTTATTTTTTTGTGGTATTGATTCATTTATTTTTCTAAGAACAAAATTTAGAAAGCTATCACAATTTTCATAAAGTTTATCTCGATGTTTTGAGCATTTTAAACATATTCCAAAAATAATGAATATTTCAATCCAAATTTCGACTCATTAATAAGTTTGTGTGAAATTTCGCTCTTAGACACAACTTTATGAATTTTGGTGTTTATTGAACATTATAAATTTCATAATGCAACCGAAATTGTTGAAAGATAATTCAGAGTTAGTCTGAAGAGTCAGAAATGATTTTGTGACAGTTGACCCGTTTTAAGAAATCTTATAGAACAATTTTACTATTGTTTTAAGAAATAATAATAATTAGCACGAAATCGAGTGTTTTTGAGCAATTGATTTAAAATAAGACTCGAAATTGAAAACAAAATACATTTTTCTGATTTAATATGGCAAGTTCTGATTTTGATTCAAAAACACGAATCAGCTTTTGAAAATGTTTTGCAGGAAACTTGGAATTCAAACTAAGTAAGATTGGAAAAATCAATATGAATATAAGAGAGTCATAGCAAAAAACAAATCATCTGTTTTCTGTCAAAATATGAGCAATTCAGTTTTCGTTTTACTTTTTTAGGAAGCTGGAAAATATAAAAATTTTGGTGGTTTCGGAATATACCTAAGATTTGATAAAATTTAAGTCATATTTTTTTTTCTAAAAACGGTGTATTATATTCGGTGAAAACAATGGCGGAAAAACATCTTGACGGATTGATCTATAATTTAAACAGAACCTTGTCAGATATTAACCTCATGTGCTGATAAAAGAAATACGAGTTATGATCATTGTTTTCATTTTTTCAACAGTTTATCAGTTTTTTTTCTTGATGAAAATTGAAATTTCGACTATTTTTTCCTGCTTAAATTCATTGGGAGTTTAACAGATTTTTCGATCAATTATATATGTAGGTGAATTCAGTTTGATTGACCAACCTGTTTAATTAGGTGAAAACCGGTCAGTTATACCAGTTAGCCAATTAAAAGATAAAATATTTATATTAATTAATGCCACTGATAACGCGACGATCAAAATTAAAATGTCAAATGACGGACAAAAAAGAATAGGGAGCTGTTATTTAATAACTTGTTATCAATTTCAGTGCTTCCAAGTTACAAAAACTTGATTTTGTATTTTTTCAGTTAGAAAGTTGCACTTTTTAAGATAAATTAAGAGCGTAATTCTATTAAATGGGGTAAAATTCACCGCCAAAAAGTACTTTTGTATAAAAAATTTTGTTTAAAAATATGGGAAATGGCGCTATTTTTTCGGCCAATTAAGCGGGAAAATAAAATCAGCGAAGTACAACTAAGCATACGTTACTGTATTCGCTTTAATAATCCTTTTTCATTTTATATATCCTAAACCGGAGATAATTTAGTAACCGACGCGCTGCACTTTTTTTTCAGCTACCAATAACTAAACGACACTCTTAAGCTAAAATATTCTACTTCTCCCTTAGAATAGAATCAAGCAATCGTTCTTTTGAAAATAACCCAATATATTGGAGGATTATCCATATCCAATTCCTTCAAAGACACAAGGTGGAATTCAACGCAGTCTTTTGGCATGACAGAGTTACGTCATTTTCATAAAACAAGCAATATAAAAATGTCTTGTATGTCTTCGAAAGACTACACTATAATTATTAAAGAGATAATTTGGAAATGATTGATGTTTTTGACATCATTTTTTGTTAGAAGTCAAATAGGTTCTTCAGAAAAGATTCAAAATTTCATACGAATTTATTTTAAAAAGCTGGCAGTAGATAATTTATTTTTATTTAAAACAAGTTTGTTGGACTTTCTTATTTCTGTTAAAAATCAATATGTAAGTTTGGTTAATTTCTCAAAATTATTGGTTTGGTTAACTAATTTATGAGGGGGTTTCCAATGTGATTTTGACAGTTCGTAGCAGCCATATTAGGCGTTTTTCATTTTAAGTTTAGAGCAGAGCCTAAACTGTCAAACAAAAAATTGTGTTTCTTTTTTAACTCTGAACGTTCAAAGCTTTAAATTTGTGTTTCTATTTTCGTTCTGTTCGTTTTCTGAGCTTTAATTTAAGCTTTGAATCTTATTTCTTGTTTCTGAAGAAAACGAAAAATAAATTGAAATGTCTAATAGTGACAGCTTAAGTGTTCAGGTGTGTTTCAATAATAGTTACGAACGCTCAGAACACGTTTTGTTCAAAGGATGTTCAGAGCATGCTCGATATGGTCGGACCTTTGAACAGAGGTTCTGAGTTAAAAAAGAAAAACGCCTATTGTTTACTTTCTGTCAAAATAAAATCAGTCACTAAAGACACATCATCATGGCAAGTAAATGATAAAATATTTGTATTTTGGATCCGTTGGAAGTTGATCCCAAAATGAGGGCGACGTGAGTTGGTCATAGAAACATAATTTAATTTTTTTCAAAATAAGTGTTTCTGATAATGTGATAGTTGTTTTTTTTTTCGGTTTTTGTTATGAAAGTGATGTTTTTGAGCTTTTAATCAAGGCCAAAATTAGCTCATTTTGTTATTAAAGTAGTGCGAAGAAATTTCTTAGAAGCTTTAATAGAGCTAAAATTAGCAAACAAAATTGTGTTTTGATATTTAATTGGCATTTAATTCCTTCCAACACGAAAGTTTTATGCTTATCTCCTAAATATTTTAAAATTCCAATTTTCTACCAGACATACGTTTTTCTTTTGTCCAATTTTAATATCTCTTTGATGAACGACTTAATCAGACATATTTTTGACTAATGGTATTTTTTTTAGCAAAAAAAACTCTTTCTAATACAGTGCAAACATTAAATACTATCTTCTCCAAGCATTATCTATTCTCTTGTCCAAAAATTAGAATTGAGATAATTCGTCTTTTCAAAAAGTAAAATCTAAGTTACGAGTAGGAACGTTTAAAACAACACTATATGTATTTAAATTAACAACTTTAACCTAAGGAAATGGCTAGTTATTTATTTTTTTAAATATTACTTTTTCTTATAAAATAATTATAAACATTTTATTTTTTTTTTACTCAGTGAATTCTAAATCTAAAGAATTTTTAAAATATATATTTGTTTTTTATTTTTGAACAAACACTGTATATCCACAGAACAATTATTATTATTATTGTATATAGTTAGATTAAAAAAAAACGATTCAATTCAAAAATCACATCAAAATGTCATACAATACAAAAATTAAAAAAAAATAAATACATTTATTGTAAATAAATATACACCAAAGAAAATACATCGATTTTATTTATTTATTTATCATAATTATATAATAGTTATATAATTAATTCAAAAGAAAAAATTAATACACATATAGATAGATTGAAAATATGTCGATTTAAAAAAAACAACACATACATATGTATAGTATATAGAACATAAATAATATAGTAAATATATATGAAACAAAAAATACACTTAATATGTAATAAATAATTTTTGAAAAGCGTTCCACATAAACAGAGCAAGACCTAATTTAGTTGCTTTATCATAGTTTTTGTTTGTTATCAAAAATATTCTTGATAAGAATTAATTCTTGTTTGATATTTTTTTATTCAGATTTGTATTATATATTTTGTTATAATCCGAGAAAAAAAATAATTGACATCAAAGTTGAAACACCGAAAGCTCTATAATTGTTTGGATAATTGGATACAAAATCGCGTTGAATTATTATTATTTAGCATACACATTTTTGTACTTTTTTTTAATTCGCTTTTTATTAACTTTACCCCTCTTGTTTTTATTGTTGCATTAATTTTTTGTTTGTTTTCAAAACAAAATTGTAAATAAAATATATTATTTTTGTGTGCAATGAAATAAAAAAAAAAATTGTATATATATTTTTAATATGCTAAAAAATCGTTCTTTGTGTTTAATTCTTTTTGTTTTTAATATCATTAAAAAAGTAAGGAGGGGATAATAAAAGTAAAGAGCTAAGGCTTTCGGGGCTAGGTGGGAAAGTAAGCGATAAATATTGTTGTTTTTATATACAAAACTATATTCTCACTAATAATTGTAAAAATTAAAAAAAAAAACAGTTCTTAAATAATACATTTTTTACCTATTTGTATAATGTATAATTGGTTTAAGCTTTTTTAATCATGTGAAATGTAATAAAAATAAAAATTGGTAGATAAATTATAAAATTTTAGAAATTTAAAATGTAGTTAAAAATTAAAAAAATAAAACTTACTAATTTCGAAGATGGTTTAAAGCTTTAAGCGTATTCAAATAAAAATCAACAAGTAAAAAAAATATGAAAAAGGTCGTGATTGTTCATTTTAATGTCAGTATTGATTGACAATTGATTTTATAATTGCGAGACTCTGATTAAGTGACTATTTCATTCGATGTACAAAATATTTGCTTACTTTTTCTGGACTTTAGGGTCCAGCAGCTAGCAACTTGTTTAATTTTCAAAATGTTGATTATTTTGTATGATGAGAGTTTCTTAATCTTAAGAAAATTCCTTCAAATTTAAATTTCTAAAAATGATTCTAAGGTTTTTGAAAAAATAACTGAACATTATTAAATTTTGAATTTTCTAAAGTTTAGAATCTTTCTTTTTTCTCAGCATCTTAAGAAAACTCACACTTGTTTTAATATTATAGACCTCAGATTACAGGTTTCCCCTTCTTTAAGTATTTTGTTTTTTTTTTAGAACCTAAGCTCATAAGTCAGGACAACATTCTTAAATTGTATGTTTCATTAACTTTTGGAAATATGTATTTCTTTGTTAATAAAACCCAAACAGACTTTTTTTCAAAAAAAGTTACGTATACGCCCCAGTAACTTTTTCCATAACTGAGCAAAAAGAGAAGACAAACTTAAAATCATATTCAACTACAAATATTCAATTCAAACATAAAATCGGAAATTGAAAATTGTCATATTTTTGTTTGAATTACAAAACACAAAAAATTATCAAAAAAAAAGAACACACAAAAATCATTTACACACTCAAAAAATTGTTACTGACCCAAATTTCTACATGAAATTTTTCAATTTCCCTTAAAAGCCAAACAACATTTCAATTCGAAAACTGAACTAAAAAAAAATCAATGTTCTAGTTAAACATACTAAATGCGTATATACCTCGCCTACTCACATAAGGATTAGAAGGATTATATACATAAGAGTTTGAATATAGAAAAGGATATGAGTGTGTCCTGAATTCCGCACAGACCGAATGCAGCAATCTAAAATATTCAAACTAATCAATTTGCGGGAGAGAGTGCCTAAGGGGGTTTTCGCAAAAATCCACTGCGTCGAAATTTTGATGCAACTATGTCACATAGTTCAAACTTAGACAGAGATAGAGAGAGAGAGCGAGCAGAGTCAGAGACTGTTTAAAGGAACAGACAGACAATACTAATTTGGCATGAATTTGATGTTTTATTTTTGTTTTTGTGGTGTCCTTTGGATATGTTTGATGCGGGGACACATATCAGCCAGTATATTGCGAATATCCACTGACCCCATTAAACAGATTGCACTGCACCTATCTACTCTCCGGATGACCCATCATCGTCATTTTCTAACATTGCACAAATCGTCATCATCATCGTCATCGTCATGGAGCATAAGGACGAGGACGAGAACGATGATGATGATGATATTCATGTCCAAAAATGTACTGCAGGAGAATAGTGTCCTTTCCGTGTACACTGAGTGCATTGATAAATCTTTGCTTATAGTTGACTGTTGTGTAGTTGTATACCAACAGAGCAGACACGAGACAAGTCCTTGGAAATGAAGGAAAAGTCCAAGTCCAAAAAACCGAACTGAGAGGCTAATATATAGTCAGTTTAGACTTTAGACCGAAAAGACACAGGATAAAGGACTCATGCTGGACCAGCAACAAAAACAAAAAATGGAAACAAAATAGAAAAACCAAAAAGAAAAATAAGAATAAGTGAGTGTTTAACTACTATATGCAGCGACATATGGGCATCCAGGATGTTTGATGCTCCTCCGCATCGAAGGAGATGAGGAGCAATTTATTTGACCATGACAACTCCTACGCTCTTATATCTTTCACTACTCTCAATGACTGTGGTCAATTTTCGAATCGAGACTTCCTGCTCAAATGGATTTTTTTTGTTGTTGTCTGATTTGGGTTTTGTTTCCATTGAAGTTGCCTTGATGTAGGATACCATCATCATCAACATCATCATCATCACCATCACATCCTGGCCTGGCTTATTTGGGGGAAGAAAATTATATGCTCGTATGTGAAAGAGAAAATAAGACTGGTGGTGGAGTAGGAGTATAGAAGAAGGACTCTAGAGGGGATGATGTCAAAAATGATGTGGATGATGATGCGATGGCTATGGTGATGGTGATGGCTTTCCGAAAAGTCAATTTATGGATTTCATTTAGAGAGAAACACACATTAAGTTCGCATCTCATCTACATAATGGATATCTGCAGTTGTTATGCACTGCATTTATCAAACCTACAATTCGACTTATATGCGGACTTCTATGCGGTTATTTGGAGGATTTTTATTTTTTAAATAAAAATACAAACATTCATAAAGATTATGCATTTATCCATGTGGAAAGAACCTTCTTTTATTTACCTATAACTTTATATAAGTGTATTGAAATTAAACATTATTATTATTATTATGCAGAGTTGCTGCTAATAGACTTTTATATAGGTACGCAGCTTTTGCATACAATTATATAGGATTGTCTAATTTTTTAACTTTTTCAATAATCATTTATTTTGGTTTGAATTGACCTAGTTTATATTTGTTGGTATAGGCATTGCAGCAATAAAAATAAGCTGAGTGCTTTGATAATTGACGGAATAAGGATTCAATTTGTATGGTTTCAATTAATGAAAAGATGTTGAAATGGGAAAGCATTTAAATTTTTGTCTTAATTTTAATTTTATCTCATGCATTGAATTGAATTTCAATTTAAATGCATATTTTTAACATTGAGGCTGGTAATAAATAACATTATTTGAGTTAAGAGTTTGTTTGCCTTTTTGTTTAGTAATATTAACAATAAAGCCAATAGAACTTAAACTTTGTTAAAAAAAAAAACTATTTCTTAACAAAGCTTTTTAAATTTTCACCCAATTTCTAACAAAAATTGTTCATTAGACACCTAAAAGTATGTTTCAAATTCAGTTTCTTTACTTTTAGTTTTTAAATTTATTAGATTTTCCTTTTTTTTGTATGCAATAGTTTAATCCTATCCCTGGTGGATTCCTTGAACATGTAGTTTATGTGTTTTGTTTTTCTGTCATATTTTTACACGCCTAAGAATTTATAATTTCATTCTTGTTTGAAAATGTATGAATGGAGTGCATACTCTAGGGATGACTCACTTTTTTGTACAAATGAAATAAACTGTCAATTAAAATTAATTTTATTCGTTTTTTATTTACTATGATTGATAAAAATGGATTCTAATTAACTAATGGAAGGTTTTCAATTGCTTAGCCGTACATACAAATTTACATGTTTCAGCATTTTGAATCCCTTAAAGTTCTTACTTTCTAATTAACTAATTAACTAATGGAAGGTTTTCAATTGCTTAGCCGTACATACAAATTTACATGTTTCAGCATTTTGAATCCCTTAAAGTTCTTACTTTCGTGAAAAGACGATAAAGGCGATTATTGATAATTTGTTGAATAACAGCGATATTTGTTAGACAAACGATGAGAAAAAACAATTTAAACTTATTTAAAAAGGACAGAACAAGATGGTTTCATTTTCGAAGAATATTAAAACAACAATAACTTTGTATTTGTGAACTTTAAAAATTTAAATTTGTTCTAATAAGCCAAATATTGCCATTTGCAGAATTTTAATCCGAAATTGAAAATGATGCTGGGTTAGAATCGGCTAAGTTGATTTTGGATTAAGGATAATCAAAACGAATAAAATAGGTCTATGTATGTATGGTGATAATTAAATTGGAAACTTAAAAGCTGTCAACAAAAAATTGATATTGATTCTACTAAAAATATGTTGTTTCGAAATAGAGGTTCCAGACACAGAGGCACAAACGTTAAACGTTTTCTCAATACCCTCCTTTTGTTAAAAAAAAAATTCTTATGGCACACAGAGATAACAACATTCGACAAAAAAGAAAGGTATCAAATTGGTTTATATTTAAATAGATATTTAATGGGAATGACTTTAAAATTTCACCATGGTAACAATGAATTTTAAAAATTCTTATCTGAAATTGTACTATCAAATTGAGTTGAACCATCTTACACAGGCAGAAAGCTCAATAAAAGTCAATTTGAATATCAAAAATGTGATAGTAACTTATTACCTTAGCCGATTAAATTTTTTGTAATATTTTTGAAACAAAAACTGTGAATTGAATTTTTCAAAAAATGTAACAACAGTAGGGTGATTTTTTAAAAGCTATAAGAAAGTTTTCAAAAAAAAAAACACATAATATTCAAAAAATTGCATGAAATCTTTATTTGAATTGGTAGTACGGTCCTTGACTTGACTGCGACTCAAATGGTCCATCCATCTAATGCGTCAATTGAAGCGGGCTTGTCTGACATGAACTTTAACATAGCCCCACAAAAAATTGACCGGTCCTGAACGAGAAATTAATTGTTCACTAAACTTTCCTCTCAATAAGTCCATTCATTCGCGTGCTTTGTGGCACCGTCTTCTTGAAACCACATGTCATGCAAGTCAAGCTCTTGTATTTTGGGCAAACAAAAGTTGGATATCATCTCACGGAAGCGCTTACGTTACTGTTCGCATCATCTTTGAAGAAGTACGGTCCAATGATGCCATCAGCTCATAAACCGCACCAAACTGTGACTTTTTCTGAATGCATTGGTAGCTCTTGCAATGCTTCTGGCTGATATTCACTCCGAAATGTTACTTATTAACGTACCCATCGAGCCAAAAATGAGCTTCGTCGGTAAACACAATTTTTCGGTAAAAAAGTGGATCTTCGGCCAACTTTCGAAGAGCCCATTCACATAAATAAATTTGGTGTGAAATTTAGTCACAACAGCCCGAATAGCCGCTTCAGTGGGTCAATTAAACTGACCATAAAATGGAAGAACCGCGTTGAACTTTCTTAACAAAGCACGCATTTTGATAATAAAATTCAATAGTTTTCTAGCGTTGTTCGTTTGTAAGACGATTCATTGTGAAATTATAGACCAAACTGAAGATGTTTGACAGTGAAACAAAATACGAAACGTGCGTCAGCTTTTTAAAGCAGTGTTGCCAAAAAGATAATAGCTATAAAATCACCCTTTACTGTCCTAGGTATAGATGAAAACTCTAATATCTTTATAAATCCATTGATTCAGAATAAAAGAACTCTTAAACGTCAAGAAGTGTTAATTAAAACACAAGAGTTTTGAAGGATGAAATTCTATATCTTTAACATATTTATACCTAGAACAATCGAAATAAACTGGTTTATAGAAAATAATATTGTCCAAATGGTCGCTCCATCTACGATTGCAGGACTATTATCTTACCTAAACATTATTTAAATTTATTAAATTTTAAGTTCTTAAATTTCAAAAATAAAAAGCTTAAAGGTGTTAATGGCTGAAACACAAACACGCTTCAGCTTCGACTTCGTCTGCGTTACGTTGGACCTGCTTCGAGGTTGCTTTGAATGACACTTCCAATAATGGCACTTCTGTCATTAGCAGCTGTTATTTTTTCTCAAAATAAAAATTTACATGAGTTTTGAAATCGAAAACATTAAAATTTTCGCGAAAGTAGCTTACACAGCCTATAATAACCAATAGGAATCTTTCCAAGAGCAAATCAGCAAATTTGAACTAGACCTTCGGTTTGGAGTCACATTACGTTATTTCCTTACGATTGTCAAATGAAACGTGAGTTCGAAGCTTCATTGTAATAGCATGCATTGAATTCCAATGGCTGAACTCGTAAACGTCAGGCAAAGCTGAAGCGTGTTTGTCTCAGCCATAAATTCCTTGATCTTGGTGGATAATTGTGGTCAGAAAACTTTTCTTGTAAAACTGATAACTGCGACTAAAAAATGTCCTACAAAATGCAAAGAATTTTAACAATTTTATTTCGTCCATTAAATCTATGACTTTAAATGTGTAAGCTGAATAAATCTACTGTCAAAAATATCAAACTATTTAATAAAACGTCAAATATTTGTAATCTTATACGATTTAAACACCTTATGTTTTCTTAAAATTCCGAACTAGCTGCTTTTACTTTTCTACTGACATTTCAATCTACAGATTAAAATTTGTTTGTTATGATTTTTTTTCGCGAAGTGTCACTTTTTAAACAATTTCAGATTAACGACTTTTAATAAAATTTTGAATTTTCTAGTAAATTTCTAAATACTACGAAAATTGACTGCTACTAAAATTATAGTACCCCAAGAATAGGTTTTTAAAAATTTGTAGCTTCTAATATTTAAACCCTTTTTAAATACAAATAATAGTCCCAAAAATCTTAAAAATTTTAATGCTAAGTTTTCTTAGAATAAGCTTTTGGAAATGTTTGTATTAATTTATTTATTTAAATCTTTATTAACACGTAAATAAATAAATAAATTATAATGCTAATACTTAGCGAGATTTAGCTGAAATGACTACCAGCTCGGAAAATTGGAAATTTCATATAAATTGTATGATTCGAAACTTCTTCCATTTTATTTAATATTCTGTTTTTATATTTTTACTAAAATCATTATTTCCTATTTTTCTTTCCGTTAGTTCATTTTAAATGTAATTTGTTCCTCCGATTTTATCTAATCAATTTTACCTAACTCTCTAGCTGGTTCTGTTAGTATTGAGAATAACTCCTTCACATCAAACAAAATCGACATCAGAAAAGGTGAGCTTAGTTCAAAAACCTATTGTTTCACCATTGAGCTTGTGATGGAGGAGAGTATGTGGTTGATAGTGGATTGGTAGTGGGTGACAGTTTTAGATTTTAAAAGGACTAAAACTCTTTCTGATGTTAGTTGTTGGTTTACTCATATGTATCATTTTCATATCACAGTGTCGAGAATGTCATGTTCAATGGGATTGGAAAGTCATGGCATGGCATGGCATCCTCATCATCCAACATCGAACATCGACAACAGTGGTAGCAGAAGCGGTGACAGTGTCTCCACACTCGGTATTATTTTCTAACCTTCGTTTGTCTTCTATTTCTGTTTGTGTCCTTTAAAATAAAACCCATATTGAACGCCAACCCTTATCCTGAAACAATTCTCTGGATGTGTCATGGGTGAGTAAAGTGAGTTTCGAGTAGTGCGAGTAGCTATGAAATATTTGGAATAGGACTATTTATTTTAACTTTAAGTGATTTCTTTTCCAAGTTTTAAACTTCTTTTTATATTTTCGACTATATGTATGCCTAGACATGTGCAGTTTTAGATCGGTGCATTGCATATATTGGATTTTTATAGCCCTCTTTGGAGTGGGATACCTGCATTTCTGCATCCATAGGATATTCGTAGAGCTTTATAGCGGTATCTAGGATTGTATAGGCACCTATTGACTTTATAAATTCATTTGGTTTTTGTTTTGTGTGATTTTCAAAGAATGGATTAGAGTTAGGATACATTAGCTTCAGCGTGTGCTTGTTTTTATATTATTTTTATAAAATTCTAGTGGAGCTCGTCAGCTGCAGATTGAGGCAGCTGCAAAGCATTTCAAACATTTGATTTGAAAAAAAAAAGAAATATACGTAGCTAGTATAGAAACCTAGCTTTTTTCAAAAAAACAAAAAAGTTTAGTGTAGGATTACTGTGTAGTAACATTTTTGTAATGGGAATTGTTTTTCTTCCTTTTATTTTTGTTCTATTCATTGTTTTCTAAAAAAAACTCAAATTGAATAGAATTTCTAAATTTTTATTATTTATACACATACAAGTGTGTAGGCATCTACATACATACATAGACATTGGACATATCACGATCAGACGAATACATTTTTTTTTTTAAGATTATTTTTAAGTTTTATTTTTTTTTGTAATTCTTTCTAAAATTGAACATTGATTGCGAATATCAAATATTGAATAGATTTAGTTTTCACATCAGGTGTATGAAAAGGTCTGATGGCCAATAGTAAAGTTTGATTTGTTGAAAAAAAATAAAGAAATCAAAAATATATATTTTTCTATTCAATTGGAATCACAATAAAATCGAAGGGGAGGTACGTATTATCGTTGTTAGACAAAATGAAGTATAGAAATCTAGAAAATAGAAAAATATCAATTTTGATTTTCTAGTGCAATTTTAAAAATGTATGAAAATAAGCTAAGCAAACGAATCGAGTTTCAATGGACTGGAAAAATTACAAGTAGCCTTAAATTGAAGTGTTTCGAGGTAAGTTTAGAAATTCGACAAAATTAAATTCTAATAAGTTGAATACATCAAAAATAGAACAGAATTTCGTATTTAATAATGGAATGGTTCAAAGTAGTTTAGATGAATTTCATGCTCGTAGAAAGTTTTTAGGTCTTGAAAATCAAAACAGCTTCCGAAATATTTAATTCATTCAATTCTCTGTAAGGGTTTTAAATACTTTTAATATTTGAACGTTTTACAAGAAAAAAAGAAGCTGGAGTGCGACTCCAACTGATTAATTCCCATCCCTGTCTATCTGTCAATTCTTCTAAGATTTCAACAAAATAATAATAACAATATTTTCCGTGAGATGAGACAGTCATTTTAATTTTTCTAAAAAAATAAACATAAATTTATCAACAATATTTTGCATATGATACAAAAATAAAAAAATTGAATGGAATTCAATAGTTTTGAAGTCAAAACCGTCATCTATATTTGAAATATTCGAATCGAACATCAGTTTTTTAACAATTTTGTTTCCAATTAATGGTGAAAGTCACAATCTTTAATTTTTGCCAAGATATTCGGATCGAAAACCAGTTTTTACCAACTTTTATGGGTGTTTCCTCAGGTGTTTATTTTGTGTAAAAAAAATGTTTGATTCGATTTATTTTCTTCAAAATTTTACCAAATGTTAAAAATCTTTTTTTTCTATTTGTGGAGATAAATAGTTTTTTTTTTTAATTTATAAAAACGTGAATTCATTTTTTTCTTCAAATTTTATACTATTCAATGTCAAGACACATTATATAATATACAATTTATTTAAAGTGGCTAGCATTATTGGTCCGTGAGCTATTTTGGAGCAGCTAATATTTTATTAGCATCTTTCGATATTAAATTCTGTAAACGAAAAAATTGTACTTGAAGTCGATATCTCTTATGATTCTTAAGATATGAACAACGAAAAATGGTATCCCTAAGGTCCTAATGTCCGAATATTTATGCTCACAAACAGCCAGGTAGGTAGGTAGGTAGAAATGGCGATCTCAAGGCAACCTAGCCTGAGATCCAATTAGCGCTGTAGTGCGCCGTTTTGATACCAAAACTCGTTTGACCTTTGATTGAAAGGGATAGATTGATAGAAAAGCTTCATAGCGATTATGTTAGAGCCATTTTGTCGCATTGAGAAAAAAGATTAGGTCTCTAATCTTTGTCTCAGATAGCTCATCGAGTTCTTGAAAGAATGCTTTTCCAAAGCATTTCATTCTGGTGTTTGCCAAAGCAGGACATTTGCAGAGGAAATGGATTATGGTTTCACTTTCTCTTTGGTCACTACAACTACGGAAAAGGTGTTGTAAGAGATACCCAACTTCTCTGCATGAACTCTTATAGGACAAAGTCCGGTACAAACGGCAACAATCCTGGCTATGTCTTGCCTTGGCCTGCATAGAAGATCGTTTGTACGGGTTTTGTTATAGTTGGGCCATATCTTCCTAGATATAATGCAGTTGGGTAAATTGCTCCACCTTCAGTTTGATTCAGTTTGGTAGATAGAAAAGATTTTACCCTTCATAGCACCAAGGGGAATGTTACCCATTTCCGCAAGTGAGCTAGGAAGGGCCGATCCTTGAATGGCTAGCTCGTCAGCCCGTTCATTTCCCACGATACCACTATGGCCCATAATCCAGATCAGGGTGACACCGAGGTTAATATTCAGGTTCGCAAGCTCATCGCGACATTGCTGGACCAATTTAGATGAGGATATGGCCGAGTTAATGGCTTTGACAGCTGCCTGACTGTCTGTAAAGATAGCCACATTTCGGTTTTGGTTTGGGTTTTGTTTAAGTATCTTACATGCCTCCCTTATTGCCAGCAGTTCAGCCTGAAAAACGCTAGCAAAGTCAGAAAGCCTAAAGGATTTGGCTACATTTACTGACTCAGAAAAGATCCCAGAACCAACTCCGCCCTCCATCTTTGAGCCGTCAGTAAAGATGGTTGTGTCGAAACCTATCGACACAATATCATCCTCCCAATCTTCTCTCGATGAGAAAATAACCTTAAAACCCTTACTAAGGTTTAAAGTAGGAGTGCAGTAGTCAGTGTCTACCGAGATAATATCTGAGGGAATTAATTTCGTAGTGTTGCTGTGACCGTAAGGTTTTGACAACCAGCTATTTGATTCCTTCAGCCTAATAGTGCTGCAGGAAACTATGTATTTAATAAAAAGGTCGATTGGTAGAAGATCCAAAATAACGTTTAAGGTCCGTCCGTTGGGCAAGTACGCATCGCCCCTGTGGTGCCCACGCAAGCTGTTTTTTGAACCGTCTTTAGCCTATTAATGTTATAGGCTTTGCTAAGAGCAGGCCACCGCACAATCGAACCATATGTTAAGATAGGGCGTACTACGGCTACAAACAGGGAGATATCTTAACATCTTTGGTTTGGATTCTAGAATCCTTGAAATGCCGAGAAATGTCAAAATATTTAATTCGACAAATCGGAACGACTAGAATTACTTCTTATTGTAAGTTAATAATTGACATATGATAAGTTAAAAATACACCAAAACATATAATTGAATGGTACATATTTCCAAAGAGCACTGGATTTTTGAAATTCACTAAAAGAAAAACTGTGCTTTAAAGTTGTCGCAAAACATCTTGACGACTGGATATATAAATAAATAAGTTAGGTAGCACAACAGTCCGTTGAAAACTAGAGCCTAGTGTTTTACATTCTCAACTATTCCGGTGGATGAGAAATGTTGTCAGGAATGGAGGGGACCTGCAGTCTTAAGCCAAATCCGAACGGCTAATTTGAGAAAGAACTTTTCATGACTCTTGGAGATCTAAGAAAACAAAACCTTTAGATTGCACAGGCTGGGTTTGAACCCAAGACTTCTGGCATTGACCATAGAAAAATTAAAGCTTAAACCATGTAAAATTTAATGATATGAAGAAGTGAAACCTCTAGTTGAAAACTCAGTGTCTTAATTTGTATGAATTATTTTGTATTTACAGCCATTTGATCTCCATTCCAAAGACTTAGGTTTTAAATGTGAAATTTGTTGATTTTAAGTGTTAACAATTTAAACGTTTCTTTTATTATCAGACACGCTATATATCGAAGTACACGAAACAACTTCAACTACTTTTGTTGGATATTTATCTTCAATAGGCAATTGTCACTTTTTGATTTTGGTAATAAATGTTCATTATCAGCATTTTTTAAAACCTTCATTAATCATAAGCTTTACAATAGTTTTGATGTTTTTAGTTTTCTAATTTATTAAAGGGTGCGTTCAGCAATTATAAATCTAAAGTTATCAACTACAAATTGGATAACCCTTTTTGAAGTATTTCAGAACTAGAATGTGTTTATCCACAAATGAACGCATAAATATGCCTGAATAAAATCGTCATACCTAATCAAAATCTTTTAAAATCCAGTCCTTTAAAATGTACAATTTATTTAAAACCCTATCAACATACAGTCCAATTATTATCAAAAAACATAGAGGCACAGGACGAAATGAAGTAGGTGCAGTTCATTTTTAGCATAGCTATCTATATTTGTAGTTAACAATAAAATTCAAGAGAAATATTGATTTTGTCTGCTCCTTAAGACCCATTGCAACTTCTTCATCAGGATCATACATCTTCGAGAATACTCAGAAGAAAAAGACGAAATAAAAAGAAAAGAAAAAAATACTACTACTACTACTATGACAACAAAAAAAACAACAAAACTACATCATCAACAAAGAAGAGAAAAACATTTTCTTTCTACTATCGAGATATTTCTCTTACATATATATTTCTATATATAAATCCCAATCCAATCCTAAAAAAAATCCTTTCCGATGTTCATCCCTAAACGAACTCTTCAGGGAGTATATTTTC
Organism: Eupeodes corollae; assembly: GCF_945859685.1. Lineage (NCBI taxonomy): Eukaryota > Metazoa > Arthropoda > Insecta > Diptera > Syrphidae > Eupeodes > Eupeodes corollae. The sequence goes on along the minus strand of NC_079148.1, from coordinate 21,720,470 downwards.
ATATTCTTTATATTTTGTTTTTGTTTTCTTTGTCCTTATCCTTTACTATGATTTTTGTTTTTTTTTTGAGTCTTTTTTCTTGGTTCCTTTAGAGAAAGAAATTCGTCCTAGTGTAAGGAAATATGTATAGGGTTATGTACCGCTACACCTACTAAATACGATATATATAGAGTAGTCACAAAATTCATAACCAACCTTCAGGACATTCAACTTGGCCTTTTTTCTCCAAATTGGGTTGGGTATGAAGAGGTATTCGTAAATTTTGTGTGTCTGTGCGTTATTTTCTACAAAAATTCTAGGTTTGGGGATGTCTAGCCTCCTTTTTTTGGGAGAAATTAAATTTATAGCAATTTGAGACTATAGGAGAGGTGAGTCCTTATTCAGTCTCACAGTCAAGCTGAGTCGAGTCTTGTCCTGGTGTGTGGATGCATTGAACTTTTTATAAAAATAGAGGTAGACACATTTTAGTATTGTGGGTGACGCTGTGTTTTGAAAGTGCGTATATACATTTACCACCTACACCCAAACATTTGAAACACAAGACTTATACTAATACGTTCTGTACATTTATGTTTATAATATGTATAGAAAGACGCTTGAACTTTTGAACTTTAAAATAGATAGTAATTCCTGTAGAGAAATGGATACTAAGGATAAATTGTTCAGAGAAGACAAATAATTCCCTAGTCTTTAGTCTTAGTCTAAGACTACAAGTTTTGATCCTAAATTTTAGTTCCTTATCTTTATCTCTACGTGAGAATACTCTTAAATGCATGAAGACAAGATATCAATCAATAATATCAAAACAAGCCTCTTAGAAGTATGGATTATTTAAAGTTAAATATATGCCAAAATTTTGTTTTTTTCTAACCATCATTACTAATTTGAGAGGAAGTTAAGTTGATATTTCTTATAAACATTGAAAAAGCATAACTAAGCCTAAAAAACTGTGTAGATTTCTTTTCTTTTCCAATGGCTTGATTTTTGCTTCTTGTATTCAAAATATTATGATTTTACTCACAGATGTCTGTGATGTGATGACTGCCGGAAAATGTTCATCCTTTCTCTTGTTTTTCATTTTAAGCTTTCAGTTGTGTTTTTTTTTCTGTGAACCCCCAGACCTCTTGTTTGAATGAACAGGATGTAATAAGGATTTAACGATAAATACTAAACACAAGTGAATTTTTCAATTTTCCTATTTGCTTCCTGTTGCCTTGAGGATATCGGAATCTCTTTTATGCCTTCTTTGGAAATTGGCTGGTTTTTATTTTCGGTTTTTGTTTTCTAATCGAATTATTTGAATTATTGAAGAGAAAAAAAATACGTATACGCCGAAGTGACTATTTAGGATTTGTTTACTTTTTAACTTATCCTATTGTGTTATTTACTGAATAAAGAAACATAATTGTGAATAATGGCCGAATAAACTATGTGATTTATTTAAATCATTTAAATTTCAAAGAAAATGTTAGTTGTAAAAATTTGAACAGATTTTATAGGTTTTTCTAATAAGAGGTTTCATTGTGATATTAAAACATATGTGTGTTTCAAGAAAAAGAAATTATCGTTTTTATTTTATTATAAAGAAAAAAGTATATTATTAACAAAGGAAAACGATAATAACCAAATTACCACAAAGCCTATGGTTGCAGCACCATATCTGGATTTCACGAAATGATCCACGACAAATTCGCAAATTTTCCCACGTCTTGGCTAGGGACATGGAAATCTCCTAATCAATCAACTGTCAACCAGATTGGCCACATTGCGATCGACGCACAACACTTTTCCAGTAATAGGATATCCGAAATTTCCAAGTGGCCAACATTGACTCGGAGCACTAGCTCGTTGTAGCCAAGGTACGGTTACGGATATCCCAGTCCAAGCCAAAACAAGGAGTACTGTGAGAAGATTCGACGTTAGACGGCTACAATCGCAAGAGATTGCCATGTCCTTTTCCGATCGAGTTTCTAGTAACCTCTTAAGGAGTCCTATGCTGTCTGCATTAAGCATTGAAAACCAGTGGCAACATTGCCTTGCAGTCATCAGAGATGCTGCCTCTGAAGTGCTAACAGCAGATCTTGGAAAAAACCAGTAGCTTCAAATCGATATCCACTCTACCTCTTTATCGATTTTAAAGCCGCATATGACAGCATCCATAGGAAGAGCTCTTCCAAGCAATATCTTGTCTTGCCAACCCTCGCAAACTTATCCATTTGTGCAGAATGACGATACATGGAGAATGCACGCTGCTCTATCAAGGTTGGAAAACATCTCATCGATGCAGTTGTCATGCGACTTCTTTAATATCGTTCTGGAAAGAATTTTGCAAAACTCAATCGTCAACATTAGAGGCACAATCTTCCAAAGGTCCATCCAATTACTCGGAAACGCAGATGATATTGACATAATTGGAAGATCAGAGCGTGATGTCAGTGGAGCGTTTTTGAGCATTGCGACGGAGGCGAAGAAGATGGTTTTAGTGGTATATGAGGGCAAGACCAGGTATATGCTGTCATCAAAAAAGGACATTGAACAACGACGTCTTGGACAAAATGTCACCATGGACAGCTATAACTTCAAGGTAGTTAAGGACTTTGTCTATCTAGGCGCCACTATAAAAACAGACAACGACATCAGCGCTGAAATCAAACGAAGAATAACTCTTGCAAATCGCTGCTTCTTTGGACTTAGCAAGCAATTGAGAAGTAAAGTCTTCTCTTGAGCATGTATAATCACCATCTATAAGACACTCATCCCGGTTCTCATTTATGGCGCTGAGGCCTGGACCCTGTCAAAGAAAGATGAGAGCGTCTTAGGATGCTTCGAGAGAAAAATTCTTCGGGTCATTTTTGGTCCCGTACGCATAGATGGAGAACGGAGGAGAAGATATAACGACGAACTGTACGGGCTGTACAGCGACACTGACCTAGTTAGCAGAATTAAAGTCCAACGGCTTAGATGGCTAGGTCATGTAGAGCGGATGGACATCAACGCTCCAGCACGGAAGGTCTTTGAATCCAATCCCGAGGGACGGCGCAGTAGAGGAAGACCGTGACTCAGGTGGCGCACCCAGGTGGGAGAGAACCTCAACCAACTTGGCGTGCGAAACTGGAGACAGATAGCTAGGGACCGAGCTGGCTGGAGACGCTTGTTGGTTGAGGCCCAGGTCCGCCCCGGACTGCGTAGCGCCACCTTAAGTAAGTAAGTACAATGTTGTAAATGGAGTCCAGAGATCAAAAAAGGTAAGCCTAGAGCCGAATTAAAATATTCCTCAGCATTTCTATTAATTTTGGATTTAAGATTCATGTTTATAATGCAGGGTTAGTTGAACAACTCATTATAAAGAGTTAGTATAGTATAAACCTTTTCTATAATGAAAATTAATTATTTCAACATTTTCTAATTGATTCTAAGTTCTTTTGGGAGTTTATTTTCCAGTGAAATGACTTCTAAATTAATAAATTAAACTTTATCTGATAAATTTACTATATTTTAGTAGTTGCAGTTGATTTTGGATTGTCCCAAGTTATTCGCTCTATTGGGAGTAAGTTTGTTGTGTTCTACACGAATTTGTATTTCGTGACATTTAAATTAATTTGTTCGTTACTATTTCAAATTAATATATGACTAAAAAACACCAACAACAACTAATTTTAAACTCAAAAACAAGTGCATATGTTAAATTGCATCCAATATTTCAGCGATTCTATTTGTTTAATGGTTTGATATCAAATTATATCACAGTTCCAACAACACAAAGTGCTATTCTAATCTCATCCTATATTTTTATTATTATTATCTCAGGGACCAACTACCAATTAAGTCTTCAAGAGCCTCCCGCGGGTTTTTATTAAAAATAAAAAAAAACAACTAACTCGACATTTGCAATGTTGTTTTTTCTGCGTACATAGACGTTAGAGCTACTCTCAAGGCTCGTTTTTTTTCTATTAATAAGGCCCCTACTGACTTCTTTCCTTTTTTTGGTTTTCTGTTGTTCAAACTAAACGATTAAACTTTGAAAGCATTTTTAAACTCATCATAGAAATAAACTACACTTATAACGATGCACTTGTTCCTCATACCTACAGAAATAAAAGAAGCAGTTTTATAAAATAAGAAAAAGAATTTCTAATCGTATCCCCAATGTCCTATTGCATTTATAATGCAGCTAAAACCTAGAACTTGCAGTATGCATATCAAGGATTTCATTTCATATACACATTCACATAATATAGGAATAATGTTTGAATGAAAAAACGCGAAGATAAAATAAAGGATTAAAGGATTGTAGTGGAGGTAGAAAGGTACCTTCTATAGACGATTGCAGGAGTGGCGACGGCATACCTAACCTCCTATAGTGTGTGGAAATAATGTATAGCATTGTCATGGGAGCGGTACTATCTAGACTTGAAATGGAATAGCGTGAGATCCTTTCAGGTCCTCTGATGTATATAGTAACTCACTCGATAGGGATTACCAGGAAAACATTTTTTTTTAAATTAACAAAAAAAAATGCCAATGGAAAAGTATTCCCATTTTTTTATACTTGACCTCTTCCTTTTTTTGAAAGCTGTTTCGAAAGTAGATGGCATTGTTAAATGTTTTGAACAACGCCAATTTTAAGAGTATGTCCCTTCATTTTTATTATTGAAACATCCCTATTTATGGTTTTTCAATATTAATAATTCTATTTGAGCTCAATTTTTACTTTTTCGACTGCTCAAATGCTTTGACAAAGCTTCAAAATTGTTAAATTTTAGTTCAAAAAAGCAAAAATACTGGAGTCACAGCCCCTAAAACTTAAGTACTCCTAAGTTAATGGTGTGAAGCAACTTCTCAACTGAAAATAGTGAAATTAAAAAAATTAAATAGGGTGGCGCAATAGCCCGTTTAGAACTAGAGCCTAGTAACTTAAAATTTTCAACCATTCCTGTGTGCGAGGATGGAGGGGATATACAATTTTAAGCCTACTCCGAACGGCTAGTTTGAGAAAGCACTTTTCATGACAAGAATTACTCAGAGAATTTGTCAATTCCTCGCAAGAGGCAGTACCCGTGAAAAGACTTAAGATAGCATAGGCAGGAATCGGAGCCAAGACCTCTGGCATGACAGTCCAACGCACTAACCATCATGCCACGGGTACTACTTGTGAAATTGATGGTGGACAAATATGAGCTATTAAGGCAAGTTAGTAATGTGAAAAATCAAAATCTTGGAAGTCGCTCAAGTCTAACTAAGATTATTGCTGCTTTAGTCCGCAGTGTTGACAAAACCAAGGTTTTTCGGTTTCAAGTTTTTTTTGGAATTAGGGAATTTATGAATGGCATTATATCGTACTTTTCTTAATGACTAAGGGTTTTAATAGTTCAATGAAAATAAGAACTTAAGACTGGTGACTACAAGCATGGTAGTCGTATCTTTGCTAATAGGGTCCTAGAAATGCATCAAAATGTTCGGGTTTTCATTGAAAAACTTCTTTATTGACCCAATGAATGATGAAAAAATCACAATTTTCCGCCAATGTCTTGTGATTCAATATTTTTCCTGGGCCATGTGGAGAAAAGATAAGGTATTTGCAGCTGATCCGCAATCAATGCAAGACTTTACAACAATGAGTTCGCGAAGTTATTGAGGACATGTGTCAGGTTAGGTTTGACGGGGTAGACCGAAGAACATCTCACTCGGATTACTGTGGATCCATTGTGTTCCCCATGAAATGGTAAGGATTTGATTAGGTATAGGAAAGTAGAAGAGGATTTAGGTTGATTTCTGAGACGTTGCACAAGTCGTTGAAAAAATATGATCCTATTATCGTCATTCTTCTTTTTGCTAGGCTAAGGAATTCGCGAGAAAGTGGAAGGTGTTCTCCCTCCATCTCCTTGTCTTCGCACCCTCTCTCAAATGAGATTAGCTAATACCCATGTGCTCATATGGGTACGCAATGAGATGTGACCCGTTAAAATACCAACCAATAAAGACAATTGAGCTCTGCCTAGTTTAAAAACGTATTTTGTTTTTTGGGCATAGATTCTAGACAACCCTGCAAGCTTCGAGCCCCCGGTAGCTTGGATGAAGAATTGATCTGTTTTTGTTTAATGTGTCTGCTATTATATTTCCGCCAGCTTAACAGTGCCCTGGGACCTAGCGTAGGGTAACCGTGTTGTCCTCGCTCGGTCAACGTATGAAGCTTCCTTTGGCACTGTTTTGACTTTGTGACAGTTGGGGAAAGTCGCACAAGTACGATTTGACCATGAAAAATTTCATGAACAAGATATAGTTCTGCAACGTTAGCCGTGGAAAACATTTGCCTAGTATGGTTTTCAATTATTGAAAGAGTACTTTTTTCTTTTCAGGGAAATAAAATAGTCAAAATTTGTTCAATATCAAAAGAAACCTCTTATTGGAAAACTAGTCATTTTTGGAAATGTAGGAGTTTCAACATAAGCTTTTTGTTTCAAGACACTGCCTCTCTTCAATTCTACACCCGTGATACCAGGAATAGTGGAGGATAGTTCATCCGTATACTAACGATTTTATATAAAACATCATACCTAGTCCTTTAAATTTAAAAAAGTTTTCAATTTAAGTCGCCAACAATAAGCGTGCATTTATTAAAACTTCTGCCTCATCATTCTCATCAAAATAAAATTAAAAGAAACAAAACGACAAAAAAACGCAACAAATTTTGTCTTCGAGTAAAATTTTAATATCCGTTCGAGTCTGTCATGATTTTTGATAGCAATATAGCGTCAATATGCATAAAGGACTTTTTTTGAAATGCATACAAAAATCAACACCAAATGAATTTAAAAAAAAAAACAAGAAAACAAAATGCAATCTGTCTGACTGACTGTTTCAAGTGTCCTTTTATATTCTCATTTTTATATATATACATAGGTATATATGTGTGTATGTGTATGTATTTATATATTTTACTAGTGCGTTTCAAAAATGCCACATCGACATAAACAAACTCTTCTATTTTTCTACTGATGATGATGCGATGCTTGATGGACAGACACATCACATCACGATAGGTTCTTCTTATTATTATTATTTTGTAGAATGGCAAACAAAACTTTTTATTTATATATTTTTGTTTTATTTCCAAAGTTCCATAAATTTATGTGTGTACTGTGTGCTTCTCTAATAAAAACAAAAATAAATAAAAACATAAATAAATAAAGGATCTCTTTCGTAAATCAAAAAAACGCACCATTCCAATACCACACACCAAAGAACAACGACGTTGATGACGACGACGAACGGCGGCGGCGGCCAATATGATCCTTTTTGATTTTCCTGTATAGTAGAGTAGGACACGAGACACGACTATGACTACGACTAGGACGACGTAGAAACAACCATCCTACCTACTCGTATACTCACTCAATGGCAACTCAGCCAAAAAATTGAAACAAAACCGAGAAAACAAGAGAAAATCCTGCGAAAATTACTACAAGAGGAATTTCAAAAATAGTTTTAATTTAAATATCAAACAAATAATTTTGTTTGTGAATATTTTAGGCTCAACATTTTTAAACATTATGAACAATTAGTAAATATTGTGACGAAAAGCAATACTACAAACAAACAGATCTATTTGTCAGCGTCTATTCGTCAGCACCTACTTGTCAGCCTGACTGACAGCGAGAGTGAAACGTCATTATAATAATTTGGAAAAATATGTAACAAATACCAACACAAACTCACCATAATTCGAAATCAAATACAGGGTGTCTCCAAATTTTGAATAAATAAAGTGTTATTAAATAAATTCGGTTTTTGTTTTCCGTAAGAAATAAATTTCTGAAGTTTCTGTATTTGGAGTATTTTCCTTAAACTTAAATCTTTTTTTACACTTCAGAATTTCAGAAAGTAGTAAGCTAATAGCAAGCGTTAAACTACGATCAGATGGTCATCAGCAGTGCCTGTGTTAGTTGTTAGTAAAAAATAATATAATTATAGCCTAACACACGCACAAAATACAAAACATAATTAACATTTAACTTTTAACTTTTACAGAACAAAAAATAAAATGAGAACGTTTAAGATAATGATTTTAATCCCAACTTATTTTAATTCAAATCTTTCGAAGAACAGTTTAAGTTATATAAAATGCATATTCGACTTAAAGCTTCATTTTTCCCATAGTTATTTTATGGAATTCAATCTGTATAAAATCAAATGTACGCAGGCATGAGTTCCGCCTCGGAAATTCAAATGTACACAAGAAAGCAAATATGGTGCACCAATTTCACCATTGATGGAGAGATTGCATTTAAAGAAGTAGAATACGATGTTCATAGGGAGGCAGATCATAAGGATCATCCCAAGGAAGACCTTTTAGGGCAAAACGAATGAAATTATGTTGAAATGATTCAATACGTTTTTTATGAATTTCAAAATAGGGAGTCCTTACCCGCGAAAATGACATTTGTACAAAGAAAGAGTTACATAGGGATCATTGAACTCCTTTGCCCAGTGTTTTATAAAACCAAGCATAGAACTTAGGTCAGGTTTCGGTTAGGTTATAGTGGCTTTCCAAGATGGAAACGGACACACTTAGGCAAGTTTAATGGCCCATTGTGATACCACATGAATCTTGAGGCTTCCTCCTGAGCTCAATGGAAATAGTTTGAGTCCCTTACGAAACGTGAGACGTGAGTATACTGATATGATTTAGGTCGTTAAAGAAGAATTCTGCTAGGTAATTCTTGCGTTTTCGAACTAAAGCAGGGCATGTGCACAGAAGATGAAGAACCGTTTCTTCCTCTTTCTCGTCCATACAGGTTCTGCAAAAGTCATTTGAGAATACGCCTAGTCTCGTGGCGGGCTTTCCTATTAGACAGTGTCTGATTATGACACCTATTATCGAGCTTATATGCGATCTGCTTAGAGAGAGCAAGCACCTTGAACGTTTTAAATCAAGTGTTGGCCATATGATTTTTGTGACTTGACACGTGGTGATGTTGTTCCACCTGGTGCCTGGCCTCCTTGCAGCGTCTTGCGTCAGCAATAGTTTACAAGTAGTGATTGGTATGCCAGTACGTGCCAAACATACAGTTACCTGGAATGTCTCTATGGCCCGGCACCTAGCAAAGGTGAATATTAAACTGTTGTGCCATCTCCATTAGAGATGATCGACAGTTATGGACTGTTATAGAGGTTGTAGAGACAGAGTCCAAAGATTTGATATCAGATGTTGATATCACGTTTTCTTTAAGCCAGGACAAGACTTCCTTTATCGCCAAAAGTTCCGTCTGGAACACGCTACAATGATTGGGAAGGTTGAATGAGAGACTTAATTTTAGTCGTTCAGAGTACACACCTCCACCAAAACCTTCTTTTGTTTTTGATTCATCTGTGTAAAAATGGATTTATTTATCCTCCAAGAATATCCTATCATCCCAAAAAGATCTGGGAGGTATAGAAATCTGGACATTTCTGTCGAATTGCAGTTGGTAGATAGTGTAGTCTGTGTGCTTTGGAATTGATTCTAAATACCTAAGAATTACGGAGTTGCCAATGTTATTGTTAGTCCACCGCGACGAAGTTTTGAGGCGAAAAGCAGAGCTTGAACTTGCTTTATTAACAATAAAATAAATGTGATGTGTAATTTCTAAGTTGGAACAGAAATGAACACCTAAATCTTTAAAAGTAGAGACGCGACAGAGTTTTTGCTGTGATATACAGTAGTCAAATACGTTTCGGATTAGTTTTTTAGTAAAAGTTATCATCTGAGGGTTGTGTGAAAGGCTATTTTTCCCACACCGAAATGTGAAACTATAAATGTCGGCTCGTAAAAGAATACGATCATGGTTGGACTTTATTATTTTAAAAATGTACATGTCGTCAGCAAAAATTAGAAGTTCACTTGAGCGTAGACATGACGATACATCGTTAATAGACAGGATGAAGAGAAAACGGCCAAAAAGGCTCCCCTGGGAAACACCAGACTGAGCAACAAAAGGTTCTGAATGACAATTTCTAAATTTTACCTCATGGGATCTGTTTTCAAGATATGATTTAATCCAAGTTAAATCTTTACCAAATAATTCAAATAAATGAGTTGGCGCAACAATCCGTTGAGAACTAGGGCCTAGTGACTTACAACTCTCAACCCTTTCTGTGTGCGAGTCCTTTTTGTAAGGGATGGAACGGCTAGTTTGAGAAATCACTGTTTATGACAAGAATTGCTCTTGGAGAATTTGTTTCCTTGCAAGAGGCAGCACCCGCGAAAAAAACTTTAGATTGCACAGGCAGGGATTAAGTCCAAGACCTCATGCATGACTATCCAACCACGGATTCTACCGAATAATAAAAATAATGTTGTTGAAAACCCATTCCATATTTAACAATGTGTGATTTTTAGTGGAAAAACAATTTAGTTGTGATAGAACCGATATTTTCATCTAATGTTTTCTATGTTTTCATGCTGTTCCTTTAATTTTTTTTTAATTCGATATTTTTCTTTGATTTTTTCTGTTCTTTTTTAGTTTCATTGTCTTGATATCATTCCAAGTTTTCTATGTTTTTTAAAAACTTGGTCTCGAGCGTTTTCATATGAAAACCTTGAAACCAAATAATTTATATATGTTATGATACATTGCTTACTAATTTGACTTATTTGTTTTGATATTGATGTTGTAATATTCCAAAATTTGGTCTAGTGAAGTTTTCTATGTTTTCATTTCATTTTTGAAAACTTCATCAACAAATTATTTACTTGTGACACATCTAATATTTTGTTTCAATGTTTTCTATGTTTTTAGTTGTTTTGCTTATTAATTCTTATTCGATATTTTACTTTTATTTGTTCTATGTTTTTATAGTTTCACTGATAAATAGCCATACGATTATAAACTTCTCAAATTTAATGGTTTGTCAATTTTAATTTTGAAGTTAATGCATTTTGATAAAGTTATGACTCGTAGGTCATGCAATGTTTTTTATGTTCGTTATACTTCATGATTTTATAATTTTATGATAGTCTAATTAAAAATTCAGTGAACCAATACTCGACAAAGAGGTAAAAGCTTTGCAGGTTTAAGGTTATATTTCTTGTTAATTTGTTTTAATGTCGTATTTATCATTCAATATTTTTTATTTTCTTAGGGGAAGGGGGGAGGGTTGGTGTTTAATACACTTTCCTGAAAACGTGGAATATTTGATGCTATTAATTTTATTTCTCAATCGATTTCCCTTAAAGTGAGGCGTGAATTGATGGTGATACTTTAATGTTTTTTTTTAGTTGAACGTATTCTATGTTTTTTTTCTATCTCAGTCTGAAATGAAAAACCATATAATTCACAAATTAATTGATTTATGGCTTCGTTATATTTGACTAAGTTTTATTCTTGAAACGTTAAATTTTATCATGCGATGTTTTCTATGTTTTTTGTTTGCATAATTCATATGATTTTTTGTAAAGTTTTTATCGTTATCTTCTATCTACCGTTCGTTATAGTACACAGACGTTATAAAAAATTACTAGAGAATCCATTTTTCTCATGTTTTCAAATGTTCACAAATTTTCGGCCTCTACTGTAGAATTATTTTAATTTAACACCGAACGCATTACTTTTTTTAGTCAGGGTTCTTTCACAGGATCTTCTTACTACTCTTCGTAGGTATTACATAGGAAGTATAGGAACTGCATGCAATTCATTTTGGTTTTCAACTTTGAATTCGTATTTCAAATATTTTTTCTTGTTTTTTAATTTTGTGTGTGGCGCAATATTCTCTTTGCCATTCCCATTTTATTTTGTTGAACAGTTTTTTGATTTTTCTATTTTTTTAAATTTTTTTGTAATTTTTATATGTTGGTAGGTACGTAGCGTAGGTACAAAAGTGAATATAAATGTTATGCATGTATGAATGTTTGCAGCTATGTATTATATTTGAAACTTTTAACAGTGAATCGTGAAGCAGGATAAAAGAAAACAGCTTCCAGAGAAATAAATCCTCGTCTGCATGTACGTTTTGATGGTAATTAATACAAAAAAAAAATAAAATAAAAATGAAAATTAAAAAAGAAGACGACACACAATGGGCTACACTTCATGGGTGCGTTTCCAGAAGGCACACACCAAAACCAAAACACATCGCACAGGATCCGGATACAGTACGTTGACGCGTACGAAAAAAGGAATGTATGAACCGAAAAACGGCGTCGTACTCGTTGTCGTTGTCGGCGGCAGTGGCGGCTGTTTCGACGAGCAATGGGAAAAAAAGAAATCAGGGTAGATTACTCACAAAATTCTACTCCAGGCCTAGTAAACTCCAGCTCTAAAAGTTTTGAATTTAGAGGGGGCTTGGAGTTGGAGATGTGTCGGCAAAAGTGTGTTTGAATAGAAAAATACATTATAGACGATAACGAGAAGAACGCTCTACTCTGCTGCGAGGCGGGTACGCTATACGTAACGTAGGTACTACGTAGTCGGAACTTGGTGTTCGGGACCAAGAGTTCTGGTGGTACAGGACGTGCGTTCGTTTAGCGTTCATGGTAAACAGGTTGATGATGAGTTTTGGCTGGATTTTTCGTTTGTAAATTGTTTTTTTTTTTTTACCATAGTTAGGTTTAGGTGCACTCGTAGCAAGTGCTAGATTTCCTTGCCAGAGCTCTAAATGAATTGGGAACATAAAAATGTTCAAGTTTTGACTGACAGACAGCCAGACACGAAGTTTGAGATTATTATACTTATGAAGGTATAAATGGGAGAGGGGCATCATCAGGCAAAGACCAGCCATGGAACCGCACAAACTCACATCGCTACCATCCGTGTTGGTCGTAAGTCTGGTCCTAAATTTTAATGGGTTTCTATTTGGAAAAATATATTTGCTATAGAGAAAGTTTTTTATTTTTAATACGAATAATATGATGAGCTATTATAGGAAGGTAAATTGTTTGAAAAATTTTTCAAAAAATTATACGCCATTAATGGGATTGAATTTTTTTCCTCTCTCTTTCTTCTTTTGTGAGTTTTTGATGATAATTCAATGAGTTTACAGAGCTGATGGTGTTTTCAAAATGTTTTCTCTGTTTGTTCGTCACAAATTAAATAATTTCCTAACGAAGCTAGGGTTGAAAAATAAAAGTTAGGGAGAAAGGTCCAAGTTCATCAACATTCATTTTTAATCTGTTTTAAGAGCAATGGTTCTTCCTTGGCCCCATCAACTGAAGACTGCATTATATTCTAATGTATGAAAGAGTTATTTTTACGGAGTAGATGAATATCAGACTTTTTTCAAAAACAATTTATAATATTTTGATTCAAAATGTATGCTCAAAAACAGTAAGGAAACTGAATAGAATTAATGTCAAGTTACACAAGTGTATATATTGGCTATGGCTGCTTAGAAGGAGGGTCACTGGCTTCTTTGTTTAGAATGGGTTTTCAATAAGAGGTTTTAATCTTAAAACCGTCATCTTTATGATAAACAAAAACTACGCCATAACCAGAAATTAAACGATAAACAGTTTAAAAACTCATTAAATTGTAAAAATTTACTACAAAAATTATAAATATTGTGAAAAAATAAAGTAATTTTGGTTCGTTATAAAACTGATGGAAAAATTTGAGCTGTTTGGAAAAGTTAGTGATGTTGAACTTTAAACATTATAAATCACTTATACAAACAGCTAAGGGAATATTTTTGCTACATCCCGTACTGTTCACTTCAACCTATGTTTCTCTATTCTCATCGCCACAGTCTTTGGCTCACAAACTTCCACAGCAAAATTACTCCATAGCTTAAAAAAAGATTTAGGTTTAAAGACTTTTGAAGTTCAGTCAATACAAAAACTCAAGTCCGTTTATAACCAGTAATCTTGTCGAATCTTCGCTGATCGGGTCCTTGAAATAAATAAAAACAAATAAATATGGTAATACCCGTGACCTGATGGTTAGTGCGTTGAACTGTCATGCGAGAGGTCTTCCCTCCCTGTATTCACGAGTACTGCCTCTTGCGAGGAATTGACAAATTCTCCAAGACTAAATCTTGTCATGAAAAAGTGATTTCTTAAATTTGCCGTTCGGATTCGGCATATAAACTGTAGGTCCCTCCATCTCTGACAACAGAAATGGTTGAGAGCTTTAATTCACTAAGATCTAGTTCTCTACGGACTGTTGCCCCACGAAATTTAATTTATTTAAATAAATAATGTTATGCAACAGTACGTTGAGAACTAGGGTCTGACTTACAATTCTCAACCATTTCTGTGTGGGAGTCATGTCAGGGAGGCAGGGGACCTACAGTTTTGTGCCGAATATGAAAGACTATTTTGGGAAACCACTTTTCATGATAAGAATTACTCTTGGAGAATTTGTCGCATGTTGCAGTAGGTACCTTTCAAAAAAGCTTTAGGTGGCACATGCAGGAATTAAACTTTAAACCTCTAACTTGACATTTATATACCTACTTACCACCACGGGTGCTACGGGATTTTGAAATGCAAATAAATAATCCAGATTTCCGTCAAACAACATGATACTTTGTTCCACACAAGCAACTAAACAGTCGCAATTTAGCAAAAAAAGCCTACTGACCGTGTAACCTCTTAATGGAAAATCTATTATAAACACTTTATCATACTTGAGTGTTTTAAATCATAGTAAAACAAAATTTTTGTATCGAAGTGAAACATTCAAGGTGAATGGAATTTGTATTAATACTTAAAATATGACGTTTGTCAGTTATGGAGACAGTGTAAAATGGCCTAAGTTAGTTGTTGGAAATAAGGTTCATTCAACTTCTAAATATTACCTTCATCAAAGGTCTCTAGAAGACTGCTAGTAGTTTTGTAGCACAATATTCATATTATCATTACTTTGATGGCATACAAGTTTGTGGCCAGGCTTTAAAAAGTCTTCTTAAATTTTAGTGTGTAACAAAATAAATATTTTAAATACCTATAAAGATTCTATTCTCTATTTTCAAGGCACACATATCCTTTTTTTCTGCCAAAAAATTCCCATATCATATGGTTCCCAAAAGCCTATAAGAACTTATACCTTTAGGGACACATGTGGTGTGCAGCAACTGCTCAAATAAAATACCTGTGTGTGTATGTAGCTTAAGCATTCCCTAACAAAAATAAGAAAAAGATACAAATTTAAGTATTTCGTAGATGATGATGCTAAAATTCCATTGAGTTGACAGCATCAGCACCGTTCTCTTTCTTTCTCTCTTTCCCTGTGTTTTTTTGAATTACTCACATAAATTGACAGGACATCTAAGTGAATACACTTACACACCTGCAGGTGGATATTGCACACAAGTAATCCTCATATATTTTTATATATATACGAGAAGTACATTTAAATTTAACAAAAACAAAATCAAAAAAATAAAAAGAAGAAAATAAATTTAAAACGAAAGATATAGAATGTGAAAGCTACAACGACGCCGATGACAACTGCAACGTTGACAACCAACTCCAAAAACAACAACAACACCGTCAGCGTCCCCGTCATGAAAGCTAGGAAACGTGCCCAGACGTCAACCATCAAAAAATACTCCACCTCATCCTTCCACCCGTTTGGTCGTTTAAAATTGTTTGTTGTTTCTTATGTTTTTCTCGTTTTTTGCATATTATACTTTTTCGTCTTATTCTAATGGACTTCTATGTGTGTATGCATGTATATGTGTATGTATTCACACCAGTTTTTTTTTAAATGTATAAGTGTTTTATGCGAGCGTTGCCTTATCGGAAAAGGGCAACAGAACAGCTCCGGCTAAAGCATCACCAGCAGCAGCAAGTTCTCTATAGAAACAGAAGCAGAATCAGCAAAAGCTCCAAGCACCATCATCCTTGGTCCTTGGTCCTCCTCGCATCACCATCACCATCATCATCCTACTCACTGTATTCGCATCCTACTCACTGCTTTCGCATAAAAGTATGCAGTGAATTTGATTTGTTTTCTTTAGTTGTTGTTTTTTTGTTTTATTTTTTCTGTGAAATTTTTCCCGCCAAAAAAATAAAAACAAATTTCACAAAAAATGCGTCTTTTTCTTTTTCTTCCTTAATTATTATATGTGTATGAGTGAGTACTAAAAAGGGTTTGAGTTAAGGATACATTTTTATCCTTCTTCCAACATTTTCGCTATTCGCATTGCATATGGTGAGGCGCAATTCTCGTGTGGAATGGAATGGAGTGAAGTGAAGTGTAGACTGGTGATACTTTGTGGAGGTGGTTGATGGAAATTCGTTGGAAAATAAATTTTTCCACGAAGCCGTTGGTTGAATGTCAGCCAGAACCTTAGTGAGAATCGACTCACTGAGCAATGGTAGTTGGGAAAATTGGGGGGACTGAAGATTTTTTCTGAACGTGTACAATTTTTTCGGGTGAGCAAATGAGATGAGAGGAACGAGGAGAAGAAGGTGTTCATACATGTGTGTGTGTGTGTGTGATTTTATTTTGTTTTTAATTTTATACGAAGGTTGATGGCTCTGATTCAATGTGTTGTATATAAAATTGCTTCAGGCTAAAATGAATGATGAACGAAGCGCGGAATAAAGAAGAAAAATAATAAAAAACGAAAGTCAACATATAGTAGGTAGTAGGTACATATACCTACATCAGGATCAGGCAGGACAATTGGAAGGAGAGAGAAATACGAGAAACAAAACAAAACAGAAAAAATATAAAAAGTGAAAATAAAATGAAAATGAGTGCAAAATCCTACAAGTATGCTTTTATATTTTATTTTTTTCTTTACAAAAAAAATTTATATATATACATACAAATCTACCTACATACCTACCTACATACATACATACATATATGTATGGATGTATATGTATAAAAATGTGATTGCACTTAAATGTGTCCAGCATATGGGATTTAAAATTAAAAGTAAAAAGGAAGAAAAAAGAAAACAAAATCTTTTATATTTATTTGAACTTCATTTCAATAAGGTTTTTGTGTTTTATTTTCTGAGTCAGTTAACTTTACTTGCATCCATGTATGCAGATTTGTGGATACATGTATAGATGAATGCTTTTAAGTATGGGTTTGAAGAAATCTACAGAAAAAATGGTGCATGTAGATGTATAGATGGGTTGCAATTACATATTTGATTTCTTTTTGTTTTGTTGTTATTTTTAATTGACATTTTTTTTTTCAAATTAGACTTTAACTTGAAATTATTTTGCCTTAAATATCAAGTTTGTACTTAAAAAAAAAAGAAATAAGTCCCCGAAACTCATAAAGGTTTTCATGAAGATTTACAAGGTTTTAAAATTTTAATAAGAACATTATTGAAAAGTGGATGAAGGCAACATGTTTCTGAACACACCCCAAATAAAATAACGCTATTGGCTTTGATCAGAAATATTAAAAAGATAAATTAAAATTAGAAAAGGGTTAAAGAAATGAAAGATCTGTTTGTTTACTCAGAGTCTGTAATGTTCGTATTAGAAAAATGAGACTAACATAACTGTGACATTAAATCGCTGATATGTTATACATTTTTACAAAAATTACATACCCTACATGCATCATAAAATTGCACGTACAGAAATTGAAAACAAATGGGTTTCCTTTACACTATGAACTTCCTACCACAAATCTGAGCTTATTGACTTTATTTGATAAAAAAATATTGTATAATAGGAAATGCAACAAAACTGCAACAGAATGTTCGAGCTTTGCCTCATGTTTTTTTACCGTTATAAGAATTTTGCGAGGTGTGTCAAAAAATTGCTCGTACATCAAACAAATGTTCGTAAACTGCCCTCTTCTCTAACAAAATGGAAATAACTGTTCTTTTTGAAATGTAAATTGTTAACTGTAATGATATTGAGAGATCTAAGCTCATTTAGTCGTGGTGTATTGATCTTTTCAACTGTTTTTTTTTTTTAATGTTACAAGTTTATTTTGAAAATGGAACCTCTTGAAGTAAGAAAACTGATTTTTAAACTAAGAAACGACGGAAAAAGGTATGCTGAGATATCGTCAACTATTGGTAGAAAACGGTCTACAGTTCAATATGTATTAAACAATTATTTGAAAAATAAAAGCTTTAAAGTGGGAACGAAAAATTGAAAGAACGGTAAAGATTGATCCCAAGTCAAGTGGTCCTAAAATATCTGCTGACATTCAAGCAAATGTTGGCATATCGCTTAACCCCTAACAAAAAAACCCTATATTTCAAAAGCAAACGTTTCAAAACGCTTGAACTATGCGAATGCATACGTTTCGAAACCAGGAGATTTTTGGAAGAATGTGTTATTGTTTGACGAGAGCAAGTTTAATGTCTTTGGGTCGGACTGTCGCAGATTTGTGTGGAGGAAACCAAACACAGCATAAGATGTGAAGAATTTGCAATCAAAGATAAAACATGCAGGCGGAAATGTTATGGTCTGGGGAGCTATGGGATCCAATGGTGTGGGAAATTTAGTTTTTATAGAAACTACAATGGATAAAACAAATATTTACAAATTTTAAAACAAAATTTGAAAGTCATCGCTTTAAAAATTGGCCTTAAAGATGACTTTTTCCTAGTGCAAGACAACGGTCCTAAATATTCATCAAGGATAGTAAATGATGTTAAATCGCAATTGCCTCGTCCTGCCCAATCCCCAGACCTTAATCCCATTGAGCATCTTTGGGATTATTTAGGAAAACGAGGTTCGAGTATCAAAAATAAGTAATAAAAACCGACTTAAGGCCGTTATATTGGAAGAATGAAACACAATTTCTCCGGAAGTCATTTCTAAACTAGTTCTCTATCGCCCTCAGGATGTTATAAACGCGAAAGGTTATCACACTCGCTACTTAATCTTATATTAATACATATAATTAAGTTTTTTTTATCACTGTATGTCCAATTTGTTGACCTTTGATTTCCTACTTTGCCTAATATGTTGCATTTTTTTTCATGAAGTTTGTACCAATTTACACCAATTTATTTTGTTCTGTTTTTAATCCTCATATAATAAACAATACCAAAATTGAAAAAGAATGGTTGAAAATCTTTTTTTCTTAAAATACCTTAGCTATTATTTTGAAGAATCACCTGTACGAACAATTTTTCGGTATAGTGTATTTCATTTAATTGTGGTTAATTTTAACAATTTTTTAAAAAGATTTTTAGAATTTTTAACGATATTTATGTATATTTTCATCGAGAACTTTTAATTTAAAAATAAATTCACAAACGTTTTGTTCGGAATTAAAGACAACACATTTCAAAACATGCCCCAATTGTTAACTTCGCAAATTAATAGTACTGTTTGCTTTTATCTGATATTTTCGAAGATCTGTTAACTGTATACTGACTTTCTGTTCATTTTAGTAAAAAGTTCACACAATTCGTATAAGTAAATTGAAACTGACATAACTTGAACTAAAAGTCACAGAAATTATTTGATTTAATATTCTGAGAGTATATTTTCATTGATTTTAACTTAATTCATTCATAAACAAAACTTAATTCATTGGGTGCTAAGAAAGTGTTGAAATCTGAAAAATGTTTTTGATTACTAAACCAGTGTCAATTTCAAAATGTCTTCCAATTTTTAGATCAATCGTTTTTGTTTTACGTGAAAGACTGAAAACTTTTGATTTCGTAGTTGTCAGATGTCCGTTTCAGAACAGATTATAAGGTTTTATCTTAATCTTCAATTTATATTTGTCTTGTCTTTGTTTATAAATAATTTTAAAAAATGTATAATATTTTGATAATTTATGAAAATGAAAATTTTTATGAGCATCTTAAAAACGGTTTCTTAAAAAAAATATTATTTTCATAGGGAAATGGGTGCATTCATAAACGTCCGCCTAACTAAGAACTGCGTTATCTGCATTCATAAAGTCAGATTTTCGATGGAACTAACCTAGTCGAACTGCAGTGTCTACCTGACACATCTGATTTTTTTTGGATGCAGAAAGAGCGGGAAATATTTAATATTTCAGAACATGATGGCTACCTATAAACAAATCAAGAAGAGAAACAAGAAATTAAAGTGTTATATATTTCTTTGCAAGATATTTGTGCCAATTATAATTTTCTTTTCTTTTTCGGTAAGCAAATCAAAAATCAAGTTCAAGAAAATTAGTTTGGCAGCCAATTTTCTCTGACATTTATGGGCTCTGTTTACATACAAATCAGACTAATAGGTTTTTCACACCAAGTCCAAAACCCGGTTTTCGCGAAATGACCGGTTTTCGCCGAAAACCTTCATCGAAAACTCAAGTTTTCCCATACATTTTTGGTAAACCACAAGTTGTATATAAAACCTCTCGAAAACTAATGGCAATTCAAAGTTGAACTAAACAAACAAACCTTTCAAAGATTCAGCGCTCAAATTAATGTAAATAAAACAGCCGATGGCTGCTGTCAAAATAAATGTTTCATTTTGAAATAAATTTGGTCTTGGTAATTAAAATTATTTATACAATGCGAATTTCGGGAAAATTTGCAAAATATGTTCGACGCTTTCGAGGCGAGTCCTCAAAGGAAGAAGACACAGAGATAGTCATGGAGAAATTGCAGCCCATCATAACAGCTTCAGTGATCACTTTGGATGAGTGTGATTTTGGTACGAATCTGGAACAAACAATTGTCGTTTTCTGCACCGGCCATAAGGACCTACAAGAAATCGTTAAGAATCTTTTTAACAACGCCTATAAGTTACTCGGACGGCCACAATATATGACGATTCTGAAGACACATTTGGCCAACAGAAGCCATAGTCATAAGATCAGTATTTTGGATTGGATTTGTTGTAAAAGAAGAAGAAAATTTTTTAAATAAAATGAATTTTTATTGTTTTATTCGTTTTTAATTCTATGATATTTTTTCTATCCAATTAGCTTCTTCTTAGTGAATTGTTTGGACCGGTTAAAGTGAACTAAGAGGATAGCTGCACCCAAGCGAGCTTGTAGCTCTTGTTGGTTCATGTGGTGAGGCCATTCCACTCGTCCCCAGAACTTCAGTTGAAACTCTTTCTAGACGAGCTAGTGTTACGTTAAAATCAATTTGAATTGGTTAAAATTCATTTTATCTTCGCAAATAATTTGATAAGAACACAACTTTTTACTCATATTTTTTTTTATCAATACAAAATTTGACAGCCGGTGTTAAACAAATTTAAATGTCAAATGAAAACGTGTAAATGTTCGATGTGAACGATTTTTGGGTTTTCGAAAACATTTGGCCGAAAACGCGGTTTTGGGTTTGGTGTGAAAAGGCTATAGTCAGATCTTTTTGTTTACTGCAGACATTGTGCATTGGGAGTGCGTTCACAAATGCATCAGAAAAGAAATGCGGTTGTACTAGCGCAGATTTTCTGCGTTTATGAATACACCCAATATCTCCAAAACTGTTTTAAGCACACGAAATACGAAAGAGTGACAGCTGTTAAATCAAAATTTGTCTTAAGTAATGCTTTTACAATAAAATAAAATACTTCTTTAATTTAATTTATCAACATTTTAACACCATTTTGATAAAAATTAAGTTTGTCATTGACTACCATTCATTTTGATAACTTTTTACTAAGAACTGAAAAATATTTAGACTTCACATACATATTTTCAAAAATAATAAAAAATATTTTGGAAATTCTATGATAAACATTTTTTATCATCCATTGCTGCCAAAGTTGATGATTAATTGACTTCCATTAGTTTATTTACTAAGCATACAAAAATAACACTTAGTTGTAAAAAATCGATTTTTTTTAAATACTAGTTTTGAAAATTAAGCTTTTAGTATTTTTGTTCACCTGAAGGGTATTCAGATGCCCTTAGTTATAAAATTATAATGCCACTTTAAAAAAGTCATCTTATCTCCATAATCACCTTAAGCTTAACGTCGGATCAATTAACTTCAGATTTCTTAAAGTTAAATATTACCTCAAGTTGTTTTATGAAACCAAAACTTAGTGATGGGTAACTTTGTATAATTTTCGCGATTCTCTTTTCAAAAGACTCGGTCATTATGTACCAATGAAAATGGAATTCGTGATAGAGATGGAAAAAGGAGCAATTTCTTTGGTTTAAAAAATTAAAAATAAAAGTAAGTATACTCCTAAGGTCACCACATATTTTCTTTTTTAAAGTTAATTTCTACTGTACTACGTTTTTGACAATTATAAGTTGAGGATATAATATGTAACTATCTTTTTCAAAGTTATAAAAGATGAAATATTTTGTATTTTTATGTTAATTTTCGAGGTAATTTTGGTATAATATGTGTCTATTTATAATTGCTAAGAAATTAGGACACACATTTTAAGACATTTAAATTTTTAATACCAAGTGAGTCAATAGTCTGAAACTATTACCTTAAAAAATCGGTGCTAAGTTATTATTTTATTCAACTTTCAAGAAGTTCTATAAAATTTAAATGTTAATATCAGATCCCTCAATTGAAAATAATTATTTAAGTTCAACATAAAATTAAACTGCTTCATAAAGTTATATTTGCATGTAGATGTATTTACATTACGCAGATTTCTATTTTTTTTTTAGTTTGATTATTTTAATAAAAGGTTTTGTCGTCCTTGAATTGTATAACATTTTATTAATTTTCTAAGATTTTTTTTTTAATCAGAAAATGAAATCCTACCTATTTATTCAGAGTCTCGCAATATTTTATTAAATTTTGTAAAGGTTTCATAAATATTTAATTTTGAGTTTTATTTATTTAGATTTTTAATGAATACTAAAAATAAAAGCTTTCAAATAAAAGTCATGTATGTTGCATAGTCTTAAAAAATATTATAAATATAGGTACGCACTATAAACACTTATATTAGACATGTAAGCATGCTTTAATAATATGTAATTCAAGCCCTTGAAGTGATAAACTCAAAGGTTGAATTGTTGTCCTTTGAGTAAATATCTCATTCATGCAAAATGAGGATAAAACAAAAATAAGGAAATATGTGCAAGAATCCTTACAATTACACACGATTTATATAAAATAGTTTTAACAAAATTCATTTAAAAAACATTGAATTTTCTTTTTTTTTTTAATTTTAGGCATAGGAAGAAGTCACAAAAAATTGAAAAATAAAATAAGTTCTAAGGACATTTAAAGCGATTTTCTCTTATTAAATAGAAAACAAAAAATAAAATAATTTTTTGTATTGAAAAAATAAATATATAAATTTAAAAAACATTCCATGACTTACCGAATCGTGTGACGTGCGGTAATCGAGGTCACCTCCACCACCGCCACCGCTGCTGCCAAATGACATCTTCTCGTCGTTGCGGTCCCAATCGATTTCCTTTTTCAAAGACTGTAACAAAAAATGCTGCTGTAAGATAACTAAATCCATTCAAAAAGAAAACATAGATATATCATTTTAGATGCTTACCAGTGGAACCGATTGCACGGGCCCGAGGCCCGATGGTCCGGCCATAGAATCTGCACCGCTTCCGCCAACGTTACTGCCGCCACCACCACTGCCACTGGTGCTGGAACTGCTTCCAGCTGGTGTTGGACTTGCCAGCCTGCTGGACAATGAAGTGGCCGTGTGCGTTAGAGAGGATGGTGGTAGATTGCCGCTACTACTTGGACGATCAACGATACCAACGCTACTGCGGGATGGTGATCGATTCGTGAGGTCCGATGGTATTGCTGCAGAAGAAGAGGATGATGCTGTGGCAACACTGGCTGCAGATGCTGACGGCGCAGTTGACGTACTGGACGAGGAGTTGACAGGAGGAACAACCACCGATTGTGAGGTTGACGATTGTTGACTACTATTTGATGCTGCAGCGGCGGCAGTACTCGCACTCAGACTCATATTGATGCCAATTGAGTGCGGGTCATTTGAAGAATTGTCATCGTTTGGGGAACTTGGTCTGTCACGATCGTGGTCTTCTGGGGGCGAGGTAACCAAGTGGTGTTGCTGTTGTTGCTGCTGCAGATGATGGTGGTGCAGTAAATGTTGATGCAGAGGATCATCGTTATTGTTGTTACTATTACTACTAATATTACTGTTATTATTGTTGCTAATATTGCTAGATGTTCGCGCTGCACCACCACCGCCACCGCTGCCGCCGCCGCCAATAGAGATGGATGACATATCACCACTACCACTGCCACTTCCAACGCCACCAACACCACCGCCACCGCTACTACCACAACTATTGCTAGGGCAGCGCCTCTGATAGAGGTCTAGCGGTACAGGAGAGGATTGTTGCAGTCGCTTTGGAGGCGACACACTGCAGCGTTCCGCAGCACTACTTTCACGTTTCAACGATTGCAATGAATTATGATGCAACGATGTTGTTGAGTTGGCAGCTGAATGCGCTGAAGCTGAACCGCCTAAGGGGCTATCGCAGGTTGATGGTTTTGGTTGTGAGTGTGGCCGCAAGCGGTCCGGTTCACGTTCAGGTTCTCGCAAGGCGGTATTTTGATTTGTCATCTCTGCCAAGCCCTTAACCTTTAATTAGATAAAAATATAGTTTAGTTTTTGAATTTTTTAAATTTGAAGTAATATAAATCAGGAAGTCAGCTTTGAAATTATCTTATTGATGGTTCTTAATATTTTACTACAAAAAGTAAAGTACGTTGAAATCTTGTACAACAAGCTGTTTTAGACAAAATCGAGTACTATAGATCTTTAAGAGTAAACGAGAATAAACAATCAAATAATAATAGATTGTATACAAATTAAAAGAAGAGTACCTAATTGGCTACCTTGTGGTAGCTGAAAAATATTTAAAAAGAGAATATATATTTCTTAAAAAGAACAAGTGAATAATTATTTACGAGCAAGAAGCTGTAACAAAGCTTCTATTCCTCTATTCTTCTGAAGATTAGGTTGAAGACATATGTACATTCATTACATTTAAGCTTTTCCTAGATTTAGTCCTAGTCAGCTATCTTGTTAAATAAAATCAATAATGCGTTTATGAAACAGGGAAACTATACTTTTATAAGACCATTGAGAACGACTTATCTATATCCTTCTTAAGAAGCCAAATTTAAAAGAACAGGACCTAATTGGCTGCCTTGTGGTAGCTTGTAAATGTTTAAAGATTATAATTCTACGAAAAAACATGTGATTAATATTTTCGATCAAGAAGATATTTATCTTGAAAATAAGATTAAAAGAAGAGGACCTAATTGGCTGCCTTGTGGTAACTGGAAATTGTTAAGATATCAAGGATAAAAGTTATAAAAAATAAAATGTGAATACTGCTTTTCGAGAAAGAAAATATGATTCTTAAGAAGACACCTTCAGAAGGATATAAAAGTTTAGACTTGACTTTTCTTTTATGCATTTTTGTCTATGTAGTCACGTAAGCTTACGTTGACTGAATGGGTTCATTCAATTCAGTCACAAATCAATAAATCGATTCATATAAGTCGATTCAAAACCTTCTTCAAATGTCTTTTGAACGATGATGTGCAGTAAATTTCAAAACTGTCATTTCTTTAAAACCCCAGTTCAAGTAAGTGACCAATAGTAATTTTTCTTTTACATAACTTTACTACGTGCTTATAATGAACTCGTCCAACTTTCAACACCTACAATCCTCCATAAATTTGCAACAAAACAAAATAATTTATTAAAAAAAAAACCTATGCATGCGTCAGCCATTAATCAAATTATTATACAAATGTCACCACACTCAAGACTCAATGGAGGAATGAAGAACGAGTGACGAAAGACGTCGACGAACGACAAAGACATGTGCAACATCTTTCTATCATCATCGTCATCAGTACAGGTGGTGGTGCGTAAAATTGCAACAAATTTTTTTCAAATTATCTTTTTCTTTCATTTTTCTTTATTTATTTAAGTGGCTATACGCGATTTTATTTCTATCCTCTTTTATATGCACTTATCATTCATCACTAATTCTATTCTTGTTTTTGTTTTGTTGAATTTTTTCCTCATTCTAACACCAACACATAATTTACTCTATACGTGCAATACCTGTCACTAGGCCATCTGACACCTGTCACTTAAAAAGAATATATATTGACACCTGTCACCATCGATCTTTGTTTCGCTTTTACATATATTTGTAGTTGTTGGTAAATAGTTTTTGTGATGTAGTCTTCTCTGAGGTCTTTTTGTTGAGGTTTACTTATGGAAAACTTACCTTTAACGATTCAGCAGTCTTCAGCAATGCAGATAGCTGACAATATTGCACGTTCACCTCGCCCTTATACATGAATTCAACTAAAGTTTGCAATTCGGTGAAACGGACGTCCTTCAATATCACAATTGGATGTCGTTCGGGGTGGTCCAGAAATAGGCTCTGGAAATATGATGAACAGGCCGAGAGGACCACCTAGAAAAAAAAAATTAAACACAAAATTAGTAAAACTTAAAAAAATAAAGCAAGTTTATATTTTTTTAAATAGATTTTTACTTCTTGGACAAAAAGAAAAACCATCAAGTAATCAATAATATACAATCAAGTATTAGCACATTTAACTGGTGTAAACGTGCCATTATTTGCCAACGCTCCCATTTCATTCTAACCGACCGACGCGACGCACGACGACCGAAGAAGGAATAACCCCTTCCGGGCGTCTTCATAAGCGCGGAATACAAACGCAAAAATCAACGCCATCTATCGTAAGTGAGAACGTTTCGATTTTTGTATTTTATTTTCTAAATTAAAGTTTCAAAATGCCCAAAGGATATTTTCAGCTTTATACTCCAAACACAACACAAACTCGAGATGGAGGCGGATACAGCATTTCACAGTGCCACAACACGACCAGGTCGATTTCCTGGTTAGATTTCCCTCATCCTGGCAGAAAACCATACAATTTCTTGCGCTATGGCGATGATGGGTGTGTGTCTTGGGGGAGGGTAAATGTTTGTTGTTGTATCACGTTTCGAAAATTAGTTTCATTTCTCAAGTCGTCGTATTCACCATCTTACATATATAAAAATATTCAAAGACAATTTTCTAGCAACCAAAAAAAAAACAATGATAATTGTGAAAAATGTTAAAAGCCTCTGAGTGAGCATTGGTCATTAAAATGGAAACTATGGAGCTATAAGGCTAAGGCTAGGCTAGTTTGGGTTTGGATTTTTTTTAAAGGTATGTTCGTATATGATCAGATCACAGAAGGAAGGAAAGGTTGAAAGATCGTTTTGGACGACTTGTCTGTCCGGCGTTTGGCGTTTTGTTCATTCAGATATTATATTGCCTCAAAGTGCATATGCAAATTGTTTTAAAATTAAAATTGCGCTTGTTAACGAGGACATTAATTGTAATTACGCTACTCTTGTGGAATTTTTTAACTTTGTCTTCGTTAGATGAAAAAATGTTAATTTCACGATGTTTGTTTTTTTGGTTTTGTGTGATTTGCGATGGCAAATGATTTAAGAATGAGCATACATGCATTTTAAAGGTTGGTTAGCTAAGGTACGAGTATATGGAATGTGCGTTTTTGCCATAATTATTAGCTTGAGGCTAAAATTTATCAATTGGACATTGGGTTGGTAGTTGATGTAGATTTTAATTTGATTTTTATATTTCCAGGTGGGATTTTGATCAGATGGGAAATAACTTGACTTTATTAATTCAGAGACGAGAGCATGAATGTCAATGAGTTTTCGGCCTTATGAATAGAGTAAAAATTGTCAATCTTGTGGTGGATCAATTGCTGAACGATAGATCAAATATGGAACTACAAATGTGAAACTCATTTAAACTACCAAGAACTGATGGTGATGAAATCTGTCCGTTTATTATTCCAACAATAAAACAAAATTGCAATGATTTGTCAAAGAAGGAAGATTTATGAGAGGAAGTCTCTATGAATAAGGCAATAATGTATGAATATCATGAAACCACGGAAGGGATCGTAGACAAAACGCAAAAATCTTTTCTGAATGGCTTTGAGTCTTGTACTGTATTGTACAAGCATATTTCACAAATGAAACAAAAAAAAATTTTAAAACATATGGATCACGGAAATTACGGCCAAATCTCTTAATAAAATCAAGAACTCTATTTGCTTTTTAAACTATGAAGTTATTATGTTAATTGAATGTTAGTTTAGGATCTTAGACAACCCCTAAGTCAGAAAATGCATATAGTCTACTTAAAGGACAAGAACTTAACATGTAAATAAAACCGATTGGAACTTTTTTGCGTGTAAACCTCATGGTTTCACATTCGTCAACATTTCCTGAATAATATTAAGTCTTCTTGCAAGAGAAGACTGTCAGATGTAGAGTAAATTTGTTTGAAATTTTAATGTCAGCAGCATATATTAGGACAGACGAATTTTATATGATTGAAACCAAGCCAAATAAATAAAAGAAAAAGAATAGGACCAAGGTGACTACCCTGGGGGACACCAGAAATCACAACAAATGAACTTGAACACTCATTACTAAATTTAACACTATAACGTCTATCTTGCAAATATGAGGAGATCCAGTTTAAGAAACTGTCGTTAAAACCTTGCTGCGATAGTTTTAAAAGTAATGTTTTATGACACAATTTATCAAAGGCCTTGCTAAAATCAGTATAAAGATACAATCTATTTGTTCACGTTTTTCAAAAACATCTAAACAAAAAGACGTAAAGTTAAACAGATTAGTAACAGTTGAACACTTTTTAACAAATCCATACTGGTTATCACAGATAATTGAACTACAGTGAAAAGAAAGGACGCTACATATGTACGATTGACCCAAATAGTTAAGGTATCATAGATAGTTTAGCAATAGGTCGGTAGTTCATTATTTCGATTTTAGAGAATTTTTTGTGTACTGGTATTATGAAGGTGCTCCTCCATATAAAAGAAAACAACGAGTTACTTAAGGGCGTGTTGAAAAAAACACATAACGGGTGTGATAAATACGTAGCACTTTTCTTTAAAATGGATGTTGGTACACCACCGGGACCAGGACTAAGACATTCGTCAAGTTATAGGATACTATTAAGGACAGTATATTCACTTATAAGGAAATTGATAGAATTTAAGTGGGGGAAATTTATAACAGTGGTAGATGTGTTAGGAAAACTAATAGTATTTTAATCTACAAAAGCATCTTTGAAGTAGTTTGCAAACTTGTTCGAAATTATTCTCGGCTCATTACTGTTTGATGTCAAATCAGTTATTAAGTTAGGGTACACACATGATTTCTTTTTACGATTAACGAATTTCCAAAAACTATTAGGATTAGGTTCAATTCAATTTTCCGAATGCAGTCATAATATAGGATGTTAGAGTAGTCAATGAAAAGTTGTTTTATTATAATGAACGTCCTTTAATCATCATCAGCTCTTGTTTGGTTGTAATTTATCCAAGCTTTGTTCCTTTTGTGTTTTAGGTTTTTAACGTGAGAATCAAACAATGGTGGAACACTCAAGTTATTTCGATCCTTTTTAAATGGAATCGTTTTGTAGAAACAGTCAAAAAGAGTTAAAAAAAAATGTTACACACATCTTCAATATTTAAGGTTCAAAATAAGTGATCCCAATTGATCGTACTTAATAAGTTGAAAAGGTTTTCAAAATTACATCTACTAAAGTTGAATTCTAGTTTGTTTTTATTACATAGCATATGAGGTGAAGCCATGTTTAAATTGAGTGCTATGTCTGATGCAGGATGATGGTGATCTTCGTCCACAACTTTGACAGCTACTTCAAAGAGTGTTTTTCCAAAACGGTTCTTCACACCATTTAGTTGACTTAAGCCACATGAAGATATACCATCTGTTAATGAAAACTCGACGCGTTTATGGGAACGTAGAATGTCAATAAGACGGATTAAGACCAAAAGAAAAACATTTAAAGTGTATAATTCTCCGTTTTTTTAACGATCTGTCACAATGATACTTATTTATTAATCATAAAATAACAATATCTTATTTTTGTTTTAAGGGAACTTAATTGAACTTTTCAGTAGCTTGATGAAAATGATGTTTGATGATACTTTGTTTACGCCTGGTCTAATTGTATGTTTAAAAAACTTTACCCAAGATTAGACCCGTTTATAAGGGGTGATTTTTTAGCTATTATCTTTTTGGAAACATTGGTTTAAAAATCTGGCTCACGTTTCGTGTTTTGTTTCACTGTCATCATCATCTTACAGACGAACAACGCTTGCAAACTATTGAATTTTAGTATCAAAAAATGCGTGCTCTGGTAAGAAAGTTCATCGCCTGTTTCTTCCATTTTATGATCAGCTCATTTTTGGCTCAATGGGTACAGCAGAATTGTCGATTTTGGAGTGAATATCAGCCAGAAGCATTGCAAGAACTACCAATGCATCCAGACAAAGTCACAATTTAGTGCGGTTTATGGGCTGGTGGCTTCATTGGAACTTCTTCAAAGATGATGCGAATCATAACATAATGGTGAGCGCTACCGTGAGATGATATCCAACTTTTCTTCTGCCCTAAATGCAAGAGCTTGACTTGTATGACATGTGGTTTCAACAAGACAGTGTCACATTTTCTTTTTAGCCTTTTCCTATAGCTTTTAAAAAATCACCCTTTCAAAATTAGTTGAATTTTGTTGGTAACCCTTAAAATAATAATTTGGAAGCTGGCACATATTATAATTTTTTTATTTAAGGTGGATACGTATTCATACGTCAATATAATTGTGTTTTTACTATAGGCATACTTCAAAAATATTAAAAGCTCGGCTATCGAACTTCTAAAAATCAATAGAATTTTGAGATCTTGGGTTGTTAATTGCGAAGTATGAATAATTTTGGCTACTTGATGCAATGAAGTCTATTGAACGACGACGAAAGTAATTATAATCGGTCCGATTTGTCAAGTTAAAACTGTTTACATTTTTTGACATTTCAAGGTCCCTAAAACATAAATTCAGGAGCGATGTAAGATTTTGGATACCATTTTTTTTACATTCATATCTCAAGGCTCAGTAGAAGTTTTGACTTCAAATAGATTTTGATTAATAGATAATAACATCGGAAGATGCAGAAAGGAATTTCAAAAAAATTAAGTGGGTGTTTTTTTTACCATACCATAGCAATTTAAACAAAAAGTCAACATTTCGTTACATCCCAAATATCTCTCGAGATCATTCAGATCAATGTTAAATCTTTTGAAGAATTTTAAATCAATTGTTTTCTTATCAATCAAAAAACTAAACAAAATATTTGTCATCGCTTGAATATTTTACGTTCAAAAAATGATATTTATTTATTTATATTTCAAACACTTATTTCAATTTAATTCAAATAAATCAAATGCAATTATTTTACGTTCAAAAAATGGTTTTACCTCCAGGCTTTACATGTTTTATAATCTAAAAATTTTATCAAATGCAAAATCTGGTAAAATTTTGAGAAAAATCGAACAAATTATTTAAATTAGAAAATAACTTCTAAAAGTTTGATGTTCGACTCAAATATTTTATCAACAGTTAAAAATATTGCCTTCAAATTAATCATATCATATTATTTTTAACATTTTTGAAACAATACAAAATAAGTAGGTATTTATAAAAAATACTTTAAAACATTTGTAAAAGTTGTCGTTAGATTAAAATTATTTAAAATGATTTTATTCTATTCAAACTTTTGTTGTTAATATAAGATATTTGTTTAGAAAACTTTTTTTTATAAAAAATAACAAGTTTTAAAAAATGTTAAAAAATTGGTTTTCGACTTAAATTGTTGTTGACACAAACAACTTATTTCAACATGTGCAAAATATTTTTGTTGCATTTAATTTCCCTTTTGAAAAAAATCAATTGATAACTTTCGTTTTACAAAACACGAAAACCTAGAAACACAACAAGATAAGAAATGGTTCTCGACTCAAGAATTATGAAACCAAGAATAATATTGACTTCAATTTTTCTTAAAATTGTTGTAATAATTTCAACACTATTTTAACTAAACTTCAAATAAAACGTTCTTTTCTAAAAAAATGGACGCAGGAATTTGTTTCGGTCTATTTAAAAGTAGTACCTAAAATTTAAGATTTAAAAATATATTGCGAAATAAGTTTGCCTTCAAAAATTTAAACGACATTTGATTTCGCAAAAAAACTGTTATGTTTCAAACAATTTTTCTTTAATCGTTATAGTGTTTTTTTTCTTCAATTGTTGTTTAAAAATATTTTTGGTCTGTAGTTATTTTGAATACATAGAAATAAATTTTATATTTGATTTTCGTAAGCAAATTTTAACCCCTTTAAGAGGTATTGAACTTTGCCAAAAAACCTTTAATATTTTTTTAAAATCCAAAATAAAAATTTGGATATTTTTGGTCATCAAATATTTTTAAACTGATATGAGAACATTTGCCTTCAAGCAATTATTGAAATTGGCTCACGAGTTCCTAAAAAAATCAATTTTTTACGAATACTTGATTTGACGCATGTCATTTTCTTACTCTAATCCCACTCAAAGTTTTAGTCCTCCATATAAACGAAGTATGTATGAATATTGCAACTTTCAGTGAAATTGATTTTTTGCATTTTTTAATTTTGACAGCTTAAAAAGTCTATTTGTTTTTGTTTTTGAAAATATACATAAGTAGCTTCATTGTCAAGCCAGATAGATCTCCCGTTGGTGATTTAAGTTCTTAAGCTGTTCAGAAAATGGAGATCTAGATAATTAACAAAAAATAAAGTAAAACAAAATGGTATTTGTAGTCGTTTTCCCCTCGAAAACTTGCGATGTTGTTTGAAAAATGGCTAATATCATCATGGTAAATACTTAAAAATATTATAATTTAAAAATGACCTTATAGGCACTATTGTTACTTCAAATAATTTTCTCACTGTTTCTATGTACATTCAAAAATAATTGGCTTAAAATATGTTTCAATATCCAATTTTGAACACGACAATTGAATAAGAAGAAAAATCTAAAGCTAAGGCCCTACTTTCCATCTTTTGAAAAATATTCCTAAAGAAATAAATCTTAAAATGCCACGTAGATTTAGAATAAAAGATTGAAAATAGTGCACAACTCAGTTGCACAGCGAGCGATTGTCATTTTTTTGTTTTGTCGCGTCTCGCGGTAGCCAAGCTGTAAAAAAAAAACTTTGAAGAACTTTTCAAAACTCCGCTCAATTGAACTTAGATAACGACAATGTCCACAACAACAACAACCAATAAATGCAACGCACCAGAAAAGAAAACTATAAACCCACTCGCTTTGGTTTTTTTTTCTACTTTGCGTCACGGCCACTTCTCGGCGCGCAATAGATCCCAAAAATTCCCATGCTTCAATGAGTCAGGCGCATCTCAGGAAAACGACTGTAACAACGACGACGCACGGCTACGACGACGGTGACGGACGACGACGGTGAATACGAAGATTATAAGACGGCCAAGATCTTCATCATTACAAGCGAAGGGAAAATTACATAGGAAAAGGCGCACATTGGACTTGTCACGATTGGCCATAAATTTTCGCTACGCTAGGCTGCTCTGAGCTGAGCTGTACTGAGTACTGAGCTGCGCTGCTCCACTGTGAAAAACTGTGATGGTGCGGTAAGCGAGTGTCTATTCTCCCATCTCACCCCTGCCTGCGACCTGCCACTTCGATGGAATTTTCCTGCTGCTGCGGTAAGGTAATCTTTCTCTGCTTTTTTTTTCTTTTCAAATTGCTAAGGAATCAAAGACCGAAGCACCTCAATGCGCGCATCTTGTTGTGTCGTTTAAAAAGCTGGAATTTTTTCAAGTTGTTGTTGCTATAAGATTTACCATAGAGTACGCGCGTTCTTTCAATAGTCAAAGATTTATCCTCGCGCAAAATGAAGAAAGATAATACCAACAGGTACCACTATCACGGTGGAGGTTGGACGAGGGGGTGTCGAGGGGACAGAAAGGAAGCAGAAAAATAGGAAGACTTAGAGAGGATGATGATGTTGTTGTCACACACAAAGTTCCCAGAGATCATCACATTGGATTCGGCTGAGTGGTACATAGAAAAAGAAAACATAGTTGATGTAGTTATAGCTTTAGAGAAGAGTCAAGTTGGAGTTGGAGCCAGAGGGTTTGAAGCCGAAGCCGGAAGGTAGATACGAACGAGTACAAGTAGATATTTTGGCGGACAAATCGAATTGAAAAGACAGAAAATGTAATAATTTTCCGGAGGGAAATTTATGGAAATTAGTTCATATTGGATAGAGAGAGGGAAGAGTGGTATTTTTTATTGGACATTTAAATCTGAGATACAAACCCCCTATCAACCATTCCGGTCTATAAGCTTGAGAATCAAGTCTAAGAGGCGGCCACGTCGGCGGTGCGATGGTGAGAGAGGTTTGAATTTCACGTTTTGTAATAATTTCTAAATTGATGAACCGTTTCGTTCCACTCGCCAACATCAGTCGATGGATAGGGCGCCTCTTTTCTCGTGTCCTTTAGATAAATTCTTCCTATTGTCAAATGGATGTATAACCGCTTATACCTACAAAGCTTACCTTGTTCTAGGGTTTGAACTATTTCTTTTGGACACAAGTCATGATTTGGGTCATGTTCCATGCTATGCTATGCTCTATTCTATGATGATGATGATGACGTTTAATTTCAATTCGTGCTCAATAGACAGGATTATTTCTTATAAAGAAAATTAATGGACGAATTGGATTTTTAGGATAGACTGATTGATGGTCAGTTCGTAGAAGTTCTTTATAGGAGAATACGAGCGATTGGAATTTTTTGATATTGAAATGTTCTTGTACATATTAGAGTTGAGACTCTTAGTCAGATAGATGGAAGTATGGTAACGGTTAACGGAGTTGAGTTTATTGGAAAATAAAATATTAGAACGGTAATGGAGTATCAATTCCTTCGATTTTTTATTATGTCACTTAGGAATTTGATGGTTTTATAGAAAAAGGTGATTCCCATCATCATCGCATCTTCGGGACAGATTTTGTGGGATGATCGTGAGAACATTATAATGTTACGAATTATTATACTTATTGTATTTATTTTAGTATTTTCACACGTTTTTCGAACATTTATAGTGAACTATTTTGTTACAAAAATAATGCTAAAATTTTTACTTCTATGCCAGGATTTTAAATCAAAAATCTGTCTAACCGTTTTAGATTTTTTGACCAACATCCAGTTTGGTAAAAACTCATGGAAAAAAAACTTGACCACTCAAAGATATCAGCTGGTACTGAGATTTAATGGCTTCTTTAGAGGCTATTGAATCTCTTAGTCAATAACATAAATAAATTAGAACCAGGGCCTAGTGGCTGACAACTCTCAACCATTCCTGTGTGCGAGTACTGTTGT
Organism: Eupeodes corollae; assembly: GCF_945859685.1. Lineage (NCBI taxonomy): Eukaryota > Metazoa > Arthropoda > Insecta > Diptera > Syrphidae > Eupeodes > Eupeodes corollae. The sequence continues at coordinate 21,685,264 of NC_079148.1, read as the reverse complement.
CAGGGATTTGGCAATTCCTCGAAAGAGGCAGTACCCGTGAAAAAAGTTATGTGGCACAGGCAGGGATTGAACTCAAGACCCCTTGCATTACAGTCCAACGCACTAACCACCACGCTACGGATACTACTGAAGTAGCGTTCCAAAAAAAAATGTACAGAAAGTTGAAGGAGGGGACTTTATGTAGGCCTTCAGTCGAATATGAAACGCAATTTAAGTACACTAGATATTGGTCTTCGATAATGTCATGGATTGCATTTTGATTTAAGGACCACTTTGAAGGGAATTTAAACAATTTCAATGCATTGTTAAAGCGTTTTCCGTTTTAAACAATGAAATTGTTTTACTTGTCCAACGTCTAAAGATGATAGTTTTAAAAGTGACAACAGCTTAAATAGCCGCTATTGAAAAACTCTATATTTTATCGGGTAGACAACATTATTGTATTATAGAGTTTGATATGTGACCTCATTGACTTTTCAAAATCGAAGAATGTCTATCGCGTTTCGATATCGGTCCTGCACTTAGTGTAGCTTAATCCCTTCACGGTTTTTAGATGACATAATTCTTCAACCACAATGACAGCTTATGAATTTAGAGACTAACGAAAATCGATTTTTTGAAATAAATTATTTGGCCACACTTAATTTCAGAAACCTCAGAGATATCTGTATTCTCACAAAAATTGTAAAGGGTGATTTTTTTGAGGTTAGGATTTTCATGCATTAGTATTTGACAGATCACGCGGGATTTCAGACATGATGTCAAAGAGAAAGATGCTCAGTATGCTTTGACATTTCATCATGAATAGACTTACTAACGAGCAACGCTTGCAAATCATTGAATTTTATTACCAAAATTAGTGTTCGGTTCGAAATATGTTTATCGACAAATTTTGTTCAGCGATGAGGCTCATTTCTGGTTGAATGGCTACGAAAATAAGCAAAATTGCCGCATTTGGAGTGAAGAGCAACCAGAAGCCGTTCAAGAACTGCCCATGCATCCCGAAAAATGCACTGTTTGGTGTGGTTTGTACGCTGGTGGAATCATTGGACCGTATTTTTCAAAGATGCTGTTGGACGCAACGTTACGGTGAATGGCCATGCCACACAGCTCGCGATTCTATGGCCATTTTGAGGGAAAACTTCGGAGAACAATTCATCTCAAGGAATGGACCGGTAAGTTGGCCACCAAGATCATGAGATTTGACGCCTTTAGACTATTTTTTGTGGGGCTATGTCAAGTCTAAAGTCTACACAAATAAGCCAGCAACTATTCCAGCTTTGGAAGACAACATTTCTGAAGAAATTCGGGCTATTCCGGCCGAAATGGTCAAAAAAGTTACCCAAAATTGGACTTTCCGAATGGACCACCTAAGACTATCTTCAAAAAGTAAATGTCATGGACCAATCTAACGTTTCAAATAAAGAATCGATGAGATTTTGCAAATTTTATGCGTTTTTTTTTTTAAGTTCTCAAGCTCTTAAAAAATCACCGTTTATAAAGAAGTTTTCTCAATTTTGTTGCCAGATATCTGAGAACATAATTTTTATGATTGTGTTTCTCAAGAATTGTATCTTACTTACTTACTTACTTAAGGTGGCGCTACAGTCCTGTGTGAACTAGGGCCTCACCCAACAAACTTCTCCATCTAGCTCGGTCCCTAGCTAGATGTCTCCAGTTTCGCGCTCCAAGTTGGGTGAGGTCACCTTCCACTTGTGCGCGCCACCTGATCCGCGGCCTTCCTCTACTGCGCTGTCCTGTGGGTGCGGATTCGAAGACTTTCCGGGCCGGAGCATTGGTTTCCATGCGCTCTACGTGACCCAGCCATCTTAATCGTTGGACTTTTACTCTTCTTGCTAAGTCTACGTCGCTGTACAGCCCGTACAGTTCGTCGTTCCATCTTCTCCTCCACTCCCCTTCGATGCATACGGGACCGTAGATCACACGAAGAACTTTTCTCTCGAAGCGACCCAAGGTGCTTTCATCCGCTTTTGTCATGGTCCATGCTTCTGCACCGTATAGCAGGACGGGGATGATAAGGGTCTTATATAGCAACACTTTGGTCCCTCGAGAGAGGACATTACTACCCAATTGCTTTCTTAGTCCAAAGAAACAGCGGTTAGCAAGAGTTATTCTGCGTTTGATCTCAGCGCTGGTGTTGTTTTCTGCGTTTACAGCGGAGCCTAGGTAGACGAAGTCCTTGACTACCTCAAAGGTACGTCTGTCGATTGTGACGTTTTGTCCAAAACGTCGGTGTTGTATGTCCTTTCTAGACGACAGCATGTACTTTGTTTTGCCCTCATTAACCGTTAAACCCATTTTTGCCGCCTCTGTCTCAATACTCACAAAAGCCCCATTGACATCACGCTGAGTTCTTCCGATTATGTCAATGTCATCAGCATATGCCAGTAATTGGACAGACTTTTGAAAGATAGTGCCTCTAGTGTTGACGTGTGAGCTCTGCACTATTCTTTCAAGCACGATGTTAAAAAAATCGCATGACAGCGCATCACCTTGTCTAAAACCTTTTTTGACATCAAAAGGTTCTGTTAAGTTGTTTCCAACCTTTATGGAGCAGCGTGAATTCTCCATGGTCATCCTGCACAAACGGACGAGTTTGGCAGGGATGCCAAAACTAGACATGGCTCTATACAGCTCGTCCCTGTAGATGCTGTCATATGCGGCCTTGAAATCGATGAAAAGATGGTGGGTGTCGATTTGGTGCTCTTGAGTTTTTTCCAGGATCTGCCGCAATGTGAATATTTGATCAACTGTGGACTTTCCTGGTCTAAAACCACACTGATAAGGACCTATCAGGTTGTTGACGATGGGCTTTAGACGTTCACATATTATGGCAGAGAAGATTTTATAGGCGATGTTAAGTAGACTTATTCCTCTATAGTTGGTGCAGTTTAGAGGGTCTCCTTTTTTCAGGATCGGGCAAACAATACTGAGGTTCCATTCATCGGGCATGTTTTCTTCCGACCATATCTTACAGATAAGATGGTGCATGCTCCTAACCAACTTATCTCCAGCTGCTTTAAAGAGCTCGGCATTCAAGCCATCTGCTCCAGCGGCTTTATTAGACTTCAACTTAGATATGGCAATCTTTACTTCGTCTAAGTCGGGAGGACGGGATTGTTGGCTTTCGTCGTCTATATCGAATGGGTCATCCTGCCTGACAGCGGGATTCAGTTCTTCGTCGCCGTTATACAGTCTGCAGAAGTGGTCCTTCCATATCCTCAGCATTGACTGCGGTTCCACTATGATGTTTCCACTTTCGTCTTTGCAGCCTTCGGTTCTAGGTTTATGTACCTGTGAATTTCGTTTCACCTGTTCATAAAACTTTCGAACCTCATTCCTGCTTTTATACCTCTCAACATCTTCGACCGCACGCTTCTCATGCCCTCTCTTTTTCCTTCTGAAAAGTCGGCGTTCCTCTCGCCTCTTCTGCTCATAGAGCTCACGAGCAGCTCTCGTCCTTTTATGCAGCGCCGCTTTGCGTGCCTCTTGTTTGGCTGCATTTGCCTGCCGACATTCCTCATCAAACCAGGGGTTCCTTGTTGGTGGCTGTTTGAAACCCAGCACATCAGAGGCGGCTTCTCTGATAGCATCTTGGCAATGTTGCCACTGGTTTTCGATACATTGTGTTGGCGGCGGAGAACTTCGAGAGAGGTTACTTGTCACTCGGTCGGAAAAGGATTTGGCGATCTCTGGCGATTGTAGCCGTTCGACGTTGTATCTTCTCCCAGCACCTCCCTGTTTTGCCTTGGGTCTGGAAATCCGAAGTGCTACCCTGGCTACAACGAGGTAGTGGTCCGAGTCGATGTTAGCTCCTCGGAAAGTTCGTACATCCATAATGCTGGAAGCGTGTCTGGCGTCGATCGCAATATGGTCAATCTGGTTGACGGTAGATTGATCTGGAGAAGTCCAAGTTCCTTTGTGGATGTTGAGGTGTGGAAAACGCGTACTGGCTACCATGACGTTTCGCCCCGCAGCAAAATCTATGAGCCTGAATCCATTATCGGAAGTGTTGTCGTGCAGGCTGTTTTTCCCGATTATTCCACCAAAGATGTCTTCCCTTCCTAGCTTGGCATTAAAATCGCCCAGGACTATTTTAATATCGTAGCTAGGGCACTGCTCATATGTTTTGTCTAAGAGCTCGAAGAACATATCTTTGGTGTTGTCGTCTTTCTCTTCTGTGGGGGCGTGCGCGCATATCAGGCTAATGTTGCCGAATTTAGCCTTGATGCGTATGGTCATGAGGCGCTCATTGATGCACCTATAGCTCAAGACTTCTTGCCTAAGTCTGGCTCCAATGACGAATCCGCATCCAAATAAGCGCTGTTGGTTTTCGTGGTAGCAGTCACCATAGTAAATATCGCAGTTTTTCATCCTCTTTTTGCCCGGCCCATCCCATCGTATTTCCTGGATGGCGGTGATATCTGATATCTGAAGAATTGTATCGCCCAATTCAAATAAAAAAATTCTGAAAAATATAAACTGACCATTATTTTATGTGTCACTCCTCACTTAGCATCATAGTTTTTAAAAATTCTGAATACTGCGATGGGCAAAAACAATTTAGGAAAACTTGCTATAACCCGTTTTTTAATATAGTTTTGTACCCTTTATTAAATTTGTTGTTATTAGTTTCAGGAATGAACGGATTCTGGGTAATGGACACCCTTCGAGCACGCAAAATAAAGCTGTCCATGGGTAAAGCGCGGCGTCCTTTCTCAGTTTAACCCCGCTACTTTTAGTGTTTGCATTTTCGATTAATTAACTATCATAGTCATTTGTAGGAATTATTGGGATTCGGATAACATTCCCCCTTTCCGCACATCGGACAGAACAAATGGGTTACGAAACTCTACTGGGTATTAAGTGCTCTATTCGAAGTCCAAGTCCAGTGCCTAATGACATACGTATACTTCTTAATATCTAATACTACTTCATGCAACATGTTTGAATTTATTTTGAAAAGAACATCGTTTCTTGGTGCTAGAATCGTCTTTTGACAAATTGATTGTCATGAATTTTGTAAATCAGGGTAAGCAATTGCAATAAGTTCAGCATTACTATGTACTAAATTACAAAAATCTTCCATTAGTGTCAGAAAGAAATCTGCATCAGTTTTGACCACTGGCTTCCTGAATTCAATAGGAAATTAGGTAAGGATGTAATCTGTTCCCCACCCATCAAACAAAAAGATGACACGCCCAATGATAGGCAACGGCGATAGGTCCAAACGCAGGAAGCACTACTAATTAGTGTTCTAGGAAAAGAATATTTTGAATACCTTTTCATACATTTTAGAGGCGAATCTACTTTTCCTATCAGAAAATGAGATATTACACGACAGTAAAAAGTTGTAATGGTCATCTTCTGATGAGCCCATCCATTACATCTAGGCAAAACGCATATATGAACACTTTCATGCTGGTTTATATTTATTTTCGTGATTTTAAATTTAAATCGTATTTATTAAAACTAAGAGCTACATTAATGCTTGTTTTTACCATTGCTGTTTTTATTAATTAATATTTTCTCGAATATTTGTAAAAATGTTGTAAAAATCCGCAAATAAAGAAAAATGTCGTATTCGATGTTATCTAAATTTCAATGTTTTTAAAGACTCAATTACCATTTTTAGTTTGAAATTGTTTTTAAAATTGTGTTGATTTCTAAGATTTCCACAAACGAAAATGTTAGAGTTCACAATGATGTCGATGTATAGTTAAACCAAATACCTCTATAGGCTATAAACTCAAAAATTCGTGACAAATGGAAATGAAATAAATTTCTATAGGTATTAGGAAATATACCAGGGTCAACTTTCTAACTTGAATTTCTATACACAAATGTACATAATATTATGAAATAAATTTATTTAATTGTACTAAACGTCAAACTTTTCCATGCTACTTAAGTTTATTTTCATTGTTGTTGTTGGCCAACTGCATATAGGCTATGAACATGAAAAAGTGTTGTGGAATTTATTGATTTTTTTATTCACTTTGCCTAAGGATATTACTTTTCCCACACTTCAAAAGAAGAAATTTACCCATAAGTGAGGTATTTTATTATCACCACTCTAAGCCAAGCCAAGCCTTAACCCACAAGCAACTTATTTTGTTTCGTCACTAAAGAAAATATATACAAAAAAAAACATAGAAAAACATGTCACAAAAAGTAGATGCCCATCAATTGCTATGCAATCTTCTAGCATAAAATCGTTCCACCCACCCTCCTCCACACACAACAAGAAAGCAAGCCAGGCAAGATTGTGTCCCCAATAAATGCATGCAATATGCACCATCATCATCATAACCATATCCCACCCAATGCCACACAAGAACACCACCGATTTACTGGATCTTCTTCTTCCTAGAAGCCGTTTATATTCCTTATCTTTGTCTAAACAAAAAATAAGAAAAATTTTTAGAAAAAGTAACTCCCCTCTCATTCAAAATATAAAAAAGATACAAATGTATCCATCTATCGTCATTCGGGCTGTTGAAATAAAAGACCACCATCAATATATCTGCAGTCTGCACTGCACAGCATAATATGCACTGCACTGTACTGTACTTTATAGTATATGGTGCGCGGCAAATCCTTATCTTTTGTGTAAACTCCTGAACCCGCCGCCGCGGTAACCATCATCATCATCATCGCCGTCAGTCGCAGGGGTAAGAAATAAACTTATAGAAAAAGAAACTCTTGCCTCTTGCCCCAAATTCCGCCTTGAGTGTAAAAAAATAAGTGAATGTGTAGTACAGTACAATGCAGTGCAGTGCAGTACAGAGCAATGAGGTATACAGTGCATCTTTGAAAATATAAAAGTATCTATCTATCTATCTATTTATTCCTTGTAAAGCGAGTGCGCGTGCTGCACTCCTTGCTGAGTCCAATTGACCACACGCAAATTTAAAAACATTTTTTTTGTTGAAAATACGTTGGCGTTGAAAGTGATGCCGTGTTGTGTGTCGGTTTTTTACTATTTTCTATTTTTTTGTCATTGGTGGTATTCTTGCAAAATTCTTATGGCATTTCAAATACACATAAGCGCCGCCGGAATTTTTCCTTGCATTTATTTTGTACATAGTCTCTCTGTTTTTGGATAAGATGCTTTTACAGGGTGTGCCATTATATTGTGAATGCAATTACTCTCTTTGTTTTTCAAACGCAAACCAAATCCGTATTAGATTCAATTTTTTGTTTCTATTACTAAATGAAACACCCTGTTATTGCCAAGGAACCTGTAGGATGTTAGGTATGCAGAATTGTATAGGTATTTGCTTTGAGAGAAATCTTAGTATCATTTGCTGCAGACAATATAAAAGATTCGCCTTTTTTGTTTGGAGTTATGGAGCGGAGATAAACCTTTTGGCCGCAAGAAACTTAGAAACCAGCATTAACGTTTGTATGTTTGGATGAAGGAAGCGTCAATTTTTAAAGCTTATTTAATGATTAAAGATATTTAAGTCACCTGATAAGTTTAATACAAGGCTTTGATAGAACAAGACTGTTTTAAGAGGTGACATTAAACATCTGAGGAAATCAAAGGTTTTCATTTAATAATAACTCCAAAGAAGAACCAAGTTTTAAAAACTTTTTGCATTTAGAAGAGGATCCAACTACGAAAGGTTAAGTAGCCACAATGATCTAACGTAGAACTTATTTGGTAGAACATCCACAGTTCACCATAGAGGTATATCTGATTGCAAGTATTTCAAGAACTATTGTAGCAAAGGTTTGTTGCAAGTATCAATTCTTTTGAAGTAATTTTCGACTAATTTTTGACACATATTGGGCTGTACCTCAGTTAGAACTTGATGAATATTGTTTTTTAAGAGCTCAAGAGTTAAAATGTATCTGCATAAACACCATCTTTCGCGTAGCCCCCCAAAAAAAAGTGCAGGAAATGTCTCTTGCAATAAAGCTATTATCGCTCGAGTTGTGTGGCACTGTCTTGTTATGACCACATATTTTCAAAGTCGTATTCTTCAATAGCAAGAAAAACAAAGTTGGCTATCATTTGACCATAACACTCCGAACTGACGGTGACAGTCCATCGTAGTTTTGTAAGAAGTAAGTTCCAATCACACCTTCCGACCAAAGAGCGCACCAAATAATGACTTTTTGTAGATGTAATGGCATCTCTTCAATTGCTTGAGGATTCTCGGAACCACAAATACGACAATTTTGTGTAATAGCATAGCGACCGAGTGAGAAATGTGCTCTTTCGCTGAAGAAAATATTTGTAGAAGGTTTTAAAAATTTGTTTTATATTCGTAAATGTCAGAGTTTAAACTTAAAAAAAATTGGTTTAAAAACTTAGTTTGACATATGTCGAATTCCAGCCCTTTACTTTTGTAACCGCAAAGTGAATAACCCTTTACAATTCTTCTCAAAGTTTTCTACAAGTGTCCCTAAGTAATTCTAAATGTTAAATAAATAATGGGGACAATAATCATAAGTTGAGAAAGCTATGGGCAGATAAAAATAGAGAAGTATGACATTTTTGCCCGGTGCAAAAACTTTAAAAAAATCTTGAAGCCGATAAGCGACAAACAAGCTGATACTCCGTATAATTAATAATTCCTTTCTTTGTTGGTCGAACTTGTCGAAAGTGGCCTAAAATATACAAATTTCAGCTATTATTGTAAATTTCGGCGTCGTGATATAAAGACAAGTGAAATAAGACCAACTTTAAAAAATTGTACCAATTAGAATTCGAAAAAAATGTTCTGTTCATAAGGTTGTAGTTTGGTCTAAGTTATAAAGAAAAAGATCATTTGTTAAGGAAAAAACTGATATTTGGTGGAGAAGGTGTATTCAAAATGTGGATACAGTTTAGTTTTCTTTTTTGGACTGATATTTAGGAAGAGCTAATTTTAGTTTATTACTTTCATTTTATTGTCAAGTATTTTCGAAAGAAAGTTAATTTCAGACAAAACAAAAAATCATAATTTATAATGTTTTGATACTCGGAAGCTATCTTGTTTCATGTGCTTCTTATTCCAAGGTCCTTTAAATTTCATAAATTGAACATAAAAATAGGAAAACTTGGTGTAAGATCCATAGAAAATCATAGGTCAAGGAACATATTTGTATTGTACTTTATTGCTTACATTTTCTGTCCACAGAAAAACATCCAACTTATTGACAAATCCCTTCTTTTATTAAAGTTTCGTCAAAAATGTTACTTTTTTTAAATCAGTTTTTGAGTCAAAGAATTATAAAAGAAATAAAAATCCCCACCTTTTTCCTCATAAGTACGATATCTTGAATCTCACTATGACCCAGAAAAATTTAAAACAAATCTAAAAAAAAAACAGAGCTATATCAACTATAAGAAGAAGAGAAGAAGCCCCAGAAGGAAATTAAAGAAGATAAACATTGACATTAAATACGCCTGAGCTCTACTTAAAGAATTATAAGCTGCATCTGCATATCTCCAACTCCAGAAGTGACGCGAACGGGAGCTATCGTGGAGTGTGCAATTGGAATCCCCTTTTTGTTGATCGTTTTATTTTTGTATAGGTACGAGTATGCTCGTACGCCTCTTCGTTCTTCATTTTACTCTTTGATTTGTATATTTTTATCGAACGATTAGCTAAATAAATAAATACTATTCCAATTAATTTTATGTTTTCATTATGATATCAATTGCAGATAAATTATTATGTAGATGAATAATTGAGTGCGCAGCAAAATGCTGATCGGTAAAGATTAAAGATAAATGTAGGAGACTTATAATTTATAGAGTAAACGTTTTGACAGTAAAGAGATTAGAGACATTAGGTTATTATCTTTCAATGCTTCTGTGTGATAATCAGAGTTGTATTTCAAAATTTGACTACTTCATAGTCATTGGACTTGAAAGTCAGAAGTAATTAAGAAATCTTTTAAAAATTCTTAAGGTAATCTAAATTGTGTTAATACTTATTTTCTTGATACTAAATTTGATGAATTGGATCATATTCAAAACATCTACTTCTGTTGTTTGAGAGTTATCTTAAAGTAATTTTTAGTTTTGTTTTAGTATTTTGGTAATTATTTCATGATTATATTTAAAAAGTTAACGCAATTGATGTTAACTGAAGAAAAAAAAATAACTTAAAGCCTTTGACTCTAAACATTGGACCACATTTAAAAGATCATTTAAAAAATGGAAATAGTAAAATAAAGGTGATAATATGTAAAAAGCTTTAAATATTAAATCTGTTAATTCTTAAAAGAATAATCTTGTTCTATTACGAGAAATAAGGTTTTATGTTAAAATGAATTGAACATTTTAAATAATATTATGAAACCTCATTGACCATAAGTTTATTTTCATTGTCAGGAAAATATTTTTGATATATTTTGGAGAATTATTAGAAACATTTAATTTCTTAAATGTTAGCATTTCTTGAAGATCATTTAAAAAATGGAAATAGTAAAATAAAGGTGATAATATGTAAAAAGCTTTAAATATTAAATCTGTTAATTCTTAAAAGAATAATCTTGTTCTATTACGAGAAATAAGGTTTTATGTTAAAATGAATTGAACATTTTAAATAATATGAAACCTCATTGACCATAAGTTTATTTTCATTGTCAGGAAAATATTTTTGATATATTTTGGAGAATTATTAGAAACATTTAATTTCTTAAATGTTAGCATTTCTTGAAAAAAAATAATAAGACACCAAGAAATGCTAAAATTGTAAAACTATTTCAAGTTGAATTTTTTGATATTGATCCAAGAAGAATTTAAAGCTATATAAATTTAATTTGTTGACTGCTGAAACCTTTTAAATTTTTGTTTGAAAAATCCTATCGACCATTTTCTTTTCACAAAAATTAGAAACAAAGTTGGTAAATTTAAAAAAATGTATTGATTGTAATGTAATTGATTTTTTCCAAAAAAATACTACTTTGTTGCTTTAATGTCTTGACTATGTTGAACAAAATAAGAAGCTGTTATGTACAATTTAATAAACATATTAAAGTTTTTAAAATAAGAAGTTGACTTAAATTTTTCCACAGTCACCTAGTTTTTTTAACTTCAAAATGGAAGTTATTGTTGGAGGTTCGATTTGTTTCTCGACGTTTTAAGGTCTCTAGAATCTAAACTGATGGTTCTTTCACAGATGTCTGTGTGTGCACGACTAAAGAGCGTTTGCATGGCTTCCTCTTCCTTCAAATACACTTCTTTTATTTGAATATACTCAAAATTAGTATCAACATAAGAAAAACTCAAGTAGTTAACCAAAAAAAGTGAAAAAATAGTTTTTAAGCTCAAATGGTTGAAAACAAAAAATTAAATTAAGTTTAGAATATGTTTTGAAAAGTGATGTTTTAGTATGTGGTAAGGTTTTCGTTAAAAGCTAATCGACATAAAATTATCTCATATCCTGACCAAAACCAACCCAACCTTCAATTTTTTGGCTTTACAAAAACTATCTTACACTAGTTTCTAGCTGCAGCAGCGGCTTTACTCGAATGGTTTATTTTACTATTATTTTTATTTCTGCAAGACCTTAATGGCTGAAACACAAACACGCTTCAGCTTCGGTTCGCCTGACGTTCACGAGTTCAGCCATACCATTTCAATGCATGCTATCACAATGAAGCTTCGCCCTCACGTTTTATTTGACAATCGTAAGGAAATAACGTAATGTTACGTAATGTGACTCCCAACGGAAGCTCTTTTTTAAATTTGGTGAACATTAGCTTCGTCTGACAGCTCAACAGCTGTACAAAAGTCATGAAACATTTGCTTTTGAAGGGATTCTCATTGGTTATGATATATAAGCTATTTCCGCGATAAATATAATCTTCTCGATTTCAAAACTCATATTTTTGTTTTAATTTCAGAAAAAATAACAGCTGCTAGTGACAAACGTGCCATTTTAGAAATGTCAAATTGGAAGTGTCATCCAAACCAGCCTCGAAGTAGGCCCAACATAACGAATACGAAGCGGAAGCTGAAACGTGTTTTTGTTTCAGCCATAACCGTTTCCGCAGCTTACACAGTGAAAGCTCAGAAATTTGAAAAAAATCCCTAATTTGAAATATTCTTTATTGGTGCTCAGCTCGTATTAGACATATTATGTAAAGACACAGTGTGAGCACTAAGAAAATGAGAGAGGGGTTGAAAGGGTATTCGGTGCATATTGGTTTTGAATTCCTGAATATTGCAATGCCTGGGAAAAACAGAGTGTGCCAAGGCATTCCACATTAGCGTTGTACGGCTAAAGAACGAATCTCTATCCTTGACAGTACGACCGAAATTGGGCTCGAGGGTATACTGATGAGCATTCCTAGAAGCGCACGTATTACGTTTGAACTGCTTAAGGGTAAGAATGCAGCTATCTATTTCTCTAGAGCATAAACCGTTAAAATAGCGGTAAAAGAAGGTGAGACAAGAAACTTTACGACGATGTTTGAGTGAATTAAATGATCATATGATGGCATTATCACCAATCAATCTAGATGCTCTACGTTTAATACTGTCCAAAAGGCTTAAGTAAATTGCAGGAGCACCAGCCCAGATATGGGAGTTATACTCAAGCATTGGACGTATATAAGTCTTAGCGTAATGTTATATAGCAATTAGGTTAATTCAATAAATGGGCTATTTAACACTGAGCGAATTTTTTAGAACGGACTAACAGTCCCTGAGATAAGCGCGTTCAAACAAACAAACAAACACACCTTTCAGGTTAATAAATATAATATTAGTATAGAGTATAGATAATGGTACCAATGCAAAGTTTTCGGGGTGGGTCGCATTCTAGGCTCCTTTTTATTTTGATTTGCTTGAAGTTTAAACAATTTGAAAAAATTGGATATACTAAAAAACTCTTCTATCGCCTCAGTAAAGATGTTTTAACGAAATAAGATCTTATTTTGCATGTCAAAATTTCCAAAAAAAATGCTTTTATGTATTGAAGTTTACGAACATACTTTTTGCATTTTAATTGAAATATTAATAATGTTTTTCAGCTACTATGTAAGGTACAAGACTGGAATCACCTTGAACTACAATTATAATAATAACCATATCGACTTTACAAAAGGCTTGGATCAATGTTGGTTCTTTTTCAATACCTAGTAGAATCTTTTATGTGTTTTTTTCCATTCTAGAAATCAGCATGAAAATCGCTTCATCTGACAGAAAATAAAAAATAAAGATTGACTGCCAATTTTTGCCTGTCACTTTTGGCAGATAAAATTGAATGTTTAATGGTTGAGAGAAAATTGGTTTAAAGTTAGTTTTTTTTCCAAAAGTCTGCCAATATTGGAAGATCGAGTATAATAAGCTTGCTTTACTTTCAAAAGTTGTTCATTATGGCACCACACTTTTTTTAAACAACCAACAGTAATTATTAATATTGAAACTTTCTGTTGTGTCCCTCAAAAATCTGACCTAAATCCAATCCTAAAATAAACAAAACACATAATTGCTTCAAAAACTCAATTATAAAACCCATATGTATATTATTTTCAATAATTAATCTCTATTCAAATAAATTGCACTAAAAATAATTATTACATTAATCTTTTTCATGAACTATGCCATTCATAAAAATATATATGAATCGATTAAATGAATTGTTCAAACCCGTATAAAGCTAATTTCTTGTCCCATTTTATGAACCTATACTATATTTCACTTCGAATTGGAACACTTCGTTTATTCGCATGGTATAGAAAACCTATAATTTCTATAAAAATGACCAATTCATTCAATTTATAAGGAACTCCCACAAACTATTAAACAACAATGAAACCAGATTCCATGTTTTCTCAATCTCAACGACACATGAAAGATACAAAGATACTTTCTTTTCTTCTAAATGCAAAAATTGCAAAAGATACAAAATTAACGAGAACGACTGCCAATGTGGTTACAAATGGATTTGTTTTGCAAACATTATCCGACTTATAGTATCTGCAACTATAGTTGGAGTCTTGTGGCTGGATTGAGATTCATAGTCAGAGTCAGAGTCGGAGTTAAGACTTGAGACCGGATTGCGGGACCACCGCAGCATATGACAGAGAACAGACAAAATGCCAGTTCCATTGCGTTAAGCGCCTCATTGCGTGCGCCACTAAAATATTTATCGTATATGATCTTGGAATATAATTTGAAATTTTATCGCCGATTAAATGGTGAATTTGAAAACATTAAAATCATCGCCCCATGCGCTGGTGATGGCGATGGTGATGGTGATGGCGCTGCTTGCGATCGTTGTTGGTCAATAGCAGCAGCGGTGTCGAGGGACGTTGGATGACGATGCCACGCGTCCTCCGCCACAGTTGGTGATGAAGAATTTCAATCTGTATTTTTTGCCCAAGAGCCGGAAAATTATTTTGTATTTTGTAGTTTTTTGATGTAGTTGTTGTTTTGGTTTAGGTTAATTTTTAATCAGAAAATCCTGTTTTCCGCACGCGTCTTTGTCGTCGTCGATCGTTATTCGTTGATCGTCGCAGGCCGCCTGCGTACAGAAAACACGCTTTTTTTATAACCGATGATGCGTTGAAAGTTTATTTCGCATCTTAAATAGTAGAAATGGGATTTTTATCTTTATGGATAAATTTGTAATTGGGTATTTTATGAGGGCAGCCGTTTAGTGCGGGCATTTTGTATCTGTGAAATTGATATTTTATGGTAAAGTATCTTATGTCTCTCAATCGACGACTGCGACGACGACTGGAACTATAAGTTTACGATGATGTTAAAGATGCTGGTTTTTCCATTGGACCGCACTATGGCGCTGGTGGTGTCACAGATGGTTGCAAACGATTGGCGAATGGACACTTTATTGTCACTTTAACATGAGCGCGATGAAAAAAAAATGTATCTTGTTTATTTTTCAGACTTAAATTTATACAAAGTCGAATGGATGTTAAATATTAATGCGCTGCGAATCTATGATCATGAATAAGTAATCATCACGATTTTGATAGCTTTGAGCTGGAAAAACTGCAGTACTTCATGTGACTTTGACTATGACTTGACTATGATGGCGAGCGAGAGCACCTATTTTACCGCAGGACTGGAACTCTCTATGTGAAGTGATGTGATGATGGCAATGGCTATGGCGATGATGATGATGGTATAAATGGTGGAAGGTAATTTCCACTTGTCTTGTCTGCCAGTCGTTAGCAATTATTATGTCAGCTAACTTTGTTTGCTGAATATAAGATTGCTTTTGGAGCTTGATTTGCTGCATCAGCAGCAGTGAAAAGAAGGGAGGAAAACACAATCTTGGCATATCAGTGATTGGTTTTATATAGGAAAAAAAGTCGTGCTATAAGGTGGTAAGAGTATCTATCTATCTATTTGTTTATTAAAAACGAACAAAAAACTCGACTTTAAAGTTGGTTTTGATTTAATGGAAATTAAATTCCTATAGCTTCATGCAAAAGGGCGATAAAGCAATTTGATTGTTTAATATTTGCTGCTCACACATATTTAATTATTTCTATTTTTTTATCTAACCGATTAAAATTTGAATAATCGACTGTTGGAAAAAACTCTTTGTAATGGCATTATTAAGATGTGTGCAGGATATGAGGGAATTTGTAGTAGGTCCGACGCTTTGTGGAATCGCGTTTTATTTTCTGAGAATGAAAGTTAAAAATATGAATATCGTTAAATGTGTTTTCAAACATGAAGGCTTTTCCAATAAGAGGTTTCATTTAGATTAGCCCACATTGCCACTTTTGCAGATGTCATATTTTAACATTTGACAAGTAAAAACTACATTATTACTAAAAAAGGTGCTTAAGCACTGCGCCTGTTAAGACTGTTCACATTAAAAATGGTGCACATTTTGTAAGTTAAAGCACTTTTAATTTTTCGTTTGGGATAGCAATAGTGAAGTTGGTGGAAAAACTTAAGAAAATTCAGACAACCAAGTAACACAAGGCTCTGTCTTGTTTCCGAAAGTCTTTTTTATTTCTATTATTGATGTCCTGTGTGAAAATTTTAATCTATTAACTTGATTTCTTTATTGTAGCACCCCCAACTTTTTATATTTCTTATTAGTAGATTCACAACCTTCTTCTTCGGATGTGGAATATCAAAAGAAATGTATAATAATTTCCTTAAATTTTGACCCAGGCAGCATCTTGAATGGTGAATCAAAAATCGACTACTGTCGCTAAAGTATAATTTAGCGACCTTTGCTTCTAGCTATGAGTTCCACACCTCTTGTGGTAGGATCAGGCGATGCAAAAAATATTTTCCAGCTCTGATCCGGTTGTGGTCTATAAGAATCTTAGCTTCTTGAACTTACTAAAGTCTCTTCGACAACATTAACCGAAGAGCATACAAATTAACTGGTGATACATTATTGTTGTCGCTTAAACACACACCGGTGTATATTTACTTGTCTAACATTTTCAAGCGTTATTCAACGGATTATGATGAATTCACACTATTACTCATGACTCCAGAAAATCTTACTAATATACTTTGAAGCTTAACATTGAAATCCATCGAATTGTAAGGTACAGGGATATGTTTTTTAGCCGTACTACACGAATGTGGAACGCTGTGCAAAACACTGTTCGTAGTTACTACAATATTCATAGATTGAAGACCATTGTGAACCAACGCAAATTCAGAGAGAGAAAATCAGAACTTAGTAAGGCAATCCTACATTCGCTTAGTACGGTTAAAGAATGAATATCTGATCTGTACAGGATGAACTAATTTTGAATTTAGGGTAAACTGGTGGGTATTCCTAGAAGTGAAAATGCAGTAGGCTACTACAGCCTTTAAATTACAGTTAGAAAAGGTAAAGGTAAAGGCAAACAAATCTCTTCACAAAAAAAATACCACCTATTGGTAAAACTTCTATAAATTTGTATGACATCTTGATTTGAAATATCTGGTTATTGAAAAGAAAACAAATGCGTATGATTTAAGCCACTTAAATAGATTTTTATGGCAACAAAAGAAAAAACTAACTACAAACAAATAAAAATACAGTAGCAGACATCTTAACAAATTTATAGCTTGTGCCCAAGAAATAAAAAAACTAACAAAAAAAATTCAAGGCCAACATCAAAATCTCAAAATAATGAGTCAATTCTTTTTTTTTAATGTTCAGTGCGCGGTACGGCCAGCGGCGGCGGGTTATCGGCAAAGCGTAAGCAATCACAACACGTTGATGGATGGAACTTGAACTTGGGATAAATACTTTGGTCATTCCCAGGGGTTGAGGTATTGTGTGTGCAGTAAAGTTGAATATTTTATTCGCAAGAAAGAATTAACTTGTTGAAAAAAAAAAATATGAAATGGCATTATATACCAACTGTCAATACCTTCCACCTGTCAAGGACAATATTATTAAAACTGAATCATAAAAAAAACATATGCCTCAAAATTACCACACTTTTGATGGATATTGCAATTACCTGCATGAAAGTAAAGTGGATTCGTAAAATAAATTTTATGAGAAATATATGTGTATTTTTTTTGTTTTACTTCAAGACTTCAAGTTCATGCTTCTTTCCGGTTGGTGGTGCTGTGTGTTGTGTATTATTATGGTTGCAATCTATCAATGTCGGATTCAAACAAAATTAAAAACTTCAACATTTTAAACAATACCCAGCAACAAACAAAATAACACACGCAAAAAAGAAACAAAAAAATCGAAAGGCCTTGAAGTTGACTTTTTGTCATAATTTTAAATTTGTGTTAATGTATTGTGCGTCCCGTTGGTTTATTTGAAGAACAAAAATAAAAACACAATTTTTTAGTACAAAAAAAGAACAAAAAAATAAACTAACAATAAAATTTTGGTAAATGCAGACATCATGATGTGAAACTTAACCGGTTTTATTTATACTTTTTTATAAGCTTGTTCTTGAGAGTCTGATGTGCAGTAGGTTAAGAATCTATAAGCGACTTGCTGTTCTAATACGAGTATTAAAATGTATATAACTCATAAGATACTTAAATTTATTTTAAAAGTTCTTAAGCGATAATGACTAAGACCCTGAGACAACAAGTAAAATCTTACCTTTTAATGAAAAGAAGATAATAAAAGTTTTTTATGCTTACGTACTAATTTTGTCAAAGTTGATAGAGATAATACGGCCGGCGGTGTAACTTATGCCGAAGTATTCATAAATTATATAAAAATGGATTTCTACTTTCAATAAAGCCTGCAACCTTAATTATTTTTAATATTGAACTTAAAATATTATCTTAGGCTGAACGCATCTAAAAAAAACATTCATTCTTTTGTAATGAGTTTTCGTGAAAAATGTGCAAAAGTATTGCAACTTCCACAAACAAAATGCTACGTAAATATTACACAAAATCATACATCAATTGTTATTTTATGGAAGGTTAACAAGTTTAGATTTTCAAAAGATGATGGAGACTACATTCACATTTTTTTTGTTAAAAGCATATTTAAAGGGACTTTGATGCTATTCCACAAACAAAAGGCTACGTAAATATTACACAAAATCATACATCAATTGTTATTTTATGGAAGGTTAACAAGTTTAGATTTTCAAAAGATGATGGAGACTACATTCACCTTTTTTTTATTAAAAGCATATTTAAAGGGACTTTGATGCTTAAATACATATTTTTAAGACATTCGTATATCCTCCTTCACTGAAAACATTAATCGCTTAAAGGAATGGTTGAGTGTTGTAAGTCATTAGGCCCTTGTTCTCAACGGACTGTTTCGGCACCTAATTTACTTATTTTTTATTTTAAAGACATTCGTGAAGTACGGCTAAAGAATGAATTTCTATACAAAAATAGTAAGACCAAAATTTCAATCGAGAATATAGTAATGATAATTTCTGGGAAAACGACTATTACACTCTTGAATTGCTTAAGTGGTTGAATAAAAGACTGTAAAATTAGTTAAAATAATGGTGAAAAAACAAAGAAAACAAAAGGTAGATATTGTTACCAAGATAATTAATTAACAACTTTTTTTTAATCATTTCAAGAAACTTTGAGGAGCTTCACAAAAAGTATATTATCATTTCTCAAAAACTCTTTGAGAAAAAATCGAAAGATTATAGGACTCAAAACTAAGGGTTCTTTTTTATATGTTTAAATTTAAAAACTGCAAGTTCTCAGAATTCAAACTCGTCACAATAAATCCGAAGTCAAATTTATCATAAGTAAAGCATCAATAAAAGTTGCTTATCACACAAAAATGTTAGTTAATGTTAGCTTTGCAGTTTAACACAAAGGTTATCAATGTTCAAGTTATAAATTTTATACCAATTGTGGTTTTTAATAGTCAAGGTTAAGTCAAAATACAGGACATCTAATTTATGTCATGACCTCAAAAACTATTCCTTCGTTTTAAATTTTGATGAGTTTAATTTTTGGGCTGAGGCTCTGATATTTTTTCTTAAAAACTAAACTTTTTTATATTAAAAAGTCTAAACACAGGTTTGTAAATTTTTCATATTGAGTTTAAACATTTTTAAGCTCCTAGGTTTGTTTTTAGGAAATTGTATCAGAATTTGTGAGGCCATCTGTGAATTGCTTTTAAATGTTGGTTAAATTTTCTACAATAGTAAAGTAATGAGAAAAGCGTTGTAAATAAGTTGGGTTAAAATTGACCTTACGAGAAACGGAATAAGGAACTATGTGTTTGGGATTGTTTTAGTACAATTTGTCAAATTTAAAATGTTGAAATTTCTCGACATTTCAAACAGTTTGAAAGTTTTTTAGAGTTCGTGGGAATATAATTTTTGGTCGATTATATTTCAAGAGCCAGTAGATATTGACTTCAAATAAAATTTGTTACACAGAAAGACGCGAAAAAGACTTAAAAAAAATTTTGTGGGCGTTTTGTTTTAATAAAGTAATTTAAAATAAAAAATTAAAATATTGGTTACCCAAAATATCTCTCTCAAAATACCAAAGTGGTAATTTGAAAAAAAAACAATAAACAGTTTTTTTTTCTAAATAAAACAATAGAAAAATAAATTTGTCACATCCTATTTACAAAACAAAAACATGAAAATCTTGTTAAAAAAAAATAAAGACATAAGAAATCAATACCTAAAGTTGGAATGATTTGATTTTCAAAAATTTAACATTTAAATATTTTTAACATTCAGTCAAATTTTAATAAAAATCCAACAATCTTTTTTTTTCATAAATATTTAATATTAAAAAATACTACACATAGTTTAAAAAACTGAAGAGCGATTATTGGTATCTTGTGAAGAAATGGAAGTATTGACTTCGGTTAGGTTAGATAAGGTTAAAGTGGCTGTCCAAGATGGAAACGGACACACTTAGGCCAGTTTAATAGCCCATTGTGATACCACATGAATCCTGAGGCTTCCTCCTAGCCTCAATCGAACCAGTTTGAGTCCCTTACGAAAGTGTGAATCTGATTATGTTGATTTGATTTAGATCGTTAAATATTGACTTCAAAATGATGTGATTCTATGTTAAATTTTGTTAATAACATAACATAATGTTGTTAGAAAAATCCAAATAAGGATTTTTTTTAATAAGACATTAAAAATTTCAAAAAGTGCTGCTTAAATTTATAAAAATTGGTTTTCGACTAAAAATTTCATGAACAAAAATATTGTTGTCAACTTTTTGTGAATATAACAAAAATTCAATTGACACATTTTTAATACAAAACACGAAAACTTTCAAAAACCTGATAAAAAACGGGTTTCGATTCAAGTATGATGAGAACAAAGAAAGATTTTGACTTCAAATTTTTGTATCTCACACAAAATATTGGCGCACAATTTTAAACGTTTTAGTAAAATTTTAAAGCAATTTTTAGACATGTTTGGATATAAAAAAGAGAGGTTTAAAATTGTTAAATATTTAGCAAATTGTTAATCAAATAACAATAGGTTGTTTAAAATTTTGCGCTACTGTGTCATTAACAAAGTAGAATTTAAAGGAAGTATCAGCATGAATCGAATACCAAGCGTCTTTTCGAATTTGTTTTTAATTTCTAACTAATGGCTGAATCACAAACACGCTTCGTCTGCGTTACGGTGGGCCTGCTTCGAGGTTGCTTTGAATGACATTTCTATTATTTTATCCCTCAAAATAGCAAAGTTTTTGTTTGTTGACATTTTTTTAAAGCTGTTGAGCTGTTAGACAAAGAAAATGTTCAGATAATTGAACTAGAGCTTTCGTTTGGAGTCACATTACGTTACATTACGTTCTTTTCCCTACGATTGTCAAACGAAACATGAAGTCGAAACTCCATTGTGATAGCATGCATTGAATTCCTAGGGCTGAACTCGTAAACGTCAGGTGAAGCCGAAGCTAAAGCGTGTTTATGATTCAGCCATAAAGAGTTTTTCAACAGGCACGCTTCAAAAGTAGGGTGACACTAACAGTAAACGTCGCCATATTTCTTGCCGCTGTTTTAACATTTCTCTTCAGTAAGGTTTGCCATTTCATGATTAAAAGATATACGAGCCAGCAATAAGTCCAAATTACTAAAATTTACTACTGAAATCCGAAGTTAGTGGCCTAAACGTTAAGAGCGCTACATCCAATTTATGGTCATCATAATCGACCTAGCAGATTAACAATTTAGCGTCTAGTAGACAAATTTAAATCCACAGGCACAATAAAAAATGTTCCCGTGCCAGTAAGACAAAGAAGTGCCCGTAGTGTCGAGAATATTGCTGCCTCTGACGCTTCAGTTGCAGAAAGCCCAAATGTGTGTATCACACGTCGTTCTTAAGCGTTAAGCATCTCTGTGACGTTGTTTAGGCGAATTTTGGGAAAAGATCTTGGCAAACATGATTAAATTGACCCAAGAACTGAAGCCGCTTGACCACCAGAAACGTCAATTGTTCGTGAATTGGGCTGAGCAACAACTTGAAAATGATTCGGATTTTCAGCGAAAAATAATCTTCAGCGATGAAGCTCATTTCTAGCTTCGTCAATAAACAAAATATGTGGTATTGGTCAGGCAGCAATTCACATAATCACATGTACTCCACGATTCATCACTGCATCCCGAAAAATTACGTTGTGATGTGGTTTATTGGCCGGCGGCGTCATTGGGCCGTACTTCTTCCGCGATTATAAAGACCGGCTCGTTCCTGTGACCGGTCAATGCTAAGCGAATATTTTTGGCCTCAATGATGATTTTGACTTGGTGGACATGTGATGACCGGGCGGTGGTGGCGCCACAAGGCACACATCAATGTCACAATCAGTTTATTGGAAACCAAGTTTGGAGAACGTGTGGTCCATTCGCTTGGCCGCATTTGTGGTGCGATTTGACGCTGTTAGACTATTTAATGCATGGTTACATCAAGTCTTTGGTATACGCCAACGAACCAGCGAATTTTGTTGAACTGCAGTATCGACTAATTTATGCTTGAAAACCGTCGAAAATTGGGTTCGGCGTCTGGGCATCTACAAGCGTTCCCTTGGTGGCCATGCAAAAAAAATCGAGTTCTATACATAATGGCATCGGGCGTACTTTCACAGAAGCAAAGAATTTCATTGATATCCAAAACCGTTTTTTGTAAAAAATGGCAACACACATTCAGCTAAAAGTGACGCATTTTTAACTTCCAACTAAATTTTGTCTAGACTATAAAATGAAATTAATAAAACATTAAAGTTCAAAATACGAACTTATTATTAACATTTTAGTCAAAACCAAGCATTTATGCTTATTCTCTTATATCCAGTTTTAGAACTCTTCGGATTCTGTAAATATTCAATAAAATTTCTACCTATCTTCGTCTCGTCATCATCTTTAAACTTGTTCTAAAACGCATCGGCCATTTGAATTTTAAAGGTTATTTTATTCGCATTGTTTTAAAATCCAAATGTGGTATTTTTTTAATTATACACGTCCCGTCCCAAAAATAGGCCAACCAACTGTTCATCAAAATCCAAAATGTATGCCAATCCTAAATTCAGTCTCTATAAGTTGCTATCTATGTGTGTATGTAGGTAGGTTAGGTAGGTACCTATAAAGATCGGTATCCCGTATAAAGCTGATGTGATAATCTCTTTTATGTTTAAAAATAAAATTTCGAACTTCAAAAGTAGGTATACAAATACATGTATATGTATATTTCAAACTCTATACAAAAACAGCATTCATCAAGAACAGAAGTAGTTTTGTTGATATCATCTTTTCTCAGTGAATATACATATACTCGTGGCTATATAGAGAGAGGTACGATTAAAGTATCTGAATATATTATTAATTCGTTCAGTAGTGCGAATTTTTGTATACCAATTCGTAAAGCCTTTGAATTTCGTTTCATTTAGTTTTTACTTTTTTGATTGTTTCGCTGTTTGTGCGAAGGTCATTGTGACGCATGAAACTACAGGCTAAATAAAATTTTATAAATGTACCTACATAAGTCGTATATCATCTGTTGTTGGTTGGTAGCGCGAGAGACTAATGTTTATAATTTTTTTTATTATTATTTATTTATTTTATTTTGCGTGAATTGAATCCGTCTAGACATTAAACACACCAACCGGAACATATTTTAATGGTCTTTGGGTTTTGTAATTTGTTTTATTTCTTTTTTTTTTGTTGGTTTTTTGACATAAGGCTAATCTGGTATGCTGAATGATGATGATGTTGGATGATGACAGTTCCTATACATATGGAAACAGAAATGCAAAATTCCGTCATCACAAAAAACATATACCTAAACAAATTTGAATAAGTTTTGGTCTTTGATAAATTGATGTCTAAATAAGAATTCCCAAGATCACCGATTCAAATGGTTTATGGATGCGTTATTCTAACGATAAAATCAGTAATTCGTAGTTGGTGGTAAAGATTAATGGGATATCTTTAATGGAATGACCATGATTTTTTTAATCGACAAAATTGGCAGCGCATGAAATGCATGGAATCATATTTATTTCTGAAGGTTCATGCTTTTTTCAGTGTGCACCAAATTAAACCTTATTCTTGTTGTTAGATTTTGAACGAAAATCAAGGAAATTTTAAGATGTTAAGACTCGGTTTGTCAGTAGTGAGTTGGGCCTAAGTTATGTTTCTGAAGAAAAGATATTATAGAAAATGTTAAGTATCTCAGCTTCAAAATCCCTAAGGTCTTAAGCCACCTTAGAATTATCGAAGAATGAGTTATTTATTTTTGATGATGAGTCAAAAGATTATATCAAGGAAAAACCTTTAAGCAACGTCAAACGCAACTATCACTTCTTAAATTGACGAATGGAATCACAACTCAGAAAATTGTCAATTAAATGGCTTAACAAATTGAATGCAACTTAAAAGTACGTAGAATTTTCGTTTCTGTAATCATAATTTATTTTAAATTATTTCTGAAAAAGATATCAAGACGTCTATTTTGAAATTCTTTGTTGGCCTAAGTCCTTATGTTACTTATTTTTTTAATAATAAAAGAAAGAAATGTAACAGTAAAAGTCTCGGTTTCGTTCTCGGTCTTGTCAAAACACTTTAGGTCTTAGGGCATCCCAGGAAATCATTTTATCGACACTTCAAGAATTATTTCCCAAGAAATTATGTCGTAAAAAAAACCTTTGAGTACTCGGATTTGGTTTCATTGTTTTCTTCTGCTCAAAAATTCAAAACTTTTAACCTTAATACTGCATTTTTAAACTGGTGTTTAGACTCATAATTTAGACAATTTTTCACTCAAGCTTAAAATTTTAATTGTATCTTGGAAGATACATTCTTTTGATTTCTATGTTGCGTAGTTTATTTGTTTAAAAAATTCGTCAGGTAATTACATCTGACGATTTTCTAAACAAGGCTTTTACTTTGAATTTAAGAATTGCGCCATTTTGGCAACAAATTCAATATATATCAAAAACATTTAGTTAAAGTTGCGTTTCCAGTCTTGAACCCTGAAAAAAAGGATACGTCATTGCAAAATCAATCAACAACTTGCAACTGGGATCATAATCCTAAATAAAATCCCGTATCAGTATTCTTGACTTTTATGGTTATGGTATGGTTTCCTATTTTTTTTTTTATCAAAATGCGTATTTTCTAGTGGTTTTAGAGTAGCCTAAGGCCTTAATGTATCGTTTGGATTCCATCTCGTAAAACTGAGTTTTGTGTTCTAAGAGCCTTAATGTTCAAATTCTGTAAGTTTTTCAACTCAAAAACTGTGACTTTCTGTTGGAGTGTGGCTAAGTTGATTATAAAAATCCGCTGAAAATTCAGAATTTTTCGACTCGATTTTATGCTAGTCTTGTCCGAGGCGTGAACCAAGGGTCTCGTGTATTTCCTTGTAAGGAAAAGGAGAACGTAATAAGACATTTCACATTCGAGAAGTACGGTTAAAGAACAAATCTCTGGACTCTGTGTAGGGCCGAAGTTCAGCTCAAGGAAAAGCTGATAGGAACTCCTAACAAGTATTACAGTTGAATAGTTTAAGTGGAAAATGCAAGTCTAATAAGGTGTGGAAACAAATTTGAAACTTTTTTTGTTTTTGTTATATTGTGCGAGCACTCAAGTCGATATAAATTCCCTTATAATGTTTATACACAGTGCGAACAATTAGGAAGGGAGGATAGGATTGGAAATGAGATATCGATGCACATTGGGTTTGAATGCCTGCACATTGTAATGAGTGCTAAATATTGAGTTTCGTAAAATTCCACATTCGTGTAGTGCGACTTAAAAAAGAATCTCTGTACTTTACAGTACGACCGAAATTGGGCTCAAGGGTAAACTGATCGGCATTCCTAAAAGAACGAGTATTAGGGTTGAATTGTTTGAGGGGAGGAATGCAACTGGATATTTCACAAGAACATTGCTTATGAAAGTAGCGATAAAATATTGACAGACATGAAAACCTTACGGCGGTGCTCAAGAGATACAAAAATTTCAGTTAAACAACGGTCACCTATCAATTTTAGAGCCCTTTTTTGAATTCTGTCGTAGGGACTCAAGTGTTTTATTCGAGCACCTGTCTGAAAATGGGAATTGTACTTAAGTTTTGGACGAATATAGGCTTTATAAGTAAGATCATAAGATCGTATTCGGAGAAAACTTAAAGGCTTAGCAGCATTTTTGGCGGTGTCAAATATGTGATCACTCCACAACAAGTGGTTTGTAATGCACATAATCATGACTGATAGCTGTTCAGTCTCCTCGATGCAAGTACCATTACGCTTTTGTGACAGTAGATAGCATTGAATTTTTGAAGCATTAAATTCTACACGGCTTTTGATTCCCCATTGGCCAATACTGTCAACATCAGAATATAATGAGCTCATCATACGTTGCCCTTGGTAGTCCACATCATAAGCACAAGGATGCGAATCTAAAATCGGATATGAGAAGCTGAGGGCACTGTCAGCAATTAAGTGGGTTAGAAGATTCAGACAAAAGATCATTTATAAAAATAAGGAAAAGTGTCGGAGACAAAACGGAGCCCTGCGGGACACCAACGTTTATTTTGTGAATATCAGATTTTAACCCGTCCAATACTACTTGAATTTAACGGTCCGAAAGGTAATTTCTAACCCAACGAATAAGGGATTCATCAATACCAAATGCACTCATTTTCGATAAGAGATCTTGGTGCCGAACTCTATCAAATGCCTTTGAAATATGAAGTGCAATAATCTTACTTTCACTGAGTCAAAAGTCATGATTTTCAAAAGCTCAATCTACTGAGGACCTAATAACAATCCTTCGTGCAATTTTGTTTATGATTTCTTGAAATCTTTAATTAGATTATTCTTCAAAAATGTCAATTGTCGTCTTTTTCTTTCACAACTTCTTTCCAAGTTGAAGAACCTAACACAGAGCGACAATAAAGCCATAAACTATATATATCTCATACAAAACCCTAAAGGCACTTTAAAAAAAGAGACTTATCCATTAGCCTTCTTTACACCACACGTGCCATTGTCAATATTTATTTCCCTCTTCTTCAAAAAAACTAACATCTTTTTCACAGAGGCACCTCTAAACCTCGATATCATACAAAACATATAAATTAGAAGAAGCCTATATCGACTACAGCACGTTTGCATCTGAAAGACTATAGGTAGGCTTCATCTTCATATATACAAAACTTCACACAGCATAAACATAAACAGCGATTAAAATTCAATAAAATCGTCATGATAATAACGATAATTGTGTAATTCATATCGTATATACGGCAGGGATTGTGCCTGCCTACTGCAAGACCGTACTTACGTTGGGTTAGGGGCAAGAGAGAAGTCTAATGGGGGACTCCAGATTTAAAGGTATGCATAGGTAGGTATACGAGTGCATATTTTGCTTGAGCCATTACAGAATGTATCTACAAACGAAATCGTGTAATGTCATTCATTCGTTCGTAACGTGTTTCAGAGTTTGTTGTTTTTATTCTTTTTGAATTTTTATGTGCCATTTTGTGGTTGTGTCGATTAGTCTGCTGCCCTGATGCTTGGTAAGAGGAAAAGAGAGTCTCTGTCAGTAGCTAAAAACCGCTGCACAATTGATGCAGGGCTATAATAGGTATACGACAACTATGTGCAGCAGCAGCTATAAGCAGTCAGGCTTGCATCTATTTGTATGCAGTTTGATTGTGTGCTAATCCAAGGTCGCAATTGGCACGATTATTCCTTGCTCCCTCTTCCGCCTTCTTTGGCATCACTCACTGCATCCACTTTAATACAAACAAAAAAAAGCCCGCTCACTTCTCACCGAATGCCCCTCCGCCCTATAGCCAGCCATCATCGTTAGCCGCAAAGTTCTGCATCTGCATGCATTCTGCTATACACAACCCCATTCTATATATCTTTCCGCATGCATAATATGCAATGCATTTGTTTGTATTATACAGAGTACAGAGCTGATGGAAGCTGGAACTGTTGTTGCAGTTGGCATCAGTTGGCGGCAGTGCCTGGCCTGGTGCCTGCCTCGGATGCATGCTAAAATGCTCCTTTTACTTCCCCGATGCGGCTTAGCCCATAGCCTGTGGCAATATTGAGTAGTATATGTCAGAGTCAGAGTCAGAGTCAGATCTAGCCCAGGCTCTCAAGCTGCTTAAACACCAGGAACCAGAAACGCAAAAACCATCGATCAGAGTAGAGTCATAGTAATGGAAGGGTAGGGGGTTGGAAATGAAAATGAAAAAGTTAATAATAATTGGTAAATGTAATCGCATTATTGCCACATAGAAAAAGACTGAGAGAAAGAGTAAATGAGCGATGATAGAATTGTTTGCCTGTTGCTTGTTGTTAATGCAGAGCTGCTGTAGCCACTGCTGCTGTTGCACATAACTTTCGTCCCCTAGGCCTACCTTCCTATCAACCAACTATGTAATGTTAAACGAGAGTTGATTAAATGAAAACAAAAAAAAAACGAACTATAAAGATGCAGATACATTTGTATCTATAGGGCTTAAGGTTTTTTTAATTTGTCTTTAAACTACATGTGGATGATGTGTGTGGTTTTTGTAAATATTATGCACATAGTTGTTTATATTGTTTGTGGTATTAATGGAATTCTGTCATGCTGTGGCACGAGCATATGACGAGTATTATTTTTTTATCTCAAGTTTGAATACCTTGAGAAATTAAAA
The DNA here is from genome assembly GCF_945859685.1 of Eupeodes corollae. Classification (NCBI taxonomy): domain Eukaryota; kingdom Metazoa; phylum Arthropoda; class Insecta; order Diptera; family Syrphidae; genus Eupeodes; species Eupeodes corollae. Next base: position 21,656,695 of record NC_079148.1, on the reverse strand, counting down.
TTAAAAAAAATTAAAATCCATCAAACTAAAGTTTTTTATTATCAGAAAGTGGGGACTTAAAATTATTGAAATTTCGGACCACTTCATTTCCTCCATAAAATGTTTTATCCCATTGTTATTTGGTTGTCTTGTTCTTCTTTCTTAAAAAGAATTCAAAAGTTCTCACCAAATTATAAAAATGAACTGACCATCAGAAACGAGAAAGTGGTTTTTAACAAAAGAGTCTAACACACATTTCCGGGTGCAAGGAAGCCTTAAAATAAACCAAAAAAAACTAAACACCGCAAGTAGTAGCCTTTCAAAACGACAAACTCAATTAATACCTTATGCTTGCTTGACCATCTCATATGTCTCTTCTATATGTATAGTTGGCTATGGACATAAAAGAAGCTAAAAAGTTCTAATCACGCACATGCTGCAGGCATTAGGCAGGTAGGTAGCTAAGCTATATCCATAGTAGTTGGAGGAGCTGTTCAACCTGATTTAAATCTCACCATCAAAAACCAAAACCTAAAACCAAAAAAAATATGAGAACAGCAAAACCTGATATTAATAATTGAGTTCCCGTTCCCGAAAGTTGTGTGGATTGGATCATCCTGATTATAATATCATGCATATGGAAACAAAAGTCATCATCAAAAAATAAACAAAGAAAACAGAATTGAAAAATTCCCCCAAAAATGACCATTCGAAAAGGCACGGCTCTATCTACCTATGTTATACCTGCTTATGGATGTTAGGATAGCCCCATATGTGGTCAGTATAAAAATTACTTAAGTTTATCAAAGACGAACAACAACAAAAAAATACCTGCTTGACCATTTTTATCCATCATCGTTCATCGTTCCCGACTTATTTTTAATTTCCATTGTCCTTAATTCTAATCGCACATTAGAGAAACTTTTGTTCCTTTTTTTCGTGACCGTCCACATGATTATCCCACGCAGTTTTTAATAATATGTATTTTTTTTTCTTCTATTGAAAACTTGAATTTTATTTTGGAATCCTGTTTTTGAAATATAGACATTTGTCATGGATTAAGGTTAACGAGGTTTGAAAGTTTTATTTTTGTGTTTGAAACAAATCTAAATGTAGGGAGATTTGGTGTTATTTTTCAGTTTTAAAATACAATTTTTTTTTAAGAAATAGCTTCCTTAAACAGTTTTAATATTTTCAATACTTAACTTAGTTTTTGGAATACGGTTTGATTCTTCATTTGAGCGTATTTGCAACTTTAAATAACCTTATCACTCGTATCTGCCTTCAAGGCTTTGGAAAACAATACCTTGAGTAATTTAAGGTGCTCATTTTAAATTCACCCTGATAACTTTTCATTGGTGCCTTTACAAATGATGATATTTTTGTTACAGCCAATTTATCATTAAAAGAACTTCAAAAATCATGCATACAATCAATTACTGAAGTTGTCTATCGAGATGTTCGGGATAATAACTCAATTAAATAATATAATTTTGTTGAGTATATTTTTTTGATTAAAAAACTGTTAAATGAATTGTTCTAAGAACTTTACCAAATTTTAAGGTCATATTTTGTTCATGAAAAGGTTTCTAGTTGTGATTTTTGTAAACAAAACTGTAGACTAATTTTTTAAAGAACGTCTAAAAAAAAGACGTCAAGAACGTCATTTGTAAAAACAAAATGTGCTTTGAAGAATATTATATATTTTAGCACTTTTTAGACATTTGATATTTCAAAAACTTACTTTGACTCCCTTTTTCATAATTTTTGTACAAACGAAATTCTTTTGAACGATTTTTCGTATTGGAGTTTTTTTTAGGTTAGGTTGATAGGCTGGCAATTAATAAGGTTTTTTTTATTTGAGTTAAAAACCATGTAAGTTTTTTTTGAAACTATATCAAGTTTAGGTATAGGCTATAACAAGTTTTCTTTTATTGAAATCTTAAAACTAACGTTAAACTTTAATAAACTGCACCAAGAATTTATGTAACTAAAAAAAAGTCAAAAATAATATGGATCTTTCAATTTTGAAACAATAATGTTCGGAAAATTTGACGTTTTGGACAGGCTTTTGAAGACAGACTCGAAATAAGAACATAGGCATATTAATAATCGAATTAACAATTATAACAAACTTTTAAAGTATGTACATTTTTTTTAAACTTGAAACAAACAACGTTCATAAATAGTAAAGCTCAAAATACACATTTTCTATGAACTGTTTTGTCAATTTTGATTTCAAAAAGAGGCTGGGATGCGGCCCACGTTGATAACTTCCCATCCTATCTTTCGATTTGTCTTCCTTAAGAGTTTTGTAGGTTTTCTTGTTTTGTTAAAAAAGTATCAGTTGAATTATTCTAAAAAAATTTAAATTGTTTGCCTATGAATTAATTTGATTTAAAAATCAAAAAATATCTATTTAAGTTAAGAAAACCAAATTTTATCAATTTTGCGTACTATTTTTGGTAGATTTTAATTTTTTATAAAAAAAACTGATAAAAAAAACGTCAATTCGATTTTTCAATCAATTTTTACCAACTTTGATTAATTTTTTTTTCGTAACGTACGGACGTTAGTACACACGCGCGCACAGCAATATCCCTAAAAAAAATTTTATTTCGACTTTATTAACCTTACGGGAAATTAAAAATATTGTTTTGAAGCATTTGGTTAAAAAACGTATGTTTTAAAAATGTGGATCAGTTCTTCCATTTTTGACGTTTGCATTTTATTCATCTCAATTTTTTTGTTTAAAACACATGAAAGGGTTAATATCTACCCATATTTAAGGTTAAATACAATCCAAACTTAAAAAGAGAAAACGGTTCACACTAATGTTATCAATATCAAAAATTAAGTGAAAAAAATAGAGTTGGTTGAAGCATTTTACATTCTTGATGTGTTGCTGAAAAAGTTATCTCTTTATTCGACTGTTAACTGAACTTAAAAGTAAACTAATGGGCATTTCAGGAAAATTCAGTAAAAGGGTATTATTTTTTGAATGGTGAATGCAATTCTATAGTTTTAAAAACATTGATAAACATACATTAAAAAAAAACGTTGTTCTTGATATTTTTATAAATAGATTAATTAGCAAAATAAAATAAATTTCTTTATTGATCTTAGTATTTTGTCAAGAATGTTAAATTATTTGAACTTAATTCCTAAAGGATTTACAAAAACTCGACTTTTTGTAACAATAAGCTTCATATATTCATGAATTAAAAAAATAATGTTATTACCCGGTTTATTTATTTCATATGCTAAGTATAAACCATACAAAAATATAAAAAGTGTTCGAAAAGAGTTTTTTGCACTTTTTATAATTTTAACCTTTTTAACAATCTAATGCTTAAATAGTTTTTCCAGTGGAAATTACATAAAACTTATGAAATACGAGTAATCAATAATAATGTATCAATATCTACAATTCTACAAAATAATCTCCTCTTATCTATTTAAGCAAATCTTAACTCTTTATCGGTTCTGAATTTCAATATGCAAGACACAAGGTAGGTCATTTATGACAAGCTGATAAAAATTGATAAGATTAAAAAGCAAATTATTATCTAATATAATAAAACATTGATATGAACATTGTATATTATGGCGAAATCATTAAAACCATATTGGATACTTTTTTTGGTTTCTTATAAGCCTTGACATTGACAATGAAAATAAAACATATGTGTAACACTCATATTCAAGGCCGTTTTCTTGTATCACATTAATTGAGTCTTATTTACATACATCTAGCAGAAAAATCTAAAATTATAACAAGATTAGTTTTATACAGTTTTGACAAAAGTTGGCTTAAATAAATAATAAGTCGAAAAATATCCTAAAAATTATAAAATCAAATTTTCTGTTGGTGCAAAAACTCATAAGAAACTTGAAGGTAAGAATTGAAGTTAAACACTATTCCGACCGAAGGTGTCAAAAGACACCTTTTCAAACTTTGACTTGAAATTATTTTTTAAGTTGAATAATTTTTTCAAACTTTTTTTTGACAATTCATATAATAGTTGTTAAAATAATTTTGTGGCATCACTATACTCATCCTGAAACTCAAGATACAAAAGTGGTATACCTATTCCGACCATGGGGTGTCTTTTGACACCTTAAATATTTTACTACACTTTTCCGGACAAACATATCACAGTTGACGAAAAATTGTTCCCAACTAAATCTAGATGTAGGTTCACCCAATACATGCCTAACAAACCGGATAAATTTGGTATAAAGTTTTGGCTGGCATGTGATGTCAAAAGCAAATATGTTATAAATGGATTTCCTTACTTGGGGAAAGACGAAAATAGACAGACATCCCTTCCATTGGGTGAGTACGTGGTTTTGAAGCTTATTGAACCATTTACTTGCAGGGGTAGAAGTGTTACTACCGACAATTTCTTCACAAGCAGTACTCTGGCAACAAAGCTTTTACAGAAGAATACTTCTTTAGTTGGAACAATACGTCAAAATAGGAGAGAGTTGCCAAGATCTGTAAAAATAAAAAAGGACAAAATGGAACGCTTTTCAGTGCAAATTTACGCAACAAATAACTTGACTCTAACCGTTTATAAAAGTAAACCGAACAAAAAAGTACTTTTATTAAGTTCATTCCATAAATCTGTACAAGTCGAAAAGAACGGAAAGCGTCTTCCCGAAACAATTAAATTTTACAACAGCACAAAATTTGGGGTCGATATGGCTGACCAAATGGCAAGAAAATATAGCGTGAAATGTAAGTGCCGTAGATGGCCTATGCACGTGTTTTTCAATGTCCTTGATTTCATCGGTATAAATGCATGGATTCTTTATAAAGAAACGACAGGTGAAAACATTTCACGGAGAGATTTCTTATTCCAGTTGGGAGAGGAACTATCAACTGCATATAAAGAATGCAATGAGAGAACAACAAATACGGCAATATCATCAGCTGTTTCATGCCATATCAGTTCCATTCCAAAAAGGGTGAAAAAGTGCCAAGTAATGTATTGTTCCGGTAATAGAGCCACTACAATTTGTTGTCAGTGTAAAAAATACTCGTGTGGCGAATGCTTAAAAGACCAACCATTCACCTGTAAAAAGTGTTGTATTGAATAAGAAAAACAATAGTTGATTTAATAATAAATATATATAGGTCATAAATAATAATAAATATTATTTTCGATTAAAAAAATAAACAAAATGTAAAAAAGAGTAACTTTTTTCATTGGTAATTGGCTAAGGTGTCAAAAGACACCTTTTGGTCGGAATAGGTATACACAACATCTTGGTCTGAATAGTGTTAAAGTATGTTCCGTTCTTACACTTTGGTATTATTACAATTTTAGAATTAAGAACGTTTTATTCTTAATTTTTAATGACTCTTTACACTGTTTTTGTATACAATTAGAATCATGGGAAGTTATTTGATGGGTCTCAATTCTTGAATTCAAAATGCTGACATTATTTATCGTTTGAAAGTCCCTATAATATGTAGATACTTTAATTACATTTTATATTATATATTTGTGCATAAATTTAAAAACAAAATTCAATAATAGGTTATTTTTATGAATCGAAACAAATATTTACTTCCTTGAATATTCATATATTCGATTCAAATATTACAATAGTAAATGAAGGTATTGGCTTCCATATAACGTCATTCTGTACAAAACGGTCTTGTTAACGTAAAATAATGTTCTTAGTAAAATTCAATGGGTATTTTTTTTATAAGATATAAAAACTTTCAAGAATTGGGTTTCGACTAAAAACATTGGGAACAAAAACAGATATTGAAATTCAATTTATTTAATCATACGCAAAGCATTGTTACTAACTTCAAATACAAAATCTCAAGATCATAATTTTTAAATGTTTTTACTAAATAAAATAATTTGAAATTTCGTTGTTCTTCAAAAATCTGAAGTGTTCTATATAAAAGTTTGAAGGCGTTACTGTTTTGTAAGCAAAATTTAAAAAAAAATAACACCCTCTGCTTCATTTTAAAATTTTCTACAAAACGATCAAAAAAACACATTTTATGAAAATGTTCCACATCTATCGAAAGATGTTAAAGAATATATACTTTTCCGCCGGCAAGAACTAGAAATGATTTAAATAGTTTCAATGGGATTTGAAGTGTTTTTAAGCATCGAATAATTTTTTGACATTGAACTTAAGTTAAACACATACAATTTTAAACATCTTATATAAAACGGCTTGAAAATAAAGAAGTGATCAATTTTCTTAGTATCTACATGTTTTTAAAATATCTAGCTGTTCCGAAATTGTTATCCTTTTTCAGCAGTGGAACATTGATTCCCTTTTATTAAAAAAAGTGCATCTTAACAAGTCTAAATATTGACAATGCTCAGCAAAAAAAAACATAGCAAACAAACCTCTATCTAGATCTTTTGATTCGAAATGTATATATTTAAAGTTACCCATAGAAACCACACTTGTGTGCACACCGGTGTACTGACAACCGGGGTGGCATTCCGCCACACACGAAACACCAAATCGTACACACATTAGTTCTGAAAGATATTTCAAAGAGGAACGATCAGAAAGTGTGACGTTGAAACTTGAAGCTTTTATTAAAACAACTTGGGACGCACCGCACTGAAAAACTATTCAGATGCAACTAAATACTAGATATGCGCGCACATCCCCACACACATCACACCAATCGAGACACCGACACAGAAAAATCAAAAACTTTTGATTTTACTTCCTCCGTGTTTGACACCGGAAATAGATATCTGCTCCACCCCACAAAAAGAACACATTTTTGCACATCGGCACAAATGTGTTCACAAGTGCGGTGTCTATGGGCCGCTTAAACGTCAAATCACTACTCTTGAAGTAATCATTTTTTGATTTTAAAATAAGTTCACTTTAAGAGACAGTAGGATTGTACAAACTTCTAAAATTAGTAAAATTAATTGTTTATCTAAATAAACTAATTAAATGCCTTTAAAAATTAAATAAACTCTATTAAAATTTGACATGTTTACATTTAAAAATGGTGGAAAAGGTTCGTTTAATAATCGTTTTAAGCACGTTTATTTGATGTTCTCTTCGAAAATTGTATAAGTATAGTAAAATAAAGAAAAAATGAAAATTTAAGATCATTTTAGTAAAACACTTTTGAAAAAGAAAGCTTCACATTTTTAAAACAAATAAGTGTAATCTCTCATTTCCAAGTTTACGTTAAAAGTTAAAAAAATGTATTTCTTTTCGATTTATCAACTAAATTTTATACGCACACGTGTGCTATAGCAATCAATACAAAAACTTAGATAAGCTTATTTTTCTTAATTAAACACATTTAATAAATTATTCATATAAATTGTGTATTTCTTATCAAAAAAAACTGAAATTAAGAGAGAATACTAAAATAGATTTATTTGTGGTTTTCTTAATGAGTGTTCACCTTAAAAAAAATATTATTTGGTAAATTATACAATTTGTTTATAATAATATCAAATTTATAAGCATCGGTGGTTCAGTGGTAGAATGCTCGCCTGCCACGCGGGCGGCCCGGGTTCGATTCCCGGCCGATGCAAATTGAATTTTTGTTTCCTTTTCAGATTTTGAAAATTATGTTAATTTTATTCTTCTTTTGGTAATTTAAATTAAGAAATGATAATTTAACGAAAATGAATGAAAGCATGTCTGTTAATTTGGTTTGATTAGTGGCGGTGTTCAATTCAAAATAATTTATTGCAATCATATGTTAATAAAGATTTTGTAGTTTCAAATCGTTGAATTATCTCTTCATGGTAAATTCATGCTCACGTTTTTGAAAAATAGTAATTCAGTTAAACAAAATATTGGGTTTTTTAATAAGGGCGGTAAGATGTAGTGGCGTTTTCTGGGTGGAACGTAGCGCCGTCTTGTTGGAACCTAATGTCATCTAGGTCCATATGGTTTAATTTGGGCGTCGATTCGAAGCGCAGTCAGCGAAAAAACGGCGTTGTCTATGGTCATGAACTTTGAGTTCCTGGGTCAGTCGGATCTCGTACAGGTGTAGGCCCAAGTCCTAGACCGATCTTGCGTTCCTACAACGTACGCATGTTGGCTGATTGTTTACTGAACCGGTCGTATTAAATTTGGCCACCAAATTTACCGTTAAATGAAAGCAACGTTTGCGTTAACGAACACTCATTTTGATGATAAAGTTTTATTATTTGAACGTGCTGTTCAACCATGTAATTTGCCATGATGATTTGGCATTGGCATAAACAACTAAATAATAAACAAAAGATTTGACACATGTCACCAAAACAAAATGGCCGCTACGGGGCGTCAAAATCTACCTGCGCCAATTTAAAAAAATATATACGTGAACTGTTTGTACCTGTGTTCCTTGCAAACGACGTTTTTTAAACGTTTTTAAAGTGTTTTATGAAATTTTTATTTAAATACTAAAACTGCCATTCTCTGCTCATCAAATTGTTCTGCATTGATTTTTGTATGAAAATAATATCAAACAAATGTTAATCTTTTCATATACCCTTTATCGTTGTTTTTTTTCTGTGTAAACTAAAGCCGTACCTTTTATGTCTCTCATGGACTCTTCAAATTATTCAAAAATAGATTGAATCGAACTTAAACAAACACTATCAACATTTATCATCTGTTTGTTTGTTTAATTTTCGCAATTTCTCTGTAAACCAAGTTAACCTTTTTTTTGTCAAACAATCAACTGTGTCGTTCATTTTGGTTTTTATTCAAATAGCAAATATTGGCGCCAAAAACATTGTGAATATGACCTAAACTAACTTAAACTGTCAAATTAGATTTGTTTACCTACTCGTTATTATATTTTGTGTGTGCGATGTGCTTTTAGTTACCCTGCACGCCTTTTGTAACGATTGTCGAATCTGTGAAAAAATCTATTGGAACTCAGCTAATTAATTTGGAATGTTCTACAAACTCAGTCATTGTAATAGAGCCTCTTTTTTTCCCAAGTCCGGCGAGTATTTTAGTGCGTTTGTATAAAAGATAGACAGTTCGTATAGGTAAGGTTATAATAAAGGTCATACAAACAGTGTGTCCCATAATTCCCTCAAATTGTCAAAACTGTCATATTCTATTTTCTCTCCAATTTGAATCCATAGGTAGTACGTATCCGTATAATCCACCAGACGACACATAAGATAAACTATGTGTGTGCCTGTTTAGTGTGTACACACCTTAAAAAAGCGCATAACACAAATCGAACAGTGCTACGATGACAGTAAAAATGACAGCTAACACAACGTGCAAAAGGAGGTGTGCTCTTGCCCTGTGCTCTAACTCTGTCGTCGTTGTCGTCGACGTCGAGTCGAGTTGAATTGAAGTCGATGGGATATGCTTCATAGACCTGGAGACACCAAGTCTTCCTTGCAAACCTTAAAATAAAAAGGTTCATGGACGTTTTTTTGTTTCAGCAACTCGTAGGGTCGATGAAAAAATTCTAATCGTTGAATGCCTTGAGGGCAGCATCGCACGTTGTAAAAGTATCGGCACTGAAAAGAACGAAAACAAAAAAAAACAGGGATATGTGGGAGACGAAGCGCTCTGGTTTTTTCATTCTTCTCGTGTCTCTGATACTCTGCTGGTTAAACGTTGACAGTAGCAAAGTCGATAGGTAGGTTAGTTAAATGCATCATCATCATCATCAGCACCATGCAAATGGGAAAAATCTAAGAAGGGATGTTCGATATATCTCTGTGATTTTTTCTGTTCAAGTCGAAAGGATAACCCTATATTCATATTCGATTTATAGGAGTTTATGCTGTACATTGTGCACAGCAGTACCTTCATAAGGTATAGCAGATTAGTGGCAAGTGTTTTGACACCTTTAGATGCTTGGGGCACCTGGGAGTGCAGAACTATTAATTAAAATCATGCACATTGATTTGTGTGGGTTGCGCTTAAATTGACGGAACTTAAAGCTAGTAGGTAGACATATACATATGTATAGTATATGTAGGCACTGCTTCGATTAAGGACCAGAATTGAAAAAGTCAAGTGTGTTATTTTTAAACGTCGAATAATTTTGATACGTACATCGAATATTTAAAAAATACAGATTTGAACGATAGTTTCTGTAAGAAAATATTTTGTGTTTAATCTGTGATTATTTCTAAACAAAATAATAAAAAATTAAAGCATTTCACCAACTTTAAAATAATAAAAGAAATTGGACTGCCACAAGATTCTATCCAAGGTCCTGTATTAGTTTTTTTTACATTGATACAAACAAATTTTAAGCAAATATCAATTTAATACAAAAAAAATACGTGGGCGGGTCAATAAGTCCGTGAATTTCTGACATCTTTACTGAAACAGCAACACTGCTCCTATCAACGGGCAGTTGACTCCTGTCAAAATTCAAACTTGCTGCGTCAGTTACTTTGTGATTGACAGATATTTTTATCAGACTACTCACTAATTTGAGGCGAAAATTTAAGAAAGTGAATTTCGTGTGCTTATTATTTCTTGCGATAAAAAAACCATTACAGAGACCAAGGCTAAGCTTGATAAATACTATGGGGAAGATGCCGAACGATATGGTGTTGGCCGACCGAAGATTGAAAGTGCGAGAGATTGTGGAAGCCGTAGGGATCTCGCATGGCTCAGTGGTTTCAATTTTGAATGATCACTTGGGCATGAGAAAGCTTTCCGCAAGATGGGTGTCGCGTTTGCTCACAGTCGACCACAAACGCAATCGTGTAACAACTTCACAGGAAGGTTTGGCGTTGTTTAATCGTGATATGGAGAAGTCACAACACACCAGAGTAACACACTAAGTTTTGTTTAAGACTATTTTATTCAGTTTCTTCAAAACTTATTTTTTGGATGAAGAAGTCTTTTAGGGGTTTCGAATTTTAAGTTGTACGCAAATTCGATTAAGAATTCAAAACTTTTTGAATAATAGTATTTTTTTTTAATCAAAATCAAATCTAGATAAAAGACTTTTAACTGCCATAAATTTAGTTTTGAGTAATTTAATAATATGCTTGTTAGACTTTTCTGAATTTTTAAAAACACATACTGAGTTTTCAAGCTTATTGTCATTAAGAGACAATAATGATTTATCAGAGAGTTTATGAAAAGTCATTTACAAATATTTGTCAGAATCGAAGTTTCAAAAATGCATTTTCCACCAAATTTTATAAGGAAATAGTTTGAGCAAAAAATATTTTTAAAAAGGGATTAAATATGAGAGCCCAAAAGAACAGTGTATGAAAAATAGGTTTTGAAGATTTCTAAGGGACAAAACCAATGTGAGAAATAGTTCCTTAGTATCAGTAATCAATTCAGCAGCCCTGAGAAACTACTTTTAATATCGTGGTTTTTAAAGTTGACTTTGTTGAAAAATTTTAAGAATAACTCAAAGAGACTCGGGAATAACTTTTGAACGGAAATTGTAGTAGAAAGGAAATGAGTTAATAATTTCATCAAGAAAATATAAAAATTCCAAGTGAACTGAGTCACTCAGAAAAATGTGTTTGCTTGGGTTTTTGAGACATTTCGGTCTCTGTAAATTCGAAGAATTTCAGTCTTGTCTTTGTATCGGTCTCGTATAACTGAATTTCTCCTCGATTTCGGTCTTTCTTTTTTCTCATCAGTTGTTTTATGGATAGTTTCGTGTCTCCTATGTGTATTTTTAAATTTGAGCTCCGTCAAGAAGGCAAGTCAGAAGTTGTAGCCGTTTGACAGTTTATGAGTTAGAAGATAACCAATTAATTTTTGTTTACACACTTATGTATACCATTTTATTTCAAATATTATATCTTCGACATCTTTTAATGGAATTTAACAATCAAATATAATATTCTGTCTCACGAAAGTGCTTAAAGCATAACTTTTAAATTAAAAAATTAAAATTTGTATGCGTCAAAAACAATTTCTTTTTGATTTAAACAGATCTAATCGATCTGATTTTTGAATTTATGTTCTGTTCTGAAATATAAAAGTTGTTGGTTAAAATTTTAGGTAAAAGAGAGATTTTTAAAATTCAGAATATGAGACATTTAAAAATGATCTATTTGTAATCAACATTCCATTGACAACAGTCAAAATTTTTAAAAAGTGAAGTTTTTCAAATTGTCTTTTTTTAATACTTTTTTGTGGATAAGATGATAATTTTTTCATTATATTTGTAATAAATTTCCATTAACTTAACATTCCAAAATAGTGGGTAAGAATCGGAAATAACAATATTGTCTATTATACAATTATAAAATTGATAGATGACTTTAAATCGTTTTTAAAATAACTTAAAAACCTCCCATCAATCCCATACCAAATACAATTTATCATTTTCTGAAAGTATTATGACTGAAATTCAAAACCTCCCAAAAAATTATATGCATCATCTAAAACTCCAAAACCAAACGAGATCAAATTTCAAATGTCAATGAAACATCAATCAAATCAAAATAACCAGATTTATACCCCTGATTATAATATTTTGTAAGTAATAATATAATCCAAGCCATTCTCTTAAGGTACCTAATATACAATAGCTTACCTATGTTGCAGCCATTCCCTGAAGCTGTATAATAATAAAAATGTAGGCATGTATTTTCTAAAGACTCTTGTAAATAATTCAACAAATAAAACAACAAAATAGAAAAAGATTACAATCTATTATTTTATTCATGTCCAATAGTCTAATATCTAATTTGTATCTTTGAAATTGTTTTGCATATATGCGCGCATAATATATGCATTGTGGAGTGCAGTGCAGTGCATGTGCATTATTTTGTTGGTTGCAACATTTTTTGTTGTTGGTTCTTTAAACTTTTATACCAAAGTTGTGCGAATGTAAACTTTTTGTATATTTTTTTTTCTAATTAAAATGTTAATCCTCATATCGGTGATCTTTCAGGTTGTTCCTTTTGCTGCGACAGCAAAACAAAGCAACAAGAAAAAAAAATAAATAAATATCCATTTTAGCCAAAAGGAACAAATCAGAAATCAAAATAGTGTGCAACATGGAGTTAAGCATGCAAAATGAAGTCCACAAAAATATTATTATTATTATTATTATTTTCATCTGAACGAAGCGAAATCCCAACCCATAAAAAGCCAACGCCTTCGCCTCAAAGTGTTTATTGCGAGTGTACTTGTCATGTTGAATACCTGCTATAGACATATGCATGGATGTATGCAGCCTGCGATATTGCGGCACAACCAAAAAACAAAAACAGAAGTAAACGCCAAATTCAGAATCGACCACCACCGCAACTGCTGCCCGCGTGTACCGCACCGCACCGTTTTTCTCCGTCACAATTTGTCTGAAATAAATCAGATTAGTGGCGGCGATCGGCTATAGGAGAAAAATTTACATTCGCCTGCCCATAGACACAAAAAAGCGTAAAAGCGGCCCAGGCCCAAACCAAAACAAGGATCCTTTGAATTCATTTGGTGCTGCTGCTTTTTCTGTTGCTGGAACGAAAACGAACGATCTGCGGAGGAGTGGGCAAAGATATAATATGAATATCTATTCCTCAAAAACAAAAGCGGCCAACCAACAGCACCTTGAGGCACTAAGGTGTGAAATTTGTTTAAATAAATTGAGCGTTTTTTTTTGTGGTAGGTAGGTTCGATTCTGTTTTATTGTTGTTGGTGTTTTTGTTGGTTTATAGGATTAGAGATTGCGTTTGCAATGTTCAAGTGATATGAACCCGCGCCCGCATATTCAATAGAGGTGAAGGTGCACGCGTGGCTTCGTTGTAGTCGTCGTCGTCGTCTTAGCCTTAGTCGTAGTCACAGCCGTCTACGTTGACGTTGCTAGTATTTAAAGTTGCAGCTACTAAATGCTGTCATGTAGCTTTGTTGGCAAATTGTTACACAATGCGAATTAGTGTCCGGATATATTAAAGTCAACAAACGAGTGACGCTGACTATGCGCTTAACAACGCCACTATTGCGCCGTCCGTTACCGCGCTACTGCCGTCCGTCACCACCGCCAAAATTGCTTGGCGTCTTAATGCTCTCAAATGGGAATGCTACAAAAAACACATAGTTCATTATAATACCACGAGTATATGCAACAATTCACAAGGTGCGGCTTTTGTTTTGTTTAAAATGCTTCCAGGTGAAATATACTTAAGCTAAACGCAGCGATGGAGAGTATCCTTCTAGGAATGAGATCTTGTTGTAAGTTTTCATAAAGAAGGGATTATACTTTGGTCATGGTTGTCAATCATTATAATATTTAGGACAAGCATTGTATACGAGAGCAACGCATACAACCCATACGAGTATTACTGTCACACCCTCTGGGCTAAGAGTTAGAAATTTCATAGCTAATTTATTGATATTTTGAGACTTACCCATGTTACATGTTAAGATGATGTGAAGGACATTCTACGACAAAACAGTGTCAGCGGTAATAGACAAATTAAAGTAAGACCCCCAAAGTAAATTGTGGGAAATTATAGATTTTGAAGAAAATTTAGTTCTTCTACGCTTACTCACTATACAAGAGTAATAATATTTCAAAAACGTATAACAGTCACAATATTTAAAATGCGTTTAACAGTAATAATATTTAAAATACTATTTTTTCTTTTTTTTTTTGAAAATTCTGTTATACAATTAAATAAAATTACCAATGAAATTATAACAGTTATAACATTCATTTCTCTGATTAAGCATAACTTTATAAACGGGGCTCTTTGGTGGTCTACAAAGAGACTGTTGGTCAAGGACCTTTTACTTTTGAGTCAGTAATTCAAGGAGAACCAATTATAACAATTTTTTTTTAACAACTGTGTTTTGAAATGGGGCCCACAAAACCGGGAAGCCAGAGTTTTTTGAAAAATAAATATTTGACTGTTAACAGTAAATTTTTTTTTTCCTGAACACCATTTATTTTAATAAATATGATTTAAAATCACGAAAATAAATATAAACCAGCATAAAAGTGTTCATATATGCGTTTCGCTCCGACGTAATGGTTGGATTCATCAGAAGATGACCTTCCCGAATAAATCGAAATTCCATATAATCGGAGCTGCATAGAGCAACTGCGAATTGTATTGCTTTTTTCAAGCTGTATGAAGCTCACTATTGGCGTTTTTCTTTTTTTGTTCAGAGCTGAGCTCTGAGCAGAGTCTGAGCGAGCAGAGTAGAGTAGAGTAGAGTTCTGAGCAGAGTATGTTTTGAGCACTAAACTGTCATGATTTTAAATGTCGTCTGTTTGAAGGCGTTCAAAATTTTCTTTAATCAAATTAATTAATAAAACAGTCATAGAGTTGGTCTATTTGACTCCTGAAATAAATTTGATTCATAAAAACTAAAGCAACTAGCCTCTTCCGCCATTTTTATTGTTTTGACGATCATTTTTTGAATTTCCTGGCTTCCAAATATCAAATTGTTTGTGTTCAGCATTTTACTCCGTTTACTCTGTTACTTCATTCTTAGCTCACAGAGCGTGCTCTGAACATGTTCAGAACTAAAAAAGAAACACGAATTCGATGCTCTGAACGATCAGATCTCAAAAAGAAACACAACTATTTTTTTGACAGTTCCAGCTCTGCTCTGAGCTTAAAAAGAAAAACGCCATATATACACGACCATTTTACCGCCAAAAAACGGTTATAATTACCATATAATGACTATCAAAACGGCGCACTACAGCGCTAATTGGATCTCAGGCTAGGTTGCCTTGAGATCGCCATTTCTACCCTATCATATAATGACATATCGTATGTAAAATACAATTTTTAATATCAAATAACTGTTATAAAAGACATAAATTGTTATTTCTAAATTATACCACTCATAAAATAGAAAAATGTTATCTCAAAAAATAATATAAGAAATTAGCTGAATTTGGGAATTTAACGTATGAGACATTTTGAAGGAAATTTAATTTTCTTAAAAAAACATGACGTAAGAAGCTTAAACAAAAAGTAAGGTTTAAAAGTTAACATAGAGTATTAAAAAATCGAGAGATCTAAGTATTAATTTTTTTTCTGTTTGGATCCGTGAGAAATAATTCCACAAGAAATAACCCCCCAAAAACGTATTTATAACCCTCCAAAAATGTTGTGGAGTCTATGAACTTCCCATAGGTAGTTATTGTAATAAGTCCAATCTGTCAAATTGAAAATGTTGACACTTCTCGACGCTTCAAGGTCCTTAGAGTCGAAATAAAAGGTTTTTAGAAAGATATCTGTGCGTGGTCCATAACTCAGGAACCAAAAGAGATATCGACTTCACAAACAATTTTTAGTACAGATAATAATGCAGAAAGATGCAGAAAGGGCTCTTAAGAAGATTGCGTCTGTGGTTTTTTAGCAATAGCATTTTTAAAAAAATGTGAAAATGTTGGTTAACCCCAAATATCTCAAGACCAAATAAGGCTGGAAACTTGAATTTTTATATGTTGAACAATGATACCAAAACATTTTTGGAAAAAAATCCACTTAACGTCTTTTTTATAAATAAAAAAAAAACTGAAAAAAACTTTGTCACCTCGAAAATTTTACGAATAAAATTGATTTCATCTCCAAAACAATTTTGTGCAACGAAAAATAAACAGTAAAATTTTGAGAAAAATCAAATTGAACATTTTTTTTTTATAAAAAATAAAATCCTAGCAAAACATTTTTTAAAAATAAATTTCTACTCAAATATCTTTTCAAAAACTTCAGATTATTACTTCAAACTTTTGTTTGTTTTGTTTGTATTTTAGGAGCATATTTTTGAATTATTATTGTCAAAATGAATAAATTGTTGAAGAAACCTTAAAAAATTATATATGAAAATAAAGGTTGTGAACTAAGCCACTTATTGGTGCCAAAAAATAAATATCATCATTGAATTTTAAAAGATATTATTGTAAAATTTGGTTTGATTAAAAATATCTAAAAATATATAAATCATAGAAATGTAATTTTAGTTTCATTTAAAAGATATTTTTGACACCTTTATTTTAATATCTACCTTTTTGATTTTTCTAACTTTTCTGTATCCAAATATATTAGCATTTATGTCGAAAAAGTGCTGATTTTTAATGGTTGGACATTTTGAACTTCAATCTCAAATATCTCGGATCTCCCATGAGTTATCGACAAAATATTTTTGCAGATATATCCGGCTTAGAACAACCTTTAATTTGATACCAAATTCATGGGTGTACACTCCGGGCCGGATGTCCCTTATAAAATGAGCAATCTCCTTTAAGATTATGGCTTTCAGCTTATTTTCACTTATAATAAATATTGTTTTCAACATTGAGACAAATTTTGAGTAAAATCGAATTGACAGTTTTTTACAAAAAATAAAAACCTTATACTAAAACTTGGTAAAAATTTAATTTCGACTCAAAAAGCTTTTCAAAACTTAAAAATGTTGTCTTTAAACTTTTTTTTATTTCAGAAAATATTGTTTTCGATATTCAGTAGTTTTTTTATAAAAATCCAACAGTCCGTTTTTTCATGAAAAAGTACAAAATAGTACGGAAGTTTGTTAAATATTGATGTTCTGTTCTTGATATATCTCAAATTAATTGGAGTCATCCAATTTATAAAAATTTAAGAAATACTACTTAAATTGGTAAAAATTTTGTTTTGACTAAAAATCTATTTTACAAAACTATATTTTCAAACAAAACTATTTCTTGATATGAAAAATATTGCTAGTAATTTTATAATTTTTAAGAATAATTTAACTAATAACTTTTTTTTTAACACAACACGAAAACCTACAAACTTTTAAGCAAGACATACGGGATGGGAAGTTATCAGTGTGGGTCGCATCCCAGCCTCTTTTTTCATTTTTAATTTGGGGAGTTGTTTCATGATGAAATAACTTCCCAAGCCCAGCTATCAAATTTGATAAGTGCTATAAGACCAATTATTAGGACTACATCTTATTTCACTATAGAAAGTTGAAAATAAGGCCAAATTGGTTTTATTTTGCTTTCACTTCGTTTGAGCATTACGACAATTAACAGTGAAGTATATTTATGTTTTTATTGTTTACAATAATGTGGCCTTATTTCACTTTGTTAAAACACATGTCAAACAACCCTCCTCACTGTCTGATAAGTGCACTGGAGCTAAAAAAATGCTAACACAATTCTTAAAGTTAGCGACTTCATCATAATTTGGGACTTATTTCTTTATATTTCGGAGACCTTTTTGAGAATTTATTTCATTTTCAATTTTATGGATTAGTTTCATTACGCAATAAGCCTCAATTTAGGGGTTTATTTAATTTGTTTGTAGGGACATTTATTGGGTATCTATTTCACGGAGTCTGTTTGATTCCTGAACTTTTAAATTTGAGAAAAATGTTGTGTAGCATGGGAAACACCATCAAGTCTTAAATAAGAAAGGATCAAGAAGCTAATTGCCAATAACAGACACAACACTTCCCAACCATTTCATCTTGAGAAACCAACATTTTAAAATTTGACTTAGTAGTTGCTTTCTTCTCATGATGCAAATAAGAGAATAAAATTACTAACTGGCTAATATGCCAAATTCAATACCATAAGGTGCAGTTTGTTATTGGTGAAGCCAAAAACCAAATGTCATTGTGGCCCAACCTCTCTTCTTGTCTCACAATGGTTACATTTCCGACATCGACATCGGTTATTTTTCACTCACAGCTTGTCCTGCACCCAATTTAAAAAAAAATATTCCCACAGTTCTATTTTGCGACCCTTTCACCTGATGAATACATAATATTTAACTTCAACACTCTTATAAAATCGACAATCGTAGCTATGTATTCCTACAAACTTTCAAAAAAAAGAGAGCGCCACCAATAAACCTGTCATCGTAGTTGACAACTTACAAAGCAATAATCAAAATCATCACCCACAACAATACAACCTCCCCTTCCAAAATACTCCTCCCAACTCCTGATTTCTTATACCATATTTCCAACCTCATTCAACACAGTTACAAACATACATCGCATTGAATCGAATTGAAATGTCAATGCACATCCACAATATTACAGCGACAGCAACCACAATGCGATAATTTATGTTCAGAATCCATTACACCCAATGTCAGTCTTCATCATCATCATCATCATCGTTGTCGTCATGATTATCATCCCACCCAGAACCCAGAGTCAGAGCCAGCAGAGAGTCAGAAAACGCCGCAGAAAACCAGAGTCAAAGCCAAAGCTAGAGCCAGACCCAGACCCAGAGCTAGTCAGCAATCAGTTCCATATTGCCAACCAAGAAGTGACAACAAAACACTGCGCAACAATCAAACCATAACCATATAAATATACACCGCTATACCACAACGTACATAAACTCACGCCAGAGGGCGCCCCCATATCAACAATATACAAAACAAAAGAAACTTCCACAACAACAACAAGAAGACAAAAAATGAAAACAGACAACATTCACACCACAGCCAGTGCAGTGGTAGAAAGTGGCTTGGCCAATCTAAAGGAGAGTGTACGAGTATATTCAATATGTCACGAGTCTTTTGGCCACAGCAGCGCCAGCAGCCAGCCGCCGCCGCCATCGACGAAGCTGAAGCCGAAGAAGGAAGACCGTCGGAAATTGTCGACGATTAATGCATCATGGCCACTGGCCTTACACGACATCAACTACCAACCACCAACAGCGCAACAGAGTGCCACAAAAATTGCATCCCGAGATGACAAAATGACAAGAAGAAGAAGACGAAGTAGAATAAAAACAAGCTCTATAAATTTTTTGTCTAATCTTTGACCATCTTCCAATAGAGTTGGCATTTGGGGTGACGTTTGATCAAACCAATTTTCCAATTATCCATCGAAGCACTGAGGTATAGAGGTAGAGGCATATTCAGATACACAACACAAGGAAGGAAGAAAAAATTGATTATCACAGGTGTCCTTAGACTTTGCCACATTACACCCTCCTCATCCTCATAGAAACTACACTTCACCACACTTTTCTGATGCCGATGGCTGAAAATCTGTCCAAAAATTATGGAAGGAGCCACTGACTCCGTATAGAGATCAAAGAGATTCCATTAACAACTTTCATCCATCCAAACATATTCAAACACACAAAAATGTATGTGAAGTCCGGTGGACCGGTTCCATTCCATCCATGAGCTCTGAGCGCATAGAGGAATAGAAGCATCCTGGACCATCTACATATACACATCCTCCTACCTTCTCCTTCTCATTCTATTACTCCCTGTGCTCACTCTGTGACCATAAACTCAATTTGCAAGCGTTTGCGGATGATGTCGCTTGATGATGCTGCTGGAGGATATTGGTTCCTCTGTTTCTCGCAGTCGGACGCAACTGGGAAGACACTTGTCTGCGTGTTTCTACATCTTGTTCCCTTTTGCTCTGAAGATGGAGCTCGGACCGACGACGGATGATACTACGACGACGACGACGGACGACTGCCTGGATGGACTAGATGGTTGGATGGTGATGACGCTGGATGATGCCGATGGTGATGATGATGCCAATCGGTCCAGGAGATAGAATGATGGAATGCATCAATGGTCACTGGAGTGTGTGTTGGTGAAGCGATGTGATATTTTTTTTTCTGCGATGATGGGGCCGCATTTTTTGTCTCCTTTTTTTTATTTAGGACACCTGTGGAGGTTTATAAGGAGAGGGGGTCGGTATAGGAATGCATATGCATAGGCCAGGATCTCTCTCACTCTGATTCTTTGTTTTTCTCGCACCATCAGCGTCACTAGCTTTGAGTCTTTTTGAAGTTAATTTATTCTTAAAACGGTGTGTTCCGGATTTTCATCCTTTTCCTTATTGATGGTGTACCGTGTACTCTATGTTGTGGGTGTTTTTGAACTACAACGAGCAGAGCATATATGGCAGCAGCAGAGTCATTCATGGCAGTGGCATGTTTTTGGTGTTCTGGAAAGCTGATTGCACAAAAATAGAGCAACACACCATCATCATCATTATCATCATCGATGCAAATGCAGACTTCTAGCCCCAGAGTTCTCTTTCTCTGTTCCTGGATGTCTGTCTCTCTGTGGCATGCAATGATGTTTCTTTGCCAGATGCCAAGTCTAAATTTGTCACTAAATGGATTTCGATATGCATAGATGGCCCGAATGATGGTCATAAGGAATAAGGTAGAGGGAGGAAAGTCGTATACTATACTCAACTGCTGATCGATTGATTGCAAGTTGCAAAAAAAAAACTAAGTGGGTGTAATGGAGAAGGAAACTTAGCAATTAAGAAGGATCAACTTCAGGGTTTTATCCAATTAACTTTCAGATAAAAAAAGGAAAAACATAAGAATGAAAACTCAAAAAAAAGCTTGAGAGCTTACAGAAGTTTGTTATTCTAACTAGTTTGGCCTTCTCATACTCGTTTAGGAATGTCATAGACTTCCATGGAAAGGATAAATTACTAGGAGAAGTTTCCTTTAAGGATGTTTTTCTGATGCTGTTTGTATTGAAATTTGGAAAGAACATAATGATGATTCTAAATATCCAATTATGCTCAGATTGAAGGTGTCAAAAAAGGGAGACGCTAGGTTAAATCTTTCCAAGTAAATTTAAAGTCGTAAGGTTTTGAGGGGATTTATTTAAAGGGTGCTTTTTAATGCAGTTTACATAAAATTTACTGTATTAAAAAGATAGTCTTTTGGTATTATAGCTTAAATATGATTTCTTGAAAATATGACCACCTCGGCTCTTTCCAATTTTCCATCACTCTTTTTCAAGATTTTCGGCTGTAAATCGGCAATTTTGCGTTTAATCCTTCAAGTGGTCAACCGTTTTGGACTTATCGGTGGCGCATCGACTTTACACACCTCAAGAGCAAAGCAATGGAGTTATATCGCAAGATTTTGGAAGTAAATTCACGGGTTTGTAAAGTTAAACTATGCAGTTTCCAAACGTTTCCTTTAATAAACTACTGGACAAACATATTGCGCTTTTAAGACGTCTTGTTGAAACCATAGCTTCTGAACACCATGTAGTGGTAAAGTTAAGTAAAGTAAAGTAAAGTAAAGTAGTAAACATGGTTAGTTTTTTTTGATTTAACGGTGTCTAAACATACACTTGAAAATTACCATCAATTAAAATAAGGCAGTTTTTATTGACGCATCCATCCATCCAACCAAAAACTAGCGCGTTATGCAATTCCAACAGAACCCTGATTTCAAAATAATTTAATTTTAATGTTGAAATGTCAAAACCAACTGAAAATAAATAACTTGACAACTGAAAAAATGACCACCAGTTAAAGTAGTGTTGTTTTAATGTTCTATATTAAAAAAAAAGGTTTTTGAAGACTCTGTAACATTCTTTAAGTTGTCAGTTTGGTCTAGGACTGCTTTTTTTCAAAATCGTCCACCCTTCTTTAAGGCTATGAAAAAATCAAAAGTAAACTTTGTGTTAAGCTTGTCAAGCCTCAATTTTATTCTTATTAAGAAATTGAATTTATTAAAAATACCCTGGATGTTTGTTTGTTTGCTTGTTTGTTTGTATGTTCTAACGTGCTAATCTCAGAAACTACTGGTCTAGTTTGATAAATTCTTTCAGTATCCGATAACCCATTGGGAAAGACTATAAGGTATATAATATCACACTAAGACTTAAACGACCAGAGCACTAATAAGCTTCTATTAGTTGATCTGCGGAAACTTTTAAAGTGTTGTTAAATGTAAAACACGTTTTAATTTAAACAAATTGATACGTGTTTGCTTCAAAAATTCAATAATATATATAAAACAAAACTTAACAATTTATTACTTTTTCCTTGTGAGTCTATTTGCCCCTTTGAAATTAGGCCCCCCTCATTATGACTTTCATTTCTTATTTTAACTCAATTTAACAAGAATCTGTGTGTTGATTTTATGCCTTCTTTTGCACCGAAAGCGTATTGACTTAATTCGTACAACCCCCTCCCTTAAATTATTTTGTTCTGGATACGCACTTGGTTGAAGTTTTTCTTTAATTTTTGTTCATTTTGCCCAAGAAGTAAAAGATAATAAAATGAAAAAGTGAAAAAAGATTTTGAAAAACTTACCTTATGGGCTCTGATGGGGGCGCCCTCAGAACAAGCTAACGTGACGTCCACCAGACTCTCGTCCTGTAATAATTGACTAAACACCCCTAACAGGTTGGATTGATGATTGTTCCACCTCAAGCAGTAGTGCTCACTGCCCATGTCGGTGACAGCTTACGCTGCTGTAAATAAAAATAGGATATAAATCAAAGTTGATTAGAAATTTGTATTCCGTAAATTTTGTATTGAAAGTTAAAACTAAAAATAAATAATATATTTTTTTATCCCGTATAGGTTCCGTCTTCGGCTATGTACCTTCAGCCTTGTCAATAAGCCTTAAGATAGATATATGTAGGTATGTACATAGGGGAGTATAGACTATGTACCTTCATTAAGCGCGCATTTAATTACTGCTCATGTTCGATGTCCAATTGGAAATCAATATTCAGGGCGCGCATTTTATACACTACCATTCCACACCGAACCGAACCGACCAACGACGACGATGAATACAGCCTGTTTACCGCCGCCGCCGCCAACGCTGTGATGTGTAGTGTACTACGATGTAACACGAGAAACTCATCTAGAAAAAAGCCTCCGCTCCGTCCGCTACGCTTCGCATGAGAAACACATTGCGCATCAGGATGAAAGAGACACCTTAACATGGCTCGCACATGGGCGCATTGCGCACCACAGCGCTGCTTAGCTCATATGTTTTATAAATGCAGCTCGCAATAGCTGCGGTAATTAAGCGTGTACGCGAGCGCAATTTGACCGCTTTAATTATTGTGTAAATGCGTGTCGGGATGATTGCACGCAAAAGTGGTTCTGTACATTTCATTTCGTTTCAAAAAAAGCAGAAACAGAAAGAGGGGGAATCACGATGATGGGAGGAAGAATGAGGTTTACATCCGAAGAAGAAGTTAAAGAAATTAAATAGGAAGAAGATTCGTATTCCAGAGAAACATAATTTGGAATGGAATATCATGTTTTAGTATCTGTTTGCACTTGTTTTATGCAAATTTATGAATGTGATGGGTCTGTTTTAAGGGGTTATGAACATAAAATAACATGCGAACAAAATATGGGTAAGTATTGGAGATCCAGGCGGTCGGGCCGGATCGGCGGCGGATGGAAGGAAAATTGTTATTTTTGAATTAAGTAACCATCGCTAACCAGTACTGAAGTATTGATAAATGGGGGAAATTTGCAAAACCACGATCGCACGAACTTGCCCCTACATTCTATTTGTTTAGTGTTATTAAACAAGTGCAAGCTAATCAAGACCTGGATAAGCAACTTAAAGTCTTCTAGTCTAGAAAACCTAACTTCGAAAAAAGGTTGATTTAAAACCTACGAAAATGATTTATTAGGAAAAGAATAAATAAACAATGATCCATTTTCTAATACTCTTTAAAGAAACTGATTTTGGAATAAGTCAAACTGAAATTGTAAGTTTTTGAAAAACTTTAGAACAGTTGTTTCTTTCCAAACTGCAATAAAATAATTGATTTATTGAATTTTTTTAAACGAAAAGAGAAGAAAACGACTTCAAGAAACAGCTTATGCAAGTTTTTAACTTACGCCAAAACACAACAGCAATATTCGAAAACACTGATTCCAACGTAGGTTACCTGTTCGTTATCATTTTCTAAAGGTTCCATAATGTTCAGAGTATTTTAAATAAAACTTCTCTTTGAGTATTCAGAGTTTTCTGAAGTTCACTTAATCGCCTTAAAATATAATACTACTTACTAACTTCTAAGTTCTAAGAATTCAAAAGTTTATACAATGGTCCCTACCCAGAAATAGTGCCTAAGGTATACTACTCAAGGACGTACAATTTTCAGATCTTCTCCAATCTCACTGATAATTCTCGATCTTTAGACTTTTCAAGGTTCTAGAAATCAGCTTGGTTCTAGAAATCGGTCAAAATCTAATTTTAAGATGTAGTAGACTTAAATAAATAATAAATTAGGTGGCGCAAAATTCATTTGAGAACCGGGCCCTAGTGACTTACAACTCTCAACCAGTCCTGTGTGCGAGTAATGTTATCAGGGAAGGGGACACAGCTTTAAGCCCAACCTGAACGGCCAAATTGAGAATGCACTTTGCATGGCAAGGATTACTCTTGGAGAATTTGTCAGTTCCCCGCAAGAGCCAGTAAATGTGAAAAAAAACTTTAGATGGCACAGGCAGGGATCGAACTCAAGGCTTCCGGCATGACAAATGCACTTAACATCATGCCACGGTTACTACCTAAAAACTAGTAAATTTGCTTTCAATATTATTCATTTTGATTCATCTTAGAAACGTGCTCAAATCATTGAATTGAAATCAATACTAAAGCTTTCATTTAAGAGTGTAATGCAGAATCCATCTGATTATCTTTTCGAGGCAGAGTGTGTACAATTCACTGTCAATGCGTTTCTGGCCAAATTTTCTACGCTAATTTCTTCCTTAAAATACGATACGAAATTCTTAGACAATTCATAGATATCGATTGATGAGGTTTTGATGTTTCCAGATGCAGCTGCATCCCTATAGCAGAACTGTATCAAAAACTAAAAATTTATTTTCAAAACTTCAGCAGCAATTGCTTCCCGATACTGCAAAAAATATGACTGAAAAGTTCTGAAGCAGATCATTTTCGTTTTACCCTTATTAATTTTAGCTACAATAATTCTGCTTTTTTCATCCTTTTTTGTTGTGTGGGTTCTAAAGGTTTAACGTACATTTGATATAATTGTCTATGCCATTTCCCCTTTAAAACAGCCTACAACAAATCACTGATCCACAAAAGAAAAAGAAAATTGGAAACAACATGCAGCCTTGTGTAAGTCCACTAAGGGCTTCAAACTCTCCTGGGAAGCAACCATTTTATAGTTTACTTTTAAAAGGCACTGATAAAGTTGTCAAGAAATTTCTACAGAAGCTTAAATAAAATAATTTTAAGCTTCTACTTTAGATAAGATTATTTGAAAAATGGTTTGAAAGATCTTTTTGGTCGTAATTTTTGTAGGTTTTTTAGTTCTTCATAATTTTTTTAAAAGTCTTATATGGTTTTGCCTTGAGCACTTCCCAGAATTTACCCTTTTCGCAGGTCTATTTAACATTTATACAAACTCCATTAAGAACTGCGGTAGATTTCCTAAATGTGTAGACAATTTTGTAAAAATTTAATTCAAAATATTGGAAAAACTAATTTTTCAAATATTCCATAATTAACGTCTTCCAAACGTCAGTCATCATGTCAAAACTAATTCTGTATTTATTTTTATTTTTAATTATGCAATCATTTGTTTTTATTTATTGTTTTAAGCTTAAATGTTTAAAGTGAAAAAAAAATACAAAACAACTTTCGAAAACCTCATAAATATTAATTTTTGTCTAAGGCTACACATCCGCGTATATGTACATTCAATATGACTTATAACTAATTTTCTAATTAAATGTGTTTCCCTGGCTTATTAATATTATATTGTTTTTCTTTTTTTTTCTATTTTTCAATCTAAAGATTAGTTGAGGTACATATGTATGTATACCTGCATAGGTCTTAAGTGATGAGTGTGACTTAAGGTGTTGTTGGATGGTGACTTCGACAAAAATCTCGCAACTCGGCATAAAAATAATTAGAAGCTATTCAAGTGGAGACAGTAATAGCTTATAAGATGGTGAAGATGTTGGTTGATGCCACATCGTCGAGTAGTCGGTTGTCCCTTTCGCCATCATCGAGAAAAGACATAACACCTTATAGAAAGGTGCACCATCATGCTGGAGTAGACTTATAGATCCATGTTCAAAAAAAAAGAGAAAAAACATCATCACACTTCTTGAAGTGCAACAAAATGTGCACGCTTGATGGATTGTTGGGCTTTTTTTGTATATTTCTTTTTTATGTCCACAGTAATTGTGGTTAATTATAATTGGATAGTGAATGAGGCCTTTAAAAGGTGATGCAAAAGGTTTATGTTGTATGAAAAGAAAAAAAAACTATCAACCTTTGCACTACACTTTCATCAACATGACCAACTCGAAAACGTCACTCGCTCGTCGTCGTTGTCATCGTCATCATCGTTGTCGACACGACCACAATTCCCATCACATCATCATCATCATCGTCATAGAAGATGTAAAAGTATACCTATATAAGACCTAACCTACCTAAGTTGTGCCTCCCCATCAAGAGGTATAGGTATAGGCTAGGTACTCTGTACTCTTAATAACCTCCAACAGACCATTTATCATTTTTCTATAGTGCAGCCGGGTAGCTCTCGAGATGTGTCCCGTTCTATAAAGGTACGAATATAGGTTCCGTGCCGTCCATCGGAGTTACGGCCAGAGCATTCATCAATAAGCCACCTAGATACAAGCCGAAGTGCAGTCCAACATGGACATGTACGCGCTTCCGTATAATTTTTCTAAATCACATCGTCAATAGATCATTGCTGATGCGCGCACAAAAAGTGGCCAATGGCCTAGGATGACGATGAGGACGAGGACGAGGAATCGTGTCCAGTGGCATGTGTCTATATATGCGAAGATGGTGCTGATCAAAGTATACCTTTAGAATGAAGACGGTGCTTCGCGGCGTCCATTCGGCAGGCAGCGCCAGCGGGGAGGAGAATTTTCAACCTGGAATATTTTTCCAAAGCAGCTATATCGAAAATTAAGTCTTTATCTTGAGTTTCTGTAGGTTCCTTTTTTGTTTTATGTTACCTAGCTGGGGTGCACTCACGCGGTATCAGGAAGCCGGCATCTTTTGTGAAAACACGCACAAGTAATAGACAAATCAGACAGACAGACATACAGAAAGACAGACAGAAAGACTAACAGATAGGAGGCTATGTTTATATAGTGGACATAGGCTTATAAATATATACCTATAGCTTTACAGAAAATTGATGTCTGTCATAATTTATTAATCGACTTTGAGGATTTTGAGCGAATATTTGAGTCAAGAGTAATCAATTATAATAATAATAAAAATTCAATCGATCGTCAGTGTCCTTGTCCAGCCACAGGGTGAGTGTTGCCGGTCTAATAGCTGCTGAAGTTTTATATTATAAAACTTTTTCGTTTGACAGCCAAGGATTTCTTGGTCAGGAATGTTGAATTTAGAACTAGTTAAACTTTTGATTTCAGTGTTCAAACATCAGTTGTTTCAAAACAACAATGAAACAAGCTTTTCGTCTATTCGAAGTGGAGAAATCGATAAGTTATACAACTTCTAATAGTTCCTGGGTTCAAAGTTTAAAGCCTTACAACTTTTAAACAGTAGTAAACTTATTTATTAAGAACTATCGTCTTTGATTTGCTTATTCTTAAAAAACTTCATATTAAAACCTTCTGTTTTGTTTCAAACTATTATCCCGCTGCTCTTCTTCTTAAATTTTCAAACTAAGGCTTTTATTGAACTTAAAAGAACTGCTTTCTATTTACTTAAAGAATAATTGTAAAAAAAGAAGAAGGTGAATCCCATATTTAAGTCTAAAACTTATAAAAGATAAAATAGAAAGTTCTTCCCTGAAAAGAATAATAGAAAGGGTTAGAGCCCCGAAATTGGAAGAAGATAGAATAATAATGTGTTTTTAACTGAAACTGATAGTTGAAATGCAGGATTCTACAGAAAAATCGGAACTGCTATTGGTTTTAAAAAGCAGGGAAAAACAGCACAAGATTGGTCTTCCAGAAAGAACAAGAAATAGATAATGTTTTGGAACAGTAATGGAAAAATCGGAATGGATTTTGAGTTCCTGGACCAGAAGAAGATACAAATGTGTTGTCATTTCGGAGGAAACAGAAATAGAGCCTTAACAGCAGTGGAAGGTGGAAATGATGCTTCACAGGAAAAACAAAGCTTAAGCTCTACGGGGGTGGAATGATGCCTTTTTGAAACGAAGATAAATATTCATAGACAATGCTAAGCCGACCTAGAGTTCTATACTTGAAAAAGAAGATAGAAAAACACTGCCTCCCAAAGAAAAAATCTTTGAGTGTGAACGCTTATTCTCCAACAAGTTAATTATTTTAAGGATGTTGGTTTTGATATTCTAGGGTATAACACTTTTTAAAAGATTTATAACTGAAGACTTGTTTCGTCAATCAGTAACTTAGTTGTGCAGCACACACTTAAATAGCTTACAACTCCCAAACATCTACAATGTGTATTTCGGAAGGAATCAAAGGTATGCCTTCAATTCAAGGATGAATCTTCTGTGTTGCCAAAAACATATAAAACATGCGTGTTATTATTCTAAAGTTTGTATTTGATGAAGAACTTTTATTACATGCATCACTCTTTCGTGGACAAGAGTACAAGAAGTGCATTCAAAAAGCTCCAGAAAACAACCAAACCTTATGTTCCTGTGTGCATTGATGATGGATTGCATGTTGTCAGTAAAAAATGTACATTATTTGGTAAGGCAATTTGGGCAACAACATTTTTTGAAATCATTTTTCGTTGATTGAAAAACTCCGACAAAAGGAAATATTCTTCTTCTTTGCATTAAAACAAAGAAGAAAAAAAAGGAACCCATAAAATAGTTTTACCGCAGATATAATGTTGTCCCTTGAACATCGAATAATTTACCATAAATTCGTTTTTATTTTATTCTAAGGAACATCAAAACCTTTTACCTCTACAGTCCATACCAGCAGGCGACGAAGACGATGATGACGAGAATTTCCTACATCATAAACAATAATGATCACCTTTTGCACGAGCAAACTTCAAAAGGTTCAAAAACATAAACTTCATATACGATACACCTTACTTGGTATCTATATAAAAAATAGTAAATGTCGAAGTTTTTAGTACTTTCGTCAGCAACTACCGGGCTTTGTTTATGACAAAACTTCAAAAGCAGTTAATAGGCTCATTAAAAAAAATTTAGCTTACATTAAAACCCAGGAACGGGAGACCAATCTTTGCCTCTCAAAGGTTTATTATGTGAGGTTTGTATCTTCCGCAATAAGTTTATATAGAGATTCAAAGGTTCAATGGGTATTAAAAGAAAGCTAAACCTTCCTGCTGCTCATGGACACATAACACTCTCTTCTTCCCATTATGGCAGATACAACATAGGCTATATCAGCGCGCCAACTGGTATAGCCAGCCAAATCGACCAACCGAGCCGGGCAAGTTCTGATGTTGGTTAATGATCTTGCATGTTCGATTGCAGTTAAACAGAGAATTTTGTTAATAATAATAAAATGCAATCTTAATTATAATTGAAATTAATTGTTTTTTAAGTTGGAAGGGCAACAGTAGAAGCAACACCAGCATATGCCCGTCATATCGCCATACCATCGAAGTTATTTCCACTTGCCGGTCATCATCGGTTTTGTGCTTCAGCCCCATCCAGCTAGCTACCCAGCCAGCGTGCTCTTGTCTCTAAGGTATTTTAATTTTTACCTTTCAATGATGTTATAAGCACTGGGACTTGCACATTGCCTATAACTGCGGCACGCCGACCGGCCGGCCGCCCCTGGAATATGTTAATGTTCGAAAAAAAAATAATAATAACAAACGAAGACGAAGGTGAAGACGATATAACTTTGGGAAGACATTTCTATGTGCAAAGCCTTGTTGTCCCAGCAAGGGGTCCATACATTTGGAATTGATTAATTAAAACGGAAGGTGGTTTTATGCTGTTCCTCTCTTTTTGATCACTATGCAGATGCCAGGTTGTTTTTCTTTTCGAAGAATGTTAAAATTTTGCAGCTAATGGCTATAGTGAGTTGTTTAAGTGCGTTATTAAAATTCTTCCACAACATTACATAACAGTTAGTCATGTTGTGGGAAGGAGGGATTTGGGGTAAGAGAGTGTCAGAAATGTATTGGGGTTCACGTAAAGCTTCAATAAATGGGGGAAGTTAAGGGAGAGTGGAATTAATACAAAATTACTTTTGTGTGGAAAAATCATTCAAAGTGACTTCTAACAATCAATTTAGTTAGCGAAACAGTAAAGAAGATACAAAAAGGAAGTCTTTGATCTTTGAAAGTACTATTGAATATTTACTGACTAATAATTAGCTATTATCCAAATTGGAAAACATTAAAATCTACCTACGCCAACTGGAGAAAATCACGATTCTGTTAACGCATTGGAGTTGGCTTTGTAAATATTTATGCTCTTTATACTTCTTGCATACCACAAGGACACTTGGGAAGGTTTTAAATAACTTTTGACTCTCAAATTCTTCAAAATGATGAAGATCGAAGAGCAATATTCATTGCAGATGGACATCATTGACATTCAAAGTGACTTCTTACAAGCAAAATAGTTAGGGAAACAGTGAAGAAGATACAATGAGGAAGTCTTTGATCTGTGAAAGTACTATTGAATATGTACTGACTAATAATAAGCTGTTATCCAAATCGGAAAACGATTAAAATTTACCTACGCCAACGGGGGAAAATCACGATTTTGTTAACGCATTAGATCATATTGATTAATTTAAAATGCGCATTCCTTAAGGGTTTCTTATAGCTCCAGAATGAAGCAGTAATTTTAAGCATTTTATGATCTTTATACTTCTTGGATGTCACGAGGACCTTGGGAAGGTTTTGAAAAACTTATTACTACTTTCAACCAACTTTAAAGTCTCAGAATATTGGCGGAAAATTGATTTCTCTCTTTTTAACGTAATGGCTTTTTTTCATAAGCTCAAGAAATCCAGAAATTAAAACTAAATCTCATCTTTATAAAAGTCTTTCGTTATTCCCGAGTTAAATAAATGTGCCCATAATGAGCTCAAACAATAATTTCAACACCTTCTGATCACTTAAACCCCAGTCTAGGTAATTTACACTTCTTAAAAGGCAATCTATTTCCATATAAGACGGTAACTTATGGTGTAGACTTTTACAATATTCCAAAACGCACCCATGTATGTAATCAACCTTTAGCTGCCAACAAGGTTATAAGGTCTAATCAATTCCGTTCGCACTTAGCTTTCGAAAACAAGACAACAAAAACTATATACAACAACGCAAACGTCGGACACAACTGATTTACGCCAAAACATCAGCAAACGATCAAAATAAACAAACAAATAGCAAAATAAGGTTTCACCTTACATCCGTAAACGTTCCAATATACCATAAGTCTGTCTTAGGCAACTTAGCTGATGCTTATACGTTCTTCAACTTGCCCACCACCTGCCCTCAAAGGAACTCCAGGGAAAAAAATAAAGAAATAGTCTTAACCACCACCATATGCGTTAATTAAGAAAATTAGTATCCCACGCCTGATTTATGAATTAACGGATGCCTGATGCAAAGATAGATACACTACACACACGAAGCAGTGTCAGGCATCAGAATCAGCATCAGCATCAGCACTAGCACCAGAAACAGCAACGACTACTGCCGAAGAACAACACGGTATTGCAATCGTCTAAACTGGACGCGGACGCGGACGTGTGGCTGCGGCGGCGGCCGGCGGTGGCGGAGAAGTTTGCAACTTACTGCATCTGCATTAAGGCACAATTTTCTCGGTGCGGTGTGGTTGGGTTATCCAAATGCAAACGTTCGCTCATGGTGTTCCTATAGCTAGAAGTACTTACAGAGATACAGTGTGCGCCATTACGGCCATCACAAATGGGCCTCGAAATGCTTTATGCTCATTCGAGATTTATGCCAAATGAATGCTAATCGAACGCGGAATGCTGTGCCCGGAGATAGATCTACGAGCACTTCTCCCAGGGCGGATTATGGCTGCAACCGCGAGATATAGGAACATTACCTAGTTGCTTGCTATACCCTGAAAGAGCAGTACAGCGCAGCGTATACCTGGTACCTGTTGGGCTATACGTTTACGCATCGTAATGGGCACAATTTGCGCGGGGCTGGCGAAAAAAAAGACAAACTAAAATAAAACCAACGGGACACAGCAAGGTAAATTGATTAGAGTGCACCCACATCACCAACGCTGCGCTGATGGGGAGAGTGTTTCAAGTTTGCACAGATGCAACATCAGTGGCAGCACCAGAGCGCGGTTCATTGGCTATAGCAGTCACAGCTCACAGCCAGCAGTAGCGTGGGATGACACGAGTGTACTAGCTAGCTCAAGACTCAAAGCTAAACCAAGCCAAAGAATAGAGTGTGATCGGAACACAAAAGCGCATAACATGCAGCGTCAATTGGCACTGAACTGCATCACCACACACCGCACTGCACAAAAATCAGCTGCTCATAGCCGTTGCTGCAGTTTGCTGCACCCTCGCCACAATGAGCCCCAAACAAGCATCCGCAATGCAACATTTTACTGTTAACAGGTTAGCACAGGGTCCCGCACCGCAACGCGCAGCGCACATGTGAGCTTGTGTTTGTGTGTGTTGAAACAGCGTTAATTGTGCTAATAAATTATCGTATTCGGATCGACGGCTATAAGCATCAGCAGTTGAAGCGGTGGCGTGGCGGAGGCATCGGCGGCGGTAAGAGCTATTCTTGAAGACGTAAAGAAAGGAGGTATTTATTCTTCTCTTTGCTTCTCTTTGGGGGATCGGATTCGGGATCGAGATCAGGCGAGAGACTTGCTGCTGAACACATTGATTGAGGGTCCTCATGGGCCACAGAGTGAGCTGCAAAGTGTGCCATGTTGTTGGCGCAGTAGCTGTCAGTGGTAATTAGTCGAATTGTCAACTTCAAGCAGCTTATATTTTTATGAATATACTAATATGTAAATTTTTAGTTGAATTTTTGAAAGAAAAAAAAGGTTTTCAATAATTTCGGGAGTGGCTTGATGATGATGATGATGGCAAGGATGTGATCAGGACTTGTAGCCATACCATAGCTGTCAATAATACATTTCTAGATTGTCGTAAAAACAGAGCTATCTGAAGAACTTCAATTATGGAGTTAAAACTTAGTAAAGTATGGAAATGTTGAATTAGACTTTTGGGTTAGTGAAGGTGTGTTAAGTCTAAGTTTTTAGAATCATTAAACTGATGTTTAGGTTTATTTTTGATCTTTGACATGTATGGACTTTTGAATCATTCCGAAATTGCGAAAAGTACTTCTCGAATTCTGTCTTTAAGACCTTATATTTTTTGTGAAGCATTGGTATGGAATGTCACTTATCTTTAACGTTGCCAGAAAAATAGTTTAAAATGATGAAGTTCGACAAATTCTTTAAGAAATAACACTTTAAAAGTTTCACTGTTTTTGTAGTGAATTTACCTAAGGAACTAAGAAATCTCGAACTCGAGTTTAAGTCAATATAACATTGCGATGGTAAGGAAGTCGCAAGATCTGGTTCTGTCGATTTGTCCCATCCCCTAAATTATTGGGTTGACGTATCGTGATGGTTAGTGCGTAGGACGGTCACATCTTAATTATTGGGTCTATTGACTTCAAAGTCGGAAATTATGTCTCAAAGAAGTTTGCGTTGAAGTATCCAAAGCCTTATGGTTAGTGTGTAGGAATGTCATGCCAGAGGTTTTGGATTCAATCCCTGCCTGTGCTACATAAACGTTTTTCACTGGTACTGCCTCTTGCAAGGAATTGAAAATTTCTCCAAGAGTAATTCTTGTCATGAAAAGTTCTTTCGCAAATAAGCCATTCGGATTTGGCATAAAACCCGTAGGTCCACTCCATCCCTGACATAACTCGTTTACAGGAAAGGTTAAGAGTTGTGAGTTATTAGGCCTTTGTTCCTTTTGAAATGTTGCGCCATCTTATTTATGTTTTTAAGCAGATTTGCGCTACGTGTTTTTTAACAGTTTAAAAATTAAAGGTAAAATATAACCGTTTCCCAAAGTATTCTAAATGAATCTTCTTATTTCAAAATCGTAAGCGCATAAGATCAAAGAGAAATTGTAACCGAAATCTAAGTTCTCTATTGAAAATCGTTGTAAGGCTTTAATAATAGACTTTGTTGAGTTAAAATAGTAGTTTGAAAATTTGACAAACTTGAAATTAATAAACATTTATCTAATTCAATGAATTTATTTCATTAATGTGTTTGTTTCTCAAAAAAATACATTCAAAACAATTTCCTTAGATGAATTTAGAAAAAGCAAAAATAATCGTTTGCTTGTGTCTATCTCAAAACTAGTTAACAAAACAGGAAATGTCTATGTTTCCAAATTGAAGGTTTTTGTTAGAATACCGAAACCATGAACCAGCAAAGTAACGAACACAAAAAAAGCTTTCCTTGATCTATGAGAGGCATTTTCATTGGAGCTCTCTTATAGCCTCAAGAGCACTTCATTGACACCTATTTGGCACAAATTATACTCATGTTGACCAAAATCGCTGATTAATTTACTCTCGTCGAAATAAGTAGGTTTGCATACAGTTAGTCCATTTGTTCCACAACTACAACGTACAACGTATACCTACTTCCACTTGAAATTCCATTCTATCCAATCCATGCTGCTAAAAGCTGAAATGCTATAGGTATGTTTATAAGGTAGGTGCTTGTGAACAAAACTAATTGAATACAGACCATGCGCCTTTAATGAACAAAACGAAAAAATGGAACTGCCTTTTGCACCTGGCCACTTGCATAAATCAATTTGCTTGGCAAAACTGAATGCTGTCCAACAACTGCTGCAACTGCAACAACAGCAACAACAACTGTCACCGTCGATGTCACAATATGTCCGGAACCCTTAGCGTGAACTAATTACTTAAGTAAACACCCAAACCCTCTTCAGCTTCTAATTTATATTTCCCCCCCCCTAATTGCACTCTATATAGTCCCTATCCCCTCTCTAGAACAACTGGAGGAGGAGTACCTTTCAAGCTTGTGTGGAATGTATGAACATACATTTATGTAAATTGTGGAACCATGATTTCTATAATTCACACAATTGTTAAAATCAATTGCTCAAAAGGGGTCAGACCATAATATAGTCTAGGCGTCGTTACTTCAGGCTTCAGGCTCAACTATAGAGCTCAGCTGATCTTCCAATAACAATAAAACGATAAAAATAGAAAATTTAGGAAAGAGCAAACTCCGGTCTCGCAAATAATAATAAAGTAGACACTTTTGCACACCATGACCACTAATCGCGATCCCAAATTGCACGATCTCCATTTATATGGATTTAGGATTTGTTTTTTTTTTTATATTTTTGGGGGAAAACTCAAGTCTCCAAAGCTTTGCGTCTAGTTTTTCACATTAGCTCGGATTTACAACAACCACGAGTACCATGCGGCGCAAATGAACCATGTGTACTCCACAATAACACAAAAGTAATTTGTTAAAATGAAGGCGGCTTGTGCTGAGCTCAGTCAGTCCAACGTCGTCGTGGCGTCGCGTCCGTCGCATCGTCGTATCTGTCGTCAGAACCATAATGTATATACAAATGTAGATCCAGCTCGAATGACCAGAAATGCTTTTTTGCTTGGCCAAAGTATGCGGGATCGAATTTTGAGAAGTTGGAGTAGAGATACATTTATCCTGTCTTGGAGCTAATGGGATTTTGTATGGCCGCGAAGAGTGCTTGCGCGCGCGAGTGGCCACTGCACCAATTGCTGCTGTAACTTTCCGCCCGTAGCGCCCTCTACTAACCCACCACTGCACCGCCGCTGCTGTCTTATAGGTCCGGCTAGAGTTGAGCCCATTTCAATGGAAAAGTGACTGATGGGGCGGTGTGCTCTGTGGTGAAGAATTGTGTGAGGATCTAGCTGGCTGGTTGGCCCACACTCTCTGCCATATCCACAAAAACAAAACAAAAACACATATCGAGGTGGAGAACTGTTGAGATGATGAATAGCACGGGCATTTGTTGAAATGTTCCGCATGTGGCATGTATAAGAGTGGTTGTGATTAAGTGCAGAGCACATTAGGGGAATTAGGATTCACCTGTGATGTTCGACGGGTATACGTGCAAACGTTAGTTAGTAATTATAGAAAATAGAGGTAAAGATAGTTTAGTTTTTTTTTTGGTGGAGTGTCCGACTATCCCACCGCCAACGCCGCCGCCTAACCGAGCGTGACTATGGCTGGATTGGAGAACTAATTCAAAGAAATGCTTTGTAGGTTTTTCCAAATTCCATCACCATCACATTGACTGATGTCGGGTAATGACTTTACAAACAGTCGCTCATTTGTCTATTGGTTTTTCTTTTTGAGAAAGTTTAGAAATAGGTTATGGACGTTATTGAAAGAATAAAGGCAATCATTTAAAGTCACGAGGCTATGGTTTTTTGGTCGTAAGGGTTCAGTTTGTTATTTGGAGGTTTGATACTTTTTTTCAAGTTTGTAAAACCAACAATTATTGTTCAAATGGAAAAAAGTCCAAAACACATAAATTTTCTTAAAAAAATATATTAAAGCATTCTTGATGTGCGGTCGAAAAGTAAATATCAATATATATAGTATCAAGTTGAGCTCAAGGAAGTCATGGGACTTTCTAGATTTGAAAAAAGTATTACGGCTGAAATTTGGGAGGAGCATTGTTTAAAGAGACATTGGCAAAAATATATTTATATTTCGCTCTTCCTTAAGGGGGGTTATAAATAATCTTATAATGATTATTCGATACCGCAAATTTATTTCGAATGTCTGTACATGGGTAATACTTAGCGTGTTGAAACATTCTAAATTTGTGTAGTACGGCTAAAAAAATTATCTCTATGCGTAACAGTACGTCCGAAATTTAGCTCAAGGGCAAACTGAAAAGTATCCCCAAAAGTACACATATTACAGGTAAACTTTTAGGGGTAAAATGTAATAAGGGCCTTGTTAATTAATATAGAAAGATTAGAAGGGGTACAAAGTTGTTGCAACAGCTAAGAACATTGAGAACCCTTGGCAGTGATCTTGTCAATTTGAAACATGTGATCACTTCACAAGGGATAATTCGGAATGGCCATACCCTTAAACGAAAGCCGTTAGGTCACTTCTATGCAATTGACCAAAATGGATATTGGCAATATAGGTTTTTCGAAGAATTAAACTTTATAAGGTTTTTGAACATGAACAATGCTGTCAAGATCAGAATTTAATAAGCAGATGAGACGCTGACGTTTATAGTCCATTACGGAAGGACAGAAATTGAGGAACTTTCGTCAGCAAAGCAATTTGAATTAGAAGTTTCAGACAAAAGATAATTTATATAAAAAAGGAAGAGTCTCGGAGACAAAACGGAGCCCTGAGGTACACCATCGTTTTTGTGGATATCAGATTTTAACCCTTTGTTATTTCTAACCTTATCTACATGATTCTACCTTGATTCTAAAGTTATAGAAGCACATGTTCTAGAAGTAAAAAAAGCCCAAATATTATGTATTATAACTAAATGGTTCACTGGGGGGATACGCACTTTTTTTTTAATTAAATATGGTTTTTAACGAATCATCCACTATATAATTTTTTTTCAATTTCAAGACATTAGTTAAATTTAAGTATGAAATGTTAAAAGGAGTTTAGTTTCTTGTATTCGATCCGGTATCATATGTTTACATATTTTCAAACATAAAGATCTTACAGTTGTTCGAGGGCTTAGCAGATTTCTCAAAGTCATACCACCACCTGTTCGATATAAATTTAGAGCAAGTAAATAAACAAAATATTAAATAGAAAAAAAACTTTCTCAAACCAT
The DNA here is from genome assembly GCF_945859685.1 of Eupeodes corollae. NCBI lineage: Eukaryota > Metazoa > Arthropoda > Insecta > Diptera > Syrphidae > Eupeodes > Eupeodes corollae. The sequence goes on along the minus strand of NC_079148.1, from coordinate 21,618,178 downwards.
CACGATTTCTAGATTCATTCTATCCCAGCATCATTCTCGTTGAACTATTCACATAAAGCAAAAACAACTCGCAGTTAGACATTTGTAATTAAATGAGGTTTTTATTAGTTTAAAAAATGAAAGGATAATAATAAGTTTTCATCGACTATCAACTTTATGTTTGCTGTCACGATCGGGGCACAACAGAAGCTGCTGCTGCTGCTGCTACTGCTGGAACAGAAAGAGCTATGGATACGGATAGGTTTGGTACATTTTTATGGCCACGTAACGTATCGTCTATATATATGAGAATATGTGGCATGTTACGCGCTTCCCCTTTCTTCATATTAAATAGTTAATAACCAACTCATGGGCAATAAATCGAGTTCATGTTATAAGAACTATAACCGTGTGTAATTTGTGATAGACTATAAGCCAGAGATCTCGAGTAGAGTAGCGAAGGAGTTGTTATCCCGACGGAATAAAAACAAACCCATGTTTGCGGCCTTTATAACGTAAGATGCATATAAGATGTTCACTAAGTTGTATCCGACAACAGAACCGATCGAAACTGCTCTCTGTATAAGCAACAGATAGAACAACGGAAGAAAATTGTTTCGCGTTATTTACGATTTGTTGTTGTTGTTAAAAAGTGTTCCTGACTTTGTTCCCCCTTTCATTTTTTGTTTTGTTTCTCCCTCTCTCTCGCTCTTTTCCCGCCAAACTTCCCGGAGGCAAAATGAACACAAAAATAAAAAGTGTCGAGAAAGAAGACTGGCTGACTGGCCACATGGACTGGACTCGGCCTTACTATCTATGAATTTACGCTCATATTCGAACTCCGAAGAAGATAAATTGAAAAGTCATAATTTTTATTTATATTCCCTGGAAATGTATCTAGAACTCGCGTGTTGCTTCTCTCACTTTATGTTTTGGGTTCATCCAGTGCAATTCCACGTCAATCATTTGCACAGGTTAAAAATCAATTGCTCGCCTTTGCAAGGTACATATTTTCACGAGTATAAGAGTTAAACAAGATCTCAAGTAGAATGGGTACGGGTAGCACTAGAAGTTGTAGACCTGCATCGGCAACTAGGAGTTTTTTTGTTTTTTGTTTTATTAGAGTGCAAGTGGTTCGAACTTTTTATATAAACATGTGTGCATGGTGCAGTGCCAGTGACTTTTTGTTATTGTAGGAACTTCAAACCTAGGGTATAAAAAGGGTTCCATAGTTAGCTTCCAGGTTAATTGAAAAGTTAGCCTGAGGTGGTCTTTGCACGGATTGCATATTTAGATTTGTTTCTTTTAGATTGGTTCGTTCGTTTTAGAGTTTTTCTTAAGCTTGCGAGTTAAATGAGAATTTATTACATTCGCAGATATAAGTTGTCTCTCAAGTCTTTAACATAAATGGCATGGTTGATGATATTCTTTTATTCTATAAGGGACCAAAATCAATCTAAAAAATGATGTCGTTTTTTAAACACATAAACTAAACTAGAATATAAGCATAGATTTACAGTGAAGTAGTGAAAAGTTTATTACTCTATTTAAAACGTAAGATCTTTAAATAAGTTTAATTTAACGAGTTAATTAAGATCAGCTAAATAGGGTTAAAAGCACATTAAAAACCAGAATTGTATACCCTTTAAACATCCAAATGAGTGAGAAATATGGCAGGTATTTAGCTTAGCTCTTAATAACTTTTAAAAATAAATTCTTAAATGGCGCCCAATCAGAGATTGATAATGTTTACATGGACATTAATTTGAAGAAAAGAATTAATTTTATTTTCCAGTTCAATTTGCGAGACTTTAATTGAATTTCAAAAGAATTAAGAATGGCGCCCAACGTGGGATTACAAATCTATAATATTCCATTTAATGATAACAATTTGCAAAGTAGTTCAATGGAATCATTGATGTTGTTATTGCTTTCCTAACACTTTTTGGGACTTTGATTGGTTTTCAAAAAGATGGAAAAATAAAATGGCGCCCAACGTGAGATGTCCAAAAATTTCTAATTTCCATTTTATTGATACTCAATTGATATGAGAATTTTTATGATGAAGTTTCTTAATACTTTTTTATTATTCCAAAAATCCTAGAATGGCGCCCAACGTAGGATTAAAAAGTGTTACGGCCATGATTTGACTAAGCAAAAGTGAATAGTAGTTCTTTTTTATGAGTCGGGACATTTTCAAGTTTTATTTCTTTTCCTTATTGTTAAACATTATTTGAATTTAAAAAAGAGTGAAATGGCGCCCAATATAAACGCATAAAGAACCTAGTAGAAAAAAGCAAGATTAGTTCCCCTAGAAGCCCAGCACTGGAAATTACACTCAAAAATGCCTATTTTCTCTTAGAAACTGACCGAAATAAGTTGTGCTACAGTTAACCATATTGAGAATAAAAAAGCTTCCCACTTAATCGACTTTGAAACCTACGAGTATCAAGAATTCACTGAGTTGGATTTGATTAAGACAAATGAATTTGTAGTTTGAGATCTCTCAATAAACTCAATATGTTAATTCCGTACGGGTAACTTTGAAACTGAAACTTTTCTCAATGAAGCCTCTCCCAGTTATCGTTTGCTCTTACCTTTATTTCATTTTCTACAAACCTACAAGTATATCTAGAAGTGTATAGATTTTTCTGCCAAACAAATCACCATAATTAAATGCGAACGCACCCTCTCGTACTTTTATAATCGCAAACGATCACGTATACTAATTTGTTAGTACTTACTTCTTAATCGCTTTTGATCTCCCTCTCACCCCACCTTATAATAATCTAATTCAACATGTTCTTGAGTTAAGCCTTTATACCGCACTTCGGGCGGCAGCAGCGGTGGTAGATACACTCCCAAAGTTAATTATTGTAGAATATATCTAGATACACATAGCTCGTTTAACATTTTCTAATTAAATAACAAAGAGGCTGGATGCTGATGTAGACGCACATATTTATATAACATATAAAAGTTTCTGAAAGGTAGTTAAAGCTGCGCCAAACTTCCCGTAAACTTCCCGCGGCCTTAAACTCAATCTAAAAACAACTCTAACTACAATAATAATGATAATAAAATAATAATAATCAACCAAACATCCGCTAGAGTAAAAGTGCAGTGGCTTTATAGCTTAACGTTCCTCGAGCATCAAGGTAGGTATGCTGCCTAATTCCATTCCATCCAATCATCCACTGCACCGCGTTCGTCCATGTGGTCAGTAAAAAAAGAAAAAAAGAACCACTTTGCATATGTGCGCGCGTTCCATTTAACCAGAACACGCAATATAAATCTCTCAATCGTTTCAAGTGGCATCTAACATCACTATCAGAAGTATCTTGGTTGGAAAAAGTGTGTGTATAGCTATCTATACAGGCAGGCAGGAGTTGCACCACAATTAGACCCAGAAGTCAACATCAGGGACCAGTTCAGGCGGTCGTTGTTCGGCGGCGGCGGCAGCGTTGTCGGTCGGTGTTTGGAGCAAAAAGCAGATCAGATGCGCTCTTAAACATCTGTAGTCTGTACACACAATATGCGAGCTTAGAATAGCCACCTTCAACATCATCACCATCCGCACAACAGTTTTCGAACCACTTCTGGTATTTTTTTTGTGTTATGCATTTTGTTTGCTTAACCTTTCATCTGGATTGATTTATGTTTTGTTTATCCACACAATGCGTTGGGGTTATGTAAATTGGCCTCTAAATCAAATTGGGTCGCAATCTACAGTTGCGCGAAGTCCATTATGACAAAGCTGGGCCGAAATAACCTTTATTTCCGCCCTCGTTCGCAATCGCCAACACGGTGGCAAGCTGTAGCTCCATATAGGGAAGCCGAAAATAAGGTGTTAATTTGGCGACTCATTTCTGGAGGTCCGACAGTTCGCTAAAGATACAATCATGCCTCCACCATCACAAGCTCCATTACTCTGCATTTGCACAGAAAGATTACAAAAATAAGGAAAAAAAAAAAACAGAAGTGGTCCACGAAGGGAGCCTTGTGGCATGCGATTGTTGTTGTGGGGAAATATTCGTAAATAATTGACTTGAACTTTGATTTGGCATGCTTACGTTACCCGCGCGTACACAAAAGACTGTGTTGCTTGGTTGCATTGTATCTGAGATCATGCGTTGAGTATCTTTTGTGCTTATTTCTTTTTGCAACATAAGCACAACAACCAAAGAGCTACTACAACTATATGCAACTACCATAGGCCGGTCGTGAGTAACTCAAAGATTACTCAAAATCTACTCTGTGACAACCGAATGTCATTAATTATCCTCCTGGATTTCCTTTGGGGCGCTACTGAATATGAATGCACATTGCACATGCACAGTCCTCGTCCCATAATGCTGTGTATATAGAAATGTATCTGCAATATCCATACGTACGAGTGAGTTTATAGGGAAACCAAAGCGAACTTATTAATGATCGGCACGTCGCTTGATTGGAAAGGATAGTGGTGCTGTTGTTGTTATAACATGGGTTGGGGGATCGGAATCGGGATCACCCGTCTGTTGTTGTTGCGCGCACTACTTCCGAGCGCGTTAAGGCAGAAAGTCGGATTAATAAATCGAATTTTCTTGTCGCCTTAAATGAAGTGTCAAATGATATACCTATACCCATATTCCTGTACTCTTTGTGGTATTAGGAGGTTTCTTACGAACATAGGTACAAAAATATATATATGCTGCGTGGAGAAGGAATAAATATTTGGATTTTCTTTACTATTTTTAGTTGTTTTTTTTTTTTGTTGTTAAAGATTTCCTTGATTTGGATTTGAGCTGCAGGCACATTAGTCAGAGTCAAAGCCCCAGAGCTTTTGTTTTCTTTATTTTATTTTAGTTTGTGTTTGTGTTGGTATGGTGCAGCTGTAAGGCGTAATATTATTAAGATTAGGTGTGGATTTGTCATCCGTATGTGGGATTAGGGTCAACTTGGGTTAAGAAAAATATTTTGTAAGAAAAAACGGTTTTTTGATTAAACGATTTCACTCACAGAGTACCTTTTTGGTATAGCGTTCATTTGAAGCTGATAGACTAAACTTGTTTGTATAAGTTTGGATAATTTGTGTCATGGGTATTGAGTAGCATCGATGAACAAGGTTGAATTCCATTAAGAAATCTGTCATATTTTGCATAAAAGATTAAAAATAATGAATCAAAAAAGAAATAACAAAGTGGCGCCCAATGTGAGGTTAAATATTTTGGAACAAGGAATTGTGTGTAAAAGTAAAACAAAAAAACTCAAACAAACCAAGTTCTAAAATCATTAAGAATTCCTTAATTTTGTTTCTTCAAAAACCTTAAAACAGAATGAAACTTGTTTCAAGGGGTTGGATGCAATATCTAGAAAAAATAAATTAATCTTTTTATTTAATCAATATATCTATACATAATATGTTTATAATAGCTGATTTAAAATTAATTACTAAGTGGCGCCCAACGTGAGTTTCTTTCTTCTTTAAATAAATTAAATATACAAAGGAAGAATGAAGCTTAATAACTGTGCCAAGATATTTTAACGTAAATTTTGTCATATATTTTGTTCTGATCTTTTTATAAGCAAAAACTTTAAAAAAGTGGCGCCCAACGTGGGTTTTATTTTGCAATAAAATACTACAAATTTGTTCGATTACCGTCTTAAGTCTTTCTTACTTGAAAATTTTTGCTTACAAAGTCCTTAGATTGGAAAAATATGGAATGTATTATTATGTACTTATTGATTTAAAGTGGCGCCCAATGTAAATATTCATTGTTTGAAATAAATTATAAGGACTGAAAAGTTAAACCATAAGGAAAGTTGTGTTATCATATTAAGTTCTGAGTTCTTGTATTTCATGGGGAAAAGAATAAAAATGCGTTTAAAAATAAGTAATTTAAAAAATGGCGCCCAATGTTATGTTAGATAACAAATTAATTGTGAATCTTCAGGATCACACAATGTGAAAATTTGTCTTGGCTGACTAACCTAAACGTTGCATTGGTTCATATAAGAAATTACCTTACTTTAATTGTAAATAGTAATACTTATAATTATTATCGATGTTTTCCCAGACTTGACCTTTAACCCACTAAATTGTTTTTCGCATTTTCTTATTAAAACCTCACCAATTGAAAATAATTACAAATTTAATTGAAAACCTAAATTTTCAAGATAACCACACGTTATAAACTTATTTCGCAAACATTAAAGTTGTTTATTTGAAATTGAATTTAAAATTGCAGCGCAGTTGTTGTTGTTGTAGATATTACTTCCATTGGCATTGTGCGAACAAATTAGCAGCAACAAAACGAATTTCAATAAAATACCATTAATATCTCCCCGAAGAGTGAGTTCGGTTCGGTGATATTGTAATTATTATTGTTTGATCGCATCGCATTTTGTTTCGGCTCACATTCAAAATCCTTGGACTTATATTCTCGATTTGTAAACGTTTTATAATGTTTGTCCTTCGTTTAAATGAGAAAAAAGATCGTATAATTGAACTACATTGATGTGTAAACTTAAAGCCACCACAATCCAGCACAGATTATTTGATGTTCATAATTCCGACCAAGATTGAGTGTAATTTTTGAGCGTAATATTTCGCAATCGGACATGCACAAATCTCGCCTCAAAGAAGATCTTCTGGCGTTTAATTGAAAACGAAACCTAGGTTCACAGTATCTCTCTGAGTGTATCGAATCGGGTGAAGGAAAAATGTTGGTCTCCCCCTTAAGCAGCAGCAGTGCATCGGCACGGCGCGGCGCACTGCATAGGTCATAACCTCCCCAAAAAGTTCAAGCTGCGCAATGAGGTTTTTGTTGTTGTGAGCTGTCAGAGGTGTTAGTTGGCATTTCATATATAGTATATCCCTGAGCTTTACGCTGCCACCGACCGACACGACGATGACTACGTTTTGCACAAAGGTGCTGCTAGACAGCCCCAGCACCAGCAGCGAGTGTGGAACGCATTTTTGGTTAGATATTTCTGCTCAGATACTGTAAGTTAGAAAGATATCAACGACAACGTGATCGCCATTGACAACACGTACAATGGCTGCTCTGTGAAGTGCTGTAACGTGGGTATGAGCTATGTGAGCCTACTGCACTTCTTCCCCACTAACGTGTTCCTATCTTTTTTTCGTATTATTTATTTATATCTTCTAATAAACCAATTAAAGTTGAAATTATCGAATTGAAGAGAATACAGCAACAACACTCGCAACGCCGGCCGTCAGAACAACCTGAGCACCTGAGCTTTAGAGGTGAGATACTTGTTTTTTGTTTTTACGTTGATGATAATGACGATGATGATGTTGATGATGATGATGATGATGAAACTAATCGTAATCACACTCTCGCGAACTATTGGCGTTTGGAATTTTTGATTACAGAGTACGCGGTATGTGCACCGGTCGCGAAATAAGATTCACGTTCCGCACACCACTGACTACCACGGAACTCCACCGTCAACGTTACCATATGGCACAATGAAATACACTCTACGACTACATAAATACAACTTGCACGATGTAATTTCGAAAAAAGGCTAATTATCGTCGATGTGGTCAATATACCTAGTATACGGAACCAAGTGTGTTAAAATCGGACTTCAAGTTGTCAAGTCCGATTTCGAACGAGCATACAAACATTGTCTGCTTAGTGTATGTATAGAAAATTTTAGTTTATGCGGATCAAGATTCGTAGTTAGAGATAATGTTTGAAAAAATATGTTCAATTGCCACAAGCTAATTGCACTATCCTCGGCGGTGTGCAGCGGCGCGGCGGCGAGCGGCAATGGTGTCCGTTGCCGTCGCGTCGTCCATCGTGTGGTAGGTATGCAAATTATTTTTGTTATTTCAAGTTTATACACAAGAAGTGATTAAATTGGTGGAATGTTAACAGTTGTTAATAGTGCCCGAGTTTAAACTTAAATTGAGGTTTTTCAAAAAGTCTTTTTTTTTTGTTCTTAAAGAAAAAACGGTATTTGTTCGAGGTTTAAATAGAAAGATCTTAAGCTGGATCCAAGTCACTTATAAATTAAGCTGTGGAAATGTTTATAAACTTTTTTGAGATACCTTTTATATCATAAAACAACAGACAAACATTTCAAAGCAAAGCCTCAACGGGAGCTTATGTAAAAATACGAAAGAATATCGATACCAAAACAGAACCTTGAGGCACTTAATTTATTTTTCTCTTTGGTATGATTGACACTTTTCGCCATTTGCAAAAAACTAAAGTACTTTTTACTTTTGTGCTTGATGCCACAAGCGGAGTCTTTAATGGCTGAATCACAAACACGCTTCAGCTTCAGCTTCACCTGACGTTTATGAGTTCAGCCATAGGAATTCAATGCATGCTATCTCAATTGAGCTTCGACCTCACGTTTCGTTTTACAATCGTAAGAAAAAGAACGTAACGTAATGTGACTCCAAACAGAAGTTCTAGTTCAATTATCTGAACATTTGCTTTGTCTGACAGCTCAAAAGCTGTAAAAAAATGTCAACAAACAAAATATTTGCTCTTTGGAAGGATGAAATAATAGAAATGTTATTTAAAGCAACCTTGAAGCAGGCCCACCATAACGCAGACGAAGCCGAAGCTGAAGCGTGTTTGTGATTCAGCCATAAATCTAAATTTAACGTAGTGAGTGAATGGTCAAAAATTGGAGACCCAATTTGATGTCGCCCATGTCTTCGTATTTTTCCGTGTGATGTGTTGAAGTCTTGGGTTCAATCTGTCTGTGCCAACTTAATTGTTTTTTGTTACGTGGTTTACCCTGTTCCAAGCAATTTTCAAATCATCCAAGAGTAATCCTTGTCATAAAAGCGCTTTTTCAAATCAGCCATTCAAATTCGGAATAAAACTGTAGCTCTCCTATATCCCTTACATGACTCGCACACAGGAATGGTTTAGAGTTGCCACTTTTTTTCTTTTATTCTGGTCCCGTCCTAGTCTTAAAATCACATGAATTCCTTGGGAAACATAAAAATTTTAAGCTCTTAAGATTGACATGTAGAAAATTATCTCACCCTGGTGGTGAATTTCAAAAATATTCCTTTTTCTCATCAATTGCTGTCTTGAAATGTGTATTATACTATTTTAAACTTACGAAAAATGCATCCACACGAAAGTACACTCACCTGAAAATAAAAAGAAAACAAAAATTGTTAAAAAATTTACCGTTACAAAGTAAAATACAATATGATTATAATTATATTAAGTTCATATTTTAATTTCAAAGATAATTCTCGTTTCTGAACTTCTGAAAATCAAGCAAATGATTTCTTCATAAATAAAGTTACATAATTATTATCATTCATTGAATTGAATCAAAAGATTGCATTCGTTGATTTCACTCTCAAATTCTTTTGCAGTTTTACTCAAATTATTGTAAAATGGAAATTCAGTTATTTGGTTGCAAGAAATTAAAAGCAAAATTTACAAGGTTCCATAAATAATATTGACGTAATTATAGCTTGGCATTAAGCTTACAGCGGTTAGTGATCAAATTTGTCCAAATCCGTGTAAATTATGATTTATAAGTCTTTACCTATAAAAAATATTGTATCGATAAACTATCTAGTGGGTGCAAGTCACCTTAAAACTGTGTTATCAAACTTTTTAAAAAATTCAATAAACACTAATCAGCAATTATAGATCAACATCATAAAGAATGCAGTCAAATTTACTTTATTATACATTAGATGAATAAAATATGTATCTTAAAAATAGTATCTCTATCTTTAACCACAGATCAACACCATTAATCATTTTAACATCAAACAAACGATCCTAATAAGCTTTTTCGAGATCGAATTAAGATCACTTCAATTGATAATAATCAGAGTGCACATAAGAGCGTGCAGAGTTGAGCAGACATGCGTCGTTCGTCGGCATCGCGTCGTCATCGTCATCATTGACGACTACGAAGACGTCGACTGTAGTACGTTGTAAACTATTTCTCTATCTTAAGACTCCACTGAGGGAGTTACCACGCAGCCTCCTCCTCATACTCCTTCAACAACTTTTTAACGATAGACTTCTGAAACAGGCTCTCCACCTTACTTGCATATAAAATGTTCAATACCTTTTTATTTTTAGATACCTATATCCAATCCACCCACTCTCTTCACTCACCTGCGCTGTGCTGTGCGCATACTGAATTGAAAATCGAATTCTTTTGCTTCCGCCTTCCATGAGCCTTACTTCAGACTTATAAAGAAAAACCTTCTGCGTGGCTTGATAGGACATTAAATCATTTTGCATAAATTTTGATATCTATTCCACCCTCAATATTACGTTGTTATCCTCTCTCTTCATTCTTCAATAGCAAACTTTATAAACGTGGTTTTAATCGAATTTCAACTCAACTTAGTTAAGTGGAATAACAAACTTCAAAAAGAAAAGAAAAACGCAGAGCAACGCATAAGAAAAAAATCGGAGCACGATCTTAATTTCGATCTTGCATCACACTAATGGTGCAGCAACGAGGCAGTCAAGTTTATACGGTGCATCTTTTACATAGCATCCGGGTCGATTTTTCCAAGACAAGGTGAATTTTACGAGGACCATTTTATCCTTAGTGTGAGATGGTGTTTTGTTTTCTAAGGAAACCCGAAAGGATTTTCTTTTTTTCCAGTAACCCTGACGGTGTTTATTAATATCAGAGTGAAAATATGAAACTTCTTTAATTTAATTTGAAGACCTGAATTTTTAAGACCAATAAGTTTGGTTTTAAATGATTTTTACATTCGAAAAATCCAAGTCAAATTAAGGACAAGACAGAAAACGGGCAATCCTATCCCTTCCCCATTTAAAATAAATGGTCCTTTTTATTTTGTTGGTGAAATTCATTTAACCATTTTCAGCCTTCACTAAAACGTGAGAAATATACAACCAACCATCATCCAGCCCGCCAGCTAGCTAACAGTGTTAACTCTGTAGGACCTTTTGGAGAGTTGTATATGCGGCTTCATCACCATTTGTCTTTCAGATGGCACGAACCTAAAACTACTAAAAAACCTATCTTCCGTCGGTTGTTTGTAATTAAGCTGCGCACGCATTCCACAAAAACTCAACAAAATAACACACTCCTACCCATTTTAGCTTATTCCCAACACAATGGAGTCCATGTTTGTTCGTCGAAGTATTTCCAGAATCTGACGAAAAATTACTCTCGATAGGAATTGGGAATTCCGCTAGACAAAACTAAACGCGCGCGTCTTCCGCATTAATTTACCACTTATGGGTGGAAGGATTTTTATCGACGATAGTGCTAACGCTAAGCGCACGGCACACGGCATACAACAGCAGCAGCATGGTGGTGGAAGCACCATCACATGCGGCACACGTTCAACAGTCAGCCAGCCAGCCAACTAGCCCACTAGCCAGCAAAGCGTTTAGCTTTTAGGTCAAATTGTATATAAGTAAGTTTGGTATCGGTGGAACACCTGAAGAATTATTTTCGACCGATTAAACGGGCCAACAGCGAATTCACTTTGGCCTTCTTGATGGTGAACCACAACAACCACAACCAACATATAGCCCTCTTATCTTAATGAAAACTATAACTAACTTGGTTCGGTTGGGTAATAAAAATTGGCAGTATCTTATTAGGGGAAGGCTTGTGATTAGAAGAGGACCATCCAGGAGCATCAGGAGCTCCTTAACGACGACGACGCGAAGCGACGGCCAACTTAACTCGCTGCCTTCGTTGTTTCATTCACCTCCTCCTGGCATTCAATTAAAGTATCGCTGATCTGCTGATGTTGGGAAATTGTTGTTTTGTTGTTGCGTTTGGAGCCTAGGAAAAAAAAGTTAGCTGGCTTGGGCTGGTTTCGTTCAGGAATCTTGGGAGAATTTTCCGGATTTTTTGTTTTTTTTTTAGTGTGTTATTTTTCAAGGAACGCCTACTGCTCTGATTTTCTATAGGAAGCAAGTTCATAATTCTATGTGACGACTCATTACTCCACGTATCCATGGATCGACAAGAGTTAATTATTAGCTTTTGACATTCTAAGCAACTCTCCTTTGGGAAAGATGGAGGAGGGTTTATCAATGCTGTAGACTTATACATCGCGAGCGATAGAGGAATAAAATTATAGTAGATGGGATGTTACCCAAGCTGTATGAAGCATGATGATGAAGGTGTCCATATTTAATATTTTTTAAGTTGCAACTAATAATTGGTTTGCATCGCATGAATAGAACAAAAGTGGCATCTACGAAGACAGTGTGGGGTGAGAAAGTTTAGCTCGATGAAGACGGTGCATATCTGCAACAACTATACTATAGTGAGATGTCTTAAATGGGCTAATGATGAGGTACGCAATTGATTGAATTATATATTGTCAGTGTCAAGTAAATTACAAAACAAAAAGAAGAAAATATAAAAAAAGAGTTTCTTCGCAATGAAAAGAAAGGCCACATGGAGACAGATTGAAGATAATAGAGGTTGTTTTTTTGTATGGAGGAAATTGCTCATACATTCAATAATTATAATTGAACATCAGAGTCACACCAAATAAATTTTATAAACGTTCCATGAATGAAAATAAATTGATGAAGATAAAGTTAGAAGAGGCCGCTGAAATAAGAGATTATATGAATTATTCATTTTGATGAAGATCCACTCGTTAATATGATCAAAAAGCGCATAACTTTTGATTATGATGTAACATCAATCATTTATAAACACTTAATGGAACTAGGGTACTTGTTGCAGTAGTCCCTCAACCAAATTTCATTTCCAAAAGAAGTTATTCAAAATCAATTTTTGTAGTTTATCTAAGATTTTTTTAGTTTTGATTAAGTTATAATCAGGAGATTTTTTTCAGACTGTGAAAACAAACGAAAATTACACTCTACTGGTTTCTCCCTGAAGTTAATAGTGGTTACAATCCTTGAATCTGACATTTAATTTTCCATCCTGATTCCTCTACTATTAAACTTCCCAAAGGCGAATTCCAACGAAAATTTTCGAACAACATTCAAAAATTTGAATTATACCCAAACTAAATAGTATGAGGTATGAGCTGCGTTGATAAATGCCCAAGACACAAAACCTGGCTTAGCCTAACCTAAGACACACTCATAACGCAGTAAAGAACTCATCCCAAGGAATTATGAAATACCGGGAAACTAATTTATCAAAATAAATGGTTCATGTATTTGATAAGTTCATTCAAACACACAAACCATTACATTTGGTATAATTTTATCCCAGTTCAATTCCAGTTTGCAATTCCAGCTATGCAATAGCACAATAGACATACGCTAGGTCATTTGCTCACATATTAGTATAAGGTTAGGTTAGTTAAATAACCCATGAGCTTTGTAGCTTTCTTCTTAGCTCAATGAAACTAATGTGGTTCCCTTATAAAACGTGAAAGACTGATAATGCTAATATGATTCGAGATCGTTTAGATCGTTGTAGAAGACTTCGCCTAGGTAAGAGTTACCTTTTTGAGCTATACCAGGGAATGTACGGAGGAGGTGAAGAACTGTTTCGTCCACTTCCTCATTCATACAGGTTCTGCAAAAGTCATTCTAGAAGAGGTCTAGGCAAGTCGAGTGGTTTCTTATAAGACAGAACCCTGCCCAGTAATGACACCGATTATCGTGCTTATATGCGATCTGCAGAGGTGATGTTGATTCACCTGATGTTGGCCTTCATCATAGTTTCTTGCATTAGTAATAGTTGACATGTAGCGATTGATATGCCAGAATTAACCAAACGTTTTAGAATGGGTTGTACTATACCATTTCTGTCAAGTTCAACTGGCTTACAATTTTCTGAATGTCTCTATGTCCCGGCACCTAAAAAGGTGAATATAAAACACCATAACAAATGATCGCCTGTTATGAGCTGTTATAGATTTTTAAGAGACAGAGTCCAGATATTTGACATCGGCTTGGCTATCAGATGTTAATATCACGATATAAATTCCAAGCTATTGCTATATAAGACTATGGTCCTACTAGTACTCATCTATGGATCCGATATTTTGGTACCTAAATAGCGTTCAAAATAAAAAGCTTGCGTAGAAACGTTGGCCTCATATGTGAGGAAGAACAGTTCCGGAGGAGGTACAACGATGAGTTCTGTGAAACATACCACGAAGCTGATATAGCAACAAAGAGTACGCTTAGAAGACTTCGGTGCGCTCGGCATATAGCACTCATGAAAGAAGAAGAGCTTTTTCGGAAAGTTTTTTGTGATACGATTATGTCTAATTCGCAAGCTTTTTCTTCGAATGTATTAGGTCTTAAGGGAGCGATAACAAATCACAATTTTTTTTCGAAAAGCATTTCCGTTTCGAGAATGGGCAACATTTCTTAAGAAGTATATATTTACGATATAAGTTTTAAAGCTTAAAATGTTATACAAAAAAACTTTTTCCAGAATTTCTTTAAACTGTTGAGCTACTAATACTTCTCGCTTCTTGGATAATTTTACAAAACAGGCTTAACCTATTAGCTGAATTATATCGAAAGACTTTGCAAATTATATAAATTGAAGCGACATCTATTGACTAAATTCCTCTTGCATAGGCTTCTATGCGCTTACTGCTAATTCATATCCCATTCACTTGTGATTGTGATGATGATCATCTTCTTCATCAAAATAAAAAGAAGATCTCACCTTTTATCGAAAGGAATTACATTTTATGGCCTAATTTCACAGTAATTCCCGTTTGTTAAGTGTATACAGAGGAATAGATACAATGAAACCTCATCTGTTCGCACATATAGCAACGCAAGCACTTAAATCGCCATGCAATCAACTCCAAATGGAAACTCAAATGAACTTAAACACCTAGAAAAAGCATTAGCTATGTTTATACCGGCTAAAAGAACTGAACTGCTTGCTGATGCTTCTTCAAATCTGCTTGCTGATGCTTCTTCAAATCATTCTACCGGCCAAAGGAAACAACCAACAGGTCGGCTATACAGTGCGCGTAATTGGCAATCTTTTCTCCTCTCGGTGGTTAAGCTAAACAAAATTGTGGTTGTGGCCTAAACATACAAGAAAATAAGCAAGAACCATGGTAACACAAGTGACGCGTCAGAGATCAACGGCTACCGAAAAGAATAACAACAACAACATCACAATCTCATTCCAATCACTACAGCATCTTCCAGCAGGTAAATATACTCGCGACTTGTATATGGTCAAATACGGAGCATCGACGACGATTAACACTGGCGCGTATCTGTGTTGGCAATTTCTCTACAAAATGGTCAAAAGAAAGTTTTTTTTACCGTCATCCGCATCCAGAGTGGGTAGTAGTGGTCATTTTTTAACGCAATACAGCGTAATCGGGATGCCGCATCACTATAATTACTGTGATAAATCTAGGCGCCTCAAGAGAAACCATCCAAACCAAACTGTGCGCCGACCGACCGACCGACCGAGCTCGACGCCACACTGCTACGCTGTCGTCGTTGCCATTGATTTTACAAACGGACCCAAGAAGTGACAGAGCGGACAACATGCATAAGAAAGCGGGCACCCAACAAACTTGCCATCAAAGACCCCAGCTACTGCTAGCGGGCACTTTGGTCCCAGCACAGTCGCGGAGAGTCTAAAGGATCCTCATTCTGCTTATGCTTATAGTTTAGTCCTCATCTGCACCCCCAGAGAGAAAGAGCGCCCGCTCTTTTAATGGCCAAGATAAGTGCTCACATCAGAGCAAATGAGCAACAATAAATTATTATGATTTGCAGAAATGTTCTCTGCAACTGTATAATGATGTATCGAAAAGTGCAGGAGCAGAAAACAGCCGACTAAATGACGGTTACAGTGACGGAGACGACGGACGGACGTACGCAACGCAGTGACGGTGGTGACCGTTGTTCTTTCGCACTCGCACTGTGGTTGTTGTTTTGTCTTCTGCCAAAACGGTGCGACGGCCGGTGTGGCGGTTCTACACTGCTGTAGCAATGGCAGCGGCTTGGCGTAACCTCAACTTGGCCCTGGGCTGAAATCACTATAATTAAGATATAAGGGCACATTTGGAATTGCCAATCATGCTGATGGAGATGAATGGGAAGAAACAGTCGTCGCAGTCGTTCAGCAGGTCGTAGTTTAGAAAGAGTTCTTTGGGGCCTTTTATTAGTCTTTTGCCCAAGTGTTTCAAGCCATTTTGTGCGGTTTGCCACATTCGGACAACGCAACGCAACAAACAACACCAAGCTGTGTATAGCGTGTGTCTGTGCATCTGTGTGACACTGACAATTATCAGGCAGTAAAATGCTAAATTATATTCCACAAGTCTTAAGAAAGAAAAATAAGCTTGTGTCTTCTTTAAGTCTCATCATCATTTCGGTATGTTTGTGCGTAAATGAGAGAAGATCATCATCTGATGATGATGATGGTAAAAATGTTTTGGATGATGAAGAATGTTAAGTCTTGACTTGGAGCCTTTATATTCATTGAGTGGTAAGAGGATTTTAGTTTTGTTTTATTCTTCTTTTTTAAAAAGCCTAGGGATAAGGTCAGTGGAAGATAGATTAAGGCGGACAATGCGTTGATTACTTTTCGAGGCGTAGATTTAAGTTGGCTAATGACCTGAGATGAATGTGAGATCTCTTGTATTAAAATTGTTCCGCTGTTGCGGTAATGAACTTGATTAAAAGAGAAGAGAATGTAAGTTTGTATTCTGAGTCAGAAAGTAATAAACTTAAGAATTTCAATGGATCTTTGATGCTTTGTTTACTTCAAAGCAGAAAGCTGCCTGCGAGGTCTACATCAGTCTTGTTTCTATTTCTAGTGGTGTAAGAAAATGGTTTTTGAATTATGTAGCCCAAAAATAGAAGTGGACAAATGGATTAGAGAAGATCGGTTAGTGAAAATCGGTACTTTGTTAATTTGCCCTTGGATAAGGTTGGGGCTTTAAAATTTTCCCATCACTTTATAGATCCATTATTCTATAGAGTGCTAACTGTAGAAATTCCGTGAGGTTTATCTTTCAAAAGAAATAGAGTCCAATTATACCGACATTCCATCAAACCGTCACTCTTTTAGGTTCAATTAAAGGGTTTTCCTCTTTGTTTAGATCTTCAACTTTATGAAGAAATGCCTATTTACCTCCAACCAGGCAAAACCTTTATTCATCGATCTTCAAAAAAAATCTGATTGATAAAAGTCCTAAGGTATCATTTTTTGCTCCTTCCTCTAAGACTGCTTAAAGGCTGGATAGAAACATCTTCCATATCTAGTTCCTTATTTCCAAACCTTGCATCTTTGAGCTCATTTATTTTTAATCTTTCCTCAAACTATGGGGTTCTATGACCGACTAAAAGTGATGTCATATAGTCTTTACGTTGTCGACATCGTCGGTACCGCCCCTTGTTATAAAAATTCTTTTCCCAGAAACGAGTCAACTTGTCAACTTATACTACAACAACGATACATTATCTTTTTAGATTATGATCTTATTACCCTAAAGGTCATGCTATTTATAAGATTTAATTATACATAAACAGAGGCGCATCAGTATCCAGTATATTCCGCCATTTAAATCAAGATCTTCTATTCTACAACTAGCTTAAGTCAAGGCATGAAACAAAAACTATGTTCGGACACTCCTCTTTCATCCAAAGTACGTTACTACGCTTAAATTTGACGTATTAACTTTGCAACCCTAACCGACACCAGTCTTACGCCATCCACCCTGGAGGCCATCAACATGACATCTTTTCTCGCATCATCTCTTTCTTCCGCATCTTTTACGCGCTCCCATCATCATCATCATCATCAAGATCCAACATCATCTAATCCATCAGGATCTAGCGCATATACCTTTTATAGTAGCTTTTTATAGTCAGAGGAATAATCTGAGATCATCAAAGTAGATCCTCCTCATGGTTTATCGTTGGTTTAAGAGTTTAAATGCCCCATAGACCCTAACAGGATTTTGTCTAAATCTCACTTAAAGATCTATCTGAGTTTCTTACTTTCTTTCTCTACAAGTCCAAGAACAAGTTCTAATCTCCATGACGGAAGCAACACTTAATATCGCTCAGCCATAATTACAATCATCGCATTGCGCTTACCACAGTATACCCAAACGCGATTCTATAGGCCCATTCCACCATAGACCGACACGAAGCCTCCACGCACTCAAAGTTGATGTTAAAAAAAAATATATAGAATTCCGCAACGCTCTGGGTCCGTTTCGCAATACACTCAACTTGATCTCCTTCCGGTCCTTTTCGTTTTGAATAATAACCACCACCGTAGCCCCGATGGGGAAATGTGATAAAATATATATATTATTTCCCCGTGATGTTGTCGTCCGTCGCCGTTGTCCATTTTCCGTTGTTGTCGTCATTGTGGGACTACGGTACGGCGCGGCGGCAGCGGCGGCGACGGTAACGCAGCATACACACCACCACCCAGCAACGCTGAGATTATCTCGATTTTTTTCATCCGTGCGTCGTCGTCGTTGGTTAAAGTGTTCATTGCAAAGTCCATTCTTTCCCGGCAAGGACCGTTTTCTATTTTCTGATTTTGCGTGTGTGCTTTATAACCGCCTCAGTTTGTGTACAAACAACGCAGCAGTGACGCGTACAGGTTGATTCCACGTAATAAACAACGACTCGCTTATTTTTTGCTTAAGCTGCCAAACGGACAGGGAACGCACATATCGTATGAAGAGAAAATAGAAAAGCGGAGCTCTGAAGTGAACAGTGTATAGCGTACAACCTTATACAAAGTGTCTGTCGCATCCGTTGACAGTTCTGTGTGCGCAGGTTTTATTGCTGGTTAAGCAAATGTTTTATACGCTCATCTGGGAGCTCAACAGCAGCTTCTGTGATGTGTGTTCTGAGGTCTCTAAGATGCGCGGCTTCTTGTATTTCACAAGAAGAACTCCTCAGCTTCATCAGAGTGATTTGCTGTTTGCTGTTTACTGCTGCAGTTTCCGAGTAGGATGTTGATGCTGCTCTTTGCTGCTGCTCCATCGTACCTTTACTATATGCGACACCGTATAATATCACTGCTGCTTGCGTGAAGTGTCACTTTTCATTAGAATTGACGCGTGACCATTCTCTTCTCTTTTCTTTTCTGTGCTTCTTTATGCGTCAGCTGCGTTGCGTATCGTAATCTTTCACTAACTCTGTTTTCCACTTAATATAGACTTGTGCAAAATATAGAAGAAGCGACAGACGACGGCGACGCAACGATAAAATATAAAAATACCTACAGTGATGGGAAAAAAGCATCAGAGGAATCTTTTTGCGCACCTCACGTAACTCTATTGCCAGAGATCAACTTACTATACGTTACGTACACATACTTGCTTGGCCAGGTAATTAATTACTTCGGATTTGATTAAGTCCTTGGTAATGACTTGCGTAAATGCGGACGGCGTCGATTGGCATTTTATGTATTTATACGTTTTTTCTTGCTTTTTCGCTCAGTTGCTTCTTTGATATTTTTATAATGACTCAATGAGTAAATAAAGTGATGAGTTGTTAATGAGAAGTGGGTCAGTTCCGGTTTCGTTTGTGGACAAACAACAAAATGGAACTTGTTTAATAACATGTCGAATAGCGCCATTGAATCTATGCACTTGATGATTGATAATGATGTTATGGTAGGGAATTTTTCAACTAATTTTTCGATCTTTGGTATTAAAGTTGGAGAATTTGTTGTGGTCTTTTGGTTGGAAATACTTTTGACTTTAGGATCTGTGCGTTTGAAAGTTATATAAAGGTCTAATTAGGTTGTAAATCATGGGCTTTTTGAAGAAATACATTTCGATGAGAACTTACGGAATCATGTTTATGAAATATTGGCGTAGATGGACCTGTGTCTAAAATAGTTCCTAGTTCAATTTTTATTTCATCAACATTTTAAAATTCCCAAGATCATAAAACTTAGCTTGTTAGGAAATTTGTAAAAGCTTATTTCTTACACTATCAGATATTTACATAACAAAAATATATATACAATAAGATAATTAATAAAAAGAAGCTGGGATGCGACACACACTGATAACTTATCATTACGTCTGCCAATTTGTCTTGCTTAAAAGTTTGTCTATATGTACTTGTATCAATTTTTACCAATTTTGCATTTTTATAGATTTTGTTTTTTATGAAAAAACCGACTGTTGGATTTTTATATAAAAATTACTGAATATCGAAAACAATATCTTCTGTGAAATAAATAAGTTTGAGACCAATATTTTTAATTTTTGAAAAGCTTTTTGAGTCGAAAGTAAATATTTACCAAGTTTCAGTATTGTTTTTTTTAGAGTTTTTTTTTGTAAAAAAACTGTCCATTCGATTTTTTTCAAATTTGTATCGAATGTTGAAAACAATATTTCTTGTAAGATAAAATTAATTTGAAGCCAATATTTCAAATATTTGAAAAGATATTTGAGTCGAAAACGAAATTTTTATTAGGTTTTTAATTTTGTATACAAAAACTGTCAATTCGTTTTTTTTCAAAATTTTAATGAATGTTAACAACAATATTTTTTGAAGTATAAAAGAAGTTTAAAGCCAATATCTACAATTTTTGAAAAGTTATTTGGGTCGAAAATCAATTTTTACTAACTTTTATACAATTTTTTTAGGTTTTAATTTTTTGTAAAAAAAACTGTCAATTCGATTTTTTTTCAAAATTTTACTGAATGTTGACAATAATAGTTTTTGAAAGACAAAAGTAAATGAAAGCCAATGTTTGAAAGTTTTGAAAAGATATTTCAGTCGAAAATCAATTTTTACCAAATTTTTACAAACTTTTATTAATTTTTTTAGGTTTTTATTTTTGGTAAAAAACTGTCAATTCGGTTCAGAATGTTGAAAACAATATTTTTTATAAATTAAAATAGGTTTGAAGCCTAAATTTTAAGTTTCTGAAAAGATATTTGAACCGATATTCAAACTATGGGAAGTTAATAATAATTAATTACAAAGATAAAAACAATTGGCACTAAATGACTACCCTGAGGTACATAATTCGACAATGGAAGCCTTTTCATAGTAGAAATATAGAATATGAACTGTGAAGTTAGAAAGTGATTTTCAAGTTCTTGTCTATAATTTTGGGCCAGTTTATCCCATGTGCTTAAAAAAGCTTAAGGAAAATATCGTATTTCGTCAAGCTAATAAGCTGTTTAACGGTGGAATTTGCAGACTGTTTGTTGACAGAGCGTGATAAGAGAAGTCAGATTTTCGAAAACAGTCTTAATTTTGAAAACTTATGTACGATGCGATACATTTTTATGTAAATAAAGGGCAGTTGGAAGTAGATTCCTATTTTGGTCGAAAAATCATTTTTACCATTTTTAAATGAATGCGTAGTCAAATAGCAATATTGTTGGATTTGCTACGACACCTATCCACTGGAGATTCACGAGATGCCAATACATCCTAATAAAGTTACTATTTGGTGTGGATTCTATGCTGGATGCACCATCGGCGTGAAGGGCGATCGCTATAGGTCGATGATCACCAAATTCTTGTGGCCTGAACTGGATGATATGGACTGCGAAAACTTATGGTTTCAACAGGATAGTACTACATGTCCTAAAGCTCAAGACAGAATCCATATTCTGTTAAATTGTATTTATGGGATGGTTATCTCGCGCAAAAGCTAACGTGAATTGGCCACCAGGACCTACATTCTTCTCGAATGCACTCCATCCAGAAAAGAGGCGGCTGCCATTGATAGGGCTCTCAAATAAAGATAAGCCAATAAAAAATAAATAAGTGCGATGGCGCAACAGTCCGTTGAGAACTAGAGCCTAGTGACTTACTCCTCTCAACCATTCCTGTATGCGAGTACTGTTGTGAGGGATGAAGGGAACCTAGTGTTTAAAGCCGAATCCGAACGGCTAATTTAAAAAAAAAGACCTTTTCATGACATGAATTACTATTGGAGGATTTGTCAATTCTTCGCAAGAGGCCTTAGCCGTAAAGAAAAAATAAGATGGCACAGGAAGGGAGTCCTATGCACTTACCATCATGCAACGTGTACTTCATAGACAAGACCATAATTGGCATCAATATTGAATTTTAAAATTGAACCGACAATAACGTTCTTTGAAATATTCCAATTTTCTTGCAAATATTAGCTCCTCTGTAACTCCAAAGGGAAAAGCAGGGTCTCTGTTGTACGAATTAACATAGCATTAACATAGCACTATAAAAATTATCCGAGAACACTTCTCTTTTTTCTCGGAAGGAACGCCAACAAAAAACAAACCATTTTAAAATACACACACTATGTTCCACATGCGCCTTAGTGGACCAAATTTAAAATTTACTTAGATTGACACTTTTAGCGCTTATAATAATAAAGTATGAGACCTTTTTTTCTTAATGTGTAAGTAAAATCTATTATCAGCTTAAAAAAATTGTTAAAAAACAACGTTTATTAGTTTTTCTCTTCTTTCTTTAATTAAGTAAAATTATCGAAAAACTTGTTTGCCGATGTTTAGCGATCAACCCCTCAAATCATTCCTACATCAGAAACTTCTATTAATTGCAAGTCTGGTAAAATTCCATATCAATTCTTGTTTTTAAAGAGCCAAGAATCAAATGCCAAAACTTATCAAAACCAGTGGCAATTATGAATCTTACATAGATTTCGGGACACCATTTTAATTTTATTATGAGCTTTAAAACCTTGTCTACAACATTATTTTAAGCTTAAGGCCTTAAATATCCTATTGGTAGACTCCTTTACTTGAACACAAGGTGAAAACTCTAAAATTGTTAAATGACAAGATCTTGATGGACAATGTGGTACAAAATAATACGTCAGTAATGTTGTTTATCATTTTAGCAACAACGTTGTCCTACTTGTCAAATGTAAAGAAAAGACAGCTTTAAGAATGATAAACTGCCAAAATATCAGGCTATTCAAAACGAAACCTCTTATTGGAAATAACTTTTTTTCGTCTAAGCACATACCTTAAAATTGTGTAAATAAGCTTGTCTTCAAATTGTTAATTTGTATTTTCGAAAAATAGAAATAAGTCCAGCAAACAGCTCTAAAAGTCAAAGCCTGATGCGTGCAACCTAAATCTCATCAGACTAGTTCTATCAAAACAATTTAAGTAAACATAAACCAATCTTAATAAAAAAAAGACTTCCTTGTGGCAATCTTATGAATTCACTTCATGTTCTATATTGGTTATGTGATCTTATAAGTGTTACAAAACCGTAAAGAGAATGTGAAATTTAAAATGCGCACTTACTCGCGCGGCCTGTCAAAAGTCAAGGTGACCAACAGGCAATAACAGCCGTCAAAGCAGCGCAGCGCAGCGTAGCACTGTGCGGCAACATGCATCGTATAGTTTTCTATGCATCGAGCGAGAGTGACAGTCGGTATGTTAGAGTTAACCGGCTTCTCTTCTGGTGGGAAGACATTTTTATTATTAGAAGTAGGTAAAGTTGTAACAAAATACAAATTAAAAACATAAAACTTATGGAACCAACTTCTCATTTCTATTTGTTGTTGTTTTTTTTATTTTACAGAGTTTTTGTGCGGAATTCACAAATGTGCACCGGTATACATCATACAAAATGTGGAAACAAAGCTTATACAGTCGGTAAAGTCGGTAACGCATGCGCATAAACTGTGCATGTTGAGAAATACAAAAAATTCCATTGAGATACCATGATCCACGACCACTGTGCCACTGGGTTCCAAGTTCCAGCCTACTCAGTTCAGCGCAAAACAACACGGAACACTAAACATGGCACAACATGGAGCAGGAGCAACACACATCTCATAGCACAGCTCAGCAACAAGCACACTGAACAGGTGCGCGCAATGCTCCATTGGCGTTGGCCGCGTGTGATTTACGAGATGATCTTTTGCGGAACGCGCTTGCGTTTAATGAGGCCTTTTTTTGCGATGTCGTTGTTTTGGTTTTTGAGATTGTGCAGTGCTCCCTCTCATCATCGCGTTCTATAAATGGCCATAACAGATTTCACTGTTCATGGATGCGCTTGTGATATGTCACGTATGACACCGCAGATACAGATTACAACTGACACGTTGCGCCGTCGCTCGTCGCCGGTCGCCATTGCCACCGGCAAATATCTACAACGTGAGCATATATGTATGTAGGTTGTAAAGGTAATATGAAGTTTCACTTGTCACATTGTGTAACCATAATCGTAAGCCAGGGGGCGCTGCATGGTGTATATATGGCTTGTCGTCAACCCAACCTAGTTGCGTTGATCTTAACACATAAATATGCGCGCACACCACACACAGAATCACCCAGCATCCCAGCGTCCCACCGTCCTTCCATCAACCGATGACGTACCAACCGACCTCACGATCAACAAACCAACCAGTGAGCTTATGCAATCATCACACATAGAGGGCAGCATATTTGTTACACGGAGCATAGTTCAGTGGAGCGGGTGGTGGCATTTATCTCGTTGGGGCTTAAGGTTCCTCATTCTTTTCTTCATGTTAATATAACAAACAGCAGCAGCAGCTGTGAGTTGGGTGCATGTTCGCGCATAAGCCACACTTATAAGCTCACTCGCGTTAGCCCATGAATGCAGTAAATCTTTTTTTGGGAACAATATCACAGGCTCGACGCGACTCGACTCGACTTGAGATCATGGCTTGTTTTGTTGCGTTTGCGTAGATGCTGCGTCCTTGAGCTCTATATATAGGCACCTTTATAACAGAAAGATTACAACTAGATATAAAGTTGGACTGGCTATATGCTTTGCCTACCTTACCTACCTACAATTCTATTGTGTGTATAGCCTTATAGATCTGTACATATATAAGAAAACCATGTTTATGTAATTTTATGTGCGCGCGACTTTAATCTAAAGTTTTGATCGTGAATTTGTTGCAATTTAAATTGAGTGCGGGAGGGCATAGTTTTTTTTTCTCCGATAAACGGTCTTAAGAAAGAAACTTTTGGTGGGGACCCAAGCCAACAGCGATTTCAAAATATTATATTTCGTTTCGAAAGCACTTAGTGGCAAGATTATGTTGCTATAATTTTTAGTCGATTAGATACCATTATGTTAGGGTTAGGTGTGTAGATTAGACTTAAATTTGGCGTTAGTAATGTTTACATTATTAATTCTAAAATACTTTGTTTCTCAATATTTTGAGGAAAACCTTAAAACTAAGAAAAACCTTTTCTTTTTGAAATTAAATTAGATTTTTCTTCTACCTCAAAAATCGTTTCTGATATCCAATGGAATAAATCGAAACAACAATGCACAGGTGCTGTTCTGGTTGATTTGAAAAAGGCCTTTGACACCGTATGGTTAGAGGGTCTTTACCTAAAACTGAGCAGGCTTGACATAAGCAAGCCATTGCTGTATATACTTTATGATATGCTTAACGGTAGAAAGTTTGTTGTCAAAAGTGGCAATGTAACTTCTACCACAACATTCTCAATTAAAAATGGTCTTCAACAGGGAGCGGTGAATTCGCCGATTCTCTTCAGCATTTACACCAGCGATCTGATAGGTAGTCTTACAAAGGCAATTGCGTACGCCGATGATCTAATTGCGTACAGAACGGCCGGAAAGGTTGAGGTTATTAGAATTCTCTTTCAGCGTGATTTCGACAAGATTCAGCGATATTGCGACGACTGGAAACTGAAAATAAATGTCCAGAAGTCAGAGACAATTCTGTTCCGGACTCCGTTGGGCCCTAGCCAACGAGGGATACGTGTAAGAATTGGCGCAAGATGGTCATCGTTTTTCTTCATGGGCAGCCATTAGCGAGCAAAAGTGTAGTGAAGTACCTCGGTATCTGATTAGATCAGTATTTATATTTCGAGAGACATATAAATGCTGCTCTGACCAGGGCCAGAGGAGCCTTCGCTCTGACGAAACGGCTGTTTTTAGCAGTCGGCTTGACCTCAGAGTGAAGGTAATTTGCTACATGGCCCTCATACGGCCAATGATCGTGTATGGTTGTCCTGCGTGGTTCAACGTTGCCCCTTCCCAGAAGGAGAAGTTTCGGGTGTTCGAGCGGCAGTGTTTGCGACGCTTTACCGGCTTATAACCAACAGCCGAATCTTCTTATGTGCATTACTATTCCAACGAGGTCCTATACAACGGGGCTCGAATCAACAGAATTGCCAATTTCGTGATAAAAACTCTTTCGAGGTCACATTGCAAGAGCTATGTCTTCGACCAACAATTTAATTTTCGGTTCGTTCTATACGAACGAAGAGTATTTTGAAAGTGCACGTTTGAGCGGCTTCATTCCTCCAGAGGCATTCCTCTTTTTAGACAAATGCGGTCTGATACAGGATAGATTGGCAGTTCCGTTAATCTACCACGTCAGACGAAGAACCGTGGATAGGCGACTCCTGTACAATCGGGACGTCATGGCAGAAGGCGGAGCAGAGCTCCTTCGGTTCAGTAGGGCTGTGTCCGAACGGGACCGAACTGATAGGGTGAAGCAGGAGAACCAGTTTTGGTGGCTTAAATCGGTACTTGATAGTGGGTAGTGGGGATGGGGTTTTAAGCCTTGGCCGGCTTACATACTTGTTTTATAGTTTAAGGGTTTAGTTTAAAGTAGAATAGGCATGGTGGCACAAAAAAAAAAAAAAACATAGAAAAAAAAATATATAAAAAAAGGCCTAAAGGTCCCGTCCATTCCTGACAACAGTACTCGCACACAGGAATGGTTAAGATTTGTAAGTCACTAGGCCCTGGTTCCCAACGGACTGTTGTTCCACCAATTTGTTTTTTTAAATAACGATAAAGGCAAATAAAAATGGTCAAACCATCAATTTTACAGTACTTTTAGTATAAAAAATTTGAAAACCAAGCAGAATTCGACTATAAACCTTTGGAGACAATAATTTATTATAAAAAGTTTTCAGAATTGTTTACATTAAATAAGAACTTTATCTGAGGATACGATTTTTTTACTTATTTTTTACACTCATGAAATTTTGTTTGTATTTTTAGTCTACGTATAACTTGAAAACCAAGCCGAATTTAGGAATTTAACTCAAGAGACTTTTTATTGGAAATTTGTTTATCTATAAAAATTGATGATTTGAATGTTTAAAGAACAACAATTAAGCAAAAAAAGTTGAAAAGATTAAGATTTTTACTGACAGGAAATAAAATTTCTACAGAGTTCTATACAATTCTTAATGAGTTTTAAGTTTTTACAATCCTAATGCTACTTCCCCAAATAAATGTAAGCTAAGTGCAATAGGTGTACCAGCAGCAACTACTCCCCCCCCCCCCTTCTTTATACAACTTTTTAGTAGATACAATTTCAACAAGGAAACTAAGATACATATTCATTCTTTGACTTTTCCACATCTAAATTGATTAAAATCTATCTAAGAGTTTGCGCCACCTCTTAAACGCAAACTGCTGCAGCAGCTTTGTATGTTGTATATGCTCGATGCTGTATGCAAGTTGTTATACCGCATTATGAACATATAAGCTTTTTTATAAGCCGCTTCGAACTCTGCCAAAATCAACATGTGCGGTCGGTGAACAATTACAACAAAATATGCTGATATTACAACCACCATGCACTTAAAGGCATTTGAACATAGATACTTAGGTAAGGTACAATAAATGCAACAAGGAAAATAACAACAAACTAACGGAAAACAGCTCAATAAAAAAATAAAAAAATTACAACAACAACAACAACCATGAAGAACGAACGAAAAAAAAAATCCATGTCAGGCAGCTAATTGAAGTCGTGAATTAAGTTGCATCACACATATGCATAGGCCGCAGCACATATAGGCTAGGCACACACAATCAACGACTACGACAAGACAGAAACATATTAAACGGACTGACGGACGACGAGCGACGGACAGCAACTAACGTGACACACGTGTTGCCTTTGCCGCTCGCTGCACCACACATCAGAGAGCGAGCAATATACATAAATGCAAACGGCTTGAACTGCACATAATAAACCATTTACCGTATACCCGAACGGCCAACCGACCCCTGTTGCATGCGGGGGCAGAACCCTCCGTCGTCGTCCGTCGTCCATCGTCCGTCGTTCGTGTATTAGGAAACGTGGCTTACTTGACTGCGTCAAACTCAAAGTTGCCCCTGCTTGCATCTTTTCTATCCGCTGCTGTACCTAGCTATCCAACAAAACTCAAATACGGAAAGCCAAAGCGCGCAAAATGTGCGTGCCCTGACATTGACGGAAGCTTGCATAAATTAAACAAACCGATTATGAGTGCAGTAGAAGGGGGGAAACGGGGGTAAAAGAGGCTCAATTGGGTTTATACGACTTTCACAATTAATTATAAAATTGTTTGTCGTACACACATATTTCAAGTTGTATCATAAAACATTATAATAGATAGATAGATAGATAGATACATAACACATGCATTTTAGAAAAGATATAAAATATAATACATTATTATTTGTATTTATTTATCGCTCGACTCGCTGAAAACCTGTGTGTGATGGTGGTTGCGGTTCTCGCGCAATAAAATTGCGCGTGTGACCTTCAAATGCCAGAATAAGAGATAGATACTAAAAGAGAATGAAAGATAGATTTAATGTGTGTACGAGAATAGGTTTTGTAGGTAGGAACTTAATACCTACAGAGAGAAAGATTGAGATGAAAATTATATAAAAGCCACAACAAATACAAGATTCTTTTTTTTTTTGCTACTTTATTGAATGCAATAAATTAGATATTACAAGATATACAATATATAAAAGTGCACTTGATCAGCACACGCGAGAATGGTGGCTAGATAGCTTAGTTCTATAGTTTGCTATAGGTAAATATTTGTAGTAGTACAACTGAACTAACCGAGACATTGCTATGATGGCTTTGATGATGATGTTGTTGATGTTGGTGTTGAAAAGGAAGCTGGTGATGCCAGCTGCGAAGATTTTTGTTTTATTTCACACGAACGGAAGTTCAAAATTGTTGGTATCGCATCAAAGACGTCGAAAAAATACAATAATTTCATCTAAAAATAGGTTTGTAGGTCAGTGTATAACATTGGAATGGAGAAATTGTCCCATAAGTCATAAGAACTATTAATATATTATTATTTTGGGACAAGTTTCTTCATATTTTCAACTATGTTTATCACTTATTCTTAATAGAAATTAATTGGTTCTTATTTGGTTCACAAAAACACACTGAAATCTGTAATAAAACTTTTCAAAAGCCAATTGATTAAACATAATTGGGACAAGAAATAAGTCCATTTTTTAAGTAAATAAAATTTTAATGACTTGACTTAAACGAAATGTTCTTTTGTACTTATTCTGAAAACCTTCAAATACAATAAAACAACAAGAGAATACTGAAATTTGAGAGGTATAAGACTTTTTCGATAAATTTGGGGCAAGTATTTTTTTACATAAGAGTTTTAATTTGGACACAACCAAGTTCCAATCAAGGTTAAAGATAAAAACCATTTGTACAAAGAATGTCCCAAAAATAGGTTGTTTGAACTTTTTTTGCTGTCCCAAAACTGGGAAACTTTAATAAAAAAATGAATGTAACACGAAGGTAATAAAGGGAACCAATTTGCAAGAGACGTAATGATGAGACATCATGCAGGTAAGACTGTGTGCAACTAAATTTGAATTGTTGTTTTGCTCAAATATTGGGACATAAATGCTTGAGTTTATCTTTATTTATATTAACCACTTATTGTCATTTCCAAATGTTTGTATTACGAGTGTTTTTTCTTGGACACAACATTATTTGTCATTAATTTTGGGACAATGAGTTTTACCCAATTTTTGATTCAAAAATGAAATTCAAGTTTTGAAAGATTAATTCGAATGAGTTTTCCATAAGTATAAAAAAAATTGTGACATTTTAATTTAATGTGATATAAGCTTTTTGGTGCATGAATTTGGGACATTATACATTTGAAAATTCGCTTGTTTAATAAAAGCCTAAATTTAAACGTTTAAGGACAGATTATAACTTTATTAGTGGAAATCTACTATTAGCAATGTGTGACCTTGATTTTGGGATACCTCGTTTTACCCAGTTTTGGATTCAAAAACGGAATTCAAGTTTTAAAAGATAACTTCGAATGATTTTTTCATAAGTATTAAAAAGTTATGTTTAATTTCATGTGAAATAAGCTTTTTGGTGCAAGAATTTGGGGCATTAGAATAAATGAAATTCGTTTGTGTCTTAAAATATTAAATTTAACCGTACTTTGTCAGTGATATTCTTCTATAGGAAATTCGTGACCTTAATTTTGGGACAATAAGTTTTACGTAGTTTTTTTAAAACAACATGATTAAATGTTGTTAAAAGAATTTGGGACATTAGATGAAATTCATTTGTGTCCTAAGATACAGAATTTAAGATTTTAAGAACAGGTTAATTGAAAATTTGAGATGAATGAACATACATATCTAAACCTTATTACAGATATCACATGCAAGGTTTTTGTTTTGAATACTATTCATACATTCTTTTAAAAAAAATCTCTCAAATCTGAGATTTTTTTGAATTTAGGACGGCTTGTTTTTTGTTTGTTTAAAAAAAATTAGAGATTGAATAGAATCATATTTTGGGACATATTTAAATATATTTTAATATAAGAAAAAACTTATAAAAAAATAATAAACATACGTGACAGTGTCTGAAGAATCAGACCCTCCTGAGCGAAAATAAATTTTTTAGAAAAGTGTGTTTTAAATTTAACATTTTCGTATTTTTTCTGATGCTTTTGAATTTTTTTAAGTTGATATTTTTAATCAAAAGTGTGTAAACCCAAAATATATTTTTAAGGTCCCTCTTCTCGGAAACATCCACACATAATTTTGCATGCGATTATAAGCGTTGGGAATGACGTATACAATTTGGGAAACCATTTATAGCAACGTTTTTCCAAAAATGATAAAAACTATGAAAAACAATATAAGGTACCGAATTTTGAAAAAATACGCAAGTTTTTCAGAAACAAAAAAGAGTATGTATATTTTGGGACACTTTTAAAATACTTTCTTAGAAAGAGGCCACTATATCGGTTTCTGTAATAAGCCCTATTCATCGAATAACTATCAAGCAATATGTACATAAATGGCAATTTGTTGTCCCAAAAAAATGTAAATAAGAATTTGTTGTCCCAAAAAAGTGTTTCCAAGTAAAATCCATCTTTTTTCAGATTGGTGATTGAAGATTTAGGAGAAAAATGTATTTAGTACTTTTTTTAAGCTTATTCTTATATGGTACTCAAAAAGCTATACAAATTAAGATTCGTTTGTCCTAAAAATAGTATGGCAACACTATTGATCTCTATCAATACCAACATTTATAGTATGTGAAGGCAATCAATGGAATTTTTTCTAATTGTTCAGTGCGTCATGTAATTAAGGCAGCACATTCCACATATGTTTTACTTCCAGCACCATACCTATAAGTTCACCCATATATACAAAAAAATCACACTCACACACGCTAAATCAAGTAAAGAAATAAGATACTTTTTTGCTTGGTAATTGCAGCTGCAAAAAGGATCAATCAATAAAAAAAAAGTAGCACTTCGATCGGTTGTTGGTTGTTGCCAGTTTTGTTATTATAGATATTGCAATATACCGCTATACTTAGTCACTTGTGGTCTTAAGTCCCATATAACCAACTGTGAGTGAGGATTTATGTGTTTTTGGGGTGTTATCGGTTGTAATGTGTGCAATTTTACAAATGGTAAACGACACGGTCGTCCGTCGTTCGTCGTTTGTCGATCGGTGGCAGTTAATATGGTGGGAGGGGATCTTATATATGTGTAGTCTTTTGGACCATTCCTGAACACTGCACAGCACATGCACTCATATCTTGCAGGTAATGACTATACGGTAAAGGTACAATTTATCATAAGGCATATTTGCAGTGTGTGTGCAGTGTGGGTTGATGCGGATATTAGTCATTTGTAAAAATGTAGTTTTATTTTTGTTGTTGTTGTTGTGTGCTTTATTTTTGTCGGTTGTTGTTTTAGTTTTTATTTATCTATGTGGATACAGGATTTGGACATGCACATTAGATATAACGATGATTCGAATGGAATGGGATGTATAAAGTATAGAACACGCATCATACATAAAAAGGAAGAAAAAGAGGGAGGAAGATTTAGAGATGGGGGATTGATGAACATGCTTGAAGATACTAATGGTACCTATGTTTTGTAGGCCACAAGTTTCAAGACAAGCAATGGGCGATGCTTAATGAGGAACATGGAATTTTGATTATTCTTCGGAATGCACCTAAGTGGGCTTTTGAATTGCCTATCAAACTGTTTAAGAAGCTATCAATTTGGAAGTTTATTCAAATTCAACAAAAAAAAGAATTGTGTCCCTTTAAAGATTTCTTAGAGCAGGTTTTTGATTGAGAAGTTACTAAAAAGGCCTTGGCTGTCCCAAATTTTAAGAAACAGCTTTTATGTTATTAAATTAAAGGATAAAAAGTTGTGGGACTAAAAGTATTCTACATCCGAAACAACAATTTAAGGCAGATGTCGATAAGTTGTTTCGGCAAAGTGATGCTCGGAAATTATTCTCCTCTCAGTGGGAATTTTGTCCTTAAAATCCAAGCAGAAGAAAACAATGTCATAAAGTGTATTACTAACTCATTTTAATTTTTTTTCAATAAAAAGAAGAAAAACTATTATTTGGGAGCAAAAAGGATATTTATTATTTCTTAGAAGATTTTTTTTATAAGCGTCTCTTAGCACTGTTTTGAATTTTCTTGAAAACGAGAATGTTTTCCTAGCAAAAGATAAAAGCTAGAAAAACCTTTCAGTACTTGTTTCTCCATATTACCTTTTGAGGAAATAGCACATTTCAAGTCGAGGATTTAAGCAACCCTTGAGTTTTCGTAGGAGTAGTACCCGTGGCTTGTAGAGAGTTGTAAGTCACTAGGCCCTAGTTCTTAACGGACTGTTGAGCCACCCTATTTATAGAATTTTCGTAGGACTGTGGCGCCACCTTAAGTAAGTAAGAATTTTCGAAAGATCGTTTCTTTATAATGGTCTCCTCGGAATTTAAAAAAAAAGATGTCCCAAAAGATTATTTTAAGGAAAAACCTTTAAATACTAGTCCTCCTAATTTAAGTACAAGAAGCATTGCAAATTTAAGGTGCCTTAAAATTTTCTTCAGATGGCCTCAAAAAGAATCCCAAAAGATTTGTTTTCGAATTTCAGTATTGAAGATATTGCAAAATTATTCATGATTTTCTACATTTCAAAACTTCGAAGGCAATTTTTTCAATACTGATAAATTTTTTAAGTTTGCCAGAATCATAATTTGGACAATCTTCAACTGATTGGCTTGAATTTTTGAAATGATTTTGTTAATAGGAGCGAACGATTTTTTATATGGTCTAGTTAATTTACTATCTACAATTAGGTCACGATTTTTAAGGCAAGTTTTTTGTTTTCTTAATTAGAAACGCGCCATTTGAAAACAAATCAATATAACTCAAAACTCTTACGTAATTCTAAAGCAGTTATTGCCAAATTCTACAGTCCACCCGTAGACTATAAAGAAGGAGATGCCCTAGCGAAAATATTGGACATCCACCGTTTTGAAAAAGAAAATATAATAAGCAGTCATTGGTACGTTTAAAAAAAGTGTTTCAGTATTTCTGTTGCTGATTTTCCAACTTAACACAAGCTATATAGGAAAGACTTAAGACTCGAGAGTATTTCTATTCTATTTCTAGTATTGGTAGAACCCATTTTTCAGAAATGTCTTGGGTTGGTACTTTGAGTTATCTCAGTTTAATACAGTGCCACCTGGGACATCAAAGAATCTTATTTTTATGAAATAAAAGTTCAAATAGAACATTAAAATAGTTCCTAAAAAAAGTAGGTAAGAGTTCGTCAAATTCCGAATAAATTCAAAAAACAACTATTTTTAGAAATGAATTTCTCTTCTTGTTTTTGTGCGACTTTGAAGCCAACATGTGTGACATTTATTCGCATGCGCCAAATTCCATTTGGTCATTTGGCTAAAAATTCAATTCCGCATACAACGCAGAAACCAAAGAATCAACATCCAGTATAACAACAACATCAAAAGCAGTACCAGCAACAGTAACAGCAGCAGCAAGCGGCAGCAGCAACATGTGCGCACACATGTCATTGCAGCGCCAGAGGCGATTGAAATTAATTGCCACCACAAGATCTACTCTATAGGAATACAAACCGTGTGGCTCACCTCGCGAGAAGGGCGTTTGACATCGTTAACGATCACACACAGTCTACATTCATATAGCATCTAAAGCCTTGTTGTGTTTCTAACATTTCGATGGTTGATTTCCTCATACACCAAACATTCCAAAACAATTTGGACATTCAAAAAAAAAAAGACCAACTGGGTATACCAATTCCAGATATGTCACCTCTCAAACTACGACAACGACTACGATGAGGACGACAAACGAAAAAAAAATGTACCGCACTATCCAATACAACAACCATCACCTGGAGCAGCAGCAGCTAGGAGGAACAACAACTAGCAAGACACAGTATCAGAAGCAGGAGCAGCAGAAGATTTATGCCAAACACCAAACTGAACCGCATAATCAACACAAACCTCCATCATGTCAAGTTTGTCTCTTTCCCGGATCTCTGAAGAGGACGACGGGTGTCGCTACTGCTGTTACTTCTCCCGTTTGCGCGTTCCCAAGATTCAAAGCAGGGCGACTATTTACTATTAACTATAACCAACTATAGAAGTTCTGTATATAGCTTGGCCTCACTATGATGTGGACTCATAGTATTCCGGAGCAACATTGCAACATCCTACATGAATCAACAATCCACTCGAACGAACGAACGAACGTTGCGTTGTTTGTTGTTCAACCCACCCACGCACGCATTGGGTGAGTGATTTTTCTTTACTTCCCTTTGGCTAGCTTAGCTGGAGTTGGAGCTGAAGCTTAGTTAACTGGTATAAAGGATCACGCTGAATAGGACGCAATTTTAGACATTCCTATAGATAGATACATACAATATAATTTAATGCGACCGTAGCATAGTTAGATTCTAGTGCCAAAGCCAAGCTGGGTTACGACTTTTGCGGTCAAGTCAGCGATTCAATTGTTGCAGTAATTTGAACAGGGCTGGATTGAACTTTCTAAACTTTTTCCAATTGTTTCCAACAAAAAACTTCTAAAACAACAGTATTGGTCTGTAGTCCTCCAAGAATAACTTATAAGGGATATTTCAGAGGACCTTAACTTATTGGAACATTGGACATTTTGGAATTATTGTGAAGTGCAGAGGTTCGTTCTCTAGTCTACACGAATGTGGAATTGGCATCCAATCTTAGGGAATTAACTTCCCTTTGGAAACATGTTGTCAAGGAGTTAGCTGGAAGCACCCTAACGCCTATGGCTGAATCACAAACACGCTTCAGCTTCAGCTTTGAGCTTCACCTGACGTTTACGAGTTCAGCCATAGGAATTCAATGCATGCTATCACAATGGAGCTTCAGTCCCACGTTTCGTTTGACAATCGTAATTAAAAGAACGTAATGTAACCTAATGTGACTCAAAACGGAAGCTCTAGTTCAATTGTGTGACAGCTCAACAGCTGTAAAAAAATGTCAACATACAAAATATTTGCTCTTTGGAGGGATGAAACAATAGAAAGGTCATTCAAAGCAACCTCGAAGGAGGCCCACCGTAACGCAGACGAAGCCGAAGCTGAAGCGTGTTTGTGATTCAGCCATTAAGTCTAATGTTTGAATATGTAACTATCAGGTGTCCGATTTTGGAAGCTTACTCGTAATACTTATAAGAATATCAAATTTGTGACTTTAAGCCCGGATAAAAGGCTTAACTTAGTTTATCGATTTTAAAATTTTAGGGAAAGTTTTATGTGACTCTAAGACTAGAGCAAGATTCAACTTTTAAGAGTCACAAACTTTAGTACTTCATATTACCCGCTTAATTGCAACTATTATGATTATAAAACCGGAAAACAGGATTTGCCAGTTCTATTCATAAAGAGTTATACCTGTGGCAAGATGGTCAGTGCCTAGGACTGTCTTGCCACAGGTAATCCAATGTTTTTTTCATGGGTACTCCCTCAGGGTAGGAATTGGTAAATTCCCCAAGAGTAATTATTTTTATGAAAAGTGATTCATCCAGTAAGCCGTTTGGATTCAGCTTAAAAACGTAGGTCCCCTCCGTTCTTGACAATGGTATTTGCACACAGAAATGGATTAAAGATGTAATTCACTAGGCCCTAAGTCTCAATGGACTGTAGCGTAGCGCCACCTAAAAGAAAATCATGCAGGGCCACATCCTTACACGTCCTAAATGTTCGTATCTTAATATTTTAGGCTATAATTAAAGTTCTGGATTTTATGTGTCATCCGCATATTTCAACTTATGTAAATTTCAAACTTAATCTAAAGTTTTTATGTCACTCAAAGCCTACATTCCTACTGAAATTTAACAAAGAAGTGAGATATTACGCATCTCATTCCGTTATAAGAGGGTGTCCTAAAACACCCTTTTTTTTCGGGTAGATGGCGCACTTAGCGAGCAAATCCACTGCTGCATTTATAGATAAATGCAAGCTTTATAGCCAAAATGCGGTGGCGGTAATCTGCCTCTAAGGAAAAGCAAAAGGAGACCGTCCGCATTACAGTCTCCTCATCTCACCACAACGCTTCCACTGCAGGTGATAACGGGAATTTAAAAAAAAAGAAGACAAACATAGCTCTCTCTAAGTTTCAATTTTTTGTTGTTGTTGTGTCTGTCCTAACTTAAACAAACAACAGAATGCTACGTCCACAACGGCCGCGGCCGGCAAAACAACAGAACAACGTATGCACCTCCTAATTGCTCCTTTGGCGCTTTTTATGGAGAATATCACACAACTTTCCCCTTCTGTCCCTCGCACCTTAAAAATTCTTTTGGAGCACACATCTGGACCAAGATGTAGTATATGTGTAGTTAGTGTGTTTGTTTAGTAGATGTGGGACGCGGGCGCTTTTTTGGGAGACTGCCGACGTCGTTGTCGAAGTGGACGCCACCACCACCACACACCGGCACAACCAACAACAATAACAACAACAAGAGAATGCATTAAGCAAAAATCGATCTCATAAATTTGTTCTCACAGCAGCAGCAGGAACAGCGACATTAAGAGTAACAGCAGCTAACAGCAGAAGCAGGAACAGAGCAGCAACGCGTTGTCTTTTGGCCTGGTCGGGTCGGGTTTTTTTGTATTCTCTTGTTTTTGGTCGGTTTCGGTCTTCCAAATGCGGACATCAATGCTGCGTTGAATTAAAGGGTAAGGAAAGGATTCTCCATTCTCGTCCCCTCCAGAGTTCCGTTCGATATGTCTCTAAAGTTTTGACATGAAACCGAAAGGGAAATAAAGAAAAAGTCAGGGAACGCACGCTGACACATGTTAAACGGTAGCGGAGCAAGAGTGCCAGTGCGAGTTCAATTCAACCGTGCGTCGGTCATCAGTGATGAAGAAGGGATCCGGAGGAAGCTCGGAGGGAATATCAGTGAATTTCACTCACCGAATTCGAAATGTTCGTCGTCGTCTTCGTTGCTCGTGGTCATCCGACCGACTTCAACGACAACGAAGTTGTTGCGATTGAATAAGGAGAACGAGGACAAAAGCAGTCGGTCTCCGTCTCGGTAAAGTCGTATCTACATAATACGAGCGAGCATGATTCTCAGCAGCAGCTTAAGTTGGTGCGGTCCGGGTCCGGTCATGATGCATACAGGGAATATGGTAGGTATTGTGCCTCACAAAATATAACTTGGTGAAACTGAGGTGTCCAACCTCGTTTGCCTACCACCGCGACACGGAAAAGGTGCTCATGAGATGTTTGGTTGCAGACTTTTGTTGTTATTGTTGTTGTTGTTGTTTTTGTTGTATTATTATTATTTCTGGCATTTTTCAATTTGTTTCGCTGGCTGGTCGCCAGAAGGGATACAGGAGAGGACAACAATGCCTGGCGGTGCAACATAAGTATATGCAGTACACAAAACAACAGGCGATTGCTTTGTGGATGATGCAAGGAAACAATTGTCTGACGGTCTGAAGCTAGGCTGTGGTTGATTGGATAAGTAGGCCATCGGAAATGTGCTGTGAAATTTTCGCGCGATATACAACTGAAGGTCGAACTGGGAACAGAGTACCTACGTATACCTTCCTACAAAAAAAAGTGAAGTGGTGATAAATTTTGGTAAGGATGTGTTTTTTTTTGTTGTTGTTTTGTTGCTTTTACTTTTATTTCTTCCTCTTTCTCTGTAAAGCAACTTCAATTCACTTCAAAGGAGAGAGGGGCTTGTCGTGGGTGCTATCAGATGGTATAGAAGGTTTATTCCCGTCGAAGGGAGTCATATTGCAATAAAGAAGAAATTGTCTTCATTATTTCGGTGAAAGAAATTTAGATTGATTTTTGATAAAACTCCTGAATTCCAATAATTTTGGAAGTTAGCAAGAAAAGAAAAGTTATCGCTTTAATCTCATGATATTTCCTAACATGCAATTTAAATTTGACTTTCAATTTTAAGGAACTGTTATAATGTTACAATCTCAATCAACTTCTACAGTGAAATGATAAATAAATCGCTGAGCTAATCGATGTTTTAGAAGATGATAATAAATAGAAGGAAGGCAACAATTTATCAGTAAAATTAGTATTTTTGAAGTTAAGTATACTACAGAGACATGGTTTACCTGGACTTCGAAGCTTTGAGAACTATTTTTCATCTTCCTACATGAAGTGTTTTTTCTGTCAGAAAATTTCAATAGATGCATGTTTTAGTGACTTCACTAAGCCAAGCACATATAGAAGCTATGCAGATACATGAGGCATAAGAAGATCACAAAATGCGACATTAAAGTTCAAATTCAACCAAATCAGAATAAGCTTTCTATGGGAATAAAAGTCATTTACTTTATTCAAAGGAAGGATTGGATTATGTAACAGGGTTTTCGGTTTCTAGAAGTTTAATTTAGTTGAAATGACATTTAAAGTTGACACAGATTTCTTATCCCAAATATTCACTAAACTTAGCTTTCTTAGTGTAATCGAGCTACGGTCAAACTCATTTCAACTAGAATCATTCTTTAAATAACATTTAGGGTATATGTCCACTAGCGACCTCAATGTTTATCTCAACAAACATTGGAACAAATCTTTACATCGTTTTGGAGTAAGTAAGTAAGATTATTGCGCTTGATATTTCAAGAGCATTTGATAGGGTTTGGCATCTGGCCTTCTTATTGAAAATGCGTGCCTTTGGTTAAGATCAATCGCCTCTTCGTTGGATTAGAAATTACCTTTAGGATTGTTAAATGCAAGTAGTATTGGATGGATTCTAGCCAAAAAACACAAAACAAATGCTGTCATGCCTTAGGGCTCTGCTTTGTTTCCGACACTCTTTCTTATTTTTATTAATGATTTCTTAAGTTGAATGTTTTGCTGACGATAGTACTAAGCTCAATAAGCTCTGATCATCACAGCACTGTGCAATGGTGAATAGGAAACTAATTGAATGTTGAATGTTGAATGCTGTCTTGTATCGTTAAAGCGAGGTATTTAATTTACCTAAACAACTCGATATTCTCGATATGTGCCTGACCAATATCTCTAGTTGAACAATCATTTGACATCCCACAAGATGTTTATGTTTTCTGAGACGATTCGAGAAATTTGTTTCTGATCTGACTGCAATTTTCAAAACCTTTTTATGTCCAAAGCTTGAGTATAACCCATCTCTTGACTAATAGTCACTTACTTAAGCGTCTTAAAGGAAGAACTTTTAAAATGATTTGTGAAACAAACATTGTAAACTCAATTACGTTACTTGAATTTCGGCGATACTGTGAAGTACAGAGATTGGTTTTCTAGCGTTACTACGTGAATTTGGAATGCATTGTCAGAATCTTTCCCGGTAATTTGATAAATTCATAAGACTTCTAAGTTTCCAACGTTTCAAACTAAAAGGTTGTTTACTCCATATCTCAAAAATTTAAACAAACAAAAGACACAATCTGTGTTTGACACATCAAAAAAAAGATGTAATATTTATAGCGGGTATGCTTTTTCGAATCATAATAAATGTTATAAATTTGTCAAAGTGAACGTGGCCACTTGAAAAATTCCAAACACTTCACTTTAAATTTATTGAATGCGTTCATATCTGTTTTCATTAATGATTGAGGATGACTTTGAAAATGAGTACGTTCAGCGGATTAGGTTCGTCTCAAAATATTCTGTTTTTTATTTTTGAAAGTTGTTAAGTGAAGTTTTTCACTAATCTAAAATCTCGGGAAAGCAACTTCTAAACAAAGCAAAACCGTAAAACCTCCTTATTCAGTTGATAATGTTTTTTTTTTTTAATTTGTTAAAGTGAACGTGGTCAACAAAAAAATTCCAAACACTTTAAATTTATTGAATGCGTTCATTTTCATTTTCATATTGAACAAGAATGACTTTTGGAATGAATATGTTCAAAACATTAAGTTCATTTTAAACTATTCTTTTTTGTGTTCGTGAAAGTGGTTCAGAGAAGTTCTTTTCTAATCTGAAATCTCGGGTAAGAAACTTCTAAACATAGTAAAACTTTTCTATTCAGTTGATAATGAATTTTATAAATTTTTTAAAGTGAACGTGGTCAGCCAACAAATTCCAAACACTCTCCTTTAAATTTATTGAAAGCGTTCATTTTCATTTTCATAATGAATAAGGATGACTTTTGGAATGAATGTGTTCAGTGCATTAAGTTCATTTAAAACTATTCTTTTTTGTGTTCGTGAAAGTTGTTCAGAGAAGTTTTTTTCTAATCTAAAATCTCGGGTAAGCAAGTTCTAAACATAAAAAATCGTAAAACCTCCTTATTCAGTTAATGATGAATTTTAAAAATTTGTTAAAGTGAACGTGGTCAGCAAACAAATTCCAAACACTTTATATTTATTGAATGCGTTCATTTCTGTTTTCATTAATAATTGAGGATGACTTTGGAAATGAATACGGTCAGCGGATCAAGTTCGTTTTAACATATTCTGTATTGTGTTCTTAAAAATCGTTGAGTGAAGTTCTTTACTAATCTAAAATCTCGGGTAAACAACTTCTTAACAAAGCAAAATCGTAAAACCTCTTTATTCAGTTGATAATGTTTTTTTTTAAATTTGTTAAAGTGAACGTGGTCAACAAAAAAATTCCAAACACTTTAAATTTATTGAATGCGTTCATTTTCATTTTCATAATGAATAAGGATGACTTTTGGAATGAATGTGTTCAGTACATTAAGTTCATTTTAAACTATTCTTTTTTGTGTTCGTGAAAGTTGTTCAGAGAAGTTCTTTTCTAATCTGAAATCTCGGGTAAGAAACTTCTAAACATAGTAAAACTTTCTATTCAGTTGATAATGAATTTTAAAACTTTGTTAAAGTGAACGTGGTCAGCCAAAAAATTCCAAACACTCTCCTTTAAATTTTATTGAAAGCGTTAATTTTCATTTTCATAGTGAATAAGGATGACTTTTAAAATGAGTGCGTTCAACAGGTCTTGAACTTCCCAAAATATTCTGTTTTGGGCTTTTAAAATTTGCTGAGTAAAGCTCTTTGCAATTTATAATCTATAAACTTTTATTTAGATGTTTATATAGTTATTGATCTCCATTAAAGTAAATTTCGACAAAAAAACAATAACTCTATTTTATTTTGCATACCACAACCGTTACCGATATTTTGTTCACTTTCACCTAATTATAGGAAAGAGTAAAATTATAATTCAATAGAATGCAAATTTATATTCTGCGCGTTTTTTTATTTAATGCATGTAGTTCAGACATTTGAAATTATTTTATAAAATTCAGTTAAAATTATTTACATATTTTTCTAACATCTGTCACATAAATTTAAACTCACGCTTAACGAAACTCTCTCCAAGGTTTTGGAAAGTGAGAATTTGTTTTAATTTACCTAAAATATAACTCAACCGTGTAATGACACCTATATTCATTTTTGACCCTTAATTTTGTCATTTACCGTTCGAAAGAAAATCCCTTTTTTCGTAATTCATTTTTCTTACTTCTACTTATTTACTTTTTTAAATTTACTTATATTTTCAGTGACAAATTACAGTTATTTCACTCCCTAATTTCTATAGGGATAGAAAGGTCTTTCATGCTTAATATTATGCACCTTTAACTTTCATCTATCTACCACTCCTTTACTCTCTCTTTCTTTCACTTATCATCAGCCCCCAACCTTAACGAAATTTTTAAATTCAAGATGTTCTTTAACGGGTTACGTGAATACGAAAATTACAAAAAATTGATTCAAAACATGAATATTTTTCCACTAAGCTCTTGAGGGAATTCCAACGTTACGATACAAATTCAAAATTAGGGAACACTTTTTTAACTGTAAATTTCTCTTACCTTCCCTCATATCTGCAACACACCATCTGCAACATACAGATGCAGCAGAAAACACACGCAATCAAACTCGCGGTATAACTCTGTCATCAAAAAATTGCACCAAAAACTAAGCCAACAACAACAACAACCAAATAAAAAAGGGTTGATGCACTGCCAAAAAAAATTTGGCCAAAAGTATACCTAAGTTCAGAGGGAAGCGCTTATGTTGGTATTTTTCGTGGTTCGATTTTTATGGAAAATTCAAAAGAGTAGGTACGTTTCCCCAAACGGCTGTGCTGCTTCGCGATTCTCCAAACGACCGACGCGACGCGACATAGGAAGTCGACGGAAAAAAAAGTATAAAAACCGCATTCAACCCTTGAACACGTAACACACAGTCAAGACACGACACACAAGCTGAATAAACCCACCATGATGCAAAAATGAAAAAAAAGGACGCGAAAGGACGACTCACTGTATGATGGCAACAATTGCAAGGAAGATTAAACAAAAAAAAATTCCCGTTACATCTTTCTTTATAAACCTGCTCGATTTTTTGGGGGTTACTGTTACGTTGCAACGGCATCGCAGTCACAGGTATACCTTCTACGAGTAGGTAAGTGTTTCGCAATGTGAATTTTTGGCAACGGTTTGTTTTATAACGGTGATGTGAAGGGTGTTTTGTTGGTAGGCATATTCCTCTTCTCTGTTTCTCTGTGTGTTACGCAAAACACGAAAATCGATAAGGATGCATGCAAAAGGATGCAGGCCAAAATATTTCTCGGAACTGGGTCAGAGGATATAACAACGATGACGATGACGACGGTGGTGGTGGTGATGACGACGACCGTCGACCAATCCATCAGCTGGGATGAGACATGGAACGCGACGGGTAAAGTCAAAGTCGTAATTTTTTAGGAACTACCCTTATGCGAGTTATACACATATACAGAAGTTTGGGTATAGAAGGTTGCTGCCTCTGTGTTGATGATGGAATTTTTGGGCATTTAATCGCGTTGAAAGTGATGTTGGCTTGGACTTGGACATCGGAAGTAGAGAAAGGATGGCGCATTCTGTTTCAAAAGGATGTGCCTACACCTACAAGATGCAAACAACATGTGTTTGGATAATAATTTATTTCATATGTAGGCAGCCATGCTGTGATGGTACGAAGTATTGTATACCTACTTTTGGAACTGGATGTGTTCTTTGGAAAGATGGCATGTGGATGTTGATGCAGAACGCGCATACCTATAGGAGGAATGATAAT
The DNA here is from genome assembly GCF_945859685.1 of Eupeodes corollae. NCBI lineage: Eukaryota > Metazoa > Arthropoda > Insecta > Diptera > Syrphidae > Eupeodes > Eupeodes corollae. The sequence continues at coordinate 21,574,563 of NC_079148.1, read as the reverse complement.
ATTTTCAGATGCAGCAGGTGGGATAAATGGCCAAAGACCAAAACTGTGCTTAAAGAACGACAATGTACAAAAGCTTGTTTGGCAAACAACCTAGTTTTCAGCGATGGATTTATTAGCAGATATTATACCTACGGAAATTAATTAGTGATATAAGAATCTTGTATTACATATTGATTGGCACAATTCTTGGAACAACGCATGGAATAATAAAGATATTAAAGTTCATTGAAGCCAAGAACTTACTTAGAATTACTCACATAACCAACACGATGGTCAGAGTGTAAATAATGTACGTAATTTTTGAGAAAAATGTTAAGGGTTTTTGAAGAGGATAGTTTTCTTTGAAGCAACATGAACTGAAACTAGACTTTTGCTGAATAGAAAACAACATCTCAAAAAATCTTATTCAGCCCTATCAAAGAAAAAAGCTGTTCAATTGGTCGCAATACATAGAAGATTTTTCTACTGAAGTATCCTTGCCGATAGAAATAATGGACACACTTCCAATGACAAGTAACGCTCATCAACTCAATTCGATAGATGATGTTTAGTAATCAATTTTGTAATAGTTCTGCATTAAATTTCTTTTAGAATTCGTCGGTAGGAAATAGTTGCGGAAAATTAAATTATTATAAAATTATGTATCATTGGAAGCAGAGGGTTTCAAGGTGATTGCCTATGCTGACGACGTTGCAATATCCGTATCTGGGAAGCACCTCCAAGTTCTCTCGGAACTCCTACAAAATGCCTTAAACAGGCTAACTAAATGGGCTAAGCAATGTGGATTGGACGCCAATCCACACAAAACAGAATTAATACTCTTTTCGAGAAGATATAAAATTCCTCAGATTGGCACACCCAAGATTAGAGGAATACCATTAAGCTTTTCCGAAAAAGCTAAATATTTAGGCCTCATTTTAGACAAAAAACTAAATTGGAAGGCAAATATTGATAAAAGAGTAAAAAAGGCCGATACTCATTTATAGAGCTGTCGTATGGTGAACCGCACTGGGCAAGATGGTAAATCTTAATAAGCTCATCAAAGCCCAGCGGTCAGCAGGTAAGTGCATCACAGGAGCACTTCGCTCAACACCAACCGCAGCACTGGAAGTGCTTTTAAACCTAACACCATTTGACATCCGAAAAGGTGGCAGCCAACTCTTGTGTAAGGCTTAGAGCCACCTCTCAATGGACCAGTAACAATACTGGACATACTACTATTCTAGACAGTTTCAGGTCCATCCCAGATCGCTTAGACTATACCCCCCAAAAATGGTGTTCGGTAAAAGCTTCCATGTGTCCATCCCTTCAAAATCCTCCTGGGATGCGGTACACTTCTATACTGACGGTTCAAAGACCGATTACGGAGTTGGAAGTGGTATCTTTCCGGAACAACTGAATCTCAGTCTATCTTATAGACTTCACAATCAATGCAGTGTATTCCAGGCCGAAGTAATGGCGATTGAAGAAGCACTATCCTGGCTCAAAGAAAACGTTATATCTTGTAAGGATATACGAATCTTCTCAGACAGCCAAGCCACTCTTAAATCTCTCGCGTCTGTCTCCACAAACTCTCAAATAATCCACGATTGTCGATCATCTCTGAATGAGATGACGGAACAGTTTAAAATTCACCTCATTTGGGTGCCGGACCACAGAGACATTCCGGGAAATTGCCAAGCCGATGAGCTCGCCAAAAACGGAACACTTCTGTCTCATGTTAGACAAAAACATAACAAAGGAACACCCCTTCCTACATGCAAATATCTTCTAAAGCAATATGTTCTAGAAACAACAAATGCTAGATGGTCACAGAGTACCACCTGCCTAGCAACCAAGCAAATATGGCCAAGCATTGACTTAAAACGGTCAAAAGGCTTGATATCACTGAGCAGACAAAGTATAAGCTCTACAATTGAGTAATAACAGGACACTGCCTCATAGGAAGACATGCTCTGAGGCTAGGGGCTGGATTAGTTTAACAAAAATAGAGAAAAATGATGAAACGTCAAAATGAGGAAACGTCAAAATGAGGAACACCGGTCTGTAAAAGTATAGGTGCTTTGAATTAAAGTAGTTCAGTGGTTTACTTCAAACTTACTTACATTCGAAAGATCATGGATTTTACTCTTAATTTATGATTACTATCAAAGATAATTATTGCTTTTTTTTAAACCAACCCCTGGCCTTCCTAATGTGTTTAAACTTCCGTTATAATGAATAAAAAGTTAGGAAAACATTCTATTTCTTGAACTCGTGATATTTTGTTTTTGGTAATTTAAGTTTAGGTTCAATTTACTCCCTGACTGCACCAAGCAATTTGTTGCAAGGACCTGTTGGAGCTCAACTCAAGGGTACTTAAAGATCAAAATTTCTGTTCGGAAGAAGTCTTTGACTAACTTTCGCATGACCACTGAAGTAACTTAGGCCGATTCAGCCGAAGTTGAAATTATTTTAGGATTTTAACTATCAACTCGTGATTTTGAGTTTAATCATTGAAGTTTTCAACCGCCTTTAAAGCCTAGATACTGAGAATGGTGACGATAACAATACGATTAAATGGGTTATTTTTAGTCTTCGGCTTAGTTGAACCCTCAATCAAAAAACTAAGCCCCGTTTTTTAGACACATTTTTACCTGATAAGCATTTAATCTTAATAAAGTCACGTTACGTTAACAGAAACATTAAAAGGGATACTTTTTAATTCTAAAGTAGGTTACCTTTCGATTTTAAACTACGGATTACGGAGTTAAGAAACAAATTAGTGAACAAAACAGAATTTCAACTTTTGTTCTAAATCTCGAATTGTAATGAACTCTTTAGTTGATCAACAGTTTTTTATTAAGTTCAACAATAGTAAAAGAAATCATCCTTTAAGAAGCTTGTTCATTTTAACATTTTGATGATGAGACTGGAGAGTCGCTAAAAGACAGTAAAATAACCAAAAATTTAGGAATATTTCGGAAAAATACAAAATATTCCATCAGAATACTTAGCTGAGTACTTATAGATAGGGAAGCTTATTCTACATTGTAACCAAAAGAAAAACCTCTTAGCCTTTTATGAATCTACAAACTTTTGCTAACTATATGAAGAATGTTTAATTTATCCTTGATATCTGTAGCCCAAACACATTTTGGGAACAATTTTAAGTCACTACGCCCAGGTTCTTCACAAGCAGTTACTGATCTTAAGTTTTAAAAATAATGGTAGCTTTCAAAGCAGGAGATAAATACTTAAATTATCGTAATTTACGACAGGTTTTTGATAATTTCTGCTATTGTTTTGAAAACCCACAAAGCCAGTTAATCAAAAGTCTTGAAACTGACTGTCTGATTATCAAAAATCAGAAATAATGAAAGTTTATCTTTTTTTATGGACTTTCTAAGTGAATACGTATGACTTAAAGGTCTTAAACCTGCTCTTTGGCCGAGGAAAAAAGGCTTAACAAAAATGTCTGCTTCATAATTAAAACTATATGTCCTTAAATAAATCCACAACATTCATTTCATTCTTAACGTTGGATTTTAATTTCTTAGTCGATTGAATATTTGACTAGACTTTAAACAAAAAACAAGAAATAGCTATGACAGAACTTCCTATCTTCTGTCAGACTGATTAAGCAACATCATGTCTTTTTTTCAAAATAAAAAGTACTGAACTTAACTAAAAAACGAATCACATCCATTTTGGTTTTACGAAGTGCATCAAGAGTCACTTCCTTTCTTCACACACATTAAAATATGTATCTTCTCTTACTCCTTTAAACTATCTATCTATCTGTATCTATATCTTTTTTATAAACTTAGTTGATAGATAGGTAGCTACATAGGTAAGGTATAGGGAGCTATGCAAAACAAAATGTTTGGATCATCGCCAACTATACCTTTTCTCAAGAGCAGAAAAAAGTGAATGTATCATTCAAATGCTTCTCAGTTTTTGGTTTATTTATTTAATTCTTTTTTTTTTTTGTTAAACTTTTTTTTTTATTTATTTAAATCACAATTAAACGCACGTGGTAGCTTAAGTTAAAGCTAAAACATTTCTATATGCAAATGAAGTTGCATAACAAAAAAAAAGCACCAACAACACAACGACGACGCTGACGGGTAAAAAAAAAACAATAAGACAAAAAAAAGAAGAAGAAGAGGAATGAATCTATGTATCTTTGCGCACGAATAAAGAATAAAACAAGCCATCAAAGCCAAGCCAAAGTCTCTATAACCAAAGCCATAGCCAACGCCATAGCTATAGCCATTATAGAAATAGAGAGAAATGCCAGCAACACACAAATGTCAATGCGGGTAAATGTCGCTGTTTTTATTTTATTTATTGTTTGCTATTTTCCTGTTCTATGTGCATTCAAATCCACACCACATTTCTACATAATAATATATTTTGTATCTATGTATATCTATCAACCATCCCATGTAAAAGTATCTATCTACCTACGTATCTATCTTTTTTTTCGAATTGACTTCGAGTTCAACTATACGACAACGTATAAAAAAAGAGACGATGATGACAATGAACATTAAGAATGATAATCGTTTATAGATACAAAGGTATCCAACGAATCCAATAAAAGATTGCCATTCGATCAACTTAGATCACTTCTTTGAGTACAAGAAAAAAAGCAATAAAAAAACGTTGGCATTCTACATAAAACACTTTCCCCCTTCGAAATGTCCAATCCCCTGAACTGTCTTTATTGTCTTTGCCAACCCCTCCTCTTCCCCTCCCCATCCTATCAAACTTTTACGGAAAAATAATTGAAATTGAAAAATAAACTTTAAAAGTGGGTGGCTGGCTGCAAGCACAATAAAACAGAGATACATCGGTCTTCAGGTAGCTTATAATGCCAGACTGGTGACAACAGCGGGTGTGACGGTGGTGGCGGGCGGATTGGGCACCTATGTAATCACCGCGATCGTTTGGTTTTTAATTTCATTTCAAGCTCAAGGTAATCCGCTTGGCAAAACAACACTACCCCCTGTGCCACCCCACGGTTCAACTATCACCGATCGCCGCCGCAGCGATCGCTGACTGCCAACCACGAATCCCCATCGCATCGCATCGCACAGACATCCACTCCTGTCCTCCTATGTAAGAATCACTATAATGGTGATGAGTGAACGTCGATGTCGAACAAACCGAACAAACGAAAAGTGGGCGATGGATGCATGAAGTGCTTTTGCCTTAATAATGCCGAAGCGGTCTGTCTCTGGGGCTCTGCAAGCGCTATGAAGGCGATCTTGAACTTGAACGATCGTTAAGCTAGCTGTGACACTCTTCTTCTCTCTGTCTTTTTTTTCTGTCTCCCTCTCTCGCTTCTTCACCAACAAACCTTATCTACACAAAGAGCTTTCGTAATCATTCCTCTACGTTTACATATAGTAGTTTAGTTTGTGGTGCTGTAGATATGAATACATACATAGATACATTATTAAGTTGTATCTAGATACTTTTTGTTTTAATTTTCTTTTTGAATAAAAATTCAAGTGCAAGGTCTTTTAATGTGTTTCTATGACTGCGGGGTAAAAATGTGATAAAAAATAATAAGAAAAAAAAACAGTATTTAAAAAAGCGATAATATATTCTAATTAATGGGTTTACACGATCGATTAAATTATTTATTTTTATTTTTTACATTCAAACTGTCATCATTATACATCACTAGAAGTATAAATTTACATTTTTTGTTTTAAATTTAACATTTCTATCTAGAACTGCATTTTTATACGTTTTATGAGAAAATAAAAATTTAAAATAAACATTCTTTCTATGAGAGTGCAATCGTGCCTCGACAAAAGTTCAATGCATTATTGATTGTCGGGTTAAGCACGTAGAGGTATGCTGTGAATGCGTCGCTGTGTTGATTATTTCCTTTATTTTTTTAATTTTTTTTATTTCTGATTCTGTGTTCTTAGAAAGTTTTGGGGAGATTTTGAAATGCTTGAAAATCCTTTTCTTAAAACGAGCAGAAAAAATGTGTCAAAAATACATTGGGCGTTGTTTTGGGGAAAGTTTTTCAAATGACATAGGTACAGTCTAGGTTTGAGGACTAGATATTCAAAAAAGTGAGATTTCAAAACTTCATTATATCCACGTTTTCGTTTAGAATGCATGTGATACGTGTTTATGGTTTAACTCCCAATCTTTTCAGCCTAGAAAATATTTTGGTCTTATGTTTTGAAACGTAGAAGCCTGTGAGAGCTAACGAATAATTTTAAATGAGGCAACATTAAAAATTGAATGAATTAATCTTGAGATTATTATTTGAGCTAACAATATTTGTGGTAGTTGGTAAATCCCATGTAAGTTTAAAATAAATAAGTTAAAATATATTCAAGTTTGAGGAATAGTTACATCATCTCCAAAATATTTCATAGCGGAACTAAAGAGGGTTATTAAAGGACAAAGTGCTGTTTATTCAACTAGCTTGTAGAAGTAAAATGGAACTTAAAGTCATTAAAAATAATTATTTATAGAATACACTTTTGTAAAATTTGATTTCATCTCAAAATGTGATCATGTTATAGTGCTTCTGGCCTGGGTGATTCTTAGACGAAATCTAGAAGTAGTATTTCTTACATCTAGATGACAAATCAAAAATGCAATAAGCTCAAATCGATTACAAAATCCAAAACGTAGATTACTGAGTTAATCAAATGTCAGTTTGACATTTCCACTACAGTAAAATCGTAAAACATCATTTGTTTAGTTTAGATTTCAAACATTTCTGAGAACTATTTTCTGACGGATTGACTCTAAAGAAAATGATTAAATCTACTAAATGCTAAAAAGCTTTTACTGTAGACAAATTCTTCCGAAGTTATATGTTTGATATGTACGCAGTACACACATAACTTTGTAAGCGAAAAATGTTGATTGTCTTCTACAATTTTAAGCCTCAATTACTTCACTAGTAGTTTGTGGTCATTTCGCCGAATACTAGGATGATCAATAAACTTATCGTCATCTCCGTGATCACCATTTTAAATTTGAAAAAATAAATTGCATGATGCAATCTAGACAAATCAATATTTATAAGAAGACATAGAAATCTCCTAGATGAATGAAACGTCAATAAAATTAACAAATTTCCAAAAGCGAAAGATTGTCCGATTCGTCCTCCATAATGTCTTTTTTTAGCTCTTTAAATGTCTACTATCATAAAATATTGTAGATTTGGTCAATTGTTAAAAGTGCCAAAAATAAGAGCAAATGCAAAAATGCAATCGGTTTCATCAAAATATTGGAGGAACCTCTTCATCTAATAATCATTGGTAAGAAAAAAACACGTATGTCCGTTTAATAAGGCTTCATAAGTCTGAAGACGAAATTTTATTAAATTTTGTCAAGTATTAAAAGCAACATAAAAGGAACTGATAAAACAGTTCCGCGAGATACAGAATGAAGTTCGATAGCCAAGATTGTTCGAAAATTCTAACAAATTCAGGCTTTGTTAAGACTTGTGATAACACCGAAGTTTAAGTATTCTTGAAACATTTATATTAAAGAAATTTATTTTGCTTATTGCTGACAGTCTTTGACGGACATTGCAACTACTTTTGTATGGTTTATCATTCAAAAATGGAAGCTCAATACAGTAATGAAAAGACACGAAAAGACGACTTTTTATTAAGTTTGAAAACCCTAATTTAAACTGTCAATTCGGTTACAAGATTGCAATAAATTCAACATAGTTAGAGACTTAGACCAAGTTCAAGTGTAAGCACTATTTTTTTTACCCGAACACATAAGCTAGAAAACTCGGTACATTTTTATAATACTGCTACTATTTTATTATTAAAGATACTATCTTAAAGTCGTATTCTCAAATGAATTTTGCAGAAGCTGTAAGGACGAGGAAGAGGAAGACACGGTTCTTCATCTTCTCTGCACATGCCCTGCTCTAACTCGAAAACTCAAGAATTACCTAGGAGAATTCTTTTTTAACGATCTAAACTATCTAAATTATGTCAGTATAATCAGCCACTCACGTTTCGTAAGGGACTCAAGCTGGTTCCATTGAGCTTAAGAGGAACCCTCAAAAATCATGTGGTATCACAATGGGCCATTAAACTGGCCTAAGTGTTTCCGTTTCCATCTTGGACAGCTATGGACTATAACCTAACCTAACCTAACCTACTATCTTAAAGCCTTAAATTCATACAAATCCTCAACTTTCATCCTTACTTGTTAGATGCCTATGCTCCTGAACTACAAAAACAAACTCCATTTTATACGTCACATCAGTCAGGGTCATTTATGTTCAATTCAGCCTGCAGTTAGCCAAGACACATAATGTAGCTGCACGAGTATAATCTAGGTACATAAATAATACAAGTGAACAATAATAATAACTGACGCGCAACGAACCAAGGCAATTCGCATGACATGTCACCAACAAATATGACGTTTCACTTCAAGACTTACACACACATAACATGAGTGCATTTGAGGAGATATATAAGTAGGTACCTAACTATATATAGGATATATCGCACCGAACCGTTTTAATATAAAATTGAAATGAACAATAACAACAATTCAACGCACAATCAAAATAAAAGTTTATGAAGAAAGGTAGGGTAGGTATATCATCATCGCATAAAAGTAATCATGCGAACCGCATGTAAAAGTTATGACAGTTGAATGCAACTCGTCATATAAAGGTTGATTTGTGTTTCTATGAAAATACTTAGTTCGAGGGGTGATGCACGCAAGCTTGAGCTCTTATCCGGATATAAACACATCATCATCACATAAGCAGCAACAGCAACAATTTATTTTATACCCTCTGCGAAAAATGATGTTGACATTTTTAGTAAACGCAACCTTCTTTATTGAAACTGTCATAAGCCATATGGCTGACTTAGAAGGTCTTGATAAATCAAGGGCGGGGCAAGAGCTATAAGCGGGGACTATAAAAATCATCAACATACATCAAGACGCACAATGGCCCGACTTTATGTTACAATTACAATATTACATCCTTGTGTTTCTTCAATATGATGGTAGATGACACGCTACACTTGCAAAACATCACAAAACACATGTTAACAGATTGTGCGCCAGTCGAATCATGTGGAACTCCCAAGCTTTTCTGCACCATCATCATCGTCATCGCATCTTCAGCTCAGCAGCAGTTTAGATTCCAACTCCACGAAGACCGTTTTGGTGGCGGTAGCAGTAGCAATGCAGAGTGGAACCTTCTTTCTTTATATTGCACTCTTGCTTGTGATATTGGTACTGGTGCTGGTGCTGGTTCTTCTCCTGGTTAAACAATTAGAAATGCAAATTTGCAACAAGTTTTGCACTGTTCACCTATTCATTTGTTTTGCTGCTGTTATCCAAGTCAAGCAATTGCAGTCTTCGTCTTCGTTTAGTTGTCGTATAGTTTGTTGTCAGTATAGTTTAGTGGTCACAGAATAGGATCCAGGTTTTTTTTCCCATCAACATCACCATCACCATAGCCATCACATCACCTCTCTATAGAAAAGACCCCACCTTCCTCACATAACATAGTTAGTAACATCACAAGCAGAACCATTGCATTCACATTGTGATGGTGGATATCTGAGAAAAATCGGTGAATATGATGAATTTTAAATAAATTTCATTAAAATAACAAGACAACAAGTCAAAGTAACACCATCACTAGCTCTGGCTATATAGACTCGGACGTAGAGTTCAATCTCATAGTTAAGGAGTGTAAGGTTTAATTTTTGAAACATGAATACTTAAAAATCAAACTGACCTACAAAAACAAATATGGAACTGACCGAAATCACGCTGATTTTATGGGCTGTCTGGGGAAGTTTTTCAATTAACAGAATTGTCTTTGAAATAAATTGTAGCCTCAGAGATTATTGGAAACTCACTTAATTTTGTCGAATTAAGGTTTTAACTATTGACGAGATCGAACATCATGCGGACGTTATTAGTTAATTGACAAAGACTCAACATTTTCAGTTCCAATAATGATCAAATTAATTTAAACAATTGCATCAATAAAAATTGATTTCCATTGAAGTGAAAAACAGCTGTATTCGTAACTTATACCCTTCAAAACTTTTTTTTTTAACTATTCTGCTTCTACAAAAGAATTAATTTTTAGGTGAAACATTTTCTATTCGTTTTTTTTTATCAATAAAATTAAAAAATAATTGTTAGAAATTATTCCAAACATGAGGTATTCTAAAAAACATGATATCCCTCGAAGTATGCTAAGTCTTTTGGAAACAGACTTGCCTCTGCAACTTCTTTTAAGATTTTGACACAAAACACTATTAGGTTCTCTTTTTGCTTTATGTAGGCATAAGATGGTGTTATGACTTAAGTGATTTCATTAATACTGTATTTAGGACGATTACCCCAATTATAACCTTATACAAAATCGTATTTTTTAACTTTCTCAAAAAAAACATGTTTTCGAGAACAAAAAATACGAAACCAATGCCTTATATCCGTCACAATTAAACATAAGTGCTATACGCATTCCACAAATTTCAGCTCACTTGAAGGTTTTCAAAAGCAGTGGTGCTTGATAAAATCTCTGCAAACGATCTTGCAAGTTTTTGTAAACTTGTTTGTCCTAGCTGAATTCTTCTTTTTTCACATTTGCTTTAATACATTTTTAAATATATATGTATTGTTTATCAGTACTCGTGCTTTAAGGTCTTATTTCTGTAAATTCATGTTTCTACTGTCAAAACTTCAAGGAATTTTGCCTTTAAAGGGTTTTTAGACATTTCGAAATCACCTTCATTGGCAACCTTTATCATTTTGACTATAAGGAAAGTTAGTGAAAAACAGGGCTAGAAGGGGCAACGTTCACACAATTGATGGCGTAAAGTGGGCAAAATAACCAACTAACAACACCACCAACAACACTAAAAACTACAACAAAAACAATTTGAACTCGCCATATACAACATTCTAAAAAATGTTTATAAAGGAGGGCTTTTTGCATAAATTTGCAAATGTACTTCTTGGATGGTGTTGTGGATACAATTTGAAGTCACTATTGCTGTTGCTGTTGTTGTTGGATGTAAGTGATGTTGGGGTGTTGGTTCTTATGCGGTATATTGTACCTATAATATAGCTTAGCGGCAAAATTTCATTTCTGCGCTGCTGCTGTAGTTGAGTTGGGGCCCGCAAACAACTCACTGCCACAACATTGGAAAATAATAATTAATTGAGCGGTGAGTGGTTTTTCCCATTTTAACAATATTTTCGTTACTCTTGCTATTTGTTGTTGTTTTTGTTGTATTTGTTGTTGTTGTTGGAGTAGTTACTGCTTGTGTTGTCAGAAAAAAAAAATTCTTTTATTTTCCCTGATTGGGTATGAATATGAATTAAATGAATTGGCAAGTGGGCGTGGGAAACAATGCTGGTGGAGCATAGCAATTGTGTTTTAAATAATGTACGTTGATATTTTTCTATATGCTTACATACATATTTATATAGATGGAATGCAAAAGGAGGTGGAAGTGTTGAGATACTATGTATAGTGCAGGTATTTAAAAGGCGGCAAATAAAAGTACGAACAAAAAAAATATAAAGTTTATGATCCCTAATTGAATGGAAGCTTTGCAAAAGAGTGGACAAATTCAATTAAATTAGCGAGACTGAAAAATTTGAAAGTAGAGTTTAGTTATTGAATACAAGACCGACCACAATATACCAAATTAAGGCCTAACCATTAGGACTATGTCTTTCAAAGGTACTTGTATACCACCTACTTCAGGTTAAGAGTTTTAACTAACCTACATGCATTGGCTAATTGTCAACACGCAAACAATACCAAATAAAGAGTGATTTAAGTTATTTAGCTCAAAGCTGTAAAATTACTAACTTGGTGTTAAGAGAGCAAGATTTTGATAAAAAATATTCCAAAAACGGGTATGTAGTTTCGTGTGAAAATATTCCAGAAATAGGAATTTCAGTTTCAATTAGGTTAAAGGACGGAAAATTGATTTGTGTCTTGTTAAAGTTTATTTTGTATCGGTAATGTCAAGATGAACTGATATTTTCCAACTCAAACCTTTAGACTTTTAGACTCAGGCTCAAAATATATTTTGTACTTACTGATAAGGTTTTCTTAGAAGTTTTGACTCACCTGGAAAGAAAGAAAAAAAACATATTTTAGTGACTGATATTAATTTACAATATTAAATAAATATGTTGATCAAATATGAAAGTACCGAAATTATCAAACAAATGCTTAAAATAAAGGATTTTCTTTTGTTATGATTCGAGTAATTCAGATTTATAACAACCTAAGGGTTTTTCAGGTCATATATTTTCAAATCCACTTGTAAACCGAGCTATTTTAAAATGAACCCACATAAAAGAAAAGAGACTAATACCAGGAACTTCCCAAGTATTTCTTCAAATTACTAGCAGTTCTATGCAATACCAGACAATATTACGAAATATTGCAACTATAAGTAACGATCGACTTTTTTGAATAAGACACGATCAAAATAATCGAAGTGCCACTAGGAAGTTTCCTAGGGCCAACCTTGTACCTTTTATATACGATTGATATTCCAGTAAACATCAACGTTTTCATAGTAGCCTTAAGTGGTGATAATGCAATATTGGTGTTTGATAAATCTGTTACAAAAGTTGAAAAATACAGCCCAATATTTTTGAAAGTCAAATCAACTCCGAAAAGCTATGGAAAAGTATTATAACTATAAGGCTCTCCTATAAAGTGAATTATAAATTTATAAGGAAATTTAATTTTCGGTGTTGCTGGTGGTAAGGCAGTAAAGTTATAACAGAAATAATTGACAAAAGCCCGATAGCCAAAAAATGACATTACTTCGAGAAAAAATTAGAAAAATCTGAATTTTTGGTGAAGAAGACTTGGACTATTTCAGTAATATCTCAATGAGCTTTTTAAATATGTTTTGATAGTTGTCATAAGATTCTATGTGGTTCTCTTGCCAATCTTGTAAAATACAATACGAAATAATGATAAGGACTTTACATTTTTTGTCATTTATTATTGAATTTTAACAAACTAAATTTACTTTTAATATCTTAACAACCAAACCTATAAGGAAAAACAAAAATACGGAAAATAAGACTTTACTTTATTTTTTTCCGAACGAATTAATGTTCAGGTCAATTTTTAAATTCAATTCTTATTAAAATTTAAAGTTTTTAAAAAGGCGTTCACTTTTTGGTGCTTGTCGTGGTATTGAAAATTTTAAAGATTTTATATTACACATATTAATTTTGGCTCACTGTTAAGGTCTATTTTTAAAAATGTTTTGTATTAAAATTGTTGAAGCAATTTCAATCTGGTTCCAGTTTTGAAACATAAATGGCAGCATTATCCTTGTGAAGAGATACATTCGGCAGCAAATATTTCATCCGTACATTTTTGGGAATTTATTTTGATAGAAACAGCAGCTTATGGTACCCCAAACTATCAACGTACCACCATCTAAATTTCGAGCATTTCTATGTTGCTTTTCGGTTCGTTTAAATTAAATTAGGTGACTCAACAGCCCGTTGAGAACTAGGGCCTAATGACTTATAACTGTCAACAATTCCTGTGTGCGAGTACTGTTCTCAGGAATGGAGTGGACCTACAATTTTTTCAAGCCGAATTCGAAGGGCTTATTTGAGAAATCACTTTTCATGGCAAGAAATGCTCTTGGAGGATTTGGCAACTGAAAAGTACTTTAGATAGCACAGCCAGGGATTGAATTCCAAACCACTGGCATGACAGTCCAACGTACTAACCATCAAGCCACGGGTTCGTTTATTATGCCTAACGTGTTGGCAACCATCTGAGGCCCCTAAATTTTGACCCTTTTGACGAGACATAAGTTTTGGTTTCGGTAAGCGTTTCACATATTCTATATTTTTACACGTTTGAAAACTTGTTGCACCAGCCTTGGTGACACCTCATTTGTGTTAAAAATTTTCAAGCGGCTTATCGATACATTGACGGTTAGGCTCGTTTCACACTTCGCGGTTTTGACCGTACGGCAAAAAAAACGAACGGTGACATTTTGATAGAGGCGCTTAGAAGAGCATTTAAAATTACATTGGGTGGCGCAACAGTCCGTTGAGAACTCTCAACCATTCTTGTGTGCGAGTAATGTTGTAAGGAATGGAGGGGACCTACAGTTTATGTGCCAAATCCAAACGGCTAATATAAAAAAACTCTTTTTCATGACAAGAGTTACTCTTGGAGAATTTGTCAATTCCTCCCAAGAGGCAGTACCTGTGAAAAGACTTTAGATGGATGGATAGGCAGGGATCGAACCCAAGACCTCTGGCATGACAGTTCAACGCACTTACCATCATGCTACGGGTACTACAGAAGAGCATTTACTCTTTAATATTATACGGTCACGGCAAAATGCCGGTGTAGCAACCCTCTACTGACACTACAGTATACGGAGCCCGGACTGGCACGATAAGCTTAGTGGCGTACATGACGAAATGCATGTTTTCACATCATACAATTTTATACGTGCGGCAGAGTTCGATCAGCCACAATACTAAGCACAGGAACCCAGCATAGATCGTGTTCTACCGTACGGTTAAAATCGTATAATGTGTAATTAGCCATTGATCCGGTTTATGCCATCCGGTTTTTTTCCGTACGGTCAAAACCGTGTAGTGCGAAACGAGCTTAAGGCATTTGATATCTCCCCAGGGTAATTTAGGGTTTTAGCTGAACTTCATTTAACTCCATAATTTTAACTCAGCTTTTACAGATTTACTTCTTGAAAGCATTGGCTAAGTGTCTTCCTCTGTTCTCGGTTCTTCTTCGGAAAATGGCTTTCAGGATGCATTCAAATTATACAATCATAACTTTTTCGCGTTTAAAGAATGTTTGGTCCTCTTTCACCCTACTTCTTTTTGCTAGAGTTAAAAATTAAAGAACTTTTTCTGAAGTATAAAGGAATTTGAAATGCATCCTTCCATCAAAATAAAGCAGGAGCTAAAATATCGGACGCTACACTACTAAAGGCGTCTACCAGTGGTAATTTAACTCATAACTGAAAAACTAGGTCAAATAGCTACCTTGGCTTTGTCTCCAAGAGTTAGGGTGATGGTGATTTGTTATCCCCTTTTAAAGTTATATTTTGTTTCCTGGAAGGTTATACTTTATTCAGGTCGGTAATAAACTATAACCTTGCGTTCTAAATGACTTCATGCAATTGTTCATTAAACATATTATCTTACTTCTATTTACATGATGGCATAAGACAATTGATAGTTTAATTTTTGAAGTGCAATATTTAATGGAAAAAACTTCCATTCATAAAAATGCATTCCGTCATTGTCTCATAATTGTAATGTCATAGTTACAGTTTTTAAAAAGTATGCGCGTTTCATTTGATTGCTGTGCGCGAAGCGCGTGAAAATCACTTGAGATGCGGTCGCCGGTTACATAAATGCGTCCGTATTTTTTTTTTCAATTTCAATTTTGTTTTATTTTGTTTGTTGGTTAGAGATTCCAAAACGTCCAACTGTATCCATTCATCCATCTGTCTATTTGTCTATCTAGCCATGTGTATCTACTCTACTCTATTCACACACAATGAACTCTATTATAACTTTTCCTATAGAGTACAGATAGTAGTTAGATACTTTTGTATTTATTTTCATTTCGTAGCTTTGGGAAATAATATATAAATATACTTAGGTATATTTGTATCTAGATAAAGTTTGATAGATATGCCTGGCAGCAAACTTAGCATTCAGCCAACAGTCAGAGTCACATACAATTCACGCGCGACTACGAGCGACGACTAGAAATGACGGATATCTGCGCGCGTTCTTTTCAAATTGAAAAATCATTATTTCGTTTGATTTGTTGTTGGCAAACCAGCCTCCATGTTCACTGCGTCCGTCCTCCACATTCAACCTCCCCACTTTCCACCTTATCACCCTCAACTTATACAATCTTTTGCGAGATATCCATTCGAGCCGAACTATGTATAAGCTGGCTGAATCGGGGCTAGCGAGGGTTTGGTGAGTAGATGATGATGATGACGGTGATTTGCGTTAATCAACCAAACACAGACAATTATTATATTGCTGCGGATGTGCTTTGCTGCAGCAGCAGAAATATCTAAAGCTAAGGCAGCAGCAGCAGTAGAAGCAGAAGCAGAAGCAAGCATCAGCATCAAAGCGCTGCTCTATAGAGAGAAGCATCAATAAAATGTGATGAAGGAGATGAAGACCTTGAATTTGGTTTGCAATTATATATTTTTTTTTCGAAATATAATTTATACACCAAGCACCCGGTAATGGTAAGAAGGTACATTATATTTGCACTGCACTGGCACACACTCTTCTCCGGCATCATA
Organism: Eupeodes corollae; assembly: GCF_945859685.1. Classification (NCBI taxonomy): domain Eukaryota; kingdom Metazoa; phylum Arthropoda; class Insecta; order Diptera; family Syrphidae; genus Eupeodes; species Eupeodes corollae. The sequence continues at coordinate 21,558,202 of NC_079148.1, read as the reverse complement.
TCGGCTTGGGCTTTGGCATATTCAGAAACACACAGAAACATTAAGGTGTGTGTTAATCAGTATTTAATGAGATTTAAAAAGAAATTAAGAAAAAAAAAAAACTACAAAGTGGGTAAAAAGTTTTATACACACGCGCGGTTCCTTTTAAAAATTATCTTTTTTATTTTTAATTTGAAGTCTTATAGATGTTTCGAATGAGTGTATAGTGAGGGTTTAATTAGATAGTTGAGAATTGAATAAAGGATACATTTTTACGAGTATACTGTACAATGAAGTGCACTAAACTAATATTAATATAAAAGCCGAATGAGTCTTGAGATGGAACTATTAAAAGATGAAGAATAAGAAAATGAGTGATTCAACAAAATTCTGGGATTGGTTGTATTTTATGAATTAAGGTAATGACAGAAAGAACCTTTATCAAATTAAATCGCTCCTTTTTTAAATTACTATTTAATATTTATCGGAGTACCCGTGGCACGATGGTTAGTGCGTTGGACGGATATCAGTACTCACACACAGGAATAGTTGAGGGTCGTAAGTCAATAGGCCCCAGTTCCCTACGGACTGTTGTTCCACCCAAGTTATTTTATTTATTATTTTATTATTATCTCTTATAAGTTTGAAGTATCTAGCTTCAATTACTATTAGTTTCCTATGATGCAAGTATAGGCTGAAAAACATCTCAGTCCGATCACTGTGTATCCATTGTTTTGGAAAGAAAAAAGATAAGGTTTTGGAAAGAAGTAAGAAACTTTATGAGAATTAAATTTAGGGCGCCTCCCTGAACTATCCTTATTTTTGAGAGAATATCAGAATGGAAAGGATGCGCCACAGGTTGTCAAAAAAGTATTTTCCTAGTTTCGTAATTATTTTTTTGGCTAGGCTTGGGCATTTAAATAGAGTGGTGTAGTACCTTAGTACCCTATTGTGTCCCTTCTTCGCCACCTCTACATAGGTCAGATGAGCTGCTTAACATTTCATCTCGTAAATACCATCTGACATATGACCTGTTAGGATATTTGTCAATAAAAATAATGAAGGCCTGCTTAGTTGCGAAACGTATTTTGCTTTTCCTTTAGAAATATCATAGATTCTTCGCAACCATTCAATTTTCAAGAACCGAGCTCCTGTTGTTTTCGGTTTATAGATCATAAAGCAACAATATGGTGCGGATGAATTATTAATTAGTTTTTGGCCAATTTCCGTAAACATCACAATGCCGTGAGACCCAACGAAGGTTGACCCTGTTGGCATCGCTGAGTTAACATAGCTTCCTTCGGCGCTGTTTCACCAGTTTCTACTTTTAGGCAATTGCGGATTTTGGAATCGATTGCTGCTTGGCTATCAATAAAAATGTCTATGGTTTTGTTAACCAAATTGTGGGAAGAAAGGTCTTTAGCCGCTTGAGAATATGTGAGTAATTCTGTTTAGAAGACACTGTCAAAGTCCGGGAAGTTTATGGAATTTTTGGATGAGGATTTTCTGATAAGATTAAAGACTCTTTTCCCTTCGTCCGAAAAGTCTAATGCATGATTTGTTTATATGACCCTATTTTCCTTTATTTTTCTCTAGTAAAAATGTCTAGGGCTACGGTTTAAAATCTATAAAAGGCTTTAAATAGTCTGTTTAAATATCTGATTTAATATCCATAGTGTTTTTGTGTTTTTTATGACCAAAGGTCGCGCCAAATAGTACACTGTATAGACGCAGGGAGGTCATTTTCAGAGATGCTCGTAAGAGGAATGCCTCTAAGGCTGCAGTCGGCGTTGTCATCATGGCATTAGTAGTACCGGATATTTGGTCATATTTTGAAGGTTGGTGACCTTTTCCAGGAACGGACACCATACTAAACATTCGTATATCAATATTGGACATACATGCCTATACATTCCCAGAATGGCTGGAATCATATCTTCTTCCAAAAAACTTGTCTTAGTTTTTTCTTCTAAACTATTTTGATATTTGTATTACCACAGGTGTCCGTGTGATAACTTTAAAAAGAGGCTGGAATGCGACCCACACTGATAACTTCTCATCCCGTCTGTCGATTTTCTGGCTTAAAAGTTTGTCTATATATTCTCGTATCAATTTTTACCAAATTTGCGTACTATTTTTTGTAGATTTTATTTTTTATGAAAAACGGACTGTTGGATTTTTATAAAAAAAAAATTACTGAGTATTGAAAACATTATTTTCTGTGAAATAAAATAAGTTTGAAGCCAATATTTTTAATTTTTAAAAGCTATTTGAGTCGAATGCACATTTTTACCAAGTTTTAATATTGTTTTTTTTTTAGAGTTTTATTTTTTGTAAACAAAACTGTCGATTCGAATTTTTTGAAAATTGTACTAAATGCTGAAAACAATATTTCTTATAAGATAAAATTACCTTGAAGCCAATATTTAAAATTTTTGAAGAGATATTTGAGTCGAAAATCAATTTTAACCAACTTTTATAAATTTATTTTTAGGTTTTTATTTTTTGTAAAAATACTGTCAATTCGATTTGTCTCAAAATTTGATCAGATGTCAAAAACATTATTCTTCGTCACAAAAAATTAATTTGGAGATGAAATCATATTTTAGTCGTAAAATTTTGGAGGTGACAATTTTTTTTTTTATTTTTTTTTATTTCAAAAAATATACTTCTTTGATATCACGTAACAATATACAATATAAAATTTAATTCAAGTCCCTAGCTTTTTTGGTTCGTAAGATATTTAGGGTTAACCAAAATGTTTACCTTATTTTGCAAACTGCTATGGTAAAAAAACCACCCACGCAATTTTCTTGAGAGCCCTTTCTGCATCTTTTTACCTAATTATCTGTATAAAAAAATGTATTTGAAATCGATATCTCTTCTGGTTCTTGAGCTATGGACGACGAAAAAAACGTCGAAAGCGTACAGACGTACGAACGTACGAACACACGCACACACACACATCTTTCTAAAAATCTTTTATTTCGACTCTAGGGAGCTTGAAACGTCGGGAAATGTCAAAATTTTCAGATTGACAAATCGAATCCATTACAATAACTTCCGATGGGAAGTTAAAAAACTGATTACACTGGGACTTTTATATGCTTTATATTTACAATAAAATTGAGTCATACGAAGTAAAAATTAATTAATTTTTGTAACAATTTAATTCAACAATGAATTATTTTAAGTGATCGCAATAGTTTTCAAAACTAAGCTTTTTAACTGTGGAGTTTATGGTAGTTTGATCTTTGGCTTTCGTAAGAGGGTTGATCTTAATTCTATGTTTAAACTAAAACAGGTAATGTAAGATCTTGTTAATAGAAGGGGTACCCACAATTTTTTACTTAGTACTTATTTGAGAAGATCTTTTTAATAAAGAAAATTATACTGTGGAAAATGTTCATCAAGAAAATATTGCAATCCTTTTTAAAATTTTAACTTCCCATAACAAGTTATTGTAATGGGTCCGATTTGTCAAATTGAAAATTTTGACATTAATAAAAATAATAAAAGTTGTTAAAAATTGATTTTCGACTCAAATATTTTTTTAAAACTTTGACATATTGACCTTAATCTTTTAAAAAATATTGTTGTTAACATTCAAGAAAAATCTGAGAAAAATCTAATTGAGAGTGTTTACAAAAAAGAAAGAATACTAAAACTTGATAAAAATGTACTTTCGACCCAATAGCTTTCCAAAAATTAAAAATATCGTCTTCAAACTTTTTTATTTCACAGAAAATATTTTTTTTCGATATTCAGTAAATTTGTTTATAAGAATCCAACAGTCCGTCTTTTCATACAAAAATTAAATCTACAAGAAATAGTACGCAAATTTGGTAAAAATTGATGGTCGGTTCTTGATATCTCTTAAATTAATTTCATTCATCCAATTTGTAAAAACTGAACAAATACTGCTTATATTGTTGAAAATTTGTTTTAGACTAAAAATCTATTTAACGAAACTTGATTTTCAAACTAAACTATTTCTTTATAAGGAAAATATTGTTGGTAGTTTTAAAATTTTTAAGAATAATGCAACTAGCAACTTTTTTAACCCAATTCGAAAACCTAAAAACTTTTAAGCAAGACAAATTGACAGACGGAATGGGAAGTTATCAGTGTGGGTCGCATCCCAGCCTCTTTTCTTATCTTCAAATCAAATCCTCGATATAAATAAATTCAATGAAATAATTTCGATTCTATTGAAGTTTTAATTTTTTTTAAAACCGTACAAATTCCGAATAATTTTTTATTTTGTTTAATTTGCTTTAAATTATTTTAAAAAATCGTCTTTTCGAATTGAAACCTTGAAATCTTTATCAATGTTTGAAGTTTTGAAACAATTTTGATTTGAAATTCGGTGTAAATAATTTTACTGCAGATAATAGAAGAATACTGATCTTTCCGTGAATGCTTATTTGAGTTTATATTTTTTAACTACACAAAATTAATCCACTTGATCATTATAAGAAATATTTTAAAAACATTCTTTGATTTTTAGAAAAGATGCAAAAATTTTGATTTAACAGTTGCTGTTCAAAGTTGCTGTGTACCTAGGTTCATGGTATTAACAGTAAGTCAAACAAAATAATAGGTCGTGTTACTGATGTTAAACAATTATGTTAAAAAAAAGTGCGTATACGCCCAAGTTTACCATATTTATTATTCATTGTTTTAAGATTTTTCTTGAGTAGAATATTGATTCAAAATGCTAAAATTGTATATACCCTCCAATAATTAAATATTTCCAACAAGTTGAAAGCCTTAAATCCATAACATGTCCACTAAATAATTTTGCATATAATTTCAAACATCCTATTTCAAACACTTGCTTCCCTGATATTCATTTCAACATGGCTGTTAAAAAATGCAACTAGATGTGGTGGTCATTAAAAAACAAATAAAGAAAAACTACACACTTATATCTCGAGATTATGTCATCGTTACGTCTAGCTGATAAGCTGCACTAACTTAAGGCATCTTTCACATCATCTACTCAAATAGTCGTTAAACGCAAATCAGCAAACAAAATTATCCCAAACATTAGAACAATTTTTCTTATCATTTATTCTTATCAGTTATTTGTTTATTTTTATAAACTTTATAATTTATGAGAAACAAAAATGCATAACAATACATTTTTATTCCTATGTATGTACAGTACATATCTTAAAAGACCGAAACCTCATTCTATACTAATTAAGCTACATATGCGCTTCGTCAAAAATAAAGCATACAGAGTCAGCTTGTCGCCACTGTCAAAAATTAAATTATTGCACATATATAAGCTGCATTTAAACATTAAATATACTAAATTCTTTATTAGCTCGTAACACATGGGGAACTATTTTTAAAAAAGAAATATTAATTTCATAATATTGAAATAAATGCGGCAAAAGATGCGATGTTTCTTACCCTTGTTTGACTGGTAATATAATTGAGAGGGATGAAACCAGCAGAAATCTGCAAAGAGCAATTCAAGAGCAGCAGGAAGCTTCTGGTGATGATTTTGTAATAGTGAAAATATTTCGGAAAAGATTTTTTTGAGTGAAAAAGAAAAATAGATCAAAAATCAGCTGATTGTGATAATTAGACGATATTTGATTTCACTATTTTGACACTAAAATTGCTGTTAACTTGATTTTATTGACACAAATCTGACGTTTGATGAAAATTTTCTACTTTTCCATGATTCACCAAAGACCGGAAAAATTTAACACCATAAATAAAAATCGAAAAAATGGTAACCGAGAAAATCCTTGCGACCGGGGCGGCGAAGATGAAGTTAAGGTCGTTTGGAGATTACAGGTAATCGCAAGAAGCGTGCAAGAAAAAAAAGAGGTGCAACCGAACAAGAACCACCACCACCACTACGATGAAAAATAAAATAAATTGCCACTGACATAAGGGGTGGAGCGGACACTGAAGTTGTTTGCTACTGGCGCGGCGCGTTTGATGAACTTGAAGATCGCTATACTCGCTTAACCGAGAACGAATTTTGAGTTGTAGTTTTTGCTTGATTTTTTTTTCAACTTGTTCTTTCTTTTCTAGAAGTGAAAGCTCGAGAATCCTTTCACTGCGTTTTATCGATAGTGCAGCACAACACAACTGAGCGTTTTTGGATGGATGGATGGCACATTGCACACACGCTTGAGCAGAGCAGGGTAGTAAGAGGTAGGAGCGACGCGCGGCGCGGCGGTAGTCGGCGGTGGTGCTGCGAATTTTGTTTTCTCGTTCGCCTACGAGTATGTGCATAGGTATTATTCTCTCTCATCAAACTGAGTCAACTCTACAACAAAATGTAGATATATGCATACAAACGCAAACGCAGTGCATGCTTTTAAAATGTTGATTTAATAGCTTTTTCGAGTTTTTCTAGTTCAAGATCGGTAGCAGCTGTATCTATATAGGCAGCGCAGCGCTACTATATATCACCATCCCCTATATTAGCGCCCTCTATGTTGGCAAACCTTTTTAGAGAGAGAGAGAAAGAGAGTGCTTCGTTTTAGTTCATGATTTTTAAGTGCATTATACTTTATACACATTCTACGTAAATAGTCGCGTGCCCTTGTAACACCCTCGACTATAAAATGGGGAGCTTTTTCCTACTCGAAGCCCACAACTGCACCATAAATATAAAGTACACGGTGTATAATGTACAGATGCACTTTTCAAGTACCTTCTCACGAGTGTGTGCTGCTAATGCATTATACACCCCCAGAGTGTAACCCCGAACTTGACTGCAGCTAAAAAGCTCAATTAACAATAAAAGCGAGAAATATGGGGTAGCAAGCGGCAATGACAGGCGCATCTCTTGCTCTCTTTTATTCTCTTTGACAAGCGCAGCGCGTTCCGCTCGTCAGTATACAGTACACAACACTTCAACGATCAACCATCGCCACGCTATAGCTGTTGCTATTCGGTGCTGCGGACTGCTGCGGCGGTGGTGGTGCTTTGCTTAGCTATAGGCTCGAGCTGTTACGTGGTCGCGTTGAAGTTGAATTATGTATGTTTTTTTTTTGTGTTGGCTTTGAAGTGGATCGCGTTGCGTTTTTGATGATAGGTAAAGGCAGACGGATGCCGGATGAATTTCACTAGCAAAAGCAAAGCGAAAGTGCATATGGGAGTATTATGTGGAAGGAAAATCGATGGAGCACATTTCAATTTTTTTTTCCAAAATAATATATTTTCCAATGTAATATTGTTTGCAATCGTTAACCTCAATCAACAAATGTTCCAATAATCAAAAATTTAATTAATTGTTCCTATTATATAAGTTTTTAAGGGGAGAAAGTTTTTTGACGAATGATCGCCCCCAAAGTCCCCAAATTATATGTTCTAATTTTTGTTTGCTAAACATTTCTAGTTTTCTGAAGTCCTCCTTTGGCTAGGAATCTGTGTTGTGTTTAGGTCAGTTTCATCAATCGCCCATAATTTTTAAAATCCGTGATATTGATTTCTTGCACGTACCAAAATTAACCCTTTAATTCTTTGGGCATATTCAAACTTATTTAGATTAATTTATGGATAACTTATTATTGGGACCAGAAATACATATACAAAAATCATCCGATAAATGTTGTCAAAATAGATCTCAAAGAGTCAGCATTTCCAATTCCAAAAACTTTTTATCAAGGCGTTGTTTTAACTCATATGGTTTTTTAGGTAGGTGAAGAAAACAAAATCTAAGGAAAGTACACTCTATTATAAAATAAGACAAGATTAGTTTTAATTTCCTACAGGAAATACCGATTTTGGAAATTTTCAAAATTTCTTGACGTATCAAGTTCTCTATAATTGAAATCAATGGTTTTAGAGATATGTCTGTGTACGGATGTGTAATTACGTTCAAATTCTCATATTCTGATACCTCTAAACTTTCGAAATACCTTTCTTGTTCTTTCATACTTCAAGAATAAGCATTGAAATTAAATTGTTTAAAACAGTAAATGTGCAGAAGAGACTTTCAAAAAAATTCGTTGAATTAAATTATTTTTAACACATTGTAACGTCATACACAAATGTTATGAAAAAGCAAATTCAACTTATGAATAAAAATGTCAAATCGTATATTTCAAAAAGAAATGATATTTCCCTCAAATTGTTTTGGACAATGGAGCAAATAAAATGTGTTATTTGTGATCTGTTTTTTAATAAAACATACAAAACTTATTAAATTACCACCGAATTCATTCAAGGTCTGTATATCTCTTAACAGTAAACATCTTCAAGTTTTTTAAATGACAATTTTTGCTCATTACAAGAAAATTCATTTCAAAATGTTGTGGGCATAATTTTTTTTGATTTGCATAATTTGTACACAGAACAATAAATTAAACCAAATAATTCAGATCTATAATCACCTTTTTAATTCTTTCATGTATAAAGATAAAAATAGTAAAAAGTTTTAAATTACTTTATTTGCAGTCAACTACTTAGTTTTTCAAGTGTCATAAATTTCAAACTTGGAATTTTACTTCACCTGCCTTTTCTTTCAGCTCATCGTACAAAAACTATTAAAAACATTATTGTCTACAAAACACTCCCAAGCAAGCTGAAAGTCAATCACGATTTGTATTTTGTATTGTAAAGAAATATTACTTATTTCTTTTATAATTTGCAAGGAATCCTTTTAAACAAAACAGTGAATAGATTTGTGCAGAAAATAAATAAATCAATGAGTAATAGAGATCAGCTTTCAGTTCAGTTTCATGTAGACTTGACTAACTTTCCAGTCAACTTTCAAACAAAGTTGCCTTAATTGGAAGGCATTTTTTTTGGCAGCTGGCCAATCAGGTGCTAGAAACTTGCCTTGCGCCTGAAAACCTGTCCATACACAGAACTTCAAGGGTACTTTAAAAAAATACTTTATGAAAAATAAGTAAGAATCAATTTTTCTGCCTCCGAAACCGAGATTATAACGTTATTATGCACATTATGTCAACTTACGTGCAAGTAAGTACGTAAGTTATTCATTTTTTTACCTTTCAATATAAAAAATTGAATACAAATTATAAATTTAATAACTATGGAAAAGCTGTCAGTCTGGTTGACAAGTTTATAAATGTTTATTTTAAAATTTAATTAAATGTTCAATAATCAACAAAAAAAGAACTTAAGTTTCAAACGAATTCTGATATTAATAACATCCTATACTTGTCAACTGTTTTTTTAAAAAATTGCTTAGGGTTTTCCAGAAGTTGGATAGTTCCCGGCATAGTTAATAATTGAATATTGGACATACTCTTATGATACATATGAAAGCAATTTTCTTTTGATTTAAGGTTGCAAAGCGTACAGAATTGATTAAAGCTTCCGTTATAAAGGTAACCATTTAAGGAAAGGAGCTCACACCTTGCTTTGAATATTACGGATATTTCATCATAGTGAGTCGTGAAAGTAGTTTTTCTTGTTTAGATTAAAATTAAGCTGACTGTATAAAATTCTTTCAGAATTCCGGGCCTAAACGATGAAGGGGTCTCGAATAGAGTCTTCGTTTTTCTGATTAATGCGGTAGAGCTGGTCTTTCAAATTTCATTGGTTGTTCACATCAATATATAAGGTTTCTCCACAAGCGTTGCAAAAAGATTGCCATCTTTCTAACCACCAATCCTTATTCCTCAACTCATACAAAAGTAGTTTTTTGAAAGCCTTGATTCCTCATAATGACAGCATACCTTTATTATGAAGTCAGCCTGTGTCTTGAGTGTATTTGTCAAGAGCTTTGGTAGTCCGCTTTCCAAGTATATAGCGTAACAAGGCGTATTTTGGGGTAGATTGAAGAGCTTTTTTATGAAATTCTGGAATTTCTCAATTTCCTCATACTCATATGACCCCAAAACTTGAGAAGCATAGCAAAGAGTTGATTAAAAGTCTGCATTGAATGTATTACATTTTGCAGATAAAATTATTTGTTTGTTGGAAAACATTTCCATGATATGTGAAGCAAGCTTTGAGATCTATTGGCTTTTTCGGTAAGGTGTGTGTTAAAATTTAAAGCCGCATCCGTAACTTATGCACCTTTCATAGTAAAATTAATTTTTATTTCCAGAATGATTCAAATTCACTCGGACTAAATCTCAAAAGTGGCAAATCTGCTCATAATTGAATAATTCATTTATGTTGTAAAACAATCTCTCGAATGTTCTTCTGATCCAACCCTTGATCCGTTCTCCAACAAATAACAGCATACGCAACAAATTCAACAAACCTAAATGTGTGTGATCGTTTCCGTATACATTCTCACAATAACTTTATTTTTGTTTACTTAAAGCGTCGGCGTATCTCTGTTCTTCTCTCTTTTTTTCCCTATCTGAGTTGAGTATATAATTTCTACCGATATAGTGTTTGCCATTTCAAAACCCCCCGCCTTCCCTCTTTGTTCATCTTCAACATTGCGCTGCTCCCATTTAAATCATCTGATTTAAAACTTTGATGCCATGTGGTGATGGCGGCGGTACTGGTGGTAGTAGTGTCGGCAATGTGGTAGAAGAGAATATAGAATTCAATGTTTGACCTTGACAATGAATTTTTCGCAGTTTCGCAATCACAACGTCAACGTTGTATATTTTTACCGTCTCCACGTCGTCCGCATAAAGAGAGCAGCGGATAAGTCACCTAGAGTTGCCATCTTCCGCTATTTAAAAGTAAAGCGATCGAAGTGAGAAGCATCCAAAAGCGAAAAAGTTCACTGCATTTTTAATTGAATTTCTAAGTATTGTTGGCAACCCTGTTCAATATCGTCGCAAAAAGCAAATATGCGCAAGTGAGTTTAATTGATTTGTGGGCGCAAAACTGGGCCACTTGAGGGTTGACAAAGGGGGATGTGCAGTGGGCAGTGAGTGGTGAGCAGTGCGCATTTTATTGTCAAGAGTGACACATTACACACACTCACTCAGTTCTCTGTACTGATAGATATGGCACAGTTTCCGTTCCGTTCGGTTGGTAGGACTGAGCCTTTAGAATGAGAAGAGTTATTTATAAAATTTATTGCACTTGAACGGACGGACGGACGGGCGGTTAGAGAACTGGCGATGGACGCAAATGCATTGGGGCTTTGCTGATGTATATTTTCCGTCTTCAGCGCCGCCGCTCACTAAACCTATAGCGCTACTTATTAACCGTCTGTTTTCGTTTGTACCCCGTCAGCGAGTGATAAGAGCTGCCCCAACGAGAGCAGCAAGAGAGGGTAGAATGTTGTGTAACGTAACGATGCGGGCTATCGGTTCGTTAGAATATGGGACTTACGGACGGAACGGATAGTAGGTTTGGTATACTGCATACGAAGGCGAAGTCAAGATGCAGGGTCTGCTCTGAGCGGGAAGTAGGCAACGCATTCCGCTTCTATATTCCTATGGGTATCCAACGTGTTCGTCGCTCGGCGTCGCTCGTCGTCGTCGCTACCGTCTTGCGAATAATGTGGGTGTGTTAGTACGCGTGCGTTTCTAATTTATTTTTAAAACATTACTTTTTTTTTGTTGTTTCTATTGAGATATATTTCTCTTTAGGGTTCTAGGTTAGATATTTTTAGAATTGTGTAGAAATGAAATGATATTTTTGTGGGATGCGAAATTATTGTTTTTATTATTATTTCTTTTTTGCTGGTGCATAAAAATATGTTTTATTAATTGGTTTCTGTCTAAATTTAGATGAAAGAAATATTTAAGGAAATTAACTTTTGATAATTGAAAAGGTGAATTAAGTGCATATAAATTGATAACCTATGTACATATGGGCGATGAAAATGGGCCTTTTATTTTAAATAATTTAGTGTATTTGAAGAATGTTTTTGAAACAAACTTTATATAGGTAGGTATTTAGTTGTAAATTTTATAAAAGTGATTTATTATATGATATCGCTGATATCTTCTTTAACATGTACAACTGTACTAAATACGAACTAAATACGAACATTGGATTATTCAGATCCAGGTCTACGACACCCGGGCTACCTTCTTAGGAAGTAGGAGCAAAAGTAAAGATGTACTTCTGACGAATCAGATCAAAGATCTCATACATGCTCAAGTCGAACAAGTCGGTCATGGAGGAAAAACACAATTGTAGTAAAAATACAAAAGCTATAGTGACGGAGAAACGGACTGATAATGTAAGTACGGAATGTAAGTACACTCCGAAAACAAAGCTGATGTGACAGCCATCCAGGATAATGCGATGGAATGGACAAGGCAACAGAATGACAGTAGGATGTGACTTTTACCATGGGAAGTGTTTACTGATGGGAAGAAGCTTTCGTTCGGGTGTGGATTTGCGCTCGAAGAAAAAACTAGAACTTTAAGCTTTCGGAATGTCAGGAAAAGAGTGTCTACAATACGCATAAAACGCGCCACTTCACCAAGGAAGAATTTTACGAGCTCCTTGTAAAAACTTATGAGCTATAAGTAATGTCTCAAAAATGATGTAAGGATTCTGCTGGTAGATTTAAATGCTAAAATTGTTAAGGAAGTAATCTCTGGTAGGTCTATAAAAAGCCACAGCCCATTTTGACATTCGACGACTCAGATTAAATTCCCAAATAAATTGCAAAACGATATGATTTTATTTACTATTAATCTCTTCAGCAATACAGTTCCATTTCCAACACGCGCGTCAGCTAATCTAACAACTCCGTCAAGTCCAGGATAAACGTTCGTTACTCTACCCATTCTCTGAGCCGCTCTTACCTCTCGCGGATTGATTACCAAAACAATGCTGTCGGCTTTGTAACCTTATGACACTTTGAATGCTTCGTTATTTCTGACAGGTATTCGGAGTACCATCGCCTCGTAAATTTTTTCAAAAGATTTTGTGCTTTTCTGCTCCATTTATGATTATCAGAAAAAACTCCTGATGCGGTGACGTCTTTGTTACTGTCGCCGAAAAGAATTAAGTTAGGGGTGAATGGCTTAGAATCTTCTAGATCAACGGGTAAGTGGATGGATGGTAGTCTATTGATCTGGCCCAGTGCGTCCAACAGACTATTTACAAGTACGTCTTCTCGAGGTGTCACTCCTCTCAATATAAATTCAGTACTGGATTTTATTGATTTTATAGGTCACTCCCAAGTTCCACCCATCTAGGGAGAATATGCTGGGATAAACTGCCAAACTATACCCTCGTAATTTGCACAGTACTCACCGAGTCCTTTCTCCATTTCCTTGCAGTCCTTTTTGAGGCAGTTTCGTGTTTTAACGAAGAGCCCGTTATCACCATAAATAAAATTCTTGACAACTCGAAGACAGCGACACAGGCCCATAATACACTAATTCAAACTTACGTGTTTAAGAACTTCGACATTTGTACTGCTCTGAACTCAAGCACGTTAATATCAAGCCATATCGCTTGAAAGTGCCTCTTATATGCTTGACATAAATCGGCCCAAAACAGTCGACTCCCATGGCATTAAGTCTGAAAACGGACTCCGGTTTATCAACTTCGTAGTAGAGAAAAACTTGCAACCGAATCGATCATGATGCTAACGACTGACGGAACTCCTTTAACATACTTGAAATTCGTATTTATGCTGATCAGCCAGAAGCATCTTAGATCACTTTCTGGTTGGTGCTAAAATGAGCGTGTAGAATCTAGAATCTTCATATAAGCATGACATTTTGGAAGACAGCAGCAGGAAAAAACGCACAGAACCTTTCCCTACCAAGTATCCCAAGAGCTGTTGCAAAACTCTACCACTAGTGAGTTGTGTCCAAAAGTCCATTGGCAGCTTTGACAACAACCCATCAGGAATGCTGCTGCTGAATGCCAATACCGAGAAATCCCTGGTTTAACTCCAAATATGCTCAAAGAAATAAACCAAAAACGGAGGCTCACTGGTTGTAGCAGCAAAAGGAGATAAAGGCTTCTAGTCAGTTCTACGTCGACAAAGGAAGGGAAAAAAATCGCTTGCTCAGAAGAAAGTAAAGAAACCATGTGCAGCGTGAAGTCGAGTAGATATAGAGGTTTTTTGAAGGAATCAGGTTTGGAACTTCTGCAAAGGAGTTAGTTAGAAAGCATCAGGATTCACTATAGCCACCCTGGAGCCTACAAATACATGAATACCATAATGGAGACGAAGTTAATTCTTAAAATCTGGAAGGACTATTTCAACCATGAAATCAAGGATCCCGCCAACGAGCAGAATCCACGAATAAATCTGGCTTATGATCAGGAGTTCCATCCATCTGGCTTAAATGATATCAAGATAGCCATCAGCAAGCTGAAGTCGAACAAAGCAGCGATGATGAGAAGACCCAAGAATCATCTATACACATTACACATAAACTCTTCATCGATTTGAAAGCAGCCTATGACTCAACAGATACCTTCAAAACCACCAAAGGATTACGAATATAAGATTTTGACAGTACTAGTGACGTTGAACCATCTCCATTATTTCTTTGCGTGTTTTATACATAATTTTCTCGATACATTCTACTTTTTAATTCTTTATGTCAAGAATTAGTTGCACCCGTGGCATGATGGTTAATGCGTTGGACTGTCAGTCGTTATTTGACCTCCAACGAGTGTAGAAGTGTTTTCATTTATAATTATTTCCAAGTTAAACAGTGCAAGTAAAGTTTTAAGTAAAGTTGGCAGTTTGCCACCAACAAAAATAATAATTTGATAGCCCAGTGGAAGTGGCGTCCGGAAGCAGATCCAAGGGTCGTGGGTTCGATTCCCAGCCGGAGTCAACGAAAAATTTAATTGCTTTTTTTCACAACAGAGAAATTGTTGATTTTATCTGTTGGGAAGAAAAGCAGATGGAGAAGGAGAAAAGAGCAGGGGTATCGAAAGATACCTCTGCCAACATATCAGGCGATGTTGCGGTGGTGCCAGCAGCGGTACTAAAATCAACCGCAACAACATCAGGTCAGGCTTCTGACCAGTCAACGTCAAGAATTCAAAAAAGAAAATTAAAAAAACAGAGCCCAAACAAGGTAAAAAGAACGAATTCAGCTAAGCGGCAGGCCAATAAAAAAAAAATGGAAGGGAGTGGTAAAGGGGGCTTTACCACTGAAAGTGACTTCTCAGACTATGCTGAGTCTGAGAAAACGGAATACATTTCCGAAGGTGGAGAGGGCCACTACAGGTCTCCGAATAATAGGTATGCAATCCTATCGGAGCCAGAGCCAGTGCCGTCAACAAAGAAGGTGCTGGAGGGAGAGGGAGACCTCCAAGAAGAAACAAAACTGGTGGAGGCCCTGCAAGCCAAACAGGCCGCCATCAGCCAGTTTGAGCAGAACCTCAAAAAGCTTAAGGAGGAAATGGAGCCCCTCCTTAGACAGTTAAAGCTGAAGCAAGAGGCGCGCCGCCAAGAAGAGGCGGCTCAAAGGCAACAGCAACAAAAACAACAGGAAAACAAAAAAAAGCAACAACAACAACAGCAGAAACAACCACAGCAGCAACAACCACAAAACAAGCCCGCTTCCAAAATCTCAGGAGCGGAGCAGTTTAAAAAGACATCGCCAGCAACAGCAGGCCCAAGTGTTGAGGGCCCAACAACCTCAACAAAAGCCAAACAACGGCTTCAAGAAGAGCCAAAACAGCCGCAGCAACAACCAATCCTGCAGCAGCAGCAACAGCAACAGCAGCAGAAACAGCAGCAGCAGAAACAGCAGCAGCAGCAACACCAGAAACAACCACAGCCCAAGAAGGAGAAGGTGCCACCTATTAGGACCTACCGGGTTGACTTACAGGACATAAAACAGGTATGTAAGTCGGCCACTAAGGGCAAATTCCTTATAAAAATTTTGAATGAAAAAGAAAAGAGATATTCGGTCCAGTGCTTCTCACTGGCCGAATACAAACTAGTGAAAGAGTTACTAATAGAGGCCACAGCTGAGTTCTTCAGCTATACGCCTAAGAGCGAAAAATTCAAGACGGTCCTTCTGAAGGGCATAAGTTCCTGCACGGAACCGGAGGAGCTCTTAGCAGAGCTCCGCCAAAAAGCCAGTGACGATCTCGATTTTATCGGGGTCAAGCCTTTCACTACGGTGAAGTCAAGACGAGGGGGTTATAGGCTGCCAATGTTCCTCGTAACATTATCGCCCCAAAGCAGTTTGAATAGTGTCGAGAGAATCGTATCTCTCGACAATCAAGCTGTACGCTGGGAGACATTAAAAAGGCACGACGACATTCTACAATGTACGAAGTGCCAGAGGTTTGGCCATGCCAATGCCAACTGCAATATGCAGTTGCGTTGTGTCAGGTGCGGAGAAACCCACAAAGTAGGAGAATGTAAGCTGGGGAATGAGCGGGTTGAGGATTTGACCCTGCTCAAGTGTGTCCTTTGTGGAAACCAAGGGCACCCGGCTAGCTATAGGGGTTGCCCTAAGGTCCAGGAAATGAAACAGAAACAGGCCAGTCAAAAAGCCGAAATAAGTCGAACAGTTCGACAGGCTCCAACACAAAAATTCGTGGATCCCAAATTCTCTTACGCCCAAATGGTGTCAGGGAGTGGAAACACGAGACAGGCTCCACCAACGGTTGCCCCAAAGGCCCCTGTGCCTAAGGCACCAGAGGTGCAGCCTGACATTGTAGCCTTGTTGTTGAGCATTCAAGGTCAACTAACAGGACTGCAAAGTCAGATAAAGGAGCAAGGCAAAAGGGTAGATCATCTCTACTCTTTGTTGCCTGGCCTGGCGCAACTAAGACCATAATGGGCGCGCTGCCGGAGACGCGCCTAAAAGTCCTAGCTGTGAATGTAAATTCACTGATTAGGATTGAACGAAGAGCCAATATGTTCCAATTGTTGAAAGACTACAGTCCCGATGTGTTTATGGCTAGCGAAACTAAGCTAAACCACAACCACAAATTGACTCATAAAAATTACAATATCGTAAGAAGAGACCGGCCCGACTCCACTCAAGGGGGCGGTGTCGCTCTCTTTATACGAAAAGGCATTAATTATAAAGTCATATACAACAATGAATTGCGAAAGCTCAAGACGCTAGAAGTTTGCGTCGTATGCATCTCTCTCTCTCAAGGGAAGCGGATGTATATGATTGCGGCTTATGCGGCTGGAGCTCCGCAGGTTACTTACTTTGCTTCAGAACTCGAGATTCTTTTTAGGGAACTTAAACTGAGCTTGGAAGAAAACTATTTTATCTTGGCCGGTGATTTGAACGCAAAACATGAAGATTGGGGAAATCAACATAGTAATCCCAGAGGTAATCATCTTTTTAATTTGATGAATCTTTACAGCGTTGAATATGGCGTCGACCTGCTGGCTACTGAAAGGCCATCGTATCCAAGAAGCGGCTCCTTTCTGGACCTTTTGCTGTACGACACCAGACTGACAGTTACAGACAAAGTGGGTAATCACCCGCGAAACTGCTTACAGACAGTCGAGTACGACAGTGATCACTGCGGACTGGCTGCTGTAATGCAGATTCCGAACGAACGCGTGGAGTTGGAGGAATACGTTCCAACGCATTCTTACAATTACAGTAAGATGCGGTGGCCTCGTTTCACCAATGCCCTAGCGAGAGAACTTCGTTCGAGTGACATAGCCCCACCAAACAACAGAAACCTGACAAATACAGAAATCGACCAACACTTACAACAGATGGACGAAACAATAAAACGAACGATGGAACGGACAATCCCAAAGTACAAAGAACGGGACCAAATGGACGCTTACAGAAACGCGACAATTGACGCACTACGTAGGCACAAGAGTGGCTTACTGACAAGACTCAAAAACTTGTACAGACGACTTACAGACCCACACGACTTGGAGGTTAGGACACTGAAGTCGTCAATAGAAAATGTCAATCTGTTGATTAAGGAGAACTACAGGCTATCAATTAACAAGTACTGGGACTGCAAGATCCGGGCAGTTAATTCGAGCGACCCTAGTATGTTCCCTAAAATCAACAAGATATTCAGAAAAAAGAACGACAATGACCTTCCGAGTCTGAAACTCCAAAGAACCGAAGAAAACAGAGACGTACTCATGACAGCGCAAATAGATCCAGAGGAAGCCATCCTTGACGATGACTTTTATATAATTGAAGATCCGAAGGAAAAAGTGGAGGCGGTGGGAGCTGCTTTTCAGCAAGTGTACAAGGTGAATGTTAGCATTCGCCCCAACCACGACCTGGAAAACAGAGCCCTACTTAATCACTTTTACCTCCGTAATGATATCACACATTGGCGATCTGAGAACCGCGGTTTCATGCGGTTCAATGACGATTCCTTGGCAAATGCCATAATCGCCGACCAAATGGGACCAAGTCCCTTGTTAGTGACGAAGGTTGAGCTTCAGCTCATCTTCAACTCAATAAAAAATAAAAAGTCAGCAGGTGTCGATGGTATATCCAACGTTGTACTAAGACATTTACCGACAGAAGCAATTGACATTTACACCACACTCTTCAACAATGCACTGAATAATGCATATTATCCAGTGCATTGGAAGACCGCTGTGGTTCATCCTCTCCCGAAAAAGGGAAAGGACAACTCCAACCCGTCAAATCTTCGGTCGATAAGTCTTCTTCCGAGCATCAGCAAAGTTTTCGAAAAGATCATTAATAGGGCTCTGACTAAGTGGGCTGCGGACAACAAAATAATTCCGGATAAACAGTTCGGGTTCAAGGCGGGTCATGACACAATTCATGCTGCGTCTAAACTCGTTTCTGATATCCAATGGAATAAATCAAAACAACAATGCACAGGTGCTGTCCTGGTTGATTTGGAAAAGGCCTTTGACACCGTATGGTTAGAGGGTCTTTACCTAAAATTGAGCAGGTTTGGCATTAGCAAGCCATTGTTGTATATACTTTATGATATGCTTAACGGTAGAAAGTTTGTTGTCAAAAGTGGCAATGTAACTTCTACCACAACGTTCTCAATTAAAAATGGTCTTCAACAGGGAGCGGTGAATTCGCCGATTCTCTTCAACATTTACACCAGCGATCTGATAGGTAGTCTTACAAAGGCAATTGCGTACGCCGACGATCTAATTGCGTACAGAACGGCCCGAAAGGTTGAGGTTATTAGAATTCTCTTGCAGCGTGATTTCGACAAGATTCAGCGATATTGCGACGACTGGAAACTGAAAATAAATGTCCAGAAGTCAGAGACAATTCTGTTCCGGACTCCGTTGGCTAGGGCCACGAGGGATACGTGTAAGAATTGGCGCAAGATGGTTATCGTTGATCTTCACGGGCAGCCATTGGCGAGCAAAAGTGTAGTGAAGTACCTCGGTATCTGGTTAGATCAGTATTTATATTTCGACAGACATATAAATGCTGCTCTGACCAGGGCCAGAGGAGCCTTCGCTCTGACGAAACGGCTGTTTTTTAGCAGTCGGCTTGACCCCAGAGTGAAGGTAATTTGCTACATGGCCCTCATACGGCCAATGATCGTTTATGGTTGTCCTGTGTGGTTCAACGTTGCCCCTTCTCAGATGGAGAAGTTTCGGGTGTTCGAGCGGCAGTGTTTACGACGCTGTACCGGCTTATATCGAACAGCCGAATCTTCTTATGTGCATTATTATTCCAACGAGGTCCTGTACAACGGGGCTCGAATCAACAGAATTGACAATTTCGTGATAAAACTCGTTCGAGGTCACATTGCAAGAGCTATGTCTTCGACCAACAATTTAATTTTCGGGGCGTTCTATCCGAACGACGAGTATTTTGAGAGTGCACGCTTGAGCGGCTTCATTCCCCCAGAGGCATTCCTCTTTTTAGATAGATGCGGTCTGATACAGGATAGATTGGCAGTTCCGTTAATCTACCACGTCAGACGAAGAACCGTGGATAGGCGACTCCTGTACAATCGGGACGTCATGGCACAAGGCGGAGCAGAGCTCCTTCGGTTCAGTAGGGCTGTGTCCGAACGGGACCGAACGGATAGGGTGAAGCAGGAGAACCAGTTTTGGTGGCTTCAATCGGCACTTGATATTGGGTAGTCGGGATGGGGCTTTAAGCCTTGGCCGGCTTACATACTTGTTTTATAGTTTTAGGGTTTAGTTTTAAGTAGAATAGGAATGGTGGCACAAAAAAAAAAAAAAATAAAAAAAAATTAAAAAATAAAAATAAAAAAAAAAAAACAAAAAAAATTAAAAACAAAAAAAAAAACAAAGAAAAAAAAAACATGGAATAAAAAAAAAAACATACAAAAAAGACAGTAAAATATAAAAACAAAACACGTTAGATTTGCTGCTGTGGTTGTTCTAGTTTTAAGTAGTTTATAGGTAGAATAGGTAGTTTAAGTTAGTTTTAAGTTTTATTTAAGGACCTTATTTTAAGTAGTTTGTAAGTAAAAATAAAAAAGGTTATTGATATTAGTTTTTTTCAAAATTTTCTAATGAAAACAAAACAAATAAAATTTAAATTGAAGTAAAATATATCTTAAGGCCGAAAGGCATTAGTAATTAGTGTTATAGTTTAGCTTAGAGTGTCCGTATGGGACCATTAAGTTAGTTGTAAGTTTTGGATAATTTAGGCTAGTTTTATGAATTTTTGTCTAGCTTTAAGATAGGTTTAAGATTGAATTAAATAAAAATGAATTGTAAAAAAAAAAAAAAAAAAAAAAAAAAATGCGTTGGACTGTCATGCCAGAGGTCTTGGGTTCGATCCCCGCCTATGCCATCTAAAGTTTTTGCACGGGTATTGCCTCTTGCGAGGAATTGGCAAATTCTCCAAGAGTAACTCTTGTCATGAAAAGTGCTTTCTCAAATTAGCCGTTCGGAATCGACTTTAAACTGTAGGTCCCCTCCATCCCTGACAACAGTACTCGCACAGGAATGGTTGAGAGTCACTAGGACCTAGTTCTCAAGTTACTGTTGCACCACCCAATTTATTTTTTTATTTATGTCAAGAATTAGGTCAATGATTTAAATATTATCCTTTGATATTTCTTATGTGTTTTCGAAACTCCGAATGTAAATTTAGCAAGCGAAAAATAGAAAACATTGAGTTTGAAAAATTAGTTTTTATAAGTAATAGAATATTTCAAGAACGTACTAACTTCATACATGTATTTCTTATCTTTGAAAGGTTCCATAATTCTTTATGATGTAAGCTCCAAAAGGCTACAAAACAAATTGTCGAAAACATTCTACGTCTTTTCCTTTGTGTAAAAAAAGAAACAAATTCCATTAACCCTTGAATCCAATTAACAATTTTAACAAGTTTACCTCTTGTTCTCTATCGTTTTCTTCTCAATTGAAAACCACAAGATATTATAACAGAATCCTTGTGATAAACTGTCAATTCTGGTAAAATCGATATGTATTTGAAATCATTAGCCTTAAACGTCATCTCAAATGTCCCTATCCATTTAAAATAAGTACCAGTAAAAATCTAAAATGTTCAAATAGCACACACACACACATTGAATAGCTCACCATAAGACATCAACCTCTCGAGCTTAAACATAAACTCAAAAGCAATAATATCGCTATAGAAAAATCCAACCAATCCAAGTAGAAACAAATCCATCGGCGCCCATTTAACTCCTATTTTAGTGTTCATTACCGCAATCGTTTAAGCTAAAGCCATGTCCACACAAGAACCACCTCAGCCATAGCCATTCAGTCATCTTAGTCATGCGCAAGTCCAGCTATTCCATCAGGGGACTTTTGTTTGTACATACATACATACTTACATAGAACGCTTGCTTCGCAGCCGGAGACGCAGACGTAGACGCAAACTTTGCCCGTTTGCCGGCTGAAGCCCGAACTGACTGACAAACGTGCAACAACTTAATTGTCACTCTCGATTTGGTGCGGTTGTGTATTTTCTATTTGCTTTGTTTTTGGTATTTCTTTTTTTATTTTCTCAAGACTGGACTTTATAGGCATTGAGCAACCAAACTATCAGACATCGGACAAGGGTCAATTCTTGGTCCGCTCTAGTGTACATACGGCAAGTCTATAGTCTCAAGTGTCCATAGGGCATCGGGTGAGATCTAAGAATCTGTGATGGTGGCACATTGGAATGTTTTTCTGCGCTAACTATGCCTCTATGCACTTTTTATCAATCCACCTGGACCGCTGCGCTCTACGACAAAAAAAGGTAAGACGACAAGCGGTGGCGGCGATGGAGATGACGACGATGTCGAAGACGAAAGCGACGCAACTTCTATGGTGCGCGAGCAGAGCATGCGCACGTTCAACCTCAATTTTTCTGAAATTCCAATCTGCATGGTTTAAATTTAACAAACGCTGTCGTTGTTGTTGTTACGTTTGTGCTTTTTAGAAAGACGTAGTGTTGTTTATTCAAAAAATACTTGAATGGAGGTATTTCCTGACGTTTTCAAAGCTACGTAAATATACGTAAGATCTATGAAACACAATGTTGAAATTTGTAAGCTTTCTTTTTGTTTGTTTGAATATGAAGAAGTCCTTTTGAAAAGGATTATAAATTACCTAACGGTGAAACACAATGGTTTGTGGATACAAAATATAAAATCAGCAATAGGAGGCAATATTATTGGCTTCCTTGTAAACTAAAAAGTTTATATATGTTGGTGACTCGAAGTAGCTTAACGTATAATGCTCAAAGTATTCAAGTATTGTTAATTCTTTGGTTTTTTTATACATTTGAAAGCTGTGGAAAGTTTAAATTGGCATAATTAAACAAAGTAAACTACTAGCAGAAGTAAAATCTTAAAGACCAATATCGGTTAAACCATAAAACTGAAAAGGCTTAGCGAAATAATAAAAGATAGTACACTAGATCCAAATAATTGGTTAAGAAATAAACTAGAACTTGAAACACAATGGTTTGGCTTTATTTTTGGTTTTTGATAAAGCTTTAATAAGATTTGGCAATTGGGACTTGAGTGCCAACTAAACTGGTACTTTTCCTTCAGTACTACGATCAAGTGTACAATACGAACTAATTCCATAGACTAAGGCAAATTTCCACAAGGAAATGTTTTAGGTCCAACCTTTTATTTTTGTATATACAAAAGATATCATGGACACCTAGAGTGATGGTACTGCAACATTGATTCCAGATAAATCCGTTGCGAAAGCCTTACGAAAATATCAAAATGCAGCCGATAAAGTTAAAGTCCTTCTGGGAATAATAAATGTCCCTTGTTAAAATGGATAACGAAGTTGTTCAAACACTCAGTATGTCACTACCAACGACTTAAAATCATACCAACCCCAAAATGGAGAATATCTTCAATGTACGAAATAATGTTCGGAAGTTAAGAAAAAAAAATGTCATGAGCCGATAATCTAAAAGCTTTGAAAAAGTATAAAACTATATTCTAAAGTTTCTCCAAAGTTAAGTATGAATTAAGACAAATCATTTGTAGATCTTTCATAGATTGTTAAGAGTCTCACACCAATCGGTTCCGATTCTCAACGATTGTGTTTTAGATATTTTGGCATTAAGCTCTGTCTTGCTTTTAGTATTGACGAATCTCTTCTTGGTTGGATTAGAGACTTTCAAACCGTTGTATTGGATGGTTTCGAGTTCAAATTTTATAAAAGTCTTGTCTCTGAGTCTGTTCCTTATATTTATAAATGATCTCTTATCTGCCACTTCTAATCTACTAAAGTGTTTCGCTGGTGACAGTACCCTCAGCTTTTCATACTCGTTTCTGGATTCACACCCTTATTCTTCAGAACCTAAACGACAGGGTATATCGAAAGCATAAATAAGTTTTATTAATTGCGTAGAATTGAATGATTCAAAAACTTTAACACCCCCAATGAAACTATCTATAAATGGGACTAGCATCAAGGAAACTAATCAATTTTCGGTACTCGGTATGTGTATCACAGACCATCTCTAATAGAATGATTAGGATTTCGACGACGGTGTCAAAAATTTTGTCACTCCTTCTGATCTGGCTGTAATAAATAAGACCTTCATTTGTTCAAAACCTGAATAAAATTTGCATATTTGGGCAGGTGCCCTTAAAACAATGTTAAGTCTTTTAAATGGAATCTGTCGAATTATCTTATTGCACTCCCTGAACTTAAACAACTCAAAGAACTTTTAATAATCAATTTACCCTTGAGCTCAATTTTTGAGGCTCTGTAAAGTAAAAAGATTATAATTTTTACCGCACATCAAGAATGTGGAATTGTAAGGCAACTCTGTTTTTCCCTCCCATTTTCATATTCAAAACTTTAAAACCATGTGCATTGGTATATCCTCTCAAATCCTCAAAAATTTTCATAAACTCGCAAGGTGTTAAAACTCTAAACATGTTAAACAAGGTTTGTAATAAACGCTTTAGTCTGTGCAAATCATACTCAAATAGGCTTAAAAATGTTAATTAGAAAATGAGTACTTAAAATTAAAAAAAATAACTTAAAAAAGACTTTCCGAATTTTGGCCTTTACCATATGAATTGAATATTACCAGTGTTTTGTTGGAAAATCTATCAATAGTATTTTAGGATTTAACACGAATAACAAAATCAATATCCGTAATATGAATACTACCGATAAAATTTTAAGTGAAATCTTATTACGGATGGGTTTCTGACATTTATAGGAGTCTCGAAAAGATCTTATGTGATTTCGTTCTCAAATATTGGTACGATTGATATTGCAAAAAGCCAAAAAAGCCGAAGGAAAACCTAATTTGTCCAATACACATAAGTATTGCATTCGTATCTGGATGGCTGTGTTCGTTGAGTAGTTGTGCATTTCGAATCTTCTGATTTCCATTGGCGACAAAAAATCAATCTGTTACTGTTGATATTATTTAGTTTTTTTTAAATGAAAATGGACAAGAATAGAAAAGATAATTAAGTTTTGCTATGTTTTCACTAAAGGATTACCTCACTTTAGATTAAAAGAAATAAATCTTTTTGGTGCTTCAACCGCATTAGAAGATTTAATAATGATTAAGTTTGACAGCACTTTTTAAAATGCAAATGGTGTTTCGATGTTTCTTATGAAGTGCAAGTGAGATAGTTTGATTCGTGTGAAACAATAGAGAAGTGAATAGTTCAGCAATATTTAAGAATACGCTATCTAATCTATGTGCATTTTTTTTATTTGATTAAAACAAAACTATATTTTTTGTACACAAACATGCAAGCAAACAGACCCAGGTTTTTCTTCACAAATTTTTAATCAACTCTGATCTCCGACCGGAATCAAGTCAATTTAAGCTCATTTTAACTCGAGCTTCGAGCTCGTTTCAATACCACATGTTAATGTAGTAGTCTACGAACAAACCCCCTTCTTAAAGTTTTAATTTTATGTCAAAGCTGCAATTTTTAGATGAACTATTTTTATAGAATCTCAGTTTCCAGATGTTTTCTTACCGTTTCTTCTTGAAAATTATCCATTTTATTAGTTTTAGTTAGTTTTCTTTTTGCTGAAGTTAATTTTAACTTATGATTCTCACAAAACTTTTTTCTATTATTATTCTGATAGATCTTCATTAAGTTGTACCAATTTTTGAATTCAAAAATCTGGCTACTGTCGATGCGTTTTCTTGGGAATTTTCTACTATACTTTTTATAGAATGCCAAAAAAACACGCGTTTATTGTCACTTAAGCTAAAATTTATAATTTATAACTTTTAAACTTTGTATATATTGCCTGATTATAGTTCAGGACGTATTACAACCAAAAAGTAAGAGATATTAGAAATAATTTAAGGAAATAAGCTATTATTTAAGTGCCTAAGATTCAATATAGGAAGACCCTGCTACATTGTACCTTCAAGGCATTATCATCATCATGATTGATCAATATAAAAATATAAACTATTCTATCCAAATCATAGAGTATCAGAGTATCATATAGCTCCACATATGTTTTTTATTCTTTAATCTTAAAACAATAATGCAAATTATCCACCCACTCTATACAATTACCCATCCTCATATAATGCTTCCCGTTGGCTACATAAATTCTCCCTATTTCAACATCTTCATCATAATCATCGACGATGACGACGACGATGACGACGCTATACCTAACCTACCTTTATTATGAATCTTTCAGAAAACAAAAATGCAACTCAATCCCCTGGATGTTGGTAAATGATTATGAAATCTAAATGCATCTTCGGGCCATTCTTATTAAGCAATCAAAATCTTGACCACACCGAAGAATATTTTTCAAACCAAAAAAAATGCCTTCTCGATACGATACGATACCATACAAAACAGAGGCCAGAATTCAGAATCCGAAGACCACCATGTGGAATTCCCCAACCTCTCATATCAACTGGCCACTTAAAACCAATCGGCCAGAGTAGGAACTAAAAAAAAAAAAAAGAACAACACAAAAATACCAAACCCCTATAAACCTACCTAGGTATCCAAAGATGGGAGGTTAAAGAGGTAAACATGTTAATTCTTGGCGCAGTTTTGTCCAGCCACCTCCACCACGCCAGCCAAAATGAATTCATGCACACCATCCGCACAGAAAAAAGAGAGATATAAGCCTTCGTCAGCATCATCTCCTGTGCAACCATCCAGATCCAGATGCATTGCCCGCAGATACAAAACATACAAAAATGAAAACATCAAAAACTCAACAAAAAAAGACTCCAAAACAACCCAAACTCGCATCCTAAAGCGCCACCGAAAAATCTGCGAAATTTTTGATTTATCATCTGACAAGGAACGTGGACAACATAACGTTCGAAAATCCAAAAAGTGTGCGAGATGCATTCCAAATTCAGGTCCCCCCTCCCTCCTTACAGCCAGAAAATAAAAGAACACAACAAAAACCTAAACCCAAAGCGACAGACGCGACGTGTCGGGAGTTATCGGTGTTAAATTGGAACGCATATTGGTCAAATGCATTCGGGGGCTTCTTCTTCGACACAAGGATTTTTTTTTTGCGGACAAACTCAATCAGAGAAAACGGCACTGGCTTCCCGGTCCAGGTCCGTTCGGTCGGTCGACCCGTAAATATCCAAGAAATAAGGAAAACCATGCAAGAATAACAACAAAAACAAAAAAGAAGGAACCCCAAAATTGGACCATGACGAAGTCCACAGCAGAATTCTTTGAAAATCAAGCAAAATGAAGACAAAACAAAAAACTGCAACTAGGACGGCCGACATTGCCGACGCGACGCGACGTGGTGCGACGATGATGTCGAAGGTATCATCGACCTTCCGCACCACAGCGAGATCCTCCCATATTTTGGAGTTGTGTGTTCTTTATGTCATTAGAAGGGTCCGCTCTGTTGTGCTGCATGTTTTATGTTTGTTTGTTGCATCACAGGCATCTGGACTTTATGGAGAAGGATGTTTTCTTCCTTTTCTTCGTTTTCTTTTTGAAATCATTTTTTGTTTTTTGATTGTTGTTGTTTTTGATTTTTATTGGAACAACATTTCGGTGGCGCTGAACACGATGAACTGGACGTGGACACGTATATTAAGTGATTCAGCGCGGCTGGTTACATCATCTTCAACAACACTTCACACTCAATGATGGGAACAAGGATAACAAGCTCATGAGAGTTAGAATGTGGACGAGGAAGGTTTTTTTTTGCCTTTTTGGTTATTGGTGGTCATTCCAGGTTCTAGAACTGAAGGATGTTGGGACTGCAGTTAAGTCCCGAAAAAATTTCTGGACATTTGTTTCATTCTTTTTACTTTCTTTTCTTCTTCTTTTTTTCGAGAAACGAATTACCAAAAGTAAAACGAAACGGAAAAAAGTGAAAAGGACTCCTGGTGGAACGTAAATTTGGTTTCGGTTGACTGGGTTTCTATTTAAGTTGATGTTGTTGTTGTTTTTTGGTTATTCTTTGGTCTGTTAGTCGTCGTCGTCGTCATTCCCATCATCATCGTTGACGTCGTCCTTCGTTGTAGTCGAGTTGAAACCGGAAGTGATTCTTTCAATTAATTTATGAATAGGAGGAATGGCAAATAAGGAAAAGGAGAGTTTTGTATGTTTCTTTTTCTTCTCTTCTTTTTTTATTCTTCTCGCTTTATTATTTCCTTTTCTTTTTTGTATGAGACATATTTTGGCGGTTTTGCGGCCCTAACGAGATTTTGGTTTTATACGGGATGTTCAAAATGTTCATGTGCTGCTGCTCCTTCTGTTGTTGTTAGAAACAGGATAGACAGACATAAAGGAAGAACAAGAATTTCAAATTTTAACAAGGACAAGAGAAGGTGTGTGTTTGTTTTATTTGCGTCTTTTTTTTAAGGCCAAACAACAACTAATGCAGTTGCTGTTTGTTGTTTATGAATTGAAGGGTTTAAGATGGGAATAGGATCCTTTTTTGAGGTAGTTTCCTGTTTGAGTTGATTTGTGACTTTTTAGTTTGTAAATTGAAGATAAAAAAGGTCAGTCAAGATATTTGATGAATCAATTTTTCAAAGCAATCAAAGATTTTTGAGATTGGCACTTTTATTGAAGCATTTGAAATAAGTTTTAATCATGAAAAGTGAGTTTAAAATTAATGTTAATTATGTAATCTTTGAGCAAAGGTCTATTCATTTTTACAAACACAAAGGAAGAACAAGGATGGCCAAAGTCTTAAGGGTGCACTTTAGTTATATTATACCTACTTTAATTTTGGAAAAAATCAGCGCAATAAACTTGCAGAATTTTGAAGTTTATTAGAACCGAAATATTTTATCTACAAAAAGATTGTATGAATAAAAACCCTGCCACAATTTATGTCTTCATCAATAGAGAAAGAAATATACTCTTAAATAAACTAGAAAACTGAACATCAACAACTAAAAAACGGTTTTTGGAGAATAATAGAAGCTTTTCGTAGCAATAGAACTTTCATAACGCTTGCGATAGGAATTTAACTGATGCTAGCAGTTATAATGAACGATACCATAACTTAACTTAATACTTTTGAAATATAATAAATAAATAATAATTTTAAGATTTTGAAGTTGAGATAAAACACGAATTTTGGTAAATAAACTTAGAACTTTGTAATTCATTTTGAAAATCAACATTTAACATTTTAATCAGCGCTTCGCGAAATTTGGAAACAATATTCGGTTTTCGTTTCTGAATTTTGTGCCACTTTTTTGCACATTTAGCGGTATCTTGGACATGACTTGAACATGAGTAATGTTGTTTTTTAAACACTGCAATTATTTATTTACAACGGTTTTTAACAGACTTACAGAAAAAAAAAACTTCTCTATCAAATCGCGTGATCCTGTTGACCAATCGATCTCCAAAATTTTGAAATACATGATCGTAAAATTTCGTAAACAATCAGCCTTATTATGAATTCCAATTTAATCGGAAATTTTTACGAATCCAGAAAAACTGTATCATGAAATCCGTTCGTAGTGGAAAATCTCATACAATTTTTCATTACGACCGGATTTCATGATACAGTTTTCGGGATTCGTAAAATTTTCTGATTACGATGGATTTCATGATAGGGCTAAAGACTGCAATATTTGATCGAGTTTCGTAAGCTTATTGTACCGTGTTTTTGGAACCACATACTGTTGCAGCCATGATCCTTAATAATGGGCCAACAAATAGGAGATCATTCGACCCACTTTTTGGACTGAGTGTACGTAAGGATGTGTGGAGGCTTAACGACATCAGTAATGCTTCCATTCTCTACAAATTTCTTCACAGCATTTCTGATTTGAAATGACGACTAAAGTAACTAAGTTTGATTCACTACTTTTAAATTAAAAAATTAATTTGAAAAATATTATGGCACTTCAAATGACGGCTGACACTAATTTGACAGATGTTAACTGCCAGTGTCACCAACTTGAAACCGAAAGCAGAATGAACCAAAAAAAAAATACTTATTTCTAATGACTTCGTAGATATTTTTTGACTATCTAGAAATGATATTGACTCTAATAAGGGTTCAATAACAACCTTTAAAAGAAATTATTTAAAGCGTATTTATTGAAATGTATTTAAACTGTTTTAGGACAATGGAATATAGATTTCAAATTTTAAGTCATTTGTGTATGTATTTCAAATTGTTGAGTTCAAAAAAGTAAACGCGCCCTAAAAATGTACATAAATACAAAAATTATTCACACATTTTATACAAGGTCCAATTAGAAAGTTATTTCTTATTCTTCTAAAAGCTTTCTTAAACTTTTTTAATTAATATATTTGTCTTTTGTAATATCGAATCCTCTTCAAATAGTTCTATTAGAATAGTTAGTTATTTAGTTAAAAGGTGGCGCTATAGTCCTGTGTGATCTAGTGCCTCACCCAACAAACTCGGTCCTTAGCTAGATGTCTCAAAGTTGCGTATGGTCATTATCCACTTGATCCTCGGTCTTCCTCTTGATTCGAAGACTTCTCAGGCCGGAGCATTGGTTTCTATGCGCTCTACATGACCCAGCCATCTTAGTCGTTGGACTTTTACCCTTCTGGCTAAGTCTACGTCGCTGTACATCCCGTACAGTTCGTCGTTCTATCGTCTTCTCCACTCCCCTTCGATGCATACGGGACCGTAGATCACGCGAAGAATAATTCTCTCGAATCATCCGAAGGTGCTTTCATCCTCTTTTGTTATAGTCTATGCTTCTGCACCTATATCAGAACGGGGAAGATAAGGGTCTTATATAGCGACACTTTGGGTTTCGAGAAAGGACTTTGCCACTCAATTCTTTTCTAAGCCCAAGAAAACAGCAGTTAGCAAGAGTTATTCTTCGTTTGATCTCAGCGCTGGGGTTTTTTTTCTGCGTTTACAGCGGTGCCTAGGTAGACGAAGTCCTTAACTACCTCAAAGTTACGTCCGTCGATGGGCACGTTTTTACCGAGACGTCAGTGTTGTAACTCCTTAATAAAACTTATTTGCCGCCTCTGTATCAATACTCACAAAAGCACCATTCGCACCACGATGAACGCTTCCGATTATGTCAATGTCATCACCATATGCTAGACTTTTGAAAGAAAGTGTCTCTAGTGTTGACGTGGGAGTTCTGGACTATTCTTTCAGCACGATATTTAAAAAATTGCATGACAGCGCATGACCTTGTCTAAAACCTTTTTTGTCATCCAAAAAATCTTCTAAGTTGTTTCTAACCTTTATAGAGCAGCGTGAATTTTCATTGGTCATCTTACACAGTCGGACAAGTTTAGCATGGATGCCAAAACTAGACATGGCTTTATACAGTTCTTTAATGTAGATGCTGTCATATGCGGCCTTGAAATCGATGAAAAGATGGTGGGTGTCGATTTGGTGTTCTTGGGGTTTTCCAGGATCTGCCGTAATGTGAATATTTGATCAACTGTGGACTTTCCTGGTCTAAAACCACACTGATAAGGACCCATCAGGTTGTTGACGATGGGCTTTAGACGTTCACTTATTACGGCAGAGAAGATTTTGTAAAAAATGTTAAGTAGACTGATTCCTCTATAGTTGGTGCAGTTTAGAGGGTATTGGAATATTAGACCATTGAAATTTCAATACCTGTATGTTCCATCTAAAAGTAATGTGCCTGTTGGGGAAAATTGAAAAAATCCGTAAAAGCTTCGTGAACTGTAAATATTTACAAAATTTGTAAAATTTTTTTAGTTTACTGCAGAAAGATCAATTACAATTTTTTTAAAAATCAGCTAAGAAGGACTTTTAGAAGCGTGATTGAAAAATTTGCTGAAAAGGAAAAATCAAATTAATAATTTCAAAAAGATTCTCCAAATCAAGAAAGGAGTCCAAATCATTCTGTTTAAGAAACTTCAAGTTCTAACTTTGAGTTTATTGAGTTTCTGAATCCAAGAATACTGGAAGGCTTAACGGAGTTAATTGTGTGAGTTCTTGGTCTATAACAATTCTATACAGAGTCTTGTGCTTTGTTCTAACCTTCCTAAAATAATCCTTACTGATCTTACAATTTCTGATCAATGATTGTGATGTTTTTATGTTATTTTTCGTGACCAAAAGTGGCGGAAAGATTTTCTTTACTTTCACTCTCTCATCACAATAGGAATGTCTCATCTACAGAAGAAGTCCCGAATTCGATAAACTTAATAGGTACAAATTATTGAACTTCCTTAAAGGTTCTGTGGGAAAAATTGACAACTCAATCTCTTTTTGAATTCTAAGTATACATTTTTATGAAGTGAAAGGTTAATATGTTACACCTCCCACGAACTATCTTC
The DNA here is from genome assembly GCF_945859685.1 of Eupeodes corollae. NCBI lineage: Eukaryota > Metazoa > Arthropoda > Insecta > Diptera > Syrphidae > Eupeodes > Eupeodes corollae. Next base: position 21,526,192 of record NC_079148.1, on the reverse strand, counting down.
AAACTTTATGTTTATATTTACAATATTGATACTTACCCTCATTTCATTGTGAAGGTTCATTTATTCGTGTACAACAATCTCTAAATCTCTTAACAATTTCCTTTATCTATAAAAAGTTACACACATCATCCCGCTCTCACGAATAAAAAAGAAAAGACTTAAAACAACTAAGCTCATATCTTGGAACAAATCAAAATAATAGCTAAATCCTTGAGTAATAACTGCGTGGGTTTTGTTTCTTGACTTTTTCTTCAAGAAAAATCCAAAACAGAAACAACAAAAAAGTTAAACTATATATAAGTTTCTATTCCATTGTGAAGACATCAAAGATTAAGTATAAAAATAAATTTTCTATATATCAATCCCCCCACCCCCATAATAATCACAGGCAGGCAGTCAGCAGGCATTCAAAATTGCTGCTTCTCAAAACCGCCCGCTATCGACAAAATGCAAGAGGCGCGGAATTTAATTTATGCACAATTCCCCACCGCCATAGCATAACATTAAAGCAATTCCCATTCATTCCCATGACATACGCGAATCACAAAATGACAACCAAACCATCATGATCGTCGCGTTCAAGAGCACCAGCTCCAGGTGGAGGAGTCGAAGTCGAAATCGCACTCGAACTCGGAGTCCATATATCCACGTCTTCAAAAAAAAAGGGTAAAGCAAAAAAATTGCAGAGAGGTGGAAGCCCCCAGCAGACTGATTGACTACAAACACACAACACAGACCTCCTGTGACAAACGAGGAAATCATGCGTGTGCCGGCCTGGCTCAGTCGAAGTCGAAGCTAAGACCGGCCAACCGCTTGCTCTTGCGTTTGGCTTAGAGAGAGGCTAAATTTAGTTCCGCGTGCGTGTTCTAGTGATCAGATTAGGATCTCCTCCTATCTGCATCCACAGATCCCATGGAACATGACATCCATCCCAAGAAAATAAGATACACACCAAGTCGCGCCTACGCGCGCGCAGAGCAGCGCACATGTGCGCGCGTTCACATTATTTGACGACAATCCGTCATCGTATGTGATGCTTATGCTTACTGCTCCCTGTTGCCCTCGTCTAACTTCGTCTCTTTCGCGCGCGTTGAATCATCGAAGTCGACGTCGCCGATTGTCGTTGTTGTCATTCAATCCCGCTGCCCGCCATGGATCGCTGAGGAATTTATCCGCATGTGTGCTTGACGAGGAGCATAGCACAGCAAAGTCACAGATGCATCTGTAGGATTCGTTGATAGCAAACAACGACACTTGCTGTGCCCTGTGACTGCTGTGACTGTTACTGCGGCTGCTGCTCTAAGATGCTGCCTATGTGGCAGTCGATTTAATGAGAATGATGACTTACGTAATCATATGGCAGCAGAAGCAGCAGCGGCCGCAGCAGCTTTATATGACAGTTGCAGCGGCAATAAGAAGAGGCGGGTGGAAGCACGGGTAAAAATCCGCAGTTTATCACGCGCCTGTCAAAGTGTCACACGAAATGTGCGATTCCATTTGTTCCTCCTCATTTTTCTATCGCTGTGCCGCTGCTGCCGCACTGCCGTGCCACTGCGCTGCTGCTTGCTGCTGGGTTGCGTTTTTGTTGAAGTTTTTTATTTGTTTTTCTTTATCTTTTTTAGTATTTTGCTGAATGGATCTTGCAGCTGAGCTTGCAAAGTTGTCACTTGATCATTTTCTTCATCGTCAGCGTCGTTTTTGTTGTTGTTGTTGTTGTTGGTGTTTTTGTTGTTATTGTAACTGTCTTGAAGTTTGAATGGATAGTCTTTGTTTCTTCTTTTAAGGTTTTTCTTTTATGTTTTCTTATTTTTGCAAACAAAAAGTTGAGACTTCTTGGTGGCATTTGCCTCAATTGGACTTAAAGTGGTTGTGTGAAGTTCTTTTGGTGATGATGGTGGCTCTAGACGGAGTGAACGTAACGCCACCTCTTAATGAGGTGTCTTGAGTTGTTTGTCACCATTTCGAGAGGGAATTCCTCAGAAATAGAAAATGTTTGTTTGTTTTGTTTTGATTGTTGGTTTGCTTTTGTCTGAAATTTTTCCTTATTTGTGTTTTATTTGAACCGAGTTTTTGTATGAAGATCGAGTGAAGGTATATTTAAGCAGATTTAAGAGACATTTGATAGGCATAAGCAATTTTTATCGAAAACTTGAGAGCTAAACCAAACATTATGTTAAATTGGAATGTAATTTAAAAAAAGGATCTATTGTAACTTGAAAGCAAGATTAATTTACAACAATGGTCCCAGCCTTAGATATCCCCATGAAAAGGTCATCCTCAACCTTAAAATAAATCAATTTTCCTGTAAAAAAATTGAAAAATTAATCGTATAATCTTGAAAAGTAGTAGAGACGAAGAAGAGACTGAGACTAGTCTCGTTGCATTTTAAAGCCCTAAGCGCGTAAAAACTACAAACAAACTTACTTAAAATATTTATATTTCTACCAATTTAAAAAATTTATCGGACCAACAATATTTCCATAATTTTTAATGATGTTTCAAAAATTTATTTTGAAATGCAAAATGATTTAAAGTGTTTCGAAATCATATCATATATGAAATTTTATTTTGGTTATTATTAAAATTTTTAAGACTGCCAACAAATTTTCTGTGTTGAACTGAGGTTCCTAAATAATTAAAAAATTGTAACTTTTTTGTGTTTAAAATGCAGTGTTTTAGCAAAATATGTTCTTACCGAGTTTAAAAAGGTAATTCAAGCTGATTAATACTGCTATTCAGTCCAGGACATGTTCCCGAACTTGTCGAACTTGTCGAGTTGTAGAAGCTGAGAAAGGTCAATGATTCTCGAGAATTTTCTCCAGATGAGTCCTGAAACTTAAAGAAGTTCTTATCAACCTACCTTTCCAAAATAATTACCACTTCCTACATAAAAAAGGCATACAAGCTAACGCTTATGTTACCAACTCCCATACCACCTCCCGCGTTGTATTGGCGAAAAAGCTAGACAGCGCTCCTCTCTTCGGTGATCCTCCTAAGTTACCTAGCTCAATTGCTGTTTATAGATCTTAATCATTTCCTTACCTATCAGAATGAAGTTCTTAACATCAACTGACTAACATCAACACCCTATCTCTTCCTTTCCATTTACCTCTTAACTTTGTTGAGCTCGATCTAAGGTGTCAAACGACCCATGCCGAAGATCAGCCTGTCTAGGGGTCCAATTCAAAAATAACTGAGTCTCTAACGTAGTATCGGGATACCTGGCGACCTGCGGATTAACTAGCCTTATCTGTGTATGCGAATCTCTGCACAAAAGCACCTCTCTTTCTTCGAAACTTCTAGGACCAAATATGAACAACAACAGGAGCGATGATGATGACACAATATCGGCTGATCCTTGGCAAATGGTCAAGGTAAAGCTCTCGGGTGGCTTTTTAAGCATTTTGAGAAAGCTTCCAGGACCACTTCCTTCCATAAGCACTGGACACCTTACTCTACCTAACACCCCTTGATATATTTAGCAAACTAATAGCTGCAAGCTCTACTATTCGCCTCAAAGCTTCGTCAAAGTGGATTAACAACAATATTGGCCACTTCGTAATTCTTTGGTATTTAGAATCAACTGCAATTTGACAAAGACTTTCAGATTTCTACACCTTCCAGATCTTTTCAGGATCCAGGAGAGGATAGAGCATTCCTGGAAGACGAGTCAATCCATTTTTATACCGATGGTTCAAAAACAAAAGAAGGGGTTGGTGGAGGTGTGTACTCTGAACGACTGAAATTAAGTCTCCCATTCCGCCTTCCCAATCATTGTATCCTGTCCCAGGCAGAACTTTTGGCGATAAAAGAAATCTTGTCCTGGCTTGAAGAAAACGTGATATCAACATCTCATATCCGTATCTTCTCAGATAGTCAGGCCGCTATCAAATATCTCTTCTCTGTCTCTACAAACTCTATAACAGTCTATAACTGTTGATCATCTCTAATGGAGATGGCACAACAATTTAATATTCACCTTTGCTGGGTGTCGGTCCATAGAAACATTCCAGGTAACTGTAAGGTAGATGCCAGGAACGGTACAGAGCAGCCCATAATACCATGTTTGGCAAATACTGGCATACCAATCGCTACTTGTAAACTGTTTTTAATGCAAGACGCTGTGAGGAGGGCAGGCACCAGGTGGAACAACATCACCACGTGCCAGGCCACAAAAAACATCTGGCCAACACTAGATTTAAAGCGATCAAGGTCTTTGCTATCTCTAAACATATCGCATATAAGCTCCATAATAAGTATCATAACCGAACACTGTCTAATAGGAAAGCACGCCACGCGGCTAGGCGTATTCTCAAATGACTTTTGCAGAAGATGATTGGGCGAGGAAGAAGTGGAAACATTTCTTCACCTTCTCTGTACATGCCCTTGTCTAGCTCAAAAATTCAAGAATTACCTAGGAGAATTTGGTAGCACTTTTTGACATATTTTAGTCGGTATCTTGAACATACCTTGAGTTATTTTTTTAATACATCTAGAATTCGAAGTAATACTGGTACTGTTTTCAAATTTCTCCACATTTTTTCAATAAACAAAACAAATATTATGACACTTCAAAAGACAGCTGAGTTTGACAGATGCGAAATATCGGTATTACCAATTTAAAATCAGAAAATGCAATTCTTTTGAAATTCTTTTAACGCCCTGTAAGCTATTGGATAAATGGAAAGAAATGTAACAACAAAAAAGAGGCTGGAATGCGACCCACACTGATAACTTCCCATCCCGTCTGTCGATTTGTCTTGCTTAAAAGTTTGTCTAGGGTTAGAGCGTTACACGATAGAACAACGTGTCTTCATTATTAAAGAATATTTCAAAAATAGTGAAAGCTTGGCGGCTGCAGTTCGAAAATTTCATACAAAATATGGTCGGAATAGTGTTTTAACTTCGTCAACTGTGAAGAGATTAATTGATAAATTCATGGAGACTGGATCCGTTGGAGACGCCAAGCACACTGGTCGTCCAAAAACAAGCCGTTCAAATGTGAATGTCGAAGCAGTGCGTGAGAGTGTTGCTGACAATCCAGGAACCGCAATTCGACGTCGTGGACAAGAATTGCAAATTTCAAGAATCTCTCTACAGCGTATACTCACCAAAGACATGTGTCTTCATGCTTACAAAATTTAATTAACACAACAATTGAAGCCTAATGACCATGGACAGAGAAGAGAGTTAGTTGAATGGATTATTGAACATCAACAAATCTACCCTGATTTTTCGAGCAAAATCATCCTAAGCGATGAAGCACATCATCTTGATGGCTTTGTCAATCGCCAAAATTGCCGCATTTGGGGTTCGGAGAACCCACATGTGATTGTCGAAAAACAAATGCATCCACAATACGTGACTGTATGGTGTGGATTTTGGGATGGAGGCATAATTGGGCCATATTTTTTTGAAAATGATGCTGGCCAAGCAGTGACTATTACTGGTGCTCGATATCGCGACATGATTACACAGTTCTTTCTGCCAAAATTGAATGATATTGATGTGTACAATATGTGGTTTCAACAAGACGGTGCCACATGTCATACAGCCCGTGAAACAATTCAATTACTGCATGAGACATTTCCAGGTCGTGTACTCTCTCGTTTCGGTGATCAAAATTGGCCTCCTAGATCGTGTGATTTAACACCATTAGACTTCTTTTTATGGGGATATTTGAAATCACAAGTCTATGTCAACAAGCCCACAACCATGTGCATTAAAGTAAGAGATTCAACGCTGCATCAACGAAAGTCAGCCACATTTATGCAGAATGGTCATCGAAAATTTCAACAAAAGAGTGCGCATGTGCATGCAAAGCCGTGGAGGCCATTAGTCCGATTTGTTATTCCATTCATAACCTTATCCTATGTACTTTACGAGTCAATAAAAATATAACTATCAAAAGACTAAAAACTGCGTTTTCTATTTAATTCAAATCTTGCCTTAATATTGGGACACCCTTAATTTGAGTCGAATGTAAATTTTTACCAAGGTTTAGTATTGTTTTTTTAGAGTTTTATTTTTTGTAAAAAAAACTCTCAACTCAATTTTTTTCAAAATTTTATCGAATGTTGACAAGAATATTTCTTATATGATAAAATTAGTTTGAAGCCAATATTTCAAATTTTTGAAATGATATTTGAGTCGAAAATCAATTTTTTACCAACCTTTGTTTAATTTTTTTAGGTTTTTAATTTTTTGTACAAAAATTATCAATTAGGTTTTTTTTTAAAATTGTACTGAATGTTGAAAACAATATTTTTTGAAAGATAAAAGTAGTTTAAAGCTAATATCTACAATTTTTGAATAGATATTTCAGTCGAAAATCAATTTTTAGTTTTTATTTTTTGTAAAAAAAACTGTGAATTCGATTTTTCTTAATATTTGTCCTAATGTTGAAAACAATATTGTTTATAAGTAAAAATTAGTTAGAAGGTATTATCTCAAATTTTTGAAAAGATATTTGAGTCGAAAATCATTTTTTACCAACTTTTGTTAATTTCTTTTTTCTGTTTTTAATTTTTTGAAAAAAAACTGTCAATTCGATTTTTTTTCAAAATTTTACTGAATATTAAAAACAAACAGATATTTGAGTCGAAAATCAATTTTTAATAACTTTTATATTTTTTTTTTAGGTTTTTATTTTTTGTAAAAAACTGTCAATTCGATTTTTCTCAAAATTTTATCAGATGTCAAAAACATTAATCTTCGTTGCACACAACTGTTTTGGAGATGAAATCATATTTTAGTAGTAAAATTTTGGAGGTGACAAATTTTGTTTGTCAGTTTTTTTGATTTATAAAAAAACCGTTATTTGGATTTTTTTTCAAAAAATATACTTCTTTGATATCACGTTACTATATATTATAAGAGTTAACCAAAATGTTCACCTTTTTTTCAAACTACAATGGTAAAAAAATATCTGCATCTTTCTGCCTTATTATCTGTATAACAAAATTTAGCTGAAATCGATATCTCTTCTGGTTCTTGAGCTATGGACGACGGAAAAAACGTCGCGATCGTACGGAAATTAACATTAGTCTTAAAATTGACTTTAATTACTATACAAATGTATTCGGTAACTATGACTAAGTAAATTTGTGTTAACTTAATGTGATCACAGAAGTACGGAAAGGGAGCAAACTTAAACTCAATGAATGAACCTATTTTGTGTTTCCAAAAAGTATAATAATATAAAAAAAATATAAAGCGAAGAATGTTGTTTAAAAACCTCACTGTATCAATTAAATATAACTAATTTAACGTATTTCCCTATTTTGGATGTGGAATAAGAACTTAAATCGATTTTTCAAATGATGAAATGTATGAAAATAGAAGCTCTGTTTTAATTGGAAAAATAAAGCTTCAAAATAAGTTAATTAAATGTCAAAAAACTTGAGTTCTTCAATTTTTCAAAAATCGTTAATGTTGAGATTTTCAAATTATTTGAATTGCTTTATTATTTTCTAGGAAATATATTTTTTATACTGAAATAGCGAAGTTTAGAAAAAAATTTGGGGCCGTTTTTCAGAAAAATCTAACCTTTGATTTATGACTTTGTAGTTTGTATCGGCGCTGCTGTTCTATGTGGTCTAAAAAGAAAAACTGAAAATCATGCCGATCTCAAGTTCGAATTCAATGAAGTCAATGGTTAAGGCCCCTGGAGCGAGAACAGAGAGACAAGTGGCCGAAATTGTGGGAACCATCTTTTTAATATCAAGTTCGAAATTTTGTACGAATAAGGAAATTTAAAAAACCATGTATTTCCATTCAAAATAACTCAGTATAAATTTGTGATTACTTAATAATTCCTCATATAAAAGCTTTCCACTTTGGTATGAACATGAACCTATGAACTTTTACTTTCTATAATAATTTGTATGTATAACCTATTTTTATGAGAACACAATTTTTCACAAACTCAAACAATTAATTGAAACCAATTATTAAAAAGAAAATTCAAATATTAAATTAATCAAAAAATATATATGTATATATGTATATCACCACACCTTCAAAATTATAATTACATATCGTTGTACATTTGTGTACGTAGGTACTGTTAGAAGTGCAAACATATATAGAAATGTTGTGACTCCACCTTTGTTATTATTTCCACAGCTGCCTTGGAAATCAAAACAAATAATTAACAATAATTACAGCAAACATAATTACAACAATTAAAACAGAGGCATTCCAACAAAAAAAAGAAACAAGAAAACCGAGATGTAGATTTTATATCTACCTTACCCACATTTCTGGAATTTTGTATTCAAAGGGTGTTTTATTCTTTAAATTTATATAATTACTATAAAACAATTTTTGTTAGTACTCAGTTTTATATATTGTTTAATAAAAGTAATAAACAATGTTTTGGTAGGTCTGGAGTTAAAGAACTTTGAACATATTAATTATCTTATGAATATTGGAAAAATCTATTTCCTGAATATGAGCAGCTTTAGCCCTTTAGTCAAGTTAAAGGGAGAAAGTAATATTAAAAAGAATTTAAGCTACTTTTGTGTCATTTTTCATTGTGGTTTACATATACGCAAGATAAATAAAGTGGTTCACCTGGGCGTTTATGTACTTTTTTTGTTAACTAAATAAAACTGTTTTCTGGTGGACATTAAGTTATTCAGTTTCATTTGTTGTATTTCAAAGGTCCTTCCAATACAATGATTGATAGTACAAAATTAAGATCTTACGACTCAAAATTTCATTTGGTAATAATTTTTCTTATAAAGATTTATTTGAAAAAGAACACCCTTTACTCTTTACTGCGTAGAGTCAAAGTTAAAATTATAAATAAAAAAAGGCACGCCATGGAAATCAGTATTCCATTGCTGCCGAATTAAAATAAGATCACGTCTCCATTTGTTTAGCCCAAAACCAAGAAATCCACACGAACTCCAGAGTGCACTGCACAGGTATAGGCGCACTATACACAACTAAAATGCTAAGACAGAGTTACAAATAGGCTCTGATGGTCTATACATTATATAAACATGGCTCTTATTCATTGCGCACCAAACAAAAGATACAAAAAATAAACTTTAAAAAAAATTACGAACAAAAAGTTAAAAAATTGCGTGCTGCAAGGATTGCACTTTGTTGTGTAGCACCACAATACAAAATATTGCGTCTCCTACAACACACTGCAAAAGAGAGTGGTGACGGCAACAGCGGCGCTCCATGCCACAGCCACAGCAACAGCCGCACACACGAAATTATGTGAATTAAAGAATATATTTGATCCCATCACACGATCTCTCTTTCTTTCCATGAATAATGCGCATTGATTACAATGCGCTACGCTTGCGCCATTCACAGAGCCTAGTTTAGTTTTTTGTATAAAGGTCGGGACTGGCGGGATGGATATATGTACCGAACCGATATAAGCGCGGGAGACATGAGTAGAGTAAAGTATACCTACACCAGAAGGTTTTACTAGGAATCCACATCCAACTTGGTCGGCCCAGCGGCCAATAATTCTGACGGAGTACACTGCACTGCACTGCACTTGGTGCCGATGTCGGTCTTTTGCGAGCTTAGAGGTGACGGTCTGTGATGGTGGATAGTAATTTTACGTTGATGCCTTTTTGACTGACAAAATAACGAAAAAGAAGACGACGCGCATAGAGTTCATGTCCAATAGTGTCCGCTTCTGGGGTCCCTCAATTTAAGTGTTATCTCTATGACGTTCAAGGAATACAGTCTGTTGGACAAAATAAGGATATGGTTTGATTTAAATGACTTAACCCAACATTTGGCAAGTGATGATGTTTTTGAACCAATTTAAAAGTTAAAAATGTATAGCCATAGTTACAGTTTTAACTTAAATCCCCCTTTTGCCACGCCCATTTTTCTATTTTGGACTCCCTTTTATGGTTTTTGACAACAATTATCACCTTCTTCTCATTCCCCAATTTATGAAGTGTAAGTTATTTTTTTACGCCCAATATTTGAATTTGTATTTTCTTGAAAGTTTTTGAAAGCTGCTAATTTTGTAAAAAAAAAAAGCAAAGTGCCTTTTTTGATGCACTGACTGTGATCATGTAGCAAGAAAAAAAAACTGAAACAACGCATAGTACGTCAATTTTTCCGTTGCGTTTTGAAGATGATTGCTGAATCTGCACCACACTATCTTCATTGGGGGGCACACACTTTTTGCAATCACGTTTTGGACTTAAAATAACCTTCAAGGCATTAAATATCTAGCCTAGCCTAAACCTAAACCACACCCCTGCCTTAACCGTCTTTTCCTACACACGATTTTATGATTCTTCGCCGCCTCTAACAAATTTGCTACGTGGTTTTTTCCCTTCGTATACAAAATACGCGACCAGACTCTGTCATTTCGTTGGTGAAGCACGATTTCTCTCGTAGGTATGGAATATGCGAAAGCAATTTGGGCTTCTCTAAACTGCTACATATATAGAAATGCGCCTTAGATTCGAAACGCATCATTGCAAAAGGATGCGATTTTGGCTCATCACATCTTTGTCCATTGCCATCGTCTCGGTTTGCGTCGTCGTCGTCGTGTTCGAGGTTGTGTTGGCTAGCTGCTCCTTGCCAGGGGCTCTCCAACACGCACAGAGTTCAGAAAATTTTGAAGCCAACAAAACAAAACAAAAGACCAAGCGAAAAAAAACGTGGGCCGATTGGGTGGGTGGCTGATGGATACAGGGTACCACGATTCCCACTGAAACCGCATAAAAGCCTCAAAGCCCATATGCACTGCTGCACGGTATCTATGGAAGAAGATGTGAACCTGTAAAGTTTCATTCTAGATACAAGTGTGAAGAATAATGTACATCACGTCATGGCCGTTGGTGGTGTTTGCTGCGCGATGCTGTTACCGCTGCTGATGTTGCTGCTGCCGCTGTTTCTACTGCCGACGACGACGATGTCGGTGCTGCTGCTGATGATGATGCTATGGTTTTCCATCACGCATGTGGTCACGCTTTTCCTTATTGCAAATCTTCTATCATCCGTCTTATGGCATATATCGTACGTTTTTATAAAATAGAGTCGCCCCCAGAGCTTATGATTTGGTGCCTTACAGAGTGAGGTACGTATACGTGCGCAATATAAGTAGGGGGTCCTTCGTCGTCGTCGTCGTTTTAGAATTTGTGCGATTGAGGGAAAATATCTATGAAAATCACGCAAATCACGCACTTTGTAATTCAAATGCGCGCGCGCGACCGAAACTTTAAAGCAAAACCATATTTGCAACCTGTGAAATAAAAGAGCGAGCAGGTAGGGAGGGTGAACTCATAGATATGCAGCGAGACTTTTGAGTGTCAGTGAGAAGGAAAAGCATTTATTTAGCATTTGAGAAGCTCGTAGGTGGGTTTTGGAGATATTTTCTTTGGTGTGGGCGAGTATATTGGGCACTACCATCGTACCGTGCCATATACCGCTTCAATGATACTTACCCAACTTTTAAACCCAACTCAAAAGAAACATATTGATTATGTACGTTTGAAGGTATGTAAAGATACCAACCAAAACAAAGAGGGAAATGTTGAAAGTACTCGTTGATTCTCTTACCTGCAACGAAAAAAAAGAAACGAGAAAATCAGTAAAATTACGGTGAATTTCGAGTGAAAAATGTTTAAACTTTGAATACAAAATCAATTGCGGGCAACATTGTTCGCTTTAAGGTAAGAAACATATAAATGAGCTCTTGGCGGGATAAATTCTTATGGTAATGAGATCATAGAAATATAGGCTTGGAGTGATTAGATGTCTTATAATGGTCCACTTTCACACATGAATTACATTCAAGTGTTACTTTCTTTTTGTATTGAGGACAGAAATGTCGATTCCGCTTATCAGATTTTGATGATTTTCTATGTTTTTTTCTTGATGATTTCCTAACACTTCTAAGCACCTACATGAAAAAATCAATAAATTTATGCATTGATTTATTGAATATTTTGTGATTTTCCATAAATTAGTTAATACGGATTCATACAGTTGTTTTAATATATTCTATGTTTTTTTTTTTATTTCTAAATTAGCATCAACAAAGCGAAGGAGGACAGAAAACATGTTCAAAAGCTTTTTATTTTACTTAATATGTGTTTCTAATAAATTGTATGTTAACAATTTATGCCAATTTAAAGATTTGTCTGTGCGATGTTTTCTATGTTTTTATTCTTTTTGATGATTTTACAGAACATCTTCTGGAAAACATTTAAGAAGGGCTTATATTCAAAGTTTTGATGCTTAGCTAACATTTCAAATTGGTCATGAAATAATTTCTATGTTTTTATTTTTGTTACATTTTCTGCTGGTTTCAACTCATAAAATCAAAATAAGAAAACAGATTGAATCTTATTGAACATTTTTTTGAGTTGATTAATTTGTTGTTTATTATTTGTGACGATTGCAACATTGCACGATAAATATACGTGCAATGTTTCCTATGTTTTCCATTTTCTTTTTTCTTAATTGTGTCAAAGACTTGATTGTAATTAATCATAATATCGCTAGTACTGTTTTTGGAAAATAGGTAAAATCTTTAGTTAAATCTATTGATGTCACTTATTCTATGTTTTTTTAAAGTTTTGTTTTTGTATATTGGCAAAGAAGGTTCCAGTAAACTTCATGTTTCCAATAATTTATTAATTTGTAATTAGCATTAAATTTGTCGGGTAATGTTTTCAATGATTTTTTTTGCTGCTTTGTTTACTTTGTTTACTTAGCCAAACATATCTGCATAGTAGAAAACAATCTTAAAAGTCTTATACTAAAAATGTTTGTAGTAATTTTCTTTTAAGAAGTTGTGAAATTTTTGAATTTAGAAAACTACGTTTTTGTTTTCTTGTTTCTTTTAACTAATACGAGAACTTGATTTAATAAATAATTATTATTAAATAAATTTACTATGAGTTCTTTTAATTTGTCATATTCTATGTTTTTTTCTAAATTAGCATCAACGCTTTGTTGATGTCGAAGGATGGCAGAAAACATGTTCAAACGCTTTTTTTACTTAAAATGTGTTTCTAATAAATTTATTTTAACAAGTTATGAAAATTTAAAGATTTGGCTGTGCGATGTTTTATATGTTTCGATTCTTTTTGCAGATTTTTGCAGAAAATTTTATATAAAATATTTTAGAAGGTCTTATTTTAAAAGTTTTGATGCTAAGCAAACATTTCAAACATTTTGATGCTAAGCAAACATTTCAAAGACTTGATTGTTATTAATCATAATTTCGCTTGCACTGTTTTTGTGAAAATAGGTGAAATCTTTAGTTAAATCTATTGATGTCACTTATTCTATGTTTTTTAAAAGCTTTTAATTTTTGTATGTTGGCAAAAAAGGTCCCAGTAAACTACATATTTCCAATAACCAATTGTTTTATAATTAGCATTTAATTAGTCTTCTTGCTCCTTTGTTCACTTTGTTTATCAAGCCAAACATATCTGCATAGTAGAAGACAAGCTAAAAAGTCTTATACCAAAAATGTTTGCAGTAATTTTCTTTTAAGAAGTTGTGAAATGTTTGAATATAGAAAACTATGTTTTTTGTTTTCTTGTTTCTTTTAAATATGAGTTCTTTTAATTTGTCATATTCTATGATTTTTTGTTCTCTTAAATTGATCAACAAATTGTTCATGCTATGTTTTCTATGTTTTTTTTTTTAAATGTTAAGTCTTGACGAAACACCTTCCAGAAAAAGCGGTAGAAAATTATAAATTGGAATCATCATTGATATTTTCATATTTGCATTTATAATAATTTCAGGAAGAAAATTTATTTATATTTTGTTTTCTATGTTTTTTTTATATAATTTATTTTAATATCTTTGATGTATTTACTCTATGGAGTTCAATAATCTTGAATTCATTAAATCATTCAATACTAAAAGGATTAATTTATAATAAACAGTAAATTAAACTGCTGTACAAAAAAAAACAACAATCAAAAAATATAGAAAAACATAGAAAACTTTCAGTTCCATAATTTACGTAAAAAATTTTACAATCTTGAAAAACACAAAATTTATTCATTCCTTTTCGATGTTATTTCAAACCCAAAAACTAAAACTTGGTCAAAATTATAAATCATTGTAAAATTTGGACATATCAAAACGACTGACCTAGAAAAAGTTATAAGACCTGATATTCATTCAGTCTTCAAGGTATTTGATGTCATTAGAAAATATAATTATGGACTAGAATTTTTTCATATTTTTTTTTTTTCAAAATTATTAAGAGATTATTAAGAGTGAGCATAATTTTAGTGGAAAAAACTTTTCATCAGGGACTAAAATAATGACATCTTCTTAAGTCAAAAGGCATCCCCCAATTATATATTATGGTATTCACCTCGAAAGTCCATCTCACCGCGTATTTCATCTTTCAAAAAAATAACTTCTTGAATTGAATTCCCGAAGAAATTTCGCATAGTATTTGTGTTAACTCAACTGTTCTGGCGTATTATGTAGAATACGAGTATAGGTATAAAATGTATGTTTTTATTTTCAAGCCCCATTAGAACAAAAAGTATGGAGATTTGTATAAGGCGTGCACAATATAAATAGGTAAATGATGAAGGCAGGTTGGGCATCAGGTAATATGCCTAACCCTTACCTGCACTGCTCGGTCGCTATTCGCACCTAATCGCATAAAACTCTGCGAAAAAATAAAATCATACACCAACAAACATACATATATGTATGTATCTTGCAGCGCATTTAAACATACATAACCATCGGGGTTTATATTCCATATATACGAGTACATACCCTTCGAGTATTCTGAGCGCCAAGAATAAAGAGAGGGGTTGTTGGAAACCATAATGGCAGTCAAGAGTTTAAGTTTGTTAAGTTTTCGTAGCTATAGTAACTTTTTAGGGGTTATTTTTTTAAAAACCGTTTTTTTTTATTTGTTTTTCTATTTTTGAAATTTTTTTTTTTGCAATATTCTCTCGACGGCTTATATTTGCGTGTGAGTACATGATAAAACTTACAATATGCCCCATGCACTAGCCATTCTCCACCATCTATCCATACCTAGGTACGTAACATAGGTAAGGTTTATCATCCCTATAACATATCCAACCAACAGCAACAACAACAACAACCCCAAATTCTTATTCTAGAAAGAATATTATTTTAGGTGTACATAGAAAAGAGTATGAGAGTAGGTATACTGTGTTTTTATATATATTAAGAGACGTCGACGACGATGACGATGAGGACGAACATTGGCAGGGGATGATAAGACGGTATAGAACATTGAGCATGAGAAAAGCATAAGAACGCCAAGAGGGCGAGGCAATCAACAAAAATGAAGAAACTGAATAATACACAGAGAAGAAATAATACAAAAAAAAAGTAGCAGCAGAAAGAAGGAAAGAAAGAAAGAAATAAACCCTGGGATAGCTGAGAAGTCACTTTTAACAAAACTCTCTTAAAGCAAGGTGGTTGGTATAAAATAGCTATAGAATTCTAGGAGAGTACGTACTATGAATGCCAAGTAAGTTTAAAGAATATTTTTCAAGTGTGCCTAATTTGGACCATAAGGATTTTGTGTCATTTTATACCAAATACTTTTCTAATTATTTTATACCAATTAGTTTACATAACCCATTACCGATACTAAATTTGATGTAATAGTTGCCAATAACACAAAATATGCGATTAATTTGTATGTATCTATTTTATACCAATTGCCTCATATAACGCTGAAGTTCGTGAAGTAGTTGGTATAATAATAAATGTCAATATAATTAGTATGCGTCATTTCCGCTAGTTGTAAAATGTTATTTAACTTCTGTTTTGTACCAATTGTTTGCACTTTAAAAAGTCTATACATCATCATTTTATTTCATTAATTCATTCTTACACTAATTTCGAGTCTAATTATAAATTCTTTGATAAGTATTTGTAATGTTTAAAACACAACATCATTATTTCGTTTCTTTTATACCAATTGAGTGTCATATTTCCGTTTTCTGATAAATAATTAGTCTTATATAGCGACACTTTTCTGAGTTCATAGCAGAGTCTATGAATGTCTGTCGATGGTGACGTTTTGACCAAGACGTCGGTGTTGTACGTCCTTTCTTGACTACAGCATGTACTTTGTTTTGCCTTCATTAACCGTTAAACCCATTTTTGCCGCCTCTGCCTCAATACTCACAAAAGGCCCATTGAAATCACGCTGAGTTCTTCCGATTATGTCAATGTCATCAGCATATGTTAGTAATTGGACAGACTTTTGAATGATAGTGCCTCTAGTGTTGACGTGTGAGCTCTGCACTATTCTTTCAAGCACGATGTTAAAAATGCTTGTAATGCTTGGCATTAAATAGAAGCTAATAAATTGGTTAACATTCTCCATTAAGACTGGTTACGAAATTCTAGTTTTGATGCAACTTTATACGAACAGCTTGGGATAAGTTTCTTTATTGCTTTATTTGGAATAGACGATATGTACCATTTTCACAAATGAACTTTAAGCTAATAATTGTGCTAGAAGAAATTGGTATAAAAATTCAGAAAAATGGGTTATTGGTACAATTTTACATAAAAATAAATTATTCTTGACCAAATTATACCAATCAAAACTTAAAATCAAAAATATTTACAAAAGTTTTGTGTTTGTGCTTTGGTTACCATTTAGCATTAAACTATTTAATTATTCATAATTGGTATAATACTCATTTAACCCTAGTGACAAGGGTTTTTATCTTATTTTATACCTATCGCATGAAAGATTTTTGCATTGCGTTTTTCTATGTTTTCTTTTTTTAAATTAGATGAATCAAACAAATACACTTTAAACTAATTTTGTTCAGCCAAACAATTGGTATAACATTTATTTAGACATTTTTGATTTTAAAAATGCAAAATACCTGATACTGATCAAATTATACCAATTAATTCTCAAAATGTACACAAGAGTTTCGTGTTTTTTACTTTTTATAGAAATTATTTGACATACATCTGTTGGATGAGTAAATATTGGTAAAATTCTAGTATTTTTCTATTTGTGAACCAATTCCTTGCCATATTATTTTAATTGAGATATTCTATTTTTTATTTTTCAAGAACAATTGCTTGCAATACATTCCAGGAAGATAATTATCAATTGGTATAATGCGTTGGTTATTGGTACTTCATATTTAACAAATGAAAATAATTAGTGTTAACCAAATTATACCAATTGAAGATAAATCAATCAAACATGCTTTCAAAAGTTTCGTGTTTGTGCTTATTTATTTTTGAAAGAGGGCCAGGTTTTCATTTATACCAGTCAGAAATAGAACATTAAGCGAAGTGTGGAGTGTTTATTTTGTTTAAAAATAAAACATTGAAATAATACTTAGAAAAAAATTACCTAATTCAAAATAAGGAGCGTTCACCAACCCCTACACCAGAATCAGTAAGATTTTAATGTTTCTCCTCAGTTGGCAATCACGTCTAGAAAGGTAGGGTTGGATATCTTCTTTTCCCTTACTTGTGTTTTATTTTTTCCTACCCTCCTACTACCCAACCAAATAAACTATTTTTTTTTGTTAATTTTGTCCCTTCTTCCTTGGAAGAGGTATAAGAAAAAAATGTGGGATGGGCTTCATAGAAACGCGTATACTATGTGCAATGTTGTCGCGCGCCGCCATGCGAAATTCTATTCCGTCGACATATTAGACATTGTTTGTTGTCGTCGTCGTCGTCGTCTTCATCGTCATCGTTGTCGGCGTAGTTAATTTTGGTCTTGGTCGTCGTTTTTGGGGGGTAGTTTTACCATACCAACCCTCTTGTTATTTTTTTTTTCTTCTTTTTTTACGCCATTGTGCTTTAAAAGAGGAGTTACTTTATTATATTGTTATGATGATAGTGTATAAGTCGACTTCTCTTCTTACTCAAAGTATTTCTAGGTAAAGCCGAGTCAGGGTAAAAACATCCCTTCAATGTTGGTTTGTTGGGTTTGATGGAGGGCAAATGTAAAAAAATTCTAAAATTCACACTACACAATGGCGATATTCAAAATGAGTGTTAGTTAAGAAGAAGTTAAAAAAAATCTAAAAATATCGTATACAAGTTTTCTTGTGCATTATATAATGAAGCCGTAAAATGAGATAGCAAAATAATATAACAATAAATTAGATAAGATCTTCTTTATGGGTTCACAAAAAATATTCTAGACTAATATTTGTTTTTCGAGATTTAAATATTGGATATTTTAATTTGCAAATCCCTATAATTTAAATTTTAATGGATATTACATAATACTATTTTCATTTTAAATTAAAGTGGAAAATAGTCTTTCAATTTTTTACAAAGTTGAAAAAAGTTAGATAGAAAGATACAAAATAAAAATTATAAAAATTTGGTCGAATGATAAATTATGCCAATAAATGATATTCTAAAATTTAAAGTACCTAGTATAATTTAAGATACTAAACTAAATGAAAAATAATTAAAGTTAAAAATTTAATAGAAGGGATCTTTCCTACCCATTTAAAATCTTTATTCAAGGTTATTAGGTGATAGATAGCGCTTAACAAAAGTTGTATTATTATTAACTCAGTTTAGATTACTTAAGATCAATTTATAAATTATAGATGGAAAAATTACATTCGTAAAAAAAATAACCCTTCTATTCATATTCAATCTAATCTTTTATTTTGAGTAATTTTAAAATACTAAAAATTTCAATTTTTTTAATTTAAAAAAAAATGTTCGAAGACGTTTCTAGCTATATTCATACAAATTAATTTGTATGTTGTGAAACGCTTGGAGCTTAATTTTTTTTAAAAGTTCACTACCTTGGTAACGCAAAATTTTTCTTAAGCAAGACTTTTGATCTCACTACAAACTATTGTACTTTCATATAGTCATTTTTTAAGATTCTATAAAATAAAGGGGTTTCCAATCACAACTTCAATTTTTAGTAAATCAAATCAATCTTACGTTACCCGAAGCCAGCGTTAAATCACTAGATTTTGGTGGCAAATAATTGTGATATCACTTTGTGCAACAACACAATCTGATCGCAGCGACGCGTTGTTGAAAAAAAGTCATCCATTTGTAGCCATAAAAAGTCAATGATAATTTCTAGGTAATGCAATCCAATTATCGTCTCAGTTGTACCAAAATCTTATACATGTAAGTAAGATCCAATCAAACCACCACCCCATCAATACCGTCTCCAACAGTGACATTTTGTTTGAAAATGAAGAGTTCTCTCAACAGTCATTTATTGAGATCCCAAGATCGAAATACTTTAATGAAAATCCGAATCACTTATCAAGGACTGAAGTTGTGTTAGCTGAGCTTTGGAAGTTTGAAGTAAAATGCGGTGTAGATTCGTTTACGGAATGCCTAATTCCAGAGATCGATGATGAATTGACGAACCTGAGTCATCGTCAAAACTACGGACTACAAGAGCAATATTCTTTTATTATTGTTCTTGAAGTGAATTTTTTTAAGCAGTAGTAGATGCGTAGTTTTGAATTGGCAAATGTCATAATATGACAGCTGAAAAAATTGTGCGTTACGCAAAATGAAAACTTCTTCTTGGAAAAGTCTTTAGAAAAATATTTAGGTCAGATTCTCAACAATTTAAAACCTATAAAACCCAACTACCGATTTTTATTGAAGTATTTCGTTCTTAGACGTCGTGACTGTAAAGTAGTCGCCTATCTACAGTTTTACGGCTGACTTGTTAGATTAGCGGAGCCGCCTCCATATTCTGTATCAGCCCTCGATTGTCTAAATAGAGAAAAGCTTTGGGTGGAATGTTGCACTCATTGTTGGGGTAGTTAGCCCCAAAAATTAAGCTGTTAGTCAACGACATCGCTCTCGCAATGTGACACTTACCAAGCTTCAGCAAGACATTATCTGTTCTGTTTATGTTGGGTCTCTTGTATAGAATCTGGTTGGAATAGTAATGTTTGTACTCCGACTCTGGTGTTCTGTGTAGTCCAAGGCCACGTCGAAGACATTGTTTCTCAAACACCTGAATCTTTTCCATTTGAGATGGGGTAACGTTGAGCCATACCGAGCAACCATAGGCAATCATCGGCCGGATAAGGGCCATGTAGCAAATCACCTTCACTGTGCTGTCAAGACGGCTGCTAAAAAACAACCGTTTTGTCAGGGCAAAGGCTCTTCTAGCTTCGACCAGAGCAGCACTCATATGTCTGTCGAAATACAAGTACCGATCCAACCAGATGCAAAGGTACTTTACTACACTTTTATTTGCCAATGGCTGTCGATTTGGTCCAACGATCACTAGATGTTTCCAGTTCTTTTTCGTATCCCTTGAGGCTCCATACAGTGGAGTCCTGAACGGAATAGTTTCGCATTTCTGAAAGTTGTTTTTCAACTTCCAGTCATCGCAATATTACTGAATTTTGTCGAAGTCACCCTGCAAGTTATCAAGTGTATTGATAACCTTCATTTTTGGGGCCGTTCTGTACGCAATTAGATCGTCGGCGTACGCTATTGCCTGAATCAGGCTTGCTATCAGATCACTGGTGTAAATGCTGAATAAGATTGGCGAGTTAACCGCTAATTGTGGAAGACCATTTTAAATATCAAAGATTTTAGTGGATGTTACATTACCAATTTTGACAATAAACCGTCTGCCATTAAGCATGTCATAAAGCATATACAACAGTGGTTTACTAATGCCAAGTCTATTTAACTTTATAAACAGACCCTCTAACCATACAGGGTCGAAGGCCTTCTCCAAGTCAACCAGGCAAGCACCAGTACATTGGCTTTTAGATTTGTTCCACTGGACTTCAGAAACAAGCTTAGACGCAGCATGAATAGTGTCATGTCCCGCCTTAAAGCCGAATTATTTTGTTGTTCTCAGCCCACTTGGACAGAGCTCTATTTTTTACCTTCTCGAATGCTTTACTGATACTTGGCAGAAGACTTATCGACCGGAGATTTGCCGGATTGGAGTTGTCCTTTCGCTTTTTCGGGAGGGGATGTACCACAGATGTTTTCCAACGGACCGGAGTGGTATCAATGTCCTCAGCTTCCTGTGGTAAATGTCACAGTACAATGTTGGATATATCATCGACCCCTGCTGCCTTCGTTTTCTTTAATGAATTAAAGATTAGATGGAGCTCTATCTTCGTGACTAATAGGGTATTAGTGCTGTTTTGCTCGGCGATGATGGCATTTGCCAAGTTTTCGTCATTGAACCTGGTAAAACCGAGGTTCTCGGATCGCCATTGCGTTATGTCTCTACGCAGGTAGAAGTAGTGCTGCAGGGCTCTATTCTCCAGCTCGTGATTCGGGCGAATGCTAGGATTCACCTTGTACACTTGCTGGAAAGCAGACCACACGGCCTCTGCTGTCTGCTGCGGATCTTCGACAACAAAAAAGTCATCGTCCAGTTTATGTATGCGTATGCGAATAAAGATGATATCGATAACATCGCCGGATGCTAAGATGACTTTCAAAACAATTTCGGTTGACGACTTAAAATGTCGGGAAAAAACAAAAGATATTGAAATCGTGTTTACCAAATTTGCGTTAAATTTTTGTAGATTCTATTTTTTATAAAAAAACGGACTGATGGATTTTTACAAAAAAAAAAGTTTGAAGACAATATTTGTAATTTTTAAAAAGCTATTTGAGTCAAAAGTAAATTTTTACCGAGTTTTAGTATTAGGTTTTTATTTTTTGTAAAAAACTTGTCAATTAGATTTTTCTCAAAATTTTAACAAGAGTATTGAAATCAATATTTCTTACAAGATATAATTATTTAGGAGCCAAATTTTCGAATTCTTGAAAAGGTATTTGAGTCGAAAATCAATTTTTACTAACTATAAGTAATTAGTTTGTTTAAGTTTTTCTCAACATTTTACTAAATGTTGACAACAATATTTTTTAAAAGATAAAATTAGTTTAAAGATAATATCACAAAGTTTTAAAAAGATATTTGAGTCCAAAATAAATTTTTAACAACTTTAAGTAATGTTTTTTTAGGTTTTTAATTTTTGTTAAAAAAACTTTCAATTTTATTTTTCTCAATATGGGTTGCACAAAATTGTTTCGGAGATGAAGTCATTTTTTATTCGTAAAATTTTCGAGGTGACAACTTGTGTTTTTGATTTATAAAAAAACTGTTAATTGTATTTTTTCTAAAAATATATTTGTTTGGCATCACGTTAGGATTTATAATATAAAATTCAATTCAAGTTCCTTACGAGATTGGTTCGTCAGATATTTAGGATAAACCAACATTTTTACTTTTTTTTAAACTGCTATGGTAAAAAAAAAACACCCACGCAATTTTCTTGATATCTACTCTGGTTCTTGAGCTATTGACAACGAAAAAAACGTCGCGAACGTACGTAAACACGCACGCACAGACATCTTTCTTCTTGTATTACGACTCTAGGGACCTTGAAACGTCGAGAAATGTCAAAATTTTTAAATTGACTAATCGGACCCATTACAATAACTTCCTATGGGAAGTTAAAAAGTTGTTTTCAGGCTGGGTTTCGAGCTAACTTATCTACAGTTTATCAAATTTTTACTCTAACTAATGTCGCTTAACGTTTCTCGGAAAAGAAAACTAATCTTTATGCGTAGATTTTAAAGCTGCCTTTGAAACTATAAACAGAAAACTATTACTTTTCAAATTAGCTGGTATTGGATTATCAACAACATTTTTGAGAATATATGAAACACTTCTGTCAAATACAACAGCGGTAGTTTCTAATGGTAGAATCTCTGGGCAGCAATTTAAGACAAAAGTGGGTGTTTCGCAAATTTGCATTTTGAGTCCTTTGCTCTTCTCAATTTTTGTATACGACATTGGATACAGTCTTCCAGGGGGTGTATATTATGGTGATTTGGTTATTAAGGTGCTTTTATATGCGGATGACCTTCTCATGTTTACTGATAATCCGGTAACTCTACAACTTCAAATTAACAAACTTTAACCAGTATTGTAACTCTTGGGATCTTCAAATAAATACTTCAAAGTCGAAGATTATAGTTTTTAGATCTCATAATAGAATAGCAGTACCCGTGGCATGATGATTAGTGCGTCTTGGGTTCAATCCCTGCCTGTGCCACCTTAATTTAAAAAAAAAAATATTTTCACGGGTACTGCCTCTTGCGAGGAATTGACAAATCTTTCAAGAGTAATTCTTGTCATGAAAAAGTGCTTTCTCAAACTAGCCGTTCGGATTCGGCCTAAAATTGTAGGTCCCTTCAATTCCTGACAACAGTATATACGACATTGATTTAACCTTGAATAACTTTGGTTCATGGAAGGATGAATTCTATGACTGCATCTCAGAAATTGACGAAAAACAAATGTCAAAATTTTCTGAACCGTGTTAAAGATTCCATGTCAAGAATGAAATACAGCAAACTGAATTATTGTTTGGCGGAATCTAATTATTTTCGAAAGGAATTCACACTTAACGAGATGAAACCGTTATTCAATTCCTTGCAAGATGTCCAATACTCCAAGAAATTCGAAAATTCTTCTTTCCGGAATATAGATTTCAAAATTATAAATGATTTGTGGACATTTGATACGGTATGAAAAAACATCATGGACAAACAGTACACTTTGAACAGAACGCCTTTTTTGTAAAGCATCAAATTCAATCAAAGCATATCTTGACGGATAAGAAGGAACATCAATTCTCCATTTCAGTTGCCTAACAACAAATCTTGTGAAAGCCTTTTGAACTCTTTCAATACGAGTTATGTCAGTGGAAGTAGAAGGACACCAAACAATTGAACAATACTCAAGGATCGGACGAACTAATGACATGGACACTGATTTCAGAGCATAAGGGTTAGAAAACTCGTTGCAGTTTCGCTTGACGAAACCAAGCATTGAATTACAAAATCTATATGTAACGAAAAAGACAACTTCGGATCAAAAATGACTCCAAGATTACGAATCTCAGATTTGCGATCAAGAATCTGGTTGAACATATGGTAGTTGTGAATCATGGGAACTAAAATACGATGTGCCGTAACCACATTACACTTTGTGATATTCAATGATATTCCTATCACACCAATCAGATAAAACATTTAAATCGTTTTGAAGATTTTGCTGATTAATTTTGGATACAAAGAAAAATGTTCATGTCATCAGCATACATCAAACAAGATGCATTGAAGAGAGGGGATATCATTAACAAATATATTGAAAAGAAGTGGTCCCAGATGGCTACCTTAAGGAACTCCTGATGAAGCTTGTATGATATTAGAGAAGGATTTCCTCAATTTCACACATTGTGTTCTTTTATAAAGGTAGCTGGAAATCCATTTCAGAAGCAATCCGTGAATGCCAAATGCTCGAAGTTTAGCTAGAAGAATTTTATGACAAATAGAAGCAAATATCTATCTACCTGATAACTAGATTCATATGAGTCGACGACATATTGACAATAAAGCATGAGACTTGTTAAAGTAGACTTGCCTGACATAAAACCGCATGTTGTTCAACGCAAATATGATCTTTTATACTAAAATATAAACGATCTTTTAGTATAAGCTCAAATAATTTAGGTATTGCAGAGAGCTTAGTTATAGCTCGGTAATTTGATACAAGATTTTTTGGAAAAGTTTTGTAAATAGGACTTATGTATGAGAACTTCCACTCATCAAGAAATACGCCAGTACAGAGAGATTTATTAAAAATTATTAGTAGTGGGAACACTAATTTAGTTAAAGGTTTAGAAAAATTGACAGACAGGGTGGCAAGTTATAAGTGTGAGTCTCTTTTTCCTTTAACAAAACAATTGATAAATATACATTTTATGCATAAAATGCTGAGGATAATGGATAGAAAGCAATCAACCAATGCTTCAAAAGACCTAGAATAGTTTAATAACCGAGTTTCCTAATCAGTAAATCAGATAAATATATTAATATGTAAGCCATGTTTTCATCTACCATTTTATTTCTTTTTTTCTGAACAAAAAGCTTGCTATAATTTTAATTTACAATACTTTGCAGTGTGTACACTTAACTCCCACTCTAAAACTTTGTCCCTGAAACTGAAAATTGCGTAACCAATTTACTATAATTAAACTTTTTGAACTATGCCGACATAACATATTGCAAATAAAATTTATCACCTAATGACATCACCACCTATAACCATAGTAACAGACCTACAGACTTGGTTGTTTTTTTTTTAACGCATCGTAAAAACGCAAAACTTAAGTTATTCTGGTAGAATGAGCGTTTGCAAAAACAAAAAGTTGTGTATATTTTAAGTATGAACTTGCAGCAGTTAGTATTTCCTTAAAAAAGTAAAAAAGATAGACGTTAATTGCAATTTAATAGATCTATCCAACAACAATTTGCACTTTACCAATCATTATTTTTAAATACGCTGGAAATACCAAATAATTTATCTGCGTAAGTTTCGAGTAGAAAAAGCACTCGGTAAAGTTTCTGCTGCGTGCATATTTTTAAAAATCCAAAAAAAAAATAAGGTAGAAGTTTTACGCAAATTATACTAAGCTTACTTTGCCAACGAAACAAAAAGCATTCCTCAAATAGGTCTTCAGCCAGCTATTCAAAAAAAAGATATAGCTAGCCAGGAGAGACATCACACTTAGTGTGGCTATAGTTTAGATAGGTTAAGCAGAAGCAGTATGCTATAGCAAGCTGATGATGATCGTGAACGTGAATATGTTCTAGAGAACCAAATCATTGCCAGATCCATTAGAAGCTTGCTTGGCGCATAAAACAAAAGCTTTTGAAATACTTTTCATCTTTTTAACAGTATAAAATATTCACAAAACAACTAAACTTTCCGAGCTATTTTTATAGCTTTTTTTTCTAAACTCTAAAGTGGAAATAAAACAGCACCATTTTCTATACATATATTTGTGTAGATATATGTAAATAGGTACATTCAAGTAAATCTATATAATGTACATTCTGCGCGGGAGACTTGTTTTATTGCGACTACGATCGGGGTACAGTTGGCGTTTTAAATATATGTACAGTACACATAGACTACTTCCCTTATGCGAAAGCTAAAAAAGCCCATCATACGAAAAAAAGATCCAGAAACTATAACCAACCACCCTTGTTTTCTTTTATTCTCATATCAAATTGGTTTAGGTATCCAAGTGCGCGCTTTGAAGAGCTTTTTTGAATTAATTTTGTTTTGAAAAAAAAAAAATTGCAATGTTTGTGTGTACAGCAGCAACGTGCAGAACATAAAACAGCGTGCGAAACAAAATTGATTACATCACTCTTATATTGTATTTTGTTCGACAGAGTTGCCAGATTATCAATTTAGTGTTGGGCATTACAATGATCGAAATTAAATTTATAAAAAAATTATTATAATATATATAATATGTAAATTACATAAATATTTTAAAATGTTCCAATTTTTCATAAAATTCTCAAAAACACCAGTTTCCTATTGAGCTCAATTTTTCAGCAATTTAATTCAGCTAAGAACGAAGAATGCGTTACTAAACTTTATTTATTATCTAATTTTGACATTTGAAACTTTAAGATCAATGCTTACCATAGTCCTCTTTTCAATTCCTAAAACTTTCAACATACAAAGAGTAGTGTGACAATCATTGTACTCCCGTTTATAAAAACAATAAGAAAACGAGAAATATTGGTGGTAAAAAAAGTTTCGAATGTTACTTTATTTTGCCCAGCTTTTAAATAATTTTCAAAATTTGAGCGGATATGATAACAATTATCAAAGAATTCTGTTCTTTAAGTTTTTTAATATATCACTACAATTCTTTGGCAAAAAGTGGAAAATCAAGAAAAAATCAGTTTAATAATTTTTTTGCTAATTCAAAATTAAATTAATTAAAGATGAAGAATTAATGGGGCCATAAACTGACAGGGAATTGATTACAAGCTATTAACTAATAATGCTGATTCAAACGTCAGTCCAATTACATTTGTTCACTCTTTCCTTTTGAATTGAGAGTAATCTTAAATTTGAAGTTACTGAGAAAAATGAGTTAGACATGTGAAGACTTTTTGGATAGAATCTGAAATTCCGGTACAAGGCAGAGAATTCTCACAGTTATATTCATCTCCAAACTTATTACTGTTGTAAGTATGAAAAAGTAACATTAACATACAATTTGACTTCAAACAAACCCAGTAACATTTTTTTTGACACAATAACTGTCGGGTTAACTTTATGACATCGACTAGACGAAGGAACAGATCTGCATCGGTGTTCAATTAACTCGGCTTTGAATGGTTTTTAACTTTTAAATTATTCTCATTCTTCTACGTAACTTGTTTGATTTAATTTAAGGCGGTTTTGTTTTTTATTTCGGAAGAGAGTTTACGCTGTTAAGCTAAATTATTGTTTTGTTAGCTTAGTTTTTTTTTCAGAGCTTGTGTTACTTTTAAGTTTAATGTTGCAATATTCAAAGATCGGTCGAAAATCTCGGATAAAAGGTTCAACACAAAATATCAGTTTTTGACAGCTTAATGTCATGTATATTTTTAATGTTAATTAATCGGAATTTTCAGAAATGGTACTCCGAAATCAAAACTCTTAATGGGGAACATTTAATTTTATGTCAGAAATTGGAATGAGGTTAAATAAAATATGGTTTAATCAAATCTGCAATCTGTAATCTGCGTATTTTGAAGCTCGAAACAAATTTATTGGAAGAATTTTATACAAATAGAATTTACAGAAACATACTACAGTAGAAAGGGAATACAAGCCAAACTTAAATTCAAATTACAATATAATTGGGAACTAAAACACCCCTGTTGTTATCGTAAGATTAAAATAAGTTCACCGTTAAGTCAGCTTTTAAAATGTTTCAAACAAAAAATGTGTAAAATAAAAAAGATGATTAATTCCATGTTGGAATTGTGTTTTCCAAAATTTACTAGAAGTTGAAAATAGACAAACTTTATTTGGCCTTAAAGAACCCAAATATTAAAAATGTATTTCAAAGGAAGTTCAACAAATTTTTCTTGAAAAATGTTTACTTTAAAAAAAATCAATGTTTCAAACGTTTTTTAAATAAAAATTGTGAATCTTCTAGAAAAAGGAAACTTCTGTGTTGTATGTCGAAAGCTTTCTAATCAGTTTCCTATCTTAAGGTTTTATTTTAGATCAAACAAAAATCAGTAGAAAAGATGGTAAAATTTCAATTGACATTTTGTTAGCCACTCATGACCTTTAAAAAAGAGGTTCAAAAAGATAAAGATTCAAAACTAGGAAGAGACCACAAATTTTGAAATCGATTTTCACTTTTTATATCTGTTGGAAATTTTATACCCGGAAACGTTTATTACCTGTGAATAGGTAAGTATTTCTCCATTCCAAATTTATAAAATTAAAGGGTAATTTGATAAACAAGGGTTAGAGTTTTTAAATGCCAAAAGAATACAAATTTATAAAAAAAGGTTTAAAGCCACATTCAAAATTTTAGAAAAAATTAATGAATCTTTTGCATTTTAAGGTTTAATCACATTTATTTATAACTTTTTTTTACATTATTAATAACTATGCCCACCATTTTTATTATAATAATTACGAGAAATTTGAACTAAAAAATCCTTGTCTTCAAATTATCTGCCACCTTTGTAAACTTTACAAGAAACTAAACGTTTACAATTCTGTTAAAGTGTGGTCAATATAGTGGCCATGGTAAAAATTTAAACGTCTTCTGATTGAACTTAACTTTTAACAACCCTTTAAGTGTAAATTCATTGTGTTCTCGTTTAATGCAAGGTAAAAGTTCATAAATGTTTTAAATTTTTGAAAATGACTGGCTTTGAAAAGAATCATTTTAAATCATTAATTCAATTTAAGGATTACATCTATCAATAAGCAAATCAGCAAATATTTCAATCAGCAATCATTTGAAAAAAAGCTGCAATCATTATTTTTGCAATTTTTAAACTGCAATCATTTGCGAGACTTCGTGAATTCACTTGAAATCCATATATTTTTTTGAAGTTCTTGCATTCCCTTCAAGTATTTACATTGACTTGAAGTTTTTGCATTCATTTGAATTCTTTGTATTGATTATTAAGTACAATTTCACCACAAAAACTATTCTAAGGCGGCTCATGCACATTCACCACGCACACCAATTTTCGGTGTCAGAAACAAAAAGATTACAATCAAAATTTCAAAAATGTGAGTGAAATTTCACCTAAGAATGCAAAAGAATGCAATGACTTCAAGTGAATCCAAAGACTTCCAGTGAATGCAAAGAATGCATGAAGTCTTAAATTATTTTAATCAAATGATTGAATAAAAACCTTAAGTCTTTTGTGCCATAGTAGGTTATAGCTCCCAACACCATTACACCTTATTACGGTTGTGATGTCTTTTCAACATAATCTCATACTTTCTCAAAACATGGAAACACAAGTTGTAACCAAAGGGCTATCAAGTTTAAACTTTTTTTTTCATCCGAAAGGACAACGTGTTTCCATCCACTGCTCCACTTAACAAGTTCATATTTGGTCTCATTCTAGTGGTTGGCAGTGTGACAAACTTTTTTTTTTCTTTTACGGTAAGCTGGAAAATTATATTCTGCATAAAATTTGTATGTGCCCTAAAATCCTGAAAATTGACAATTTTCAAGAGTAATTCTTGTCATGAAAAGTGCTTTCTCAAAATTGCCATTTGGATTCGGCTTAAAGCTGTAGGTCCCTTCCATTCCTGATAACATTACACGCACACCGGAATGGTTGAGAGTTGTAAGTCACTAGGCCCTAGTTCTCAACGGATTGTTGCGCCATGCCACCCAATTTATTTTAGTTTTAGAAGAGTATAATTGTTGTCATAAACAGTGGGACTCAAATAAACCTCCGTATTCTGCATGAAAGCTGTAGGTCCCCATTAATCCTGACATTTCATTTTATTTCTTACAACTCTATTTTTAAAAACTACAGAAATACTTTAAAAGTTCATATATTGTTTTTTCTTTAACTATGTTCTTAGATTGGCAACCCTGTCAACTTCTCATATGTACAAATAGATATCTATACATTTTTTCAGATTCAAAGATAAACTTAAAGGAGGAAGTTTGTTCTCTGTATATCCCACTGTATCTCTAACAGCGAGTGTTAAAAAAAGCACACATTTTATTATAACAATAACAAATGATCTTGTTGAATAAATGTATTTAATTTTTGTTTCTTTTCTTTTGATGTAGACTACGACGGTGACGACGTGTGTTGAGTGCAACTTTAATATAAAACAAATTTAGAAAAATAAAAGAAATGTAATTCACGCTGCGTTGTTAAACGACTTTTTTCGTATTCATTTATTTTGCATTATGATTTTTTTATTTTTTTTATTGTTAAAAATTTTTATGATTCCTTTTTTTTGTTATTATATTTTATTGTCTCTCGGTTTGTGTGTATGTTTTTTTTTTGTTTAATTTTATTTCTCGCATTTTATTGTTTTATATTTTCTCTTGGTGTGTATCTTTTATTGTATACACCGCAGTACAACACCACATCAGTGATCGAGGAGCTTTGGCGGTATATTTTTTTATTAGAACGAATCTATCGCATATCTAAACTTGTTGTATATGCAACTTTTTTAACTTTTTTTAACGACTTTATGCCCATAACCTTGAAATGGTCTATCTCTCTTTTTCTTGTATTGTATTCATATAAATATCCGTGCATGTAAGAAAAATAAACTTAGATTCAATTCAATGTCAGTGCCAGTTGCCAGTTGCCAGAGAAGCTTTGAGAAGAATTACGCGACTACGAACGAAGTGAGTGATGAAGAAGGAAGAAGAAGATACAATATCTTTAACAATAAAACTGCATTGATTTGCATAGGAAATTTTTCATTTGTACTTAGAATGCACCTAAAATCAAATGTGTGTTGTATCTCGGCCAAGTGGTGCACTCAATTTCTTCTCCTTGTTGCATATGCAACACACATAAATTGATTAATTATACAAGTTTCATATAGATACTTTTATCTTTATAAAAAAAAAATTATAGGGTTGGAATGTTAGATATATTTATGTATATTGTATATAGGATCAAACCATCAGTTTGGGTGGCGATCAATTGGATCTATCTATCGGTGGCAATATGCTGTCGATATTTTTGAAATTTATATACGTAAATTCCTTAAAGATTATATGACAGCTCGCTGGTATTTATTTTTATAAAGGTACAAGTAGTATAGCGACCGCAACAAGCAGCGATCCAAAAGGAATTTATATCTTATTTTTTTTCTTCATTTTGTTGAATAAGATTTGTTGTAATTTTCTCAAGTTAACACATTTTATTTTGCTTTTGACACGTCGACTTTAACGACGACGACGACGCCGTTTTGTGGTATGTCTCTATCTATTCTATACTTACCGCTATATATCGATACCAAACCAAACGAACAAACCCGCTGCTGCCGCATGCATCTACATATTCTATAGATAGATACTTTTGGCGTTTATCGTTTGTTGGGAGTCATGTTGCGGGATATTAATACTTATGGGCTTTGTGAAAATTGAACAGAAATGACCAATGGTCAATTATTTAGTGCCAGTATCTTTGATTAGATAATGTTGTTTTATAGATTGGATTGTGGCATTATAAATTGTACACATATCTATACTCGTTAATTTCCAAGTTATGTTTATATACATATCTATATGCTTGATGCTGGATTTATATATGTACATATATTTGTTTCTTGAGATTTATATAGTGGGGAAATCAATTTATTGAGAATGTCGATCAGTTGTTTTGTCAGTATGGTGGATAATAAATCTATAACTGGGGGTTTTGGAAGTTAACAAGTGCATAAATGCAATCCAATGGACTCTATTATAATATCCATCAGTATGATATTTTTTTATATATTGCTTGTAATTTACTGTATACATATAAACTTTGTATAAAAAAAAATATAAATTGAAAGGAATTTTTTTTTTAGTTATTTTTATGGGATTTTAATTATTTTTGTTTCTGTATTTTACACAATTTGTTTTCCGGGGGCTATGATTGTAATAAATGTGTTTGGCCTGATTGTTTAAACGAGTTTAAAAAATCCAGTAATCAAATAATAGATTTGTAATCCATCTGAAGTACAGGGGTCTGTAGAAAATCATAAGAGATACATGTTTTTGTAAATCTTTGAAAAATGAGAGATTCTAATTGCTTTTAAAATCTTTTAATCAATGAATGACTTAAGAGCCTAAATAAAAATAATTGGATATAATAGAGAAACACAATCATTTAAAGTATTCAAAATGATTTTGAATCCTAATGATTATTTAAAAAAAAACAAAACTTTTGAATTTAGAAATCATCCCAAAACGTACGAAAATTTTGAATCAAAAATAACTTCCAAAAGGGAGACTTTTAATAGTGTGTGACGTCTTGTTCAGATCGAAAAATGTCTGTCTTTACTCAACATCGGCTTCTGGATCTCGTTTAATTGAGACTCTGAATTTTTCTTTTCTTGTGGAAACTTAAATTCATGGTTTTAATTAATATTTACTAACGCTAAAACTAGCTTAAGCGACTGTACAATGGTGCACTAGAGCGTAATTTTGTATCTAATATTCTTCTATTAAACCTTTTAGCCATAAAATTATGTTATTGACAAATTTTAAAATAACACATTGGTCAATAAATTCCTGGATTCTGTTGCTACAAACTCTATAACAGTTCATGAGTGTCAATTATCTCTAATGCAGATGGCACAACAGTATAATATTCACCTTTGCATGGTAATGCATTTCAGGAAATTGTAAGGCAGAATGAACTTCTTGGAAATTATAGAGTACAACCCATACTACCACGTTTGGCTAACGGATCTCTCTGCTAATGCAAGACGCAAACATCTCCAAGTGTCAGGTCACGAAAAATATCTGACATACACTAGAATTAAAGCGCTTAAGGTGCTTGCTATTTTTAAGCAGATCGCATATAAGCTTGATAATCGGTATCTTAACTGGGCACTGTCTTATAGGAAAGAACGACCCCCGGCTAAGCGTATTTTCAAAATACTTTTTCAGAAGCTGTATGGATAAGGAATTTTCTAGGAGTATTTTTCTATAACGATCTAAACGATCTCAAATGTATTAACATAATCAGTTTTTTACATTTCACAAGGGTCAGACAACATCCGAAAGAAGGTATGTCGAGATTTTTGCTGAATTACACCACCTGACTTAGTAAGTTGACGAGCCAACGAGTTGCAGGTCAATCCGTAAACACTCTAGACTTGTTTCATACCTCTGATCCTAATAAATATACGATCAGTGTTTTATCGCCTTTAGGCACATCAGACCATTGTGTCATGTCTGAAAATTTTTCATGCCTAAAAATACCAGCTAAAGTTAAAACCCATACGAGAACCGTTTGGAAATATGAGAAAGCCAACTGGGATGGTCTTAATGAATTCTTCAGGAACTTTAACTGGTCACTTTGCCTCTCGATAGTGACGTGGATTCCAGTGCAGATATGATAACAAACTTAATTCTTTGTGGAATGAGAAATTTTATCCCGAATAGGGTAGATCTTATCAAACCCAAAGAGAACTCATGGTTTGATTTGAGCTGTAAAGATTTAATAAGGATCAGAGATATAAGTTTCGCGATTTATAAGGCCAACCTCACTGAGGAAAACCGAAATAAGTTCAAACAAGCTAGAAAGACTTGTAACGGCTATATTCTACTAACCAGATTTGGCGTGACCAGAAATTAAGGCAAAAAATACCACAATGTCCTAAAAGTAGTAAACATTTCTGGTCTTTTGTCAAAAACTAATAAAACACAACCTCATACCCGGTTCCAACGATCGTCCAGAATGACATTCACTATAATAGCTCGATTGATAAAGCCAATTTGCTTGCTGCACCGTTTTTTGTTAATTCGACGCTACCAGAAAGTGTCCTGAGTCCTCCTGTTTTTGAGAGCGTTAACAATTTCATGGGACAAATCTTCTTTTGCACTCGTGCAGTGGCAAGTGTACTGAAAGACCTTGACATACACAAATCAGCTGGCCCTGATAGTATTCCCCCTATTGTTCGTTCTAAAGAAGTGTTATTTAACCCTGGAAAAACCACTGCGTAAGCTTTTCCATCTGTCCTATGCAACAGGTCTCTTTCCGAGTGGATGGAAAACTGTATTTGCCCAGCCTGTCCCTAAAACAGATGAATCCTCCTCACTATCTAACTATCATCCAATTGCACTTACATCCCTTCTTTCCAAGATCATGGAAACGCTGAGCAATTTTCAGCTTAAGAAATATCTTGAAGAACGGAAGCTTCTTAAAGCCCGGTAGTATTGCTTTCGTTGAAATAGGTCCACTGGTGATCTCATGGTTTATCTCATCGAACAAATCTATACATCGTATTGGAGAAAGTAAGATTATTGCACTTGATATTTCAAAGACATTTGATAAAGTTCGGCATCAAGCTCTCTTATCAAAAATGCGTGCTTTTGGTATTGATGACTCTCTCTTTGTTGGGTTAGAAATTACCTTTCGGACCCTTCAATTCAAGTAATATTGGACGGGTTCAAATCTGATATCCACAATATAAACGCTGGTGTGCCGCAGGGCTCCGTTTTGTCTCCGACGCTCTTCCTTAGCTTGGTAATGATCTTTTGCCTGAAACTTATAGACCACTTAATTGTTGTGCTGATGACAGTACCCTCAGCTTTTCATATTTGTTTTTAGATTCTTATCCTTGTTCTTCGGATGTTGACTACTAACGGCAGCGTATGATAAGCTTGTTAAATTCAAAAACCGTGTAGAATTCAATGCTCCCCCAATGCCACTATCCATGAGTGGTACTTGCATTGAAAAGACTAAACTGCTATCAGTCCTAGGTATGTGCATTACAAACCACTTGTTGTGGAGTGATCACATATTTGAAATCGCCAAAAATGCTGCTAAGTCTTAGGTAATCTCCGACGATGCAAGAAGTTTTTTTTACCCCTTCTGATCTGGCTATGATTTATAAAGACTACATTCGTCAACAACTTGAGTACAATTGCAAATTTGGGCAGGTGCTCGTATAACCCACTTGAGTCTCTTTGAAAGAATTCAAAAGAGACCTTTAAAAATGATTGGTGACCGTTTCTTACTGAAACGTTTGAATCTCTAGAGCACCGTCGTATGGTTTCATGTCTCTCATTATTTTATAGCTACTTCCATAAGCAAAGCTCTAACGAAATAGCCAGTTGCAATCGTCCCCTCAAACAATTCAACCGTAATACTAGTTCTTTTAGGAATGCCCATCAGTTTACCCTTCAGTCGTACTATAAAGTACAGAGATTTTCCTTTTAGTGACACTACACGAATGTGAAATGCCTTACCAGACTCAATATTTCCCACTCATTACAATGTGCAGGTATTTAAAATCAATGTGCATTGGTATCTCCTTTCAAACCTATCCTCCCTCCCTAATTTTAAATTAGATTAATTGCGAGCTCAATTTTGGATGCACAGAGATTAGCTGCACAACACGAATCTTCTTTGCTGATAACTGAAAATAGAAAAGTATATAAAAACTTCTCCTCCCAAACGGTAACTACCTTTTGTCATTACTTGAAATATCTTCAAAATTGTTTCTTAAAACTTTTAACTGTGTAGATATGTTTGTAAGAAGATAACGCAAACACATTTTAGTAGTTCAGTATTATCCACATAAGTTTTTAATTTCTTTAAACATTGCAATTAGCTGATTTTTAATACCTTCAAAATTATTTTAATGCAATTAAAAACCTGTAATCATTTTGTATTTCTGTTAATTTTTCAGTGGAAATTCAAATAAAAATCAAAATTTTATAGAAACATTTAAGTACTTCTTGAAATATTAAAAAATTTCTAAAGAAAATACGGAAACTACGAGTGAGGAAATTTTTATATTTTTTTTGGAATATAAGAATGCCTTTGAGATTGGCACCCGCCAACAAATAAATCAACATTTTTCCCCGGGTTTGCTTGTTTATCTAAAAATGTATTTTGACTTCGTAAAATCTTTTTCATTTTATGCTGTGGTTTCAGCCAAATGCATCCAGATATGTATATACGAATATTGACCAAACTTGACCTATTGATCTCCACGAACCATCCACTAAAATATTACTTTATTCTTTTTTTAATCCAGAGATATCGTGATTAAAATTCAAAAACTTAAACTTTCCAAAATCAAATACAATACGCATAAATTTATAAGGGCATCTGAATTTATACTTTAATACTTTCATATAAATAACGACAAACATTGTCGCAAGCAAGCAAAAATGCATAACATTATGAACATCAAAAATATTACGTATACGCCCCCCTCATGAAATGTATGTTAATTCATAAAGTATTCAGACAAAAACAATTTATTTCCACGCCCATTATAAAGAAAAACAAATTTTTCTATGACAACACTAAAATAAAATTTCAAAACATTTTTCAAAAGCCTTATTTCGCTTTCTTACGCAATAAAATATGCTCAAACTCGTATTTATGAATCTAAAGTGTATGTATTTGAATCGTTTGTTTCTGACTCCTAAGGCGTAATCTAAAAATACATTTCTTCAGATAATTTTCGCATTGTGTACATACATTAAAAGTATGTTTGTTTACATAAAAATCGAATTCCAATAGCTTCAAACATAAATTGTCTGCAAATTGTTTTTCTCAAAATTAATTAAAAAGCTTTTTTGTTCTGAAAACAGAAAAAAATGCGTTGCCTTTTTGTTTAATCGATATTCAATTATTTGTATGCCTTTTTTGTCATTCTATTCCATTTACAGACATAAATGTCAATCTGACAGTTTACTATTTATTTGGTTCTTTCCTGCGGTGTAACATTTTTATTAAAATGACATTTTGCCGAACCCGCAAGTAAAATATATTTTTACTGAGACTTAATTTAATGTAGATTTTATTTTTCCTATTCACTCGTTGGCATTGATAATGAACTTTTAAATGTCCCGAGCTTCCAACCAACAACCGCAATCGCAATCGCTCCCCCGTCGCTATTTCTCAAAGTTCTGTTTGATTTGTTTTCTATTTTTTTTTTTTATAAATATACGAGTACTAGTTTATCAGTGTTCGATGCACGTTGCAGCACCAATGGTGATTATTATGACTTTCTATAAACTTGACAAATATCACGCAGCAAAATATAATAACAACAACAACTCAAAATATAAATAAAAGCGCGGAAAGAATATGGTTGGTATAAAAATATAGGGATCGTTACTGGGGCAGGCCTAGAACCACACAACCGATCCTCATCGATGTTAAAGTGCGAGTGTTGCTTTTTTATTAAATTTTTGGGCCACGCACTGCGTTGTGATATTGAAACGAATAAACTTTAAGATGATTAAATGTAGAAGAGAAAATAAAAAAATAAAAAAGCGAAAATGTGTGATAGCCAAGCGAAGAAGTAAAATTTTAAAGGAAAAACTAATTTCTAGTTGGTTGCAAATTAGAGAATACCCTATAAATATTGTTATATGAAGAAGTCAAAAGTTAAGACTTTCGTTTTGGGACTCATTATGAAATTTTTAATGGATTTCTTGTTTGGAATTAGAATTTGAAAATAATTTTTTTAGACAATCAATAAATTCAATAAACAGTACTACACCAATTTAAAAATGTGATAAAAAATACGTATTTCACTCATTTAAAGTAATGTATTATAATTAATATATTTACATTTTTTAACAACAAAGAGGAAAACTACAAGTCTCGAATGGATCTTATGTGATTTCATTCTCAAATATTGGTACGATTGATATTGCATTTTTATCTCGATGGCTGTGTTCGTTGAGTAGTTGTGCATTTGGAATCATGTGGTTTCCATTTGGGTACAAAAATCAATCTGTTACTGTTGATATTATTTAATTTTGTTAATGAAAATGGACTAAGTGGTTTATTTTGCAAGAGAAAACAATAGAAAAGATATTAAAGTTTTGCTATGTTTCCAACAAAGGTTGATCTCAAATTAGATTAAATAAATCTTTTTGGTGTTTCCACTACACAAGAAGATTTAAAAATGATTAAGTTTGACAGCGCTTTCTAAAATGCAAATGGTGTTTCGATTTTTCTTATGAAGTGGAAGTTAGATAGTTTGATTCGTGTTAATAAATGAAAAACTGAATAGTTTGGCAACATATAAGAATACGCTGTCAACTCCATGTGCAAGTTTTTGTTTTTTAATTTCATTGAAACAAAACTTTACTTTTTGTACACAAACATGCAAATAAAAAGAACATAATGCATTACCTGTAAAACCGACTACTCCACACAGGTTTTTCTTTAGAAATTGTAACTGGACTCTGATCCCGAATCAAGCGCATTTCAACTCGATTCAGGTATATAGGGAATTGAATTGAACTTCAAGCTCGCTTCAACACAACATGTTAATGTAGCCGCCTACGAACAAACCCTCTTCTTGAAGTTTTTATTTGATGTCAAATTGTTTGGTTAAAACTTTGAAATTAACTTTTTTATAGAAACTCAATTTTTCAGATGTCTTTTTACAATTTCTTTTTGAAAATTGTCCATTTTATTAGTTTTAGTTAGTTTTTTTTGCTGAAGTTAATATTAACTTTTGATTTTCACAAAACTGTCTTTTGTTTGTTTTATTTTTACTATTATTCTGACAGGGCTTCTTTCAGTTGTACTTATTTTTAAATACAAAAAACTGATTACTGCCGATGGGTTTTCTTGGGAATTTTCTACTATACTATTTAAATAACACCAAAAAACACAGGTAATGAGTCTTTCATTAAATCATAATGAAATTTTGAGAAAACCTTAAATTTAGTACTTTTATAATTTTGAAAAAAAGTTTCGGAGTTATTTAAAGTGCTGATTACGAATGCAAATAATAATTTTAGGAATTGGCTCCACCAAATATATTCTTTTTTTTGAAAATGCTATA
Source organism: Eupeodes corollae (assembly GCF_945859685.1). NCBI lineage: Eukaryota > Metazoa > Arthropoda > Insecta > Diptera > Syrphidae > Eupeodes > Eupeodes corollae. The sequence goes on along the minus strand of NC_079148.1, from coordinate 21,487,299 downwards.
AAAATATCAAATGTAACTTCGGTTTTGTGGAACGTAGAAATGTTGCCAATATCCTCTTCTTCAATTTTTGTGAACAAATATTTGTTCAACAGGGTCGAAAACGATCGCCATTGAATGTAACGGCCACTCCTCGCTCATTTTGCAAGAAAAATAGCCCAATTATGCCTCTAGACCAAATTTTCGCACCAATCGGCTTTTCAATGTATGCGTGCGAGTTTTCTGTGTCCCAAATGTGACAATTTTGCTTGTTTACATTCCCTCTAAGATCAAAATAATGTTCATCTGAAATGATGATTTTTTTTTTGTCAAAATCGGAATCTTCTCTAATGGTAACACCTAGCCCACAACTATCTTCGTGAGCTAAGTGTTACCATTCACGAAATATGCACTTGTTGATAAAAAAAACGTTGGATGGCGGACCCTATATTTGCTCAAGTTTTAAAAATTCTTCTTTAATTCATTTCAAAAACTTAATATAAAAGAATTATTTTTTAGACAATAGATTCGTTACAAAAACAAAAAGTAATTTCAAACTTTGTTTTGCCTTTTTCTGTTGAAAATCGGTATAACATAAATGTTTTAGCATTTGTTTCAGATTTTTTAGTACAATTTTATTAAAAAATCTACTTTATAAGATTAAGGCCATCAAAATACATTGAATTTTATTGCATTCTCTAATTTACTGCAGAAAACAAAAAGTTTGATAATACAAGGTTTTCAAAAGCGGTACGAAAGATAATAATATGAAATGTGTTTATAATTCAATTTTGGTGTTCTAAAATTATGTGAAAAGTCTTATTAAAGTGTTAAGTGTCTGCGTCATAAGTTTTAGACCGTCAAAAACCGTGATTATCTCTATTTTTGTAACTTGAAAACCATGTTAACTTATTTACCAAAGCTATTAAGCATAAAATTTGTTAACATTTTTTAATATCCTTACCAATTCTCAAACAACTTTCCAAGCTGATATAATTTAAATTTAGATTATGTAAGAATCAAAATTTCAATTTTATGTGTTTAAGAAAAAAACTAAAACTAAATACATGCGATCGAAAAATTTTAAGGAACACATTCTCGAAAGTTATGGTGAACTATCGAAAACGCTGTATAAAAACCAGTAAATAAACTTCGTATCGAAATTATTTAATATATATATGTATGTATATATATAAATTATATATTTTTAAAATGGTTTAGAGATTGAATCTTAAATCAAAATTATTTTTTTTATTGAATTGTTAATGTTTGAGCAGCCAAAATCAGCACAGAACATTAAGGAGCAGTTCTAAGGAATTGAAATTGAAAAGAAAAGTAAAAAAACTATAGAAATAAAATAATTGATGGTTTTTCAGAATCAAGACTTTTGGCTTTAGCCTCATTGTCTTTAAAAATATCTCTTGATTTTGAAAGGTTTATTTTCGGAAAGTGTTTGAAAGTGTTTCCGAAATAATAACAAATTTTCAAACAAATCAAAAAAATATGTTAAATTCTTCCAAAACTAGAAATATGAAGGGTTAAAATTACGTCTTTAATCTGTTTAAAGCATTTTGAAAAATAACTGCACATTTTCCTTGATTCCTTAATTTGTTTACATAAGTGTATGTTGAGAAATTTGTTCTTGTAATATTCATAAGAAATATATATATTTCTTTTTATGAATATCTACACAACTACAATTGATTCTTTTATATTTTAACAATTTGTTATAGATATTACTCCCAAAATGTTTCCAATTTGTATAAAATAAGCCAAAAATGATAATAAAATATTTATTAAGACATTTTTTACCTTAAAATTCATACAAACTTCAAAATATTTAAGTTTAAACTTTCACATTATTGCATTGCTTATTATCTTCTTCCAACTCAAACATATTGGTTGCCGACTGAAATGAATGCTTATACAGGATGATTTCTTAAAAGCTTTAGAAAAGTAAAAAACATATTACATTCAGAAAAATGTTGTCTTCCATATGTGGTATGTGGCACCGTCAAGCTCTTGCATTTTGGTCAAACATAAGTTGGATATCATCTCAAGTTAGTGCTCACCATTCACAATTACGTTACAATTAGCATTAACTTTGAGGAAGTACGGTCCAATGATGCCACCAGCCTATAAACCGCACCAAACTGTGAATTTTTCTGGATGCATTGGTAGCTCTTGAATTGCTCCTGGCTGATATTCACTCCAAAATCTACAATTCTTCTAATTTACGTATCCATTGAGCCAAAAATGAGGTGACCATAAAATGTAAGAAGCGCGCGATAAACTTTCTTAACAGAGCACGCTTTGTTATAATAATAATTTGCAAGCGTTGTTCGTTTGTAAGACGATTTATGGTTAAATTATAGAGCAAACTGAAGATATTTGACAGTGAAAAAAAAAACACGAACCGTGCGTAAGCTGTTTTAAACCAGTGTTGCCAAAAAGAAAAATAGCTTAAAAATCTTTACATTTAAACAATTTCATGATTAATTAAATTTTAAAAATTTACGAAGAAACTAATTATTTTGTGGTTTCAAAACCAAATTTCTAAGACCTTAAGGAAATGTTATTAAAATTCTATTAACATTATGCCTTAATTCAAAATGCCTAAATATGCAAAACAAATTATCACCAGTTTAAGTGGATGTAGACGATAAGGTAATTCTTTTTTTTTCCACATAAAACCCTCCTAAGAAACACCCTTTCAAAATAAAATCTTAACAAAATTTGCACAAATTTAAATTGGTAAATGTTGAACAAAAATCTAGCACTCCCAATACTAAAACTTATCGTATTGTCAATGTACCTACTCATAGTATAATATTATAATCTCTAAAGTCGTCAATATTTTTTTATGTCTAACAACATCTCACGCACTTAACTCTTAAAAATGCCGACCAACGATGTGACGAAAATGTTGCCTGAAAATTAGAAGAGCAACCTCTTGAAAACCCGTAAAATATGTTTGCTTATATTTTAAAATTACGTAAGTTACTTAAAAAACAAGTTGCTAACTTTCGTATTTCCTCAACGAAAAATAAAAATCCCCAAATAAAAATGTTTGCAAAAATTTCAGCAACAATATTTTGTTCGAAAGAGAAAACTTTTGTACGTAAATTTGCAAACATCTCTTAATTTTTGCTCCAACACTTTATTACAGTGAGTGTGTTAATTCCGTGAATCACACATAAGTCTCACAAAATAAAATTAAATACAAACGAAATAATAGAAAAAAGAAAAAAACTAAATAGTTTTGATGAGGTCTACGCACTTTTTGGGGTCTACGCACTCTCATGGGGTCTACGCACTTTTGACAGCTTGTTATATTGTTATGGCATATGGTGCGTGGTAAATAGACAAACAATACACGCATAAAAAACCGAGTTGATTTAGCAAATAGATTTTTAGATTTTGTTCCATTATGTGGGGTCAGTAACCTTTTTGGCAAATGCTTTTTGTTAAAGTTTTCTATGCTTAGTTTTATTTTGAATTTTTATTTTGTAGTTTTAATGTTGGAATTTTTATTGGGTTAGTTTTTTTCTATTTTGTAGTTTTTGCTTCTTTTATTTATGTGCTGTACCTAATCTTTGAATGCGTGCTTTTGTATGTCTTCCACTTATAGGTTTCTATATTAATCTATTCTGTGGGACTTGAAAAATCTGTTTTGTTTTTTTCGTTTAGACTTTTATGTTTAGGTATTATTTTGTAGTGGTAGATGATAGTTTATAGCTTTGTGCCTAATTGGTGTTGATTAAAATTTAATTAAACATTAGAAACGCCAAAAAAATATGTTTGGATGACTTGGCTATGGATATCTTAGATATCTCAAAGCTATTGGGGCCAAACTCATGTCTATAGTTTAAAACAAACAACCTATTTGAAATTTGATTTTTTTTAGTTTTATGTTTAAATACATAAATTAGAGAGAGAGTTGTAATTTGTTGAAGTAATTTTATTTCGAATTTTATTGGTTTCTGACTTTAAATAAATGTTTAAGGTGTTTATGTATGTATTTGTGTAGTAAGATTTTTTTTTAATTAAAATAGGTTTGTATAAAAGAGTCAACGATTTCACAAAAGTTATCAGATATTTCTAAGACTATTATGGAACACGTTCAAAATGGTTTTCACCTCTTAATTCATACCTTAAACATATATTTTATAGAACAAAAACGATTTATTAAAATTATGGGTAATAAGTGATTAAGCGTGAGCTTTTTAAAAATGTGAAAATGAAAATCTTTTTGAGTACTCAAATTTCTTGATACACCTTGAAAAAGGAAAAATAAATTAATTCTAATGCTTAGAGATTATTGATCTGCATGACTTCAAATTATTTTTAGGATATCTCAGGATTTAAAACCAAAAGTGTTCAAGTTTTGTTCGTTAAAAGGTCATTGAAATTTATTGCTATTGGTCCAGTTTGTCGGATTGAACATTTTAACAGCTTTCAACGTGTAAAAGTTTCTAGGATCTAAATCTATGGTTTAAGAGAGATTCCGCTGCGATAAAAAAATGTATTTCAGAACAATTTGATGATTAAAAAACTATGTCCCTGCCATCCTAACATTTTTTTTTGAGACAAATCCAAATAATAATTTAGTTTTTTCTTCTAAAAATTAAATTTTAGGACGTAAAAGAATTTTCAAAAAATAGTTTTCTTTAAAAGTTACCTTAGGGCCCTAAAAATATTCTAACAAATGATTACTCGGTTTTTGAGTTAAAGTTTTTAGGATATTGTTAAGTAATTCATGATTTTGGTCCAATTAAAAGCTTAAAAAACTTTTATCTTAATACTATAATTTTTAAGTTGGAGGAAATCAATACTCTGACGGGAAACTTTTTTTAACCAATGGAAAATTATAAACATATCTTGGAAAACACATTGTATTTCGAAGGACGTGGTACTATTTTTGTTTACATTTGTTATTAACAAATAAGTGAAAAAATTGTTGCAATTTTTTTATTTTACACTCAAGAAGTTCACCGCATTTGGCATAAATGGCAATTTACCAATAAATGAAATTGATATAAATGCATTTTGAACGTTACGAACATTTTCAAAAATGATGTTATTTTAACACAGAAATTCTAAAATGTCTGATATGTTGTATTATTCTCAAGAACATTTTTGTTTGTAATAGAGTTTCAAAGATACAAAATAATGAATAAACCTATTAAACATCATCATTTTGTTCGTAAACAATCTTAGATTCACTAAGAAAACGCATTTAAGTTTTCTAAGATTGGAACTTAAACGCCATGCAAAGCTATATAATGTTTGTTCTTATTGCTGACAATTTTTTTACAAGATTTAAGGCCTATTGAAAGCTAGCCAAGTTTGTAATGTTTGGTATCAAAATTCAGCTAATACTGCCTCATATTTAAAAGACAGACGTTATAGTGTTAAATTTCGTAATTAGTGTTAGAGTTCATTTGATCCGAATTCTGGTGTGCCCCAGGGTAGCCATTTTGGTCCTATTCTATTTGTTTTATTTATAATTGACTTGGTTTCGATCAAACAAAATTCGTCTGTTCAAATTTATGCTGATGCTTGCAAGAAGAATTAATGTTATTCAGGGACGGATGCAATATAACGGTCTTGTTTTACATGTTGACAAATGTAAAACCATGAGTTTTCAACGAAAAAAAGGAGCACCTGCCCAAATATGCTAGTTATTTTCAACTTTTGGACGAATGAAGGCTTTATAAATTACAGCCAGGTCAGATCGGGTGAACAATTCCTTGCACCGTCGAAGAAATCCTAAGTACCTAGCAGCATTGTTGACGATATCGAATATGTGATCATTCCATAAGAGGTAATCTGTAATACCCATAACGAGTACTGAAAGTTGATAAGTTTTCTGGATGCAAGTGCCTCTCATGGAAAGAGTCGGAGACAAAACGGAGCCCTGGGGAACACCAGCATTTATTTTATGAATTTCAGAACTGAAACCATCGATAACACAGCTTGATGCCAAACTCTATCAAATATCTTTGAAATATCAAGTGCAATAATCTGACTTCCTCAAAAATATGTAGAGATTTGTTCCACTGTTCGGTGAGATAAACTATGAGATCACCAAGAGACCTATTGCTTCCATTCTTCGAGATATTTCTTAAGCTGATATTTAATCAGCGTTTCCATGGCCTTGGAGGGGAAGAATGATTCGCCTTTTTTGGGACAGGCTGTACATATGTATGCTGTTTTCCATTCACTCGGAAAGAGACCTATAGAGTAGGAAAGATGGAAAAGCTTACGCAATGGTTTTTCCAGCGTTAAAGAACATCTCTTCAGAACAATAGGGGGAATACTATCCGGGCCAGCTGATTTGTGTTTGTCAAGGTCTTTTATACTCTTATAACTGTATGAGTGCGAAAGAAGATTTGTCCCATAAAATCGTTAACACTCTCCAGAACAGGAGGACTCAGGACACTTTTTGGTAGCGTCGAATTAACAGCAAACTGTTCTGGAAGCAAATTGGATTTATTAATCGAGCGATTAAAGGAAATGTTGTGTTTCGTACGTTTTTACAACTGACCAGAAATATTTGATACTTTTAGGACCTTGTAGTATTTTTTGCCTGAATTTCTGGTCATGCGAAAATTTGGTTCGTCGAATATGTTAAAGCGTTTCTAGCTTGGTTAAACTAATTTCGGTTTTCCTCAGTGAGGTTGGCCTTATAAATCCTGAAACTTACATCTCTGAACCGAATAACCGCTTTTCAGCTCAAATCAAACAATGAGTTCTGTTTGGGTTTGATAGATTTCAATCTTTTCGCGATAAAATGTCTCATTCCACAAAGAATGTGACCAATTAAAGTTCCTGAAGAATTCATTAAGACCGTCCCAGTTGGCTTTCTCATATTGCCAAATGGTTCTCATAGAATATTTTTCCTTAACTGGCTTTTTTGCACATGAGAAATTTGCATGTAAGGTACAATGGTCTAATGTACCTTTAGGCGGCATAACACTGATTGTATATTTATTAGGATCAGAATTAAGAAACAAGTCTAGGGTGTTGGCAGATTGACCTGCAACGTCAGGGATTCGAGTTGGCTTATCGACAAGCTGAGTTAATTGATTTAATTCAGCGAAGACCTCAACATGCCTCCCTTGTTTGTTGACTGGCCTGAATACCGAAGCCAAAAGGAATTGTGCACACTGAAGTCGCCCGCAATGACGATTTCATTGTGAGGATAATGGGCAACAATTCTTTGGATGGAGTCGGACAGAGCATCAAATTCGTTAAAAGTTGAATTTCTGTCCAGATTTGTGTTCGATATAAAAAACATGCATGGATGATGTGCTGATGTACCGTACATTTTAACCACATGAAGTTAAAGTTTGTGTTAAAGCACAAACCATATTGTGGCTGTAGTTGGTACGCAATATCATTTCTGATGGCCTGTTTATTGCATTGTGAATATAAGCAGCACAGAAGCTCTTTCTAAGCTAAGAATGTTGCCAAAATCAACTCTGAATTCACCCAGCATTATAATATTCTAATACTAATAAAAAGCACAATTCGGACAATTAATTATGATAAATAATCTGACAAGCTTATTATTTGGTCTTTTCAATAACAGATTTCCACTAGTGTTATGCCTCAGTGCTAATCTGTACGATGATCCGTCAATGGTTAACTAGAAATATTACACATCAGTATATCCAAAATAGGGTTGTTGCGAATCCACAAATTTTGACATGGGATACGGATTTTTTGAAACTCACATACGCGGATGCGGATGCAGATTTTTGATTTTCTTTAATAAAACAATTTTAAGTCTGTAAATAAAGGAAAATTTTATTGACTATCTTTGCGTTCAATAATTTGCTGGGAACACTGGCTGGTGGTGGTGATAAATACCTCAGTGCAACTTTGGAGAGCCTTTCAAAATCTGTTTGATGGACTTTCCAAATGTCTTTTTTATTTCGGTAACATGCTAACTCCCTTCGGAGAAGTGCTTCGGGACTAGCGTTATCAGATTCTCCTTCACCTTCGTCTTTAGTTGATGAATCTAGCATCGTTGCCATATCGTTTCTGAAGCAAACCTTATGACTTAAACCGGACGTTTCTGGTTCCAAATGTAAAGTCCCATCCATTTTCTTCTTTTTGTGTTGTTTGCATTTGGTGACAACGTAGGAGAACTGGTCCTTAATAGATCATTTGTCATCTTTAGAATTACATCTTTTATTCTTTCCTCGGTGATGGGTTTAAAAAATGTATGCTTATTACGAGGGTCTAAGTATTTTAAGATCGCATACAAATCGTTGTCTTGCAAAGATGAAATTTTTTTTGAAAAATTGTAGGAATCACAGATGATATAAGTGCCTGAGAGCTGCTCATTTCACGAGTAGTTTCTTCAAAAGGTTTGAGTAGTTCAAGGCAGCTTTCAATTATTTTCCACTCATTGTGTTAAATTTGTCTGCAATGATGTCAATTTTATGGTGATCCGCAAACGTCTGGCATCTTAATACGATTGGTGTTCGTTCAAAGTTTTCTGATACTCCGTGGCAAGTTAAGCTTAGTAAGGAAACACTTGAGCTGGGATCTATCCAAATATCAGAAGTAAAAGCCATTTAGTCATATTTTTGTTTTGTTCATTGTTGGCGCTCTCAAATAAAACAAACTCTTCTGGGTGCTTTGACTTCAAGTGGTTTTTTTAACGAAGAAGTCATGCGTTCTTTCCGTAAGTATGTTTTACGACATATTTTGCATTCGGACTTGTCGCTGACTTTATTTAAAATAAAATAGATGCTGCTTTTTGTTGGTTGCGGCATTTATGTTCTGTATCTGTATCACTTTTTCACTTAATATATAAAAATAAAGTGTGTCCTCTGGCCACTTAGAAAGAGCTTTTATATCCTCAAATGTGTGACCATTGCATATGACTTGTTGTTGCTTTTGTAGTCGCCTACTTGGGAGATTTTTGAGTTTACATTTTTTACTAAGGGTGAAAGGGTCGTTTTTATTGATCATGATGTAGTATGCCTTGCTGTTGCTATTTTTCGAATTTGAAAAAAAACGTTAAAAAACATCCGCATCCGCAACAAACTCAGCATCAGTTTATGCGGATGCGGATGTTGGAATTTTTGCGAATAATCCGCAATTGCGGATGCAGATGCGTTTATTCACAACATCCCTAATCCAAAACACATAAGCTTAATCGTTGGACACACTGTGTAGGTATAATATAACCTTACACACTGTCTTTAACGATTAAGCTCATATGTATATGACTGTGTCACATATCACTTTCGATTTCTATGATAATTAGCTCTTGACTCAAATGCTTGATTCAGGAAATTATGTCTCAATAATACTGAAATTTTCAATAATCGCTATAAAAAAATTCAATGATTAAAAATAACATCTGGCTCCTAATTAAGTAAGTTGAACCAAATACAAGAGCAGAATCCTCTAATTTAAGGAAATTTATACAATAAATTTAATAAATTTTCCATTAACTAAACTGTCAACCAGTCAATCTAAATAAATGTGACTTTTACGCAACGGACATGTGATGTTCATTGAATGTATCATAATTTGTAATATTTATAGTTGCTCTAGTCACATAAATCGAGAAGTTTGAAAATTTGGAAAATATTCAAGGAAATGTGATGTTTTTAAGGATTTATTAAAAATATATTTTTAAACACCTGAATTATGTTAAATATGAAATTTTGTCTATCTTTGCATCCTTATAACATAGATTAGTGATGGTTTGTAAGGATGAAATCAAATGCATATAAAAACTTTAAGAATGATGATAAGAGGGTCGTTTGAAAAGTCCGTGGAAAGTCAGACAGATGGCATAACTGGTGCATATCGAGATTGTTTACAGTTAGAAGCATGTCTTGAAAGAATACACCAAGTTTTAGCAAGGTCGGTCAATTGATGTGTGTTTGACATTCGTTCAAATTGAGGAAGTCAAAAAAATTAACGAAAAAGAATTTCGTATGTTGACTAACTAGAAGCTTGATAAACATTATGGTGACTGCGTACCTTCAAGTAAAATAGTTTACAAGTGGTTTCAACATTTTCGGAGTGGCCATATGAGCACAATAGACGCTGAACATTCTAGACGCCCTGTTGAGGTTACAACTCCAGAAATCATTGATAAAATCCATTATGTGGTGATGAATGACAGAAGAGTGAAGGTGCGTGGGATTACAGGTGAAATTATTCATTGCTATTGGACCGTTTGAAAACCGAGCTGAAAGAGAAACGTCCACGACTGGCCCACAAAAAAGTTCTTTTCCATCACGACAACGCACCAGCTCATACCTCAGCAGTTGCGACCGCAAAACTATTGGAATTAGGATTCCAAATCGTTCCACATCCCCCCTATTCTCCAGACTTGGCTCCGTCGGACTATTGTAGAGACCAATGGCTACTTTGGACGAATCCTATTATTCGGAAGGAATCAACAAACTAGAGCAGCGTTGGACGAAGTGTATAAGCCTGAAAGGAGACTACGTTGAAAAATAAAAAAGGTTTACCCAAAAAAATTATGCAGTTTTTATTTTCGCACCGACTTTTCAAACGGCCCTCGTATATGTAGGTTAGATACAGATCTGATAAATAAATTAATAATACAAATAGGTAATCTACCAACTTAATAATAGAAAAAAAAAACTAAAAAAACTAGCGACATCTGATTACTTCCAATTTCAATAAATTCAAAACATGGGGTTCTCTATTATAGAGCAACTTTTTGTACAAAGGTATATGAATATTTCTTTTTCCACACAAAATACAAATACAAATTCAAACACAATGCGTTAAGTTCCTACTATGTGTATAAATAATAATAAAAGTAATAATTAACCAATTTAAACAAATGCGTATCACAACAAAAACAAACCATTCAGCAATGAACTAAACGTGAACGAACATCAGGCTAGGCTTGTTAGAGTGAAAACAAAAATCTACAAAAAAATATTCGCAAATGTGTCAAGGACGTAAAATTTGCGAAAAAGTTCGTTCGACTCAAGGCAAAAATCTATCTATGTGTATACGTAATACCTCTACACTACACACAATGTACCGTTCAAATATTTGCGTACAGTTTTTTTTATTTTCACATGTGTGGTTTTTGATATTGTGCGTGCATGTGTATGATTGACTATATAGCGTTCACGCATTGCGTAAGCATAAAGCAGCTAGCATGTATGATTAGATACGACACATAGTTAAAACAGTGGGTAGAGGGGTTGTAGTGTATATGGAAAGTATCTATCTATCTATCTATCTACATATAACACGCACACGCATCGCTATGGCCAAAAACTAGGTCACAGATAAATTAGCAACAGTTATAATAGACATTAGCAAACAATGCTATTAATATTTATGTACTGTACCAACTCATAGATAACTGTTTGAAAGGAGGGTGCTCGAGAAGGGAGGGGTGCGTAGCGTAAGCGTATACGCATTTCGCTCTTCATCAGATCACTTGTTCGAAGCATACATCATACAGTTAGTAGTCGACTTTAGTGTTTGGATTTTATTTCGTATTTCCGCGTTATGACGATCATAAAATAATGTGCGAAATTTTATTTAGTGTTGTTTTTTTGCAAAATAAAAAAATTAGAAAAAATGTGTGTCATTTTGAGAGTATTTGTGCAGGCTTTAGAAGGAAAGGTTGCAGGGGCGATAGACTATGTATGATGTACCTACATATATACTCTTCAAGATTAGACAGCAGATATTAATCAATGTTTATTTACGGATGAACATCACGATAATTTATCTTTTGATGAGTTTGAATTATTTTTTTGTTTTCTAGAAATTTTTCGATGTTTGATATTTTTTTTTTTGAACTGAAGGTTTGAAAAAAAAATGCATGCATATAACATTTTTGTTCTTTAAGATGAAATAAACAAGAAAATTGTCAAACCTGATATTTCTTTGAAGTTAATGGAGATTACTTTAAAAACAATAGAGTATTTTTGAAATACTGTTTAAAATATAAAAATGAGATTTTCTTAACTTATTAAACTTATTCATATTTTAAAATGTTGGAAACATGACTTAGCTATAAATTAGAGAAGATAGTCATTTGAATAAAATTAAACCATGATTGACGTAAAATATAATTGATTTTTCTATTGGTTTTTATGAATTCAGCAAGGTTTGAAAATGTATTGAAATTCCAGCTAGTGACTTCCTCCGTTCCCTCTAGAAGAAAAACAAATCTCTTCTTTTACTAATTAATTTGTATTAAATTTATATTGTTCTAAAGCCATTTTTTTAAGTTGAAATAGGAAGTTTCTGTAATGGGTCTGATATATCAAACTGAAAATTTAGAAGTTTTAAGCAGTTTTCAAGTCTATAGAATCGAAATGAATTCATTATTGAATTGTTCATTAATTTACATTGTTTCAATAGATGTTTGAAAATATTATTCAGAGCTCTAACCAAATTTGTCTATTCAAGTGGAGTAACGAATTCGATTGGGTAAGGATTTGATTGATACTGACAGCTGTTTCCTACTCAAAATGGTGAAAGAATAAAAGTTTTGTTGGCACACTACTATGAGTTTTAAAAACACTTAACTTGAAAAAAGATTGTGGTTAAAATATCATCTTTTCTAATCGCTACGTTAACATGCAGAATTGGAACATCTTAAGGTTGGAATAGCTGCAAGTTATTCTAGAGAAACCTATGCATATCCAGGGATATAGTTTTGTGGGAACTTGAAAGCAGACGATGTTTTCAAAAACAGGCTGGAAACAAGATTTTAATTAACCGTGAGCGTTACAAACAATATAAGCTGACTTTTTTGTATTGAAATTAAAAACAAGGATTTAGAGGACCTTTTTTGATTCAGGCTTGTAGGCTTCTTTCTGTTTCTGATGTTTGTCAAGCTTTAAAATTTTTAGAATGAGAAATAAATTTAAAAAATTGACTTCTTGGTGCTTGCAAATAGCTACTTCGTGAGCAGCTTAAAGAATATCTATATTAAATTTCAATGGATCATTTAAATTTGAGGTTCAGTACGACCAACAAATTTTTGTTTCATTAACTCTATTTTCTTAAACAAGTTTTAAGTAAATTAGTTGGCTCATCTAGTCTCCAGATCAAATCACACAAATAAATTAAAAAAAGGGGCTGGGATGCAACCCACACTGAATACTTCCCATCACGTTTATCGATTTCTCTTGCTTAAAAGTTTGTAGGTTTTCGTTTTGGGTTAAAAAAGTTGACAGTTGAATTATTCTTAACAATTTAAAAATAACCAAAAATATTATTCATATATAATAAATAGTTCATTTTAAAAAAAAGACTTGTTTTGTTAAATAGATTTTTAGTTTAAAACAATGTTTTACAAATTTTAGTAGCATTTCTTAAATTTGTAGAAATTGGATGAATGCAATTATTTTGAGAGATATGAAGAACCGAACATCAATTTTTACCAAATTTGCGTTCTATTTTTTTTGTAGATTTTATTTTTTATGAAAAAACCGACTGCTGGATTTAAAAAAAACAGTTTGGAGACAATATTTTTAATTTTTGAAAAGCTATTTAAATTCAAAGTAACTTCTACCAACTTTTTTTATTTTTTTTGGGTTTAAAGTTTTTTGTAAAAAAACTGTCGAATCGATTTTTCTCAAAATTTAACTGAATGTTGACAACAATATTTTTTAAAAGAAAAAAGTAGTTTAAGGCCAATATCTCAAAGTTTTGCAAAGATATTTGAGTGGGAAGTAAATTTTTACCAAGTTTTAGTATTGTTTTTTTATGTTTAAAGTTTTTTCTAAAAAAACTGTCAATTAGATTTTCCTTAAAATTTAACTGAATATTGCCAACTATATTTTTTAAAAGATAAAAGTAGTTTAAGGAAAATATCTCAAAGTTTTGCAAACATAATTGAGTCAAAAATCAAATTTTCCAATTTTTGTTTTTATTTTTTGTAAAAAAAACTGTCGATTCGATTTTTACTGAATGTTTAAAACAATATTCCTTATAAGTAAAAATTAGTTGGAAGCCGTAATCTCAAATTCAATTTTTACCAACTTTCTTTTTTTAGGTTTTTATTTTTTATTTAAAAAAAACTGTCAATTTGATTTTTCTTAAAGTTTTACCAGATGTTGAAAACGTTATTATTCGATGAACAAAATTGTTTTGGCGATGAAATCATTTTTTATTCGTAAAATTTTTGAGGTGACAAATTTTTTTCTTCAGGCTTTTTTTTAATTATAAAAAAAACGTTAATTGGATTTTTTCCAAAAACATACTTGCTTGGTACCACGTTACAGAATATATTATACAATTTAATTCAAGTCTCTGGCGTTATTGGCTCGTGAGATATTTAGGGTTAGATTTTTTTTTTAAACTGCTGTGGTAAAAAAACAACCATTAAATCGTGTTGAGAGTCATTTTTGCATCTTTCTGCATTATTATCTATATAACAATATTTATTTGAAGTCGATATCTCTTCTGGTTCTTGAGCTTTGGACGACGAAAATAACGTCGAGAACGTCGCAAACGTCGCGAACCTACGGACGTAAAAACGAAGTTACAAATGGTACACTCGGGCGTATGCGTAACAATTTTATATTTTTTTAGTTAGGTTAGGTTAGGTTATAGTGGCTGTCCAAGATGGAACGGACACACTTAGGCCAGTTTAATGGCCCGTTGTGATACCACATGAATCTTGAGGCTTCCTCCTAAGCTCAATGGAACCAGTTAGAGTCTCTTACGAAACGTGAGAGGCTGATTATCCCGATATGATTTAGATCGTTTAGATCGTTAAAGAAGAATTCTCCTAGGTAATTCTTGCGTTTTCGAGCTAGAGCAGGGCATGTGCAGAGAAGATGAAGAACCGTTTCTTCCTCTTCCTCGTCCATACAGCTTCTGCAAAAGTCATTTGAGAATACGCCTAGTCTCATGGCGTGCTTTCCTATTAGACAGTGTCCGGTTATGACACCTATTATCGAGCTTATATGCGATCTGCTTAGAGAGAGCAAGCACCTTGAACGTTTTAAATCCAGTGTTGGCCAGATGTTTTTTGTGGCTTGACACGTGGTGATGTTGGTCCACCTGGTGCCTGCCCTCCTCACAGCGTCTTGCATTAGTAGCAGTTTACAAGTAGCGATTGGTATGCCAGTACTTGCCAAACGTGGTAGGATGGGTTGTACTGTACCGTTCCTGGCGAGTTCATCTGCCTTACAGTTACCTGGAATGTCTCTATGGCCCGGCACCCAGCAAAGGTGAATATTAAACTGTTGTGCCATCTCCATTAGAGATGATCGACAGTTATGGACTGTTATAGAGTTTGTAGAGACTGAGTCCAGAGATTTGATAGCGGCCTGGCTGTCGGAGAAAATACGGATATCAGATGTTGATATCACGTTTTCTTTGAGCCAAGACAAGACTTCCTTAATCGCCAAAAGTTCCGCCTGGAACACGCTACAATGATTGGGAAGGCGGAATGAGAGACTTAATTTCAGTCGTTCAGAGTACACACCACCACCAACCCCTTCTTTGGTCTTTGAGCCATCTGTGTAAAAGTGGATTGACTCATCCTCTAAGAATGTCCTATCCTCCCAAAAAGATCTGGTAGGTATAGAAATCTGGAAATTCCTATCGAATTGTAGTTGGGGGATGGTGTAGTCTGTGTGCTTTGGAATTGATTCTAAGTACCTTAGAATTACGGAGTGGCCAATGTTGTTGTTAGTCCACTGCGACGAAGCATTGAGGCGGATAGCAGAGCTTGCAGCTATTTGTTTACTAAATATGTCAAGAGGTGTAAGGTAGAGCAAGGTGTCCAGTGCCGCAGACGGGGTCGTGCGAAGCGATCCGCTTATACATAGGCAGGCTGAACGTTGAACTTTATTCAACTTATCCCTGTTTATACCTTTCTCTAAAGCAGTCCACCATACTGCCACACCGTACGTTAAAATCGGTCTGATTACCGATGTGTATAGCCAATGCGTGATTCTGGGTTGTAAACCCCATTTATTACCAATAGCTTTTTTGCAAGAAAAGAGAGCTACAGTAGCTTTTTTGACTCTTTCCTGTATGTTGCGTTTCCAATTTAGTTTTTTGTCTAAGACAAGACCTAGGTATTTGGCCTCGTCTGAGAATTTTAATTGGATTCCTTTAATGTAAGGAGGGTTGACAAATGGAATTTTGTATCTCCTCGAAAATAAGACCAGATCGGTTTTGTGTGGGTTAACACCCAGTCCACACCGATCAGCCCAGAGTATTAGTCTGTCCAAGGCATTTTGTAAGAGTTCTTTTAGGATATTAAGATGCTTTCCTGAAACTGCTATAGCAACGTCGTCCGCATAGGCTATCACTCTGAAACCCTCCGCATCCAGACTAATTTTTTTTTTTTTTTTTTTTTTAGTAAATGTTGAATAAATAATTTATTTGTTTGTTTTTCTGTCAAGTTGGTCCTTTTTTTATTTAGAGCAGAACAAACACGAAAAAGTGAACCATGTTTTAGAATTCAAAATTGTGCTTTATTTAGAAATTCGAGTAAATGTGAGCAATTTTTTATTTACTTTTCTATTAATATTTGTATGTTTTGATTTCTTCAGGATTTAAATAAATTAACTTCTTCAGTTTCAATCAATGACCTGCTCTGCTTCCCAGTAGAAAAAAAATCCTTCGGGTATTGAAAACATCACCGTAATGCATTAAGTAACCTTCGTTGTGTCAATTTCCCAAAACCTATATTTTCTAAATTTTGTTGCTGACCATAGACTAACGCTTAAGAATGTCAATGTTGGTAGACGACTAAAAGGATATTTATAAGTCTTAAGGAAGGAATATGATTTAAATATGTCTTAATTTCAAGACTTTCGAATTTAGTATTCAAAAACACGGCAACAATATTTTGTAAACATGTATGAGAAAACCGCTGACACAAAATTTTCTGAACATTTCAAAATATGTGATGCTGGTTAAAAACTTCGTAGTAAAATACGCCATAAGTTTGAACCTCACCATCACATATGTTAGTTCAATTGGTAAATAACTTTTTTATAAAAATAGTCGTACACTTTCTGTTTAAAACAAAAAAAAACAACTCCCTTCTTTTAGTATAATGAATTCACCTTTCAAACTTATTATCAATTAAGTTCAAACTGATTATACCCGAAAGTATTGTATTCTCCATACAAAAGATTCCTAAGCTTCTTCCACCAACCTGCAACATAATATGTGTGTAAAATATAATTAGTAAATGGACATTGTGATGTTTTAACTCAAAAATGAATTCACATTTAATTCCTTTTAAACTAATTACCAACCTACCATATTATGACTTCTTATCCGATTTCGAATAAAACAACAATTTCAACATTAAATGTCCTTTTAAGAATTTAAGGCCCTATCTACCTTGACTTAATTTACTATTCCAAACGCATCAACCGCAATATCAGTACAAATAATCAAGAATTAAAAATGTCATGTGCCGCATTGCATTTACATACATTTCATTATAAATTGCTTTACAAATCTAATTGTTGATTTTATAAAAAAATTTACTCAAAATAAAATTAGTCTCTCAACTATCTACACTACAGGTTTGAGTACTAGATATGTACCTATGGAGGTATACCTTATTTTAATAGGTTTAATGTCCTTATTTCATACTAAATTATTGACAATTTGTAGGCACTTTTCCATTATTTTAATATTAGAAAAATCCATAAGAACAATCTTGATTTCATGCATATCTATCTTTAAAATGGAAAAAAAGAAAAAAAGTTCAGAATAGAATGAAACACAAGTGAAAATTAAGTCTGATGTACCAACCTTGTAGTCTTCCATAGCTACATAAAAACTAATTTACTTTATCTCTCATAATCACCACTATAACACTCCCCCTTACTCATACATCAACAGCAAAAATACACACTGACTTGCAGGTTGCTGCACCAGACAGAACACACTTGCATAATGATCAACCATTACAATTTATTTAATAACACCAACCTCCCAGCGAGGACGAACATTTTTAATCGCGTGGGAGTCTTGTTTAATTTTTTTTTTCTTCTACATACCTTCGAACGTATGTACATACATTAGAGTTGCCTTCATATGTACCTTCCATGCATCCATACATACACATACAGTTGTGGCTTATTTAATAAAGCCACTGAAATTCCAGTACACCATAATAATTCACAAAATTCAGCAATTCGTTAATGTACATTGAAAAACACAAGGGACCAATAATGGACTCTTGTGGTACACCACTTATTACCGAGTAAAATTCTGACTTTAGTTTGTTTAATTAATGAGTTTTTTCTCGACTTGGTAGTTATGAGGACGAAAGTCTTACTGCAGACTACAAAAATTGACGTAAGAAATGTTTGGTAACCAAAAGCGGGTCTTACCATATAAAAGGCTTTCGAAAAATCAGAGAGTAATAAGATAGTAATTTTGGCTAGGTCAATTTCTTTCTTTCTCTAAAAAAATTAATAGCACAATCAAGCAGACATTTTCTTCCGAAATATTGAGTATTTTGGTAACAGTATTTCCAAACACAATGGAAGTAAATATTTGTCAATTCAAATGATCAAATGTCAAAAACAAGGGTTTTTGTGGAGATTTCTTTTGTTTCAGGTGATTATTCTTAAATCTGCTTTTCATAGCTGGTGCCAATATTTCCACATGGAGATCTAGCTTCCTTTGGGCTTTAATTTGCTTCGATATCGAATAAGGCATCTGCATAAGTTTGTAGTGTTTCAAATTTAAACCTTAAGAATAATATAACATTGAAGTTACTTTAACAAACTTTAGTAGTTTTTATAGCTGATGAATTTTCTGTCACATTGAGTGGAGTTGATTTTAGCCAATTTAATTAAAATATCATTTTTGATTTTTGTTTGCTTACGAGATTATTAGTGGAACAAACAAATTTTCACCAACTTTAGTAGCACTTTTTGAAATTTTGTATTTCTTTTATAAAAAAAAATACAGATTGGATTTTTCAAAGAAAATTTATCACCGAATGACATCATTTTGCAGTCAATTTTGCGAACCATATTTTGTAGATTTTAATTTTTATGAAAAAACTCACTGTCGGATTTAAAACAAAAGAAACTGGGATGCGACCCACACTGATAACTTCCCATCTCGTCTGTCGATTTGTCTTGCTTAAAAGTTTGTAGGTTTTCGAGTTGGGTAAAAAAAGTTGTCAGTTGCATTATTCTTAAAAATTTTAAAACTACCAACAATATTTTCCTTATAAAGAAATAGTTTAGTTTGAAAATCTAGTTTTGTTAAATAGATTTTTAGTTGAAAGCAAATTTTTACCAATTTTCGTAGCATTTCTTAAATTTGTACAAATTGGATGAATGCAATTAATTTGAGAAATATCAAGAACCGAACATCAATTTTAACCAAATTTGCGTTCTATTTTTTGTAGATTTAATTTTTTATAAAAAAACGGACTGTTGGATTTAAAAAAAAAAGTTTGGAGACAATATTTTCAATTGTTGAAAAGCTGTTTGAGTCGAAAGTAAATTTTACGAACTTTTGTTTATTTTTTTTTTGATTTTTTTTTTTTTTTTTTTTTTAAACTGTGGATTCGATTTTTCTCAAAATTTTACTGAATGTTGAAAACAATATTTTTTAAGAGATGAAGGTAGTTAAAAGCCACTATGTCAAAATTTTGAACAGATTTTGAGTTGAAAATCAATTATTACTAGTTTTATACATTTTTTTGTTTATGTTGTTATTTTATTTTGTTAGAAAACTGTAAATTAGATTTTTCTCAAAACTTTTCCGAGTGTTGAAAACTATATTTTTGTAAGTTGGAATTAGGTGGAAGCCTACATTTTTTAAAAAATATTTGAGTTGAAAATCAATTTTTATCAACTTTTGTTAAATTTTCTTTTAAGTTTTAATTTTTTTTAAAAAAACTGTCAATTTTTTTTGCTGAATGTTGACAACAATATTTTTAAAAAGATAAAAGTAGTTTAAAGCCAATATCTCAAGTTTTTGAAAATATATTTATATCAAAAATTAATTTTTACTAATTTTTTTGCTAAGATTTTTATTTTTTGTAAACATAACTGTTGATTCGATTTTTCTCAAAATACTTCCGAATGTTGAAAACAATATTTCCTAAAAGTTAAATTAAGTTGCAAGCCATAATCACAAATTTTTGGAAAGATATTTGAGTCGAAATTCAATTCTTACCAACTTTGAGTAATTTTATTTTTAGGTTTTTATTTTTTATAAAAAAAACTGTGAATTTTATTTTTCTCAAAATTTTACCAAATGTTCAAAACATTATTCTAAGCTGCACAAAATTGTTTTCGACATGAAATCGTTATGTATTCGAAAAATTTTCGAGGTGACACATTCTTTTTCCAGTTTTTTCGATTAAGATAAAATAAAACGTTTGTTCGATTTTTTTCCAAAAATATATTTGTTCGGTGTCAAGTCATAATATTAAATTAAATTCAAGTCACTAGAGTTATTGGTTCGGGAGATAATTTGGGTTAAATAAAATTGTCAACTTTTTTTAAATTGCTATGGTAAAAAAAAACAATCCATTTAATTTTTTTGAGAGTCCCTCTGCGTCTTTCTGCTTTATTATTTGCATAAAAAAATTTATTTGAAGTTGATATCTCTACTTATTCTTGAGTTATGGGTGACGAAAATAACTTCCCGAACGTATGGACTTAAGAACTCTCTTAAAATCTTTTATTTTCATTCTAGGGAAGTTGAAACGTCGAGAAATGTCAAATTTTCAATTCAACAAATCGGAAAGATTACATTAACTTTATCTGTTAAGTAATAAATTTGATAATATTACAATTAAAACCGATTAAGGAAATATTCAAATACGCTGAAATCAACTTTCTCCTAGTTATCAATACTTCAATGCCGACTCCAAAATCACTCGATTACGTCAAGTTTTTGAAATATTTCTTTTTAAGGCTATTTTAATTCATAATTAGTTCATTATTAAACAAATTCGTGACAGCTTGCGAAATCTCTAGTCCCTTTCTGCAATATTAAGTTGAAATTTTCAAAACATTCTTAGCCTTCTAAATTAAACATATCACCACATCAATTTAAAATATATTGAAAAAATATAAAAATATTGTTGAAAACATAATTTTGTAGATTGTTCTAATCATCAGTCGTGGTCAATAAAACTGCGAAACGTATATTTCAAAACCATGAAAGTATTAAATTCAATTATTTTTCAATACTTCATACAGAACCAAATGAAGACTCATTCGAAACTAATAAGAATTTCCAGAAACAAACAAATTTTCACCACGAACATTTAGCTTTTGGTAAAATTTTAATAAAAATCGAAGTAGCGGTTTTTTACAGATATTAAAAACTTAAAAGAATTCTACTTAAAGCTGATTAAAAATAATTTGCGACTTAAATATCTTGGCAACAAAAAGATATAAAATCTAACTAATTTTATCATACGTACTAAAATTTAAACAAAATCAACAAAAAAAAAACGTGAATGTAAAAAAATACTATACAAAATTTGAAAAAACTGGAAATTATTTCACAATATGCAACATTTTGTTGCCAACGTAAAATATAATTTTTGTCTTTATAAGAAATAAGAACTTTTAAAACGCCACTAAAATTAGTAAAAACTGAACCTCGACTAAAAATCTCGGGAACAAAAATGTATACTGAATTCAAACTTAATTTATCATATATGCAGAATATTGTTAACTTTTATTTAATTTTTTTTAGAAAAATTCAGTTGACAACTTTTTTTACAAAACACGAAAACCTACCAAAACACTAGAAAACTGATAAAAAATAGTTTTCGACTCAAGATTTTTGAGAACAAGAAAAGATATTGACTTAAAATTTGTTTATCTTACACAAAATTCTGTTTTTACTATTTTGTTAAACTTTTAGAAAAATCGACAGACGATCACAAATGGAAAAGTATCAGTTGGATTCGCAATCTATCCTCATTTAAAAATGTTTTAGAAAAATCATAGGGCTTTAAAGTCAGGACAGGTAAATCCCTGACAAAAGCAGTGTCTTACTTTTGAGACAGATTTTTGTATCTCTTCTGAAGGTAATAGCAGTTTAAGGTCTTTAAAAAAAGAAATTCAAGTTAATGCAAAAAGTTCTATATCATTTAAAAGTGTTTTTGTTTGTTTCATGACTTAATTATTTGATCACAACTGTACATGCAGTCTTTACTTTATATATACACAAAGTTATATACATATATGTACCTGGTCATACATATTTTCTTGTTTATTTAATACATGCCCTTCCAATGATATCCATCGCAGATTTTATTCGCACGCAATGCCTTTTCGTTTCGCGTCATACATCAACTCTCAACATCAAACTATATAAACCTCCTACAAAACCTATCTAGACCCAGACCCAGCTGCGAAACAAGCCAAACCATAATTTTCGAAAAGCTTTGTTTGATTCTTTGTCGCTTTTTAAGTCTCACAAAGAGGCAGAAGATATATAATTTAAACTTACCAATTACGCTTTTTTTTCAAAGTTTTGTTCTGCTTCTGCTCCCCGATTAAAATCATCAGGAAAACATATGAACAACAAAATAGAATAAAAACTAAAGTGAAACACAAAATGCAACGAAAATAATAATGAAAGGGAACAAAAAAGCGAATTAACTATCGGAATAACAATTAAAACAACACAAAACAATAATCAAAAAAAGAAATGTCTTGTTTTTGTTGCAAATGCAGTTTTTTTGTCCCACTGTATATTGTGTGTGTTTGGTGTGTGCAGGCAGCAGCTGATGGTCGCAGGTGCAACGTGTGCGAATGCTTCTAAACAAAAGCTCTTTTTGCCAGTTTCTCACGCTTTCATGTCACATGAAGATATTAGAAGTACCTATATACACACATACGTGCAGTACAGCAATTGTTATTACCCCCTTCCCGCCCCCTTTCGGAACACCTTATAACAAATTCAAATTGTCATGTTAAAGAGAGATATACTCGTACTTTGTCTATATACAAACATAAAATGTAGATAAAGTGAGTGAGAGAAAAAGCGCACCGTGTAAAAATGCATCTAGCAACATCGTCGCATACAAAAAGACGCATACACGCAATAATGATGCAATTTAGTGCAAAGTTCTCTTTGACAAGAAAGTTTTGTGCTTGGTGTGTACTTTTTGTTGTTGTATTTGTTTTTAATTGCATGTTGCTAGAAATATGTGTCCGGGTTGTGACTTTTTTTCCCATGCTGAGGCGCTGACAATTCATTCCACCGAAAACCCCCATTTTTCGAAATTCTTCTAATAGCAGAGTTGCCATGTGAAAGTTCGAAAGTATGAATAGATTGAAGAACATTCGAAAGCCAAAAGAGAAGCTATCAACAATTCTTTATAATCTTGACATTTTCGTTTGGCCTATACAAATAAACTGATGGGTTTTGAGATCTCCATTATAACTATGTAAACGGTGATTTTTTAAGAGCTTGACAACTTTAAAAAAAAAAAAGCATAAAATTTGCAAAATCTCATCGATTCTTTATTTGAAACGTTAGATTGGTCCATGACATTTACTTTTTGAAGATAATTTCATTTAAATGTTGACCGCGGCTGCGTCTTAGGTGGTCTATTCGGAAAGTCCAATTTTGGGTATTTTTTTCGAGCATTTCGGCCGGAATAGCCCAAATTTCTTCGGAAATGTTGTCTTCCAAAGCTTGAATAGTTGCTGGCTTATTTGTGTAGACTTTAGACTTGACATAGCCCCACAAAAAATAGTCTAAAGGCGTCAAATCGCATGATCTTGGTGGCCAACTTACCGGTCCATTCCTTGAGATGAATTGTTCTCCGAAGTTTTCTCTCAAAATGGCCATAGAATCGCGAGCTGTGTGGCATGTAGCGCCATCTTGTTGAAACCACATGTCAACCAAGTTCAGTTCTTCCATTTTTGGCAACAAAAAGTTTGTTAGCATTGAAAGATAGCGATCGCCATTCACCGTAACGTTGCGTCCAACAGCATCTTTGAAAAAATACGGTCCAATGATTCCAACAGCGTACAAAGCACACCAAACAGTGCATTTTTGGGGATGCATGGGCAGTTCTTGAACGGCTCCTGGTTGCTCTTCACTCCAAATGCGGCAATTTTGCTTATTTACGTAGCCATTCAACCAGAAATGAGCCTCATCGCTGAACAAAATTTGTCGATAAAAAAGCGGATTTTCTGCCAACTTTTCTAGGGCCCATTCACTGAAAATTCGACGTTGTGGCAGATCGTTCGGCTTCAGTTCTTGCACGAGCTGTATTTTATACAGTTTTACACCAAGATCTTTGCGTAAAATCTTCCATGTGGTCGAATAACACAAACCCAATTGCTGCGAACGGCGACGAATCGACATTTCACGGTCTTCAGCAACACTCTCAGAAACAGACGCAATATTCTCTTCTGTACGCACTGTACGCATTCGTGTGGTTGGTTTAATGTCCAATAAAGTAAACTGAGTATGAAACTTGGTCACAATCGCATTAATTGTTTGCTCACTTGGTCGATTATGTAGACCATAAATCGGACGTAAAGCGCGAAACACATTTCGAACCGAACACTGATTTTGGTAATAAAATTCAATGATTTGCAAGCGTTGCTCGTTAGTAAGTCTATTCATGATGAAATGTCAAAGCATACTGAGCATCTTTCTTTTTGACACCATGTCTGAAATCCCGCGTGATCTGTCAAATACTAATGCATGAAAATCCTAACCTCAAAAAAATTACCCTTTATAATAATGGAGTCTTTTTATGACAATTTTTCTGGCCTTACCCAAAAATATGGAACTACATAAAAAAGGTGGTGCAACGCCGAAGAGAATCAGGACCTAGTGACCTACAAGTCTTAACCAGTCCTTTCAGAGATGAAGGTAACCTAGAGTTGTTATGCCGAGACTGAACGGCAGATTTGAGAATCTCTTTTTATAGCAATAATTAGTCTTCGAGAATTTTCAATTCTTCGCAAGAGCCAGAACTAGTAAAAAACTATTTTAGATGGCACAGGTAGGGATTGAATCCAAGACCTCTGGCATCTGATATTCTTACGCACAAACCAACACGTCACAGGTACGACTCCACTTAAAAATGGTTCTTATTGAAAACTTACAAATATTACTTTTCACAATTTCGTTCTGTAATAATTTGCACAAATTAGACTCGTTTCAGAAAAAACGTGTATAACAAATTCTAAAATGGAACATTGCTACCCGATTTCTAAATTTTTATACTGGAAATGAATTTCGTTAAAATTTATAAAATTTAGTACAAGAATTTTTGAAATTTCTTAATCATTTAAATTTGGTTTCTCTATTTTTACGACTAAAGGAAATGCATAAAATTTGGCACACAAATTGGACACTTTTCATCAAAACCTAAACTCATTTGAAGTTAAAAACCAGTTCGTGTAATCCATTTCTTGTGTTTTTATTCCATACAATTTTGGTGCAGCATATTTTATCATAAACTAAGAGTTTTTCAAATTCTGAAATGGCGTAGATTAATTAGTTTTCTGTAATTTTAGAACAAAATATTCTTGATCACTATTTTTGAAATTTGGTTCATAAATTTAGCACAACATACCGAAACTTAACTTATTTGGAATTCGAAAATTATGTTCCATTACCCTTTTACCAAATAAATAGCTATGAAATTTGGTACACTTTACAAATTTTTGAGAGCTAAAATCGACTACAGCATGAATATGGTACATTATAGCAAATCCTAAGAAAAATTTGTTCGAAATTTATATGGCTAAGAGCATGGTTTGACCTAAATAAATAAATTTAAACGAAAATTTGGTACATTTGCTAAGCATTTTTTTTTTTTTTGGAAATATGAAAACAAATTAAAATTCTTCAATATTCTAGAATGGCGTAGAGTTTTACTTCAAAAACATTCAATTTTTAAATTTGGTACACAATTTTAAGAAATTACAAAATCAGCCAATGAGTGGTTCGTTTAATCGCAATTTTTAACGACTGATTTATATCAACAATCAAGACAATAATTAATTTCAAATTCAAATTTTGGAAATTTAGTACCCACAAATTCTTGATCAAAACTTAAAATAGTCCAAAGCAGGCTCATTATCTGAATTGTTAATACTGTAAAAAAATCTTAAGTAATTAAAATATTTTCTATAAAAATGTTTTGAAATTTGGAAAACTTTACAAATTTTTAAGAACTAAATACGACAGAGCAAATTTGGTGCATTATCAAAAATCCTAAATAAATTTGTTCGAAATTTATAAGTGGTTAAGAGTTAGTTGCATATTTTGACCTGAGTAAAACATTTTTAACGAAAATTTCTTACATTAGCTAAGCATTTTTTTATGCGCAAATTTTACAACAAATTCAATAGCGTAGATTGTGCCATTTGCTGAATTTTTACGACAAACAAAATTATTGATGAACATTCTTGAAATTTGGTACATACATTTGAAAAAAAACATAATCCACTCAACGTGTGGTTCACAGTTTTTTACGACTTATTCAAATCAACAACCAAAAAAAAATTTTTATAAAATTCAAATTTTTGAAATTTAATACAAAATCTTGAGCAAAATTTAAAAATTAGTTCAAAGCAGGGAGAAGTTCTGAATTATTACTGCTTTCAAAAAATACTAAGTCATAAAATTATGTTCTATAATATTGCTTTGAAATTTGGTACACTTTACAAATTTTTGAAAACGAAAAATTAAGTACATTTCAGCACATCTGTCATTTGTTAGATATTTACAAGAGGCAATGACTAATCCGTTAACTCATTTTCTTTCCCAAAATATTTTCTCCAACACATCAGTCATGTTTATTAAAATTAACGATTGCAATTTCGTTTCGTTAATTCGTTTAAGGTGGCGCTACAGTCCTTTGTGAACTAGGGCCTCACCTAACAATATTCTACATCTAGCTCGATCCCTAGCTAGATGTCTCCAGTTTCGCGCTCCAAGTTGGGTTTGGTCACCTTCCACTTGTGATCCACCTGATCCGCGGTCTTCCTCTACTGCGCTGTCATGTGTTTGTATATTCGAAGACTTTCCGGGTTGGAGCATTTGTTTCGATGCGCTTTACGTGACGCAGCCATCTTTGTCGTTGGACTTTTACCCTTCTGGATAATCCTACGTCGCTTACATCCCGTACAGCTCGTCGTTCCATCTTCTCCTCCACTCTCCTTCGATGCATACGGGACCATAGCTCACATGAAGAACTTTTCTCTCGAACCGACATAAGGTGCTTTCATCCGCTTTTGTCATAGCCCATGCTTCTGCACCGTATAGCAGGATGGGGATGATAAGGGTCTTATATTGTCTTTGGTCCCTGGAGAGAGGACTTTACCACTCAATTGTTTTCTTAGCCCAAAGAAACAGCGGTTAGCAAGAGTTATTCTGCGTTTGATCTCAGGGCTGGTGTTGTTTTCTTCGTTTACAGCAGAGCCTAGGTAGTCGAAGTCCTTGACTACCTCAAAGTAACGTCTGTCGATATTGACGTTTTGACAAAAACGTCGGTGTTGTAGGTTCTTTCTTGACGACAGCATGTACTTTGTTTTGCCCTTAGTAACCGTTAAACCCATTTTTGCCGCCTCTGCCTCAATACTAACAAAAGCCCCATTGACATCACGCTAAGTTCTACCGATTATGTCAATGATATCAGCATATGCCAGTAATTGGACAGACTTTTGAAAGATAGTGCCTCTAGTGTTGACGTGTGAGCTCTGCACTATTCTTTCAAGCACGATGTTAAAAAAATCACATGGCAGCGCATCACCTTGTCTAAAACGTTTTTTGACATCGAAAGGTTCTGTTAAGTTGTTTCAAACCTTCACGGACGAGTTTGGCAGGCAGCATCTACAGCTCGTCCCTGTAAATGCTGACATATGCGGCCTTGAAATCGATGAAAAGATGGTGGGTGTCGGTTTGCTGTTCTTGGGTTTTTTCCAGGATCTGCCGTAATGTAAATATTTGATCAACTGTGGACTTTTCTGGTCTAAAACCACACTGATAAGGACCTATCAGGTTGTTGACGATGGGCTTTAGACGTTCACATATTACGGCAGAGAAGATTTTATAGGCGATTTTAAGTAGACTGATTCCTCTATAGTTGGTGCAGTTTAGAGGGTCTCCTTTTTTCAGGATCGGGCAAACAATACTGAGATTCCATTCATCGGACATACTTTCTTCCGACCATATCATACAGATAAGTTTGTGCATGCTCCTAACCAACTTATCTCCAGCTTCTTATAGAGCTAGGCATTCAAGCCATCCGCTCCAGCGGCTTTATTAGACTTCAGCTTAGATATGGCAATCTTTACTTCGTCTAAGTTGGAAGGACGGGATTGTTGGCCTTCGGGATCTATGTTGAATGGATCATCCTGCCTGACTGCGGTATTCAGTTCGTCGTCGCCGTTATACAGTCTGCAGAAATGGTCCTTCCCTATCCTCAGCATTGACTGCGGTTCCACTATGATGTTTCCACTTTCGTCTTTGCAGCCTCCTGTTCTAGGTTTATGTACCTGTACGTATGCAATTTGGTACACTTAGTTATTTGGTAAAGCAGATTTCCCTTCAGCTAGCTTTATTGATCTATTTTTTATTTAAAGGCTGTTAACATTAAGAACGGCTATAATTAATTAGATTTTTATTTACATACGTGGTACTGGAATGTGAACAATATTGGTAAAAGAGGGGCTCAAAAAATTTAAGTTTAAAATAAGTTTTACCGAAAATTTAGTTTAATTTAATGTTAAAATATCCTTAGACCATAATATGCCCTTAAATCTTGACTTTCACAATGATATTGATTAAAATATTTTGTACCTAGTTTTGAAAATCCAGCTCGTCCTGTTTCACAATGTTCGTTTTGAATTAAATAAGTTTTTTTTTGTTGATATTCCTTCAATGTTTTTATTGGAAATTATTTAAGGACCGATAAATTGATAGAAATTGTTTTTGTCTGAAAGCTTATACGAAAAACATCTATAATTTTATCAATGTTTAACATTACAACAAAAAATTAAAAAAAAAGAAGCTTTAAATAAAGTCTTTAAATTGTGGTATTTTTTATTTTAAAATGTTTGGCAACCCTGTCATCACATAAAATTATTATAATTATTCTCTATTCTGACAGTTCGCCCTATTCGTATAGAGTGTGTATCTATCTCTGTGGGTGTGAGCTTGAATGTGATTTGTTTTTGTTTTATTATTTTACCATGCGTCAATTTTATTTGACACCTACACATAATGCGATATCAATTGATAGATAACCTTGAATATTATAAAAGTCTTGAAGACGACTTGGAAAAATGAAAAAAAAAAATACAAATATATACAAACTCAATAGTGATAGATATTATCTCAGAATTATGTGATGTTTTGATTTTTTTTGCATAATACTCAATTATTTGTACAATCTACATATGACGATAAAAATTGCGTGATATTTTTTTAACACACTCCTCACACACTGAGAAATTTCTATTTTCTACCTCATGACACATTTTTGAAAGCAGAGAAACACTAGTTTTCAATAATTATTATTTAAAAACATGTTATTTGTCATGTTTTTCTGCATTCGTATGACCTTTCATTTCAATCAAATATCATAACAGTGATTAAGTTTCATTAAAATATAAAAAGTAAAACAAAAGTTGCACCTTAACCACCCACCGTTATATACACACCCCACTCACGAAGTCCTACTGCTAATTATGTCGTTTCCTATAATTATTAAGAGAACAAAAAATAGGAACCAACTAACAGCTACTAATTTAAGTTCTCGCCATCATGAGGAGGCCTAATAATGAAAACGTATGTTGTAGGTTCTTAACTTCCTTATAAAGTGGGTGGGTAGGTAACCTAACCTAGGTAAGGTCCTTAAAAAAAAAAATGTATAACATTGCATCAATTATTCTATATAGTGACATATGTCACGTGACTAATTGCAGTACACTTTTTTGTCATTTTTCTTAGCATGCATATGGAACAAAAGGCATTCGAAAAAAAAGGAATAAAATAAGAAAAAGAAATACGAAATGACGTCATTGTGCGTCTAATTGCAGCGATTTAATTGAATACTTTAAGCCATATAGGTTCTGGAATGGAATGGAACTACAACAAAAACAACGTCTATAGAAACGAAAATGTGTTATCGTTGAAGCAAAAGATAATGGTAGGTAATTGTTGTTATAATTTGTTGTTGTTGTTGAAGGTATTTCAAATGCCGAAGCCGAAGTCGAAACCGATAACCAGCCGGCGTAATTTAAATATATTTATAACAGTCAGCTGGTTTGTATAAATATTACCATGAGCTTTTTTGTATTAGAATAGTAAAGCAAAAATGGTTAAGATATAATTCCAATATATGTAGGTACGTGGAGGCAGTATGTAGGCATATCTTGATTTTTTGGTATAAAAATACTTTTATGATGCATTTATTAAAATATCCGTAAACCTATAATCTAATAACTATAGGAATACGGAGGTGCAAATTATAGTTTTTCTTTTCAACGAAATAGGAACAAACAAGGAGTTCCTAAAGATAAAAGAAAAAAGGTACCATGCGGATTATGGTAACCTTGTTTTATAAAAAGATAATTTCGTACCAATTGAAATTTCTCATACAAAACAAAGGGTGTCTTTTTTAGACTTAATTGAATGTTATAAACAGTCATCTTACATTCTTAGAAAGATAAGGGGTTTGCCATTATAGTTTAAACATTTCGGTTGCTATGTGGAGAACGCGGATGTCTCGAATAATTTCCAGTCAAGATCACTTTTTGAAGCAATCAGGACTGTGTGTCAGAAATAACAAACCGAAAATTGCCTTTCAAGGCCTCAATCATCTCGGCCTTATACCTATGCGAAGATAAGTGACTTTACAAAACGCAATACAAACAAAATCTAGTAATTCTAATCCGCAGGATCTTAGAGGCCACTCCATAGACCCTCGACAAGTGAGATACTGTACTCACTAAAAGTTAAATAAATTGTTCATTTTGTTTTAACCGATCCATTAAATTTGCTGTTAAAATTACTGAGCATAAATCAAGTGACAGCTGTCAAAAAGACCAACTTCGAAAACAGTATTGTCTGATGGTAAAACCCGTCTTGTGATGGTTAGTGCGTTGGACTGTCATGCCAGAGGTCTTGGGTTAAATATTTTTTTTTAATAACATCATTGGAAGGAGAGGGTTTCAGGGTGACTGCCTATGCTGACGACGTTGTAATATCTGTATCTGGGAAACACCCGTAACCCTTAGCAATGTATCTTGGACGTCAATCCACATAAAACAGAACTAATACTCTTTTCGAGAAGGTACAAATTCCTCAGATTAGCCCACCCAAGATTAAAGGAATACCATTAAGCTTTTCCGACCAAGCTAAATATTTAGGCCTCATTTTAGACAAAAAACTAAATTGGGAGGCAAATATTGATGAAAGAGTAAAAAAGGCTACTGTTTTGCTCTTTACTTCTAAAAAGGCCATAGGATCAAAATGGGCCTTCTCCCCAAAAATAACCCACTGGCTATACACTTCGTTAATTAGACTGATACTCATTTATGGAGTTGTGGTATGGTGGACCGCACTGGACAAGATGGTAAATCTTAATAAGCTCATCAAAGTCCAGAGGTCAGCAGGTATGTGCATTACAGGAGCACTTCGCTAAACACCAACCGCAGCACTGGAAGTGCTTTTAAACCTAACACCTCTTGACATCTTCTCACAAATGGTGGCAGACAACTCATGTGTGAGGCTTAGAGCCACCTCTCAATGGAACAGTAGCAATACTGGACATACTACTATACTACTACAACCCCAAAACTGGTGTTCGGTAAAAGCTTCCATGTGTCCATCCCTTCAAGATCATCCTGGGAAGAAGAGAGACCTCTCCCTGGAAGACGATGCGGTGCACTTCTATACAGACGGTTCAAAGACCGATCACGGAGTTGGAAGTGGTATCTTTTCGGAACAACTGAATCTCAGTCTATCATACAGACTTCCCAATCAATGTAGTGTATTCCAGGCAGAAGTAATGGCGATTAAAGAGGCATTATCCTGGCTCAAAGAAAACGTTATATGTTGTAAGGATATACGAATCTTCTCGGACAACCAAGCCGTTCTTAAATCTCTCGCGTCTGTCTCC
The DNA here is from genome assembly GCF_945859685.1 of Eupeodes corollae. Lineage (NCBI taxonomy): Eukaryota > Metazoa > Arthropoda > Insecta > Diptera > Syrphidae > Eupeodes > Eupeodes corollae. Next base: position 21,455,186 of record NC_079148.1, on the reverse strand, counting down.
ACAAACTCTCAAACAGTCTACGATTGTCGATCATCTCTTAATGAGATGACGGAACAGTTTAACATTCACCTCATTTGGGTGCCGGGCCACAGAGACATTCCTGGAAATTGCAAAGCCGATGAGCTCGCCAAAAACGGAACACTTCTGCCTTATGTTAGACAAAAACATAACATAGGAACACCACTTGCTACATGCAAATATCTTCTCAAGCAATATGCTCTAGAAACAACAAATGCTAGATGGTCACAGAGTACCACCTGCCAAGCAAATATGGCCAAGCATAGACTTAAAACGGTCAAAAGGCTTGATATCCCTGAGCAGACAAAGTATAAGCTCTACAATTGGAGTAATTACACTGCTTTATAGGAAGACATGCTCTGAGGCTAGGGGTCTACACAAATCACTTCTGTAGAAGCTGCATGGACGAAGACGAGGAAGTAGTGGAAACAGTCCAACACCTTCTATCTACATGTCCAGCACTCTACATCAGAAGGAATAACTTTCTCGGCAATCCCTTCTTCGATAATACCAGTGAACTGGCAACGATTGACACAAAATGTCTCTCAACTTCATTAAAAGTACAAAATGGTTTGTTTAAGTTCAATACATTGGACAGCCACTCCAGTATAACCTAACCTATCTAAAGTTTTATTCACGGGTACTATCTCTTGCGAGGAATTGACAAATCTTCCAAGAGTAATTCCTGTCATAAAAAGTGCGTTCTCAAATTAGCCGTTAGCCACTTAATTTATTTTTAGATACAAAAAAAAAAAATATTATTGGTTTTTGGAGGCGGAGGAAACTATTCTAATATTGATTCCCCGAATCAAATAATCAGATTCAAAAGGTGAGATGTGAAAAACTTTACAAACACTCAAGCCTGGTACGCAGTTAAAGTAAAACGAATTTTTCCGGCGGTCTCCAAGAGCAGAGTAAAATGAAAACGAAAAATATATGTGGAGAGTTCTGTCAGCTGTAATCTTCTGGGATTATTCCTGTAATGTCTCGCCTTGATCTGAAACGCCAAGATTTTTGTGAAGTCTCTGCTTCAACTTCCAAATAGCTTGAATGGCTTCGGCCAACGAGGCCAGTTTCTTTTTTCCTTCGAAGAGAAATCGATTTTTTTTTCTTCACCTTATTTTTTGGAAGTTGAAGACAGTTTTTCCGCCGTTTTTTGTTGAACACATCCTTTCTCAATGACACTTCACTGTTTTTCTGTTGGTTTTAAATAATTTTTGACAACAAAAAATAAAATGTTAACATTTTCTGTTTTTCAAAATTGATTTATGTAGGTTGAATTTTCAATTTAATTCTGATAACAGGATTATTTATTAAGACTTTGTTTGAAACATTTGGTCTCGTTAATAAGTGGAAACTTATGCAAATAGGTAATATAATCACCTACAAGAGGGTTAAACTAAGCGATACTAGCCTCAAAAACAGAATCGGTGCATTATTCAATAACATTTTATCGACTGGGACTTTTCCACATGACTGGAAAAGAGCAAAACTCAAGCCGATTCCTAAAAGCTCTAGAAACAAACATAATTTTGGTGAATATCGCCCGATCTCACTTCTCTCCGTACTCTCCAAGATTTTCAAACAAATCTTAGCGAGACGAATTAGTTGGTTACTAGAAGAAAAGGTTAGCACCGAACAATACTCTATCAGGCCAAATAGAAGAGTATCAACGCTTTTGCATCTTTTGGAACATAAACTAGCAGAAAATTTGTCGAAAACTAAGCACAGTATTGTTATGTCATTGGACTTAGAAAAAGCTTTTGATAGAGTAACAATAGTTCCGGTAAACGAGCAGCTTTATACAAACGGAGTGTACCTAAGAGAATACTTAAGATTGTTATATCCTTTATTGCAAATAGAACCTTTAAAGTAAACGTGGATTGATACGATTGTTTTCTAAGGAAATTGGAAAATGGCACACCTTAAGGTTCACCACTTTCAGTAGTGCTGTACAACGCATACATAGAACGAGCTTTCACAACCCACTTACAATCTCGATTTTAATAGTGTTTAGGCCGATAATATCCTATGTCGTAGCGTCCGGCACCCCAAGTCAGGTTCAAGATATTCTGCAACAAGCGGACTTTTCAATGTCAAAATGGTCCGAAAAAACGGGTGCAATTATAGCATCCTCAAAAATTGAGACACTTCAAAGAAATGTACTTGTATTCCATTCTCCTTACGTAACACTCCAATTCCATTAAAAAAATGAGCAAAGATTCTTGGAGTTATGTATCACTTAGGTGATAAGCGGCTTAAAATCAAGGAACAACGCATTCAAAATGATCTGTTCAAAGAAAAAAGGACCACATATAGAAACAGCTCTTCAAATTACCAAGGCTCTGGTGGAAGGGACACTACAACACAGCTTAACCCTCTTTATGAGGAGAACATCTCGAAAATTAACGCAGCTATAGACGAATGCTTTAGAACGGCAACAGGTGCCGTTAGATCGTCAAACGTTGAAGCACTTAGAGCTGAAGGAGGTTATGTATCCTTTAAATATTCCGCTGAAAAAAGGGCAAACAATCTTTTAACCAAAGCCATAGTAAGTCCAACACACCCATTGTTCGAAACTGTAGAAAAAGCTATTTCTTCAAACACAAATGGGAAAAGTAACTCAGTATCTGCTTTAACTAATTTGGTCACTTTATCTGTATTCCCCCGAATCGCTTTAGAACATGATGTATTAACAGTGTCTCACAACTCTCCACCATGGAAACTAAACTCTCTACGAATAAACATCAGTCTGGCTAACCACAAAAAGCAAACACGTCCGACGCTCTATACAAAATGCTACATGAAGAACCTATCGCAAACATAGGATCGGACAGAATCTTTTACACCGACGGTTCGCAAAAACAAAAAATCATTGGTGATCCTATGCTGTTGTAGAGTTCCAATTCTCCACTCTTCACCAGGCTCTACTTCCAGAATATTCGAGCAGTTACATAGCCGAGCTAGCTGCAATTTACAAGGCGATCTCTGTAGTTCAACTAAACTCTGAACGTTTCTTAATCCTCAACGTTAATAACAAATATCCATCTCTCCAAACTTTAAGAAAATGCTTGTACTACAACACAAACATCACTTTAGCTTGGATACCCGGACACTGCAGAATAGAAGGTAATGATGCCGCTGACCTTGCAGCAAAACACGCTATTCGCTAGCCTCAGATACTTGAGCATCCTAAACTACCCCAGCTTTTAAAAACAACTTTCACACATTTTCAAAAGCTAGAACTTTCAAAAAAGTGGCGTAGCGCTCACACCTTTCTTCAAAAACATCAACCCTGTAACACACGTGTCCAATATAACCAGTCCTTTAGCAAAGAAGAATGTATAAAAGTGTTAAGAGTTAGAATAGAAAAACACTGTTTACAAGTAAACACTTCTACACTCGTCAAGCTCCAGAGGAATGTTCAAATTGTGAAACATCTCTTACAACCTGGCACATTTTTTTAGAGTGTTCCGTTTCTTGAGAAACACATACTGAAACAGACGACGTAGTTCAAGCTCTGGAAAAAATCTTAGATCCATCAAATGTCAAAACTATCTATCGAATTAAAGCTGCCATATCTGCTCACCAGAATGATGAAATTTAATTAGTTAAGTTTCCATAATTGTTATCTTGTGAATAATGTAAAAATGTAAACAATTTTGTCCTTAAGCCTTAGTAAATTAAAAACGGCATCGCCTCGTATGGTAACCCTGATGCCTTAAATAAGTAATTCATAAATTTAGTTTGTAAGTTACTTCAATAAATAAATAAATAAGTAATATGCATGGCGCTTAAAAACTTATTAACTTCAAATTTGTAAGCAACATAGGCAGAGTAGGACATAAACAACTCGTTTTACTCACTTTAAAAGGTGTTTTATTGTATGATTATTATTATTACATTTTTCAAAACCAAAAATAGATAAACTCCACATTTTAATTTTCTATTTTTCACACTGAACAGTGTTGACCATGATCAATCAAATATTTATTTAAAATACGCATACAAAATGGTGTTTGATTTGCGTGATAGAAAACGAGCCAGAAAGAATGAACGCTGCAATATACTTTAAATCAGTTAGGTACACAAAACGCTTTCAAAACCTCATCATCCTCATTCCTCATCATCAACATTTCTATGTATATACACATTGCTCGTGATGTGTATATACATATGTGCTGTCATGTCTGTCATGAGATTGTAACGCAACAAAATTTATATTCATAATCACCATACAGCAAGCAAATAAAACGCAAAAAAAGAAAATTAAAAAATCATAAATAAAATAATAAAAAGAAAAACACAAATGCCCATAGAACGATTGCATAACGTTCGCTATACGACTTAGCGTATATATAAACTTAAAGCCCGTACAACACACATCACGAGAAGATAAGATTTAATGCAAAACACGGATCACCATGTTAAATAAAAAAGAGGAACAAATTTTTTGCAAATACGACAATAAAACATACAAAGTAAAAAACAAAGAGTTTCTTGTCAGTAAAATAATAAAAATGGACCTCTGTATATGCAACAACAGCAACAACAAAAATTGAAAAGAAAAAAATCCGTTTGCTCAAGGCCAAGGCCATCATAATAACCCATACCATTTAAAGCACGATTGACAGCGTTGACGGAGGTGACGGTGATGAAGTCGGTGACGGGACGAGGAAATGACAAACGAATGCGATCTTGCTTTGTGTCTTTTTCATAACAAAATTTTCGACGAACTCAACTCTCAACTTATAACTCAGCCCAGGCAAATAGCAGCATCAGAAGCGGCAGCAGCCGGCCTGCAAACTGCGCCAACCAGACAGATAGACAGACAGCCATACAGAACGTAAATGATAAGCCTGATGGCGATATGGCGCGGTGAGACGCCCTGACTGAGTGCATGCAACATTGTCTGAGTTCGGATAAGATCACGACTAAAAATGAAGCATCTTGGTCAGTCAGTTAGTCGGTCAAAGCTTTCCGGGATGGGAATGAGATGCTCAATGTTCATAATCAGGTTCGTGAGAAGTGAGATCGTGGCATGCCACCAATCATGCTTTACCGATCTTTCATCTATACGTATGTATGTAGATAGAAGTTCTGTTCAATATTCATTTTTCGAGTTGTTCATCTCATTTAGAAGAGGAAGCTTTAGTTTTATCAGCAGCAGAATTCTGTGTACTCCCGCACCTCTCACGAAAAAACAAGCACCGCACCACATCGTCTCACTGCCATTGCCACCGATGCGATCGCGATCGCAATTCACGAGCGATCGTGCTTGACGCATTCATGTTTTTTGTGTGTTGTGCTGCCATAACTCACCTGCATACATACATCATCACCATCATATACATCATCGCATGTGTGTTGTTTGTATGGCGATGTATGGTGTAGTGTGGTGTGGTGGCGGATGGCGGATGGCAGATGGCGGAACTAAGAAAAAATAATAATTCGCAATGCATGCACGATCATCATGTTGGGGCGCTGCTATAGTTGTAAGTTTGTTTGATTGCCTTTGAAGATGATTGTGGTGATCATGATGATCTTCATGATGATCATCATCATTTTTGTGATTGTGATTATCATTCCTCATCTTTTTCGTCCCGGGAGAAATACACGAAACGCACAGCAAAGCAAACAACAAGAATATAAGACAATCCGAGTTATAAATAATGGCGATTGTGAATGCGATTTATGTGATCATCATTAATCTCAGAGCGGTTTGTGGTTTGATGGAAATAGTGTGGAATGTGCTGTGCATATCTACGTGCGTCTAACGTCGGAAAGAAAATAATATCGAATCGATTCCATAGAGACTATTGGTTCTAAACGGGCTCGGTATTCGTAGGTTTTTAATGAAATTCAATCGAAATAGGTTCCTCTATAGTTTCAGTAAAAATGCGTGTGAAGAGAGATTTGAAGCCCCCAGGAGTCATACACCGATAGGAAATTATTTTTAAATCTTGGTTTGTAGAAAGGTATATTTTTTTTAGCAAGGGAAATAAAACTACCTACCTTTATTCAAATGCAAATTTTAAGGCTATTATAACTACTTTTTTCGCCTAAGTGAATTTAAAGACTTAAACATGGTAATATTATTACTCTGTAAAAGATTGTGTATTAAAATGGTTTAAGACCTCAAGCGTTTTTCTATTTTTTAACTTGATAATCGGTTGAATCATTAGAAAGATGAAGCTTTAACGCGGATAAATAACCTAGCCACTTAAGTGAAGTGCCTAGAGAGGATTTATTACACATTAATATCATTTCGTTCAACTTAATAAAGGTAGTCAAAAGTCAACGACTTATTAAGGTTTGAATTTGTTTCAAAAGGTGACTAAGACCTTTCTAATATGAAAAGAGCGGTATATGTTCATAAAAGTGATGAGGTTAATTTTGGCGGCATTGGAGGAAGATTACAGCAATTTTTGTATGCTTTAAGGTAAAACCATGATCAGACTATTTTTTCATAGTGGCATTTAAGTGGTTAAGGAAAAGTCCATAATTCAAGTTTATATCAATGAAAGTTTAATAAGCTTGCTAGAAAACATCTTCTGCGGTTAACCGATTTGTTTTTAATTGTTTTGAGGTACAAAGTTTCGTTTTTATTTCTACCTTTAAGAGTCTTACAAATGAAAACCTTTCCAAAAAAAAGTTTAAAAACATTCACAAATCCAACAAAATGCAATGTGAATAAATTTAAGAAGTGACATTTTTGAGAGTGCAATTCTATGTTTTCTATGTTTTTTTTTAAATTCAAGTTTAAGGTCAAAAAAATACCCGTGGCACGATAGTTAGTGCGTTGGACTGTCATGCGAGAGGTCTTGGATTCGATCCCTGCCTGTGCCACCTAAAGTTTTTTCACGGGTACTGCCTCTGCGAGGAATTGACAAATTCTCCAAGAGTAATCCTTGTCATGAAAAGTGCTTTCTCAAATTTGCCGTTCGGATTCGGCTTGAAACTGTAGGTCCCTTCCATCCCTGACAACAATTCTCGCACACAGGAATGGTTGAGAGTTGTCAGTCACTAGGCCCTAGTTCTCAAACGGACTGTTGCGCCACCGAATTTATTTAGAGGAAGTATATACCAATTTTTGTGTTCTTTAAGGTAAAACTATGATCAGACTATTTGTTCATTGGGGCATTTAAGTGGTTAAGGAAAAGTAAGAGAAAATTTGTTTCCATAATTCAAGTTTATATCTAAGAAAGTTCAATAAAGCTTGCTAGAGAACATCTTTTGAGGATTTGTTTTTAATTGTTTGAGAAACAAAACTTCCGAAAGTTTTCGACTTCCTTAATTCTACTTTTAAGAGTCTTACAAGAAAAAACATTTCCAAAAAAAATCTGAAAGAATTTGTAAGCAAAAAAACCATTCACCGATCCAACAAAATATATTGTGAAATATTTTAAGAAGTGACACTTTTGAATTCGCAATTCTATGTTTTTTTAAATTCAAGTTTAAGGTAAAAATACATAATTTTTTGTATTTAATAGAAAACGGTAGAAGTTATAATTTTAAAATATGAATTCTATATTTTCTATGTTTGTTTTTATTGTTTCAATTTTAAATTAAAATATTACATTTAAAAGACGTTTTTATGTTTCACAATGAATGCAAAATGACTTCAAAATTTGATTTTTGGTAAACTAGTTTAAAATTATGTCTTCCTTTATTTTTACCTTTTTCTTAAAATTTTTTAATAGAGAGTTTTCATTAGTTAAAATTATTTTCAATTTCTATGTTTTTTATGTATATTTCCTGTTCGCAACTTAAGTTTTGAAACGTTGCTAAAACTGAAATTTACTATGAATAAATTCAAAATGTTTTTCGATTTATTGACGCAAAATTAACCCATCACATTCTCATTCTATGTTTTCTATGTTTTTTTCTGTCTTATTATGTAAAGATCAATTTAGGAAAATACCTCCACAAACTGTAATTCAGAATTTTTATCAAATCTTATTTATTATTATTATTTCTAACGACTTGTCGTTTTTTCTATGTTTTTATTTATAATTATGAATTTCTATAGGAGCTATCTTTTCAAGATTTAAAAAAAAAATAAGTTATTTAATTTATGTCATAAGAATTAACACATAAGTTTTTGAGCAAATACCCAACATTTCCAATGTTTAGTTGATGCAATGTTTTGAAATTTGTCACAACGCTTTAAAACTTTATCGTTCTATGTTTTTATTATTATTTTAATTGACACAAATGTACGTTAATGGATTTGTTAAAGAAGATTTTGAGCTCCATGCGTTTTAGTTGATTTGCCATTATTTGGTAGTTAATAAAATATTAATTATCAACGGTTTTTGTTTAGCAGATCCTTTAAATTCTATGTTTTCTTTTACTTCTTATAATGCTTAAATATAATGCAAGGCAGAATTAAAGTTACTTCAAAAATGTAAGACAACTTATCGGAACATTTCCGAATTCATGTATTAAATTCAAAATCTTTGAACTTACTTCGAAAGTTTGATATAGCGAAGCAGAAAAAACATAGAAATACAAGATTCTATGTTTTTATTTCTAACTACGATTTGTGTATCTTTAAATGTTGATTCTCTACCTTGAAGCTAATAAATTCGAGAACTAGTCTATTCTTCCATTCTTGAAAAATGCATAATTTTTGGTTCCATAAAAGTTAAAAATATTATTTTCAAACGAACTGCACAATGTTACCCAAAAAATTAAATAATTTATAAAAAAAAAAGTAAAGTCATAACTTACCTTAAACTAGAACACTCGCCAGTCGGGCGTTACCCGTCCAGCAATCCATAAGATAGTAATTTTTCTTGGCCGTGTTGCCAGATTTCTCCGTTATTATCTACAATACTACACACGATTTGTATAGCGTCAACAGCGTTGGTGGCGGCGCGCGGTGACGCAGTGAGAAAGAGAGAGTGCGGCTGATGCAACTATACTGCTACTAATCCTTATTGAGCCCACAAATTTTACAAACCAAATTAATTAATTTTACTTTTTTTTTGTTGTTAATGTTGTATTGTTGAATTGATCAGTTTTTTTTATATGTTTAATAATTGTATTTTTAGCCTCCTGTTGCTCCTTTTTGTCCTTTGTTTATTTTTATAAACTTTTGTGTGCAGAGATGAAAAAAAGAAACGAATCCTGAAAATAAAATAAAAATATAAAAATAAAATTAATTAAAAAAACTAAATATTTATTTGAAATTTAAGGATCAGGGTTTTATGAAAAAACAATTATAAAATAGGTGTGGACATTCTTTATTTTTTATAATGGAATTTCTAAAACTTAGCAATGTCATTCTGAAAGACTTCTCTTTTACCCGTTTCCCTTTATCCACCGAATAATGTATATCTATGTAGTAGAGATAATGTCCTTAAAATTTGTTGTAAATTTTCGTTTTCTTCTTTGTGTCTTGTTCGGATGGTAATTAAAAGAGAGTGAAAGTTTACTCACGATTTCAACCCCCATATGTGAAGTTTGCTTGCATTCTTTGCATAAATTACATGCACCTTTAATATAACAACTCAAACCCCTTCATTTTTGCCAAAACGAAGTATAAGGAGGCAGACTGCACAAATGTGTGTTGTATGTATGACAAACGAAAGGAGCATCATTAATATGCGCACTCACTGTACCCCCTACAACCCCCCATCCCTCAACAAACCCTTCCCTGCCACCACCAACCATTTAAGGGAAAGCGAGTTGTGTTGTCGAGGTTGTTTTCTATGCATCCAAAGGCTTAAGGAGCAAGCAGATGATTTTTGTAACTGGGAGGTGTGCGGTGTGCGGGGGTGTAGATAAATGTAAGATTATACTTATTTTAGAATACAGATTTGAGTCAGAGCAAAGGTTGTTGCCATATCATGATTCCTTACAGCGTCATTCTCGTATATGACATAAAATTCGCTTAGCTTATATTTTTATTTTTGAGTGAAACAAAATTTCACATAGGTTTTCATCGTGAAACAACAACAAAAACACTTTCTCATATATTTCAAACTTTCAGGGTGTTTGTAAGTTCAAAATATTTGTATGAATTCAAAATGCGGGTGGATTTTTTGTTTGAGAAAGTTTTATTTTCTAGAATGAACTCTTGTTTTTTTAACAACATCATCAGCTGATGATGATTATGATGGTTTATAATGAAGAAGAAACCTCCGCCATTATTCAAAATGAAATGCATGAATCTTTTAATTGAGTTTTCTTCCAATACACATGGGTAGGTAAAAAATGAATATGTGAATATCAAGACATACATATAAACATATCGTCACTTTTTTCGATATGGCTAAGAAACAAATAACTTTGTTTTTTTTTTTTTATTTTGAGGAGGTGGTTTGTAATTTTATTTCAGCTTTATTGTTGCTAGACACTCTTTGTACTCTACAAAGTTTAAAAATTTGTATAAACTCAAAAATTAATTGAAAATGTTTAAAATTGTGCATCTTTTAGAAAAATGGCTAAAAAAGTGCTCTCATAAAAGTTTTTCCAACACGAGGTTTTATTAACTTCCCATAGGAAGTTATTGTAAAGGGTGATAGTATTTGACAGATCACGCGGGATTTCAGACATGGTGTCAAAGAGAAAGATGCTCAGTATGCTTTGACATTTCATCATGAATAGACTTACTAACGAGCAACGCTTGCAAATCATTGAATTTTATTACCAAAATCAGTGTTCGGTTCGAAATGTGTTTCGCGCTTTACGTCCGATTTATGGTCTACATAATCGACCAAGTGAACAAACAATTTATGCGATTGTGACCAAGTTTCGCACTCAGTTTACTTTATTGGACATTAAAGCAATCACACGAATGCGTACAATGCGTACAGAAGAGAATATTGCGTCTGTTTCTGAGAGTGTTGCTGAAGACCGTGAAATGTCGATTCGTCGCCGTTCGCAGCAATTGGGTTTGTGTTATTCGACCACATGGAAGATTTTACGCAAAGATCTTGGTGTAAAACCGTATGAAATACAGCTCGTGCAAGAACTGAAGCCGAACGATCTGCCACAACGTCGAATTTTCAGTGAATGGGCCCTAGAAAAGTTGGCAGAAGATCCGCTTTTTTATCGACAAATTTTGTTCAGCGATGAGGCTCATTTCTGGTTGAATGGCTACGTAAATAAGCAAAATTGCCGCATTTGGAGTGAAGAGCAACCAGAAGCCGTTCAAGAACTGCCCATGCATCCCGAAAAATGCACTGTTTGGTGTGGTTTGTACGCTGGTGGAATCATTGGACCGTATTTTTTCAAAGATGCTGTTGGACGCAACGTTACGGTGAATGGCGATCGCTATCGTTCAATGCTAACAAACTTTTTGTTGCCAAAAATGGAAGAACTGAACTTGGTTGACATGTGGTTTCAACAAGATGGCGCTACATGCCACACAGCTCGCGATTCTATGGCCATTTTGAGGGAAAACTTCGGAGAACAATTCATCTCAAGGAATGGACCGGTAAGTTGGCCACCAAGATCATGCGATTTGACGCCTTTAGACTATTTTTTGTGGGGCTACGTCAAGTCTAAAGTCTACACAAATAAGCCAGAAACTATTCCAGCTTTGGAAGACAACATTTCCGAAGAAATTCGGGCTATTCCGGCCGAAATGCTCGAAAAAGTTACCCAAAATTGGACTTTCCGAATGGACCACCTAAGACGCAGCCGCGGTCAACATTTAAATGAAATTATCTTCAAAAAGTAAATGTCATGGACCAATCTAACGTTTTAAATAAAGAATCGATGAGATTTTACAAATTTTAGGCGTTTTTTTTTTTTAAAAGTTCTCAAGCTCTTAAAAAATCACCGTTTAATAGGTCCAATTTGTCAAATTGAAAATTTTTACATTTCTCGACGTTTCAAGGTCCCTACAGTCGAAATAAAAGATTTTTAGAAAGAAAAATTCGAAAATTCTACGAATAAAAAATGACTTGATCTCCGAAACAATTTTGTGCAATAAAAAATAACGTTTTTAACATCTGGTAAAATTTTGAAAAAAATGAAATTGACAGTTTTTTTACAAAAAATAAAAACCTAGACGTAAAACTTTACTAAAACTAAGTAAAAATTTACTTTCGACACAAATAGCTTTTCAAAAATTAAAATGTTGTCTTCAAACCTTTTTTATTTTACCTAAAAAAATATTTTAGATATTCAGTTGTTTTTTTATAAAAATTCCACGATCAGTTTTTTCATAAAAAAATATAAAATCTACAAAAACTAGTACCGAAATTTGGTAAAAACTGATCCTCGATTCTTGATATCTTCTAAATTAATTAAAATAAAATGCTATTAAAATTGGTAAAAATTTGTTTTGGACTTAAAATCTATTCAACAAAACTAGATTTTCAAACTAAACAATTTCTTGATATGAAAAATATTGTTGTTAATTTTAAAATTTTTAAGAATAATTCAACTAACAACTTTTTAAACCCAACACGAAAACCTATAAACTTTTAAGCAAGACAAATTGACAGACAGGATGGGAAGTAATCAGTGTGGGTCCCATCCCAGCCTCTTTTTACTTGCGACATATAGGAACTATATGGCAAGTTTTGCATTCGTGCCAAATTTCTAACTCGAGATTTTAATCAAACATGATATTACGATGGTAAAAAAGTGGTTCCCTCGATTCCATCCATTCAGTTTTGTCTGTCTGTCTAACAAACTCCTACAGCATAAACCATTAGGCCGATTGAGTTCAAAATTGGAAGTTAAGATGTTTAGCAGATTCGCGTTAGGCGTTTTTTACATTTTTTTTAAGATCAAAACTAACAGTGGCTCGAATTTTCTCAAAAACAAACCGATAGAATTTTTTAAATTTTCTCTAAAATAAATAATTTAATAAGAAAAACATATTTTTGTAATGCTCTAGAATGGTATCGCTCATAGAACCGTTATTTTGTTTTTAAATTTTCTCAGTAACTTTTAAACCGATTGCAATAATTTTTTTTCTGAATAAGGTCTTATATTGCATTTACAACATTTGATTATCAAAAGTACTTTTTTGATTGTTTGGATTTTTAAAAAGATATTGTTTTTTTTTTTAAATTCGATATCTCAAAAACGGGTCAACATTTTTTTAGACACCTACCTAACCACACAACCAATAGGCGATCGCTTTACAATTTAAACATACATGTTCTTCCTCTTTCTAGTCTTCAAATAATTTACTCTACATCCTGCTTCTTCTTATATGAAATTAAAATAAGGCTATCCAAAGGAAAAAGCTTTGAACGAAATAGTTGAATACATAAACAATTGTTTTCGTTAAGTACGCTTACAAGTATATTTCACTTCCGGGAAGAAATGAACTAGGATGAGTTGTGTCTTGATATGAATTGCGCGTTTTTTTTTGACAAATCAAACGTCATTTATATCTTTGAAGACAAACTTATTTTACAGGTATATTTTAAAATCTTATATAGGTACTTTTTTAAATAGACTTTTTGAAAGTTCGTGCGTCCAGTCGTTTTATTTATTTAGAAATTGTCATTCAGAACATTTTGCGTCTCAATCTGATGTTACCCAGGGAAGCCATTTTGACCCTTTTCTGTTCATCCTGCCTATTAATGACGTATCACGTCTATCCTCAAGTGAGTTTCTCATTTTTGCTGACGACACGTGAACATTTTTTAAATAATAAAGTACACCCTCTTTTTTTGAATAGTTGTCACTTGACTTGTGAAACGATATTCACTTCTTGTGGAACTGTTGTTTAAATTCTCTATGAAAATGGTGCCAAATTGCAGTGATATTTTGCAACCCTTAAGTCGTTTTGTTTCGTCTAAAGTACCTGGCAGAAATAATGAAGCAGACAAAATTTGAGCTCTTAGGACAATTTAGTATTAGGGTGAATTACAATCCTGTACGACACTCCAGAACAACTGAGACAATTTCGACACGGTAACACGTAGTGTGACAAAAACCCCGTTTTTTTAAATTCGCCGCGAATTAAGCTACAAAGCGTAACGCGTTATGCTTCTTAAAGTTCACCACCAATTTACTATTGTCGTTGATTCAGTCCTTGAAGTGCTTCAAAAGTATACAAATTTTAAATCGAAAATCTTGAAAAATTTAAAATTCTTTTACATCTTCAACGTGTCGATTTTTGGTGCGGTCTTAGGACAAGATGGAGGTGTGAAGAGGGTGGTGCAATTCTGTACATGAAAAGTGAATTATTAAATTCCGATTGCAAGTTATTGTAAAATTTTGACATTTCTGGACGTTTCAAGGTCCCTAGATTATAAATAAAAGATTTTTAGAAATATTGTTTTGACATTCAATAATTTTTTTTTATAAAAATCCAACAGTCAGTTTTTTTTTATAAAATATTAAAATCTACAAAAAATAATACGCAAATGTTACTAAAATTGGTAGAAATTGGTTTTTGACTGAAAATCTCATTAACAAAACTAGATTTTGAAATCAAATTATTTCATGATATTCAAAATACTGTTGGTAATTTTTAAATATTTAAGAATAATTCAACTGACAACTTTTCTATCAAAACACGAGAACCTACAAACCTTTTAAGTAAAACCAATCGAATCGACAGACGGGATGGGAAGTTATCAGTGTGGGTCGCATCCCAGCCTCTTTTTAAAATTATTATTGAATGATTAATGATTGAAATGTTCATTAAAGTATCTGCAAGTGTTTCAGTTCACATAGTCTACACTTTAAGAAGCCACACATTTAAAATGAATCAACTTGATTAAAATGACAAGTACATTAAATATAAGACTGCCTGACCCTTTTTTCGGTATTACACATTCATAGAACCAGCACAAGGTTCCAAAAAGCGTGTCTTATTTCTCCAATTACTGTCAACTTTGTCAACTTCTTTTATAAACCTCATTATATTTACCTACAAATATCTGGCTACTTATTGTTCCGAGAAAACATTCTGTAATCAAATAGGTCATTCCTCACGTACATTTGTACCTTACTACTCGTATACACCATTGCTTTTAAAAAATAAGACACTTTGTCTATTATTTCTGACTTTGCAAAAAAAAAAACAAGAACCTAACTCCGATTGCAAACTTTGAATGCGAAACGCATTCAACTAAAATTATTTCCTTAGAAGTTTCTTAAGAATAAAAATAAAAAATTCAAAACCCTAAACGGTTGTACATGTTTAAGTTCATGTTCTTTGATCGTTTTGTTTTTTTTTCTTTTATAAAATTGATCGTGTTACATTTGAAAAAAAAGAAACTTTTTTATGATATCATACATCATTCGCACTTATTTTGATGTATCTAGATACATTTGAAATTGTACAATGCAACTGGAGGCCGCTTTTGGAAGTAACATGTGTATATTACTACTGTACTCACATTTTCCAATGCAATCGAAATGTGATCATACAAAATTAGAATAAATTAAATAATTAACTTGGTTGTAGAAACTTGCTTAAAATATTTTTGTACTTTTCAAACAATATTTATTTTATTTTATTTATGTTAATGAAACTAAAAAAAATTGAAAATATATACAAATTTGTTGGTTAACTGATATATTATTATATTTTTAATAAATTTTTTTGCTCGGCTTTCTTAGATTGTGTTAAATTTAAATTCATTTACTCTAATTTAATTTAATTTAATTTTATTTTAATTTATTTTATTTTACTTTTTTGGATTCTATTTCAGTTCTTTTCATATTAATTTGTTTTATTAACTTCCCATTGAGCCAATAGTCTCCGCAGCTAGGCTCTTACCTTTTGTATTAGCTTGTAATTTAAATTACGTGTTAATAAATAATAATAATAATAATAATAATAATAATAACTTCCCATAGGAAGTTATTGTAATGGGTCCGATTTGTCAAATTGAAAATTTTGACATTTCTCGACGTTTCAAGGTCCCTAGAGTCGAAATAAAAGATTTTTAGAAAGATGTATGTGCGTGCGTGTGTACGTGCGTTCGTACGTCCGTACGTTCGCGACGTTTTTTTGTCGTCCATAGCTCAAGAACCAGAAGAGATATCGATTTCAAATAACTTTTGTTATACAGATAAGGCAGAAAGATGGAGAAAAGGCTCTCAAGAAAATTGCGTGGGTGGTTTTTTTACCATAGCAGTTTGAAAAAAAAAGGTGAAAATTTAGGTTAACCCTTAATATCTTGCGAACCAAAACCGCTAGAGACTTGAACCAATTTTTATATAGTATATTGTAACATTTTTTTGACATCTGATAAAATTTTGAGAAAAGTCAAACTGACAGTTTTTTTTTTATAAAAAATAAAAATCTAAAAAAAAACATTACTTAAAGTTGGTAAAAATTAAATTTCGACTCAAATATCTTTTCAAAACTTTGAGATATTGGCTATAATTTACTTTTATCTTCCAAAACATATTGTTGACAGCATTTAGTAAAATGTTGAAAAAAATTGAATCGACAATTTTTTTTACAAAAAAATAAAAACCGAAAAAAATTAACAAAGTGTTTGTAAAAAATGGTTTTCGACTCAAATATCTTTCAAAAATTTAAGATAATAGCTTCTTACTAATTTTTTCTTATAAAAAATATTGTTTTCAACATTCGGACAAATTTTGAGAAAAATTGAATTGACAGTTTTTTTACAAAAAATAAAAACCTAAAAAAAAATGTATAAAAGTTGGTAAAAATTCATTTTCGACTCAAATATCTTTTCAAAAATTGTAGATATTGGCTTTAAACTACTTTTATCTTTTAAAAAATATTGTTGTCAACATTCAGTTAAATTTTGAAAAAAATCGAAATGACAGTTTTTGTACAAAAAAATTTAAAACCTAAAAAAAAAATTAACAAAAGTTGGTAAAAATTGATTTTTGACTCAAATATCTTTTCAAAAACTTGAAATTTAGGCTTTACATTTATTTTATCTTATAAGACATATTGTTTTCAACATTCTGAAAAATGTTGAGAAAAATCGAATTGACAGTTTTCTTACAAAAAATAAAAACCTTAAAAACAAATTAGTAAAAGTTGGTAAAAATTGATTTCGATTCAAATATCTTTTCAACACTTTGAGATATTGGCTTTTATTTACTTTTATCTTTCAAAATATATTGTTACCAACATTCAGTAAAATTTTGAAAAAAATCGAATTGACAGTTTTTTAAAACATAAAAACCAAAAAAAAAAATTAACAAAATTTGGTAAAAAATGATTTTCGACTCAAATATATTTTCAAAAATTCGAGATAATAGCTTCTTACTAATTTTTACTTATAAGAAATTTTGTTTTCAACATTAAGAAAAAAATTTGAGAAAAATCGAATTGACAGTTTTTGCAAAAAATAAAAACCTAAAAAAAAATGTATAAAAGTTGGTAAAAATTGATTTTCGACTCAAATATCTTTTAAAAAATTGTAGATATTGGCTTTAAACTACTTTTATCTTTCAAAAAATATTGTTGTCAACATTCAGTAAGATTTTGAAAAAAATCTAATATACAGTTTTTTTACAAAAAATTAAAAACCGAAAAATAATCAACAAAAGTTATTAAAAATTGATTTTCGGGTCAAATATCTTTTCAAAAATTTGAAATATTGGTTTCAAACTAATTTTATCTTATAAGAAATATAATTTTTAACATTCGATACAATTTTGAAAAAAATCGCATTGACAGTTTTTTTTACAAAAAATAAAACTCTAAAAAAAATATCCTAAAACTTGTTAAAAATTTACTTTCGACTCAAATAGCTTTTCAAAAATTAAAAATATTGGCTTCAAACTTATTTCATTTCACAGAAAATATTGTTTTCGATGTTCAGAAATTTGTATATAAAAATCAATCAGTCCGTTTTTTCATAAAAAATAAAATCTACAAAAAATAGAACGCAAATTTGGTAAAAATTGATACGTGTACATATAGACAAACTTTTAAGCAAGACAAATCGACAGACGGGATGGGAAGTTATCAGTGTGGGTCGCATCCCAGCCTCTTTTTTTTATTTTAATATTTTTTTTACCATGGCAATTTAAAAAAAGTGAAGAATAAAGTTTTTGACATCCAGTAAATTTTTGACAAAAATCAAAATACAGGTTTAAAAAAAAAACATTTAGGTAAAAATTGGATATTGAAATCAAACTTATTTTATCATTTGCAAAATACTGTTGCTAACTATTTTACTATTAGGTTGTTTTAAAAAAATTGATTAGACACTTTTTTTTAACACGAAAAACTATAAAAAAAAACAAAAAAAAAATAGATTTTGACTATAGTATTATGAGAATGAAGAAAGATTGGCTTTAAACTTATTCTTGTTTTAACTTTGTCTTACGTAAAATATTGTTTTTTTTTTTTTGTCGAATTGTTTCTTATTTCATTTTATTTTATTCTATTTTATGTTATTTAAAATAATGTATTTTATTTTACTTATTTTATTTTATTCTATTTTATATTTTATTTCATTTTACTCTATTTTTTTTAAATTTTATTTTATTATATTAATTTTTTTTTTTATTACTTTATTTTATTTTTAATTTTATTTTATTTTATTATATTATTTTTTTCTACTTTATTTTATTTTAATTAATTTCTTATTTTATTTTATTTTATTTTATTTTGCCCTATTTTTTTATTTTATTTATTTGTTTTATGTTGTTTTTTTTTTCATTTTATTTAGATGTGATTTTATTTTATGAATCCTCAAGTTGCCATTAAAAATGGAAAACAAATTAAAGTAATTGGAAACTCAAAACGTTTGTTTGTATGTAAAATGTTTTGAGGGCTTCATATTATAAATGTTTGATGTCTCAACCATTTAATAATAATCAGTTCCAAGAATGTAATTAGTGAAGAAATATTTTTGCAATTAGATATCGTACAAATTTATTTATAACAAGCAAGCGCCATAAACAAATATCAATACTTTTGTATGTTTCCCTTGGAAATATTCAACTTAGGGTCTTAAAGCTACAAAAAACCAACTGTTTTTATAATTTGTGTGTTAATTAAAAATCTTCTGAAAAAAATTTGTTTATCCTTGGAATACATTTTTTGTTTTAAAAGAACAATCCAATAATTTCTGAACGAGTGACAGAAGAGCTTCAAGTTGTACAGAATGCAGTAAAAATGCCCTTAAATCAAAATAAATGTAATTTCTTACCACTTTATTTGAGTCTGAAACAAACGTATTCCATTGAAAAACTTGACTAAACAGTGGATTTGAAATAACTGTATTTTGGTTATAAGTACATACGTCAAATAAATATTTGAATTCTTGGTAAGCGGAGCCTTCAAAGCTACTTTATTACAACTGAAATCAAAAAACAAATCCGACCAGACTCATAGAACTTTATTGTCAAAAAAAGCATTAAAAAAAAACAAGTATACGCCACGGTAGCCTACTTAGTAAAATAACAAAACTCAATCTATCCAAACAATACAAATATCAAAAAATATACCTTCAAATTGAATACTTTAAATTTTTAATCATTGCACCATTCCTTAAAAATTAATTATTTAAATCCTTGAGGGTATCCGTCTCGCCTAGATGCTCTTAAAAATCAAATAAGAAAAGTGCGCTTGCTGCATTATACTATAAAAGACAGTAAAACAAAAAAAAAAGTAGTAATAACATTCATTCTCACATAAACTGTCCGCCGATTTAATTAATGCAATTATTATTTAACAACAAGTCGACCGAGACGCCACCATCAGACGTCGTCGTCGACTGACGACGATGATGATGACGACGTCGCATGGTGTTGTCAACGAGGACAATAGTGACAACGACCTTAGTAAAGTAGCCAAGCCAACCTTAAGTAGATAGGATGGACGCGACTATGATGACGATGATGATAATGACGGATACATAGATGATGGGAAGAAGATACAAGACCAATTCATACAAACTCGCTAAGAAGCTCAAAAAGAAAAGGAATTTCAAAACAACAACAACAAGAAAAATTCTTAAAATATAGATACTCCAGGTGTGCTATATCTATGGATGCATGACGCGACGGACGTGGACTCACCGTTCCATCCCCAAAGTGTCTCAACCCAACCCCAACCCCATCCCACCCACTGATGGCTTAGTGGAAATACATTTAAAAAAAAAATATCCTTTTGATGGCTTTGGCTGATGATTTTCGACTTGAAAGGGCTTGACATGAAGTTAGACAAGAAAAAAGAAATTAAAGCAAAAATTCGAAACATAAGAAAGACAATATAAACAAAAAAACGTCCGAAAATCAAAACCAAGACGGAATATAGAAATTCGCAAGACACATGCAGCGCAGCGCGGCAGCTAACGTACTTAGTA
This sequence comes from Eupeodes corollae, assembly GCF_945859685.1. Lineage (NCBI taxonomy): Eukaryota > Metazoa > Arthropoda > Insecta > Diptera > Syrphidae > Eupeodes > Eupeodes corollae. Next base: position 21,434,919 of record NC_079148.1, on the reverse strand, counting down.
CTTAGAAGCGACGCATGTGTTTGTATATGTTAAGGGCTTTTCACTTTCCCTTTCGTTTGACGGTCGATGGGTTTTTGTCTGACGGTTTTTCTTTTTGTTTCTTTTTTGTTTTTCAAGAATCCTAAGAATAGGGTGGCATACAAAAAACAAAAAAAAAACAGAAAAACAAATTTAAACGAAATAAAAAAAATTATATATCTAACGAGACGGTTATTTCACTTTTGCTTTTTTTCCGGTGACCCACCCTTTTTAACATTGCACGCCCTTGTTCCCCATCGTCTTTGAGAGAGTTTGACTGAATGTTTTCCCTTTTCATTTTGTGTTTTGTCGTCCGTCGTCGTTCTTTCGTCGTTCGTCGCGTCGCGTCATATCGTGGGTCGTTTTATTTTTGTTTTCTTCGTTATTTTTTAGTATATTATTTGTTTGATGGTTGATGAATTTACGTGAAATTGCAATGTCTGGAGTTTTTTCCCACCTCCACTGCCACCCGCCGCGCGCCGTAGTCATCGTCGCGTCGTCGCTTGTTGTTGTTGTTTTTGTGTTTTTATCGCAGGTGAATTGCACACACTAATACGACACAACTCAAACCCTTAAAACCTGGGTATTTAATATATATATGTATTTATATTTTTACGTTGCCGGTACACGGTGTTTCTTCAGCTTTTTGTTATGTTGTTTTTCGTCTTTTTTGTTTGCTTGTTTATCGATCGATGTGTCTGGTCTGGTCTGTTCTGGAGGTGCGCACACATTAACCAAAGAAAATGCAGAAAAGCAAAAGAAAATCTGGCTATAAGGACTAAACGTACACATATATTAAAGACACCATTGCTGGGCGTTATGGCAATATACTGTTAGGATAAGGAAGACGAAGAACAGAGTTGTAGAACGGAGAAGGAGGTACAAGGAGGTACAAGAAGACCAGGACGACCGCCCTTCCGCTGCTGCTGCTGATGTCCATATACCACATACACATATGCAGAAGCAACTTAAGAACTTCCATTGTAAATATACGTGAAGTTGATTTTGAATTTTTCAGGGTCGCATTGCTGAACTTTTGTAACTTGGAAGGGATGTTGTTAATTTCACTTTTATTTTCAATTGAATTTCATTTCAATTACAACTTTTTTTTGTGACTTTACCTATTTTATTAAGTTTTGTTTTATTTTATTTTATTTGGTTATATTTTATTTTACTTTATTTTTTTAATCAAATTTTATCTAATCTTATTTTGTTTTATTTTATTTTGTTTTATTTTTGTTATATTTTATTTTTCTTTTCTTTACTTTAATTTATTTTATTTTATTTTATTTTATTTCAATTTATTCCATTTTATTTCATTTTATTTTATTTTATTTTTTTTATTTTATTTTATTTTATTTTATTTTATTTGATTGTAAAGTTTGATTTGTTTGAGGTTAGGATTTTCATGCATTAGTATTTGACAGATCGCGGGATTTCAGACATGGTGTCAAAGAGAAAGATGCTCAGTATGCTTTGACATTTCATCATGAATAGACTTACTAACGAGCAACGCTTGCAAATCATTGTCTGTTTCTGAGAGTGTTGCTGAAGACCGTGAAATGTCGATTCGTCGCCGTTCTTGGTGTAAAACCGTATAAAATACAGCTCGTGCAAGAACTGAAGCCGAACGATCTGCCACAACGTCGAATTTTCAGTGAATGGGCCCTAGAAAAGTTGGCAGAAAATCCGCTTTTTTATCGACAAATTTTGTTCAGCGATGAGGCTCATTTCTGGTTGAATGGCTACGTAAATAAGCTAAATTGCCGCATTTGGAGTGAAGAGCAACCAGAAGCCGTTCAAGAACTGCCCATGCATCCCGAAAAATGCACTGTTTGGTGTGGTTTGTACGCTGGTGGAATCATTGGACCGTATTTTTTCAAAGATGCTGTTGGACGCAACGTTACGGTGAATGGCGATCGCTATCGTTCAATGCTAACAAACTTTTTGGTGCCAAAAATGGAAGAACTGAACTTGGTTGACATGTGGTTTCAACAAGATGGTGCTACATGCCACACAGCTCGCGATTCTATGGCCATTTTGAGGGAAAACTTCGGAGAACAATTCATCTCAAGGAATGGACCGGTAAGTTGGCCACCAAGATCATGCGATTTGACACCTTAAGACTATTTTTTGTGGGGATGCGTCAAGTCTTAAGTCTACACAAATAAGCCAGCAACTATTCCAGCTTTGGAAGACAACATTTCCGAAGAAATTCGGGCTATTCCGGCCGAAATGCTCGAAAAAGTTACCCAAAATTGGACTTTCCGAATGGACCACCTAAGACGCAGCCGCGGTCAACATTTAAATGAAATTATCTTTAAAAAGTAAATGTAATGGACCAATCTAACGTTTCAAATAAAGAATCGATGAGATTTTGCAAATTTTATGCGTTTTTTTTTTTAAAGTTCTCAAGCTCTTAAAAAATCACCGTTTATTTAATTTATGTTTTGCATGAATTTTGTTTCATTTATTTTGTGTTAATTTTATTGATATTTTATTTACACTGCTCTCTTTTTAGTTTATTTTTATTTGTTTTAAGTCATTTAGCATTTATTTGTAAATTTCGGTTAATATCAGAATTTTTTAAATACATTTTTAATTTGATTTAAATTTTTATTTTTTTATTACTATTTTCTGTTTAAAATCTTTTATTTTTTGAATTTATTTCTAAAAAATTTACTTTTACTTATTTTGTATCTTTTTGTATGAATTTATTTTCCTGTTTTTTATTTGATTTATTTGCCTTTAATTATTCAATTTGTATATTTATTTACATCAATTGTTTAAATAATATTTTGATTCCATTTATCTCTATTTTAAATTCATACTTTTGCACATTTAAATTTTATTTTTACTCATTGTATTGAATTTGTATTAATTTGTTAAAGATTTTTCTAATTTTAATTTAAATTTGTTGTCTTTTTTATTTGCATTAAATTTATTTAATATGTTTATATAATTTTATATTGTAATAATTTTAATTTTGGTTTTACTTTATTTTAAATCATTTTTAATTCATTTTTTTTTTTCATTTAAGTTATGAATTTTTAAACATTTTTAATTAGTTTTGTGTATTATTTAATTTTTATATTTTTGTTTCTATGAATTTTACTTTGAATATTTATATTTATTTTTGTTTATGTTTTATTTGAACTTATGTATTTTAAATAATTTTGTTGTATACTTTATTTTATTTAATTGTTAATAATATTTTAAAGATTTAGTACTAACTTTTTTATATTTTGTGGATCTTCCTTAAATTTTTAATTTACTAAATATTTCAATATTTGCTTTTGTTAATTTTATTTTTTAATAGTTTTTTTTTTTAAGATTTCTTAAAAATGTTTTTGTATTTTATCAAAATTATTTTAAATGATTTTTTTGAAAACGTAAAGTTCTAAGATTATCGTTTTAAATTAAATTATAAAAACATAAATGCTGGTTTGGAACTTTTTTTTTGTAAATTCCTTCAAGGTTCTAATTGTTGACTTAATTATACATTATTGGTAATTCGAATTGAGTTAGGGCCAGTGAACCTTTATAATCGGCCCTTGCCAAGCCAATATGTCTGCTGACTCACTTGGTGATTTCCAAAACGGATTTGGTATATTCTTGCAGATATTCTAATATGCTAGCTTATACTACACTATAGTGGTAGTTAGTCAGTCAAATTCAAACAAGCCAGCGAGAGCCCAAGCCCAGACTACCAGTCATCCAGACGATGATTATTACAAAAAGAAAGATATGTGCTGTGTAGCTACCAAACAGGTGGTGGCTGATGGGAAGACACTTATACAGGAGTACATTTTATACAACGTACATTTCGTCTTAGCCAATTTGGCTATAACAGAGGTTGTTTGAATAAATGTTTATATGCATGTACCTATGCGTTGTCACCTTAGGGAATGGGTAGACGGTAGAGGGTTGGGTATAACAGTGAATGGTTATTGCGGCAGCGATTGAAAAAGGAAACTTCAAAAAGTATGCATATAGTATAGGTATAGGTAGCTTTCCAGACCTTTATGTAGACGATAGACGATATAGACGGGAGTTTTTCAAGTTGATGGTATGATGTCGCATGTTTTTAAGACGTTAACATTAAATTGCAAGTAGTATTCATTTAGGATGTTTTTATTTTTTTTGTTTTATTGTTATTGTTGTTGTAGGTGAAAGTGTAGTTGGAAGTCGGGAAATTTGATGAATTTAGACGTGTCGACATTAATTTTATATATTTCTATCTGTATGTGAATATATCCTAAGAAAGCCTATAAACTGGAGCTAGACTGTCTACAGAAACAAAAGAGAGTTATGTTATCAAAGCCCAATTGTTTTCAGACATTCCTAAATATTTAGGGACCATGCGGTCAAATTTAAATTACAATAAAGAAGGATGGCAAGGCAAGCAATCCACACGGTTCACATTGGTACCCTTGAAAATTTACAATTGAAAATTAGTGTTTAAGCAAATTTTTGTCAAAATCTTTAAAACAATTTAGTCAGATTTAAATTTATGTACAAAATACTGTCAATTATGTAGATGTTTTTAGCAATTTTAATAAATGTTAAGAACAATATTTTTAACTCTTCATAGGTTTTGTTAGTCTAATTGAACCATTTTTGCCATTTCTAAACATTTTAAGGTCTCTAGAATCTAAATTAAAGATTTATTAAGAGATGTACAGGGGTTTTTAACAGGGACGCTACAAAATTAAAGCGACAGGGATAGCAAACGACGCCATGTTCCTTTGCAGCTCTATTGACATTTCTCTTCAGTAGGGTTTAACATTTCATGATGGAAAGATATACGAGCCAACAACAAGATTTACTACCGAAATTCGGAGTGACCGGCCTTAACCTTAAGAGCGCTACGCCCAATTTGTGATCGTCATAATTGTCCTAGCAAATCAACAATTGAGCGTCTAGCGGAAAAATGGAAACATTTGAATCCACGGGCACAGTACAAAATGTTCCCGTGCCAGTGAGACAAAGAAGTGCACATAGTGTCGGGAATATTGCTGGCGCTGAGGCTTTAGTTGCAGAAAGTGCAAATGTGTCTCTCAAACGTCGTTCACAAGCGTTGGACATCTCTGTGACGTCATTGTGGAGATTTGTTTTCGAAAATAACTTGGCCTAAATCCTTACATTATTTAATTGACGCAAGAACTGAAACCGCTTGACCACCAAAAGCGTGGTATGTTCGCGAATTGGACTGAGCTACAACTTGACATCGAAAGATCATCTTCAGTGATGAGGCTCGTTTCTTGCTGAATGGCTTTGTAAATAACTAAAATATGCGGTACGGGGATGGCTACCGTTAAATAATAACTGAATATTTTTGCCACCAATTGGATTTGAAAAATATGTGATTCCAACTGGACGGGCGCCCGCCACAAGCCACAGAACGAATTTTTTGGAAACCAAGTTTGGAGAACGTGTTATCTCCCGAAATTGTAAAGTCGCTTGGCCACCTCGGTCGTGTTATTTGACGCCGTTAGACTTTTTCCTGTGGAGCTAAGTTAAGTCTATGGTCCATGCCAACAAGCCAGCGACAATTGATGAACTTCGTACGAATATCGAACGTCAAATTGTAGCAATATCGGCCGATTTATGCTTAAAAACCGTCGAAAATTGGGTTCAGCATCTGGACTTCTGCAAGCGTGGCCATGGTGCCATGCAACAGAAATTGAGTTTCATTCATAATGGCATCGAACGGACTTTCACAGGTATAAAGAATTTCATAAATATACAAAACCGTTTTTGTTTTATTTAAAAACAATTTTGTAGCGCTCTTATTGAAAAACCCGATGTTGGTCTATAGATATTAATATCGAAAGAAAGGGCTTTAGAAAACTTTGAGCGGGTGGTTTTTTTAATATAGCAATTAAACAGAAAATTAATTGATCCCAAAAACATTATTTTATATAATGAGACGTAATACCAAATAAGTATAATTTTGAAACAAAGTTAATTAACGTTTTTAATTATAAGTCACCAAAAACTGAAGAAAAACATTTGTCACCGCGAATATTATACGAACAATAAATCATATTGCCTTCAGTATAATTTTGTGAGACGAAGGCTAACTTTTTTGACATTTGGTAACATTTTTGAAGTAAAGGTGTTTTTATAAAAAAAATAATACTTTTAGAAAACACTAAATTCGAATATCTTCACAAAAATAAAAGATATTGCCTGGAAACCAATTTAACTTTATACAAAATATTGTTTTTATTATCTTTTTAAAATTTATTAGAAAAATATAGAAAAATTCCCTTATTTACAAAAATAGTAATCTACAAAAAATAGTAGGTACGCAAAATTGTTAAATTGTTTCGAGAATTGAAATCACTTTTGAATTTCACATGAAATGAAATTGCATGTTCTTCAATTCGATCGAATTCGAAAACTTCGAAATTGCTTCGAACTGTCAGAACTGAAGAATCATACATTTTTATTTTGTTTGTGAAGTAAAATGTTTGCTGTTTTGAAGATGGATGCAATATTATTATCAATTTTAAGTGAAAAAAGGAAGAAGAATTCAAGAGATAAAATAAGAAAGAAAAAAATATATTGGATTTGCTGAAACATTTTACGTGTGTGAAAATTATGTAGAATTGTTCTGATAAATTCAGTTATTTTAGATCAAGCAAAGACGCTTTTTTATATATTCTAAGGGAAATAGAACCTTTTATAATACCTTCTTCAATTCAAAACTTGCTGCAACCCTCAGATTCCTAGCAGAAGGAAGCTTTCAAAGATCAATTCACAAAATTAAAAAATGTGATTTGAATGTGTTCGAAAAATGGAACAAACCGAAATACAGAACATCCATTTGCATGTTCGAAAATCCAATTCTCGATAACGAATTGTGGAACACCCAAATTCACTTTCGCAAGGTGTATTCACAATAAGTGAAATGCAGAACATGGGCATAAATGAAGGTATTGACTTCAAAATTTGTTTATTCTTTGAAGAATTTTGTTTAGATAAGATAGTGTTCTTAGAAAAATCCGATCGGTATTTTTTTATAAGAAATAAAAGGCTTCGAAAAATGCCAAAACTTATTAAAATTGAAATCAAATCATGCACAAAATATTTAATTTTTTTTGACACAGCACAAAAACGGTAAGAAAACTGATAAGAAATAGTTTTCGACTCAAGTATTCAAATTTGTATCTTGTTAAAGTTTTAAAAAAGTCAAAAAAACGTGCTGATCGCATCCTAGCCTCTTTTAAATAAAATTTTATAAGTTTGAAGTCTAGATCCTTCTTTGCTCTCAAGAAATTTATGTGGAAAACTATTTTTACCAACTTAAGGTATTTTACAATATTACAATACGTCATTTTAAGGAGTATACAATTATTTTAAAGTTCATATGATTTTTCGTTGATGCTGATTTTTTGATACCTTGGGTTCACCAAATCGGACCGATTACAATAAACTCTTAAAGGAAGTTAATAATAAAAAATTAAAAATGTTTACCATTTTCGTTCCATTTTTCAAACGTCGAATGTCAAAAGATGGAAGCTTCAAAATCGACAACTGCCCAAATAGCAGTGAATTCAAAATCTCGATCTGAATAACCACCACTCCGATTAACAATGTCTTTTTTTATCCAAAATCATCCCAATCAAGGCCAACATCACAAGATCATCATGCTCATGTGATCCATCTGACATTCTAGTCCTGATCTCACAAGACCCTGATATACACACGGTCTTTAATTAGTTCCCACCCATAATTTAATTCAAATGTACACACAAGCTGAAAGTGCTTGAGTTCCTGTTTTTCTTTTTTTAAAAAAACATCAACATTACTAATTGTAAATTAAAATGCAAATAATAAACACAACAATATCAACCATCAACGACAAATAACATTACCTATCATACCAGTTCCCTATATAACCAAACCCCTTAACCCTTTCTCCATTTGAGCCCCCCCTTCATCGTATTTTATTCTTATAACCATCACTTTGTGTTTGAAGTGATCCAATTTATACTGATTAATTGTTCGGACAGGCCTCTCTTAGCCAATATCACCGTTGTTGTCATCGTCGTTCGTCCAAAATGATTTTTATTTATAACTTTTATTTCTGCCTCCTATACTAAAATATATACAACACATAATATAATATAACCAACAACTGAACAGAGATGTCGTTGGTAATTGCATTTCATGCTACTGCTGCTGTTGCTGTTGCAGTTGCCTGTTGCAGCAGTGAGCTGCTAGAATTGCCACGGCTGTATGTTGCTGTTGATGTTGTTGCTTGCTCGTGTAAATGCTTAATTATATTAAATTAAAATTACACACAAGTCAGAGTGACAATAAAGAAACAACGCATTGCTGAAGTCGTATTGAATCGCTCAATGGAATTTTCAAAATTTTTGCTGCAACTCCATCATAAGAGCAGCAACAACAACAGTGCATTGAATTGAAACAATTTTTCGAATCATTTAAGATTACACACCGCAATTCTGTAATTGGACACACATTGTAATCATTGCTTGTAAATATTTTGGATATCATACGTTGCGGTTAAGTGTTAAGTTAATTCCAATCAAATTTTTGAATATTGAGTGAGGCAACATTTTCTTAAAACACTTTATGATTTTAGGTTATTGTGTTTAAAACTTTGGAACAACACATAAAGTAGTTAGTTTTCAATTGGAGCGAGTAGATTTTGGCGCCCCAGGGCGGCCATTTTGTTTTCGTGACATCTGTCAAACCTTTTGTTTATTATTTAGTTGCTTATGCCAAATCATCGTGGCAAGTTACAAAATATGAAGAATTCTTCCTCTTCCTCGGTTCCTACAACCATTGTCTATGACACTCCATTTGTTAACTCTTTAGTTCACCTCCATTTCAACGCTGCAAGTTAGTGTTATGACTCCGCCTGTACTAGAGGGAGTAAGTGATTCTATGGCACCAATATTTTTTCGCACTCTTACTGTGGCAAGAGGTCTTAAGGATCTCAATATTCACAAATCCGCTGGTCCGGATGGTATCCCCGCTATTGTTCTGAAGAGATGTTCTTCAACGCTGGCAAAACTGCTGCGTAAGCTTTTTCATCTCTCCTACTTTTCAGGTATCGTTCCTAGCGGATGGAAAATTAAATTTGTCCAGCCTATTCACAAAAAAGGCGAATCTCCCTCACCGTCCAATAACCGACCGATTTCACTAACGTCTCTCTTTCCAAGGTCATGGAAACGCTGACTAATCATCAGCTCAAGTAATATCTCGAAGATCAAAAGCTTCTTAATGACCGACAATAAGGCTTTCGTAGCAATAGGTCCACTGGTGATCTCATGGTTCATCTCACCGAACAGTGGAGCAAATCTTTTCATCGTTTTGGAGAAAGTAAGATTATTGCACTTGATATTTCAATAGCCTTTGATAGGGTTTGGCATCAATATCTCTTATCGAAAATGCGTGCTTCTGGTATTGATAAGTCTTCTTTATTGGATTAGTAACTACCTTTCGAATCATTCAATACAAGTTGTATTCGATGGATTTAAGTGCAGCAGGGTTCTGTTCTATCTCCAACACTTTTTCTCATTTTTATTAATGATCTCCTGTCTGCAAGTTCTAATCCAATACATTGTTTAGCTGGCGATAGCACTCTTAGCTTTTCATATTCGTTTTCAGATGCACATTCGATGGATTTAAGTCTGATAAATGCTGGAGTGCCGCAGGGTTCTGTTCTATCTCCAACACTTTTTCTCATTTTTATTAATTATCTCCTGTCTGCAAGTTCTAATCCAATACATTGTTTCGCTGACGATAGTACTCTTAGCTTTCCATATTCAATTTCAGATGCACATCCCTCTTCTTCGAATGTGGAACTGCAACGGCAAAATATGATAAACTCATTAAATTCCGACCTAAACAACATTGTACAATGGGGATTAAAAACCCGCGTGGAATTTAATGCTTCGAAATAACCCAATGCTGTCTTGTATCGTTAAAGCGAGGTGTACCCCATTGCCATTATCCATAGATGGCACTAGCATCGAGGAGTCTGAACATCTTGATATTCCCGGTATGTGTATCACCAACCACCTTTTGTGGAACGATCACTTACGCGATGTCGCCAAATATGCCGTAAAATGTTTGGGTTTTCTAAGACGATGCAAGAAGTTTTTCTCCCCCTTTGATCTGGATGTTATCTACAAGACTTATAAAAGTCTAAAGCTTGAGTATGGTGTTCCTGCTTGGACAGTATTGAACGTAGAAATAGCCAGTTGCATAACTCCCCTTAAACAGTTCAACAGTAATACTCGCGCTTCTAGAAATGCTCATCAGTATACCCTCGAGCCCAACTTCGGTCGTACTGTGAACTACAGAGATTCGTTCTTTAGCCGTACTATGCGAATGTGGAATGCCTTGCCAGCCATTGCAATATTCAGGAATTAAAAACCAATGCGCATCGACACCTCCTTTCAACCCCTCTCTACCTTTCCTAGTGCTCACACTGTGTGTACATAATTAGGGTAGTATTATCCTCTTGGGTGTGTACTTATTGTCAAAAAAAATAATTTTCCTAATACCGCGCAAACAGCTTGTTTAAATCCATTTCAACATCAATCCGCCCTAATTGAAAAACCCTTTAGTATAACAAGGTTTTCAGCATTTTATACCCATTTTAAGTCAATTCTTAACGTTGTTAGTTTAGGTTATCCTCATCAATTCCCAATGTTTTCTTGCATATTCCTTTTTTCAAAAATCATTTTTTTACTCATTTAGTTGAAAAAATCAGCTTCTTTTCTTTTTATTTGCAAAATTATAATCTTTGCTTATTGCGCGATTCATTAGGACCTAATGAACGATCTTAATGATACACTAGTGGCAATATACTTATAGTGATGCACATACATAAATACACAGAAGAGAAGTTAAAAGAGAAGACGATGGTGATTATGCGTTGAAACTCTGGTGATGGAAACACCAGATGTTGATGCTGATAGCGCCAGCATTTTGCATCTTCATCTTCATATTAAGGTGTATTAAAGTCTTCCTCCTCCTTCTCATCATCATCACCATTCACCATTATTGCTTTCATTAAGATGTTAAAAAATAAAATAAAAATTAAAAACCAACAGCTTGGAACACGAGTGGATAATGCACCAATGATTGTTGTCATTTTAATGACAGTGATATAAGAAATCATTATATTCGCATAAATATCACTGAGATTATGAGTGGTAATAAATTTGAATAAGTTGAAGCTTTTACAATTTTTTTTACGAGTGTGACAATGAAAATGTGGGTTGCATTTGAGAAAAGCTCGCCTTTTGGACAGCCGTCATTTGTGAAGCTGTCATATTTTGATATTTGACAAATTAAAACTACGCCATTACTATAAATTGAACAAAGTATTGACATTTTTTAAATTTACTAAGTCAATCGAAGTCAGTCACAGTTCGATTGACTAAGGCATTTTTGGACTGTCATGGACCTTCTCGGCTGGCACTGTCAAATTTGGAACTAATTACTGATGTGAAGAATCCCATAACGGTGTGCTTACTCAAGAACAACCACAACCAATTTTTAGGCTGTAGACTGTAGTGTTGAAGAAAACACAGGTTTTTAAAATTTTTACATTACACCGTTTTTGCATAAAGATTTAGGTCTTAAGGTTTTTAAACTCCAATTAAAACTAGAACAGAAGCCGGTAGATTGCCAGAAAACATCGTAGATGACATTATTTTTCAACAATATGGTTCTACTTTCCAAAAAAGGAATACAAACATTTCTTAGACTGTTTTATGTAGGGTCACAATTATTTAAAGATGGAATTCGTGAAATTATTATTATTAGGACAAACGCGGTTATTAAGCTTATATAAGTCTCCATTGTTAATAAAACACCTTTTTCCATACAATGAAATAAAAATCCAATGATTTCCTTACAAAAAATATTAATTTGTTAATTTAAGCTCAAAATTAAAGCAAAATAATTTGATAGAGCTTGGCATTAGGTTCTCTTATCGAAAATACGATCCTTCAGTTTAGAAGAATCGCTCCTTGGTTGAATTTGAAATTATCTTTCGGACCGTTCAATACTAGTAGTGTTGGATGAATTCAAGTCTGATAAACACAAAATAAATACTAGTGTACCCCAGGACACTATCCTGTCTCCGAGACTATTTCTCATTTTTATTAACTTCCCATAGGAAGTTATTGTAATCAGTCCGATTTGTCGAACTGAAAATGTTGACATTTTTCGACGTTTTAGGGTCCCTTGAGTCGAAATAAAGGATGTTTAGAATGATGTCTGTGCGTGCGTGTGTACTAACGTTCGTACGTCTGCGACGTTTTTATCGTCGTTCATAGCTCAGGAATCAGAAGAGATATCGACTTCAAATAAATTTTTGTATACAGATAATATACAGAAAGATGCAGAAAGGGCTCTCAAGAAAATTGCGTCGGTGGTTCTTTTAACCATAGCAGTTTAAAAAAAAGGTGAAAATTTTGGACCAATGACGCAAGAGGCTTGAATTAAATTTTATATTGTAACGCATACACAGTTTATTTTTGGAAAAAATCAATTTTAAGGTTTTTTTTAAATCAAAAAAACTGAAAAAAAGGTGTCACCTTGAAAGTTTTACGAATAAAAAACGATTTCATCTCCAAAACAATTTGGTGCAACGAAAAACGTTTTTAACATCTGCTAACATTTTGATAAAAATAAAATCGCCAATTTTTGTATAAAAAATAAAAACTAAGGAAACATTACTCAAAGTTGGTAAAAATTGATTTTCCACACAAACATCTTTTCAAAAATTAGAGATAATAGCTTTTAACTAATTCTTACTTAAAAGAACTATTTTTTTTCAGCATTCGGAAAAATTTTGAGAAAAATCGAATAGACAACCTGTCTAAAAAAAAAAATATTCAAAGTTGATAAACATTGATTTTCGACTCCAATATCTTTTCAAAAATGTCAGATATGGCTTTAAACTAATTTTATCTTATAAGAAATATTGTTTTCAACATTTGGAAGAATTTTGAGCAAAATCGATTAGATAGTTTTTTTTACAAAAAATAAAAAAATTCACAACAGTTCGTAAAAATTGATTTTCGACACAAATATCTTTTAAAATTATTACTTTCAGCTTATTTTAACTTATAAGAAATATACATAGTTCTTAACATTCGGAAAAATGTTGATAAAAATCCAATTGACAGTTTTAAAAAAATAAAAACCTAAACAAAATTAACAAAAGTTGGTAAAAATTGATTTTTTTGATTTTCGACCCCAATATCTTTTCAAAACTTTGAGATATTGGCTTTAAACTTCTTTTATTTTAATATCCTTTGCAACGTTCAAAAAATTTTGAGAAAAATTTAATTGACAGTTTTCTTACAAAAAATAAAAACAATTCTTGAGTTTGGTAAAAATTTACTTTTGACACAAAATAGCTAGGTTATAGTGGCTGTCCAAGATGGAACGGACACACTTAGGCCAGTTTAATGGCCCATTGTGATACCACATGAATCTTGAGGCTTCCTCCTAAGCTCAATGGAACCAGTTAGAGTCTCTTACGAAACGTGAGAGGCTGATTATCCCGATATGATTTAGATCGTTTAGATCGTTAAAGAAGAATTCTCCTAGGTAATTCTTGTGTTTTCAAGCTAGAGCAGGGCATGTGCAGAGAAGATGAAGAACCGTTTCTTCCTCTTCCTCGTCCATACAGCTTCTGCAAAAGTCATTTGAGAATACGCCTAAAATAGCTAGCTTTCCAAAAATTAAAAATATTGTATTGAAACTTTTTTATTTCACAGAAAATATTGTCTAACAGTCTGTTTTTTCATACAAAATAAAATCTACAAAAAATAGTACGGAAATTTGGTAAACATTGATATTCAGTTTTTGATATCTCTCAAATTAATTTAATTCATCCAATTTATACAAATTTACGAAATTTTACTAAAATTGGTAAACATTTGTTTTCGACTAAAAAACAATTTTAAAAAAAAACTAGATTTTTTAAATATTGTTGGTTATTTTAAAATTGTTAAGAATAATTTTAACGCAACACGAAAACCTACAATCTTGTAAGCTATGGATTGAAAGGTGTCAATGTGGGTCGCATCTCAGCCTCATTTTAATGATCTTTTAGTATTGTTTTTAGATTCACAACAGTCCTATTCGGTCTAAGTTCTGACCTAACAAGAATTGTTAAATGGGGAAACAAAAAACAAATAGAATTTAATGCGTCGAAAACTCAATGCCGAAATGTCGAAATTCTTGGTTGAGTTTTCTATGGTGATGAAAAAAGTGTCCTACAAGACTTACACATATATACGTTCAAAGACTTCTTATAACTTACATATAAGTTTCTTGGATAGTATGAAACGTAGAGCTTTCAAATTGGTTGGTAATAATACCATCATAAAGTTTCTGTGTCACCCTTTTTACCGTTATTTTAATGGATTATGCTGCAGAGAAATAGTGAGTCGCATTCCTTTTCTCAAGCAATTCAACCCTAATAATTGCAGCTGAAGGAATGCTCATCAGTGTACCATCAAGCCCAACTTCTGTCGCACAATTAGGTACACAGATTCGTTCTTTAGCCGTACCATGCGAATGTAGAATGCATTGCCACACTCATTGCAATATTCATGAACTCAAAACCAATGTGCACCGAAACATTCTTTTCAAACCTTCTCTCTCTTTTATAGTGCTCACACAGTGATATAATAAGGGTATCAAAACTTTGTTATTGTGAAAGATAAATCTAACCTCCTATTTATGCCAATATTTCTACGATTTAACCATTAATATCGAATTGTCTGGCGTCTATGATGTGACCATTTTTTACAGTTTTAGTAATAAATATATACAAAATCAACTGCCCAAAGCATTCATTTATAAAGTTACTCGTCTTCGCAACCTTTCGTTGATTCAATTATTCTCCATAATTATTGTTATATGTAGGTACTTTAAAAACAACAACAACAACAACAAGGAAATCTTTAATATGAGAATTTTATTGTATTTATCTTCATCTTATAATATCATAAATTAATTACGTGTTCAACTAGGTGCAAAAGGTAAAACGACATCAACGAAGATCTCTCGGTCAAACTCTGGCGGTCAATCTTTCATCGGTGTGACGGTCGGTCGGTGGTGGCGGGAAGGCAGCGTTCTATGGCGTGGCTAAGGCACCAAAGGCTTTCCGTGCATGGCTCAGCAAATTGTTAAAAAAAACACACACACACAAAATAGCAACAGAACACAGAAAAGACCCCAAAAATTCTTGGAATTGCTGTTGCGATGAACCCTCGCATATTCGCCATTGCCAGGAATGAGGATTTGTATATAATATTTGTGTTCCTCTTATTGTTGTTGTTATTTTGTCGTTAATTCTATAAACATATACATATGTATATTTAGCTGCTAGCTGTTGCAGTAGTTCTCCATTTTCAAGACATTTTATGTTCTTATGGTTGAGCACGACATGCGAAACCCGAGATTAACTGAGCGGCTACGAGTAAATATTGTAAGAGAGTTCTAAAGTGTGCAAGGGGTGCAAGTGATATCCGATGTAGGTAAGTTAGCGTTAAATTTAAAATTAAAAAAAAAAACAACAACAAAAAACATAAAATACCAGCAATATAACGCAATTAACGATTTAAATTAAAAGCAATATAGCAAGTGGTAATCTCTTTTTACTATCGGTTAAGTTGTGACCAAAATGCTTGGGAGGCCGGCCAAGAAGATCCCTTTTTTTTAAAGGTCCCTATATACCTTACAATAGTACCTGCTATTTTCTTTTTTTTTATTTTATTATAGGGACTCCCGTTGGGGAATTATAGGTAAACGGTGGCGATTCACAATGGCTGAGTTGTTGGTTTTTGTTTTCTCTGGTCGTCTTGATGTGACTTTTTTCGCGCTATGCGTTTTTATTTTTGTGGTTAATAGCACGTTCTCGTGTGGCAATTTTATATATGAACATACCTATGCCTACCTACAACTACCCACGATGACAACCAATGTTAAGTAAGTTGATGGCTATAAAGACTACGTAGGTATACGTATATAAATTGAGCTCCAGGAAATGTCACCACACCAGTTTAAATTAAGTGAGGGTGTCAAATTATTATTTATTTAATATATTTTTCACTCACTTGAGTTTATGCTGTCACAAATTCCGAGTAAATTAGTTGACATTTTTTGTTGGTTAAGTTAAAGTTTTGATAAGTCGTTGATTTGGTTAAAATGCAATTCAATGTTAAGCGCATATCCGTTTTATGGCTAATGAAGTTTTTTTTTGTTGTTGGTATTTTACTTCCGATTATACGTAAATATCCGTTTATTTTTAAATTAGTATCAATATTGGAAAATATATTGAAAATTATGTTGTGAACTCGTAAGACTTATTTTTTGAGGGTTAGCAGTTTTGTTCAAAGAAATGGTGAGAGTTTTGATAAATGTTTGTGGCTAAAGAGGTAACATTAGGTAACTCCAATGTTTCGGAGGTCAAATTGTTAAAAAGTGATATTGAAATCAATGCGTTCAATAAAATAAATCTGTTCACAAGTATTTAAGTAGTTAAACCACTCTAGAATTTTCGATAATCGACATTTTTAAAGGTTTAAATGTTTCCCTACGACCTCAAGAATTTTGTCCGAGAAAAACTTTTGAATACTCAATTTTCCAACTTTAGTATTAAAGAAATTGCAAAATTACTCATGATTTTCTACTAGTAAAAACTTTAAATGCATTTATACCAATACTCTAGAACTCATAACTGAGATCATTTAGAATTAAAATTTTGAGTATACCTAAAAAAAATAATTTTATCTTCAAAAAAATTTTTCTTATTTTATTTGTTTTATATTTTTTTTTAAGTTTTTGGTATTTGTTGTGCAGTTATGTAGTGTTTAAAAATGTAAGTTTTTAATATTTACGTCAAAACATATTGACACTATTTTGAGATATCGAAATCTTAAAAAAAAAAATTAAATGTTTTTTTTTCATTCCAAAAAAATTATTATTTGAAAATGAAATACTTTAAGACATTAAATCGGGTTATTAGTTCCTGAGAAAATTTAAAAAAAGGGGGTTAGAATGCGACACCCACTGATAGCTTCTCATTATGTCTGTCTATTTGTCTTGCTTAAAAGTGTTTGTAGGGTTGGGTTAAAAAAGCTCTTAGTTTAAAAAAAATAAAAATTTCCAACAATATTTTTCATATAAAGAAATAGTTTAGTTTGAAAATCTAGTTTTGTTAATGAGATTTTGAGTGGAAAACAAATTTTTACCAATTTTAACAGCATTTCTTACATTCTTACAAATTGGATGAATTAATTTAATTTCAGAGATATCAAGAACCAAACATCAATTTTTACCAAATTTGTGTACTAATTTCTGTAGATTTTATTTTTTTATGAAAAAGCGGACTGTTGGATTTTTATAAAAAAAAAAAACTACTGAATATCGAAAACAAAATTTTCAGTGGAATAAAAACAGTTTGAAGACGATATTTTTAATTTTTGAAAAGCTATTTGACTCGAAAGTAAATTTTTACCAAGTTTTAGTATTATTTTTTGTTAATTTTTATTTTTTGTAAAAAATTCGATTTCTTTCAAAATTGTACTGAATGTTGACAACAATACTTTTTTAAAAGATAAAAGTAATTAAAATCTAATATCTCAAAGTTTTTAAAAGATTTTGAGTCAAAATCAATTTTTACTAATTTTATACATTTTTTTGATTTTGTTTCTATTTTTTTTGTAAGAAAACTGTCAATTAGATTTTTCTCAAAATTTGTCTTAATGTTGAAAACAATATTTGTTATAAGTTGAAATTAGTTGGAAGCCATAATCTTAAATTTTTGAAAAGATATTTGAGTTGGAAAAATGTTTGAAAATATATTTATGTCAAAAATCAATTTTTACCAACTTTTAAGAATTTTTTTTGTTAAGGTTTTTACTTTTTTTTAATTAAAGAGTTGATTCTATTTTTCTCAAAATACTTCCGAATGTTGAAAACAATATTTCTTACAAGTTAAAATAAATTAGAAGCCATAATCTCAAATTTTTGGAAAGATATTTGAGTCGAAAACCAATTTTTACCAACTTTGAGTAATGTTTATATTAGGTTTTTTATTTTTTTTAAAAACAAACTGTTAATTCGATTTTTCCAGATGCTGAAAACTTTATTTTTCGTTGTTTTAGAGATAAAATCATTTTGTATTCGTAAAATTTTCGAGGTGGCACATTTTTTTCAGTTTTTTTGATTTATAAAAAAACCGTTAACTAATTTTTTTTAAAATATATACTTGTTTTATATCACGTTACACTTTATTATATAAAAATTTTATTCAAGTCTCTAGCGTTTTTGGTTTGTAAGATATTTAGGGTTAACAAAAATGTTCAACTTTTTTTCAAACTGGTATTTTAAAAAAACACCAAACAAATTTCTTAATAGCCCTTTCTGCATCTTTCTCCACTATTATCTGTATAATAAAATTTATTTGAAGTCGATACTTCTTCTGGTTCTTGAGCTATGGACGATGAAAAAAACGTCGAACTAACTCTAAAAATCTTTTATTTTGACTCTAGGGACCTTGAAACGTCGAGAAATGTCAAAATTTTCAATTTGACAAATCGGATCCATTACAATAACTTCCTATGGGAAGTTGAAAAACGCTTTAGAAGTGTGGGTTTCTTTCTGAAGCAATACAAAAATATGTATGTTTTATATTCAAAGTAAGAACTATCGGGATTTAAGACAAAATTTCAATTTTGAGCAAAAAGTTTGTATTGGGACTACAATTGTTTTTTTTTTTTGTTAAATTAAAAAAGTGCGGGAATCTGCTTAAAACCTTCAATTCTAACTCAATCCTTATATTTAAGGCTGTAGGATTAACATCAGGCAAAGATTCAGCAATTCGTTAAATTTTGTTAGAAAAATCCTAACTTTATAATTACGATTGAAAGAAAAGAAGTCAATTTAAAAACAAGTTCTTCACTGATATTATTTTTTTAGATTAACATCTCGACTTTTCTTCAAACTTAAGATGTGCATTCTTTGAGTTTGCATCATATTTTTTTTAATTGTATTTATTTTTTTAAAAATTTGTCTTTTTATGCGTATTTTTCAAAGCCATACTGACCACAATTAAGAAATCACTTAAAAACCACATCATCACCAAAAACTCAAAAACACAACAACAACAAAAAAAGAAAGAAGTGAAATAAAGTAAGTTTAGATATGTAGGATTGTATAGGTACTGTCTGATGCACACATTCCGGTCTGAATTGAGGTAAGAAGCCAAACAACTTATTTTTTTTTGCCAACAAAATCAAACTATAAAAAAAAATATTAAAATAAGTTTTTTTGGTAAAAAAAATTCACAAGATATTAATTGTTGTGTCTCTGTTTTCATGTGTGCTAATGCGTTTTAGCTCCCCCTCCCTGATATTTTTAAAATATAATCTGACCGGTTTTAGTTTTTTTTTGTTTGCATCGACCCTCTTCAAAGTCAAAGTCAGGGTCATTTTATATATAAAAATGTGTTTAGTGTGTTAGGTCGATAAAATGTATCTATAAGATGTGTGCATATGAAAGTCGATGCATATACACATAAAGATACAAGAGTACACAATCAAGAAAACAATGTTTTGACAAGATTTATCTGACAGAACATAAAAATTTATAAAAAATAAAGGCTAAAACAAGAAAAATTATTCGCAATCAATTATTGGAGAATGATGAATCATTAATGTTTCGAGGGATGCAATTGTTAGGTTGATGACTCAGTGACTGGCATCATAAAGTCGGGTCTCCAAATAGCATAAGTTATAGTAATTTAAAAAAAAAACATCTGACTAGATAAAGATGATAAAGAACCTTACAATTTTTAATGTTTTCAAAACCATAAACTTTTAAGATATAAGCTCACACGACTTTATATGCCTGGATTTAAGTTTTTGAAATTTGTGATGCCGTTTTGTTTTTAAATTTGATGGACTTTGTTGTTGGATAATCGAACAGTTCTTGACATTGCTAGTTCTTAAACAAACGATGTAAACTTCAAACTTTCTAAATTTTGGGCTAATTTTCTTTAAAATATGGTGAAACCACTACATTTATGTTCATAAAATGTTTATCAACATGTTTATATACATTTTTTAAATCCGACACTGCATGGATTATTTTAATATAATAGTTAATGAATTTTGAAAAGTTAAATATTGTTTAAAAACTTTGTTTAAAGCCTTTTTTCAACGAATTCTCACTATTTTAGTGATTGTAAGTGCTTGTTATCTTGAAAATCAGTGTAAGTCCTTTTCAACATGTTGCACTAAATTTTCCAATAGTATGCAATTTCTTAATTCCGATTATTCTAATACTTTCGAGAATAAATTAGACAGGATGTTACGTAAAAAACGTCTTTTCTTCCATTTGCTTTCAAAAATGTTTATCAACATGTTTATATACATTTTCTGAATATATTGTAAGGTTCAATTGATTTTTTTGTATAAGAAATTTTTTTTTAATCCGACAATCTTGGTAGACATTTTTCTTCTCATACCTTTTATATCCTATTGTCTTATACAAAAGACTAACTAACTGTTTGTTAAAACAATCGAAAGCTCTTATCCATGTAAAACCTCATGCAAATCAGCTTAGTAGCTTGTTGTTGTTGGTTGGCTGGTTAGCTGGCTGGCTGGCTGGCTTGCTGACTGACTGATGGTTGGCTAGCTTACATAAAAATACCAAACCTTGCTTATCCCCATCTATACATTTATATGGTTGGAGATATGGGTACATCCGTTCGCACAATGAGACTTTTCAAACAAAAACGCAACACTAAGTCCTTCAACAATGCCTTACAACAATTTCTGTTTGTTCTCTCACTTCCTCTTTATATCACCGCCACAGATATTATAGACATCCTTAGTAGGCTTAGGTATGTAAGATTGTACGTAACCGATGGATGCTCAGCTTTATATTATTCACATATCATCTTAACTCAATGTACCAAGTACGAATATTCGCTTTGCATCCTTTTTTTAATATATATATATATTTTCTACTCAAGTATCTTTCTTTCTTTTGATAAAAAAAGGAAAAATGTAAAGAAGTGATGAACACACATAAATATAAAAATTTGAAAAACTATGTTAGTCCTTTTAACATATGATGATGAGAATAAACGCGCATAAACCATTCGTCGAGAGAAAGGGTACAAGGATTTATGTAACTTCACTTTATACAAAAAACAGTGCGCGTTGAGTTTGAAAGAAAAAAAAATATATGTATTTAGAATAGTACAAGTAAAGAGAAAAAAAAAGAAAGAAACAAGAAGTTCAAGAAGGTCTACCTACTTAAGCACGCATCATTTTCTCTTTCAAGGATTAAACTTTGCCTGTTATAAATGTTTTTCCCGAGCAGCAAGAAGCGAGCGCCAAGCTGTGTAGTGTACCTATGCATATAAGACACTACAAAATACACACACGGTCGCCCGCGCAAAGGATTAAATCTATTAAACTTTGTATCTTAAAAATACAGCGCTCTTCAAATACAATAGGCAAAACAGGGTGTTTTTCTAACCGAATAACAAACTGAGCGAAAAATGTTCGGAATCGTGCAAAGATCACTTTTATATGTGTACACACTTATAAGCTTGAATGTAAGTCTCTGTATAGAAATGACACTTGTTTGAATTCAAATCAATTCGGTAAATTTTTCGCTCAAATAAAAGAATAAGTTTTTTATGCGCTGAATTGACGAACTTAACAAACAAAAACATTCTAAATGATGTTTAGGAGGTAAGTAATCGATTGGCACTTATAAACGCTAACATATATATTTTCACTTATTTTCGCTCAACAAAAGTGTTTGCCTTGGTGAAGGTGTAAGGTTTGTATGACTGTAATTTTATGCACAAGTGTAAAAACTACACTTGTCTAAAAAAAAAATTGTTCATCTTTGAAAAACTTTTAAGGAAAAATGTAGATTTATAGCTTTTCGCTAAGTTTGATTATGCCGATGATATTCACTTTGAATGAAAAGTGTCTACTAACCAAATACCAAACTGAGCGAAATTATACAAAGATCATTTGTCAACGGGATAAACTTATGTGTCAGTCTTTGCATAGAAATGACACTTGTTTGAATTCAATTAAATATTTTCGCTCAGATAAAAGAATTAGTTTATTATGCGGTGATTTAACGAACGTAACAGAAAAAAAATGTAATGTTACTGTTGTATAGAATGTAAGTTATCGATTGGAAATTATAAACGCCAAATTATATATTTTCGCGCATTTTCGCTTAATGAATGTATTTTATTTGGTAAAGGTGTGAAGTTTGTTCTATTGTAATTGTATTCACCAGACTTGTATAAAAACAAAAACCTTCATCTAAGAAAAATGTGTATAAGATATTGTATATAGTTTTTCGCTAAATGTGATTATCTCGAGAAAGAAACGTTCACACGAAAAGAGTTGAATATAGTTATTGCATATTTTTGGTAACGATTAAAAATTATCTTTCTAATATTATTTTTTTAACAAAGAATTACTAATAATCCATTTTTTCGCCAAATTGAACTAACTTCAAGATTGAAATAATCTTTTGTTTCAATGACGGCATCTTTGCAAAATATTGTTCTTGAAATGAAAACATCCCACACTCCACGGTACGTATAGTTTTTCGCTCAGTTCCATCTGTACATTTTCGTTAAAATATGAACAGTTTAGAGTACACAGTGACCCATGGTTCAGAATTTTTCCTAAAGATCTATTGAACTGTATTGCTTATATTTTTTCGCTTAGTTCGATTATTTCAAGAAAGAAAATGGTAAACAAAAAAGAAATGAATATAGTTATTGCATATTTTGGAGACGGTTCATAACTTTACTACTTATAAAACCTAAAATTACTAAAAATCTATTATTTTTCGCCAAGTTGGAATAACTTTATGAAAGTAACTAATTTTCCCCTGAATAACCATATTTTAGTAAAATATTATTCCTCTCGTAAGAAAATGACTCATTTGGCTAATAATTTTTGGCTCAGTTCGTTATGGATTTTTCGCTCAGATTACAACAGCATATTCGTAGCACAACCCCTTTGATGGAATTTTAACCCGTACTCAAAAGTTTTTCTCTAAAATCTATTAAACTACTGGTTTCAAATCTTATTTCGCTGAGTGTTGTGATTACGCTCTTTTCTTATAGAAAACAAGTTCTTCAAGAAATGATTTTAAACTCAAACCTTTAACCATTTCTAATCCAAGCTAAAATTATAATTCGAAACACCCTGTTCGATAGCTAGGCTAAGCCCAAGGTTTACGAAATTACTTTGACACACACAAATTTTACACTCGCAAAGGAATAATGATAATAATTACAGTGAACTGCAAGATTTCAAAATCCTTCTTCTACGTTTTTTTTCCCTCCTCTGAGAGCCTGAGAGGCTAAGAGGGAAATGAGAGTTTGCACACAGGAGTCGGAAAATATATATAGTAAAGCATTATTAAAGGTATAGCACAATCTTTTAAAATCCTTTGACACTGGAGAAGCTTCATGCAGATCCACACAGACAAGAGTTATATGTATAGTAAAAGTTGCTACATTTATATTATTTTTTTTAAAGTTTCTTTTTTTTTGTTTCTTTGTTGAAAGTGCGTCTTCAAACGTTTACTTTGAGAATCAAACACACAGTACACAGAATTAGTGCAGAAGTGTAAGGAAATTCCTTTGAAGTTTCAATTCGTATTTTGTATCCTTCCAATGCAGGACTATTTCCAGTTTTATGTTTTGAGGAGATGGGTATATAGAAACGAAACGAAACGAGTATAGCTATCTTCTAGTAGAGTTTGAAGAAGATACTTCAGTGATGATGGAAAAGAGGCCTCTGAGGCATATAACTAGCGCTTTTGTACATCAGAAGGTTGCAAAAATATACGAACTTTTACTGATGAATATAATATAGTAAGAGGAGTAAAAAGTAACAGAGGCGCGCCGCGCCATACCGCGTCGCCAAAAGAGTCGGCACGGCATAATTAAGGACATTCATTCATACACACAAAGGTAAACGCAAAGTCGCATTTTCTTTCAGATTACATCATCTTCATTATGATGA
Organism: Eupeodes corollae; assembly: GCF_945859685.1. Lineage (NCBI taxonomy): Eukaryota > Metazoa > Arthropoda > Insecta > Diptera > Syrphidae > Eupeodes > Eupeodes corollae. The sequence continues at coordinate 21,410,788 of NC_079148.1, read as the reverse complement.
TCATCATTGTTGTCAGCATCATCAGCATAGCATCGTATAGGGTATCGCATTTACATCATTGTCTGTTAGGGTGGGGGTCGAAGGGGGTGTTTGACATGAATGCGTTTTCTCTCTTGTGTCTATAACCACCATATCATGAAGAAAACGGAAGCTTTTGCAGGGGTCGGACGGTCTGTCCGTCTTCTTAGTCGTCTTAGTAGTCTTAGTCGTTGTCGCTCATCATCATCATCACAAAGGATATTGGACTTGAGGTTGACTGTGCGGGGACAAACTAATCAGGATAACAAGACGATGTAGGTTACAAGTTGTATTCAAATGCATCTTAGCAAACTCGTATATGCGTTTCAAGCTCATTCTCTGTATATTATATGCATGCAGTATGCACCGGCTCCCCACATTTACATTTTTCCTGGTGCTGCTGCTGTCATCCTTGACTTGGATTAGACCTCAAGGTTTTTTCGCATATAAACGCACCCCATGCCGCCTATAGCCTATGCACTTTTTTGTTGGTGTTTTTTGTTTCTTGATTCATACATATTTTGCAGTTGATGTGATCCTTTGTGAATATGATGGGGAAGTGCACTTTTGTTTCACAAGGATTCCCTTGCAGTGCAGTATATTTAACAAAAAGAAAAGGAAATGGTGAGAACAAAATATATGACGCACAATCACAAAGGCGTAATGTGAAGAGATGGATTTTCTATTCGAAGGACAAGCATAGCACTTTATAGAAAAAGTATTGAAGAAGACAACAACAACAAAAATAAGGTATATTATTTTCTTACAAACGCAACAAAAATTAATAGAAAAAAAAGAAGACAAAATCGAAAAAGACACAAGGGTGGCATTGTTACAGATTTATACGACACACAAATAAAAGGGTCGAATAAATTCTTGGCATACTTATAGATAGACATTATGGAGGGGGAATGGGGAGGTGTTTTATTGTCTTTATTACGCAATGACTCTATATGAGTGTCATGTCGTGTATAAATTAAATGTTTTCTAAGTGAAGTTAAACTAAGATTAAAAGTGACTTTTTACTACCTCAACGTGTTTGCTATAGAAGTTTACGCATGAAATTCCACGCATGAACAATAAAAGCTTTCAATAGACAAAGAAAAGGGTCAGACGTTTTTGTTTTGGTACAGTGTACAGGACGCAGTAAAACATACCAATAATTGTCTTTTGACCTTTTTTGAGTGACAAGTTAAAAAAGTAGTAGTAATGAGATGAAATTTTCAGGTAAAGTTTATCATAGATTGGGGGGGGGGATTCGTTGTGGTTCATGACAAATTCTAAGACTTGTAAGAACTTTTGTAAACTAATAATCGTCCTCTAGCATCAGCTCCAATCTACGAGTCAGCAGATTGAAAATGGTAGTAATTGCGCCTGAAGGCAATACGCCCAAAAAGCCAGGAAGTCCTTTATATTACATTCTGTTCTGTTTTCCTAATTTTCTTAGAAACTAACTTTTCTGTCAAACTTTCGATTTTTCTAGCAATCTCATTTTTGAAAAAAAGGTTGGAAAACTCGTCTTTATGTTAAAGGTGTGATCCTTATCACCCCCACCCGCACTCTGACAAAAACCTAGATCCGCCTTTGTACACCTTGCCGTTTTTAACACATATTTATTTTTTTAATTTTGTGGCTATTCTTTAATTCCAAAGGATGTTATTTTTTTTCTCCATTAAATCTAAATCAAAGATTTTCAAAGAGATGGCTTTGTATACTTCCGTAATTTAAAAAAACCCGTTTTTCGTCGTCTATATCTCAGAAAAAATTAGAGATATGGACTCTAAAAAAAAAAATTATTTTGCAGATATTAAAATCAAAAAATGTAGAAAAGACTTTAAAACAAATTGAGTGGTTTTTTGTTTTTAACTCAAGAACCAATAGATGAAAAATTGTACGAACAAAAAATGACATTACATTTTTGACATCTGGTAAAATTTTTAAAAGAATAGAAGCAACGATTGTCTAACAAAAAATAAAAACCTAAGAGAAACACTATACTAAGAGCCGAAAAAGTTGATTTTCCACTCGAATATCTTGACAAAGATTAAAGATATTGGCGCGAAATTTTAAACAACCTTTTGTTAAGGGATTAACAATTTACTTGATTGCAATTTATTAAATAATCAGCAAATTACTAAAGTAGACCGTTGATAACTAGTAAATTGTTAATTTCAAACACGTCTTAAAGTAACAGTTCGTGAAAATAAACAACGCAACTACAAACAACCTTTTGATTAGAACTCCCAACTTTTGATTGAACCACTGCTCTTAGAAGAATAATTGAACAGATGTCATAAGGATTCAGCAAATTGCTTAAAGTTAAAGTAGAGATTCCGTAATTTTAACTTGAACAAATTGTTAAGAGATATTAAGATTGTAAAATCGTTTAAAGTTAGCTAAATCACCTTTTTAGCTTAGTAAATTTCCAAAAATTTATTTAACAATTTACTAAATCGTTTCAAAATTTTACGAATTATTTTTTAAATCTGCAAACATAAATACGATGGGATTAATGTATTTTCTTTACTTTCCTTAAGTAATAACTTTCGTCAGCTTACTCGATCTCTAGCTTGCTGCCTCCAGTTTCGAATAACAAGTTAACGTGCGTCATCCTTAACTTGATCACTTCACCGGTTACGGGCTGGAGCTTCGATGATCATTTGCTCAACATGCCTTAACCATCTTAAGCGTTTGAACACTCAGTTTTTTGACCAGTGGCAAGTCGCTGTACAGCTCGTATAACTCATGATTATATCTTCTCCGACGGATGTTACTTTGCCTGTCGACACAAACCTGATCAAAGATCGTACGCAGAACCTATCTCTCGAAGAAACCAAGAGGTTCTAAGTCCGCCTGGGAGAGGGACCATGCTTCTGCACCATACAGCAAGACTGGGATGATTAAAGTTTTGTACAGTGTCTCTTTGGTACTTCGCGATAGGGCCTTTGTCACCTTTTGACCAAGTCTTCAATGTGAATCGACTCTATTTGACGACAGGAAATACTTGGTTTTGTCCAAGTTAATGTCAAGACCTATTTTCTTCACCTCAGACTCGATATTAGAGAAGGAACCCTCCACTGCTCGTTTGGTTCTTTACATAATGTCGATGTCATCGGCATATCCAAAATAGTGTGTGTTTTTTTTGAAAGATGGTTCCACTTGTATTCACGTTGGTGTTGAGCACTACTCTTTTAAAAACAATATTGAAGCAGCTAAATGACAGCGCATCGCCTCGTCAAAGTCCTCTGGTGATTTCGAAGGTTTCGGTTGAGTCTCTTCCAATTTCGACGCAGCAACGAGTATTTTCCAACATAATTTTGATAAGTCGTATCAGTTTGGTAGGGATACTAAAACTCAACATGGCACTGTATAGTTCGTTTCTGTCTACTCTGTCATAAGCTGATTTAAAATAGATAAAAAGATGCTGTTTTATTTTATATTTTTATTCGATCATTATTTACTTCATAAATTACATGGGCAAATTTTTATTTTAAAAAAAAAAGTTTTCAAATTTAGACTTTAAGTCTTTTAGAACTTATTTAGCACTTAATTACTATACTAGGTTAAGGTTAGGTTGAAGTGGCTGTCCAAGATGGAAACGAACACACTTAGGCCAGTTTAGGCTTAGGCTTCCTTCTAAGCTCAATGGAACCAGTTTGAGTCCCTTACAAAACGTGAAAGGCTGATTATGCTGATATGATTTAGATCTGACGAGTCCCAGCACCCAGCAAAAATGAATATTAAACTGTTGTACCATCTCCATTAGAGATGATGTTATAGAGTTTGTAGAGACAGAGTCCAGTGATTTGATAGCAGCCTGACTATCTGAGAAAATACGGATATCAGATGTTGATATCACGTTTTCTTTAAGCCAGGACAAGACTTCCCTTATCGCCAAAAGTTCCCCCTGGAACACAATGATTGGGAAGGCGGAATGAGAGACTTAATTTCAGTCCTTCAGAGTACACGCCTCCACCCACCCCCTCTTTTGTTTTTTTAACCATCTGTATAAAAATGTATTGACCCATCTTCCAGAAATGTTCTATCGTTCCAAAAAGATCTGTGAGGTATAGAAATCTTGAAATTTCTGTCTAATTGCATTTGGGTGATGGTGTAGTATGTGTACTTTGGAATTGATTTTAAATACCTTAGAATTACTGAGTGGCAAATGTGTATAGCCAATGCGTGATTCTAGGTTGTAAGCCCCATTTATTACCAATAGCTCTTTTGCAATAAAAGAGAGCTACAGTAGCTTTTTTGACTCTTTCCTGTACGTCGCGTTTCCAATTTAATTTGTTATCTAAGACAAGACCCAAGTATTTAGCCTCGTCTCAGAATTTGAATTGGATTCCTTTAATATAGGGAGGGTTGACAAATGGAATTTTGTATCTCCTCGAAAATAAGACCAGATCGGTTTTGTGTGGGTTAACACCCAGTCCACCTCGATCAGCCCAAAGTATTAGTCTGTCTAAGGCATTTTGTAAGAGTTCTTTTAAGGTGTTAAGATGCTTTCCTGACACTGCTATAGCAACTTCGGTCGTCCGCATAGGCTATGGCTCTGAAGTCCTCCGCTTCCAGACTAGTTAGGATTTCATTCACCACTAGGTTCCAGAGGAGAGGGGATAGCACACCACCTTGTTTTAAGTTGATTATTCTGCTAGTCAGCATTAAATGAATCAACTTCCGAAGCGAACTCTCTACATTTAGAGATCTCAGTGCAGATGTGCCCACATTGTTAAAGGCACCTTCGATGTCAAGAAAAGCAACCATAGTGAACTCTTTATGATGGAGTAAATATTTGTCAGTGGGTACTAAAGTGTGTAACGCTGTTTCCACCGATTTACCTTTACAATAGGCATGTTGAGACAAAGACAGAAGTCTTGTATCAATACTTGGCCTTAAATGGATATCAATCAATCTTTTCAAGGTATTAAGAAGGAATGATAATAAACTTATAGGTCGTAGATCTTTAGGATTGACTTGCGAGCATTTACCTGCTTTGGGTATAAAAACAATTTTAACTTCTTTCCATGCCGAGGGAACATGGACCTGGTAAAGACAGCTGGTAAAAATTGCCTCAAGATTTTGTGCAATTATGTCAGAGGTATAATGTAGCTCGGCTGGTATTATTCCATCTGGTCCTGCAGATTTAAAAGCTTTGAAGCTGTTGAGATCCCATTGTAGATTGTCCCTTGAGATCAGACCTTTTGGATATGTTGTATCGACACTTGAACGTATATAACTGTTACAAGTTTCGATAAGAGAACTACCAGAAAAATGAGTATCCAATAGTAAGTTCATCGATTCATTACTTGAATTTGTCCAGGAGCCGTCTGCATTTTTCAAGCAGCTTGGCATCGCTGGATTCGTTGAAAAACCTAGAGGCTAGTCCGTAAACTATAGGCTAATTACTATACTACTTTATACATACATTTTTGTAATATTTATGATTTCTATAACTGTTACCCACATAATTAATTTGTTCGTAACTAGCATTATAACTCAAACATCATTGGCCTCTTACACATCTATAGAAATAAATATACTCATATACATACGAGTACATAAACAAGCTAAATATATAAACCTCTTAGATATCAATATGTTTGCGTAAATAATTGTTATAATATAATTTAAATTCTTGTAGTTTATTTTTATTTCGTGGTTTCCTGATGTTCAATTCTCACTTCTTCCTCTCTAAAATAAAGCCATCAATATCTATGAACGTACCTTTACCTTTCAAACATTGTGTTAATAGAGGCCTTATAAATATTATATTTTATAGTAATTCAAAAATTTATGATACACTCATATCACACATCAACCCACTTCTGACACGTGTACATTGTATTCGTTGACATTGATTTCGTTTTTCATTCACACCACCACTGCACCGACCTCACCGGGTTGCTGTTGACGTTCCCAACCCTTCCATAATAGACTCATCATACGCTTAATACTCATACAACATAATGTAAGTACAAACCTCGCATAACAAAATGTTTATAAGAGCTTAAGAAAGCTCAATACAGCACATACTTGATTCATATTATGCGTTATGCATTCTCAGCCCACTCTCCAACCCCCAAACAAACTTTTGTTTAGGGTAAATAGTTAATAATATTATAAGAGAAGAAGAAAGGCGTTAAGAGGGCTTAGGTACGTTCTTACACTAGATAAACAGTTGTTGTTTCGAACAAAACTATCTAAGGATGTTAAGCAAAACCGCAGTGGAACAGTCGTCATCGTTTCATTGTCATCGTCCTCGACTTCTTCGTCTTCGTCGTCGTGGTTATAAGGACAACGATGAATATCTCATTGTCGAAAGCAAGCTCGCCCCATTATATTTTGCTTTCCGCTCTAAATACGCTCAGACAGAAAAAAAATTACAAATTCAACGCAGTGCTCTTAGTTGCTTAACCGTTTTTCCATTTTTTTCAAACGTTCGAAAATTTTCATTTTTTTTTTTTGGTTGAGACTCAAAAAATGGTGTTCAAAAAAAATGTAGTTAGGTATTCCTAAGGAAGTGGACAACTCAGTATAGCCTCATGATGAACAGAAAAACAAAACCGCAGACATGCCTCCAAAACCCATCACACTGACTGACGGAAGGGTTTCTGATGGTCTGATGCGTGGTGTGTAACGCAAAAACAAAAAAGGGTAAATTGCAATTTGTTGCAACCCTTTCTTTTCTTTTCATTTCATTTCCATTTGTTTTGTTTTTGTTTCTTTTTATTGCTTCACCTTGTTTTATATATTAGGTGTATGTATGTTTTTATTTGACTTACCTACCACTTGTTTTGTTTTTGTTGTTTTTTTTTTTTTCATTTTTAATGGCAAAGCAGGACACAATTTCAATGACGCAACACGCACTTCTTTTACCGACAGTTGTTGCTAATTTTGGTATAAAAAATGAAAAAACTAACATAAAAACGTTTGTGCATGATGTGCAATGGTTAAAAAGGGTTCACAATAACGAATTAAAGACAATTGTTAAATAATAACAAAACAAACAAACCATTTTTCGAATAAAATTTAATGTTTTGTGATGAAAGAAATTATGGACATAAAATGAACACAAACGCATTATTGGCAAGTTATGTGGGTAAATTAAAATACACTAAAATGGCATAATAAAAGTAGGGAAAGGACTTTTTTTTAAGAATTTATGATACAACATAGTTCGGGACGTGTCCCAACAAAAAGTAGGTAAAAGTAAGATTTTAACTGCGTTTGCCATTTTTGTAAGAAAACAATTATTTGAGAGATGAAAAGTTATGGTTTAGAAGAAACGGAGCTTTCAAATATTTAAAGCGCTGTCAAAATTATATTAAAAAAAAGGAATCTAAACTCCTGTCCGTCTGTTAATTTGTCTTAAACTTTAACAAAATAGTAATAACAATATTTTGTGTGGGTAGCAAAATTTTAAGTCAATATCTTTCCTTTTTCTCATAATACTTGAGTCAAAAACCATTTATTATATGTGTTTTTTTTTTGGTTTTTTTAAGGTTTCGTATTTTTTTAAGTTGAATTTAATTTTTCTTTTAAAATGGCTAAAAGTTAGTAACTATATTTCGCACACGATAACATAAGTTTTATTTCAATATCTGTTTTTATTGGGGACATTATTAGCCGAAAACTAATTTTTACCAATTTTAGAAGTGTTTTTCTTAGTTGCTTTGATTTTTCTGAAATATTTTAACAGATATCAAAAGATGCAACAGATTGTTGCATACAATTATTCTAAGGTATTATAATTTCTCGTTGGTAAAATTTTATGGTTACAAACATTTTTTGATAGTTTTTGTAATTTATATAAAAGAAACCGTTAATTTCTTAAAGTATATTTATTTGATTTCACGTTCCATTTTCACGCCACGTTGTTTGCCCTAATGGACTGCTTAACTACTTAACCGATTTTAATCAAATTTGTGGAAGATCATCCAACTTGAAAGGAATATTAATATATTGCAAATTAGTTGTTTATTATTTGACAGTCACAATTATCTGCTAGCTCTAAGCCATTGTAAAAGAATTTGTTGACTGGATGGATTATTCAATAGATGGCGCTATGTCAAACTTCCAAACTCATAAAGGAAAAGTCAGTTTAAAAAAAAAATTGTTAAGTTGCCACGTATTTCAATCATACTGTCAGATTCTATCATTCCCTTTAGAAAGTTAAAGTTTACAATTTGTTCAGCTGCTTAACATGTCTAAAAATAAGTCTCAAGGCCAAACAATGTTCAGTTTAACTAAAAATGTTGAGCTGTTGAAAACATCCTGAAAAAAAGAGACCCTCTAAACTGCAGCAACTATAGAGGAGTCACTCTACTTAGCATCGCCTATAAAATCTTCTCTGCCGTAATATGTGAACGTCTAAAGCCCATCGTCAACAATCTGACAGGTCCTTATCAGTGTGGTTTTAGACTAGGAAAGTCCACAGTCGATCAAATATTCACATTACGGCAGATTCTGGAAAAACCCAAGAACACCAAATCGACACCCACGATCTTTTCATCGATTTCAAGGCCGCATATGACAGCATCTACATGGACGAGCTGTATAGAGCCATGTCTAGTTTTGGCATCTCTGCTAAACTCGTCCGTTTGTGCAGGATGACCATGGAGAATTCACGCTGCCCCATAAAGGTTGGAAACAACTTAACACAACCTTTCGATGTCAAAAAAGGTTTTAGACAAGTGATTCGATGTGATGTGGTTTTTTTAACATCGTGCTTGAAAGAATAGTGCAGAGCTCACACGTCAACACTAGAGGCACTATCTTTCAAAAGTCTGTCCAATTACTAGCATATGCTGATGACATTGACATAATCAGAAGAACTTAGCGTGATGTCAATGGGGCTTTTGTGAGTATTGAGGCAGAGGCGGCAAAAATGGGTTTAACCGTTAATGAGGACAAAACAAAGTACATGCTGTCGTCAAGAAAGAATATACAACACCGACGTCTTGGTCAAAACATCACGATCGACAGACTTAACTTTGAGGTAGTCAAGGACTTCGTCTACCTAGGCTACGATGTAAATGCAGAAAACAACACCAGCGCTGAGATCAAACGCAGAATAACTCTTCCTAACCGCCGTTTTTTTTGGACTAAGAAAGGAATTGAGTGGTAAAGTCCTCTTTCGAATGACCAAAGTGTTTCTATATAAGAAAAGTTCTTCGCGTGATCTACGGTCCCGTGTGCATCGAAGGGAGTGGAAGAGAAGATGGAATGACGAGCTATACGGGCTGTACAGCGACGTATACTAAGCCAGAAGGATAAAAGTCCAACGACTAAGATGCCTGAGTCACGTAAAGCGCATGGAAACCAATGCTCCGGCCCGGAAAGTTTTCGAATCCACACCCACAGGACAGCGTAGTAGAGGAAGTCCGCAGATCAGGTGGCGCCGAAAAGTCGAAGGTGACCTCATTCAACTTGGATAAAAAACTTGAATAAAAATAATAATACCATTTTAAATGTAATACAATTGTGTTCAAAGTCCTTCCTTTTTTAACGTTTTCGCCTTCGTATGTAAATAATAATTTAATTGCGTAATATGGGGGTAGCGGTAGAAGAAAATCAGTTATGAAGGTCACCATGTTTTTGAATCTGAGATATAACATTTATGAAAAAAAACGTTAGCCACAGCAACGCATGGCCGGGTCAGCTAGTATAATATAAAATTTAATTGAAGTCAGTAACGTAATTAGTTCGTGAGATCTTTCAGGTCAACTTAAATTTGCATTTTGTTTAAAAACACAAACTTCCCTTTTTTTAACATCATTTCTGCATTTCTTGATGTTTGTATCTGTAAAACAAAATGTATTTCAAGTTTATATCTGTACTGGTTCTTGAGATTTAGACGACTAAAAATAGTATCCCTAACGTATGTATATACCTACTACATAACAACGGACACACGGACAAGACGTCTCTCTAAAAATCTTGTAACGTCAAGGAATTTCAAAATTTTCATTTCGAAAAACAGGACCGATTATAACAACATCGTTTGGAAAGTTCATTTAAAAAAATAGTTTTTCAAAATTTTAGACTGGTTATTTTCATTTTTGCAGTGAATTTTAACTATGTATATCAATACGTTGTCAAAAAATGACAGCTTAAAGTTGAAGGCTACCCAAATAGCGGGCTATTCGAGCTAAAAAATAAGTTTACTTTTGCTTTGAAAAAAAAAAAAATTCTAGCGTCTAAATAAAAATTTAAGCAAGAATAGGTTTTAAAAAACCATTGCAACCAAAAAGAAATGTGCATAGTCATAGTGGTAGCCCATGTAAAGATATAACAGTGTGTGCTATACATATATTTTTTTTATAATAAGCACATACTTAAGGGGATATTACTAATCTTATTATGTAAAGACACAGTGTGAGCACTAGGAAAGGGAGAGAGGGGTAGAAAGGGTAATCGGTGCACATTGGTTTTGAATTCCTGTATATTGCAATGGCTGGGAAAGATAGAGTGTTGCAAGGCATTCCACATTCGCGTAGTACGGCGAAAGAACGAATCTCTGTACTTGACAGTACGACCGAAGTTGGGCGCGAGGGTATATTGATGAGCATTCCTAGAAGCACGGTTGAACTGTTTAAGGGGAGGAATGCAGCTGGCTATTTCACTAGAGCACGAACCGTTAAAATAACGGTAAAAGAGGGTGAGAAAGGAAACGTTACGAAGATGATCCGAGCGGCGTAGATGTTCCTATTATGGTATTATCAATAATCAATCTTAATACTCTACGTTCAATACTGTAAAAGAAGCTTAGGTAAGTTGCAGAAACACCAGCCCAGATATGGGAGTAATACTCAAGATTTGCACGTATATAAGTCTTGTAAATAACAGCCAGATCAGAGCGGGAGAAAAACTTCTTCCTTAGAAAACCGAAACATCTTGAGGCAGTTTTGGCGACATCGCGTATGTGATCGTTCCACAAAAGATGATTAGTGATACACATACCGAGAATATCGAGATGTTCAGTCTCCTCGATGCAAGTGCCATCCATGGATAATGGCAAGGGTGGTGTATCTCGCTTTAACGATACAAGACAGCATTGAGTTTTCGAATCATTAAATTCCACGCGGTTTTTTATTCCCCATTGTGCAATGCTGTTTAGGTCCGAATTTAATGAGCTTATCATATTTTGTCGGTGCTGTTTCACATCCAAAGAAGAGGGAAGTGAATCTGAAAACTATTACGAAAAGCTAAGAGTACTATCATCAGCGAAACAATGTATAAATTAGAACTTGCAGACAGGAGATCATTAATAAAAATTAGAAAGAGTGTTGGAGATAGAACAGAGCCCTGCGGCACACCACCAATTATCTTGTGGTTTTCAGACTTAAATCCATCCAATACAACTTGCTTGAACGATTTGAAAGGTAATTATTAATCCAATGAAGGAGGGATTCACGAAAACCGAAAGCACGCATTTTCGATAAGAGATCCTGATGGCAAACTATATCAAATGCTTTTGAAATATCAAGTGCAATAATCTTACTTTTTCCGAAACGATGTAAAGATTTGCTCCACTGTTCGGTGAGATGCACCATGAGATCACCAGTGGAACTATTGCTATGCTCATTAAGACGCTTTCGATCTTCAAGATATTTCTTGGGCTGTTAATTAGTCAGCAATCCGTTGGTAACTAGATGCTGAGGAAAATACGACTTTTTTGGGATTAGGCTGGACAAATGAGGTTTTCCATCCGCTCGGAATGAGACTTGAGGAGTAGGACAGATGAAAAAGCTTACGCAGTGGTTTTGACAGCGTTGAAGCACACCTCTTCAGAACAATAGCGGGGATACCAACCGGTCAAGTGGATTTATGTATGTTGAGATTTTTTAGGACTCTCGCAATAGTACGAGTGCAAACATAGATGTGCCCCATAGAATCTCTAACGCGATCGATGATAGGCGGAGTCATAACCGCCTAGCGAAGAGGTTAGCTTTCTCAAAAGAGCTAACAAATCGAGTGTCATTGACAACGAGCGTTGGAACCGAGGAAAAAGAAGAATTTCTCATGTTTTTATTATTAGAAAGAATTCCTTAAAAAATTAACACCTATTCTTGCCGCTTTTGTAAAGCTACCTAACGTAAGTACGTTAAATCTGTCTTTGTTTGTACCTATACCTAAAAACATCTTCTAACTTTATAAAGCTGAAAGTATTTAGTTATCTTTATACCTACTTACTCATAATACCTACATATGTAAAATTTTACATGGCCCCTTTCAATCTGAATGAAAATAATTAAAAAAACAGCCCCTACATCCTTTTGCTTTATTTTCAAAAACTCAAAGGCTCAAGTAATTCTTTAGTCTGCACACATGGGCTCATACCTACATAGCCCATCCAAAAAGCGGTGCTTTAGTTCTTTATTTCTAATATTTTTCCATCATTGATTTTAGCCCTAACCATATCATTTTCTGTGTTGTTCAAAAGTAATGCACTTCAAATAAAATGCACCACTTCATCGGAGAAAAGAAAGAAAAAAAAAACAAGAAAACGATATAAAACGGAACCTGTACAAAAATATAAACCCCACTAAGAAAAAAACACAAAATCCTTGTATTCACTCACATTCCCTTTGAATGTGTTACTCCTTTTTACAAATTTACAAATCTATATGTCTCTCTATACCGAGCTGCCTTCATATGTTCATACATACATATAGAAAATAAATTATGCAGCTTAAAAAAACAAAAACAAAAATACAACATATACCTCTACCATCAGGAACCAGGACCAGGACCGATATGTCGTCCTACATAAAAATACAATTTTTCTGTTTTATCCTTTTTCTGGGACACACAGTTCAATTTGCAAACATGTTTCGTCGTCGGCGGCCCAAAAAACCAGGAAGAACGAAACAAAACAAAACAAAAAATCATACAAAAAATAAAACCCAAAAACAGAAAACGAAAAAACGAAAAACCGAAAAACAAAAAACACACAAAAAATAAAAATAGACGACAACTCAAACGTGCAAAGAATCCCCGAAATTTCGTTCAACCGTTTGCTTCCTATATTTATTGCAGACAGGCGTCTGTTTCAGCAGCCATCATTTCAACCACCACCGTAATACACAAATATATCCTTTCCACCTGATTCTCAAACCCCACTTCAACATCATCATCATCATTATTATCATCGTCATCCAACAAACATTCACGCAGCGCAGCAGTAGCAAGGATATACGAAAATATGAAACACGCTGCATTGCTCACATTTTTGTTGTGTTTGTTGCTTTTATTTCACTTTTGTGTGTTTTTCGTGTTTTTTGTGTTTTTTGTGTTTTTGTTTTGTTTTGTTTCGTTAGATATCAATCCTTGAAATCCCCTAAATTCTCTTGTCTCATACTTTAGATCCTCACTTCTTAAATAGCAACTTTTGTTTTGTGTATGACTGTGCTTATGGTATCGGCCAACCGCGTGACGGACGTCCAATCTTCCGTCAATGCATTTCTGCTGCATGCAGAAAGGACGATGAATATTTTTTGGAAGTTCTCCCAAACTCAAATTCAAATTTCGATTTCTTTTTTTTTCGTCATACGAGTATTATAGAATTTTCTTTTAGGACACATTCGTCCTTTTTGTTGCGTATCTCTCTCTCTAAAGGTCGATTTTTGACGTTTTACGTCTGATGTTTTTTGTGTTTGCTTTTTGTTTTGTTTCGTTTCGGTTTTCAGCTTTGGTTCCTGTGTCTGCTATTCTGTCTGTGGGTATATAGCTTATTGTTAAAGGATCTCCTTGTCTCGTACTACACCGCAGCAACTCATTCCTCTGGTGGCGTAAAACCCAGACAGGATCTCGTTTCTGTAGAGTTTGTGTCAAAAGTTGTGTTGTGCGTGCGTGCATGTGCGGTGCGTTGCTTTGCGTCGTCGTTATCGTCATCGTGTGTGTTTTTTGTCTGGTTTTGGATGATTCGTCTGGCTTTAGGCTAAGGATTTCTTTTTTGTTTTCGATTTCTTTTTCTTTTTTTAAAATGCTTTTTGTCCTTTTTGCGTGTTTGCTTTGTCGCTAGGACATGGACACAATACCTGCCTACCCCAAAATGTATTCGATTACCTCCAGTGACCGTTTTGATATTACATACACACACGTCATACACATAGAATAGAGGACCGACCGACGACGACGCACGGACGCGAAGCGACGAAACGACCAAAAAACAGGATATCTACTGCTGCCAGTTTTGTTGCTTATTTGGGTTTGTGGGGTATTTTTTCGTTTTTTGTTTTGTCTCGTCTGGTTTGGTTTGGTTTATTTTTTGTTTTCCTCTTTGTTTCCTTTTTTCTATACGTAAAAGGGATAAGCAAAGGTACATATATACCTACATACTCGACTTGTATAGTAGGAAGTTAATGGAAAAAATGCGTCTGGAACGTAAATGCGTTCGGAGTTCAATGATTTGGACACGAATGTAGTGAAGGTACATGGGTAAAGGTAGAAGCATGACATATAGGCCTATAAGGTTTAACGTTGTCGATGGGTATTGGTATCCATTAGATGACAAAGAATCCTCAATGGAATTTACGATAAATAGGTATTTTTTTGCTAGAGTGGTATAGAATGATAATTTTTTCACAAAAAGTAATGTGTTGGATATGACACTTTCATTAAACAAAAAGTAAAACAATTGTTGAATGTGGAACATTTAATAAAACTCATCCTTATTCTCTTTTGACTTAACATGAAATGGAGTTAGTAAATCTATGGAAAAATCCATAAGCAAAACCAAGTAGAAACAAATTGAAATCTTAACAACAAATAAAGTTATAAGAAGGAAAAAAACATAGAAAAACATAGAATGTTAAAATTTTAATCTAATGAACAAAAGACACTATCTTAACCACTAGACATCTAAACAACGAAATATTGTTAGTATATACATCACTTAGAAAAACATAGAATGATACAATTAAAATAAATACAACGAAAAAGACGCTTAATTATGAAATATCCACTTAAAAACATTAATTTATAAACAAGAACATAGATAATAAAATAAAGCCAAATAATTAACAAAAATCATAAAATCAAGAAAACATAGAAAAACATAGACTTTAAAAATTAAAACATACACAAATCTTTCACTTCTTTTTTGCAGCTAATTTTAATGTTAGAAAATACTTTACATTTAAGAGATGAACTTACTTTTCTCTAAGAGCCTCCAAGTTGTAAAGCTTAAAAAAAAACATAGAAAATAAAAATCCATGCATAATTTTGTAGCAAGACTTTTTTACAATAAATTCTCAACCAATTTTAAAAATAACTTTAATTTTTGATATTCAGTAGTGTACATATGTGTATTATCACTGGAAGAATAAAACATAGAAAACATCGCATGCCAATATTGAAACTGGAATACTTACTTAAAAACTGATAAAGCGTATTTTTATTCCTTAAGGTAAATGTTTCCGTTATTAAAATCAAACGCAAGAAAGCAGAAAAAATACAGAGAAAAACATAGAAAACATCGAATGATAAAACTTTAAGTTATCGCAACTAATTAAATAGATACTTTTTTATGTGGTAAATTTTCTACTGAAAAATCAACAAATGTTGGCTCATCAACTTCACAGATGTCTACCTACCTACCTTCCCACTCGAGACAGCCCCCCCTGTCCCCTGCCATAGCAACAACAAAGATTTTTGTTGTTAATTATTTTTGGTTGAATCGTGAAGAACTTCAAATTAAAAAATATTTTTCTTCACAAACTCCCTTCCTCCTATACAAAATGCACCATATCCTATCATATCCCGCTTTTATCTTCCTGTATCCTGAAAATTACACCCCAATCCCCCCCCCCCCCCAAACAACCATCATCGGAATTAAAATTAAAAGACTACAATTTTCAAATAAAAACAAAAGATGGTGCGTTCAATTGTTAGGTATACGAAGGTAGATATGTGAAATTATATCCTTGCAACTGTATAATAAAACCAAAAACCAAAAAAGGATCACACAATAAAAAACCTATTCTACAACAACAACAACAAAAAATAAGATACAAATGTGTTCGAAAAAATAATTTTATTTGCATGAATTTTCTTTTGATATTTCTTTTTTGTGTAAAAAATAAATCGTAAGGACATTCGCAGGATTTTGTTGAGTATTATAATACTCAGTCTTTATGATCCAAAGAAAAAGAAAAAAAGTTAACCGCCCGCCCATGTTCAAACCTTTTTCTATATGTATGAACATAATGTAGGTATAGTGACTTCAAGCAGACTGACACGATGCACAGACTCAAACAATACCTATACCTACCGATACCGATACCAAAACTGAAGCGAAGCAACCGACCACCATCAAGCTCCTTCTCCTGCGGTCCGGGTATTGTTGTTCCTTCCTGGTTCCTGTCCTGGTGCAATGTGCAGCATTGTGATGGCAGCTGAGCTGAGGCCATAAAATGAGAAGTGCTGATGATGGTGATGGTATCACGGTGCATGGTGATGATGTTGTTGGAATGGGAATTGTGATGGGGATGGGAATGGGGTGCACGATTGCCAAAAAATGAAATAATAAAAATTTATATGCATGAAAATATTTTAATGTTCGTCTTCTTCTTCACTCGTCGTCTCTTTACTCTGACCGCCCTTATCTTCTCCTGTCGCAAGCTCTATCCTTTTCTATGTCATTCTACAAAGAAAAAGGACTCCGATGATGACGACTGCGACGACGACGACGATAGCGATGGCGATGGCGGTGACGATGACGACGTAGAAGACGAACGGCTACAAGGATACGACGGACGACCAAGAAATGCAAAAATTTTCGGGTGTGGAGGTATTATTTTGCACTTCTTTCTTTTTTTGTGCCTGCTTCCTTATACCAATTTCGTCCTTTTGTTTCTTTTTGCTGATGCTAGGTATGTGTTCAAGTAGTCGCGATAGCGAAATAAGGGTTTATAAAGCAGGCGCAGCCAAATCGGGCAAGGGAACCGACAGGAAAGAGAAATGGAAGGTACAACCAATACCTCCATATAATATATGTGGATGGATATTCAGCGCGCTGCGCTATCCTGGCACTTCAATTAATCAACGGGAAAATTTTTGGCAATTTTATTTCGGGCTGCCACTTAAAACGAAATACAGAGAAATAAAATACAAAACTCCAAAAATTAAACAAAACAAAAATTCAAAAAAAAAAAAAATAAGTACAACGAAAAGAAAAGGAATAAAACAAGGAATAAAATATACCTATATGTAGGTATATACAAGGGCTGATTGTCGAAATGCAAAAATGAGACGAAAAACAACTTAAAAAACAAAATAAAATAAAATATCCAAAAAACAAACGGATCACCGTCGTCGTCGTTGTTGGTTGTGCAGTGCATTCGCGTGTGCATAGCGAGAAATAAATACACACATTCACCGTTATATTGATACATATATATGTATGTGAATGCATAGACATATGTATATTTACACACGGTCACAAGGATATTCGAGTGCAAAAATTCGGGACACACATGCCATGGGGTTTTGGGTTTATATGCAAATGGAATATCTATAAAAGGATTTTTTGATTTTTCCTTTTCTTTTATAATCATTTTTCTTACTTTTTATTATTTCCATGCATATAAGTACACAAATACATACATATATATTTATATATATTTTTTTTAACGGACTGTTATCCTTTTTCTTGTCAATTTATTTTTATATTTTTTGATAATTTTTCTTTTTCTTGTATTTTGTTTTTTTTTTTTTGTATTTTTATTTTTGTTAAATTGTAGATATATAAAATAAAAATGTTACAACAAATGACAGCAGAAGCAATTTATTGCTAACGAAGGGGTTGGTAAGGTGGCAAGAAATGAAACAAAACGAATGCTTTGAGACCAACTACATGCATAGGTAGGTACTATTGGGAAAGGGGAATGAGACAGGTGCGAAAGGGGAGGGGGAGAGGAGGAGTAGGGGCGTATACAAGAGCGTTGCTATGCAATCAATAATACCTACCTATCTATCCCTACGCGAAATACCTATACTCGCCGTTATATATATTTTGATTTAAATTTGTATAAATAAACAATAAAAGTTTGAATTGTTTGGTAAATGAAAACTTTTTGAAAAACATTTATAGCTATATTATACCGAACCCAACTACCTTTGAGTTAATTCAAATAACCATAGCAACTTAATTTACATTATGTTGGGAACTTTGGGCTTGCAAAATGAAATATTAAGTCAAAACATTTTTGATTCAAATGAGACAAAAATAACATGTTTCATGGAAACACACAATGATTAAAAGATTTAAAGGTTATACTTTGCACTCTTTGGGTCTTACTTGGTAAGTCAACTAATTCGAAACCAAAAACTTACAATGGACTTGAGGCTTTTGATGCTGTTTCCTTGCTTTCACTTACTTTTTCACAGTTTTCTAATGGGTTTGTACTTATTACCTTCCTAACATCTTTATGCCTTTAAGCACTGAACAACCTTGAACTACAAAAGCAAGTTCGTGCAGTCGTGCAGTTTGATTTTTGAATTCATTAATATTTCCTTAAGATCGTTCTACATGGCGTATGAGCATTTTTTTTCAAAAAAATAATGTAATGTAATCACATTGTTTTCTTACTTGCTTTTAAGGGGCAGATATTAGTTTCAGATTAGTTTAATATAATAATAATATTAGAGTTTTTTGAAAAAAAAAGTACTAGGAATTAATGTAAAAAAACTTAGTTTCCACCTTCACCTTTTTACTAAATTATAAAAATTGTGATTGTGATTTTCAAAATGCTTGTTTTTTAATTATAATAAATAATAAATATTTTATCTCAGAATCAACAAAAAAAAAAGCTGCTGGACGGAGACTTGTTGGACTATGTGCAAGTTAAATTTTCAAAATTTTAATTTTGAATAAGCTCATATCGATCAATTTAGTCCATAAACAAAAATTTTTCTTAACAGTAAGCCTCAAAAACGGTTGTTTTTTATTTAAAACAAACTTTTTGTTTATTTTAAATTAATTAAGGGTTTCATTTTGAATATCCCGCTTTGAGGCCATTTTTTAAGCTGTCACCTTTTGGAAAATAAAAACTGTACAATTTTTAGGAACATTAAATGACAAAAGCTAAACAAAGCATTTAAATTGTTAAAGTTCGATACAAAAATATTCCAAAATTTTTCCAGTTACGATAGTGTTGCGTAATAAGGCAAATTATGTAAAATCGGAACTATTTGATCGCTCAAGAAAAACCGACAATATCGCTGCTTAAACCCAAAGCTTAGCGATTATTCATTGATCTTTTGAGTTAGGCATCGTACAAACGACTTTTGATCACCACTTATGTCTTATTGTTTGTACATTACATTACAATTCACACTACTCAGCACATAAATGTACAGAGTAGGTAACACAGCACCTTCACCGACTAGACTATATGTAAGGTGAAAGGAGCAAAAGACATTAATACAATACAAGACGCGGTAGGTTTCGAGACGGTCCCCCATCTGTCTACTAACCACGCTCACTGATTTCGGTGATCAATGGGAACCGAAGATTTATCAGTGGCAAGGCCGTTGCCGTCTTATTGTTTTTTTTAAGTTCAAGTAGCACAATATCAATAAAAAAGGAGACCCTCTAAACTGCACCAACTATAGAGGAATCAGTCTACTTAACATCGCCTATAAAATCTTCTCTGCCGTAATATGTGAACGTCTAAAGCCCATCGTCAACAACCTGATAGGTCCTTATCAGTGTGGTTTTAGACCAGGAAAGTCCACAGTTGATCAAATATTCACATTACGGCATATCCTGGAAAAAAACCAAGAACACCAAATCGACACCCACCACCTTATCATCGATTTCAAGGCCGCATATGACAGCATATCCAGGCACGAGCTGTATAGAGCCATGTCTAGTTTTGGCATCTCTGCCAAACTAGTACGTTTGTGCAGGATGACCATGTACACACGTCAGCACTAGAGGCACTATCTTTCAAAAGTCTGTCCAATTACTGGCATATGCTGATGACATTGACATAATGGGAAGAACTCAGCGTGATGTCAAGGCGTCGTTTGTGAGTATTGAGGCAGAGGCGGAAAAAATGGGTTTAACGGTTAATGAGGGCAAAACAAAGTACATGCTGTCGTCAAGAAAGGACATACAACACCAACGTCTTGGTCAAAACGTCACAATCGACAGACGTAACTTTGAGGTAATCAAGGACTTCGTATACCTAGGCTCCGCTTTAAACGTAATTGAGTGGTTAAGTCCTCTCCCGAGGACCAAAGTGTTGCTATATAAGACCCTTATCATCCCCGTCCTGCTATACGGTGCAGAAGCATGGACTATGACAAAAGCGGGTTAAAGCACCTTGGGTCGCTTCGAGAGAAAAGTTCTTCGTCTGATCTACGGTCAGGTATGCATCGAAGGGGAGTGGAGAAGAAGATGGAACGACGAGCTGTACGGGCTGTACAGCGACGTAGACTTAGTCAGAAGGGTAAAAGTCCAACGACTAAGGTGGCAGGGTCACGTAGAGCGCATGGAAACCAATGCTCCGGCCTTCGAAAGTCTTCGAATCCACACCAACAGGACAGCGCAGTAGAGGAAGACCGTGGATCAGGTGGCGCACACAAGTGGAAGGTGATCTCACCCAACTTGGAGCGCGAAACTGGAGACATCTAGATAGGGCCCGAGCTAGATGGAGAAGTTTGGTGGGTAAGGCCCTAGTTCACACAGGACTGTAGCGCCACCTTAAGTAAGTAAGTAAGTAAGCACAATAACTCACGCCAGTTTTGTATGGCCAACATAGGAATATATTGAAGTAAAGAAGTTAATTTACAACAAAACGGCGCTACGTGACACAAAAGCATCCAAACAAACGCATTTCTAAACGGTGATTTTTTAAGAGCTTGAGAACTTTTTAAAAAAAAAAACGCATACAATTTGCAAAATCGCATCGATTCTTTATTTGAAACGTTAAATTGGTCCATGACATTACTTTTTAAAGATAATTTTATTTAAATGTTGACCGCGGCTGCGTCTTAGGTGGTCCATTCGGAAAGTCCAATTTTGGGTAACTTTTTCGAGCATTTCGGTCGGAATAGCCCGAATTTCTTCGGAAATGTTGTCTTCCAAAGCTGGAATAGTTGCTGGCTTATTTGTGTATACTTTAGACTTGACGTAGCCCCACAAAAAATAGTCTAAAGGCGTCAAATCGCATGATCTTGGTGGCCAACTTACCGGTCCATTCCTTGAGATGAATTGTTCTCCGAAGTTTTCCCTCAAAATGGCCATAGAATCGCGAGCTGTGTGGCATGTAGCGCCATCTTGTTGAAACCACATGTCAACCAAGTTCAGTTCTTCCATTTTTGGCAACAAAAAGTTTGTTAGCATTGAACGATAGCGATCGCCATTCACCGTAACGTTGCGTCCAACAGCATCTTTGAAAAAATACGGTCCAATGATTCCACCAGCGTACAAACCACACCAAACAGTGCATTTTTCGGGATGCATGGGCAGTTCTTGAACGGCTTCTGGTTGCTCTTCTCCAAATGCGGCAATTTTGCTTATTTACGTAGCCATTCAACCAGAAATGAGCCTCGATTATGTAGGTCGATTATGTAGACCATAAATCGGACGGAAAGCGCGAAACACATTTCGAACCGAACACTGATTTCGGTAATAAAATTCAATGATTTGCAAGCGTTGCTCGTTAGTAAGTCTATTCATGATGAAATGTCAAAGCATACTGAGCATCTTTCTCTTTGACACCATGTCTGAAATCCCTCGTGATCTGTCAAATACTAATGCATGAAAATCCCAACCTCAAAAAAATCACCCTTTACAAGAAAAAATTTGATCACAATTGACCCCAAGATCTTGTGATTTAACATATTTTGATACTTTTTCTGTTAATTTGTGAAAGAAACGGTATACGTTATACTCCATGATCGATTCAAGACCTTAACAAACGATATACAGGCCCAAAATGTGAGAACAATTGATTAAGTCGTCCTGCATTTTTTAACAAAAAAATGCTGTAGTAGTACCCGCAGCATGATGGTTAGTGCTGTCCTAACCTAACCTAACCTTTTTCACTGCCTAACTTTTTTCACTGCCTCTTGCAAGAACTTGACAAATTCTCCAAGAATAATTCTTGTCATGAAAAGTGCTTTCCCAAATTAGCCATTCGGATTCGGCGTAAAAACTGTAGGTCCCTTCCATCTCTGACAACATTACTCGCACACAGGAATGCTTGAGAGTTGTAAGTCACTAGGCCTGGTTCTTCATGGACTGTTGAGCCACCTAAGTTTTTTTGTTGCTATCAATTTTCATCATTTTCAATTTTGATTCTCATCGAATGCTCCATTTTTCCTAATTAACCAACCCTAAATTGCCAATTTTAAGGCTTCTAAAAGAATGCAATCTTTTGAGAATGCATTCATTATAAATCATTTGTTCAACATAAAGATTGTGTTCATTAATTTAAGCTAATGATAAGCCCTCCAAATTTTGCAGTCACCAATCATTTGACCTTAAAAAGACTAAAATACTATTCTTTTTAAATTATTTGACTTTATTAAATTGATTGCAATCAATGCGTGCAATCTTTATATTGAATTCATAAAAGATTGCATTCCCAAAAGATTGCATTCTTTTACAAGCCTGGACTTTCATTTTTGAATTTTTAACCAGTGGTCCTTTTACAAAAGAGATTTGAAAAAAATCCATTTCTCATAAGAATAGAATCACAAACATAAAGCACGAATTACAAAATTAAAAATCGAAGATAACAAAAAAACTTGTTAATTTTTTTTTCACATCACTGTAAATAAGTAAAATATCTAATCAAAGCTAAACAATGGTGTCTTAGGAATTTTTTATTGACATTTTTTTTATTTAATTCATAATTAAATTATATTCAAGATATATCATTCCTCAGCTTTACACAGGTTCAGAACAGAACATTACATCGCGGGTTCGCTGCAGCGAACATGACATCATAAAAATGTACTTGTAATTGTTATTACTTTAAACTCTTTTCACATTATTTGTAAACCAAAGAGGCTTGAAACAGAGGCACTCCTTGCTTTAGTTTTTATAGGAACAATCTTTACATTTGAATTTATAAATTTTTAATTATTTTTGCAGTAGTTATAAAATACGTATGTATATAATGTTTATTTAAATTTAATTCAATAAAACATAATATTTTTAAAAGGCTAAAGAGTTATTTTTGCAATAACCCGTTGTATCTTTGCAGCAGTCCGTTATAACTATTAAAACTCGAAGATTGTGTTTTTTTTTAGGTCTATACGTTTGTTTAAACAAATTAAATTATAACGTGTTTTTTCTTTTTCTTTCTTTTCTTGTATAAAGTTCGATGATAAACATCATCAGGACCTGATAGGTAGCTTGTTAAAACGATACCAAAGACTTATATGGTTATGTAACAAATGAGAATTAATTCTTAGATATTTTTTTATAATATTATTATTATTTATATTAACTTTCAGGTTAGTACAGTGAATATTTTTTAGGATTATATTTAAGCTTGAAAATTGAATTCTAGAGTCAGAATGTATTGTAAAATTGTGTCTGTTAAAAGGTTAGAAAGCTTAAAACGATGATTGGTTTTATGACTATTGTGAAATAAATCATTTTAGTTATAAACAAGACCCACGAGTTAGAAGCTTGTTAGAATAAAATGCCAGAAGTTAAGTTTTTTAACAATTGCTACGTCACAGATGACAAACGACAATTAGAATGCAACAAGTTCGTCTACGTCAAATAGAACAAGAACTACGGTGAGCACGACCTAAGGAACATGAGCGGATGCTTATAGACGTAACCACTGTAACTTCTTGCCTACAGGATTATACCTAAAATAGTTAAAGTATAGTTTTTGAGAATAAATCAATATTGACAATTTTTATCGTATTTAATAACCTGGGATTAATTAAGGGTCACTAAACATTTGGTGGAGCTGTTTCGGTTATTCCACGATCAAATAAAGCTTAATCACTAAATGGTTGTTTGAAATTTATGGCGATAAGTGAAGACACTTAGGTTGACAACAAGTATGCTTTAACTTTTACAACAAGATCAAAGAGCAAGTGTGTTTTCAAAACAATCGTTAGATATTGGGGATGGAAAATTTGTAGCTGACACCTTGACTGGAATTGTTACAATCCTGAACATTTTTTGTCAGCTTACGGAACATAATAAGGAGCTTATAAAGCATATTTTTTCTGACGCGCAGTAATTCAAAAATCTTAATGAGCTTGAAAGGAGGTGTCGGTGTACATTGGTTTTGAATTCCTGAATATTCCAATGGCTGGGAAAAACAGAGTGTGGTAAGGCATTCCACATTTGCATAGTACGGCTTAAGAACGACTCTCTGTACTTTACAGTACGACCGAAGTTGGGCTCGAGGGTATACTGATGAGCATTTCTAGAAGCGCGAGTATTACGGTTGAACTGTTATCATAAGGGGAGGAATGCTTCTAGCTATTTCTCTTGAACATACTGTTAAATAACGGTAAGAAAGTGGGAGACAAGAATCTTTACGGCTTTACGACGGCTTATGATGGTGTTATGACCAATTAATTTAAATGCTTTACGTTCAATGCTGTCCAAGAGGCTTAAGTAGGTTGCAGGTGCACCAGGAAAGAGATGAGAGTTATACTCAAGTTTTGGACTTATATAAGTCTTTTAAATAAAAAACAGATCAGAGCGGGAGAAAAACTTCTTGCATCGCCTTAGAAAACCCAAACATCTTGCGGCATTTTTGGTGACATCACGCATGTGATCGGTATACAAAATGTGGTTGGTGATACACGTACCGAGAATATTGAGATGTTCAGTCTCCTCGATACAAGTGCCATCTTTGGATAATGGCAAGGGGGTTATATCTCGCTTTAAAGATACAAGACAGCATTGAGTTTTCGTAGCATTCAATTCCACGCGGTTTTTTATTGCCCATTGTTCAATGCTGTTTAGGCCGGAATTTAATGAGCTTATCATATTTTGTCATTGCAGTTGCACATTCGAAGAAGAGGGTTGTGAATATGAAAAGAATATGAAAAGCTAAGAGTACAATCGTCAGGAGATTATTAAAACAAATGTAGAAAGAGTGGTGGAGATAGAACAGAGCCCTGCGGCACATCAGCATTTTTCTTGCGGTTTTCAGACTGGAAACCATCCGATACAACTTGTATTGAACGATTCGAAAAGTAATTACTGATCCAATGAAAGAGGGGTTCATAAAAACTAAAAGCACGCATTTTCGATAAGAGAGCCTGATGCCAAACAATAATCTTACTTTCTCCAAAACGATGTAAAGATTTGCTCAACTCTTCGGTGAGATGAACCATGAGATCACCAGTGGACCTATTGCTACGAAAACCGTATTGTCAGTCATTAAGAAGCTTTCGATCTTCGAGACGTAAGTGCAATCGGTTCATAATTAGAGGGTGATGAAGATACGCATTTTTTGGGAATAGGCTGGACAAATGCAGATTTCCATCTGCTCGGAACGAGACCTGAGGAGTAGTACAGATGAAAAAGCTTACGCAGTGGTTTTGCCAGAGTTGAAGAACACTTCTTCAGAACAATAGCGGGGATACCATCCGGACCACCGGATTTATGTCTGTTAAGATCGTCCTAAAAGATCTTGCCACAGTACGAATCACTAACGTGCTCAAGTACAGGCGGAGTCATAACACTCAGTGGCAGCGTTGAATTGGGGGTGAACTGCCTAACAAAGAGATTAGCTTTTTCTTAAGAACTTACAAATGGAGTGTCATTGACAACGAGCATAGAAACCGAGGAAGAGGAAAAATTCCTCATGTTTTTTACAAATGACCAAAAATGTTTACTGTCTTTGGGACATTGCAGTATTTTTTTGCCGTAATTTTTGGTGATGTTGCAGGCTTTCCTGGCTTGCTTGAACTTATTCCGGTTTTCCTCAGTTGGATTGGCTTTAAAACAACGGAAACTTACGTTCTTGACCCTAATAACCTCTTTACAGCTCGCATCGAACCATGCGTTTTCCTTAGGTCTGATTCTTTTAACGCTATTCGGGATAAAAGTTCTCATTCCTAGGAGAATCAAACTTGTGATCATATCTGCGCTGGCGTCAAAGTCTTTATCGAGGAAACATATTGACCAGTTAAAGATCGTAAAATAATTATTGATACCGTCCCAGTTGGCTTTCTCGTATTGCCAAGCGGTTCTCCTAGGAGCTCTTTCTTTAACTGAGGAGGTTTGACACGAGAAATTTGTAAATATAACACAATGGTCAGATGTGCCTAGAGGAGATAAAACACTAATAGTGTACTTACCAGGGTCAGAGGTAAGAAACAAGTCAAAAGTGTTTTCCGCTCGACCTATGTACCACGATGTATTCGAGTGGGCTTGTTGATCAGCTGAGTTAGGTGGTTCAACTCAGCGAAGATCTCAGCACACACTCCTTCGGATGTTGTCTGGCCTGAATGTTGAAGCCATTAAGAATTGTGTACATTGAAATCGCTCGTAACAACGATTTTAGTGCGAAGATAGGACGAAACAATTCTCAAAGTCCAACTCATATGACCTAGGTTTGAATAAAATCATGCAAACCTTTATTGATATATCAATTGATAGTTGATAAACATGCAAGAAGTTTTGATAATTAAACGTTTTCGATTATTATGAATTGAAAACTGCTTAATTTCTTAAAAACTGAGGTTTTTAAATGAAGACTTTCAATATTTATTAATTGTCAATTAGTATTTGACACCTGTCGCTTGTTATCAAAACTGAGAGTGTCAAATATTAAAAACTGATTCTAAAGTAATTTTTGGATAGTTCACATTTTTGGTTTTTCTGAAAATTGTCTCAGTTAGATTGACTGAGCAGGAGATTTAAATATAAACAGAATTTACTATTGATTCTTACCTAGAAATCAAATGAGGGTTTCATTTCTTTTTAAATGTAGCGATAGAAAATCGTTTGAAAATCAGATCCAAACATTTCTATATTCACATATATTTTTGAGAATACAGAAACTCTGACATCTTAAAAATATAAGCATGCGCATTGTGCATGCGTCAGCTAAGAGACCGAGCTAGATGGAGAAGTTTGTGAGGCCCTAGCTTACACATAATTGTACCGACAAATTAAGTAACTAAGCATGCATCACAGTACAAAAAATTGACTTACAGATTTCTGAAATATGACAAGTATGCTGGCTCTGCCATTTTTGATAGATATGCAAAACTTTTTGACATGTGTATCTACTTCAATTTTTAAAAGCTAATTTTGCATGAATTTCGAACTTCAAATTCAGTAGTGGTTTCAACAGCTGTTGGAATCATTTTCTGACACAAAATCAGTAAAAGGTATTGTTGGTATTATTTATCAAATGTAAAAAAAAACGTGTATATGTTACTCTACAGCCCAACTTACAAGTTACAACTCCAAACCATTTCTATGTTCTACTAATATCAGGAATTAAGGAGATCTACAGTTTTCATAGAGAATCCGAATGATTTATTTGAGAAGCACTTTTTCATGACAATTTTCAACTATATCAAGTATAAAAGTACATAAATATTAAGTATTCTATAAGAGAATACAATATTATTCTTTAACTTATATTACTACAAGAAATTACAAATGAAAATCCAAAGGGGAGAAAACCTTATTCCAAATTTCAAACCCCCTTTTTCCAAATAACAATTGCTTGCTTCTTTAAATTTTATATGACTTATTAAAACTATCTGCATCAGTTCTTCAAACCAACTCTTTTACAGAAAAATAAACTCAAAAACTTAAACAAATTCTGAAATTTAAAGACAAGTTAAAGAATTTTTCTCCTCTATGTTTTTTTTATGTTTAAGTGTATTGTTTGTTTCTTATTTATTTTAAGCGGAATTAATAAAAATGTCTTGCATTTAATGGCCTTTATCATTAATCAAACATTTTATCATCATCTTGCGTTTTCAAAAGAATTTCTTATGTTTTTTAACCCTTCAACAAAATTGCCAACAGCAAGATCATGCTCTTGATTCTATAAGGAATACAAACTCAGCTACAAAGTTGTTACCTTATACATTAAGATTAAATAATAAAAATAATAATTAATTAAATTTAACGCAATAATAACAAAAAAAACTATGTAATAATGTAATTCTTAGTTAAAACAAAAGGCACAAATGTTGACAGACAATTTATATAAATGCACTCTCCGAGAATGAAATATTACGCTCGCATTTCGATTTCATCGGAATCACGCGATTTTTTCAACTACTCCCAAGACTGACAACAACAACAAAATAAAACTAATTAAGTTACAAAAGTGAATTGAGAATTGTAAAAATAAATATTTAAAATGCAAAAAAAATTATGATAACTTTCTCAGCGGAACTAAAGTCTTGAAGTGATGAATGTTTGAATAGCAGCTAACATTTTTTATATGCGTTTATCAATTAATTATAACTTTTTATAAAAATACGAACATTTTTTTGATAATTTTATTGATTTTTTTAAATAAACATATTGAAAAACTTCTAAGTCCCTGATTTAATTTAAACTGTAAGCCCGTAATTTCAAATCATCAACATGATGATAATAATAATGTTGGTGGTGATGGCGTTTGGAAAAGCTAGTTAACAACTAAGTATAGTCATTATTAATTAGTATTCCTTGAGAGGGAGGTGATTATGATTGCTTTTTCTGCTCGACTCCTCTCTCTCTCTCTTGTACTTCCTTTTTATTCTTTTATTTTTGCACGGCATTGTTAACTTGTAAGCTACAATTAAAAAAAAAATAGATGATAATGACACGCAAAAATTAATTTTATTCGATGTTCAATTGAACATGCTATGGGATGGGCCACACACCAATTAACCAATGCTCAAGCGTAAAAATATGCTCCTGTTTTTTTCGTATAAGCCTTATAATTATTCATTAAGATAAGAAAAAAAAACTAAATTATTTAAAGCCAATGCAACGTTTTTGTTTATCTGGGGATTAGACGAATAAAATATTAATAATTTATAGAAAAATTCCGACGGGAATTACATATGCCCACAACAATTTTGACCATTAAATTCAATATTGAAACTTAAGACAATTAAACTGGTCTACACTTAATAAGAAGCTTTCATAACGATCATTATCAGAATTAAGCTCTAATGTAACATGATCTAAGTCAATTGGATAAATATGGTTTTTGTAAAGTCTTAACGTATTTTTAAAGTTTGAATATTAACCTCTCCGAATTTAGTTTAAAATTAGTTTTGTTTTTATTAGAATAGTAGGGTTTTCAAAAGTAAATATTTTTACTTATTATTGTAGTACCCGTGGCATGATGGTTAGTGCGTTGAACTGTCATGCCAGAGGTCTTGGGTTCGATCCCTGACTGTGCCATCTTAAGTCTTTTCACGGGTACTGCCTCTTGCGACGAATTGACAAATTCTCCATTTGTCATGAAAAAGTGCTTTCTCAAATAAGCCGTTCGGATTCGGCATATAAACTTTAGGTCCCTTCCCTTCCTGACAACATTACTCGCACACAGGAATGGTTGAGAGTTGTAAGTCACTAAGCCTTAGTTCTTAACGGACCACCTAATTTATTTATTTTATTATTGAAAATCTAATTAAAGAATAATAATTAAGAATTGATAAATTGTTAAATGTATTATTTGTCTGTAATTTGTTTAATAGTGATAAGTTACATTTTTCGCTACACTTTGTCCTTGTTTTGTTTGATTAGAAGACTTGATATCAGTATTAAGAAATAGCGAAGAACCATCTAATTTGTGTATCATTGTAATTTCTTCAAAATTCTCTTTTGAAACTTACTCACTTATTGGAAGGAGACTTCATTAAGGTTCTTTTAAATAAACTATGTATTTGTATTTCAAGTAATAATATTTACATTTTTACACAGAAATTCTTCTTAAGTTTCTATATTTGTAAATGTGGGTTTTATTTTGTACTTTAAATAATCTGTAATATTTGTTTTAATCGAAGTGCCTTAGAACTTAGTTTGTCAAATATGTCAGTTGTAAATCATCTAAAAATTCTCGGATATTTTTGTTTAATTTTATAAGAAGATGTTAAGACGCATATTGTGAACAAATATATTAATTTCGTAAGTACTTACATATAATTCTTTGTGATGTACAAACTGTTTAAATAAATGTTAAAAATGCTATAGACAGTATAAATAAATATTTACAAAAATTGATTCCTTATCATACTAATTTAAATTTCTTTGTATTCTTATTAAATTGCTTATCAGTTGTATCTTTAAAGGCCTGTATAAATATCTTGAACAAAAATTATACCTACAAAACTTAAAAACTCAATTTATTTTGAATGCTAAAAGTGATTGGAATTGTGAAATGGTTGTCTAGTGTGTTTTATATATCTTTTGCACACCCCTTGCATCAGAAAAAGTTTATTTAAATTTGTAAGAATATTATTTTATTTCACTTTTAAATGTTTTAAATAAAACATACTAAGTGTCAACTTTCAATTCTTTGACAAATTTCTAATCTCTAAAACTCGGTTTATGAAAAAATAGAACCCTCTTGATGTCTAACCTCTTTATTGATCAAGCTCTAAGGCGTTATAAAACTCGGCTTTAGATATTAGTTTGGGATAGAACGTGTTGATTTATAAAACCAACTAATTTGGGGGCCTAGGATAATAGAACTCGGTTGAACAATGATTTTACTGTCTTCAAAGACCTGGCTTTTATTATAATTTGTTTTTTGAAATACATTTTAGATCACAGGGACATTCAATGATTACATATTTTTGAAAATTAAATTCGCAAACAATAGGAGTAATGATTATAAATGTGTAATGTGGAATAGAGTTCTCTATTATAAGCGATTATTATGGATTTTTCAAACATGGATAATTATGTATTTTTTCACGTCAAAGGATGGATATATCATTATATTAGCGTTCAACCTTACCGTGGCTACTAACACTCAATTCAAAATAGACAACATTCTAATCAGCAATGTGATGAGATAAAAGTGGAGATAGATAAACATTAAAGTATCATTTTATGAAAAATAAGTCGTCCCTTTGAATATTACGTCCAATTTTTTAAATTCATAGATAAGAATATGTGCACCTGAATAATTATTTAAAACTATTTTTTTAACAAGCTTACATTTTTAAGGTTAAAGTTTTTAAGTTCTACTTAAATTGTTGCATTTTTCATATGGACAATAATTCTGGATGAATGTACTAAAGTCACAACTTCTTTAAACGCATATCCATATCATAAAAATTACATGCATCATATTAGACTCTACAAATTTCAGAACTTTAAACTCTGCAAGTATTCTAGTGAAATTTCGGTGATAAGAGTTTTCAAGAAACGTGTAATAAAATTGCATTTCTAAATCTCTATTCGTAGCACCAGTGGCATGACGGTTAGTGCGTTGGGCTGTCATGCTAGAGGTCTTGGGTTTGATCTCTGCCTGTGTCATCTTAAGTTTTTTTTCACGGGTCCATGAGGAATTGACTAATTCTTCCAGAGTAATTTGTGTCATCAAAATTTCTTTCACAAATTAGACGTTCGAATTCGGCTTAAGACAGAAGTTCCCATTATTCCTGGCAACATTAATCGCATACAGTAATGGTGAGAGACGTAAGTCACTAGGCCCTAGTTTTCGCCACCTAATTTAATTATTTATATCTCTATTCAGTTTAATCAAATCCAACAAAAACTCATGATACAATTTTTATTTCGAAGAAACTCAGAATTAGAAAACTTAATTCTAAAATAAATGTCCCTTCCGAAAATGAACTGATAGATTTTTTAATTTGTTTGTAAATGTGAAAATTTGATGTCAGCACAAAAATAGCCACGTTTAAATGAAATTCCATTCAATCGAGACATAAGATTTCTAGAATTAAAAACTAATGTTTAACCAAGTTCTTTAGTTACGGACTTCAGACTACTTTCAGTAATGCTTTGATCTAGTATATTTCTATTAAAAATTATTGGCAGTTAACTTATGAAGTTTAAACTAATACCAGTTTTCTAAAAGCCGACGCATTTTATATCAATACAAAGTCGGATACCAAATAAGAGTTTAATATAATAATCTGTTCAAAGAAACCGTCGTTGTCTTTATTTTCTATTGCACTGATTTGTTTCTATTACCAATGTCTAATATATTTTTGTATACAGACAATATTGATACGAAAAAAAAAGAAAAATAAAAATTACATATTCTTGCAAAAATAGATATTCTTGCAAAATTAGAAGAAATATTAATGGTTTCCAGAAAGATCACATATAAAACATTTCACCAATATTCAAAGAACAAAATGTTTATACAGTGTGCTTAGTCATTAAATCCATTGTTAATTATTAAAATACAAGAAATTGTGAAATATGTTTTTGTTAAAATTTGGTTAAAGTATTTCTTTAACTTTTAATATTCTTTACTACTGTTTTATGCATTTCTAAATTCAGAACAACTTGTATATATAAATGTATATATTTTTCAATAATTTGCAAAAAAAGAAATGATTTAAAAAACTGACAAAACTTTTGATAACTATTTTTTAGGGGAAAAAGTCACTTCTCCAATTGAAATTTTACAAAGTGGGACTGCTTGGATTAGAATAGAATTGGTTTGAAATTTTGTTAAACGCGTTTCAATGTATGGTTTGTGTTCTGCATATTTATTACAATGGATTTTGTTGAACGATGGATATTTGTAAAACTTATTTTACCCAAAATTTTGTTTTTATACAAACGCATCAATCATAGAAAGCAACATTTTGTGAAGTGTCCAACATTACTTGTATTTCAAAACATGTCACTTTTCTATCTATTTTGTTCTTAACTATATCAAAACTGGAAATCCATTTAAAAATACAACTTTTGAATGTTAATTTTTCCAACACTTTTATCGTTTTCACCGAATTGTTTGATCTTAAGAATTTCATTTTCAGAAAAGTTTTAAAATTGGTTAATTGTTGTTAGGAGTTATTAATTTCTTCTCGTGTATTACTAAGTAATTAAATAAGTTATTTCAAAATTATAATTATGTTATAATAATGATATATTTATACTGCTGTTACAATTTTTCTTATAAGGTCAAATAAATCTATACTCATGTTTATAAAGACAACAAATCGAAAACTTAAATAAATTAGAACCGCTTTAAAACCGTTGATGTCTATGGATAATATTTTATGAATTTAATTTGTTTGAAATCTATCATCGAATGCCAAGTAAAAATTATTCACAAAATTCAAATCAATATCATATAAAAAGTCTTTAAATAACTTCTATTTTTTTTACTATCTACAATTATCTAATTGATGTGTCAAGAATAATTTATAATTAATAGAACAAAATGAATATTCTAAATTTGCAGATTAGATTGATAATAATTTATTTAAATTATCGCTATAAAATATAAATACCAAAGAAATTGGATTTTTTCTTGAAGCAAATCAAACAAAACAATATTTTTTCATTGACATTTATATTACGATATCTCTTATTAAACCTTCATGTTTATGTAAACCTTATTAGATTACAGATCATTTTTAAGTATGATAAATAAGATAGAAATCAATGGACTCGCCTGACGACCACCTGTATTAAAAATAATAGCCTTTTTGATGAATAGTAGTTTTTAATTGTCTAAAAAGTATTTATTTCCCAAAAAAATGGACCTAAATATTTTCACAATCGAAATAAGAATTTACTCAAACTAACATTTCAAAAATGTTTTGGTATTACTGTGGTGAAACCACAAAACAAACAGATCTCCTTGTCAGCACCTAGTTGTCAAAAAAAAAAGAAAGAAACGTCAAAAAGTATTGGTTTTTGAAACTGATTGGTGCGCTTTAGTTAAGTTTGTCTGTTTTATAAATTAAAATACAAATAAAGTTTTCTATTAATTAATTACATTAAAAAAATTGAAATTGAAATTGACTAATGTCCTGTTCTGTTTCTGATATTTTAAGTAATTTTACTTAAATATTGAATATCATCTGACAAATATGTATTTATTAATTAAATTCATTTATAGATGAATACAGTTTTTATATTCATTAAAAATTGTTAAAAATTGTGATTATAAAGATAAACTTTCTTAATCCATATGGGTTTTCAATTCCTGACATTTAAATATAAAAGATCTGTTTCCAAATTCTGTTTGTAAGGTTTTTATATGAACTGTCACTGTTTAGGCGTGTTCAGATGCATCATTTTTAATTAAAGCGAATAAGTACTTTTCTTTTTAAAATTTGTGGCTATAAACTCGAACTTTTATAAATACTTAAATCCATATCAATTTATAATTATTGAAATTTAAAGTTAAAAGATCTGTTCCCGGAATTTAGAATTTTTTTTTGTTTTTAGAAGATGAATTACTTTTAAGTAAAGTAAACAAGTATTTTTCTTTTTAGAAAAACGATTCAAATTTTGGAAAGTTGGTAAATTACAAAAACTGCAAACAACTTTCTAATTTTAAAACCTTAGCAAAAGGTTGTTTAAAATATTGCGCCAATTTTTTTATAAGAAATATAACAAGCTGGTTTTTCAAATTAAACTTTTCTTGAGTAAATTTCTTCATTATTCGTAAAAATTATCAAAATTCAAAAATTTTGTTTGAAAGATCCTTAATTTCGTGGTTATTTTGGAAGGCTTCAAGTAAAAAATGAAACAATTAGGTTGTGTTTGTCACGTTTTGTTCATGTCCCAGACGAAATCAATCACTTTAACATTCAATTTCGAAAGAATTTTTGTTATCATAACACACCAAATTGAGCTCATGTTAAAAGATCTCTAGATGTTTACCAGAGTTTCTAAGATCTGGCCAGATACTCAAAAACTTATTTCACTTATTTAAATGAATAGTTACAGAAAAATATTGGTCAAGCGTGGGAAAAAATTTTACTTCTTGAAGAGAACTTTTCTCTTCTAATCTTTTAGAAAATATGAACTTGATAAGCGTTTTAAAACATAACCATAACGTAGGAACACAATTTAGAGCCATTACCACTTTCTACATAAATAAAACTGGTTACACCTAGATTATCATTTAATAAGTGATCCTTATCATAGCTTTTAGACATAAATAAAAAAACATCATTTTTTGAATAATATCTTTTAGCTTCCTGAAGGCTTTAAATTTCCTATCACCTATCACTGATCTTTTTTCTCATCCTTAAAGGGAAATTTCACTTTTACTTTTAGTAGTTAGGTACAATAGAAGAAAATGAAAGTATGAATACTTACAAAATAACTTTTTGATGTGAAAATTCCAAGATAATCCTTTTCCATTAGATTTTCTATAATAGCAATAAAGTTGTGTAGATATTTGAATGTTGCGAAAAAGTCCGTTCACACATTAAATTATTTTATGAAACATTTTAGTAAAACAACAAAAAAAAACATTTAACCGGAAATCCGTTTTTCTTTCGGATGTTTAGATTTGTTTTTTGTTTTCCTTTGAAAAATAAACAAACAGTAAACACAAATTATGTAATTGAAATTTACTTTTTCGTGCCCGAAATAGTTAAACAATTTTTGTTTTGATTTTTCAAAATTATTTTTCAAACTAAAGCACAATGGTAACTTTATTTTTTTTTAAGATACTTGAAATTAAAAATTTAGAGAAGATGGAGAAAATTAAATCCAAAAAAATCACCCACGCAAATGTAAAAACCACGTCGTCGAAATCCGAATGAGAAAATTAGGTATAAAAGATTTATAAATTGCAAATTTTGATGAAATATATTTACTAAATTTTTTCTCCGCACTTGATTTTTTTAATAATTGTTTTCTTTAGTTTCAAATTTAATAATTTTTGTTTTCCTGGCCAAAAAAAGGACATACGCCGTACTTTTTTTGAAGTTTTTTGTTTTTTTGTTTTAGATTTAAAAATAATCTTTTTCCTTTTTTGTTTGTTTGATTATTTAGTTTTGTTGCATAAATATTTAGTAATATTTCTCATTTTTAATTTGTATAAAAATAAAAACAGTTAGGTATGCATATTTTTATCTTTTTTTGCAATTTTTTATTTTATTTCTTCTTTAATTTAAACGTCAACATTTATGCTTCCTTTTATCGCGATATTTTCTTTTTTGCACTTCACTTCTTTTAAAAACTTTGCATTGAAACAAATATTATTTTTCTTTGAATTAAATTTAGCTGTTTAAAATTTCTGTAAAAAAATCAAAAAATCACAAATTAAAAATAAAATCGTTAAAAATAAATTAAAATCACATCAAATTAAATCACTTTTGGGCGAAAATAGAGTTTTGAATCTCGAAAACCGCGCGCGTTTTAAAAATGCATTGTTTTTTAGCAGCATTATCCTTGCTGGTGGATTGTGGAAATACGTTTGATCCAGTTGATAACTTTCGCTTGCCTTTAAGAAGGAAACCAAGCAGAAACAGTTTAGATAGAAAAAAAAATAGAAGATTCAAAAACGACACGAATCAAGTTCAATATTGTGGCGCCATTCAGAATAATGTTCCCTAACTTCGCATAGATACTCTCGTCACAAGACCAAACACCAAAAATAAAAAAAAAGTAAAGAAAAACTAAACTTCGAAGATACTCTTTGTGTATCTTTTTATCTTTTCCGGGTTTGTGGCGCGAGTTGTAAGCGCGTAAGATTTTCTTTTCTTTTCTTAACAATCGCAAGTTCAGATTTTAGAACGTGAGAATTTCTATCAAGACAAAAATCGTTCACACTTAAAAAAAAAAGTTCAAAACCGATAAAAGATATTTTTTGTCTCTTCGATTTTTTAGAAGACAAAAATTAACTTAGTTTATTTTTTTTCGAAAATTTTAACTTTTGTTAAAAACTATCTTTTATTTTCATACCGACTCTCAGAATGCAATTTTTGTCTCTTTAGATATTTTGAATATCTAGTTTTTTTTTTAAATTTGTTTTGTTCAAAAATGTTACTAACCGAAAATGATATTTCTAGAGAGCAGGCAGCAGCGACTTGTATCGAACTGACGACACTACTGACGTTCCGAACGTTTTGTGGATTAGAACCCCGCAACGCAGCAGTCCAGAGTCAGTCGGTGTATACGAGACCAATGCGTTTTTTTTTTTGCCTTCTTTTATTTTTTTGCAATATATTTTTTTTGTACCTACTGTTCACGATACAAAAACCACCACCAACGAAAGCCCGGTTGTGTGCGCCGCGTTCCGTGTGTTGCTAGAGTGCTGCTTCACTTGGTGCTACTGCTGCGACTGCTGCTGTTGTTAATGTCAGTCGTGCCTCCTCTACTCTACTACTCCAATGGCTTGCTATGGAGCTCTGTTGCTGGCTATGCTCCTCGGTGTAGAATCAGCCGTCGCGCCCGCAATAGTCGTCGTCGTCGTCGTGCTCGTGGTCGTCCAAATCCAAACGCCTCGATCTCATCAGAGAATCTCTAGCCCCTCTTGTTTCTGATGGAGTAGTATAGTGCTAGTGCTAGTGCTGCTGCTGCTGCTGGTGCTGCTGCTGCTTTAGCTGTAGCTGCTGATGCGGCGTCTAGTATGTTGCTGACTGCCCGTTAAAAACTTTGTCTTGTTTCCTTTGGATTTTTATTCAGTTCAGACTCGCTTTTCCATCCAATTCTGTCCGTCCTCTTCTTTATTTCCCCCAAGTCTAACTAACACTTAGACGATTCCAATTCCAAATGCATGCAGTTCTCTTCCTTCATCAAGCCCCACCACAACACCACACATCACAATCCATTCACCTACACCATCAAAACCGAACAAAAACCGTCTGAAACATCACTCACACTCTTTTCATTAGTTTGCAACTTTTTTTGGATACCAAAACGATCCCAAAGAGAATATTCCCCCAGCATATGTTTGCAAAAAATGTCCCATTCTCCTAACCCACCAGCAGCACCACATGTTGTTGGGGACCAGCAACACCAACCATTAACAAGCAGCAAAGCCTCCAAAACCTAACTCCTCCATCCAAGCAACCATACATAGGTTCTCTTTATCAACATTTTTTCTAGCAACATTTTTCATTCATACTTTGTTTGGTTTGTTTTGCTGCTGATTTTCATTACTACCCTCCTGTGCATGTGCATAGGCATACGCACTCATACACCAAACAAAACGTCAGTCACTACACACTCCACAGATGGGGTTGTATATCTTGTATCTAACAAACACCTGTTTGCTGAATGGCAAAAGCTTCCCTCCCCCTTTGAAACTTTATTCACTTTTCGTTTTCACAACCGAAAAACCTACGCATGCACAATATGCATTCTCTTGCAACATTTCTTACTCTTTTTCTTTGCTTCCTATCAAGTTGTTGTTTTTTCTTTTGTTGTTGCTTATTCTCCTCTAGCAACATTTGACTATACAAACTTTCAAGAGCAAAAGTTTACACTTC
Organism: Eupeodes corollae; assembly: GCF_945859685.1. Classification (NCBI taxonomy): domain Eukaryota; kingdom Metazoa; phylum Arthropoda; class Insecta; order Diptera; family Syrphidae; genus Eupeodes; species Eupeodes corollae. The sequence continues at coordinate 21,372,391 of NC_079148.1, read as the reverse complement.
TTTTAATTCTCTTGTTTTTTCCCCAACAACACGTTGCAAATAATTTTTGTTTGCAAATTCGCCAAGAACCAAGCAAACAAAAAAATTCGCAAGAGAATCTTCTCTTTCACACTCAACAGAATCATCATCAAGAACATTAATAGATACATGTTGCCAGAGCCTTGAAGATACAAAATTCAAATAAGAACAAACATTTCCTGAAAAAAATGACAAAAAGAAACGAAAATTCGCAAACTCTTTGCCATTTTCTCCAAACATCTCTTAATCAGTATCATGTACGATTTATCAGCTCCCCACCCTCCATCCCCCCATCGAACCCGCGAACCACTTTGCAAAAAGTTTGCAAAAATCAACCAACAAAAAGTATCTCATAGGTACACGAGACGAGGTATCGTTCCGTTCTTATGACAAGTATAGATGTTCTCTTCGAATACGAAAAAAGAGAATTTGCAAAACAAAACAAAATCGCGAAACATTTGTTTTATTTTATTTTTGCACGAACTTTGGTTTTATTTTGTTTTATTTTTGCAAAAATAAAAATGCCAAATAATAAAACAAGAAACGCCGGTATTAGCAAAGTGTGGTGGACGAAGCAGCAACAAAAGCAACACACACAAAAAAAAGAATATAGTATCTAGTATCTGAAAGATTAATCGCGAGTTAGGTTGTTGGGGGCTGTGTGTGTGAGAGAGCTATAGCATATAAGATATTTTTGCAAAAAGAAAATAGAAGAAAAAATATATTAGAAAATAGCGTAAAGTGTGTGCGAAAAATATTCGCAATAAAATAAAAAAAAAGTATATTTAATCAATCACTAGAGCGAAGGGGCAAGTTGTTGGAGTGTGTTTTTTTTTGTTTTTTTGTTTTGCAGCTTTTTATATTTTTTACACATATTTAAAAGATTTTTTGGCAAACTTTTTATTTTGTTTGTTCTATGTCATGTTACCTACTCTACCAAAGTTAGTTTCGTTTTGTGTCTCCTTTTTGTAGAATTTGCGATTTTATTTGTATGTAAATTTGTGTGTTCTTTCGAGTTTCAACTGACAGTAGTTTGGGCTTTTGGGAGTGTGACCCGTTTACTCTAATTTTTATATATTATGTATGTTCTGGATGTATGTAAATGCGTGGATTTTTAATTCGGCATCGGTTAATATTTAAATTTTTAAAAGGACGTCATTTTCACCTAACGATAACTATCCAGGTATAACGATTTCTTTTCTAGTTTTGTTAATAAATTCAACATACTTACCTGTAGTGCTAGAACCTACCTTAGTTATTTTACTTTACTGTGGTGAGTAATGAAACATCTCTCTTTCGTATCCTTTTGTAGGATCTGTTTGTTATAAACCTTCTGACTATGTACTCTCATATACATATGTGTGTCTATCTTTATTTATTATAATTTAAGTCCAAGTGAATCGTATATCAGGAAATGCCGTTGGAAAGTGTGGAAAGAAATTAAAAAAGTATAAAATGATAAATGCCGTCGGCAATTTGAAGACATAATCAAATTTTTCATAGGTGATAAATTGCTCTCAAAGAAAGTGAAGCTATTTGAAAAGGACTACATTTGGAAATATATTTTTCGGAATTTGTTGGTTATGTTAAATTTATAAAGAAATATTTTGAAGTTGATTAAGTTCACACTTGGTAGTATTAACGAAAATGTGAAAGTATTCTGTATTTGTGTTTGAAAATAGTAAAATTTTACATACAAAATTAGAGATTAGTGGATTTTAGATCAATGCAGTTAAAACACAACATGTCCTTTTTAGGAAAAGTATGTAGGTTCCTAATTTTAATGCTTTTTGAGTGTGTTTTCACGGAAATTAAAAATTCTGTTAGTGGTTTAACTTGTGAAACAAAGAAATTTTGTCATAAAATAATGTTTTCTTAAATTTTTATTTATTTATTCATCAATATGAGATTTAAAAATCTACAATTAGACCACTAGATAAATATTTACATGTTTACAATTTATTGAATAAACTTAAACTAACTTAATACTTAAAATATAATTAATATGAGAAGTATATAAAAATAAAATATAAATAAAAATATTAAATTAATTCGTTCATACATGATCAAAATATAAAATCAATTAAAATGAAAATACAATACCTAATAGTTTACTTTTCAAAGAAGATCTACTTAATTGAAAATCAAATTCAATACAATTTAAAATTAAGTTTGTTTCTTTGACACAGCGGGTTATAGGTTCATTTTTCGCGTTATTAACTCTGTGTACATCTTCTCGAAACAAACAACGTATTCGAAGTTGTCGCGTTGGAGCATACAAATTTATTAAAGACAACAAAAAAGGGCATTTGATATGGTATGATAAAATGTCACTTATAAACATCGCAGAAAACATTTTACGTCTATTTTCAAGTGATTGAATACCTAAAAGATGGCATCTAGTTTTGTATGATGGAGTTTCGATGTTCCACCCAAATTTTTGAATAGTTAATCTTGTAAATTTTTGTTGGACCATTTCAATTCTTTTAGATTGAATGTTATAAAAAGGGTTCCAGATAACACAACAGTATTCCAAGATTGGTCTTACATATGTGGTAAAAAGCGATTTGAGAGTAAAAGGGTCTTTAAAGTCTATGCTATTGCGTTTGATAAAACCGAGCATGGAATTTGTTTTGGTTACAATAAATTCAATGTGCTTAACAAAGTTAAGTTTGGGGTCAAAAACAACACCAAGATCTTTCTTCTCCCCTACTCTTTCTAGAACTTGATTTTCAATATTATATTCAAAGATGATTTCAGAAAAGTTGCGGCAAAAAGAAAATCATTGACATTTAGCTACATTTAAATATAATTTGTTTTTCTTGCACCATTGGGATAATTTCGAAATATCGTATTGTAAGAGATGACAGTCATTAATAGATTTTATGCAGCGAAAAAACTTTAGGTCATCGGCGAAAAGAAGTTGACTAGATTTAAGGAAAATACTAGGTAAGTCATTTATAAAAATTAGGAAAAGAAGTGGTCCAAGATGGCTACTTTGGGGCACACCAGATGAAACCAAAACTAGTTTTGAGAGAACTTCGTCAATGCAAACAAATTGAACTCGACCCTTAAGATAAGATTCCAACCATTTCAAAAACATAGAATGAAATCCAAAGTTTTTTAATTTCTTAATTAAAATAGAGTGACTTACTCTATCAAATGCCTTGAAAAATCGGTATAAATTACATAAATTTGATGACCTTCTTCGAGATTATTTAAAATGAAATTGTAGAAAATAGAAAGATTAGTCATTGTTGATGTTCCTGCAACGAAACCATGTTGTAACGGTGAAATGTGTTGCTTTACTAAAAATGTTAGTTTTTCATATACCAATTTCTCGAAAAGTTTTGGAATACATGACATTTTACAAATCGGATGGTAGTTACATATTTGCTGTTTAGACCCTTTTTTTGTGAATAGGGTTTAAAAATGATTTCTTCCATGATGGAAGAAATTCCCCGTTCTTTAAAGAGCTATTAAAAATTAGGAAAAACAGTTCAGCTAGAGAAGCAGCCTTCAAGAGTAATTCTTGTCATGAAAAAGTGCTTCTTCAAACTAGCCGTTCGGATTCGGCCTAAAATTGTAGGTCCCTTCCATTCCTGACAACGGTACTCGCACACAGGAATGGTTGAGAGTTGTAAGTCACTAGGCCCTGGTTCACAACAGACTGTTGCGCCACCCCATTTGATTTGAGGTGGAATTTCGTCTGGGCCTGGTTTATTGTCATCATTTAAACTCAAGAGACCATCTTCGATTTCGGAAATATTTAACTCTAAACAACCAATATCAGTCTTACATTCAGAAGACAAATATTCGGCTGTCCATGCTGAACTTGCAGTCGAATTAGCGTAACTAGAGCCTAAATAGTGTGCGAAGGAATCACAAATACTTGACACATTTGAGAATGATTGATTTTGACGCTTGCCGAATTTAGCTAGTAATATAGCTTTACAAATAAAAACATGTTTACATGTTTTCGTTGACTGAGTTGTTATATTAGATTTAAGTTTCTTATAAACACCAATAGGAAGCTATTAATATTGATAACATCCCATCCTTTCCATATTTGAATTTGTTTTGCATTGAATTTTTTGATCTTTCGAAGTATTTTACATATTGATATTAAAAATTCTGGTTTTATGTTTTAAAAGGTTTATTTGAAACACTTATCATTGAATTCTTCATTTTGGTTTTTAATTTTTCAAAAAAATATAAAATATTTTGTTCTTTGCAGAAGTTAAGTTAAAAAAATAAAAAATGAATTATTTACGATTCGTTTTTGTTATACCCTCAGACCATGAGTCAAGAAAAAATGTTCTTTTTTGTTGTAAACTTTGCATACATTTTTTTCTAAATTTCTTCTTCAATTTGGTATCTGTGGAGTTTTATAGTAAAATGAGTAGATCTCGATAGGTGGACAAAGTGAATCTTTGATATTAATTGGCCTAAACATAAGTTATAGAATTTTAAATGTTGCTCAAAAGGAAGAGCAAGCGGGGGATGTATTTTTGGGTACAAAAAAGACCTGAAAGCCGTACATTGTGAATTTAAACAGAATGGAGTTCTGACTTACTTGGATTTGAGGATTTGATGAAAAATCTACCGTATAATCCCAGCATAATAAGTCAACTGTAATCACTGGAACACTAAATTCGAAAATGTCAAGGATTTCCTAATATTTCCTAAGGATTTCAAGGATGTGGTGAAGTAGAAAATATATTGCTGGTGGGAGACCTAAACGCAAGAATAGGGATTGAAGAAGGGATTAGGAATGCCAGACTTGGAAAAGCAAGAAATTCAAAAGACACAATTAAGAATAGAAGAGGAAATCAATTGCTTGAACTTTGGAACACTTCCGGCCTCCGTGTAATGAACGGTCTAACTGATGGTGATAAATTGGGTTAATTTACATTCGTGGGAAAACAAAGAAGTTCGGTCATTGACTACAGCTTGGAAAGTGGTGACTGGAGAACAGTTGTTAAAAATCTGGAAAAAGGAACCGTTTTCAGACCTCATGCCTCTTTGTATATATTTTATTAATGGGGAAGACAAAAATGAAACTAATGTACAAATGCAACTGATTCCCAAACTACGCTGGTCAAACGAATATGCATAGAACACATTTAGATGCGCTTCTGATGTGGGAACAATACGACGCAAGCCTGAACAAAATTGAAAAAAGCTTTAAAGGAGCATACCACATACCGAATAACAGTCAAACAAAAACTGAATATAGAACCATTTGGTTTGACAAGGAATGCATGCAGGTTAGAAGCTTTTCTTACGCTTGGCTGAGCGCATATTGGAATCATAATACACATTTTTCAAAGGACCGATACATGGAGTATAATCAGATTTATAAACTTCTCTGCCGAAAAAAGAAAAAAGACTATTCGGAAGCCCAACCGCAACAGCTTGCGAAGTCTAACAAGTCGTCTGAGTTCTTAACCTGGTCCGAAAACTTAATGGAATAAAATATATTATAAGCCCGGCCCGGGTACAGATACTCTTGTTGTATCTCTTACAGCAGTATTCAACCAGATCTTAGAGGGAGGATCCATCCCAAACCATGTCTTGATTTTCCCAGTCCACAACAAGGGAAGTGGTAAATAAGCTTGCTGAATATTGAAAAAAGGTGGTAAATTTAAGTAAATCCAAATGATGGTTTTTAAGAATGGCGGAGGAAGATCGGGTGCAAGTGAGCAATGGCACTATAATGGTGAAAAAGTATAGTTGGTGAAAGATTACAAATATCTAGGAGTCTGCTTTACTACGAACTTAAGCATGGAAAAACATCTCATTGACAAACTTGTTAGGTCGAAAATAGCTTTAAACGTAGCATAGAAGCAATGTTTTAATAATAAGGAAATTACACATTCCAGTTAATTCAGGGTCTTCGAAGCTGTATCAAAATCAGTTATGTTTTATGCGGCACAAGCTTGGGGAGGTAGGAAATATGAACAAGTAGAAAAACTGCTTAGATTTTACATTAAACGGACTGATCATGTTGGAATCAGGTCTATCGCCTTTATTTATAAAAACACTCAAGCTGCAGGTCGATTATCTTCCGATAAAAGTAGTTATTCAAACAATATAATCCCGAAGTGGATGGTTTGAAGATTGGTTAGAACTTGCCGAGCAGGTGCGGATGTCGACCTAAAGTACAGTGACCTCTCCTCTTGGAAACCAACTTTATATATGTTTAAATAAAATCAATATAAATCTAAAATGTTAAAAATCATACTTTATGTAGGGTTAAGGTCCTTAAGTTTAAGTTTTTTATTATCGGCTATTTTGAATCATGTCAAATTTTAACATTTTAATTAGAACGATAAACACTTTAACAACGAATTGATTTTTTTATAAAATTTACCCGCCACTAATATTAAATTTTATTAAAATTGGTCGGAAAAATAGGCGTAGACGCCTTAGTGTACCCAAATTCCTGAGTCCAGAATTTTAAAAAAGCTTCGAGTCGATGTAAGATGGATACTAATGGGTGATTTTTTAGCTACTATCTTTTTGGAAACACTGGTTTAAACAGCTGACGCACGTTTCGTGTTTTATTTCACTGTCAAACATCTTCCGTTTGGTCGATAATTTAACCTCGAATCGTCTTAAAAACGAACAACGCTTGCAAATTATTGAATTTAATTATCAAAATGCGTGCTCTGTTAAGAAAGTTTATCGCGCGCTTCTTCCATTTTATGGTCATATTAATCGATATATTGAAGCGGCTATTCGGGATATTGTGACTAAATTTCGCACCAAGTTTACATTGTTGGGCAATAAACCACCAACACGCTTACGTAGAGTGTGAACTGCAGAAATTATTGCAGCTGTATCGCCCAGTATTAATGATGACCACCAATTATTATCGAATCGAATTGAACTGCAAAGTACAAATTTTTTTGAATGGGTTCTTGGAAAGTTGGCCGAAGATCCACTTTTTCACCATTCATTTCATTTTTGTCTCAATGGATACGTAAATAAGCAGAATTGTCGATTTTGGAGTGAATATCAGCCAATGAATCCAGAAAAAGTCACATTTTGGTTTGGTTTGTGGGCTGGTAGCATCATTAGACCGTACTTCTTCAAAGATGATCCAAATCGTAACTTAACTGTGAATGGTGGGCGATAAAGTGAAGTGGTATTTGACTTTTGTTTACCCAAAATGTAAAGGCTTCACTTGCATATCATGTGGTTTCCACAAGACGATGCCACAAACCACACAGCACGCGTAACAATGAACTTATTGGAAGGCGAGTTTGGTGAACATTTTATTTCACGTTCGGACTGGTCAATTGGCCGCGTAGATCGTGCGATTTAACGCCTTTAGATTATTTTTTGTGGTGCTGTGTTAAAACTCATGTATGAACATACAAGCCCGCCTCAATTGACGCATTGGAAGACAACCTTGAAGCATTTATTCGTGAGATACCGGCCGAAATGTTGTAAAGAGTATGCCTAATTTGACTTAGTGGATAGACCGTTTGAGTCAAGGGCAACATTTGCATGAAATAATCTTTAAACCTTAAATTATATGGACCGTATTATCGATTCAAATAAAGATTTCATTTTTTATTTTTTTTTGAATTTTATGTGTTTTTTTCGAAAAACTTTCCTAAAGCTTTTAAAAAATTACCCTTTATAAGACGAGGTAACTTTTTTTGGAAGATGAAATAATGCCGTGTTGTATTTTTCTATGAATGTAAAATTTATTTAATTAAGGAAAATGGGAAAATTTCATCATATTGAAAATAAATTGCACTTATGTTTGTATTATATTATTTTCTTAAATTTCATTCCTTAATAGATTTCTTCAAACCGCATACTTAAAGTCGCTAAGCCATTTTAGTAAGTTCTAAGTTATTTTGAATATTTTGCGGATTTCAAATGATGTTGTCTAACAATTGACTATCTTCCTCTCTAATAAGTTCAAGTAGATAAAATGAATGACATTCATAAATATAATGAATGAATTTCATAAATATGTTAAGCTCATGAAGCTCATAAATTTAAATTAAAACTGCAATATTTTTTTGTAAAAAGTTCAGCAATAAGAAAAATGGTAGCACCTTTTTAAAAGGCAATTGAAATGTTTTTTTAAGAAAATTCACCAAACTACTATACATTTAAAATGCTTATATACAAATGATGTTTATAAGCACGTTTAATGTATTATAGTATAGTTCCATCTTAATCCACTGTTGACATTATCTGACATTAAGATGTTAAATTTGTTTTAAGTTCGTATTTTTAAAATGATTATATATGCTTGGAAATTATAAGCAATAAGTTTTAGTTAAAATATTGCTTTCTGAGGGATTTTTTTGTTGTCAACACTATAATTTGAAAGACTAGGATTCTCAAAGCTGATAATTATCATAACAATCATAATATTAATTTTAACTACAGTCAAACTTCCCTATAGCGAATTTGCACGGGACAAGAAAATTACTTCGTTATATAGAAAATTCGTTATCCAGAAACGTTTTGTTTTTACTTTTATTTGAAGAAGACAGTGATTTAAGTTTGGGTAACATTCTTCCATTTTACATTCTATACTTTGCTTAGATCTCGAACGGCTTGTAGCAAGTCTATCACCGAAACAGGTTTGCTCTCGTTCATTTCTGTCAATATGTTCGTCAAAATACTTTTTCTGTAATGTTGTTTAAAGTTGTAGATAATGTCTTGGTATATTGGCTGAAGTAAAGAAGTCATGTTGGGAGGAAAATAGGTAAGCTTAATGTTTTTCAATTTATCTTTTACATTCTTTGAATGAGCCATGCAGTTATCAACAAAAAAAAACAACCTCCCTCTTTTGCGAAGGAAATTTGTTGTCCTGTTAAAAGCCATTTTGTAAAAATTTCACTTGTCATCAATGCTTTTTTTTTGGATTCACAATCTTCATTTAGAGATTTTATTTCCTTAAAATATTTTGGATTGTTGGCCTTCCATACAAGGACAGGCATTCTTTCTTTGTTCTATTTTCCACAAAAGTATTTCTTATTTTTAAATGCCATTGATTTATTGGGTAAGCGTTTAAAAAGAAACCTGCAGTCTCATCACCATTAAAGATGTCGTTTTTGCTGAAAATTTTAACCAGTCGTGGCAAAACATTTATAACCCAATCATCACGATCCTTTGTGTTGACATCTGCACTTTCCCCAAATAGGGTTTTTTGAACTATTTCGTGCCGTTTCTTAAACTTGTCCAACCATCTTGTACTTGCTTCGAATTCTTCGCACCCCATTGCGTTGGCGAAATCCTTGGTGTTTTGTCTAATCAATAGTCCAGAGTTAAGAAGATTCCTACCACGTGCGGCGGTTAACCATTTCAGCATTGCTTCATCAATATCCTCGAAAAGACTTTTTCGAAGTCTTTTGCCTTTAGTGCTTAATTCCCCGTCTTCCACATTTCCTCAAATCGCTGCTTTGTTTTTTAAAATTGTTGATAAGCTACTTGGAGGAATTCCAAATTGCTTACCAATATCTGTTTTTTTAGTCAATCCTTTTTCAACTTTATTTATTTTCAACAACTTTTTCTCGAGAGAAACGCTACTTCGGGACATTTTCAATTACATATATTCACTGAGGCCTGAACATTGATTTAAAATCTTGGGGAAATCCCCTTATAAGGTTTTTTTCTGCATGCTATTATTTTTAACAGAAATTATTTGAAAACAAATCGTTATGTGGAAACAAAAACGTATGAGATTTGGATTTCAAGCAACAAAAATTTGTGCGTTGTAGAGAAAAATCTGCTTTATGGAAATTTGTCAATAAGGAAATCAAAACACACCAAAAAAGGAACCAAAAAGATGTGTACTCAAAATCAATTCGTAATAGAGAGATCTTCCTTATGGAGAAGTTCGTTATAGGGAAGTTGGATTGTATTAACATAATGTAGATTATCTTATCAAAAATTAAATAAAGTGCCTTCAAACTAATTTTATATTACAAAAACTATTGTTTTTAACATTTGTTAAAATGTTTAGAAAAATTTAATATTCAAGTTTTTGTTTGTATAAAGAATTCGAATCTACAAAAACTTGTTAAGAACTGAAGTTCCATTCCAATATTTCGAGACTAAATGGAGGATATTAACTTTAAGGTTTTTTATTATAAATTTTGTTGTTGACGCAAAATAATGTTCTTAAAAAAAATCAAAACGGTATGTTTTTATAAAAAAATAAAAGCTTTCAACAAATTCTGTTAAATTTTTTAATTATTGGCTTTCGGCTAAGAATGTCGAACAGATATAGAAATTAAACCTATTTTGTCAAATGGAAAATGTTGCAGCTGATTGTTTATCATTTTTTTTATAAAAAACACAATTGACAATTCTTTTTTACATTACACGAAAACCTTCAAAATCAACAAAAAACTGAAATGGCTATCGGCTTAAATATAACAAGAATAAAGAACGATATTGATATTGAAAGTATAGAAAATTTGAAAGACGGGTATGGGTCGCATCCCAGCCCAGCCTCTTTTTCAAAAATAGATTCAAAAATGTTTTTTGTAATATCTATTTTTAACTCAAAACAAATCTAATACCACAAGCGAAAAATATCAATTTTCTAAAATTCGTAGGCAATACAAAAATATTGGTATTTCTAAGCAGTTATCTTAAATAAACATCGTTAATTGAAATCGTTAAGTAACAATCATTTATCATTTTGATTTACTCTATTTTTAAATCTCAAATATAAGTTTTAAAAAAAGTATATCCCATTCAAATCAATCAAAAGGAATATTCAAGAAGCCGTCATTTTATCGGTCGGAGGTCCACTACTAGGTTATTGACAAACTTATTTAGTTCTTCTAACATAAGTTCCATCTCTGACAACATTACTCAAACACAGGAATGGTTGAGAATTGTAAGTCACTAGGCCTTGGTTCTTCATGAACTGTTGCTCCAACTAATTTATTTATTTATTTATTTAACATAAGTTCATAGGATTGTTTGATGTGAACCTGCGTCTTGATGTTTAATGACTGTTAAGATAATTTCGAAAACTCTAGAAAAGGACCTAAATAAATTTTTAAATTTTTGTTGTTATAATTTTTCTATTGAATTTATAATTGTACTTACTTTCATTATTAAGCCTACAATCCTGCAAATAATAATGTTAAGGCCGTAAAAATCAAATCAAATATTTCACGTTATGCAATTGACGTACCAAACAACCATTATGTAAGCATTGTTGTGGTATAAAGGACTTTTATACAAATTTTTATTGATTTCAAGAAAACAAAGAGCGTGACATAACTTCTGGAATAAAATATGATTGAGACGCGATATACTGTTGGGATAAAGACATTTTTTTTCAAAGGATAACAACCTTCTTTATATAAAGGTATACCTGTTTATATTGTTTTGATTTTATTTGTTGCTATAGGTCTATAAACAATCCACAAAATAAAACATGCGGGTAAACAATCATGTTGCAGACGATATTATAATGGTGGCGTCGAAGATGACGACAATATAGCGGGAGGTCCTGTTTATGATTATTATTATTATGTAGATATTATAATTCTTATATATGCGGGGGAGCCTTTATCAAAGACGAAACGAAACGAATGACAACAACGGGCGGGCGGGCGATTGGCGGCTGGTGATGACTATGGCGGACAACGACTTTGTTGCCAGACAAAACAACATGTACGAATTGTGTAGGATGTTAGTCCTTTTTTTAGCTAAAAAGGGATGAAATAAGATACGAAATTCTAAAAGAGAGCAAAATGCGAAGAAAAAGACGTTCTACTGAGTGTGTTTGTTTTGTGTTTTGTGTTTTATTTTTGGATAATTTTAGGCAATTTTTTGGGGTAGGTAGGTAGAAAAGTCAGCAGACAACTTATAAGTACCTACCTTACCAACCTACATGTACACACTTCAAACAAAAATACAATGACCTTTTTCAGTAACAGTCAAAACATATCTAGGACGTATTTTTAGCTAAAATATATCTCAAGTCAAATACAAAAAGGAGGGTTAGGTTTTGTTTTCCAATGGGATACAATTAAAGGATGTGCGTTAGGAATATTTTATTCTTTTTTGGCAACTTATTTATATTTAGCAGGTTGCATGAGGCTAATTTGGGATCATTGGCCTAAAATTACACTCAAGCGTGACACAAACATTTTTTTGAGTTCTTGAGGGTTTGTTATTTATTTTCTTTGTCTTACTTTTATCTGCCTATATATCTAACTACCTAACCCTTGTATTTGAAAAACGGTTGGTTTTTAGGTATGTTTGTTTAAACTTTATTATCCGTCACTTAAGATCCCCAAGTGAGCGTGTGATTAAAAGAAGTACGAATATTATTTACTAAAACAAAGCTTGTTATAATTTTTTGTTTGGAATGTGTTTTAATTCAGAAATATACAGAAATAAAAGTATATACTGGCTATTAATTATTTATATTGATGAAATATGACAAACTAAATTGACAGTGAACCTGACAGTTATCAAATTTTGTAATAATGTTGTTACACATAATTGTAAAGTCAATATTTTGACAAATCAAAGTAACCAACAAAATGCTAATATTTTGAAACAAAAAATACTTAATAATTCAATATAAAGGCCAAGTTTTATTATCATGATTTGTTGACATTGTTTTGTATCCATCTTTTCTAACTTTGACAACAAAAAGTGGTCCGTTATTATAATAAACTAACATTTAAGAAAATATACCTGAACGATAATCATGTCAAACACATTTGCATTTGAACACATCCCAACAGTGACAGTTTGGGAAGAAAAAAAAAATACAAGAATGTAAACTAACCTTAATACGGTGACTGACTTCTAGATTGGAAGTGACAGATACTCAGTTGTCTTACATGAATTTAAGGCGCAACTATACTTGAATAATAAGAGCTTAATCTAATGTCAAATTTCAAGAGAAAAGTTTCAAAAGTTATCGATAAAACAAAAATTAACCATAATGGATTGTGATTACTTTATAGCAAATTTCAAACTTTAATTAATGTCACAATTTAATTTTATTGATACAAACTTTATTTTTGTAAAGTGTTTTGTGTGAATTGATTTGTTTTTTGAAAAAATGATTAAAAAACTTAATTTCTTAAGTTAAAAGAAAAAAATCTTTCAATTCTTCATTTCAAGCACTTATTTGCAAATAACTAATGTCACGAGCAAAATTGACAAGTAACATAAATTAAAATTACTAATAGGCAACAAGCATGTAAACCTGGAATTGATTTAAAATGCAATTCAAAGTTGACATTGACGTAAGTTCAAGCCATTGCAATAGTACTTGCTTAATTTGGCGAAACAAAACTTAACGAAACCGAGTACAACTTCTATTATGATTAGTAAAATATAAAACAGTATATCGGCTCGTTCGCTTAAGGTTAGGTCTATTATAGTTGGTCCTTTAGGAAATTACGAATACTTAAAGTAACGATTCTGCGATTTGTCATGATAAAACATTTAAAAAATGCAAAAATTATCTTTTCAACCAAATACTTTATTTAAATGAGCGTAATATTATTCTTAATCATTTGAAATTTGGTGCCAATTACATTAAAACGTTTTCATCTATTAAAATCTCAAAATGGCGGACATATCAAGCCTATTCTCTTATATTATGCTCTTTGATAAATTGAAATTATGACGTTTCAATAGAAACTAATGGTTGAAACACAAACACGCTTTAGCTTCGGCTTCTGCAAAACAATTTGAGCTTGGAATACTAAAGACAAAGGAAATTATTTTAAATATATTTGGAATTTCCTCAATTGAAAAGCTTTTAAATATTTGGCTCCATTTTGATAAGGAGTTGAGGTCTTTATCTTTTAGATCCAAAATTACTTTCAATGACGTTCGAATGATTTGATATTCTTCATAAAGAGAATCCACATCTATTTCATCAATATTGAGCAAGCGCACAGCACTTAAATAATATTCAAATTTTAGAGAATCATTTAAATTTAAAAATAAAAGATTGGACAGAATATTATTATCTGAAAAGTGATATCGTTTTTCTATGTATTCAATGAATTTAACATAAAATCTTATAAAGTCATCCAAACTCGAATCAGATAGAAATTCTCTTACTCCGCTACCGAAAAACTTATCAATTAGTCTTTCCTTAAACTTGGTACGAATTTCGTGCATTTTCAAATGCATTTGAACTACAGTGAGAGAATTTGATTCAATTTTTTTCGACCGAAAACATTACGTTATGAACAAATGATAAATGGACAAGCGTTTTTCTTTCGTCGCACTCTGCTTCAATAGCTTTCTCAATAAGACGAGGACATTCGTTTCCACATTTTCGTGAAAGTGTGACTTAAGAGCAGGCCATGTTTTCAGTAATCTTTCAACAGCTGGGTCCAATGATACAAATGTGATGGTTACATGTTTTAATATTTCTTCCCGCTCCATTTCATAAGCTTCGAACTGTTGTTGCAAATCAGCCCTTCTTTCAGCCGAACGACTCAAATAACTGTATACTTTCAGTAAAAAATTTTTTACATCGTATTTTAGTTTGTGAGTTGAAAATTTAGCAGCATTGTGAAATATATAAGCTGGACAACCTGCCTTTATAATTTTTTCATTTTTCGCTTTTAAAATTGTCAATATGGGACGGTTTTTGCCAATGTTTACATTTGCATTGTCAGCAGAAAACGCGGATACTTTGCTTAAGGAAAGACCATTTTTTTTTTGAACATCCTCTAACATTTTTGACACTTTATTTACAGATTCATGGTTTCACAGAAATCTCGAATGCATATTAGAAACATTTTTCGATTTTTTCTATTACTTGCATCTGTAGCAATCGATAAATATAATTTTTTGCCATGCATTTTTTTCAAAATTATTTTAATGAATTCCCCAACGAAGACTTGTTTCACTAAAGCTTCTGCTTTAGTTCTACCACAACTTATTTTGTGGGCTATTTTTGAATCCCTTAAAATACATGGCAATAATTTGTGTCCACAATCCATACTGTTGTAACTCAATGAGTGCCTCACAGTGTGAAAGACAGATGTCAGCTCAGCAACAATAACCTTTTCTTCAAAATCCAACGTAAATTGTCCCGGAGTTGAAAAATAATTCAATAAATTTGAACGATATGAGCGTGAGACTTTGTTAGCGCATGCGATTTTAAATCATTTTGTCCTCTGTGACTATACACGAAAATTCCTTTTTGTATAAGCAACAAAAAACTTTGGATCTTCTTTTACTGTTCTGGACCATGTATATTTGCTTTCTCATTGACTGCTATAAGCGTTTAGCGGTTTGATTTTCTTTTTGGGGACAACACTTCTCGAACCAGGTGCAGAATCCGATGAATCAATCATATTCACAATTTTATCACATGAAAATCTAAAAAGTAAAATGCAAAAATGTACGACTTACCTCTTTCGGAATCCAAACACAATTAGCAAATATTGGTCTTCAAATAATTTTGTTAATTTAAATGACAGCTGTCAGGTTGCAAAATACAGTATTCGTTAAGTTAGGTTTGTTTGATTGAAATTTTAAAATCAATTTCTTAAGGTTAAATCACAATGTAGCTACTAATCTGTATTTATGAAAGATTTTTACATTAGACATTTAATAAATGTTGTTCTTTTTTTTTTTATTAACAGCTGCTAATGACAGCAGTGCCATTTTAGAAATGTCATATTGGAAGTGTTATTCAAAGCAACCTCGAAGCAGGCGCAACGGAACGCAGACGAAGCCGAAGTTGTGTGTTTGTTTTTCGGCCATAACTTTCTTCTATCAGAAAGCCAAAACTATTCTATTCAAAATGGCGACTGTCACTGAGTTTGTTTGACAGACCAAAAAATATGTTTTTGTATTCGCTATTTTGATGGTTTTTTGTGTACATTTGCCAATCTTATATTACATAATAAGTTAAGGTAGCACTTCAATCCTATGTGAATAAGAACCTCACTGAACAATCTTTTCTATCTAGCTAAATCTTTCCGGGTGCGTACTGCAAGTTCGGTGATACCACTTTCCAGTTGTGCGCGACACTTAATCCGACACTGATTTAAAGGCTTTCCGAGCCCGAGCATTGGTTTTTGTTGCACTCTACGCTCAAGAAAGGGCTTTACTTTCTTAGCCCAAGGAAACATCGTTTAGCAAGAGTAATTCTATGTTCGATCTGAAGCTTGTGTTGTGTTCTGCATAAATAGCCTGATGGTAGATAATGTCCTTAATGGCTGAATCACAAACACGCTTCAGCTTCGGCTTCACCTGACGTTTACGAGTTCAGCCATAGGAATTCAATGCATGCTTCGTCCTCACGTTTTATTTGACAATCGTAAGGGAAAGAACGTAATGTAACGTAATGTGACTCCAAACGGAAGCTCTAGTTCAATTATCTGAACATTTTCTTTGTCTGACAGCTCAACAGCTGTAAAAAAATGTCAACAAACAAAATATTTGCTCTTTTGAGGGATGAAATAATAGAAATGTCATTCAAAGCAACCTTGAAGCAGGCCCACCGTAACGCAGACGAAGCTGAAGCGTGTTTGTGATTCAGCCATAACTATCTTAAAGTTACGTCTGTCGATAATGACATTTTGACTGAGACGTCGGTGTTGTAGGAATTTTTTTAATGACAATATGCACTTTTTCCTTACTTAACCGTTAAATTCATTTTTGCGCCTCTGTATCAATACTCAGAAAAACCCCATTGACATCATGCTGAGGCAATCTTATATCAATGTTGTGTTAAAGTTTAAAAACATAGTTAAAGAAAACTCTCGCTTTTTATTTAGTTAGTTTATAACGTAGGTAAGTAAGTATACCTGTACGGATATCAATACTTTTGATAACGAACTTTCTTTTATACAAATTTTCCTTTCAATGGACGAGATCAGTATAATGTACATATACAGCATAAGTTGTAGATAAATATATATTTCCTAAGATTTTCCCATTTATCAGCTTCGTACCTATGTATGTCCTTTTGTAAGCATCATTTTGCGTTATTCTTTCTTGAGATAGTCTCTGCGTAGTCTAAGAAACTACCCATCTCTTCAAAACTATTTGCATAGAAAAAGTTATTACCTATATAGATAGCTATACTACTGTTTGTAGAAGTATATTGTATATTTTCTTCAAGGATAAAGATGAATCATTCTCTTAGGATAGTTATAGACGTACGAGACGTAGACGTAGATAGGTTAGTTAGGTTTTTATTTATTTTACTGAAAACGACGCTTTACATCGCTCGCTCCACTTTAGCCATTTTGAAAAATGTGCACTGTTTAGTGTGTGGATGATCCCCAACTCCCCCCCCCCCCACCAACCCCTCCTCTTTGACGTTTATGTGGAGTGGAAGAACATAGTGGGAGAGCAATCGTGGATATTCACAGTGAGACGCTAACGCAAAGCTTTGGATGAAAATTTCAGTTTTTTTATTGCACTTAAACGCACATGGCACTTTGGCATTTCTTTTTGTGTAGATATTCACCTCCTGTGTCAACTAAAATGACGTAATGAGGTGTTAAATGCAAGAGAACTCATGTTTACAAAAACAAAAAAGGAAACGTGTAACTGGCAACATTATGCGCAGCGCACGCAACATACTCGTAGACAATACATTTCCCCAACAACACATCGCATCAACTGTTTCTTCCCATCACCTTCACTTCATCTTTATCTTCTTTCAGTCCTTCCTTCCGTTGTTGTATTTTACAATATTCATGATGCTAAAGAGAAAAATGCACATGAAAGAGAGTGCAAATTCGTTTTGCACTTTTCATGCAAATATGAAAACAGTTTTCTTTCTCATTTTCTTGCATTTGCCGAGCGCCGGCAGAGATGGCGATAATAGAGTGAGGACTGTGGATTGAGAGAGTGTATAGGTGCGTTGCGTATAGTGGACGCTCATACCGCTGCATTTTGTTTCAATTGCACACGACTGCACCCTCGCTCACTCGCGCCTCACGGTGGGTTGGGTTTTAATTTTGTTTTCGGCTTCGCTTTGCTTTGCTTTGCTTACATGCGCTCGTTCTTTCTCTTTCTCTTTCCCTTTCGATGCGTTTTTTTATGTTTTCAATGGCCAGCGGTCGGGGAAGGAGAAAAACGTCGTTGGACCTTCTTTGTATGTAACACACCGGCATCGGCGACGGTGCAGTGTGTGCGAAAGGGAAAGAATTAGAGTGTAAAAGAAGGCAAGAAAAAGATGCAGTTGCACACACTGTCCCCTTTGTCGGTGTGTATGGTTGTGTATGGATATGTGTTAAGAGGAAGAAGAGAAAAACAACAACTACATGACAACGATACCTATTGGAAATCGCAACGCAATGGTCGCCATCCTGTGTTGTTGTTGTTGTGCATGGTGCATTTTTTTCTCTGGGATTCGCATAAAGCCACCAATGGAGTGGGTTGAGTGGGCCGTGCATGCTAGCTCTAGCCCCCACTCTCTCTCTCTCTTTTACTGGTGGTGCTCTTATATACAACAGCAACGGTAACCGAGTGTAATTTGTAAGGCTAATCCAAGTGTTGTGTATTGATGTGGCTATAGTGAATAGGGGCAGTGAAGTCATGCAAGGGAAGGTTGATTTTACGAAGAAAACGAGAGAGAGGGGATGAAAATGCGTTTTTTCTGCAGAAGAAAATGCCCAGTGAATTCGGATGCGTATGTGTGAGTGATGTATAGTATGTATGTAGGTACATAGGCTGTGCTATGATGCATGCGTAAGGGATATTTTGAGTTGCTTTTGCTGCGCTGCTGAAAACTGAATTGGTAACGTTGATGGTGATGGGGATGGTGTTTTATGTTGGTGATGTGGATGGCCATGGAAAAGAAAGAAGGTGGAAGGAAGAATCGGTTGTGGTATTGGTGAAGTGAATTTGGGGGGAGTATGTAATAATTGAAGGTGCATTTTTGCCATTTTTCATTTGTTTTTATTTTCTTTTGTTGGTGCATTATACTTTTTTTTATTGTTTCTTCGTTTTAGGTTTTCATTCGTCCAATTGATTGAGAGTGCGTTTTTTATTTTTTCTTACATACCTACAAATACCTTCTCGACTCGAGTCGTATGAGGAAGGGTAGTTAGGATAGGTAGGTAGGTATATATGTAAGTGGATTGGGGAGCCTAAAAAATTCGATTGGGGTGTGTTTTAGTTTTATTTTTGTTTTGTGTTTTTTGTCTTCCAAGGACTTTTTTAGTTGGGTTATTTTTTATCCAAGAGGAAAATAGGTATAGAAAGTTTCGTTTGTGTGCATAGGTTTAGGATAGGTACCTTTTTTGGTGCCTATATAGGAAGGATTCCTGAAAGGATTTCTTCAGAGGTATGTACCTACATCTATCAAACTATCTCTCTATATAGGTATTCCTATATCTAGTTGCTGAGTATCAATTCGTAGGTATACAGGAGAGGATACAAAAAACCTGGTTAAAAAATTAACTATTGTTAGGTTCCTTCTTTCTTACAAAGCCAAATATAGACAAAGATATTGATTCATATAAAAGTAAATGAGTAAAGTTATATACGAGTATCTAACAAAGGTAAGGATTTGAAATATATGTACATACATAAGTAGTATCAACAACCATTTCCAATATTCGGATATTCTACAAAAATAAATGTTTTATCTTAACAAACTTTATCGCTGTTTTCTTAGTGAAAATTGAGGTTATTGACGACTTGGTCAATGATTTTAAGACACGACGCATACGTATACACTCCTACTTATGTATGTGGTCATGCTTGAATAAGTATTCCTGATTAAACTGCATTTATCGATTATTTTAAAGGTTCACGATGACCTATCAGTGAATTCATCGTGCACTATGGCGTATACGCAACTTTTTTTCAGCAATAAATGATGTATTCTAAATTAGGTAGGAAATGTTACACATACATTAAATAAAGCAAACTATAGGTCCAAAAGAAAGAAGGTATCAAAAACATATTAAAGGGACACTCCTTAATGTTAAATGTGCATGGTCTGTATTTTTATTTGTATTGTGGGTTGGTGGAAAAAAATAAGGAATAAAAAAAAATGTTTCCATGTTTTGAAAAAGTAGTAGAAAAAGATCAGCTCATACAAAACTAATCAATTCAGCGCTTAATTAATAAAAATAAATAAAAATAGAGGTATACCCATTATGATCACAACATTTCAGCTTGGCTTGCCATCTATTGCGTTTTAAAATAGTATCAAATACATACAGAAGTGGACAAATAATTAGCACACAAGACTAAATATGTAACAAAAGATATTATGCTTTTTTACTTTGTGGAAACTTCATTTATTTACGTAATTAAATTCATTAACAACAAATTATTTTCTAATAAAAATATAAAGAAATTCACAGCGATAAAACTAAAAATTTTCCAAAAATAGGAGATCATATTTAATTAGGAGCACAGAATTAGCACAAGATTAAGGTTGTCAATTTTTAAACGGAAGATAAATTTGTTCCTCAGTATTTTGTTGGGAAACCTTTCTGCCTTATTACACATTGCAACCGGCGAGGAATACTCTCCACTAACCGCTGGCATCTCTGAACTGGAATGCTGTTCCGGGCTTCTCTGATTGTTTCCCAAAGATCTGCCAAATTTGTCGGTTTTTTTTTTGCTCAATCTGATGTTCCACATCGTTCCATAGATTCTCTATGGGATTCAGATCAGGACTCTACGCTGAACAGGGAAGAACATTTATTTTCTGATCACTAATCCATTGCTTCACTAGTCGGGAAGTATGCTTAGGATCGTTACAATGGAACCACCACCTAGCTTACAGTTTTTACCGTGTACCTCGGATTGAGTTCTTGCTTTGGTGGTCGCCAAACATGACGCTTTCCATCTGATCCGAGTCTATTGAATTTTGACTCGTCACCTAATAGAACAGTTTTCCAAAATGAAAAAGGTTTGGTTCCATAGCTTCAAGCAAGTTTCTTTGAGACAAGAGGATTGTGCTGTGCCACGTATGCAATCAAATCCTTTTCATTTAGCCTTCTGCGTATAGTTCTGCTACTCACTGATATGCCATGGTCTTCCATCACTCTGGTTTGAATTTCTTTTGATGTAAGAAATGGTTTTTTTTGGCATAAGAAGCAATAATACGATCATCAGCATTATGTTGTCTTTTTAGGAGGGTGCTTTCTCTGAATAGGGTTGGTTGTATGATGTATTTCATTATACTTTATTGCATTGTAAACCAGTTTTCTTTATCGTCCCATATCATTAGCGATTTCCTGAATCGTTTAACGGTTTTTTTTTCATTTGAATAATGGTTTTTCTAAGTTCTGCCGAACGCGATTGTTTTCGACCCATCTAACCAATAAATATTATTAAATTATGGAATTAAACACTTAAATCGGCTTACTTTTTAATTAAAGATTTCAATTTCCATCAAATAAAAAGTTTTACTTTGATTTAAAAATATTTGAATATTTGAATGATAGGTACACATTGTTTGCGTTTAGAAAAGATAAGAGAATAAGTAAGTAACGGGATATTTGAAAGAAATAACAGGGTAATACTACCTAGAAATTCAAAATATAAAACTTTTTTTAAAATTCTTACTTCTCATTATTATAGAGCATCATAAACCGAAAAAAGGCTTTTTGTGCTAATTCTTTGTCCAACACTGTACATGTATGTCCTTATAGGTTATTATTACCTACAAAAATTCAAAAAAAAAATATTTGAAAACTTTGACCCTGGCTTAAACCGAAGGAAAATACATACATTTGTGAAGTTTCTTTCTGTTCTATGCAGCCCCGTTGAGAGGGGAGGGAAAGGGGGAGGAAACCCCCCGGGCCCGATAAATTGAAAGTAATTTCATATTTATTAATTCATTATTCATATTTTATAAATAAAAAAACTGAAAAAAAATTTGTCACCTCCAAAATTTTACAACTTAAATATGATTTCAAATTGACAGTTTTTTTTTATAAAAAATAAGAATCTAAAAAAAACATTACTTAAAGTTGGTGAAAATTGATATCGATTCAAATTTCTTTTCAAAAACTTGAAATTTAGGCTTCAAACCTATTTTATCTTAAAAAAAATATTGTTTTCAACATTCTGAAAAATGTTGAGAAAAATCGAATTGACAGTTTTTTTTACAAAAAATAAAAACCAAAAAAAAATTAATAAAAGTTGGTAAAAATTTATTTTCGACTCAAATATCTTTTCAAAACATTGAGATATTGGCTTTAATTTACTTCAATCCTTCAAAAAATATTGTTTCCAACATTCAGTAAAATTTTGAGAAAAATCGATTTGACAGTTTTTTTTACAAAATATTAAAAACCGAAAAAAAAATGGTAAAAAATGATTTTCGACTCAAATATCTTTTCAAAAATTTGAAATATTGGCTTCAAACTAATTTTATCTTATAGAAAAATATTGTTTTCAACATTCGATACAATTTTGAAAAAAAGTCGAATTGAAAAAAAATAAAACTCTAAGAATAAAAACAATACTAAAACTTGGTCAAAATTTACTTACTCAAATAGCTTTTCAAAAATTAAAAATATTGGCTTCAAACTTATTTTATTTCACAGAAAACATTATTTTCGATATTCAGTAATTTTTTATAAAACAAATCCAACAGTCCGTTTTTTCATAAAAAATAAAATTTACAAAAAATAGTACGCAAATTTGGTAAAAATTGATACGAGTACATATAGACAAACTTTTAAGCAAGACAAATCGACAGACAGGATGGGAAGTTTTCAGCTTCTTTTTTTTATTAGTTATAATCCTAAGCATAATTGGTCAGATGCATTAAAAGACGATATTGGAATGCTTTTGTGTTAATTATTCTTCTAATTGTAATAGGCAGTGACTCAGTGAGTTAAATAATTGAGTGGCGTGGACAAAAATCTACGTTCATTGATTGCAGGCAAGCGAATCTGGGCTGAGAGTCAGACCCATTGAAGATGTACATATCTGGCAAAATTGTTGTATATAATATTGAGTTTTCGCCTTGATTTCGAGCCAACGCTACACCACACTTCACATCCATACAGCAGAATAGGTAATAGAAGAGATCTTACAAGCAACATCTTACTACTTACTGACAGGAATAAACCTTTGGGATGTCCACAGTTGACGCGAAGCACTATATAACTTGCCAATTGTAGTAACTGCATGGTGATTCTATGTTAAAGTCTCGTTAAAAATAATACCTAGATTCCTAGCAGACGTTACAAATTCAATAACTGTGCCACCCAGCAAAACCGGTGGAAAGCTTGACTTATCAAGGGCGCGTTTATAAATACACAACTACTAGATCTTCATTGACATAGTTAATAGGATTTCTTATGCTATCTACAGAAGTGTTCAAGTATAATTGGACGTCATCGGCAAACATATGAACTTTTCAAGATTTACCCAGTCGAGGAAGTTCATTAACGTAAAGTGAAAATAATATAGGTCCAAGAAAAGAACCCTGAGGGACCCCTGCTGGAACTGTCAAAAATGAAGATTTGTGATTTCCTACAGCCACTCATTGTTGTACATTAGATAAGCATGAGTGCAGAAGTTTCACCGCAAAATGAGAGAATTTGAAATCATCGACAGAAAGTGATCGACAGTGTCGAACGCTTTTGAACAATCTAGCAACGTTAAGAATGTAGCACGATTCATGTCCATCGCTCTGCGTATATCATCAACAACAAGTAAAAGCGCCGTTATACATCTTCTTTTTGCACGATACCCGGATTTGTTTGTATCTAGCAGGCTATTGTATGATAGTTGTCCTTGCATTTGTTTTAAAAGTAGTTTTTCAAAGACTTTAGATAGGAATGGCAGGATAGCAATATGCCTATATTCTAGGTTAGCACAGTTTAAAGTCTTTGGTATAGAAAGTATCTTAGTATATATACATATTCTCGGATACTCAGAACTAGTTAATATAGAATTAAATAAATAAGTTATGTATTTTAGAATATGAGGAAGTACAATTTTCAAGAACTTCGAATTGTTCCCATCTATGCCTACCGCGGCTGTGAAACGAGTAAAGTTTAAACTTTGTTCAGGGTCGTCAATTTCATTACTCGATTCATCATAGGTGTTTTGGGAACAGATAAAGAAACAAACTGGGCCTTAAGTTGGTTGCTGAAATTCGTTTACCATTGTCAAATTTACGCAAGTTTTTCCAAAAGTTCTTCCCAGATTGGTTATCTGGGTTCAATAAATGTTCATAGTTGCGTCTCTTAGCCGTTTTAATGTGAGAAACTACTAAATTTCGGAAACAACGAAAGAAATCATGAAAAATTGCTAGTTTATAACGCTTCCAACAAATAAACGCATTTTTTAGGGGCCCGAAAATTTAAAATCATTCATGCTTTCGGAATTGGGCTACTGTTTTCATATTATCTACCAATCTATCAACCACAAGCTTGCCGATCTGTGACTCTGATTACTATTGGCGTACATTTTTGTTAATATTTAAGGAAAAATTGCGTAACTCTGAACTATTGAAAGAATGTTATAATAAATTGTTTCACTTTTCTTATTTAGTTTAACGTAAATTTCAAATTTATTTTATTTTAAATATTTTTAAAGTCAAAATAAGGCAACTTACAACCAAATACAAATATTAATTTAAGTTTCTTTTCTTCTATTTTTGTTTCTGCATGGGAAAAAAATGTTTGGATCGGTTTCCGTGGGCCAGAAAATCCCACGCAAACATTTTTCAATTGTGGTTTCCCTAATAAAATAATGAATTAATATTTTGAATAAGTTATTTACTGAAGATTTGAAGGATATCACGTCACTTCAAAGTTGGGGCACATTTTTTGGTGTTGTTCAAAAGTGTCTCAACTTGTTAAGCCAGCAGTGCTCAACCATTTGCAAATTATCTGAAAACCCTAAGAATATCATTATAAACCTTAAGTGATATTAATTTACATAAATGCTGAAACATGAATGCTTTAAATGAAAGGAGTATCATTCTTCAAAAGCAAGAAACATGACAATTGACGTTGAAATTCGAAATCTCGACAACTTGATCTCCGATTTGAACATTATTCGAAACGGATGGGTTCAAATTTTATCTGAACGCAGAACAGTTACTACTGGATTGGAGGTTGTTTCAGAATCGTTCCCATCGAACTGAAAAGACAACTAAATAGACATTTTGGAGAAAATCGAAGAGCCGGAGGGCAAATTGAAACATACGAAGAAATAAATGTCAAGAGTAACACCTTTTACGTCATAGTTGATTCGAATTACTGATCGGTTCGGTACGATGAAAAATTTGAATATTACATTTTCATTTTTATGGCAGTTTTCAACAATGGACAAAATTGAGATTTAATACTCCGCTACAAGGTTCATCCAAAAGTATAATTCGCATGTGTCTCAAGAGTTGAAAAAATAAATAATTCATTTTGAAGCCAATTTTGAAGCAGAACTTCCGCTTCCTCCATTGAGTTTACTCAATGATATTTGTTCCCAGAACTTGGAGACGATTTTCCCCAACATTGGTGTTGCTCTCCGTGTGGTTTCCACCATACCAGTGCCGAGCGTTCATTTAGCGGCCAGAACAATGAATTTTCATCGTGCGTGCTCATCACAAGATCGTGTTTCCGGACTTGCTACACTATGCATCGAAGCACCTTTGGCAAGAAAATTGAATTTCCATGCAGTAATAATTTGTTTTGCGACTCAAAAAGCTAGTAAAGATCGTTTGCAGAAAGAAAATAAAAAGAACCGTTACTTAAAAATTTGTGAAAACAAACAATAATTGAGAATTTAAAGCTCTACCACTTTTGTGGTAGGAAATTTCATTGATCATAAATTAAGAATTAAATTTTTTTAAAATTTATGATCGGATCGAAATTTTTTTGTTCCTTCCAATATTTTATGAACATAAAATGTTCTTATCTCCAAAACAAATTCTATGTTTAGAAGAATAGCGTTTTTAACATCTGGTCAAATTTTTAGATTAATCGAATTGACAGTTTTATTGCAAAAAATAAAAATCCAAATTAAAAATTACTGAAAGTTGGTAAAAATGGATTTCCTTCTTAAATAAAGATAAATATATTGGCTTCAAACTGATTTCATCTTATAAAACATATTGTTTTTAACATTAAGTACATTTTTTTAAAATTAAAATCCAACATTTAGTTTTTTTCATAAAAAATAAAATCTACAAAAAATAGTACGCAAAATTGGTGAAAATTAAAATTCGGTTATCGATATCTAGTGAACAAATGAAGTTATTGATGGTTTTAAACCATATTTATAAAAATATTTTTTCTGTTTAATTTTTTTTTTTCACAAATATACTTGTTTGGTATCACGTCATAATATTATATTATATAAAATTTAATTAAGGTCGATAGCTTTATTGATTCGTGAGATATTTTTGGTACATTTTTTTTAGAGTCCTTTCTGCATTAGTACCTGTAAAGCAAAATCTATGTGAATTCGATTATTCCACTGGTTCTTGAGATATGCACGATGAAACAAGTTTCCCAAACGTACGGACTTACGAACACACGCTCGCACAGACATCGCTCTAAACATCTTTTATTAAGACTCTAGGGACGAAGTCAAAATTTTCACTTTGAGAGATCGGAACGATTACAATGACTTCCCTATAGGAAGTTAATTAAATTCTAAAATAAGTACCTACTACAAAAAGTTGCTACAAATTTATTTTCAAAATTGCTCTAAAAGTAATTATGTGTAAAATCCTATACAACATTTTTTTTGATATCTATTAAAATTTAATTTAAAAAAAATCCAACAATCACTTTATTTCTATAAATAATAATAATCTATAACAAATAATACACAAAATTGTTAAAAATAGGTGTTCGATTCGAATATTTCGAGAATAGATGAAGGCATAAAAAAATTTCTTAAAAAACAATTGATATTGTTTGTTTATTTTACATTAATTACACAAATTTAACTTACAGCTTAAACTTCAATTTTTAATAAAAATGGCTACTTCTCAAAAATTTAATTTGATAATTTGTCATATTAACAATAGAAACTTGTCTAAATTGTAGCATTGACTACCAAAATAGTCAATATGACAACCTTATTTTAAAAAACTGACTACTGGATAGTCAATTGAACAATTTTCGATTGTCAATTTTGGGTAATAAATATGACAACAAAAGTAGTCAATAGAACAACTTTACTATCGAGAATTGTTGCATTGGTAATCCAGTAGTCAAATTGGATAACAGTAGTCAGAAAAAAACGTTATATTGACAACCACAATTGTCGTATTGTAGGTCCAACCCATTCCTGACAGCATTACTCGCACAAAGGAATGGTTGAGAGTCGTAAGTCATTAGGCCCTTGTTCTCATCGGACTGTTGCGCGACTTTATTTAAAATCCTATTGACCCCAGCTACTGTCATATTTTTCTATCTTGGTTGACACATTGATTACCACAGTAGTCAATATGACAACCGTAGTTCAAATTTCCTTCAACCTTCGGATTCCAAAATTGACAACCGAAAATTGTTCGATTGTCATATTGACTATCAAAATAGTCAATAGGATAACTTTTTTCGTTCTATGTACGTATTTCTTAAATACGCCAATTTCGAATGGTTATAAAGCGTCTAAGTCTTTCTTGTAGAACATACAATTTTCTATACAAAACTTTAAACAACATTTGCCGCTTTAGAGTTAAAATAAATAGATAAATAAGAGGTGGCGTAACAATCCGCAGATAACAAGGGCCTACTGACTTATAACTTTCAATCATTCTTGTGTGCGAATCATTTCAGGGATGGAGGGGACCTACAGTTTTTTTGCCGGACACAAACGGCTAATTTGAGAAAGCACTTTTCATGACAAAAATTACACTTGAAGGATTTATTAATTCCTCGCAAGAGGCAGGAATTGAACCCAATACCTCTAGCATGACAGCCCTATACCCACTAACCATCCCGACACGGGTACTGCGCCGTTTTAGAGTTATAGATATTGAAAACTCCAAATTGTTAACATTTCAACATGAATAACTCACAATGGGTTCAGTATGATATATCAAAGAAGTTTTGAATGAGAGAAAGGAAAGTTGTCAAAAACTAGTCCTTTATATCATTTTCAATAGAAATTATTGTTTTTTTTTTTTTTTGATTGTTAACAGTCTTGAGGTGTGTCCAAACCAAAGAAATATTTCATGAAACATTGTTCAAACAACGTTTCTAAAAATTTTCAATACAAAAAAAAAATATTTCGGAAATGTTTCTGGTTTGTTTTTAAAGGTTCACGCTATTTACACAAAGCCCAAACACATTAAACACTTTGACAGTTACTGCTTTCGTTGCTTTTCTTCTTCTGTCAAAATGTTCGATAAGGCACAATAAGCACTGCAAGATTTAAAAGTCAAATATTCATCACAAAAGTGAAAAAGTTGTATGTTTTTACCAACTCTGATCTATTTGGGGATTTCATAATCAAAACGGAATATGTATGTACATGCTTACATTTATTTTCGTTTCTTTACTCAGTTAAAATTTAGTTAATATAATTGTTTAGATTATTTCGGTGTATTTTTGTGGTCCTAGGTACATTTTTATTTTGACATCTTAGATTATAGTAACATTCTATTCCACAATTTGAACCTTCGAAAAATACAACTTTTTTAAAAAAGGTTCGTTTATAAATGTTACAATGAAAAAGCTCGAATACAGTTTTAGAGTGAGTAAAACAAAATAATTTTACCCTTGCTCGTCCCAAAATCCCTGGTACAGAAGAACTTTATGGCTGAATCACAAACGACGTTTATGAGTTCAGCCATAGGAATTCAATGCAAAGCTTCGATCTCACCTTTCATTTGACAATCTTAAGAAAAAGAACGTAATGTTACATAATGTGACTCCAAACGGAAGCTCTAGTTCAATTATCTGAACATTTGCTTTGTCTGACAGCTCAGCAGCTGTACAAAAAATGTCAACAAACATAATAAAAATGTCATACAAAGCAACCTCGAAACAAACCCACCGTAACGCAGACGAAGCCAAAGCTAAAGCGTGTTTGTGATTCAGCCATTAAAGATTGATGAGTTTATTTTAAGTCAGCAAAGAAGATATGATGCTACCCACACTGACAACTTCCCCTCCTTGCAGGTCTGTCAATTTTTGTAGAATTTTAACAAAATATTAATAAAGCTTAAAGACAATATCTTTATTTGTTTTCATGAGTCTAATTGAGTAGAAAACCATTTCTTATCAGTTTTTTTTTTTGTTTTTGAAGGTTATGATGTTTTGTTAAAAAAAAGTTGTTAATTCTATTTTTCTCAAAAATTACCTCGTTAATTTGACTTAAAACGGTCAAAAGGCTTGATATCACTGAGCAGACAAAGTATAAGCTCTACAATTGGAGTAATAACGGGACACTGCCTCATAGGAAGACATGCTCTGAGGCTAGGGGTCTACACAAATGACTTCTGTAAAAGCTGCATGGACGAGGAGGAAGAGGAAACGGTCCACCACCTTCTATGTACATGTCCAGCACTCTCCATTAGAAGGAATAACTTTCTCGGTAATCCCTTCTTCGATAACACCAGTGAACTGGCAACGATTGACACAAAACGTCTCTCTAACTTTATTAAAAGTACGAAATGGTTTGTTTAAGTTCATTACTCTCCCATGAGTAACCTAATAAGTGTTATCACAATGGACCCTTAAGGTCTACATGCGTCAATGACATCTGGACAGCCACTCCAACCTAACCTAACCTACCTCGTTAAAAGTTAGCAACTATATTAACCATGTGAAAAATAAGTTTTACATCAAAATTTGTTGTTTGTAACGTCAATTTTAGTCGGAAACCAAATTGTATCAAGTTTAGCTCCATTTTTTTAAACTTTTCATTTCTTATAAGAATAAATACTAATTGGATTTTTCTGAGAACATTATCTTACGTAAACAACAAAGTTTTACACAGAAAGAATAATTTTGATGTAAATACCTTTATCTCCTCTCAACATATTCGAACGGAATATCAGTTTTTACGATCTTTTGTAAATTCTTATTTTTTATAAAAAAAAACAGGTGTAAGATTTTTTCTAAACATTGTATTTTAAAAACAATGGATTAAAGAAAATATTAGTGTCGGGCAATACTCGTACCTATCTTAAATTTTTGAAAAGATATTATTCTTATATCAACTTTTGAAGTGTTTTTGTGGGTTTTTAATTTTTGTAAAAAAAAGATGTCTAAAACGTTATTGTTCGTTTTATATTTAATTGAAGTCGCTTCCTTTATTGGTTCGTGGAATATTTGGGGGTAAACCAAAAAGCTTTAAATTGATTCACTAAAAAATCGAATACCGTGATTTTTTTAAAAGTCTTTCCTGCATACTTCGATGTAAATGCCTGTAGAACGAAATGTATTCAAAGTCGATATCTCAACTGGTTCTTGAGATATGGACGTCGAAAAATGGTATCACGAACCTACGAACGCACCCACGCTAGACTTTAATGTCTCTTTCCTTCTTTTGATGTTTCTAGCCTCAGTTGTAAACTTAATTAAAGTAGATAGTTAACAAAACTACCATTTTTGGTCAAGTTTTTCTGCCTACAAATTGCATAAATTATGTATGTATGTGTGTATGGCTAACTTTAAACCAATTACAACTACCAAACTCGTTCGCAGATATTGGATTTTTTTATATATTCAAACTGTAGGAATAAAATTAATTTTTTTTCCCGAACTGGAAAAAGAAATGTCAAAATTTGACCATTTAACATTTAAATTTAATTAGCGCATAAACAATTTCCGAGGTGAACTTCATCAATTTATATTCACCACACTAAGGTTAAGAAATGTAGCAAAAATAGAAAATGTAATCAAATACTTTAATGTATTTTTTTAATTAAATGAATTGATGGAAAATATCTTATTATTTTTGGTGAATAACAAGTAGAAAATGGATTCAATTATAATTTGCGTGTGGTGCTTAAAGAAAAGTTTAACTGCAAAATATAAAGAGACATCTTTTCTGAATTTAACTAATATTAAACTTTTTGTAAAAAGAAACCAAACAATAAACATATTATATTTCTTCAGGTTTCTGATTCTATGGTTAATTTTTTAACACCTGTGCTTTTTTATATAAAGAATGGCTTTGAAGTAAAGACTTCATTAATACAAACGAAAAAAATCCGTACAAGCAAAGAAGATCTATGGAACAAGCGCTTCACCTAAACTTAAACAACATCTCATCCATTAATCTTATAAAAACAGTAAATCAAGATCTAATCCAGAATTCCAAATAACAAAAGTTAAATAAACAAACTTGAACCTAATAAGCGCTTTAATTATTAAACATTGGCTTGAAACGAAAAATACTTTAGACCATAAAATGTGGCCTTAAGGCTTTTTTAACTAAAATTTATTTAAATTAAAGTACCATGGTTCCCTCTGCACACATCTATCAAATTAAAATATTAAAGAGTTAAATTGAGTACCTACACATACATTCCTAATTCTCGTTATTTTAAATAAAATTTTCAAAATTCTAAAAACATATAAACAACCGCTTTCAATTTCAACAAAATCTTGAAATTAATAACTCTCCTATGCCATTCTGGTATGTAAACCCACTAAATTTCTACATTTCAACTTCACCATAAGCTCACACGTAAGAAAACCGCTGTCATTCTACCACGAGCAAAGTATAGACAGCTGTTCCCACCATATTGCCATCGATGTGTCATTTTTAAAGTGAATTCAAAGTGCGGTCTGAAAAAATTTCAATTTATTGTTTGTTGTTTATTAAAATATTTAATATTTGCACGGCAAATAATTTAATTTTACTGCAATAAAAACAATCTTCATTATTCGGTAAGTGTTGTGTTTAAAAATGTGTTGCATAAAATTTTCTTAAACTTATCGAAAAATGTGAAATAAAAATCGCCGCAAAATCAAATAAAAACCAAAGAAAAATTGCGTTGAAATTATATTTTTTTTTTCTGATTTCTGTGAAACCAACCAACTTCATCGTCGTCGTCGTCGTCGAAGTCGCCGTCGTTCTCGTTGTTCTTGCTTCTTGTCCGTTGTCGTCGTCGCCGTTGATGTCGATGTCGTGTATGAAGCTGGAAGTAGAGGCTAGAGGAGAGAATTCTCCTCCATTTTGATTGACTTTTCATCTTGATTTTATTTTTCTGAGCGTGAAATAAAAGTAAATTAACGAAATAATTGTGCTAATTTCTTTGATTTCTGTTGGAAAATCAATTGATCAACGTTTATGCAATGGTCTTTCTCTTTTTCCAACGGGCTTTTTTACGAAGACGACCATTATAAGTCTTGGTTGCTAGAGCAGGCGCCGCGCCGCGTCGCTTCGCTTTTGCTTTGGATTGAAAAATCAATAAATTTCCTCGATGTCTGTCGCTGCAATTCACTTGAATTGTTGAAAACAGAGAGCCCATACAATGCTTCTACGTTCTACCTTTACGACGCCAATTATCGGAAAAATAATTATTATAAAACTTGGAATAGAGCTTCATTTGGTAGGCGATAGCGGATAGCCCCTTTGTTTGTCCCTCCTATAGCCCTCCTTCTCTTTCCACCGTCGTCGTGGTGGGTGCATGAACGAGCGGTTTTCTAATTTGATTCTCGAAAATTCGCACGATTCGAAGATTCTCCTTTGTTTATGGCTGCGAATGTGACAGAGGCTGAGACAGAGAACTGAGACTACGACTAGGGCGGCTAGGCGGCCAGGCCAGGTAGAAGTGTATAATTTGTTTAAACAAAGAAAACCCATTCTTCGAGAAGGCTTCAACCTTTTCCACTCTATCCCTTGGCACACGTTTATCTCAGTACTTTTTATTTATTTCTTGTTTTATTAATCATTCTGGTTTAGATTTGTTCCCTCCGCTGCCACCGTGAGTGAGTCATCATCGTCATTATCCATCCAGCGCATAATCAGAATCAGAATATTTTATTATTTTTTTTTGTTGTTAAATTTTATTACACGAAGGTCATTGTTGTCTGTTGTGATGTGCTGTCGTTGTGTGTTTGTGGATGGACACAAGGCTCGTTCGCATGTGAACCCACACTTCAAAGCAAATCCAAAGTTCAAGCTAAAGTACCTGCTATGTATTATCCTTTCCTTTGTGACACGAGACACGAGAATATTGTCAAATACCCTCCGGGGAGTCAATATTAAAATTGAAGGTCGCCGGCCATGGATATGAATGTAACTTAATTAGAATTAGATTTTCGTAGTCGTAGGCACTTTGTGTGAATTTGGTTTCAAGTAGTTTTTTTTTTTAAGTTTTTACTGATTTTTTAAAGGAAGTTTTGAATAGTAAGTGACAGTTTGAATTGACAACCATTTCCAGCTTTATATTGAACTTCTAGATTTTCTTAAAACTTAGCTTGAAACCTGAAGTTAAACCAATTATTTTTATCTTTTTCGATTTTTATGAAATATTACGTAAGACTTTAGCAATTTTTAATAATTTAAAAATCAATTAAATATCGAACCCAGTGAATTATTGAGTAAGTTGAGGATTATTGAGCGCAATTTGATTGAGTGAATGAGCGAGTGAGTGAGTGAGTGAGTGAGTGAGTGAGTGAGTGAGTGAGTGAGTGAGTGAGTGAGTGAGTGAGTGAGTGAGTGAGTGAGTGAGTGAGTGAGTGGGGAAGGAGAGAGTAATGAAATTCAAATGAAACAAATAATTTTAATGAACAAAGTGGGAGAGTACGATAACCCAGGCCACAAATTTTAATGACGGATAAAAAAAGAAGCATTTTTAACTATGGGAGGGGAAGGGGGGTCTATCTCCCCCCGTTTAGGCAGTAGGGACAATTTTTTTACACTTCAGAATTTCAGAAAGTACATAGAGCTTCAAACTACGATCAGAGGCTCAATATGAGTATGTGTTAATTGTTAGTAAAAAACAATACAATTATAGCCTAACACACGTACAAAATAAAAAACAAAATTAGCATTTAACTATTACAGAACAATAAATAAAATGAGAACGTTTACGATAGTGGAGCACTGGTTCTAAACAATGATTTTAATCGCACCTTATTTAAATTTAAATCTATCGATGAACAGCTTAAGTTATATAAAATGCTCATTCGACTTAAAGCTTCATTCTTCCCATAATGAGTTGATAAAAAAATACTAAGTCATTGTTAACACACCTTTGATGGAGAGATTGCATATTGTGAAGAAGCAGAATACGATGTTCATAGGGAGGCAGATCATAAGGATCAATCCAAGGAAGATCCTTTAGGGCAAAGCGAATGAAATTATGTTGAAATGATTCAATACGTTTTTAAGAATATCGTAATAGGGAGTCCATACCTGCGAAGCATATTCAAGATGAGGACGAACATGGCAATTGTACAAAGAAAGAGTCACATAAGGATCATTGAACTCCTTTGCCCAGCGGTTTATAAACTTGTTCTATGAACTTGCTTTATTAACAAAAAAATTAATGTGATGTGTAAATTCTGAGTTCGAACAGAAATAAACACCTAAATCTTTAAAAGTGGAGACACGACACAGTTTTTGCTGTGATATACAGTAGTCAAACAGGTTACTGATTAGTTTTTTAGTGAAAGTTATCGTCTAGCATTTTAAAGGGTTGAGTGAAAGGCTATTTTTCGCACACCAAAATGTGAAACTATCAATGTCGGCTTGTAAAAGAATACGATCATGAGTGGACTTTTGGAAAATCTTCATATCGTCAGCAAAAATGAGAAGTTCACTTGAGAGTAGACATGACGATACATCGTTAATAGACAGGATGAACAGAAAAGGGCCAAGATGGCTTCCCTGGGGAACACCAGATTGAGCAACAAAAGGTTCAAAATGACAATTTCTAAATTTTACCTCGTAGGATCTGTTTTCAAGGCATGATTTGATCCAATCTAAGAAAAATGGTGGAAAACCAAGAGCTTGAGTTTAAATAAAAAATAAATAAAATAATTCCGTGGAGGGGAGGGGATCTATCTCCCCCCGTTTAGTCGGTAGGGGCAATTTAAAAAAATACGTTAAATGGATAGAAATTATTAATAAATATTGGTAATACTTACAACTAAAGTGTATACATTTTATTAAAGCTAAAACTTTTGTCTATTAGCTTTTTTTAAATCTAGAGAAAACTATGCATAGTTTTTGAAAAAAATTGTTTTAAACTAAAAATTTGTGTACAAAAAAGGTAAAAAAGGTTTAAAGGGTAATTTTTCAAAACTTTAAGATCATCTACTATTGTTTTTTTTAGAATTC
The DNA here is from genome assembly GCF_945859685.1 of Eupeodes corollae. Classification (NCBI taxonomy): domain Eukaryota; kingdom Metazoa; phylum Arthropoda; class Insecta; order Diptera; family Syrphidae; genus Eupeodes; species Eupeodes corollae. The sequence goes on along the minus strand of NC_079148.1, from coordinate 21,337,162 downwards.
ATTGCTCTTATTTATTTTTTATCAATAACTGAAATCTATATGATTTTATGTCTTCTAGTCATTGAGAATTACCAAACAAAATATTTTAATTAAATTACTTTTTCCTTGCAGTATTTACGAAGTCTTATTTTGATAGTAATAATCAAACTCGCCTGAGTTGTCGTACTCTTGTCGAACAAGGAACTTACTTACTTACTTACTTAAAGTCCTGTGTGAACTAGGGCCTCATCCAATTAACTTCTCCATCTAGCTTGGTCCCTAGCTAGATGTCTCCAGTTTCGCGCTCCAAGTTGGGTGAGGTCACTTTCCACTTGTGCGCGCCACCTGATCCGCTGTCTTCCTCTACTGCGCTGTCCTGTGGGTGTGGATTCGAAGACTTTTCGGGCCGGAGCATAGGTTTCCATGCGCTCTACGTGCCATCTACCCAGCTTTGGACTTTTACCCTTCTGGCTAAGTCTACGTCGCTGTACAGCCGTACAGCTCGTCGTTCCATCTTCTCCTCCATTCCCCTTCGATGCATACGGGACCGTAGATCACACGAAGAACTTTTGTCTCGAACCGACCTAAGGTGCTTTCATCCGCTTTTGTCATAGTCCATGCTTCTGCACCGTATAGCAGGACGGGGATGATACGGGTCTTATATAGTAACACTTTGGTCCCTCGAGAAAGGACTTTACCACTCAATTGCTTTCTTAATGCAAAGAAACAGCGGTTAGCAAGAGTTTTTCAGTGCTGGTGTTGTTTTCTGTGTTTACAGCGGAGCCTAGGTAGACGAAATCCTTGACTACCTCAAAGTTACGTCTGTCGATGGTGACGTTTTGATTAAGACATCGGTGTTGTATGTCTTTTCTTGACGACAGCATGTACTTAGTTTTGCCTCATTAACCGTTAAACCCATTTTTGCCGCCTCTGCGTCAATTCTCACAAAAGCCCCATTGACGTCACGCTGAGTTCTTCCGATTATGTCCATGTCATCAGCATATGCTAGTATTTGGACAGGCTTTTGAAAGATAGTGCCTCTAGTGTTGACGTGTGAGCTCTGCGCTCTTCTTTCAAGCACGATGTTAAAAAAATCACATGAAAGCGCATCATATTGTCTAAAGCGTTTTTTGACATCGAAAGGTTCTGCTAAGTTGTTTCCAACCTTTATGGAGCAGCGTGAATTCTCCATGGTCATCCCGCACAAACGGACGAGTTTGGCAGGGATGCCAGAACTAGACATGGCTCTATACAGCTTCTTTTCCTTACACAAATCAAATAAATGTTAACTTGATCTGGAAGCTACACCAAAAAGTTGTAATAACCACCTTCGAACTATGTATACGCCAAATCTAACAACCACAACCTTCCATTTACCATCTCTTCTTTACTGTATTGCTATTGTAAAATAAATAGTGTCATCAGTTTTGATATCGCGAATTTTATGGAAATATTATATGGAACAGGTTCTTTAGGCGTTATTTGGAATCGTTTTTTCCTGAACCCATTGCCTATAACACTGCCTTCTTTTTCATTTAAAAAGCAGCTAAAACAAACATTTGAGAGACCGATAAGATGATTTTTTTGTCAAAAATACGGTCAAAATTTCCACCGAGCTGCAGGTTGACCGGCATCACTTTTTTTGCAATCTGTAATTTTTTGTAACTAAATCCACTCGGAAAATAAGGCGTGCGAAGAGCCGGCATACAAATGTAAAGCTAATACTATATATTCTTCATTTTGCTGCAATATCTGACTGTTGTTGATTTAAGGTCCAAAAAAGATCGATCAAAATTAAAAATGTAATTTTTTGTTAGATTGAGCAATCGATCAGTAATGGATTATGAATGTGCGAACTTAAGTTTGTCGGTCTTGGGATAAATACTCATCTGTTAGAAGTGCATCTAATTATCCTATCAGAAACCTGAAATTTGATATGAGTGCAAGAAAAAACTAACTATTTCTGTTGCTAATTTAACAAACTATCCTTTTCTCTAAAAACACTTCCCTAGCTTCTAGAGTTAGATACTCATTCATTTAGATGTTGTTTTTTTTTTTTAAATAATTTCAAAATAATCAGTGTCATATTCATACCTCCACCTGAGATCAAACCTAAACTAAATTGTCTGGGAAGTGCATAACTTTAAACTTAACATTACTTCAACAAAAAAAGAAGAAGTCAAATAACTTTACGAGAACCTTTTTTTTCTGAGTTCTCTACATTTGAATAAAAATCAAGAATCTTCTCAGTCTTCTTCTTTTTTTCTTCGTTTTTTAATTTTTTTTTCATCGCCGGTTAACGTAAAAGTTTCTTCTTCTTGGTCTTGGATGTTTTCTTCAAGGACGTGAAAAGTTTTCTTCTGTTCTGCAGTTTGCTGCTTCCAGTCAGTCGTCTTCGTCTTCGTCGTTCGTCGTCTGAACTAGTTTTCTTCATCGTGTTCTATATCCTTTTTCCATTTCCTTTATGTAGGTAAGTATATAATATACATTTACCATCGTCGTCGTCGCAGTCTCATATATGAATCAATTCTACTTCGACACTCCAACTTAATTTCACTCCCGTTCCCAATAAAAAGCGAAAGCACATACTCTCATGAAGCGTGTAGTCCCGTTCCGTTTAAGTATTGTAAACTACTGCAAAACTTTAAAGGATGTGCTGTGCATCAGAGTAACACTACGTTAACGTTATCCTTTCCCAACCTCCCTCCCATCCCAAAAACGAACACAGAACCCATTCATCCTTCTCTCTTCTTGGTCTTGGTCTCCTTTTTCGTATCACATCACCACACCGGAAGATTTCACTTAAAGTGTTTATGTTTCATTTACATCCCATTATCTCCGAGAAAAGAGAACTTTAAACGCGTTTAAAGTTTTGTGTCTGGCTGGGTCTGGTATAGTTTTGTTTTGGATGATGATGATGGTTTGGGATAGTTGGAAAACTGGAGGTACATAGAACATGGTATAGTAAACTAGTGAAAGTTGTTCCTTTTCAGCTGCTTTATATACTCATATGTAGCTGTAGAACAGCAGCATGAACGGCGGCGACGACACGACGTCCTTGACGCTGCTGCTGTCGTCATCATTGTATAAAGTAAGTTAAAAAGACCGAGAATGCAGTTAATTGTCCTTGGAAATTGCATCCTTTACTCTCCACAAAAAAAAAAACACAGACTACAAGAGAAAGTCGTCATAACAATAAGTGGAAAGATGTTTTATTTTGTTCTCTTCCATTATATTTTATTTTGTGTACTAATGGATGAAGAGGATGGTAAAAGTGAGGATTCTAGAAGGGGGTTAGGTTAGTGCTAAACTCATTGTTCTAAAGTATTAAGTGGGAGATTTAATAAAATTGAAATAATTAAGCATATAATCATTAAAAAAAAAAGAAGAACACTTTAGGAGTTAGATTAAAGTGTTGGGAACGTATTTGTCAAAACATGAACTTTTATTATTTTTTTTTAATTATTCACAACTTATCGTCATTTTCTTAAATTTAATTCCCCCATTTTCTCTCCCTCTCTTTGTCTATTTTCAGGAGTGTGTGAATTTAGCATTTAGCTCCTTAAAAACTACCACAGAACAAACAAACAAAAAAACAACTCAAAATGTCCAGCCTACCACGTCGCATCATCAAAGAAACCCAACGTCTTATGCAAGAGCCAGTTCCCGGAATCAATGCAATCCCAGATGAAAACAACGCCAGATATTTCCATGTCATTGTGACCGGACCAAATGACTCGCCTTTTGAGGGTGGTGTCTTCAAATTGGAACTCTTCCTACCGGAAGACTATCCAATGTCAGCACCTAAAGTTCGCTTCATTACAAAGATCTACCATCCGAATATCGATCGTTTGGGACGCATTTGTTTGGATGTTCTCAAAGACAAATGGAGTCCAGCATTGCAAATCCGAACCATATTATTGTCAATTCAGGCGCTCCTCAGCGCCCCCAATCCAGATGATCCCTTGGCTAACGATGTCGCTGAACTGTGGAAGGTGAACGAGGCCGAGGCCATTAGAAATGCCCGTGAATGGACCCAGAAGTATGCCGTAGAAGACTGAGCTGAGTTCTGAGCTGCGGCTGCCGCCAAAAAGCGCGGTTTCAGTGCAAAATTCGATAATTAAGAAATAAAACAAAAATTATTAAAAAAATAAATTATAAACAAAAATCATCATCTTGAGAGAAGAGGAGAGATATACATCAATTAATAATAATTACAAAATAAAATACATATTTTTTATCGTTTTTCTTTTTCTTTTCTTTTTCTATTATTTATCATTTTAATTTGTTCTTATTTTTAGTTTATAATTGTATTTTATTGTTCTATTATTTTCTCACCACCTTTTTCCTTTTTGAAATGTCATTTCTTCTTCTTCTTCTTGTGCTTTAGTGAAAGGAAACACTGAAAGAAAACATTTGAACAAAAAATAAAAACAAACAATGTCGAAATTAAGGGTATGAATAAAATATAATAATTACTATTATAGAAATGATGAATAAATAAATAATACTACAAATAAATAGAAATTAAATTCAAGTCAAACACAACATGGAATATGATGATACACATAGTTAGAGAGAAACAAAAAAATAACGAGAATGAAACGATGATAAAAAGCAGTTAATAAAAATAAAATGAAAATTTTTCTTGGTTTTTCTTGGAAAATTTACCAAACAAAAAAAATTTTAAATGTGTTTTTTATTTAACAGTGGAAATGTGACTTGTTTTTAAGGTCCTAATGGTGATTGAAGATATTTTAAGTAAGTATAAATCATAATAACTGTAAGTGGTCAAGAGGAGAGAAATTTCAAAACTAAATGGGAAAAAATGGGAAAAAAGTGATAAGTTCGGACCCAAAAAAAGGCAAGTGATAGGGTCCGAAAGGAGATGTCGGTGCACAATGGTTTAATAAAAATATTACAATGTCTCGGAAAGACGGAGTGTTGTAAGCATTTCACATTCGTGTAGTACGGCTAAAGAACGAATCTCTGTACTTGACAGAACGACAGAAGCTGGGTTCTGATGAACATTCTTAGAGGAATTCTCTTAGAACCTCATTTTTACGTGAAGCTCTGAATATCCAAAAAAAGAAACTAGGCATGTAGTAGGGCATTTTTGCCATATAAGACTACAAAGTTATTTTTGAAATTCGAGAATATATCTCTGCCATCATAGGGTCTGATGCAGATAACTTTTGCCTTTCCTTTTTTCAAATTTGGAATTGGGAAAAGTTTGATTGGGAATTTTTTGATATCTCCAAAAACGAAACAAAGGAATTTAGCTTTTTTTTCGGAGACAGTTTACGAAAGACGACACATTTTAGGTGAAAAGAAATTTGAAAATAGGCTTATAAACATGAACCTACTCAACTTTCTAAAAAATCCTAATTATTAATTTTAAAAGGGATTAAGGGATTTTGTGTTTTTTTTTTTTTTGGGATATCAATTTTTTTTTAATGTTTAGGTTTTTTAGGATTTTGATAATTTAGGGATACAATATTTTCTTCATTTTAAGTGTAGATTTTGCTTTCTTAATGGCAGAGTAGATTAACATTCAAACCAAATCGTCATTATTATTGCGTTTAGGTTATGCGGGATTTTCAGTTTTATGAATTTTGAGCTTTAGGGATTTTGGGTTTTCTTGATTCTAGTTTTACAGACCCTTATAAATTTTTCTTTATTTGACAGCCTGATTTCTCGGGCAAAATGAGAGAGGATCTGATATGTTAAAATGTCGGCCTTTTTTTGATGTAGTTTTTTTCGAAATCAATTTCCGGAAGTCTCTTATTACTCTCGTTACTAGTCTGCTTACTTTTATTTTGATCTTATAAAGGCGTCAATAAAACTTAAAAATTTTAGAGACAAAAAGGTTGATTCTTGAATTCAAGGAAATAGCTGCATTATAATTTCTCTAAAAAAAGGTTAAAACAAAGTAAGGTAAGTAAACAAATAAGTTGGGAAGAAAAGTTTTATAGTACTAAAAAATAACACGTTTCGAAGCTTTTATATCAATATATATGAAACGTTTATTATGTTTTTCTCTTAGCCATTAATTTAAAAAAAGTGTCATTCGTGTTTGAATCTCAGTTCTAGAGCATCACTTCAAAAGTAGATTTATTTAAATTTTTTAAATCTTTTGTATTCAACAGAAAACTATTTTTGAAAGAAATGAAACGCACGACTGGGTCGCTGGAACTTGATAATTTCTTCCAAAAAGTCTGTTTAAAAATATTTCCTATATTTTAAGATAAAAAATGTACCTGCAAAATAAGTTTTCTCGAAAATTTAAATGCCATTTTATTTGTCAAAAAAATCTAGATTAACCTACTTTTTTCGAAAATCATTTTAAATTTTGTCTTAAAAATATTTTTGATACAAGCACTAACTAAAGAGCTTATAAATATATGAACATTTTTCATTAAAATTTCGTCAAAAAATTTTGTCCCCTTTCTGAAATATCGAGTTTGTAAAAAAATTAGTATTTTATTAAAAACAAAAAAAAAACAAAATACATTTTTGATCATAGAAAATCATCATCAATTTGATTTGATGCACAGAAAGAGAAGAATTTTGAAATCGTTCCATTAGTTCTTGAGAAAACTTAAAAACAAAATTAAGGTTTTTTGAATGGTACCCTTCTGGAGCAATACGAAAATATGTTTTTCTTGTAGAAAGAAGCCAAATTAAGAGCACAAAATTTAGAGAAAGTTTTAGAAAAATCACATCTTGAACCAAAAATTTATGTGGCGACTGCTGTTATTTTTCGTATTAATAAAATAAAAAAAACCCTTACACTAATTGAAAATCTTAATTTTAATCAACATAATTGTTTGGACTGTAGGGGCCAGGAAAGACAGACAAACGAAAGGAATCGGGGTATCCATTTTTTTCGGTTCTCTTCTGTCGTAATGTCATATTTGATTAAAAATTCTTGTTTGAAATTGTTTACCTATGCAAAACTTGCTATATAGTTCCTATATGTCGCAGTAAAAATCACTTCAATAATCACTATTTATGTGTGTCAAAAAAATGTAATAATAAAATTGAGGCCAATTTAAGGAATTCTAAGTAAACTAAATATAAAATTCATGATCTCTTATTCAAGGTTTCTTCTTAAGAACCTGAATATTTGCTCTTTTTTTTAGAACCAATTTTTATGAAAATAATTTAAAGCATGATAAAAGTTTTTTTTCAAATTCTAAATTGAGCGAAAATTAAAATTTGAGTTGTTTTTGACAGCAAACCACTTTTTGGTTAATGTCGTTAAGTTACTAATAAAACTTTAAATGCAATCTTTACTTATACAACTTAACTGTTATAAGCTTTTTGGCTCATGTGACCCTCCATTGGATCGTCCATTGGTCAAAAGTTGTTGAATTTGTGCTGTTTTTTTGGAATAAGGCTGAATATCCGTATTATGCTCTTGGTCCAATCTTCAGTCAAAAGTAGTACTTTTAGCAACAAAGTTTAAGGAAGTAAAATATAAATGTTGTTTTCATATACAAAAAATAAATAATTCAAAATATAATTAGGGTCATATCCATTAACGCAATACAATTAGTGTTGAATTGAAGGGAATTCTTGCGAAAAAGCAAACTAATTATCTCCCAGCGGGGTTATGACCCCTACGACCCCCCCCCCCTGGATACACCATTGTTATAGTGTCGGGATATTCAACCTTATCAATGGCAAAAAAAAAAAAAACTATTAAGCTTTACTTGACATTAAGATATTGATAACGATTTCGAGACTACAGATGAAAAGATTTTTGAAAATGTCGTGATCATTCGAAGTAGGGAATTCCCCTGGTAGGCACTGATCGGTAGCCACATTTATCGGGAAACTTTTTGTGGCCTACCGTCAATAATTTTGCCTTTAAATTATGGAATTTTCGGAAATATACATTTTAGGGCTCGAGGTTTTTTGAGCTTGGTTTTTCTTGAAATATAAAGAATAAGTCAATTTAGGTAAGGTATTTTGTTATTTTAGTACGTCGGTGGCGTGATGGTTTGTGTGTAAGAGTAACACTGCCATGCCAGAGGTCTTGGGTTCAATTACTGCCTGTGCCATCTAAAGTTTTCTTCACGGGTACTGCGTCTTGCGAGGAATTGACAAATTCTCCAAGAGTAATTCTTGTCATGAAAAGTGCTTTCTTAAATTAACCGTTCGGATTCGGCTTAAAACAGTAGATTCCCTCCATCCCTGACAATATTACTCACACACAGGAATGGTTGGAGTTTCCAGTCACTAGGCTCTAGGTTCTCAAATTGACTTTTGCGCCACGTTATTTATTAACTTCCCATAGGAAGTTATTGTAATGGGTCCGGTTTGTCAAATTGAAAATTTTGAAATTTCTCGACGTTTCAAGGTCCCCAGAGTCGAAATAAGAGATTTTTAGAAAGATGTCTGTGCGTGCGTCCGTACTTTCGCGACGTTTTTTCGTCGTCCATAGCTCAAGAACCAGAAGATATATCGATTTCAAATAAATTTTGTTATACAGATAATAAGGCAGAAAGATGCAGAAGGGCTCTCAAGAAAATTTGCGTGGGTGTTTTTTTTTACCATAGCAGTTTGAAAAAAGGTTGAACATTTTGGTTAACCCTAAATATCTTACGAACCAAAAACGTGATATCAAAGAAGTATATTTTTTGAAAAAAAAAATCCATTAACGGTTTTTTTTATAAATCAAAAAAACTGAAAAAAAATGTGTCACCTCCAAAATTTTACGACCAAAATATGATTTCATCTCCAAAACAATTTTGTGCAACGAAGAATAATGTTTTTAACAAGTGATAAAATTTTGAGAAAAATCGAATTGACAGTTTTTTTATAAAAAATAAAAATCTAAAAAAAAAATGTATAAAAGTTGGTAAAAATTGGTTTTCGACTCAAATATCTTTTCAAAACTTTGAGATATTGGCTTTAATTTCCTTTTATCTTTCAAAAAATATTGTTTTCAACATTCAGTAAAATTTTGAAAAAAATCGAATTGACAGTTTTTTTACAAAAAATTAAAAACCGAAAAAAATAACAAAAGTTGGTAAAAAATGATTTTCGACTCAAATATCTTTTCAAAAAATGAGATAATAGCTTCTAACTAATTTTTACTTATAAGAAATATCGTTTTCAACATTAGGACAAATTTTGAGAAAAACCAAATTGACAGTTGTTTTACAAAAAATAAAAACCTTAAAAAAAATGAATTCAAGTTGGTAAAAATTTAATTTCGATTTAAATAGCTTTTCAAAGATTAAAAATATTGGCTTCAAACTTATTTCATTTCACAGAAAATATTGTTTTCGATCTTAAGTAATTTTTATATAAAAATCCAACAGTCCGTTTTTTCATAAAAAATAAAATCTACAAAAAATAGTACGCAAATTTGGTAAAAATTGATACGAGTACATATAGACAAAGTTTTAAGCAATACAAATCGACAGACGGGATAAGAAGTTATCAGTGTGGGTCGCATCCCATCCTACTTTTTTTTGTATAATATTTATTTTGTCATATTATGGGATATTGAGTTTCTGGGTTCTCTTGGTTTAGATTCTATTGTATTTTGTGTATTTTCCTATTACCTATAGGTTTTCTTAATTTTAAGTTTTCCGAATTCTCGATTTTAGCGATTTTATGCTTTCATTTTTTTTGGATTTTTTGAAATGGAGGTTTCTGAAGTTCTTATTTCAATAGTTTTTGGTTGGGTAATATTTATTAAAGTATTCTTGTATTTCCGGATTCAAATAATTTTAATTTCTTAATTAAAAGATGGAGAAAGGACTTTTAAAAAAATTGGGTTTTAGACTTCCTTCCCAGCCTTCCTCAATTTTGAAATTTCCTGGTTTTCAGGATTTTATGTTTATTGATATTGCAACCACATTTTTGGGTACAATTTTAGGTTTTCTTCTGAAAGTCAATATTTTCATAATTTAGTTAAAGGGATTTCGGCGTTTCGGGATTTTGAGTTCATTGGATTTTATATTATCTTGGTTTTGATTATACTGTACTTTAGCAGGGATTTCTTGATTTTGTATTTTATGGAGTGCACATTTTAAGAATAGATCTTCTTGTTTTTGTGTTTCTTGAAGTGTGGGATTTCGAGATATTAGTTTTTGGGATGTTTTTTAGATTTGAAATGTTTGGTCATTTGGAAATATGAATTCTTAGGATTTTAGATTTATTTAATTTGAATTTCTTTTGGTATGACACAGAAAATTTTCCAAAGTTATTTTCTCCATCAAGTTTGATTCTACTGGATTTAGTTTTTTTTTTACCCAATTTTAGTTATTCTTGATTTTGATTTTTGTGGATTCTGGTTAGGTTCGGTTTTCTTAATTTTGGGGTTTTCGGATGCAGATTTTGATTTTCCTGAATTCTGATATTCGTTTTAGTTCAAGACTATTGAATGCTCGAAATTGTTTAAATTAATTTCTACCCCAAAAAACAACCATTTCAGCACTTTTTGTTTTTTTTTTTAAATATGCTATTTTGAACTAGCAAAACATGAAGAATTTTCATAGTTTGAATCTCTTCACGGTTAAGGAATTTAGGCAAGTTTCCATTGAATTCATCTTTAAGACCATAAATGTTTTGAACAAGAATTCGCATATAAAATATTTTAAATAACTTTCATTCTATGCCAAACACCATAATCATAAACGATGAACTCCTTTTTAATTTCGTCTTTTTTGAAACATGCACACATTCTCTACACTCGACATTGAGTTTATGGAGAGCATTATTTCGTCTGAAAGGCTGTTAAAAAAGTTTGGTTCTTAAAAATCTCAAGCTCAACTTATTCAACCACTCCTGGTAGTGGTGGTGGTCGGTCATATGTGCTCTATATCCGGATAGCAAACACAATTCCCAATTCCTTTCAAGGACCATAAAGATATCAATCTTGAACATGATTTCAAAAAATTTTCAAATAAACATATAACAAAAAAATAAATAAAATAAAAATATAAACCGAGAAGAACCAAACAAACTTTATCCATAAAAATTCCTTTGCACACTCTGAAAACTGATATGTGGGTCTTTTTGGCGTAAGGGTTTGCCCAAATCTGTCCAAGTACACAGCCAGCGTCGTCGTCGGCCGGTGAGGAACGGTCGGTGCCGGGCGGCGGTGGCGTTGAGGTTGTATCAAAAATTATCTCTCAATAAACTTTTTTCAAAAAAAACCCGTGCCGTGCCGCAATCGCCCCGACCAAAAACCCAATCGAAAATCCTTTCGCGTAGTTTCAAAATTTGGTATGCATTCAAAGTGGGCGGTTAGTTTTAGAATCCTTTTTTTTGCAGTGTTGGGTTCTACTGAATTTTTGTATAGTTTTTGTAATTTCGAGGCTTATTGCAAAAATGGAGGGAGCTGCGGCTTGCAGGGTGGTTTCGTATGTAACCGCCGCACACGAAACAAAATAAAGTACAAAATATCGAAATATCGCACCTGGAGATGGGCCAACTCTCCTCCGCATATAACTGGGAACGTGGGAGAGGGGCAACGAAGATGTAAAGGAGTGTTTCTGTGTTCAGCAACGAAAGGACTTTTTATTGCATTGCATTCATATCGCCTTTTGAATTCCTGTCCATAGCCGAATATTTTTCGAAAAAATACCAAAGGTAGGGTGGGTGGGTGTTGCTGCTACTGTTGCGGTGTAAAGTTCGGTGTGGTGTGGGGTTACGGGAGGGGAAGGGAGTAATAAGGTATATTGGATGGGTTTCTCGATAGTTTTTTGGGGTTGTTGGGTAGGTTGCTGGTAACCATGTGTATCGGGATTTGTGGCATTAAATTCAAGAACTTAACTGCAGTTTTTCGCTCTTTATATAGGTTTTTTTTCTTACCTTAGTGTGTGGGTGCCTAAAACTTTTATTTTTTTGAAAAGAGTGGCATAACATTTGACGTCTTCAGTGCGATGTTTTGCCAAAAAATATTTTCGAGATGTGATGTTACGTGACGGCAAAAACGACGACGACGACTACACCATTGGCGATATGGTTTTGAGAGAAGGTGTATTGCCAATGACATTGTGTGAAGGAGGAAGGGGAGGATGTGTATGTTTTGGGGTCTTTTTATTTTTCTTATTTAGCTGAACCATAAGTGCACTTTAGTTTATTTTTCAATATGCAACTTAGAGAAATTTACTGAAGCATATATTTTGTGTTCGCATGTTTTGAAGAAAATTGGCACTTGAGAAAAGCTACACATGTACTTACATGTAAGAAAGTTAAAAAAAGGGAAACATTAGATAAATACTGCAATAGAGTCTTCAAAACTAATTATGCACCAAATTTAACAGTCTGTGTAATTTTTATGTACCTACATAAAAAAATTTGTTTACTTTATAAAAATACAAAATATTTAAGACGACACAATTTTCTTACTATTTACGATTCATACAAAAAATTGTCAATTTTTAATATTTTCAATTTAATTATTGTACTTCTTGAAATTACTAAAATTAATTCAAATCAAAGAAATGCATCAAAATATATCACAACTATAAAATTATGGGAGAATAAAATTGTTGCAATTTTCTTAAAGTCTAATGATTGGCAAATCACTATCTCAATCTTATAGCCTTTTCACACGAAACCCAAAACCGGGTTTTCGGCAAAAAGTTTTCGAAAACCTAAAAATCGTTCACGCCGAACATTTACACGTTTTCATTTGACATTTAAATTTTTTAACATCGGCTGTCAAATTTGTTATCGATGAAAAAAACATTTAAGAATGAGTCGCACAACTTTCGATATATTCTGCAATGAACTAAAGGATCTGGAAATGAAAGATACAAACTTTAGCCTTATGTTGGTACTTATCAAGTTGATTTTCAGGATTTTCTATACGAGCGCCAAAAGAACGAAATGGGAACCGGTCATTGAGTGGTTTAAAGAACGTTCCGATACGAACATACAAAAAAATCCCAGTATATCACCACCCACCGACCGTCTCGGATGCGCATAAAATGAAAATATCCAAGTACTTCCATTTACACAGTGAAGATGTTCTAAATGGTATGTATTCTCTCAAGATTCAATTTTTTGAAAATTCTTAAAATGCAAACATTCTCCTAGGGATTTTTCTTTCCTGTGCTGTCATAGAGCAGCATATCAGCGCAGACAAGGCCGTAACAGTAGCCCGTCTCGAAGAAGAGTTTCAACTGAAGTTCTGGGGACGGGTGGAATGGGTTCAGGACAAGAACTAGAAGCTCTCCTCTTTGTTCACTTCAACCATTCAGAACATTGTTATAATTGTGTAGAAAATATACGGTCAAATCAATAAAAAACAAAAATTAATTTTGTTTAAAACATTTTCTTTTTTCTTTCACAAGAAACGCAACCCAAAATACTGCTTATGACTATTGCTTCTGCTGGCCAAATGTGACTTAAGAATCGCCATGTATTGTGGCCGTCCAAGCAGCTTATAGGTGGGGTTGGGAAGATTCTGAACGATTTCGTGTAGGTCCTTATGGCCGGAGCAGAAATGGTTAATTCCTAGTTCTACATTCGTACCAAAATCACACTCATCCAGAGCGATAACTGAATCTGTTATGATGGGCTGCAATATCTCCATGACTATCTCTTTGGCTTCTTACTTTGGAACTCGCCTAGCTTGTCCAAAGCATTGAAGATATTCTTGATGTTGGCATCGCTGTCCATCAAGGGGTGATAGTCCACTGTTGGGGTTTTATTCACTGGAACAATGATTTCCATATAGTGGAATGTTTTGGCACAAATTTTGTTTTGGGGCGGCTTTCCATTACCGCAGCCCGAATTTCCTTCTGATTTTTTTTACAGTTAGGTAGGGGTCTCAATAGAACATGAAAGAAATGTCAAAAAAAAACTTAACTTTGAAAATTAATTTAAAATAGAAATAAATGTTTCCTCGCTCTAAAATTGCTATAGTTATTATTTATTTGTACATACATATCTATCAAATAAAAGAAACCGCGAGTCGAAATTCGTGTTGCGTTAGTAGAAAGTTGAGCCCAAATTTGCCTAGCCCGCTGCGACTTAATTCTGTAAATAAAAACCAAAAGCAATAATAATTCTTATTTTGTATTTAAATTGTATAAATAATATAACTTTCTAAATGAAATATATGTTTTGACAGCAGCCATCAGCTATTTTGTTTGCTTTAATTTGAGCCCTGAATGTTTTGAAAGGTTTGTTTGCTTAGTTCAACTTTGAATTGCTACTAGTTTTCGAGAGGTTTTATATAGAAATTGTGGTTTACGAAAACTTGTGGTTTATCAAAAATGTAAGTCAAAACTTGAGTTTTCGATTAAGGTTTTCGGCCAAAACCTATAATTTAGCGAAAACCGGGTTTTGGGCTTGGTGTGAAAAGTCTATTAGATTGAATTCATTAATTGTAATCTTTCGAGTTGATAATAATAAATAACTTTAAAAGGTTACATTCTCTTGCAACACTGATACGAAAACTAAAATACGTGAAATAAAAGACAATGTTGAAAGTTTTAAAAAATTTAGACATTGCTGGACAAAAAAATTTATTTTTAAATTGGTAACTTGATATAAAAAATTATCTATCTTGAAAATCTGAAAACAAGGGCATTAATCCTTGAAAATGGGCAGTCGAAGTATAAATGTAATGAGCAGTTTTCGCTTATTTATATTTCAAGAAGCTTCATTACAGAATTTTGCATTTTTTGTATGCAATAATAATAGAATCCAATAGAACAGAATTAAATATAAAATGGAAAAATGCAACAAAAACTAAATCATTTATCTTTTTGGGTTTTAAAATTTCACAACATTCATATTTGAAAATATCTCACTGAAAAAAATATATAATCTTTCTATTCATCCTTTCGAGTTTACATTGTAAGAAAATGAAAAACCTAGTTTTTTGGCCAAAACGATTCTATGCTCTTCCCTAAACAAATTAAGGAAGAACTATGCAATAAATAGTTTATGAAATTTTGAGATCGATCCTATTGGATATCTCAGCGAGAAATGCTCATATTAAGACTTTAAAAGAAAAATGAAGCTGACTAAACAAGTTATTCATTCTATATAGAGGCTAAATCAGATAATTGTTGTCCAAGTCAGTAGCTGCCCACACTGATAACTTCCCATTCGTGTCCGTCTTTCAATTTTTCTAAAAATTTTACAAAATATTTATTACTATTTTTTGTGTATGATAAAAAAGATTTTAAGTCAATACCCGTGTTTTGTTGGAAAATCTATTAATAATACTAATAAAAAAAACAATATCCGCAGTATGAATACTAGTGTTAAAAGTTAAAGTAGAATTTTATTAGGGATGGGCTTTCGACATTTATATGAGTCTCAAATGGATGTCATACGATTTCGTTCTCAAATGTTGGTACGATTGATATTGCATTAGTATCTCGATGGCTGTGTTCATTGAATAGTTGTGCATTTGATCATGTGTTTTCTATTGGGGAAAAAATCAATTTGTTACTGTTGATATTGTTTAGTTTTGTTCATAAAAATGGACTAACTGGGCTTATTTTGCAAGAGAAACCATTACAAAATATAATAAAGTTTTGCTATGTTTCCACCAAAGGTTTATCACAGTTTAGATTAAATAATTTTTTTTGGTGTTTCAACCACACAAGAAGATTTAAAAATGATTAAGTTTGACAGCACTTTCTAATATGCAAATGGTGTTTCGATGTTTCTTATAAAGCGCAAGTGAGATAGTTTGATTCGTGTTAAACAATAAAGAACTGAATAGTTCAGTAACATATAAGAATACACTATCTACTCCATGTATTTTTTTTTAATTTGATTAAAAGAAAACAATATTTTTTGTACACAAACATGCAAATAAACAGACCATTATCTGTAAAACCAACTTCTCCCCATAGGTTTTTCTTCACAAATGTTGACCGGAATTGAGTCAAATCAAGCTCATTTCTACTCGACTCAGGTACAAAATTGAGGTGAGCTTCAAGCTCGCTTCAAAACTACATGTTAATGTAGTAATCTACGAACAAACTCCCTTTTTGAAGTTTTTATTTTATGTCAAAGATGCAATTTTTAGATAAACGTTTTTATACAATCTCAATTTCTAGATGTTTTCTTACCATTTCTTCTTCAAAATTGTCCGTTTTATTAGTTTAAGTTACTTTTTTTTTGCTGAAGTTACTTATAAGTTTTGATTTTCACAAAACTTTCTTCTATTTGTATTTTTTTCAAATTATTATTCTGACAGGTCTTCTTTCAGTTGTACCAATTTTTAAATGCAAAAATCTGATGGCTAATGCCAATGTGTGTTCTTGGGAACTTTCTACTATACTATTTATAGAATGCCAAAAAAACACGGGTAATATTGTTCTTTGTTCTCATAAAGAAGAATATTTTCTTAAAAAATTGACTAAGAGTTAGCACAAATATTTTTCATAAAATAGAATAAGTTTCATTTCAATATCTGTTTTTATTCCCGACATTTTAAGACGAAATTCAATTTTTATCAATTTGAGGAACTTTTTTTGAAAGTTTTTAATTCTTTTAGTTTTGAAGTCAATACCCTCATCTTTTCTCGAAATATTAAAATTGAACATCAGTTTATATCTCTTCTAGTTCTTGAGGTATGGACTATGGCCACCAATATCCTGAACGTACGTAGATATACATATATACATAACCACACAGAGGCATCTTTCTAAAAATCATTGATTTTAAATCTAGGCACCTTGAAACGTCAAGAAATGCCAACATTTTCAATTCGTCAAAGTGGACCAGTTACAAAAAACTTCCTATTGGAAGTTAAAAAGAAAGATTTACAGAACTTTCATAAGGTCAATGGTTTTTGTCTTGGAAGTTTTATGTATTTAAAGAGGTGAATCTGTGTATAACTCTTGAAAGAAATTTAAAAAAATGTCGCCAGTTAAGTATTTGAGCACAGTTTATAAACATTTTTTTTTGAAAAAATAACATTCGCAATAAAAAAACTGCAACCCTTTTAAAACTAGGCAATTCAATAGAATATATGAAACGAATTTCTCAACTCTGTTATTTTGAAATTACATAAATAAGTAATTTCTTTATAAAAAAGATACTTTATAGGTAAGTAGTAAATAGACACCTTCTTTCTTCTTCATACAAAACTAGGATTGCGTCTTAAGTAAGAAAGCAGCTAAGTTAAGGTAAGCTTAATAGATATACGGACATTAACACCAATAACTTCAAAAACAAAATCTCTAATTTTCCTCCTTTTTCCTAAAACCTCTTTAAAATGCTTCCAACATTTTATCAATCTCATTATATTGTCTACATCGTTTTATATACACTAGAAATAACTTTACACCAACAAGCGTAAACGATTAACCATCTCAACTTTCATCAAGGATCCGCTGATGCACATTCAAAACCAAGAAGACAAAGTTTTTCCACAAAACACAAGTAGGTATTAAAATGAAAATGAAAAAAGAAAATAATAATAATAAAATAAAAAAAAAAACAAAAACAAAAAGAAAAACGCTGATGCAACGACCTTGAGAACTTTACAAGGTTATAACGAGAAAAGCGAGTCGAGTCGAGTAGAATCCCGAGTCTTGAATCCTTTGTAGGTAGGATACACAAAGAAAAACGAGAATCGCATCGTCATTTTCTCACATACCTACAAACATAAACCTTGTGCCATAGAAACTTGGAATATAAAGCACATAACTTCATCCCATCACACCTCAAATATGCATTGCAGCAGCACCCAGCAGCAGCAGGATTCCCTATACTTTAGCAAAACACTTTGGCTAGGTTGGGTCTTAGGTGTCGTCAGTAGAAAGGTAGGAGGTAGTTATAGAGTGGAGGGTGAGGTGATTAACATAAAACTCCATTCTCAATGACAACCCAAAGTCATTTCGAATGCAAATGATGCTGCTATTCCTCGAAGCTCCAAGCTATATAGATGCAGTTGCCCTCACTGCCCCGTTCACTAAGCAAACAGCAAACACCAAAGCAGCGACAGCGGAGCCATAGCAAAAAATAAGGATTCACCTTCATTTCGCCGTCGGACAATCAAATTCCATGGCGCATTTTACCGTCGGTTCAGGAATTTCCGTAAGCTGGATCCATGAAATTGAAAAAAAAGAAAATAGAAAAACCTAGAAAATATTCCTCAAGAAAACATAATTTGCTCCTCATGTTGCGAGGGAATGTTATTGCCCTCTTTGAACACACAGCCACAGCACAGTCAGGACGAGGACGAGGACGATGACGAAAAAAGGTTAAAGGACCAAAATAACTAGGGACTCAAAATCAAAAAAATAAAAGGAAAGTAAAGGAAAAACCAGAAACATGACTCTCTGTGCTGAAGTAAACATGCAGCTTTTTCATATCTATATACACAGCAAGGACGATGCAGAGCGGTATAGCAGGGACATGCAGGAAGGATAGGGGGAATTCTGGCTAAAAAGGCCACACCCTTGCACTGGCTTCTGATTGGTTCCTGGTGTGCGGAAAACTTTCGCTAGAGTCCTAAACAAGGAGCACATTTTTGTTGCTTACTCTCAAAGCTGTTGTTTTAATTTTGTTTATTGTTTTCGATTTTGTTTTTTTGTTTTTATTTTTATTTTCGGGGGCAGAGAGTTTTTTTTGTGGGGTGCAATACGACTACAAGCCCGACCCGGCCACCCGCCTTTCCGAAACATCATCAGCAAAAAAAAGGATACCTACTCCATTGATTGCATTTGTGTGTAGGCTAAGTTGTGTAGTTTTGCTTTTAGGGAAGAGCAGAGCATCAGGAGCAAGAGCACAGCCATTACATCGTTTTTTAGGACGCACTCAGGACACACATAAACACCCGCACTACGTATAGCAAGTACATAGCATGAAGGCAAGCTGAGAGTTAGGATAGACCATCAGCATCAGGCCAGGGCATAGCGCATAGGTATAGAAAGATCCATTGGAAGTCTGGTCTTGGTTCTCGGATAACAACACTACCTATACGACTTTCTATATAGGTAGCTTCCTTTATAGTTTGGGTCTTCTATGATGATGGTGCATGCATCTATCCATCGCCATTGCCTTAGCCATCACCATCACCATTCGCCATCGCCATCGCATCGGTTTCGTGCCTTTTGACATTCCTTGAGCATTTATCCTTACAAAATGATGTTTTTGCAAGGAATTGAAGGAGCATGCTGGCACTGCTGATTCTGATGCTGATGCTGAAGTATGATGGTGGGTATATAAGAAGAAAGTAAAGCGGCTAAATTGTTCGAAGAAAATGTTTATAACAATATCGATATACCTTCATACATAACATACCTACACGTACCTAAAGGACAGAAATGGTTGTGAGGAAGAAGTGTGGGGTTCGTGTTTTCTATGAAAATCGAGGAAGGTACTTCGACAACGACGAGGAGGACGATGACGAAGACGACGACGACCCACGGTGGCGAGACCATGCTCCAGATGAAGTTCCTTCGAAGTAAACAACGCACACAATTCTTCGTTTTATTTTTTGTACCTATTTATATGCTTTGTTATGGCATTTCCAAGGAGATCTCTCTAGTCGGGTGGAAGAAAGTCCCCCATCAGTCGATGAGGTTTCCAAAACAAATATTTCGAGGATATAGTGTTGCCAATGCGGGATGAGACTTTTATGGAAATTTTATCTTAACTGTGGCGATAGCAAAAGACAACAATAAAAAGATACGAGGGGTGCTAAAAATTCTATAAATATATAAATAAGAAAACTGATCAAAATAGAACTGTCAAAAATAAATGTCGGAGCCACTCAATTCAACTGTCAAAGGTCCAACTTCGGTTGACAGGCAATAAACATATGGGATGGAAAAAATAAATCAATCACCATTAGTTTTTATATACAGATCCGAAAATAAAAACCAAAAAAAGGAGAACCTCTAAAGTGCCCCAACTAATTCCTTAACTTAGTATACACAATCCCCTCTGCGGTAATAGAGAGAAGCATTTTTATAGACCAATCGTCAAGAGTATGATAGGTCTTTATCAGTGTGGCCTCAGACCAGAAAAGTGCAGAGTCTATCAAATAATAACATTACAACAGATCCTGGAAAAACCGAAGAACATCAAAATTTCACCATCGATAGACATAACTTCAAAGTGTCGCATATTTCAAAAGCGTCTGAAATCACCTTTGATTCTAGAGAATATATATTCTTGTGATCTACGGTCCGTGGAGAAGAAGATGCAATTAAGTGCTTTACGAGCTGTACAACGAACGTTGACTTAGACTGATGGAAAGTGCAAGAATTGATATGGCTGGGAGAGCATGAAAACCAATGTTCCGGCCCGGAATTTCTTCGAATCCACGCTGACAGAACAGCTCGTTAAGAAGGCTGAGGATCAGATGGCGCGCACAAGTTGGAAATGACCTAGTCCAACATCTAGCTAGGGATTTACAAAAATTTCACAGAACTTCAAACAGTTTTTTTCTAACTTAAGCTATTTTGCAAATATTAATGACGGGCTAAGCTATTTTGGACAAAACTCACAAACAAACATTTTTGACGGCCGAAAATAGATATGAGACTGGCAGTTTAAATAAACTTCTTATTCAAAACTGCTCAAAAATCAACTTCCAAGTATTGTGCTGCCGTTTTTGTGCAACTTCAGCAACAAAAAACAAATAAATGCCAATTTGTTGGTGAATGAACTTTCTTTTTATAAACACTAGTGTTGCCATGTTCACGCAGAGCATATGCTGTTTGTTTACAATTATGAACTCAATTTTGACAATAATGTGTAAGATTCACAAATACGAACTCAAAATATATCGGTTCAGTAATTTTAATTGTCAAATGGTAAAAGATAATTCCTTCAAAAGTGACAGCTGACCAAAGAGCGGTCTATTTAAAATGAAACCTAGTGTTCTTTTGCTTAGCTTTTGCAGCCATTACCCGTGTTTTTTTTTGGCATTCTATAAATAAGATAGTAGAAAATTCCCAAGAAAACCCATCGGTTTAGCCAGATTTTTGTATTTAAAAATTGGTACAAGAGAAAGAAGGTCTGTCAGAATAATGATAAAAAAACATACAAATAGAAGAAAGTTTTGTGAAAATCAAAAGTTAAAATAACCTTCAGGAAAAAAAAAACTGAAACTAATAAAATGCACAATTTTGAAGAAGAAATGTAAAGAAAACATCTGGAAATTGAGATTAAAAAAAGGTCATTTAATAATTGCAGCTTTGACATAAAATAAAAACTTTAAGAAGGGGGTTTGTTCGTAGACTACTACATTAACATTTGGTATTGAAGCGAGCTTGAAACTCGTCTCAATTCTTTATATAACTGAATCGAGTTGAAATACGCTTGATTTGACTCGATTCAGGTGGGGATCAGAGTCGATTCAAAATCTGTGAAGATAAACCTGTGTGGAGGAGTTGGTTTTTCAGAAAATTCATTATGGTCTGTTTATTTGCATGTTTGTGTACAAAAAATATAGTTAATCAAATTAATAACAAATTGCACATGGAGTAGGTAGCATATTCTTATACCCGTATGATGCTGAACTATCCACTTCTTCATTGTTTAACACGAATCAAACTATCTCACTTTCATTTCATAAGAAACATCGAAACACCATTTGCATTTTAGAAAGTGCTGTCAAACTTAATCAGTTTAAATCTTCTTGTGCCTATCCACTAAAAAGATTTATTTAATTTAAACTGTGATAAACCTTTAGTGGAAACATAGCAAAACTTAATTATCTTTTCTATTGTTTTCTCTTGCGAAATAAGCCCAGTTAGTCCATTTTCATTAACAAAACTAAATAATATCAACAGTAATTGATTTGCTTCCCCAATGGAAAACACATAATTCCAAATGCACAACTACTCAACGAACACATCTATCGAGATACAAATGCTCTATCAATCGTACCAACATTTGAGAATCAAATCACATAAGATCCATTCGAGACTCGTGTGAATGTCAAAAACCCATCCGCATTCAGATTCTACTTTAATTTCTATCGGTAGTATTAATACTACGGATATTGTTTTTGTTATTCGTGTAAAATCCTACTATTGATACTATTGATAGATTTTCGAACAAAACACGGACATTATTAAATTTTGCTTTCATAAGAGTTCTGTATTTTAAATTAAATAATTCATTGTCTCTAGAGTTATATAAGAGTTAAAGAAACTTAGCATATTGGTATCTTCTGCTGTACCACAAAATCTGTTAATATCGACGGTAACATATTCGAAGTCTCTGCAACAGTTGGTTCTCAAGATATTTAATACCTAATAAGTTAATTATGGGATGCCTTAGACACAGTCAAAAAATCAAATTATTTTCGTGCCCTGAACTTAATAATTTTGATTTGCAAAATTTAACTCAATTCTTGCTTAAAATTCAAAGTTAATCGCTTTAAAGGCCCAGAGCTACATATGTTTAAACCAAAGACAAATTTTAGAAACACTTAAAAGCAACGATTTCTTAAAAGTTTCTAAAATGTTCCTTAAATGCTTGCGAAATCTTCGTTTTTGTTCTGGACGCTTCCGTAACATTTCTGAAATGTGTCTCTGTTTCCTATTCCGAATAAAAAAAACTTTAAAAACTAATTTTAAAACTCTCCGAAACGTTTTTAAAACTATGTTTCCCGAAATGTTTATTTGCCCTTCACATTTAATAGTGAATTATTGAATTTTTGGGAATAGTTTGATTTTCAAGAAAAACGTACTCAAAATATCAAAGCAACATTTCTATCCACTGATTTTTCTTAAATCGATTTCTTGTGTAAAAATTTTCAATAAATAGTTCAGGTGATCGATGTTTCCGGATAATGCGAATTATTATTATTTTTTTTTTTTCATTTCGCACAAAATTTGTCTTTTCCAACAGACCTACGGATGATTTAACTGCAATTGTTATGTCAACCTCTAGACGAATTTCACGTTACGCTTTAAACAAGGCATCAGGCTTTGGTTAAGTAAATAAATTAGGTAACGCAAAAGTCCGTTGAAAACTGGGGCCTAGTGACTTACAATTCTCAACCATTTCTGTATAAGTACTTTGTTATCAGGGATTTGAAGATCTACAGTTTTAAGCCGAATCCGAACAGCTAATTTGAGAAACCACTTTTCATGACAAGAATTACTCTTGGAGGATATGTCGATTCCTCGCAAGAGGCAGTACCTATACAAAAAAAAACTTTAGATGATACAGAGGCAGGTATTGAACCATTGAAATTTTACAAGATGTGTGTCCATAATTTTGTATAAGTATTTGGCATCTGGATGTCTTTGGCAACACCCAAAACATGTTTTCTTCACATTTACGGATATCTTTTTAATATGACCCTGCATGGCCATGATCTTGCAGAACTCCCGACTGTGATTACAAAATTTTCGCCATTTTGCAAATTCTAAAGTTTGACATCTTTAAACGGGGCAACTGCCCAACTAGTTTTTTTTTTTATTTTAAATAAAATCTCTTACTGGAAAACCCTGTTAACTGAATAAAATCTATTTTAAGGTAGTAACGCTCATTGAAACTTTATAAGCAATTTAAGTGGAAAAAGTTAGTTAAGGCTTAAGAATTTTTGGGAATCTTTAGATCCATCAAAAGATTGGATTTTGAATACATAAACCTCTAATTTGTCCACAAGCATTACTTTTTTCTTAAACAAAAAAAAACGAGATCAACTTAACATTTTTCATACGAAACATTAGCAACGCTGGCACTAGCAATGCATTATATATGTGTAGGTATGTCTGTAGGTACACTACTCTACCTCTACTCATCTCAATCAACATCCTTAACCTTTTCATTCCTCTTTTGAAGTAGATAAATTCTATCGCACAAGGTTTTTCGTATCCTCTATGGACGGCTGAATGATTATAAATGCGATAATACTCCGAAGAGTTGAGGTTTGAGGAATTACTTTTTTTTTGTTTTTTACTTGTTCGAATCCTTAATATATACCGCAGTAACTATACCGGTGGAAATAGCGGTGGCACAGTCATTACTAATAGACGTAGAAATTAGAATCTATGTGTACTTGTCCTGAGTATAGCAGAGGAGCCGAGAGGGAACAGTACATTTTTGCTAGCAATACAGAGTAAAATAAAAAAAAACTAACCTTTTACGACACGGACGGATAAAGGTAGGTACACAAATTCGACGTGAGACTCCATAATGCCTAAAGGGTGATTCTGCACGTTCCAAACGAAACCCCTTCTTCCATCTCAGACCTTTAACAGCTCGCACACACACACCTGAACGGAACAACACTGAAGCTAAAGCTGAATATGAACCTGAACCTTTCGGAACGGATCCAAAAAGTCTCATGCTTTTCGTCGGTCTAACTCATTTTCTCCATCTATCACAGAAGCGCAGCGTGGAGACGGAGGGTAACGTAACGAATGAATTTAGTATATCGGTTGATGAATCTTTCCCATCTACCGTTATTTTCGTTTCGTATAGGTTAGGTTGAAGTAGAAGTAGAAGAAGAGCGGTATACCTAGTTACGAGTATATTATGTTTTGCCTTTGTTTTCGACCATTTTGGTCTCTCTGATGTTCCACTGTGCGATGTTCTCTGGCTCCGGTTTTGGTTCGGGTTCTGGTTCTGGTTTGGGCTCAGCTTGTTTCCTGTTTGCAATGGATTTTGTGAAACCAGTGGGTGGCGGGTTTGTCAGTTCGGCGTCGTTCTCATTCCCATTCTCGTCTTCGTCCTTATTCTCGTCACTCGGTCCACACAGTTGTTATATCCTTGTGCATTTGAGTTAATCCTATTACATAAATAAAAAGCCTTGGTGCCATTGCTACCCTGCTGCTGGCTTGCCCACACATCACAAACCCGACACGACCCAACGCACTACATCATCAACTCCTTTCTCTACTAAGATATCCTTGAATGGGATACCGTAGGGTGGGGTTGGGTGGACTATATTTTTTGATGACTGTCGAATGCATTCGTCTAGAAGGCTAAAGAAGCAGAGCAGAGCAATGTAGAGGCGGACTAACACACTGCTCTTGTGTCTGCTTTTGCTTTTGCCTTTTACCTATCCCTCTGCTTTTCCATGTGCCTGTTTCGGATCGGAGAACATTCGAATGTGCGTGTGTCCGTGAGTATTGATTTTCTCGGCAATGGAGCTCCAAAGAGGAGGCTCTAGAGAAGAGCCTGGAGGCAGCTTATCTCTCTATGTGTTTGGTAGATCTGCGTGTGCTGCATAGTAAGCTGTGCATATTCTGCACTGCTTCTGCTACCCACCACCGCAAACTCTATAGGTACATAGGTAGCTATGTTACGAGTAGGTATATGGCTGAAACAAAAAACACATTGAAAATGGTAGCTTAACATTTTGACAGGAAAAAAAAGGATACTACGGGAGGACATTGCCAACCCTGTGGTGATTTCGCACGTACCAAGCCGTACCGTAGCGTACCATCAGACCCAGAGCTAGAGCCAGAACTCAGAGCCCACGTAGACGATGCGATATCAATTAATGAATAGTGGTTGGTTAGGCTGATGGTGGGTTGTGGGAATGTAGATATCCTTGTGGATACATCTCTAGTTCGAGTTCGAGTGAGTGTATATTGCACATGCATTGCATATGGCTAACTGCAGCATACGAGTATATGCATTATAAGCCTGGCATGTTAAAAAAGGGTTCGTATAGGATAGGGGATGTTTGCCTTTTCGCAAGAGTGTGTTATCCTTCGAACGTTTTGGTACTTTACTTATTTTCGTTTTTTTTTTTTGTTGGTTCGTTCGTTCGTCCTGTTTTGTACCTAAGGTATACTCTGGCAACTGACATTTCATCGTTTTAGTCCTTGGGAATTTTCCGAATGTGTCGGCCTTTGGCTTGGTTTTATTATTGTTTTTTTTTTCTGTTGCTATTCCTTTACCTATTTCAAGCTAGCTTTATGGAAGAAGAGGGTTGTATAGTATCTGTGATGTGGTGTGTACTATAGCGAGGATATAAACTGACGTTAGAGGGCAAAAACTTTCAAAATGGCTGCAGATATGTATTTTTCGTATTTTTTCTGCGTTTCTTGTTTTGCATCGGCAGCAATATAACAACAACAACAACACTAACAGCAAAGCAACATAACAGCAGCAGGATTCGCACAGGATGCTTTTTCCTTTGTGCACATGCACATATGATGATGATATGCGAGGGTGAAACAATCATGTTTTGCACAGGCCTTGCGTTATTTGGAAAACAGGGGACCAATGCCCAATAGTCATTTAGTGAAAAAGTTCCTTTGATGGTTAATATATGGGTATAGTATACGAGTAAACGGTATACGTGGTGCATTGCATGTACTAAATGTATATAAAGTCGGCATATGTGCTCTGTAGTGTACCTCCCTCCTGAAACTGAAGTAAAATTCTGATTTTTTTATCTACAATGATAAGCCGATTTTGTGTACGCCATTTTGTAGGGTTTCTCGAAATTGGGATGTGATACTTTCCAAAACTTCCATCATATTCTAGCATCAGAGGATTTGTTGTACAAATGAGTGAGATTTTTGGTTTAGAGGTTTTTCCTCATAACTGAGGTTAATAACAAGTTAAAATGTAGGTATTGATATAATTTTAAAAATCCAAACACGAGAGTCATTCAGTTTACTGTAGGGTTTTGTATTTTCTATAATACCAACATTTATGAAAGTTAAGGTTTAACACAGGGTTAGCCCAGTAGGTTGACATTTTTAGAAATACTTTCAAATAGAAAGTTACAGAGGATAAAGGATATAAGGAAGTATGTACAAGAGAAGTGTTCTTTATCCTTGGTTTTTGAAATTCAGTAACCTCCCGCTTTTTTCATTGTGAAGAATACCAGGTAAGGTTGGTCCAGCAGTTAAGTAATGGAAACTTAGTTCTTTAAAAAGGTCAAATTCCGAAATACCTCATTTCGTTATAATTATGTTCAACGAGTATAACAACATTTTTTGGAGTGCTGTAGGTTAAGGTAAACTATTTTAATGGCTATCTCAAGGCTTTTTTTAAGACATGAAATAAAATGAAGTAATATCATAAAAGTGAAAAATGGACGTGTTTTCCTGATTTTTGATTCCTTAAAACATTAATTCTAGATTAAAATAATAATTAATAGAATAAAAAAAATGAAATGTAACTTAAATATTTATCAAAAGTAACCCCAAAATCTCGCTTTTTGAAATGCTGTAAGATTAGTCGATTACTTCTATGCTCTCCAAAACATTTCCTGTGTTTAATTTTAAGGATTTAAGTTTAGTTTGGTTTTAGACCTTCTTAATGTTATAACACCTGGAACATCAAAATTAACTATTTGACAGTTTTTTTTACCTAAACTAAAAACTGAAACCGTCCGAATAGAAAATTGCTGAAATCAATACTTAAAAATTTATATTTAGCCTTATGACAATTCATAATACATTTTTTAATGAATTTTTGGAAAGTTGACAGATTTTAGATGCTATCGTGCGAAAGATGTTAGACATAGAAAGCAAACTATTTCTAAGGATTTGAAGATCTTAAACTTCCCATAGGAAGTTATTGTAATCGGTCCAATTTGACGAGTTGAAAATTTTGACATTTTTCGACATTTTCTCCATAGAAATAAAGTTAAAAATATTGGTTAACCTTAAATATCTCACGAACTAATAACGCTAGAGACTTGAATTCAATTTTATATTATATATTGTAACGTGATATCAAACATGTATATTTTTGGAAAAAATCCAATTAATGTTTTTTTTATAAATCAAAAAAACTGAAAAAAAGATGTTTGTTACTTCGAATATTTTAAAAGAACAAAAAATGATTTTAACTCCAAAATAATTGTATGCAACAAAGAATAACGTTTTTGACATCTGGTAGAATTTTTAGAAAATCGAATTGCCAGTTTTTTTTATAAAAAATAAAGACCTGAAAAACACAACTAAAAGTTGATTAAAAATGAGTTTCGACTCAAATATTTTTTCAAACATTTTTATATTTTTGCTTCAAATTCATTGTGTTTTAAAAGAAATATAGGTTTTTATAAAATTTTGAGAAAAATCAAATTGAAAGTTTGTATTACAAAAAATAAATACCTCAACAAAAATTACTAAGAGTTCGTAAAAATGTATTTTAAAATCAAATATCTTTTCAAAACTTTGACATATTTGCTTCAGATCAATTTTATTAAATAAAACAAATTATTTTAACAGTCAGTAAAATTTTAAGAATTTTCTAATTGACAATTTTTTACAAAAAATAAAAACCTACAAAAAAAAACATTACTAAAAGTTGTTAGAAATTGATTCACGACTTAAATATCTTTTGAAAAATTTGAGCCATAAGGCTTTAAAAAAGAATTTTTCATATAAGGAAAATTATTTGAAACATTTGGCACAATTTTGAGAAAATTCGAATGGACAGTTTTTTTTTACAAAAAATAAAAACCTGAAAAACATTACTTAAAGTTGGTAAACATTGATTTTCGACTTATGTAAATATCTTTTCAAAAATTTGAGATTAAAGCTTCAAACTAAGTTTGTCTTATATTTTTGTAAAAAAACTGTCAATTCGATTTTTCTCAAAATTTTATCAGATGTCAAAAACATTATTCTTGGTTTCATAAAATTGTTTTAGAGATGAAATCATATTTCAGTCGTAAAATTTTGGAGGTGACAAATTTTTTTTTCAGTTTTATTGATTTATAAAAAAACCGCTATATTGATTTTTTTCAAAAAATATACCTGTTTGGTATCACGTTACAATATATTATATAAAATTTAATTCAAGTCTCTAGCGTTTTTGGTTCGTAAGATATTTAAGGTTAACCAAAATTTTCACCTTTTTTTCAAACTGCTATGGTAAAAAAACCACCAACGCAATTTTCTTGAGAGCCCTTTCTGCATTTTTCTGCCTTATTATCTGTATAACAAAATTTATTTGAAGTCGATATCTCTTCATGAACGTACGTACACACGCACGCACAGACATCTTTCTAAAAATCTTTTATTTCGACTCTAGGGACCTTGAAACGTCGAGAAATGTCAAAATTTTCATTTTTGACAAATCGGACCCATTACAATAAAATAATAATAAGATCACATTAAAAAGACCAATTTTTTGAGTTCCCATTTGCAAGTTTGTTAAATGTCTGTTCAAATTAAAAAGCTTTGTTTATGCAGCTTGTCAATTGCTGAAGGGTCCAAACTGAATATTGGGATAGGCCGAGCCATGAAGTTGGTACATCAATACGTTCGGGATACCATTTTTCGTCGTTCATATCTCAGGAAATGGTGGATTTATCATTGAATCAAAACATGCAGAAAGGAATTTCAAAAAAAAATTACTCACAAACCAGGTAGTGACTTCAATCAAATTTAAATTATATAATGTGACGTGATACCAAATAAGTACAATGTTGAATTTAAAAAAAATCAATTAAAGTTTGATTTAATAAATCAAAAAAACTGATCAAATATTTGTATCGAATATTACCTCCGCAATAATTGTATGCAACAAAGAATAACTTTTTTGAAATCTGATTATATTTTAAGAAAAATCGAAGAAACGATTTTCTTACAAAAAATTAAAACCTAAGCAAAAAACCACTAAAAAATGACAAAAATTGATTTTCCACTCGAATATTTTGCGTACATTTCAAGATATTACCTTTAAATAATAATAATTTCATCTTTTTACATTTATTTACATTTTTGAAAAAGTCCCACAGTCATTTACTTATACAAAATATGAATCTGAAAAAATTGATAACCAAAATTGGTAAAAAATGATGTGCGATTCGAATATTTACATTCTATGTAAAATTTTGTTGTTGACTTAAGAGTGTTTTCTTACAAAATCCAATTAGCATTTTTTTCATAAGAAATACAAACTTTCCCGAAATGCTGATAAAATTGGAAAGATCGGGTTTCGACTAAAAATGTTTTAAACAAAAACTACAAATTGAAATCAAACTTAATTTATTCAATGCAAAATATTGTTGCTAACTTTAAATTACTTAGAAAAATTCAATTGACAACTTCCTGTATCGAAATATTAATTTTAAAAATAGTACCCAAAATTTAAGATTTAAAAATTTACCTGCAAAATAAGTGTATCTTAAAAATTTTAATTGTCATATGTTTTTTTCCAAAAAACTTTAATTTTCAAATTAAAAACAATTATCGGTTTTCGAGTTGTTATTTAAAATTAAATATTATTAAGATAATATAAGAGCTTGTGTTGTGTCAGTTCAATAGTTCTTGAGAAAACAATAAAACGGTTCTATGGGGGCTACTCTTCTGGAACATACAATACAAATATTTTTGAAATTTGGAAAACTCATAAAAATGTTTCGGTTCGTTTTTAAAACAATTAAAATTTTTAATTTTTGCCCAAATATTTTGTTCTGTTAATTTTAATCTTAAAAAACGCCTAGAGTGAATCTGCTTAAAACCTTAACAGCGAAGTTTAAACTCAATTGACCCAATGGCTTAGGTTGTAGGGGGCGCTGACAGACTTCTCTACTGTCGAAATGTCATGTTTGATTAAAATACCGATTAAGAATTTTTTTACGAATTTAATACTTGTCATATATGACATATGTAGCACCTTGTCAAAAACACAACACAGGGCAAATTGAATATTCTTAGACTAAATGTTGCGTAATTTTTCGTTTTATTTAAATTGTTTGTAATTTTCCTTGATAAAGCAGAATTTTTCAAAATTGTCAGTAATTTATTATTGGAGATTTTGTTCAATTTGTGACAACTTTATATGTGGTAGCCTAGTTTGTGCAATATGGGAATGCTTAAGATGTGCGCAAGACTATCAACAAGCGAAACTAGTTATGGATATCATCGACTAGATATGTTTGCTTGATTTTATCTGTATCTACAGCCATTGTCAGCTTATTAGAAACAATTTCGTGTTCAAATAAAAACATAGATTTCCTCATTCAATTCTTCAAATATTGCCTTTTATTTATTATGATCATAAAATTTAGAATATTTTTTGGCACATATAACCGTATTTTTTAAATTATCACATTTACCTATTGTTTCGAAAATATTTTTATGTTTAAACCTCTGATTTGGCTGAGCCAACTAATTAGAAACTTAGAAAAATGTCAAACAAAAAGTAATAAGAAAACAAAAACTTCGGTTGGGTTTTGTGATTTAAAAAGGTTAATATTTTGCCGGAAAACCTCTCTGTTTCAAAACTGCTGCACATCGTCTTTGCATTGACTCGATTAGGTCCTGGAATCTTTTAACTGGAATCGCATACTAGGCTACTTTTACTCTTTCAAATAAAGTATCCAAATTTAGAATGTTTTGAGCGCTTACGGCATTTTTGACTTCATCCCATAGATGCTCGATAGGATTTAAATCCGGACTTGACGATGGCCAGTGAAGTACTGGCATAGAATTTTGATCAAAAAAATGTTTTGTGAGTTTTGCAGTATCTAAGAGAAATATCCGTTTTAAGAGTAACATCCACCGCCATGTTTGATTTGATGGTGAAATGTACTTTGGGTCAAGTTCCTTACATTTTGGCCGTCGTCGGACGTATTTTCTGCCGTCGGGACCAATGCGATTTATCTTCGTCTCATCGCTCCACAACACAAATTTCTATTGATTCATCGGCATGTCTCTTGGAAAACTGGATGCTCCGCTGTCTTTTAACATTTGTGACCATTGGTTTGTTACGTCCAGGGAGTCCAGCTTAAACCAAACGACGGGCAACAGTTCTTTTTGATATACCAGAATCGTCTATTATTTCGCGCTGAATGCCTGCTGCACTTTTTCTAGGATCTGCTTTTGACAGTTTTTCTATCTGTGTGAACTGATGTTTTTTGGCGCGCAACATTGTCAGTGGTTTTACAATTACGGAAATGGGCAACGGCATCGAACACCATCTTTTTTAACAGTTAAGCTGGGTTGCAATTTGTTGGTATGATAAGCCAGCTTTATTAAGCTGAACAATAGCGCTTCGGATTTTTGGCGTGTAACTTCTGCCTTTTCCCATTGTGAAAACCGCCTTGTCAACAGCTTTTTGTTAGAAATGGATATTTTGTATGATAATTAATTAAATATTCACCTTTTAATTTACAATAATACCGACAGTTTGCAGAATTCCGTCAAAAGTGCCTCCTATCAAGATGCTATGCATATTGTTTTAAAGAGAAAGAATGAAAGATCATAAATAGATCGCAATATGGTCCAATATGTGAGGGACATTCATCAATAATAGAGCAATACTGCAAAAATAGAACCGTTTCTAATTAGCTGTCAACGGCTGTATATATGTAGGTATGTAAATTGTTCTTAAAAGATTCCATAAGCAAGGTTATTTAATTTTGTGTCCATTTTAGCTTTACTGATATCTTATCAGATTTTTCGAAAAATCAACCACTTTTCGAGTAAGAAACGCTCTTCGCTTAAAGAAAAAGGTGTTTAATATTTAGGTCAGTGTCCCATTTGTTATGAGATTATTTTTAAGAATTGATGACATTTAAAAATAAGTTTTAATTTTATATCATGCCTAAGTGCGATTGATGAGGAATAAATTGTGAAAGACATTACTTTTAATTTCTATTAATCTTTATAGTATTTTTTGTTCACGAATATGGCATTTCTAAATGATAGGCTCTAAAACTAGGATACCAACTCTTACTTGCGAATATGAATAATTAAATTCTAGAAATGTCGATATTTTTTACCTTTCTCTTTTTTCTAAGGTCGTTTACTCCACATCCATTATAACAGAGCCTTTTCGTCATAACATTGATGCAATAAGCAATAAACAAATTAAACTTTCAGTGACCCCCATCACGACGATAAATCCATATATAAATTCTTTATTATAATTTCCTTTAATTTTGTCATACGAAACGCTTGAGATTATATTCCTATCAAAAATAAATACAAAAATACGCCAAACGCCAACAACATTATAATAATTCTTCAAATTGCGATTAACAATAATTCTTAGTAAAAACCTTTCAGCGCACTCAATAATACGAAAAGCCTTAGTAAAAACAATTCTACGTATACAGTTATTTGCAACACATTTTACAATCTACATATAAGTTGCAATTTCTAATTCTAACGCCTCATAAAGAGGCCATTGAACAGAACGTTTTGCACTGCAAGCCGTTCGCAGACCCGTAGTCCGTTTGTCCGTCGCGTCAGTCAGCGAAGTTGTGTCGCATAGATCTAGAATTACTTACTGGTTAATAGGTAGAAGCTTCTCATCGACGACGACCCTCGCATATTCCAACATACATATATTCACACCATACTTGGTCAAATAGTATGTGACGTTGTTCCTCATTATAATTGCATATATATGTATGTATGTATGTACCTAGGAGTATGAAGATTACCGGGCGGTCTTTGACTGTTTGACTGGTGCTGTTACTGGAGTTGCTTGCAATAAGTAGTTGAAGTTGCTACCCAATTACCCGGAATTGAATATGAATCTCCCACATGCACTTCGTCTTGTTCTTCATGATGATTCAAAATGCAAGTGCGGACACCACTTGGACGGTCTTGAGAGCTATGGGAAAACAAATAGCTTCGTATATGAATATTTATCATATGTTGTGTTGCTCAATAATAAGTTGGAGGCACCTTTTGGTATATCGTCTTCTTTAGAGCTCTCAAGTGCGATTGCAAGACGAGATGTTTTCATTGGAAGTTTTGTATATATGTAGGCACCTATTAAAAGTATAGTAGAAATATGATTTAGTAATAAGGAAGGTGCTTTGCCCTTTGACATGATGAAAGAATAAACCAGTTTTATTTTGTTGGTTTTAATGTTGAAATTTGTTTTAGCCAACAATGGAAATAAAATTTATGGAAAGCAAATAATATTAAAATTATACAGAATTAAAATGAAAAATAATTCCGAAATAGTATCTGTCTATTTACCTTTAAGAACATGTAAGTCATACGAATATTACGTTGATATCATATAGATATATGGGGTCATTATAAAGTAGGCCAAAAGTTTAAAATTCTTAAAAATAACCTATGTAGTTACACATTTTTGATGGACTTGAAAGATGTATCATCTAAAAATGCTTAATTGCAATAATAATTCTGGAAGATACAATTTAAACTACACTTAAGAGCGGCGCATATTTGTACATGTGGGAACTTAAAAAAGTGTCAAAGTTCTGTAAAAGGAGTTGATTTCCAAAATACTACTTACTTACTTAAGGTGGCGCTACAGTCCGGGGCGGACCTGGGCCTCAACCAACAAGCGTCTTTAGCCAGCTCGGTCCCTAGCTAGCTGTCTCCAGTTTCGCACGCCAAGTTGGTTGAGGTCCTCTCCCACCTGCGTGCGCCACCTGAGTCGCGGTCTTCCTCTACTGCGCCGTCCTTCGGGATTGGATTTGAAGACCTTCCGGGCTGGAGCGTTGATGTCCATCCGCTCTACATGACTTAGCCATCTAAGCCATTGGACTTTAATTCTGCTAACTAGGTCATTGTCGCTGTACAGCCCGTACAGTTCGTCGTTATATCTTCTCCTCCATTCTCCATCTATGCGTACGGGACCAAAAATCACCCGAAGAATTTTTCTCTCGAAGCATCCTAAGATTTCCAAAATGTTCCGATTTAATTTTTAGCTTCCCATATGAAGTAATTGTAATGGTCCAATTTGTCGAAATGAAAATTTTTACATTTTTAGACGTTTCAAGGTCTCTAGAGTCGAAATAAAATGTTTTTAGAAAAATATCTGTGTTTTTTTGTCGATTTTTTCGGCGTCCATAGCTCAAGAACCAGAAGAGATATCGACTTTAAATACATTTTGTTATGCAGATAATAATGCAGAAAGATTCAGAAAGGGCTCTCAAGAAAAACATTTTGGTTAACCCTAAATATCTCATGAACCAATTCTCATCAACAAATCAAATTCTCGAAGAAGGTAAGACCTTCTTTAGTTTTCCGTTATAGTCTTAGTTTTACCTCGACTTTAGAAGATAATACAGGGTAGTTAAATTTTAAGGGCCGATGTTGAACGTGACCACATCTAAACTTCAAGTTCTTTGTTTGCATTTCCTTTGACATTTTTCAATTTGAGGATCAATTCAATTAAACGATCGAAAAAATGAAGCCAATCAGGCAGTTACTGTGAATTGTGTTAGCTAGTTAGCTACTGTGATATGATAATGAATATTGTATGACCCGAATTGGAACGAAAAAATGTCTCTTTTGCGTGACACAGTTGGACTTCTTTGGTTGAGATTGTTTAATAGAAAAAATATAAGTCAATAAGCCAGCAACAATTCAAGAGCTAAACGATGAACTAATTCGACACAGAAAGGCCATAGACTTTCAATTACGACTCAGCGTCATTGAAAATTTGTACCTTTGAATGGAGAAGTGCTGCTAAGGTCACGTGAGCTGGTTGGCTAATATTTTATTCCATAAATGATTGAAACATATCAATATTACCATAATAAAAAGAAATGACACTAATTTTCTATATAATTTGTGTTTTATTCAAAATCAACATCGGCCCTTAAAACTTAACCAACCTTTATAACTGGCAGAAGTGTTTCATAGGTTCTTCTTATAAGCTAATTAAATAGTTTTGATAACATCGTTTTATATTATTTATAATTTAAAAGAAACGCAAACATTAATATTGAAGTTAATTTGAATTGTTTGCCTTTTCGGAAGCAACCTTTTCTTGGATACGATTATTCGACTCTTTTGTAGTTTATTTACGTTTTTTTATGATTAAAATATTGCCTTCATGTTTTCTTCTTTGTTTTAAAAATTTTTGATTTGAAGGCTTCTTATTAACTTCTCATATGAAGTTATTGTAATGGGTCCGATTTGTCAAATTGAAAATTTTGACATTTCTCGACGCTTCAAGGTCCATAGAGTCGAAATAAAAGATTTTTAGAAGGATGTCTCTTAATAAAAAATGTATCACTTCATTTAAGATTTAAAATATACATTATTTAGCTTTATTAAGTTTCATTTTCTTCTTTTTTTATGCTTAGATTTTAAGTTACGTTACTTTCATATCTTTCACTATTAAAGCTTATTTCATGAAGTTAAAAAAATTGAAAATAATAGTCTAACAAAAGTGAAACAAAAATTATAGAATAATCCCTGTATTAAATTATTCGGGATAAATTTAAGTACGAGATATACGCATTTATTATTTTGTAATCTGGCGTAAGTTTAATATTTAAATTGTAATTAAATCGTTCAAAGACTCACCGAAAACGAAGTAGAAGTGGCCGCTGCTGCTTGTCGATCGGTGTTGAATTTTCCCTTTTTTCTTACTCCCGCAAAATTACTTAACACTTGTTTTTCTTTTACTTTGATCTTATAGCACTATAATTTTGCTTTTCTTTTTTTTCTTTTACTATTATGACACTATAATTTTTCTTACGTGTTTCTTACACTTTTATTTCAATTTGCACAGCTAAAAAAAAACTAATCGATTAAGATTTAAAAAAATTTAATATTTTTATAAATCAAAAAAAAGTGAAAAAAAATTTGTCACTTCCAAAATTTTACAACCAAAATATGATTTCATCTCCAAAACAATTTTGTGCAACGAAGAATAATGTTTTTGACATCTGATCAAATTTTGAGAAAAATAGAATTGACAGTTTTTTTTTTATAAAAAATAAAAATCTAAAAAAAACATTACTCAAAGTTGGTAAAAATTGAACATCGATTCAAATAGCTTTTCAAAAATTAAAAATATTGGCTTCAAACTTATTTAATTTCACAGAAAATATTGTTTTCGATTTTCAGTAATTTTTATATAAAAATCCAACAGTCCGTTTTTTCATAAAAAATAAAATCTAAAAAAAAACATTACTCAAAGTTAGCAAAAATTGAAAATATTTTTTTCAAAAACTTAAAATTTAGGCTTAAAACTTATTTTATCTTATAAGAAATATTGTTTTCAACATTCTGAAAAATGTCGAGAAAAATCAAATTGAAAAAATAAAAACCGAAAAAAAATGTATAATAGTTGGTAAAAATTGATTTTCGACTCAAATATCTTTTCAAAAATTGTAAATATTGGCTTTAAACTACTTTATCTTTCAAAAACTATTGTTGTTAACATTCAGTAGAATTTTGAAACAAATCGAATTGACAGTTTGGGAAAAAATATTTAAAAACCGATTATTAATTAACAAAAGTTGGTAAAAATTAATTTTCGACTCAAATATCTTTTCAAAAATTTTAAATATTTGCTTCAAACTAGTTGTATCTTATAAGAAATATTCTTGTCAACATGCGGTAAAATTTTGAAAAAAATCGATTTGATAGTTTTTTTTTACAAAAAAAAAAACAATACTAAAACTTGGTAAAAATTAACTTTCGACTCAAAAAGCTTTTCAAAAATTAAAAATCCAACAGTCCGTTTTTCATAAAAAATAAAATCTACAAAAAATACAAATGGGTAAAAATTGATACGAGTACATATAGACAAACTTCAAGACAAATCGACAGACGGGATGGGAAGTTATTAGTGTGGGTCGCATCACAGCCTCTTTTTTTTTTAAGTTTTCTAACATCTATTGAAATAACAGCTGTAATGAAATTTAATTTCAACATTTTTTTGGTATTGCAGAAAAGAAACTTATTACCCTTATAGACCCACTGTTTGGGTACACTATATCACATTTTGGGTAGCTGCAAAGTTAGGTGCAAGCAAAGTTTCTTTTTCAATTAAAAATATAGCCGCAACAAGCTCTTGTGCCACCTACTTTATGTATTTAGTATTTCACAAATTTAAATTCAAACTTCGGCTTATTAGAAAAATTTAATTCGAAATTTTGTAAGCTCTAACCAATTTTTTTTTTTTATTAGTATAAGCAGAATTTTCTCGTTACTTTTTGATTTTATAACTTGTAGTCATGTTTTAAAAAAAAAGCAGACGCAGCGATTAGGAAAATATGTAGCTAATAAAAAAGATTCGTAGTTGGATTTGTTTTTTTAACATCTAATGCAAACAAAATTTTTATTTTCCAAAATTATGCACGTTAGAATCGCCTTGGCTGCATTTACATTGCTGTTTGAAAAATGTTGGTTTAACATTTTATTACGCTTTTCGAGATCAGGTCTTGGAATTTATTAACGCTACGGGTTTTATTTCACTAGGTAGGAACATATCATTCAAACACTGTATAAAAGTTGATGTTATTATCAATAAGAGCTTTGATTGGCTTGTAATATCAACCGATGTCATTTTGTGGAGAAAAATAAGTTCGGAACATAAAGCCAATGTTTTGTGTCTATCACGTCTCAATTTGACAACACATGAAATTTCTAAGAGACTGAATATTGCTTAATCAACTGAATCATGGAATTTAAAAAAAAATATCGTGAGACCGGGACTGCTAGCAGGATAAAAGGCTTACAAATAGACGACATAGGTGGAAGATCGTTTTTTGGTGTTGTCAACATCAGTGGACCTTAAAAACGATCTGCTACTGGCAAAGCAGTTTCGTCAAGCTCAGCGAGAAAAAGGATCTAGAAAGCTGAACTTAGAGCACTCAAGCTGGTACAAAAGCCGGATTTTTCAAAAAGAGTTAAAGAAAAACGATTGCTCTGGACTCAAGAGCAACTTAATTGGGCTCAAGACATGTGGAACAATGTCATATTTTTGGACGAATCCAAATTCAAGCTCCATTTTGGAGATGAAAGGATCCTTGCTCTAAGAGAACCGAAAAAAAGACTAAGCTCGGATTGTATTCTGCGGATGCCCCCAAAACTAAAGATTTGATGGTGTGCTGTAGCTTTTCTGGACATAAAAAATGTAAAAAGAGCTTTTTAGAATCTGAAGTCAATCAGTGACGAATTTAGGCTTGCTGCCGCCCTAGGCCCCGTTCGATGCGCCACCCTTTTTGACAAATTGAATTTCATTAATTTTGGTCCAGTATTTTTATTTTAAAATAACTTTATTTATTGAAATTTATTTTTTAAATATAAATAATAAACATGACAGATAAATAAGTTATAAACTTTAAACAGAGAAATCATAAATATTAATTAATTTTAAAAATTCTTTTGCCTGGCTTTGGTCCACACAAAAACGTCGATTATATCGTCATAACTAATTTCTTCGACTAGTTGAGCTTCAATTAACAGTAATGCAAGAGCATTAAGTCTATCTTGGCCCATGCTTGCGCCTAAAAAGGTTTTTACGCGTTTTAGAGTGGAAAAAGATCTTTCTCCTGAACAATTTGTAGCCGGAATACTCAAAAAAATACGGAGAGCAATGTCCACATTCGGATAAACATCTCGAAGACTCCGTGAATGCATTGCATATTTTTTGTGCAGAGCGTACATCTTCCGTATTTGCTAAGGAATCTTTCAGTTGAAAATGTAAATGTATACATTCATTGCCTAACGTCTCTTCTAAATCGTCTGGATGCTTACTGACTAGTTTATTGGCAAGATTTTTCAATTCGTTTGTATCTATTTCGGATAAATCATCAAAAAAATTAAAATTTTCGTAAAGCTTTTCATATGCACTTTTACGCCCGGCAAATTGTACACTCAGAGTGTCTAGAATAGGGTAATAAACATTTGTGCGAAAATTTTCTTGCCCAGAAAAAGGTGTTCTTTCATTTACCCGTGACTCATCTGGCTGAATTCTTCTGGGTTTTTTTGCGATGAGTATCATAACGATAATGATCGTGAACTCCAGATAGTGTTTTGGCTTTTTCTTCATAATCAGAAAATTGTGTGTCTCTCATGTCTTGAAGAAATAGAGCCAGAGAGTTATAGATCGGAACAACGGATGATAAATCAGCTTGAGATTCTTGAAGCTTCTTACTAGCAGCATTAAAACGATCTAAAATTACAATGACTAGGATTACTGTTTCTAAATTCTGTAATTTCCGCTGCAATCCTGTAGCTCCAGCTAGCTTAGTCGGTTTCTCATCCCTGCTTTCGGCAATAAATTCCAGTGCATCAATTATTGCAGACTACTTTTTTTCTAATGCATAACATGCATCATGTCGAGCAGATTAACGAGTTTGAGAAAGACTCTTAACTCTCAAATTTGTACGCTGCACTAAAATAAATCTCCCAACGATGAAATCAATATATAGATGTACTAATTTGGCCTCCTTACAGTCCAGATCTTAATCTAATTGAGAATTGAGGTCTATAATGAAACTTGCGGTTGCGAAGAAGCTCGCAAGTCAGTTGATGAATTAAAAAAACTGCTTACCTGGACCCGGAACACAATACCTGCATCCACATGGAAAAACCTATCTTATTTAATGTTCCGCCGGGTGTAGAGACGTATCAAAAGTAAGAGGAGGTCCGATACAATATACCAATACAATATTTGTCTTTAATCCTCAAAAATGAGGTAACAAAAACATAATTTTTTATTTTAGAAAAATCTCAAAATTCTTATTGTATCATCAAACGATTTGAACCGCATAATAAAACAAAACCTCATTACAAAATATGCTGTTATTGCAATATATTTGACAAAATTCGAAAAAAAAACGAAAACAAAAGTTTGACCAACATTCTTCGAACGGCACTGTGTTTATGCACCTTATGACAAATAAGCTTCAGCTTCGGCTTAGCCTGCCGTTTACGAGTTCAGCCATAGGAGTTCAATGCATGCTATCA
Source organism: Eupeodes corollae (assembly GCF_945859685.1). Classification (NCBI taxonomy): domain Eukaryota; kingdom Metazoa; phylum Arthropoda; class Insecta; order Diptera; family Syrphidae; genus Eupeodes; species Eupeodes corollae. The sequence goes on along the minus strand of NC_079148.1, from coordinate 21,296,624 downwards.
CAATGAAGCTTCGACCTCACGTTTCATTTGACAATCGTATGGAAAGAACGTAATGTTACGTAATGTGACTCCAAACGGGAGCTCTGGTTCAAATTTGCTGAACATTTGCTTTGTCTGACAGCTGACAGCTCAACAGCTGTAAAAAAATCAACAAACAAAATACATTTGCTTTTGGAGGGATTCCATTTGGTTATTATAGGCTGTGTAAGCTACTTCCGCGATAAATTTAATTTTTTTTTATTTTAAAACTTTTTTTTTTTGAGAAAAAATAACAGCTGCTAATGACAGAAGTGCCATTTTTGAAATGTCATACTAGAATTGTCATTCAGCTATTATTTTACTGAATGAATTTTGAATTATTTCGTGCGAATTCTTTCTATAGAATGTTGACATAAATTTAAACTTAATTCCAAACAAGCTTAATCTCATACTTATGTAAGTTTAAGAACTTAATTTTTAAAAAAATACCCCAGTTTCGATCAATTGAAAAGTTAACATATGAGAGAATTCTTTCGATTTTATTGAACTAATGTGTAAAACGTAGACTTTCTTATAAGTCGCATAAAATTACTTTAAAATTTCAAATCATACTGTTGTTCTAGCTACGGATAGTTTTATAGCTATTACAGAACAATTTCCTTCAGAACAAACATAAGGTACATAAAGCTTGGTGGAACGTGCAGCTTCTATTTTCCATAACATCAATCTGGATATTATTTACGTGATACCAATAAACTTACCCTAAAGTGCATAGAAATAAAGCGCAACACAAAAAAACGACCTCAATTCTCTGCGGCTTACACGTGTTCTCTTATATCAAAACCGATTAAGTGCAGTCTGCGGCAATTATTTTATCAAGAACGAATAGAATACTTTTAAACATACATACCTGCTAAAGAATATACCCATTTGCTATGTCTAACTTACCCACTTATAGCCTTAACTTACTTTGATGTCAAAAGGATTATCTCGTTCTTTGGTTAAACGAATTCATTAGGTATGTGATGTAAACTTTTTGATGATCAATAAGTAGACATACCTAATGTTTTAAGTTCAAGTTAATTTGTTAAGGTTTGCGGTGAAAGTTTTTCCCTTCAATGTTTCATTGACATTTTTTCTTATTTTTACTAAGATGAAGTTATTGTTGACCTATCTTGAATAGAAAAATCATTTTTAATTTTTACTTATTGCAATTTTGCAAGACAGAAAAATCAGCAGTAAAACTGTATAGAGTATTGGACCAAGAACGGATCCTTAAGGCACTCCTGCTCTGCACTTAAACATTTACGAAAGATTTTCAACGTCAAGTAAAACTTTTACTTTTACCTTTGGTAAAATTGGATTTAATGATTTTTGGTTATTCGATCGATTTGGTGGACTGAACTAAGGTAAGCTCAAAATCCAAATTGCTCAGCAGGCAAAAAAAAAATTTTATCCCTGACCTTGGAAGGTTTTTAAAAAATTTTTTTTTGCTATCAAAGTCAGCTGACTTTCGAGTTTTCAATTCAAATAGTGTGTCAATAACTTCGTTAATTGTAACATATCTTAATCATTTAAGATGTTTGAGTTGCTTAAATGGTAGACATGTGCATTCAAGAGGACACAAGCGTCCACAGGTTTTTCTCAAAACCCACGTCTGTCTGTCACCTCCAACTCTCACCTCACGGTAACATCGGGTGCCTAGTACCTCAACTGGATATTGGGTTCTAACCCCAGTGGAAAGTTGTTGGGGGCAGTAAACGAGAGAGGGGCTGAGAGGTGTTTCCACTAAGGCTCCTCTTCCAATCCAGACGGCAGCGGGCGAATTATCAAGATGGAATCAACGGTGGCGTCTACAGTTCCAGTAAGATTGAACTACTAAGTGAACACCTTATAGGGCTTCTTCAACACATTCGGAGCCCAGGGCTGTAAGGAACGATTTATCCGGCCCTCCAGGTTGGGGGCTGTGCCGTCGGGGTGATTTCCTGGAAATGTAAACAAAACCATTAGTTGCGAAGCAACAACTAGCCTCGGATACGGACGGATTCACTTTTGACAACCCACCCAAACGAAAAATAAGGACAACGAACTTTGGATCTGTACGTGGAATTTTAGGTCGCTTAACAGACCATGTGCATCTGAACAACTAGTGGAGGCCCTAAACTGCTGCAAGGCAGATATTACCGCCATCCAAGAAGTGCGATGGGATGGACCGGGCAAACGCAAACTAAAAGGCTGTGATATATACTACGGCCACTGCTACCGAGAACAAAGACAGCGTCTATTTGGGTGTGGATTTGTTGTTGGAACTAGGCTCAGGCAAAAAGTCTTGAGTTTCAAGAGTGTGAGCGAGTGCATCACGACAATCCGCATCAAGGCTAAACTCGCCAACATAAGCCTCATATACGCGCATGCCCTAACAGAGGAGAAAGATGAAGACACCAAAGACATATTCTTCAAGCTCTTGAACAAGACATATGAGCAGTGCTCTGGCAATGACATTAAAATTGTCTTAGGAGATTTTAATGCCAAGCTAGAAAGAGAAGACATCTTTGGCGGCATAATAGGGAGATACAGCCTGCACGACACAACCTCCGACAACGGATTCAGGCTGACCGTTTCGCTCTGGTACCTAATACGCAGTGCAAACATCTTAACATCCACAAGGGGACATGGAAATCTCCTGTTCAATTAACCGTCAACCAGATTGACCACATTGCAATCAACGCACCACACTTCTCCAGTATACAGGATATCCGAACATTCCGAGAGGCCAACATTGACTCGGACCACTACCTCGTTGTAGCCAAGGTACGGCTACGGATATCCCGATCCAAGCCAAAACAAGGAAGTACTGTGAGGAGATTCGACGTTAGACGGCTACAATCGCAAGAGACTGCCATGTCCTTTTTCGATCGAGTCTCTAATAACCTTTTAAGGAGTCTTATGCTACCTGCATTAAGCATTGAAAACCGGTGGCAACATTGCCTTGCAGCCATCAGAGATGCCACTTCTGAAGTGCTAGGTTTTACACGGCCACCACAGCGAAACCTCTGGTTTGACGACGAATGCCGGCAAACGCACTCAGCGAAACAGCACACATACAAAATGGCGGCCGGCGTTGCACAAAAGGACCAGAGCAGCTAGCGAGCTCTACGAGCAGAAGAGAAGATATGAAAAAAAAGAGAGCATGAAAAGCGCGCGATCGAGGAGATAGAGGGATGTCACAACAGGAATGAGGTTCGTAAATTTTACCAAAAGGTAAAAAAAACCTCCCAAGGGTACCAGCCACGAACCGAAGCCTGTAAAGACGATCAAGGGAACATCGTAGTAGAACCACAGTCGATGCTGAGAATATGGAAAGATCACTTCTCCAAATTATATAACGGCGATGACGAACCGAAGTCCGCTGTAAGGGAGATAGAACCACTCAACCTCGGCGACGCAGATCAACAATTCCGCCCACCCGACCTTGACGAAGTGAAGACAGCTATATCTAAACTTTAGTCAAACAAAGCTGCTGGAGCTGACGGCATCGCTGCCAAACTATTCAAAGCAGCAGGTGATGACTTGGTAGGGGCATGCACCAACTCATCTGCAAAATATGGTCGGAAGAAAGCATGCCCGATGAGTGGAATCTCAGCATAGTATGCCCGATACATAAGAAAGGAGATCCTCTAAATTGCGCCAAATACAGAGGCATCAGGCTCCTTAACATTGCGTATAAGATCCTCTCTGCCGTTTTATGTGAACGTCTGAAGTCATTCGTCAATAACCTGATTGGTCCTTATCAGTGTGGCTTCAGACCAGGAAAATCCACTATCGACCAAATAGTCACACTACGGCAGATCTTTGAAAAAACCCAGGAGCTTCAAATCGATATCCAAAATTTCTTTATCGATTTTATAGCCGCGTATGACAGCATCTATAGGGAAGAGCTCTATCGAGCAATGTCTAGTTTTGGCATCCCTGTCAAACTTATCCGTTTGTGCAGAATGACGATGGAGAATGCACGCTGCTCTATCAAGGTCGGAAAAGATCTCACCGATGCATTTGATCTCAAAAAAAGTTTTAGACAAGGCGATACACTGTCATGCAACTTCTTCAACATCGTTCTGGAAAGAATTGCGCAAAACTTAACCGTCAACACTAGAGAAACAATCTTCCAAAGATCCATTCAAATACTCGGATACGCAGATGATATTGACATAATTGGAAGATCAAAGCGTGATGTCAGTTTAGCGTTTTTGAGCATTGCGACGGAAGCGAAGAAGATGGGTTTGGTGGTCAATGAGGGCAAGACCAAGTATATGCTGTCATCAAAAAAGGACACTGAACGACGACGTCTTGGACAAAACGTCACCATGGACAGCTATAACTTTGAGGTAGTTAAGGACTTTGTCTACCTGGGCACCGCTTTTAATGCAGACAACGACACCAGCGCTGAAATCAAACGAAGAATAACTTTTGCAAATCGCTGCTTCTTTGGACTTAGAAGGCAATTGAGAAGTAAAGTCCTCTTTCGAGCATGTAAAATCACCATCTATAAGACACTCATCATCCCGGTTCTCATTTATGGCGCTGAGGCCTGAACCCTGTCAAAGAAAGATGAGAGCGTCTTAGGATGCTTCAAGAGAAAAATTCTTCGGGTGATTTTTGGTCCCGTACGCATAGATGGAGAATGGAGGAGAAGATATAACGACGAACTGTACGGGCTGTACAGCGACACTGACCTAGTTAGCAGAATTAAAGTCCAACGGCTTAGATGGCTAGGTCATGTAGAGCGGATGGACATCAACGCTCCAGCCCGGAAGGTCTTCGAATCCAATCCCGAGGGACGGCGCAGTAGAGGAAGACCGCGACTCAGGTGGCGCACCCAGGTGGGAGAGGACCTCAACCAACTTGGCGTGCGAAACTGGAAACTGGAGTCTGTTTTTTAAAGCTAGCAATACCTTCTTTAATTAAATTTGTACGAATTTTCATTTCGGTTAAGTGATAATTATTTCTCGTCCGTATCCATCTTCTTCGGAAACTGTTTCTGATTTTAATGAGTTCAACTAAGTTAGGAGGAAGAAAGTCTCGAACGGATTGTTTAACACTTTCTATAACAATTTAAGTAAACAATGAAACATTTTGATCAATTTCTGAAAAAGATATATCGGAATGAAGATAAGGAACATTTCTTAGTTTTGAACTCAATCGGGTTTTAAAAATATTCCAATTTTCATTTTTGAAGTCAAAAATTGCGTTTCTTCTTTTATAAGGCAGAGAAAAGTACTAATGCATATAGGCACCTGATCAGAACTTAATTTGTTTAACACTACAGTTTGATTAAACACTCCCGGCATAATGAAGAACTATAAAATGCATTTTAATGCCCGCAAAGAAAGACATCTTCTTTAAATACATAGATTTATATTGTCAGGACCTAAGAACTGCGATAAATGTCATTATGACAGATGCGCAATGTCTTTGAAACATCTTTGTTCGATAGATCCAGTTCAAGGTTTGCTTTCTCTTCTCAAAATATCAGAGTTTTGTCACGCAGCTTACATACCTATATATATATTATCAATTCATAAAAAAATAAACAGAATTGCCCGAAAACATTGCCTTTAGGAACTCATGATTTTTCAATTATAATTTGCTTTGATATAAGACTTTGGTTATGTTAAACATTATAATATGTAATTAAAATTCCACAAAATGTACCTATAAAACCTTAAAACATCAAAACTACTAACCACATCAATCTATCTACATACTCTTTTGGTTTTAAAAAATATATAATCTGTTCTATATTTCACCATGGAGGCATTTGATGCTTTTGGTGTACCCACAATCAGAGGTAAAAAGAAAAACAACTCCCAATAGTATTTTTGATAACCTGAAAAGTTTTGTTGGCTTGAAGGTATCTGATACATGGTTTATTGAGATGCTATAGCCAAAGACTGATTTTTAACCAAGTTTCATTTAAAAGCTGACAAATTTAATACAACCTCTAAATAAGCGTCTTAATAAGAATATGTAGTGATCTTGATACTTTTTTAAATTTGTATGTGCCTGTAAGTACAATGATGGAAGTTCAAGCTAAAGACTATGATGTGACAGGTCTGACTTTTTCCTCAAATTTTTTTTGAAACTGTATTTCTCCATCTATTCACTCAGATTTGACATAAAATCGTGGGTCCACTTGATTTATGACATAAGTGGCACACTCTACGAACTTTGTCTCCACAAAATAAGTATTATTAATAAATTTAACGAAAGTAACTCTTATTTCAAAACTTTGACTGCATCTGGGACTAACCCATACAAATGTTTCCTCAGGGCCGAAAATGCATAGATAAAAATAAAAAGAAGGAAAATAGTTTAAAAAGAAAATAGCAAATATATTGGTATACAAAAATGCCTATAGTCCTAGACAAAGGGTTATTTATGCGATGAGGTAATAAATGTGCAACACATTTTCGATTCCAACTTCCAATTCCATTGTCCTATCTTCGAATAGATATGTACTATTATTCCATGGGTTTGGTTTGGCGCATAGTGTTTTATTGGAAGTTAGAAGCCCCCAAAGTATAATATCTATTCAAACAACACTTCACTACTATAGGAAATAGGGTAACCCTTAAAGTTTTTTTTTTTAGATAGTGGAGATATCTTATGTCAGAGAAATGGCGGAATGAAAAATTATTTATGAGTAATTCCTCCCGCTATTGTTTGGGAGCGCGATTTAAAATTGTTTTAATGAGGCTCCTAGCGCCGTTGTATGATTTATTGTGGTTATGTGTTTCGTTTGATTTGGATGAAAGGTGTCTTTAAGCGGAAACAGAAAAAGAAAGACATAGGTTTTTTGTGTTAACCCATAATTGGATAGAAAAATCCGTCTTTAAGTAGCAGAAAATATAAAATTCATAGAGATCATAATAATAATGACATTAACACACAATCCATACTTTATGATGAAGCTGTACAAAATTGCAAAGGCATCGTAATATTCGATCAGTTTTTATTCGGTATCAGTATTGTGCCAGATTTTTGGATTATGCCGTATGACAGGGATATTTAAATCAGGATATTGTGACTCATCACTATTCGGATAATTTTGGGTATCCGGATCGTTCAAAATATCCGGATTATACATTGGATAGCCAATGAGTCAAATTCAGATTCACTATTATCTGAGTAAAGTTGAATATCCGGATAGTGGGAGAAAACAAGGACATGAGTTTAATTATTATCAGGATGCTTTTAGATCTTTCAACTGTTGATATCTGAATGGTGAATAGTTCAATAAGTCAATTAGAATTCATCACAATTTAAATTATATCGGATGACCGTCTAATTAATTAAGACTATTATGAGATAATATGTTGTTAATGTTAGATATCCAAATTGTGGCATAATCTGAAGGTTAAATGTTGCAATTAAGAACCACCACTTTTATTTTATTGTCGATTGTACGATATATAGCCGATATCTAGTGGATAGTGCCATATTTTAGAATTACCCATTTACTAGTAAGGTTACTTACTTACTAAGGTCCTCAGACCTGTTAAGTCCGTTGGAAACCTCTTAAGGGGCATAGGGCCTCTACTACGCCTACGTGCCATCGTGTACGGTTTCCGGAGATGTGTTTCAGCTTCCTCCAACTTTTTCGCAGTGACGCTGATTCCACCTCGACTGTGCTTCTCGGTCGTCCAGCTCTTCTTCAATCTTGTGTGAGCGGATTCCACTGCATTGCTTGGCCTCCAATGCAGTTGTTACTTTTCGAAGCGTATGTCCGATCCATTGCCATTTACGTCTTCGTATTATAGATTCTATAGGTTCCTGACCTGTTCTTCTATGAAGTACCTCATTTAAAATACGGTTTGGCCAGAAAATCCTTAGGATGTTACGAAGACATCTATTTGCGAAGGTTTGCAGCTTTCTTGTTAGGGCTGAAGTAACCTTCCAAGTGCTGCACCCATAAAGAAGCACAGGTTCGACATTTGTGGGAAACAGTCGTAGCTTTGTTCTTATGATGATACCTCCAAATTTTTGACACCATACAGAACGCCGTTTTTGCTTTGCCGATGAGGCAGATGATTCTTTTTCGGTTCCGACTTAGATGGAAACAATACTTCCAAGGCAGTGAAAGCTCTCCACTTTATCCACCGGTTGCGAGAAAATATTAATTTGTGAGGATGGTAGCGTTCCGAGGCTGATCATTTTTGTTTTGCCGGAATTAGTTTTCAGCCCCACAACTTCTGCTGCTCTCTCCACACTTGTTGTCATTTGATGAAGATCCATGATCCTATGAGCGAGTAAGCGAACATCGTCCGCGTAATCCAAGTGATATAAATAGAATATCAAAGTAAATTGAATCCCTCCGCTACCTGACAGAGCTAAATTCAATACATCGCTTATCACCAACAAAAACAATATTGGCGACAGAATACAGCCCTGTCTGACTCCGCTTCGGATCTCAAAATCATCTGACAATCTACCATCGTGCAGAACGTGATACTTGGGATCCATCATTTGATTCTTTAATAATAGCAATTAGTTTTTCTGGGATGCCTCTCCTCCGCAAAGGTAACTAGATATACGAGTACTTCCTGTTAACGCTATCAAAAGCCTACTCGAAGTCGATGAGCAGTAGGTGTAGTGGTGATCGATATTCAACGCACTGTTCAATAATAATCTGCAGGGTGTGGAATTTTGCTTGTTCGGCATCGAGTGTGGCCTCAAGGTGTTATTTGATACGTTCCAGTATGACTTCTGCTACTATTTTGGCAACGGCTGGTAGAACGCAAAATTACTCTCCAGTTTTCGCACTTTGTCAGATTTCTTTTTTTGGGAGCTTGACGATAATTCCCTTCTTCCACTTATCGGGGAAGCTTTCGGTGGTCCAGGCTTCTTTTATGCACGGATGAAGCCGTTTGCTTGATGACGTTGGCACTGCTTGTAAAAGCTCCGCGGAAATTCCATAAAGTCCTACGGCTTTGTTGTTCTTAAGTGCTTTAATTGCGGCAGCGATCTCCTTTTTACTGGGATGTACGGTGCGGATTCGGGGATAAGTTTGTTTAGGCGCTTCAGAAGACATCGGCTGCACTTTGTTCGCAAACACTCGGTTTAAAACCCAGCAAAAGCGTTCTTTCTACCTTCTGACTTGCTCATCCACCGAACTTATCACAATACCGTCTACTTGTCTATCTGGTGCAGTATTTATGCGAGCCCTTTACTATTTTCGTTCTTTAATCGTTACCCAAGATTCTTCTGAAAGCCTTCTTTCTGACCTACTATTCTTCTACAATTTTCACAGCATGGTGTTCGATGTCGTCATGTAATGTGCTGCTGATTGTTCTCAGTTCACGAGATAGGTGGTCCCTAAATTGATGGGTCTTCGAATTGTAGTTATATGTAGTATTAGAGTAGCTATCATTAAGTGGTGGTCATGGGCAAGTCCCATGTTGGAGCCTCTTCTGTTTCGGACAGCCCAGAGACTGCTTTTAAAGCGTTGACTTATCGCGAAGTCGTAAGTTGGAAGACGTTTGCTTGTCCGTTGACACCCAACTAATTTTATGACAAAGTTTGTGTTCAAACATAGTGCCTCCAATCACAAGGCCATTGGCGTTGCAGAAATCAATGAACCTCTCAGCATTATCATTGAAATTGCTGACACAGAGAACACCCGATATTGTCCAGACTTCTCGGGGAGTTTTGTTGTAGGCGGATCGTAGTTGACTGTAAAAGCATTCTTTCTCTTCATCAGATTGGAGCTCCGACGCTTCGGGGCGTAACAGGGGCGTATAATGGTGACGGGTCGTACTCCACTCTGAAACCTAGCTTTGATAAGCCGTTTTTGTAAGGAGTAACCCAACTCCAGTTTCTCGAGCGTTTCCCGGATCATGACCAGAATAAAGCAGTATATTGTTTGTAAGACGGCCAGACAATTAAAATAAAACAAGATCCTTTCGTTTCAAACGATGGACAAGAACTGAGCTTTTATTTTTCTTAAAGATAACATTGTCAAGCTTAACTAGCGTTGCATGTGCATGATACGATTACTTGAATAATGTACATTAAAGGGCATACGGTAATATTTAGAAAATACACTAAGCCTAATTAGAATATATATTTATACATAATTAGAAACATATTTTGAGTTGAATCATACGATACATTAATACATTAAAACATTAATACATATACGATAAATAAATAAAAGGTGTTATAGTATAACTTTTAACGAAAGTAACACTTCGGTTATATAAAATAAAGTCTACATGTTACGTGTCGGTGACTTGTATTTGCCCGATCCCAAACATCGCACTTCGCTCAACCCTAAGATATCAATCCTGTACAGCATTAATTCTCTCTCAAATTGGAGGAATCTGGCACTATGCAGACCTTCACTTCCTGCGTCCAGAAGCATCTTCACATTTCCGAAACCAATCTTTGTCCGGGTACAATAGCCAAAAGTCGTCAACGAGTTATCATCAATTGTCCGAGGCGTAATTTCGGTTTCCATAGCGGGATGGAGTTATGGATAACACCAAAGTCAAATAAGGGAAATAAAACTCAGGACTATTTGGATATCAATCCGGAATGTATTAGATTCCTGAATAATGATGACATTGATAATCATAAATATCCGGAAAGGGAAAAGTTGATGAAAGTTAATTTTCGCTGCTATCCGGATAGTGTGCGATATCTGAACAATATCGGATATTCGAATAGTATATTGAATATCTAAATGGTGTTATGCAAAGACATATTATGGAAAATCCGGATAGTGGATTAATATTTTATCAGACTTTCGGATAAAGTCAAATATCCAAAATTCCACTATTCAATATTTGCTTAAGTGTCGAAAATATAGATTGTGTCAGAAAACCGGACGATCCGGATTCTGACGAAAGCACTAAAACTATTTTGATAGTTGTGATTATTCTTTTATTCAATTACATTGACGATTCGAATAATATTTTATTTGAAGCATTTTATGTTTCTTTTGATTATTGTATTTGTACAAAATAAAACAAAATAATTCTAACAAAAATTAATTAAAAATGTTTTATGAACCGTTTTTCAGTTGTGGTTAGCTCCGAGACACATGATATCCTATTTTCTTCCTCTAGCTCTAAAATCCTTCAAAGTAATCATCAACAATAATTAATCGTCGTACTACTTCTACTCTCTTCTTCTAAATTTAATTTGAAACACCAACATTATATAAAATAAAAAGTATGCATGATGGCATTAAAATAAATGACAAAACTCAAGAATCTCTATAAATGAGCCAAAAGGATGAAAAACGAATATACACGTGCTTATTAAATCCCCTAGAGAGGCTTTGCGTTTGCAGAATATATGAAACAGTATATAAGTAGTGTTAGGGATTCTTATAGAAATGTCAGTCTTACACCACCCTTCCTTAAACACCCAAACCATCCCAATTCTTTCATGTTACCCCAGAGCAGCTTTTCTCAAAAAATAAGCAGGATACCTAAACCTATACAAGGAAGAAAAAGCAGCAGCAGCTCAAAAACTTAAAAATTAAGACGTAACCTCCACTTCAAGTGGAAAAAAGAAGCCCAATGCCACCAACACGCCGCACCCCCCTGTGCCATCAAGGCATCAGGCACCAGTTTCATTTTAACCACCACCATCACCATCATCAGCCAAAGTGACACACGTCAGACAAGAAAATGCAACCGTGGCATGGAAGGATACGAAACAGGATGGTTCTGCGCATCGCGCCCGCCACCAAAGATAAATGAGCAGTGAAATGAGTTTGGCAGCGCTATGAGCCTGCAATTAATGATGCGTGGTGTAAGGATGTTTTTTTTTTATTGTTGTTGTAGGGTTTTTGGTTTTTCGTTGTGTTGTGCGATGTTGCTCCTTTGGATATCCTGTTTATTTACCAAATACTTGCGCCAAGAGATAAGGATAACAATACCATGCCTCTTGCCAAAATTCTATAATTTGTCATTGTGCAGTGGCATTGGGATGGATACGCCGCGTCAGGCCCGCCGCCGCCTGCCGTGCAATTTTCTATATTTGACATTTTAAGCATGGTGCACAGCATAGAGACCAAGGATTTGCGATGCGGTTTTCTTTGTTTATTTAAACCTACGTAAGTCCTTATTTATATACTACATATATGTATGCATGAAGAATTTTTGTTGTATGTATTTTGGCAGCGAAAAGCATCTATCAAGGATAATCGCACGCCTGCCAGGTGAGTACAAAATTTGCGGTATTTTGATGAATGATAGGCACTTGTGCATTTTTGTGCAGCAACAAAGTCTGTAAAGGTACTTATGGATGATGATGATGGAAGAAAGTGTTTTTAGGTAATTGGATGCCAGGTTTTTATATGCTCTTGCATGTATTGTACGTTTATATAGTACCTAGGATTTATAGGATATCCTGCCTATGTGTTGTTATTTTTGGTTATTGGAAGGGAAAATATTTTAAGAAGGTTGGCTGGGCTGGAATTTGAAAGGCTCCAATATAACCGTGCACATTAACATCAGGAGTGTACTTAAGAAATAATTTAAGTTTTTAAATGGGCACTTAATTATGGGATGTGTTTTATTGTGAATCCCATTATTTGAAGAAAGGGTATTATTATATGTTTTTAGGAATTTTTTAAAATTGTTTTCACTTTATATTATCATTTTATCCAATAAGAGGTTTCAATTTGAATAGTCCCCATTTGAGAAGTTTTCCCTTCTGAAACTGTCATTTTTTGACATTTGCCAAGTCAAAACTACGTTTTTATTAGAAATTACAAAATGGAACGATACACGCTTAAAAATCACAGTAAATTGTTAAAACACAATACAAAAACACACAAGCATCATTTTGCAAGAACAATCACTGGCCATGTTATTCCCCGAAGAATTTAAATGGTCACGAAGAATTTTGTGAATTAACACCTTTTTTGTTTCGTGTCACGTGAAAGAAGCACGAAGAATTTTTCTCTCGCAACGACCCAAGGTGCTTTCAGCAGCTTTTGTTATGTATAGCACCGTATAGTAGGGGACGGAAATGATGAGAGTCTTATATAGCGCCATTTTGGTCCCTCAAGACAGGGATTTGCTACTCAATTGCTTTCTAAGCCCAAAGAAACAGTGGTAAGCAAGAGTTAATCTTCGTTTGATCTCAGCACTGGTGTTGTCTTCTGCGTTAAAAGCGGAGCCTAGGTAGACGAAGTTCTTAATTACCTCAAAGTTGCGTCGGTCGATAATAACGTTTGACCAACACGTCGGAGTTCTGAGTCATTTCCTGACGACAGCATGAATTTGGTTTTGCCCTTATAAACCGTTTAATTTATTTTTGCATCCTCTGCCTCAATATTCACAAAAGCCCCATTGACATCACGCTGATGTCAACGTCATGAGCATATGCTAGTAATTGGTCAGACTTTTGAAAGATGCACTATTCCTTCAAGTACAATGTTAAAAAAAAAACGCATGACAGCGCATTACCTTGTTTTAAGCCTTTTTTGGCATAGAAAGATTCTGTTAACTTGTTTTCAAACTTTATGGAGCAGCGTGAACTCTCCATGGTCATCCTGCAAAAACGGACAAGTTTGGCAGGGATGCCAAAACTAGACATGGCTCAATAAAGCTTATCCCTGTAGATGCTGTCATATACGGCCTTGAAATCGAAATCTGTGAGTGTGGATTTAATATTCTTGGGTTTTTTCCAGAATCTGCCGTACCTAATGTATATATTTGATCGGGTGCGGACTTTCCTGGGCTAAAACCACACTGATAAGAACCTTTCACATTGTTGACGATGGGCTTAAGACGTTCAAATCTTTATTTGTAAGCGACGTTAAGAAATGTCAAATGGTTGGTGATTGCAAAATTTATAGTCCCAATATTTAGGTGAATTCAATGAATTTAATTTTTATATTGAGGACATGAAAGATTTCAATCCAAAAAGATTGCATTCTTTTAAAAACATGGAAACCCCTTCTGAATAGTTTCCAATTACATTAAAATTAAATTGTGTGGTGCAAGAGTCCGTTGTCAACCAGGGCCTATTGACTAACAACTCTCAACCATTCCTGTGTGCGAGTTTCCAATTAAGGGTTAATTTAAATGAAACTCGTGACAGAATAACGTGGCCTGAAAACTTTTCTTTTCCAGTCTATAAGTTCTTTGTTTCAATAGAACAGCCATCTTTTCTTCTAAAGTTTCCAACACTTTACAAATAAGCTTTAATAACTTAAAACTGTAGACATTTTGTATTTTTTTTCTTACAATAACTCAACAACTTTATAAATAGATTTTAAAGCACTGGCGAAGACCTTGTGTGTCACTAGCTACAAAGAAAAAAGCCTGAAGGTGTTTAATTATTGAAGTTCCAGAACAAGACTGACTTTATTTAATTCAATTATGTATAACAGAAATAAAGTTAAAAGATAAGAAGAAAAATTACATAAGTACATGATATGATAAAGAGGATGCTAAAAGTAGATAACAACAACCTGTGTTGCCACTTATAATATTCATATATTTTCAACACTCCTCCTCAACACATTGTTATTTTTTTTTTTTTTTTTTTTTTTTTTTTTTACATTATATATTCATTTCTTTTTTGAAATAATTTTAATAATTTAATTTTTATTAATTTAAATTTAGACCCATTAAAAGAGTAAATTTGTTGTGTTTTTCTTTAGGAAGATTCTTGGTCAAAACATCAGCGATCATGTTGTTGGTACAAACATACTGCAAATCAATCTTCTTTTGCTGGAAAATCTCACGGACATAGTGGTACTTGATGTCTATATGCTTACTCCTCGAGTGATAGACTGGGTTTCGTACGAGTTGTTGTGCGCTAAGATTATCTCCATTGATGATCATTGGTGTTTCATTATGATGTAGACCGATCTCAGTTAAAAGTTTTTGAAGGTAAACTGCTTCTTTTGTTGCAGTACATAAGGCCATGTACTCTGCCTCGGTGCTACTTAAGGCCACACAATTTTGTTTTTTCGATTCCCATGAAAAAACACTGCCTGCAAAGAGAAAAACATAACCTGTAAATGATTTTCTATCAGAAATATCCGCACCCCAGTCTGCATCAACAAAGCACTCAATTGGCTTTCCAGTTCTTTTATAAGTTAGTTTAAAGTTTATGGTTTTATTTAAATATCTGAGAATATGCTTTATCCCTGCCATGTGTTCAGCGTGTGGATCCTTATTTCTCTGTGATAACTTGCATACAGAGTGCAATATATCTGGACGAGTCGATATGGCCAAATACATTAGTGATCCAATTAAACTTTGGTAGGTTCGTTCATCGATTCTCTTGCACTCCTTAGACGTACAATGCACTTGAAAACCTGAATCCAGAGGTGTAGATGCTTCGCGACAGTCCACCATGTCGTTATTTTTTAGCAATTCTTTAATGTATTGCTTTTGGCATAATGTAATAGAATTTGCTGTCCTGCTCACCTCGACTTCCATTCCCAAGAAATAGTGAAGTTGGCCTTTGTCTACTACCTCGAACTCATTTGCTATACTTGCTTTGATTCTGGCCAGTGTAGTTTCATTAGAGCAAGCAATTAAGATGTCGTCGACATAGACTGCGATTATGTTGAATTCATTCTCAAAATTCAAAACATAAACACAAGGCTCACTTTCGCATTGCGAAAATCCAATTTTCTTTAATGCTTCATCAAGCATCGCATTCCATTCCCGCCCAGATTGTTTCAACCCATAGATTGCCTTGTTCAATCTCAGCACCATATCTGGACACTTTTCATCGACAAACATTTCTGGTTGTTTCATGTAAACTTCGTCATGTAGCTCACTGTTTAAATAGGCGGTGGACACATCCATTTGGTGTATAAACAGCTGGTACTCTGCAGCTAAGGCAATTATCATTCTGATGGTAGCGAATCTTACGACGGGCGAAAAAGTTTCATCGTAATTTACACCGTACTGCTGACTGCACCCCTTGGCAACTAGTCTTGCTTTAAATCGGTCAATCGTTCCATCTTTGTTTTGTTTTAAACTGTAAACCCATTTACAATTTATCGCCTTTTTGTTTGGAGGTAGATCGCATAAAGTCCAAGTGTTGTTTTCAATAAGTGAATCAAATTCTCTGCTCATAGCTTTGACCCACATATTTTTATGTGAATTATCGTTAACAGCCTCAATAACTGTCTGCGGAATCTTAATATTTTGGTTAGAACTCATCAAATTTACCAAATTGTATTGTTTTTTGGGACGTCCTGCCCGGGCCTATCCTAGGAACACCCACCTCTCCAACAACTTCCTGTTTAGTACACTCACCGCTATCTGTCTTCTGAACAACGTCACCTTTCTTCTCACTTTCCTCGCACACGTCTCCTTCAGCGATTTCCACGGATGAATCAGTAGAGTCATTATTCTTGATTATATAAGGAAAAGATTCACTTATTAAGTCTTTTTCTTCAGTTTTCCCATCTTCTATGAACACAACATCCCTGGTTATTATGATAGATTTCGTCTCAACATCATAAACTCTGTATGCCTTAGAAGTCTGAGAATATCCCATCATTAAAACAGTTTTACCCTTTGATGCGAACTTTTTTCTCTGTGTTTTGTTAAGTGCAATTCCCTTAGATCCAAATACCTTTAAATGTGCTACGATTGGCTTATGACCCGTCCATACCTCAAATGGAGTAACGTCAACTAAAGCCCTAGTAGGTGAGCGATTCCTCAAATACGCTGCTGTGCTAATGGCCTCTGCCCAGAAATATTGCTTTATACCTGCATGACCTAACATACTTCTCGCCATTTCCACAAGTGTTCTATTTACACGTTCTGCTACACCGTTCTGCTGAGGTGTGTACGGCACTGTTAGCTGTCTTTTAATGCCACTCTCACTTAGGAAACTGTTGAAAGCATTATTAACATATTCAGTGCCGTTGTCACTTCTGAGTTCTTTGATCATTTTACCAGTTTGAAGCTCTACTTCAGCTTTGAATTTCTTAAAAATTCCAAGAATTTCATGCTTGGACTTCAGAAAATATACGAAAATGTACCTCGACTTGTCATCAATGAAGGTGACAAAATATCTAGCCCCACCATTTGAAAACGTGTTGATAGGACCGCACACATCCGAGTGAACAAGCTCCAACAAGTGCTTTGAACGATTCTCTGACATTTTGGGAAATGGTTTCACGCACATTTTACCATTTAGACAGCTTGTGCATTTAAAACTCAATACACTTTCAGATATATTAGAAATGTTCATGCCATGTACCATATTTTTCCGAACAATATCACTAAGGCTGCCAAAATTTAAATGTCCAAACCTATTATGCCATATGATAGAATCACTAACATTATTTTGTGCGACTAGACAGGCGTTGGTGTTGCCCTCATCATATAAAAATAAGTTGGTCACCTTTTTTGCCTTTAACACAACACCACCAGTTTTGTTTTTTATCCATGCATAATTATCATCAAATAAAACAGTGTTATGATTCGATACCGCTTTGCTAACTGATATAAAATTGCTTTGTAAATTCGGCACATACAGAACATCTCTAAGAATGACCATAAAACCGTGAGAACCGTTTGTTTTTAATTCGACATCTCCTCTACCGTATGCAAGCACCGTTTCTCCACCCGCTACTTGTATTTCTTCTCTGTGTTCTTCGAAGGTAGAAAACAGATTCCTGTTACAGCACATGTGTGCCGTTGCCCCACTGTCAACGCACCATGCACCACGTGATAAGTTTTCCGTACTTGTAGCCGCTACAATTGATAAGAAAGATGCATGCTGGTTTGATTTCTCGTCTTTCTTTCGCTCTTTACACTCTGATGCAAAATGACCCTTGCGCCCACATTTAAAGCATCTCACATTGCCTTTTTTCTTAGTTGCTTTCTCCTTTGATATTTGACCTTTGGATTGTACCAAGTATGCTTTGCTATCCGCCAACAAAACACCGCTACCTTTGTCTACCCTACGTTCCCCCTCCTCAATAATCTTAGTTTTCAGAATGCTTAGGCTTGGAAACGTATCTCGAATTTCGATAGCTATAACGAAATTTTCATACGAACCTGGAAGACTCGAGAGCAAAATGATTACCAAAAGTTCTTCTGGAATGATAACACATACTTCGCTAAGTTTCTCAACGATGTTGGTAAAAGAATTAAGATGCCTACATGCATCTCCATCCTCTGCCATTCTGAGCCCCAACAGCTGCTTAAATAGCGATACTTTTCTTGCAGGACCCTCTCGCTGGTATACCTCACGGAACTTATTCCATGCCTCAGATGAGCTCTTACAATGCCTTATATGGTTAATTTGGGATGGCTTAATAGAAAGCATAATAGATGCCAATGCTTTCTCATCCTTAGCCTCCCATGCCGCCGCCGCCACATTTGCAGCCGTAACCTCCGCAGCATCAGCTCCAGTATCTACCTCAGGTTTTACCTGCTTCCCGCAAACAAAAGGCCACAACTCTGAACATATGAGAACGCTTTTCATTTGCACGCTCCACGAGTCGTAGTTCCCTTCATCCAATTTTTCGATTTGAAAATTTGTTGACCCGCTCATATCAATTATTTTTTCTTTAATTTTAATTATGAAAATTTCGCAACTCTTTCACGAGTAGGACCTGGGCCCATAACCTATTGAAGTTCCAGAACAAGACTGACTTTATTTAATTCAATTATGTATAACAGAAATAAAGTTAAAAGATAAGAAGAAAAATTACATAAGTACATGATATGATAAAGAGGATGCTAAAAGTAGATAACAACAACCTGTGTTGCCACTTATAATATTCATATATTTTCAACATTAATCGCAAAATCTAGGCAATCAATTCGTCGTATTAATATCTTCCCATTCAAATTTAAATTTCGCAAAACCTAATTTAAGAATAAGTAATGTCAAAACACACCGAAAATCCTAAAAATTGCTTTAAACAATGACACTTTGAAGATGGAGAGTATTGTTAAAAATCAGTTTTGGATTATTGTCTTGCATATTTTTGGAATTTTAATAACTTCAAAGCGTTTTTGAAGATCGTTTCGTTAATATCAGTTTCTAGCAAAGGCGTACTTTTTACTTGTCAAATGTCAAAAAGATGAAAGTTGCCCAAATAGAATACTATTCAAAATGAAACTTTTTTTAGAAAACCCTTTACAAATGCAAAGGTTTTATTTATAGAAAACAGTTTTTATCATAACTCGTTTTTGGTATAAATTCCAAAAAAATAAAAAAACTAATAAACTCGTTACCATGTAATAGCAACAACAAATTCGGTTTAATTAAAGTTTATTTGATTCAATGTATGAACGTGAGAACCTCAAAAACCATTAAAATTGTAAGCATAGATATCCACTTAACATGTTCATGTACATAGGCGTCAATTGTAGTGTAAATAAACTTTTTACAGATTGAGATCACTCAATTTCCTCGTGTTGCTATCCAAACAAAATTCTAAAATCAAGACAGTAGAGTGCGCTAAGCAAAGTTTTTACAAAAAAAAAAACTAAAAAAGGACTAAAAGAAAAATTAACTTATGCTTCACTCATGCATTACATCCAATCAACTCTTCATCCTTCATAATCCATTATGTTTCCAACCCTCTCTTTACACAAAAGAGTTGTTCCAACAAATAGAAAAAAAAACTTTAAATTCACCCTCGCTGGTAGTTTGAAGCAAATTCTAATTAAAACACGAATCCTGATCGCTTATCTTTTGATTTTTCATCTCCTAAGGTTTTCTAAAAGACTTCTTTACGTTTTTTTAAAAATACACATCATATCCTCTTCTTATACCTGACGCCAGGTCCAGGTGCAAAAATCTATATGTTTGCTCATAGAGTATCCATAAGAAAAATGCACCATCATAAACGTGTGAGCATCATACGTTGTCGTCATCGTCAAAGTATATCGTGGAAGAGAAGTCGAGAAAAGTGTGAGAAATCACCATCATGGCAATCACCGCATCATCATCGTCATCGCTATCATCACTGTCAACATCAGCAATCAACCCTAATGATGAATGACAACCGCTTGCTGAAGCTGTAGCAGAAGCACCGAGCTCCTATAGCACCATGTACAGCAGCGACAGTATCCATGGATCGACGAGGACATGTTTAAAGACGACGAAAAAGACAGAAGCTTCGGGATAGAAAAAAAGGAACAAAAATAAAAATTAGGGCTTTATGAACACCACGTCAAAAGGATACATTAACTCTTGAGCCACGCAGTTTAAAAAAGAGGAATAAATATACATAATTCTTAGAGGAGAAGAATGGCTGCAACCATGAACTTAATGACTATAAACTTTGTTCCTTATCTTCTTAAGATGCCATGGGAAAATAAAGCTTTGACCATGACAATTTTTCTATAGACAATTCATTTTAATAGCCATCTTTAAAATATCACAGTTTCTTTTTTATTGTTTTCTTTTTCCAAAATTTTACGTTCAAGAACATACAAGTTACTCAAAAAGTAAAGGGTTTTTTAATAATACTTTTCACTTTAATTTAACCACTTTTTAGGTAGTTGTTACTTTCGAAGCTGTCATCTTTGATCTTTGATCATCTTGATAAGTATAAACTGCACCATTACTAAGCATCGAAACATACCCGTTTTAACATTGGTTTGGTATTCGTTAAATTTAATACAAAAATGTTAAAACTGAAACTGAACGGTACCCGTGAATTATTATTATTATTTTTTTTTTATGAAATAGCTGATCCAAAGTTTAAAGCAAATTTATCTGAAATTCGCGTATACTTTCAAAATCCTGGTGGCTTACGTACGAAAACTAACGAGTTTCTTCTTTCATCATCTCTTCATAAGTTCGATATTATTATTTTTGTTGAAACATGGCTGAATTCAAATTTTGCATCGTGTGAGTTCTTTGATTCTTCGTTCAATTTGTATCGTAAAGATCGTTCAACTAAGACAGGATGGGATCGAGGAGGTGGTGTTTTGATTGCCGTCCGAGAAACTTTCAACAGTGCTCAACACAAATTAAAGAATGATGCAGATGATATTGAGCAGCTTTGTGTTTGTGTAAGTTCTGAAGATTCTGCTGAAATTAAAGATTTATTTCTTATTGTTAGTTATATTCGGCCAACGAGTTGAGTAGATTTATATGACGAACATATTTCTAATGCTCAGGCAATAGTAAGTGAATTAACACATAACCAATTCTTCGAAAGATCGTACAGTATTTTTTTCAATTAAGAAAAGAATTTGATTTTCTCAACAAGTTTTTGTATAGACATTATATTATTAATACTGAATCAAATATATAACATAATTCTTTTTGGATATTTTTTTGAACTCTAAAAGAAATTGTTAATCTTTTCCTCAATGTATGGAATACGATCCAATGATATTCAGTCCTCATGTCACCTATTTGCCCGATTCTTTCAAACTTCTTATAATTGTGATATTTTAACAAATATTTAAAGCTCAGCTTGTATCGTGATTTAACTCCTTTCATTGATTTTAAACAACAGAGTTTTTCAGAACAAGATATTTTGGATAGCTTAAAAGAAATTGATGTGTCAAAAAAAGCTGGCTTTGATATGATTCCTCATATTCTTTTGTCAAAATGTTCGTATTCTCTTTGTAGTGTTTTAACTCGTGTTTTCCTTAATGAATGGAAAATATCTTATGTAGATCCCATTTATAAGAGTGGTTTTAAGCACTTAGTGAAGAACTACAGACCAATATCAAAACTTTCAATCCTTTTGAAAAAATGGTGACTCAAAAACTTTGTTTTGCTGTCAAGAATTTCTTGTCTCAAAATCTAAGGGTACATCAAAGTGTACTTATTTAAGTCTATTTGCAAATTATTGTTATAATCATGTTGAAAGGGGTAGATAAGTTGATGTCCTGTATACTGATTTTGTGAAAGCCTTTGAACGCGTGTCTTCATACAAATTCTCTTCTCATACAAATGCTTAAGATGATTGAAAACAAGCTGTTAAAATAGATGATTTTGTTTCAAATTTTATAGACGTGGTGTCGGGTCTTCCACAAGGCAGTCATTTTGGTCCACTTCGTTTTCTAATCTTTATAAATGATTTACCTTCTGTTTTAAAATTGTTTAACTGCTTCATGTACACCGATGATGTGAAAGTTTTCACCGCAACATCTTGACTTGAAGATTTTTTATAAATGCAGCAGCTGGTGCAACTACAATCATATTCAGCTGAATTACTCGAAGTGTAAATTTTTTAGTGCATCTAAATCTTCATCCCTTATTGACTTTGAATATAAATTCTATGATATTAGTCTTCTGCGGGTAATTGAAGTAAATGATCTTGGGGTGATTTTTGATTCAAAGATTGACTTTAGATCTCATGTTGATTACATGTTATCTAAAGGTAATTCACTTTTAGGTTTCTTGAAGCGGAAGTCCAAAGATTTTAAGGATAGCTTTACTTTGAAGACTTATTTATGTCCATTGTTTTAATTGTTTTAGAATATTATTTTATCGTCTCGTCTTCTTTTTATGAAAATAATATTTTGAGAATAGAAAGAGTTCAGAAAAAATTAACTTATTATGCACTTCGAAAACTTAACTGGGCCTTTACCAGATTATAAATCAAGGTGCTTTCTTATTGCCTTAAAAAAGCTTAAATGTCGGAGACAAGTCCAAAGTGTTTTCATTGGCGAAAAAAGGAAGGAAGAATTCTTCGTCGGGTCCTATGCTCGTTGTTAATGATACTCCATTTATTAGCTCTTTAGAGAAAGCCCCCAATTCAACGCTGCCAGTGAGTGTTATGACTCCGCCTGTCATTATACGCGTTAGTGATTCTGTGGCGCCAATATTTTGCCGCATTCGCACTGTTTCGAGAGTCCTAAAAGATCTTAACATACATAAAGCTATTGTTTTGAAGAGGTGTTCTTCAACGATGGTAAAACCTCTGCATAAGCTTTTTCATCTAGTCTACTCCTCAGGTCTCGTTCCGAGCTGATGAAAAACCTCAATTTTCCAGCCTATTCCCAAAAAAGGCGAATCTTCCTCACCCTCTAATTACAGACCGATTGCACTTGCGTCCCTTCTTTTCAAGGTCATTGAAACGCTGATTAATTATAAGCTTAAGAAATATCTCGAGGAACGGAAGCTTTTTAATAACCGGCAATACGCATCTCGTAGCAAGAGGTCCACTGGTGTTCTCAGGGTTCATCTCACCGAACAGTACAATAAATCTTTACATTGTTTTGGAGAAAGTAAGATTACTGCACTTGATATTTCAAAGGCTTTCGATAAAGTCAAGCAATTTGCTCTCAACCTTGCTTTTTGTATCGATGAACCTCTTCTTCTTTCGAACCGTTCAATAGAAGTTGTTTTGGAGATTCAAGTCTGAAACCCGTAAAATAAATGCTGGTGTGCCCCAGAGCTCCGTTTTGTCTCCGACCGATTTCCTCATTTTTATAACTGATCTCCTGTCTGCTACTTCTAATCCAATACATTGTTTCGTTGACGATAGCGCTATCAGCTTTTCATATTCGTTTCCAGGCTCACAACCCTCCTCTTCGGATGTGGAACTGCGACGGCAAAATATGATTAACCCATTCATTTGAGATCACACAGCATTGTGCATTTGTGCAATGGACAATAAAAAATCATGTGGTATTTAATGCTTCGAAAACCCAATGCTGTCTTGTATCGTTAAAGCGAGATAAACCCTCTTTGCCACTATCTATAAATGGCACTTGCATAAACGAAACGGAAAATCTCGACATCCTCGGAATGTGCATCAGCAACCACCTTTTGTGGAGCGATCACTTACGTGATGTCGTAAGATGTCCAGGTTTTTCAAAACGTTGCAAGAAATTTTTCTCTCCGTCTGATCTTGCAACAATCTACAAAACCTATTTACGTCCGACGTTTGATGATAACTCTCATCTCTGGGCTGGTGATGCAGTAACTTTTTAAGCCTCTTGGAAAGTATTAAAAAAAAAAAAATGGGTAGCGCAACAATCCGTTTGAGAACTAGGGCCTGGTGACTGACAACTCTCAACTATTCTTGTGTGCGAGTACTGTTGTCAGGGATGGAAGGGACCTACAGTTTTAAGCCGAATCAGAACGGCAAATTTGAGAAAGCACTTTTCATGACAAGAACTACTCTTAGAGATTTTGTTAATTCCTCGCAAGAGGCAGTATCCCTGAAAAAACTTTAGTATTTAAACAAAAGCTATAAAATGATTGGTGACATTAACATCATCAACTCGATTACGTCACTCGAACATTGATGCAAGGTTTCTCGTTTCACCCTTTTTTACCAGTTGCATTTTTCCACTTAAACAATTTAACCGTAATACCCGCACTTCTAGAAATACCCATCAGTTTATCCTTGAGCCCAACTTCAGCCGTACTTTGAAGTACAGAGATTCATTTTTTAGCCGTACTCTTTTCCTAATGTGTCTTAAAGGTATAAAAACCCTTTTAGTGTTCGCTAATTATATTAAAAAAAAAACGACACCCCTACCTACCTTTTTCTTATATACTATTACCTGCGTTTTTTTGAAAGACATTTGATATACCTAATTGTTTTTGACAAATAAAAATCACCTGTAGGTAATATTTATTTCACATTTGCTCTTCACGAAACATGTAGACTCCAAAGATCGTAAAAGTAAGATTCGTAAAAACAGTATTATGCAACTTAGAACTTTAATACAACTCAAAACAACAAAAGAAACATCAACGACTATGATGACGACGACGAAAACGACAACGACGCACGGGCGGGGGAATCCCATTAACAGCCACCCTGATGCAACACAAAAGATCTCATTTCGAATCCAGCACTATACAATTAAAATTAATTGCAACTAATTACAAGGTAATATGCTAATAAGGGCGCAAAAAGGCGAATTGTTTCTACGAGTAGGTACCGCGTATCCATCAACCACCATGCACCATCCACCAACACCGCCACCGTCTCCGTCGTCGTCACTATCAGCAGCAACAAAGCATATGTACGAATAGTACGTATCGTCTTTATCCGCCCTCTCCACTCCCGTTCCCTTGCACTATTTTTCTGACAGGGAGAAAACAGAGCACAACCATCAGAGCCACCCTTTATACGCCACCAAGTGAGTAGAGTTTGCATATTATTTGCATTGCACACTCCTCCTACTCCTATATATCATGGTTCCGTTTGGTGGCACAACAAAATGGACAAACAATGTCCAACCAACTTGACAGGGAAAGGGGATCACTTTATTAAGTTACTATAAATCGAAACGGTGCGGTGCGAAGCGGCATGGCGCGGTGGATATAGGCGAAGGGGGTTGGATATAGGAGTTGGGGTAAGGTATCTTTGCTTCTGTTCTGATGGTTATACTCGTACACACGCTCGGGCGAATTGGATTTAATTTTTCTCCATTTTGAGGCCATAAATCGAAAATTTCATCGGGAAAAGCACACAGTCTTTTGTATGGATAAGAAAACTATATTCGCAATGATTGCCATTGCCTGCCACGCCTCCCACCTTGCACCCACTTCTATAAGAAAGATGGTGCTGCGCTGCACATCAGATGCAATTACTTTTGATTAACATTCGTGTTTTGGTGGAAATCCTAATTTGCATACACGTCGGAGTCGCTTCGTCATTTTCAGCCGGTCGGTCCGGTCAACAACGACGACGACTCGACGATGACGTTGACTACACATTTAGTCGAATGCAGAACCAGATGCGAAAGTCAAAAGATGGATGCACTATACCTATACTATCACGTATGAATATAAGTTGAAAAATGTAAAATTAGTTCACACACCCGATAAAGACGAAGACGAAGCGATTTGACGGATTTGGGGTGCGACAGACACCAAACTACAGGGATTAATAGTAGATAAGATCACGCGAATTGTCTTACTGGCGTTGGATTAATTGTCATGAAGCCTGCCAATTTAAGTCGGTTTTGAGTAAAGGTATAAGATACACCTGTACACTAAGCTCAACTCAACATTCTAAAGTGATGGGATGAGTGATGTTTTAGCTCAGTTTTGATAGACGAAAGGCCCCAGATAATCAGTCAATTTGTAAGCAAATTACTTTTAAACACCTCAGAAAATTAATTTCTTTTTGTTAATAAGCTTTAACTAGAATTATGTAGTTTTTGTTTTGTGTGTCGATAGATTTTTGAAACAATGGATTTGGATGTGATGGGGAATTTTTTGTTTCTTTTTTTAATTATTAAAAAGACTAATCTCGGTCTTGGTAAATCCATTTTCTGAGATTATGATTCACATACTGAAAAAAAAGTGTCTGCGATATGCTCATTTAACTTAACAAATTGTTTTTGTATAGTTTTTTTTTACTTTGTAAATATTTAAGATCTTGGTTTAAAATGATTTTGGAATGTTGTTTTAATTAATTTCCCAAAGGCAAATTAAGTTCTAGATGTTCAGTTATGTAGATGAAATACTATTAGCGGATTTAAGAAATGCTATTATACTATACTTTTGTGTTATTATTTAAATCCACGAATAGTGCATGTTTTATTTTAATAAAAATTAGATTGTTTTATTTTGTAGCAACGATGGGTCACTGACTTGTTCTTTCTTCTTCAGCCTTATTAGACAAACATTGTAGTTTTATTCAATTATGACAGCATGATTTAGAAACATATATGGTTTGTAATTACTTGGAAACATTTTAGCATCGCTTCTTCAACATAATTTCTTATCTACCTATAGTAAAAAAAACATACTCTTACATTGAGCTTAGGAAAAAACTTTGAACTTTCAATGAAATAAAGTCAAAGCTACTGGTTCTATTCAAGAAAAAAAAGGTGCTGAAATGTGATCCACAAAGTTGACTTCCCATTCGTGCCCGTCTGTCGATTTTTGCAAAACATACAAAAAAAGAGGCTGTAATGCGACTCACACTGATAACTTCCCATCCCGTCTGTCAATTTGTTTTGCTTAAAAAGTTGTAGGCTTTTGTGTTTTGTTAAAAAAGTTTTCAGTTGAATTATTCTTAAAAAAAATAAAAATTACCAACAATGTTTTGCATATGATGAAATTGTTGTTTATAAAAATCTAGTTTTTTAATCTTGAGATTTTAAGTCGTTAACCAATTTTTACCAATTTTAGTTGCATTTCTTCCAAGTTTTATTTCTTATAATTATAAAAAAAAAAATTGGATGAATGAAACTAATTTAAAATCAATATCTTCTATTGCTCATGAGATTTGGAGAACCGAACATCAATTTTCATCAAATTTGTTTACTATCTCTTGTAGATTTTACTTTTTTATGGAAAAACAAACTATTGGATATTTATTAAAAAACTACTGAATATCGAAAACAATATTTTCAGTGAAATAAAAAAGTTTGAAGAACATTTTTTTTTAATTTTTGAAAAGATATTTGAGTCAAATTTCTATTAACTTTTACTTTATTTTTTGTAAAAAACTTTCAATTCGATTTTTCTCAAAGTTGTTCCGAATGTTAAAAACAATATTTCTCATAAGATAAAATGAGAGCTAAGCCATAATCTCAATTTTTCTTAAAATGTTTCCTATTGTTGAAAACAATATTTCTTATTCAGCCTTATCACAGGCCCAGTCGTAATAGATTCGTAGTACGAACCCCGAATAATTGTATCATTGGTCCCGTCGTACTAAAAAAATTTGCTACGAAATTCGGAGTTCGTGAAAATTGGTATCACTAGCCCCGAATGAATAGGAAGTTTGGCAGTTTTTTGTACGAACAATTATTTTGATCGGAGTTTTTAAAACGAACAAAAAATTAAGCTTGCGAAGATAAATTAAATAAAAATAAAATATATGGAAAGAATCATGTAAGTTTTACTATTGTTTTAATGTGAAAGTGTTTACCTATGTATGTTTTTTTTATTTTTTTTTTGAAGGGCAAATAAAGTTATCACAAATAAAATTTAATTCGAAAGGCTTTATGAAATGCTTCAAGAAAAACTTGAAATTGCCCAAGAATTTTTCAAAAATCCCTAAGGAGGAAGTGAATTCGAAGAAGGTGTTATAAGAATGAATGAACTTTGACCAGCGGAATAAAAGATCCACAATCTTATATTCGAAAATTCTTCCTAGCCTTTAGAATCAAATGAACCTTGTGCAAAGAACCAACTTGCCGATGTTTCGATGTTATCAGACGTAGTTGATGTGGGAAATGTTCCACGGCGTCTTCCAACTACTTCGCGTCAATCATATGATTCATCCAGGCAACCTAGCCAATTAGCGCTGTAGTGCGCCGTTTTGATACCAAAATCTACTTTTAATGATAAAAACAAATAAAAATAAGAACAAATCGAAAGATGAAAAACGAACTTTTATTTAATTTTCTTATTTTGACGCATATCAGCTGATTTTAAAACTCCGAAATTAGTATTTCTGTGTGGCAATGCTTTCTTGAATTTGTTCGGGGCTTATGATGTAAATGTATTCGTATTCGTAGCGTAACACAATTTTCGGGGACTCGCTACGAGGGACTCTGTGATAGGGGCGATTAGCTAAAATTAGTTGGAAGCCATAATCTCAAAGTTTTGAAAAGATATTAGAGTTGAAATTCAATGTTTACCGTTATGTTTTTTTAAGGTTTTTAATTTTTATAAACAAATCTGCTAAATTGATTTTTTAATTATTAATTGTTTGGTATCACGTTACAATATATAATACAAAATTTAATTCAAGTCTCTAGCGTAATTGGTTCATGAGATATTTAAGGTTAACCAAAATGTTCACTTAAAAAAAAAACCCTCACGCAATTTTCTTGAGTGCCCTTTCTGCACCTGTATAAAAAAATTAATTTGAAGTAGATATCTCTTCTGGTTCTTGAGCTATGGACGCCGAAAAAAACTACAAAAAAACACTGATATTTTTCTAAAAATCTTTTATTTCGACTTAGGGACCTTGAAACGTCGATAAATGTAAAAATTTTCAATTCGACAAATCGGAACGATTACAATAACTTAACAGTAATATTTTGTGTGAGCTTCAAAAATTTGAAATCAATATTCTTCTTTGTTCTTGTAATACTTGAGTCGAAAAATATTTCTTTTTCGTGTTTTGGAAAAAAGGTTGTCAATTGAACTTTTCAGAAAAATTACATAAAAGTTAGCAAAAATGTTTTGCTCCAGATATTGTCAATGTCTTTGTTCCAGACATTTTTAAACGAAAACCAATTATTATCAACTTTACCAGTATTTAAAGAAAACCCACTCAAAAACATTTCGTACGTATTTTAAAATAAAAATAATACCTTCATTTTATTGCCTATTCTCAAAATATTCGAACCAAATATCAGATTGCTATTTTCCTATTAAGAAAAAACTGGATCCAAATTGAAAGATAGGATGATTGCAATATTATTTTGATGCAAATTATTATTTATCTATTATTTAGCGTTCACAATTGTCTGTTAGCTCTGTTGATTAAATTTAATCCAAAAGATGGCGCTATGTTAAACTTCCGAACTTTTCATATGAGCCATACTTTAATAGCAAAACCACCAAGGGCTTTCAAGAAAATTGCGTGGATGGTTTTTTTTACAATAGCAGTTTAAAAAAATGGTGAAAATGTTGGTTGACAATAAATATCTTACCAACAAGTATATTTTTTGAAAATAATCCAACTAACGTTTTTTTTCTAAAGCAAACAAACTGATAAAAAATTTTCACCTCGAAAATTTTACGAATACAAAATGATTATATCTCCAAAACAATTTTGTGCAACGAAAAATAACGTTTTAACATCTATTAAAATTTTGAGAAAAATCAAATTGAGAGTTTTTTTTTATAAAAAATTAAAACTTAAGAAAACATTACCCAAAGTTGGTAAAAATTTAATTTCGACTCAAATATCTTTTAAAAATTTTGAGATTTTGACTTAATTTTAACTTATAAGAAATATTGCTTTTAACATTCATAAAAATTTTGCGAAAAATCGAATTGATAGTTTTTTTTTTACCAAAAATAAAAACCTAACAAAAAAACAATACTAAAACTTGGTAAAAATTTACTTTCGGCTCAAATAGCTTTTAAAAAGTTAAAAATAATGTCTTAAAACTTTTTTTATTTCACAGAAAATATTGTTTTAAATATTCAGTAGTTTTTTTTTTTTTTAATCCAACAGTCCATTTTTTCATAAAAAAATAAAATCTACAAGAAATAGTACACACATTTGGTAAAAATTGATTTTCAGTTCTTGATATCTCTCAAATTAATTTCCTTCATCCAATTTGTAAAAATTTAAGAAATGCTACTTAAATTGGTAAACATTTGTTTTCGACTGAAATACTAGATTTTCAACTAAACTATTTCTTTATTTAAAAAATATTGCTAATAACTTTAAAATTGTTGAGAATAATTCAACTAACAACTTTTTAACGCAACATGAAAACCTACTGTAGTATAGTTTGAAGAGACCAAGTGTGAGAAGACACTTGGTATCCACTTCAACGATGGCAACTACGCCTTACTTTATAAAACTGTAGCCAACTTCATTGTAAAATTAAAATAACCGCAGCCAACTTCAGGCAAAAAAACGAAGATGAATTCATTCGAATTCTAGAAGCCAACCGCCATTGACGCCATATTTTCTGTAAGATATTTTCCTAAGAAAAAGAAAACTAAATTATAAAAAACCCAGTTTAATAAACGTGTTAAGACTAAATTTCTTTTGTTTTTTATATATTATACTACACACTTTTAAGGAAGACAAATTGACAGACGGGATGAGAAGTTGTAAGTGCGGGTCGCATCCCAGCCTCTTTTTTCAATTCCAATTTGGGATGAGTACACAATGGCGCACAAATATTCACCCGAAGAATTGCATAGAGTTATGCAAGATTTAAACGGCAATGATAAACTTTACGGTGGTGCTCTCTCATTGTTGTCTCGTGATTTCCCCCAGACCTTACCAGGTATACCTCGCTTTACTTTTTTTAAACAATTATTCATTCTTATGGCGAAGTGTTGAAATACTTCGATCCATCAGCTCAAATATTATCCAAAAAATTACTAGACATTGAGAACGGTAAAATAGAACAAGTTACACGATTAAAGAGCACGTTCAAATGGTAAAACTTTACTATCAAAATAAGTATGCGTTAACTCAAACGTTGCGCTCATTTTACGGTAGACATGGTAGCCTTTCACAGTCGACTCTTCAACGTTTAGTGGCCAAATTTGAGGCAACTGGTTTAGTAAACAATCAGCCAAAACCCGTACGTTCAAGGAAGGCAAGATCGGCCGAGAACATCGCTGCGGTCCTTGAAAGTGCACAGCAGAAAACGTCGGGACTTAAGCCTACACTTATACAAGATCCAACAGAAGCTCAAGGTTCATGACCATAGACAATGCCGTTTGTTTACTGACTGGGCTTCAGGCGTAATTGATCCGTAATTTTTTGAAAACGATGTTGCTGAGGCAGTCGCCGACAACAACGAGCGCTACATAACGATTATAACTAATTTCTTGTGTTCCAAATTTAACTATAAGGACCTAGATGACATGTGGTTCCATCAGGGCGGTGCTAGGTTTCACACAGCAAACGCCACAAGATTTACGCACAATCTTCCCAGACTTATTTAATAGCCCTATATAATCCAAAAGAGTAAGAAGATTTTAAAATCTCCCCCCTACTTTATTCATTTATTAGTTTACCTAAAACTTTGTAAAATACTATTTTGTTACAAACTTCAATAAAAACAATAATACATTTTAAATTTAATCCTTTTGTATTGATTTTTGATTTACATCAACTGTGCGAAAATTTGTATCAATTGTGTTCAAAGTCCTTTCACTTGAAATCGCCAAGCAGTACATTTTTATACCAGCTTTTACGATTCCATCTTCGTGCGTAAATAATAATTTTATTGTAATAAGGGGTAAC
The DNA here is from genome assembly GCF_945859685.1 of Eupeodes corollae. NCBI lineage: Eukaryota > Metazoa > Arthropoda > Insecta > Diptera > Syrphidae > Eupeodes > Eupeodes corollae. Next base: position 21,264,775 of record NC_079148.1, on the reverse strand, counting down.
GGTAGTGGAAAATCAGTCATGAAGGCCGCCATGTTTTTTACAAATGGCATTATGGAAAGAAAGCATGGTGGTGCCCATGCTTGATCCGGTCCCCTTAAAAAGTTTACAACAATGTTATAGGGCAAAACCCTTTGGCCACTACAACGCGTGTCCGGGTCAGCTAGTTTTTTATAAAATACATTTAGTTTGAAGGCAATATCTTTATTCTTTTCGAAAAAACATTTTAGGTTTTTACTTCGATTTTTCTCAATAAATATTTTGGCAATAAATTTAGCACTCACCAAACCTTCTAACACCAAAATCCTTTTATCTGCAGAGTTTTCCTTAACTAATAAACATTAAAAGATTAATTTCATGACAGTAAGGAAAGGAACTTAATTCAAAAAATCTTTTCAGTATATATTGTTTGTGTCTGAGGTTTTCAGTCTTACTTAAATTGACAAAGATTGGAAGTTGACAATGGGAGATCTTATGTTAAAAATTGATTTAAATAAAATGTTATCCCTAGTCTGAATTCTGTTGTTTTTGATGATTTCCAAAATTAAGCATTTTTAACTTTTTTTAAATATGTAATTGAGCTCGTATGTAGTTTTTGTCGAAAACAACATATTGCTTTGAATTATGTAAAAAGTTGTTTGTTTTTAAAAACGACATAAAACAGAAAATAACATTAACAGATTTGTGATAAAACCTGAATTAAGTAGGTACTGTAAATATTATGAATTTACAAACATTTACCTTGGTTGATACTTAAAACTTTTATTAATCAAAGAGTGAAAAAATCACGCCAATTTCGCCAACTTCACCAAGTTCAAGATCCTGTAAATCCGTTTAACATTTACTACATAAACAATAAAAATGATAAATAAATCCTTAGCTATGACTATAACCCACAACCACCCAAAACCACCGCCAAACAACTCACAACCAACCCACAGCCACCCACTCCTGATTTCTTCGTTATATCTCAAATCTGCAGGACTTTTTCTTAGGATAGGTCATGTACTCCTAGGTATAAGAAAAGGTACCTAAACCTACCAAAATATAATGTTTTCTCTTCTTTAGCCGATCGATAAATTTCGTCTGAGAATTTTATTGCTGTGCGTGTACGACGACGAGGGACGCAACCGACGCGACGTATCTAACGTACTCAAGAACTGTTGGTGGTGTTTTGGGCTTAAATGGTTTTATTTGGTATACAAATATGTGTGTGACTTTAGTTATATTATATATATATTTTGCTAATGGTGATGATGGTGAACAAACAGTTACATAGTAGGTATAATAAAAAAGGCCAATAAATACGTAAACTTTTCCTAAGTTCTTGTGGGGTTCTCGAAAATGTTGTTGTCCTTTTTCTCGTTTTTCGTGCGCTCAAAATAGGGATGAGTTTTTTTTTTTGCTTAAGGTTGATGACTTCGTATTATTATTTCGGGGCAAAAGCAGAAGCAACGACGGAGACGGACGTTGCGCGGCATGGTAAACAAGAATATTTTCGGCAAGTGGGCCTTTGTTGTGTCTGGCTCTGAGCTACGAAGTGTCTCCCTTGAGTGCGTACACATTTATTGCGACGACGACGAACCACAGTTCGTTGAACTTTTTTCTGTTTTTGGGGAGGTAGACGATTTTTTTATGACTTTAATAAAAATAAAAATATATCTGTTAGGTTGGTAGGTAACAAAATGTTGATAGACAGAAAATGCTGCTGCCATATTTGCTGTGTTTTGAATTAAATGTTGCGAGAGAGTTTTTTGAAAAGGAAGATTTTTAGGGATGAATTGTTAGACGAAAATTGAGTGACATGAAATTTCTCTTCAAAAAACATAACACAACACGACAAAACTTTTTAATGACAAATTTTATTTTTATATCGAAAATAAAATCAAAGCAAATATTTTAGGTCTAAATTTCGTAAATAATTTTGAGTTTCGACAACAAAGAAATATTGTTGACCATCTTGAAAAATGTCTGGAATCATGAAAGAACCTTGTGCCATGGCTAGTCTAAGTAAACCTCATTACTTCATCCCGGTCGAGCCCCCAATTATTTAAGCAAATAAAATAGTAATCAATTGTAAATTTATAATAATAAATGCTGGAATTAAAAAAAAAGAGATACCGATGTGAAAACTATTTCTTCTTCAATTCATATATATTCGAAATCGGTACCAATCGTCGACACTCTTGGAGCTTTCTATATTATCTCAAAATATTAAACCAATTTTTAACCTCACTCTGTAAAAATTCTTATTTAACTGCAGTTTCTACAATTTTTTAAGTGATTTTAAAGCCAATATTGTATGTAAGTAGTTTTAGAAAGTTTGTTAGTGTTTGTTTTGAAATGAAATAAAATATTGATGAAACTTAAAATATTGGAGTTTAAAAACTGAAGTTTGGAGTTTAAATTCCAAAAATACTGCTCTTGAATTAAATTTATGTCAATTCATTACTTTAATCGAACTTCAAACTATTGAAAAAGTCATACAATTCGCAGATAGAACTAAGAAATAATAATAGTCCTTAAACAGAATCCACAATGCATCGACTTAGAACCCAACCGATAGTTTGAAATTTCGTATATAATTCTTTTTGAAAGTTTAAAGAAATACAATTTTCACTTTGTGCAACTAACGACTACAACTATTTTATCTTATTAAAATCTTAAATCACTCAACAATATTTACTATTTGGAGCTGACTTGTAACCTAATTACGATTTTCTGGACTTTTTGCCCTTTATTAACGTTTTACACAGTGTAAAGAACGAAAAAAAGAAGTTTTTAACGTTCTTAGACTACAAGCTATTAATCAGCTTTTTCCTAAAAATAAAAATACTTACTTACAAATATTTTCTTAGAAAATCTGCCACAAAAATATTTCGCATAAATAAACAGATGAACATACGATGTAATTTCTGCAGCGTGTTTTGCAACAAAAAAAAAGTATAAGAGACTTAACCTGGGATGACCCATGATAGTTTAGAAAACCTATCATAAGTCATTTACAATTTCCTTACAAGGGCATAGCCTATTCTTACTTCAAGTATTTCTACCAACTTCTTCAACAACAGAGATACCACAAAAAACAACTTATTTAGACACTATAGATATTGCCTTTAAACCACTATTGTGAATATAGCCTCAAATAATTTATGAGGTTTTTAAAATTACTTCCCAGGCGTGACAACCACTTCATATATTAAAAAAAAATTGATTATGATCCGTTGACTTGCACAACACAATATTCCCTCCTTCGACTTTTCTGTGCATATCTGTACATATTTATAAAAAGGCTTTGTTGTTCAGAGTATATCCTTATAAATATAATCTAAGCCTTGTGTTTTTTTTCTGAACAACACACTCCACTATCTACTTTTTGTTAAACATTTTTCACACCAAAAAATCATCACACCCTTTCTTCTTTGGGTTTTGGACAATTTTTCATCCTCAATGAAAAGTCCTCCACGAATCCTTTCCACGCTCCATATAATTATCATCACCATCATTGTGATCATCATCATCACCATCACCCATTCATGCCATTCATCTTGCAAGATTAATATTTCTCACGATATTGCTCTCTTCTGCGTCATCCGTCAACACTGCATACCTCCCCTCCCAACGCCTTTTTATCCTTCCTGGATGAGCGTATACTCGTATATGACAATTTTTAATTAATAACGGACAATAGCGATACAACAATGTCACTTATAAATCCATGTACCTACTTATAAATAGGTATATAAGTCTACCATGTATACCTAGGATATTGAAGAAAAATAGTAAAATGAAAAATGTCCTTACAGATAATGCAGAAAAGTGCACTCATCATCTTGTAATCCCCGCAAGGATATTCTCATCTTCTTCATCATCATCATCATCAGCATCACAATCGGTTGAAGCTATATTCACCGAAAAATGCTAAATTTACAAAAAAGGGATACACAAAAAATATTTGTGCGGTATTGTAGCTATAAGGATACACCATACCTAGTTACAGTTATATGCAACACTCCCCAATGTCCTATATATAAAATAAATACAAAATACGAACAAAAGTGCATCTGTTATACGTACCAACATATTTTTCGACATTTCTTATCTAGTCCGTTCAAATTGTTGTCGCCATTTTTAGTTTTTTTGTTGTTGTTGTTGCAATCATTTTCTTCATTTCTGCAGCACCTCACGGCCCCCATAGTCCGCCAAAATCAACTGTCATTATGTCCCATCAGAGAGAGAAACAGCGAGTGAGTAGGGGTGAGAAAGTGGTATAGAGGGTTTTAAAGGACCCCCTCGCATCATCGTTATAAACGAAGGAAAATGTGCATTTCCTTCCTGGGCTCATGCAGTTTTTTGGGAAAGAGAAAAGAAAAACAAGAACTATAGAGCTTTACAGAAAATGAAACAAGGATGCTGAGGGTATAATGAAAAGCATGACAAGAAAAGAAACACCCGCAAGAAAATTACTTGCTGTCGATGTCTATAAAAGTTGTCGTTGTCATCCTCATCTTTCGTCGTTGTCGTCGTCGTCGTCGTATATAGTAAGTAAATGTCGTGTTCTGGTTCTTTGGTCTTCTTGTAGTTAAAGTTGGCAGTAGGGACCTCTCCTACTCCCAGCTGCGGGCTACATCTAGCCAGCATCAGCAACTCATCGCCGCATATTACAAAATCCTGATGATTTTTGGCCGGATGTGTCATATCGACCAAACGAACTTCTTTTTTTGTGGGATATTTTTTATCATTATTGAGAGCAAAAGGACTCAAAGAAGATGCAGTTTTACTTTAGCTGCATTATCTTTCATTCCTTAAAGAAATTATATTTAAAAAAAACAAACACTTCAAAACAAATCGGCTCAATTTTAAAATAAGGAATCGAAATGGTTTTTCTTAGAAAAAAGTTATTAAAGAAGATGCCAAATTATAAGCCTGTTTATACCAGTCAGAATTTGTTCAAATCATTTTTGCACAAGTGTAAATAGATAATATGTCAAGAGGAATATAATTTTAACCTAAGACCAATGGAAATAGTTGATTTTGAATTTTATTGTAAGTGAATAATTGATTTCACATGACTGGTATAAAAACTGTATTGAATTAAGACAGTTCCTATTTCTGCGTATACAAATGAATGTATCAAATCTAAACTAAATAATAAATGTTACATTTCAACAGCTTGAATAAGCAAAATAATAGCAGTAAATTAAGTAATTTTACCACTTAGATGGTATAAAAAACAACTTAGTAAATCAAATTTTACTAGTAGTAGTAGTAGTAGTAGTAGTAGTAGTAGTAGTAGTAGTAGTAGTAGTAGTAGTAGTAGTAGTAGTAGTAGTAGTAGTAGTAGTAGTAGTAGTAGTAGTAGTAGTAGTAGTAGTAGTAGTAGTAGTAGTAGCCCTCCTCTGGTTTTAAAGATGGTTGAAATGGTCTTTAGCGGATACTTGTCATGGAGATAGTTGTTTTCACCAAGGTTGTGCTGCAAGGACTTATACAAATTACGGGATTCACTGCCTTCAGCTCTTTCCGTAAGCTTCTCGAACATTTTGGCATAAATTCTTTCCAACAATATTTGGAAGGTCAGGTCCCAGTTTCTCCAATCGCTTTCCACTAACTGAACATTATGTAGCACCTCCAAACGAGACTATTCTACGAAGAACTGTGACCTCTCTCGGAGCAGCTGTCTCACAATGGCATTAGGTAGTCGATGATTTGGAAGCGCCAACACTTTTTTAATATAGTTTAGATGCATCCTCAGTGTGAAACTATATAGTTGCGGGACTCCGGTCTCTAAGTGCACCATAGACGTAGGTGAATGCTCAGGGAGCCAGAATATCTTTTTGAGGAAATATCTTCAAAGCTTTTCAATCTCCTCGTACTGTAGAAATCCTCACACTTGACCAGCATAGCATAAGATCGACCTCATCACCGCTTCGAAAAGTTTATATTTTGCACTTGGTGCTACATATTTTTTCCCCAGCACTTTATTCCAGTTGCAGTTGATGGCTTCTTTCTATTCTATTAGTTTCAGTGCGACATTATTCCAGGTCCATCTCTGGTCTCTGGCGTATCTACCAGATCCATTTCGAAATATCAAAATTTTTGATTTGTCGGTATTGACTGTGAGGTTCCAAAGGTCGCAATATATTTTAAGCTTATTTATCATCATTTGCAGCACTTGAGGTGATTCCGCTAAAATTACAATATCGGCCTCATACATAGCGCTTTGATGTTGATACGAGCAAACATAATTCCTCCGGGAAAAGCCAATGTGATGTCAGAACAGTCAGAGAGAACAGGAGTGGGCTTAGGAGGCATCCTTGCTTGACTCCAGTCGATATTTTAAAGCAATTGGATCCTTCGTTACCGTTCCATATCGCTGTCATATTATTTTCATAGAGCCGTTTTAGTACTGGGACATTCCAAGGCAGCTAAGCTTGTAAAAAAGGGCGTCTCTATCGATTGAATCAAAAGCCGCTTTGAAATCAACGAAAAATGCGTACAGCTTCTCTCTCTTGTCTAGATAGGATCTACTAGGGTCATTTACGTCACCTTTTTTAATAAAGGGATAATGATGGTTTTGTGGATACTTTCGGGAATGACACCGTCGTTAAATATATACTTCAAAGCAGTCGTTAGTTTTTCAAAAAAGTTTTCGGGGGCGTTTATGAAAAATTCATATGGGTCTTGGTTCTCACCTATGTATTATCTATGTATTACCTCGATGACTTCTTGCGTAGAAAAATGTTGGTCCAGCCTTCAGTTTTCTATGTAAGGGGTAGCGTATAACATGGCGTTTGGATTTGTCCTTGTGTTTAGAAGATTATCGAAGTGATCAGCTAAAACATTTATGTTTATTTCGATTTTTCTTGCAAAAGGGACTTCGTTTAGTGATCGGGCGAGACTTCAAAAAGACCTGCTGTCCCTAACCTCTGATAATTTTCGTATAAGCTGTTGAGTGTAGTAGTGTTGCTTTTCCCTACATATCCTTTTGTATGCTTTTTTGCTTTCTGATACATCCTTTTCGCAAAGTCTGAATTAGTGGTTCTCTAGAGTCTCCTAGTCTTTTCGCAGTATGCGATGAGCCAGGGATCCAATTCTTTCTTATTGTTGATTGAAAGGGATGAACTGCCTCCGATATGCAATTCACTAGGATATCTGCGCCAAGATTTGAGTTGAGCTGGTTGATGTTGATGGGGCCTATTAAGGCTTCCGCAAGAGGTTCATGGTAGCGTCACTGGCGGGCGGGTTTTCGGAAAGAACACATTTGACGGACAATGGCAGGTGCTCTGAGAAAACCATTTCTTCTACCTTTGATTCCTCTACATATTGTAACCATTTCCCTCGAACGAGACAGTAATCGATGGTTGAGCAGGACGTACCCCTAATGAATGTGAAATGTCCGTTCGGGTCACTCTTGGTTCTTCCATTCAATAATGTAAGTCCTAACGTCTGGCACATTTCGATCAGTCTTCGTCCGTTCCCATCGATTTTTGTGTCCATTGACGATCTAGTGGGGTAGACGACTTCTGCAGTAAACTCAGGTGCCAAATGTAGCAGCCGAGTATTACCAACTCTGCCATTAAATTGTTTAAAATATGTTTCATAGTTGTCTTGGTGTTGTTCAATAAAAAAAATTTAAAAATGTACTTATTTAATAAACCTGATATGTTGTATGCAATAATTTAAAATGAAAACATAGATACATTTTGTTTAAAAGAACTGATATATAATATTACTATATATATTTTACTATACTATTTTCTCATATCCAATCAAACTGATTAGTTGGAGATCAGAGCTTGTATATTTTCTTCTTACATCTTCTGATTGGTATAAACTAGTCTTACTTTTTCAACAACACAAACTTCGGATGACTTTGAGTCTTGCCTTAATGGTATAAACTTATTAAATTCAAAACTTAGTAAAATTTGAATATGACTGTACAAAACTATTAACAACTGCAACTGGTATAAAGCAAAACAAACTACTTTATGCTCTACAAGCTTTGAAACTATTCGGTTATTTTTTGCTTTTGTTTTCAGGAATCAGAAAATCTATTTTGTCATATACCCACATTGGTATAAACTTTTCTAATAATCAAGTTTGAATAATTAATTTCTTTAAAATTAAATCATTTTAGGACTGAGGCCACATGTTAAGAATTATTTGTGTCCCATATCTAAACTTGTAAGTACTGCAAGAGCACCTGCAGCTGGTATAAAAAATGACACCATACAAGTATTATATTCGATTATTTTCACTTGTCAAAGTACCTGTTAGTAAAACAAAAAATTTATTTTTTTTCTATCTTCTAGTTGGTATAAGTAACTGGTCTAATTTTAAATCATAATACTTTTTATACGAAATTGTGTAATCAAAAAATGTCGTATTAAAGTTTTTATCATAAATGTATTTTAAATATTTTTTGTTGTTGAATAAGTCAGAATCTATCTTCTTATTGGTATAAAAAGTCGTTTCATTCAAGTAACGCTAAGTTTTTTTACATTTAACATGTGAAAATTATTGAAATGTCACTAATTAAAAGGTTTTGTGGAATATTGAGGAAGCGGTCTTATTTATTTAATGATATATTGATTCGGTTCAAATTAGCCAAACTTTATAATTTAACAAGTGCTTAAAACCCTAATTTAAAACATTCTTTAATTATTACTGTGAGTCTCAAGGTTTAAAATAAAAGCCAAATAATTGGTTAGTATTTTTTTTTTATTATTTAATATGTTAAGGTACTCTAGCGGCCATTTTTGTGTAGAATATTATGATTAAATACGAAAATATGTACAACCATTACATTGTGTACTTAATAAAGATGTCACCCTCATTTATATAGCCTTGTAACTTGATCTTAAGGGCCACCATCAATGTTAACTAGAAAACTGAAGTGACATTTTAAACACATATACCTACAAAACATACATATACACGTTTACTAAAACATAACAAAACAAAAACTGCAAAAAAATAAAACAAAAAAGAAAACGAAAACGAAAACAGTACTTAAGAAAGTAGAAAAGTAAAGAAAAGTCGTAAAATCCTTTAGCACACACATCTTCTAAAATACAAGGATCCATATGGATGTAGATGAATTTTCTTATAATATTCCATCTTAATGTTTTTCTTTTCCCAGTTTCATCTTCATATCCTTGTATGTCTTCTGTTCCTTAGTGCCATTGCACTGTAAAATGATTCCCAAGAGAAATCCTTTTTCCTTTTTTCTTCATACATGAACCTACCTTAGTATACATTTTGAAGAGAATCTCTGATGCTTGCACTACACAACCAGAAGGTTCCTTGGGTCGTTTTGGGCCGTCTCGAGTTGGAAAATGACAGTAAGAGCACAGCTAGCTATTCTAGGCTACCAAATATTTCGTTCGAGTCTCATTTTCGATTCTATACCATTTTTCTTTTTTTTATATTTGTCTACTATATCGATATATGTATGTAGTTGTGTGTACAAGGATATGTGAAATATACCTGTCTATGTCTATATTTGAGTAGCGGATATGAAGATGTCTATATTTAGTGAGTAGGTATAGGAACAATTTCCCAAAGGCTGCATCATGACATAAGATGAATTGACGATAAGGAACACGAATGGAGTTAGAGTTGTATTTGCCCAAAAGTCCACAGGATATACAAAACACATGCATTTTATACGTCTTAAAGGAAAGATGTATGGTATAAGAATATGATGTCAAAAGAGAAGTGAAAAAAAAGTTGTTTCATCAACGATTCTCGCATGAATTTTGAACTAACCTTATATCCGCTGTATCCTGTATAACTAGACGTGATGTCCTTTTTTCGGTTTTTCGCTTTCTTTATCATCAACATCGTCAGGTAAGGTAGGATGAATATTTTGTTTATTTTTTCGCATTGAAGATTTTCCTGCGAAAAAAAACAAACTATCAAGATGCCTAGCGTGTCTTAGACTTTGATGGTGCTGATGATGATGATGGAGCTGAGATGATAATAATTCCTGACAGGTTGAAAAATCTTAAGTATTGAAATATAGGGTAGGGAAAATACGAACTAGAAGCTTTGTATGCTCTTCTAGTATACATGGCCTTATGTTGATGGAAGGACTTTACACTGCTCGTATGTTAGAATGGTGCAATGGTGCAGACGCAAACACATGAAGCGAAATGAAAAATATTGGCGCACAAATTTCGGGAAAAAAGGACCTCTGTGTGTTTGTAGAAACACATTGAAAAATTCGGATACTAATTCATTTAGAGGTAAACATTCCTAAAAAAGTGTTCGATACTTGGTGAAGATAACGATGACAGGAAGAAGAATACAATTTTTGGAACATGAATAAATGTATACTTTAAAATACATATAAGAGTACTAATTTAAAATTTGTTTTAATCATAACTTAAATTGAAGTTTTAAGCTGGGTCTAAAGTTAAGAAAATGACAAAAAATAAAAGTCAAGGTGAACATTTTGGTTGACCCCAAATATATCTCGAGCCCAAAATTAAATTACATCATATCGTTGTACCAAATCGGAATAATTCTGAGAAAAAGATTTAGTAAACGTTTTTTTATAAATCAAAAAAATAAAAATAAGAATTTGGCTAATAGAATATTTTACGAACAAGAAATGATATTGCCTTCAAAATAAATTCACGCAACGAAGAATTACGATTTTGACACCTGGTTTAATTTTGAACTATCGTTTTTACAAATAAAATAAAAACTTTAACAAAGCTTATAGAAATTAATAAAAATTGATTTTCGCCCAAATTAAAAATGTAATTGTCCCCAAAATAACTTTGTTATATTTTCATTGTTATACAATTTGGGTAATTGTACCGAAAGTTTGGGCGTTTAACCTTTTTGGAATTTATAAAGTTTCTAATAAAAAGAAGCATTCTATCTCTTTATCCAATGGAATAAGGTCAAGTTATGAAAAATGTCATATATCCCAAAAATGGCTCTTACGCCAAAAAAAGTTTTTCAGAAAAAGTCATGCCCAAATTAACTTTAAAATACTATAACGCCTAAAATACTTATTGACATATCGCCCAAAAAAGATGTCATCTGTTCCAACACTTGGGCATTCTGACAAAATTTTTGTTTATTTTGGATACTAAGAAAGTTTGGCCTTATTTCAATTTCAGATAGCGAAATGAGGCCATTTTTTAAAGTGAAATAAAACAAAATGTTTTGCCTTCTCACAGCGTTAGCTTGGGCTCATTATAGAATTTAGGGTGAGAGGTTGTGTAAGCCAAATTTCTTTAAATCCAGATCCATTAAATGCAAAGAAACATTGAATACACCCCAATTCTCACCTAACCCAAATCTTATAGTGTATTCTGACAGGGAGGCTGCAGGGGAGCAGCATGTCCTCCGATCAAACCTCACTTTTTAAATGCGTCTTACCCAAAATCTTTTGGGAGCTATGACATTTCTAAACTGTTGAACTCTATTATTTCTTGATCTAGGCCACCTAGAGGGCTCAAATTTCAGAAATTTAATCTAGGAATCATTCCCTTTCCATTAAAACCAATTTTAAAACAAGTTATGGACAAAAATCCATGTTCAAACTTAAAAGGCGGCACCTATAGAGAGACTATTTTGAATATTTATATGAAAAATAGGCCTATCGTATTGACCTTTTTTTCATAGGTTTTTTATTAGTAGGCCTGTTTTTGTACGCCTTTTTTCAAAGCCCTATTATCAGTAGGTCTATTTTTAATATTTTAGTAGGACTTTTTTTCATAGGCCTATTTTTGGTATAGGAACATTTTTCATAGGCTTATTTTTAGTGGGCATATTTCTCAGAAAATTATTTTTCTTAGGCATATTTTCCATGAGCCCGTTTTACATATGCTCATTTTTGGTAGGTCCATTTTTGATAGGGCCCATATTATGGTGTCCCTATTTTTCATAGGACTGTTTTCAAATGTCTTTTTTTGCACAAACCTATTTCTTATAGACCTATTATTCATAGATCTAATTTTGTTAGGCCTATTTTTCATAAAACTAATTTTGGTAGGTCAATTTTGCATAGGCCTAATTTTGGTAGGCCTATTTTTCATAGTTCTTTTTTTAGTAGGCCTTATTTTATTAGGCCTATGTTTCAGAGGCTTATTTTCAGTACAGTGCATAAACCTATTTTTCAAAATTTTATTTTTCATCCTATTTAAAGTAGGCCTATTTTTCATAGGCCTAACTTTGGTAGGCCTATTTTTTATAGGCCTAAATTTGGTAGGCTTATTTTTTATAGGACTATTTTCAGTCCTCCTTTTAACACCCTAGACCTATTTTTCATAGGCCTAATTTTGGTAGACCTATTTTCAGTAAGCTTATTTTGTATAGGCCGTTTTTAGTGGGACTTTTTTCATAGGCCTAATTTTGGTAGGCCTTTCTTTAGTAGGCCTGTGCCTTTTTTTCACAAACTTATTTTTCTTAGACATATTTTTCATAGGCCTGTCATACATAGGCCTTTTTTTGGTTGGACTATTTTCAGTAGTCCTTTTTTTTAACCTATTTCTTATAGAAATATTTTTCATAGACCTAATTTGTTTAGACTTATTTTTCATAGACCTAATTTTCGTAGGATTTTTGTATAGGCCTTTTTTTAGCAAGCCTATTTTTCAAAGGCCTATTTTCAGTATAGTGCATAGACCTATCTTTTAAAAACCTATTTTTCATGGGCCCATATGGTATCGTCCTATTTCAAGTAGGCTTTATTTTTACAGATTTGGGGTTTCTTTGGATAATATCAAACACAAAAAATGAATGTCACAAACCCAACCCCTAAGTCAAGTGTTGCAAATGGCGGACCGCATACGGACCGATGAACTAATTTATTATTACATTATGATACCAAACACAAATCATTTGCCGGAAACTTTCCACTTGGTAGTGATCTGCGTAAGTCTAAAATTGAAAGTTTACTATCAAGTTACTCATCTTCGACCAAGATCATAAGTCGCTCAATGACTGAGCAGGAAAAATGTGCTAAGGCTTCTTTACGTATTTCTTGGACTCTGGCTTAGCATTTGAAACCATTTACTGATGCTGACGTAGTTAAAGAATGCTTTCTTGAAGCCGATAATGCTTTATTTGAGAACAAAAAGTATGTTGTTGAGACGATACGACGGTTCCCGTTTTCCGCTTTTACCAAAAATACACACGTTTCGGCAGAAGAAAATCATTGTGATTCGAAACGGCAGTTAAATAATGCAAACTATTACGCCTTGGCTATGGATGAATCATGCGATGTCCCTGATACGTTACCGCTTATTATTTTTGTACGCTCCCTAGACAAAACGAGAGAAACTTTTGTTGAGGAGATATTGGCTCTTTTGCCGTTCTTAGGAAGAACCCGAGGAGAAGACATGATCAAAGTAGTGATGGATTACTTTGGAAAAAATGAGTTAGACTTGAAGAAGCTCTTATAGATAACTACTGAAGGGGCGCCAGCAATGGTTGGGAATAAAAAAGGAGTAATTCACCAGTTGAGAAATAATGTGCTTGCTGCAAACACAATCATAATGTTGATCATATTATGCAAGAAGTGATGAAAACAGTAAACTTTCTTCCTACTAAATCATCATTGCAACATCGTGAATTGAAATCATTTCTTGAAGAAGTTGTTGCAAAATACTGTTGCATAATAACTTCAAATGGTTAAGTAAAGGCTACGTTTTAGAAAGATTCCTTAGCATTTAAGAATACTTGAAGACATATCTTTTTAACAGTGATTAGACTTCAGCAAACGCTTACTTAAGTTTTTTAAACGAAAAAGAAAATATTGCTGTCATTGCTTTCTTAACGGATACTTTTAAACATACGAGTGGTTTACTGAACTTCGTTGTGGCCGTACAAGCACTGAAGATGCCGAACGTCCTGGACATTAAGTTGAGGTCCCTACACCCGAAACAATCGAAAAAATTCACGATATGGTGTTGGCCGACCGAAGTTTGAAAGTGCGAGAGATTGTGGAAGCAAGCCGTAGGGATCTCGCATGGCTCAGTGGCTTCAATTTTGAATGATCACTTGGGCAACGTTTACTCACAATCGACCCCAAACGCAATCGTGTGACAACTTCACAGGAAGGTTTTGCGTTGTTCAATCGCAATATGGAGGAGTTTTTGCGCCGTTTTGTAACCGTGGACGAAACATGGATAAATCACAACACACCAGAGACCAAACAACAGTCAAATTAGTGGTTTTCTAAAGGTGAATCGGGGCCAAAGAAGGCCAAGGCGGGTTTGTCAGCCAATAAAGTTAAAGCGACTGTTTTTTTGGGATGCACGCGGGATAATCCACATTGACGACCTTCAAAAGTTAAGAACAATCAATGGGAAATATTATGCCAACTTATTGAACCGATTCAATGACGTTTTGAAAAAAAAAGATTCTTTTCCACCAAGACAATGCAAGTGTGCACACATGTGCGGTTGCCATGACAAAAATCCATGATAGGGCTATGAATTCCCCCCTTATTCACCCTATTCTCCAGATTTGGCTCAGAGCGACTACTTCTTGTTTCCAAACCTGAATAAATAGCTTGGTGGAAAAAGATTTGACTCCAATGATGAAGTCATCTCGCAAATAAAGGCCTATTTTGAGGACCTCGACAAATCATTTTTTTTTGAAGGGATACGAAAATTGGAGAAGCGTTAAACAAAGTGTATAAGAGTGCATATAAAGGGAGACTACGTTTAAAAATATAATTTTTTTCTATCAAAAAATCCTTCGAAAACATGATCACAATTAATGATCTTGGAAATTAATGCTTACACTTCCCCAATTTAAATAAAATAATCAGCAGTGACAACTAGACTGATTTCGGCCAAATCAAGAAGTTCATTACGGATATTAAATCGGAATATCAAAATAGATTCGCAGTATTTCAATGAAGCTGCAATTGTTTTCGGAAGGAATAAAGCTACTCTGCAGATTTAAATAATCGATTTAAAAGAAAACACAGTTTTAAAACACAAACAATCGGATGTTTCCAGTGAAGAGTTTTGGATAAAATTTGTATGTGGTAATAAATATCCAGAATTATAAAAATTTGCTTTGAAACTTCTTAATTTGTTTGGATCGATATATATTTGTAAAGCAGCATTTTCGAAGATGAAGTTCATTAAGAATAAATTTCGATTTCGACTTACTGGTGAACATCTCTAGAATTTAATGTCAATAGCTTGCACTAATTTTACTCTAAACTGCAGACAGATAATTCCCAACAAAAAATGTCATTTTTCACATTTATATATTTATGTAACAAAATATCTTTGTTATTTCCTTAATTACATTTGTTTAATAAATATTTTTCTTATAAATAAAATGTGCGACCCACGATGGTCATTTCATTTCTTAAAACGGACCCCGAGCGAAGCTAAAACCACTGCCCTAAGTCATAGATAACCAAAATTCAAAATTTATTTGAGCAAAATGACAACTAACAATTTGCTAGTTCTTTTATTTAAATTTTGTCTGCATTACTACATTTGCTTTTTGGGTTTTTGACGGTATGTGTTTGGACGAAAAAACCCTTAAAATTAGAATCTACAAAAAATACTACTCAAAATTTGAAAAACTGATGTTCAATTCGAATATTTTGATAACAGAAGAATGTATTGACTTCAAAATAAATTTTATTTCATACAAAATTTTGTTTTTTACGTAATATAATGTTCTTGAAGAAATCCAATTTTTATATTTTTATAAGAAATAAAAGCTTTCAAAAAATGACACAAAGCTTGATATAAATTGGGTTTCCACTCAAAATGTCGGGAACAAAAACTGATATTGAAATCAAATTTATATTTTAATATAAAGAATATTGTTGCTAACTTTAACTTAATTTTTTAGAAAAATTCATTTGACTATTTTTTTCAAACATAGAAACTTACAATCACTGATAAGAAGTAGTTTTCGACAAAAGTATTATAAGAATTAAGAATAATATTGACTTCACATTTTTTATCTCCCACAAAATATTGTCATCTACATTTTGTTAAATTTTAAGAAAAAAAGATAAAAATAAAAGTAGAAATGTAATTGACAAAGTGGACAATTTAACGTGAATTTGAATTAGAAGCGTGTGACCATTTTGTTATACTTGCATAATAAAGTCCCAGTTTAACTAACAAAGCCATTCAGCTCCACCGATATATCTTTTCACCAAGTTGACTTTGGCCAACTTAATCTTGAATGAAAGTAGAAAGTATATATACAAAAGAAGTACCAAACTTTTAAATGCTTAAAGTTGTCAACTGCAAGGTATTTTCCAAAAAGAATTTGTGTATGTCTATTAAATGGGTTTTGCATGTTTTGATATACGAGTAGGTACCCTTTCTTAAAGTCCAACTATTAATACAAAATATACTTTTTTTGTGCACCTATGCAAGCTTTTTCTATATAATAGATTTCAGAAAATTCTACAGTTTAATTCATATTTTTGACAGTTTACAATATGTCTATTTACAACATTGTTGCTTTTGGTAAAAAAGTTTAACTTTAACTTCCGAAAATATGCGAACAGCGTCAACTTTACGCAAAACCGTGTTCATTGACCCCTTAAATTGAAAGAAGTTTAACCCATCAATTTTTCGTTCCTGATATCTAAACACACAGCATAAGTTTAATGGTTTTACTTTTATTAGTTTGGCTACTTCAACAGTCTTATATATTTAAGGTATAGTCTGTCTCTGAAACTCAAGATCTTGAATGCTAATTTTCTTCGACTAGATAGAGATCTTAGGCTCTTACCATGTAAAGTGTGTGCGAGTAAATATAAGTCGAAACAAAATGAATTTAATTTTACAGATGATACGATGACGAGGCTTTGATTAACTTGGCTATACAGAAAGTGGTTAAGAACTCAGATCTGATGCTCATTGAGATAGATAGCTCGCCTATAATAAGATTTTGTTGGCCTATTTAAGGCTATTGACTCGCATCTTTCATCTACTTGTAGCTCTTTTTATAGAAAACCTTTTACACATAATTCATTAAGATACTTAATTTATTTTTTTTTTGTTTTTTAGATGGAAATTAAATTTAAATTGAAAAACCATTCCAATGAATCGCGCTTTAAGACAATCAAAAGCGACGAAAAAGGTTTTGTAGTAATTTATGACCTGATGCTTTTTGGCTTGAAACAATGCGAACAAATTTGTTTCTTCTTCTTAATACGATCGTGTTAATTCATGAAGAAAGAAAAATTATATTATAACCAGGTACGAGGTATAAAAGGTTCTAACTTTCTTGACAATGAATTTATGATCTTCACGAGTAGTTAACTCTGCAACATAATATCAGTGAAGGTATATAGAAACGTATAAGTTGTAATGGTTAGGTGTATGCCCTATTTGCTAAGAAGTTAAGAATTCTAGAAACAAAAAGACGTCTTTTCTGCTTCGTTTACGCAGCGATAAACACATGGATTTAGATCTAGGCCTGGGTTTTCTGGATTTCATGGATCATTTCCTCTAGAAACCTTTTCAATATGACATGCTGTACATATGGGAGCGTAGTGTTGTGGTCTGAAGTTCTAATTGTCTTATACTAAGAATCCAATTAATCAGCCTCAGTATTTTTGAAATGGTGAGGAATACAAATTGGATGCAGCCAAGTGGTACAAGAAAATAATATTACAGTCAAGTTTTTTTATAAATCTACCGATATCATAGGGGGATTACGTTTAATCCCTTTTAAGCCAATAAATGGAAATGCAAATATATCCAATCAACTTATCTTAATTGAATAAATTATTAGTCCAGAATTTTATGTTTGTGTACGAAAACGATGTAGTACCCGTAGCATGATGGCTAGTGCGTTGGACTGTCATGCAAGAGGTCTTGGGTTCAATCCCTGCCTGTGCCACCATAATTTAAAAAATAATTTTCGCGGGTACTGCCTCTTGCGAGGAATTGACAATTCCTTCAAGAGTAATTCTTGTCATGAAAAAGTGCTTTCTCAAACTAGCCGTTCGGATTCGGCCTTAAATTGTAGGTCCCTTCCATTCCTGACAACATTACTCGCACACAGGAATGGTTGAGAGTTGTAAGTCACTAGGCCCTGGTTCACAACGGACTGTTGCGCCACCCCCATTTGATTTTGTACGAAAACGATATAAAAGCAAACTTTTCAAACTACAAAAGAACCAAATTTTACTTTCTTTTCATCATACTGGGTTTTCAAGACATTGTGCAACACTGACTATTATTAACTTAGGATACATTTTTTCAACCAATAAGCTTTTGAGAATATGAATACATTCTGAAAGTAAACAATTTTAAAAGATTTTATAACAAAACTAGACCTGCTTAAGCATTAACAAAAATGGAGAAATCCCGAATTTTTCAGCAAAATTTAAGATTGTTTGCACTAAAAATTTCTTGGAAACTTAAGATTGTTGCATTTTTGCTTTGACTAGATCATACCCTAAATATGGATCAATGAAATTGTGTAAACAGTATGTAGAAGACATTAATAGAATTCGAAGTAAGGCTCCAAATATCTGGAAATCAGAATAAAAGTCAAGGTTTTCAGGATTTTACCAGTATTGTTGAGAAATTAACCAAAAGTCTGATAAAGTAAACAAAATCTTTTGTTTTTAAATAAGCGTTCGAAAATATTTTCCCATTTTTAATTAGAAAGAAAAGTCCAGACTTAGTAAAGTCTTATCAAATAACCATGTTTTTTTTTAAACAAATCCAAAGTAGCGTAGAAAGCCTCTCCAGCTGAGTTCTTGGAAGTATTGATGACGAATCATTTTCCGGGACGCGGATATTGCAACTCCGAAAAGTTAAGCATTCCAAATATATATATGTTGATGTAGAGCAAATTAACATTAAATGCTATTACACACCTCCTACCAGTAGATATTAAATATTTAGTATCGTCCACTTTGCTAAGACTTAAAAACCAAACTTTTGGTTAAGCAGACTCTTTGAACATAGTAATATAATGAAACTGATTCCATTGTATATTTTGCGACAGACACCGACTTCTGAACCCCTGCCTTGAACCTCTATTTTACTTAATAAAGGTGGCTCTACAGTCCTGTGTGAACTAGGGCCTAACCCAACAAACTTCTCCATCAAGCTTGGTCCCTAGCTAGATGTCTCCAGTTTTGCGCTCCAAGTTGGGTGAGGTCACTTTTCATTTGTGCAGTATTTCTCTACTGCGCTGTGCTGCGGGTGTGCCAGAGTGGATTCGAAGATTTTTCGGGCTGGAGCATTGGTGTCCAAACGCCAAACTTGACCCAGTCATCTTAGTCGTTGGACTTTTACCCTTCTGGCTTATTCTACATCATCAATGTACATTCCGTTCAGCTCATCGTTTCATCTTCTCCTTCACTCCTTTTCTATGCATATGGGACCGAAGATCACAGAAAGAACTTTTCTCTCGGAACGACCCAAGGTGCTTTCATCTGATTTTGTCATAGTCCATGATTCTGCACCATTTACCAGGACGGGGATGATGAGGGTTTTATATAGCGTCATTTTGGTCCCTCTAAAGAGGGTTTTGCTACTCAATTGCTTGCTTAGCCCAAAGAAACAGCAGTAATCAAGAGCTATTTTTTCGTTTGATCTCAGGGTTGGTGTTCATTCATTGCGGAGCCTAGGTAGACGAAGCAGGTAACTACCTAAAAGTTACATCTATCGATGGTGGCCTTTTCACCAAGACGTTGGTGTTGTTGTCCTCTATTGTCGATAGAATGTACTTTGTTTTGCTTTATTAACATCACCGTGACTATTGACATCACCGTGAGTTCTTCCGATTATGTCAATCTCATCAGCATATGCTAGTAATTGGATAGACTTTTGAAAAAAAGAGCCTCTAGTGTTGACGTGGAAGCTCTGCAAGTACGATGGTGAAAAAAACGCATGACAGCGCATCACCTTGTCTAAAGCCTTTTTTAACATTGAAAGGTTCTGTTAAGTAGTTTCCAACTTTTATCACACAAACGGACGAGTTTGGGAGGGATTCCAAAACTAGACATGGCCAAAACTAGTACAGCTCGTCCCTGCTGATGCTGTCATTCTTACGTTTTTCCAGGATCTGCCGTAATGTGAATATTTGATCGACTGTGGACTTTCCTGGTACAAAACCACACTAATAAGGACCTATCAGGTTGTTGACGATGGGCTCTAGACGTTCACATATTACGTCGGAGAGGATGTTGTAAGCGATGATAAGTAGACTGATGCCTAAGTAATTGGTGCATTTTACAGGGTTTCCTTTTTGTCAGTTTCCTGGAACCTCAATAAGGATTTTAAAGACATCTTTCCTATCGGAAACGATTGGGAGGTTACGATACCACTACCAAAAGATCGAGTGCTGAGTTGGGTTGAAATCAAATCGAAGTAGAAAAGTCTACCTTTTCTAACAATGTCGGGATGAACTATGCAGCCTTAACATCAAATCCATGTCACTCTTATTATGGTTCCAGTTCAAAGGGCTGATGATTTGGCCCGGCAAGGATAGGCCCTTTATACCTTACTCACATAAAGGGTTAATTGCTATAAATGGCAATTTTCCTGACAAATTCCGATCGCAGGTGGAAAAGTCTAACGCACTGTAACATATCTAGGAAGATATGGCCTACTTGTAACAAAACCGGTTTAATCGAACGCATTATAAAGACAGGGTGAATATGTACTGGACACTGGTCCATAGAACAGCTTTCATCGAAGTTGGACAATGAACATTCCTCACAATGCTCATTACCGTAGTCGTGGGGGCCGACTTGAAATGAAAATCAAAGACCTGATTTTTTTCTAAACGTGACGCTGAGTTGCAATTATATAAAATATTCTTTTTCAAAACATCGTAGATCTTACGAGTTAAACGTATCAAAACGGTGCTTTCCACCAACTTACCTAAAGTAGAAGTAGTTTTGTTTAAACTTCATATTGAACCGAAAGATGGAAAACCAAAACTTCTTTAAACTTAAAGAATCTTAAAAATATTTAAAGCAGACTCCCACTCGTCGATGTGCACCAGTTTCTCTCGGGTTTATTAAATTAGAAGAAGTTTTCTATATCCGACATATAAAATAGAGGTATTAGGTATAGGTAAGGAATAACTTTTTGTATCTATTTCAATTCTTTAACAAACAAGGATAATGCGCAGAAAATGAAACCCATGCAAAGTATAAGTTCATATACGAACGACGATGACAAGTGTGCTGTATATGAAAAGTTTTCTACTATAGCTCCCTCATATAGCTGCGTCGCACTTAGTTTAGGTCGTAGGTAGGTACCTATGTATATTCAGCTAGTATAGTCTCCATTGAAGAAAAGTTCTTTGTGCTCCCAAAAATAACTCAACCAAGTTCAAGGATCTTACCACCTTTCTCAAACTAAAACCGTTTAGCTCCCGTGTCGTCGTCCTTCGTCCTCGATTGTCGTCGTCGGAGGTAGGTATGTATACAAAGTACATACATACGTATGCAAGTTGAGAAAATCAATTTTGTGTGTTATGTCCTTTTTTTGTGTACTGACTCTAAGTGAAGGTGTATGTGAATCTAGAATAATTTTTTTATCAGCTGAATGTCCTACCGTTCGTCGTCGTAGTCATCGTATCGTTGTTGGCGTTGTCGTCCTACGATTGCATATGCCACCGCAAATAATCTTTCGATTAGTAAAGCCACGATGGCAAGGTGGAACGCGTAGGCAGGCGGAGGAGTTTCTGGCTGACGAGTACGCTTAGCGAGTTACGCCGGGGAAGGTGATGTGGTCCGTGTGGAGATGATGTATTGAAGACTTGAATGTCTTTGACTCGCAAAATGCCAGTGGCTCCCTTTTCGATATATATTTTTCTTTTGCTCCTTTTTTTGGGTTTTCAACCATCCAAGTCAATCTGATTATCCTTTTGCGCCCAGAAATGTACGCGTTCGTTTTGCTGCATGTGTCCTTATAGGTATATAGTGGGTGTGTAGATAAGGTATAGATGGAGATAGAGAACCAGCAGTCAACGACATCGACTTGGTCTTCATTCACCATCATCGTCGTCGTCGCTCGTCGTAGTCGTTCAACGTTCAGCGTTCGTCGTCATCGTCATCGTCATAGTCGTCATTGACTTGACTGACTCCTGGGTTAATTTGAGTTTAAGGACCTTTCGTAGGGATGATAACTGTGGGAGCTTCTTATGCTACGCACCAGTCGACTCTAACATCGAGCTATACGTCGTCATCGTCATCGTCGAAGTCATAGCGTGGGTATGTTATGTAGCATTCCTATATCTAAGGTTATAGAATAAGAATGGGAATGAGAGATATGCCATCAGAGAGGGAGGAATTGACATGTCCTGCTGTTGAAGTATTACCTTAGATGAGTATGAAAATTTATTCGAACGTTGAACTTGACAAATGTTTCTCTTTTTTATTTTGTATCCATTTTTGTAAGTTTTGTTTCGTCAAAATTTGTTTTGTTGGTCGAGTGTGTGTATTTAAGGTTGATGTTGTTTCTTTTTCGTCCTTTTTTATATCTCTCTGTATATTATCTACATGTTGGCGTTGGGCCTTTGTTATATATGCTTCGGCAATACAAACTCGTATATTATACTCTATACTCAAGATCCAGAGGGACATGTTTAACATTTTCGCAAAAGCACTTTTTGGGGTTCCTCTTGTAGTGGCAATAGTCCTTTCTCTTTATTGTGTGTCTGCAACCAGGTTGAATGACCGATTTCGTGCAATAGCACGTGGCTTTGAATAAAATATGTTGGTAGGTATAGGATTTTTTATTGTGAACAAAAATAATAAAGAAAAAACAACGTGAGGTTAGTGTATTATCCGTGCGATGGTTGGTATAAGGCGAATGTACCTATCTACCTACCTACCTTTCTACCTACAAATATCTGTCTGTTTGTGAAATCAATAAGGATTAAAGAAAGTATATGAATGGGAGCAATGGCCTTTTCGTTTTTTTAAAGCCAGAGGTAGGTTGAAGACATACTTTTATTTGTTTTGTTTTTTAAGGTAGATATAACATATGTACGTTCTATGAGTTGACAGAACAATAAATTCAAGTCTAACGAAAGTTATGAGATAAGTTTAAGCAAAGGTGAATGGTCCTTATTTTGACAGTAAACATACGTAACGAGATCAAATGAAATAATAATACGTTACATTTAAGTTGAGGTTTTGAATAATGTATTAGATCTTACAATACGTTAGATAAGTTCTCTTAAGAAGAGGAACACACAGAGATTAATAGTAAAGTTATAAATTATTATTATCATTTTGAATTAACATGATTTATTGATTGATACTGTCACAAATCTGTTTAATTTGATACGAGTTTCTTAAAAAACATAACTTTTGGATCATCAAAATTTGCTTTATGTATTTTACCAGACGCCAAACCAAAAATTAGCAATCGTCTTGGGTTAAAATGAAAATATATTTTACTTAACATGAAAAGTAGTGGTTTTAACTATGCATGCAAAATTGAAAACATTTTCGATTACATTGAAAAATTACTCTTATTATAAAGGGTGATTTTTTAGCTAATTTTGTTTGACAACACTGGTTTCTTTGATGACTTTCAAAAGTGCATAACTTCTGTGCCCCTACTTGCAACTAACAAAAGTTATATATTTAATTAGGCTATAGTGTCACCTTTCAAGACATATAAATCATTTTTTGCGAAAATATGGTAAAGTTTAAAAAATCGAACTTTAATTGGACTAGAAATATGATTTTATCCACTTTAAGAATCCACAAAAGTCTTTACACGGCTTGATGTATTTAACATTTGGCGTAAAGTGAGAAAGGGTGGAGATGCTTCTAAGCATAAGGAAACTGTAAAGATGTTTTTAGAAGTCTATAACTTAGAAATTTGTGATGATCTAGTTAGAAAGATTAATGTTCTTCCAAGCTTCCAAGAATGTGATTTTTTCTTAACAAAAAACGATGACTGGCTTAAGGCCACAGAAGACTTCAGGTATGAAATTAAAGTATGTCACAAGGCAGGCCAAAAAAAGCATTTCATAAATGCTCTTGGTAAACATGACCTGAAACTGACAATGGTGGATGGAAAGGTGTGTGACGCATACCTCATCACAACCGGTCTGCTACATTTGTGAAGCCAAAACCGTTCAGGGAAAAAACTGGTCTCATTTTTGACAAGCCTAAGCAAGGTGGGGGGAACTCAAACGATGGAAATACGGCCCGTAGATTTTTTGCAAACCCTTCCCTTTCTTCGGAGATAACTGGAGTGAAATAATCGTTAGTAGAGAGATGTGCAATTATTCTAAAAACTTTCGCCTGTTGCTTTGCCATAGAGGCCAGAACTTTTGAAAAGTATACTATAGAAACCGCCAAGGAACCTTAGGCTAAAAATAAAGAGGTGAAAACGTTTAGATTGTTCCTTTATTCCGACCCACTTCTTTCAAACGCTCGTATTCTTGAAAAAACTGAAAAATTAAGTTTACCGAAATACGTTTTAGACTTATTGTACTAATTACTTTAATAAAAAATATTAAAAAAGCTAAAATAACGACTTTATTTATCATTAAATATGTGATTATTAATTTTGAATGTATTTCCAATATAACCGAAACCACTGTGCGATGCCACATGTCACACAGCACGCTCAAAAATTGAGAGGCCAGTTCGTTGAACATTTCTTTTTAGACTTTGGACTATTTTTTGTGGGGCTATGTTAAAGCTCATATCTATATAGACAAACTCACTTTATTCAAAATTTTACAAATGTTACATTAGAAAGCGTGGCACAATCTGTTAAAAAGAAAAAGGTTGGTAACGATAACTCAAACTCACTTCCCGCAAATATTGTGCAACTTATTAAAAAAAGGAATAAAGTTCTTAATAATTTGATAAAATCAGATTCCAGCGTTAAAAACTGGAAACTCAGTTCAATTGACAAATCTCGAAAAAGCAAACGCTTTGGCTCATGAATTTTTTGAAAATCATCAATTAGGTAACAACGTTTCGAGCAGTAGTTCTACTGAAATTGCTGCAGAGCAATCTATGGAAATTATAAGATCTCAACAATTTCAATTTAGCGATGATACAATTACAGTACAGGATGTAAAAACTGTACTTGGTAGTTTAAAAATTCAAAGAGTCCAGTACTCGATGGTTTGAAAAATATAATGTTAAAAAAACTGCCCAGAACAGGTATAAAATGTTTACAAGTCATTTTTTCTGCTTCCTTTAAAATAGGTTATTTTCCAAGGCAATGGAAAATAGCAAAAATAATTCCCATTCAAAAACCTGGAAAAAATCGTTCATAAGTTCTAGCTATAGGCCCATTTGTTTACTCAGTTCTCTGAGTAAACGTCTTGAGAAACTCATAAGAAATAAAATAGTTTTGCATTTGAACGAGCATAATATCCTTCCAGAGGAACAATTTTTTTTTAGAAGTTGTCATAGCACAGTGCATTAAGTGCATCGAATAACGAATGACATAAAAAGTAATTTTGCAGTAGGGAAAAGCACTGGTCTACTCTTATTAGATGTAGAGAAGGCTTTTGACACTGTATGACATAAAGACCTTCTTCACAAACTCTTAGTTCTGGATTTTCCAATTTTCATCATAAAAATGATACATTCTTTTGGTCCTGTTTTGTAAACCATATTTACTTATAACTTCCCGAAGTTAACAAACTGTAAATTAGCTATTTTTGAAGACGATACGTGTTTGTATTCATCAGATTCAGTTGGTTTTAACATCGAAACCAAATTGCAATCTGCGCTGAATATTGTGCAAACGTACTTTAATGATTGGAAAATTAAAATAAATGCTGGGAAAACTCAACCCATCTTTTTTTACTAGAAAAAGAAAAGCTTGTTTTTTACCCACCAATATGCTTCAAATTAATGGTATTCCAATAGAATGGAAATCGAGTACTAAATATTTAGGAGTACACCTAGACTAAACACTTACTTTTGGTGTTCATATACAAGAAGCAATCAATAAGGTGCACTTAGCTATACAAATTCTATATCCGTTTATTAACAGGAAATCAAAACTCAGTGTTGAAAATATGCTCATCATTTTTAAGGTTATCTTTCAAAGTATCATGCTATATGGGTTACCTGTTTGGGGTAAATGTGCTAATAGCCATTTACTTCGATTACAAAGAACCCATAATAATATACTAAAAATGATGTTAAATCTTCCATGGCACTATTCTACGGAAGATCTCCACTTACTTGTCAAAATTAGAATAAGTTATTTGTTTGAGCGATATAATGCATCTTGCAGACTATCGGAAAACCACCTTATCTCAAATTTGGCTACTTGGAAATAAAAAAAAACACAAACAAAATTTAAAAAAAAAAACACGAAACTGAAAAGAAAATGTAAAAATAAAAACTTAAACAATGGTTAAAGTTTTAATTTAGTACTTATTTATTTATTTATTTATTTATGTATTTATTTATTTATTTCTTTATTTATTTTTGTTTCTTATCATATTAACTTTTTCTGTTTTTATTGTTTTTATTTATTTACATGTTTATGCATTTGTTTATTTGATTATTTGTTTATTTATGTAATTATTTATTTTTTTTAATTTGTATTTATTTATTTATGTATGTATTTATTTATTTATTTTTGGTTGTTAACATATTTACTTTTTCTATTTTGATTATATTTATTTATTTACTTGTAAAGCATTTTTAAGATTAGCGTTTTTCGATGCTTCCCACCCTCCTATTCTCTCCAATCTTGGATAACCATGTTTCTTGACAATTTGAAGAATGTTTTTTTGGAGCTTTTTCCTTCGATTTGTTAGTTATGTTAAACTGTGATAATTTTATATAAAATTGTTATTTTTTTCAGAAGTAAAGTAGGGTTATACTAAATCTCTGTAAATTGTGCAATATAATTATAAGAAAAAATGTAAATAATTACTGCTGCAATAAAATATAAAGTAATATTATATAATATAATAACTCACTTTAATTGATGCATTGGAAGACTTGCGGAAATATATGCAAGACTATGCCAAAATTGGACTAAGCTAATTGATCATTTGAGGCGCAGTAAAGGTTAACATTTCCATGGAATAATCTTCAAACATTAAATAAAATGGACCGTACTTTCGATTTAAATAAGGATTTCATGCATTTTTCTGAATTGTATGTGTTTTTTTTTTGAAAAACTTTCTTGTAGCTTTTAAAAATAACACTTTATAATTGTTACGAAAATTTCACCAAATGAAAGTATTCTATCACTGTAAGCTTGCTATTTTGTTTCTAAGTTTTCTTAGTAACTCATACTTTATTTAATTCTCTTAGGAAGTAATTGTAATCGGTCTGTCAAATTAAAAATGTTGTCATTTATCGACTTTTCAAAGACCTTACAACCTAAACGAAGGGTTTTTTTAGAGAGATTTTTGAGTATGTACCGAGGTTCGTAAGTTTGTTCGTTTGGATACCATTTTTCTTCTTCTATATCTAAAAAACCGTTAAAGATATCGACTCCAAATAAATTTTGTTTTAAAGATAAAAAACGACTTTCAAAAAGTTGGGTGGTATTTTCCTTAGTTGAATTTTATGTTATACATAGAGACGTTATACCAAAATGGTAAAAATAAAAATTCTAAATTCAAATACAAAATACCGCAAACATATTTATCACCTTCATTATTTTGCGAACAGAAAATTATATTGACTTCAAAATAATTGTATGCCCCAAATAGTAACGTTTTTGACATCTGGTAAAATTTAAAAGAAAAAGTTGAAGTAATGGTTTTCTTACAAAAAATAAAACATTCATAAAAGGTTGTGAATATTGATTTTCGTCTCAAATATTTCAACAGTTTAAAATATCGGCTTCAAACTAATTTGTATAAAATTCCATCAGTAATTTTTTTTATAAAAAATAAAAATTTACAAAAAATATTACGCCAAATGGGTAAAAACTAATGTTCCGAGAATAGGTGAAGTTAGTGACTTAATTATTCTATATCATGCAAAATTATGTTGCCTTTGGAAATTTTTTTTGGATTTACACCAAAGATACTCCATTTGACAAGATGAGAATCTCAGACTGACTGAGGAATAAATGTGAAAAACTAAACACATTCTCACATTTAGTCTTCAGGCCCATCAAAATGCTTCATTCGGCCTTCGTTCAAAAACGAAACAATCCTAACCAACATAAAATGAAGTGCTCACATGGTCTTAAAGATTTGTATAGCTTTTTAATTTAAATCCAAATAAATGTTGTAAATAAAAAAAAAAAAAAACAAAATAAGATTGACCAAATACATATTTTATGATTTATTAGTGCTGTACTTAAATTAATTTCGAACGCAATATTCGCTGCAGCTGGTAAAGTGTAATTGAAAATGGAAAAAAGTGTAGCTCAAAACTTTGTAAAACAGCAAAACAGACAATTTTTTCAGCTGTAGTTTGCTTAGAGCATTTTTTTTTTGGCCAGCGACGCACGTTTGAAGTTCAGGCGGATGTCTCCGTATTTTTTTGTACTGACAATGTTAAGTGAAGCATTCTTATGAATTTCCATTGCCAACTTTAGCTACTTCAGATTCCTCAAGTAGAGTAGTATTTTCATCATTTAAATAGTTCGATAGTTGCAAGACCAAATTTTAGTTTTGTTTGTTGCAGAAATATTCCTGAAAATTTCTTTTTGAGGGACTATGTTAGAGTTAGAATATTGTTTATAGTTAGATTTTGGAATACAAATTTGAGGAAACCATGTTTTAAAAAGAAGGTGCTTTGTGTAAAGCATCTTTAAGAAATAAAAATATGCAATATGGTTACAAACAATACCAACTAAATGAGTGCAATAAATAGATTAAGAAACTTTTTTTATTCCAGTATGAAGAACAAAACAAACACTCAATGGAAAATAAATCGGTGAACGCACCAAAGTGCATACTTCTTGACTAAATAACGTTATCGTCTATGCTTACGCATAAAATTACGAATCTGGTACCATATGAATATTTCTAGACATTTAAAAATGTGAACAATTAAATATGCTATGAAATAATTGCCTGCTATTATTGATAATTTTTTTTTCTAAAAACTTGATAAAGGGTAGCTGAAGCATAAATTACTGAAGCAAATATTATTGTCTTTCTGAAAAATATTTACCTACACTAAACTCGGCTTTATCTCTGAAACCTTTTGTTTATGTTCTGCATTTATAAAATGTAATCTATGGAAGTATTTATTATATTAAGAAAAACAAAAACATGTTCGTAGAACTCATTAATTTCTTTCATTATTAGCAGCACTTTTACTAAACATTCCCTTCAAACAATAATAAGTAAACTTGAACTTTGGTAACCAAACATTTTTAACGAATCAAAAAAATTGTGGGAATTCATTAAAAAAAACTTCTGTACATCAACAATAAGCAGTTATGTCGATTACATGATCTATTGAATGAGTTTTGAATGAATTCAGAACGATTTTGAGACGTTTTCATTTTGTGATGTCAAAATTTGCATTTTATTCATCGGCTTCGCTATAATCGTTTTTATTATTTAAAAAAATTGGTGTTCCTTTGATGCAAAGTTTTTTTACATGTATGCATCCATCAATCAAGAATGTTATGGATAAGGTATTTTTCGATTATAACTCTTTTTTTAAATTTAAACATTTTTAATAATCAAACTGGAATTGAAAAATAGTTGCAAGCTTAAATGATAAAAAAAAACAAACTATAAATTAACTTGGATTAATTAAATTGATACAGATTGCAAATACTTGCAAAAAAATATTTGGGCCGTTCTTTAACGAACATTTATTAGAATTCAATACATTGAGCTCCCACCCTTAACTTGATGGTTCTTCGAACGCATCTTTTGAAGATTCCCATCTTGGTAAATTTAGTATTTTTGGTTTATAGACTTTTCACACCAAACCCAAAACCGAGTATTCGGCAAAAAGTTTTCGAAAACCCGAAAATCGTTCACACCGAACATTTACATGTTTTAATTTGACATTTAAATTTGTTTAACACCGGCTGTCAAATTTTGTATTGATGAAAAAAACATTTTCAGAAGTAGCCCCATAACTTTTGATATACTCTGCAATGAACTAAAGGATCTGGAAATGCAAGGTACAAACTTTAGCCTTATGTAGGTACTTGTCAAGTTGATTATCAGAGAGGTAAAGATCTATACCAGCTCCAAAAGAACGAATGAGATCCCCTCATTGAGTGGTTTAACAAACGTTTCGATACGAACATACAAAAAACTCCCAGTATATCACCACCCACCGTCTCGGATACGGATAAAATGAAAATATCCGAGTACTTCCTTTTACACAGTGAAGATGTTCTATATGGTATGTATTCTCTCAAGATTCAATTTTTTGAAAATTATTGAAGTGCAAACATTCTCCTAAGGTTTTTCTTTGCCGGTGGCACCCTTGAGTCGATAATCCTTTTCTGTGCTGTGATAGAGCAGCATATTAGCACAGACAAGGCCTTAAGAATCGCCATGTGTTGTGGCCGCCCAAGGAGCTTATAGGTTGGGTTGAGAAGATTCTGAACGATTTCGTGTAGGTCCTTATGGCCGGAGCAGAAAAGGTCAATTGCTAGTTCTAGATTCGTACCAAAATCACACTCATCTAGAGCGATCACTGAAGCTGTTATGATGGGTTGCAATTTCTCCATGACTATCTCTTTTGCTTCTTACTTTGGAACTCGACTGGCTTGTCCAAAGCACTGAGGATATCCTTGATGTTGGCATCGCTGTCCATCAAGGGGTGATAGTCCAATGTTATGGTTTTATTCACTGGAACAACGATTCCCACATTGTGGATTGTTTTGGTGCAAATTTTTCTAGCTCGCTGCGACTTTTTCTGCGAGATTTTCTTTCATACTTATTCTCCTCCACAAATGAACTTATCGCCTTTCCCATATCTCCCAAACCCTTAAGATTGAACTGAGTTACCGGAAAGTCTTTCTCCAGGTAGTGAGCGGAAGCGTCGTATATATTTGTGGCAACGAGTTCGAAGACGCATCCCTTGGAAACGTTATTACGTCAAGCCACTAGGTATAGTGAATTCCGGTTCCTCGCTTGACAAAGAGCGTTTGAAACTCTGGTGTATCATAAAAGAACCGCCAGTGCACCAAATAGTCACCGGGGCTTTTATTCTCGACGTTGGAAAATTTTCCTTATTCTTTAAATAAAAAAAAAATCAATAATTCTTATTTTGTAAGGAAATTGTATAAATAATATTACTTACCACGACCAAATTTATTTCAAAATGAAATATTTATTTTGACAACAGCTATCAGCTGTTTTGCTTACATTAATTTGAGCGCTGAATGTTTCGAAAGGTTTGTTTGTTTAGTTCAACTTTGAATTGCAAGTCGTTTTCGAGAGGTTTTACATGAAACTTGTGGTTTACGAAAACTTGTGGTTTACCAAAAATGTATGGAAAAACTTGAGTTTTCGTTGTAGCTTTTCGGCAAAAACCAATATTTTCGCGAAAACCGGGTTTTGAGTTTGGTATGAAAAACCTATTAAACTAAAATTGTTTTTAGCAAAACACAAAATGACAAAAAAACTGATTAGAATTAATTAAAGACTCTTGAATTTTTGAGAAAGAAAACAAAGATATTGACTTTAAATGTTGTTATCTCATGCAAAATATTGTTTTTGATATTTTGTCAAAGTTTTAGATGTCCACAGATGTTCTTTAAAAAACATCAAATCTGTTCTATTTAAAAGAAATGATGGTAGTGCTTAGATCTTTCGAGTTTAAAATATTGTTAAAATATTAAGGTTTTTGGTTTTTAGATTTTTGAAAATGCATTAGTCATTAACAGGTTAGGTACAAAACGACCTGTTTTAAGTTTTCTTTAAAATTTAAATAATTATCTTTAAATATATTTAGTCCATATTTTGATTAATTTAAATAAATATTTTTTTAAATAAATCAGTCTGCGAAACATACATTTCTCTTATTTATCAATTTTTAACAAGAATAGAATTTATTCATAAGATCTACAGCCTCAAATAATTTGTAACATATTCACACTATAATGGCGATGGGAATCCAAACCAAAAAAGAAAAAAATAATAAAAGTCCCAGATTCCGTCAATAAGCTTACGCACACGTGTTAATTATTTTCTACGCCCAATCTTTTATTTGTGCGAATCTAGAATATTCGCAGCGGATTACGAATTCAAACAAAGTCATTGAACTCTATTGATTTAATTCGTTTGCGAATTTTTCGTATAGATTTCACTTTTTTAGTCGAGTCGTTTGTTGTTGTGGTTAGGTTAGGGTTATAATTTGATACCTAACCTATAGTCTCTGATTCTCTTTATGTGAAGGGAAACATCTTCTATACGTCGTCGTCGGACGTCACGTCATCTATCTAATGTAAATCGGTATCAAGCTTTGTAAAGTTAAATTTTTAGCTGTCAATATAAGATTCCGAGTTCTATTTTCTATTATACAAAGAGGTCGGATCTTGGCTTGACCATTATTTTTATTTATGTTGAATTTGAAATTTGTTTTGGGATTCAGGTTAATGTTTCCATTTTTTATTTTGTTGTCTTTGTTTCTTTTATTCTCTCGAATAAAGTTTAATTAGAATTCTTATCGTCATTGGTTTGGTGTTGAGATTTTGTTTTTTTAAATTATTTTTGTTTGTTCCTTCAACTATCGGAAGTTTATGACAGATCAAATCAATGGTGCTAAGAAGATGATGATTGAAGAGCGAATACAAAATTAAATAAAGACGAGATTAGTCTGTCCGATAGAAAAAGAAGAAGACATTTTTTTGGGTCTTCTTAGGCTTGACTATAGGGCTGGGATATAAGCTTACAAAATGCTAATTTATTTGTATTGTTGAGTGTAGACTAGGGTCAGTGATCTGGTGATTTTTGTTTGACAATAGAATCGATTTGTTTAGTAGAGTTTTCGTTGATCACGTTTCACGTACATAATTGTATTAAATACTAGCTAACCCGGCCACGCGTTGCAGTGGAATATTTTTTGTTATATTGTTTTAAACTATTAATGAATGATAAGAGAACATCAGCCATGTTCAACCCCATGTTTTTTTACATACATAAGTGCCATTTGTAAAAAAAAATAGCGACCTTTATGACTGATTTTAAAATACCTTCAACCCTAATTACAATAAAATTATTATTTACAAAAGAAGAATTAAACTTTTAAGCTGGAGGAAAAATGTATTAGTTTGGGATTTGAAGGGGAAAGACTTTGAACATTATTGATCGAAATTTTCGTACAGTTGATGTAATCAAAAATCAATACAAATTTGTATTCCATAATAAATGTATTATAATTTGTATTCAAGTGAGTTTTTAGCTCGTGTGATAGTTAAACTTGTAATTAAGGTGACAGTTTAAGATCTTCCAACATTTTTTAATACTTTGAAATATATATATTTTTAATTTCAATTTAATGTAGCAACAATCGGTGCACAATATTTTTGGTTAACCTTTCTTTCGGTAACACAAAAGATTCGGCGAATTTCCTAAACCTAAACATGCGACACATAGCTTCTCATGAGAAAAACATGGAATTTCTAAATCTAAACCACAAATGGGAATTGTTGAGCCTTGAGACTTATTTATAGACATGTCAAAATATAAGCAGTAACGTTTTGAAAATATGGTCGAATCTGCCTGTATCATTCTACTACGTGGCAACAGGACTACTTTTTTTTAAACTTTCCACTTGGTTGATTCTAGAATATTTCCGGTGATCTTTTTGATGACCAAACGTGTACCGCTGCATAATTAAGGTGAATTCAAATCACGCACAAGAACAATAGGTGAACCAATTTTTAATCTCTGTACTCTGTATATCCACTAACAACAGTATCGTTTGATTTAAAAGGCATCAGATCGTCTGGTAACAACTGTTGTACCTGGAAGTTAATTTCTTCAAGATCAACATTTCTGGTTGCCAAAAGAGCCCGATGACTCTAATTTAATTGCTTTGTACTATTTTTTAAATGGTAGCACACCTTTCTTTCGAGGTTTTTCTATCAGTGTATATTATAAATAATTATAAATTAATGATTTTAAGTTGTTTCAAAGGTCGTTGAAATGTTTTTTGTTTATAAAACTTAATAAATTTGCATCTGGTACGCTTGAAATTTGCAATATTTAAGCCTATTTTTTATTAATTGGAAAAGTAAAATTCACTGTATTCCGTTTACTACAACATAAGTTTAATATACACTTTAGATTCAGCAACATGTTAAGCTATTAAATTTAAGCTTATATGCAACGTTTGGGAGTTTGAAATAGCGCCATCTATTGAATGCTAACTCATGTGGTACGTCCATTACAACATACTTTGTATGAAATGAAAAAAGTAAGAAATCAATATTTTGAATTGAGTTGGAGAATTATAACTGATTTTTAGAACTAAAGGGTGATTTTTTAGCCATTATTTTTTTGACATCTTCAGTTCGGTCTATAATTTACCCATGAATTGTCTTACAAACGAAAAATGCTTGCAAACTATTGAATTTTATTATCAAAATGCGTGTTTTATTAGGAAAGTTCATCGCGCGATTCTTCCATTTTATGGTCAGTTTAATCGACCCACCGAAGGCAGTGATAATTATGACCATCAATTATCGATTCGTCGCCGTTCGCAGCAATTGGGCCTCTGTTACTCAACAACGTGGAAATTTTGCGGAAGGATTTAGGTGTGAAGTACATATTTCAAAATACAGCTGGGCAAGAATTGATGCCGAATGACCTACTGCAAGGTAAAATTTTTGGTGAATGGACTCTTGAAAAGTTGGCTGAATATCTACTTATTTACCGAAAAATTGTGTTCAGCGACGAAGCTCATTTTTAGGTATGGGTATGTAAATAAGCAGAACTGTCGATTTTGGAGTGAATATCAGCAAGAAGCATTGCAAGAGCTATTAATGCATCCAGAAAAAGTCACAGTTTGGTGCAGTTTATAGGCTGGTGGCATCATTGGACCGTACTCCTTCAAAAATGATGCCAATCTTAATGAATGTTGAGCGCTACCGTGAGATGGTATCCAACTTTGTTTTTGCCCAAAATGCAAGAGCTTGACTTGCATGACTTGTGATTTCAACAAGACGGTACCACATGCCACACAGCACGCCCAACAATGGACTTATTGAGTGGCGAGTTCGGTGAACATTTTATTTCACGTCGTGAGATTAAACGCCTTTAGACTATTTTTCGTGGGGCTATGTTATGTCTATACAGAAAATCCCACTTCAATTGACGCATTGGAAGACATGATTGAATTATTTATTCGTGAGATACCGGCGGCAAATTTAAGTTCAATATTGTTCATTATAATTCTGTTTGCAAAGTGCAAACACTTCGTCCGTAGAATTGTGTTAAGTGATGAAGATCATTTGTTGTTTAATGTCCTTGTCAATTAATAAAACTGCGTTAATATGGCGGTTTTACAATTCTAAAGCCGTTAACGAATCAACAACACAGCCATTAAAGATGACTGCTTTGTTTAGTTTATAACATGCTGACACACAAATTATTTGTGCTAATCAATGCCTCTGAATTATTTTCTATGGCACCAAGTTTCAAGTCACCATTTACACCATACGGTCGGAATTATTGGAAATACTATTGAAAAATTGGACTGATAGAATGGACTATGAAACGGCTAGCCATGTCAGATATATCATGGAAAAGGAAATTATATTTGAATAAAATGAATTCCTCGCATGAACTTGCTTCTGTATCCCAAAGAGTCTATTTTAAAGTAGTACTTATGTTATAAAATTTAAAATTATCCCTCCATAAAACGTATACCTTCAAAAACTTAGTGCATCAAAGAAAATAATCTTAGTATTTTTTTAAATTAATTTTGTGTATACACATACAACTTTTCATATTTGAAAAAATGTATTGCTTTTAAATTTGAATTTCGTTTAAAATCGTGTCCCGTTTTTGAGATATAGATTTTTGAAAACAAATTTAAATATTTTTAAAAAAGGAAGTAGACATTTTTGATCATAAAATATTATTTAGACAACATAAGAATTTGCTCCTTCTGGAGAAGTTATATTGTAAGAACCTTAGTTAAGAAAAAATCATTTTAGACAGAATTTCATAAAAATCTATTGGATGGTTTTTGAACTACTGTTATTTTGGGTCTTATAAAAACACCAAAAAAGGGATAATCCGAATCATCTTAAAATTTAAATTTGCAAGTTTGAACTCAAACGACTCGTTTGTTTGGGCTGTAAGGACTACGACAAACAGACAGACGGACGGAATCAACAGCCTTTCTTTATTTGACTTCTCTATTACCGTAATGGCATGTCGAAAGCAATACTTGCCATATAAAGGCTGTTTGATTTTTTTTATTTGCATAAAATTACTTACTTTTTACTTTAGTTGGAGCTACAGCGCATTGTGCGCCTGGGCCTGAAGTAATAACTATCGCCACCTTACTCGATCTCTAGCTTGCTGCTTCCAGTTTCGAATACTAAGTTGACATGCGTCGGGCTCGACTTAATCACTCCACCGGAGATTAGGCCTGCCTCTGCCTCTTGTTCCCTCAGGCTTGGCGTTGAATACCTAACGGAATGGAGCTTCGATGTTCATTCGCTTGACATGCCCTAGCCATCTTAAAAGTTGTACACGCAGTTTTTTGGCAAGTGGCAAGTTACTGTACAGCTCGTATAACTCCTGATTAAATCTTCTCCGCCAGATGTTACTTTGCCTGTCGACACAAACCGGAACATAGATCATACGCAGAACCTTCCTCTCGAAGATACCAAGAGATCCTTCATCCCCCTGTGAGAGGGTCCATGCTTCTGCACCATACAGCTGGACTGAGATGATAAAGGTTTTGTACAGTGTCTCTTTGGTACCTCGCGATAGGACTTTATGCCTCAACTGCTTACTTAGGCCAAAAAAATTGCGATTAGCAAGGGTAATGCTGCGTTTGGTCTCCGCGCGGATGTCATTCGCAGAATTAACAACAGTGCCCACTGCCCAGATAAACAAATTCGTTTACCACCTCGAAGTTATACCTGTCAATTGTCACATTTTGACCAAGTCTACGGTGTGAATCGACTCTATTTGATGACAGAAGATACTTCGTTTTGTCCTGGTTAATGTCAAGACCCATTTTTTTCGCCTCAGACTCGACATTAGAGAAATCACCCGTCACTGTCCGTTTGGTTCTTCCCATAATGTCTATGTCATCTGCACTTCACAAATTCTCACAGAAAACGGTCAAGAAGATTTAAATCGCACGCTCTTGGAGGCCTATTCACGGGTCCGTATAGTGAAACCTTACGGTTACCAAACGTATCCTTCAAATAAATAAATTTTGGTACGATCTTTTTGACATGTTTCGATTTCTTGATGAAACCACATCTCAAGCACATAACGATTGTATAATTGACAAGCAAAAAGTCAGTAATCATCGATCTTTAGTGGTAACCATGGATGTTACGTTCTGACCAGTATCGTTTTTATAGAAATCCTGACCCCGAAGGAAGTTACGGTATATTAACATGTATTTGAGAATTATCATTATTATAAAATTAGCAGAAAACAACACCAGCGCTGAGATTTGGGCTTTTTCTTTGGGCTAAGAAAGCAATTGAGTAGCAAAGCCCTCTCTCGAGGTACAAAAGTGTCGCTATATAAGACCCTCATCATTCACATCCTGCTATATTGGATATAAGCATCTTGGGTCGTTTCGATAGGAAAGTTCTTCGTGATGTGATCTACGGTCCCGTATGCATAGAAGTAGAATATAGAAGAAGATGGAACGACGAGCTGTACGGGCTGTCCAGCAACGTAGACTTAGCCAGAAGGGTGAAAGTTCAACGACTAAGATGGCTGGCACACGTAGAGCGCATGGAAACCAATGCTTCGGCCCGAAAGTCTTCGAATCCACACCCACAGGACAGCCCAATAGAGGAAGATCACGGATCAGGTGGTCCGCACAAGTGGAAAGTGACCTCATCCAACTTGTAGCTCGAAATTGGAGACATTAAGCTGGGGACCGAGCTAGGTGGAGAAGTTTGTTGAGTGAGGCCCTAGTTCACATAGGACTGTAACCAAAATAAAGATTCTCAATTTAAAATTGAGATCACTGTCAATCTTGTGGTTGAATCTTCGCTAATTTACCGAATTTGGATGCGTTTTTCAGGTGTCAGTCTATTTATGTTGATAAACCAAATCCAAACTAAAAATAAATCCATTGACAGCTGACATAATGGTCGTTAATTTAAATTGTGTTGCCAACTTAAAGTTCCATTATTATAGTTTCTAAAACCACCTACAATTACTTTTGATTTTCCTTAATGTGGTACGCTGCCTGTGCCATCCAAACTTTTTTTTCGCGTTTACTGCTTATGAGAAGTGAATTTCTGAAATTCATCAAACTGTACTTGCCCTCAATTCCTGATAGCAATACTAGCACACAGGAATGGTTGAGAGTTGTTAGCCCTGTGCCCTTGTTCTCAAGGGACTATTGCGCCACTTAATTTATTAATTTATTCCTTCATGCACATTTTGATGTCATGACATTTAAAACAAAATTATTCGATATTTCTGCTGGTTCTTGAGATATGTCGAATAAAAAGGATAATTCTAACGTAAGTCTCCCTGAAAACCAACATTCTCAAACCTTTAATCAACCAAATTTTCAATTCTATAATTTAAACAAAATATTGTGAACTGCAATGTCTCAAACTGCAATACAGTGTATTGGTTTAGCACAGTGTACAAAAATGTTAATATCCTATAGTAAACTGCTTTATCAATGTCAATAGTCTTGACATATTGCAAAACATCGCGCCAGTGTCAATGTCATGATCAAAACTGAATTATTTAATCTCCATCTGCGAGGAACCTAGAAAAACGAAGATCGATTAACCGAACCATATATTCCAATATATTCCCACCCCAAAACCCCATCTTCGATCTTACATTCAATTTCAAAACTCCTATGCATTTTAACTCTTTTCTTTTTTGCTACAAATGCAATGTAATAAATGTCAGAATTAATTGGATTTTAATTGTCCGTTCGATTGCGAACTGAAGCCACACACATTTTAACTATGTATAAAAGGGACATAGGCGATCTAGTATTATGTTATGTTGCTCGTATGTTGCCCATCGAAAGTCTATCAATAGTGTGCGGCGTGTACGAGTATAAGGCCCGCCGCGCCTTCCAGAATTCTTCTTGCCCATGATGATGGTTACTTCTTCGAGAAGTTTGTATTTTTATTTTTTATAAAAGGAACCCGCTTTTCCGCCGTTGGGTTCCTTCAAATCCCATGGCGGTGATCGAAATGAAATTTATTGTCGGACACGGTGTCCATAAATATGCGAGCTCAGCTTCGAGCCTCGGTCTCGGTGTTCAGTTGTCAGGGCAGTTGTTGTCGGACACGGAATCCCTCGTGACTTCTTCGGGGGATATTCTAATGGGAAATTAAACTGCATGTATGCGCAATGTGATTAAATGTTGAATTGATGTAAGGACTCCAATATAAAACCTATCTTTAAGAAGAGCCAAAAAAAAAGAAGAAGAACGCCTTGAATATACGAGTTTATATTATTGTTTTTAGTATTTGATGAATTGCTTTGCGTGCAACGATGACCAGCGACGACGATGTGAAAACATGCACATTGCACATCCAACATTCAGAGTATTTCATTTCAAATTGAGATGATGATGATGATAATTCAATAATAATAATAATCAGGTATTTAGGATTAACAACTTCTTGAAGATTGGAACCACAATGAGATATATTTTAATATAGTTGTTCGTTCTGTATTAAGAAATTAAATTTTTCCAAATTTAAATTCCATCAACATAAACATAAATCATGCTCAACATTTCAACAGTCTATTCTGAAAAATAGATTCATCGAAATGTATCATAAGATTCTTAACTTAACAAAGTGTTTAAAAAATTAGACAATACCTATCGAATAAAGGTTGATGGAATTTGGCATATTGAAAAATTCTTCTAAAACATTAATGTAGGAATGCTATAATAATCAACCTTATTTTATAGATAACTTAGCGGTTTTTCAATTTGAGCTGGTAGATTTTGGTGACGAGTGGCGGTCATTTTGTTTTGGTGACATCTGTCAAATCTTTTTTATATTATTCCGTTGTTTGTGCCAAATCATAATGGCAAGTTAACTCTTCAAGGTTTGGTGGCCAATTTTAGGACGACCAGTTCAGTAAACAATCAGCCAACACCCGTACGTTCAAGGAACGCAAGATTGACCGACAACATCGCCGCGGTCCGTGAAAGTGTACAATAGAACCCGAGGCAGTTTTTTCCCTGCCGTGCCGTGCACAACAACTCAGCCTTGCGTAGACTTCAACTTGCCGAATTTTGCGTCGGGACTTTGGCCTACACCCGAACAAGATCCAGGAGCTTAAAGTTTATGACCATAGGCAACGCCTTTTGTTCGCTGACTGGTCTTCGACTGGCCAAAAATCATGTTTAGTGAAGAGGCTCATTTTTGGATGCATTTCTGTGTTAACAAGCAAAATTGCAGTATATGGGACCACAAAAACCCACGCGAGGTTCACCAGGTGAGGCGGCGTAATTTGTCGGTACTTTTTTGAAAACCACGTCAGTGAGGGTCATCGCCTACAACGAGCGCTACATAACGGTGATTACTTATTTTTTATGGCCCAAATTGAACCATATGGACCTAGACGACATGTGGTTTTAGCAGGACGGCCGGCGGTGGCG
This sequence comes from Eupeodes corollae, assembly GCF_945859685.1. NCBI lineage: Eukaryota > Metazoa > Arthropoda > Insecta > Diptera > Syrphidae > Eupeodes > Eupeodes corollae. The sequence goes on along the minus strand of NC_079148.1, from coordinate 21,224,070 downwards.
CTACATGTCACATAGAAAATGCCACCATGGTCATTTTACATGAACGATTTGAGGGCAAGGTTTTTTCTCGCAGGGGTGATGTGAATTGGCCACCAAAGGCATGGGATTTGGGCCCGCTTCCTGTGGTGTTTCTTGAAGTCGCGGATCTATGCAAATAAACCACAATGCACAGATGCCTTAATGGTGAATATATCACATGCCATCGTTCAAATTCAAAAGGATCTATGCGAAAAAATAACATGCAAAGAAAATTATTTAGAAATCCAATAAAATTAAAAATATTCAGCTTTGGCTTCGTCTGATGCGTTACGTTGGGACTGCAGTGAATGACACTTATAATCACTGTTGCCACATTGGTTATCTGTGACATAATTTGGTAGTTTTTTTTGTCACTTGGTGAAATGGTCATTTTGTATTCCACTTGGTCATATTTTTCGAAAACGATAAAAGAAGTTCGACAATTTGAGTAACAAAAACGTTCTTTTAACATACTCACTTGGCTAAACAGAAACAACGGTTAAACTCATTTAACCCTAGAAAGATAACCATATTTCATAGGCCATAAGAGATACACATGATTGTACGTCCAATAGACGTAGGTTATCTTTCTAGGGTTAAGCAACTTTGAGTGCATAAAAACTTTATTAACTCTTCTCAAAAAACCTTAATACTCTTAATAAAATTATTGTTAAAACAAACGCTTTACATTTATATAGAATTTGTACAACGACTGTTACTAGTTATTTAAATTAAACTTTAGTAATAATAATTTAAGAAATTTATCCACAACAGCTCCAAAAGTTTTTTGTGGGATTTCGAAATTTCAATATCATCTTTAGTTGATTTTTTTTACACTTGGTTCAGGATCATCCCAAAGATGAAGTAATGGAATGGACGAATCTAAATAATATGGAAAATATGTTTGGAAAAATGTGAAGAACTCATGTGTGTTAACAAATCTTTCGGACTTGAATTAATTATGTTCGTCATTTTTACCTACAAGTGGTCATTTTTATTTTCAAATTTGGATACAAACTTTTTTCCGTGGTTGGTAATCGTGCTTCCAATATGACAGTTGTAAAATTACACTTCTGTCATTATCAGCTGTTATTTTTTCTCAAAATAAAAATAATATTGTAGAGTGAGACAATATGGTAAGGAACTGAGTGCTTGGAAATAGTTTTTTAGCATGGAGAGTATCATCAATTCTTGGAAACGGGTGTTGATCTGGTATAGTGATTTTGTTAAGAGGTCGGTAGTCTATGCATTCGTGAATGTTGCCATCTTTCTTAGGTACGATAACAACCGGAGCTGCCGATGGTGATTCACATTTTTCAATTATATCTTGGTTGAGTTGAGCTGGTCTTTATCGGATCTTTCAAGATCTTGGCATTCATCATTTCATATTACTAAATCAATGGACATCAACACGATTTTTGTAAAGAATTCATCAGAATCAGGCGGCTCTTGACTTCGTTTCATTTCTGGAAATAAGTTTTTTCCAGATTTTCTTTGATTTGCATATGATTCATTACGTAATGAGTCACGAAAGATGTTGAATGTAGTGAATACTCGTTGCTTTGGTTTCGATTTTGGATTTGCCTAGTGCTTGAAGACATACCTACATACATGGCTCTGGTCCATAGCGTTATTCGTAGTCGTCAGGAGACATTGGAACTGGTGTTACTGGACTATAATGGATCGGAACATTTTTCTTCATCTGTAGCGAATTGAATTCGAGAGTTTTCTGTAGTGGCGAAATCGGTTTAATTCGTTGTATGTACTCATCATACGATTGTATGCCTCGTAGCATGGTTTCAGATGGTGTGACAACAGTATTTGTTGTGTCAAAAAAGTTGAAAGTCTTTTTTGTTTGATCTTGGAAGTACCAAAAAACAATAAATTTGTATCGGAATCCCGCCAAAAGCAAATGTATTTTGTTTGTTGACTTATGTACAGCGGTTGAGCTGTCAGACAAAGCAAATGCTCACCAAATTTGAACTAGAGCTTCCGTTTGGAGTTACATTAACATTACGTTATTTCCTTACGATTGTCAAATGAAACGTGAGGTAGAAGCTTCATTGTAAAAGCATGCATTGAACTCCTATGGCTGAATTCGTAAGCGTCAGGCGAAGCCAAAGCTGAAGCGTGTTTGTGTTTCAGCCATAACAGTCAGCGTGGAGAAAAGTAGGTCGTATTAAAAAGTCTAAATTTTAATTTTAGAAAGGTTTGGACCGATTATAATTTTTGGGGCAACAGAAAGTGCAGTCACAACTTGATATCGTTGAAAAAGACCGGGATTGGTCCACCTGAAGAAGTCGCAATTTTAGACATGGTGGAGAAAGTAATTCAAATCGGTATCGTGTAGACGATATCTAAAAATGTGTTATTTATTGTTATTAATATTTATATTTTTTATTTATTACAGTTATTTTATTTACGTGAAGCAAAAGCTCAATCATCTACTCGTTATCGTTTATACGATAGTTGTTATTTATCCTAACGCGAAACATAACTATTGATGACGGTATCGACAGCCTTATGTTGGTATTGGGGCCATCAGTAGAGAATGTTATATGTATTTAAAGTTTGTTTTCCGTTTCTGTTTTTCTTTTTTTATAAACTTTCCAAAACAAAATTTTGCAATCGGTCCGATTTGTCAAATTTAAAGTTTTGACATTTCTCTACGTTTCACATTTGCGTTCTCTACGTTCATTACCTTACATTTGTACATTCGTACATTTATTCGTTCTTGCGTTATTACGTGCGGATACCATTTTTCGCCGTCCATAACTCTAGAATCAGTGGAAGTATCGACTTAAAATTAATTTTATTTTACAAAAAATTGAGTGGGTGTTTTTTTACAATTGCAACGTAAACCTCCAAAAACAACAAATTATTAATAAAAATAGTTTTCTTCCAAGCATCTTCTTATCTTACATAAAATGTTCTTATTAATATTTTATAAAACTTTTAGAAATATTGACAGATGGGTACGAATCAGAAGATATCAGCGTGGGTCTTTTTTGAATTTTAGACCAATCCATACTTTCTAAAGCTCGTACATTTGTGGGGAATTTTTTTTCCGCAAACCATTTTGAAAATTCGTAATTTGGCAATAACGTAAATGGAGACAAATTTTACTGATCTTATTTTACATTAAACATATTATGTCACTATTCTACATAATTTTAGTTGTAGCTCCGACTAATACTCCAACACTTAAATCTAAATTTCTTGTCTTGCTCTTTCTTATTAAATGACAGTGACATACAGAAATGAGAAAAAAAGTTTAATCGAACAGGTCTGCCTCTGAATACACAAATAATCCACATCAAAAAAGTAGTTAAGCTGCCGCCACAAGAAGCGCCGCTCAGAGCTGTAGCCGATGTTATAAACATGACCCTATATGAACGGTACAAATATACTATCCCGGACGTCCTTGGGGCCTGGTTACCACCGCCACCGTCGCTGTAGTTCGCTATATTACCCCGTTAAATTAAAAATGCGCACCAATTCAAAGTACCTGTAGTTAACGCAGACTCTTTTACTTCTTTATACCCAAAGCTGTCATGTTTGGTATTTGCGCGCGCGCAGCAAACCAAAGACCCCGGATTCCATTGCGGCTTTGGGATTGTTTTGTTTTTTGCTAAGGCCTCTGATGGGTGCAACATCAGTTTGCATCATCAGGACAGTGTCGAGAAACGGGCTGATACTTTGTACAAAGGTTCCGCGCAATCGGCACCCATTTCGGGACGCAACAATGAAGAGTAGGAAAGTAGCTTTTTTTGACTTCGGCTCCGCAACTATGCTATCCAAGTTCCAACTATAAGCGACTAGACTAAGAGACAGGTAAACAAGATGCGAACGTTCCGTCACACAGGAGTAGGTATGTTTGAGTCTTATACCCCCTTCATGTCCTTCTGTATAACGTTGTGATGGGATGGTATACCTAAACAGACAATTAACAATTGTTGTAAAACATTCAAATGACACTAATTAGTGGCGGCGGCGGCATAGTGCCACAGAGGCACAGGGCGCTCCAATCTGGGAAATTAATTTGTACACGAGTATTAATTGGAATTTTTGCCATCAAGCCATCAGTTACAACAACAACAAATGGTAGAGGCTTAGCTACTGTTTCAAAGATTGAAATTTAAGATAATAGATGGATGCAGATGCACATAGAGATGAAGATGATGCACGTCCTGGAGGTCTTTTCAGTATTATTCCTACAATGGTTTTTGACTTTGGAGCTTGCTCTGACTCGTAGACTTTTTAAATTGTAAACAAATCGGGCAATACCTTGTAAAAGCATATGTCAACTATTGGATAAAGATTAAAGAATGTGGAACGTTGATGTTCGAAGAAGACATGATGGAATATGTAAAATCAAAGCTATACAAAGTATCGATCTTATACAGACAGACGTCAGGTTGCATTATGTCGTCGTATTGAAGGTTCAGCTTCAATTAAAGACGTTTTTTAAGCTTGCTTGACATTTCTTAGAAATTCAAAAAAAAGTCGTTTGGTCAAAAATTATTATTGAGGACCTTAAAGTTGATGTGAAAATTTTACTAAATTTTTTGACATTGACAGTTTTGTGATAAGTATTAGTCGGTATTCACATTAAATGTTTAAATTTTGAAGAAGTCCGAATAAGAAAATCTTTTATAAATTGTTGGTTCTTTAGCAAACCGTTTTTAAAACAAAGAAAGATATAAGGCTACAGGTGTATTTTTTCAATTGATTTAATGTTTTAAACTACAAAAATTAAGACTAAAAATTTAGCAATTTAAAATAAAAACATTGTCTGAACCTTATTCAAACTTCTGTTTGAGTAATTTAATAAATCAGTTTTATCATTTTAAAACTCAAACCAAATGGTTTCTGGAAATTTACATAAAAACAAAAGATCATTAAGTGAAAACAGGTTACCAATTAAATACTTGAATCCGGGTTGAGCCTTCATAATTCCAATATAAATGATTTAAGATCTCAAATCGTTTTGGTTACCAAAGATCACATACCAAAGTCAGTCTTAATTTTTAACTGTTCGATATAATTTTAACTTAACAATTTCAAACATGGTTGAGAAAACGATTTGTTCCTTTCTAGAAATCAACCTTTTTTTACTTTTTAGAGTTGAAATGGGTAAACATTTCTGATTAAACACTGTTAATTTTTTGTTTCAATTGTCAAATACACTCTAATCAGTGCACCTAATTGATTCTACGCAACTTTGATTGTCAAGAAAGCGCGATTTTATCAGTCTTGTGACGAGAGATCACCTGGTTCCACTTGGATAAATCCTAATTATGAGTTTGGTGCAATTCGATTGTCCGCTTATTATATTAGTTTACCTTAATCAATAATTAAGTAATTCACATTACAAAACTAATAAATTAATGTTCTTTGAATATGATTTGCATATGTACTGTGAGTACATTAAACTTAACTAACAAACTAATTAACTAACTGACCTTTAACCACCTTTTGAAGTCATTTAGTTTCAATTAATTCAAACAAGGTGAGAACAAATTAACCATTTAACTACTTTCAACTACGCGACTAACTTACTCATCAGCATAAAAATAAGGAAACTGCAATTGAAATTAAGAAAGCTCCATATGAAACCAAATTAACCTCTTAAAACCTCTAAAAAACACGCCATATCATCAAACGACCCTATATCAGTAATGTACAGCACAGGCAGAGCTGAGGTTTGAAGTCTTAGTGCAACGCCAGCGAATTAACATCACTGAAAGGCAAATGCGGTCTTGAAGTTGTTCCTTTTGATTTGATGAATTTTTATTTCAAGTTTTTTTATTTTTTTGTATTCCAACTCAAGACCGAAAACCAGAGAGTCGAAAGTGTGATCAAAAGTACTCAAACTTATTCCAAGAAATTAGTTGTCACTAATCTCTTCCTTCCATTTTTGAAATGAGCCAATGTTAGTGCCATGGCGTGGCGTGGTTGACTCTATGGAATAATATAGAAAGGTAGCACTTTCTTAAGGGCTGCAGAGGTTAGAGTAGAGTAGAGAGCTCAGGAAGCTTATAGCGCGCCCAGAATAGACTCTTTCACCGGCAGGTTGGTTAGGTAGTATAGTATACGTCAGTAGTCGGTAGGGTAGTTAGGTATATGGGTTTTGATTTAATTTGACGCCTGCCTTTCTTGACTGTTTCGCGTGTTGCAATCCAATAATCGTCGTATAATCCAGCTATACGCTGGCTGTCCGTTTCTTACAAAATGCATGCGAAGTTTTCTTTAGCTTATTTTTATGCTCCGCTCTATTTCTTAGGGTTAACATTATAATCCGGCACCCAACTTCTTCTATCCGTTGTTTGCTGTTTTTTTTTTGTTGTTTTGTTTATTTTGTTGGTCTTGAGGTAATAAAGGAAATAAAAGCTCGACAAGTTAACATTTATGGGCAAAGCAACGACAAAGAATCGATGGAGGAACCACACAGCACCCTCACTCTAACCTTTATGACAATATTAAGCAGACATGGGCCAGACGTTTATGAAAGACCACACTATAGCGCGACAAGCAGACGACAAAAACCACCAAGAGGCGAAAAAATTAAAAACGGATTATGAAGAGCCTCGCGAACAACAACCAACGCGACGACACGACGACGACGCGACGATCCACGACGAACCGAACTTCAATTCAATGCAAAAAGGGCCATTGCCGCCTCTGTCACCATCACCACCAACGTTCGTCGTCGTTTGTCGACAACTTAACCGGGTTGGAGAATTAATTTACGATTTCATTAAGAGGGTGGCAGACTGATCCTAAAATATTCACTCCATGTGCCGGTGGTGCATTAGAGCCGAATGTTTTAATACGGGTTGGTTCCCGGTCGGCCTTTCCGACCCAACTCGACTACACGGGTGGTCCTTGTTGTCGAAATATTAGTTTTATGTACCTACCTAGACCTATGTTGCTTAGTTACAAAAATGGTCTTTTACCAACATTGTCAAGGCTATCAAGGGAGATGAGGCGAAGAGGAGAATATGACATTGGATTTATTTTATTTGGCTTTTATCGATATTGAGGCATTTCATGTACATACATATTTGAACCCAACCTATATCATACATAAAGTGTTTTGGGATAGTCGGTTTATATGATGGCATGGGTAATGAAATTTATTAGTTACAATACTTACACTAAAATTACAAATAGTATGTTTTGATGATGTTTTTTTAACTTAACATAATATTTTAATTAAGAACGGCTTTGAAACTTACTTAATACTTAAATAAAACAAAATTTAAAATTGTTTTTCAGTCCTCTAAAAGGTATAATATGATCAAATAACAGATGTATGTAGTTAAAAACAAATAAAACAGTGAGGTGCAACTCACGCTAATAAAGTCCTTTTGGTGTCCTTGTAATAAGCCAAACATACATTTAATTGTCGCTTCGATGAAACTGATTTAAGTTGATGAATACCAAACGTTAAATCAATTTCGTAGAATTTTTGAACGCATCTTAAATTTTTTTTAAAAGCTTTTTGTTAATTTTAGTACCATACTAGCTGTGCGCCTTGGCGTTACACCGATACTTTATTTTAGAACAGAACTAATTTTAGTGAAAATGTTTTAAAACTATTGAAATTGATCAATTCTGTTATACATTATTTCAGTAAAATTTTAACCGTTTCCGCATCGCACGCAGTGGAAGCCTTCAAAAAGCAAACAAATCTACGATTTTGAAACATTCTTTTTCTGCTCCCGCTCACATAAGTCTTAGCCTGATGTTTTATAGCCTACAGCCTTCCTCAATAAATGGGCTATGTAACACTAATACTAAACGAATTTTTCAAATCGGGCCAGTAGTTTCTGACATTAGCATATTCAAAAAAACCAATAAACTTTTCAGCTTTATAATATTACAGCTTTGTAATTCATACATGTACACATGAATATTGTATTTTATAAATAAAAACTATTTTGGAGATAGATAATTTCATTTTTTGTTCGTATTATATTTGAGTTCACAAATATTTTCTGTTAACTGTTTTTGATTTATAAGAAAATAAGTAATTTCATTGAAAATTTTGACATTTCTCGTAGTTTCAAGGTCCCTAAAATCGAAATAAAAGATGTACTTTCGAGACGTTTTTTTCGTTGTTCATAGCTCAAGAACCAGAAGAGATATCGACTTCAAATAAACTTTGTTATTTAGATAATTGCGTCATGGGTTTTTTTTTTACCACAGCAGTTTAAAAATAGGTGAAAATTGGTTAACCCTAAATATCTTACAAACCAAAAAAGGTAAAGACTTGAATTAAATGGTTTATAATATATTGTAAGGTGATACCAAGCAAGTATATTTTTGAAAAAAAAAATCTAATTAACGGATTTTTTATAAATCAAAACAACTGGAGACAAAAATTTGTAACAAAATAACGTTTTCAACGTCTGGTAAGATTTTGAGAAAAATTGAATCGATATTTTTTTTTATTAAACAAAATATTACTCAAAATTGGTAAAAATTGATTTTCGACCTAAATATCTTTTCAACAACTTGAAATTGTGGCTTCCAACTGATTTTGACTTATAAAAATTGTTTCCAACGTTCGAAAAAAATTAAAAAAAAATCGAATTGACAGTTTTTTTACAAAAAATAAAAACCTAAACAAAAAAATTAATAAAAGTTGGTAAAAATTGAGTTTTCGACTCAAATATCTTTGTAAAACTTTAAGATATTGGCTTTAAACTATAAAGAAGCTATTAATATTCAAATACTATTTTGATTTATTTGACATCAACATCAAATTTTTTAAAAGTCTAAAACCTGTTAAAACTTAAAGTTGATTTTTTAGCAATTATCTTTTTGGCAACACTGCAGGTTTAAACAGCTGACGCACGTTTCGTGTTTAGTATCACTGTCAAACAACTTCAGTTTGGTCTATGATTTAACCATGAATCGTCTTACAACGAACAACGCTTGCAAATTATTGAATTTTATTATCGAAATGCGTGCTCTGTTAAGTAAGTTCATAGCGCACTTATTCTTTTTATGGTCAAATTGATGAACCTACAGAAGCGGCTATTCGGGCTATTTTAACTAAATTTTGCACCAAATTTACATTGTTGGACATTAAACCACCAACACGCTTACGTAGAGTGTGAACTGAAGAAAATATCGCAGCTATATCGGCCAGTGTTAATGATGACCATCAATTATCGATTCGTCGCCGTTCGCAGCAATCGGGCCTCTATTGGATTTAGGTGTGATGCCTTTCAAAATAGAGCTGATGCAAGAATTGAAGCCGAACGAAGTACTGCAAGGTAAAATTTTTGTTGAATGGGCTCTTGGAAAATTGTCCGAAGATCCACTTTTTTAGCGAACAATGTTGTTCAGCGACGGAGCTCATTGCTCAATGAGTACATAAATAAGCAGAATTATCGACTTTGGAGTGACTATCAGCCAGAAGTATTGCATGAGCTACCAATGCATCCAAAAAAAGTCAAATGTTGGGTGCGATTTATGGCCTGGTGACATCATTGGACCGTACTTCTTCAAAGATGATGCGAATCATGAGCACTACAGTGAGATGATATTTAACGTTATTTTTTACCCAAAATGCAAGAGCTTGACTTGCATGACATGTTGTTTCAACAAACGGTGCCACATCCCTCACAGCAGGCGAGTTCGGTGAACATTTTATTTCACGTTCGGGACCGGTCAATTGGCCGCCTATATCGTGTGATTTAACGCTCTTATAGACTTTTTTTGTGTAACTATGTTAAAACTCATGTCTATAAAGACAAGCCCGCTTCAATTGACACATTGAAAGACAACATTGAATCATTTGTTAGTGATATACCGGCCGAAAATGTTGGAAAGAGTATGCCAAAATTGGACTGAGCACATGGAGCATCTGAGGGGTAGTCCAGGTCAACATTTGCATCAAATAATCTTCAAACATTAGATTATATGGACCGTGCAATAAAGATTTCATATATTTTTTTCAATTGTATGTGTTTTTTTAAACTTTCCTATAGCTTTTAAAAAAAGACCCTTAGTATACACAGTCATGCCTTAAGATCTGTTAAAACACCATAAGATAAAAACTATGCATATAATATATTGTATTCATTGTTGTTTCATATATTATTATTATATAAGGTTAATTGAAGAAGGTGTTTCACTCAAAATTACAGAATTCAGTTTTAAAGCCAGTTTAAACGTCGCCGTCGCGTCGTGGCATAGACCTACAACGGCGCAGATTTATGTATTTATTCATGTCTGAAGTTTTTCAAGCACGTTCTCAAATTGTGACTACAAAAAATGATCTTAAGGTTTAAAATATGGACTCCCTGGGAGCCAAAATTAAGCTTCTGTAAAACCTGCGATATTGAGCCTAATGCACTTTTGTGTTGTCCTACACGGAAAGAATTCTTAGATCAGATCAAGAAAAATAAGCTACAAATCACGAAAAATGAATCCAGTTTTGGACCTTGGCTTCGAAATAAGTAAATTGCTACTTTTTGTTTGCAATTTCATAAAATGAGCAAAATGAAGATATTGACACTCAAAAATCATATTTCACTACATTTGAGTAGCAATAATTCGACCGAGGAAAACAAATATTTCAAACAGCGAATTGCAATTTGATATTAATTTGTATCAATTTAATGTTAATTTTAATCGTGAATTTCAGCAGGAGTTTGTGGATTGAAATTGTTTTCTTGTAGATTATGATTCGTTTTTTTAAATACCTACACACACAAGTGGCAAATTTCAACCCTTGTTTTCTTAGACTGCGACAATATACATTAGTTTGCAAATGACAACTAATGTTTTGCTACTTCTTTTTTTTAAATTGCAACTTTTGAGTCGTAATTTTAAACAGGTTATTCTGCAGTTTGCAAATGACAGTCACAGTTTTGATACTATGTTATCTTTAAATTGCAACTTTTGAGTCGTAATTTTAAACAGTTTCTGCAGCAATTTGTAGCTTTTAAAGATTAATTTACTTTCTATTTTCAAGGAATCATGTAGAGATTCAAGAACAATTTTTTGCAAAATCAACAATCTTCATTATGATTTACAACATAAACTTATTGGTTTTCGTATTCTCAGGGATATTTTTTTAGTTGATCGCGCGCCGAATTATAAGTTTTTGTTACAAATTGCAATGAATATATTCGTAATTGCAACTTTTGAATATCAATTTGCTTATTTTTTCAGCATTTTCGTCGCAATTTAAGAATATTTCTTATTAATTTAAAAATTATCGTTCTTAATTCACAAATATATCATATTTATTTTTGAATTCAAGAGTGTAGTCTTATCTTTTGAAGTTTAATGGTAGTTAAAAAATTGAGTGATTTTACTCTTCTTAGTTGTGAACGAAAACTCTTATCTTTATCTTTATGAAGGAAACTGAAAATAATTTCTGTCAGTAGTAATGCAATAAGAAAATCCACACCTTTACTTATTTTTCATTTCCGTACCATTGTATTTTGTTTGTACTAGAGAATAATAATTTAAAAAATCAATAATATATAAAAGAACGACACATTTGAAAGAATTCTTTATTTTTTATTGTTTTTAACTTATTTCTAAAAATACAAATTTAGAAACTTAAAATTAAAATATATTTTATTATTTTTATTATTTTTTTTACTCCAAGTTTTATTATTTACATTACAGTTTTATTATATTACATATTTACACTGTTTCGCCAATCTTCTATTTTAGAACCCAATTTGGCCCGGTTGCCCACATCTGTTGGAAATAGTGTTATCAAATCACTTTCATTCAGTAACCTTAAGGATTCCAAATCTGTGATATTAAAAGCTGAAAAAAAAATCCAAAAATTGTTCGATTTTACTAATAAGATTGGATTATACCTAGGTCAGTAATATTGATTTGGGTGACCGTTGGACCATGAACAGTTATAAAAGAAATATTTACTTATGCCACTTTTGATATGCATGACTATTTAAAGCAACATTAGCTTTATGTTTATTTTTGTAGGTTTCTATGTCTGTTTTCTCGGGGATATTAATATTATATTATTCTAAAACGTAAGGAGAAATTTTAAATTAATTCTTATCATTTCTCAGTTTGTCCTTTGTGGTGAATAACCAAATAAAATTGTTTTCCAACCAAGATATTGAAGTCGACATCAAATTCGAAATGATGAAAAAACCCAAGAAAAACGACATAGTCTGATTTTCTTTTATAAAAACAAATATATGTACCTATATATATGTATATACATACATATGTAGGTGGAACGTTGTTTTCAATTATTTACTTACAAAGAAAGTGATTATATAAAGTATCAAGTCCCCAGAGACTGAGTAAATCATACACATTTTTTGTGTTTTGGTTAAAATTGTCAGTTGCCAGTTCATTTATATCTGGCTGGTCACTTGACCCAGCATTTGACGTCATTTTAAAATTTTTTTAAAAATTTCCTAAAAAAGAAATAAAATTTAAGTTCAAAACTTTATAACGTTTTGATAAATTCGAAAGACGCACAATGGTTTTTAATTACTAGGTATTTGTAACAAAAGGGAAAATTATTAAATACTTTTGCTAATTTTGTGAAAGGCTTTGTGGTTGAATAAAGTTATTATATTTTTTTTTAAGCGCTGTCTTGAATGAAACATCAAAAAAATACTAATAAACATTAATTACTTGTCACTTTATTTTACTTACCTATGCAAGGCCGGATATCAAAAATAGTTAAATGAACAATTAATTTCCTTTTTGTTGAAATTTTTATTTTTACACCACTTGACAAAAACAATATATTAACGCACGCGCGACTGTTTACGAATGAATCGAATGATATGGAATTTCAGAAATTTCAACTCAGAAGCCCAGTGCAAAGCCAGCCACATACATAGCTGAAAATGCTAAGATTATATGTGTGTATATACACTACAATGCAATTCGGGAGCGGGACACCCAAAAACATCATCACTAAGTGAAAATTCTATTGCACATCAACCATATGTGCAGAGCAACGGCGGCGCTAACAAGAAATTATTCTTCGTCCAGCAGATTTTTGGGCACGAGTGCAACAACAACCACATTAACGTTGCGCATCCTCATCATCGACGACGTTGACGATCGAATCGAAATCAGACCATCAACATACACGTGCGCAGGCCACACCCTTTTTCATAGTGTCGTGATAAGCGGTACTTGCGACCGAGAACGACGTCATCGAAGGAAAATAAATATCAACGGGTAACTGCCAGCTGCAGCAGCAAAATAAAAAAATAGTCAAAAGAAATACTAATAAAAAATGTTTTAATGAATGGCGAAAGTCACGTTACCATAGACCCCCATCCCCCCATGTCCAACCTTGTCAAACTCAGCAAGAGCCCATGATATTTATATAATATAAAATATCATCAAATAGACAAAGCAAATATTGGTATTGAGAAATATTCTGCAATTCTTCCATCGAGAGAATCAAAAATCTATGTAGCTATGTAATGTAAATGCATAAATACGCATAGCACTTTGGCATGCACAAACAAAAAATGTGGCTCCACGTCTCCACGACGCGACGGTTGGCGCGAAGAGCGTATTGTATTTGTATTGTAGATAGTAAGCGAAGTAACAAAAAAAAAACATAATAAAAATTGGATTGAGTGCATGCAAATCACCATATAAATATTTTTAAATTATTGCCCTGAAAAGACTAGATTAAGACTAAAAGAATTGTAATTTACTGTTTAGCTTTTTTCTTAAATCAGCAAATATGTTTTTCTTAAATTACAATATTGCAGATTGAATATTTATACCTATTGTGATTATATTTTATTGATTTGAGAATTGAGGATGCTTAAATCACCGCATACATTTCGCAAAACAAGATTATTGATTAGTCAAATTATTCCCCTAAAGTAGTAGATTGCGACTCAAAAGTTGCAATTTACTTTGATTTCAACAAGCTCGAATTATAACTTTTGATAATAATTACCAAATTATAAAATTTTGTATTTTACGAAGATTTGAATGCTGAATTACAACTTTCTCATTCATTTTATAATAAAATCGTCTTGATTTACTAAAAAAAGGGTTTTCGTAAATTGCAACCTAAAATTTAGCAATTAGTGATTTTTCAATTCTCTCCGTGTAGCTTGTTGGTATAACCTGAATCCTGTACAAGATAAATACAAACATTTTTGTGGTACAGCTTTTCATATCAGTTCCCAAACCTGGCTAATTGAACACTTTGGGGAGAGATTTTCTATCAAACTATTAAAAGAAGGTTAGTTATGGTTAGGTTTTATCCTTAGAACAATATTTGTAAATTGTATCATTTTCTTTCATATAAACTTCTTTAACGATACAATTCTTGTCATTGGTTTATTTCATGCTTATTTCATGATTATTTTACGTCATTGATTCTCTAAAATTATTGCAGTTCAATTCTTACTTATTTAATTCATGATTGTGATTCTATTTTCTGAAGCGCCTCACAAAATCACAAAAAGTTAAATAAAACAAAAACGTTTTTCGATATCAACGAAATTCTTCATTCCTGTGAAAGTATATTTGATGGCCACCACGGGCACGCTTGCAGAAGTCCAGACGCTGAACCAACTTTTCGACGGTTTTTAAGCATTAATCGGCCGATACTGCTGCAATTTCACATTCGACCATAGATTTGAAATAGCTCCACAGGGAATAGTCTAACGACGTCAAATAGCACGACCGAGGCGCCCAACCGACTGAACCATTTCGTGAGATAACACGTTCTCCAAACTTGGTTTCTAATAAAAAGATTGTGACATTCGCTGTGTGGCTTGTGGTGCCGTCCTGTTAGAACCACATCCTCCATATCATCCAATTGGGCCAAAAATATTCGGTAATCATTGAACGGTAGCGATCCCCATTAACAGCAACGTGCCAGTCATGATGATATCGGAAGAAGTTCGGCCCAATGACGTCACCGCCCAGCCCATAAACCCCAACAAACCGACATTTTTTGGAAGACAATGATGAGTTCATGTGGATTTTTCCCTGACCATTTATTGACAAAGCCAAGTAGCCAGAAATAAGCCTTATCGCTGAAGATGATTTTGTGATGAAAATCCGAATCATTTTCAAGTTTTTGCTCAGCCCAATTCACGAACATACGACGCTTCTAGTGGTCAAGTGGCTTCAGTTTTTGCGTGTTTTTTTATCTTGGAAGGATGTAGGCCAATATCATTGTACAAAATTATCCACAACGACATCACAGAAATGCCCAACGCTTGAAAACGACGTATGAGAGACACATTTGGGCTTTTTGCAATTGTAGCCTCAACTCGCTCTACTTTTTACTACGCATTTCTGTTGAAAAACTCTGTATTAAGAAAAATAAGAAACAATTTTATATCAAATTGATGTTTTGAACAAAAAAGGCATTGAAGATTTTAAACAGATTTTATGGCAGTACTAGGTACATACTTTCAGAAATAATAGTCCTGTTTTTTTGGTATTCCAATGAGTAATTGCCAAAAAAAAAGGCTGGGATGCGACCCACACTGATAACTTCCCATCTCGTCTGTCGATTTGTGTTGTCTAAAAGTTTGTCTATATGTACTCGTATCAATTTTTACCAAATTTGCGTACTATTTTTTGTAGATTTTATTTTTATGAAAAAACGTACTGTTGGATTTTTAACAATATTTTCTGTGAAATTAAATTAGTTTGCAGCCAATGTTTCAAATTGAAATGAAAAGATATTTGAGTAGAAAATCAATTTTTTACCAACTTTTATACATTTTTTTATAGGTTTTTTATTAAAAAAAAAAAAACTGTCAATTCGATTTTTCTTAAAATTTCTCCTAATGTTGAAAACAATATTTCTTGTAAGATAAAAAAAGTTTGAAGCCTGAATTTCAAGTTTTTGAAAAGATATTTGAATCGGTACTTAATTTTTACCAACTTTGAGTAATGTTTTTTCAGAATTTTATTTTTTATAAAAAAAATGTCAATTCGACTTTTCTCAAAATTTTATCAGATGTCAAAAACATTATTCTTCGTTGCACAAAATTATTTTGGAAATGAAATCATATTTTAGTCGTAAAATTTTGGAGATGACACATTTTTTTTCAGTTTTTTTGATTTATCAAAAAACCGTTAAATGGATTTTTTTTTTCAAAATATATTCTTCTTTGAAATCACGTTACAATATAGGTATTATATAAAATTTAATACAAGTCTCTAGCGTTTTTGCTTCGTAACATATTTAGGCTTAACCAAAATTTTTACATTTTTTTTCAAACTGCTATGGTAAAAAAACACCCACGCAATTTTCTTGAGAGCCCTTTCTGTATCTTTCTGTCTTAATATCTGTATAAAAAAATTTATTTGAAATCGATATCTCTTCTGGTTCTTGAGCTTTGGACGACGAAAAAAACTTCGCAAACGTACGGACGTACGAAGGTACGTACACACGCACGCACATACATCTTTTTAAAAATCTTTTATTTCGACGTCGAGAAATGTCAAAATTTTGAATTTGACAAATCGGACCCATTACAATAACTTCCTATGGGAAGTTAAAACTATCCGCAGTAGTCCGGTTTTTATATTTGAAAGTTGATACAATTGAATATTTGCCAGAGTAGTTTATCAAAAAATTCCAAAAAAAAAATAGCGAAATTGAGACCAGGGGTGATATCGTGTAAGCTTATTTTTGATTCTTGACTATCAACATCAAGAAAATACATCTGTGTATCTTGATAGTCGATTTCAAAGTTTTAACCAAACAATTTGACATATAATAAAAACTTCAAGGAGGGGGTTCGTTCGTAGACTTCTACATTAACATGTGGTGTTGAAACAAGCTTGAAGTTTGTTTAAATTCTTTATATACCTGAATCGAGTTGAAATGAGCTTGAGTTGCCTCGATTTCCGTCGGGGATCGTAGTCGAGTCCAAATTTGCAAGGAAAAACCTGTGTGGAGGAGTTGGACTTACAGATAATACGTTATGGTCTGTTTATCTTAAACATTGTTAAATCTTCGTCTGCGGTAAAAACACCAACAAGATTTATTTAATCTAAACTGAGATAAACCTTTGGTGAAAACATAGCAAAACTTAATTATCTTTTTTATTGTTTTCTCTTTCAAAATAAGCCCAGTTTGTCCATTTTCATTAACAAAACTAAATAATATCAACAGTAACAGATTGATTTGTTTTCCCAATGGAAAACACATGACTACTCAACGAACACAGCGATTTAGATTCAAATACAATATCAATCGTACCAACATTTGAGAACGAAATGACATAAGATCCATTCGAGACTCGTATAAATGTCAAAAACCCATCTGTAGTAAGATTCTACTTTAACTTTTATCGGTAGTATTCAAACTGCGGATATTGTTTTTGTTATTCGTGTAAAATCCTACTATACTATTGATAGATATCAATAAAACACGTTTAATAACTTCTATTCAAAAATAATAAAGAGTAATTTTTACTTTCAGTGCAAGCTTATGCGACAAAAATTAGCTTTTGCCTCCCATATGATTTTTTCTTTCTAAAATTGTCTCATTTCAATAAAGAACTGTTATGGCTTACCTCAAAATCAAAATATCATGCAAATCACTTTAAGTAATAACTTTTTGAAACACATGATATAAAAACAAGGGACATTACTAATATTCGGGCAAACAAAGAAATTTGGTGCCAATAAATTAAAACACTGATTGCAACACTTTAAAAAAAGCATTTAACTAATACAAACATAAGTTTTCTAAGGTTTCGAATTTCTGCGGAAATGTAGACAGGTTTTCAATTTTCATAAATTTATTTCCCTTTTTACAATTTTTTGGGAAAAAATATCTGAAATAATTGCAAGCTAAATGAAAAATACATATGTAACCAAGTAAATTGAAACTAAATCAAAATCATCATAAGATCTGTAAAACTTAGAGAACTTAACTTCTTTGCAGAACGTACTTAAATCGATATTTAAAGAACTATATTGGTGCATTGACATGAAGGTATAATATCAAAGAGCATACTATTAATTTGATTACTTTTGTTTATGTCATCTATTTATAAGCAGCATGAAAATGGTCTCTATTTCCATAACAAATAAAAAACAACAAACAACGATGAAAGTTGGAAACTTTTTATGCTCCCTTAACTTACATTCAAAAAACTAAGTTCATCCTTTATGTGTTATATAAGACAAGACTTGACAAAAAGAAAAAACAAGAATAAACACCCTTCAATGGCATTTTAAAAAATAAGGGATAATGTGAGTGAATATACTTTATTTTCTTATACCCACTTACCCACATAATACAGTTTGTTTTTTTTTATCCGTCCTTCTTTCTTCTCTTGAATTTTTGTTTTCCAAGGATAAAAATACACTCGTAGGTATATACCACTCGAGGAAGGACATTAACGCAAAATCAGTTGCCATAG
Organism: Eupeodes corollae; assembly: GCF_945859685.1. NCBI lineage: Eukaryota > Metazoa > Arthropoda > Insecta > Diptera > Syrphidae > Eupeodes > Eupeodes corollae. The sequence continues at coordinate 21,205,642 of NC_079148.1, read as the reverse complement.
GTTAGGTTATAGTCAATTGTGTGGTGGCTCAAATACGAAAAGGGTAGTTTTCATTTTTTTTTGCTTGGAATGTAATAAAACTGTAGACAAGTATAAAAGGCTAATTTCGAACAGAAATCATTCAGTCGTATATTGAATCAGATTAATGTCCTCATTCTTTAGTTGAGAAACGAATAGCTAAGGTACCAAAACATCGTATCTACCTTTGAGTTTAGGTTTAGGTTATAGTCGACAGTCGTAGTCGTATATGAGTTAAAACTATACGATTCGAATAAGCAACCAAAACAGAAAAGATTTCTAATTTCGAAACGATTGAAAGGACGACCACAAGAGACAATTACACAAGGGATTCTTTGTATGGAGACATAAAATTCTTAAACTTTATTCTAGACGACCAACATCATCAGAAAGGGGATATCATCCCTTGACTGTAGAGGAAAGGGTGATGTATAAAGTGTTTCCGGTGTCTAGGTAAGTTTAGTATGTATATAGAAATGTGGTAAGTAAGAGTACCTTCGAAGGACATCGTTACTTTCTCTCAAACAAAACAACTAAGTTGGTTTAACTCTGAGTAAGAATGTATCTATAGGTATGAATGTTTTGTTTGTTAGAAATTCTTGGAAAAAGGTTAAGATAATGAAGCGGGAGAAAGAGGATGATGGTTATATTGGATAGATGTTAGAGTTAAGGGAATGAATTGGGTACAAAATAAATTTCAGGATATTTAGATTTCTGCCTTTGAGTTTGGACTCTGAGTTATAATAACGGAAAAAACATGAAAATATATACAAACATGTATAGAGATACAAAATACTAGTTTACTGATAAAAGTCTTTACTAGACGTAATGGGAAATGAATTTCAATACTCAAATGAAATATACAATTCTTTTGAATTGTGGTTAAGAGGGTTGGATTTTCGAATTTGTCTACAGTACCTTAGTATAGTAAATTATAATGTTCGATGCATTTAGTTATAGGTTTAAGTTGTAAATAATACAGTCAATGAAAATATGTGATTGTTAACATAGCAATGCGTAGCTAAGACAACATTGAAACAAATTTCCGAAGTATTAGTATGTGATGCTTACTCGTCGGTGTTAAGGATTCTTTACAAAGAAAGCAAAAAAAAAGGTTTTACAGTTTCTAAACACTGATTTGTAAGTTTATTTCTCATAATCTTAAATTTTTTTTATTTTTTTTAAAACTAAAACCGACAATTCATTACATAAACTTCACAAATAATACATAGTGATAAAATAGCATGGTTATTTATAAAATCTAATAAAATAATTCTTACGTTCGGCAGCAACGTGTAATGCTCCGTGCTCAGGTCCATGAAAGTGTTCTTGAAGTCCCGAATGTGTCGATTCCTTGTCGTTCTCAGGAATGAGGACTGTCTTCCGCACATTATGGCGTATTTTTTATTTGGATCTATACCTTCCCTTATATAAAGTCTAGCTCACACAACGACTGTAGCCAGCTGACCATTCACAACATCGTAGATACGTCAAATTAATGCTTGAACAATAGTCAGCGATGACAGCGATTTTTCGAACAAAATTTTCTTAATCGAAGAAGAACATTTTTCATTCGGTGCTGGGGGATGTTAATAAACAAAATTGACGTATTTGGGGTTGTGAAAACTCTCAAGTAATTGCAATGCAGAGAGGCCATTACATCCACACAAGTCACTGTTTGGTGCGCTCTTGAGTAAGAAGTTGTTATTGAACCTTACTTTTTCGAAAACGAAGATATATAATTTAATTTCCCTGCAAATATTTTAAAAATTAAAAAATGATATCTTTCTTTATTTTTTAATATAAGTACTTAACACAGTTTTTGGAAAAAATCAGCTTTTACACTTTTACTATAGACATTTCATTTGAAGAGGGATTATTGGACATTTTTTGTCCAAAAAAAACTTTTATAGATTTTAGGAGCATTTTTTTAAAGCTTTCAATTCATTTAAAAAAAGAGTCTGGGATGCGACCCACACTGATAACTTCCCATCCCGTCTGTCGATTTGTCTTACTTAAAAGTTTGTCTATATTTACTCGTATCAATTTTTACCAAATTTGCGTGCTATTTTTTGTAGATTTTATTTTTCATGAAAAAACGGACTGTTGGATTTTTATATAAAAATTACTGAATATCGAAAACAATATTTTCTGTGAAATAAAATGAGTTTTTAGTAAATATTAATTTTTGAAAAGCTATTTGAGTCGAAAGTAAATTTTTAATAAGTTTTAGTATTGTTTTTTTTTTTTAGTTTTATGTTTAGTAAAAAAACTGTCAATTCGATCTTTTTAAAAATTTTACCGAATGTTGAAGACAATATTTCTTATACGATAAAATTAGTTGGAAGCCAATAGTTCAAATGTTTGAAAAGATATTTGAGTAGAAAATTAATTTGTACCAACTTGTATTAATTTTTTTTTTGGTTTTTAATGTTTTGTACAAAAACTGTTAATTTTTTCAAAATTTTACTGAATGTTAACAACAATAGTTATTGAAAGATAAAAATAGTTTATCTTTAATTTTTGAAAAGATATTTGAATCGATATTCAATTTTTACCAACTTTGAGTTAGTTTTTTTTAGATTTTTACTTTTTATAAAAAAACCTGTCAATTCGATTATTCTCGTAATTTTATCAGATGTTAAAAACATTATTCTTCGTTGCACAAAGTTGTTTTGCAGATGAAATCGTATTTTAATAGTCAAATTTTGGAGGTAACAATTTTTTCTTCTCAGTTTTGTTGATTTATTAAGAAACCGGTAAATTGATTTTTTTCAAAAAATATACTTCTTTGAAATCACGTTACAATATATTATATAAAATTAAATTCAAGTCTCTAGCGTTTTTGGTTCGTAAGATATTTAGGGTTAACCAAAATTGTCACCTTTTTTTGAAACTGCTATGGTAAAAAAACCACCCACTTAATTTTTTTAGAGCGCTTTATGCATCTTTCTGCCTTATTATCTTTATAACAAAATTTATTTGAAATCGATATCTCTTCTGGTTCTTGAGCTATGGACAACAAAAAAAACGTCACGTTCGTACGTCCGTACGTACACACGCACGCACAGACATCTTTTTAAAAATATTTTATTTCGATTCTAGGGACCTTGAAACATCGAGAAATGTCAAAATTTTTAATTTGACAAATCTTCAATTGTCCAAAAATAATTTTTATATATTTTAGGAGCATTTTTTGAAAGCCTCTGTTTCTTTGAAAAAAAAATACAGATTTGATTTTTCAAAGAACATTATCTTATGTTAAAAACAAAATTTTGCATAGAATGAGATAATTTTGAAGTCAATACTTTTATCTGTTCTTTAGGTATTCGAATCATTATTTTTTAACAATTGTGTGAAGCATTTTGTATAGATTAAAAAAAACTGACAGTTTATGAAAAGTTTAGAACAATATTTTTGTGAGTACAATTAGTTTGAAGGTTATATTTTCAATTTTTGCCAACATATTCGAGTTAAAAATCATGTTTTGTTAACTTTTTGTGGTGTTTTTTAAGCTTTTTATTTGCTGTTTTTTGATGTTGTTAACATTTTACTAGATGTCAAAACCGTTATTATTTTGAAGCAATGTCATATTCGAGGTGAAAATATTTGTTTTTTTTCTTTGAATAAAGAAAAATTTATTGATTTTTTTCCAAAATTGTACTAATTTGAAATGGTGTCACATTGTATAATATTTACAGTTTAATCGAAGTAGATATGTCTTCTGGTTTTTGAGATATGTACGTAGCGCACACAAAGACATTTCTCTTAAGGACTTTGATTAAAATTCTAGTTACCTTGCAGCCTCGAAAAATGTAAACATTTTCAATTTGTAAAATCGGACTGATTACAATAACTTTCTATGTAAAGTTAATAACTTGCGAAAATTTTTAATGGAAGATTAGTAAAAATTAATTCAAATGCAAATTGTTTTCTACAAAAAATAAACAACAATTGGTATATACTTAACAATGGAACCCTACTATTTATTTGTACCGTAATGAATGCTTGGTCAATATTTTCTGATACAACGACGATGGATCGTATACAAACGAAAAAATAAAAGTCCAGAGGCAAAAATATAAATATGATCGACACAACTTCGAAGAAGAGTAGGGTCCGGGAACTATACGACGGGAAAGGATTTACAAGCTTTGATTGGTTTGTACTACTTATCTGGTGTTTTGAAAATGAATGTTGGAACAACTAAGGAATTGTTTGACAAAGGTATAGGAGTTGGATACTTTAGGGCTACAATGTCTGGTTCAAGATTTAAGTTTATTACAAATTGCTTTTGATTTAAAGGTAGAATTATAAGTTAGGATCACCGCAAAGATGACCGACTTGCTCCAATTTGAGAACTGTTTGATCACGCAATTCAAAGGTTTAAAGAATTATATGCTATGACCGATTGCTGTACTATGGATGAGCAACTGCTGGGGTTTCGTGGGAGTTGCTCATAAAAAGATTCTATTATTATGCGACTTCAAAAAATCTTACATGATAAATGGTGAAGTTTATTTGGGAAGAGAATTAACACCTAGCAACCAACCAGTTGCAGAATACTATCTTCAAACGATGACCCAACCTCTTCATGGATCTAACAGGAACTTCACCTGTGACAACTGGTTTACATCCATACCATCGTCAATAACTCTTCTGCAAGAGAAAAGTATATCTTTGTTGGAACCTTAAGACAGAATAAAAAAGAAATCCCGGAGTTATTCAAAGACATATCGAGTTTTTTAAAAAAAATTGCGATGTTTGCTTTTAGTGGACCCCTGACTTTATTATCTACCATCTACTTAAGGGGGTATTCTGGTCTAGAAATAAAAAAAAAATCGATTTTTTTTTCTTTTCATATTTTCATAGTTTAACTATTTAAGAATATGTCTACTAGAGGATTTTCCCAAATTCAAATTATTTTCGGAGAAATAAGTATTTTGCTGAGCAGCCATCCAAATCGGTTGGGCTGCAACTAATAGAACAAAAGACATAATGGGGTACTTTAAACGCGTTTTTCTCAGAACTGTCTTTTTGAATCTGATACCCACGATTTCTCAGGTTCTGCCGAACCGATTTACTTGAAATTTTAAGAAAGTCTTCTTTAGGGACTTGTCTACGTCCAGAACTACGGCCATCCCCAAATTTTTATTTTTACTATTTTTAACAAATCGAAGAATGTTCAAAAAAATGGTAAATTTTTTGTATTTTTCTTTAGACAGCCGCCATTTTGTAAAAAAAAATGTTTGTAACTTTTCCGTAGTTCCAGACATTCCGACATTATTGTAGATTAATTTTTTTTTTTAGTTTTTGATTTCAGATTTCTAGGAGAGTTAAAATCGTGGGTATGGTCACGCACCAAATTTTTGAGACGCACTACTCTATCAGCTGATAACTAACGGAATTTTTATTTTTTTTTTACTTTTTTATTTTTTTTGTATGCTTCTAATGTGAATAAATAATGTATAAAAAAATTGATGGTAAAATTGTAACTTGCTTTTTTCTACAGCACTTCAAAAATTACATAAAATTCATGTCTCTAGACCAGAATACCCCCTTAAAGGCACTTAAAAAAGATAAGTATAAAACACTAACTTCACCAGAGATGGTGGAATTCTACAATAAAACAAAAAGCGGAGTCGATACATTTCACCAACTTTGCCATAGGCACCTAATCAGTATCCCGATAAACTCGGCGCTGGCCCTTTCTGCTAAATGCAGTGGGTATAAACTCTATGATATTACTGAATTTTAGCTTGGCTGAAACCAAAGACAAAATTCATAACAGAAGATCTTATTTGAAGCCTTTAGCAATGGGAATTATAACACCGGAGAAAGTAGAGTTAATTATTATAATCAAACAATTTTCAGGGATTATTTGTATATACAAACTATCAGATTCGCAACTATTCGATGGCGGTTTGTAAAGTTCTTACCACTATTTTAAATATTTCGACAAAAGAAATTGAAATGACTTAACTACTTACAAAACGTCACCTTTTTTCATTCGTCAAAAATATTCATCATAATACCATAAATCACACAAAACCGTAGTTTTTTTCGGGATGCATTGATGACTCATGAAGTACGTGTGGATTGCTGCCTGGCCAATACATTCAGATTGAAATGAGCCTCATCACTTAAGATGATTTTGTGATGAAAATCCGAATCATTTTCAAGTTGTTGCTCAGCCCAATTCACAAACATACGACGATTCTTGTGTTCAAGCAGTTTCAGTTCTTGAAGCAATTTAATCTTGTAAGGATTTAGGCCAAGATATTTTCAAAAAATTTGCCACAACAACGTCACAGAGATACCCAACGCTTGTGAACTACGTTTGAGAGACACATTTGGGCTTTCTGCAACTGAAGCCTCAGTGGTAGCAGTATTCTCGATACTACGGGCACTTCTTTGTCTCACTAGCATGAGAACATTTTCTACTGTGGCTGTGGATTCAAATTTTTCAACAACAATTTTGACTCGTTGTTGGCTTGTATATCTTTTAAAAATGAAAAGAACCGCAAGAAATATGGCGTTGTTTGCTATCCATGTCACTCTACTTTTGTAGCTTCTCTGTTGAAAAACCCTTTATGATAAAATTTCAAATCAGTTGGCCTTAAATTTTCGGAGTTAGGAGTTGGGCAAGCTTATAAAATGTAAACTTTAAAATGTTTTAAAGTTTTGAGTTTAATGTTTTTTTCCGGTCATAATCCTTTAAATGTTTAATTTTTGAAATCCTAGGGAACCATTAAAAATAAAAAAAAAATTGTGTTGATTGTTTTTAATCATACAATCTCTGTATGATGTAAATATGTGTAAGACACAAATTATTCAAAATATTTAAAGTCAATATCTTTGCTTGTTTTTGAGACCCAAATGCACACACAAAAACAATTAAAATTTGACTCTTTATCCATCAATAGCTTTAAGGAAGTCGTTCAAATCAAATGGGGTGGCGCAACAGTCCGTTGTGAACCAGGGCCTAGTGACTTACAACTCTCAACCATTCCTGTGTGCGTGTACTGTTGTCAGGAATGGAAGGGACCTACAATTTTAGGCCGAATCCGAACGGCTAGTTTTGAGAAAGCACTTTTTCATGACAAGAATTACTCTTGAAGGATTTGTCAATTCCTCGCAAGAGGCAGTACCCGCGAAAATTAATTAAATTAAGATGGCACAGGCAGGGATTGAACCCCAGACCCCTTGCATGACAGTCCAACGCACTAACTATCATGCCACGGGTACTACAAGGAAGGAAGTCGTTATCTACACTATCGTCGTTATCTACACTAAATCACAAATATGCCTCCGAGACGGTTCCTCAATTTAATGTATTGAGTGTTTGGAAAGGCAGTAGTTCCAATTTATCTGTAGGGTGCGTTTTGATTATGAAAAATGGTTCGACGTCTTCTATTTCTTTCCTTCTTCAATTTAAAATGGTTTAAAAATTCAATATCAATACATATTTTTTGTAACTTTTTTTTATAGAACTCGTTTCTGTAAAAGTTTTTTAAAAAGTGCCTTACAGAATTACATATTTTGATTTTTGGGGTAAAAAAATCCCAAATTTACATTTGACTGTAAAGCAAAAATAACACAAGGACAAAAAACCAATACAAAATTATTTTAATTCTTTCCAGCAAAATTTTCGAAGATCTGTTTTCTTTTATAAGTCTTATGAATTTTGACCTTTTTTTATGTAACTTATTAATGGTTTACTTTAATATTACGAACAACAAAGCATAGTTTGAAATTTCATTGCACAGACTAAATTTTGTTTAACAAACATGAAGTATACTACAACTTAACTTTATGTGACATAATTGTTTCCATTTTCGAAGCATAAAGTCAATTAGTTAGAAAGCGTTCAAAAGTCAACCCTTGATAGAATGTCGATTAACTTGATGAATCGATTTCTATTTTTATTAACACAGGTAGATAAAGTACCTCTACAGATAGACGTGGCTAACGTAAACGCTTATAAAAGGTTCCCTATAAAGTCGTGAAAAAAAGATACCATAGATAAAAGATAAACCTATCTACAGGAAAATACATATACGAGTACATATATCTAACGTTTCTATTTGACTGCAATTTAAAACCTCAATGTCACCATCAATCAAATGACTTGACATTCTTAAAAAGCATACAACAAAAGAAAGAACGAACTAAAGCACACTATAAAAAAGTCCTCCTGAAAAATAGTATCCCGCATCTCAATGACTGTCACTATCATCTGCAGTTTTCTCCCCGTCATATACGCCCGCCATTTTTTGAGGCCAAAATTGGAAACATAAAGAAAAACACTTTCCAAAAAAAAAAAAAACAAAAAAAGAAAAGAAAATTCTACAAAAAAGAAGAATAAACAAAAGAAACGAACCAAAAATAACCATTCGAACCCCCCCTGATATATGCCCAGACGCCTTTTTTTCTTTGTTACTCTTTGTTTATGTGTGGAAAGTCGTCGAAAATAGCCTTTTGCGCGCCTTCTCCATCTCATAGACCACACTTCATTTTCCCTATTTTCCCTTTTCATTTTACTCAGGGCTGTGTGTGCATTCACACCCTCATCCCCTCAAGCCCATCGCACCAACCAACCGAACCCTCTCAGTCTCAATGCAAAAGAAGAACAACAAAAAACGAACGAACGTTTGAATGCATTTTTTCCACCTCCTAATATTCGCCACCCTTTGGCTTCAATTGGGGGTGGTGGTGCTATGTGGCCTGCAAGAATCCGAATGAAATGTGTGTGCCATTGCTGTGCTGTGTTGTACTGTGCTGCACGAGTGGGTGGTGAATGGTAGAAGAATGAAAGTGCAAAAAATTGAGCAAAACGCATTTCGCAAAAAAGCGCCGAGGGCCGAAGGCCGAGTGTGGGCTTGGGGTTAGCAATTGGGGTTGGGGAAAGTGCATTTAAGCCACTCCTACTTGTACATCTGATGTGATTGGCCAAGTTGAGGGTGGTAATGGCAGCAGGATTCAGCGGCCCGAATGTCATTGTTTCCCTCTTTCACTTGCAACACAACCGACAGCACACTGCTGCTCCTGCCGTTATAGCGCCATGCTACACTGAACTGATGATGATGATGTTGATGAAAGCCAAGAGCTTTTCCCCAGACCCGATCATGGGGATTTTCCAAAGTGGTATAGGGCTGATGGGAAAAACTATTTTTCGCCATAAAATCCCACCACCCTCTTGGCTGTCAGCCGATTGACGTCCGATATCGAACGTTGTCGTTTTTTTTTTGTATTCCTTTCATTTTTGATGGAAAATTCTGGTGCTATTCCCACACAACGATGCGATATGGGGTGCAAAGAGTGAGAGGGCGGTAAGGCAATGAAGGTTTTCTTGACTTGGCAGTAAATGGGCATATTTGGCTGATAGTGCTGTGTGCAAAGCAATATCGAATGGGGGAGTAGAAGGATGATAGTTGGAAACACACGCATTCAGGACGATATGGGAGGTAAATTTTGTGTCCTCAGCGCAGCGCCCAAAAGACATTTAGTTTCTAGTTGAACTTTACTTTTTTGTTTTTAGTTTTTCTCTGCTGATGGTGATGTTGTGTTTCGCTAGAGATGCCAGTTGGTAGATTGGTAATTAGAAAAAATTGAGAATCGAGGAGGGTTAGGGATGAGCATTTTGTATGGCGGCCCAATCGATGTTTTTGGCTTTGTCGGTGTTTGAGAATTGAGAGGGGGTGTACGGCTGTGGCAATTTGGGAGTTTTGTCATCCGGAACGAACTATACCCAAAACCAAACGGCCATCTAACTATGATGTGTGTTTTCTGTTTCATCTTCTTTTTTTTTTTTTTGTATTTCAAATTTTACCCGTAGGAAGGTATAACTATTTTGAGGTAGAAACGTTTTTCTACTTTTTTTTTGTCAGCTGCTATAGTTTAGTTACATCATGTGTGCTGTGCATGTGTTTTTTCGTTTCGTTGTCGCTGTAAGGTACTATACTATAGAAAGCTGCATCTATAGAGATAAAAGGAATTTTAAGGACGAACAAATATAAATGGGTTTTCGATTCTTTTTTTCTTCTTCTTGTGTTTTACGAATTCAGTATTTTGGCAAAATGATTGGCAGCAGCAAATGGCATGTCAATCATTTGAAATAGACATAAACGTACATATTTTCGTATACCCAACCCACCTACTAAAAAGTTGCCTAAATAAAAACAAAAAGAAATGAATTTGATGAGTTGACGTTCTATTTTATCATAAAAGTACGTAGTTACGATGAAAGGTAACATCGATTCAATTAGTCAGCTTGATTAGAATGGGACGTCCATTTTTAAAATTTTTAAAATTCAAAGAGTGTAAGACTTTATTGATATCGGTTAACGTTTATGCAACTAGAACCTTATAAAGTTGATGGAATACGACTTTTAGTGTTTGAATAGAGGTTCATGCCTATCTACATTCAAAAATGTTTTAAAGTGCTGAAAACTAAATCTACTTACGGAAATAGTTGACTATTTTTGTTACTGAATAAACATTAACTATATTTGTGCTTATAAAGACGATTTTTATCAAAAAGAAATGAGAAATAAATATCACATACACTATTTATATTTTTATATTACTATGACCAAAATTTAACGTGACCTAGTACATCGAGGCGTATACGTAATTTTAATGTTTATCATAAATTATAATACAATTTAGCATTAAATTAGCATTTCCTAAATTCTAAAATTAGACCATAGTTGCCAACATACGAAAAAGATACTCCTAATCAAGATCTATTATTATAGATATAGATGAGTCATTTTAAAGCATCCTGAAGGATTTTTGATGTTCTAGACGAAAGTTCATCCGAAATTGGGCTCTGGGGTAAGCTGATGGGCATTCCTAGAAGTACGGGTATTACGGTTGAATTGTTCAAGAGGAGGAATCCAACTGCCTATTTCGCTAAAGCATTGTTTTTAAAAATAGCGATAAAATAATGACAGCCATGAGCTAAGAGGTGGTGTTCGAGAGAAGCAAATGTCTCGGTAAGATAACAATCTACAATCATTTTACGAGCCCTTTTTTCAATTCTACCCAGAAGACCCAAGTACGTTATTGGAGCATTAGCCCAAATATGGGAGTTATACTCAAGTTTTGGACGAATAGAAGTTTTGTAAATTATTGGCAGACCAAAAGGGGTAAAAAACTTCTTGCATCGTCGAAGAAAACCTAAACACTTAGCAGCATTTTGGCGTTGTCAAATATGTGATCACTCCTCAACAAGTGGTTTGTGATGGACATACCTAGAACTGATAGCTGTCCAATCTCCTCGATGCAAGTACCACCCATGGATATTGGCATTGGGGAAGGGTTACGCTTTTGTGACAGTAGACAGCATTGAGTTTTCGAAGCATTAAATTCTACACGGTTTTTGAATCTCCATTGAACAATGCTGTCAACTTTAGAATTTAATGAGCTTATCATACGCTGCCGTTGGTAGTCCACATCTGAAGAACAAGGATGAGAATATAAAAACGAATATATGAAAAGCAAAGGGGACTGTCTTCGGCGAAACAATCTAGTGGGTTAGAAGTTTCAGACAAAAGAACATTTATGAATATAAGGAAGAGAGTTGGAGACAAAATGGAGCCTTGGGGCTCATGAGCGTTTTTATTTTGGATATCAGATTTAAACCCGTACAATACTACTTTAATTTAACGGTCCAAAAGGTAATTTCTAACCCAACAAAGAATAGATTCGCCAATAATAAAAGCACGCATTTTTGATAAGAGAGCAAGATGCCAAACTTTATCAAATATCAAGGAGAATAATCTTACTTTCTCCAAAACGATGTAAAGATTTGTTCCACTATTCGGTGAGATAAACCATGAGATCACCAGTGGACCTATTGCATGGAAAACCATACTGCTGGTCATTAAGAAGCTTCCGTTCTTCAAGATATTTCTTAAGCTGAAAATTGATCAGTGTTTCCATGACCTTGGAGAGAAGTGACGTAAGTGCAATTGGACGATAGTTAGACGGTGAAGAAGATTCGCCTGTTTTGGGAATAGGCTGCTCAAATTCGGTTTTCCATCCGTTCGGAACGACACCTGAGGAGTATGACAGATAGAAAAGCTTACGCAGTGGTTTTTGCCAGCGTTAAAGAGGGGACACTATCCGGGCCAACGGATTTGTAAACGTCAAAATCTTTTAGTACTCTAGCAAGTGTACGAGTGCGAAAGAAGATTTGTCCCATGGAATAGTTTAACCACAAATTTAAACCATCAATATTGACGATGTAAAAGTGGTCGTATTTAAATAGATTTTTTAAGGAATCCAATTAAATGACTTAGCATGTGATGGCTCATATTTTTGAAAGTTATCTTCAAAAATTCAAAATAGCTCAAACTGTTGTTAGCTAAGTAAAAAAGAATACAATTTTTTTTTAAGAAAAAAGTAATAAATTTTACAATTTTTTTTTTAATATAGTCTTAAAAAATATCCCGAATATTGTAATTTTTTTCAATAACACTGGCCATCAAGGCTATAAAGGTAGCAAACAAATAATACTGAGGTTTTGGATTGCTTTATTTCAAATACGACTTCATAATCAATCTATAGGTAAGGTTAGGTTATTATGATACAACTTCTTATAATGCGAATAAAATCTTTTAAGAGATTTTTCAATTAGCGCGGGTAGGTTTTGGTGCCCCTTGGCGCCAATTTTGTTTTGGTGACATCCGTCAAATCTTTTTTTAATTAATAAGTTGTTTATGCCACATCATCACGTTCAAATGATGAAACTTTATTATCAAAATGAGTGTTCGATAACGCAAACGTTGCGGGCTTGCATCAATTTTACGATAGACGTGTTGGCCCTTCAGAGTCGGAACTTTAAGGTTTTGTGACCGAAAATGAGATGACCGGTTCAGTAAAACATTAGCTAACACGTGCTAGGAACGCAAAATCGGCAGATAACATCGCCGCGGTCTGTAAAAGTGTCCAGCAGAACCCGAGGCAGTCTACGGACCCCAATTTTGGCCGAAAAATCATCATTAGTGACAAGGCGCATTTTTGGATGAATGGCTGAGTTAACAAGCAAAATTGCCGTATATGGAAAGAAACCAACCCACGCGAGGTTCACCAGGTTATAATACATCCCCAAAAAGTTGCCGTTGGGTTTTTATTTTAGGCAGGCGCGGCGGAGTAATTGGTCCGTACTTTTTTGAAGATTTATAATTTCTTATGGCCCAAATTGAATCATGTGGACCTAGACGAAATGTGCTTCCAGCAGGACGGACACAGCACACACGATTGACATTTTCAACATCTACCCGCCCTTATGGGAAAAGACTTTACTAGTTTTTTAGGCTATGTACATTCAGTATACAGTTTTCTCCAATAAAATACGTAATGATTTTCCAAATCTGCAATCCCTTATTTTGAAATTACGTTTAAAAATGTTTAGTATCTGCAGGTGTTCTAAATAAAGTTTTTCATCAATTTTAGCTATCATAACCGCGAACATATGTTGCCATTCCGCTACATTACGTTCCCTTATAAGGAGAGTACTACATCAACTCCTGCAGCAAGCGTGTTCCATTCCCTAAAGGGAGAAGCATTTGTACGGAGCAGTCTTATCAAGATCGTTTTATGAAGCCCATTTTCTCTTTTCATAACCTTAGCTTAATAGTCGGAGTGTGTCGTCTCAGATTATGAATATACGAGTATATCGGTGCTATTCCCGATTCGACATGTATGGCGTACGTTGGTGTAGCGTTAGTCAGTTTAAAAAATCTTTTAAAACAAGTATCTTTGTAAAGTCTCTATTTAAGCGTATCCAAACGCTTGGACACCGTAACATAAGCAAGTATTTATTGTTGCATTAAAGACTCTATACTTTGATGAGAGGTCGATAAGTTAGTTGCTAAAAAAAAATGGGCCACATCAGGTTTAGGGCCAGTTTGGCCTCCCTGTTTTTGTCTTTCGCATAATTGCTCCACTTTAGTTTATAGGTCAGCAATACACCTAGATATTTAAACTCACTCACAATTTGAATACGCTCGTTGTTGATGTTCCATGATTCTTCAGCACGTTGTGCATGCCGCCTAGATTCAAATATCATAAACTTGGTTTTTCTGGGATTGATCCGTAAGCTCCTAGTTTCGCAATATTCTTTAAGTCTGTTGATTTGCAGTTCTAAAGAAAATTTGTTATCCGCCAAAAGTACCAGATCGTCTGCATTCAGTAAAACTTTAATCAAAGATTAGCCAAATATTACACCTCCCGGTAGGATTTCACAAACCGCATCAATATAATGTGCAAACAAAATGGGACTTAAAATACATCCTTGGGGAACTCCCGCCGCTGTCTCAAAACTTTCGGATAAGTTGTTGCCATCCCATACTGCGGCTTTCGTTAAACATAGAAAGTTACGGTCGATTGAATGTATCAAAAGCACCTTTGAAGTCAATGAAGCAGCTGTAAAGCTTTTTCTTTTTCTCCGAATGTTGTCTTGCTTTGCTTGTAAGCGCAAACATTTGGTCTACCGTTGAGAAACCGGATCGAAAGCCAGCTTGGAAGATACTTAAGCGGTTCTTTGTCTCTATCCATCTCGTAAGCCTCTCGTAAAGAATAGAGTTTAAGATTTTCCTTAAAGAGTTGAGAATAGATATGCCTCTATAGTTTTCTGCAAGACTTCTTTCACCTCCCTTGAAAATAGCGTAAATAATGGCTGTGTTAAAGAAAATGGGTATGCAAGCATCATTATAAAGTTGGTTGAACCAGTCCACTAAGTAGTTTTTGAAGTAAGCAGTAGAATATTTGTAAAATTCCGTTGGGATTCCATCAGCACCCGGTGCTTTGTTGTTCTTAATTTTTTTTCAAAACACTTTTTTAGTTCAATCAAGGATATCGGTTCATCAAGTTCAGGAATATGGTTGTTTGGCATGGCGTAACTAAACGATAACAAAGACTCATCTGCTTATAACAATCCTTTGAAGTAATTTGACAAAACCTCAGCTCTGAGAGCGTTATTATTTGAATTTCCTCACATTTCTCCAAAATGTTTTAGAGTAATTACAGAGCACTAAGTTTTTTGCAATAGTTTGAAGATATTCAATCTTTTTTGAGGAACAAAGCTGTTTATATTCCTTAAAATCGGTGTTAGTAGATCTGAATAGTTTTAAGAAACGAATGTTTTTTTCACGTAGCTTTACGCAGTCCTTGTCAAACCATATTTTTGCAGCGTTAAACTTTTTGTTATTACTGAGTGCGAATGGTGCTGACATCTTGATAATTATCATTATCCAATAACGTGACTCAAATCTATTGCCACGTGGTCTTCTTACGTAAGATATTCCGTCACTTCCCATTGTATTAAATTTGGATTAGTCACTGAAAAGGACTCGACTCCATTTCAGCTTGTCCCAAGAAAGATGTTCCTTAGCAAACTGCATTCTTTTTTTCTGGTTTCGGAACGAAATTAAAGGTTTCTTAGAAGGCCGATAACAGAGATACCGTTCCAGTGCTTACATTTAATTGGAACTCCTGTACTTTTTCTTCTGAGCATAGTATCAGTTCGAAGACTTGTTTTACGTGGTCGCCCACCGCGATGCATAACAGACACTTCTTTTGTTTTGAGATAACGCCTTATTATTCGTGAGACCGACGATTTATTTACATTAAATTAACGGATCTCCAAATTTATTACGTGCCATTATTTAATAATTTTATATTGAAATTGAAACCGGTATCACTGGAGATGTGCTTTATGTAAATTTATTACAGAAACTCTGCTTTTAGGTCACGACCTTCAGACAATTGCTAAATGCAATGCAGTTTTATAATTGGACAAAATAGAACGATGTAAAAGTTAATAATTCAGTTAAACAGTGATGAAACTTTAGTTGCAATTGTTTTGTCGCAGGTGAATTTGTTACTTGATACAATAAAAACGTTAAGTTACTAAAAGTTTTTGTATGTTTTGACTGTTAAATATTTTTAAAAACTTTGAATACACAGTATTAATAATATATGGCGATTGTTTTGATTCTGAATAAAATTTTAATTTTTTTTAAGAAAATGCTAACTTTCATTTCTAGTTGCAAATGTTTTTTCCGATACTGTATGTAAATTTCAATTTACAATACGTTTTTGATGAATTAATTCAAAGAGCTCTATTTCAAAAAGTTTTCATTTTACAAAACGTCAATTTGATAGAATTTTCTCTGAAAAACATGATGAACCCATTTGATTAAGTCTTTACTCCTGTCTTGTGTTGCTTTGAGATTGAAAACTTCACTTCAATTTGAAATATAGCCATTTTAACCATTTGCCCCACATAGCAAAGTTATACTAGTTCTTGTTTTTCTAACTAGGCTAACAGTCTTTGGCGGTCTTGAACTTTCTCGTATTAATCCACAAACAGTTATCATGTTAAAGTATACTCTTGTATCTATTGAGAATTGACGACTTTTCCAACATTATATATGTATTTCTTTTTCTGATGGAACTAAAGAAAAGTACAATAAAATTTCCATAAATTCCAATTGAAACCGCTAAAGTACCATTCATTCATAGCCAATCACAATAATTGGACACAAAAAGTGCACCAACCAGGCAGAGTTGTAAGGAGTACGGCCCGGTTCCGAAGGAACGCAGCTCATAGCAACGACTTATGGATACGATATAGTGTGGATGGCCAGGCTGCCAGTGTGTTCCCCATGGGTATTGGAAGGGTGCTCCTGGTGGGTAATAAAAATCAAATTCTCATTTTCTCATTTGCGTAATTTTATTACCCCAGAAACGGGTATCTTTGGTGAATTCGAGTATGACTCTGCGACCGATTGACGACTCAACGACCGACCGGTCGAAACGATACGATGAAATAGACGACGCACCAACCAAGACCATTCCAAAATATCGACGTTTACTGGTCATTCAATTTATTTGCAGTATCGATATCTTCCCGTACATGGCGGACCGTGGCTTTCCGAATGCCCAGGTTATGTAGTGGCACAGCACAGCACACATATGGATCAACTCGAAGCCATGCGTCTTTGATCGATGCTATCTGACAGTGCGCAACAAATCGTCGAAATGTGTATGTCTGACCACCTCTCCGCTGCCGCCTCGCAGTACCGCTTTATCGTTTTTGTACAGAGCCGATGCAGCACCTTCGAGAAATAGTCATCATTATTAGCCCACAGCTCAAGTCAGCGGCCTGACGAGGAGGATCATCGATCTGGCCGGATGGCGGATGGAAATCGTGGATATCTCAACAACAGACAAGCAAGACTTTACCACGGTGCGTGGAATGGTTCGCGCGCTGCTCTACACTGCTTCATCGTCGTCTTCACCCGTTCACTCGCCGATATTGAAAAGATCACCGATCGCGTAGCTAATCACGATCGTGTTCACCTGCATTGTTATAGTGCAGAGCAGAGCAGTGCTGGCTGCGGCTGAGGCTGAGGCTACACACACAATCCATCGCGTTCGTCGTCGTCGTAGCGTCTTGGCCGCGATCAGCGTGTTGCGCGTTTGGCTGAATTTAATGCGAGAACGCGCACATTCCAATTACTTAATCGGCTTTTGGGGCTTACACATTGTGGTGAGTGATCCTCCAGTCCTTATAAGTCTGCAACTGCTGCGGCTGCTGTTGTTGCTGCTGCAGCGTGTGTCGGAGATGAATCGATAAGTCAGACGTGATGTGATCTATGGGTTCACGTGTACTGAGATTATTTGCGGTTGTAAAATCCAATGGAGATGGAAAATTAAAAGACTTTACTCTACGTTATACAAAGCACATATACAACAGACCCGTAGTTGATGTAATGTTGGCTGATGGTGCTCTGTCTGACGCTCTGAGGAATTCCAAGGGGATCATTTTATGGCTGGGAACGTTTAGCCACTGCTGTCGCTGCCACTGCCTTATTGTATAGCAATGTAGCAGTCGGGTTCATTATTTCACCTAGAGGTCAGAGTGCTTCTGCGGAAGAGAGTGTAGCTGATTAAATTAATGATGTGTTAGACGAAATTGGTTTCAGTATCGTGCTAAAATTGTAATTGATGATGGATTTGAAGACACAAAGACTTCTTGAAGATGCGCGACTTCTCAGTTCGAACGACAGACCAACAATGTCTAGGGAAATGATTATTTAGAGGTGGTTTTTGTGGGAATTTGCCATTTGTGCTGCGCTTACACTTTTATTGACGTAAATGAAGATTGAAAAAGTTTTTAATGTCAGATAAGAACCATTTTGTTTCAACTAAAATCCTAACTGCTGCAAAATACACTTATCAAAACATTAAGCTCAATTAATTCTCATACTTGTATGAATAAAATGAGGACTATTCTGTGCAACTGCCCACCACAACCTATTTATTTAGCGCTCATCCGAAATGTCAAATTTTTCGTAATTCTGACGCATAAGCTTAGCTGAACTTTATCGATAGCATGAGTACTTCGTTGGCCTTGGAGCTTTATCATCGAGTAGACTTCTTTGGCCAGTTCAATTATGTACATGTTTGGGTAAGTTATGGCTTATATATGTAAGTAATTCCAATATGGTGACTCAATCCAATATAAAAGAAAAAACGTTTGAAGTTTGACGTTTGTATGATCAATTTGTTGTATTTGACATAAATTTAACTAATTTTACACAAACAAATGAAAACAATTGACCGTGGCTTTAAAAAATTTGAAAAATATAAAACATTTCACATTAATAAATGACACTTAAAAGCACTAGGTGACATTTCAGTTTTACACGGTGATATTCGGACTAGTTTACACGAAGACATCTTAAAGTTTACATGTTGGCACAGTGCGGATGCATGTTCAAGTTAAAGTTTGTCAACTTGTAGTCTCAAAGTTCTTATACGAGCGACCCCTTAAACGAATCTCTTAGATTGTCTTGAACATCCTCACATATGTTCATAAATGCGATGCTTAAAGCAGACCTTGCATTTCTTTTACGTACTTGGTTAAATTGTTCAATAGAACCAGTTGACTTAAGTTTATTCATCACGTTGTAAAAAGGGAAATTAGAATGTTGTTCGAAAGGAATAGCAATATGTGTTTAAAACAAAAATGCACGTGAATGTGATAAATGCTGGTTTAAAAAAGTAGATTCACCAAATGACAGCCGATTTGACAGATGTCGGTAACTTCAACAATATGGCCGCTGCTGTCAACTCTAAGGCCCCGGCTTTTTATCAGAGGAGGGGGACACACACTTAACATAAAGATAACTTCATACTAAATGGTCCCCTACAACCTCTATGCCCGTATCCCCTCCCCCCCTGTATCTGCCATTGGTCAACTGTCACATTTCAAAGGTCTCTATTTGAGAAAATAATTGTTGAACAAATATATTCTTCAAACAAAAATTAAAAAAGTGTGCGTCGGCCGGGAATCGAACCCGGATCAACTGCTTGGAAGGCAACTATGCTAACCATTACACCACCGACGCCCTTGAAAATTTCAAACGTACAAATAATAAAACTTCATATTTCTCAAGGTTAAATTTTGTTTTTTGATTAAAATTTAATGAATTAAAAATGTTCATTGATAGTAAAGTAATGAAATATTCGCCAATGTTATGTTCTCAAATTTTCAAACAAGTTTAGTGACAACGTAACCCATATGCAACTAGCCTATTTGAATGTCAAATTGAACTGCAAAGCTTAACAATTTTGAACTGTCAAAATAATGACAGATATAAATAAAATAAGACATAAGGGACTTGAAGTTCAGACAAGTTTATATTATCTGATTGGCCAGCTGCCAAGAAATTGCCTTCCAATTAAGGCAGCTTCGTTGGAAAGTTGACTGGAAAGTTAGCCAAGAAAAATATCTCTTACTATCAAGTCAAGTAAACGGTGATTTTTTAAGAGCTTGATAACTTTAAAAAAAAAACGCATACAATTTGCAAAATCTCATCGATTCTTTATTTGAAACGTTAGATTGGTCCATGACATTCACTTTTTGAAGATAATTTCATTTAGGTGGTCTTTTCGGAAAGTCCAATTTTGGGTAACTTTTTCAAGCATTTCGGCCGGAATAGCCCGAATTTCTTCGGAAATGTTGTCTTCCAAAGCTGGAATAGTTGCTGGCTTATTTGTGTAGACTTTAGAATTGACGTAGCCCCACAAAAAATAGTCTAAAGGCGTCAAATCGCATGATCTTGGTGGCCAACTTACCGGTCCATTCCTTGAGATGAATTGTTCTCCGAAGTTTTCCCTCAAAATGGCCATAGAATCGCGAGCTGTGTGGCATGTAGCGTCATCTTGTTGAAACCACATGTCAACCAAGTTCAGTTCTTCCATTTTTGGCAACAAAAAGTTTGTTAGCATTGAACGATAGCGATCGCCATTCACCGTAACGTTGCGTCCAACAGCATCTTTGAAAAAATACGGTCCAATGATTCCACCAGCGTACAAACCACACCAAACAGTGCATTTTTCGGGATGCATGGACAGTTCTTGAACGGCTTCTGGTTGCTCTTCACTCCAAATGCGGCAATTTTGCTTATTTACGTAGCCATTCAACCAGAAATGAGCCTCATCGCTGAACAAAATTTGTCCATAAAAAAGCGGATTTTCTGCCAACTTTTCTAAGGCCCATTCACTGTAAATTCGATGTTGTGGCAGATCGTTTGGCTTCAGTTCTTGCACGAGCTGTATTTTATACGGTTTTACACCAAGATCTTTGCGTAAAATCTTCCATGTGGTCGAATAACACAAACCCAATTGCTGCGAACGGCGACGAATCGACATTTCACGGTCTTCAGCAACACTCTCAGAAACAGACGCAATATTCTCTTCTGTACGCACTGTACGCATTCGTGTGGTTGGTTTAATGTCCAATAAAGTAAACTGAGTGCGAAACTTGGTCACAATCGCATTAATTGTTTGCTCACTTGGTCGATTATGTAGACCATAAATCGGACGTAAAGCGCGAAACACATTTCGAACCGAACACTGATTTTGGTAATAAAATTCAATGATTTGCAAGCGTTGCTCGTTAGTAAGTCTATTCATGATGAAATGTCAAAGCATACTGAGCATCTTTTTCTTTGACACCATGTCAGAAATCCCGCGTGATCTGTCAAATACTAATGCATGAAAATCCTAACCTCAAAAAAATCACCTTTTATATTCATGTCAAAATGACAGTTGATCATGTTTTTTTATCCTGAAACTTGAACTTTATGACTCTACTGCTTATTTATTTTTAGCATAATTCCATTTTATGTTTTCTGTGAAAGGGTTACTTGTCGAATAGGAAAAGTAATAAGTACGTACTATTTATTTAAAATATGAAATACAAGTCGAGATGAACTTGTAACATGCCTGAGAATTTGTTTTTAGACAGTTGAGTTCTGAGTAGTTTTCGCACGATCAATAATTAAAAGTAGAGGTTAATAAGTAAAGTTTCAAATTTGAAGTTTTTGAGATTTGACCAACTAACTAGTTGCTTTCGTCAAAAAGTAAGTTCAAAGAATGCAGTTGACTTCAAATGTCGTCTGAACCTTCTCAATAATGAAGATTAATTTCATTTTAAATGTTTACATCCTTGCTTAACAGCATTCTAAAACGTCAAACTTATGACATTGCAAACGAACATATTGTCTTGACAAATGTGTCATCAGTTGCTATCATACTTTGACATTGGCATTGTGAATTAAGCCTAAGAAACTTAATTGCATCTTTCAATTTGTTCAACAAATTTCTTGGCTATCAATTTTCGTATTGACATAAGGTCAAGGTTCTTAATTCTAGATCATGAAGGTATCTATTAAGATAAATGTGTTTCTAAGAAGATTCAATTTCCCAATTTATTTACATAAGTTGTAGTTGTGAAATAAATTCTAGGTACCTATAAATCTCTAAAGTCCAACCTATTGTTAATTTTCAAAAAATATCATACCCTTAGTCGATTCTCAAGTTCTCATTGTCTTCCTTTCCTTTCACTTTTTTCGAATACTAGCAAGACAAAAACAAAACAAAAATAAAGGTCAAATCGCATAAACCCGCACCCATAAAATTTGCACACAATGCGCAAGCGCAAAATGAATATGCCTTTATATTCCTAAGCAACTTTCTCAATTTGATGCAACAAAATTGCACAAACTGTCACAATAACTCAAATGTCAAAATGCAGCTCACGCAACCAGCAGCAAGTAGAAATGTCACCCAAATCGACAGCAGCTATCTTTATGTGGTTTATAAGCCAATAAAATTTCTTTCAGTCGTATAGCCTGTACCTTGTAATCTTTAAGACTTCAAGTCTCGAGGCTTCTTTGGGATGGTTTTTTTAAATTGTTGGTCACAATCACAATAATAACAACAAGAACAACAAAAATATTCAAGCATTATAATTGAAGGATGTCATTTGATGAGGACACTCAGCAAGCATTTGCTCATTGGTCTGATGGTCTGGTCTGGTCTGGTCAATGCTCAGCTCATGCGTATGGAGTTCGTTTTTCGTTTCCTCAACTCTCCACATTGGAATGACAGCCATCTCCGTAACAGCTCCACACCAGACCAGACAGACGAACAGACGGATAGACTGTGGCGACTGGACACGGACGGACGGATGGACGCGACGGACACATGCAATGAGCAAATTTACCCAGAAGAAGGAAGAAGAACATATAACCAGCAGAAAATGACTGTGGCTGACCCGCCTGTCCGTTTGCTGTCCATCCATCCATCGTGTCTATCGCTGGACGCTCGCCTCGGATCGGCTCTGGCCACATTGGTCTTCAGTTTAGTTTGGTTCGCTGCGGTTCTGGTTCTTGTTCTGTTCGGGATCGGGTTGTGGAGAAAGAGTGAGTTGCGCGTATGCATGTTACGTAGTAATATTTAATTGGGAAAATACGCGCGAGCGTCTAAACGCACATAAATTGACCAGGACAGTGAAAGAGGGACAACCAGCTACATCAGCTTATAGCAAAGATAGCTTCATACAAAAACTATACGCGATGTGATTGTGACTTTGACTTTGGCTGTGGCGGGAGACCTTTCGCCCAATTATGCGCGATTGAGCCCTGAGAATGAAACTGCGCGACTATGACGTTTGCCGCGCACGCAATTCTCCGCCACTTAAACGTCCGTGTGTGCCTGTCTATCTGTCTCTCTGTCCAGTCCAAAGGTTCTTCTATATGTATAAGCATAGAATCAAACCAGCCAGCGCGCAGCGCAGCGTGCTGTGCTCCACTGCTGGAGCTGTCCGTTTGCGTTTGTGGTGTCGCATTTTACAACCCCCGAGAAAGAAGTTATGAGCCGCGCCGTTTTATGAACATGGAAATCGCGCTTCAAGTCGTGCTTTCATTTCGTTGCTAGTCTATGTTGTTGCGGGTTTAGCAAAAGTTTACATTTAATGAGCGCGCAAGACAAGTCCGCTTTAAGACTCACCTCGGATTTGAATTATAATTGAAGATGGCAACATAAACAATTTCCAATCGGACATTGCAACAACTAAACACACTTAGCATGGACGCACGCACATCGCTCCGACGACTGACGACCGACCGACACGGCGACACTACCGCTACGCGACGGACACCCAACATAGTGGACAGTGTTACATCGAGCACCAGGGCACACATCACGAGCGACGAGCTTGAGTCTTCCTTGGGGCTATGGCCGATTTAATTATGACCTTAGTTTATGGCGAACTGAAAATTGCGAACACTTTTATGACCTTCCAATGGGTGACGCGACGACGATACGGGTTGTCGGGATTTGGTTTTAGATTCTCTTCTCGTATAATGTCGGCTGAATGAAGATGTTACGACGGTTTTCTGTTAAGACGCGACGTTATTTCAAGTTGTCTTGGAGCTTTTGAGTTGAGTAATTGGCGACAAGCAGGAGATAGTTTTAGTTTAGTTTAAAGTGCGAGCTGGACAGTGACGCATCTTATGAATACTTCTTCTTCTTCTAGAGGAGAAGACCAATGATTTGAGTGGAATTTCAAAAGAGAAATTTATAAAGAGTTCATGTGACATAAGTTATTGTGGTTGGTGGAATTCTCAAGACTGCAATAAACAAAAAGGAATTCTGCTTTGAACTTTAAATAAGGAGAGCATTTTAAACAGGTAACTACACTATTTAGCTTTAGAGCAATGATGATAAACTATTTAGAAAGACTTTAAGGGTCGTTATTGGTTTAGAGTGAAAAGAAGAAGTAACACCTTTCCACTTTTATATTTTTCTAAAAAGGGGTTAGAAATTTAAAGTTGAAGTAATAAGAAATCGAACATCTCGTACTCATAACTTTGTCGGAACAGAGCAACAGAGCACACTCAAAATACAACTTTTTTACTTTGACTCTCCAACGAGTTGACTTGGTTTTTTTTTCTTTTTTTTTATATTGTTGAGATAAGTATCTTTGAATTCTCCCTTCTGCATTTCGGGTACAATATTCAAATAAATGATCAAGAAATAACAAAAGTAACGTAATCTCTAACTAAGCTCAAATTTCCACTTACCTAAACCTTGCAATTTGAAAAGTATACTGAATGAAATCCATCAACTGTTGGAAGCGAAATAAGATCAGTTTATCCTTATTTCATCAAGTTCAAGTCTAACAAAATTTGGTATTATTCCTGTGAGCTGAAGTATGGCCAAGCAAAATAAGACCAACTTTTAATATTGACCTTATTGCACTTTACAAAAGCGAAATAAAGCCAATTTAACTTTATTAAGGTACAATAGGAAGTTATTGTAATGGGTCCGATTTGTCGAATTAAAAATTTTGACATTTCTCAACGTTTTAAAGTCCCTAGAGTCAAAATAAAAGATTTTTTATTATTTCATCTCCAAAACAATTTTGTGCAACAAAGAATAATGTTTTTTCAAATCAAGTTGACAATTTTTTTATAAAAAATAAAAAGCTATAAAAGACAGCACTAAATGTTGGTAAAAATTTAGACTCAAATATCTTTTCAAAACCTTGAGATTATGGCTTCCAACTAAATTTATTTAATATGAAATATTGTTTTTAACATTCCAAAAATTTTAAGCAAAATCGAATCGACAGATTTTTTCAACAAATAAAAACTTAAAAGAAAATTTAACAAAAGTTGGTAAAAATTGATTTTCGACTCAAATGTCTTTTCAAAAATTTGGGTTTATGGCTTCGAACTAATTTTAACTTATAAAAAATATTGTTTTCAACATTCCTAAGAAATTAAAGAAAAATCGAATTGACTGTTTTTTTTTACAAAAATTAAAACTTACAAGAAAATTTAACAAAAGTTCGTAAGAATTGGTAAAAATTTACTTTCGACTCAAATAGCTTTTCAAAAATTAGAAATAGTGTCTTGAAACTTTTTTATTTCACAGGAAATATTGTTTTCAATATAAAGTCATTTTTTTAAAATACATTAGTCTTTTTTATCATAAAAAAATAAATTCTACAAAAAATAGTACGCACATTTGGTAAAAATTGATGTTCGGTTCTGGATATCTATCAAATTAATTGCATTGATCAAATTTATAATAATTTAAGAAATGCGTCTTAAATTGGTAAAAATTTGTTTTCGACTGAAAATCTATTCAACAAAACTCGATTTTCAACCTAAACTATTTCTTGATATAAAAAATATTGTTTGTAATCTTAAAATTTTAAAGAAAAATTCAACTGACAACTTTTTTAGCCCAACAAATAAACCTACAAACTCTTAAGCAAGATAAATCGACAGACGTGTGGGTCGCATCCCAGCCTATTTTTTAAATTAATTTTGAATATACACATTTTCCTAATTTGAGAACAAAAAAAAAATTTTAATGTGCAGTTTATTAGAGCTTATTAATATAAGTTTGTATGTATATAATGTATAGTCCATTTTTGGGATATCGAATTTCGAAAAAAATTTTAAGTATTTTTTTAAAAATCCAAAATAAAAACAATGGTGCAGAATTTTAAACAACCTATTATTAAGGCCTTAGCATGATACTGGTTAACAATTTACTATATACATAAGAATCTACTAACTTTTCACTAATTTTAAACACTTTTTGTTGTTTTGCTAACTAGTATCATGCTAAAACCATTTTATTAAAAAAAAAACATGAACACATCTAAATAATGACAGATTGTGGAGCAAACAAAACAAACATACCGTAATATTTTTGCAAATGTCAAAGTGACAACATTGAATTTGTATTTTCTTTTTTCATTAATTTTGTTTTCATAACTCGCCGTGGTTTATTTGCGTTAAAGTTTAAGTTCGTTGCAACTATTTTGGATATTAACACCGAATAATATTAAAAATTTATTCTACCAGGTAAAAGAATTATTGTTAAGTGAAAAAGTTTAAATGAAATGTGCATTAAATTATTGAATATCTTCGAAAGATCTATTCCCCGTGAAGCATCTTCAATACCCAGAAGCAGCTACAATGCTACAAGTTTGATCATTATTCCCGTTTGAAATTGAATTTGTATGTTGGCCTTGTGCTTCATTATCTTCATAGAAAAAATTAAAATTTAGTTCCTTTGCTATATTCTGAAGCACAGCCACAGAAACAACAACTTTTATTGCCGTTTCCAGATCCACTCGTAGCCGATCTAGCAAAGTCCTGAATTTGGATTTAAGCTGCCCATTTAGGCATTCTATACGACTTCTTGTGGAAGTATGAGAATTGTTATATTTTTGTTCTTTTCTGGAGCTTGGGTTTCTTAAAGGGGTTAGCAAAATGTTGGAACATGGATATCCAGCTTCGCCTAACAAGATACCCTGATGGATGCTAATACTTTCTTCAAGTTTACTTTTAAGGCGACAATTGTTCCAAATGTTGGAATCATGAAGAGAACCACGAGATCTTGCAATGATATCTATAATTCTGCATTTATGATCCGTTACAATTTGGACATTTAATGAATAATAACCTTTAAGAAATTAATAGTGTTTTTTACATGGACCAAATGACATTAATGTTTGACTATCGATTTTTTAGTTGGGAATGTAATATCTACCTTTTCTATTTATGTAGTGGCCAGCCATAATAGGTCCCACAATCCTACGAGTAGCTTGTCTCTTGATTTGCACATGAGGGCAATTGCATTGCATTGCATTGCACCTATGACTTTTGGGAACCTAGCGATATTGTAAAATCCGGATTTGATGTCATTCAACTCCGCAGGGGAAGATGGGAACTTTATAAAGTGTGGGAAATCTGCACCATTCCATGTAATGCTCCTAAAGTATTCGAAAAGTTGAGCATGTTTACATGTTTGTTGACTAGTAATAGAAAAGTTTATTTACCAACATCAGATTGATGGACATTTCTTCCAAAAAAGTGTAACGTTACTAGAGCTTGCAAATCTGGAGAAATATGTAGCCCACGGTATGTAATTTGGTCTT
Source organism: Eupeodes corollae (assembly GCF_945859685.1). Classification (NCBI taxonomy): domain Eukaryota; kingdom Metazoa; phylum Arthropoda; class Insecta; order Diptera; family Syrphidae; genus Eupeodes; species Eupeodes corollae. The sequence goes on along the minus strand of NC_079148.1, from coordinate 21,178,290 downwards.
GGATGTCAAGATTCTCAACCAAGAACCGAGCAGTTGTTTTATCAAATCTATACCTGGAGTAAAATTCATCATCGTTAAGCTCTTCAAGAGGATTTGCTCGAGTTTTTAAACTTTTAACTTTACTACACAACAATGAATCATCAAACATTTCAATATCTTCTTCCTCCGAAAACATTTTAAATAAATTTACTTTTTATGATATCTATAAATAAATTGTATTTTATAATTTATCAATTTTAAAACACTTTGTCACATTTGAGAAAAATTACATATGTCATACAGATTTAGTACGATACTAAAAAGATAAAGTAGCCATTTGGTGATTTTAACTTTATTAAAATGTTAAGAAGATAGTATGAGAAATTGAAAAATCCTTCAAGAGTAGCTCATGTCATGAAAAAGTGCTTTCTCAAAAACTACCCGTTCGGATTCGGCCTAAAATTGTAGGTCCCTTCCATTCCTGACAACAGAGCTCGCACACAGGAATGGTTGAGAGTTGTAAGTCACTAGGCCCTGGTTCACAACGGACTGTTGCGCCATTATTCAAACAAAATAAAAGCATGTGCAGAAACAAAATTAATGAAATTAGCTCATAAGTTCTTGAAAAAAACTTAATACAAAAATAACGCTTCTATGGGGATACCCTTCTGGAACAATAAAAACATTTTTTTTATATTGAAAAAAAGGCAATGTAAAAAAAAATTAACAACAATTTAAAAAAATCTATCGGTTTATTTTTGAGTAAATTCGAATTTAAGATTTATACCCAACAAATTTGTATGGAAACTATTGTTGTTTTGAGTATTACAGAAATAAAAAAAAAACGCTTAACGCGAAACGGCTTAAAACCTTCATTTTTAAGTTTGAACTAAATCGATCAAATGGTTTGGGCTGTAGGGACCAAGGCAGACAGATAGGCGGACGAAATCGGGGGATTTACTTTTTTTCACTTCCCTATTGTTACGGTAAAATTTACCTTAACATGTTTCACTAGCATATCTCATATCCTTTTTTAATTTTTTATCCTTCCTTTCGTCGTTGCGGCTCGAAGATATTTTAAAAGTCCAGTTGAATCCAGCTTTCCATCAGTCAGTGTCCTGCTCTTATTGTATTTAAGAAAAGCCAACAAAGTAGGTCTTTCTTTGTCAATGCCAAGTTGTGTGACAGAAAGTTCACATCCAAAGTTACTTTTAAAATTTATGACGGCCGGTTACAAAATGCATAATTGTGTGACGGATGAGTCGCGAAGACGGCTTTATTGAGTGTGCGACAGGTGGCCCACCCAAGGAGAAAAACATGAAGAGTTTACTCATGTTCCACGAATAGTGTGCATCCTTTCTAATTTGCATACCACCCTAAAATTAGTATGGCTTAATGCCAAATATAAGTATTTTTTTTAAATTCATTTTTATTGATTCATTCTTAAACCTATCTTAAAGCTAGACAAAAAATTCATAAAACTAGCCTAATTATCCATAACTTACAACTAACTTAATGTTCACATACAGACACTCTAAGTTAAACTATAACACTTAAAACTAATGCCTTTCGGCCCTAAGTGCCGATTGAAGCCACCAAAACTGGTTCTCCTGCTTCAACCTATCAGTTCGGTCCCATTCGGACACAGCTCTACTGAACCGAAGGAGCTCTGCTCCGCCTTGTGCCATGACGTCCCGATTATACAGGAGTTAGTCGCCTATCCACGGTTCGTCGTCTGACGTGGTAGATTAGCGGAACTGAAAATCTATCCTGCATCAGACCGCATCTATCTTAAAAGAGGAATGTCTCTGGTGGAATGAAGCCGCTCAAGCGTGCACTCTCAAAATCAGACTCCTCTTTACCAATGGACCCAGGCCCAGGGCCCCGCAATCATCAGGGGCCCCAAATTGCTGAAACATCACTTAACATCTACTGGTCTGTTTTCTAGAAAAAAAAATATTTCGATACAATGTTAGAATGTTCCGTTTTGATGCAGAGCAACGAACGCGGCGCGCCGACAAGAAATTATTCTTCGTCCGGCAGATTTTTGAGCACGAGCGCAACAACAATTAAGATTTAGGAATTTCGAATGATACACCAATTTATGACATAAGTTTGTATGGAAATTCAGAACAGAATAGCTTTTAATAAAACAAAGCAACGTATAGCTAGTTATGATTTCCTAATTTTTTACTTATTCATTGTTTATTGTTAAAATCAAGTTTTTATACAGACATTTTAATTCACTTTGATGTCTAATACCAAACTTCGCTTTATTGGTAAAAAGAAATTAAAAATGTTCAAACATGCATTTTTATTTCATTAGTCAGTTTTTTCAGAAATATTTATAAATTTATTTGTATTTAAAAAGGGCGAGCTGCATGACAATAAGTCCTCATCTTCCCAAGTTGAAGAAATTTTTTCTGCCACATCTTCTAAAAATTTCGGAGATGAATCAAAAAGCCAGGGGCAGGACCCTAATCATGAAACTGCAACAACTTTGTCACCTTCACAAACGTCATCAAGTGTCTCAGTTGACCAGGAAATATCGAACGACATTGCAGATTATTTTCCCGATAATTTTGCGGAAAAAGATCTCGAAAACTTAATAAGAAATGGACCTGCCTATTTTCAAAATAAGAACTCTTACTTTTCCAATTCACATAAAGTCTACAAAGATTTAAATAGATTAAAAGCAAGATATTTCAACAAAGAATTATTCACTCGAAAATTGAAGAATAATGAACACGTGGAAAAAAAAATGGTTGTGACGTTCATCTATGCTCTCCAAGTGGATGTAGCGATTGGAAACACATCAATCAAATAATTTTTTCACATGAAAGCAGTTCTGCCAATAGACAATCTATGATGACCTACAGCACGAACAAAAGTGACAGGTAGAGTAGATACTGAATTAATATCACAACATCAAAATGAAGTAAGTTACTGGAGAAATGTGTGGAAGCGGATTGTAGCTGTTGTAAAGTTTTTAGCTTCGAGAGGGCTTCCATTTCGCGGTGACAATGAAATCCTCGGATCTCCCAATAACGGGAATTATTTGGGATACATTGAGTTGCCTAGCGAGTTTGACCCCTTTCTCGCAGATCATGTAAGCAAATTTGGAAATCCAGGAAGTGGTCATGCGTGTTATTTTTCAGCAAATATCTGTAATGAATTTGTTCATGTCATGGGAAGACAGGTTTTGAAAACTATTGTAAAAGAAGTCAAAATGGCAAAATATTTTTCAATTAGCGTTGATAGTATACCCGATCTGTCTCATTTTGATCAACTAACATTTATTATTCGTTACGTAAAAGATCACGAGCCTGTTGAAAGGTTTTTGGACTTTATTCCAATTAACGAACATAGATCTAATTATTTAGCGGAAACTATACTGAAGTTTTTGGAGGATCATGACATTTCGATAACAGGTTGCAGTGGCCAAAGCTACGACAACGCGGCAAATATGTCAGGAAGGTTTTCTGGTCTGAAGCAAGAATAAAAGAAAAATGTAAATTTGCCACTTTTGTACCATGTGCAGGGCACTCATTAGAGTTGGTAGGAGTGCATGCCGCTGGGTGTGTTTTAGAAGCAACCAAATTCTTTGACATTATTCAAAAAATTTATAACTTTTTTCGGTATCTTCTCATCGATGGAGTGAGTTGACTTCTCATTTAGGCCAAAAAAAGTTTTAAAAAGTCTTTCTCAAACAAGATGGTCGGCGCGAGCTGATGCACTAAGCGCCTTATATTTATAAAGGTCATCAAGAAATTGAAGAAGCTTTGATGTCTATCGCGAACGATTTAGGACATAGATGCTGAATGCCTGAATTTAAAAGACTACTTGAAAATTAGTCGACACGAAAATGAAAAAAACTGACAACATTCTAGAGCTTCATCATTTTTTAAAAACTAATAAAATCGAAGATAATTTTCCAAATGTTAAAATTGCACTAAGAATTTTCTTAAGTATGATGGTAAGCAATTGAAGTGGGGAACGTTCCTTCTCTAAGTTAAAAAGAATCAAAAATGAACTCAGAACTACAATGATTCAAGAAAGATTGACATGTTTGTCACTGATGTCAATCAAAAGCCACATCCTCAGAGGCATCGCTTTTGAAGATGTGATCAATGGGTTTGCTAATCCCAAATCAAGAAAAAGACCCCTTCAATAAATATTACCTTTTTTTATACCTGAAAAATATAGTCTGTGTCACTATATTGTTCTTTAAATTGTCTGTTATTTTAATTTTGTTTATTTTTGAATTTTTATATGAAATATTTATTTTTGTTTTTATTTTTACATACAAAAATTAAAAGAATAAATATCAATTCAAAGTTATGTGATTTTTTCTGAATACCTTTATTATACAACACAACATTTTTTTACAATCATACAGGGGCCCCATTTTCGAAAAGTGCCCAGGGCCCTCAAAAGGGTAAAGACGGCCCTGCTCAAAATACTCGTCGTTCGGATAGAACGCAATTGTCAATTCTGTTGATTCGAGCCCCGTTGTATAGGACCTCGTTGGAATAGTAATGCACATAAGAAGATTCGGCTGTTTGATATAAGCCGGTACAGCATCGTAAACACTACCGCTCGAACACCCGAAACTTCTCCATCTGGGAAGGGGCAACGTTGAACCACACAGGACAATCATAAACGATCATTGGACGTATGAGGGCCATGTAGCAAATTACCTTCACTCTGGGGTCAAGCCGACTGCTAAAAAACAGCCGTTTCGTCAAAGCGAAGGCTCCTCTCGCCTTGGTCAAAGCAGCATTTATATGTCTGTCGAAATATAAATACTGATCTAACCAGATACCGAGGTACTTCACTACACTTTTGCTCGCTAATGGCTGACCGTGAAGATCAACGATGACCATCTTGCGCCAATTCTTTCACGTATCCCTCATGGCCCTAGCCAACGGAGTCCGGAACAGAAATGTCTCCGACTTCTGGACATTTATTTTCAGTTTCCAGCTGAAGAGAATCGGCGAATTCACCGCTCCCTGTTGAAGACCATTTAGAGTTTAGACGCAGCATGAACATAAAGTGTCGGACTACTAACTAAGGTCACCTTGCGATGTGTTTTCCCTTCCCCTAAAATGATCTGCACGGTTTACAGTCTAAATTTCGAACTATCGGACCCTGCCTTTCAAACTTGATTGAGAGAGAAATGAAAGGGTTTCTAATTACAAGAACGATTTCTTTAAGTTATTAAACTGGACCGGTTCGGAATGCACCCGAGCGAAAAAGCCGGGTGTCGCAATTCGACCGAAAGCGAAAAACAGATCATAACAAAAGCTCAGAGTAGGATGACATACTTGTCGTGGCCTCTTGGATGAAGGAAGTTCGCCATAAATATGGCACTTTTTTAGAGAATCGAAGGAGAGTAAGGTCTTGTAAAAAAAGTTAAGTTAGTGAAACATTTTTGAAGAAAAAAAAAGAAAAAAAACGTGGTAGCTTTTGTTGGGTGTTAGTAAAACAAAAATCTGATAAACCAAAAAAAATTTTTGAGGAAGGCGTTTTTGGAAAAGAGAGGATAATGGAAGAGCCAGGTCCGATTTTTCAAACAAAAGAAGCTAAGTATTTTTTTTCCTTCGAGTGAGTTTGGTGTTTCTCATATTTTTTGTAATTTGTGGTTGGCTATAAAGAGTTAAAAATTTAACCCGCTAGACCTTCGGTCGATTCCTTTTTGTCTCCAGAGATTGCGAGATCCGTGATGGTAACATTCTTTTGTTCTTGGGGAGCTTTCCCAAGGTGACCATTCTTTGTGTCCTTTGTTACAAATCCAATTGTTTTCTTTTATTGTTTGTTCCTTGGGTCAATTTAAAGTGTACACATTTTTTGGAAAAAATTCTTTGTTTTTTCCTTATATTTTTAAAGATTTCGCTGATATAAGATAAAATAAAATGCCTTCACCTTTTTAGGTGAAAAATTATTTTTAATTTTATTTTAACTGGGAGGGAAATTTCCGCATTTTTTATTATTTTTCCTTGAATATTTAATTTTGTTTGATGGTTTTAAACTTATATATTTGCTTTAGCGTTGAAGTAGATTTTATTTAGTTTACAATTATCAAAGAGTCAAAAATATTGTTTGGAACATTTATTAAATTTTTTAGAAAAATTTAATAATTATTTTTCTTACAAAAAATTAAAATAATAAAAATAAAAATTCTACACAAAATTGGTAAAATCTGATGAACGAAATATCTAGAGAATAATTGTAGGTAACGGCTTCAAAATTATATCATTATATGTAGAATATTCCAATCCATATTTTCAAAAATGTTAAAATTGGTAAAAATGTGTTATGAGATAAAATTCTCAGTAAAAAAAACAAAAATTAATTAATTTAAGTTTTTAAACTTAAAAAAAAGTATATATTTTACTACACATACGCACATATTTAGGTTGAACCATTCAATATGAGACACCCGGTATATAATATACTTTCAAGCTTCATTCTTACATACCATCTTAAAACTTCCTAATTTAATTAATTAATTCCGAGACAAAAGTCTAATAGGATAATATCTTTCTGTGAAAATGTTTTTGTGTTATTCCTCAAACAATATCCATCATCAAGAAAAGTATGTCAAAAACTATGTTGGTTGATATCTTATACACAAAGTCTTTCAGCTGACCCCTCATCACTGTCTAATAAATATACTCCTTCTTCTTTCTACCCATAACCTCAAAAAAAAAAAAAAACAAATACACAAAGTTACTATCTCTTTCTCTTTGACAATTAATTTATTAAAAAATCCACCACTGTCAGTGTCCTTTCTTATACTTAACGAAAAGACAGATATCCTTTCTTTCTGGCTTCGAAAATCCAAAGCCCCTTAAGGAAAATTACAAATATTTCAGAATAGTTATCCCAAATCCCCAAAAAAAACATTTTTCAAATCTATATTGCCTTCCGTATCCGCATCATATCGCGTATTGCTCTCTTCTCATAGTAGAATAGTTGCTGTAGTTTGTCGTCTTGATGTTTTTCTCATTCTCTAATGTACATACATACATCTAAAGGATATAAGTCGTATTTATGCACAATAACGAAGAAAACGACCTAAGACGACGCCAAAAACGACAACAACCATGGCAAAACGGAACTCATTACAAGCGGCCATTTTTCTTCTCATCCATCCTAACGATATCCTTTCTTGACATTTTGTGCTTGGTACAAAAACACACCAAAAAGAAAACCATCACAGAAAACCTCCTTGTTATATACGTATATACCTTAATGCATTTCCTTTTTTTCCTTCTTTTCTTCGTTTTGAGAGTTGCTTTACCAAAAAAATTGATATTCCAAAAACAACAAAAATCCTTCGAAAATAGCTTCGCAGATCCGCTTAAAGATGACGAACGAAAAATTTCCTCTTTGCCAAAAAAAAAAGAATATAAAACTAAAAATAAACGTGATAAAATTTCTAAAAACTGTAATACTAAAACATGACGAACGAAAAAATATCCTTCCTCACACACATATAAACAGAATGTAGGTAGGGGTATAAGAGAACGCGTAAGATGCAATTCACATTATTCCTGTATAGTCAAACTAACAAACAAACCAACTCCCCAATTTTAAACCCAATCTACGATATAAATGCGTTCTTCATACACATACATATACATACATAAGAGTATGGTTATCCTTATAGTATGCTCCAAGGACTTTACAAGGAGGCAAATATTGTCTTGTTCTAATGCTATACCTATACATGTGAGTATTTATATAAACTGCGACTACATCTTGTATGTCCTTCAAAAGGATGGTGGGCGACAAGAAAACTTTCCTTCGTCAAAGAATCCTGAAAAAAAACAAGTCGTTCCGACTTCGACTACAACGCAGAAATGCGAAAGCAAAAACAAGGAGCTGCTGCTCTATGTGGAACTAAGAGTATGCATAGCACACGTTTCAAAGGGGATATTTGACATTTTGAGGTGCCACAAGTGATCGTTTTCCTTTGGTTGGGCTTTTAGTAAAAGGAATTTCACCAGCATCTTAACTATTCAAATGGACTTCCATGTACCTAGATGACCTTGTGATAATTTAAAATTATTTATTTGTTCTAAGTTTTCTATGTTTTATGGTTTTTTTTTATAATTCAGCAATAGGAATCCAAAATGCCTTATTCGACGTTTTCTATGTTTTTTTTAACAGTAAAATTTGTATGAAATTTACAAACAAGTAAATATTTTTCGCAAATAAATTAATTGCTTCATTATTATTTGCTCAATTTATGAATAGCTTAAACATAGAAAACGTAGAACAAACAGTGAAATAATACATACACAACAAAAAATATCAAATTTAATACAAAATATAGGAAAAGAATTGCCATTGCAATAACTTTTGTATTCATTCTATGTTTTCTCTGTTTTTTTTAGTTTGTTTAGTATTTTTCTTATTAAGCATATTTTACAGCAAACCAATTTCATTTTGCAGCAATTGGGATCAATAAATTTATCATTTGATATTTTCTATGTTTTTTTAATATTCTCTTGTTAAAGTAAATTGCTTAGAAACAATTTCTATAATTCTGACAAGTTATCGGATAAGGCATAACATAGAAAACATAGAACTAAGAAATATGCCTATAAGAGCTAATTAAAATAGAATTCAGCAATCGGACATTTGAGATATGTTTGGGTTTATTTTTATTAATCTTAAATTTTCATTCATTCTATGTTTTCTATATTTTTTCTGCTTGTTACTTTGTTTATAAAAATGGTTCTATGGCAAAACTCTTTGAAAATTCTAGCGATACGGATTCGAAGACTATCATTGCATGTTTTCGATGTTTTTATAACTACGTAATTTATTTTTTACAAAATTAAGTAATTGCTTAATATTCTTGTTTAAGTTAATTAGTTCGTATAATAATTAAACCAATTTTACACCACATTCTTTTTTCTAATGCTTACACTGTGTCTTTGTTATACTATAGGTATACAAACCCCTTTCAGTGTGGTATTATTATAAAACAAAAAAATATACTTATGAAATAAAAGAAAAAGCTAAAACATAGAAAACGTAGAAAAAGAAAAATATCTAAGCCATCGAAAGAAAGTTTAGGTTAATTGACAGAAAATATTAAAGTGTGCAATTTTTAGCTGTTATCGAAAATGAATGGTTGACAACTTTTTTGAGACATATTAGAAACATAGAAAACATAGCAAGTGCAAATAGTTATAACAACTAACAAAATAACAGTCAACAATTGAATGCAAGAAGTTTTTCTGTTTTTCTGGTTTTCTGGTACTCTACTCAACCAGAATCCTCATCTTTATCGACTCAGCGAATTGATTCCGTACAGCAGCCAGTATTCGAGGAAACAGTGTTGATACACCCTTCACCAACCTCTCAACAACTTATGGCAACACCGACTGAATCTCCTTTAACAGATGCTCTTACATCATTGCCATCATCATGCCCTCCTCTTCCTTTCACTGCGCCATCAATAGGACCTCTGCTAACGTTACCAGCGCCATTAATTCCTACGATTAATACAAATGGACAGGGAGTTCGAAATATAACTCCTATATCTAGTGGTTTAAATGTAGTCGAACGCAACCGTACTTTATTCATATCAAAACTCGACCCTTCAACTAATGCTCTTGACATTAAGAATTATATTCAAAAAAAGTTTGGTTTCTCGACAACCATGAAAGTAGAGTAATTGATCCACCGCAACTATTCAAAATATGCATCTTTCAAACTGAGAATTCCCGACTCTATCTTTGGACTTCTCAACTCCGTTTCTTTCAAGAATATCATCCTCTAACCATTTTCGCAATATTTAGAGAATGCCGTATTATCAAAGAAGCAGCTTCAACAAATTCAAAATGTCAAAGGACTACGGACAAAGATCAATAAGGTCTACGGAAATATAACCATTCTACCACACGATATAATCATTTTGACTGAAACTTGGCCAAACAATACGTTCTTGGATACATTCTAGCTTCCCGTAAAAAATTGCACTTTGGTTGACAACTTTCATCAATTTGATGTAGAAATGATTTGCATAAAGTTAAAACGGTGACAGGACTACTCTACATTATCGCCATACCTCCTATTAACATCTATCTCCTATTAACATGTCCTCCACCAATCAATTCTTGACAATTGACGGTCTTTCCTTATGTGAAATAACCCAATTTAATGGGATTGCCAACAAGTTCAACAAAATATTGGACCTTACATTCTTCTCGGACACACTCAAAATAAATTCAGCCAATACCCTACTAGGCGAAGAAGACCGACATCAACCAGCATTAGACCTATCTTTTAATTTAAATGTATGTATTATTCCTAATTGCTCCAAAAAAAATCTTGAATTTAACTTTAAAAAATTCAGACTTAATGAACTTTTCAACCATATATATAATGTTAACTGGAATCATTTGTTTGAGAACTGTGAAATTAATGCTATGTGCTATAAATTCTACTGTGTTCTCTTTAATTTTTTTTATGAGACCACACCATTGCGAAAACCGCGCAATATTTCTAAATCTCCTCCATGGTTTGACTCTTGCTTAAAAAACTAAAAAAATAAAAGGAACAAGGCCTGGATTAAATATAATAAAACAAAAGTTGATAATGACTTGGTAGTATACAATGAGCTACGAAATATGTTTACTGACTATTCAGATATTCTTTAAATTGACTTTATTTTAAATACTGAAACCGACATAAAATACAACCCAAAAAACTTTTGGAGCTATGTTAATAGTAAGAGAAATACTGACGGCTATCCAAACTGCATGTCTTTCAACAAGGAACTTAGCCATGACTCTGAAAAAAATTCAAATATGTTTGCAAATTTTTTCAAAGATGCTTTCGAAGTAGCGCACTCCTGTCAAACGCCTGAGTCTTTTGCCCTCTCACAAAATTTCCCTCATTTGAATTCAATTAGTCTTTGGATCTCTGAGGATGAAATCGTTCACAAAGCTTCAGAACTTTACGTTTGTTATAGCCCTGGTCCAAATGGTGTACCTTCTTATATTTTGAACAAATGAGCATCCTATTTATCCTACTCTCTTCATATTCGTTTTAATGAATCGCTTAAATCTCCAATTTTGCCTGAAATTTGGAAAACTTCGCTCATAACACCGATACATAAAAAGGGTATTAAAAATGAAATACCAAATTATCGTTCCGTTGCAAAACTGTACATCATCCCTAAGTCATATCGTTTAATTGTAAGCCTATAATTTGTGACAGTCAACATGGTTTTGTTCAAAACATTTCAGTTCAGTCAACAGTTCACTTTGATTAGATTCGTTTGAAAAACGGAAAAAAGTTGACTATGTCTTCACAGACTTCAGTAAGGCCTTTGATAAATTGTGCCATAAAATATTAACTTCCAAACTTAAATCGCAAGGCTTTAACGACAAATTTGTTAGTTGTATTTTGTCGTACTTATATAATAGATCATGCAGCGTAGTTTTTAAGAATGAGCAGTCATCATATTTTTATAATAACTCTGACGTACCACAAGGTAGCCACTTAGGACCTTTACTGTTTATTTTGTAAGTTAACGACTTACCTTCTATTATAAAACACTGATTTGTTTTAATTTACGCTGATGACATCACATTTTTCAAACGTATCGACTTACTTCATGACTGTTTACTCCTACAAGATGATCTAAATAGTTTTCGCGAATAGTGTTTTAAAAATAAGCTTTTACTAAACATAGATAAATGTAAATCATCATTATTAAAAAGGCAAATAAGACACTCGGATTTATAAAACGGTTTTCACATGATTTTTTCGACCCTTATATTCTTTTTTATATATCATTTGTAAGACCAATATTAAAATATGGCTGCATAATATAGGCTCCCTTTTATTCAGTCCATATAAACAGAATAGAAGGAGTACAAAGAAGATTCATGCGCTTATGCCTTCGTTTCTTCCCATGGTCCAATAGGCTTAAACTTTCACCCTACAATCATAGGCTTACGCTCATAAATCTTCCATCGCTTTCTAAACACAGAGAGTACATTCGTATCCAAGAAGCGGCTCCTTTCTGGATATTTTGCTGTACAACACTAGACTGACAGTAACAGACAAAGTGGGTAATCACCCTCGAAACTGCTTACAGACAGTCGAGTACGACAGTGATCACTGCGGACTGGCTGCTGTAATGCAGATTCCGAACGAACGCGTGGAGTTGGAGGAATACGTTGCAACGCATTCTTATAATTACAGTAAGATGCGCTGGCCTCGTTTCACCAACGCCTTAGCTAGAGAACTTCGTTCGAGTGACATAGCCCCACCAAACAACAGAAACCTGACAAATACAGAAATTGACCAACATTTACAACAGGTGGACGAAACAATAAAACGAACGTTGGAACGGACAATTCTAAAGTACAAAGAACGGGACCAAATGGACGCTTACAGAAACGCGACTACTGACGCACTACGTAGGCACAAGAGTGGCTTACTGACAAGACTCAAAAACTTGTACAGACGACTTACAGACTCACACGACTTGGAGGTTAGGACACTGAAGTCGTCAATAAAAAATGTCAATCTGTTGATTAAAGAGAACTACAGGTTATTAATTAACAAGTACTGGGACAGTAAGATCCGGTCAGTTAATTCCAGTGACCCTAGTATGTTCCCTAAAATCAACAAGATATTCATGAAAAAAAACGATAATGACCTTCCGAGTCTGAAACTCCAAAGAACCGAAGAGAACAGAGACGTACTCAGGACAGCGCAAATAGATCCAGAAGAAGCCATCTTTGACGATGACTTTTATATAATTGAAGATCCGAAGGAAAAAGTGGAGGCGGTGGGAGCTGCCTTCCAGCAAGTGTACAAGGTGAATGTTAGCATTCGCCCCAACCACGACCTGGAAAATAGAGCCCTTCTTATTCACTTTTACCTTCGAAATGATTTGACACAATAGCGATCTGAGAACCGCGGTTTCATGCGGTTCAATGACGATTCCTTGGCAAATGCCATAACCCCCGAGCAAACGGGACCAAGTCCCTTGTTAGTGACGAAGGTTGAGCTCCGGCTCATCTTCAATTCAATAAAAAATGAAAAGTCATCAGGTGTCGATGGTATATCCAACGTTGTACTAAGACATTTACCGATGGAAGCAATTGACATTTACACCACACTCTTCAACAATGCACTGAATAATGCATATTATCCGTGCAAGACCGCTGTGGTTCATCCTCTCCCGAAAAAGGGAAAGGACAACTCCAACCCGTCAAATCTTCGGTCGATAAGTCTTCTTCCGAGCATCAGCAAAGTTTTCGAAAAGATCATTAATAGGGCTCTGACTAAGTGGGCTGCGGACAACAAAATAATTCCGGATAAAAAGTTCGGGTTCAAGTCGGGTCATGACACAATTCATGCTGCGTCTAAACTCGTTTCTGATATCCAATGGAATAAATCAAAACAACAATGCACAGGTGCTGTTCTGGTTGAGGGTCTTTTCCTAAAACTGAGCAGGCTTGGCATAAGCAAGCCATTGTTGTATATACTGTATGATATGCTTAACGGTAGAAAGTTTGTTGTCAAAAGTAGCAATGTAACTTCTACCAGAACATTCTCAATTAAAAATGGTCTTCAACAGGGAGCGGTGAATTCGCCGATTCTCTTCAACATTTACACCAGCGATCTGATAGGTAGTCTTACAAAGGCAATTGCGTACGCCGACGATCTAATTGCGTACAGAACGGCCCGAAAGGTTGAGGTTATTAGAATTCTCTTGCAGCGTGATTTCGACACGATTCAGCGATATTGCGACGACTGGAAACTGAAAATAAATGTCCAGAAGTCGGAGACAATTCTGTTCCGGACTCCGTTGGCCAGGGCCACGAGGGATACGTGTAAGAATTGGCACAAGATGGTCATCGTTGATCTTCACGGGCAGCCATTAGCGAGCAAAAGTGTAGTGAAATAAATAAAAGGGTTGGTTCTCTAAATTGGTACTAAGTTAATACACTCGCAAAAAACATATAAAAACATAGAATGTCAAAAAAGGAAGTGTCATAAATAGTTAATTTGTTTTTTAACCATTTTTGGATGTGCACTGTAGCACAGATGGGTGTAGATTAACAAAGGAAAGGAGTCCGAAAAACTGTTTTCCGTTTAGAGCGCGGGTGGCTTCTGTAAGAAGGATTTAAATGGAAGCATAGCTTTTACCCTCATTCTTAAATCCCTCTTAACTAAGTTCTCGTACTGGTTAAATTCCCCTGATTTCGATTCCTTTGAAGTCGCCGTCATATTGCGTTCAAGGAAATCAATAAATTTTGGACAAGGTCGCATCGGTGCGGTGCATGTTGGTGAATTGAGAAAGCTTCATCGAACTCCCAGCATGCAAGTTGATGCTGATGCTGAAGCTGTAGCTGATGCTGAATAAGGAAAGGATATGGAAATGGAAAAGGTTAAAGAGGCGTCTTTTCAATAAAACCAAACGGACAAAGAAATAAACTTATATACACACTGACATCAAAGACAGGAACGAACTACGAGGACAACCAAATTCACCCTCCATTCCGTCCTCGTCGTCGTCACCAGTGTGGCATTAATTTTGCAAAACACAACGCAGTTCCAGCCAAATGAAGCAGCAAAATTGAAATGTTTGAAATATCCTTGTGCCGCAGCAGTCGAAGCAAAGATCCGCACTCCAACCAAGACCAAAACTAAGACGAAAACGAAAACGTAGACGAAGACCCAAAGGACCAAGAGCTATAGCGTCAAAGTATAGGTATGGGGACAAATAGGGTGTCGTCATTTTGTGTGTAATCATCATCAACCACCACCCTATATTCTGGAATAAACGTTATTAGTATTCCGAAGGAGAGCAATGGTTTAATATAAATCTCAAAACTGCAGCTCTGTAGGTTTCGTCCTTGGAATGTCCTCTATGAAACGAGATATACAAATGCACAACATCTATGTACACATATAGTATATCTAAACTAGAGACGAATAATGGAAAGGAATATAAAATACAAAGGGAACATTTTCGGTATATGCGTTTCGGGCTACGTTCGTTTTGGAGCGAGCGCCAGGATTTTCTTATCGCAACAGCAGTCATTACTGGTAATTGGTTTGGCTCCCTATGCCACCCACTTCGATATCTTTGGTAGTATAAGATTTGTTCTTGTTATGCATTTTATTCCAGGAACACCAAAAAGGATACGATATGCGCGCTGTTGTGGGCGCCCAAGAGTTAAACTACGAGCATAGGTATAGGAAAAGGAAGAAAGGAAGGAACTTCAAGGAGAATTTCTATAACAACTCTTGGTGCAGTTGTTGTTGATGACGACGACGGCGACGGTCGATGCGGAGGGGGGAGGTGTTATAGAGTATATGATGGCGCTGCTGCAGCACACAGTCGTGTATAAGACTAATGGTTAAGATCACCACTTCAGTTGCATGCAACATTTTTAGGGGATTAGGCTGCTAAATGGGGGTTGCGAACGGGAGGCGTTTGTGTGGGCGGTTTTCTTAGGGACGTCAAGGATAAACACTCGTAGTCGTATATTTTCTGCGCGATATCAAGAAAATTTCAGGTTCAATAAACGCATAGGATATTTGATGCACAAGGCGAATAGGGTATAGTTTTGTTTGTGTTCTATATACATACCTACGTACGATTGCAGTGTGCTTCTTTATCTTATTTTTTAAGGGTGCGAGTGTGTTTGGTTCTCGAAAGTCGAATAGAGGGCGCCAGTTCACAATGAACGAACGAACAAACGTCAGTGTTCTCGAGGTTTTTACTCTGATTTTGGCTTAAGACAAATTTAAAAGGATTAGAGATGTGCTAGGGGAGATTTTGCGAAATTGGATTAATGATGAAGAGCTGGATATTTGTTTCGGTAGGGAATAGAATAAATGGGATTTGTGTTTTTGCGGTGGTATAGAAGGGAGAGTAGATATGTTTCTATAAGTATATACATACATTTATATTTGTCTAAATATATTGATACATATGTTATGTAGGTATAGGGTGAATATAATGAATTTGAAGTTATTATACGAGTTATGGAGAAGAGGGCTGATGTTGATTCAGTTGATATATTTATATTATTTAAGTAACTACCTATCTTAGTGCTTTTTGAAGATTAACTCAAAAACTTAAGTAATATTGGGCTTAAGAGCTATGCAGTACAGTATTTGTTAGGAATTAGTTTATTCCGAGTATACGAGTATTTATTAATGATTTTCTGTTTCTAGTTTCAAAGGTTGTCTAAGCGATAATTAGGCTAAATATTTTAGAGATTTTACTAGTTTACGAAGTTGAACATTTTTGGATCACTAGAATGGACGTATATTATATATAATCAGGACTAGAGTATTATCATGTTTCAATACATTGAAATACTTGTTTATGAAAAAAATGTTGGTGATAGAAGATCTCCTTAACCAAATAAGGTGTAAATGATATTGATAGAGGTTTACAAATTTCTTCTAACTATAAACGAACGGATGTGTGGTTAAAACAGCTGACGCACATTTCGTGTTTTGTTTCACTGTCAAACATCTTTAGTTTGTTCTTTAATTTAACCATGAATCGTCTAATAAACGAACAACGCTTGCAAAGTATTGAATTTAATTATCAAAATGCGTTCTCTTTTAAGAAAGTTCATCGCGAGCTTCTTTCATTTTATGGTCAGTTTAATTGACCCAGTGAAGCGGCTATTGGGGCTATTGTGACTAAAATTCGCACCAAATTTACATTGTTGGACATTAAATTACAAATACGCTTACGTAGAGTGCGAATTGAAGAAAATATCGCAGCTGTATCGGCCAGTGTTAAAGATGACCACCAATTATCGATTCGTCGCCGTTCGCAGTAATTGGGTATCTATTGGATTTAGGTGCGATGCTTTTCAAAATAAAACTGGTGCAAGAATTGAATCCGAACAACGTACTGAAAGGTAAAATTTTTGTTGAATGGGCTCTTGGAAAGTTGTCCGAAGATCCACTATTTTACCGAAAAATTGTGTTCAGCGACGGAGCTCATTGCTCATGGCTCAATGTGTACGTAAATAAGCAAAATTGTCGATTTTGGAGTGAATATCAACCAGAATTGGCAGAGCTACAAATGCATCCAGAAAAAGTCAGAGGGCTGGTGGCATCATTGGACCGTACTTCTTTAAAGATAATGCGAATAGTAACGTAAATGTGAATGATGAGCGCTCCCGTGAGATGATATATATTTTTTTTTGCCCAAAATGCAAGAGCTTGACTGCATGACACATGATTTCAACAAGACATAGGTGCATTCCACATAGCGTGTGCAACAACGGACTTATTGAGAGGCGAGTTCAGTGAGCGATTTATTTCACGTTCATGTGCAAAAATTAAATTGTTAGTCAAAGACATAGCTCTTGCAATGTGACCTCGAACGAGTTTTATCACGAAATGGTCAATTCTGTTGATTCGAGCCCCGTTGTATAGGACCTCGTTGGAAAAGTATTGCACATAAAAAGATTCGACTGTTCGATATAAGCCGGTACAGCGTCGTAAGCACTGCCGCTCGAATACCTGAAACTTCTCCATCTGAAAAGGAGCAACGTTAAACCACGCGGACAACCATAAACGATTATCGACCGTATTAGGGCCATGTAGCAAATTACCTTCACTCTGGGGTCAAGCTGACTGCAAAAAAACAGCCGTTTCGTCAGAGCGAAGGCTCTTCTGGCCATGGCCAGAGCCGCATTTTTATGTCTGTGGAAATATAAATACTGATCTAACCAGATACCGAGGTACTTCACTACACTTTTGCTCGCTAATGGCTGCCCGTGAAGATCAACGATGACCATCTTGCGCCAATTCTTACACGTATCCCTCGTGGCCCTAGCCAACGGAGTCCGGAACAGAATTGTCTCTGACTTCTGGACATTTATTTTCAGTTTCCAGTCGTCGCAATATCGCTGAATCTTGTCGAAATCACGCTGCAAGAGAATTCTAATAACCTCAACCTTTCGGGCCGTTCTGTATGCAATTAGATCGTCGGCGTACGCAATTGCCTTTGTAAGACTACCTATCAGATCGCTGGTGTAAATGCTGAAGAGAATCGGCGAGTTCACCGCTCCCTGTTGAAGACCATTTTTAATTGAGAATGTTGTGGTAGAAGTTACATTGCCACTTTTGACAACAAATTTTCTACCATTAAGCATATCATAAAGTATATACAACAATGGCTTGCTTTTGCCAAGCCTGCTCAGTTTTAGGTAAAGACCCTCTAACCATACGGTGTCAAAGGCCTTTTCCAAATCAACCAGGACAGCACCTGTGCATTGTTGTTTTGATTTATTCCATTGGATATCAGAAACGAGTTTAGACGCAGCATGAATTGTGTCATGACCCGCCTTGAACCCGAACTGTTTATCCGGAATTATTTTGTTGTCCGCAGCCCACTTAGTCAGAGCCCTATTAATGATTTTTTCGAAAACTTTGCTGATGCTCGGAAGAAGACTTATCGACCGAAGATTTGACGGGTTGGAGTTGTCCTTTCCCTTTTTAGGGAGAGGATGAACCACAGCAGTCTTCCAATGCACTGGATAATATGCATTATTCAGTGCATTGTTGAAGAGTGTGGTGTAAATGTCAATTGCTTCCATCGGTAAATGTCTTAGTACAACGTTGGATATACCATCGACACCTGCTGACTTTTTGTTTTTTATTGAATTAAAGATGAGCAGAAGCTCAACCTTCGTCACTAACAAAGGACTTGGTCCCGTTTGCTCGGCGATTATGGCATTTGCCAAGGAATCGTCATTGAACCGCATGAAACCGCGGTTCTCAGATCGCCAATGTGTGATATCATTACGAAGGTAAAAGTGATTAAGTAGGGCTCTGTTTTCTAGGTCGTGGTTGGGCCGAATGGTAACATTCACCTTGTACACTTGCTGGAAAGCAGCTCCCACCGCCTCCACTTTTTCCTTCGGATCTTCAATTATGTAAAAGTCATCGTCCAAGATGGTTTCCTCTGGACCTATTTGCGCTGTCATGAGTAAGTCTCTGTTCTCTTCGGTTCTTTGGAGTTTAAGACACGGAAGGTCATTGTCGTTTTTTTTCCTGAATATCTTATTGATTTTAGGGAACATACTAGGGTCACTGGAATTAACTGACCGGATCTTACTGTCCCAGTACTTGTTAATTGATAACCTGTAGTTCTCCTAAACCAATAGATTGACATTTTTTATTGACGACTTCAGTGTCCTAACCTCCAAGTCGTGTGGGTCTGCAAGTCGTCTGTGCAAGTTTTTGAGTCTTGTCAGTAAGCCAATCTTGTGCTTACGTAGTGCGTCAATAGCCGCGTTTCTGTAAGCGTCCATTTGGTCCCGTTCTTTGTACTTTGGAATTGTCCGTTCCATCGTTCGTTTTATTGTTTCGTCCATCTGTTGTAAATGTTGGTTTCTGTTGTTTGGTGGGGCTATGTCACTCGAACGAAGTTCTCTCGCTAGGGCGTTGGTGAAACGAGGCCAACGCATCTTACTGTAACTGTAAGAGTGCGTTGCAACGTATTCCTCCAACTCCACGCGTTCGTTCGGAATGTGCATTACAGCAGCCAGTACGCAGTGATCACTGTCGTACTCGACTGTCTGTAAGCAGTTTCGAGGGTGATTTCCCACTTTGTCGTAACTGTCAGTCTGGTGCCGTACAGCAAAAGATCCAGAAAGGAGCCGCTTCTTGGATACGATAGCCTTTCAGTAGCCAGCAGGTCGACGCCATATTCAACGCTGTAAAGATTCATCAAATTAAAAAGATGATTACCTCTGGGATTGCTATGTTGATTTCCCCAATCTTCATGTTTTGCGTTAAAATCACCGGCCAAGATGAAATAGTTTTCTTTCAAGGCTCAGACAGTCCAACGCACTAACCATCACGCTACAGGTACTACTACTACTGTTATGTCCAGTCTTAGATAAAGGTCTCATTTTTGCTGACGACGTAAGGATTTTTAAAATATTAAAGTACACCCATGATTGTATTCCTATTGATAGTTTCACAGCCTTACCCTTTAAAAAGCCAAATGATAACTTTTACTAAAAAATTAATCGTTAATGTATTTGGTTATTGTATATCACAGCAGACACTCTGTCACGTCTTCACATTTAAAGATTGAGGTGTTCATTTCTGTTCCACCTTAGAATTTACACATCACATTAATTGTATTGTCAATAATGCAAGTTCTATACTTGGTTCCATAAAACGCTTGGCAAAGGAGTTCAATGAGTTCTTTCTTTGTACAATTGCCACGTTCGTCCTCATCTTGAATACGCTTCGCAGGTATGGACTCCTTATTACGAAATTCATAGAAAATGTATTGAATCAATTTAACACAACTTCATTGGCTTGGTCTTCCAACAATTATCAACATTATAAAGTTTTTCCTTAAACTTCAACATGAACCTCTATTCGATGGAGATAATAATGTGTAAAGCTCAAAACCTTAAAAAAAAAACTTTAAAAATGTTTCTCTTCAAAAAAATGGAATAAAATAAACTTAAGGAAAACAATTCTTTTCCAAGGACTTCCAATCCCTTCCGATTTCAATAAATCTCCAACCGACCATCACATCGTCCTTGTTTGAAATAAAAATAAAAAAAAAAAAACAAAGAAAATGCAGACACGTTTCGTTGGAAAACAACCTCGCATACACACGATATCTTATATGCACATTGAAAATGCACATATGTAAAAATATAGAAATGTACGTAAGAAAAGTCTCCCGTCTATAGCAAATACGCTCATCAATAAACTGAAATGTCGCCATTCCTTATTATGACAGTGCCCGAAAGAAAAGATAGAAAGAAAGAAATAAAGAAATGCCATCGTCTTCGTTGTCGTTGCTGTCCTCAGTATTAACCGAAGAAGTTGGTTTGGTATTGTTGTTGTTGTGCTATCCCAACTCCCAAGTCCGCCCACCATTGCACAAAGCAGCTGCAGCAGCGGCAGTGGCAGCAGCAGTATAATCGCACGTGACAGAATGTCTAGTAAAAAGCTGAGATGAAGCAAACAACGTAAAACTACATAATGGCGTAAGAAATCGGCCAAGAAACGTGCACAGAAAAATGCTTCACCATGAAGCTTCTTGCCATTGGATTGCAACCCCATCTTGGGAATCGTATGAAATGAACCGAACCCATCCCAAAGTCTGAGGAGCGGCCGTAACCGTAGTTGACAAAAGTCCGCGCCACACTACAATTTTATTAGGTAAGAATTAAAATGAGTTGAATTGAGTTGAATTTAGTTGAATTGAGTTGAATTGAATTGAATTGAATTGAAATAAATTAAATTTGAATTGAATTTGAATTGAATTTGAATTGAATTTGAATTGAATTTGAATTGAATTTGAATTGAATTTGAATTGAATTTGAATTGAATTTGAATTGAATTTGAATTGAATTTGAATTGAATTTGAATTGAATTTGAATTGAATTTGAATTGAATTTGAATTGAATTTGAATTGAATTTGAATCGAATTTGAACTGAATTTGAATTGAATTTGAATTGAATTGGAATTGAATTTGAATTGAGTTTAAATTGAATTTGAATTGAATTTGAATTGAATTTGAATTGAATTGGAATTGAATTTGAATTGAGTTTGAATTGAATTTGAATTGAATTTGAATTGAATTTGAATTGAATTTGAATTAAATTTGAATTGAATTTGAATTGAGTTTGAATTGAATTTGAATTGAATTTGAATTGAATTTGAATTGAATTTGAATTGAATTTGAATCGAATTTGAACTGAATTTGAATTGAATTTGAATTGAATTTGAATTGAATTTGAATTGAGTTTGAATTGAATTTGAATTGAATTTGAATTGAATTTGAATTGAATTTGAATTGAATTTGAATTGAATTTGAATCGAATTTGAACTGAATTTGAATTGAATTTGAATTGAATTGGAATTGAATTTGAATTGAGTTTGAATTGAATTTGAATTGAATTTGAATTGAATTTAAATTGAATTTGAATTGAATTGGAATTGAATTTGAATTGAGTTTGAATTGAATTTGAATTGAATTTGAATTGAATTTGAATTGAATTTGAATTAAATTTGAATTGAATTTGAATTGAGTTTGAATTGAATTTGAATTGAATTTGAATTGAATTTGAATTGAATTTGAATTGAATTTGAATCGAATTTGAACTGAATTTGAATTGAATTTGAATTGAATTTGAATTGAATTTGAATTGAGTTTGAATTGAATTTGAATTGAATTTGAATTGACTTTAAATTATCAAAAATTAGGCGATCATGGACCAAATGCTCTAAAAAAGTTCCTGTTTTGGTTATTAACGAAGAGTTCATAGAATAACTCTTGAAGAATCATTTGTTTTTTTGATTAAACCACCATCTTGAATTTTCCGCCTTAAATAACTTCTTTACTTCAATGCAACCCTGCCATCCATTCAAACACAAGACGTTGAAGACGACGACGCGCAAATCCACCCTCACGCCAACAAAAAACATCGAAACGTCGTCATCGGAGTCGGAGTCTTCTTCGTCCACGATTACTAAAGGCATGAGGAAGGAAGTGTAGAAGAAAAAAGAGAAAATGAGAAAATATAATAAGAAGAAGAGCTGTGTTTTTCAAAGGCAAAAGGCATTTCACCTCTTCAACTTTTATATTCGTTCCTCCAGAGACCCATTCTCTCGCCTCAACCCAACACCGAAAAAAGATTCACCATCAGGCGAAAAGTCATTTGAAAGTCGACCCCCAGTCGAACAACGAAGACAGTTGGGGTTGGTCATGGGGTAAGTATAA
This sequence comes from Eupeodes corollae, assembly GCF_945859685.1. Classification (NCBI taxonomy): domain Eukaryota; kingdom Metazoa; phylum Arthropoda; class Insecta; order Diptera; family Syrphidae; genus Eupeodes; species Eupeodes corollae. The sequence goes on along the minus strand of NC_079148.1, from coordinate 21,155,518 downwards.
GTATGGTGGCTGTTTGGCGAACCTAGGGGATAATATTGCATCAGGACAGCAGTAAATAGAACGAGTCTATATACATACAGATAGATAGATAGATGTAAGAAATAAATATGTACGTGCGTCCCGAAAGTATATAATGACACAAAAAACGAGGGCATCAAGTCGGTTATTCTGAACATACATATAGGTGGTAAGTAAGTAAGTATATGGAGCTGGCGCTAATACCGTTTGGTATACACATAATACTTATTCTACCCCCACATAACAGCGCGTTACTATCCTTCAGTTGTAAGTAGAAAGAAAAAAATACAACGAGGGTGACTTTGCCAGCATGGCTCAGCGCGTCTTGTATTGCTGTTTGGCCTCCATAACTACCCTCGCCGAATGCAAAGTGCGTTATGGTAGGTTAGTTCCATTTTGGATTGTGATTGTATAGATACCTACATAAATATTGTATAAGTATCTACGAGTATTTTATGTTTAGGGTTGCCTGTTTTATCAGAGTTAGAGTTTTTTTGAATAAGTTCAAATTCTGCGGGGTTATTCCTTAAGTTGGTTTGGGTATTATTTTTTTCTTTCAATAAGGATCCGGAGATTGACTAAGGGTTGTTATAAGCTCTTCTTTTTCAATCGGGGATCCTTGGCTTTTGTTATACGCCATTTTGTTTAATTCAAATGTGTTAAAAAGTTTTTTTACGTCTTTGCTGTTGTTGTTGGTTTTAAAAAATATAGGGAACGAACAAAGAAGGGAATTTCTTTTAATCGTAGAAATGGTGGAAATTACTTGGGGGAAATTTTATAACGACATTAACTCTCATAACAGCAATTCATAAAATTTGAAGTATGTAATATGTGCATCTTGGCTAAAGAACCAAAAAAAAACAAGACTCCATTTTTGCAATGGTCGATTTCAAGTTTAGGTTTTAATTCAAGTCTACTTAAAGCTGAAATGATTTTAGGAGAATTTTTCTAACATAAATATTGAGCAATTTTTCACTTCCCATAAGAAATGATAGTTATTGGACCGATTTGTCAAAATTTAAAATTTTGGCATTTCTCTACGTTTGAATGTCCCAAAGATCTAGATTAAAGATTTTAAGAGAGATGCCTGTTCGTCCGTACTTTTGGAATATTATTTATTGTCGTCTTTAAAAAATTGAGTGGGTGTTTTTTGAATATAGCATTTTGAAAAAGGATCATAACGCTTCTCAACTCAACCAAGAAATATTTGTACAACAACATTTTTTAATAGATAAAAGTATTTTAAAGCTAATATCTCAAAGTTTTGAAAAGATGTTTGAGTCGAAAATCAATTTTTACCAAATTTTGTTAAATCTTCTTTTAAGTTTTTATTTTTTGTAAAGAAACTGTTAATTATATTTTTCTCAAAATCTTTCCCGATGTTAAAAACGTTATTTTTCGTTGCACAAAATTGTTTTGGAGATAAAATCATTTTGTATTGTAAATATTCGAGGTGACACATTTTCTGCAATATTCGCTTAAAAACTGTCCCGGTTATGAGCACGGTATTCATGATTTTTTAAAAATTTTAGGTTGGCACAATCCCTCAAGCCACAAATTAGCATTACCGCTGAAGATGATTTAACATTATTTCGCAAATAAAGATATGGTTTTGGAAAAAATTCGGAGATTTATAAACGTTGCTTTGATATACAGAAATCCTTGCATGATATCCTAACAAAGTATACTGAACATAAGTCAAACAAACTACATTTTTATGAAACCTAACTTGACATCTACTTCTATTACTTACTTACTTTAGTTGGTGCTACAGCGCGTAGTGCTCCTGGGCCTCAAGTAATAACTTTCGCCAGCTTACTCGATCTTTAGCTCGCTGCCACCAGTTTTGATTACCAAGTTGACGTGCGTCGTCCTCAACTTGATCACTTCACCGAAGATGAGGCCTGCCTCTGCTTCTTGTTCCTGCAGGCATGGCGTTGAATACCTCGACATGCCCTAGCCATCTTAAGCGTTGCACACGCAGTATTAACAGCAGTGCCCAGATAAACAAATTTGTTTACCACCTCGAAGTTGTAACTGTCAATTTTCACATTTTGACCAAGTCTACATTGTGAATCGACCCTATTTGATGACAGTAGATACTTCGTTTTGTCAAGACCCATTTTCTTTGTATCAGGCTCGACATTAGAGAAAACAGCCCGTCACTGCTCGTTTGTTTCTTCCCATAATGTCGATGTCATCTGCATATGTAAGATATTTGGCGTTTTTCTTTTTTAAGTTCAGAGCAGAGCTCGAACTGTCAAAAAAATAATTGTGTTCCTTTCTGAGCTCAGATTGTTCAGAGCCTCAAGTTCGTGGCTTTTTTTAGTTCTGAATATGTTCTTATGAGCTCAGAATAAAATAACAGAGTAACCGGAGTAAAATGCTGCACAGAAAAAATTTGATATTTTAAAGCCGGGAAATAAAAAAAAAATCATCGTCAAAACAATAAAAATGGCGGAAGAGGCTGGTCGCTCTAGTGCAAAAGGAAAGATAATTTAGAAAAAACTAATTGAATAAAACGTTTTTATGAATTAAATTTATTCCAGACGTCAAATAGACCAAAGCTATGACTGTCTTATTTAATAAATTTCATTAAAGAACATTTTGAACCACTTCAAACAGACGGCAGTTGAAATCATGGCAGTTTAGTGCTCAAGTTGTTTCATAATGAAATCAGAGAGCTCTGAACATACTCTGCTCAGAACTCTACTCTACTCTTCTCTGTTCGCTCAGAGTCTTCACAGTGATCAGCTCTGAACTTAAAAAGAAAAACGCCAATTGTGTGGTTTTATGAAAAATGGTGTTGCGCACCGCTCTTTCAAGAATAATATTGAAGCAGCTACATGACAGCGCATCGCCTTCTCGAAGTCCTCTGGTGGTTTCGAGGGTTTCGGTCGAGTCTCTTCCAATTTTGACGCAGCAACGAGCTTTTTCCAGCGGCATCCTGATCAGTCGTACACTGGTATGGGCCAATTAGTTCGTCAGTAAATGGCTTCAGGCGTTCACATAATACGCTGGACAAGATCTTGTACGCGATTTTTAAAAGGCTAATGCCTCTGTAGTTGGCGCAGAGAAGGCGGTCACCTTTTTTATGGATCGGACAGATGGTGCTTACGTTCCACTCGTCGGGCATGCTTTCCTCCGATCAAATTGTATTAATTAGCCGGTGCGTACTTTAAAAACTCCGCCTGTAAACCGTCATCACCGGCTGCTTTGTTCGACTTTGATCTCACTCTGGTCGGGTGGGTGGAAATCTAGATCGTCAACCAAATGGATTTGACGTGGCTGTTCGTTGGCGGAATCGTTGATTTCATCGCCTTTAAGCAGCTGGTTGAAATGATTTATCCAGATTTTAAGCATTGACTGCGTCTCGACTACGGTATTCCCCTCCTTATCTTTGCAGGCTCCAGGGTGGCTAGTGAATCCCGTTGTCATATCTCTATTAGAAGTTAAATATCTGTAAAACAAAAACCTTTTTTAAGAGCTAGAAGAATTAAAAAAAATAGTATCTCACATAAAATATCGTTATTAATAAGTTTTAGAAAAATCGTCAAATGGGCACCGATGGAAAGTTATGAGTGTGGGGCGCTAAGTTGATTTCATGAGACTTAACTTCCAAATAAGCTTTTCGACATATTGTTTATTTAAAAGCTATAAGAATGTTAAAAAAACACAAACAATTCATAAAAATGCATGAAACTTTTACTTGAATTGATAGTACGGTCCATATAATTTAATGTTTGAAGATTATTTCATGCAATTTCAAGCTAAGTCATATTTTGGCATACTCTTTCCAACATTTCCGCTGGTATTTTACAAATAAATGCTTCAATATTGTCTTGCAATGCCATTAACAGTTACATTACGATTCGCATCATCTTTAAAGAAGTATGGTTTAATGATGGCACCAGCCCATAAATCGCACCAAACTGTGACTTTTTCTGGATGCATTTGTAGCTCTTGCAATGCTTCTGGCTGATATTTACTCCAAAATCGACAATTCTGCTGATTTACGTTACCATTGAGCCAAAAATGAGCTTCGTCGCTGACCACAATTTTTCAGTAAAAAAGTGGATCTTCAGCCAACTTTCAAAGAGCAAATTCGTCAAAAATTGTACGTTGTAGTAGCCCCTTTGGCTTCAATTCTTGCACCAGCTTAATTTCTAGTTATTAGGTAACAGAGGCCCATTTGCTGCGAACGGCGATGAATAGATCATTGATGGTCATCATTAACACTGGCCGATACAGCTGCAATTTTTTCTTCAGTTTGCACTCTACGTAAGCGTGTTGGTGGTATAATGTCCAACAATGTAAATTTCGTGCGAAATTTACTCACAATAACCCGAACAGCCGCTTCAGTGGGTCGATTAAACTGACCATAAAATGGAAGAAGCGAGCGATGAACTTTCTTAACAAAGCACGCATTTTGATAATAAAATTCAATAATTTCTTAACAAAATTTTTCGTTTGTTAGACGATTCATGGTTAAATTTTAGGCCAAACTGAAGATGTTTTACAGTGAAACAGAACACGTTTAAACCAGTGTTGTCAAAAGATAATAGCTAAAAAACCACCCTTTATATCCGGACGAATGCGGAATTTATTGACGTAGTGTATTCGATCAGTACAATTTTAAATAACTTTTCCCAATATATCGTGTCTTGATTCGTTAATGGCTTGAGGATTTTCTTTCTTCGCTAAACGTTAATTTAGCTTAATGTCCAATTTATATAGCTAGAAATGATCTTAATTACTTACGTCCCTTCTGTCCAAGGTCATGAAAACCCTGATCGAAGATCGAAAGCTTCTTAATCATGGCTTTCGTAGCAATAGTTCTACTGATGATCTCATGGTTCATCACACCTAAACAGTGGATGAACAAATATTTACATCGTTTTGGCGAAAGTAAGATTATTGCACTTGATATTTCAAAAGCTTTTGATATATTTTGGCATCAAGATCTCTTATCAAAAAAGAGTGCATTCGGTTTTCACGAATCCGTCATTCATTGGATTAGTAGTTAATTTTTGAATCGTTCAATACAAGTTGTATTGGATATGTTCAAGTCTGAAAACCACAAAATAAATGCTGGTGTGCCCCACGGCTCTGTTTTGTCTCCAAAACTTTTTCTCATTTTTATTAATGATCTCCTGTCTACAACTTCTAATCCAATACATTGTTTCGCTGACGATAGTACTTTTAGCTTTTTTAAAATCCGCTTCTTTTAAAATCTGACCTAAACAGCATTGTACAATGGGGATTAAAAAACCGCGTGGAATTTAATGCTTCAAAAACCCAATGCTGTTTTCTATCGTTAAAGCGAGATATAAATCCTTTCCATTATCCATAGATGGCACTTGCATTGAGGAAACTGAACATCTCGATATTCTTGGTATGTGTATCACCAATCACCTCTTGTGGATTGATCACATACGTGATGTCGCCATAAATTCCGCAAGGTGTTTGGGTTTCCTTAGGCGATGCAAGAAATATTTCACCCTTTCTGATCTGTCTGTTATCAACAAGACTTATATACGTAATAATATCATCATAAGTTAATTTGCTTCGCTACAACATCATCCTAAGGTTTCTTGTTTGACAATTTTTTATCATTGTTTTAACGAATTATGCTCTAGTGAAATAGATAATTGCATTCCTCCCCTTTAATTGTTCAATAGTAATACTCGCGCATTTGACAATGCTCATCAGTATACCCTTGAACCCAACTTCGGCCGTACTGTCAAATACAGGGATTCGTTTTTTAGCCGTACTTCACGAATGTCGAATACCTTATCGCAATCTCTTTTTCCAAGTCATTGCAATATTCAGGAATTCAAAACCAATGTCCACCGACATCTCCTTTCAAACCCTCTCTCCTGTTTCTAGTGCCTACACTGTGTCTCTGCATATTAAGGGTATTGTAATATTCTCAGCGTGTGCGCTCAATTAAACAACTTAACTTAATAAACAGACCAGTTTGATATTCTCAATTGTCAAGCCGTAGAAAACTACCATTTAATCTCTCAATTAACCTAAGAAAAACACACTATATTTACGATATTCAAATTTAAAATATTAGAAATAATAAACATGCACGTAAAACAATGAACTTTATTTCTACTAAAATTTTAAACAATTTAAAAACACCTTACCCGTCATAGTCAAACATATTTGTATATAAATACAAAATAAATATTTCTATTTGTTTTTTTTTAATTTTGAAAATTTAAGCTCATAAGCAAAAAGATAATTTTTGTAAAGTTCAAGTTCGTAATTTAATGTGTGAGAATTGTAAGACATTTAATGATTTAATATTTCATGTTTAAAATGCATTGCATGCATTATCCATGCCTATGTATATTCTGTAGGTGGTTAAGAAAATAAATTACTATCGGCACCTATACTTAATCAAAAAAGACATGCAAATCAGGTACTAACTATTAAAATAACGAATTTTACATTAGGTATATTCATTCGTATTATAATTTCAAAAGGGTTGCGTGCCTGAAGTCAGATATTGTGCCTACCTTTACAATTTACAACAATTTTGTATTGCAACTTTGTATATTTTAAATTGTTTTTCCATCGTGTGTTAATATCGTAAAACAATCTTTCTATATGTACTTGCTGATTAAATTACAAAAATTTACATACTGGTGGTTTTAAACAACGTAGGTACATATATACAAAATATCTATACCTACATACGTAATAAACCTTGAAGTTTACTTTGAAGCATTAATTCAGAGTGTTTAAGATTGCCAAGCTTATAACAATACTACAACTGATGACAAACTTTAATCGTTAGCTCATTTTAAGACACCCTTTTTTCAAGAGCCTTTTCTATTCCATATTTTAACACAACCTTTTCAAGAGTTCGTTCTTGTTTTAAATTGTGCGATATTATTTTTTGTTGTGTCTAAAAACAAAATTATGTTAAATGAAACAAAAACCGTGAACAGTATTAAAAGAATTTATTAAACCCTAATAGTTTTGAACTACAATTAACATGATTCTCATGACGTGTTGGGTTACCTTTAAATGGGTACTTGCCTCTGTTCATTGCTCCATTATTGAGTAATTATACTCGTACTTGAAAAAAAGACTACCTAGCAACTATTTTTAATCATCACTTATTATTTCTTTCATATTCAAGCTTCTCTTCGACATTTAGAATGCTTCCTTTCGGGCTTATAAAGAAGACATTGAAAGATATACCTCATGTACTTGAAGAATAAAATTATATCATCATAACTAGAAGACCGATTAATTAAAATATTAAAAAAAAGGTACAAAACCATAGCTTGGCTTTTTTTTTCTTGTACTCATTATATTACGAGTTGATCTGACATGAAGCAGTTCAGCTGGAAGATATAAATAATGAAACATGCACATTTGAGAACTTGTAATTCAAATGCTAATCCATACAATCTAAGATTATATACCTAGACCTACCTTCATATATACGGTCTTCATCTTGCTGCATTGTCAGGAGAGCGGATATAATGATGGAGACATGAATAATATTTTTTTGATTAATATGCGTTTTCTTAGCAACGATGCATAGCGGTTCAGCTTAGAGAAGAGGTAGCATCCATGTGAAGCAAAGTACAAGATAATTGTAGAGCTTTATTTTTTAATTTAGTCAAGAAATTAAGTTGTCAGCTATTAAAGTGTCTGATTCAATCAAAGAAGTTCATAAATAATTTATAAGAAAATCATAGAAGCCAAGAAATAGAAATTTTTTTTGAAAAAGTGTGCGTCGGCCGGGAATCGAACCCGGATCAACTGCTTGGAAGGCAACTATGCTAACCATTACACCACCGACGCAATATACCGTTAAATTTGCCGTGAATCACGACGATTGGTTGATTTTTTTCTTCTTTTGGAGCTTTTAGAGGTTTGGGTTTGTTAATTTTGACTAAGAATGCCTTTTATTTGTTGAGGGAATGGTCCAGGGCATATGCTTAGAGCAAGTTCTTGAAACCTATAAAACAAACCAGCTAAGCAATACGTTTGGAGACAAACAATCGGAAGAATGAGGCTGCCATGCGACACATTTTGCCCTTAAAAGCTCAAACAAGATTTTTTAACATGTTTAAAGTTTAAAAAGATTGCAAATGTTATTAAAATAAATTGTTTTTCAAGTGGCGTGGAAAGATTTTGGCGTACCGTGGTCGCCATTTTGTTTTGGTGACATCTGTCAAATCTTTTGTTTATTATTTCGTTGTTTATACCAAATCATCATGACAAGTTACACGATTGAGCAGCACGATTAAATGATAAAAACTTTATTATCAAAATCAGTAGCATTGCGCCTATTTTACGGTAGACGTGCTGGCCCTTCACATCCAATTCTTTAACGTTTGGTGGCCAAAATTTGAAAAGACTAGTTCAGTTAACAATCAGCCAACACCAGTACGTTCAAAGAACGCAAGATCGACCGAGAACATCGCCGCTGTCTGTAAAATTGTATAGCAGAATCCGAGGTAGTCTATTTCTTTCGCAGACTGGGCTTCAAATCGTTTGAAAGAGGACAATAATTTGAGCCGAAAAATCATGTCTAGTGACTAGGGCGGCACATTTTTGGATGAATGGCTGTGTAAATAACCAAAATTGCAAAATATGGGACGACACCAACCCACGCGAGATTAACCAGGTGATAATACATCCTCAAAAAGTTTCCGTTTGGTGTGGATTTTGGTCCGGTAGCGTAATTGGTCCATACTTTTTTAAAAACGACGTTATTGAGGCGGGCACCGTACTGTCAACAGCGAGCGCTACATACCGATGATAACTCATTTCTTATGGCCCAAATTGAACCATATGGACCTAGACGACCTGTGGTTTCAGCAGAACGGCGCACAGTGTGAGAATTTGCTCATCTAGCGGAATTTAATTAAATAAATGAGTAGCACAAATTGATGCGAATACAGGTTTTACTTGCAGCCTAAACCTTCTAATAAGCGAATAAGAAAAAAATTGTATGTGGGAAGCATGTAAAATAAAAATAATTAGTCTTGAAGTTGCAGTTGGTGATAATTTCACTATCAATTGGCTTGCAAAAGTAGTTTTGGTATTTTTTTTCTTGTGAGTCCTGTGTATGCTTTTTATAAAAACTTTTGATTTGTGTTATTAAATACGATATCAGTGAACTGAAAAGTAAGTAAAATTTTTGGTTTATAGGGTGTTTACATTTTTATTTGGTGGTTGGGATAAAAAAAAATAGGCATTTTTAGTAAATTTTTGTATTTATGAGAGAAAAACTTTATGTATTTCGGGTTATTCGGTTTAGTTACTATATGTATTTGAAAGCCTGATATATTATCTATCATTTAAAGCTCTAAAGTGCTGCAGAAGAGGTGCGAAAATATTTTTTTTTCACATTTGAAGTGGTGTCAAAAAAAAAAAATTTGGCTAAGTTGTGTTCTGACTTTAATATTAGTTTTGTTGTGTCCAATGTCGTCTTTTGTGGTACGTACAAGTCAATGTTTCACTTTTATGGTGCGTTTAGGCTTTTCACATATGGTTTTGTTTTTTGAAATTTTCAGAATGTCTATCGAAATCACAAAAACACAAATTTTTGGGGTTTGGATTTCCAAAACCAAAATAAAGCGTGTTGAAGCGGTGTTTTCATTTATTATGAGCTATTTTGATGGAATTCAATTTTCAGAGGATGCAATCAAAGCACTTAAGCCGACTGTTAGTCAGATTTCTTATAAAATTAATGAGAGGTTGGCCAAATGTGGTAGGAAACGGGATGTTTTCGAAGGAATTAATTCTTCCTGGCTTAATGAAACCCTAACTCTGCCACATAAATTTTTGGATGAAATTCCATCCACTTCAAATATTAAAAAAGTAGGAAGGCCAAAAAAAAATTTTGAAGAGTGCTGTGAAAAAATTAAAATAAAAAAAGTGCAAAGCCTCTTGGACTCATATAGCTTTGAAGAAATTGGAACGGCTTATGAAAAAAACTTGAGGAAAGTTGGAAAGAGAGATACTGCTGCTATAATTAAAAAATTGGCACTTAGTTCCCCAAAAGAAGGTTTGTTTTCAATATTGTATCATAAACATTTATTTACTTTTGATTTAATTAAGGTACAAATTTAAAGAAATCACTCAAAAAAGTGTCCTCTAACCGAATTTCTTTATCTGCTGATGAATCGCTAGCATTGATTGTGGATGCGCAGCTATCCACTCATCAATATGAGATTGTGCGTCAGAAACTCAACAAATTTGTTCCAAATTTAATGCCCACATACGACAAAATTAAAGAATCCAAGAAGAAATGCTATCCTAATATGAACACTGTGTCAGAATCGGCTGCCACATGTGATCTTCAGAGCTTAGTTGATCATAGTGTCAGGCGTTTATGTTTGGCAAAGAAAGATGTGTTGAATTGTGAGGATTTTAAAACAGGGCTTAAAGAATTATCTCTGATTTTTAAATGGGGATGTGATGGAGCCCAGCAAAGATCATATAAACAAAAATACACGTCTGAAGAATGTTATGACGAAAACCTTTTCAGCATGTCTATGGTTCCAATTCAAATGTTTTGTCAGGAAGATCGTATCAAGACCATAATTTGGCAAAATCCTGCCCCCTCGTCAACAAGATACTGTCGCCCCATAAAACTTGTTTTTGCCAAGGAAACGGCTGACTTGATAAAATTGGAAGTTGATCTGATAGCTGAGCAAATAAACGCATTAGCACCTATTGAAATCCATGAGGAAGAATTTCATGTTACAATTAAACCAATATTTTTGTTAACAATGGTAGATGGCAAAGTATGCACTGCCTTATCACCTGTGACATCGTCATCACAAACATGTTACATATGCGGTGCAAAGCCATCAGAAATGAATAATGCCACTATTATTTCGAGAAAGTCTTTGGATGCGTTTTCAATGTCCTTTGGGTTAAGTCCACTCCATTCTTGGATTCGTTTTATGGAGTGTATCCTTCATATAGCATACAGGCTTGATGTTAAGGTTTGGCAAGTCAAAGAGAAGGAAAGCAAGGAAAAGGTTAAAGCCAGGAAAGAACTCATACAAACAAGATTTAAAATGGAGACTGGCTTACGCATTGACATGCCAACTCAACAAGCTGGCAACTCGAACGATGGCAATACGGCAAGGCGATTCTTCCGAGACGAAAATAAAACGGCTGAAATAACAGGAATTGATATAGAGCTTCTAAAATGGTTTCACATTCTTTTAGAAGCCCTAGCTTCTAGATTTCCCATTAATTTGGATGCTTTTGAAGCATGTGCGACCAGGACTAGGACCTTATATCTTGAGAAGTATGGATGGTATTACATGCCAGTAAGCGTCCATAAAGTATTATTTCATGGCAGACAAGTGATTGCTTCTTGCATTCTTCCAATTCGCCAACTTTCGGAGGAAGCGCAAGAGGCAAGAAACAAAGAGAATAGGAAATATCGGGAACTATTCACCAGAAAAACATCGCGGTTGCACACGATGACAGATCTTTTTAATCGACTGTTGATAACTTCTGATCCTTTCATCGCAAGTCTCAGGTGCATTCCAAAAAGAAAGAAAAATGTGATCGAGCATGAAGTCCTAGATCTTCTAAATGTCACAACTTAAGCTATTTTAAACTCTTTTAAAATTTTTTTTTCTTCTAAAGTGTGAATGATTGTGGTTTTAATTTATATTTTGTTTAAAGACCCCTCAATAAAAAGTTAGTTGCTGTAGTTAGTTAGTTGCGGGCGCTACGTGCCACACAGCAAACGCCACGACATCTAAACACAACATCTACCCACGCTTATTTAAAAACCCTATTGCAGAAGAGTTGTTCAGTTCCCCAAGCAAACCCTCTACATTCAGAGATGTTAGTGCAGATATGATTGCAGATGTGTCCACATTGTTAAAAGACCCTTCGATGTCAAGGAAAATAACCATAGGTAGTGAACTCAAAATGAAGGATTGAGTATAAGATATTACGTACTAGTATGTGTACCGCTGTTTCCACCGATTTGGCATTACAGTAGGCATGTTGGGACCTATACAGGAGTCTTGTATCAATACTTGCCCTTAAATGGATATCGATCAATGTTTCTAAGGTCTTAAGAAGGATTGATGATAGAGTTATAGGTCATAGATCTTTGGGGTTGGCTTGGCAAAAAATACAAATATTTGTCTATTACTTGAGGAGGGTACCCCCAATAGAATTACTATTTTGTTTTCAAGTTTTCTCAAGAACTAGTACACCGATTTCAATAATTTTTTTTTGGACAAACTTTTTCAATGTTTTAATAATATTTTACAGTCAAAAACGTAAACAATTTTGGAAAAAAAAAACTAACTGAACACAAATTTTGTGATTAATTAAATGACATTTAAACTTTTAAAGACAAACTTATTTCATTGCTAATTTTTTAAATTTTAAATTATTAGTTCTATATTGAAACAGAAGAAAATTCGTGTGATAAAGTTGTGCATTTTTTTCGGTCGTCATCATCAAAATGAAAAGTAGCTTGAGGCGTATGAGTGTTTTTTTTTTGGATCAGTTTTGTTTTCTCAAGCTCAATAAAATAAAATAATTTGTTTACAATTTTTTGACTCATCTTGTGTAGCTCATTAAAATGCTTAAACGAAATTTGAAATTGTTTCATAACTCGTAATGATCTTCTACTTCTTGATCAATATACTAAGCTATATATATAAAACCGAAATCAAGGAAAAGAGTAAATCTTTGGTACCGTTTGGCTTTGAAACTTCTTATCGGATTGTCATGCATTGTTTTTTAAATGAAAGAAGATATCACAACCGATATTGTTGGCCAATAATTTGTTATCCATACATATAAAATCCAAATATCACTGACTAACGTTTTGATAGGAAATATGAATACCAAGTGCAATTTCTGTCACGCATTCAAATAGCCTAAAGAACCACCAGGGTTCCGCTGTTCAGGAGAAAAAGTTTTATTGGCAGAAATTGCTGATCCACTGGAACCATTAAAAAGTCTTTTGAATCATTCTCAGCGAGATTCTAAACATTTTCTTGATATGTTTCGTGTTTACAATTCTACTTTCCAAATGACGTCATCCGGTGCCAAAGAAATCAGACTTGGATATTTTATGCCAACATTTAAAGCTCAGGGTCAGGTCTATCATTTGATTGGATCGCTTTTGCAAAAAAAACCCTGACGAACCGAAATTTTTGCAAGTATATTTCATCTGTGATTCAGTGAGCGATGTGTTTCTGTAAACTACATAAAACATTCATTCTCTTTCTCTTAGAATTCAAGCTCTTTTATTAAATAAAGAACTTTAGTCCAAGCCGAGATCTCAACTTGTTTTATTGTAAAAGCGTAACCTTCATAAAAGACATTTCAGTGGCTTTTGTTAAATAAAATTTCAATTCAGTCAAAGAAAGTGTCATTTCTTGTAAGCCTCGGAGGTCCAGATTTGTATAAAATCCTGATGTCTTTAATTGCGCCAAAACTGATTATTCATACATGAAATTGATAGAAAAGCTTAAATAACATTTCGCGCCTGAAAAGAACAGTTTAGTGGAGAGCTTTAAATTTGTTAAGAGAAAACAAAACCTGATTGAAAATATCAGTGACTACATAGTTGAATATTGACATAATTGTCTAATGAGCGCGAATTTGAGAGTTTTTTGGAGAAGGCTAAGTGACTCAAAAATTCAAAAACGACTCTTAAATGAAACTGTACTAAAAACATTAGACAAAGCAGCCGAAATTGCAAACCAAGGCAAACCAAGCAAAAGACAGCACATAACTCGCTGTATAAAAGCAGCAGTAGAACGGGTGTTAAATGTTTTTATTGTGGTAAAATAGGACACAAAAAAATGAATCGGTGGTTAAACACTTTAAGGCAGAAATTGATCTTGTCAATGATGCTTATCCAATTTTCTGTAAAGCATATAATGTTCCTTTTGGATTAAGAGACAAAGTTAGGAAAGAATAGGAGAGATTAGTACCAGTAATGCGGAGTAAATGGGCAAGTCCGTGTGAAGGTTGGAAGTAAGATTTAATTTTCCTTGTATATCAGCAGGTGGCACGCTTGTCGACGCACGGCCTTATTCGTCGGATGGGGGGATCTTGCTGAATTATACCCTCAAAAATAAATAAAAAAATACTCGTGCCAATCTCAAAAATTACTTTACGATAAATCGAAAAAAATCGATCGAAAAGACTAAAATCGTCTCACTCTGCACAAATCCAAGAAGTTGAAATCAACATAACCGATGTTTTGTTGTGCTAGCCAAAGCTATGTGGCAACCCTTATCCTGCAGCAGTCTTTGCTGCCACCATACTACACTTCTTGCCAAAAGTAAATGAAGATGTAGCCCCTCTTCCCTCTCATGTCACATATTCCTCCTACCTACACAATCCTTATCACTTACCCCACGTGGCAATTGTTACACTCTTCGGAGCTTCTTTACAACTGAGCCTTACTCGCTGTAAAGCTATTAGGTAACGTCTTGCTTTTTAGACCACGGCGATAGAAAAGAAGCACCAGGGTACCTATATCACTTGAAATTTCTGTACGTGATGGCTCTCACGGAGATTTTGATTTATCAATCGCTTCTCCGTGTGTCAATCTATCAATAATTTTAATGAATTAATTGTGTTTTAAAAACAAAATTTTGCTTGACTTACGTTTTATGTAATATTTATTATAACACAATTATTTGAATAGCTACACTGGATGTACAGGTCTTAGGTACACGCACAGTTGTGGACATCCGGAGTATTACCCCAATTCAATTCGATTTTCACTTAAAAAAAATTAATAGCCAAAATAGTTTGAAATGCATTGTACATTAAGAACTCTTAATAGGTTTTTAACTTACATATGCTGTATTATATTAAATATTTGGACTATTCTCACGCCCCGGGGCTGCTATTGGATCGTCTGTGTCGGGAGTAAGTAGGCAAAGAAAGATCGAGATCGGAAATTGGTTAGCAAGATGCACATTTGTCGATCTTCGAACCGATCTGAACCGATATGTACAATCAGTTCAGTAATCGAGATGGTTCATATATATTTTGATGATATGCTGGTGGGTGGTAAAGATAGAGAAGACTGTATGACTAACTTATTATCGGTGTTAAATAGGCTTCTTGAATTTAACGTTAAGGTAAACTTGAATAAATGCGAGTTTTTCAAGGAGGAGCTGGAGTACTTAGGATATTGAATTGGTGCGTTAGGTATCAAACCAAGTACCAAAAAGTTGGAAGCAGTTTTAAAAGCACCCGACCCAGTAAATAAAACTCAGTTAAAGTCATACCTAGGAATAATCAATTATTATAACAAGTGCATTCCAAATTTGTCGGGTGAGCTTGCATTTTTGCATGAGTTGACTTTAGTTGACAAGCCATGGATCTGGAATGAAAATCTTAAAAATGTGTTTGAGAAAAGTAAAGACTTAGTGCTAGCAATTGATGTTTTGACGAACTACGACCCTAGAAAACAAATTATTATTACGGCAGATGCTAGTCCATATGGGGTAGGTGCAGTTTTGTCCCATTTGATCGACGGATAAGAACGACCAGTGATGTTTGTGTCTAGTACACTTAGTGTGCCTGAAAGAAACTACTCGCAATTACATAGGGAAGCGTTAGCAATTATTTTTGCAATTAAAAAATTTCACCAATTTATTTATGGGATAAGCTTCACAATTTATAGTGACCACCAACCACTATAAGCTATCTTTGGGCCATTATGTTGTCCATGTACCCTATTAAGTACAAGAAAGCTTCGAAGATGGGAAATGCAGACGTATTATCGAGGTTGCCGCTTTTGGCAAGAACTGAAGTTGAGGATGATAGTATTAATTCCTTAAGCATTTCTGATTTCCCACTCAAGCTTGATAATGTAAGCAAAAAAACGAAGAGGGATAAGGTGTTAGCTGGGGTCTACAAATATGTCATAATTGTTTGGTCAGATAATATTTTGATAGATGTGAGACCTTATTTTTTTAAAAGGGATTCGTTAGCAACGGAATCCGAATGCATATTTTATGGTGAACGAATTGTTGTACCAAAAATCTTGGTAAATAAGGTATAAGAGCTGGTACACGACCGACGGATGTTGAAGAGTTCGTTTTGCAATGTGAAGTGTGTCAAGTAACATAAAACTCTAAAAAGAGTAATTTGAGTAAATGGCTTGTGTCCATTTTGTAGAATCTCGAAACAATGCTCTCCAGCTAAAGTGCTTAAAGAAACGACGTTTGTTGTGTGGGACGAATCAACTATGGTAAATAAAGGTGGGCCTGAAGCTCTGTACACTTAGAAATTTTAGAGCTGAAGGTCCTATGGGAGGTGTTGTGATACTGTTCGCCAGTGATTTTTGGCAAACATCGTCGTGTCTGTAGGCTTCTGTCAAACTTTTAAGATTGACCACAAATATGCGCGTTCATTTGGGTGGTGATTATAATGCAGCACAATTTTCAAGAACTCTTTCGGATATTTGAAATGTTTTAAATAATGATGGTGGAGTACTAATAGAAGCAACATTTGCAACTAGCGTCACTGGACAAGATGAATTAATAGCTAATGTTTACCAGCAAGCCGCCCAAACTTCAGAGAAAACTGATGATTGTTTACGCGAATGAGCAATTTTAGCACCATAAAACAATTCTGTTACAAGCATAAACAACTAAATTCTCTCAATGTTTCAGGCCCATCAACAATCTTTCTATTGATAATCTGTCTGATCAAGATAATGCCATTGATATTCTTATACGTCAGGACTTCCTCCGCATAAACTGGACTTGAAAATTGGGGTTCCAATAATACTTATGAGAAACCGAAATTATGCAATGGTACTAGATAACGGATAGCAACTATGCAGAGGAACGTGACTAAAGCTAAAATTCTTTCCGGCTTAGCCCAAGATCAAGTCGTGTTCATTCCCAGGATACCGATGATTTCTAACAAATACTAATTCCAATTTAAACGAGTACAATTTCTTATAAAGCTTATTGTTTTGCCTATGTAATGTCTATTAATAAGGCACATTTGTTCCTATTTTTACAATATAGAGTATGTTATTAAAAATTATTATTTTGTAAATTATTGCAAAAATGAAAAAGATAAATAAAAAAAACGTCAACTGGGGCGTGTACTTACTTTTTTTATTTCTTTATTGGAGCATTGTTTGCTCGTTTTGTGGACTAAAATACATTTAGGATTTTACTTTTTTTCAAATCAAACATAAAACAGGGGGATTTAAAATGTGACCTTTTTTGAAAAGGTATGGTTGCTACTGGTTTATGGAATAAAAATCAGACTTAATAAACACAATAAATTTATTTTGTATAAGTTTAAATACAAAGTTAACAATAATTAAATAAGATACGTGCGTCTCTAAACTAAAGGTAAAGCTTAAGAAAATCAAAAAAAATCAAATGGGGTGGCGCAACAGTCCGTTGTGAACCAGGGCCTAGTGACTTACAACTCTCAACCATTCCTGTGTGCGAGTACTGTTGTCAGGAATAGTAGGGACCTACAATTTAAGGCCGAATCCGAACGGCTAATTTGAGAAAGCACTTTTTCATGACAAGAATTACTCTTGAAGGAATTGTCAATTCCTCGCAAGAGGCAGTACCCGCGAAAATTATTTTTTTTTTTTTTAAATTAAGGTGACACAGGCAGGGATTGAACCCAAGACCCCTTGCATGACAGTCCAACGCACTAACCATCATGCCACGGGTACTACAAAAAAAAAGCTTAAGAAAACCTAAAGATATATTCGCTAGGCTATCAAATTGGTTTCCTGAATCTCATTACTCTCTTCTAAGGTAATACATTGAGAGTTTATACAAAACCCTATAGGTATACATTTTCGAGCTCAACTTTTGGAATGGAGAGTCCATGTCGGAAGCTCTTCAGCTAAATAAAGTAAAATACCAACCCGAATCAGACATATAAATAGTAATATAGAAGTAGTTGTTATGGAAGCCAGAAAATATTAAATGACAGGACAACATGCCACCTCAATATGTAACCCAAATAAATGAGTATCATTAAGGAGTAGACTCATTTAACCTCTCATAGTAGTCGTCGTTGGTTGTTGGTCGTAGCCGCTGCCAAACAAGGACACCATTTTAGATAAAACCTAACAAAATAAAAACAAAACACACACACAGAACTTTTTCTTCAAAAAAACCAAACGGGTCCCATTTTACAATTATATTCTAGTCCTAGTTCATAGTAAACCTAAACCCCCTTCTAAAAAACCTAACCAAAAAAATGAAGAGGAAACTAAGACAAACAACGAAGTCCCAGCAGGGAAAACACGACGACAACGACACCGACGACGACGAGTATAGAACCAAATTATAGCATAACTCATCCTCGGATCCTACATCCTAAGGCAAGAGGATATCATTTCTCCTTGGGATAGAAGAGTCTCGTACTCGTATCTGGTGTCAAGCACCTACTCCATCTATTGGCAAAAAACTGCACACACAAAAAATCATTCGTTTGAGGTCCTGTTTTTAGTGTAGATTTCCTTCAGCTCAACTCGCTAGTTCTATATCCTGTAACTGCTCCTAGCTGGTCCTGATCCTGGTCCTATAACCCTAAAGTTGACTTTCGAAGGACAGCAAAAAAGTTGAAATAAAAAAAACTGTGACTATAGAAAAAGTCCAGAATTTTCCGTCTTGCCGAAGGATTTTGTGTTGTTTTTGTATCTGTCGAATGGTGGTGGCCATTCAGCCACTCCCAATTTTACACACATTCTGCAGCTCACCAATGCTATTGGTTATATATACATGCTGGTCCGAATAAGAGGAGCACATCACAGGGTGTACGTTTTTAGGGATATTTCGGGAGAAGTCACTCCAAGTCCGCATACCTACATCAAAACACAGCGCCATATCGGAAGGGACAAAACAAAGCTGCAAGCATCATCACCATCCTCGATTTGGATTTCGTTTTGCCATAGCTTGGCCGGCCTGGCCTGTCCTGTATCCTGGCCGGCCCAGACAACAAACACGAACTCCTCAAAAAAAGGAAAAACTACAAAAATTGCATTGCACATTGATAAGAGATATGGAATGGCGGAGGTGGTAGGATGGAATGGATTTGCAGTTTTTTTTCCTTTCCATGTTTTGGGGGAAATTTGATCCCCGAAGCTTTGGCCTGCGTCAGTTCGCATCCTGCGTCCGAAAACTCAGAAACAGGCTGAACGAGGCATGCAAGCAGCACAGCATCGGAAAGAACAGACTGACAGGCTGCTATGCGCTCTCCGTATTAAAACAAAAGGACTCCAATAAGCAGACCTATGTGATGGCACATGTATACCTAAGTGTTATACACAAGGATTGCATAGGGCAGGCAGGACCATAGTACACACAAGGATATAGTGATTGGCATTCGGACAATGCGTCGAATCTTTTTGTGTTTCTGTTTTCTGTTTTTTGTATGCATCAAGGCAGACAGGCATCAAGACAGTGAAACAAACAGGCAGGCAGTCAGACAAGCAGGAAGACACAGGAGGACGAAATAGGATAAATAAATAATCGGATCAGAGGATGGCCTTATTTCTCTTTTATCAGTATTTTGCTTTCACAGTTATTTCATAGTTTTCCAGATCATTAGATGGGATTTTCTTTCCAAAAAGGAGAAAATGCGAGAATATGAAGACAAAAATATAAAAACTAAAGAAAAAGAACATTTTTGTAAATCTCTTCGTTTTGCTGCTGTTGAAAAGTTGTTGTGATGTGTTTTCACAGTTGGCATGGGAAACATATTTTTGTATGTCTTTCATACTCACTCATAAAAATACCCTAATACGGATTTCAACTGATTAAATATGACTATGTGCTTAGGTTTGTACATATGTTAGCTGTGGATGTATATATGGGGAAAAAACAAACAAAGGTTATGAAGGTAGTTATCTGTTGTTCGTACAAAAGCAAACATAGATAGAGTTCTTTATATTTATCTACGTTAACATCAAGCTTAAGGTTTGAGAGTAGTCTTAAAGATTTTAAATGATTTCGGAGTTGAACAAATTCAATATCGAGTTTGAGCCAGGAGAACTTCTTTCCAAAAAAGCTTATGTGCGTCGGCCGGGAATCGAACCCGGATCAACTGCTTGGAAGGCAACTATGCTAACCATTACACCACCGACGCAACTGATGCAGGGTTAAACCTACCCCTTGCTGGAAAATTCTCACTAAGCTTAGTTTGAGCTTTTATTTATTTATTTTTAAGATCAGACAAATAAGTTATGAAGCCTTGCTTTGCAGATTAAGTGCATGAGTACTTAATTGAAAATAAATTTGTTTTAGAGAAGTTTATAGAAAGACGTAAGAAAAAGAATTAAGACTGTGAAGGTTCAGTTCTTGTCTGTAGTAAGTGTGGGTTTAGATAAAGAGCATGAATTAAATGGAAATTGAAATAAAGGGGGCTAGAACGCGACCCACACTGATGACTTCCCATCCCTCTGTTGATTTGTCTTGCTTAACAGGTTTGAAGGTTTTTGGTTTTTTGTTAACAAAAGGTTTCAGTTGAATTACCAACAATATTCTGCATATGATGAAATAGTTTGATTTCAAAATCTATGTTAGTTAACGAGATTTTTAGTCGAAAACCAATTTGTACCAATTTTAGTACCATTTCTAAAAAAAAATGTATTTCTTATGTAAACAAATACAAATTGGATGAATGTAATTAATTTGGAGTCAATATCTTCGTACTTTTTTGTGTAGATTAAAATCAAATGAAAAAAAGTTAAGGTTTTAATTGAATGTCGAAAATTTTCTATGAAAAAAAAAATAGTTTGAAGCCAATATCTTTAAATTTTGAGTCGAAAATAAATTTTCACCAAGTTTTACGTTTGTTTACGTTTTTATTTTAGGAAAAAAATGATAATTCGATTTTTCTCAAAATTGTACCAAATGTTAAAAGAACATTCCTTATAAGATAAAATTAGTTTGAAGCTATAATCTCAAATTTTTGAAAAGGTAGTTAATTGGATTTTTTTCCTGAATTACATTTGTTTAGTATGACGTTCCAATAACTCACTTCACAGTGTTAGTTGCCATACTCCTACGAAACGGCTTAACCAATTTCAATGAAATTCCTAAGTGCTATTGTTAAATTCCATCAACACCACCGTGTTCACGGTGCAAAGAATCCATCCATTCAAAGAATTGTTTCGTCCTATCCTCGTACTGAAATCGTTGTTACGGGTGATTTCAATGTACACAAATCTTCATGGCTTCAAAATTCAAGCTAGACAACAGAAATCTTCGCTGAGTTGAACCACCTAACTCAGCTACTCAAAGAGCCCACCCGAATATCGGACGTTGAAGGTCGAGCAGAAAACACTGTTGTTTCTTACCTCTTACCCTGATAGGTACAATGTTAGTGATCTATCTCCTCCAGGCACATCTGACCATTGTGTTATATCAGCAAATTTCTCGTGTACAAATTTTCCAGTTATAGAAAGAGCTCCTAGGAGAACCGTTTGGCAATACGAGAAAGCCAACTGGGACGGTCTCAATAATTACTTCAGGATCTTTAACTGATCATTATGCTTCCTCGATAGTGACGTTGACGCCAGCGCTGATATAATCAAAAGTTTGATTCTCCTAGGAATGATAACTTTTATACCGAACAGGTTTAAAAGTGTCAGACCCAACTAAATCACATGTTTCGATGAGAGCTGCAAAGAGGTTATTATGGCCAAAGAGGTAAGTTTCCGTTGAGGAAAGCCCATATTCGACGGACCAAATTTGTACATGACCAAAAGTTACGGTTCCTACGTTGTTGTCAATGACACTCCTTTTGTTAGCTCTTTAGAGAAAGCTAATCTCTTTGCTAGACAGTTCACCGCCAATTCTACGCTGCCAGTGAGTATTTTGACTCCGCCTGTACTTGAATGAGTTAGTGATTCTATGGGACCAATTTTTTTTCGCACGAGTCGGTGGCAAGAGTTCTTAGACATCTAAACACACATTAATCCGCTGGTCCGGATTGTATCCCCGCTATTGTTCTGAAGAGGTGTGCTGGCAAAACCACTGCGTAAGCTTTTTCGTCTGTCCTACTCCTCAAGTCTCATTCCGAGCGGATGGAATACCGAATTTGTCCAGCCTATTCCCAAAAAACGCGAATCTTTCTGATCCTCTTACTAACGACGCACTTACGTCCTTTCTTTCCAAGGTCATGGAAACGCTAATTAATTATCAGCTCAAGAAATATCTTGAAGATCGAAAGTTTCTTAATGACCTGCAATACGGCTTTCGTAGCAATAGGTCCACTGGTGATCTCATGGTTCATCTCACCGAACAGTGGAGTAAACCTTTACATCGTTTTGGAGAAAGTAAGATTATTGCACTTGATATTTCAAAAGCATTTAATAGGATTTGGCATCTGGCTCTCTTATCGAAAATGCGAGCTTTCGATTTTCATGAATCTCTCTCTCATTGGAATAATAATTATCTTTCGAATCGTTCAATACAAGTAGTATTGGATGGATTAAAGTCTGAAAACCATAAAATAAATGCTGGTATGCCCCAGAGCTCTGTTCTATCTCCAACACTCTTTCTCATTTTTATTAATGATCTCCTGTCTGCTAATTCTAATCCAATACGTTGTTTCGCTGACGATTGTACTCTTAGCTTTTCATATTCATAACATCATAATATGATAAGCTCATTAAATTCCGACCTAAACAGCATTGTTCAATGGGGATTAAAAAACCGCGTGGAATTTAATGCTTCGAAAACCCAATGCTGTCTTGTATCGTTAAAGCGAGATATACCCCCATTGCCATTATCCATGGATGGCACTTGCATCAATGAGACTGAACACCTCGATATTCTCGGTATGTGTGTCACCAACCACCTCTTGTGGAATGATCACATACGCGATGTCGCCAAATATGCCGCAAGGTGTTTAGGTTTCTTTAGGCGATGCAAGAAATATTTCACCTCTTCTGATCTGGCTGTTATCTATAAGACTTACATATGTCCAAAGCTTGAGTATAACTCCCATCTCATCTGGGCTGGTGCTCCTGCAACTTACTTAAGCCTCTTGGATAGTATTGAACGTAGATCATTTAAATTGATAGATAATAATATCATCATAAGTTCATTAACTTCGCTTAAACATCGTCGTAAGGTCTCTTGTCTGACCCTTTTTTACCTTCATTCTAACGGATTATGCTTTAGTGACATAGCCAGTTGCAGGGGGGGCTTAAACAGTTCAACCACAATACTCGCGCTTCTAGGAATGCTCATCAGTATACCCTCGAGCCTAACTTCGGCCTTACTGTAAAATACAGAGATTCGTTTTTTAGCCGTACTACGCGAATGTGGAAACGATCAAATATGCAATAATAAATATGTAAAATAATCATGTGAGATGAATGCATTATGGCACACAAACATTCGCTTGAGCCGTTGAGCAGGGTATTGACAGATATAAAAACTGAAGACAGACTATTTGGCGACACGCTGTTACTCCTTTTTAAGTGATTTCATACCAACACTTCCAATTATTCCACGTTCAACGTACGCTAAAAATTCAAAAATATTATGAAATTGTGAAAATATCAAAATTTTACCGTAAGTTGCGTCGGTGGTGTAATGGTTAGCATAGTTGCCTTCCAAGCAGTTGATCCGGGTTCGATTCCCGGCCGACGCACATTTTTTACCAAACTTCATCCTATGAACTTAAGTTTGTGATAATAATAAAGCTGTAACTTAGTAGTAGAAATTTGAGCTCAATTTAAGTGTCTTAGACTTCTCTGAACATGAAACAAATAGAAGACCTTGATGAAGGGGTTTGGCTTCGGAATTACTGATTCGTCTTAGAAAGATGGAAGCTTCTATAAATTAATATTGCTGATAAATTAATTGGATGTGTTAAGAATGGCTTAAGATTTTTAGTTAGAATTTAATGAATACTTTATGTTCCTTCAGTAAAGCCAATACCATTTCATTCATCACGAAATTATTTAACCTTCGAAAAATTAGAAAAAAGTGAGTATACGCCTAGGTGCACTTTTACCTTTAACATTTTGTAGATTTTAATTTTTTATGAAAAAACTGATTGTTTTTTATTTTTACATTTTTAAAAGATATTTGAGTCGAATGGATGTTTTTTTAGGTTTTCATTTTTTGTAAACTCGATTTTTCCTAACGATTTTTTATAAATCAAGATAACTGAAAACAAAATATTTGTTACCTCGAAAATCTTACGCATAAAAAATTATTTTATCTCTAAAACAATTTTGTGCGACGAAAAATGACGTACTTAACATTTGGTAAAATTTTGAGAAAAATAAAATTGAAAGTTTTTGTATACAAAATAAAAACCTAAAAAAATAATTATTCTAAGTTGGTAAAAATTGAATTTCTACTCAAATATTTTTTTTCAAAAACTTGAGGTTATGGCTTCTAACTAATTTTATCTTATAAGAAATCTTGTTTTCAATATTCTTAAAAAAAAAAAAAACTTATGAGAAAATTTAACAAAAATTGGTAAAAATTAATTTTGTACACAAATATCTCTTCAAAAATTTGAGATTTTTTATAAAGTGTGATTTTTTTGAGGTTAGGATTTTCATGCATTAGTATTTGAAAGATCACGCGGGATTTCAGATATGGTGTCAAAGAGAAAGATGCTCAGTATGCTTTGACATTTCATCATGAAGTTGGGCTTAAGGGTAAGCTGATGGGCGTTTCTAGAAGCACGGGTATTACGGTTAAATTGTTTAAGGAGAGGAATGCAACTGGCTATTTCACTAGAGCTTAGTCCGTTAAAATATCGGTAAAAAAGGTTGAGGCAAGAAACCTTTCGTCGATGTTCGAGTGACGTAAACGAGTTGATAATGTTAATGTCACCAATCATTTTAAAAGCCCTTTTTTGAATATTATCCAAGAGGCTTAAATAAGTTACTGAACTAGCACAGAGATGAGAGTTATATATTAAAGTTTCAGACGTATAACGGTTTTGTATATTGCAACGTCTCAAAAAATCTAGACATCTTGCGGCATTTTTGGAAACATCGGGTATGAGATCGCTCCACAAAAGGTGGTTTCTGATAAAAATTCCGAGGATGTCAAGATTTTCCGTTTCGTTGCTGCAAGTGCCACGCATAGATAGTGGCAAAGAGGGTTTATCTTGCTTTAACGATACAAGACAGCATCTGGTTTTTGAAGCGGTTTTTTATTCCCCATTGTACAATGCTGTGTATGTCGGAATTTAAAGATCTAATTATATTTTACCATTGCAGTTCCTCATCCAAACAGGAGGATGGTGAGTCTGGAAACGAATATAAAAAGCTGAGATTGCTATTGACAGTGAAACAATGTATTGGATTATCAGTAGCAGACAGGAGATCATTTATGAGAATGAGGAAAAGGGTCGGAGACAAAATGGAGCCCTGGGGCACACCAGCATTTATTTTATATGTTTCAGACTTGAACCAAACCAATTTATTTTGAACGGTTCGAAAGAAAATTTCTAATCCAACGAAGAAGAGATTCATCGATACCGATATTGGCCTTAAACTTACTTTACCTTTTAAAAAATATTGTTGTCAACATTTAGTAAATTTTTGAGAAAATCGGATTGACAGTTTTTTTAACAAAAAAAACCTAACATAAAAATTAATAAAAGTTTGTAAAAAATTGATTTTCGACTCAAATATCCTTTCAAAACTTTTAGATATTGGCTTCAAACCAATTTTGTTTTTCGAACAATATTTATGTCAACATTCAGTAAAATTTTGAGAAAAAAACAATACTAAAACTGGGTAAGATTTACTTTCGACACAAATAGCTTTTCAAGAATTAAAAATATTGTTTTCCGTTTGAAATTTGGTGATAATTGATGTTCGGTTCTTATTATTTCTCAAATTAATTTTATTCATCCAATTTGTAAAAATTGTGACTAAAATTGGTAAAAATATGTTTTCGACTAAAAATCTCGACTTCGACTAAAACTTGATTTTCAAACTAAACTATTTCTTTATAAAAAAATAGTGTTGGTAGTTTTTAAACTTTTAAGAATAGTTCAGCTGACAACTTTTTTAACCAACACGAAAACTAACAAACTTTTAACCAAGACAAATTAACAGACGTAATGTGAAGTTATCAGTGTGGGTCGCATCCCAGCCTTTGTAAGATTTCCATTTTTTGTAAAAAAAAACTGTTAATTAAATTTTTCTCAAAACTTTACCGAATTTTGAAAGCAATATTTCTTATAAGATAAAATTAGTTGGAAACCATAATCTTAACTTTTTGAAAAGATATTTGTGTCAAAAATTACTTAAGCCTCAAATTTTACTAACTTTTAGTAACTTTTTGTGTAGGTTCTTATTTTTTGTAATTTTTCTCAAAATTTGACTGAATGTTGAAAACAATATTTTTAAAAGATGAAATTAATTTAAGTCCAATGTCTCATCTCTCTAAGAATCTTTTATTTCGACTTTAGGGTCCTGAAACGTCAACATTTTGAATTCGAAAAATCGAACCCATTACAATAACTTACTATTTGAAGTTAAAAATAGCTTAAGTGAACTTAAGATATTTTACCACAGAACGTTTTATGCATTAACATCCGCTGTATTGACGTAAGATGTGTTTATTAATAATAATAAAAATAAAACAATGGTTAAACCGGCATAAAAACATCTTAGAATATTTAGCAAATGAAAGACCCAAGAGCTTTTAACTTTTGAAAAAGACACAGTTTTGAATTATTTAGATAAAACTTCACCCCTTTCACGCTTTCTTAAAATTTTGTGCTTCACTCGACATTGAGAGGAATTTTTAGAAATAGTTAAATAAAGCTCTCCACCAAAATTCAACCGTCGCGTCGTTTTTAATCCAATTTTCTTCACTTGTGTTTGCTTTTGAAAACAAATAGCTATACTGTTTTTGAACTCAATTTTTTATCTTTTAATATTAAAGTTTAAATACAATTCTAGGGAACTTCAAGTTTGAGAGCAAGCACTTAAGACTAAATAATTCATTTCATGTCTCCTTTAATTTTAAAGCTCGCTTTAGTTAATATTTTTTCTTCATAATAATGAGATTTTGAAAATTGAAAATTATAACGGTAAGTTGCGTCGGTGGTGTAATGGTTAGCATAGTTGCCTTCCAAGCAGTTGATCCGGGTTCGATTCCCGGCCGACGCACATTTTTTGCTTAAGTTGGAGTTAAGACTCATCAAAGCTTCACTTACTAATGCGTGCAATTTAACAATTCTTAATAAGCTATCAACCTCTTCCCTAACTATTATGAAGTTAGAATAACATTTTCTTTAAATTATTGTTGAAGGAATTTTCTCTGACAAGATTTCTCCCTGAAAACATCAATCACAAAACTTTTTCTATAGGCTCTAGCGTACATTTTCTAATCAATTTAAATTGTTAATTATCTTCGCATTTTTGCCACTAAAGTTTAATCCTTTTAGGATCCTCCATCGTTTTACTTATTTTTTTTTTCGAAATGAGAATGACACTATCCTTTTGTAAGGAAATAAAAATAAAAATAAAAATCCCTATAAGCCGAAAGAAAGAATCAAATCGTAAATTTTTCAATTTGTCGGCGCATTAATGAAAACCGATTACTACCGTACATAGAACATAAAGACCGTAGCGCGCGAAACGGAAATTGATTTATTTTAATTGGAAAAATTAATTTTAACCTCCATGCTAATTGCATTCATTGCCATGGCAAAAAGGCACAGCCATCACATCACAGGTTTCTTGTGTTAAGGTCCTTAAACTACACAATATCTACATGAAAATAACCTCAAGGCAAGAAGTTGCCTTACCCTACGTAAACCATACCTAACCTATGGCAAGGCAGTGTCTGTTTTCCCTTCGATTTAACTCATTTCATCTTTCAATAAATCTCTTGACAATTGCAAAATAATGGCGATAATTGGCAGCGCATACAGGACCTAAGAGATGCTCTTTGCATTCCTTCCTCTCCAGACCCACCTAAGTATATCTAGGCCCATTCTTTCGTCGTCATTCTCGGCGTCGTCGTCGTCGAATAGTTGCCGATTGGACAAACAGACAGCAGATAATCTTCTCGATCGATCGATAGACTCTTCGGTTCTGATTCTTTGTACATATAAGACGCCCTCTGATGTGGCTTTACAGTGGCGGCCGGCAGCGTATGGTGGTCCTGGATCTCTCTCTCTGATTCGCGGTATCTTGAAATCTCCATGCACTGAGCAACCGATAAGCTACAGCTTCAGCAGAACAGCAATCAAGCCCTCCCGTGCACCGTGTGCGATGCCACAACCAAAGAAGCCAGCAAGGCTACTGGTGGCAGCGACCGCGACGGCTGCGCGGTGGTGTGGTGTCCGAGATTAATAGCGTCTCCTAGGCCTACACACTCGATCTGAAATTATGAGACAGCTATTTGAAGTAAAATCTATGAGCACAGAGCTGAGAAGCATTGGCTGGGCGGGCGTACAGAGATTCGATGATTCCTTGCTCTTCTGCGATCTAAGATGCAAGATGTGACCATACCCCATCGAAAGTCTTCCTTGAGATCTGTATCTTTGGAGGAACCCACTCTGTGTGCGGCTGTGATTTAGCGGTGGCATCGGCGGCGAAGCGGTGCTATCTAGGATTTGAGTTCTGAGCTAGCAAATCAACACTTGAACAATGCTTCCATATGTGTCTATTGGTGTAGTCGATGATCCTTATGTTGGAACACACATCCCGAACCCTAACCCAAACCCAAGCTCGGTTCCTTTTCTGAATTCCCCATATCACGAGCTGGAAGCGCTCATAAAATTCGTGGCCACACTCGACTGCGACTGCTGGCTGGCTGGGGCAATAAATAATCGACGCACCATCTGAGATAAGGTAATTGGTCCATTATGTCGCTCCAATGGCATCTCTTGGTTCTCTAAGTGAAATCCGCACTGGTTTAATACAATCCGTGTCCATACAGAAGCAACGAAGAGAAGACAGGAGCACCGCACTTTACTACACAGGTGACATGTTGTTATACTCAACTCGTATTGTAAGACTGCTCGGCCCGGCCTTGTAATTCGATCCGATGCTGATGCTGATGCCGATGCCGATGCAGGGAACCCTTTAACATGTCTTTGTTTGGGAACAACAATAATAATAATAATAATCACGTGCAGTGTGTGCAATCTGCAGGAGATGCGATGCGATGGAAGTGGAACTCGAGCCGGAGCAGTGCTTCGCATTCGCAGCCACAGCCAAAGAGGCGGACCAGGCCAGGTACAACAAATGCATAAATTTTGATGGAACGCAATGTGAAGTGAATGTGAACTGCTGCACAACTGCAGCAAGCTGCAATCGAGATGATTCAGGAGAATGGGTGTCACTGATGGTTAAGATGTGATGACAGTTGATTTGATGGACGACATTACTCTTTTATTGACATTGACATTACTGCAAAGAATTTAATGGCGGGAAATGGATTTATTTAATGGACAATAATTCAGCATCGGATTGACGATATGCTTTTGGTTTAATGTTAATTGGTTGTAAGTCTTATGCTTTGTGAATGTTTGCTTCGTAAAGTTAGTTTTATGAAATCAATGAAAAATATGACAATACTTATAAGATAAACACAGATGTTTGAATTAATGCATTAAAAGCGGTAAGGCAGTTGAAAAATCAAAACGGATTTAAACTCGAATAAATCGAGATTTCATATAATCCGAGCTACATACAGCAACGTGTGGATTCTAAGACTCTCCGGGATGAACATCGGTATTCATGCGCTCCACGTGACCCAACCATCTAAGTCGTTGGACTTTTACCCTTCTGACTAAGTCTACGTTGCTGCACAGTCCATCTTCTCCTCCACTCCCCTTCTAGGCATACGGATACGGGACAGAAAATCACACGAAGAACTTTTCTCTCGAAACTACCCAATGTACTTTCACCCGCTTTTTTCGTAGTCCATCCTTATGCACCGTATGGACGGGGATGATGAGAATCTTATATAGCTACACTTTGGTCCTTCAAAAGAGGACTTTGCTACTCAATTGCTTTCTTAGACCAAAGAAACAGTGGTTGGCAAGAGTTATTCTTCGTTTGATCTCAGGGTCGGTGTTGTTTTCTGCGTTCAAAGTGGAGCCTAGGTAGAAGAAATCCTTAACGAACTCCAAGTTACGTCTGTCGATGGTGACGTTTTGACCGAGACGTGTCGGTGTTGTAAGTCCTTTCTTGAGGTAAGGTTAGGTTAGGTTATAATGGCTGTCCAAGATGGAAACGGACTCACTTAGGCCAGTTAAATGGCCCATTGTGATACCACATGAATATTGAGGCTTTCTCCTAAGCTTAATGGAACCAGCTTGAGTCCCGTACGAAACGTGAGAGGCTGATAATACCGATATCATTTAAATCGTTTAGATCGTTAAAGAAGAATTCTCCTAGGTAATTATTGCGTTTTCGAGTCAAAGCAGGGCATGTGGAGAGAAGATGAAGAACCGTTTCTTCCTCTTCCTCGTCCATAGATCTTCTGCAAAAGTCATTTGAGAATACGCCTAGTCTCGTGGTGTGCTTTCCTATTAGGCAGTGTCTGTTCGGTTATGACACCTATTATCGAGCATATATGCGATCTGCTTAGAGAGAGAAAGCACCTTGAACGTTTTAAATCCAGTGTTGGCCAGATGTTTTTTGTAACTTGACACGTGGTGATGTTGTTCCACCTGGTGCCTGCCCTCTTCACAGCGTCTTGCATAAGCAGCAGCTTACAAGTAGCGATTGGTATGCCAGTACTTGCCAAACGTGGTAGCATGGGCTTTACTGTACCGTTCCTGGCGAGTTCATCTGCCTTACAGTTACCTGGAATGTCTCTATGGCCCGGCCCCAGCAAAGGCGAATATTAAACTGTTGCGCCATTTCTATTAAAGATGATCGATAGTTATGGACTGTTATAGAGTTCGTAGAGACAGAGTCCAGACTCCAGAGATTTGATAGCGGCCTGGCTATCAGAGAAAATACGGATATCAGATGTTGATATCACTTTTTCTTTGAGCCAAGACAAGACTCCTTTTATCATCAAAAGGTCCTCCTGTAACACGCTACAATGATTGAGAAGGCGGAATGAGAGACTTAATTTCAGTCGTTTAGAGTACACACATCCACCAACCCCTTCCTTTCTTGAGACGGCATGTACTTTGTTTTTCTCTCATTAACCCTCATTTGCCGCCTCTGTATTAATACTCACAAAAGCCCATTGACACCACGATGAACTCTTCCGATTATGACGATGTCATCACCATATGCTAGACTTTTGAAAGAGAGTGCCTCTAGCGTTGACATGGGAGCTCTGCACTATTCTTTCCAGTACGATGTTAAGAACATTGGATGACAGCGCATCACCTTGTCTAGAACCTTTATTGACATCCAAAGATTCTGTTCAGTTGTTTCTAACCTTTATAGAGCAGCGTGAATTTTCCATAGTTATCTTGCGCAAACAAACTAGACATTGGTTTATATAGCTCGTTTCTGTAGATGTAGATGCTGTCATATGCGGCTTTGAAATCGATGAAAAGATGGTCTACCGCAGAGAAAATCTTGTAAGCGATGTTAAGTAGGCTGATGCCTCCTTAGTTGGTGCAGTTTAGAGGGTCTCCTCTACGAGCTAGTGGTCTAAACCCAAGTTAGCTGCTTGAAAAGTTTGGACAATCATGATGCTGAAAACGTTTCTAGCGTCGATCATTGCATTCAATCTGGTTGACGGTAGATTGATGTGGAGAGCTTCTAGTTTCTTTGTGGATAATAACGATTCGCCCCGCAACAAAATCAATGAGCCTCAATCCGTTCTCGGTAGTGTTGTCATTCAGGATGTTTTTCCGATTATTCCACAAAAGATGTCTTTCCTTCCTATCTTAGCATTAAAAACCCAAGGACAATTTTAATATCGTAGCTAGAACACTGCTTGTATATTTTGTTCAAGAGCTCGAAGAACATGGCCTTGGTGTTGCCATCTTTCTCTTCTGTGTTGCGTTTGGGCATGTTAGGCTAATGTTGCGGAATTAAGCCTTAATGCTGATGGCTATGAGACGCTCGGTTATGCACGATTTAACTCCAAGGCGAGAGCCGGCATAACCGCTCCTTACAGGCATGAGCTTCGAATATGTTGTAATAGTCCTATAAAGTGTTCACTAAGTAGTTAAAACTAACTGGAACTAACTGGACGGAGGTGCGTTTTGAGAGAAATCTGTGGACGGCATGCACCATGTGCTTCTCTGTCGTCCAGCTCTTCTTCTTTCTTTAGCCAGCGGATTCCACTGCATTGCTTAGCCTACAATGCAGTCGTTATCTTTTCGTAGCGTATGTCCAATCCATTTCCACTTACGTGGACCTGTCCTTCTATGAAGGACCTTATTTGATACGCGGTTTGGCCAGAAAATCCTTAGGATGTTACGAAGTTATCTATTCATGAATGTTTGCAGCTTTCTTGTTATGGCTGAGGTAACCTTCCAAGTGCTGCACCCATAAAGACCCACAGATTAGACATTTATTCGAAACAGTAGACAATAAGATAGAAAAAATTCAATCTGATTTGATATCAAGTTCACTGTTCATTTAGTCTTGACGAGTCTTGTATTATTATTACAAAATATACCAACATTTAACGTTTCGTCGGTTGTTTTTGAGCCTCGTCTTATACATAACCTTTTGACTTAATTGCACGAATCATATTTACTTAGGCCGCAAATTCACGACACAAAATAACTGCGCAAACTGGGGTTTGCGCAGTTTAGTTGTGTTGTGAATGGGGTTGTTTGAGCGGTTTGTGCATTAAACTGTGTAAAAATTAAAACAATTTTGATATTTTTGCTCTAGTCTTAAATTTGTGCAGTTATTTGTGTCGTGAATGTCAAAAACTGTGCAACCGCTCAGTATACAAATTTTATTTACGCCACTATACATTGTTTTTTTTTTATAATGGCTGATGAACAAAAGTTCTGGAGCGAGTTCCTCGAACTTTATAAAGAACATCCGGCTCTATGGAAAATAAAAAGCCCGGAATATATAGCAACAGGATAATGAAGAGTAAAGCCTATGAGCTTTTTTTGCACTAAATTTTAATTTTTTTTACTACAATAGCAAGCATTATATAAATAGCTAATTTTGAACTCATGTTCAACGAACGAAAACTTTTTTAAACTGAGATCTGTGCAGTTCACTTGTATCATGTTTTGCACAAATCGACTTGAGTAAAATTTCAGTTTGCGCAGTTATTTTGTGTCGTGAATTGGCGGCCTTAGTACTTAATTTTTAATTTCTAAATCGAAAGTGCATAAAATACCCATTAAAAACCACTCACGACTATCGAAATCTGCCAAATGAAAAATAATATCGGGGATGTAGCTCAGTGGTAGAGCGTTCGCTTTGCATGTGAAAGGCCCCGGGTTCGATCCCCGGCATCTCCATAATTTTTTGGTGCCCAACACACTAGAATTTTGACAACTTCTTAAACCCAACTTACTAGAAACTTAGTTGAATTTATTGTTTAACACAACTTCTACCCTTCAATTGGTGTTCTTAAGAACCATTACACCTTTTACATCTATCTACAGAATTACATAGGAAATGCTTCATTACACAAAATCAACACGCTTTTTCCCAACAATTTATTCTCATAGATCCTCTTACAAACTATCGCGCACCAACTGTGATACGAATAATCGTGTGAAGAAATTAATATCATTTCAAGCCATGCATCTTCCCGCCTCCAAGCTCCTTACAAGAAAAAATGAGAAACTAGAGCACAATAATGTTTGTTCAAGTTTTCGAAAAGGTAAAACAAAAATAAGAATCTAAAGAAAAGTCCTGGTTTGGGTAACAAAACCCCAAACCCAAAGTATAGATGCATGCGAGAAAACCAACAATAGGCACCCACTTATCATCGCCTCTGGAAGATAAGCAACGACGATGACTCTAGAGGTAGTCCTCCTGCTGCTGCTGCTTCGAAACCATGGCCTAAAGAATCCAACCAAAAACATGACCAAACCTCAAAATAAGAGAACTGGTCACAGCAGCGCAATGCAACCATCATTTGCAGTCTATGTGGTTTACTCCATCTATTTTGTTGTTATTGTTGAAGTGAAAATTCCAAAAAGAAAACTAGCTCCTTCACCTTTTTTCCCCTTTTTCATTGCCTTACTTCTGTGTCTGTAGTCGTAGGTATATATGATTGCAGGCACACGGAATCCCACAATCCACCAAAAGATGCTCCGCAGCGATACAATATGACTGTGAAAATTGGAGCCTTTTTCGCAGCGCAGGTGGCTACACCATTGTTGATGCTTTACTCTACAGCTAGACATAATATCGCAGCCAATGCTGCTTCCCATTTTTCACCTCCTCCCTGAGTTTAACTCCTCAAACAACAACCAAAATCTTGTTGGAGCCGCACGATTGTTTTTTCATGATCCAAGGGGTGTAGCGGCAGGGTGGCGGTGCGGCGGCGGCAGGCGTTTCAGCTTCACGAGTTTTTTCCGCTGCATTCCGCTAATTTTTCAATACTCGACGCGACGTACATCTATTCGGCAAAGCCAAAGAGTGCAATGAATCTCAACAATTGGGGAGTGCGTTCTCGCTTCGGCGAGCCATATTATCATCAACCAAACTCCTAACCTAACCAATAACCAGGAGCAGGGAGAAGGAAAATTAAGAAAATTACACAGGAAGATGTTTTTCTTCTTCGCTGTGAACCGCCAAGCTCCTCACACCGAATCTATTTGAACCCTGGTTGGCCTTTTGTGTGTTTTTTTTTTTCAGATATTCGATACAGCAGCATAAAGATGCTGCATCAGAGAAGCCTCTTTGAAAAAAAAAGTCGGACGACCTGTTTTGGGATCCAAATTGAATGAAATGGATATTTATGACCACGATGCCCTCGATGGCATGTGGGAACGAACGGAACCCAAGAAAAGGCCGATATTATAGTAAATGAATGCCGTTGTTTTTTTTTTTATTATTTTGGCTAAAAAGGTGAAAGACGAAGAAGCTGCTATATACGGTTACATGGCCTGGATGATGGCTTGAGGTCAAAAACGCGAGACTTACTGTCAAAAGGGACTGTTGACAGCAAGCGATGCTAATTGAAACATCGTAACGTAACGTGACAATGTGTAATGACCACCGACAGTGTAAAGGAGGATGAGATCAACAACAACACGTTGACATTATAACGATATGGAGTTTTCGTGTTCGTTTTATAAATCACGGTTTACCGAAGAGTTATTTTAATATGTCTCTGAAGTCTGAACACTGATTTCAAATTAAATCGTGGGAAATAACTGTAAGCATAAAATAAGCAGATTAAACGATGGCATTGTACGTAATGTAATGCAATGGTAAAACGCTAATTGTCTTCTTCAAGAAGGCAAAGATTAACTCCTGAACTATAGACATAATTAACTTCAAGAAGACATTATTATAAAGTGTGTTGTTCAGGACAGTAAACAATATTAATAACTTGATGTTAACATTTCTCAAACATATCCACAAAAGTTACAAAACATCTTAGTTTAAGGAAAGTCGTCTTTTATTTTACTAATAAATAAAATAATATTGAAAAAATAAATACAAATTTATGGTGTCAAGATTATTACTTCGAAAATGATTCAACATTTTATTTAACTCACTTATCTGAATCCACTCATATTTAGAGTCAAGGAACTTCATTTTTTCAAGTCTTATCAATGGACATTTTTTGATTAGCCATTAATAGAGAAAACTAGAAACTCAGTTCAAAAATAAACCTGATAGCTGAACATTAGTGGAGAGTTGGACAAAATGTTTAAGAGATAAAGTGCAGAAAGATTAAAGTGTTGTTTCTTGAAAAAATGATGGACTAGATTAAAGATTATACATAAACAAGTTTTGTGTACATTCAGAATATTTTAAGAAAAACATTTAGAATATTTTAAAAAAATGTTGCCCATTTTAGCGGCATTTATTAAATTTTTGCAAATTGGACGAATAAAATTAATTTGAGAGATATTAAGAACCGAACATCAATTTTTACCAAATTTGCGTACTTTTCTACGTAGATATTATTTTTTTTTATGAAAAAACGGACAGTTGGATTTTTATAAAAAAAAACTACTGAATATCGAATTGTCTGTTAAATAAAAAGCTTAAAGACAATATTTTAAATTTTTGAATTTGAGTCGAAAGTAAATTTTTACCAAGTTTTAGTATTGTTTTTTTTTAGGATTTTATTGTTTAAAATTTTACTGAATGTTGACAGTGATATATGATCTTAAAGTTTTGAAAAGATATTTGACTCGAAAATCAATTTTTAACAACTTTTGTAGGTTTTTAGTTATTTGTAAAAAAAAACTGTCAGTTCGATTTTTCTCAAAACTTTACCAGATGTTGGAAACGTTATTTTTCGTTGCACAAGATTGTTTTGGAGATGAAATCATTTTTATTCGTAAAATTTTCGAGGTGACAATTTTTTGTTCAGTGTTTTTGATTTATAAAAAAACGGTTATGTGGATTTTTTCCAAAAATATACTGGTTTGGTATCACGTTACAGTTTATAATATAAAATTTAATTCAAGTCTGTAGAGTTATTGGCTCGTGAGATATTTAGGGTTAACCAAAATGTTCACCTTTTTTTTAAACAGCTATGGTAAAAGAACCACCTACGCAATTTTCTTGAGAGCCCTTTGTGCATCTTTCTGCATTATTATCGGTATAAAAAATGTATTTAAAGACGATATCTTTTATGGTTCTTGAGCTTTAGACCACGAAAAAAAACGTAGCGAACGTGCGGACGTACGAACGTACGAACGTACGTCACACACGCACATACTCACTAAAAATCTTTTATTTTTTCTCTAGAGACCTTAAAACGTAGAGAAATTTCAACATTTTTAATTCGACAAATCGGATCCATCACAATAACTTAGTTAATAAATTCAAGAAAATTAAATTTCCAACAACACTTTCACATCAATTGGTTCCTAAGGTAGTTTTTTTTTTTATCGAAGTACGATTTTAAGACTTATTCTCTTTCAGTGTTATATTAAATTATGATCTCCGTGCCATGACTTCGGGTAAAATTAATAATTAAATGCTTATTTATTAGGTAACCATTTAAATTCTGCATTTTAAGTTACGACCTTAAAACTCTTTTTTCAATATTTTGACTTTCGAAATTAAACAAAAATCTCTATAATATTTTGATTTAAAAAATTCTCTAAAAATGTCACTGTTTTTGTAAAAAAAAAGTAAATATTATGTGTGGACAAATCTTAGAAATGCCCACGATTTAATTTGTTCTATTCATACAAAACATGATTATCCGAATTTGGAAAGACTTGGATATCATATAGTCAAAGTGAGGTGATCTCAGATAATAACTTGTTTATTTATTTCATCAATTGATAGAAGATCTGCTGATTACAAAATTAGTACAAAACAAAATCTAATAAGATGTATACAATTACATTATTATAAATTATACATATTTACACGAATTTTGGATTATATTTTAATTAAATAATCAATCACCGTATTAAAAAGATATAGAGAACGCGTTATTGTTTCATTTAGACCATAATTAGTTCTATGAAAAGGAGGATAAAATATTTAATTTATATTGCGAAAAACTCATGATGGAACATGGAATAGAATTAATGAAAGCAAATCAAAAGAGTTTATTCTGTTGTCAATAGTATAATAAGGCACACCTTGATATATAATCTGGTAAAGACCCAACCCAGTTAAGTTTTCGAAGTGCATAAAGAGTGAATCTTTTCTGAAATATTTTAATTCTCAAAATATTATTATCATAAAAAGGAGACCAGGCGATACAACAATATTCTAAAACAGATTGTTCTACAATAGACAAAAATAAGGTCTTTAAAGTATAGGGATCCTTAAAAATTTTAGAGTTCCGCTTCAAGAAACCTAAAAGTGAATTACCTTTAGATACCATCTTATCAACATGAGATCTAAAGTCAATCTTTGAATCAAAAACCACCCCAAGATCATTTACTTCAATTACCCGCAGAAGACTAACATCATAGAATTCATACTCAAAATCAATAAGGGATGAAGTTTTAGATGCACTTAAAATTTAAGAAAATTGTTTATATCCAACTGCATTAGTAAGCTATCTTCAAGAAAGATGTGGCTGAGAATACTTTCACATCATCAGCGTACATCAAGCAGTTACAAATTAAAAATAAATGGTAAATCATTTATAAAGATTATAAAAAGAAGAAATGACGGCCTTGTGGAAGACCTGACACCACGTCTATAAGATTTGAAACACAATCATCTATTTTAGCAGCTTGTTTTCTATCAGAAAGATATGAATCTAACCACTGTAAAAATAAAGCATTCAATCCTAATATCTTAAGCTTTTGTAGGAGAAGACCATGATACACGCGGTCAAAGGCTTTTACAAAATCAGTATACAGGACATCAACTTGTCTACCTTTTTCAACATGATTATAACAATTATTTCTAAGTAGACTTAAATTAGTACACGTTGATGTACCCTTTACAAAACCATGCTGTTTTTGAGACACAGCAAAATGAAGTCTTTGTATGACCGTTTTTTCAAAAAGTTTGGGAATAACTGAAAGTTTTAATATTGGTCTATAGTGCTTCACTAAGTGCTTAAAATCACTCTTATAAGTGGGATCTATTTTCTTTCATTAAGAAAAACACCATTTTGTAAAAATTTATTTAAAATAAAGTTTAAAACACTACAAAGTGAATACTAACATTTTTACAAAAGAATAGGGGGAATCATTTGAAAACCAGTTTTTTTTGACACATCAATTTTTTTAAACTATCCAAATCATCTTGTTCTGAAAAACTCTGTTTAAAATCGATTAAAGAAGTTATATGAAAGAATCGAACAAATATCATCGTATTCCAAACATGGAGGAAAAGATGAACAATTTCTTTTCTTCCTTTCAGCTGTGATTGTTTATTGTTGTTGGTTTGTACCATAGTCGGTGACTTGCCCTCAGAGCGTTATACGCGGGGACTTCACATGTTTATCGAGTTCCGATTTATTATCAACATTTAAGAATTTATATAGGTCTTTAATTTATGGTATAGAATTTAGGAATGAAATAAAAATAAATTATCATTCGATTCAATCGTGGTCCGTATGGTTTCACTTAGTTTTGTGCATTTAAAATTAAAACCCGATTGACAAACTCCGCAAAAATTCAAATCAGTTTTAGAAGTAAGAAGATTACATTTAGAACAATGGATTTCCATAATGAAAAGACAAAAGAGAACTGGATAAGACAATTTATAAAATAAGGTATAATAAATCGAGAATCTATTGAGAACATCAAATAAAATAGGGGTCATAATATTTATTCATCTTGTTCCTAAAAAATGCGTTAAGGGTTCAAAAATGTTATTATTTAATAACAACAAAACTTCCACAATTCGTTTTTGAATTATTAAAAAAATGAGATAATGTGTTCCTTTAAAATTAATAATATTAAAAAAATACATTTTTATTTATTTTAAGACTTTGTGAAATTTTTGAAAAAAAACTGAGCACTCAAAACCCATTTGAATATAGTTTTGAAAAAACTTTTAAATGTAAACGTTAAATAATGCTTTCAAATTAAATATTGAAACTGAATTTCTTTTTTCAAATACTTTTATGTATCTACATATTTTTATTTTTTTCGATTTCAAACTAATTTTAATATATATTTATAAGTTCCAAATTGTGTGGAATGTTGTATGGTTTCCTCTTAACTTAATACGTTTTAGTGTTGTCTAGTTCAAAAGTTTTTTTTAACATTTATTAAAGAAAAACGTTTTTTTTTTTACTAAGATATACAAAACATTTAAAACATACATTGCTTTGGTGAAAAAAATTTCTTAAGTTTATTTTAAACGAAAATTTTACCAAATTGTGTAATAAGTTTAAAGCCAACATTTTTA
Source organism: Eupeodes corollae (assembly GCF_945859685.1). Lineage (NCBI taxonomy): Eukaryota > Metazoa > Arthropoda > Insecta > Diptera > Syrphidae > Eupeodes > Eupeodes corollae. The sequence goes on along the minus strand of NC_079148.1, from coordinate 21,115,560 downwards.
TTTAGTCGCAAGTTAATCCGAGTCGGAAATGAGTTTTAATCAATTTTAAACTAACATTTTTACAAAATATCACAACCTTCAAAGATTGCAAATATAAGCACTGTTAATTTATTCCATTTTGTGTTGCTAAACTACGAAAACCAATTCGACAGTTGAAAATCCTTCAAAAATGTATTGATTAAAAAATGTAAAAAGATAAGTTTGGGAGGAAAGTTAAAATGTAGAAATCTTTGATTTTTTTTTAATAAAATGTTCATTTCTTTCTTGGTAAAATCGATTCTTAACAAACTAAACACAAACAAATTTAAACTTGTTTAGAAATTTAAAAGCGTGTGATAACTTAATTATTTTGTTAATAAAACAGAAGAAAATATCCATTTTTCATTTTTATTTAAAAATTTAAAATTTTTTTTTTCTAACTAAAACTTCGATTTTTTCTAGAATTATATTTCTTTTCTTAAATTTGGTGCTCACGGGCCTTTATTTATTATTTGTATTAATTATTTTAAATGTGAAAGATCGGAAATAGCTGTTGATAAGCCTTGAAAGCTACAACACTGCATTTAAAACCAAACCAGAAAGGGAAACAAAAAGAGCACAAGAAGTTCCGATTCTAAAAAACGTTTACAAAAATAAATAAAGAAGATCCTGGGATTCAACCCACACTGATAACTTTCTATCCGTAACCGCCTTCCAAATTTTTCTAAAAATTTTACAAAATATTAATAACATTTTTTTGAATGAGATACAGAATATGAAATCAATAACTTTCTTTGTCCTCATAAAACTTGAATGGAAAAATATTTCTTACCATTTTTTTTGTTGTTTTTGTAGGTGTTTGTGTTTTGTAAAAAAGTTTTTATTACAATTTTGCAAATAAATTAACCAAAAGTGAGTAACAATATTTTGTATATGATAAAATAAGTTTGATCTGTTTTTAATCCTGACATATTTAGAAGGCTCCATTTTTTTAAATTTTAGCACCGTTCTAAAAGTTTTTATTAAAAAAAAAGAAAATATCGATTATGTTTGTTAAAAACAATATTTTGCATAGAATGAAATAATTTTTAAGTCAACACATTCATCTATTTTAAAAATATTTTAGTCTAAACATCTGTTTTAACTAACTTAGCGGAATATTTCTTGCTATTTATAAAAAAGCTGACTTTTGGACTTTTCTACTAATTTTGTTAAATATGTAAAACAATATTTTTGCATAACATACGATTTAATTTAATACAACATCTTTAATTTTTGCCAAGATATTCAAGTGATAAATCTATTTTTATAAACTTTAAGTAGTGCGTTTTTACGTTTTTGTTTTTATAAGAGACGCGTTGTTTTGGTTGTCCAGGTGCGAAAAACGGTATTATTTGTTAAATAAAATAAATCTGGAGATATTATCATTTTTCGTTTCGCAAAATATTCGAGGTATCAAATATTTTGTCCGATTTTTGATTTGTTAAAAAAAATTGTTAATTGATTTTTTTTCATAATTATTTTAATTTGGTATAACTTTACATTACGTAATGTTATTAAATTGAAGTCACTAGCGTTATTGGTCCGTGAGATATTTGGGGTCAATACAAAAATATTTTTTTAAGGCTAAAGTTACAAAAATCACATACTAAATTTTATTGAAAGTCCTTTCTGCATCTTTCGATTATAAAATCTGTACAACAAATTTTATTTGAAGTCGATATCTCTAATTGAGATATAACGGGTTATTCATTTTGGGTTTTTAAAAACATAGGGCTGGAACTTGACACCTGTCAAACTAAGTTGGTAAACCAATAGTTGAAAGTCTGATATTTACAACAATGGATCGTTTAACCATCGCATAACGCAAACAAATTGGTAAAGCAGCCAGATATGATTTTTTAGCTATAATATTTTTGGCAACACTGGCTTAAATAGCGGACACACGTTTCGTGTTCTGTTTCACTGTCAAAAACCTTCAATTTGGTCTCTAATTTAACCATGAATCACCTTGCAAATGAACAACGCTTGCAAATTATTGAATTTTTTTTATCAAAATGCGTGCTCTGTTAAGTAAGTTCTTAGCGCACTTCTTCCATTTTATGATCACATAAATCGATCCACTGAAGGTCTATTCGGGTTGTTGTGACTAAATTTCGCACCAAATTTACATTGTGGGACATTAAACTACCAACACGCTTACGTAGAGTGCGAACTGAAGAAAATATCGCAGCTGTATTTGACAGTGTTAATGATGACCACCAAATCTCGATTCGTCGCCGTTCGCAGCAATTGGACCTTTATTACTCACCAACGAACGTGGGAAATTTTGTGGAAGGATTTAGGTGTGATGCCTTTCAAAATATAGCTGGTGCAAGAATCGAAGCCAAACGACCTACTGCCACGTACAATTTTTGGTGAATAGGCTCTTGGAAAGTTTGCCGAAGATCCACTTTTTTACTGAAAAATTGTGGTCAGCGACGAAGCTCATTTTTGGCTCAATGGGTAAGTAAATAGAATTTTCGGTTTTGGGGTGAATATCAGCTAGAAATATTGCAAGAGCTATAAATGCATCCAGAAAAAGTCATTGGATCGTACTTCTTCAAAGATGATGCGAATCGTAACGTAACTGTGAATGGTGGGCACTACCGTGAGATGATATCCAACTTTCTTGTACCCAAAACGCAAGAGCTTGACTTGCATGGCACGTAGTTTCACTAAGGCGATGTCACATCATTCGTAGACTATTTTTTGAGGAGCTATGTTAAAGCTCATGTCTATACAGACAAGCAAGCTTCAATTGACGCATTAGAAGACAACATTGAAGTATTTATTCGTGAAATACTGGCCGAAATGTTGGAAACAGTAAACTAAAATTGGACTAAGCGGATGGACCATTTGAGGCGCAGTCAAGGTCAACTTTTGCAGGAAATAAACTTCAAACAATAAATTATATACACCGTACTGTTGATTCAAATAGATACTGTCGTATTTAGGGTTCTGAGAATCCTTAAGTAATTGAGGAGATGTCATTACATCTATACATTGGTGCGTTCTTTGGTCCACAGGTGTGATTGAACCTTAATTCTTGTAAAACGACGATGGAACAACTGTAACTGTCAATTCAGATCGTTATCGTTTTATGATAACATACGTTTTTTGCCTTCTGTGGAAGAATACGACTTGAAGAATATGTGGTTTCAAAAAGATGGGGCGACATGCCACATAACGCGAATATGATTTTATTGGAAGAGACACATCCTGGCCACGTAGTTTCTTGTCGTGGCGATATCAACTGGCTCCTAAGATCATTCGATTTGACACCGTTGCCTTTTTTACGTGAAACACCGTGTTTATTCAGATAAACCTTTAACTCTTGAGCACTTAAAAACCAACATTCGTCATGTTAGGGCTGATATACCTGCCAATATGTGCCAAAAATCGGTCGAAAAATACCTCAAATGAATCGATGTTTACAACAGTGCTCGTATTGGTCATTTAAATAATGTAGGGCTTCACATATAATTTCATAGTTCAAATTTTGCAATAAAGAAGAAATATCACGAAAAAAAATATTTATTGTGTGTTTTAATAACGTTTACTTTTAAAACCGCAAGATGGATAACCTTGTAGGAAGCGGCAAATAGTATCCTTAACGTTCGTTCACACGCACATGCATACATCACTCTATACATTTTTTAATTATATTCTTGAGTCCTTAAAAGTCGAGATATGTCAATATTTAATTTGACAATTCGTACCGATGACAATTAGTTCCCATGGGAAGTTAAAAAATAAAACAAAACAAAATAAAGTGCGTATACGCCCGACTGGCCAAATTTTTATTTCACGTTGATATTTTCTCAAATTTGTCTGTTTATCTATTTATAAAAGATATGTTAAATGTTTATTGGCTTAGTTCCGATTTTATCTAGTGTGAAAAATTCTCCACACCAACTTTCAGATTTTATTTGGAAATATTTGATTCAAAAGTCATATTTTTACCAGTTATATATTGTTAACTATACTTTTCAAATTTCAGCTGATATCTTTCCTTATATTAATTCAATTTTCAAACAAAATTTACAAGCATAATGTTATAATTTCAAGGACATCGTTCTATCTTTGTACTTTCTTTTTATGCAATAGCAGTTCAAGTTTCTTCATTCTTCCTTTAACTTTCAGTTTTCTGGAAATCCCGCAGAACATGGAGGAGTCCCATGTTATAAATATTGTTCAAAAATTTTCCTCTCACTTCAAAAAGTTTGTTTTAGATTCAAGTATTTACTATGCAATCCTACACACTCATATATATTCAAAAAAAAAACTTGGTCTTGACAGAAAACTGACAATAGAGTGACTCTTCCTACAAACATAACATCGCTAAACGTCATTATAAAGCATATTAAAGCACCTCTAAATGCTATTTACCTAGTTATGTACTGTACATGTACATTATGAAATAATAATTGTAAAGTTTTTCTTCTTTAACCTAAAGTCCTGTATAAGATATAAATTTATAGTGTTCGAGCTTAATTCCTGTCTCCTTTTGAAACATGTTTCAGGTTTCCAGGATGTTCTTCAGCAAAAATTTCAAAATGTACATCAGACAGAGAGGGTTAAAGAGAGAGATATGGAAAACGAAAAGAATAACTTTAAATTCAATTGAAAATTATGTTGCAATAGAGACTATATACACTTTTCTTTATATAGATATGTGTGTTATGTATATTGAAAGACTTTAGGAAAAGGTCACCGAATTCTGTTGCATCACACAAAATTTTCCCCACAAAAATGTGTGTGAAAGTGAATTTAAATTTTCGATTTTATTTTAAAGTTTTCTCTACAAAAAGATATTTTAAAAACATTCACACATACAACTATATATATGTATACTTATATATAAATGGAAAAGTATAAAATGGGTGTATAGAAATATGTATATACAGTGAATCCGACTACAATCAGTAGTTTCAAAGTTATCACAAGTGGAAAACTTTGTAGACACTGCGACGCGAATAAACCAAACAAACACTTTTCAAACTGGGAATTTAGGGCAAATAGTTAGCACACTATGGATGGAAAGTTTGTTTGTTGAGTTGAGAGATACTTTTTGAAATAATGTTTTGAGAAAAGTCTGCTGTGAGTAAGTCGGTCGGGAGGGGGTTAGTTAGGGTAAAGGGGTTGGTATATACTGAAAAGAGGATAAACTTTTGAACATAGCTAATTGAGTTAACTGAGTTGTGTACACACACGTGAATGTGTCGTTATGGATATAATAATAATAAACAAATATTTAGAGTTCCTATAGTTATACATTTTTTGTGATTTTTATTACGTTTTATTGAACATTTTTTATTTAAGCTTTAGGATGAATAAGAAAAAAGGTGTTTGCGTCGGCCGGGAATCGAACCCGGATCAACTGCTTGGAAGGCAACTATGCTGACCATTACACCACCGACGCACTTAAGATTTGGGAGGGGATATTGGAATCAGGAGGGTGGCTGCAGAACCCGTAATTTCGTATTTCGTATACAAAACAGACGCCATTTCGTTAAATATTGATACTTTTTTAAGGTTTTTCTAATTTAAAGAATTTTTATTTAAGTTTGAGCTACTTCATCGCCTCTGATGATTTTATAATTAGATAAGATTTTATTTGGCCTCTCCGAAGATAGAAATTCCAAAAAATTCTCTAAGTACTCTTTTTTTACAAAAAATGATCAAAAGTCGCACTTATTTTTACATTGGTATAGCCCATTGAAAAACAAAAACGTATGCACTCACTTTAAACAATTTAAAAAAGATCCTTAAAAAGTCAGGAAAGACGTCAAGTTTTCAGGAGAAAGTTTCTTTTTTTTTTTCAATTCAAGCTTAATCTTCAACAAAAGATTAATAAGCTTCACTCCAAAATTAATTGTTAACTTTTAAAAACACAGCATTTGTTTTTTTTTTTTCAAATTTTGTAATAGATTGAAGGCTTACTTATAGATAAAGGGTTATTTCAATAAAAGATTTGATTTTAAATGGCATGGTATTTGTAAAGGCATCACTTTGGAAGATTTCCCAGCTTTTGACATTTGACAAGCAAACAACAGTATACTGAAGTGGTTAAAGTTTCGTACAAAAATGGGGGGAATTTGGTGGCAGTGACAGTCCAAAAATCTCCAGTGCATGTGCTTATTTCGTAAAGACCTGTCTTGTTAGAGGTATTGTGTGCTATCCAAAAATTCTACCACGAATATTTTGAATCTAACGAAGAAGTGACAGTTCCTTCAAGAGTTACTCCTTCTATGAAAAGTGTTTTCCTAAATTTGTCCTTCGGTCTCGCCATGAAAACTTAAAGTCCAATTCGTCTCTGAAATGACTTGCACATAAAATTGCTTGATACTGTTGCGCCACCTTATTTGTTTAATTATTATAGTTTGCAAAACAAATAACTTTTAGGTCATTAAATAGGGAAGCAGGAATCTATACCGTTTTTGTCGCTTAAGAAAAACCAAGAGTATTGCTTGAAGAAAACACAGGTTTGGTGGTCCACAAACGACATTGCACCCTATCTTGCTGACTTACACCTTAAAAGTTCAATTACAATAAGCTTTTGTGATTGAATTGCATCAAAATTGTTTGGAATTTTATCAAAAGATCATATTCATTGATTAGGACCGTTTTTTCCTTGAACTGAAGGCCAAGGTAATAAGCATCATTTTTGCATTTTAACACTGGGAAATTCCTACACTTACTTACTAACTTAAGGGGGCACTACAGTCCTGTATGACCTAGGGCCTCACTAAACAAAGTTCTATATCTAGATGTATCCAGTTTCACGCTCCAAGTTGGGTGAGGTCACTTTCCACTGATACGCGGTCTTCCTTTTCCGCGCTCTCCTGTGGGTGTGGATTCGAAGACTTTCCGGGCCGGAGCATTGGTTTCCATGCGTGACCCAGCTATCTTAGTCGTTGGATTTTTACCCTTCCGGCTAAGTCTCCGTCGCTGTACAGCCCTCCACTCCCCTTCTTTGCATACGGGACGGTAGATCACACGAAGAACTTTTCTATCGAAACGACCCAAGGTGATCTTATTCGCTTTTGTCATAGTCCATGCTTCTGCTCGGGCTACTCAGTTGCTTTCTTAACCCAAACAAACAGTGGTTAGCAAGAGATAATTTTCGTTCGGTCTCATGGCTGGTGTTATTTTCTGCATTTATTGCGGAGCCTAGGTAAACGAAGTTCTTAACTACCTCAAAGTTACGTCTGCCGATGGAGACGTTTTTACCTAGACGTCAGTGTTGTACGTCCTTTCTTGACGGCAGAATGTACTTTTGAGTTTTCCCTCTTCAATCGGTAAACCCATTTTTGCCGCCTCTGAGTTCTTCTGATTATGTCAATGTCTACAGCATATGCTAGTTATTGGACAGACTTTTGAAAGATAGTGCCTCTAGTGTTGACGTGGGAGCTCTGCTCTATTGTTTCCAAGCTTTATGGAGCAGCGTGAATTCTCCATAGTCATGGATGCCAAAACTAAACATGGCTCTATACAGCTTGTCCATATAGATGCTGTCATATGTGGCCTTGAAATCGATGAAAAGATGGTGGGTGTCGATTTGGTGTTTCGTGAATTTTTTTTCCAGGATTTGCCATAATGTGAATACTTGGTCGGCTGTGGACTTTCCTGGTCTAAACCACACTGATAAGGGCCTATCAGGTTGTTGACGATAGGCTTTAGGAGTTCACATAATGTGACGAAGAAGATTTTATAAGCAATGTAAAGTAGTCTAAGGCCACTATAGTTGGTGCAGTTAAGACGTTCTCATTTTTTCAGAATCCTGAAATAATGGTTAAAAAACGACTTCATCCTCAACATATATCACTCTTTAGGGCGGTTTTTAAACATGATTGTAAGTTCCCTGTTCGAAAATTATGTTGTTGAAACTTCTTTTATGATTTGTAATTGTTTGGCTGGAATTGACAAATATGGACAACTGCGGAATATACCACATAACCCAATTTTTGTAGAATAGTTTCCTGACAGTGTTTAGAATGTTAAGAATGAAAAATATAGTATAAAAATGCTTTACAATATTTTCAAAACATTTAAGCTGTAAGTCATTTAGTTTTAGAGAAAATACACATTTAAGGCCACAAATGAGCAAATTGTTCATGGAAAATTGCAGAAAAAGCAGTACAATTTTTTGTAGCATTTTCCTAACAATCTTTGCTATTATTATCACCGTTTACATGACTGATTCGACGTTTGAGCAAAACTGTAGTAGCTTTATCTTTAAGCCGAGAGAGTTGTTCCACCAAACACTGCAAATTATCCCAAACGCAGCCTTGTATTTTTTCGATACGGCTAGTGATTTTTTTTCGGTTCCGCCATCAGTAGAAACTGAGCATACTTCCAAGCTACTTAAAACAATCTAGTTTTTCTACTGGTTATTGAGCAATTTTTACCAAAGAGTTTTTAGTGGGGGTTTCGAGACTAAAATCATTGGTTTTAACGTGTTGATTTTCAGCCCCACAATTTCCTCGTCACGCTTCACTCTGTTTGAGGTATGTTGTCAGAATGCAACTCTGAACCAATAATAAAATAAAATTAAAACAGTATGCAGCCCTGCCTGACTACATTTTGGATTTCAAACTCCTCTGACAACTAGCTGTTTACGCTTCTTGAAAAGCTTTTTCAAAATCGACGAACAGCAGGTGAAGTGGTCATCGATATTCACAACAATGTTCGATGACAATTTGCAATTCGGAAACCTGTTTTTTCAGCGTCAAGTATTGCTGGGAGGTGTTCTCTTAGATGTTTCAAGATAATCGTTTGGTGAATGCGCAGAAAAGGTAAAACGCAAATAACTCTCCAGTTTTCGTACTTCGTAAATCTTGAGGAATTCTTTTTTCTGAGCATGATAATCGTTCCCTTTTTCCAGTTTTTGGGGAAGCGTTCAGAGACTTTTGTTGTTTTTTAGTGCTTTGGTCGGTATTTTCAACATAATTCGCTATAATTCTTGAGCTTTGAACAGAGCAAATGCATTTTGTCGAAATTACTGCGAGTAAATTGAAAATAATTTATACATGTATTAACAAAAGTCACAGCAAAAGTTTTAAAAAAACAAAATCAGTTTCAGGAAAATCGGATGTATTGCCATCGAATGTATTTTTTCTTAACAGAGAATACTTAGCCATAAGAAAGCTTTAACTTTTCGTTGATATTACTTAGTCTTCCGAGTAATTGTTAATACCTTTTTTCATAAAATGCTCAAAAACTTCTTAAAGTAGATCAGTTACTTCTGAATATCTCTCACTTCTAATTCATAATAATCTATTTCTAAGAAACCACCTTCAGTACATTGAAAGACAGCAAAACAAAACGTTAACTCAACAATCAACGTACGTAAACATACGACAATTCAAACAATATTAAAAGTAATTTAAGTAATTTTCGCTCCATTACAATAATTTACTTAAATTAAACTCCAAAGGTAATTCCAAAGGTAAGTAAATTTTATTTTACGTATAAAATTGAGGGCAAATATAAACAATAGACCAATGGCGGATCCACGGGGGGGGTCATAGGGGTCATGACCCCCCCTGGGAGATAATTTGTTTGCTTTTTCGTAAGAATTCCCTTCAATTCAAAACTAATCGTATTGCGTTAATGGATATGACCCGCATTATATTTTGAATTATTTATTTTTTTGTGTATGAAAACAACATTTATATTTTACTTTCATAAACTTTTTTGCTAAAATTACTACTTTTGACTGGAGATTGGACCAGGAACATGATATGAATCGGATATTCAGCCCTATTCCAAAAACACAGCACAAATTCATCAACTTTTGACCAATTGACGATCCAGGGGGGGGTCATATGAGCTAAAAAACTTATACAGTTAAGTTGTATAAGTAAAGATTTAATTTAAAGATATATTAGTAACTTAACGACAATCACCAAAAAGTGGTTTGCTGTCAAAAACAACTCAAATTTTTATTATCACTCAATTTAGAACTTGAAAAAACTTTAGTTATGCTTTAAATTATTTTCATAAAAAATGTTTCTAAGAAAAAGAGCAAATATTCAAGTTCTTAAGAAGAAACCTTGAATAAGAGATCATCAATTTTATATTAAGTTGCCTTTGAATTCCTTAAACTAGCCTTCAACTTTATTATTACATTTTTTGTAACACGTAAATAGTGATTATTGAAGTGATTTTTACTGCGACATATAGCAAGTTTTGCATTAGTAAACAATTTCAAACTAGAGTTTTTAATCAAATATGACATTACGACGGTAGAGAAGTCGAAAAAAGTGAGTAGGTAACTAGTTTCCTTCCGTCTGTCTGTCTTTCATGGCCCCTACAGTTCAAACAAGTTCTGATTGAAATTAAGATTTTCAGCTGATTAGTGTAGAAAGTTTTTATCATTTTATTAATACAAAAAATAACAGCAGTCCCCACACAAATTTTTTGGTTCAAACATGTGAAAAACTTTCTTAAAATTTTCTTTTCTAATTTGGCTTCTTTCTTCAACAAACACATATTTTCGTATTTCGTAAAGAAGGGTACCCCTCAAAAAAATCTTTATTTTGTTTTCAAGATTTCTCAAGAACTAATGGAACGATTTCAAAATTCTTCTCTTTTAGTGCAAGCTCTTGTCAATGATCAAATTGATGATGATTTTTTATGATCAAAAAATTTTTTACTTGCGACATATAGGAACTATATGGCAAGTTTTGCATTCGTGCAAAATTTCGAACTCGAGATTTTAATCAAGCATGATATTACGATGGTAGACAAGTCGTAAAAAGTGGGTCCCGCGATTCCGTCCGGTCGATTTTGTCTGTCTGTCCACGCTCCTACAGCCTAAACCATTGGGTCGATTGAGTTCAAACTTGGAAGTTAAGGTTTCGAGCAGATTCGCGTTAGGCGTTTTTTTCATTTTTTTTTTAAGATCAAAACTAACAGTGGCCACCATACAATTTTTTTGGTCAAAAAACGAAAATTCGAATTTTCTCAAAAACAAACCGATAGATTTTCTTTAAATTTTCTCTAAAATTTTATTTTTTAACTTGGCTTCTTTCAATAAGAAAAACAAATTTTTGTATTGCTCAGGAAAGGTACCGCTCATAGAACCGTTATTTTGTTTTTTAATTTTCTCAGCAACTTATGAACTGATTTCAATAATTTTTATGCTGAATAAGCTCTTATATTGCTTTAACAATATTTGATTATCAAAAGTGTAATTTTTTATTATTTGGATTTTTAAAAAAATATTGAATTTTATTTTTTCAAAATTCGATATCTCAAAAATTTGGCAACTTTTTTTTACGAAATTCAAATGTGTAACGTATGTTTTTAATATCTAAACAACTGCATACCGAAAATATTTTTAGAACAAAATTGAAAAATTTTATATATAAAAAATTAATTTAAAAAAAAACGGCTCTAACGATTTTCAAAAAAGAAATTTGAAAAATCAAATGTTTTTTTATTTATAAAATGGCATTTAAATTTTTGAAGACAAACTTATTTTTCGGGCGAAATTTTGAATCTTAAAACAGTTTTTTTTTTAATATTTTAACTGTGCATGAGCCCGAAAGAGCACATTATTTTGACAAAATTGTAATTACATTCCTAGCTTTTATCTAAATTAGTGCATTTGGTACATATTTATGTGTTTTTATAACTAAAATTATTGTAAATACCAACGATATAGCCGCCCATGTAGCGCAACTGTATCGGATATGATATATTTATTCAACAATCTATTTTAAAGTGTCTATCAAGAAGTAATATCTTGGTAACTTTGTATATGTGATTTTAAAATATTATTTTTTACGAATAAGGTTGTTTCACACATGATTTACTTTCCTTCGCCTATATAAACTTAGTACAAGTTAAAGAAACGGGCCAGAAAGAGTATATGTATTTTCTATTAGAATCACTTTTTCAACGTATACACATTATACCTATTTTTAAAGGTATTACGTACGACTTCTACAACTACTGCTTACGTGTCACTTCATAACTAAAATCCCAAACGCACAAAAGCCTGACTGTAAACAAAACATCAATAGCAATTTCTTGTACCTGTTCGTATGCTTGTTATATTTTTAAACTTTAACAAAATAAATAAACTGAACGTAAAAACTCCATGTTTGCGCTGAAAACTTGTAGTAAAGAAGGAATGTAGTATGTAAGTCTTAGCTACCAATAACATTCCTTCATTATCATCATAAACATGTCCTTATCTATTTATCTCCATAAAGCTGAGCACACCAATGAACTATTTTTTATTCCTTTTAGACATCTACCTGTTACCTAACTACACAACCAATAGGCGATCGCTTTACAATTTAAATATTCATGGTCATGCCTCTTTCTTATCTTATTTATTTTCCATCCTGGTTCTTCTAATATGAAATTACAATAAAGCTCTATCTAAAGGAAAAAAGCTTTTAAGGAACAAGTTGAATCTATATGGAACGCATCGTAGCTTTATATATAATAGAAACCATTTTTCATATACAAAGATCGTACCCAAGTAAAAGCAGACTTATGAATTAAAATTAAATAAAAACAAATATCGGTAAAAGATCCTAAACAGCTGACGTAAGCATGCAAAAGTGTCTTTCATCCCCTTATTAGATTAGATTACTTTTTCGTTTTTTATATAAAGTGCATTGATATAAAAAAACAAAAACAAATTCATCAACCTTATATGGAAGCTCGTATGAAGGAAAATGTGTAGACTTTTTGGGTCGAAAATTAATTACATCAATTATTCTGCTGACTGCTTATAGGAATGGAAATAATATTTTTCTCTCGCTCCCTCTGAATTTCTCCACTTTCGATACTAACGACACGCCAACGACTCGGCATCTGGTGATGGTCGCCCTTAAAGTTTCTTCTCATGAGAGTACAAAGAGTACAAAGATCGTGCGGTTTTTTTTGACAAATTAAATGGTATTTATGTCTTTGAAGACAAACTTATTTTACAGGTAAATCTTATATAAGTACATTTATAAAAAGACTTTTTGCATACAGGAGCAAGTTTGTGCGACCCAGTCGTGCATTTTATTTTTTTCTATTTTTAATAAAATACTTATTTTGTTTACAAAACTTGATATCTCAGAAAGGGGACAACATTTTTTTACGAAATTTAAATGTAAAATGTTCATATATTTATAAGCTCTTTATTTAGTGCTTATACCAAAAATATTTTTAAGACAAAATTTAAAATGATTTTCGAAAAAATAGGTTAATCTTGATTTTTTGACAAATAAAATGGCATTTAAATTATTGAGAAGAACTTATGTTGGAGGTATGTACATTTTTAAATCTTAAAATATAGGCAATATTTTTAAACAGACTTTTTGGAAGAAATTATCAAGTTCTTGCGACCCAGTCGTGCATTTCATTTCTTTCAAGACTGGTTTTCTGTTGAATACAAAAGATCTTAAAAAATTAAATAAATCTACTTTTTGAAGTGAATTTGCTTTGGATGCTCTAGAACTGAGATTCAAACATGAATTTCAATAATACAAATGTCCCAAAAAATCAAGTGGCACTTTTGTTAAACTAATGGCTAACTTAAAAACAAAAAAAACGTTTCAAGTCTATTGATATAAAAGCTTTGAAACGTTTAATTTGTGAGTGCTACAAAACTTTTCTTCCCAACCTTTTTGTTTACTTACCTTACTTTGTTTTAATTTAATTTGTTTAGATAAATTATGTTCTTAAATACAACTATTTCCTTGAATTCAAGAACCAAACCTTTTTGTCTCTACAATTTTTAGGTTTTGTTAACGCCTTTATAAGATCCAAATAAGCAGATTGATAACGATAGTAATAAGAGATTCCCGAAAATTAAGTTCGAAAAAACTACGTCAAAAAAAAGCCCGACATTCAGATCTTCTGTCATTTTCTGGATTTTTAAATTTTTGCAGCGTTCTTGGCATTAATAGAAATGAATACAAGAAAAGTGTGTATTGTTTTTGGAATAAAGCAACGTTGCAAAACAATTTCCTACATTTCGGCGCGAAATGCACCAAAAACCCTCTAAGCTATTGTATATAAAGCTCTGAAATATGGCATATTTAAACAACTGTTAGAATCTTGGAATGCTTTCTAAATAATTTGATAGCTAAAGTTGTCACTTTAGCAATTATTAAATTTTGTTAGCATCCTTTACAAACATTAGAGAAGCGGCAAGTAAAAACTCATCTAAGTGTGTGACCCCCCCCTGATGAAAAGTCTGGATCCGCCCTTGCAATAGACCCTTTATTTCGCATGTCATATAAAGGGTTTAAACATGAGGGAAAAAAGAGTTTGAAAATATATAGTTGAAGTTAAGCTTTCAAGTAATAATTGAAGAAGTTATAAGGACAATTAAGTTTGGTGTCCGTCGTTTTTTTTATATTTTATTTGTCTAATGTCAATTTTTTGGTATCCTTACTTATTTCCACACCGCACCGAACTGCTGATAGAATGGGACATAGGAAAACGTGACTTGCCATTTCGTTCAAGTATATTTACCTAACTTGTATTTTCTTTAACAACATAAGTACAAGGATACTTACTTTCTTTTTTGTGCCTTCCGCAGCAAATTCCTGTGATAACAATTCGACAGTGTATAGGTACCCCCCTCCAATGATGGTGACGAGAAGAAGGAATAAAATATATATGTATGTTATACAAAAAAAGAATTGTCCTTTATTCGTCTCACTAACAACACAAAGAAAGAAAAAAAAAAAAAGACAGAGAGAAAAATTAAGGACTAAATTGTCCTTGTTACTTGTTCAAAAAGCTTGAACATACCTACATAGCTATAGCCCTACAAGTAACTACTTATAAATATATCGTGCCAAGAGACAAAGAATTAAAGTAAAACGGCAATAAAATCGGACAAAAATAAAAAGGACAAATTAACCCTCATAGTGTATCTTTATATCTGTATGTAGATAGTCCCCAAAAATAGTCCTTGAACAAAACAGAGAATAAGCAAGAAAAAAATAGAAGTTATATTTAGGTAGGGTAGATATGTATTGTTGGTAATAGATGGAGGTAGGTATAGTAGGATACCTGCAGACGTTACTCCCAAAGGACTCATATATTTTTCAAACGTTTTGTTGGCTGATGGCAAGTTGGCTTGGCTGGCCCGGCTGGTTCGGCTGACTCGACTGGCTCGGCTGGATCGCTCGATGTGTGTTTCTTTTTCTTCGTTTAGTTGGGTTGACGGTTGACTGGCGGCCACCACACCATATAACCTAACCATGAAACCATCAGAGGAGCACAAAACAGGACACACTGAAATGAAACAAAGGAGATTCACCACCTATGCTAACTTCGGCACAAATGTCATTGAACTGTTAGGTGTAGTGAATATATGTAGGTATAGTCTTGTTACTTTGGTTAGATGCTCGCACAGCCAAAAATTTCTGTTTCAGCGATGCGATGTGGCATAAATAAAGGATATAGGGTATGGGCTTAGAGGTAGGTATACCGAACCGAATGTCCACTAATGAAGGTTGTCACTCTTTTGAGTTGGCAAACCCTTTTTTCGAGTCTATCTAAAGGCAATTAGTAGGTTGTTGAAGAGAATTTAAAAGTCCTGTTCTGTGCTGTACATATATTCGATGCCATGATGAGGGTGATGCTCCTTTACTCTTCAGTTCTTAGAAATTGTTTATATAGAGACCCTGATGGTCATAAGGGTGAGTTTTCAATGTTTTTTTTTTATTATTCTATTTATTCTTTTTTTAATCAAAATTAAAGTTAAATTGAAGGTTGTGTCGATGTTTTTTTACATATATTGTCCGTATTTTGAAGTGTTGGAATACCTATCATTATTTTAATGAGGTCCAGTTGTGTTAGGTGTGCTTGGAAGAAAAGATCAACAATATACTATGTTTGCAAACAACTCCCAGAAGCATTAGGAAAACATTCAAGGGACTTTAAATTTTACAAGAGCTACATTTTATATCTTCATGGACAATTCCTCTTAAGCCGCCAATTGACCAATTAAGTATTTATAATGTTGTTTGAATCTTGTAATTTCGTCTTGTTTCGGGAAAGTCAGATTTTTGATTTTCGATAACTCTTCCAACCGACAGAAAATGGCCATAGCTTTATCATAATTTTAAAAAGAAGCAATTTTTCTGTGCAACATATTTCACAACCCTTAGAAATTCCAATTTTTAAAACTTGTTTAAGAAACCGCTTAACTTGAAAACTTCTTTTCTGTCAATGAAAAAAAATTTATTGGAGATGCCGGGGATCGAACCCGGGGCCTTTCACATGCAAAGCGAACGCTCTACCACTGAGCTACATCCCCATAAAAAAATTGGGGCCCGACTTTAATTGGGAGATAATTCAAGGTTGGCTCCCCAATTAAAAAGCCCCCCATTATGATAAAAAAGTTAAACAAAATACAGAAATAAATAATTGTATTGGGAAATTGAGGTCCTATGGTAGTTTTTAACAATAAAACCTTCAAGAAAAATTCCAGATGATGCTATTTTATGTTTTCCAGCTGCGGATTTCTGGAAAACAGTTTTCAATGACTCAGATTATCAGTCACATATTTCAGTGAAAATGGTAGAAATATCTCATTAAAAATTGACTTTTAGAATCTTATGGAACAAGGTTTTCAAAGATCTCCATTGAATAGTAACGTGACGATCAAACTCCCTAACGAACAAATAGTCTCCAATGAAAATTCAATTTTTTTTTTGGTGGATAAAGTAGTGTGAATGAGAGTTTCCGTTTGACTAAAGGCGCAATTTTGTAGGTGATTGTTTTTTTTTTGAGTTATCGTTACGACTCAGAATTGTATCCTCACTTAAGGTAGTGCTACAGTCCGGCTCAGACCTGGTATCCGTTCATAAAAAATATTCAAGAATATTAAAATATTTGATCCTTGGTTTGAAGGTGCAACAGCAATGTTTACGTACCCTTACCTTTTTAATGTTGAACTTCCTTCCAACTTTTTACTTCACTTTACTCACCCACTTATGTTGCTGCTTTAAGAATTGTCCTTGGTCCATATAAAATAGCAGCTATAAAAATCTCCTCTGTCAACGAACAAAGAATTTTTCCTGTACAAAAAAAAATTATAATTTTCCTTGGAAAAGGTCAAATCACACTAAACACCATTACATATATACTGGATATACAAAACTTAACTCCATGGTTCTTGACCATATGGTTATATAAAGCATAACAAAGATTCAACAAAATGTGATCAAGTTAGTATAATGGGGTGTTAAGTAAAGCACCCTTCGGAAAAGATAAAATGTGACCATGATAAGGGTGAGATTATACAAAAGCGTATACAAAGACTTAACTTAAATGATATAAATATGTATATACGATATTATGTTATTATATGCTTTATATGGTAAGGTTATGGTTAACGACAATGACGACGATGTTTATAAAACCTATAGAAATAGCTTTTTATTGCTGGTTTGTTAACTAGGGTTATATCTTTAAAAACATCAATGTTTAGAAAAAGCTTGAAGGACACCCAAGATCTCTGACTGTGTATAAAATTGAATAATTTAAGTAGATATATAGAACAAGGTCATCACCAGCTCGTTTCAAAGTCATTCTAATTCCAATGTTTTAATTTTTCGTTTTTGACTTTAATTCAATAAACTCATGTTGCACTTGGAAAAGTAACATTTTTAAAATAAAAGTTACATTTTTAAAGGAATATTTTTTCTTATTTTGTACTTTAATAGGAAGTGTGATAAAAAAGGACTTTTAAGACAACTTTATCAAAAGCCAAAGCCAAAGAAAAAGTCGTGAAGGAAAAAGTCGTGTTAGAAATTAAACTAGACATTAATTTTCTCCGCTAATGTCCGTAAGCAAATAGTAGTTTCATTCTCCTGGGATTGAGAACTTTTATACCGAACAAGGTTAAAAGCGAGGTTATTAGGGCCAAAGTCGTTAGTTTTCGTTGCTATAAAGTCAACCCTACTGAGGATAACCGGAAAAAATTCAAGCCAGGAAGGCTTGCAACGCCCATATACGACGGACCAAAAAATACTGCATTGTCAAAAAAAGGCAGTAAAAATTGTTGGTAATTTGTAAAAAAACATGAAGAATTCATCTTCTTCCTCGATTGCGACGCTCGTTGTCAGTCAAACCCCTTTTTTTAGCTCTCTCATTGCAAGCAGTTCGCCGCCAATTCAAAGCTGCCAGAGAGTGTTATGACCAATCTTTTTTCGCACTCGTACTGTGGCAAGAGTTCTTAAAGATCCCAACATTCATAAATCCGCTATTCCAAATGGTATCCCCGTTGTTGTTCTGAAGAGGTGTTCTTCTAGATGACACAACCACTGTGTAAGCTTTTTCATCTGTCCTACTCTTCAGGTCTCATTCCGAGCGGATGCAAAACTGCATTTGTCCAACCTAAAAAGGTGAATCTTCCTCACCGTCTACTTACCGACTGATTGCACTTACGTCCCTTCTTTCCAAGGTCATGTAAAGGCTGATTTATTATCAGCTCAAGAAATATTTCGAAGATCGAAAGCTTCTTAATGACCGACAATACGGCTTTCGTAGCAATAGGTCCACTGATGGTCTCATGGTTCATCTTACCAAAGAGTCGAGTAAACTTTACATCGCTTTGGAGAAACTAATATTATTGCACTTGATATCTCAAAAGCATTTGATATGGTTTACCATTAGGCTCTTTTATCTAAAATGCGTGCTTTCAGTTTTCATAAATCCGTAATTCTTTGGATAGGTAATTAAATTACTTTCGAATCGTTCAGTACAAGTTGTATTGGATGGATTCAAGTCTGAAAACAAAAAAATAAATGCTGGTGTGCCCCAGGGCTCTGTTCTATCTCCAAAACTTTTTCTCATTTTTATTAGTGAATTACAGTCTGCAACTTCTAATCCAATACAATGTTTCACTGACGATAGCAATCTTAGCTTTTCATATTCGTTTCCAGACGCACAATCCTCTTCTTCGGATGTGGAACTGCAACGACAAAATATGATAAACTCATAAAATTCCGACCTACAAAATATTGTACAATGGGGAATAAGAAATCGTTTAGAATTTATTGCTTCGAAAACCCTATGAGTGGAACTTGCTTTAATGAAACGGAAAATCTGGACATCCTCGGAATGTCAATCAGCAACTACCTTTTGTGGAGCGATCACATACGCGATGTCGACAAAAATGCCGCAAGATGTTTGGGTTTTCTACGGCAATGCAAGAAGTTCTTCTCCCCCTCTGATCTGGCTGTTATCTACAAAACTAATATACGTCCAGAGCTTAAGTATAACTCCCATATCTGGTCTGGTGGACCTACAACCTACTTAAGCCTCTTGGAGAGCATTTAAATTAATCAGTGAAAATACCATCATAGGATCATTTATAACGCTTGAAAATCGTCGAAATGTTTCTTGTCTCACTTTTCTTTACCGTTATTTTAATGGTTTATGCTCCAAAGAATTAACCAGTTGCATTCCTTTCCTTAATGCTCATCAAGATACCTTCGATCCCAACTTCGGTCGTACTGTCAGAGATTTGTTCCTTAGCCTTACTACGTGAATGTGGAAAGCCTTCCACACTGTGTTTCGAAGCCATTGCAATATTCAGGAATTCAAAACCTGCACCGACACCAAGCTCTTCTGAGCGACGTCGAATTGACTGCATAGGATTTTTCTGTAAGGTTTCAAAAACACCGCCAGCGATGTTTTAGGCGGATCTTGAGGTTCGTTTAAGAACGGTTGTTTTCTGATTTTTCAATGAGCCGATTACTCGAATTTGTCTACCAAATGTTGAATAGTGGACTTGGAAAAAGGATTATGTACCCCATATATAAAGTGGGCGGCGTGGGCGTTGTTGCTACTAAAGAAAACCTATTTTAATAATAAAGTTTGATTATTTGCACTTGTAGCTGTAACTTGCTATGATGCTTCGGCTTTAGTGACTAACTAAAAGAATATATTTTGATAGAAAGTAAAACATCCAATATGGCTGCCACGAGCTGTCAAAATCAATCCGTCCCTATTTTAAAATGCTTTAAAATTATTATAGGTTACGTTCCCTAATTATTCGTATAAAAACTTGGTATTTTGAAACGATTATTCATTTTAAAATAAAATAATACTATCATCTTTTATTCTCTTAAACATAAATATTAAATTTTAAATCCAGATTGAATTCTGTTAACATGTTGAACCACAACTTTGATATTTTTATAATTTTTGACCATCATATTAATTCATGCATCCTGCTTGAAAAAGTTAAATCCTTGAAACTCACATTAAACTTTGGTAAAAATCTAGGAAAAACATTCAAACTTTAAATCTTCTAGGTTTGAGTTTCAATATATTAATTCAGAAATACGAGTATGTACTTTCAAAAACATACTTTACCATTGGTTTCTATATTTCTATTGTAATAATCTTACAAACTCTTATTTCCATTAACACAGATTTGGGTTGTCTCTTTTATTCTTTTTTTTATTATTTAATTAAAGTACAGTTTTATAAAACCGAATGTAAAATGTATGTATCTATACACATATGAAAAGTAACATATAGATTTCCAATTAAAAATGCATGCAAGGATTTATATCTTACATAATATGTAGAAATATATGGATTTCTATATTCGAGTAAATTATATTCATATGCCACATCATGCTTTCTTTTGCTTTAACACTCTTTGCGCTTGAAGAAATTCCATTTTGCGTTCTTTGGAGTGAATTTCCTTATACCAATCACATGTAGTATGTATCAGAAATTAGTTTTAATTCTGAAAATCTGAAAATGATGGTAGATGAGAGGTGCTTGATTAATACACATGAATCATATATTTTTGCTGAGTTTGAATTAGAACACTATCAATAAACAGGGTGATTTAAAACTTTTTATATTTAAAATGCGGAAAAGCTTAAAAAATTGTCCTCCCAAATGTGTGGATTGGTTTAAATTGTTCTTATTCATGTAAAAAACAATAATTTTTTATAAATATTTAATAAAACATGTGAATGGTAAAAACGTGTATATAATATTTATACCATAAATTTAATTAATACAGTCTCACAATGTAATGGTCTTATTGCACCAATCCTTGAGGCAATTTTTTACCAGCTGTCTTTACCTGGTCCATGTTCCCTCGGCATGGAGAGAAGTTAAAGTTGTTTTAAAACCTAAGGCAGGTTAATGCTCCCAAGTCAATCTCAAAAATCTACGACCTATAAGTCTATCATTATTTCTTCTTGAGACCTTGGAAAGATTGGTTGGTATTCATTTAAGGGCACGTATAGATACAAGACTTATGTTCTCGTCTTAACATGCCTACTGTAAAGGTAAATCGGTGGAAACAGCGTTACACACTTTAGTACGCACCATGGAATATTCCCTCCATCATAAAGAGTTCACTATAATTGCTTTCCTTGACATAGAAGGTGCCTTTAACAACGTGGACACATCTGCAATCACATCTGCACTAACATCTTTAAATGTAGAGAATTCGTTTTGGGAGTTAGTTTATTTAATGCTTACTAGCAGAATAATTAACTCAAAACTGGGCAACTCTTCTGGTAGAAGATTCGTTAGTAGAGGGACACCGCAAGGTGGTGTTCTATCCCCTCTCCTCTGGAACCAAGTGTTGAATGAAATCCTAACTAGTGTGGATGCGGAGGTCTTCAGTCATAGACTATGCAGGCGACGTTGCTATAGCAGTGTCAGGAAAGCATCTTAACATCCTAAAAGAACTCTTACAAAATGTCTTGGACAGTCTAATACTTTTGGCTGATCAGAGTGGACTGGGTGTTAACCCACACAAAACTGATTTAGTTTTATTTTCGAGGAGATACAAAATTCCATTTGTCAACCCTCCCTATATTGAAGGAATCCGATTAAAATTCTCAGAAGAGGCTAAATACCTGGGTTTTGTCTTAGATTGTAAATTGGAAACGCAAGGTACAGGAAAGAGTCAAAAAAGCTACTGTAGCTCTCTTTTCTTTCAAAAAAGCTATTGGTAATAAATGGGGTTTACGCACTGGCTATACACATTGGTAATTAGACCGGATTTAACGTACGGTGTGGCAGTATGGTGGACTGCTTTGGAGAAAGGTATATAAACAGGGATAAGTTATATAAAGTCCAACGTTCAGCTTGCCTATGTATAAGCGGATCGCTTCGCACGACCCCGTCTGCGGCACTGGACACCTTGCTCTACCTTACACCCCTTGACATATTTAGCAAACAAATAGCTGAGAGCTCTGCTATTCGCCCAAAGCTTCGTCGCAGTGGACTAACAACAACATTGGCCACTCCGTAATTCTAAGGTACTTAGAATCAATTCCAAAGCACACATACTACACCGTCCCCCAACTGCAATTCGGCAGAAACTTCTATACCTCCCAAATCTTTTTGGGAGGATAGGACATTCTTGGAGGATGAGTCAATCCATTTTTACACAGATGGGTCAAAAACAAAAGAAGGGGTTAGTGGAGGTGAACGACTGAAATTAAGTCTCTCATTCGGCCTTCCCAATCATTGTAGCGTATTCCAGGCGGAACTTTTGGCGATAAAAGAAGTCTTGTCTTGGCTCATAGAAAACGTGATATCAACATCTGATATCCGTATTTTCTCTGATAGCCAGGCCGCTATCAAATCTTTGGACATTGTCTCTACATACTCTATAACAGTCCATAACTGTCGATCATCTCTAATGGAGATGGCGCAACAGTTTAATATTCACCTTTGCTGGATGCCGGGCCATAGAGACATTCCAGGTAACTGTAAGGCAGATGAAGTTGCCAGAAACGGTACAGTACAGCCCATCCTACCACGTTTGGCAAGTACTGGCATACGAATCGCTACTTGTAAACTGCTGCTAATGCAAGACGCTTTGAGGAGGGCAGGTACTAGGTGGAACAACATCACCACGTACCAAGTCACAAAAAACATCTGGCCAACACTGGATTTAAAACGTTCAAGTTGTTTGCTCTCTCTAAGCAGATCGCATATAAGCTCAATAATAGGTTTCATAACCGGACACTGTCTAATAGGAAAGCACGCCACGAGACTAGGCGTATTCTCAAATGACTTTTGCAGATGCTGTATGGACAAGGAAGAGGAAGAAACGGTTCTTCATCTTCTCTGCACATGCCCTGCTCTAGCTCGAAAACGCAAGGATTACCTAAGAGAATTCTTCTTTAACGATCTAAACGATCTAAATCATATCGGTATAATCAGCCCCTCGCGTTTCGTAAAGAACTCAAACTAGTTCCATTGAGCTTAGGAAGAAGCCTCAAGATTCATGTGGTACCACAATGGGTCATTAAACTGGTCTAGGTGTGACCGGTTCCATCTTGGACAGCCAACATAACCCAACCTAATGGTCTTATTACAAATTGAAATTGTTCCACTATAAACATATATTTTTGTTCTGGAAACAATAAACTTTTGATTGGTATAAATGTTTATAAAAACGTATTTTGCTAAAATTCTGAAAAAGGTGTCAAAATAAGACTTTTGCACAATATAATTAAACTAACTTGCAAATTAAATTTATAATGGTATAAATTAGCTGATATACTGAATTTTTTTATGTTTAACAAAATACGTTAAATTTATAATTGGTATAAGCTTCTTTAAAAAATTGATCTCATAGTATTTATGTTAAAGTAAATTCGTCTGTTTGATAGTTTGAATTAAAAAATGTGCTTCTGTAAATACTTTTCTATAAGAAATAAATCACCGATTGGTATAAACGAAACGGCTCATAATATTCTTAAAATTAATTCCTTTAGTCGATGTAAAACAGTTGAAAAAAAAACTTGTATTATTATAAATTAGTATAACTAAACTACATTTAAAACAATCAAACGTTTTCGAAATAAATTTCAAAAAGCCAAATATGATTCGTATAATATTGTAGACGAAAATCGTTTGCGATTATCGAGATGACGCTATAAGAGGTTAGCGTTTAGCCAGTTAAGAGACTTAAACATCGTTTGGTATAAACTTTTCTAAATGTTTTATGTTGAAGTTTGTTGCCATCAATTTTAAGTGAATTTCTAGTTCTTAAAATAATGTATTTATGTTATGTCAAAATGAGTTACCTTAAAGAGCCTATCAATTCATTCCAATAGTTAAATTTTTTGAGCTAAAGAGCTATTGGCCATATGATCACCATATATATGTAACCAATTAAACTATTTATGGATGGTCACTTTTTATACCAGTCACATTCGTTATACAATAACATTGTTTGTTCTTAAAAAAAATTGTCTCTAATATAAGATGTACGTTTTCTACCCAATTGTCAATTGGTATAAAACTAAATGTTAAAAATGATAATAGGTATAAAACTGTAGAAGGATTGCCTATATAGTTTTGTTACTAGAGAAGGTGTTAAAATTCTGTTAAACGAAACGCTGAAAGAAGTATGTACTTAAAACCCCATATATATAATTTGTTGACTTTTTCGACCAATTATAGCAAACTCAAATAAATATCAGTAAGAATTCGTGATATTTTCATGTGATTTAAGTTCAGAAAAGCGTCACTTTGTCACCCTTTTAACAGAACAGAGCAGAAGAAAAAACGTAACACCCTGTAGGCAAAAGCCCAAGCGTTGCTAAAAACGCTTCAATAAATTTCGATTTCTCATTTTCGTTCTCCCTCTAACGTCTTACCCGCACTGGGACCAATTTCGTTCGTTAAGGATCCGGTTTTACTAGAAAGAAGAAAAAAGAAGAAATAAGAAAATAGGTAGGTACATTTTCTTATTTCTTCTTTTTTCTTTCGTGTTTGATTTTGATGGAGAGTATATAGTATATATTCCCAGCATCTCTCAATTCTCAACTCTGGATATTCTGCCCATCAGGCCCTTAGCCTGGACCCATAAGCAATCATAAAAAGTCTTCCTGGACTCAAAAAAGCTTTTACACAGCAGCAGCAGCGCAGCACGTCCCGACTGTGTACCGTTGAGGATATTTGAAACTCTTGTAAAATAATAATTTCTTTTTTTTTTTTGCTCAATTTTATGGATAATTTTTGTATCTAAAGAGGCGAGGAGCAGGGGAAAGAAAATAAATCCTTGATGAAGGAAAAATAATTTGCACCAATTTCTAGTTGAAGTTGCCTCTTTCATCGACCCATTCCAATGGGTAATCCTTTTTCGCTGTTATACTTGTGATGCGGCTGGGGTTTTGGCCTGCTCTGGAGGTGGACGACTCAACCATACCAGTGTGGAGCGGCCCGGCCCGGCCGTTTTGCTTTTGAGGAAATTAGAAAAAAGGATCTTATAGTAGTTTATTAAGCCTTTTCGTTGTCCTGAAGGGTGGCAGTGGGTGGTGTGGTGGGACGGTGTTTTCAAAAACTTCTATACCTCCTTCCACACTTCTATACCTACATACTTCTACTTCTGGGTGATGGTTTATTGGAAAACGATGAAAAAATTTGAATTTATACCTAACATCAATCTCTGGCTGACAGACGACATCGCTGTCGCCCTGCCAAAGTAGTTACCATTAAAATGGTCAGAAGCCCAAAGAACAACAACTAAATACAGCACGACCGACGACCGACGACCATAGTTGCGCTGCCTGGCTGGCTGATTCGTCTGTAAAAGAAATTGCTTCACTGATGAAGAAATTGATGTACTATATACAAAGTACAAGGCATCAACCACACTGATGCATTGAGGGTGATGCTGGAGCTGGAGCTAGAGCTTGAGATGATGATGGTGATGGCTATGGCTATGGTTATGGTTATGGGCAAGGTGAAATGATTTTCGTCGTCCTTAATTGAGCAATGGACCATTCATTCATTTCTCTTGATTGGGTTTTTCCGTACCAAGTGTCATTTGGTGGACTCTATATACTACAAACCTCCATCATATCTTCGAATAGCAAGCTTTATAGAAGCTGGTAAAGGACTATAGGTTTGAGACTATAGTGATGGTGGTCGCACACATTTTATAGTGATTGGATTTTTTGTTTTGTTTTTGTCTAATTCCGGTTTTTAATTTGCAATTTTGATTGATGTAAAACGAAGGAAAGGCGGAAAGTTTTTGAATAAAAATTGGATAGTTTTTTGTCACTTGAGTTTGGTAACAACTTTTTAAAATGCATGATTCCCAAATATAAAACGAATGTTTGAGTCCGTAAAACCTATTTCAAGGGTAGAAATGGCAAAAATGTATTTAAAACTAAAAAAAAAAAAATTGTTCAATTAAGACAAAGCATGTGATAGGAGGTTCGAAAATAATAAAGATGTTTAGTTTAGCTTAGTTTATCGAACACAATATATGTGGGTATTTTAGTTTTGGATTTGTAGCTTTGTTTTTAAGATAAAAGTTTGAAAATGTTAATATTTGTACTTATTTTCTTAAGAAAAATATTAAAAGTTATCTCCAGAACGGAAAACACTAAGTCAAGTTTTCATATGTTTGAAATTATTTAAAAAAATATTTATAAGTTGACAATCTTGTTTAACAAAAAAAATGTATAGTTTCCCGTAATTTTGAATTACATTTTAGAATAAGATATAAATTGGAATTTTCCAAATTTTGAAATGCCCTATTTTCAACTTTTCCTTACAAGCTTAAAATATACTTATTAAAATGTTCCAATGCATACTTTTGTTGTAAGATTTTTAAAAATTTAAAATCTGCCGTTACGGGAAATTTTATTCACGAAGCCCAACATAGGAAAAAGTTTTTGTATCCGTGTTGATAAAAACTTAACAATTTAAAATTTTCTCTTCCCAAAGGATAACTTATATTTTTAATTTTTTTTTCTCTTAAAACAGCTTTGTTGTAACATTGAGAAAATAAGATTGGCTGAAAAATTCAAGGTTCTAATATAGTGTCTGGAATATGAATTCCAAAATTTTTGTAACCATAGAACTAATAAAAGAGTCTTGTAATTTTTTGTAACACAAAAACTATAATTCAATGATCTGTCAAAAATTATACAATATAAAATATTAACTTTTGTTGTTTTTTGTAATGTGTTTTTGAGTCATAATTTGAAGCAATGTTTGTCAATTAGATAAGTGAAAATAAACATGATTTGTATTGAAGGATGCATATAAAGGATCTTAAAATAATAACAAAATAAAAAAAAGAGGCTTTGACCCACACTGATAAATTCCCATCCCGTCTGTCGATTTGTCTTGCTTAAAAGTTTGTAGGTTTTTTTGTTGGGTTAAACAAGTTTTCAGTTGATTTTAAACTTTAAAATTTTACTGAATGTTGACAACAATATTTTTTAAGAGATAAAATTAGTTGAAAGCCATCACCTCAAATTTTTGAAAAGATGTTTGTGTCTAAAATCAATATTTACCAACTTTTATTAATTTTTTTGTTAAGCTTTTTTTTAAGAAAACTGTCAATTCGATGGTAGGTAGAAGGTTGGTAGAAATGGCGATCTCAAGGCAACCTAGCCTGAGATCCAATAAGCGCTGTAGAGCGCCGCGCCGTTTTGATACCAAAAACCCGTTTGACCTGTGATAGAAAGGGAAAGATTTATAGAGAAGCTTTATAGAGATTATGTTAGAGCCATTTTGTGGCATTGAGAAAAAAGATTAGGTCTCTAATCTTTGTCTCAGATAGCTCATCGAGTTCTTGAAAGAATGCTTTACCAAAGCATTTCATTCTGGCAGGACATTTGTAGAGGAAATGGATTATGGTTTCACTTTCTCTTTGGTCACTACAGCTACGGCAAAAGGTGTTGTAAGAGATACCCAACTTCTCTGCATGAACTCCTATAGGCCAATGTCCGGTACAAACCGCAACAATCCTGGCTATGTCTTGCCTTGGCCTGCACAGAAGATCGTTTGTACGGGTTTTATTATAGGTGGATATCTTCCTAAATATAATGCAGTTGGGTAAATTGCTCCACCTTCGTTTTGATTCAGTTTGGTAGATAGAAAAGATTTTACCCTTCATAGCGCCAAGAGGAATGTTAACCATTTCCGCAAGTGAGCTTATAATATTCAGGCTCGCAAGGTCATCGCGAAATTGCTACACCAATTTAGATGAGGATGTGGCTGAGTTAATGGCTTTGGCAGCTGCCTGACTGTCTGTAAAGATAGCCGCATTTCGGTTTTGGTTTGGGTTTTGTTTAAGTATCTTACATGCTTCCCTTATTGCCAGCAGTTCAGCTTGAAAAACGCTAGCAAAGTCAGGAAGCCTAAAGGATTTGGCTACATTATAGGACTCAGAAAAGATCCCAGAACCAACTCCGCACTCCATCTTTGAGCCGTCAGTAAAGATGGTTATGTCGCAACCTATCGACACGATGTCATCCTCCCAATCTTCTCTGGATGGGAAAATAACCTTAAAACGCTTACTAAGGTTCAAAGTAGGAGTGCAGTTGTCACTGTCTGCCGAGATAATATCTGAGGGAATCAATTTCGTAGTGTTGCTGTGACCATAAGGTTTTGACAACCATCAATTTGATTCCTTCAGCCTAATACCGCTGCAGGAAACTATGTATTTAATAAAAAGGTCGATTGGTAAAAGATCCAAAATATCGTTGAAGGCGTCCGTTGGGCAAGTACGCATGGCCACAGTGGTGCCCACACAAGCTGTTCTCTGAACCTTCTTTAGCTTATCAATATTATAGGCTTTGCTAAGAGCAGGCCACCACACAATCGACCCATATGTTATGATTGGACGTACTATGGCAGTGTACGTCCATAAAATCATCTTCGACTGAAGTCCCCACTTTTTGCCGAAAGTTTTGCTGCAGGCGTAGAAGGCAACACAGGCCTTCTTAACCCGTACTTCCATATTTATTTTTCAGTTTAGTTTAGGGTCGAATATAACTCCCAAATATTTTGCACTGGAAGACAATGATAGGATTTGACCGTTGAGTCGAGGAAGCGTGAAGGGGCGGTACTTTAGTTTTGGTGGTAAAGAGCAACAGTTCAGTTTTACTTTGGTTAACTCCTACTCCACAACTCGTAGCCCATCTGCTAACTTACTTCAAAGCTGACTCCGTGATTTCACTAATCATAGAGGTGTACTTTCCTCACATCAATAGCACCAAATCATCCGCATAGGCTACCGCCTTCACTCCAAATCTCTCTAATTTAACGAGAATTGTTTCCATGACCAGAAGCCATAGAAGAGGCGAAAGGACACCACCCTGGGGTGTTCCCCTACTCACGTGTTTTTCAATTCGATATTTCCCAAAATTTTTCCGAATGTTGACAACAATATTTCTTATAAGTTAAAATTATCTGGAAGCGATAATCTTTAATTTTTGAAAAGATATTTGTGTCAAAAATCAATTTTTAACAAATTTTGTTATATTTAAAAAAAACTGTCAAATCAATTTTTCTCAAAATCGTACTCAATATTGACAACAATATTTTTGTATAGATAAAAGTAGTTTCAAGCCAATATCTCAGACCTTTGAAAATATATTTGAATCAAAATTGGAGATGAAATCGAAGTGACAAATTTTTATTTCAGTTTTTTTGAGTTATAAAAAAACCGTTAGTTGGATTTTGTTCCAAAAATATACTTGTTTGGTATCACGTATCACGTATATAAGTTCCTAACGTCATTGGTTTGTGAGTTATTTAGGGTAAACCAAAATGTTCACTTTTTTTTAAACTAGGTACTATGGTAAAAAAACCACACATGCAATTGTCTTGAGAGCCCTTTCTGCATATTACTGCTTTATTATCTCTATAACAAAATTTATTTGGAGTCGGTATCTCTTCTGGTTCTCGAGCTATGGACGACGTTGCGAACGTACGGACCATCCCAGGCCCTGTATTTACGCCAATAGCTACAACTTACAATTTGTTTACTTACGACTTGACAATGGTCAAATTGTTGTTCCATAAAATTAATTTTATTAATTTTGTAGAATTGTGGAGAAAGACCTGAAAATTGTAATCTTTTGGTTTCATAAAGAAACTGTCATAACAATGAATTGTCAAGTAGTTTTCCACAGTTGTCGAGAATTTTCCTACAAATTTATTCTGTTAATTCTTTTATGAAAATAAAAGAAATTATAACATAAATGTGTAAACGTCACTTTTTTTTAAATAAATTTGATTTAAAATCGAACCAGTATGAAAGTGTTCATATATGTGTTTCGCCCTGATGTAATGGTTGGGCTTGTAGCAACTATATAATTAAACACAGGACAAATAAAACCCAACTTCTTCAATGAAGCATTACATTGGGTGGAAAGGATGTTTCAAGAAATTCAATTCATCGGTGTGTCAGAAGTGTTTGTAATTTAATGGTAGAACATTTCTTGAAGGAATTCGCTGGCCACAAAATATAATTTACGTAGCAAAACGTTTTAGGAGTCTTTCAAATTGTTCATGTGGTGCTGAAATTGTAGATGGATAACAAGAATTGATGCACCAATTGAAAAGCAGCTTTAATGGATATAAAAATGGTGACCATTTAATTAATGCCATGTTTGTATGTATGCCCAGTGGCCAGGATCCGATAACGATTTAAGGGTTTTTGAAACAGTTAATTAGCAAGAACAAGAGAAAGTGGATAGAGGGCAGTTCCTTATGTTCTATGGACTTAAAAATTAGCTAATTACACAAGTCATCCCACACAAAGTCGAAGAAAATGAAGCACTTTCAATTATTATGATGTTTTATGGACTTTTAATAATAAAATATGATTTTTAAACAGTGACAGTTAAACTGCGGCGTGCTGTTAATTCTAACATCGAAAGAAAAAAACCGTGAAAATAGAAACAAAATGTTCCATAATTCATCGTTTATTGATCATAATGGCTGAAACACAAACGCCCTTCATCTGCGCCTTTGTCTGTGTTACGTTGCTTTTAGGTTGTTTTGAATTACACTTGCAATATGACATTTATAAAATGGCACTTCTGTCATTAAGCTGTTATTTTTTCTCAAAAATAAAACAAAATATGAGTTTTGAAATCGAAAAAATTAAATATATCTCTTAAGTAGCTTACGCAGCCTATATTAACCAATGGGAATCCCTTCAAAAGCAATTGTATTTTGTTTGGTGACTTTTTTACAGCTGTAAAGCTGTCAGACAAAGCAAATGTTCAGCAAATTTGAACTAGAGCTTCGGTTTGGAGTCACATTACGTAACATTACGTTATTCCCTTACGATTGTCAAATGAAACATTAGGTCAAAGCTTCATTGTGAATTGAATTTAAATTGAATTCCTATGGGTGATCTCGTAAACGTCAGGCGAAGCCGAAGCTGAGTTAATTTTTTTTTAAAAACTTACAAGTTTTTTAACTTTTTAGTATATCTTCTACTCACAAACAAAAAAGCCCATTAACATTTTAACCGTGTCTATTATCTAACACTAAAGCACACCAGCAATGGGGCTAGGCTCACCAAAACTTATTTTTTAATAGCTTAATTCCAAATGTTGTAAAACGAAACCATAGGGCTGATCGAATTCTATTTTTACAATTAAAGAATATCAGATTAACTATACATAATTTATATGAAGCTGGTAATAATATTGCTGTCATTGCTCAGGCTTGACAGATGCTCATTGTATTGACGTAAAATTTCTTCAGTTTAAAAAAAATACGGACAAATAAATATCGAAAATGAATTCGTTTCCTTTATCGATTGTCAATTTCAAGAATTAAAGAATTTGAGCTTTATTATTAAAATTATTATAAGCAATATATTCTTAACATGGAAACGCAAAAGAGTATCCAAAAATGTGTAAGAGCACAATAGTTAAGCTCTAAAAATTGTAAATATAATCAATGGAATTTGATATATGAATTTGTCAAGTCTGTGACTGGTTCCAAAAGCTCGTTTGGAGCACTCGTAAACAGTAGTTCTGAAAAAAATAAAACTTTTGTGACGTGTGTAATATATCGTAGGTCAAAATAGATAAAAAAGTGTAAATTCTTTTGTTTCAAATAAACCATACTTATTAGATTTGGAAAGGATAAAAGTTCATACGATAAAGTTTACCCTAATTTATTTTATAGTCTAAAAAAGTGAAATATATAAAAAAAAACTTAAAATTACTATTTATTTATGGATGTGACACACAAAAATTTGAAAACTTTGTTGAATTTGTATTTTCTAAAGTTCTTAAGAGAATTGTCATTATTAACATTACTGTTTTCAAAAATATAACCATCACAGCATAAATTTAATATTTCGAAATAAAAATTCTAACTCTCCCCAAAAATAAATTTGAATGTCTTTCCAACAAAAAAATATTTGGCAGCACTCCAAAAACTGACAAGAAATAAAGAAAAGTTTGATGGAATCTATGAATTAATTCAACTTTCAATTCACTCATGAAATAATATAAAAATTCAAAATTACTTTCTGAGTCTTAAGTCCAAACGAACTCAAACAAATTTTTCAATTATCTACTAAATTTTCTAAATAATTTTTCTGTTAACAAAAAAACCCAAAACTATAATCCAAATTTTTCATTTTACCGTCGGCGTCGGCGAAATTCAAAGAAAAGCTTTCTCCATAATATTACATGAAGGCACACAAGAAAAAACTATATCAATTTATAATCATTTCACCCCCATACCTCACCACCCTCCCCCGTTTCTACTCGAACTGAAAAAAAGCTCTCATTGAACATTTGAAACAGTTCCTTTTTTTCTTAAGTTGTTTTTGTTTTTGTTGTTGTAACAATTCTCACTATCTCCCCCCAAAAAATTCGTTCTTCTAACTTTCTCTCGTAAAACTGTAGGTATTGTGTGTAGGACATTTTTTGGCGAAGAAGACTCGAAAAATAAGAACAACAATTCTAAAACAAAACAACAAAAGAACAACGTATTCCAAAAATAACATCAAGAACTTTAAAACAAAAAAAATACAAACTTTCCATTGCCCCTACAAACTACTGTACTCTATACGTACTACGAAGAAGACTATGACTATGACGATAATGACGACGACGACGACGATAACGACGACGGTAGGGGTAGTGACTCCAAAATGCACTAGAAAAATTGAAGGGGCTATCATGAGGCCACACCCTCTGCAAATTCTCCGATTGGCTGCCTGGGTTGACGATGGTTGCTGTTCTTGCAACATGATTACTTCAAGCCTTGCACCACATGCACACCCGACTGCTGCTGCTGCTGCACACCCCCATTTATATCAACCCAACATGCAACCCCATGTATAGTTGACAGCAGCGCTTGGCTACTTCAATTTGAAACAAGGGTGCGTATCCTTGCCCATCGCACTGCACAGCACAGCAAAGCACAACACAGAACAGTCACTATAGTCGGTCGGTCGGGCAGGCTTTTTGAGTGTGGGTGCTAAAGCTGATGGGTGGGCTTTTTAGGGGGAGATGAATTGGAGAGAAGGAGTCGCAATCGGAGATCCGGATAACTGTAAACCTATCTGGAGCTTTTTGCGTGTGTGCACACAATGGAAAGTTTTGCGTCGCCTCTTGGACGTAATCCGTTGTTTTGTTGTGAAACATTTGGAAAAGGAATAAAGGACCCAGGATCAGGGTTTCGGTGGTGATGGGTGTACGAGTAAATGTCCATTTTTCATCGAAGGCAAGCTGTTTGTATTTGTGGCAATAAGGTGTGTGTGTGTTGAGAACAAATACACACACTAAGGCAATCTATTGCAATTAGCACATGCATCGATTGCAAAAAAGGACATGCGGGTGCTCCTTCCTGGATACGATGGTTCTATGCTGCTTGCTAATGGTGGTGCTGTTGGTTGTGGGGTGAAAAACAAAGACCAACGTCAACGACGACGATAGCTACGACTCGACGACGAAGTCGACAAGGACGAAAAGGACTTACTGACTTTTGGCTATAGATGTGTGTATTTCGCATGCATGTAACAAAATATGCAAGGGGATTTGGATTTGCAGGAGGGTGTGTGTGTGTGTGTGTATTTACGGACGGAACTTCGATTGATTGCGGGTTTTGTTGCACTGTACCGGGTGATGCCTGCTTGCCGTTCTTGTTGTTGCTGGTTTTTCTGTGTTCCTTGTGTTACCGGCCGAGCCGTGCTGATGAAAATAATTTTCGCACACATGCAGCAGTGTTGGGGGTTGATTGTGGGCCTCATGTGTATCGACAATGTTATTGGTTTTGAGCCTCTCTGTGCTTTTGCAGCGATGGTCATAAAGAAGTGATGTTATGGTTGCCCCCAACTTCCGGCAAGAATCCCGATTGGCTATTGCATCGATTTCTGTATTTTGGGGGAAGGTAAAAACTTTGATTTTTGGGATTTGCCATGCGAGATGCATTTCTAGGTATGTTTGAGGTGTGTATTTTTGTGTGAGTGAGTGTTTTGTAATAAAAGCCATTGATATACATATGCATAAGATTTTGTCTTTAAACACAGGTAGATTGTTTTGGCCTTGTTAGCCATGTATGGATTTCTTTTTAATTCTAAAAAAATTCAGTGTAAAACCAAAAATAAAAGAGAAAGTACAGGTAGGTGGTACAGCCTTTGAAAGGTCGGAGTACAAATGGAAAAAAGAGAATTGCATCGGCCGGGAATCGAACCCGGGCCGCCCGCGTGGCAGGCGAGCATTCTACCACTGAACCACCGATGCTTGATGAAAAATTCGTGTTAAAGTTTGTACTTATAACTAAAATATCAAGCGAAAACGCAACTTATTGTTGAAGACCTTGAGCTAGTTTATGAGTGTTTAAATTGTTGATGGTAACAATTTTGTTTATTCAAATGTTTAATCTAATTCTTTCTTTAGTTGTTGTTGTTTGCTTAGTTGGAAAAATACAATTGTTGATAATTTTTCATAACTTTTTTATTGATTATTTTGTTAATATGTATGTATCTAACAGTAAAGGTTAAGTTATAAGAATTTACTATAGGAGACAAGATATTTATTGTTTCTGTCTATTGTACAATTAAATGTGTTTATGTATAAACAATGCTACTATTAGACGGTCAACATAAATGGCCAACACTCAAAAACGACGTCACCTCATGTGATCGTCAAATTAAAGAGTGGTCAATGTGTTGATAAGCACATTGACGCTTCGTTTAGTGTTGACACACATTTTTGAGTCAATCCGTTGACTCTATTTTGTGACCGTGTAATGTGAGTCAATACTTTTTGAATACGATGACTAGTTTTTGGGACTATCGGTCATCACAAATACTGTGTCCCAACATTGACAGGCCAGAATTTAATACCAAGTCAAAGTACAGTTTTGATGTATTTCTGTGGCAACGTACAATATGAAAATTGAGGTTGAAAGATTGTTTCTTCTTGATTCTCAGATTTTCTACAAAAAAAATAACCTTTACACAATTAAAGCTGCAGCGGCTTTTTAAAGTCGATTATCTAATTCGTAAATAGGTAATTCTTGGAAAACGATTGTTTTTTTTGTTTTATTAAAAAGACATAAGTTTGCATTATGACATTAACATAAAGATAATTTAAAACCAAACAAAGCTTAACAAAGTCTCTTTTTGAATGTCAAATAGTAGCTTAATTGTTTGTAATTATTTTTGCGATGAATGTTTTAAATAAGACTTTAGGATATTTTTTCATACTTAATTTCATTTTCTCAATTAGTTTGTTGCTATTTAATTTAATAACTGACAATTAATTTCAAATGTCACGTTCACTTTTTTTCAAATAGTGTGATTGTCAAAGTTTTGCGAATCAACACATTAACACTGATAATCAAACACGTTGGCTCACATATGCTTCAACGCTTTTTGGGACAGCTTATTGACAAAAGGGTGGCATTTCTGTGATAGTAAATGTTTTAAGCAATGACGCTGTTAACGTTGATTTTGTATAATGCAAAATTTTGATTTTTTTGTGACGTGACAGGGTCAACGTGATTGCTCTTTAAGTTGAACATGTAACTCAGGCCTAAAAATAAGAAATACCAATAACAATATTATCTTTGAGTTTGTTGTTGTTTTTCGTGTTTTGCAAAAAAATGTTCAACTGAGTTTTTCTAAAAAAAAATAAATTCGAATAATAAAAACAAAATAAAAAAAAGCTAGGATGCGACCCACACTGATAACTTCCCATCCCGTCTATCGATTAGTCTTGCTTCAAAGTTTTTCTGTATGTACTCGTATCAATTTTTACCAAATTTACGTACTATTTTTTGTACATTTTATTTTTTTATGAAAAAACGGATTGTTGGATTTTTATATAAAAATTACTGAATATCGAAAGCAACATTTTCTGTGAAATAAAATAAGTTTAAAGCCAATATTTTTAACTTCCCATAGGAAGTTATTGTAATGGGTCCGATTTGTCAAATTGAAAATTTTAACATTTCTCGTCATTTCAAGGTCAATAAAGTCGAAATAAAAGAATTTTAGAAAGATGTCTGTGCGTTCGTGTGTACGTAGGTTCGTACGTCCGTACGTCCGTACGTTCGCGACGTTTTTTTGTTATATAGATAATAAGGCACAAAGATGCAGAAAGGGCTCTCAAGAAAATTGCGTGGGTGGTTTTTTTACCATAGCAGTTTAAAAAAAAGGTGAACATTCTGGTTACAACTAAATATCTCACAAACCAATGACGCTAAAAGCTTATATATTGTAACGTGATACCAAACAAGTATATTTTTGAAAAAAATCCAATTAACGATTTTTTATAGATCGAAAAATCTGAAAAAAAAATTGTCATCTCGAAAATTTTAAGAATAAGAAATGATTTTGTCTCCAAACCATTTTGTGCAAAAAAAAAACCTTTTTTACATCTGGTATAATTTTGAGAAAAATCAAATTTGCACTTTTTTTATAAGAAATAAAATCCATAAAATGACATTACTCAAAGTTGGTAAAAATTGAATATCGATTCAAATATCTTTTCAAAAACTTCAATTAAGGCTTAATCCTTATTTTATCTTATAACACATATTGTTTACAACATTTGATAAAATTTTGAAAAAAATCGAATTGACAGTGTTTTTTACAAAAAATAAAAACCTAAAAAGAAAAAAAAAAAAGTTGGTAAAAATTCATTTTCGACTCAAATATCTTTTCAAAACTTTGAAATATTGTCTTTAAACTAATTTATCTTATAAGAAATATTGTTTTCAACATTCGGTAAAATTTTGAAAAAAATCGAATTGACAGTTTTTTTACAAAAAATAAAACCTAAAAAAATGTATAAAAGTTGGTAAAAATTGATTCCAGAAAACTACAGAGGAATCTCGTTTTTGAACTCTTCACATAAGATATTTACATCGATTGCGCTCAGTTGTTTAATTGAATGGATGCATTCTAATAATCTGCTTGATGAGTTCCAAGCAAGCTTTAGACCTGGATACTCCACTGTCGATCATATTTTTGTACTCCGCTAGATTGCTAACTCGTTTCTATCGAGAAACAAGAAACTTTTTTCATTTTTCGTTGATTTCAAAGCTGTTTTTGACACCGTGGATAACAATGCCCTATTTTACAAGCTTTCCAGTTAGGAATTTCGCCTAAATTCTTCATCAATTCAAAGCATCAGTGTTGAATGGCAAATGCTTATAAGAATATTTCTAAACGAAATCAGGAGTTAGAAAGGGCTGTGGACACTATGCATAAAATTATTCTAGAAGTTATATCAGTTTTTGTTCGTAAAATATTTTAGGTTACATTTTTTGCAGTTATTTTTAATTAATAAAAAAGACGTTAAGTGTTGTTGTTTTTGTATGTTTGGATTTAGTTTTTCAGGTTGATCAACAATTTTTCAATACCGAGACTTCAAAAACTTAAACACATCTTACTTAGTGCGTGATTTGGACTGCGTAGAATGGAACTCACTATACCATATGCAAAATGTAAATGATCAAGTCAGCTTTTTACGGCAAAACGTCAATCAGCTTTTTGAGAAGCATGTTCCTATTAAAACCCTTCTTGTTAGGCATACGGCTCCACCTTGGCTGAATAGTGACATCTCTGCTCTGATGTCACGATGATTTGCCGCCTACAGTCAATGGAGGCGTTACAAATTGGAGCACTTCCACAAATTGTATTTCAGACTGCGTAAACAAGTTGACGTAATAGTCAGAACGGCAAAAAGACTTTATTATGAAAACAAACTTGGTTCCTTAACCTCTGGCAAAAAATTATGGAAAAAGCTGCGTGAAATCGGTATTGGCAAACAATCTAAAAAGCCTGTTGGTGACGTCGATTGTGATGCACTTAACAAAAAGTTTACGTCCATGCCCTTAAACGTTGCTTCATCCGTTCATTCCCTTACTGAGGATGAACCAACTGCTATCAACAGCTCTCTAAGTTTTATAAGAATACAAGAGGAAGACATTGTAGAAGCAATAATATCGATTTAATCTAATGCTACTGGTCTGGACCAAATGCACCCTACGTTCTTGAGACTACTGCTTTCATATATTTAGCATATTGATTACTTCCGAATTTCCTTTAGAATGGAAGGAGGCTAAAATTATTCCCATACCCAAAAAGCAAACAGGTATACTGCTACAGAATTTCAGACGATTGCCATTCTTCCGTTTCTTTCGAAGGTGTTTGAAAAAAACTTTTCTGGGACAGATCCAAAAATATCTTACAATCAACAACCTGTTAAGTGCCTGTCAGTCTGGTTTTCGATCTAAGCGCAGCTGCAAATCCGTCTAACTTTTTGTAACTGATGAAATAAGAATGGCTTTGGACAGTGATCATGTTACATTGCTAACACTGTTAGATTATTCAAAGGCTTTTAATACTGTTAACCACTCAATTTTTTGTAGAAAGCTGCGAATTAACTATGGGTTTTCTTAAGAGTTCTGTAAGCTTGTGCTTTTGTATCTCAGCGAAAGGCAACAGTGCGTAGTGGCCAATGGATACTCGTCCACATTTCTCAATGTTTTGAGTAGAGTGCAACAGGAATCTATCCTTGGACCAATCCTCTTTTCACTTAACATAAATGAGTTACCACAAGGTTCTAAACATTGTTTAATTCATCTTTATTCTGATGATGTGCAGCTCCTGATAAGTCGACATTTTGGGGCTAAAAATGATGCCGTAGCTTTATTAAATCAGGATCTGCTCCACATTTCAAAGTGGTCAAAAAAGAACGATCTCCGCCTTAACCTTGTCAAATATATATCTTACCCATCTATCGCAATAACTTTGATCTATCGGGTTTAAACCTGTTAAAACTTGACAACGAAACCAATGAATAAGTTAGCACTGCTAGAAACCTAGGAGCAGTATTCAATAGCACTCTCACATGGGATGACCACCTTAATAGTGCCATTTTTAAAGTCTATGGAAGTCTCCGCCTTCTTCAAGTCACTCGAAATTTCTTCCCGATCAAAACTAAACTGCTACTTGCTAAGGCCTTATACTACCAATTGTGTTGTATGGGTGTGAAATCTTTTGTAAACTAGACTGTGTGACTAGCCGCAAATTGAATGTGGCATTTTTGCGGTACGGATTTCTGGTTGTAGCCTAGACAGTTTAATAAACTTTCGCTCTCTGAGTTACCTGCATGAAATCATCCAAACACAACAACCTGATTATCTATACGGTAAGCTGAATTTCTCTCATTCAACAAGGTCCTTTGCTTTGATATTACCCCGATACAATTTTCTAAACACTGAGCGTCAATTTTATATTCATATTGTACGCTTTTGGAACTCTCTGCCCATCATCATATGGCCAAAAAGCTTATACAGTTAAGTTGTATAAGTAAAGATTTCATTTAAAGATTTATTAGTAATTTAACGACATTCACCAAAAAGTGGTTTGCTGTCAAAAACAACTCAAATTTTGATTTTCGCTCAATTTAGAACTTTTAGTCATGCTTTAAATTATTTTCATATAAATTGTTTCTAAGAAAAACAGCATATATTCAGTTTCTTAAGAAGAAACCTTAAATAAGAGATCATCAATTCTATATTAAGTTGCCTTTAAATTACTTAAACTAGCCTTTAATTTTATAATTAAATTTTTTGACACACATATGTAAATAGTGAACATTGAAGTAATTTTTACTTGCGACATATAGGAACTATATGGTTTGTTTTGCATTAGTAAACAATTTCGAACTAGAGCTTTTAATCAAATATGACATTACGACAGTAGAGAAGTCGACAAAAAATGGGTACCACGATTCCGTCCGTCTGTCTGTCTTTCCTGGCTCCTATAACAGTCCAAACAATTGTGTTGATTTAAATAAAGGTTTTCAGCCGATTAGCGTAACGCGTTTTTTTTTATTTTATTAATACGAAAAATAACAGCAGTCCTCATACAAATTTCATTGTTAGAACATGTGATTTTTCAATTTCAATAATCTTCACTTTTTGATGATTAAATGATTAAATTGATGATGATTTTTATGATCAGACATTTTTTTTTATTTTAAGAAAAATATTAATTTTGTTTGACGAAATTTAAATGTAAAAAGTACATGTATTTATAAGCTCTTTTTTTAGTGCTTGCAAACCTATTTTTAAGATAGATTTGAAATTATTTTCGAAAAAGAATTAGTTAATCTTAATTTTTTGAAAAATAAAATGGCATTTACATTTTTCAGAAAAAAATTATCTTAAAATATAGGAAATATTTTTAAACAGACTTTTTGGAAGAAATTAGCAAGTTCTAGCGACCCAGTCGTGCATTTTATTTATTTCAAAATTGGTTTTCTGTTGAATACAAAAGATTTTAAAAGATTTTAAAAAATTAAATAAATCTACTTTTAAAGTGTATTTGCTTTGGATGCTCTAGAATTAATATTTAAACACGAATTTCAATAATATAAATGTCCTAAAAACAGCAAAAGTGACACTTTTGTTAAACTAATGGCTATTTGAAAAACATAATAAACGGGTCATATCTATTGACATACAAGCTTTAAATCTCTTGAAGAGATTCTGAAACGTGTAATTTGTGAGTGCCACACAAACGTTTCTTCCCAACTTATTTGTTTATCTTAATTTTTTTTTAATTTAATTTTTTAGAGAAATTATGTAGGTACTCAAAAGCACCTATTTACTTAAACTGAAAAACCAAACATTTTTCTCTCTAAAATGTTTAAGTTTTGTTGACTCCTTTAAAATCAAAACACGAGTAAGCAGACTTCCGAAAATAGAGTTCGAAAAACTTCGTCAAAAAAGCCCGGCATTTCTTCATAACGGATCCTCTCTCACTTTCTGGATTTTTGATTTTTTAGCGTTCTTTGCATAAACAGAAATGGATACAAGACACGTATATTTTATTTTTGGAAAAAAGCTACGTTTCAAAACAATAGAAAACTTTTGCAATCTGGGAATGCTTTCATATGAAGGGAGTCATACACAGCGCCGGATTTAGATTTGTTGGGCCCTAGGCCTGAAGAGTAAATGGTGCCCCCATTGCATATATGTATTCTCTTACATATTGTATGGTTTACATTAACTTGATTGAAAAATCTGTTAGCTCGTCAACAAGTTTTGAATTTAGATCTTCTGGATAATTTGACACCAAACGCTGGGCACAAGCTAAAACTATAACTTTTTCATTGCTTTTGCAAAGAAAATCAAATCTTTCAGAAATTTATTTATATATTTGACCTCTGAGAATCCATTTGTATTCTTAACTTATCGATAATAATATAAAAAGCGTTTATTCGAAACTTATCCTCCGGGCTTAAATCTACATCGGAAGCATTACCATCGTCAGCCATTTTTTGCGAATTCGTTTTCGTGTAATCATGTAGCTGCCGTCAAGTAGAATTTCCTTAGAGTTGATTTCAACAGTGTCACTCATTTTCTCCATTTGATCCGACAATGATCTATACAAATTGCGCATGTCAGTAGTGTAAAGTCTTCGCTTTGCAAAACCTTACTGACTTTTTGAAAACTTTGAAAAATATCGTTCCAAATCACAAGCATTAAGGCAAATTCTAGTTTATTGATTTTGTTTAGTAGACCACCA
Source organism: Eupeodes corollae (assembly GCF_945859685.1). NCBI lineage: Eukaryota > Metazoa > Arthropoda > Insecta > Diptera > Syrphidae > Eupeodes > Eupeodes corollae. Next base: position 21,073,712 of record NC_079148.1, on the reverse strand, counting down.
CCTTTCCTCCTAGCATCTCCTTTTAATGCATTATCTTCAGAAATGCCGTTTAAAGTATCTAATTATTTATTATTTGATCTAATGATAACAAAAGTAGCTGCAAAATAAGCTTTCCACCGGGTATCTGAGGGTGATTTTTTCACATCATCATTTTGAAGAGCAGATTTTAACGTTTGCCATCTACTAGTTGAAGAGACAGCGACCAACAAGATGTAAAGAATGTGATGCACGTGGTACATAGACTGATATGTTATGTTCACTCAGATATTTTAATGCTTGATTAGCAATACCGGATCCTGTATGAGAATGCATCTACAAAAATGTTTAGAAGCGTGTCAAATCTGGCGTAGAATCTACAGACAAGCTAAAATACCCATAGGAATATTTATTTGTTTAATGATTTCCACGCGAATTCTTTGAGCCATTATTTCAATCAATTATTCATATATAGTTCTAGATAGATATGAAGTTGCTACTGAATCAGGATGTCCGAATTTTAAAATATGAATGCACAAGAAAGGATCAAACATTGCTATTAATGAAAAGACCACGTTCAGACAATGTGCAAATAACAGCAACCACCCTTTTAAGTATATGTTTCCAGTAAGAACATGACTCTTGTATTTGTTTATCAAAATCTGTTTTAATTACTCGGTGAGATTGTGTAAAGTAATCCATCATCGCTTCTTTATAAGAGATAGATTTTTCATGATTTTATATTAAATACTCATTTTTCCAATTAGAAAAACATTCACGATTTATAAAAGTTATTCCTGGCCTACTGTGATCAGGAAATAGCTTACAAGAAAAGCAGAATGTCGCTCCTTTTGGAATACAAAATCCATTCACGTTGATAGTTCTCGCCATTTGATTTTTTACCAATAAAATAAGAGGATTTGCAAAATTTTAATTTTAACTTCTGCGTATATGTTCGTCGAGATTTAAAAAAGGATCATCATGATTATTGCATTTGCTAGGCCCATAGACGATCCAATATTCAATATCATCAGTGGAAAACTTACTCTATAGCGCAGGGTCAGGATTTGTTTTTTCATCAGCTTCTTTTATTTCATTCGTTTCAGTTCTCGCTTGTCCATTGTTTATCATACTGTCCGATCCAGATGAAACGTCATCTACATTTCCACGAGTACAATAATTATCGTTATTCGAAGGTTCACTAAAAATTAATGACTTACAACTTATTTTGTATTGATACTTCTTCTTCAATCAAGACCATCAAAATCGATTATCCATTTTGCTCGTATGAGCAATAAAAATTCAGTTGCATCTACTTACTTTTGTGGCCCCTTTTCTCGTGATGCCCCAGGCCTGGGCCTGGTTGGCCTAGGGTTAAATCCTAGGCTGGTCATACACATTAAATAGTTAGACTATACTTTGCTGGACTGTGTTCTAAAATAATTTGATAACTTAAGTTAAAGGTTAGGTTAATATACTCGTACGCATAATGTTATTTAAATTTTGTCAGACTCCTTAACAAAACATTAAAAACCATTTTTAAACGAAGAGTAAAAACTCATCTAAGTGTGTGAAAAAATTGATGATGCCCATACCGTTACCCCTAAATAGTTTACAACAATGTAAAATGACAAAAAGCGTTAGCCACAGCAACGCATGTCGGGGTCAGCTAGTATGATACAAAGTTAAATTGAAGTCGAAAGAGTTATTGGTTCGTGACATACATACATATGTATATGCAGTCAACCAAAATGTTCACTTTATTTTTAAATTAAACTGATTGGCCTCTCAAGCTAAACGGTGATTTTTTAAGAGCTTGATAACTTTAAAAAAAAAACGCATACAATTTGCAAAATCTCATCGATTCTTTATTTGAAACGTTAGATTGGTCCATGACATTTACTTTTTGAAGATAATTTCATTTAAATGTTGACCGCGGCTGTGTCTTAGGTGGTTCATTCGGAAAGTCCAATTTTGGGTAACTTTTTCGAGCATTTCGGCCGGAATAGCCCGAATTTCTTCGGAAGTGTTGTCTTCCAAAGCTGGAATAGTTGCTGGCTTATTTGTGTAGACTTTAGACTTGACGTAGCCCCACAAAAAATAGTATAAAGGCGTCAAATCGCATGATCTTGGTGGCCAACTTACCGGTCCATTCCTTGAGATGAATTGTTCTCCGAAGTTTTCCCTCAAAATGGCCATAGAATCGCGAGCTGTGTGGCATGTAGCGCCATCTTGTTGAAACCACATGTCAACCAAGTTCAGTTCTTCCATTTTTGGCAACAAAAAGTTTGTTAGTATTGAACGATAGCGATCGCCATTCACCGTAACGTTGCGTCCAACAGCATCTTTGAAAAAATACGGTCCAATGATTCCACCAGCGTACAAACCACACCAAACAGTGCATTTTTCGGGATGCATGGGCAGTTCTTGAACGGCTTCTGGTTGCTCTTCACTCCAAATGCGGCAATTTTGCTTATTTACGTAGCCATTCAACCAGAAATGAGCCTCATCGCTGAACAAAATTTGTCGATAAAAAAGCGGATTTTCTGCCAACTTTTCAAGGGCCCATTCGCTGAAAATTCGACGTTGTGGCAGATCGTTCGGCTTCAGTTTTTGTACGAGCTGTATTTTATACGGTTTTGCACCAAGATCTTTGCGTAAAATCTTTCATGTGGTCGAATAACACAAACCCAATTGCTGCGAACGGCGACGAATCGACATTTCACGGTCTTCAGCAACACTCTCAGAAACAGACGCAATATTCTCTTCTGTACGCACTGTACGCATTCGTGTGGTTGGTTTAATGTCCAATAAAGTAAACTGAGTGCGAAACTTGGTCACAATCGCATTAATTTTTTGCTCACTTGGTCGATTATGTAGACCATAAATCGGACGTAAAGCGCGAAACACATTTCGAACCGAACACTGATTTTGGTAATAAAATTCAATTATTTGCAAGCGTTGCTCGTTAGTAAGTCTATTCATGATGAAATGTCAAAGCATACTGAGCATCTTTGTCTTTGACACCATGTCTGAAATCCGCCGTGATCTGTCAAATACTAATGCATGAAAATCCTAACCTCAAAAAAATCACCCTTTATAAGCGAGTAGCCAGAAATCAGATTGTGCTAATTTAAGCGAACGCGGTAGTTTCAAACAATATAGGTGATTTTTTGTTAAAATGAGCACGACGTATGCTGAAATTAAGTGTCTTCGTCACTAATCAAAATTTCAAAGATTTTCTTAAATGTTAAGAAAGGTCAAAATTCTCAAATTAACAAATTTGACAAATTATAGTAACTTCGAATAATTAAAAATGATAAGGTGTCAGTAATCAATTGCCTCCTCTACATGACTTCTTAATAAAACAAGTTTCAAGTGCTGGGAGGTCTTCAACAATATTTACTCTCTCTTCAATGTAGTTGGCTCACTTCTTCCTTCAAACTCGTTTAGTCTGCATTGAAAAAGAATTTATTTTCTAAGATTAAAGCACCGTTTTAAAATGCCTTTCTTTTCACAATAACTTTGTAGAAGTTGCAACTTCTTAAGCTTGTTGCGTTGCCTTTACATTTTCACCATCATCGGGTCTTGTCTTATCAATGCACACAATTAAAATATAACCATCCTTAAGAATCTATAAGTCCTAAGAGATGTCAATTTTTCTTTAATTAGTTAAAGAAACAGTAAACAAAGTAGTTACCCGGAGAAGATCCTTATCAACCTCCATCAGCAAATGAGGGTACACCGCCACATATTTGCTTTTAGGTAGCATTTCAGTTTTTCTTCAGCTTCATGTACGTATATCTGAGCTTCAAACCCGTTCTTATAAACAACAATACAAAGCGGCACAGATAGGAGGAGAATGAAGACAGGGAGGTCGATAGCTGGAGAGTTTATTATTGAGTGACATCTTGGATAATGGAAAGGAAAAGCGGGTGATTCGAAAATTGGGAGGTCCTCATGTATTGTACATATATCTTCCATGGGGCTAATTTTAATGTTCGGTCTTTTGTGAGGCCACCGACCGTGAACCGCACTCTTTACGATGCTGATAGAAAAACTGTGATGCCACCAAGACGCGCGAGGACGCTTTTGAAAGTCTTCTGGGTCTCTGTGATCGAATGGCGGGTTATCTGATGGTTCCTTCGATACCCACAGTCCATCTTGGTTCCTTCTACATTCTGTAGTGCCACATACAATCGACGACGACGACGACGAATGGAGAAGAGAAGATGCTTGGCTTGAGGCGCAGCGCATAATGCAATTGACAGAAAGTTTATTGCATCTCTCAAGAGTAGTTCTGAACTGGAGTCTGGACTGGAGTTCTATTAACCTAACCAACCTCCCAATAGACTAAGTTTTTCTGATGCTGATGGGAGTTGGGAGAAAGATGCAGCTCTTCCTAGACGGAAGACTCCTCTCTAATCGTAGCAGTGGCATCGCGTATATTGCATATACCGCATCACGCAGGAAAACTGCAAGTTGATATGTGTTGTGTATGCGAGTGCCACTCGCGATGGCGGCATTTCCTTTTGAGCTTCATCGGCAGCAGCGGCTGGCGGCCGGCGCGGCGTTGTCGTTGCTCCGCAACTTATACTTTCGGATTTGGAATTGAAATCGTCTTCGCATCCACCGAACCAAGAGTATGTGTAGATTGATGCACCAGATTATGCCCGAGTGGTTCATAATTTTCAAGAGGACGACAATAACGACGACGACGAGGACGCCACTACCATCACCACAAGGTAACTCGACACACGCAGGAAATTATCTGACGCGTATGTTATTGATGAGGGGAGATCGCGCTTCTTGTTTTATTATTTTTTTGTTGTGGTTGAATTGTTTTGAGGGGGGTATAGACGCGAAACACGAATTGTGCGTTGCCAATTTTTAATTAATTTCTTGTAAGATACGCACAATGAAAGTTATACGCACTGCAATCAAATCATCTTTAATAAAATGTAGGATGATTATTTGTCCATTATAAATTTGTTGTCATTAATTTTGTATTCCTAAACAATTTTTTGAAGTAAAGAAAACACAAAATAAACTATAGACAGCCGGTCTATAAATAATATTAATCTCTCAAGAATTGTCTATGTAATTATTTTGAACCTATTCTCAACAACATGGCAACTGTGTTATTAATAAAACAGTGTTACAAATTAACTTTAAGCAAAAGAAAAACTTAAAAAAGTATTCGCTGCGGACAGGATTCGAACCTGTGCGGGTAGAACCCAATGGATTTCAAGTCCATCTCCTTAACCACTCGGACACCGCAGCTGACGAAAAAGTGATGCCAAACTACACAAACATTATTATGGTATTATTGATCAAAAGGGTGTTTTTTAAAAGTTAATATTCACATAAATAATGATAATTACTGTAATTTTTGATGATTTTTGTGAAAAATGGCAATTGGCATAAAAAACAATTAACACCTATTCATTTCTAGTCTTTAAACTTGTACTTATATCAAAAACACTCGTACATAAAAAGTTATTCGATTTAAAAAAATGTTAAGCATACGCCAGAGTGTATTAAAAGAATAATTAATGTAAAATAGCAAGATTTTTGAATGCTATTCGAAGTTTATTGCTGATATACACATTATTGTCTTTAACTGTTTTATAACCTAACCATAATTATTTCCTTGAAAATATTAAACACGATCACTCATCTAAAATACTAAAATATTTATAAAGCCACTAAAAACACTGCATATAGTGTTTTGAATTATTAGTACAAAACTGAACAAACTTGTGTTAAACTTTAAGTGACTACCGAAAAATTAAAAAAAAAGTATTACTCATACGCCAGAGTAACCAGCAAGTTTTATACAATGCTGCCGTCACCATACTGTAGACAAAGATCATGGATCTGTGAGATTTTCTAAAGTCAAATAATCTTTCGATCAAATATGGTAAGTCAATGTTGTACTGTTGTGAACCCGCAATAACATCCAAGGTTGTGAGTTTTGTTTGGTAGCACTTGATCATGAGCTGCGGTGTCCGAGTGGTTAAGGAGATGGACTTGAAATCCATTGGGTTCTACCCGCACAGGTTCGAATCCTGTCCGCAGCGTTAGAATTTTTTCGTTTTTTCATTGAACTCGTAACATTTAGGGCAACAAAAGACAATAGTTATATTACTACTTAAAATTAAAAGAAAAACAAACCTAGATCTACTAGAATATGTCTATATATTAGGCTATATGATGGTTGATTGAATTATGTTTGCCCATCATATTTGAACATTATAGGAAAATATTGAAAACTTATTGCCAAATTAGAGCAGGTTAACCCGTGCAGTGTGTTCTTTGAAACGAAAATTTTACTGCTGTAGCCGAGAGCGGTAGACTCAATTCATAACGAATATCAATTCGCCATCGGCCATAACAGCTCAAAACTCCATGCAACAATATTTTGGGCAAGGTGCTAAGTATATTGTCTTACAACTTCTAATTTACTTCGGAATAGATCTCCGCTTTACAGTTTGGTCAATAGAGGAAGCATTTATTTGATAACAATTTTGGATAAAATCAAACTCTAATAATCAAATTATTTCTGAAAACCTGCAAGTTATTTTCAAAGACAATATATCAACAGAGATTGTGGTTTGTGGAGATACTAGAAATGATGTGTCTGAAAACAATGGAACTCCAAGCGCGCGCCGGCTTCTGCAGTCAATTAACTTAAATAGTTAACGAGGCTACAGAATATTTGAAAACTACGGGAATAAGAGATATGGAGGATATGTCTAAATTAGACACCATTGAAGAAGATCTCGCATCTAATCTGCAGCGTCTCACTACCGCCAATGAGAATCTTCGCATAATCAACAATGAATTTCAGAATAAAAACATCGAGGACTCTTAACCAGAGAAGGTAACCGAATATGAAGACTCTGCTGTAGGTGATGGCTAGGTTACAAGTTCGATTAGAAAAGGTACGAGCTAAAATGAATCCCTACCAAAATGATGAGAAAGTGCGTCGTCAATCTGCAACACCATTGCAGCGGGCTCGTTGTACGAAACTTAACAAATTAGAGCTGAAAAAGTTTTCAGGAGACCATCAAGAATGGATTAGTTTTTGGGAAAATTTCCATACGACTGTGCATGAGATGAGTCTTTGAGTGGAGCAGAAAAATTAAATTATTTGCAGTCTGTTTTAACTGGGAACGCAGGGAAGACTTTATCAGGTTTCACCCCCACTGATACCTGCTACGTTGCGGCTATCTCTCTTTTGCAAGAGGAGTATAGAGATTCGGAAAAATTAATAGATAAGTTGATGCAAGAACTCATGGCGCTTCCAGCTGTTCATAGCAAAACTGACGCTAGTGGATTAAGAAATTTATACAGTACGGTAATTTCTTGCAGTTGGTCTCTTACAGCACTAGGTGTTCCTTCTTCTCATTATTACATAATGCTTAAGACAATTCTCCTAAAATGCATGCCAAATGAACTCCAAATTGATTATCACCGAATACAGAAAGAAAGCTTGATGATACCGGATCTACTCTTTCCTTGAATGGAGACAAACAGGTGAAAAATATTCTTAGATTTCTCAAGCAAGAAGTTGAGTCGATTGAGAGGGCAGGTGTAAGCAATTCTTCAGTGCGAGCGAGCACACACCGTTTCTCACGCCATCGACAGCAGCTGGCCTCTTCGCTTCCACGCAAGCGAAAGAAATATGTTTTTTTTGCAAGTCTGCCCAGCATTCAACGAAAGACTGCAGCAGCTCGCACACAGTGGCTAAGAAAAAACATATGTTGAAAGAGGATGGTAGGTGTTTTTGATGCACGATGAGGGGACACACTGCAAGATTTTGTAAAGCGAGAGGTTTGTATTGCTAAAAGTGCAAAACAAGCATCCATCTTCGTTGTGCAACTCAAAAGAAAATTCGAAGTTTCTGGCAATGCTTAATCCAACAATTAATTTGTCCGTGCCGGATATTTCAATTTCAAGACAAAATACAAAACCATATGTTTTTCTACAAACCGCGCGATCTCTCAGAGCAGCAAATAGTTCTTTGTCGGCGAGAAATAATTTATTCGTTCGTCTTATCATCGATGGTGACAGCCAGCGCACGTACGTGAAAGAAGCAGTTGTAAATAAGCTTAACTTACCAATCGAAGGTTTTGTTAATTTATCTATCATTCCCTCCGGTCAAAATTTCCTGTGCTAATAAAATGAAAAGTGTGAAAATCGTTTTAAAAAATCAATTTGGGGAAAGATCTGTGGAAGTTATGGCCGTTGTTGTTCCAGAAATCTGCTTAGATGTCTTGGTTGCTCCGGAAAGTAAAAGCCCTCAGTTAGATGGCTTCTGTTTGGCAGACTCAAATTTGTGTGAACGTGAGCAAGAAGACGGATTGAGTGTCCTAGTTGGAGCGGATTATTATTGGAAGGTGGTTACTGGAAGATATAAGCAAATAACAAGCCTTTTGACAGCAGTAGACACATTCTTCAGGTTGACGCTTCAGGGTCCGTGTGACACAGGTGATATTATGTCTAATGAAAGTGTCTCCACTCTTTTCAGCTCGATATCTTTTGAAAAAATGTGGAGACTAGAGACCATAGGCATACGAGGCGAAGAGATGAAAAGCTGAATATTTGAAGCTTTTACGTTCAGCTCATCATTCCGCTCCTACCTTTTCTAAATAAATTCAGCTTGGTGACGTTGTGCTGGTATATGATGCCAGTACTTCTCGTATGCACTGGAAACTAGCAATAGTCGAGACCCATTACCCCGGAAGAGACAATAAAATTCAATCGTGTGAAGTTCGTTTTGCTGACGGCAGGAGATTTAGACGCGCAATTCAACTTTTGTACCCACTGGAGATCCGCCATCTGGCCCGCTCGGAGGATGTTGAAAATTAAACGAAGTATGATTTACCCTATTTTCTTTTAAATACATAATCAATATAGATTTTACCAATACTTTAATTGTAACATACTATAACATAATTTTTAACTTCCCATAGGAAGTTATTGTAATGGGTCCGATTTGTCAAATTGAAAATTTTGACATTTCTCGACGTTTCAAGGTCCCTAGAGTCGAAATAAAAGATTTTTAGAAAGATGTCTGTGCGTGCGTGTGTACGTACGTTCGTACGTCCGTACGTCCGTACGTCCGTACGTCCGTACGTTCGCGACGTTTTTTTCGTCGTCCATAGCTCAAGAACCAGAAGAGATATCGACTTCAAATAAATTTTGTTATACAGATAATAAGGCAGAAATATGCAGAAAGGGATCTCAAGAAAATTGCGTTTGTGGTTTTTGTACCATAGCAGTTTAAAAAAAAGGTGAACATTTTGGTTAACCCTAAATATCTTACGAACCAAAAACGCTAGAGACTTGAATTAAATTTTATATAATAAACTGTAACGTGATCTCAAAGAAGTATATTTTTTGAAAAAAATCTATTTAACGGTTCTTTTTCTAAATCAAAAAAACTGAAAAAAAAAATTTGTCACCTCCTAAATTTAACGACTAACATATGATTTCATCTCCAAAACAATTTTGTGCAACGGAAAATAATGTTTTTGAAATCTGATAAAATTTTGAGAAAAATCGAATTGACAGTTTTTTATATAAAAAATAAAAATCTAAAAAAAACATTACTCATAGTTCGTAAAAATTAAATATCGATTCAAATATCTTTTCAAAAACTTGAAATTTAGTCTTCAAGCTTATTTTATCTTATAAGAAATATTGTTTTCAACATTCAGTAAAATTTTGAGAAAAATCGAATTGATAGTTTTTTTACAAAAAAAAAAATTTAAAAAAAAATTAATAAAAGTTGGTAAAAATTGATTTTCGACCAAATATCTTTTCAAAACTTTGAGATATTATCTTAAATTTACTTTTATCTTTCAAAAAATATTGTTGTCAACATTCAGTAAAATTTTGAACAAAATCGAATTGACAATTTTTTATAAAAAATTAAAAACCGAACAAAAATTAACAAAAGTTGGTAAAAATTGAATATGGATTCAAATATCTTTTCATAAACTTGAAAGTTAGACTTCAAACTTATTTTATCTTATAAGAAATGTTGTTTTATGCATTCTGAAAGATATAATATATAATATATAAGATATATTCAACAAAAGTTTATCTTAAGTCACAATGGTTTGGCCTATGGCCGTCTACCAGACTGACATTTTGAAATATACAAAGAATATTTATAGTGGCAATGGTTAAAACAAAATTATGGAAAATAACAATTTTAGGTATCTAGAAATCTTCGTTTACTATACAATTTCTATATCGAAGCGCAGCAACAACATACGAGTAAAGTGCATCCCATCCAACGGATCCGTTTAGTATGTCAAGCAGCTCAGTATCATTCAGACTTTGTTTACCGAAGTGTCTGATCCTAAACTCATTTAGAATTGGACAAATTGCGATGAAATGCTTTATGTCTTCACGTTCGTTGCGATTGCACAGACTGCAGAGTATTGGCAGGTCAGGACGGTGGGGAATAAAATTGAGAGGGAGAATTCTCCTCGTGTTTTGAAGATAATACTAATCTTATGTAATTGGTTCGAGTTAAGGAAATATGTATTGAGTCTATTGTCAAAAATCAACCGACTGTAGTAGCTTCTAAAGGTTGACTCTCGTGCCTCGGATAAGTATCTGTCATAGAGCGCTTTTCCAAATCGTTCTAATAATGCTTTGAACTTTTCCTGGAGCAAAACGAGTTGTTCATTTTGATTTACCGTTAGCGTTGAGTTACAGAAAGCCGCAAGATTTCTCCACTCTGTTGGCATACTTCCTGATGTTCTAATGGTGTTTTTCAGTATGATTTTTGGCAATCTCTCATCTGACATTTCGAAAATTTTAACGATGTAGTTAAAATGTAGGTATAATGTTTCCATAAACATTGGAGCGACTCCTGTCTCAAGATACAGCATGTAGTTTGGTGTATTATTTGGAAGACAAAATATTCTTTTGATGAAGTATCGGAGGCATTTTTCAACTAGTTCGAAAGAGTTGTATCCCCATACCTGGGAGCCATATAGAAGGATAGCTGACGCTGTAGTTTTTGCTTAGCACTATGCTCAATACATCTATTTTTGAAACAGCGTTCCCAAACTGCTGAAATTCCACGCTTTGCTTCTTTCAACTTTCCTTCTAGATGTTTTTTCATGTTAAGATTCGAAGTAAATAAAACCCCGAGGTATTTATATTCTCGCACTATTTCTACCGTTTCCCCATTATAAGACCACTTTTCATTTCTAGCATTTCTGCCACCACCACCTCTGAATATCATTACCTTCGATTTCGATAAGTTGACTTGTAGGTTCCATATATAAGACAAAAAGCAAAGCACTTAGGATACATCCTTGTTTGAGTCCCATTTCTGTTCTAAATTCATCGGAGATAGATTTTCCGTCCCAAACATAAGCTGTGTTGTTGGTGTACAGTGCTCTTAGCGTATTTATTATTTTGCTTGACAAACCAATCGTGGATAACTTATAGAAGAGGTGATCACGGGTGACGGAGTCAAAGGCTGCACGGAAATCAACGAAAAACACATACAGTTTTTTCTTGTTCTGAAGATAATAGTCAACTATGTTGTATAGTGAAAATATATGGTCGATCGTTGAGTAGCTCTTCCTGAAGCCGGCCTGGAACTCTGACAAAATTCTTTTTCTTCGAACCCAATCCGACAATCTATTTTCAATAATCCCAGCAAACAGTTTTGCGATGGTGTTTAAGAAAGCAATTCCCCTATAATTAGCTGGATCTTCAGCGTTTCCTTTCTTGAAGAGTGGGAAAATAATGGACTTCTTGAATTCATCAGGAATTTTGGAAGATTCGGTTAAATTCATTTGTTAGTAGGGCAATGTACTCATCAGTGGCATTTTTGTAGAATTCATACGGAATTCGGTCATCTCCTGGTGCTTTGTTTGATTTGCAGTTTTCAATGATATTTTTAACTTCAGCTATCGAAAAAGGTGCATCAAGGAAGTCGTCTATCATTGATTAGATTATAGAGACCTTAAAACATCGAAAAATGTCGAAATTCAAAATTTTCAACTCGAAAAATCAGAACTATCAGCTCATTGCGCAGTATCCATTTGCAGTAATACAAAAATATATTTTATGCATTGAAAGAATACAAGTTAAGAAACAACATTTTAAATTAAAACCTCCAAGAAAATCTGTCGCGCATTTCCTGAGAAAATTGGTATTTTCGATTTCTTACCAACAAAATTTGTATATACAAGTATACTAATATCATTATTGGTCTTATAAAAACATTAAAAAAGACACCCTAAGCAAATCTGCTTAAAATCCAAAATTTTTAAGTTCTATTTCAATTAATCTGTTGGTTTAGGCTGTGAGAGAGAGAACAGACAGACGGTAATAGTCGGGACGGGAGACACACATATTTCTACACAATTCTAAAAATAAAAAGAGGTGGGAATGTGACCCACACTGATAACTTCAAATCCTGTCTGTCGATTTGAATTGTCTAGAAAGTTTGAAGGTTTTCGTGTTTTGTTAAAAAAGTTGTCAATTGAATGATTAACAATATTTTGCATATGATAAAACAGTTTAATTTCAAAATCAATTTCTGTTAACGAGATTTTTTAGTCGTTAAGCAATTTTTACCAATTTAAGTAAAATTTCTCAAAAGTTTTTATTGTTACCTAACATAAACAAATTCAAATTGGATGAATGAAATCAGTTTGAAGGTCAAATAATATTTTAAAATAAGATCAATTCCCTTTTATCTATTGCCATTTCTTCTCCATCAGTTTTTCTCTTTAAGCTAATTTTGCTCACATTTTTTAATAAGTTTTTTGCAAGTTAAGAAATCATTTTTATATTTCAAATTTAACATTTTCACTCCCAAGTCCCAAACTTTTTGGCAATGAAATTTTTAAGAATCGATGGTTGTATTTATAGAAAAATATGAACTTCAAGGCTAACTATAATTTTAAGTTTTAAAATAATGGACAGTGGATTCAGCAAAACGTTTTTAAAACTTTAAACATATGTCACTTTTCAAATCTGTTACTTTTGACATCCGTCACTTTTCACATCTGTCATTATTGACATATGTCACTTTTTACATCTATCACTTTTCACAGAACATCAATTTTTAAAAATTTAGCTTACTGTTTTGTAGACTTTATTTTTTATGAAAAAACGGATTGTTGTATTTTTATCAAAAATTCACTGAATATCGAAAACAATATTTTAGATAATATAAAATAAGTTTGAAACCAATGTTTTTAATTTTTGAGAAGCTATTTTTTTGTATAGTTTTCTCAAAATTTTATAGAGTGGTGAAAACAGTATTTTCTATAAGATAAAATTAGTTTAAGGCCAATTGTTGCGTTATAAATGAACGCAACATGTTCTTTTCACATTTAATTTTAATTTTTTAAGAAATGATTCTTTTTGCATTCATTGGTCACTGATAATTTATATACTTTATTCGATTTGACAAATGTCACACCCTTCTACACGAGAATGAGAGGGAGCGGGACGGCCATAGTTCTTCTGACAATGGTTCTCTCTGTCATTTTCCATGTAAGTGAAACCAAACCAGATGGACGGTCTGGAGAAGGTGAACTATTTAGCCTGAACAAACACGTGAATTTACTCCAAATGGAGAATGGCCTATGGCCCAACATAAAGTTTAAATAATTGTAAATTCATATTGAACATAATTTTACATTGTTTAACGTTGTTTGGATGAATTTTGAAAAGATTGTAGTACTTTAAATAGATTTTATGGACGTACGGGCGGTTAAGTTTCGGGCAACTTAATTCGATATTAAGGTAACGAAACGTAACGTACAGACCACAACTATTTTGTTTTCTTTCCTTTCGAGCGGTCATTGAGTATAAGTTAAAGTAAAGTTAAAGGTTTTTCTCAATTTTAAATTTCTAGTCTTTGTTCGATATCGAAGTAGGAAGTGGGGGTGGCTGAATGCAGCTCCTGGAATCGTTATGACCTATAAGTGAATCCATCGGGTGTCGAATTCCAGGGTGACTTGCATTTAGCTGTGAGAGGAAAAGGCGAGTAAGCAGATCCGCGAGAATTTCATCACAAGTTGAGATCAACAAGCCGATCTCCGATCCACTACTCCATATTAGCTGAAAGCTAAAATGGCGGGGGATGTAAAAGAAGAGATAGGACAGATCTTGGGATCTGGCCGTGAATTCTCAAAAGACTTTGAGAGTGATTAGACGGAAAATGTTGGTTTTGAACAAAGACAGAAGAAAAAAATGAGAAAAATTTTATTGATGGGAATTGATGGGAATTAAAACCTTAACGGTCCATAGTCCATGAAATCTTTCGTTTAATTTTAAAAAAGATCCTTAATTTTTATCCTGCTTTTGCAAGGTTTCTCAGGCATATTTTAATTAATAAATTTGTCATAAAAGATATCCATTTCGTTTTCTTTTTTCTCTTACAGTGGTTTTATTGTTGTTGTTCTTTTTAAAGGTTTGCAATTTCCTTTTTTTTTCAGGAAAAAAATTGCTGGCGCCCTTTTTCTTACGAAACGTAAGAACGTCCTCGAGGCAATTCCTAATTAAAATAATATTTTCGATATCAACTTGATATCAAATCATCACGCAACTAAAATTAATCGAATCGTTAGTTAATTTATAATTGCTGAACCCAAAAGTGAGCTCGTCGTGGTATCAGCACTTAATTTGCTGCTTGTTGCAATTTTTGCCTCGTCGCCTCTTCGCCAATGTGATTTGACAGATCGGCATATTTCAGACCTTTTAATTTAATATTTCGCGCAGTTGAATTGTTTAAGTGGTTTCTTGTTCTTTATTTTAATTTCTTTTTTTTTTTATTTTACTTAATTAATTATCGGCAAATAAATTGCAACACAATATATCAAAGTTTTGAAAAGATATTTGAGTAGAAAATACAGTTTTTTAAAACTTTTGTTAAATTTTCTTTCAAGTTTTTATTTTTCGATTTTTATTATAAATTTAACTGAATGTTGACAACAGTAATTTTCTAAAGATAAAAGTACTCTAAAGCCAATATCTCAAGGTTTAAACGTCAGCGGTAAAGCTAGTGGAGGCATTTTATGTGGTGTCAAAAAAACTATAAACAGCGTTTTTGTCAAACTTATTTGTTTATAAAATAGAAATATTTTTTATATTTTGAATGATAATTTAAAATACTCAGTAATTCTGGTGTACTTGAACTGTAATAACTGGCAGAGTGACATCGATTGCTTAAGAGATTACGTGAATAACAATAATCTGGAGGACATCATGATCATTGGAGATCAAAACTCACGTGATGGGAGATATCAGAATCCTTCAAATTATGAATTACTGTCGCTAAACTTACTAAATGTTGCTAGAAACTCCAAAGATGAACAGTTTAATAGGAACGGACGACTTCTTACCGAATTCTTTGAAAAATTTGGACTATTGGTACTGAATGTTGCGATTACAGGCGACAAATATGGATAGTTTACCTTTATCAGCGGGCAAGGACAGTCAGTGATCGATATTTTCGCAGTATCAACTGGGTGGCTAAATACAACCCCAAACTTCAAAGTCGGCATAGCGAACTTCTCTGCACACCTTCCAATAGAAGTCAACGTTAAATTCTTTGATGTAGCTAGCCAAAGCATCTCAAATAATTTCCAAAAGTTAAGATGGAAAGAAAACAGTGCTACCGTTTATAAATTTCTCCTGGATCGTAACTCTAGCTCCCTCTTTCGTCATGCCACAACCGTTATAGAACATTTAGATGAACGAATAACAGGTGTAATTCATATCTCAGCGCCATTTGCCATTAGCAATAACAAATCTAACTCTTTTACTCCTAAAAACTTATGGTTTGATAATGATTGCAAGAAGCTCCGCAAACTGTCATTTCTATATCTCAAACTATTTCGAACCACAACTATTTCGATAAAACGCTTTTGTCGGCTGACGTGAATCTCCATACCTTCTCTTATGCTCTCCATAACTTTATAGTCGATGAACTAGATGGTCCAATACTGTAACGTGAATTGGAATCAACATTACACAAAATGAAAAATAGTAAAGCACCTGGTATCGATGGAATTCCAGTAGAATTTTACAAAAATGGTACTGAGCAATTGAAAAATTATCTTCTTCTATACTTCAACCGATTATACGATGAGTCTCATGTTCCGAAAAATCTAAACAAATAAATTTATAAGAGTGGAGATGCGAACCAGCCAGAGAACTATAGAGGCATATCTATTCTTAGCTCATTAAGGAAGATCTTCACTTCAATACTCTACGATCGGCTGAGGATTGAGGACAAAAACCTTCTCAGTATGTTCCAATCCGGTTTTCGAGCGGGTTACTCAACGCTGGACAATATATTTGCGTTAACAAGTATTGCCAAGAAATGTATTGATAAAAAGAAAAAAATATACACTTGTTTCGTTGACTTCAAAGCTGCATTTGACAAGGTGAATAGACAAGCATTGTTGTACAAGCTTTCAATGCTTGGAATCTCTCGGAAATTCTTGCAGCTATACTTCAACTTCCTTATCTCGTCGACTGCTTCGGTATGGGATGGGTCGCATCTATCAGATTGGTTTGAAATGACAACAGGTGTCCCACAAGGCTGCATTTTAAGCCCAATTATCTTCGCTTTATTTATTGATTATATTTCCGATGTTCTTCCAGGAGGAATATCTTTTGCCGACATACAAGCTCATATTATATGGAATCTCGATTTATTCGAGAAAATATGCGTCAAGACAAGGTGTAATGGTCATCTCCTGATGAGCCCAACCATTGCATCGGGGCGAAACGCATATAAGAACACCTATGCTGGTTTATTTTTATTTTTATTTTCATTTAATGATTTTAAAAATAAAAATTTTATTTTCATGTTTTTAAATCATATTTATTAAAAATACAAGTAAAAGTTTTAATCTATGCTGATGAACTAGTATTGCTGGCGGAAAACCCTTTCACTCTACAGCTGCAAATAAACAGGTCAAATACATTCTGCGAGAAATGGGGGTTTGCCATCAATACTAGCAAAACTAAGGTGATGATTTTTGAGACTCGTCAAAGAAGAAGGCTTCCCGAAGCAACTTGGCAACTAAATAATATTGCTATTGATGTGGTTCAGGATTTTAAGTATCTGAGAGTTTTAATCACACACAACCTTAACTGTGTAAAGCATGTTAACAATAAAACTAATGAGGCTAAATTAGCTTTGATCATAATGTGGCCCAAGTTCTTTGCGAACCCAGAAATTGATCTGTTGTCAAAATACCGTGTGTTTCGCGCGACTGTGAATACATGCATGTGCTATGGTACCCCCGTTTTCGGGCATACTTATATAGAGGCGTTCGAAGCAGTACAAAGATGTTTCTTCAAGCGCTTATTTAGATTGCCATATTCAACGCCAAATTATGCTATCTACGTTGAATCTGGGGTATCGCCTCTTTACATTGAAAATCGTAAATCAAACTCCGACTATTTAATAAGAGTTATGAGAAGAAGCGGAAGAAGTCTTCATAAATCAATCATGGTAAGATTGTTGCAAACGAGGGCTTCCCCATTCAAGGATTGGAACGAGTTAGCCCTAGCCCACGGAACTAATCTTCCCCTAAATGAAACAAACGTTAATGAGTGGCCGGGGTTTTTTGCTAATGTTATCGCTAAAATAGATGACAAAATTTACACCTACCATCTATCTAGAGCAAATGAAACTACATCTAGAAATATGTATAAGAACCTCAATCACCAGTTACCCTCGGAAGCGAATTATTTCTGTACTGAATTTTCGACCGAAGCTATAAGCTACATATTCAGAGCTCGTGTCGAGTCAAGTCATCTAACCCTAAACCGACTCTATGAAATACTCAATGGAGCGATAGAACTGTCTACCCTCTATAAGTACTGCAAACACGCCTTAGCATGTCGCAATAGTTATGTAACTTAAAAGTAAAACTAATTTTGAGTTACGTTATGCTTTTTTGAATTTGTATACACTTTAATTTCGTATTTGAAAAAAAAATAATCTTGTTACTTTTATTTATTTTATTTCATTTTTATTCTTTGTAACACTAAATGAAATGTCATATCAGGCAGACGGCAGAATAAGCCATGTCATTATTCTTAAGAAAAGAAAAATTGTTAATCAAAATTTTTTGTTAATAAAGAAGTTATCTATCTATCTATCAAGGTTTTAAAAAATTATTTGAATAGAAAATCAATTCTTACTAACTTTTATTAATTTTTTTTAAAGGTTTTTAATTTTTTTGTAAAAAAAACTGGCTATTCAATTTTTCTCAAAATTAAACCGAATGTTTAACAAATTATGTGTTATAAGTTGAAATTAGCTAGAATCTATAATCTCAAGTTGGAAAAGATATTTGAATCGAAATTCAATTTTTACCAACTTTGAGTAATGTTTTTTCTAGGTTTTTATTTTTTATAAAGGAAATATCAATTTAATTTTTCTCAAAATTTTTCCTGATATCAAAAACGTTATTTTTCGTTGCACAAAATTGTTTTGGAGATAAAATCATTTTTTATTCGTAAAATTTTCGAGGTGAAAATTTCTTGTATTTATAAAAAAAGAGTTAATTGGATTTAATTTTCAAAAATATACTGGTTTGGTATTAAGTTACAATTTATGATATAAAATTTAATTCAGGTCTCTAGCATCATTGGTTCGTGATATATTTATGGTTAACAAAATGTTCACCATTTGTTTTAAACTGCTATGATAAAAAAAACCTACCACGCAGTTTTCTTGAAAGCCCGTTTCGCTTTATTATCTGCATAACTAAATGTATTTGAAGTCAATATCTCTCTTGGTTCTTGAGCTATGGACGATGAAAAAATGGCGCGATCGTATGGAGATCTTTCTAAAAATCTTTTAATTCGATTCTAGGGACCTTGAAACGTCAGGAATTGTCAACATTTTCAATTTGACAAATTGAACCCATTACAATAACTTCCTGTGGGAAGTTAATAAATATATGTTAGCATTACTCTAATGTTTTTCGTTCTGCTACATACTTTTTTATTAAATTGGAATTATTTTCAAAAAAAAAGAACGTATCCGCCCTAGTGCCACATTGGAACTTTCAGAAAGAATTCTAAAAGTCCAAGTTTTTGATTTATTTATTTAGACATCTATGTACAGTACATAGTAAATATTTAAGAGCTTACACTAAAAGGTCTGCAGTTCTGCTACGTTTTTATGCTATCAGCCACCATCATGCATGGATATTGTGTTCTTCACTTATATTTAAGACAATATTTATAATATCTTTTCTTAATGTTTCGTTTTTCTAATCAAATTTTCATAACTAAGAAGCTTTAAATGACTTTGACTCCTCTGCAATATTTAATTTTATTGTTGTATCGTTGTTTTATTTGTTATTATTTTTCCAATAATTGCTTGTTTCTTATTTAAGAAACATTAATATTCCAACTTTTTCATTTTATTCGACATGTGGCGTCGGTGGTGTAATGGTTAGCATAGTTGCCTTCCAAGCAGTTGATCCGGGTTCGATTCCCGGCCGACGCACACTTTTTTGAATTTTCTTCTATTTGAAGGTAAAATAAATCCGGGGTATAATCATTTAAGGCAATGACGTTAAGCTTTCTATATCTCTGCTTAATTCAACCGTTTGAAAACCGTTAAATCTTATTGACTAATTTGAGAACAGATATAGTTTTGTGTATATTATGGTAGTAGGGGCTAAAACAAGTATCAAAAGCCTCTTTAAGTTAGGTTGAAGAAATATTCGTAAGAGTGATTCCAATGGAGACGACATTTTTCCTTAACTTAGCCTAATTTACTTGAAACTCACCCGGCCGCCTCCAAGCTTTTATTTTATATTTATTTGTAATTTGAACGTATTTTTTATAACCTTTCTGCCTTAAGCCCTGGTAGCTCAAGTTGTTACAATTATAAGTATTATTCTGTACATTTATGTAAAGATTAATAAAATTGTTATCTTTAGACCGTAAGAAGTGCTTATTAATCAAAATGTTAGTAAAAGATAAAATAGGTGAAGTTCTTTTGTTGATAAGTGACATTAAACTGCAAACAAGCTGCCCTAAGACGTCTTCCCTAAAAAAAATTTAATTTAATACAGTCCTTTATCCCTTATTAGAGATATTCGTCATTTAAAGGAATTTTCAGATTATAAGCCTAAAGTATCCTGTTGTTTGCCGCGTTGGTAATCTTATATCTCTTTCGTCTTAAGGCCCCACTATAATAGACTTAACCAAAAGTAAGCTAATGTCAAACCCGAACGAAAAGTTATCAGAAGTTATCGTCAGAACAAAAAGTAACCATAATAGATTCAAGCAACTTAAGCAAATGTTGGGTTGAAATGCGTTTCAAATTTTACTTTTGCTTAAGTTCGAGCCATTTAAATGGCTCTTGCGTAATTGCGCGAAAGTTAGCGAAATATAACGAAACTGAGCAGAACTCCTATTATGGTAAGTGACATATAAAGCTGCGTATTGGTTCGTTCCCTTGAGCTCGGTTAAGTCTATTATAGTTGGGCCTTAAGCATTTTGGCAATTGGCTTATAAGCTGTGGTGTGCGAGTGGTTTAGGAGATGGACTTGAAATCCATTGGGTTCTACCCGCACAGGTTCGAATCCTGTCTGCAGCGGAAAAATGCTATTTTTTCTTAGATATCCTTTTTATCGTAATCCCCATTCAAAACAAAGCTATGCCAAATATCCAATTGGATTAATTTACCATTAAAGCCTCATAAATCATAAAGCTTCTAATTCACACCTGGTCGTGGTTTTGTTATATGAAGCGACTAAGGTATCTCGACTTTAATTGCATCAACAGCAGCAGTTAGGGAAGAGAGCTCCCGACCACCAACAGTATAGTCACAAGCGCCACTCCACAATATATTTTAATAGTTAGATTCGGTGTCGGTGGCAAAAATTGGCCGCCATATAGCTTAAAGTCCACCTTCCGGCGGATTGTGGCTCCGACTCCGATTTCGATTTCGACTCCGACATCTGAGGTGCCTACCTCAACTGAATTCGCATTGTCTTGGCCAGGTCGTATTTCTTTGAGTTGTATGGTATGCCTTTGGGTATAAAAAGTTGCATTGTCTTGTGCCGCTTCAATCTTTTTAATTGGACACCACCAAGAGTGCCACACTGCCACAACATTGTTCCAAGCTCAACTTTACTCTAAGCAAGCTCTGGATCCTTAAGATTTTGCACATATAGGAAGCGGGAATTGAATTTTTTGTGGGTACATATAGTAAGGTAAAGGGAATCATCGACGAACCTATGGACGCGAGACGCGAAGCAACGGACACAAAAAGATTACGGTACGAAAAAGATATAGAAAAACAAAAATGAGAATTTATCGATTTCGATTGCACGTAATCGATAAGAAATGGTGTTGTGAGCGCGGTATGGCGTATGGCCAGGCCATAGAGCGGCGCGGTGGTGGTGGCACAGTGGTGAAGGTGGTACGCGGTATATAGACCCCTTATTGAATGTAGTGCTCTTCCAAAATGGACTTCTCCTAGTCCCGCAGCTTCACTAACAGGCAACAACGCTCAACGGCGAGGCGGCAAGGTAACGGCAGCGGCAATGCTATGCGCTCTGCAGTAACTTTCGGACCCACTACAGAGATTGCGGTTGCGGTTGATGATTTATGGCAGCGTTTTTTCGGTGGAAATCAAATTAGAAGCCAAATCGATGGCTACTGGTTGATGGCTCTTGGTGCCTATACTCTCAGTACCCATTGCATTTGTAGCGGTGGTGTAGCACAGCTTCTTGGCCCCTCAACTTGAAACTGCGGGTGCACCCAAGATAAGCGGATTTTATTTCACTTCGCTCTGTCCAAAAAGGTTGAGGAAAAAAAAACAAAAATGATTTATTGAAAAAGCATACGCAATATTTTTTCGTTTAGACTTTTCGGATAATGTACATAGGACTATCTTATTGTACCGACTCGACTGCTACTGCCTTACCTACATTAAATATAGTTTGAATGGTTTGAAAATTATGGAAAATTGATTTGAGATGCAAATGGTGCAATTTTATTACTACCAATAATATGATTCAAGATAGTAGAAAAGGTAAACAAAGGTATTTGTGTGCAAAAAAAAGCATGAGGCTTAGAAGTTATGACTTATTATATTTGAAGTGAATAAGTTCAGGTAACGATTTGATGTTAATAATAACTCTCATTTTTAATATATTGGCATTGTTTTTAAAATAAAAATAAAAAAACTTCAGGAATTTACATCAACTTTTATACACCTATGTAAACAGAAGACTGGAACCCTATTGGTTTGACTTATTACCTCGAAAAATATGCAATAAAATAGCTGGACTTCATTCTTACAACAAAAGGGTTTTCAAAAAAGGTACAACATGGTATATGGTGACCTATTGCGACCCAGGTTTGTTTTTGGTGGACCGATATATAGTACGGCAAACGGGACGACCCATTACAATAAACCTTTTTGATGGAGTGTCTGGTGGCCAAATTTCAGATAGTCACTTCCACACAAGATACCGCTCATTAAAATAAGAACAAACTCCTATAGATCAATAGGACTCCGCATAAGACAGTCGTTTTTTTTTTTTTGATATTGTGCAGATGGAACTGAAATATCTTAACTTCAAAACATTTCGTCGGAGTTTTGACAAGCAAACAAGACCTTACGTAGTCAGGAGTTCAAAGTTAGAAAGATTGGTTTATTTATTTATTAAGGTTCGATGCATTTGTAAGAGGACTTTTTAAGAATATTCCAGACATTTATCGTTTTGGTGCATTGAAATGAATTCTTTAACAGATGAACAAAAGCCAAACAAATCGCTTAATTTCAAAATTTAATTTTTATAAATTATACAATCAACAAGTCATTTTTGAGTTGCTCCCATTTTGTTCTTAAAGCGATGATTTTAACCTTTTGTTTAAAAAAAATTTGTATTCATGACGTTTTTTCCAAAGCATAATTTTCAATTAAATTGCTTGAATTAATAGAATGATTCACTACTAGAACTAAAACAAAAAACTGAAGTGTAGAAGCGGGTTTGAAATAGAATTAAAACAAAAGTATTGGAAAAGCATTGCCTTTTTCCGAAAACTTTGTTAACTTTCCATATGAAGTTATTGCAATCGGTCCGATTTGTCGAACTGAACATTTTGACTTTTCTTCACGTTTAAAGGTTCCTAGATTCGAAATAAAGATTTTTAGAGAGTTGTCTGTGCGTGCGTGTGTATGTACGTCCGTTCGTTGTCAACTTTTTCTTCGTAGTCCACACCTCAAGAACAAGTAGAGAAATATCGACTTCAAATAAATTTTGTTTTGCAGATAATAATGCAAAAGGGTGCAGAAAGGACTCTTAAAGAAATTGAGTGGGTATGGTTTTCTTACCAAAGCAATTTTAAAAAAGAGGATGGGATGCGACCCACACTGATAACTTCCCATCCCGTCTGTCGATTTGTCTTACTTAAGGAAGTCAATTGAATTATTCTTACAAATTTAAAATTTACCAACAATATTTTTCATCTAAAGAATTAGTTTAGTTTGAAAATCTATTTTTTTTTAAATAGATTTTTAGTCAAATACAAATTTTTACCAAATTTGACTACTATTTTTAACGAAAAAACGGACTGTTGGATTTTTTTTTTTAAAAAACTACTGAATATCATCGAGAACAATGTTTTCTGATACATAAAAAGTTTGAAAACAATAGTTTTAATAGTCGTAAGTAGATTTTTACCAAGTTTTAGTATAGTTTTTTTTGTTAGGTTTTTTTTGTAAAAAAACTGTTAATTTAATTTTCCTCGAACTTTACTGAGTGTTGACAACAGCATTTTTTAAATGATAAAAGTAGTTTAAAGTCAATATCTAAAATTTTTAAAATATATTTGAGTCGAAAATCAATTTATACCAACTTCTATTAATTTTTTTGTTAAGGTTTTTATTTTTTTGTCAAAAAACTTTCAATTCCATTTTTCTCAAAATTTGTCCGAATATTGGAAACAATATATCTTATAAGACAAAATTAGTTGGAGGAAAATTCGAATCGATAGTTTTTTTTATAAAAAATAAAGACTTATAAAAAACATTACTCAAAGTTAGTTAAAATTGATTTTCGACTCAAATATTTTTTCAAAAATTTAAAATATTGGCTTCAAACTAATTTTATCTTGCAGAAAATATTGTTTAAGACATTCAGTTATTTTTTTATAAAAATTCAATAGTCAGTTTTTTATAAAAAATTAAATCTACAAAAAACAGTTCTGGTATCTCTTGAACAATAGAAGATATTGACTTCAAACTAATATCATTCATCCAATTTGTATTTGTTTATATAAGTAATAGAAATTTTTAAGTGATGCTACTAAAGAAATTGGTAATAATTGAGTGTCGACTAAAAATCTCGCTTATAGATTTCAAAATCAAACTATTTTATATAATTTAACTGACAACTTTTTCCTCAAAACTCGAAAACCTACAAACCTTTAAAGAAGGAAAAGTTGACAGACGGGATGGGAAGTTATCAGTGTGGGTGGCATCTCATCCTCTTTTTTATCGAAATAATCGGTATCATGTGTTATCACAGTTAATGAAGGTAAGTTAGGGATTTTGAGAGTTCTCTGGAGCTTAAGGCAAGAAAATTAGTTCCGTAGAGACTTATTCCCAATAGATTTGGCAACTTGGAGAAAATGGCAAGTTGGATTAAAATTATTATATTATTATCTGACGGAACATAAAATGCAATAGAAATTCAATTTCAGATCAGATACTAATTTGGTGAAATCACCACCTATAACAACCCTGATACTTCGAAGTCTAAAAAGGTTTTGATGAAACTGTTATTGATACAAATATTCAACAACGTTTGAATGATTTGGACAAAGACAATGTTCTTAATTATGAATTCTGAAAATTATATGCTGAAAGCATCTAACTTGAAAAGATATAATGATTTAAATCTTTATAGCTCTCACATACTTGAGTTTTTATAACTAAATATTTATAATACTCGTTTTAAATGAAAATGATTTGTCGATTTGTCTTGCTTAAAAGTTTGTCTATATGTACTCGTATCAATTTTTACCAAATTCACGTACTGTTTTGTGTAGATTTTATTTTTTTTGAGAAAACGCACTGTTGGATTTTTATATAAAAATTACTGAATATCGAGAACAATATTTTCTGTGAAATAAAATAAGTTTGAAGCCAATGATATTTATTTTTTTTGAAAAGCTATTTGAGTCGAAATTAAATTTTTACCAACTTTTGTTAAACTTTGTTAATCTTTTGTACAAAAACTGTCAATTCGATTTTTTTCAAAATTTTACTGAATGTTAACAACAATATTTTTTGAAAGATAAAAGGTGTTTAAAGCCAATATCTACAATTTTTGACAAGGTATTTGAGTCAAAAATCAATTGTTACCAACTTTTATTAATTTTTCATTAAGGTTTTTATTTTTTTGTAAAAAACTGTCAATTCGATTTTTCTCAACATTTTTCAAAATGTTGAAAACAACATTTCTTATAAGGTAAAATAAGTTTGAATACTAAATTTCAAGTTTTTGAAAAGATATTTCAATCGATATTCAATTTTCACAAACTTAATTTTATCAGATGTCAAAAACATTATTCTTCGTTGCACACAATTATTTTGGAGATGAAAGCGTATTTAAGTCGTAAAATTTTGGAGGTGACAAATGTTTTTTCAGTTTTTTTGATTTTTTTTTTTAAATATATTTTTTGATATCGCGTTACAATATATTATATAAAATTTAATTCAAGTCTTTTTGGTTCCTAAGATATTTAGGGTTAACCAAAATTTTCACCTTTTTTTAAAACTGCTATGGTAAAAAAACCACCACGCAATTTTCTTGAGAGCCCTTTCTGCATCTTTCTCTTATTTGAAATCGATATTTCTTCTGGTTCTTGAGCTACAGAAGACGAAAAAAACGTCGCGAACGTTCGTACACACGCACGCACAGACATCTTTCTAAAAATCTTTTATGTCGACTCTAGGGACCTTGAAACGTCGAGAAATGTCAAAATGTTCAATTTGACAAATCGGACCCATTACAATAACTTCCTATGGGAAGTTATTAATAAGTGTTGGTATTTAAGTTATTCTGTTATTCAGTGTACATGATGCCAGATCGAAAGTTGATGACTTTAAACCTATCTTTCTTCTTTCTAATATCGTTGAATTGTTTCAGCCGGTTTAAACCAATACCTTAAAATGCTTCTGTAAAGATGCGGATATCATTTTGGTTTGGTTTTAAAAAGGAGAAAATTAATATAACATGGCCTGATCTTATTCCAGAATAAAAATAAAATAAAAACAAATAAGGTGGTCCAAAAGTCCGCAGAGAACCAGAGCCTCGTGACTTACCACTCTCAACCATTTTTCTGTTCTAGTGATTGCAGGGATGTAGGGGACCTACAGTTTATATGCCGACAAGGAGTTTGTTATGACAAGAATTACTCTTGCAGAATTTTTCAATTCCTCGTAAAAGGCACTACCCGTTAAAAAAATTCAAGGACAATATCATTAATAACCTGGGAAATAAAAAGTGTACTGTGAGCTTAGATATTGACTTTTAAAAAGCGTTTCATTCACTTTGACATCATGTTTTATTTAAAAACTTATTCATATGAACTTTCCGAATGGGCTCATTTAGCTTATTTTTATCTTTATGAAGGCTTGTAAGAAAATATTTTAAAAAATTTGTATTAAAAATAAATACACTCAAATGCGGATTGACTTGTTTTAGAAAAGCCAGTGGTAAAGGACATTATCTAGCTGTGAAAGAGAGTAAAAATTATAAGTCTAAAATAACGTCGAGATTCCATTATGATCAGAATAAAATTTTTGAAACCATTTTCTTGTCAATAATCATATTAGAGAAATTTTTAAAAAGGCGAGGATAGTAGTAAGGTCGTTAAAAACTTTATTCAATTCGAAATCTACGTTATAAGAAAAAAACAATAATTCTAATGTAGAAGGCCATTATTTGACAGCTCTTAATACACAGTTTTTGTATTAGGTTTACTATTTTACCTGGTATAGCAAAACAATTGAAGATTTTTGAACGGAAAACATTGAGATTTTAATTAAGAACGTTTAGCAAAATAGATAAAAAGAGGTATTTAAATAAAACAATATACGAAGCCTCTCATTTTACATCATTAATGTAGTATTAAATAGATTTGCTTTACAAAAAAATGTATCCATAGTAAATCCACTAGGAAAATCCTGAATGGACTTAACTGCCAACGACAGTTGAAAATATTACTTATAAATATTTAATATTCTTAATGTCAGGCCATTTGCCCTATTGGGACCAGATACAAACTTTTAATTTCCGTTTTACGAAAGAATTTCTTCTTTTGGTTATAGAGGACATTATTGCTAACATTGAATTTTTTTAGAATATTTACCGTTAGGGTTATCCATAAATATAAAACGTTATGTGGATTGTGGACTTCTCTTGCAGCAGTTTTAGTTTAAGTTTAAGTTTAAGTTTGAGTTTAAGTTTAAGTTTAAGTTTAAGTTTAAGTTTAAGTTTAAGTTTAAGTTTAAGTTTAAGTTTAAGTTTAAGTTTAAGTTTAAGTTTAAGTTTAAGTTTAAGTTTAAGTTTAAGTTTAAGTTTAAGTTTAAGTTTAAGTTTAAGTTTAAGTTTAAGTTTAAGTTTAAGTTTAAGTTTAAGTTTAAGTTTAAGTTTAAGTTTAAGTTTAAGTTTAAGTTTAAGTTTAAGTTTAAGTTTAAGTTTAAGTTTAAGTTTAAGTTTAAGTTTAAGTTTAAGTTTAAGTTTAAGTTTAAGTTTAAGTTTAAGTTTAAGTTTAAGTTTAAGTTTAAGTTTAAGTTTAAGTTTAAGTTTAAGTTTAAGTTTAAGTTTAAGTTTAAGTTTAAGTTTAAGTTTAAGTTTAAGTTTAAGTTTAAGTTTAAGTTTAAGTTTAAGTTTAAGTTTAAGTTTAAGTTTAAGTTTAAGTTTAAGTTTAAGTTTAAGTTTAAGTTTAAGTTTAAGTTTAAGTTTAAGTTTAAGTTTAAGTTTAAGTTTAAGTTTAAGTTTAAGTTTAAGTTTAAGTTTAAGTTTAAGTTTAAGTTTAAGTTTAAGTTTAAGTTTAAGTTTAAGTTTAAGTTTAAGTTTAAGTTTAAGTTTAAGTTTAAGTTTAAGTTTAAGTTTAAGTTTAAGTTTAAGTTTAAGTTTAAGTTTAAGTTTAAGTTTAAGTTTAAGTTTAAGTTTAAGTTTAAGTTTAAGTTTAAGTTTAAGTTTTTGTTTTTGTTTTTGTTTTTGTTTTTGTTTTTATTTTAATTTAAATCATTAAGTTATTGAGTTGCCAAAATACTTAAATGGAATTGTTCGCCCTGAGCAAGCAACCAAAAATAATTAATAATTGTTAGATACATTTTTATGAACTTTTATAGTGCAGGGTACGGCAAAAAAACCTCCCGTATTTTTAGAAGTTTATATTTAAAGCTATTTATAGATAAAATGGTATTCCAGGTATAGATAGATAGAGGTCTACGTGCCGTTTTTAGTAATCACAATGGTGTGCCACGGCGAGCATTGCGCATTTGTCGCAGAGGAATATATCCGTAATGGTGGTTCTGCGATTACAACTCAGCGAGAATTTCGCATTCGATTTCAACTTGGATGACATGATCCTGTTCCGGAGAAAAAAACAATTCAAGTTTGGTTATCAACCTCTAGAGCAACGCATTCTGCGCTAAAGAGAAAATCGTCTAGACGACATTTAACAGCAACAACGCCGGATAATATGGCACGTTTAAGTGCGTTTATGAAGCAATCTCTGAGGCGTTCATCACTTAAACATGCAGCTGCCCTAGGATTGTCTGATAGGAGTGTAAGATGAATTTTGCACACACATCTTCATATGCATTACTACAAAATGATGATCGCACAAGAATTAAGTGAGAGAGGTTTTAAAACTCGCAGAGCTGTTTGTGAAGACATTATTCAAAACATTCCCGTTGGTGCTGTTTTAATTTCGTCTGAGAGGCCCATTTCCATTTATCGGTTACTGTAAATAAAAAAAATGTCCAGTACTGGCAACAGAACACCCTCAAGAAATTCATCAATGACCACTTCACAGCCCTTACGTGACACTTTGGTGTGCTGTTGCTAATTTGTTGTGTTAGGTCCGTATTTTTGCGAAGAAAAAGTGCAAAAAGTTAGAGTTAATATGGATCGCTACTGACACATGATTGAGACTTTCCTCCAACCGAACTTAAATCAGTTTACTAGGAACGACAAAGGAGTCTGGTTCTAACAAGATGGAGCACACACTTCACGGTGTTCACTAACCATTTTGAGAGAGATGTTTTCAGGGCATCTGCTTTCTTTACGAATAGACATTAACTGGCCACCAAGGTCCCCCGATTTTTTACTTTATGATTTTTTTCTTTGTGGATATTTGAAGGCCCAATTCTACACTCAACGCCCAACATCTTTGGAAGCCCTTAATTAGGCAATCCCTCAGAAAGTGGCAGCCATTACACCACAAATTACTCGACTAGCAATGGAAAACTTCCGTGAAAGGCTTCGTAAATGTATTAATAATAGAGGACAATATTTAACGGATATAATGCTTAAAACTAAGTCATTATTTTATTTAATGTAAAATGGCAAAGTATTTAATTAAAAAAGTTTATTTTAAATGAAATTGTGCTATGTTTATTTGTCTCAATAAAGTAAATTTGAACTTGAACTTGTAATTCACGATTAAATTCCATGTATATATTTCTTATTACTTTGAAGAGAAAGTTATTGTAAACGGTCAGATTTTTTGAATTTATCATTTTTACATTTCTTGAAGTTTTTAAGTCCCTGGAGTATAAATCAAAGATTTTTAAAGAGATACGTACATACGTTTGTAACATTCTTCGTCGTCCATACCTCAAGAACCAGTGGATATATCGACTTCAAATAAATTTTGTTTTACAGATAATAGCAGAAAGACTTTATTTTAGTAAATATAGTAATTTAAAAAAAGTGTATTTTTGGATTGACCGCAAATATCTTACGAACCAATAACTCTAGCAACTTCAATTATTGTATTGTATTGTATTTTTATTTATTTAATTATATTATCAAAGACCGACATTTTATAAATACAAAACAGTATTGAATAATTTTAGTACCCATTGAACTATTCTCATGTTGTGCAAAGGTTCTGTTAAAAAATTGCTCGAAATTTTGTCTTAAACATTTCAGAACTAGTGAATTTGAACCATTATAAAGTTTGAAACCAAAACTTCAAGTTTAAGCGTGTGGATCAGAGAATATAAACAAAACTCTCAGCGTTATACTTTTTAAATTTATTTCTTAAGCCAATTATTTCGGGATATTTTTGTAATGAAAAATTTAATTGATTTTGTTTGAGGACTGTTTTATAAAGATGCAGCTATTCTAAGCTTTAAACGAATTTAATGATGTTTGGCAACTTTATGTATACAAATAATATTTTTTTAATAATTCCTTCACAAAATAATCTTACCGTATTTCTAGCATATTTTCTAAACGAAAATATTTATATTTTAATAAAAAAGTGCGTATACGCCGTATGGAACCATATTGATTTTCTTTTGCAACACACACATTTTATACATTGTCCAAATTCTTATTAAAAAGGGAAACTATACTTATTTCTAACTTAAACTGGGATTAAGGATCAGTGTCCGCAATTCAGTACACAATTTGAAGTTTATTGGATTATCACAAACATATATTCTATTAAGAATTCCCTTCATTGCAACTATTACCTGATTCCATTTTCGATTGCATTTAAATGTCTTTCATCGAATTGGAAGGTTTCCTTTATTTCAACAACATTTAAGACCCTTTTTTGTTGAACATTATCGTTTTGTTCAAGGATCGAAACAAAATCCTAAAAATAAAATAAATCATTCTCAATTTACGTTTAAAGATAGAGATACCACCTTCTTGAAACAAAGATACAGCATCAAGCTCATGTCACAACAACACATCTCCTTCCCAAAACTTGACTTGCATTAAAAAATTAAGACAAGAAATACAAACAAAAAATGATCAACCAACGCATGCCTGGAATCGGTTCCTGTATCATGATGGCGTGAGGTCGCACATCAGCATCAACCATGACCAGTTAAATTTCAGCAAACAAAAACCAAATAACGAAAAGCAAAATAAAATAAAAAATGAAATGCATCCGCAAACCTTACGTCAACAAAAACAAATTCTGCGTAATCTGGAGCTGATCTTGCTTCACGGTTGTCTTTCGCAGAGTCTTGATGCTAAAAGAGCTCTTCAAAAGTTCTCAGTTAGCTATAGAGTTCTCGCGGAGGAGTTGCGAACTCATTAACACAAAAACGTGAGGGTGGCCGATTTCCCAGCGGATATAACATGCGCTTCACAGGCTTAAACCTCTCTAAGTGGCTCAGCTCCATAGCTGATGGGAGAGCTGCTATATTATTATGTGATGATGTACGCTAGAAGCCACTTGTGTGCTTCTTGTTGTTGCTTCATCAGTTTATTGAAACCTGAGAGCTCGATGGATCCGGTTTCACTGCGACTGCGACTAAAGTTGGGTCTCGCTCTGTGACTCCAGGGCTGATGATGCGATGGATGCAGATGCGTTTTTTGATGACCACTTTGATTTTACATTCTTCTGAGACGAAGGTTTTTTCTTTGGAAATGAAGACACTGTGCATCGATGTGGACCGAGGCCAGAGGGCTTGAGAGAGAAAGAGAGAGAAAGAAACAGAGGCAGAAAGAACTAAACACGTCATTTGGAGCCATGTTTCATCGACATCGTTCAACGCAAATCATTTCCCAGCCATTTATTCTGCATTTTATTTAATCTACACCGTCGGTCGTCGCGTCACCGCTCGCCGCCGCCGAAGTGCTCCGAATCAACCCCGCGCGAACTTACCTACGACAGCAACGACTACGTTCTTGCTACTTTTTTGTTAACGTTGAAGTTGTCGTTGCTGCTGCTGCAGTTTGATCATCGATTTCCCAGAAACATCATCTGCTTCACGTCAGTTCAGACATCCGTCATGTTTTTTGATGCACGTTGCACTTGAAAAAGGTTTTTTTTACAACTTTTTTCGTTGGTTGCTGTTGTTGTTGTTGTTTAACTGACATCACCCACACTTTGTGCTCAGTGCGCACCCAATCAACAACTCCTTGAGGTAGGACCACACCTTCGAATGTGTTTTTGTCCCTAACCTAGGACATCAGGACAAATGAAAGTCATTCCAAAAAAGGGGTTCATTTTTTTCCTGCCTTCCTATCCTTTTCGTGCAACGCTCCATTTACACTGCGAGAAAGAAGAAAAAGAAAAAACAAGAAGTTTCACCCTCTTTAACATAGATAAGGGTAATTATGTTGGCGTCATTCTTGAGTGAACAGGGGGTAAAGTACCTACTCGCAACTCTCTTGTCGAATTATATACATAGGTTTCTTTTTTTTCTGTTGTTGGGGAAGGTTATGAAAATGGTGGAGATATATACATATTTCTTATGAACGCGAGTACTTGTGTCGATAAAGTGGTGTGTTTGAGTTATTCTTTTGTCCTTTTGTATACATACATAGCTATACCATAATCTACCTGCTACCATATTTATTTCTCCCCATTTTTTCTTTTAGAAGTCATATCAAGTGAAAATGGAAACTTTTTTGGTGAGAAGGAATTTCGAATTTAGGTCAAGGATACCATTTATGTACTCGTATATATTGAAAGGACAAACAAAATGAGTGGATTACTTTACATAACTTAAGGACTTTCGCACCCTATAATATTTTTTGACTTCATGGTTTTTGTGTGAACTGTAAGCTTACATGTATTTATTTGTAGATAATGACAATTTTGAATTTAATAAACCTGAGTTCAAGATTCGGATTGTATGACTTGACATTACCCGTGTTTTGAAAATCTATCCATAGTATAGTAGGATTTTATACGAACAACAAAAACAATATCCGCAGTACGAATACTACCGATAAAAGTTAAAGTAGAATCTTACTACGGATGGGTTTTTGACATTTATACGAGTCTAGAATGGATCTAACTTGATTTTGTTCTCAAATGTTGGCACGATTGATATTATTGCATTCGTATCTTGATGGCGGTGTTCGTTGAGTAGTTGTGCATTTGGAAACATGTGTTTTTCATTGGCGAAAAAATCAATCTTTTACTGTCGATATAATTAAGTTTTGTTAATGAAAATGGCCCAACTGGGCTTATTTTGCAACAGAAAACAATAGAAAACATAATAAAGTTTTGCTAGGTATCCACCAAAGGTTTACCTCAGTTTAGATTAAATAAATCTTTCTGGCGTTTCCACCGCACAAGAAGATTTAAGAATGATTAAGTTTGACAGTACTTTCTAAAATGCAAATGGTATTTCGATGTTTCTTATGAAGTGCAACTGAGATAGTTTTATTCGTGTTTAACAAGTTTCCAAGTGCATTTTTTTAAAATTTGATTAAAACAATAATATATTTTTTGTACACAAACATGCAAATAAATAGACCATAATGCATTATCTGTAAGACCAACTCCTCCACACAGGTTGTTCTTCACAAGTTTTGAATCGGTTCTCAATGCAACTCGATTAAGTTATATAAAGAATTGAGACGAGCTCCAAGCTCGCTTTTCTACATGTTTATGTAGTAGTCTACGAACAAACCCCCTTCTTGAAGTTATTATTTTATGTCAAAGCTGCAATTGTTAAATGTACTATTTTTATAGAATCTCAATTTCCAGATTTTTTCTTGCCATTGCTTCTTTAAAATTGTCCAATTTATAAGTTTTATTTAGTTTTTTTTTGCTGAAGTTAATTTTAACTTTTGGTTTTTAAAAAAAACTTTTTTCTATTTGTGTTTTTTTTATTATTATTCTAACAGATCTTGTTTCAGCTGTACCAATTTTTAAAAACAAAAAATTGTCTACTATACTATTTATAGAATGCCAAAAAAACACGGGTATTATAATACTAGATAAGGATATTGAAACAGGTCGAACTGACTGTTGTGACAATTTGTTTAAAATTTAAACCCATACATATCTAATAAAAAACAGTTCCACAATCCTTAGTCTATATCAGTCAGTTACCTCTGCATTTTTGGGAAAGTTTTTACTTAAAATTGTTCGGCAAGCCATGAAAAATCTATGTTTTACAGTTTTTTACCGGAGCTTTTTTACAGAAACTAATTTTTACTTCGCAATTTAAAACTTTAACTTTGCAAATATCGGTAAGGTAGTTTTCAAAAAATTGTTTGAGTTAGTTATAGCATGTATAAGGATTCTACATTTCAAATTCTGTTAAGCTTTTCAATAATTATGCAAAACTAAAATTTAATTTGCGGTTGGTCATACAACATATTAAGTTCAGGAGTTATAATAAATTTTGAGTAACACTTCAACTGTCAAAGTAGAAGTGTAAATTTTGTATAGCTCCTCGTATTTTTTTTTTCGATTTTAATTAAAATATACAAGTTAATTTCAATCCTATACCATTTTTGAATACGCGTTATAAAAATATATTCGAAAATATGGAAGCATTGCTTGAGATCAATGACAAATTAAGTTTTCAAAGAATTTTTTTGGCTTTCTATCTTACATTCAAACTGCGGTACGAATCGTTTAAGCAGATGAACCGCAAGCGCAACATAACCGATTTAGCAGAACACAACACCACTAAAAAAAAGGTCTATAAACACAACAAGGGGACTAGGAAATTTATCTGTTGCCGATCTAAAAATCCATCTTAATGAAACACTGCATGATAAGCTTAAGGATCTAGTCACAAAAAAATAATTTACTATCACTTTAAAATGAGTTAACTTCCATGAAAGCACTCAACACCCAACTGACTAAACAACTAACCGTCACGTCAGAGAGATGTGAACTTCTAGAAACTCAATTGGAAATACTGTCCCGCAAAGCAAACGAAAAATCTATTGTGGTTCACCTCCCTTTAGGACCAGAAACTAATGCAATCAAATTCGCTTAACAGACTTGCGAGGGGCTTCTGATGGTAAAAGAAGGTGAAGAACTGCAAGTTAAAAGAAGCCGGCAAATAAAAAACAACAACATTCAAAGCGGCACTGTCATTATGGAACTTACTACTGCGGAGGATGCCGAAAAAATGATCGCGGACGCGCACAAACTAAAAGGCTCTGAAATAAGTATATTTCGGGAGCAACCACTAATATTCAGGAAAAATCGACAATCTTTAGTTTCTACTAAAAACAAACTGCTGCAAATTAACACGATAGTAAAAAATTTTTTCAAAGGAGATAGAAAAATGCAAATTAACAACCACCACTTTCACGAGGTTCGATTGTCAAAACAGCAGACGATATGACATTTGTAGCAGAAGCTTTTGGTGACAGATGCCATGACCTTTTTGACTCCAGCGAGGAAATAAAGTTAGCCTCGGGTTAAATTGGTCGATCATCTTCTTCCTTTCAATCGCTAGGAGCTCCACCTGATAGTCGAATGCCACAACACTTAAAGCGGAATACACAATAGGTAAAGTCTATCGTCTGCCATAATTCAAATTTAGTTAATTTTAAACATTAAACAAACTCTTAATACCAAATTTTTGTAAGTATTTACAAGATTTCGATATTTTAATTCTTATAGAAACATTTGTAGAACACAAAAACGAAAACGAATTCTTAAATATTTTAAAGATTTCAAATTAATGTTCAATTCAGAAATTAGATCGAATTCACATGGAAGAGCCAGCGGGGTATATTATATGGGATTAAACAAAACTTATGGGGTAATTTAGTTAAGTTTAAAACAATTGATCAAAAAATAATTTTTGAAGTGGTTTGCAACAACTTAAATTATTACATAATTTCAGTTTACTTAAATTGCAATGATTGACAAACTGAATTTGATGAATTAGTTGAATTTATGAATACTATTAATAATAGTGGAAGATTTAAACGCTAGAATTGGCAGATATCAAAACTCTAATGTTGATTTTTTTTTCATCCGCGAACGGCTTTTAATGAGCATAGAAACTCTAAAGAAGAAATTTTTAATCGTAATGGACGGAATTTAACAGAAATGTTTGAGTTATTTGGACTTTTCGTACTAAACGGGTTTTCTAAAAGTGATGCTTGTGGTGAATTTACGTTTGTAAGTGGACAAGGTCAATCTGTTATTGATTTCGCGGCTATTTCTGGAAACTGGTTTAATGTTATAGGGGTTTTTGAAGTTGCTCTGGCCAACTTTTTGGCACATTTCCCAATTGTCGTTAAATTACATTTTCCTGATGTAACTGAACTTCCGAATCCTACTAGCTTTGATAAACTTAAATGGTCTGATCACAATGCACTTCTCTATAAAAGACTTTTGAAACTTTATTTGCACTCGCTTCTTTAGTATCCACTCTCTATTGAAGAGACTTGCGGTAGAATATCTGAAGTCATTAAACTTTCGGTCCCTTTTGCCCAAAAGAGCGCTCATACGTTTGTATATGCTAATAATCTACGAAAAAAATCCTTTGTTTATTTAAAACTTTTTAGAATGACAAACTCCCAATTTTCTAAAAATAAGTACGTAGAATATAATAGAGATTATAAAAAATTATGTCTATCAAAAAAATTGGCCAATAAACTAGAACACTGCACGAACTCCAAATCCTAATCAGGGTATGAAGTATTCTCTAGATGCTGAGACGCTAGCAGCTCATTTTAAAACTCTGCTCTCAGCTGACGAAGTAGTGTAAATGAGCTGGATTCTCAAATCTCGCTTGTGGAATTGGAAGCTACGCTCTCAAAAATGATAATCAATAAAACAACAGGTACGGACGGTATACCAGTAGAATTCTACAAAAACAGCACACTTGAATTTAAAAATTTCCTTGTAACCTTCTCTAATAGATTGTACAACGACGACGCTATCGCTCCACCTAGTTTCAAGAAATCCGTTGTTTTTGCAATTTTTAAGTTAGATGAAGCAATTACGCCTGAAAATTATAGAGCTATTTCGGTTTTAAATACAATTAGAACAATTCTTTCAGCCATTCTGAATGGAAGACTTATTAAATGGATTGAAAGTTGTAATCGTTTGAGTATTTTCAAGCCGGTTTCCGGCCAGGTTATTCTACAATGGACCATGTTTTCGCTATCTCCAGTATCGCTAGAAAGCTTCTTGAACGGGAGAAGAAACTATACACTTGCATTTTAAAGATGCTTTTGACAAAGTCAATAGACAAGCTTTAATTTATAAAATGTCCTGCATAGGTGTATCTTTTTTTCGCATCAAATGCAAGGGTATGGGATGGTTAAGAGTTCTCAAATATTTTCGAAACAACAGCCGTTGTGCCGCAAGGTTGTATTTTGAGTTCTTTTCTGTTATCTCTCTTCATTGATGGTATTTGTGATCATCTTCCTGGTGGAGTCCCTTTTGGTAACAGCATTGTTTGCTGACAATACAGTTTCACTAAATACGCAAATTAACCGACTTTGCTTATTATTTGAGACTTGGGGTCTGCAAATGAATGTAAAAAAAAAACAAAAAATAATGATTTTTGAAGGAAGGCAAACAAGAAGACGCTCTGATGAAAAGTGGTCGCTCAATAACACCGTTATCGAAATAGTCCAGGAATTTAAATACTTGGGTGTTCTTTTTACCCACAATTTAGATTTCGCAAAAAATGCTACATTAAAAAATAAAGAAGCCAAGTTGGCACTAAATTTGATGTGGCCTAAGTTCTTCTCCAACTCCAACATTGAGCTGGTATCTAAATATAAAGTCTTTAATGCAACAATGAATGTTTGTGCTATGGTGCACAAGTTTTCGGTTTTTTGAACCCAGATACTTTCGAGAGCCTGCAAAGGCACTTCTCTAAGCGCTTGTTTCTTTTGCCTAACTCAACTCCCAATTACGCCATTTACATTGAGTCAGGCATCACCCCTATTTATATAAAAGGTTTAAAGGCTAATGCAGATTTTATTGTTCAGGTGATGAAAAGAAGTGAACTGTGCCTCCACAAAATTATTTTGAAAAAATTGCTGCAATCGAATGCATCTCCGTTTAAAGACTGGAACCAACTCGCAATAGCAACAGAATCTTCCCTCGACCTTTCGGAAACCAATGTTGACGACTGGCAAGCGCATTTCGCAGGTGTTATTGCTAAGTTTGACCAAAAGTTGTGTGTAGGAAATCTTTTTAGTGCAACTTCCTCAGCATCTAGAAACGTTTATAGAAACTTAAATCATCAATTGAATTCAGACATGAACTACTTCAGAAATGATTACTCAGTTGCTCAGATAAGTATTATTTTTAAAGCCAGAGTCGTAATCTTAAACTTAAATTTTATACCACACCGAAGTGATTTGCCAGAGCTATGTGATCTGTGCACCACTTTTTAGCTATTTGCCCAATTTTACAAAAGTTTCGTAGATTACACTTTCGGAAAAGTATTTTAACAATGCAAGAATTTTACGAAATCCTAAATGGAGCACTAGGTTGGCTATACGTATTCAAATTTTGTCGACAAGCTCTTAACTACCGGAACAGTTTTACTTATTAAATTAATTTTTAGCCTATCTCATTTTATCTTGCAAATCATACAAAATTGTGTTTTTTGTGTTTCAAATCACGTAAAAATTGTCAAAACTTTAATTTGAGTAAAGCCTACTATTCAAAAAATTGTATTATTTTTATAAATTGTAGTTTTATGTTTCAAATCTCGTAAAAATTGTTCGAATTATTTTGATATTTTTATTTAAATAATTTTACATTTTCTTTTTAGTTTATATATTTTTTTATCACTTATGAAATGTCAATTCAGGCAGCCGGCAGTCAAGGCCATGTCTTTATTCTTAGGAAATTATAATGGAATTATTTTTGTTTAAATAAAGAATTTATTCATCTATCTATAATAAATTTAAATGAGTCTCTGTGAACAACTTTTTTAAAACAAAGACTAATATGGTAATATAGTTCTACAAGAAATGAATTGTTTTACAATAGGGACGGGATGATTTTGACAGGTTGTGACAGCCATATTCTCACTAAAAACAAATCGTTGACAGCAATTTACAGCATAAAGTAACACGTACAAAAAATAAAACTTTTGTATCAATATAGATATTCTCTCTTAGCAACGATTGATGCGTTTCCACCTTTTTCACGAGGTTGATGGTAGGATTTACAAGTCGACTATTAAACGTTTGGTAGATGAATTTCAGTCTCACAGTCAATTCCGCGTCGCTTACAGGACTATGGCCTATCGCAGAGCACAACACGGTAAATTTTGTGTCGTCATTTGTGCCTGCTTGCATACAAAATCCAAATGACCCAAGAGCTGAAACCAAACTGCCATATATATACACAGCGTCATGTGTTCTTTAATTAGACTTCGGAGCAGTCGGAAGTTGATCCCAATATTGTTCTAAAAATCATCTTTAGTGATGAGCTCCAATTTTGGAAGAATGAATACGTGAATCAAAATTGCTAGATTTGGCGTTATTGACCCGTACTTCTTCAAAAATGATGCTGATGATGACCAGGCCATCAATATCAACGGTGTTCGCTATAGGTCGGAGATCACCAACGTTTTGTGGGCTGAATTGAACGAAATGGACACTGATGACATATAGTGTAATTTGATCACTTAAGACTTTTTTATTAAGTCGCAGGTTTTTGCTAGTAAGCCGAAAACCAACGCTGTCCTTAAATCAAATCGTTGAGATTCTGTTTGATTTAAGCGTCAAATACATCAAAAACTGTCCCTTTCGAAAAAGCGCCAACCAGCGAAGCTGCGGTGGCCACTTAAACGACGATATATTTCACACATAATGTCATTGATAGGACTTTCAAATAAAGATTGAATCCCATTAAACAACTTATTTTAAAATCAACCAGCCTGTAATGAAAAACCCTTTGTAAAATTAAGAATACATTTTTAATGTGGAAATAGTTTTTGAAATCGCGTATGCTTAAATTCTTCTTTTTGAAAATACCGCTTGTAAAAGGTTCTTTAAGTGACGCGGGTAAATTTTGGCGCCCCGTGGCGGCCATTTTGTTTTGGTGAAATCTATCAAAACTTTTGTTTTTTATTCAGTTGCTTATGTCACATCATCATCATGAACAGCACGCTTAAATGATAAACCTTCATAATCAAAATGAGTGTTCTTTAAACCAAACGTTACTCACATTGCACCCATTTTACGGTATAGACGTGGTGGCCCTTTACAGTCGACTCTTTAAAGTTTATGGCCAAATTTGAGACAACCGGTTCAGTAAATAATCAGCCAACACCCGTACGTTCAAAAAATGCAAGATCATCCGAGATCATCGCAGCGGACAATGAAAGTGTACAGCAGAATCCGATGCAATCTATTCTTCGTCATGCACAAGAACTCAGCGTTTTGAAGACTTCAACTTGGCCAATTTTGTGTCGGGACTTGGGCCTTGGCTTGAACAAGATCCAACTGACCCTGGAGCTCAATGTTATGACCATAGGCAACGCCACGAGTTTGGTGGCTTCAAATTGTTTAGTGACTAGGCGCATTTTTGGATGAATGGCTGTGTTAACAATCGAAATTGCCGTATATGGCAGACACCACGCGAGGTTCTTCAGCTGATACTGCATCCTCAAAAAGTTACCGTTTGGTATGGATATTGGGCCGAGTGGGCGGCGGCGTAATTGGTCTGTACGTTTGAGAAAGCGACGATAGTGAGACTCTCTCCGCACCGTCAACAGTGAGCGCTACATAACGATGATAAATAATTTCTTATGGCACAAATCGAACGACATGGACCGAGACGACATGTGGTTCCAGCAGGACGGCAATACGTGCCACATAGCAAACGCTACGATTGACATTTTGCATGAACGATTATCTCTCTCAGGAGTGATGTGAAGTGACCAAGGTTATGTGATTTGACCCCGCTAAACTTTTTCCTGTGGGGTTTCTTAAAGTCCCAGGTCTATGCAAATAATCCACAATCGACAGATGCCCTAAAAGTGAACATAACACAGACTATCGCTTAATTTCAGCCGGATCTTTGCGAGAGAGTCATTGAAAATTGGACCGACTCAGTTTCGTGCCGCTTACGTAAGAAGCCGAAAAGGGCATTTAAATTATGTCATATTCCACACTTAATGGCATACATGCGCCTTTCAAATATAAAAATAGTTTTGTTAATACCTTACACACAGTTTGTTTTATTAAATTTCAACATCTACCCCCCTTATTGAAAAACTTTTTATAAGGGGCCGCAGTGGCGGCCACAATTGATTTAATGAAAGAAACTTTTGGTTACCACAACGGTTCTCGATAGAAACCCCCTAAAAGGGCTTTCAAGATCGTAGCATTTAAAGCAACTGGACTATTTTCTGGGATGATATGTAAGCTCATTACTCAACTAAAAAGTCATCAAAAATTGAAACTCCAGATTGTACTATGTTCGAGTAACTTTTCAAATGTCGACTGATAACGACAAGTTTATTTTTAGTTTGTAAAACACCCACACAAAACATCAAACATTGAAAAATTTACAATCGGAGACTTT
Organism: Eupeodes corollae; assembly: GCF_945859685.1. Lineage (NCBI taxonomy): Eukaryota > Metazoa > Arthropoda > Insecta > Diptera > Syrphidae > Eupeodes > Eupeodes corollae. The sequence goes on along the minus strand of NC_079148.1, from coordinate 21,032,180 downwards.
TCATTTTTGGTGAAAACCTTTGTGATTGGTCCAATAGGACCCTAATTCGCTGTTGCTCAACATTATTGCATTCTTTTTCTTTAATTTCTCAGATCACTCAATAGTTTGCGTAACGTATTTGTTTTTTTTTTTTAAATGTCTCAATCACAGAGCTTTTCAAATGTATGCAAACAAAATTTGACCGTAAATACTCAATTAATAAGAATAACGTAGAATTGGTGTCTCATTCTTCCTCAAGTTTTTGTCTTGTTATGCCTCAAATTTACAGAAATTCTAAATGAGAGTCTTAACATTATTTGTACTAAATTCTCAAATAGATAAACAAGTCAAGATTATCTTTATCAGACGTTTTTCACTTCTCCATGACGTTTTTTAAAAATAAAAAAGTTACCAACCAAAAATATGAGTCTCAATTTCGCATAAACAATCATATCAAGATCTTCTTAAGCTGCCGTTGAGTAGCGTCGCTGCGCTTGGTTGTTTTCCGGTGCGTGTAAAAATTGATTTTATCAAAAACTTACTCCTAACTACGACTTAACTACAATAATTCTCAAGTTTATGTTTCAAGTGCATATAAATCAACATTAAACTCTGTTTGGTAATTTAATTAACGATAACAGCTGAGTTATTAAGCTGCTGTTGTTGTTGCCACTGCTGCTGCTCTTAGCTGACGACGACACGAGACGGACGGGACCTTATTACCTGCACTGTAGTAAATGTTAATCACTTTACGCTTTGTTAGAACGCGCACGCTAATAATCGCAATGGAGACAATAAATCATGGCTCATTTGTGCCATACATTGTGTGAAATTGCGTGAAGGAAGGATTTTTATATTCAAAATAGTGCGGTGCAGTGCGGCGGTAATAGGGAGCTGCTTTGATGGCCTTATATTGATATAAATGCGTTGCAAGTTTTACTTATGCGCTGACTATATTACGGAGCATAAATGCGAGCATCAGCAGTGCGACGCGACGACTTCCCAAGATTTGCATATAATTGCGCAGTTTTTGTAGTTTAATTTTATTTCTTGAAAAACTCATCATCGCTTCTATTTATCGTAGTTTTACAGTGGAACAAAAAGGCAATATTTTTGAACAATTAAAAAGAAACTTAGTTGTTGAAAAACGTTGTTTAATAGAAGTTTGCTAACTTGAGTCCTGACTTTTTTCTGATAATTCGATTTTGAAGTTGAAAAAGAAATGTATGGTAAATCTGTCAATACTTTGACGATCTGACATTTGTCTTAAACGTCAAAAACTCCATTTTGTAGAAACTGACGTTTGGGTTAGTATATCAAATTCCATTACAAATTTTGACTCTCTTTAAAGATTTTAATTAATTTGAAATTAAAAAGGAATGAAATGACGATTATATAGTATTGGGTTCTTAATTTCTGCCAAGTCGCAAAGGTGTATGTCCCACTGTGGTCTCTGTTCAATTTATAATCGGTTCAAAGGGGACAGGCGCACGCATTTAAAAAAAATATACATTTCATCACACGGAAAGCGATGACGCCGATTAATAATCCCATCCAAGCGCATCGTCGTCGTAACGCTATTCATTTTTTGTTGTTATTCTTTTAAGAAGTCCCAAAGGGAGATGCATGAGTGCTCCGTCGAGAATTAAGCAATCATAAACATCACATCATTCCTCTATCACCCTATCGCATCTTCATCATGTTGAGGAATGGCTTTGAAATCTGCAATCATTCGCACATCAAGACGGTCAGGCATCCAACAAGCTGTATACCATAGTCAGAGCCGAGCTATAGCCATCAAAGCTAGAGTTATAACAGCTGGACTGAATCGGAGAGAAATTCTGGTTATTTAAACGCGCGTGCAATCATAATTCCCACTTTCCCAGTCCCCATGAGTCCGAGTGTCAGTACCGCGGCAAAATCACGGAAGCGCACACGCACGGCTGGCAACACACACCTGCGTTAATCGAAGAAGATCGGCCGGCCCAGGAGACTCGTCATAATCGGTCGCAGCGGGAGGACAAGGCGCTTCACCTCCGCTCCTCCATGAAGTGCATTGCGGGCAGGTAACGATGTGTGAACAAGCTCAGGCCATTCGCGTTCAATTTTCCGCGGGTGGCAGGATGACTTGAATAACGCTGGCTCATCACTATATCAAGCCCTGGTATACTGAGGCCGAACGGCCGACTATTATTTCGTTATTTGATTAATTGCATCGAACGGAATTCCCTGCGTTCTTCCTCGGTCGGCACCCACCGAGCACCATAACATCATCGTTGCGACGACCGACGCTACGGTTGATGCTTGATGGTCGGTTTTGAAGGTAATTAAGCTGTTTGGTCACCGCTATGGTGTTGCTATAAAGCTGACAGCAAGAAGTAGAAAAAAAGAATCTTTGAAATTCCTTTCGTCTTATTTGCAACTCTCAAGTGAAATTCCTTAGAAATCGGAGATCGGCTGCTGAAATGCATCTAAACCCCAGCATCATCAGTAGAGAAGTCGCATTGCAGCTGCAGTGTTGCGCTGTGCTGCGCATGCGCATGCGCACATCAACCTACACACCTTGACTTTGCGTCTCAGTTGGCCCACAACATTTAAGGTAGTAGGCTTTGCTTGGTCTTTGGAAGAAATCAATCGAACGAACGAAACGCATCTCCTATAGCTTAAGTCTCAGTCCGCTGGTAGTGACTCGAGTGTCGTGCGAATACGATCGACCACCCTCACGGCTTGACTTAATGAATAAATAAAAAAATACACCATCATCATCATTGGTTCCAGGATCAGGTCCATAGTCTGTAGTCATAGCCGAGTCGAGGCAAGAACATGATCACCAGCAAGCAAAAAGCAATACGGTAGCCCAAGATGGACAGTACGGTGTCACTTGTGCAAGATTGCATCCAGATTACGCAGAATTCTGGATTCGTTTATATTATACGAGGACTTAGAGTATGTAAGACGGGACACACAGCACACACAAAATAAAACATCCTACAACGATGGAGACGATGGACGTCGCGTCGATTTAAGGTTTAAGGTATATATGATCGGTATTGTTGATGTTGACGACGACAACGGACACGACGACGATGACGGAGACAACGATGAACGTTCTTGGGACCTGGATAGAGTGTAAATGATCTTGTGCATCGTCATTTTGTTTGTTTTTCTCCATTTTTTTGTATTGGGAAAGAGATGAGGAAGACGACACAAATGCGTTCCATTAGTGTTCAATAATGACATACATATAATAAAGGCTTGTTGTTTGCATTTTTTTTCATCCAGGAACGGAAAAGAGAGACTCAATTCCAAGTAAATAGAAGATACGGATAAGAATATCTTACGAGTATTTGAAGAATTTGTAAAATTTCAAATTTGCCATAATCTATCTTTAGCTTTAAGGAAAAGTTGAAAATTTTCAGATCTTGTGAATGAGAATGATTTTGAAATTTCAGACTAACTTTTAGAAAACACACAAATCCGCCAATAGAGTTGGATGTTGTTAATAAAAGTGAACAATATTTTAGGAGAAGAAATTTCTATGCGAGACTTCTTTGCGAAATGAAATTCTATCAACACAAAAAAGAGTCGAATTAGACATTTCACTTTGGAATAGTTCGCGTATCGATCATACACCAAAACTGTGGACATCTTTTTACACAAAACCATTGTTCCTAAATGACAAATTTCATGCTGTCCATAACAGTTTTATCAGAATTATCAAAATTTTTGGGATTTTATGAAATTTCAAATAAAAAGAAGCTTCCGGATCGGACTTATTGCCTACTAACATAACGTTAAGATAATAGATTTATTGTTTATTTTTCAAATTTAATTTTCCAAAAAAGTATTATTCTTTAATTTTAAGACATGACTATAAAAGTCGTCTAACCGAGTTTAACAAAATGTATATAATAAAGTATTGTAAGAGGTATGTTAAAAATTTTCTTCAATTACAGCTCTTCTATATTTCGATGCTTGTTGACAATAGTTGTGCAATTTTTTCCAGTCAGCGCCATTTAAATTCATTTTTTTTCTGGTTCCTCCAGTTCTAGTTTCCAAAAAAAAAAATGAATCCTGAACTCCTTTAAGACAGGACATCTTCCCAGGAAGTGATAAATGTTTTCCCTTTCACGCATATTACAAATAGTGCAGACAATTTGCAAATCTTCTCTGTGGGGTACAAGGTTAGGGTCCATAATTTCTCCTCTGGCCTCAAAACAGTAGATATTGTGTCAGTTGAGTATTTTTCATTAAAATAGTTGTTTTCATAGTTGTTTTTAGCACCCACCTCCTTTTCTAAACACTATCGTTTTGGATTTATTTATGTTTACATTCAGCTTCCATTCATCACAGTATTTTTTCAGCTGATAAATCATTCGCTGTAAATGCTCTGGTGAGTCCGCAAGAACCACCAAATCATCTGCATACATCAAAACTTTAATAAGGATTACCCCAATTCTTACACCGTCATATAAATAATCGGAAATGTCGTCTATAAACATTATGAATGCTTGCGGACTTTAATTGCATCCTTGTATCACAACTTTAACTGTTTCAAAAAATTTGACAGTTGGCTACCGTCCCAAACAGCAGAATTCGTTTGTTCATACAATTTTTCGATCAAGTTGCCAAATTTCCTTGATAGACCTATATTGTACAACTTATAAGAAAGTGCGCTTCTGTCCACCGCATCAAATGCAGCTTTTAGGTCCACAAAAAACGCATAGAGCTTTCTTTTGTCTCTAATAAATGTCTGCGCTGTCGTATTCAGAATTAAGATTTGAACTATGGTCGAGTAGGTCTCACGGAATCCTGCCTGGAATTCGCTTAAGCATCTGTTTCGTGAAGTCTAACTCATAAAACGATTTGCCATAACGTCCATTAATATTTTTAGCGCTGAGTTTAAAAATGAAATACCTCTATAATTATCAGCCTGATTAGGGTCTCCTTTTTTAAGAATTGGAAAGATTACGCTCTGCTGGAAGCTCATAGGGACGTCTCCAGTTTCAAATATTCGATTTAGTTCTTTGGTAAGAATTTCTAATAAATCACTATTGGCATATTTGAAAACTTCAATAGGAATGCAGTCAGTTCCTGGTGCTTTGCGATCTTTGCCACCGTCAAGATAATAAAATTGTTATATCACCCAAAAATAGCTTTATTACTCAAAACTTTTTCAGAAGAAAATGCCATAGTGCCCACATCTACATTAAAATATCGTAACTATTAACTATTATTACGAACTGACATATCACCCAAAATATGTCATATGTTTGAAAATTTGAGTATTCTAACAAAATGTTTGTATAATTTGGGCACTACGACATTTTGAGTTTAAAATTTGTTTAGCGCAAACACGAACAGCGTCTAAAAGTCCAACCACTTTTTTGTTATTATTTCTAAATTTAGGCGTTTCCACATTGAAAGGTAGTTTGAGTGATAAACATTTTATTTGGGCTTTTCTTAGTGATATTTCTTAATGACGTTTCTCTTTGTGGACATTTCATGGCTTAGACATAAGCAAAAATATAAATTATAATCGTTGTTATTTACAAATTAAATGTAACAAAGGCCGACCTCTATGTGATAGGACCCGAATTCAAAGCTAAAAATTCTTTTGGGCAAAATGACAAGTAACAATTTATGTGTTCTTTTATTTTGAATTTATTTGGGTAATACTTCATTCGCATTGGGTTCCTTAGCGATTTTATTTTAAGTTTCTGGGCTTTTTTGACCAATTTTAGGCTTCATGATAATTTAGGATTTGCGTGTTATCGTTTTTTGGCTAAAAGATGCCAAATAAAATAAAATGTCATATAACAAGACCATTATTAACAAGTTGAAGTTTCTAAACGTTTTTGTTAAATTTTAAAAAATTGAGCTTTTGCAATTTTTAATATTTCCACTATTTCACTTATGTATATTTAATGCTTAGGTTTTGGATGTTAAAAATGTTTAATTTTGCTATTTAATAATTATTTTTTCTTTTTTATAATTATTACAAGACTAGCCCAAAAATCAAAATCACGACATAAAACGTAACTTTTTCACAGTTCGTGTTTTTTGACAGCTGTCACTTGACTTATGCTCAGTTTAGTTCGTCATGTTATTTTGTAATGAATAGGCTTACTCGTGAACAATATTTGCAAATGTTGCTATGGAAGAACTTTTGTTCCAATAGGATGGAGAAAACATGCCATACAGTCAACGGAACAATCCATGCATTGAAGAAAATTTTTGGCGAACACATTATCTCGCGTCGTCGTAGGCCTGTGACGTTACCGTTGAGATCTTGCGATTTAACAACTTTGATCTATTTGTATGGGGTTTTATGAAATCGCTTGTCTACATATATAAACTTGAGACTATTTACATCTTGGAAGAGAATATTCGTCGTGTTATTACTGACATACGGACACAATTGCTTCTAAAAGTATTCGAAAATTTCGTTTATCGGCTAAAATTTATTTGAGCTAGCTGCGGCGGCATTATACAAAAGTCTTATCTATATCATAGAACTATATTTTTGACCATATTACAAATCAAGTTCAAATATTAGTTCGATAACAAAAAGACCTTAGTGGCCCTAATAAATTGGAAGATTAGTTTTTAAGTTAACCTTACTTTAAAATCAACTTTCAAAAATGTTAAGTACGTTTTTTCTTAACTAATGCATGAGAAGTTTTGATAGCGGTTGTCTACAGTTTTCAGTTGAGAATGACAAACTCTTTTTTGACAATTTTATTCAGTGAGGATTCATCATAACCAGCTTACCGTCAAAACAACACTTCCAAATTGTGGACAGTTATTTTGAAAACAAATAAGACTAGTTGTAAAGTGCATGCAGTTCTCTATTTAAAATTTGTGTCGAAATAAAGCTAATTTCTGATAAAATAGATTCATCCACAAGGTACGTTTCTCTTAATGGAAACGAAGAGAAACCTCAATCCAAGTGTGGTTACATAACACTGGCGGCATCACCGGTCCATATATCTCTTGAAAATAGGGAAGAGTGCTATGGAGTCGTTAAAAACTTTTTGTTCAAAAAAGACTGTGCATCCGTAAATTTATTGTTAAATTTTTTTTCGTGAAAACGTTATTTCCAGAATTGATTCCATAAGCTGTCCGCTCGTCCGTGCAATTTAAACCAGCAAATCAGCAAAATCTTGAATATACAACATATTGGAAAAGTATACAAGAATTCGTATTAAAAAAAAGAGACTCTGATGCGACCCACACTGATAAATTCCCATCTCGTATGTTGATTTTTCTTTCTTAAAAGTTTGTCTATATGTACTCGTATCAGTTTTTACCAAATTTGCGTACTATTTTTTGTAGATTTTATTTTTTATGAAAAACGGACTGTTAGATTATTATACAAAATTACTGAATATCGAAAACAATATTTTCTGTGAAATAAAATAAGTTTGAAGCCAATACTTTTAATTTTTGAAAAGCTATTTGATTCCAAAGTAAATTTTTACCAAGTTTTAGTATTGTTTTTTTTAGAGTTTTATTTTTGTAAAAAAAACTGTAGATTCAATTTTTTTTAAATTTGTTCTTATATTGAAAACAATATTTCTTATGAGTAAAAATTAGTTAAAAGCAATTATCTCAATTTTTTAAAAGATATTTGAGTGGAAAATCATTTTTTACTAACTTTTGGTAATTTTTGTTCGCTTTTTAATTTTTTGTAGAAAAACTGTCAATTCGATTTTTTTTTTAAATTTTACTGAATGTTGACAACAATAGTTTTCGTAAGATAAAAGTAGTTTAAAGCCAATTTCTACAATTTTTGATAAGATATTTGAGTCGAAAATCAATTTTTACCAACTTTTATTAATTTTTTTTAGGTTTTTATTTTTTGTAAAAAACTGTCAATTCGATTTTTCTCAAAATTTGTCTTAATGTTGAAAATAATTTTTTTTTTATAAGTACAAATTAGTAAGAAACTATTATCTCAAATTTTTGAAAAGATATTTGAATCAAAAATCAATTTTTAGCAACTTTTATTAATTTTTGCTTTAGGTTTTTATTTTTTGTAAAAAACTGTCGATTCGATTTTTCTCAAAAATTGATCAGATGTCAAAAACATTATTTTTCGTTGCACAAAATGGTTTTGGAGATGAAAGCATATTTCAGTCGTAAAATTTTGGGTTAACCAAAATGTTCACCTTTTTTCAAACTGCTGTGGTAAAAAAAACCACCCACGCAATTTGCTTGAGAGCATCTTTTTGCCTTATTATCAGTATAACAAAATTTATTTGAAATCGATATCTCTTCTGGTTCTTGAGCTATGGACAACGAAAAAAACGTCGCGAACGTACGAACGTACGTACACATGTACGCACAGACATCTTTCTAAAAATCTTTTATTTCGACTCTGGGGACCTTGAAACGTCGAGAAATGTCAAAATTTTCAATTTGACAAATCAGACCCATTACAATAACTTCCTATGGGAAGTTAAAAATGCCATGCAAGTATCTTCCAGGCTGTAAAAATGCAAAAATTCATTCCAAAAATATGTATTCCTGTTTTGTTATTTATAGTACTTAAAATGAAATATTAAAATACAAGTTAAGGAACATGTGTTTTAATTGAGGTTGGGATGCTAAGCACTCTGAGAACTTCGCATCCCGTCTGTCAATTTGTCTTGCTTAAAAGATTTGTAAGTTTTCGTGCTTTGTTAAAAAAGTTGTCAGTTGAATTATTCTAAAAAAAATAAAAATTACCAACAATATTTAACATACATTGAAATAGTTTTAAGCCGAAAACCAATTTTTACCAATTTAAGTAGCATTTCGTAAAAGTTTTTATAATAAACAAATATAAATTTGATTAATGAAACTAATTCGAAAACAACATCTTATATTGTTCACGAGATATCGAGAACCGAACATCAATTTTTACCAAACTGTTACTGTTTTTTGTAGATTGTATTTTTTTATGAAAAAACTGATTGTTGGATTTTTATAAAAACTTTTCTGGATGGGTAAATTCTGTGAGATAAAATTCGTTTGAATTAAATATTTTTAGTTTTTGAAAAGATATTTGAACCGAAAATCAATTTTTACCAACATTTATGATTTTTTCTAGATTTTTTTATTTTTTATAAAAAAAACTGTCAATTCGATTTTATCAGATGTCAAGAGCCTTAATTTTTCGTTACATTAAAATTATTTGGAGTTAAAATCATGAATTTGACAAAATTTATTTTAATATTTAATATTTTTTTCTGTTTTTTTTTATCTATCAAAGAAAACGTAAATTGATTTGTTTGGTTTTACGTTACAATATATAAAATAAAATTTAATTAAAATCTCTAAAGTGAGATATTTTGGGTTTACCAATATTTTTTCGACTTTTTTTCAATTGCTATGATAAAAAACCACCCACTCAATTTTTTCGGGAGTTCTTTCTGCATCTTTCTACATTATTATCTGTACAACAAGAGATATTTGAAGTCGATATCTCTACTGGTTCTTGAGGTATAGACGACACAAAAAAGCTTCGCGAACGTAGGGACATACAAACGTACGTACACACGCACGCACAGACATATCTCTAAAAATCTTTTATTTCGAATGTAGAGACCTTGAAACGTCGAAAAATCTCAAAATTTTTAATTCGTCATATCGGACCGATTACAATATGTTCCTATGAGAAGTTAAAAAAAATACTCGACACCAAATTTAAAGGTCATGGCACCATTCGCTTATAGGCTCCAGATCGGCCAAAAATTTTAGAGAAGGTGTTACATACACCCATTTCATGAAATCCTTCGCATTGGCTAACTGTTCAATTTAGAATGAACAAAATCATAATAATGGCAATAATGGCCTTGGCCTGACTTTTGATAACAATGAAGTTAATATATAGTGTATAACACATATAGAGTTTAAAAACACAAAAAAAAATTATATAAATAAATAAGAACCAAAGTGAAACCTAATTTTGTCAACTGTTTTGTCACTCTAAAAAACTGTCATTTTAAAACCACAAAACCAACAAGAAAAAGTTCAAATTCTTTTCCTTCCTTTTGCCACATTTAAAATATAAAAATCTATCCACAAAACATGATTTTATTTTTGTTTGTCACATAAAAATCAGGACATCGACACACAATACGAAAAGAGTGACCATTTAACTTGTACAATTCTTTATTTATTTTTTTTTGTCATTTCTTTAAATGAGTTTATCCTAGTTTTTGACATTTCTTCTTGTATATTTCCTTCAATTTAGTAGGTACAACGAAATGAAAAATATAAAACAAAAACAATTTAAAAAACAAAAAAAAATTCTATAAAAATAGAATTGGAGAAAAAAAAATCTAAAGAAAATGTCATTTGAACCGATGTTAACGAACCATTCACAAGCTCGAATGCGCGCAGCAAAAGTCCTTTGTTGTAATGCACAACACAAAACAAAACCAAAAAATAAGCCCGTTCTCCATTTTTTCTTCTTCTGCAACATCCTTAAATCCACCACTATACTAAACCACCCCCACCCCAACAACACCTTTATCTGAATTCCAAAAAAAGACCTGCATTCACTTGGAAGAAAAATGCCACCACCAAGAGAATTTATACCTACCTCTATACCTTCCAGGACCAACCAAGAACCTACAGAAAAAATAAAAGTAAAATAAGGATAAAAATGGATACATCAAGTTTTTACCGATTTTAATTTTGTTTTTCTTTTAGTAATTTTTTCCGTCGTTTTTATTGTTGTTATTCTTTTCTCTGTGTTTTTTTTTTAATTTCTTTTATTAAGGATATAAAAAAGTTTGCAAGGACAGCGATAAATCGCTGAACACAACACAATACATTTTTGTAAGAATTTTCCTCTGTTATTTTTGTTTTGTTTTTTTTCACTTACAACCCATAGAATATAGGGTCTAGATAGAGGTACCCCAATACCGGGCCAGTGCCTACAAACCACCTCCTTTGCTACTTGTTCTTTGATTATCCTTTTTTTCTGCACTTTTATTTGTTTATACTTATTTTCAGCGGATGAAGATTGAGACAAACAACAAAATGCAAAACGAAAAAAATTGTAACAACTAAAACCCGATTTCATTCTGGCAGAAGGATTATGTTATGACCATCATCATGCTCCAACGCCTTAATTGTAATGTAAGGAAGAAGGAACAAAAAATAAATAAAATAAACGTGAACGTGAACGACGACGAGGACGTGGAGGTTTCTTCAAGGACTCGAAACTCAGAATCGCGTTGATGATGGCTTTTTTTGTAATTTTTATTTTTCTGCCGAGAGATGGAACTATTGCTCACCTCATTGCAGGCGCGGTTGGCAGGCGCAAAACCTAGCTCTGTGAATTATGTGCACACAAAAGCATTGCCGCACTTTGATCGTTCAGCGGGAAGTGAAAGGATTAAATAAATATTTGTTTATCCTGGCTATTATTATCATCGCCCCCTCTCGCTTTGTCTGTTTTTATTTTATTTTGTATTAACACGAAAAAAAATGAATGTTAACAAAAATTTTTTCACCATCCACCAACACCACCACAACCACCGCCGCGCCGACTAGATCCTTTGTCTGAATTTACGAATGACAGATCCGGATTAGGGCATCCTTCATATATCCTGAAAGATAGATGTGTTGATGGAGTGAGTGACAAAAAAGCTTCTTTTTCTGATAGGATTACGAGATTTTTTCCATCGTTCGTTGGTCGGTTGGTTGGAAAACTCAAACTGGACCCGCTCCATCGATGATGACGTTCGTCGCCTTGCCTCGCGTCGCTTCACGTCGTTGGTTTGATGATGAAAAATGTCATACCTTCTACAAGTACTTGTAGATATATAGGAAGGTTCTCCACACTTGTTCTATCCTATTAGTGGATGATGCAAGCCATTTACAAAGGCGCTGAAATAAAAGGAGGCGAACGTAAAAACAAAACAAAAAAAACAGAAAATGCTTTGGATTCGAAATCCTTTCAATCTAATCCTGTTGTCTGATGCAGTGGAAAAGCAGCAAAAGCAAAAATATAGAAAAAAGGATACGAAAATCCTTTGATTGGTGGGCATTCACTAAAAAAGTATCAACACAAAAAAAGAATTCCTCTCATTTCTCCCCAAAGGGCGCTGGGCAAATAAAAAGATCACAACTGATGCACACTCGCTGGCTCTGGTTTTGGTCCTGGCAAAATACACCAAAACTCCTGAATCCCGAATCTCTCTCGTCCAAAAACGATAGTCGGCAGCGATGACGGTGGCGGCGCTGCGGCGTTGAGTGAGTAGTGCGATATCCTTGACGGTATATACGCTGCTGGTCGGGGCTGTCATGATGTGATGGGGAGTGGAAGTAATGGCTACTGCCATCATGTGCAACGCCTGCACATTAAGCCAAACACAACACAACAAAACAAGGATCCTAGTTATTCGATTAATCATTCTTTCTATACGAGTATACACACGCTCTTTTGGTCCTGTTTTTTGTTGTTCTTGTTATTTTTTTGTTTGCTGCTGTTCAGTTCCTTGATGGATTTGGATTTTGGGCTGGTTTGTGCTGTGTTGGCGCAATATCCTTTTTCGCATGCAGAAAAAACAAAAAAAAAGAAAGTAAAAACAACAACAGAACACCATCAAGGACTTTTTTCACAGACAACCAAGAGAAGTAGAAGAAAAAAACCGAAGAACCTCTAAGAGGAAGTCATTCTTTTTCGTCAGCATCAGCAGCGTTTGAAAAGCATCAGCATTGGCCTAGGTGCAGGCGAGGCGGCCAAAATGCCCCATCAGCATTAAATTTGTGGATATTTTTTTTTTCTTGTATTTGTTCTTGCACCACATCACATAGTCACATCGAGGCAGAGGCAAAAGGACTATAAGAATGTCCTGGAATGTGTGTATGGTGTATGTGCGGTCTGTGGGAGGTTTGAAAATCATTGGATGCAAGTCATCGTTGGCGGATCTCAGATGGACAGGACAGGAGGACGTTATTATTATTTTGCTTTTTAAGGAGGTAAAAGGAAGGTTTTTTGCTTCATTTACAGGACATAAGATTTTTGGAGAGTTTTTTTCGAAGAGTGGTGTACACTTCCAAAAAATGCAAAATAATTCTTCTATTTTTTAATTTTTTTTTTGTTTCAATAGAGAGTGCATGATGGGCGTAGGAGCAGGAGTAGAGGCAGGAGGTGTGGTAAATATCTTTGTTTTGTTGCGTTACAATTTGCATACATATAGAGAAGGAAGAAAAACTCATAGATTTCTGGCCACTGATACAAATATCAGGACGCCCGACGACCTGATGTTGGTACTATGGTGGACACATGATGGAAGTTCAGTAATGGATGGTTTTTCTCTGGTTTTGAATGCACATATACACAATGCTGGCCGAGGATATGGCTGTGCAATACTTTTTTTGGTTTGGTGTATTTGGAATATTCTAGAAATAGACAACTCTTTTTTGATTTTATGGATCTGACAGGAGGTGGACTTTTGGGTTTTGAAGATTGATGCCATTGTTTACGAGATTTATTTTCATTATTGTTTTTTCTTTTTTTGTCGGGGGTATTTTGTTTGCACATAAGAATTAAAAGAGGGAGTGTCCTTTGAATGCAAAAATGGAAAACATATTTTCATTTACATACATGTGATGGATATAGAGATGCTTTTCTTTCTTTTTTGAAATTGAATATTTATCATAATACGTAGAGTTTGGATTTTGTTAATTAATGAACAAGTTTCCAAATGTATGTTCGAATAAAATGTTAAGAATGTATGAAAAATAAATTTAACTTAAGAATATAATTGGAAATATGATAAAATTGAGTAGAGTATAGAGAAAACTCATTTGATGAATTTATTAATACAACATAATATTAAACTACATAATTAAATAAACAATTAATGAAAATTACGCATACGCAGTTTTCAACTTGACGAATTTTGCATAGGGATTTAGACCTGCACTTGTACAAGATCCAACTGACCCAGGAGCTCAAAATTCATGACCATAGGCAACGCCGTTTGTTCAATGACTGGGCTTCAAATCGTTTGGAAGAGGAAACCAATTTTGGCAGAAAAACATATTCAGTGACTTAGCGCAGTTTTGGATGATTGTATGTGGAATGTTAGGTCCCTTGACAGACCAAGTGCATAAGAAGAATTAGTAGAGGCCCTAGACTGCTATAAAGCAGACATCAACACCATCCAGGAAATACAATGGGATAGGCCGGGCAAAAAGGGGATGAAAAACTGCGACATTTACTATGGTGACTGCTACCGAGAAAACCAGCAGCGCTTATTTGGATGCGGCTTTGTCATTGGAGCCAGACTTAGGCAAGAAGTCTTGAACTATAGGTGCATAAACGAGCTCCTCATGACATGATCATCCACATCAAGGCTAAATTTGGCAACATTAGACTGATATGCGCGCACGCCCAAACGGAGGACAACACCAAAGATTAGACAAAACATATGAGCAATATCCTAGCTATGATATGAAAATTGTCGTGGGTGATTTTAATGCCAAGCTAGGAAGTATCCAAGCTTTGGTGGAATAATCGGGAAGAAAAGCCTGCACGACAACACTTTCGACAACGGATTCAAGCTCATAGATTTTGCTGCGGGGTGAAACGTCATTGTAGCCAGTACGCGTTTTGTACACCTTAACATCCACAAAGGAACTGATAGTTCTCCATAGCAATCTACATTCATCTGCTCATGGAGCTCAAGAGGAGAGAGGAACGCCGACTTCTGAGAAGGAAAAATAGTGGACATGAGAAGCGTGCGGTCGAAGATGTGGAGAGGTTTAAAAACAGGAATGAAGTTAGAATGTTTTATGAACAGGTGAAATGAAATTTACAAGTACATAAACCTAGAACCGAAGGCTGCAAAGACGAGTGGAAACATCGTAGTGGAACCGCAGTCAATGCTGAGGATATGGAAGGACCACTTCTGCAGACTGTATAAAGGCGACGACGAACTGAATAACACTGTCAGGCAGGAGGATCCATACAACATAGACGACGAAAGCCGACAATCCCTTCCTCCCGACTTAGACGAAGTAAGGATTGCCAGATCTAAGCTGAAGTCTAATAAAGCCGCTGGAGCGGATGGCTAGAATGCCAAGCTCTTTAAAGCAGCTGAAAATAAGTTGGTTAGGAGCATCCACAAATTTATCTGTAAGATATGGTCGGAAGAAAACATGCCCGATGAATGAACCTCAGTATTTTTGCCGGATCCTAAAAAAAATAGACCCTTTAAACTGCACCAACTATAAATGAATTAGCCTACTTACCATTGCATATAGCTGTATAGAGATATGTCTAGTTTGAGCATCCCTGCCAAACTCGACCATTTGTGCAGGACGACCATAGAGAATTCACACTGCTCCATAAAGGTTGGAAACAACTTAACAGAACCTTTCGATTCCAAAAAAGGTTTTAGACAAGGTTTAGCTGTCATGCGATTTTTTTAACATCGTGCTTGAAAGAAAAGTGCAGAGCTCACACGTCAATACTAGAGGCACTATCTTTCAACAGTCTGTCCAATTACTAGCATATGCTGATGACATTGACATAATCGGAAGAACTCAGCTAATGTCAATGGGACTTTTGTGAGTATTGAGGCAGAGGTAGCAAAAATGGGTCAAGAAAGAACAACACCGACGTTTTTGTCAAAACGTCAACATGGGCAACTTAGAGGTACTCAAAAATTTCGTCTACATAGGCTTCGTTAGAAACACTGAAAACAGTACCAGCGCTGAGATCTTTGGGCTAAGAAAGCAATTGAGTGGCGGAACCCTCTCTTGAGGGACCAAAGTGTCGGTATATAAGACCATCATCATCCCCATCCTGCTATACGGTGCAGAAGAATGGACTATGACAAAAGCGGATGAAAGCACCTTGGGTGGTTGCGAGAGAAAAGTTCTTCGTGTGATCTACGGTCGCGAATGCATCGAAGGGGAGTGGATTGGAGGAGAAGATGGAACCAAAAGCTGTACGGGCTGCACAGCGACGTAGACCTATCGAGAAAGGTTAAAGTCCAACGACTAAGATGGCACGTAGAGCGAATGAAAACCAATGCTCTGGTCCGGAAAGTCTTCGAATCTACACCAACAGGACAGCGCAGTAGAGGAAGACCGCGAATCAGGTAGCGCACACAAGTTGAAAGAGAATTCATCCAACTTAGAGCGCGAAACTAGAGACATCTAGCTTTGGACCGAGCTAGATGGAGAAGTTTGTTGAGTGAGGCCCTAGTTCACACAGAACTGTAGCGGCACCTTAAGTAAATAAGATTGTCAATTTTGTCATAAATTAAATCTATTTAACGTTCCGATTCCTAGACAAAACACAAATCAAGTTTAAAGTACTATATAATGAAGAGTTGTTGAGATAAAACAGAGCCTTGAGGGACACCAGTAAATGAGTATTTGTGGATGCAAGGTTTTAAAATATTCAGTTTAAATTGCATTCAGTTGTCTGATATGAAACGAACAGAAGAAGTGGAGTTTTTCAATATTAGAAACATTACGGCTTTAAACGCTTTTCAAATGTCTTGACATAAAATAAAATAATTTGTTTCAACGTTTACCAAAAATTACAAGTGAATTATGGTAGAAACTTGCAATTTAACAGCTTGTTCACTCCTTTTTTTTTAAATAACCGGCCTAGGAAATAAAGTCAAAAGTTGAAATTGTTCTTTAAACTTCGAATTATTTCCGAGGCAGAAAAGTATCAATATTTGTTTTGCCGAGTTCATAAATTAAAATTGCCACAACTTTGTAGCAAAGGCTTCAAATATAACTTTACGGTCAATAAAATTTCAAAATTGACACACTTTGCAGAAATGATGATGATTACACAAATACATAAACAATTGTTAGCCATGTCGTGATTGAATTTTCGGTTTGGCATAAAATGGTACATAAAATTAAGTGAAATCATTTTCTTTATGTTTTAAAAGAAAAACAAATGTAAGGACTTCTACTGATGATATTCTGCATCATCATTGAAAGATGCTCCAGCACCATTTTTATGCACGCTGCTGATGGCAACTTCAACAAATTAGCATCGAAAGAACCACAGGAGATGTCACGATCATTGTGCTGAATGTCGCGTTCAGTTATATTTACTCGTACCTGCACAGGTTGATCGCTAACATTGAATCGAGGTATTTTTCTAGTGCACAATGAAGAGATGGACCATCAGGAAAAACGTGTAGGAATTCTGTTGTTTCAGAAACTACTGGCAACATGGTTCAGAGTCTGAATGATGTCACTTGCCTGTAGATATTTTTTTTGTTGTTGTTCTATCTTTGACATGACCTGATGCAGGTGTGCCAATGACCATAGCGACAACGACGGACGGAACCAACGACGTCTTTGTTTTTGCAATAACCGCCGCCGAAAATTACCTTATTGATTATAATTTCACTGAAAAATATTACGACGACACTTTTTATATTTGTGTTCCTCCCCGCACTACACTCCATACATCCATCCATCCTTATACGTCTAGGCACTACTGACTGGTTGATTGACAAAAAAACAAGGATAATCATCACATGCTGCATTTATTCCCAAACATTACCCGCTCTTACCAAATTATATATCGCAACCTCCTCAGACTTTATATTTTGGCCAAAACCCAAAATCCATTATCGAAACTGCATTCCTTGAGACGAGGACGGATGACGGAGTCGACTTCGACGTCGTTCGTCGTTGTTGTCTAAGGCAATGTACGATACGTACGACGTATAAACGACATTTCGTGTGTGCATGGTTGCCGCAGTTGAAAAATGATTTGTCATGAGTCGGACAGAAATGCAGAAGATTAATGCGATTCAGAGTGTTTGGCAGCGACAGTATAGGGGGCGTGGGAGTAGGCGGCTGCCTGCTCCGCCAGCTCTATATAAATTCTATGACTCCGATGCGATGCACTCACAAAAGCGACCACCATTCATTCACTTATCCATCCATCGTTACTCTTTTCTTTCGTGGCCCTCTGTATTCTGATGAAGAAAGCAAAAAATTAAACAAAAAATACAAAAAAAATACAAGGAAGACTTTTAGCCCGCAGAAGAAAAACGTTTTCAACCCTAACCTCAATTTTCTTCATTCAGTAGTTTTGTTGTGTTTTTTTTTACTGTAAACTATTCCGTTCATAGGGTATGATAAATTTGTTTTGGAGGCTTTCAAGTGATTACTTTGTTACAAGGGCTCAGAAGTGGGATTTATACATTAAAAAGTGTACGGCTTTATTCGTAAATATTCTAGAAGTTCCGTATTAATACATTTTCTTAGTCAATACCATCAAATAAGCTAAGGGTAATTTTTTAAAGGTAGAACTTTAAGGTGTCAACACTCTTTTAAGAAGCGGCCATATTGTCTACCGTACTTTTTTAAAAACCATGCAAGCCAAAATATTGCAGTCAATTTTGTCTACTATAACGCTTTTAAACGAAGTCATTTTTTTTAAGTTTAATTTCAAAGTTCAAACCTCTTTCGCAATTTTTCCATAATTTGGATTTTCTGTAAATTTACAACAATTATAGGGTATTGCTTGATTTGTCTCTACCAAAGACTAGTTTGCATTTAAGGTCTCTTTTGTTTATTCCATTTAACGTATAAACCTCAACCTTCTCAACACCCCCACTGTGTGCGAAAGAGATTCTGACAGCGTTCTAAGAAATAGATGAGAAATAATAAAGGCGAACAAAAACAGCTCAGTCCTTCTTCACTCAGTCCTAGCCCGTTCCACCATCCACACTCCACAGCCAGCTGCTTTGCCATGCTATACAAGCACATCCCTTATATTGCCATCAGGATAACAGCAGCAATGTTCAGCCGTGCGTCAGAATGCAGGATCCTAAGACGCCCGAAACCGAGGAGAGCAAGAAAAATGAAATACAACCATTAAGGCCCACACGGTATTTCAGAAGAAAAGCGAGTCTCACACAGTGAGTAGTAATTTTTCATCGTCGGCGTCGTCGTCGTTTTCACCGGCGAAATATAAACGTGAAACACAAAGACGAAAAAAAAACCGGCCTGAGAACCTGATGTAGCAGGACTATTACAAAGAATTCTGATGCCACCCATATTGCCTTTAAAAAATCACCCAAAAGACGTTCATCGTCGCATCGCGTCTGCCGTTCGGTCGTGTTGTCAAAAAAATGGTCTTCCTTCATTTACGGGCCTCATCCTCTTTGTGTTTTTCCGGAGCTGTTTCTAAAAGTCACCGATATATTATGCAGCTGGATGCAATTGGCCACAATGTTTGACAGACTATGGTATGCGTCCCACAGTATACATATACAGTATACAGGCTCCATCGCGACTACGACTAGGACGAGGACGACGACGACGGAGAAAATGAGAACTGCAAAGTAGGTTCACTTTTTAAGATCAAAATAGTGTTTTGCAGGAGGTGATGTCCTTAAGACTTCCATCATCAGCGCAGGCAAGGAAAAGCGGACGGGAGCAGAAAGAAACTTTTTCCTTGACACAAAAGCTTGTGGTCCTTTTTTTGTTTTTTGAGTTTTTATGCGGCTGCAGTTTTTCGGGGGAGTCAAGAGTTCTGGCATAGTGCATCAGTTTATGATTTTGCTTCTTCGTCCTTTTCTTGTTCTTCTTTTTCTTGGATTGGCAAAGATTGATGAATTTTCGGATTTTCCTTGATGGTGTGTCTCATTCTTCAGAAATGACTGTAATCCTTGTGAATATATGGTTTTTCTTATTCTTCTTCTTGTTCAAGGACGACAATAAAGCAATAACAAAGGAATAACAAGGAGAAGGAGAGATAGATCTAAAAGTTTCCCAAAGAAGTATGAAGAGCCAAGAGCAAGAAATAAAGGAAAATGACTTTGATGCGAAGATATGCGATGATGTTGAGGAGGAGAGGAAAAAGGGAAAGAGTGTAGATGGAAGAAAAGGATGTTTAAATGAGATATTCATTAACAATCTTAGACTAAAAGTTCGGGTACAATAATAAGGAGTATATTTTATTCTTGGATATAGACAAGGAGAAGTTGGTTTTAATGAAGAAACAAAGGGACATGAAAATGGCAATGAACCAAGGAAGTTGGAAACAATTTTTTTTTTATTGGGTTTTTGAAAAAATGTGGTCAAACATTTATTTTTATATAGGCATATCAAAACACGAAAATAAAAGTGGCTAGAGACTGAAAACGGAGCTCGTTGAAATTGACAATAAATTCAACACATATGAAGGTAGTAAAATAAAGGATATACAATTTTGTGGAAAAAGATTAGTTTTTAAAAGTTTACGACCTCAAAAAGGGATCAATGAAATTAGAAATATTCTTAAAAAAAACTCTCAAGGGTCTTAAGCTTTTGAAAGAGTGCAGAATTATTTCATTACAAGTTGTACCTATTAAGAAAAATTAAGTCTGAAACAAGAACATCTCGGTGTACATCATGGCTCTTTTTTGGCTTTCATTTTTATTAATAATCTTCCTTCTGCATCTTCTAATCCAATAATTGATTCGCTGACAAAACAGTGCCAAAATTTGTTTAAATATTTTCATCTCTTTTGTACGGATAAAAAACTAGAACAATAATATATGATAAGCTCTTTAAATTATGTTCAAAACATTGCGCAGTTAGGATAATTTATTTCTTTGCAAAACTAAACTTGTCTTGTATGTTGAAACTTAAAGTCTCGTTAATCTCACCACTCAAACTTCATCGTAATTTTTTGGGCTTCTTCATTTTTGAAAGTTATGTTGTTTTAGAAAACTATGAAATATGTAGCTTCATTTCAACTCTTTAAATCTTTAATCTCGTATCTAAAGGAATGCCCAACAGTTTAACCTTGAGACCAACGTTCGTTCAACTGTAAATAATATTCCTTAGCCGTACAACAAGAATGTAGAGAAATGTTCAAGATAAACTTTAACAGTCCGTAATTATAATAATTGATAGTGTGAATTTAATTTGGTTAACAAAAGTGAATATAAAATAAAAATGAAATATGACCCACAATGATAACTTTCCATCCCGTCTGCTGTTTTGTCTTACTGAAATGCTTTTGTAGGTTATCGTGTTTTGTTTAAAAGTTGTCAATTCAAATATTCTCAAAATGGCCTATGTTGAAATAGTTTTATTTCATAATCTATTATTGTTAGCGAAATTTTTAGTCGAAAACTAATTTTTACCAATTTTAGTAGCATACCATTTTTTATAAATTTTAATTTTATATGAAAAAATGACTATTGAATTCTTAAATTAATAATTCAACTCGATTTTTCTCAAAATTTAACAGAATGGTGAAAACTGTTAATTTTAATCCAATATTTCAAATTTTTTAAAAGACATTTGAGTTGATTTTTATAAAAAAAACTGTCAATTCAATTTCTCTCAAAATTTTAATAAATGTTGACAACAATATTTTTTAAAATATAAAAGTAGTTTAAAGCCAATATCTCAAAGTTTTGAAAAGATATTTAAGACGAAAATCAATTTTAACCAATTGATTTGTATGTTTATGTTTTTATTTTTTGTAAAAAAACTGTCAATTCGATTTTTTTTCAAAGCTTTACTGAATGTTGAAAACAATGTTTCTTCTAAGTTAAGACTAGTTGAAAGCCATAATTTTAAATTTTTGAAGAGATATTTGAGCCGAAATTCAATATTTGTCAACTTTGAGTAATGTTTTTTTAGGTTTTTATTTATTATAAAAAACTGTTAATTCGATTTTTCTCAAAATCTTACCAGATGTTAAAAACGTTATTTTTTATTACTCAAAATTTTGTATTCATAAACAATTTTTGTTCAGTTATTTTTATTTATAAAAAAACGGTATGAGAATTTTTTTCCAAAATATACTTGTTTGGTATCACGTTACAATATATTATATAAAAATTTAATTTTTATATATTTGGGGTTAACCAAAATTTTCACGTTTTTTAAACTGCTATTGTAAAAAAAACCACAAACGCATTTTTCTTGAGAGCCCTTTCTCATCTTTCTACATTATTATTTGTATAACAAAATATATTTGATCTCGATATCTCTACTAGTTCCTGAGCTATGGACGACGAAAAAACGTCGCAAACGTACGCACGTACGACTCTTAGGACCTTGAAACGTCGTGAAATTTCAAAATTTTCAATTCGACAAATCGGACCGATTACAATTACTTCCTATAGAAATCGTTGATAAGTTCTTTTTTTTTTTCTTACCTAAATGGATTGAAAATCTTAGTTCTTTTACTTCGAATTCGAAATTTTGGATGTTGAAGAAAAACATAGTTTAATTCCTATATTTTAACTTAAAGCTATGAATTTCTCTTGATTTTAGAGAATTCAGAAACCTCTATAAAAATCAATTTTTTTTTTACGAAATACTGATTTTCTTTTTTTTTAAGTTGAGATTTAAGGGTTTTAGCACTCATCTGGGAAGAAATATTCTAAATACTTCAACAAAGATGTCAAAGCAAGAATCAACGCAAGACATTGTACTAAAAATCAAATAGTCAACGATTGGGCAACAACCTTACATCACGTGTAAGCTCTGTGCTGAAACAAACTTTCGAACACATCCAATTTAAGGCTAAAAGATAATATAATGAATATAAAAGTAACAATAATCTTTTTTACTCTGTTTTCAATTTCCAATAAAACACGACTAATATCATTTATACTCTTAGAGGTTTTAACCATTTAATGAAAACATTTTTAAAAATTAGGAGCGAGGTTTAGTCTTATTATTATTTTTTAATTTATTCCGAAAGAGTATTTTTGTTTAATTTACTCCATATTGAATTTAAATTTTCTGTTTTAAGCTTATCTTAAAATTATATTTCTGTACTAAAATGTAAACTGAATGTATTGTTCATAAAACTTCTTGACTTTTTGCGAAATTTTTTGAAAAGCTCAAAGTTATATTTTTCATATTTGAGGATTTCCAAAAATTTTGTTTCGATTTAAATTCTGTTATAAGAAACAACAAATAATAAACCAACTTTATTCACATATTTGCCTTCAAAGTTTGAACCTTTCACGAGCACCTGGACACATTTGACCCAAAACAAAAAATATTATTAACCCTCTCACGACCTTAACATTATGGGACTAAATAAGATCATTTAAGCTATTTAGATTGTTCATTTGACCTTCTAAAAATAGAATTTTAAAATTAAATTTGAGAAATTGTAACGGTTTTTTTTAATTTTTCGCGACAAATATGTCTCTATGGTCGGTAAATGAAAATGCACATTTGTTTTTATTTCGGTTTTATATATTTAATGAAAATAGTTTTTTTTATTTGTGATACTCTGAAAAACAATTTCTTGCATTGGTGAAGCAAAGATGAACTTTACATATGACACAAGTATTGTTTGTAAGATTTTCTATTTTGTTCTGTTCAAAGTATACGCAAAGCTTTCTCCCACTTTATTTATCCATCGGATGCGAGGGTAACTGTCGTTTTACAGATTTTCGTATACCAAACATGTTTTTGAAGTCGGAATTCCTCTTTGTCTGACAATAAAATCACCTACCAAACTCCGAGCTACAACTTGTCTAAACTGCAGCCTGGTCAAGGGACTTATCCTTTCATTTTTTTCCGCTATAAAGTTTACTGTAGGCCGTGTGTGAGCTATTTACCAAAATGTCAAAAAGATCAAAAAATAGTGGAAGGTAGTACTTGATTTTTAATAGTCGATCAAGTTCGTAGCAAACCTTACGTTGATCCATGAGATCTACTCCACCCACATAAATTAAAATAAATAACTTAGGTGGCACAACAGTCCGTAGAGAACCAAGGCCTAGTGACTTACAACTCTCAACCATTCCTGTGTGCGAGTAATTGCAGGGATGGAAGGGACCTACAGTTTATATTCCAAATCCGAACGGCTAATTTGAAATAACACTTTTCATGACATTCCACCCATATGTTTGTTATAAAACGAAACAGTTCTAGGGAAAACGACATCAATTTTCTCTGCTGAACCAGCTTTGCGGCATTATACCACATCTTTTTCCACAGGTGATATATGTGATTCCTTGAAAGCTTGCGGTGTCTTCCTTCTTCATTTTTTTTTATCAACTTACTGATGCAGTCTTTGGAAGATGTTTTCGGTTTGTTCGAAATGTCCCTCACGACTTCTTACTCCAGCCAATAAGCTGGTATTGAAGCAAAGGTGAATTGAAAAAGTATATTTCGCATTCTAGGGCTTCCAGCTTTTCTGTAAGCTAAAGTACAACTGATTTATCAAGGCCATATTCATTTTCAGAACATCGTTTACCTGTATATAGATCAAATAGGTAACCTGAATAACATCTACACCATAACTTGAAGCCTCATTGGACAGGCTTATTATTTATGTATTGTTTCATAACATTATGTCCCTTGAATTTTATCATATGTTTGTCAATTGACTGCTGTCGGGTGTTGCTGATTGCATTTTGAAATGACGTATTGAAGTGTTCTAACACTGGCCGAATTTTGTACGCTCTGTCATAATTTGATGTATTTGTGTCTCTGTCTTTTTTATTGTTGCAAAAATACAAGTTCCTCCGTATATCTTCAAATCGAACTCTTTACATTACATTGGCTATGAAAGGTACTCCTATGTTAGATTCTGTAGACCAGTAATCCTTCAATGATGACAAGATATGATACCCCATAACCAAATTCATGCGAAGAAATGCATTCATTCCCTCACTTTCTATGGTGATTTCCGTCCATTTTGATGTGTGTATCGAACTGATTCCACCACTAAATGTTCAACTAGTACCTTGACATCTGTTGTTGAACAGATTGATTTCCAAAGATGTCAATTGATCGGCCTCAACATCTTGTAAGATTTGCACCTTTCCAAAATCAAAATCAACGATACGAAACAAAATTTGGGCTGTACGTTGTATGGTTCCACTTGAAAACTGGTTGATGCTTGCCGCTGACAGATAATCCTGTAGACGTTGAAGGTTCCTTTGATAGACTTGTTGACTCCTAAGGTTGATGAGTCATATCTTCAATTTCAACATCCAAAACGCCTTTGTCATCATCCTGTGTGAGAAGCCTCTGATCTTCTTCGCCAAGCAGTAATTCATCTTCACCATTACTATTGTCACCCATCAAAATCTGTTGGACTTCATAGGAGGCACTCTCAGAGACCACTATATAAAAAAATAGTTCATACCTCTGTAATTTATTAAGTTACACCAAATTTTGCATTCAAATTATTATTTTCAATTTCAAACATTGTTGAAAATGTAAAGTTAATAATGTTTGGCCAAGACGTTTTTTTCGTTGTCCATAGCTCAAGAACCAGAAGAGATATTGACTTCAAATTAATTTTTTATTATAAGAAATATTGTTTCCAATATTGTGAATCGAATTGACAGTTTTTTTTACAAAAAATAAAAACTTAAATGAAAATTTGACAAAAGTTGGTAAAAATTGATTTTCGACTCAAATTGCTTTTTAAAACTTTGAGGTTATGACTTGCAGCTAGTTTTAACTTAAAATTTGTTAAAATTTTATGTTCGGTTCTTGATATCGCTCAAATTAATTTCATTAACCCAATTCGTAAAAATTTAAGAAATGCGACTAAATTGCTAAAAATTTGTTTTCGACTGAAAATCAATTTAAAAACATTAGATGTTTAAACTAAACTACTTCTTTACTTATATGAAAAATATTGTAGGTAAATTTAAAATTTGTAAGAATAATTCAACTGACAACTTTTTTAACCTTACACGAAAACCTTTAAACTTTTAAGCAAGACAAATCGACAAATCTTTTTTGAATAATCTATTAAGATTAGCTTTCCCTTGTTATTTGAACTTCATGAATCAATTTTAGAGCTTAAAAGACAAAACAAGCTCGGGCCATCAAGATCCATGAAGAGGCAGTTTCCAGTATAATGTCAAGATTTCCTTATCATTTATCAAGACCTCATAAATATTTATTGTCTATCACCTTCTTAAGCTATTCCCATATACTACCTCTCTAAGGGGACACCAATATTGTTTCTTTTTGTTGCCAATTTCCAGGTTTTAATGAGTCTCGTGAAATATTTCATTTTTACCTTCAGCTTATTCATTTGATTCCCTCTCCATCATCCATCAGCATTCGAACAATATTGAATAGCTTATAGCTACCTTCTCTATTGACAAGAACAAAAATAAAGAAACAATATTCCTGCTCATCAGAGATGACAAATCTCTACCAACGAACATCATCCATTTTATTTAGTGTGGTAATTAAAACCAAAACCAAAAACCAAAGAAAAGCAAAAATGCAAACAATAAAAATCCAAATCAAAATCCAAAACACAACAACCAATTGTGCCATATCAATCCATTAAGAAAAGCCTCCCAAATTAGGCAGAGCACATCAGAGCTCCCCAGAAGCCAGAAGCTCATATATCGTAGGTATACACCACGAGAACAGTAGGTTGTATATATTTCTATACCCAACTCAGCTCCTCCTACATCATTAGCTCACATTTCGAGAGTTCCCTCTCAAATGCATCCACAAAAACCAAAAACTGCGATCACTGAGGAAGGATATCGAAGCAGGAACAACATCACTTCACTTTGGGTCTGGATCTGGGTATATAGTCTTAGGTTAGGCACATACATTTCTATACCAAATCGACTCGAAGACTGTCTTCTTTGGAGCTATGCTCTGCATTGTAGCTGTATAGTTGTCCTGTTGTTGTTGCTGCTTCTGCTGCATCATGAATTTCAAATCTCGTAGAAATCATTTCTCGTGACAAATGGAAATTACTTACCACCAATGTCAAGGTGCATACATCTTTTCCTTCACATCGGAATCGGAAACCTCTTCCAAGATGTATAGGTACGTATACCTTGCCTACCTCTACCGCATACCTTTGGGTACATGTGTTGTTTCTATGCCTTTTCAATATTCTGGTATATTCTCGTACATTGTTCGTATTGCAGAGGAAGAAATCGAAGAAACTTGGAAGTTGAGATTCCGCAGACACCAGAAATGGTGAAACATTTCCACAAAGTCAATACGTTACGTACCACACCATCAGAACAGGTAAAAGAATAGTTGGAAGTGTTGCCAATGTGATTTGCTTCCATACGATTTTATGTTCATAATGAAGATACAAAAAAAAAACCGACATTCGTGATGTGTCGCTGAAGTAAGAATCTCTATTCATAATCACATTGAAAGTAGGAGATTAAGGAGTATTTTAAAAATGTCTGTTGACTGAATTTAGACTTGAAGCATTCCACGAAATTATGATGTAGTGTGTAGTAGTAGTAGTAGTGTGTGTGATTTTATTTAAAACAAAATATTGAAATACATTATGCATACTTAAACACAAAATATAGCATTGGCTTTTGCCGTCAGCCAGAAAAAAAGAGTATTATTTAGTTAACATTACATAAATTGAATAATTATAATACTTATAGTATCTTTATGTTTGTTTTTTTGTTTACAAGACAAATTTTTGAAGTACCAAATTAGAGTTACATAATTAATATGGATTCACGCCTGTATTTTTAAAAAGCTTCATTCATAATTTGCATTCTATAATTATATGCTGCCTTGACGAATGAGTATAAGTTCGTCCAATTTTGGCCGTTGAGTATGTCCTTGGTTTCTTCTAAAGTCAGTAACCATTTTCCCCAGTGTGCACGTCGAATCGTTTTCAATATTGGGCATGTTCCCAAGAAGTGAAGGACATTTTCGGTCGCTCGCAGGTTGCAAAGACTGCACTCTATGCTCCCTTCAGGTCCATAAGGCTGATAGTTTAGGCGAAGCAATTCCCCCCTGGTTTTGAAAATCGATGATATTAAACTAATTGAAAAGCGGTCATTGAAATAGTTGTTTTCGCCAAGGTTGTACTGCAGCAGCTTATACATATTTCGGGATTCACTCCTATGGGCCAATTCTTCAAATTCAGCAAACATTGAAACTTCAATTTTTTCCAACAGTGTAGGGAAGCTGTCTTTCCAAGATTCTAGGTTGTTTTCTAATAACTGGACCTCATGCTGGGTGCCGAGTCTTGTCCATTCTTCAAAGAATTGAGACTTTTGGGATAGAAGATGTCTTACTATCTTGTTTGGCAGTCGATGATTTGGGAGCGCTATTATTTTGGAGATATAGTACAGATGCATCTTGAGGGTGAAGACGTAGAGCGGCGCGACACCGGTCTCTAAGTGCAGCATATATGTCGGGGTATTTTCCGGGAGCCAGAATATCTTTTTTATAAAATACCTCAAAAGTTTTTCAACTTCCTCATGCTGATTTATTCCCCATACTTGCCCCGCATAACACATAACTGATCGCATGACCGCTTCAAAAAGCTTGTACTTAGCACTCGGAGCAATGTGTTTTTCCCAAGTACTCCGTTCCAATTGCAGTTGATTGCTTTTTTTGCTTCCTTCAACTTTTCCTGAAGATGCTTTTTAAAAGAGAGCTGCGGGGTTATGATAACTCCGAGGTATTTATACTCCCTTACCACATCGAGTTCCTCACATTCCCATTTCCATTTCTCTTCCCTTGCATACCGTCCTGTTCCATTTCGAAATATCATCACTTTAGACTTTCTGGTATTAACTGTGAGACTCCACAGCTGGCAGTACAATTGCAATTTGTTTATCATGATTTGCAACATATTTGGAGTCTCTGCAAAAATGACAATATCGTCTGCATAAAGCAATGCTTTTATGTCGGTACCCGCAAAAGAAATACCTCCTGGAAGAAACGATGTCAGGTCATCTAAGAAGAGTGAGAAGAGAAGTGGACTCAAAAGGCAACCTTGTTTGACTCCTGATGTCGTTTGAAACCAGTCTGATCTTTCAGCTCCGTCCCATACTGCTGATAGATTATCTTCATACAGCCGGCGTATTATCGTTAGCATTTTTGATGACAAACCGAGACAACTGAGTTTGTAGAAGAGAGCGATCCGGTTGATTGAGTCGAAGGCTGCCTTAAAATCAATGAAGAAAGCATATAATTTCTTTCCTTTGCTAATGTAAGAATTAGCGATACTTGTTAAGGAAAAAATATTGTCTACTGTTGAATATTCCTTCCTGAACCCAGCTTGAAACTCACTTAGGAGGTTGTGTTCTTGTGTCCAGAGTGTAAGCCTGTCTAAAATGACTCCGGTAAAAATTTTCATAACTGCGTTCAAGAAAGATATACCTCGATAGTTGTTAGGGTCGTTTACATCACCTTTTTTAAATAGGGGAAAGATGATATTCTTTCGAAAGTTTTGTGGAATTTCACAGCTATCAAAGATGTAGTTGAAGGCATCCGTAAGCTTTGTTATGAAATTTTCCGATGCGTACTTGTAGAATTCGTACGGGACACGATCCTCCCCTGGAGCCTTATTTATACTGCATCTGTTAAGGACATCTGTTATCTCTTGTGTTGTGAAAGCACGGTCGAGATAATCGTTTCCCACCCATGGGTAGGCAAACTGCATTTGATTTGGGCTTCCCGAGACAGAAAGTAACCGTTCGAAATGTTCCGCTAATATAGTTATGCTTATTTCAGTTTTCCTCGCAAATGGTATGCCATTTAATTCCCGAACAAGCTTCCAAAAAGCTCGGCTGTCTCTTACTTCCGACAATCTTTGCATGAGAGAGCGAGAGTATTGGTTTTTCTTTTCTTTACAAATTTTTTTGAAAGCCTTATTTGCCTCTTGATACCTTGATTTAGCTGACATTGAATTTGTTGCTCTGAGAAGTTTCAGAAAGCCGAAAGACTTTTTCCTTGCTGCCTCGCATTCTGCATCAAACCATGGATCCTTCCAGTTTTGCATGCGGCGTGATTGAAAAGTTTGTGCTGTTTGAGATATGCTTGAAACTAGCAGATCAATACCTCGAGTGGACTTAATTTGGTCATCGCTTAGAGTATTTATACACAAGTCAAGGTTCATTTGATATGACGCCAACAGAGTTCCTTTCCACTTAAGTTTAGGTAGTAATTTCAGACCTTCATTTCTTTCTCCTTGTAATTCACTGAATTTACACTTAACATTTAATGGAAGGTGATCAGAATATACTAGTTCCTCAACGCTTAGATCATCTACACAATCAAGCCACCTTCCACGAATGAGGCAGTAATCTATTGTGGAACAGGAAGTTCCTCTTATAAAGGTGAAGTTACCATTTTTGTCGCTCGGCATTCTCCCGTTCAGTAGTGTTAGTCCGATTGTTTCACACATTTCTATAAACTTTCTCCCTTTGCTGTCTACCGTTGTGTCACACGCTGATCTCTCATCACATATTGATGCTGGCATAAATTCTGGTTCCACCTGAAGCAGCTGCGAAGAGCCCACCCTTGCGTTACAGTCACCTATTAACATAATATTTTCTCTACCCAGCTCCAACAGGAAGTTATACAACTCAGCAAAATCATCCATCCACTTGTTACAATTTATATAAACAGGTACGATATAAAATTTTTCATTAATCGCGGTTATTTCAACAACCGTTCTATTCATCTCGCTAACAAATCGGCAACTTGTGCTTTTTTGAAACGATTTTTTTATTCCGAACAGACATCCTTCGCTCGCTCTTCCGTATACCTGAGGCCTCGCAGCTGGAATCCAATTTAATAAAAATTCCGGAAAACAATTCTCATATTTGTCTGTGTCCTTGTATATAAAAGTCTCAAACAGTAGAAAAATATCATTTAGTCTAATTTTATCAAAAAATTCTTTATAAATTAATTTGTTTCCTAAACCTGCTACATTATACGAACAAATTTTACATGAAACATTATTTGCTATTACATTACTTAAATTACTAGTGTAAACATGACTGACGGCATTTTCGTTAAAAATAATTTGGCAGCACTTGACTATCTACAGTTTGGTGAGCTGTGGTAGAGTTTTTATTTGTTGACACATCGTTTGACAGCTGCTGCAGTAATGACATTCCTCTATCATCATCACATGTCAACACATTATTTCGGTTGAAATAAAATGTTTTTCCCTCGATTATGATGGTCTCTCCGCGGACAAATGGTTTAATATTTCGATTTTTCGACGATATTTGTGACTTAATTTGGAAAAGTTTTCGTCTCCTTTCCCTTGCTGCTGCTGGGTAATCTTTGTGAAGTGAAATACCTGTACCTTTTAATCGTGTTGCCGATTTTAGAATACGTCCGACATCCTCTCTGTTTTGCAACTCGACAATCACGTTTTCGGTGTTTACATTTCTAGAACGAATCGTGCGTGTATCAGCAATTACTGCCCTGTCCTGCGTTTGGAGCAAATCCATGCAAAGCTCTCTTGCTTTTGCTACTCCTTGGACCCCCGCTTCAGTTGGAAAGTGTAGAATAATGTTTTTCTCATTTGCCTTCTTTGACATGAGCTCAACTTGACGTTCAAGAGAAGAACACCGGGACTCCATCTCCGATAACTGAGCCTTAAGAGCGACATTGTCATTTTTTAGAGAACTGATTTCTGACCCAATTTTATCCATATCTGCTTTGGTTGGAAGATCTTTCAGTTTTTCATCCAGAAGTGAGGACATTGTGCCTTTTACCAGGTTTAAAAGATCGGGAATCAACATATTTCCGACAGACATATTAATTCTTTCAGCGGATTGTTTTTGAGGTGGAAAGTGTTCCGGTGATGTTTTGGCTAGGACTCTCTTAGCGGAACTGTTTGGTGTTGTTGTGTTTTTGTCGGCTCCTTTTGGTGGTGTGCGATCAAGAGTCATTTCAAACTACAGTTGCCGTCAGTCGAAATTGAAGAATATTTTCTTGGCCAATTTATAATAAATAAGCCTATCTTCCACTTTCAAATTAGAAAAAACTCACCCACAAAAACCAAACCGCTAGAGTTCGTAAAGATTTTTCTGTTTTTACTTCAAAATTTGGGGCTCAAAAAGTAAATTTCCTGGAGACAATATGAAACACGACTTTATTCACTGACTCTCACTCTCTTTTTCTCAATTATGATGTAACAAATGGAGAATAAGAATTTGAAAAATTAACCTTAAAAAAAAAACAGATGAATGGTAACACTATTTTAATAAAAATGCTTTTAGCTAATGATTAAAACTATAGCTCTCAGTGACTCTATAGTCGTATGGTGTATAGTGACTAAAAGGAGGATAGGTCGTAGTATTCGTACGTGGAATTAGAAGAGCATCTCGCGTAATCGTTCAATTGAAATCAGAGAGCAATTCATTAGTCCTACAACCTGTGAGATTATCTTAATTCACGTAGTGGGAGACTAATGAGACAAGACATTGTCGTTTCAAAGGCAAGCCAAACCAAGCTAAGCTAAGCTATTCCAATCCTATCCTATCCATTGGGGCTAAGACTGGAGTGGTCGTACAAACAGTTCCTTCACATACTCTATGTTCCTGGTATAATGTTTAGTGGTCTATGGGTTATTTTTTCTTTTAACGCGTAGCCATATGCGTTTCTAGTGAACGTTATGGTTAACTTAACACTTTATTCTTCTCGTATTGGTAGAAAAAAAGGTATAATTGTTTTTGTAATTAACTTTAAGAGCTTGGATAGGGTGTGGGATTACTTACACGCAGTTGAAAATTCAATAGAAAAAAGTTCTTAGTTTATTTTTCTGTTGTGTATAACCACGCAACCTTCCTGAAAGTGATAATATTAATAAGTTGGTATAAGGGAATTTTTCAAAACGTATCCACCAACTTTGAAAAAGTAATAAGTTTTAGGTAGAGTGGAAATACTATATTGGTTATAATACTGTGTTATGAAAAGGGTCATAATTATGTTCCTACTATAAGATTCTGTAGGGACCAAATACTGTAAGGTCAAATTTCTGTAGAACGGAAATTCTTTATTTCAAAATCTTCAAAATAGACTGAAAATGAAAAACAGTTTTGATCTATTTTTAATAAGTAGCATCATAATGCGGACTTTTTTACATCACGAAAACGATTTTTTTTAAAAGCCTATCAACAGAATTTTAGGCGTGTTAAGGATGTTTACATGAATCTATCCAAAATTCAACTTTGTGGGATTTTGTTCGAAGTAAATAACTTATTTTCCTAGACTAATAAAGTTTTATAAATTTAATCTGTTTTGGAAAAAAGAAGACATTATGACGAAACTGTACTGTGCAAAATTTGGATCATACAGATTTCTGAAAATCGTATTTTGACCTACTCCCAAATACTAGGCTCAATATTTCAGAAAAAAATAGTCGTAGAAAATTTATTTTTAAAACCACCAGTTAATGAAAACCAATCTATGATAGATCGATAAATTATTATTCTTTCTTAATTTAGAATGAAATTAAATTAAGGACACGTTTATCGTTGTAATACCTTTCCATAGCTTTTAGATTCATTACGCTTGGTTGAAGATGTAAATTGATATTTCTTAAGGGGCATTAAAATCATTCCACAAATAATTTTTGTTTTTTTTTTTGTACAGCTCCATAGTTGGATGCCATAAGTTCAAACGGGTCTTAGTACTTCTTTTAATAACATTAGTTTGTTTTAGAAAGAATGGTCAGAGTATTCGAAAGTACGAATACTTTGACCATGATAGCTTTGGTTTACACTGGAATACGGTTTGTATATAAAAGAAACAAATATGGTCCTAGGACACTTCCTTGCCGTAAGCTGGCTCTAATTTTTTTTAGTTCTGTTTAGGTTGTAACGTACTTTTAACAGTAGGTTTGTAACAAAATATTTCACTATTTTTTTAATACTGCCTGGGAAGGCCCCAAGTCACAAGTGTAAAACTTTAAGTAAGGCTTGAGCAATATCAACGAATATACTTTTTGGTTTTCTTCTTGCTTTTTTCAACACATACGTTATTCGATGTTCTTTAAATGTTTATTTCGAAATATAAACCCTGGGTTCGAAATTCGACACCTCAAATACCTTTTAACCTCTGGAAGTAGTCATAGCTGCCCCCCCTTCCTGGAGATAATTTTTTGTTTATTTTCGTAGGGACTCCCTTCACTTCAAAACTATTGTATTGCGTTAACGAATATGGGTCCCATTTTTTAAAACTTTCTAAATTCTTTCAAAATTGATTTTCCGTTAAATACACAAACTTTGAAGATCTTAAACAATTAAATAAATCTACTTTTTGAAGTGAATTTGCTTTGGGTGCTCTAGAACTGAGATTTAAACACCAATGTTAAGATTTCGAATGTCCTAAAAGTGACAATTTTTTTAAACTAATATCTAATTGAAAAACATAACGAATTTTTCATATCTTTTAATATAAAAGCTTTAAATCTCTTTACATTTGAAGCGGAAAGAGATTTTGAAACGTGTAATTTGTGAGTGCCCCAAAAAAGTTTATTCCTAACTTTTTTGATTAAATTCAAGCAGCAAACATTTTTCTCTCTACAATTCTTTAATTTTGTTGCCTTCTTTAAGATCAAAATATTTTCTAGCATCTACTAGTAAGCTGACTGATAGCGATAGTAATAATAAGCTCTCGAAAATTGAGTTCGAAAAAAGTACGTCAAAAAAAGCCCGAAAATTCTTCATATTAGATTCTTCCTTATTTTCTGGGATATGGTATTTTTGTTGCGTTCTTCGCATTTATAGAAATGAAAACATGAAAAGTATACTATATTATTTTTGGAAAAAAGCTACGTTTCAAAACAATTTCTTACATATCTGCGTGAAATGCACCACAAACCTTCTATACTATTTAATTTTAGCTCTTAAATATGGCATATTTAGAAAACTGTTTTTAATCTTGGAATGCTTTCATATGTAGAAAGTGGATACAATTAAAAAGTTAGATCATATCTTGCTGGACAACAGTGTTCTGATATAATTTTATGACTAAAGCCCTTGAAATGTCTAAATGTAAGGCAAAGGTGCACTTCATGTTATTTAATTTTTGTCTAAGAAACACCAGAACTTCATATGCTTTTTTTAATTGTCGTCCTTTTATTTATAAAATCTTTAATTCTTTATCAACATATAAAGTGCTTTTCCAGTGAAAAAAATCAATAGCTGTTCTCAACAAATCTAAAGTACTTTCAATTCCTTTGAAAAATTGGACAGGAGTTCAAGTTCTTGAAAAATTAAAAACTAATGGAAAGATACAAATACAGATTCATTAATTTTTTGATTTTGAGATAAAATTTAACTGAAGAAAACTCGATTCCTTTATGAAGCCTTAAATTTGCTATTAAACGGAAATAACAATATCATTGCAATGGTGGCTTAAAAAAGATCTATAGCATGAGATTCTTTCTCTAACTCTTACTTAAGTAACATTGATTTTTGATGCGTCTAGAGTTGAGAGATTATCCGTTTAAACATCGTTTTTGTATTTCAAATATGAATGGCTAATTTGGGAAAGTAATTTTTCAACAAGAATTACTCTTGAAGTATTTGTCAAATAATTTCAACAGGTAATACCCGTGAAAAATAACTTGCACCGCACAAGCAGGAACTTATTTTTTAAATTAATTGATTTTTATATCTATTTTAAGGCTAAAAAAATTCATGAAACTAGCCTTAAATCAAGCATAACTTACAACTTATTTAGGGACTTCATATAGTCCAGGCAATGAACGAGAAAAATTGCCTTCACCTCAAAAAAAAAATCCAACAGTTTTGAAACTTGGGAAACTTACTAAGGGTTGTCTGTTGATGCCACAAAAGAAATCCCCAAGAATCTGACGTGAGCTCTAGCGGCAGTTAAGAGAAACACGGAGATTGTTTCAGTTTTGTCACGCTTATCTCGAAAACTATTTGTCGTATCAAAAAATGTTGTTCCACAAAATTAAAGCTTATTAAATTTAATATAAAAAACTTGTATTAAATTTTTCCTATCTCTTATAGTTTATAAAATAAACTAATAAAAGCGGCAGTGAAGAGAAACATACGTTTTTTTCGATTTTTCGTGTTTTTTCTTTAAAACTATTTGTCGTATGAAAAAATAATCTTCTACAAAATTAAAGCTTATTAGTTTTTAGTTTGTAAAATAACTCTATAGTCATGTAAGGAAAACATGTAATGATTTTTTGAAACACGGTGATGACGATTGTGTACCCAAAACCCTAAAAACGTATCTGGAAACTCTTATACTAAAGAAAACGAACATTGAAAATAGAAAAAGGAAGGGCATCGCAATAGGGCATAGCATTATATCAGTTGTGCGTAACAGATCATGCATGCCTCGAATACTAGGCAGCCTTGCCTTATTTATTTAATCATGCGGATTTGAATGTCAGAACGTTAGATGGACTAAATGCATTACATTCCTTCGGCGGAATAAGATGCATCGCTGCATCTACTTCCATAGGAAAAGAAACCGACACATGAAGTCAAAAGCTTAAAAAACTACCTTATGCTAAACCATCTGGATAACTGGAAGAACTTTCTTTGAAAACATTTCAGAAACATATGGTGGATTAAAAAAATTAGTTTTTGAGAATTCGAATGCGTGTTTCGAAGAAATATTACAGCCAAAACCAAATGAGGCTACTTGGTTGGCATCAAAGTTTATTGGTATTCAGAATGGGTGGATTTCACCTGTTAATGTCCTTTATTGTTCCAATAGATTTTCTGATAAGTGGAAGTGGCCTGCAAGAGTTAAAAAGTACTATGTATGCCCCGGTTTCTGTTGAAAAGATGCTGCAAGGAAAAGCATTTCGTGTTTTAATAATAATAATGGAAGAAATCGACAACATGAATTAGAGGAAATCCAAAATCTCGTGAAAAATTTTCTTGATGAGTCTCCTTCAATATGTGCGCTAAAACAACCCTCATTTGATCCAATAGTGAGAAACTACAAACAAATGTTAACAAACTCAAATCTAAGGGACCAACAGCAGTCTTATTTATTCAGTTGTTTATTATGATTCATTGCTTAAAGATTTTATTCACGCTTAGCGGTCTTGCGATTGGAATTCCCATATAAACTGTGTGAAAAATATAATTCCATATTTCCATCCCGCCGGATACTTCTCGTACGCCAAATCATGACACTTGTTTTTTCAGGACATGATAAAACTGCCTTCTGTGATGACCCCAGATGAATTTAAAAACTTTGTGCAAGATGGTTACTTTACTATGAGAAGAACTGACCAATAGTGTACTTAGCAAATTAGTTCTAGGCCTGACTGCTACGCATGAAATTTTCTTATCACTCAAGGAATTCACTCGCGTTCTTTTTTCTACTAGTGAGCAACATGAACGTTAAATTAGAAATAATACACACATTGTTAAGCTGTCAAATTAGCTCCAAAGTTATCCTCAATTTCCAGTTACAAATGAAATAATGTCAATAGCGACTGGCATCGTTGGAGATGAAAAAGTAATTTGCTACAATCATTATTGTTAATGAGCCATATAGTGAGCCAATGAGTTTCAAAAGTAAGAAGAGACATACAAATTGAATACTACAATTTTTTTTGTGTACAATTACAGACGCGAAAAAATGTATACCATATTTTTTTAGGAAATTTAATAAGCTTTTTTCGTGAGAAAAAAACACGTGTTTTCCCTCAATGCCGATAGAGTTATTTTGGAAGTTAAAACAAGTGCAAACATATGAGCATCATAATTATTTATGACCTTTTATAAGCTTTAATTATGTAGAAGATTATTTTTTGATACGCCAAATATTTTTAAAGATAAACCCGAAAAACAGAAAAAAACCGTATGTTTCTCTTCACTGCCGCTAGAGTTATTTTATAAACTACAAGAGATAGGAAAAATTTAATACAAATATTTTTTATCAAATTAAATGAGCTTTAATTTTGTGAAACAACAATTTTTGATACGACAAATATTTTTCAAGATAAACGTGAAAAACTGAAACAAACTCAATGTTTCTCTTAACTGCCGATAGAGCTCACGTCGGATTCTTTTTTTTTGTCATTACCAGGCATCCCTTAGTACGTGTGCCAAGTTTCAAAACTGTAGAAATTTTATTAAGGTGAAACCCTCTATTAAAGTGGTGTGATCTTGGCAGGAGTTTAACAGTCTTCAATCGTTTTTATTGAAAATCTCTAAGAAAAATTCCTTCCAATGAATGAATCGATACGCATACGAAAGACTCTATTCAAAGCTACGTTAATATTTAAAATTTAAGATATTATCCTTGCGTCTGATTTAAATTTTGAAACTCTAGAAAACATTGATCAATCAACCAAAACTACACTTTATGTGACCCTAACGAACTATTCCAGGGCAAACAAATAAGCAAACCATTACTAAACTATAATTAAAAGTCAACATATCAAATTTAATGACGGTCACTCTTCCGCTTAGATCTTCTACATTATAGTGACAAATAAACATAGATGAAGAAAAGTCTTTATTTAACTAGATAATTTCACGGGTGACGATAGATGAAAAATCTTATTTTTTTAAAATAATAAATCACCATCAAGCTTAAATAAAAACAATTTCATCCTTTCAGCTTTTTGAAAAGATATAAAGGCACAAATACGAGTATAGACACTCTGAAAAGGTATCATATGAATTTTTAATTCCTTTCAGGATAACAGAGGTAAACAGAAACCTATATATATGCATCTTTACCTCTTTTTTGCCTGCGATAACATTCCTTTAGGGAACACTATGGAGAGACTCACTTCTTGCTGTCAGAGCTTTTCGAAAAACTTTTCAACTTCATACTATGGTTTAAGCCTCCCTTAAACTCATCCTAAAAAAACGTATACCTGACAATTTTGCTTTCAAACATATCTACTTACAATATATATGTTCTAAGGGTAGTACAGGTAGTGCAGGGGTACTATGGGACTTTTTTTTGTAAATTTTTCTGTTTGTCGAACCCTGTCAGGCTGAATTCTACCGGATACAGGGTGTCAGACATTGTGTATGGATGCCAAAGAAAAACTCCAGGTAAATTTAGCTGTAGGAGTTAAGGTAGTGCGGCCGGCGTCGGTGGTGCAGAGTGATGGTTTGAAAAATGGTATCGGTGCTTGTTGGCGGTCGAAAGAAGAATAAAATCATCAAAACAAGGTATAAACCTGGCTAAAAAGTCAGATACAAAGTCGGACTATATATTTATATACAAATGCATATATCTATAGTCAAGAAGTTAGGGATAGGTTGAATTTTGGATTTTTGGCATTTTCAGCGCGGAACATGTGAGCGACTATGAGAAGCCCTCTCTCTTTCTACGATGTGCTGGTATTTTTATCGCAGGCATATAGAGTAGAATTATAGACGGTTCTTCTTTGGTATTGCCATGAAATTTAGTCCCAAACTTTGAAAACGTGGCACACAAGTTTGCCAGAAGAGCCATCAGCACTCTTTCCACTCCGAACCCCACATTCTATATTTAGGTTTTATTTTGCTTATAGCCTGTGAGCTAATCGTGTATTTTGGAAATAAATCCTTTCCGGAAGTCAGTTACTTTGGGACATAAGTTCTGAGCATTTGTCTGGTGGAAATTCGTTTTTTTTGTTAATGTTAATTTTTTTGTTTAGTAAACAACTTTTTATTGCATTTATATTTTTTAAGTCTACTATGTGGAGCTATGAAGCTTATAAAGCAGGTAAAAGGACAAAAAGAAGAAGGTGAATCTGGGAAGGAATGATAATATGGACAGATAGATGTGTTTCCTAACATAAATTCTTTTGACATCGCAGGAAACCTTATTTAATTGTTTTACTTTTATGTGTATATTACTGAGAGGAACATTCTTGTTTATACATATTTCTAGAGCCTAGAGCATATCTGAAAACTCTGTTTATTGTGTTGTTTCCATTTCGTGCACTCTTGCATCTCTTTCAACCATCTGTTGCGCACCTAGTCCAATGCTCCTTCTACTACCCTATAATCTTAAATTTTTCCAATGATGCATATGTTTTGCCAAGACCTCTAAGAACCCTCTTAGCTCTTGCTCAATATATCTATCTTCTTTAAGGTCCTTTTTTTAAATCGATTTGCAACTGCATAAAGTAAGATGACTTTATCGTGAGCTGTGGTGTCCGAGTGGTTAAGGAGATGGACTTGAAATCCATTGGGTTCTACCCGCACAGGTTCGAATCCTGTCCGCAGCGTTTTATTTTTTTGGTTGAACCTTGTTATTCAATGGATTAAAATTCATTATAACTTATTTAATTCGCTTTAGCCTATACCTACATACCTTTATTTACTGCCTCTACTTTTACATTCAGACTGAAACTTACTTACTTTCTTACTTACTTAAGGTGGCGCTACAGTCCTGTGTGAATTAGGGTCTCACCCAACAAAATTCTCAATCTAGCTCGGTCCCTAGCTAGATGTCTCCAGTTTCGCGCTACAAGTTGGGTGAGGTCACTTTCCACTTGTGTGCGCCACCTGATCCGCGGTCTTCCTCTACTGCGCTGTCCTGTCGGTGTGGATTCGAACAATTTCCGGGCCGGAGCATTAGTTTCCATGCGCTCTATGTGACCCAGCCATCTTATAGTCGTTGGACTTTTACCCTTCTGATTAAGTCTACGTCGCTGTACATCCCGTATAGCTCGTCGTTCCATCTTCTCCTCAACTACCTTTCGATGCATACGCGACCGTAGGTCACACGAAGAACTTTAATTTCGAACCGAACCAAGGTGCTTCCATCCGCTTTTGTCATGGTCCATGCTTCTGCACCGTATAGCAGGACGGGGATGATAAGGGTCTTATGTAGCAACACTTTATCACTTAATTGCTTTCTTAGCCCAAAGAAACAGGGGTTAGCAAGAGTTATTCTGCGTTTGATCTCAGCGCTGGTGTTGTTTTCTGCGTTTACATCGGAGCCTAGGTAGACGAAGTCCTTGACTACCTCAAATTTACGTCTGTCGATTGTGACGTTTTGACCAAAACGTCGGTGTTGTATGTCTTTTCTAGACGACAGCATGTACTTTGTTTTGCCCTCATTAACCGTTAAACGCATTTTTGCCGCCTTTGCCTCAATACTCACAAAAGCCCCATTGACATCACGCTGAGTTCTTCCGATTATGTCAATGTCATCATCTTATGCTGGTAATTGAAAAGACTTTTGAAAGGTAGTGCCCCTAGTGTTGATGTGTGAGCTCTGCACTATTCTTTCAAGCACGATGTTAAAAAAATCACATGACAGCGCATCACCTTGTCTAAAACCTTTTTTGACATCGAAAGGTTCTGTTAAGTTGTTTCCAACCTAGAAATGGCTTTATATAGCTCGTCCCTGTAGATGCTGTCATATGCGGCCTTGAAATCGATGAAAAGATGGTGGGTGTTCTTTCTTTCCAGGATATGCCATAATGTGAATATTTGATCAACTGTGGACTTTCCTGGGCTAAAACCACACTGATAAGGACATATAAGATTGTTGACGATGGGCTTTAGAAGTTCACATATAACGGCAGAGAAGATTTTATAGTCGATGTTAAGTAGACTGATTTATCTATAGTTGGTGCAGTTTAGAGGGTCTCCTTTTTTCAGAATCGGGCACACTATACTGAGGTTCCATTTATCGGGCATGCTTTCTTCCGACCATATCTTACAGATAAGTTGGTGCATGCTCCTAACCAGCTTATCCCCAGCTGCTTTAAAGAGCTCGGCATTCAAGCCATCTGCTCCAGCGGCTTTATTAGACTTCAACTTAGATATGGCAATCTTTACTTCGTCTAAGTCGGGAGGACGGGATTGTTGGCTTTCGTCGTCTATATTGAATGGATCATCCTGCCTGACAGCGGAATTCAGTTCGTCGTTGCCGTTATACAGTCTGCAGAAGTAGTCCTTCCATATCCTCAGCATTGACTGCGGTTCCACTATGATGTTTCCACTTTCGTCTTTGCAGCCTTCGGTTCTAGGTCTATGTACCTGTGAATTTCGTTTCGAACCTCATTCTTGCTTTTATACCTGTCAACATCTTCGACCGCACGCTTCTCATGCCCTCTCTTTTTCCTTCTGAGAAGTCGGCGTTCCTCTCGCCTCTTCTCATAGAGCTCAAGAGCAGCGTCATTTTATGAAGACTGAAAACAACAGTGAAATTACTCTTTTTGAAACCAAATAAGAGAAAAACAACCTTTAAAAAACGAAAATGAATTCAAAAAAGTTTCCTGCAACTTAACTCATTGTTATCGGTTTTATTTGTCAAATTCCAAATTTTGACATATGTCAAATTTTCCACATCTGTAAAATCTAAATCCATGCTTTTTATAAAGATGTCTGTACTTTCGTTCGAATGCCTGTTGAACTATATTAGTCCGGTTGTTTTTAGAATCCTTTTTCCGTCGATCATATTACAAGATCTTCAAATCGGTGATTACTCTTTATTATTGGAACTTTTAAAATATTAATTTTGGGAGCCAGTTTATTTAGAAAGTAAGCCATCTAAGGCCTTTGATTTATTTAGGTAAATGTTACAAAATCGCATAAATTCTTGTACTTATACTTTAAGTCTAGTAATGAAAGTAATTTATAACGGTATTGAGCATTCAAAACTTCAGTACGGAATTTCCAGCTGGGGTGGATCATACGCAAATACTTTTAGACCCGTTATGTTAGCTCAAAAACATGCAATAAGAATAATTTGTAATAAAAACCGTTTTGCTGAAAGTTGGCCTTTATACCAAGATTTTCAAATTTTACCAATTAGACATCTCTATGTTTTCAAAGTTTTAAGAGAGTTTTTCAAACAAAGTGGCAATATTCCTACTAGAAACTCACAGCTTTACAGTCTACGTATAAATAACTCACATCTTGTTACTGTACCACTCGCACGTAGAACACATATCTCCCTTTTTTCACAGTTACAGCTGCAAACTTTTTTAATAAATTACCGTTATTTATAAGACAAACTACTTCTTTTAGATATTTTTTGAAAAAAGTTAGAGAATGGCTGTTCACACATGACTATGAATGCATTGAATCCTTTTTAAGAACCTGATTCTATTAAGCATCACTAACTTACATAGTTTAAATATTTGCTTGTTGTTTTTTTTTACAGTATATTATTTTTGAATTGTTAATTTTATTTTTTGAAATAATTTATTTAATTTTTGCTGAAAGTTTACTTTCATTATTAACTTAATTTTTTTTTTGAAATAATTTAACTCTGATTGTCATCCCACATCAGATATTACTAGAATTAATTTATTTGGCGTGTCATTCAACACTAATTTTTATAGTTACTGATTGTTCACAAATTTCATTCAATCTAAAAACATTTATATTGTATCTAAAGCTTTAAGTTTGCTTGAATGAATAAAAATTATGTTTCTATTTATAATGATATTACCTTGACAATGATTTTATATAACTAAGAATAACGTTTTTGACATCTAGTATAA
Organism: Eupeodes corollae; assembly: GCF_945859685.1. Classification (NCBI taxonomy): domain Eukaryota; kingdom Metazoa; phylum Arthropoda; class Insecta; order Diptera; family Syrphidae; genus Eupeodes; species Eupeodes corollae. The sequence goes on along the minus strand of NC_079148.1, from coordinate 20,989,015 downwards.
ACAATAACAATAAAGACGAAAAACTGTTGGAAATATGGGTTTTCACTTAAACTTATTGTTTCTTAAAGCAAAATGTTCATAAAAATTAGAGAATTCAACTCGATCCACTGACATTTCGCATTTGTTATAAAACATCATTATGAAATTTACCAAATGAACTACATTGTGGATATCTAACACTACTTTATCATTTATGAAAATTTTTATCAGAGCTGTCAGTGGTACAGGGTATGTTACCGACATTACTTCAACTTTCTTACGTCATATATTTTGACATATTGCGAAAACTTAATTTTTAAAAGAGCCCCAGTTGAACATTACTAAAAGTTAAGTTCGCATCCCAGCCTTTTTTTTGACGCATGCACTCTAACAACAAATATTAAAATTTAAATTTAACCCACAATTTTGACATATGAAAACTTAAAACCAATTTTTCACCATCCAAAATTGTACATCTCGCACACATTCCTTAAAAAGGAAATGAAAGACTAGAATTCATCACACTGTCAATTTAAATTACCATCTAACTGGTCCGTCTTGTTGTCGTCCATCGCGTCACGTAGGTAGTTTAAAATCCTATATCCATCAACGATGAGTGAAATCGAAATCGATTTGCCAGCCTGCCTCTGCCTTTGGACTTTCATTCAATTACCTGGATGCTGATGATGATATCCATTCAATCACTCATCTCTATCGGCATTCAAGTTGACATTTGAATACCAATTTGCATGCCATCAAGATGTCACATCCGTCATTTATCGTATCCAATATTGAATCGGCTCGACTGGGCATCCGCGTCATCAGGAGCACACAACACTATAACAGCCTCCTTGCTGATTTTTATTCGTTTTGTTTGCGTTTCCCACTCCACGACCAACCCAACATATTCTCATAAATTGTCACACACTCTCTCCTCCATCTCCCGGGCAAAAAATCAAACCAACTTCATGGCGCGGGGCGCTCCATCACTCGCACTTCACCGTACTTCGTCGCCATCATCATAGCCCAGTTTGCGAATGCCACGCATCGTCACTCGCTCTTAACGCAAAATGTCACTGCAAACAAAACAGGCGATTATTAATTTCACACCTCATTCCGTTGCCGGTAACGCCGCGCCGGCCGCGCCGTGATGGTGCCAATGCGAGTGCCATTGCCGGTGGTGATGCAAAAGACTTTCAGCCGTTAAGCTGACAGCATTAGTGTCAGATAAGTGTGTAAGCGCGTTCGGAAGCTGCCACCAGCGCAAGTTGACACTTGGTGACTTCAGAGGAAAACCACCGCACCGCCACTGCAAGCAGCGCCAGAAGCTATGTTGCACCAGAGAACAGAATGAATGCGTGTATGTGCCATCGTCACCTTGGGGATGTGTCGTTAAATCCGTTGCTGTTTTGCCGTTGCGCCGCCCGCCGCCGCCGCCATTGCCATTTGCCGCTGCTGTGCCATTGTGCCTCAACTCCTGTCAGACTGACATCTCAATTATGCGGAATGATACCATTAAGCAGCAGCAGCCGCTGCAACAGCCGCCCTACTTCACTTGCTCTCTTGGTTCATACTTGGCGTTGCGTTGGTTGCAACATCGCAAGACCCAACCGGTATTCGGCACCCGTGGGCTGTATGTTTATGTGCTGTGTCCGCGATCCGATCGTACTTCGTACCTTTTTCAAAACTTCGACTTACTGGGGCTGGGGCTTTGGATGGGGCTCGCCTTTGGGGGTTTCACGTGTGGTGCGCGCTTTTTTCTACTCTCCGCTTTATAAGCGCTCAAACACAACTTCTCCAACTTACCGTTCGCGTTCGGGTAAACGAATTCGTATGCGCAGCCATTAATTATCGCAAAATTAATTCGTGTGATTTGATAAGAAATTGACATCCATTACAGTAATTGCCGCGCTCGCGTCAATAAATGGCGCGCAAATAGAATGCGTAGGTTGTGTTGTATATTGTACTGCTGCATCGGCAGGACCAAGTCATCATACAATCATCGTCTTCGTCTCCATCTCTATCTCCCTCGTCGAGCAATGCCATCTCGGGCGTATATTATATAACCGTGTGTGTATTAATATAGCGTCAGTATGTAGATTTGTGCTGCCCGGGAACGGGGACCCCATGTTGTGAAGCTTGTTGCGCTGTTTGTAATGGGCTCGTGTTTAATGGGCCCCACAGCACTGGCGGTAGGCGGATGGCGGTTGGCGCTTGGTGGTTAGCGGTTAGCGGATGGTGGCCAGTGGCCGGCGCGGTAGGCCTCCTTTGGGACATGAATCCATGCGTGCGATTAATGAGCGCAAGTTGGATTAATGAGTGAGGAGTATACATTTTTATTCCTTCATTCCTATCAAAACACTTCGATTGCGTCTTGGCTATTGTAATGGATTGTGCATATGCAACAGAGGGGTCTTCTTTTTGCCCGAATATAGCCTCTAGTTCTTGCGTTTTGCGTTTTTTCGCGCGATGAAGGCTTCAATTAACCGCCCATCGTGCTATTTGACGAAGTATCTTCTATATGTATAAGAATATAAAAGACTGCGCGGACGAAAAACGCGTTTTCCATATATTTTACACGCAGATGAGCACCTGCATCAAAAGCGGATTCAATTGTGCGTGGGCTTGAGTATGGGGTATATATACATAGGTAATAGGCTAGGCCAAGTTCAAACTATTGCGCCTATAGCAATTTCTATCTATCTAGAAGTATATATGCATAGCACTATAAGAAGGAAGGCGGAATTTTAATTTGTTTTGCCGCTGGCATCGTTAATCACCTATTGATGATAGTCGCGCGGCAAGCAAATATCTATGCGAGCTGCGACCAAGAGAGGACTTAGGACATTGACTTTTAATCTATTGAAGTTAATTACTATTGATGTTGAACTAGTTCAATTTATTGATTGTTAACTGTTTTTTCCGGTCATCATATAAATAAACCATCATAATATTTAAGGTAGGTATAAAGTCAAAACGTATAAAACTTGTTATTTGTGACATCTTGACAAATGGGAAAATTAATGGGAACCTGGAACATGGAATGTAAAGAAGCTTTGAAGAAGTCAACTTTAAAAGGGATTTAATTGGTTTCCTTTCCTGATGGAGGCAGAGCAAATCGCTAAGAACAACAAAAGTGTTGGTATTTAAGGGGACACGATAGTTGGATTTCAAAAAGGACATGTAATGCCTAGTTTATTAATATTCGGAGTGTTCGATAAAAGATGAAAACTAATAGAAGCGTTAAGGTTTATTGCAAGAAAACAACAAAAAGTGGAAAGAATTGCACCAAAAAATTCATAGATTTGAAAAAAATTTACTGTTTCGTTTGAGAATTTCCAGGAGTCCAGTAGATCACAGGCTAAAAGTTTCTCATATGCAGATACCAATATCAGTAAGAAAATCTAGAGAGTACACTGTCAAAATCACTTCTAAGACAGTCAGAGGTATCATGGGAATCTTATCATATTTGAGCTGTGGTTTAATTCAGCTGAAACTAGACGTTTTTTTTTATTTACATTCAATTGCAACACCGGTAACGCAACGAAACCAATATAACATCTTGATATTTTCTAGAGCTTTGACCGTTTTCTCAAGCCTCGAACATATTTCCACTAAACAGAGTACTAAGAACAAAAGTATATCAGTAACCTGTAAAATTTAAGACATTCCTATGGAAATCGTTTAAGTTTGACGACGAAATTTAACAGTTACTATTCAGGCAAATTAAAATCAATATTCAAATCATTCATGGAAGAAATCTTAAAATTATTTCCAACTTGCTTTTCATGCATTTTTCATTTGATTTGATGAGAAAGTTATCATCGACTTCTGCAATCAAAACTGTGCACAACATTTTGAGAGCAAACACAAAGCTCAAAAGTTCAAGATCAAAGGTCTTAAAATCAACGAACTTTCGAACAATAAAAACGCACCCAAAACTTAACGTCTCCATGCAACCTTTAGGTAGTGAAGGTATCTCAATAGAATCCGAACAAAACTAAGAAGAAAAATGTCTCTCTGCGAGCGTGCGCCTATGCAACAACAACAACAAAAAAAGTAACCACCACCGATCGCTTGAATTGGTAACAACAAAATGTCACGTTTTTCATGGTCGCAGTGCATACATAAATCCGTCGTCATCTTCGTTGCCGTCGAAATCGTCTTAAAGTCGTCGTCGTCGCTCCGCTCGTCGATGATCCTGAGCTTGACTGGCCCTTTTCTTCTTCTTCATGGGCAATGGCAATGGTAACAGCAGCACAAGCTGCAACTGCAACAGTCGTGAAGTCTCCCGTCGTCCTATTAATTTGTAGCATTGTGTGTGGTGCTGGATGAAGCTTGGTGTGTGCACCCAGACATCCCTCATAAGTTCACTTGCTTTATAATGTAGCTTGTAGGGCGCACATCGATATCTCTATACCTGATTTTCTAGGCGAGGAGCCTTGAGAATATTAGAGCCGATTGTGGTGGGGCTGAAGAAAAAAATAAACCAAACTGAACAAATGCAAATCTTCTTAACCTCACATTGACACTGATATATCTGTTCAATGATCTGATTGCTTCCCAAAAGAATCGCATCCAAGCGGGAAAACGGCGCGGCGCGGTGGCGACGAAAGAGGATCATCGACTCCGCCAAAACCCTGTGCGGGACAAAATTGATCTGATTTCAATTTCGCGCAGAGCTAGAAATGTCTCCGTGCGACAACCGTATACTGGCAACGAGGACGACCGACCATCGCTCCATGATGACAACGACCTGCTCCATGAAGACGACGAAGAGCACGATGGCGGCAAGGCGGGCGTTACGAGGCTATGTGGTTGTGGGAACGATGATGAGGCAAACGTAGATGATGATGATGATGGTGATGGGAGGCAGCCAGAGCAGTAACCAGAGTGCTCTCTGATACTCTGATGTAGCATGTGGCTGCGCGCGATGCACCATTTAAGGTCGTGATGCGTTCCCGTGTTGTAAAGTGAAAGATTCGAAATTGATAATTTCATTTGAGTAGAGAGCAAGAAAAGTCTTTTGCGCATTTGGTCCACACAGCTGGGCGATTGCGAGACTCACAGCTCTCCATGCTCCAGGACAGCAGGATGGGAATCAAAGTCAGCGAGCTATACAAACTTTATCCCCCTTTTTACTTATATTGCCCACAAGTTGTGTCTTAGATGCCAAGAAATTCACTGGAAATAATGAATAATGCTAACCAGGATAGATTCTATACGTACATAAATATACGTCTATAGAGTGCGGAACGAAGTTGGAATGCAGCTTTGCTGCGAAATCACTCTGAAAAGTTGTTAATTTAAGAAAGGTTATTTCTATCCCCTGTGTGATGTCTGTCCAATTCGCAATCCATTGATGGGGAATGATGTAGGGAAAGATGAATATACACAGGCATAAATCACAGGCATGGAAGAGTTTTGAAGGCGTTCATGTTGGACTTAAAATTAAGATTGGTATGTGCGAAAATGTACTTTTTTATGATGATAGGTTATAAGACCATAATGTGATTCAAACTAGAAAAGAAACGACTTGCAAGATCTATTCTTATTCAATTATCCAAAATAGTCAAGAATGATAAAGACAACTTATTTCTATACATTTACAGAGGGCTCAGAGCTTAGTGTTTACAAAAAGTGGAATGAATTGCACCAAAAATTTCATAGATTTGAAAAAAATGTACTTTACATTTTCTTTGATATTCGATAAGAAAATCAAAAATTTAGATTTATTAAGAACTTCAAAGAGGGTGTTCCAAATGACTTTAATTTTACGTAATTGGTAAGGAAATGTGGTGGCAAGCCTTAAAAATATAATTTTGACAACTGAAATTTTTTAATATCGCTTCCAGTCCCGGAATTTAAGATTAGCGGAACTGCCAATCTATTCTGTGTCCGACCGCATCTATCTAAAAAAAAAGAATGTTTTTGGTGGAATTAAGCCGCTCAAGTGTGCACTCTCCGAATACTCGTCGTTTGGATAGAACGCCCTAAAAATGAAATTGTCAAATCTTTTGATTCAAACACCGTTGTAAAGGACCTCGTTGGAATAGTAATGCACATAAGAAGATCTGGCTGTTCGATATAAGCCGGTACAGCGTCGGGCCATGTAGCAAATTACCTTCACCCTGGGATCAAGCTAACTGCTGTAAAACAACCGTTTCGTCAGAGTGAAGGCTCCTCTTGCCTTAGTCAAAGCAGCATTTATATGTCTGTCGAAATATAAATACTGATCTAACCAGACACCGAGGTACTTCACTACACTTTTGCTCTCTAATGGCTGCCCGTGAAGATCAACGATGACCATTTTGCGCCAATTCTTGCACGTATCCCTTAACAGAATTGTCTGACATTTATCTTCAGTTTCCAGTCGTCGCAATATTGCTGAATCTTATAGAAATCACGCTGCAAGACAATTCTAATAACCTAAACCTTTCGGGCCGTTCTGTACGCAATTAGATCGTCGGCGTACGCAATTGCCTTTGTAAGACTACCTATCAGATCGCTGGTGTAAATGCTTAAGAGAATCGGCGAATTCACTGCTACCTGTTGAAGACCATTTTTAATTGAGAATGTTGTGGTAGAAGTTACATTGCCACTTTTGACAACAAACTTTCTACCGTTAAGCATATCATAAAGTATATACAACAATGGTTTGCTTATGCCAAGCCTGCTCAGTTTTAGGTAAAGACCCTCTAACCATACGGTGTCAAAGGCCTTTTTCAAATCAACCAGAACAGCACCTGTCCATTGTTGTTTTGATTTATTCCATTGGATATCAGAAACGAGTTTAGACGTAGCATGAATTGTGTCATGACCCGCCTTGAACCCGAACTGTTTATCCGTAATTATTTTGCTGTCCGCAGCCCACTTAGTCAGAGCCCTATTAATGATCTTTTCGAAAACTTTGCTGATGCTCGGAAGAAGACTTATCGACCGAAGATTTGACGGGTTGGAGTTGTCCTTTGCCTTTTTCGGGAGAGGATGAACCACAGCGGTCTTCCAATGCACTGGATAATATGCATTATTCAGTGCATTATTGAAGAGCGTGGTGTAAATGTCAATTGCTTCCATCGGTAAATGTCTTAGTACAACGTTGGATATACCATCGACACCTGCTGACTTTTTATTTTTTATTGAATTGAAGATGAGCTGAAGCTCAACCTTCGTCACTAACAAGGGACTTGGTCCCGTTTGCTCGGCGATTATGGCATTTGCCAAGGAATCGTCATTGAACCGCATGAAACCACGGTTCTCAGATCGCCATTGTGTCATATCATTTCGAAGGTAAAAGTGATTAAGTATAGCTCTGTTTTCCAGGTCGTGGTTGGGGCGAATGCTTACATTCACCTTGTACACTTGCTGGAAAGCAGCTCCCACCCCTCCACTTTTTCCTTCGGATCTTCAATTATATAAAAGTCATCGGCTTCTTCTGGATCTATTTACGCTGTCATCAGTACGTCTCTTCAGTTTTTGGGAGTTTTAGACATGGAAGGTCATTGCCGTTCTTTTCTAAATATCTAGTTGACTTTAGGGAACATACTCGGGTAAATGGAATTTCTTGACCAGATCTTGCGGTCCCAGTACTTTTTAATTGATAACCTGTATAGTCCTCCTTAATGAACAGATTCACATTTTTATTGACGACTTCAGTGTCCTAACCTTCAAGTCGATCAAAATAAAACTCATTAATTTTGTCTGTTTCCATCAAGAAAGACTGACTGTTTTAAGTATTATCAAGTCTTTCCCAAGTCCTAGTCCTAGTCCCAAGGTACATTTTTCATACCCTTCTCCATCTACAACTTGGGACAACTATGGCCATTGAACTCTTATCCCATTAAAACGAAAATAAACTATTACAAGAAAATGTCTATTTCTAGAACATTACTTCCTTGAAGTCATTAGTCCTATGCAAGTCCTTCAAATTTAGGTCAAAGTCAGTTAACTAGCAATTATCCCATCTCGGGCAATATGTTTTCCTTTGCTATATGAGTATGTTTTTATTTGGATTTATATGAAACCTGACACAAGATCTAAATCCAATCTTAATGCGCAAAATAAATAATCAACCACCACCACTCAAGGCATATAATATGCAATAGACATTGCGCAGTAAGGTTCCTTATTCACTATATCGCATGCAGTCTTCAGTTTGCTTCAGCCGGCTCGCCGGTCGTTCTTCCGTTTGTCCAAGCTTGAAAAAAAAACACATAGTCAATCAATCCATTGGTGGTCCTAGTCCTAGCGCGCGCGATAACGCCCCCAGTTTTTGGTGCACGCACGATTCCGCATAAGGAAAACAGTCTTTTCAAATAAACAAACCTCTACGACGACGACGGAGAACGACGCGAACTTAGTTAGACGGTATACATACCTAACCTAAGCTAGTGTAGGCGTTATCTAAACCTTGTCGTATAAGTTCTATACAAAGTTACAACTTGTAGCTGAGATTCGAGTAACAATCACTCTTGCTTGTGGTCTCGTTGCAGAATTTGCAGTTGGAGTCGGAGCCAAGTGCATTGTGCAATTAAAACGGTACCAAGTAATTATGTTGTCATTACGAGAAGAGATTTGCATGCGCCGCAGTCTCCGTCTGTGGATCTGGATGATGAAGTTCGAAATGCTGGAGGAGTCCGTCCTCTGACTTGTGATGAGGTGGTGGTTGTGGTGGAGTTATGTTCTGTTTGGTTTATCTCCGCTGATGCTGCAACAACATCGAGCTCTAATAGAGGTCTTATGTTCTTGCAGCAGAAAAACGTGATGATTCCACTTGTGCGACAAAATAAAAGCCACACAAGTTGTTCCAGTTCCTGGGAATAGGACGTATATCTCTATAGAGCCCCGCGATATGAAGGCTACGGGGCACTATATATATAAATTCCTATACGATAATGATTACAGAGTGCGGCGAAGGAGTTGATGAGAAGATATTTGCTAGGATTTAGGACTCTTGGACTTGGTGTGTAATGCACACCTGATACCACAGTTGAGCTATGTTGGTGGATTATTGTGGGTGAAAATAGTGCACCATTAGGTGGAAGATAAATGTGACATCCAATCTGGGGACTTAGAGAGAGAGAGAGAAACTTAAAGATCGTTTAAATTTTGAAAGAAGTGTAAGGTTTTTTTTTCTTCTACTATGTTAACTTACAGATGGCGCACAGGGTGCATAGAGTTTGCAATTAGTGCCTGTGAAATTTTGTTCTCATGCCGATATCTTACTTAGGACCATTACAAAATAAATTTGGTGGCGCAACAGTCCGTTTGAGAACTAGGGCCTAGTGACTGACAACTCTCAACCATTCCTGTGTTCGAGTACTGTTGTCAGGGATTTAAGGGACCTACAGTTTTAAGCCGAATCCTAACGGCAAATTTGAGAAAGCACTTTTCATGACAAGAATTACTCTTGGAGAATTTTTCAATTCCTCGCAAGTGGCAGTACCCGTGAAAAAAACTTTAGGTTGCATGCCACGGGTACTACTTGGGACCATTTCTATATGAAATAAGGGATGTAACATAACCAGAAGAAGTAAACCCGATCTTTGTGGAATAAAGTTCCCACTCTAGGCATTAGATTAAAATTTCCTAATGAAAGGATGTTTTGCAATATTAACATAAAAACCTAATTTTTGGCATTAGTAAGTAGTGGGTTCAACTCTAAGGATGGTTTTGACTAGTTTCCTAATAATGTTTCGAAGTTTCTAGTCTTTTTGTTTGACTTCATTTATGTTGAGGCTTATAAGTCCAATTGCTTCTACACAGCTGCTGAAGGCTTTGTTTACTGATTTTTATTTGTTTTTTATTTTAGTTTTTAGATGAGGAAATTGTGAGACGCTGAATTGTAATTTAAACAATATTTTATTTAGGGTCCATATTTCTTATTAAAGGGATATTCCTTACCGCTATCATCTTTTAACGTTTGAAAAGTAAAAACTATGCAAAGTTACTAAAAATGAATACACACACGCCTTGAAAAAGCAATTAAATTGTTACAACTCCCTACAAAAAGTTTTGGAAGAAAATTGTTTTGACCGTTTTTTTTTTTTCTTAATGGTGGCTGATATCAATTTCCGTTGTTAAAGGTTTACCTTCCTTTATATACATGGAATTAAACATCCATTACCACTTATGGCTTTTATAAGATACTCGTTTCTAATATCATAATGGAATCTTTAATATTGGAAAAACTTCTCTCATGTTTCTGTTTAACATCAATCAATTAGGAATAGATAAGCTTTTCCGAAATTCTCGTAGACAATAACCGAGGATAGTAGAATGGGATTGAACTAGAGAATAATAGGTTTTCCTAAGTCCTGTTCTTTGAACACTTTGAAAAAGTTGACGGCGGTAACAAGCTATTTCCATAACACTATTGAAAAAAGGCTTCCACGGACTAAATGGTTGGGACAGCACTCCCTGTCCCTAGCCGAAAACTAGAGATATGATGTGGCCTTAGTATGTTCGTTAAACACAGTGGATGTCGGAATAAATGGAACTGAGGAAAGAGGTATCTTGGAACAAAAAAATTATGACACGGTTCTAAATTCAACGTACTAACTAGGTGAAGGCAAAAGACGAATTATTGTTTAAATTTCAGCTCTCTACATAAAATATTCTGTGAAAAGTCTCTGTGAAGTGAAAGCAGGTGAATGACAAAGGCTATACCGTATATTATATTTGCTCGGCATCTTTAAATGTGTATGCAATGGTCGTGCCTACTGCATTGGCTGGTAAACACGCTTCAGCTTTGACTTCGCCCGATGGTTACGAGTTAATCTATAGGAATTCAATGCATGCTATCACAATGAAGCTTTATGGCTGAATCACAAACAGGCTTTAGCTTCGGTTTCAACTGACGTTTACGAGTTCAGCCATAGGTATTCAATGCATGCTTTCACAATGGAGCTTCGACCTCACGTTTTGTTTGACAATCGTAACTCAACAGCTCAACAGCTGTAAAAAAATGTCAACTAACAAAATATTTGCTCTTTGGAGGGATGTAATAACAGAAATGTCATTCAAAGCAACCTCGAAGCAAGCCCGCCGTAACGCAGACGAGGCCGAAGATGAAGCGTGTTTGTCGTTTAACCATTATCCTCACTTTTTATTTGACAATCGTTAGGAAAACAACGTAATGTGACTCCAAGAGAAAGCTCTAGTTAAAATTTGCTGAACATTTGCTTTGTCTGGCAGATCAACAGCTGTAAAAAAGTCAACAAACAAAAAACATTTGCTTTTGGAGGGATGTGCTATATTTAAGAAATGTCATATTAGAAGTGCCATTCAGAGCAAGCTCGAAACAGGCCCAACGGAACGTAACGTAGACGAAGCTGAAGCTGAAGCGTGTTTGTGTTTCAGCCATCATTATCTCAGGTTCGGGGTGATAGAGAATAAGCGTATTTCAGTATTCCTGATGGTATTATCAATTATCATACAAAAGTGGAAATGGTAGTAAATTGAAAAGCACACCCTTTAAAAAAAAATTGACTTGCGGACAGGTAATGTAGTAGAATCCACAGACTCAAGAACACACCAATGTCAGGAGAAAAAACACATGCCTGGAAGAATAGTCGAGGAGGAATTGTCAATATTGTGGAAGAGCTAGAGTGAGCTTAAAAATTTGACTGGATCGCTGAGATTCTTGAAAAATGTTTGTCCAAAATATGCAGTCTCGTATTGGTATTGGATAACTAAGATAGCATAATCTTGTCTAAGTTTTCCTTTCCAATAACGAGACCTTTCTCATCTTGTCGGAAGCTTTAGTTCCCAACAGGATTTAAGTAGGCTATAACATAACTATACCCTAGAACTGCAGTTTTCGTGACTTGTAAATTACGTTACATTAATTTTTAACTTTCTGACAAAGCACCAGAAGTCATCATCTCTTTTAACAAGTTACCAAAAAGTATACAAGAAACCAAAATTGTTTTCTTTCAAAGATCGAAGAGCTCAACAAATTTGAAAACCGAAATTTTTTGTTGCTATATTCTGAAGAGGTATTCCACCGATTTCCATCAATTAAACGACAACACCTACTGATGTCCTCTTACTTTTGGCAAACTCTAATAAAAACCGAGAACGGGAGTTGCTAACATCTCTGGAGTTTCTCATAAAATTTGAAGTCTGCGCCTTTGGCAATTATTTCATCAAAATTTGAATAAAAATAAAAACAAATCATGAACCTTACTGTCATGAAAAAATAGACAAAACTTTCAAAGGTATGTTTATAAAAAAGCTTTGAAATAAAGGTTACAAAATTCTTTTAGATATAAATCTCAGCATCATGAGTCCAAAACATTCTTTCTTCATTATTTTTAGTCAGTTTTTGAATTCTTTTTTCAAAAGCTAGGCATTTATGTATATGTAGGTTCACATTTGCCTCCAAGCAATCGAGAAACAATGGATTTCCTCAGTCAGCACCATACAAAGGCTGGCCGGCCGGTGCTATGCATGGTTCAAATCATATAAGGTGGAGCCTTCCCTCGAATCGCGTCTTTTTCATATATCCTAATCACCGCATGTGTGGTATACACACATTTATATGGTTATGGATCCTTGCATAGGTCTATACTCGCTGGATGCGATGTTGTATGGAAATTTTGCGAATCTCTATATATCCTTTGTGGGTGCATCCTTTTTTCCTCACATACTCGTCCGTTCGATCAAAGGCAACCTACCACGAATCCAAATACTCGCATCATCCATATAGACACATCGAATGAACTTTTCAAAAGAAAAAAGAAAAAGCTTGAATACCACCAGGCTGAGATATGCGCTCGATATGATGCTGGGTGCGCTGGTTCTCCTGATGATGGTCCTGGCTGATGCTTTTCCGGTTGCAATCGATTGGAGTGGCGCTGGTAGTGCCATAGTGTGATGCGAAAGGCTGGTCTTTCGTCCTGCCTGTTATCGTTGCGCCGGCCGTTGTTAGTATCGTTGGTATTGCTGCAATTAATTTCACCCTTTGATTTGACCACATCATGGTGTGTACGATGTACACAACAACACGGCGACGTCGTCGACGGACTATACAGCTCCGCCGCCGCCACTTTGAGTTCTTATTCAAGCTCTCATGGGCGTTTTTGTACATCTCTGTGGGTTGTGTTGTTCTTGTTTTTAGGTACCTGTGCACATGCGACGCAGCAGCAGCAGGACAGCATCGTCCTGCTGTTATATTGCTGCTACTGCTGCATCCCTTTCAATTATACACTCCATGCAAAGGAGCAGTGCACAAAAAAGAATCCAAATCCCTCCACCTATCCACCTATATATCGACTTGGTATCGAATTTGAGTCTCGAAATAGGAAAAAAATTGTTGAAAAATAAAATGAAATCATATAGGAATAGGAACGTTTGCACCGTCAAAACCACCAATGGGAGTTAGGCGTCATCCTTGGCCGTCGTCCATACAACCATACATGTTCACCATTTCCGTACTATTTCAGGCCATCCTTTGCTGCTCCTTCTGGGCGTTAATTACTGCATCCTAGGACGACCGACGACTACGACAACGACGGGCGAAGGACAACGATGGACGACGATAGCGAGCTGTGTTTCGCCAGCGCAAAAAATTGAGAATCTTTTGTTTTTTTCCAGTTCCTAGATAGATCCTTTGTCTGGCATTTCTTTTCTACACTCATGTCCTTATCAGAACATGTATAGTTTTTTTTATTTCTCATCCTTGTTTTTATATTGATATAAGGATAATAAACGTGTGGGTGTGTATCTGTATGTGTGTGTGTATGCAAACATGAAAAACATGCATCAACCATGCAATTGGAAGAAATATAATTGAGTTTGCTCGATGTGCAGCAGGGTGGCAGTAATCAATAGCAGAAAAGAATTCTTCGTCCTTTATCTTGTTCTGATTCTGGAGGACTATGTTTTTGTATATACTTATGTATATGTGTACTCGTACTCAAATAACTATTGAAGTACATCAGGTTGTGGTTCCAATCAGTGGAAGATGTGACTCTTACTCTTCCCACTAAAAAACAGGTACCGGGTGCTGGCCACCAAGCATAAGGCAAGGCAAAGCAAAGCACCATCCTCTCTCCATATTCTATGTACGATGATGATAAAGATGATGTCCTTTGTGCGATATTGAAAGGCAAAGCTGAAAAAAATCCACTATTTCACCGAATATCGTTTATTTTTTTTCGTAACTTTTCTTTCAGCTCTTGGCCCCGTGTGTTCCTGTTCCGTTTCTGCTTCGATTTTTTTAATTAATTCTGGGAACTTCAACAACAGGCTAATTGCATTTCCCTGTTCGATTGAATTTGCATAGAGGGTAACCATAACGAAAAATGAAATGGCCAGCGGAAGGATTGATGAAAAAAATGAATGAACAAAATAGAAAAGAAAAGAAATTGGGTGCCATCGACAGACAGGACGACACATAACTACAACGAGGACGACAACTGACGTTTGAATAGATAAAAAAAAGTTAAATTTTCTATTCAAGTTTCTGCTGATAGAAAAAAATGTATACCCTCAAGGAAATATAATGTATCCTTACATATATGCATATAGACTATTCTTCCTTTTGTATTCACATATGGTTTCTTTTTGTATATTTGTATATAGTCCAGCGAGTCGCCATCAGGATACTAGTACCTATAATAAAATATAGAACCGATGTGAAACCAAAAACGCGCGTTTAAGCGAATTAAAGGATTTTAATTAGTTAAAGGAGTACCTCAAGCTCCAATTCTATACTTTGCTTTGATATAGAAAAGTAGTTATATACAATCTAGAGGATCATTCACAGATGAAATAGACTAAGCTTTATATATTTCCAGAGAAATGTATGTATTTTTGAAAAGAAACCCATTAGGAAAATGTTTCCTTCTCTCGCTACTAAAGGTCGGATTTCGTTTTGTTAATTATCTAATGGAGTCTTGATCAATGGTTTTATTTTTTGGCTCGAAGGACCATTAGTGAATGACGTGTAGGAGAGCTGTTGTAGGTAATTTTTGGTAGAGGACAGGACATGTAGGTATAGCTTTTATTTATGACAATATTACGTAATTTTTGTCTTCCATTAAGTAAGAAAACATGTTTGCTTGAGAAAAAGAATATTTACAAAATTCTATTGATTGAAACTATGTATTCCTTTTGTTAAAAAATATGGTTTCAATGTGCATGTATAATCTTTTTCATATAGAAACTTGACAATACAGATTTTAATTATAAAATCTTTTATCCAAGTAAAAAAAAATGAAACCAAAAAGATTCGTAGGATAATAAAAAGTAATAAGTTAAGAAAATCCAAGAGTCTTTAATAATATAATTTAACAAAGACTTTTTAACGAGAACTTTTTAAGAGTTAAATATGAAAAAGTTTGGCTTCACAAAATCTAAAATTAAAGAATTTCAAATGAAAAAATGAAGCCATTTCAATACATAACAAACAGCACTCAAAAGATTTTTTCAACTGCGTTGTTATTGTATTTTAAGCTCAAAGTTAATTTTGGGTTATTTTATACAATTTGGAGAATAGAACTTACTAGCACAGAAGGGGCTCTGCTTAGGTATTTTGATAAACTTTAAAGTATATTTTTAATTATTCTATCTGAGACTAATGTTCGAGCAGTAGTACTATGCGTCCTTGAACAGTTTTTCTATTACATAGTAATGGTGATACCAATTAATGAGAATCAACAAGAACGAATGGTAGATCGTTCTTTATATCTAATGCAGAGAAGATCCTGACAGGAGTCAATAAAACAAGTCTCGTTTTAATCAAAAATTATGTGGGTGGACCAATCCGTGGATTCCAGCACTCTCACCTTCCTTTTTCGGTGAAACATCCTCTTCTTGTCCCGTTGCCAGGCACGCAATAATGTGAAGAGTTTTAATTTATAAAAAGAAAAGAAATATTTGACATGTGCTCAAATATATTTTAGAAAATGACTAAATTTCTTGAAATAGTTGGCCAAATCTGTGAAATGTAGCTGTTACATATTTTTTTACATATAGAAGTCATTACTCAGATTCCCACGGAGTTCTCAGAAGACCTGAAATTTTTCCTTACCTCATTTCACCTAAAAAAATATCTTTCCAAACTTGATATAAGAATTGTTACCAATATTTAAAATCTTAGAAAAAGACACTTTAAATCAACCTGCATCTAAAACCAATACTTAACCATAAAATGGCTAATTTCTATTGCAAGCTATAACAATTGAACCTGAAACACTCTTTCTCCTCCTCACCCTTTCCCCTGAGATAGTTGAATTTTTCTTCAATTTTCTTAGCACTGCAATAAGATCCACGATTTTTCAACCTTCCCCAAAGAAAATCAAACAGAAAAAAAAATAATTCAGTCGATGAGGAACACTACCTTACCTTAACCAGGGGTATAGCAACATCTATAACCGCACACATTTTTGGTCTGCTTTTCCATGGAAACAAAAGGAAAAGTCCATACAATCAAATGGATATACACGGCAGTACTTTAGAGAAAACACGTCCTGTCCAGGTATATGGATGGCGTTTTCATCTTAAAAGTCTCAGTTTAACCCTGGAACGTTTTTAATCGTAACGCTTACTCGTCGCTCGACTTATGTAACAATAGACTTATATAGCCAAAGCAGCGATTTAGTGCTTCGCCCCTGTGCCTGTGGCAGTTGTTGCAGACTGATTCTAGTGCACTGCAAAGGCAAACCTAGGGGCAGGTACCTTACCGTCATATATAGCAACTATAACCAAACAAAAATTCTCGCTCGACTGGGATTGATCATGGCTCACGCAAAATAGTCGTGCACGATTTGCTTCGTGATTTTAGGGCTTCGGTAAACATAGAGTTCCATAAAAATTAACAGAAACCATAAGAAAACGATGACGACCGCGACGACTACGACTACGACCAAGAGCGACAACGAAAAAGCAAGCAGGGGCAATTGAACTTCTTCTTATTCTTCTTCTTATGCCTACTTCCCCCAGCTACATCAAAATCTTGGAACTGTGTGCGCAGGCAATACAGTGCAGTGCAGCAGCAAGTGGATGAGTTTTTGTGTGATTTTTCCTGATTACCTGGGTGAGTTCGTTTAAACAAGAAGAGCAGTGCACAGTATTTGGGAAGATCTTCCTCGTTTTGTTTTTCTTTCCTGTGTGCCTTGTCTCACCTTGACAATCTTTCACTATAACTTTGGCTGAAACTTTTGTGGTCGAAACGGAACGAACGAACATCGGGATGTTGTTGTTTGCTACTCATTGCTGATTGGAGTACATAAATTCTGGAATAAACAATTCGTAACAGTCTCATCAAGGTTTTTCGTCGTGTTTCTTCTTCTGGCTGGCCAAAGGGTCTTCACTTTTAAAGGTTGGTTGCTTATAGCTCAGCTCTTGGCAGATCACCTCTCTTTTGGATGAAGCCAAAAAGTCAAGGCAAAGTCGTCTCTATTTTGTTGTGTGATGTCGTTTTGATTTATGCAATTTATTGTAAACCTACTTCTTAAAGGTGCCCCCACAAATGGGTACCTATGGCGCTGGTTGTTTGTAAACTATACCAAATAGATTGGACTATTTACTAGGCTGTATATTATAGTATGTCCTGATAGCAGGAGTATGGGGTAAAGGGATAGATGGCTCCAGTAGGCCTGTGGGAAATATTCCTAAAAATAGTCGTGCCTCGAAGGGTATCGCTCTAATTTGGATTTGGATAGCATATGGAAAATAAGAAGGTATTTCGAAGTAAGTAATTGGAATGTGAACATGAATGCGAAAAAGTCAGGATTTTCTTCATTAGCAGTTGTTTAATTTTAAATTCTTGAGATTTCTGTGCAATCGACTTTTGCATGTCCAGGAATAAGTAATAACTAATTAGTTGTGAGAGTTTTGATTTTCAGGGAATTAGTTAAAATGGATAAAGTACATAATTTTATGTTCTAATATTTATTGCTTAGTATTAACGCTCTAAATAAGGCTATATTTTTTGTGGGATCCAAATGTTATAGTTTGACTTAGAAGGCAATTGAGTAGCAAAGTCCTCTCTCGAGCTACTAAAGTCTTCTATTATAAATAACTCATCATCCAAATTCTCATATACATATATTTTTGTGGTTTGGAGTATGTCAAGTCTTAGGATGTTTCGAAACAAAAATTATTGGGTTGATTTTGGTCCCACCACCAATTTGACAACCTATACTCTGACACTGATTTAGTCAAAAGAATAATATTGTAACGACTTCGGTAGCCTCGCCATGTAGAGCGAATGAATGATTAAATGAGCCAATCTAGCGTGTGGATCTATAGAAAGCTAGCTAGTTACCGAACTAGCTGGAGACGTTGAGAAGTTGTTTGAGGCCTAGGTCTTCTCCGGACTGTACCACTAAAGTTCAGCCTACAATCTCACCTCAAATATCTGGACATGCGGACGACGTATGGTTACTCTCCTAAAGGATCATGATGGATCTTCATCAAGGAATCTCTAAAATGAGTAAAGAGAGAAGCAGAAATCGATGGGCTAAGGATCAATTAAATATCAAATAAAAAGATCATCATTTATCTGGTAGAACTGGTAGAAGATTTCTAATATCTTTTGAGTCTTGTGTTAATGTATACGGGTGGCAAAACTGAACTGGAAGTAAGCAATGGTATCCAAAAAGCAAAGGATTAATTTTGAATGCAGTGCAAAATATGTAGAAAATCTTTTATAGATAAAGGATCAAGCAATGTCTGCTCCGCTCTGATCTTAAATAGGAACTATTTCATATTTGGGAACTCACGACACTGTGATAAGAAAGCTACAAAATTTCGTCTTTAGAATTTTCCGTCTTTTGATAATACAAATTTTTTCGAAATACGCCGCAATAATTCTACGATGTCTTGAAATCCCTTTGATTGTTTTAAACTGTTTAAAGTACTCGTATTAAAAGCTTTTGATATTTTGAAACTAACTTATTCTTTAATAATGATTCCCAAAGGTTTAATTTTGCCTGCTATGTTTATAGATTTTCACTAATCTTTGTTCCTTTTCAAAATTATTTGCAATAAAAGAACTTCTTACATTTTATTTAAAGTACCAAAGCACGAAAAACATAATATAATGATTTAATCAATGTAAAACATCGAATTTCCATCAAGCATTTCCTCAAAACTGCTCAATTAATTCCTCTCTACACATTTAAATACCATACAATTCGTGCATGTAGCTTCTTGGTGAGAAAAGATAAGTACAAAGCCTTTCTTCGCAACCTTTAATTAAGTCTTTACCTCATCACGTTATATAACGACGAATTTCAAGCAATTTACCAAATAAATCGGAGGCAATTTGCACCACATAATTTTCACTTTGGTTCGATTACAAAGGTAATAATAAAATCTTATGGAAAAGTCTTTCCTTCAGCATCACTGAACACTGAGGAGCTGGAGAAGTCTAAGCACCTATGCTATGTTGTATAACTATCTAAATGTGTATGAAGCTACAAAGTTCAAGTGAATGAATGAGAAATTCGTGTTTGACCAAATCATCCAATACCCTTTAACTTCAAGTCCAACTAAACCTAAACCACCATCGCACCATCGACTTCTCCACCCCCAACTATCATCATCATGTTAGGTTTCAAAATAGCTATTTCATGGCCATTACACGAGCGATGAATACAAAACAGAGATAACAATAACCGGCAAGAGCAGAAGCAACTAATCCCAACTTCCAACTCCCCATCACACCATGCACCAAACTTTGCTTCACTAGAACAACAACAATAAAAGTGGTGCTAAATCTATCTATCTAAGTGCTCTGCATAAATTGATAGCTTTAGATAGTCGCAACGAGCTACGCGACGCGATGAAGTCCCCGTCCAATATGGGTGCGGGTCGGGTTTACCATGATATCTATAAAAAAAAACTCAAAGCCCTTGTTTTGACTTTGGCTTTGAGTATACGAGTGTGGAGGTCGAGGAGTATAGAACATCACACATGTGTTAAGAGCTGAAGGAAGCCTCTCATCTTCGAGAGGAGATAAGATTACAAGGCTTTTGCTGCATACGCGCCGACGCTGCAGCCGCCGCCGCTATACATTTCCGCCGATGATGATGGACGGGTGAAAGACGACGGCGAAGCCCGACGAACGTGCACCTATGGTCCAAAAGACCATATCTGGTAGTTATCTTCGTTTCGAGCGCGCTGTTTTCGCAGGGAAATTACTGCGGAAAGGTGATCGTTTGGAAATTGCTCACGCAGTTATTGATGCAGCCTATGTGCCTGATACAACGACTTAACCACGGTACAGCCTCAATGATGATGACGACGACGATGGCGATGGACCCCATCATCTAGAAAGCCCACATACCTATACACCTAGGGATGATGGAAATTTTTAGAAACGCAGATTTAGATAAACCCATGTGCGCGCAGAGTTGCGATATCTCGAAGCACAGACCATGGCTTGTCTAACAAATTCAGTTAGGATGGAAGATTAGATAATTGGGACATGTTAAACATTACAGCCTCTCGATTTTGGACCGCAGCGAATTGAAATTATAAATTGAGGGTATATATGAGTTTGTGTGTTGAGGGAGATATGATCGTGGCATAAATATTCGCTAGTTATTGCTTCAATATGCAGTACATCGAAAAAGAGAGTGATACGGAGTAAGAGAGGGGTAGAAGGAAACCATCGCATATCAATATCAAACTAGGAATCATAGTGAATTATGTAGTCAGAGAGATGTTATGATGTTAAGGAGCAATTTAGCGCAGAATTAATTAAGCTATTAGTTACTGTTAGCATTTTTAAAAGTAAGTTTAAAGTTTTGAAATGTTTGACACCTGGAATTCAGTTTAAAAAAGAGTGAATTTTAAGTTAGGAGTCATGCACATAGTCAATTGGAAAAAAGAGTTAAAGAATAGCCTTGAATGCTTACCAAGTGGTTGTGAAGTTTATTTTTCAACTTTGGTATGGAATGCTTTCAAAACTTTGTTTTTCGGTAAACACCACAATCACTTCCATTTTACGACTTTTAGCGATAGATACAGTTCTTTTCTGGTTAAATGATATTAATAATGAAGAAAGTGACGTAATGCTTAAACCTCAAGAACGTTTGATTGTTGTTTGTTAAGGTAGAGGTAAGTTCATCATTTTCCAGGATTTTGTTGAAGAAACCATAACAAAACTTGAATGCAGAATAAGCAACACGCAAAACGCTTTCAAATACTACCGTAATGTGTTATTTTTATTTACTTTATAAATAAATAAATAAGTTGGTGCAACAGCCCGTTAAGAGCTAGGGCCTAGTGTCTTACTACTCTCAACCAAATCTCGAACGGCCAATTTGAGAATTCACTTTTTATGACAATAATTACTCTTGAAGCATTTGTCAGTTCCTCGTAAGAGGCAGTGCCCGTGAAAAATAACTCTAGATGGCACTAGTAGGGATTGAATCCAAGACCTCTGGAATGACAGTCCAACGCACTAAACATCATATAACCATCGTACACGTGGTACGACTTTTATTTATTTACTATTGTTTTTGTTAATAATTCCCTACACCAAAAATCAGGGGATCTGCGATGGAAATAAAGAGGAGAAATAAGTCCTACGGTGACCAACATAAAGGTGAGTATCCATTTGAGAGTAAAAACACTTAGATGAGCTATCAGGCCACTCTCGAGAGTAACCTTTGAAGTGGAAACAGCCATGATAGAAGCTATCGGATAGTTTACTTTTTATTCTAGACATTCGAGTTTTTAATAATAGACATACCTACTTTTTAATCACTGTCGTAGATCAGCTCTAAGCATTTCGACATTGTTCCTATTTTTTAAGTTGCTGTTCCAGTATGATTCTTACGAATTTCTGAAACTGAAATCAAGAACAAAATTCATAATTTGAGAAAGAAAATAATTTTGTCAATCATATCGATCCCTTCCAGCAAAGAATGAACTACATGAAACATTTACTAGCGGGAAAACTCTCAAATGGGTCCCCACCTTAAGCTTATAAACAAGGACCTTACACAGAGTGACCTCTCAAGGAGATGAGCCAACGATCGTTTTTAAATTCGTAATTAAAGTGAAAAGGTGGTCTTTGAAGGACACTGTATATGACCTAAGGTTTAAATAACTGATGTAAAAGTGAGATTGTTACCTTGGAAGAAAACGGGGAATTACTTGTCGAAAATGCTAATCTTGTATCAAAATAGGAAGGTTATTTCAGAAAGAAATATAATGCACCTAACAAATTCAGAAGTCAGAATTAGTATTATTAAAAACTTAACAAAACATCTCAAACTCAAGATCCAACACCAGTACTTTGTATCAATTACGGATTCAATTGCGTAATGAGGCAAGACAAACTACCATTCTTAGCCCGGCTTTCCACTTTGCTAAATTACAATTTTACACTTATTAATAATAAGTTCAAGAAATATCTCGAAGATCGAAAGCTTTTTTAATGGCCCCCAGTACGGCTTTCTCAGAAATATGTTATACATAGGTCCAATATTAATCTCATACTTCATCTCAAAACACAGTGAAACAAATCTTAACATCGTTTTTAAGAAAGTAAAATTATTGCACTTGATATTTCAAAAGCATTCGAGTTTGGGCTCAGGCCCATAAATAAATGAAAGTCCGAAAATCACAAAAACTAAATGCTGATGTGCCACAGGGCTCGGTTCTATCTCCCACATTCTTTCATATTTTTTCTGGTGATCCACAATCTTACTTAAATCTTTTGGAAAGCATTCATCTAAAAGCTTTTAAAATGTTCAGCAACAATAATACAGTTTACTTAATTGTGTCCCTCGAACATCGACGTACATTTTCTTGTCTTACCCTTTTTTACGACTACTTTATAGGACTATTCTCTAGTAAAATAGCCGTTTGCATTCCTTTCCAAAAACAGTTTAGCTGTAATACTCGCGCTTCTAGAAATGCCCATTAGTTAACACTTGCATCCAATTTCGGTGAAACTCAGAGATTCGTTTTTTACCCGTACTACGCGAATGTGGAATGCCTTCCCACGCTCTTTAAATCTACATTCTCCTTTCTCATATCGCCTTCTTTTTTAATGCTCACACTGGGTCTCCGACATGTCAGAGATAAACCCATTGAGTGTATTCTAACTATATAAAGAAAAGTTCAACTGACCATATTTCATGGCGTCTTATTCACCAAAGGCCTGACTAATTTCTAATATTTTTAAAAGCAGGTTATTATTAATTGATTCGGTAGCGTCAACTCGCATTTTAATGTCTCCAAAAAAGATTTTCATAGTGCGCGTCATAAAAAATTTCCAAATCCAATCTTAAAAATTTGAATCTAAAACCTAAAAACCTTTAGGATTTTGCTTATGTGCTATTTTCTCATTAAAATTCAAAAACAAAGTCACAACTCATCGAAAACATCATTGCTCTATACCGCGAAGCCTCACCAATAGGTATCAGATACCTCATCCTCATCTTCATCCTCGCAAACAATCAATCTCTCATCAAAGGATTTTATACTTAAATACCCTCATGATGTCGATGATGATGACGATGATGCTGATGATGATGATGATCATGATGAGACAAAAGAAAAGGATATCTTCACTTCATCTTGATTGACGTGCGCATTTACAAAGCAGACATAATGATGGAAATACCCTCTTTTGATTCGAGTTTCAGTTTGGGGCCACATTCGCATACAACATCTTGTCAATGTGCATCACTACGGTAAGTGATGAATTTGCACGATGGCGCTTTATCCATCCCACTGCACAGCACGCTTACATATACTCTTCCAAGTCTTCGGTGGATCGGTTTCTCTATAGACACACACTTGGCTTCCGTTCGGTATGATCAAAAGATCGCGAGGATATTACCCAAAGATCACAACCACCCATATAATTTAAAGGACATCGAAACACTCCACCGATTGTCAATCAGTGCTCTTCGCAGTGGTGCAGTGCATCGAAGAGTGCAGGCAGAGTGCAGAAGCAGACGCAGACGAGCCCACTAAAGGAGAAGAGACAAAATTGCAACTCAACGGTGACGTGATGTGATCTGACGTAATAGACCAATTAAAGTTATCTCGCCATCTCAGCGCAGTTCGGTCCAACTGATGATGTCTGTTGAATGATGACATGCTTGCCGCTACTGCTTCTTTACTGCAACTGCAATTTTTGGCGATGCACAGCCATTGATGCGTTTCACCGCATTTCGTTGTCGTTGTCGTCGTCGTCGACAGTCGGCCGGTCACAATGATCACCAAAGTCAGCTCGACGACTGGTGGCAGTAACTATGTCCGTGATATACGAGACCCTGACGACTTCTTAATCTGGGGATGTGTCTGCGGTGCGGCTTGCGATTTCCATATATCCTTGTTGCAATCTTCGCACGTTCATCGTTCGTCTGTCCATTGAATCAATCGAATCTTTCCCATCCAATTAAGGCTTTGCGGTAAAAGGGCGCATGAGGTGTGTGTATTGTGTACTCTTTGCATACTACAATGGAGCGGAGTCTAAAAGCATCACATCCGAAAGAAAGCGATTCACCCCCATTTTGAGGGTGTGAGGAAAAACTGTGGCGGTGGCGGCAGCTTGGAACAATTGCTTGCTTTGTGTGTGCGACTCACATCAACCGGTAAAAGGTACAATAAATTATTCCCGAATCCAGATTCCTCCAGACATATTTGAGTATCGGGGGCGGCCCCTCTGCCGGCGGTGGTCGGTTGCCGTTACCCGTCGAAAAATCGATTAAACGCCGAAAAGGACTATATTTTTGGGCATTTATAACCCAGACAGCTCAGAGTGGGGAATATTCAGTTTGTCTAGCAGTTGGGTATATCTATACATACGGTATGATGAGATGATGCGGAGGAATGCGAAAAAGGTCTAGAAATTATATAGGGAAATCTTTTTTTCCACCTGTCTGCTACCTGGAGTGTTCTTGATTTCCCTTGTTCTAAAATAACTATAGTAAAGGATAGGAAAGGTATGTATACCTTGTGTGTCGTCATCACTTGAATTTTTGCCCAGCCGTGAGGTCCTTTTTTTCTGATGATGATTTTTCTAAGGATAATTCATTTTGCATAAATGCGAATACGAATGCGGAATTTTTGAATTGGAAATTTTGAAGTGTGGCTCGCTCTTTTCCTGATGCTAGTTGTATTGACGTTCGTTTTTGTACATATGTATATAGTATTCTATATACAAAACTGTACAGTATGTACGTAAAGTAGTGTACATATGTATATCCTTTACGACACTTGATTCCAACAATTCAAATAACCATTGAAGCGTGTTACATTGCATACCTATCGATAGATTGTTATGTAGGATCGAGAAAGATATATAGCCCTTCTTTCGGTTTTTGTTTTTCTGTAAAGCCTTTTTAATACTTTTTTCACGAAGCGAAAAGAAAAGGAAAACCCATAGAATAAATAGAATCTTTTGTATCACGTTTTTTGTGAACGAATTTAACCGGAAGTTGTGCGAATTAAAGCCATTTTATATATCTTAGAGTTGGAATTTATATTTTTTAAAACGTAGATAAATGCAACCATATATTTTTTAAATATATTTTTTGAATCAAAAGCGAAGGTCTAGAATGTTCCTTCGGGTAGTTTTAATAATTCAAGTGTTGTTTTGTTAAAGTTAAGTATTTCTAAAAGAAACCAATCAAGAAATGTTTTTGAACGCAGATCCGTTTCGTGCAATTAAATATTCATGCCGATTACAGAATTATAAAAAATGTCGAATCCTTCCCGCCAATTTATCGTAAGCACCAAAATAAATTTTATCGTAAACGGTAAATCAAAAGCTCACTGCTGGTCCTTGAAACAACGTGTACCCATAGTCAGTATTGGAAACTATGAATTATGCTTAAGTTTAAACATGACAATATCCTTCAAGGATCTATGTGTTACTGGCAAATTTTAATAACTAAGTTGTCTTTTGTATTGAAAATGTAGCTTACGATAAAATGGCAGGAAAGGCTCGATGTATTCCAGGTGAGGCAACTCGATCCATAGACCCATCGCTTTTATTGTAATACTTGGTTATGAAATTCGTCGACAGAACTACATAAATTGTCGATTCTTAAGACTACCTTATCATTTTTGAACTTGCCTATCGATAATGTAAGCTTCTGACATCTTTTAAGCTAATTTTCATTATTTTTTTTCTTCTTCAAGGGTGGTTACGTAAACATTAAAGACCTCAGCTTTCTGTTGGTTAAAACATCTCTGACGGAACATTACGTGCAAACCAGTTTTATAAAATCAATGCCATTATGCGTATTTTGAAGTTGTTCCACGGAAGGCTTTTGTTGGATTTCTAGCTATGACCGTTTCAGTCTTCATCACTTCTGCCATTTCTCTTAATTGATCCCTTTTAAATCTTTGAACTTTCAGATTCGTCTTAAAAATGGAGGAAATGAAAGATGATAGAAATTGTACAGAAAGGGAAAGGGTTGCGATTTCATTGATACTAGATAAGCTTTACAAAATGTCGTTGAAAATTTGTCCAACTTTCTCCCGTCTGATTTGGTAATAGCGACAGTTGTGTAAATAATCTATTCTATCACTTTAGTTTATTCATCGAATCCTGTAAAAGGGGTTATTTATCGAATATTTTAAACAACTCCAAACTTAAGATTTTGGCTTATTGAGAAAATCAGCGAAATATGTATCCGGGCACAGGTAATGAATAAGCACTGCGTCTTTGAAAGAAAACTTTAATTAGATGCAAAAAACAAGCTGAAAGTCTAGCGTACTGCAAAAACTCCTTGGAATTTGAGAAAGGAATACAAAATATAAAAGGAAGACCTTTTGTAACAAAATCACTACCGCCTACAGAAACACTACGACATCATTTTGAAGGACAATTGAACCCAAAACTTTTTGCTTTTCTAATACAATACGCTAGGCCAAATGTCGAAAATCAAATTCTAGATAGAGAGATAGAGATCTCTGAAGTCGAAGCAGTTGTAGCCAAAATTAAAGACAACAAAGCTCCTTAGATTGACCGGATCCCAAATGAATTTTGGAAATACGCAAAGTGTTCAATGATATTTTCACTACAGGCAAAATACCGGATGCTTTTAGAAAATCAATACTTTTTCCCATATCAAAAAAGGAGATAAGACGGACCCATCCAACTATCGAGGTATTGCTTTTATCAACTCATCGCTCAAAATCTTCATGGAAATTTTAAGAAGTCGACTCACAGCATGGATTGAAAGTAACCATATTCTGAGTGAATTCCAAATTGGATTTAGAAAGGGATACTCCACAGTGAATCACATATTTAGACTGACCAACATTGCAGAGGGATATATCCGTAGACAAAAAAAAACTATACGCATGTTTCATCGACTTCCGTGCCGCATTCGATTCCATGGACAGAAAGGCTCTGATGTTCAAATTGTTTAGAGATGAGATGTCTCTAAAATTTGGAAAAATTATTGAGGACATTTATAAAGAAACAACGTATGCAGTATGGGATGGGCAAAATCTATCTAATTGGTTTCGTGCCTTAGTAGGATTGAAACAAGGTTGCAATCTCAGCCCTTCAGTTTTCTGCCTTTATATCGAAGATCTAATAAAAGACATGCCGTGTGGCCAACCAATTGCTGGGCTCCGGATTAAAGTACTGATGTACGCAGATGATTTTATCATGTAAGCCGAATCTCCTGAATCTCTTCAGTTAATGATCAACAAATTACGGAATTACTGTTCGAAGTGGAAGCTAACAGTAAACCTTGACAAATCAAAAACAATTGTGTTTCGGAGAGGATCAGGGCGATTGGCTGCAAATGAGAAATGGTATTATGGAGCGGACCAAGTTGAAACTTTGAGGGAATACCAATACTTGGGTTACACTGTGACGAACAACTTAAACCTAGAAAAACGGCTAGTATAAAAACTTTCTTCATCCAAAAATGCGATTGAGACGGTGTGGAAAAATGTGTATGGTAACAAGGACCTAGCATTCAGTGCAAAATACAAATAATAATGCTGTATGCTGCGGAATCATGAGCTGGAATCAGTCTGAAACCACTGAAAAACTCCTGAGGTTTTTTCTAAAGAGGCAGTTCCGACTACCCGACACAACACCTAACTACATGCTTCTCATTGAAACCGGTCTATTTCCCTTACATCTCTCATCGCTTAAACTGCACTACAACTACATTACCAAGTTAATGTATAGCCATGTGGATAAAGTTGCAAGAAAGATTGCTGTTTCGATTATAAAGTCGCAAAGCTCATGGTTTCAGGAATGGAAAAACTTAGGAAACTCTTATTAACTCTCTTTCAACCTAACTTTAGATAATTAACAAGAATGGAAGCCATATCTTAACAGTCTACTCGAAAAGCTCCACTCCAAATCTAGAGAGAAAAGTATAGAGGAAGCTACTTGTTCACTACATAGGGAATTGTACCCCCTACTTCAGCACAATTTGGGAGAATCCAACTACTTCAAGGACACCCATAACATTGAAATAATATCATTGATTTTTAGGGCTAGAGGTGAACTTTTGCCTCTAAATTTCATTCCACATCGCAATGACCTATTACTAAGCTGCTCCTTATGCAACACCAACGAAAACGTACTGCTACAAATTTTACAAAGACTAGTATCGGTCATCAAATTTGTATCATCTCGTGGATTGCCATTTCGTGGGGATGATGAAATTCTTGGTTCTCAGCATAATGGTAACTATTTGGGAATTTTAGAATTACTCGCCGAGTATGATCCTTTTCTTAGGGCTCATTTAGCTAAATAAGCCCTATAAAGGAAAAGGAAGACCATCATATTTGTCTTCAACAATTTGTGAGGAATTGATTGAAATATTGGGAAACCGGGTTTTAGAATTTATTGTGAACGAAATTATCGAAGCTAAATATTTCTCCATAAGTTTCGATTCCACACCAGACATTTCTCATACTGACCAGTTGACTTTAGTGCTAAGATATGTCAAGTCAAACGGAGAAGTAGTAGAACGTTTTCTGGCCTTTATTCCAATGGCCAGTCATAAAGGGGAAGAACTAGCAGAAGCAATTTTGAAATTTAGGCAAACCAAAAAACCAACATCGAATACAGTGATGAAAATCAGAGGGTTAGAAGAAGAAAAAAGTATCATGATGAAGGAAGTGGAGAAGAAGTCTTACTGAATGGAAAACAAAAGTTTAAAATTGAAACGTATTTGCCAATATTAGATATGCTGTACGGAGAATTATCGCGAAGATTAAAAGCCTATGAGGAAATTAATTATCTCTTCGGATTTTTAACAGATTTCATGACAAAGACGAACCAAGAGATCAAAGACGTATGTATAAAATTCATTGAATATTATTCTGACGACATCGAGCCACAGTTTACTAATGAGATGGTGCAATTCAAGTTTTTTATGTTGCAATCAGAGGATGCACCAGAAAAATCTAAAATTGTGGATGCCGAGAAGTTACTCAAAATAATTTCAGATAAAATGGTCCAATCAACGTTCCCAAATGTTATGATAGCCTTAAAAATATATAGAAGTTTGATGATTTCTAACGCGACTGGTGAACGTCATTTTTCAAGACTAAAATTATAAAAAATTGTCTGCGTTCATCAATGTCCCAAAAGCGATTGAATTCGTTAGCAATAATGGCGATAGAAAACGATGTTCTGGATGAGGTCAATTTTCAAGACATAATAAGCGATTTTGTTTCAAAAAAAATTAGAAAAGTCAATATTAAAACTTAACTTGGAAAAAACATTTTTCTTTCTTTTATTACATAATAATAAAACCAAAATTGAAACTTTTGCGTATGATTTAACTCTCCAGTTTTATAATGAAACCGTAAGTATACTTATACCTTATGAATGCAATTTCTAATAACTTGTAGTTAATCGAAATTGTCTGAGAACCATGAAGTTGTTATACATATATGCTTTGTTGAGATATCACTGCATACATTTACTACAGTTATTAATTTATATATCAACTGCAGACTGTTGTCTAAGATGTTTCAAATGTTTTAGTTAAGATTTATAAAATGACAGATTATAGCTGATTATTCCTCAGGAGGTTACCTACACCTTCTAACCTAGCTCAAAAAGAGCTTATAATATCGAAAAACCATCGGAAAAGGGCCCAAGAATTACTCTGCCTAGGGGCCCATGACATGGTTAATCCGGCTCTGGGAACATCTGAAAAGTCAAACACAAATTTAAGGATAGACATTTCTGAAAAAAAAACTTGTAATCCAAAACCTGAATTGATTTGAGAGCTGAACGAAATTCACTAACTGTTATTTAAAACAATTTCTCCCCTTCTCACAAACCTTACCGGACAATTTATGTATCAACCTTCTTTTTTTTTCAAAAATGTACGTCGTAAAAAAATATCATTCCCCTTAAAAATATCTCAAGAAATGCATTCCCTAAGAGCAGTCCCATCTCCTCTCATAATAAATTTATCATGCCTTAGTCATCAATTTTGAATGCATCAGGATTCAGGACCTTCTTGCCTATAAACGAAATAAACAAAAAAGAAATGGAAGGAAGAAAAAGGATATCAAGAAACCTATCGCCTTCCAAAATGTTACCCATAACAAATTCAACACAAACACGCTGCACATCTGACATTGTCAGCAGGATTCTCTCTCGGTTTTTATACTTCTTTTCTTCGTGCATCTCTGGATACAAGAAAACTCGCTTTTGCGTTTGATCCCCCACTCTGATGCGATGCCTGGCTTGGCTGACTCAGTGGCCCTTTGGTCGGTCGCGTTTCCAAGGAATTTTCTCAAGCTTCTAAAGGATTCACACGAAAATTACACAAACTGTAGTGTGATGCGGCGCGCGGATGGGGGAAGAAATCCCAAAATGGATACAGCGGCAAACGATGGCGGTGGGAATCCATTTTTGTGTGAACTCTAGACCATCATAACAGCCCGCTCACAACACGCAAGGACATTTCAAGGATATTGCATCGAGATAGAAAATTACTTTAAAAAAAAACCTTAAGCACGATAATAAAAATTGAAAATGAGCAGGAGTAGTAAGAAGTATGGAAGCAAGTACTAGGCAGGGAATGAGTAAGAACTCGGTGAGTGTTTGTTGTAACTGTAACTGGTGCATTTGACTGTGACTGCGACTATGGCATGCAAGAGCTCCTGTCGTTGTTTTATACACAACACACAGAACCCTGAAAACGAAGAAGAAAAGGAAGATTTCGAATGGAACTCGTCTCTCGTTTTCATGCGATATTTTAATAAATAATCCAAAGGACGTGCCATGGATTTTCGTGGCACAAACATAGCCTTTGCTATCTGTTTTCGCACAACGACCGACTACGAACGATGACGACGACGACGATGATGAAGACAACGACATAGCGACGACGATGATACGGCCGGTCGGTAAAGCAGTGGTGATGGTTGTGATGTTGGTGATGGTTATGGGTTTGGAGTCTTATGGAGTTAAGAAAACGTAAAAGAGCGAGGTATTGCAGCAGTAGAAGTAGTTAAGGGATACGTTTTTGAAAAATGCAAGAACTCCAAAGAATCGGCTATGTAGGTAATGTTTGTGGAAGAGTGAGTGAGTTTATTCCCATTTTCCCCAAATTGCCATGCAATAGCTTTTTCCATTGAACCTAGGTACATGCACTTTACCTGGGAATATCCCAGCACAGCGGAAAAGTGACAAACTCAAAAAAGGGACCAAAAAGAGTCTTCAAAGTCTTCTTCATACCTAATAGAAAGTATGGAGGCCTCAAAGGTCGTTGATTTAGTTTCAGATAGTTTTCAATAATTGGTTTAAAAGGCTAAACAAATTTAAAGCCATACAGAATATAAATATGTTCTTTCTGCTAATTTTCTGAAGAAGTATTGCATGGCACAGGTTTAAAGGTCCACAGGTAAAAAAAAGTACAAAAGATTTTTAGATTACTAAGGTTTGATTTCGGGAATTTTAAAGGATGCGTCGTCGGTGCAAATAGAGTGTGTTAAAATCTTCAACATTGGCGTATTGTGGGTAAAGAAGGAATCTCTGTATCTCTGAGCAAAGTTAGACTCGAGGATATCGGAATCAAAAACATGAATCAGAAGCTTCAAATAAGAAAGCTTTAGTGAAAATGAAAAGAGTGCTGGAGAAAGAATAGAACCCTGAGGCACACCAACGTTTTTTTTTGTGATTTTCAGATTCAAACCCATCCAATTGAAAGTTGTGTAGACTTATTGACGATTTTCCCTCTGATAGATGTTCAAGAGTTTCGTTTTGCTCTCTTGTAAAGTTCTACCTTGGCTATGCCGCCATAGGCTGATTTGAAATCTTTAAACAGATGATAAGTTGGAATTTTAGATTCTACTCATGTTTCTATCGCCGAAATGCCTAAATTATGTTCTCCGATGAATTTAGGGATTTTTAGAGAAAAAGCAAACTTCACTAAAACGACATAGACCCCACTGTAAAATTCGACTTTCGGGTGAAATGCACTTCAATGGTGCACAATTCGCATCAACGAAAAACGACCTTTGCACATGGATAAATCCACTTTACGCGAAAAGGACGCGATGCACACGTTTTCATGTGAAATTATCTTTTTTATAACATGCTATACCTTTGCTTGCCTCACATTTAAGTCTATTTCGACAAGACTGCGATGTTGCAAGGCGCTAGAAGGTAGAAGGTAGAACGTATAGCATGTTTGAGCAGTAGAAGCAACGGAAGGCTCCGTATCAGCTCTCCAGGTTATAAAAATAATATTCCTTGTTTCGTTTTTAGATGTTTTTGCTTGTATATGGAGTGTGGGTGGGTGCGAGTCCTTATACACTCGATGGCAATCTAGCGAATAATGTGCATCAGGACTTGCATTTTAGGTTCAACCCCATTTGGGATGGGGTAACTTTTGGTGCTATGGAGAGTTTCGTGTATTTTTCATGCGAAGTAGTTTTATCCCTGTGTATAATGGCTGTTTTGAGCTTTCTCTCTGGCAACGAGGAACAACAGAAAACGAGCCGCCTGCCTCACTCTGGGAGATAGCAGGCGACTAAAGCGGCCCAGAGTTTGTTATCCTTTTATTTCCGATAGTTGTTTTTTTTTGTATGTACTTATTTTTATTTTGGTGCCTTGATGATGATGTAACAAATAATGTTTTTGTTTTCTCAAGTTGTTGTTTTTTTTTCGTTGTTGTTGATGTTAGCAGGAGTTGTACTTTTCAAAAAAGTAGTTTGTGTGTAATAAAAATGTCCTTGGTGCGCTTGGTGAATTATTTTCAATATTTTATCAGTCAATAACTTGACAAATGGCGGCGCAGAGGTATATGTCGTTTGTGTAAGTGTATGTATATGGAAGGGTATAAAAGAGGGTATAAGAGGAGGTTGATGTTTGGGTAGTTGAGTTGATCAAGGAGTAAGTATAAGCTTGGTGAAAATTACTGTAACGAATGCGGTGCTATGCTTACGTTTTTCTTTCCACATACCTTTATATGTGTCGGAGAGGTATATTTTGTATAGTGTTACATGTCCTTCAGTCTACAGAAGGTGGTTTTGGATATTTTATGAGTGCTGCATTGTGAGGTGTAATACGTGCCCTTAGTTTGAATGCATGTATACATTTATATATTTAGGTAAGTAAAGTTAAACGGAATATAGAAAAGTTATTTATGTGTATGGTGTACCCATGTTTAGGATAATATTGGATGGGTTTCTATGAACTGAACTTTATACTGACAGTATAGGCAACAGCTGGATCACATTATGCGATTTATGAGACTTCAGACAAGAGAAATTGGTTTCTGTTTTCTCAAGAGATATTATACTTTGACTTTTGAGATGGGACATATTTTCAGTTAAAAAAAAGCAGCTTTCTGAAGGAAATAGTGAAAGTCATTTTAAATGTTTGTATTGTAGAATTCATGACAATTAACTTAGGTTTACCTAATTCTTTTTTTTCGGTTTTTGACTCCAGTGAAGCTTAGCTAAAACACTTGTGTTTACTTAATAAAAGTGGTTTGATAAATCTTATTGATGTTTTCAGCTGATGAAATATAAGAAAACAAATAGAGATACGATAAAGTGTTGTTTGTTTTAATTTTTTGACTTTTTTAAGATCGTTTACAATGTCGAATTAACGAAAATAGAAACATTTTACCAAAATAGATGTGCGTCGGCCGGGAATCGAACCCGGATCAACTGCTTGGAAGGCAACTATGCTTTTTTTTTTTTTTTTTTTTTTTTTATAATTCATTTTTATTTATTCAATCTTAAACCTATCTTAAAGCTAGACAAAAATTCATAAAACTAGCCTTATTATCCATAACTTACAACTAACTTAATGGTCCCATACGGACACTCTAAGCTAAACTATAACACTAATTACTAATGCCTTTCGGCCTTAAGATCTATTTTACTTCAATCTAAATTTAATTTGTTTTGTTTTTATTAGAAAATTATGAAAAAAACTAATATCAATAACCTTTTTTATTTTTACTTACAAACTACTTAAAATAAGGTCCTTAAATAAAACTTAAAACTAACTTAAACTACCTATTCTACCTATAAACTACTTAAAACTAGAACAACCACAGCAGCAAATCTAACTATCTAACATTTTTGTTTTTCATATTTTGTTGTCTATTTTTTTTTATTTTTTTTTTGTATTCCATGTTTTTTTTTTTTTTTTATTTTAATGTTCTTTTTTTTTTAATTTTTTTTTTTTTTTTTGTATTTTTTGTATTTTTTTTTCTAATTCTTTTTGTGCCACCATGCCTATTCTACTTAAAACTAAACCCTAAAACTATAAAACAAGTATGTAAGCCGGCCAAGGCTTAAACCCCATCCCGACTACCCATTATCAAGTGCCGATTGAAGCCACCAAAACTGGTTCTCCTGCTTCACCCTATCAGTTCGGTCCCGTTCGGACACAGCCCTACTGAACCGAAGGAGCTCTGCTCCGCCTTGTGCCATGACGTCCCAATTGTACAGGAGTCGCCTATCCACGGTTCTTCGTCTGACGTGGTAGATTAACGGAACTGCCAATCTATCCTGTATCAGACCGCATCTATCTAAAAAGAGGAATGCCTCTGGTGGAATAAAGCCGCTCAAGCGTGCACTTTCAAAATACTCGTCGTTCGGATAGAACGCTCCGAAAATTAAATTGTTGGTCGAAGACATAGCTCTTGCAATGTGACCTCGAACGAGTTTTATCACGAAATTGTCAATTCTGTTGATTCGAGCCCCGTTGTATAGGACCCCGTTTGAATAGTAATGCACATAAGAAGATTCGGCTGTTCGATATAAGCCGGTACAGCGTCGTAAACACTGCCGCTCGAACACCCGAAACTTCTCCATCTGGGAAGGGGCAACGTTGAACCACACAGGACAACCATAAACGATCATTGGCCGTATGAGGGCCATGTAGCAAATTACCTTCACTCTGGGGTCAAGCCGACTGCTAAAAAACAGCCGTTTCGTCAGAGCGAAGGCTCCTCTGGCCCTGGTCAGAGCAGCATTTATATGTCTGTCGAAATATAAATACTGATCTAACCAGATACCGAGGTACTTCACTACACTTTTGCTCGCCAATGGCTGCCCATGAAGATCAACGATGACCATCTTGCGCCAATTCTTGCACGTATCCCTCGTGGCCCTAGCCAACGGAGTCCGGAACAGAATTGTTTCTGACTTCTGGACATTTATTTTCAGTTTCCAGTCGTCGCAATATCGCTGAATCTTGTCGAAATCACGCTGCAAGAGAATTCTAATAACCTCAACCTTTCGGGCCGTTCTGTACGCAATTAGATCGTCGGCGTACGCAATTGCCTTTGTAAGACTACCTATCAGATCGCTGGTGTAAATGCTGAAGAGAATCGGCGAATTCACCGCTCCCTGTTGAAGACCATTTTTAATTGAGAATGTTGTGGTAGAAGTTACATTGCCACTTTTGACAACAAACTTTCTACCGTTAAGCATATCATAAAGTATATACAACAATGGCTTGCTTATGCCAAGCCTGCTCAGTTTTAGGTAAAGACCCTCTAACCATACGGTGTCAAAGGCCTTTTCCAAATCAACCAGAACAGCACCTGTGCATTGTTGTTTTGATTTATTCCATTGGATATCAGAAACGAGTTTAGACGCAGCATGAATTGTGTCATGACCCGCCTTGAACCCGAACTGATTATCCGGAATTATTTTGTTGTCCGCAGCCCACTTAGTCAGAGCCCTATTAATGATTTTTTCGAAAACTTTGCTGATGCTCGGAAGAAGACTTATCGACCGAAGATTTGACGGGTTGGAGTTGTCCTTTCCCTTTTTTGGGAGAGGATGAACCACAGCAGTCTTCCAATGCACTGGATAATATGCATTATTCAGTGCATTATTGAAGAGCGTGGTGTATATGTCAATTGCTTCCATCGGTAAATGTCTTAGTACAACGTTGGATATACCATCGACACCTGCTGACTTTTTGTTTTTTATTGAATTGAAGATGAGCTGAAGCTCAACCTTCGTCACTAACAAGGGACTTGGTCCCGTTTGCTCGGCGATTATGGCATTTGCCAAGGAATCGTCATTGAACCGCATGAAACCGCGGTTCTCAGATCGCCATTGTGTCATATCATTTCGAAGGTAAAAGTGATTAAGTAGGGCTCTGTTTTCCAGGTCGTGGTTGGGGCGAATGCTAACATTCACCTTGTACACTTGCTGGAAAGCAGCTCCCACCGCCTCCACTTTTTCCTTCGGATCTTCAATTATGTAAAAGTCATCGTCAAAGATGGCTTCCTCTGGATCTATTTGCGCTGTCCTTAGTACGTTTCTGTTCTCTTCAGTTCTTTGGAGTTTAAGACACGGAAGGTCATTATCGTTTTTTTTCCTGAATATCTTGTTGATTTTGGGGAACATACTAGGGTCACTCGAATTAACTGACCGGATCTTGCGGTCCCAGTACTTGTTAATTGATAGCCTGTAGTTCTCCTTAATCAACAGATTGACATTTTTTATTGACGATTTCAGTGTCCTAACCTCCAAGTCGCGTGGGTCTGTAAGTCGTCTGTGCAAGTTTTTGAGTCTTGTCAGTAAGCCACTCTTGTGCCTACGTAGTGCGTCAATAGTCGCGTTTCTGTAAGCGTCCATTTGGTCCCGTTCTTTGTACTTTGGAATTGTCCTTTCCATTGTTCGTTTTATTGTTTCGTCCATCTGTTGTAAATGTTGGTCAATTTCTGTATTTGTCAGGTTTCTGTTGTTTGGTGGGGCTATGTCACTCGAACGAAGTTCTCTCGCTAAGGCGTTGGTGAAACGAGGCCAACGCATCTTACTGTAATTGTAAGAGTGCGTTGCAACGTATTCCTCCAACTCCACGCGTTCGTTCGGAATCTGCATTACAGCAGCCAGTCCGCAGTGATCACTGTCGTACTCGACTGTCTGTAAGCAGTTTCGCGGGTGATTACCCACTTTGTCTGTAACTGTCAGTCTGGTGTCGTACAGCAAAAGGTCCAGAAAGGAGCCGCTTCTTGGATACGATGGCCTTTCAGTAGCCAGCAGGTCGACGCCATATTCAACGCTGTAAAGATTCATCAAATTAAAAAGATGATTACCTCTGGGATTACTATGTTGATTTCCCCAATCTTCATGTTTTGCGTTCAAATCACCGGCCAAGATGAAATAGTTTTCTTCCAAGCTCAGTTTCAGTTCCCTAAAAAGAATCTCGAGTTCTGAAGCAAAGTAAGTAACCTGCGGAGCTCCAGCCGCATAAGCCGCAATCATATACATCCGCTTCCCTTGAGTGAGAGAGATGCATACAACGCAAACTTCAAGCGTCTTGAGCTTTCGCAATTCATTGTTATATACGACTTTATAATTAATGCCTTTTCGTATAAAGAGAGCGACACCGCCCCCTTGAGTGGAGTCGGGCCGGTCTCTTCTTACGATATTGTAATTTTTATGAGTCAATTTGTGTTTGTGGTTTAGCTTAGTTTCGCTAGCCATAAACACATCGGGACTGTAGTCTTTCAACAATTGGAACATATTGGCTCTTCGTTCAATCCTAATCAGTGAATTTACATTCACAGCTAGGACTTTTAGGCGCGTCTCCGGCAGCGCGCCCATTATGGTCTAAATTGCGCCAGGCCAGGCAACAAAGAGTAGAGATGATCTACCCTTTTGCCTTGCTCCTTTATCTGACTTTGCAGTCCTGTTAGTTGACCTTGAATGCTCAACAACAAGGCTACAATGTCAGGCTGCACCTCTGGTGCCTTAGGCACAGGGGCCTTTGGGGCAACCGTTGGTGGAGCCTGTCTCGTGTTTCCGCTCCCTGACACCATTTGGGCGTAAGAGAATTTGGGATTCACGAATTTTTGTGTTGGAGCCTGTCGAACTGTTC
Organism: Eupeodes corollae; assembly: GCF_945859685.1. Classification (NCBI taxonomy): domain Eukaryota; kingdom Metazoa; phylum Arthropoda; class Insecta; order Diptera; family Syrphidae; genus Eupeodes; species Eupeodes corollae. The sequence continues at coordinate 20,950,734 of NC_079148.1, read as the reverse complement.
GACTTCTTTCGGCTTTTTGACTGGCCTGTTTTTGTTTAATTTCTTGGACCTTAGGGCAACCCCTATAACTAGCCGGGTGCCCTTGGTTTCCGCAAAGGACACACTTGAGCAGGGTCAAATCCTCAACCCGCTCATTCCCCAGCTTGCACTCTCCTTCTTTGTGGGTTTCTCCGCACCTCAACTATGCTAACCATTACACCACCGACGCAGCTATTAGTCATTATAAGGTCTTGTTATATAAAATTAGTCAACATTTTTAAGACATATTTTGTTTTCACGTTGGGTTCTTGAAAAATGTTAAATAAACTATCCTCTTTTGAAGCGCCTTTCATCATCGAAAGTAATGACTTTCTGAGTTCTGTTGACGTCTATTAATAAATATCTATTGTTGATATGGTTTTATCTTCAATGGAATTTCTTGCCACCCATATCCTCCTCTCCTATTATTATTTGGAATTTGATGAAATAATGTATAACAAAAGTAAGTATACGCCACAGTAAACAGATAAATTATTAACTTTCCATAGGAAGTTAATCTAATGGGTCCGATTTGTCGAATTAAGAATTTTTCTCGACGTTTCAAGGTCCCTAGAGTCGAAAAAAAAGATTTTTTGCGAGATATTCGCGACGACTTTTTCGTCGTCCATATCTCAAGAACAAGAAGTGATATCGGCTTTAAATAAAATGTTGTTATACAAATAATAATGCAGAAAGGGATCTCAGGAAAATTGCGTGGGTGTTTTTTTACCCTAACAGCTTGAACAAAAGGTAAAAATGTTGGTTAACCCTAAATATCTCACGAACCAAAAACACTAGAGGCTTGAATTAAATTTATATTATATTTTCTTTTGAAAAAAAATTCCAATTTGCGATTTTTTTATAAATCAAAAGAACTGAAAAAAAATGTGTTACCTTGAAAATTTTACGAACAAAAAAATAATTTTGTGATACGAAGAATAAGATTTTTAACATCTGTAAAAAATTTGAGAAATATCTTATTGATACTTTTTTTATAAAAAATAAAAACCTAAAAAAAACATTACTTAAAGTTGGTAGAAATTGATTTTCGACTCAAATGTCTTTTCAAAAATTTAAGATTATGGCTTCCAACTTATTTTATCTTATAAAAAATATTGTTTTCAACATTCGAAAAAAATGTTGAGAAAAATCGAATAGAAAGTTTTTAAATAAAAAATAAATACCTGAAAAAAAAAATAATAAAAGTTTTTAAAAAATGATTTTCGACTTAAACATTTTGTCAAAAGATTGAGATATAGAATTCAAATTATTTTAGTGCCATAACAAATATTGTTTTTAACATTCGGTTAAATTTAAAAAAAATTGTAATCTACTGTTTACAAAAAATGAAAACCTAAACAAAAAACAATACTAAAACTTAGTAAAAATTTACTTTCGACTCAATTATCTTTTCAAAAATTAAAAATATTGGCTTTAAACTAATTTCATCTCCCAAAAAGTATTGTTTTCGACATTATTTTTCATATTATGTACATTCGTTTGTATTTGTTTATATACAAATTAAAAACTTTTAAAAATGCTACTAAAATTGGTAAAAATTGTTTAAAGACTAAAAATCTGGTTAATAAAAATAGAGTTTGAAATCAAACTATTTCTTTATATGCAAAATATTATTGGCTATGTTTAAATTTCTTACAATGAATTAACTGATAATTTTTTTAACAATACAAAAATTCAAAGACTTGCGTGCCCTGCCATTACGGGAGCACTGCAAACTGCAGGACTGGAAGTTATGCTCAATCTAATTCCCCTAGACCTCCTTGTTCAAGAATCTGCGGCCAAAAGTGTACTGAGAATTAGTCAAACTGAAGATTGGATAAACAGTTCCATAGGACGTGCATAGATCCTTCATAAAGTTATGGGTCATAGTACTACAACAGACTATAAAATATCAGAACTTGATTTTTGCAAACCATTCCAGGCTGCCATCCGAAGCAGGGAGAAATGGATAGATAATATTCCATACTCCAGTCGTCAATAGCTATCTATACCGATGGCTCTAAAATAGACACTGGTGTAGGCCCAGCCTTCTATTCTGAAGATCTCAAGTTAACCGCATCGCTTAGGCTTCCAAACTACAGTAGCGTCTTCCAAGCTAAGGTCCCAACAGTGACAACAGATGCTAAAAACGTATTAATAATGGCTATACCACGAGCTGATATCACCTTTTACATTGATAACCAAGCGGCAATAAAAGTGATTACTGCAACTGAGGTAAAATCAGAGCTTGTTTCATGCTACCGCGAAGAGCTTAGGGTTCTTGGCGCACAGCACAACATTAGACTCTGCTGGGTCCCAGGCCACAGCGATATACTAGGCAACGAGAAAGCTGATGAATTAGCAGGATTAGTATCAATGCCTGACGTAAGCCAAGCACAGCTAGTTGGCACCCCTTCCTGTTATTTAAAACAGGAAATCTCAAAAAGAATAACTATCAAGGCCGATGAAAGATGAACCTTCTTGACACCTGCGGTACTACAAGAAAGATCTGGCTCTGTTTTAGAAAACAAAGAACGGAAAGAATTTTGCAGCCACACAAGGGATCACTTCGATCTCTTGTGAGCATAATATCGGACATAATCTGTTAGGTTATCACATGAAAAAGATGAGAATCAGTTCAAATGATCTATGCAGAGAATGCGGTGACGAGGAGGTGCATGAAGACACTCCGCACTTTCTGTGTCACTGTCCCGCACTCTCCCATCAAAGGTAGAAACTGGTTGGCAACTATTTCTTCGGGGATTTAGAAGAACTCTGAACTTCGTCAAGGCCTCTAAATGGCTTGACTAATTTGTTATTAGCTTGAGTAGCAATACTCACCGGTATCAAAATGGATCTGTATTGATCTAAGTGTGACGGTAAAGACATCAACTGTCAGCCCCTTAACCTAACCTAACCTAACAAAACATGAAAACCCACAAACTTCTAAGCAAGTTAAATCAACAGACGGGATAGGAAGTTATCAGTGTGGGTCGCACTCGAATGTACTCAAAAACTAATAAACTCTTTTTTTTTTATTTAGTTTATCGTTTACTTCATTTTGGAAAGTTTTGAGATATCGTCATTAAAATAAATATATCTTTTATTGTCTTAGAGTTTTTGATTTGTATCACTTTCTTGATCGTCATTGACTATTTCTTTTCTAGTACAAAATCATACTCCGTTTTTTTGCAATAATACTCATCCGAGTAAAGATGAATCATCTTCATCGGCTCGATAACCAGAATCGTTTCCTTGCCTCGTTTACAAAAGCCTCTCAATTTATTATAGATCGCGAGCTGACGCCATCCAGTTGCGCATCCCAAGGATTATAGGGTCCTGGTCAACAACATCTCTTTCACGCTGTCGTCTACCATAAAATGTACTACAAAAGATTTTCCGGGATGGTTCCTCTTGATTCAAGCAAGCTATATGTGTCCAGGATACAGAAGTCTACCGAGTTAAGTTTCTGCGACTATATCTGCTTCTTAAGTCAATGTTGTTATCGAGTGGTTCTATTGACCCTCTTGTGGGAGTGCAAAAGTCACATCTTCCTGTCGGAGGAAATTTTGACCAATACGGTTACTTTAACTGACTTGTTCTATTGGTCATGGTCAACCTACAAAGTCGTTTCAATTTATTTGACGCCGAATTTTTGTATGGCGTTGTAAAGTTCTACCCTGCTATCATAGGCGGTCTTAAAGTCTATAAATAGGTAATATATTGGAATATTAATTTCTATACAATTTTGAATCTCCTGCCTAAGGGTACTTACTCTTGAGCCCAATTTCGTACTAACTGTTAAGTACAGAGATTCTTTCTTCAGCCGCACAACATGAATATGGAATGCTTTACCAGGCTCAATGTTTCCCACTCCAAACAATATGCAGACATTTAAGAGTAATGTGCATCGGTTTCTACTTTCTAATCCTATCCTCCTTTTCTAATTGCTCGCACTGTGCCTAATCATTATAAGGGTATTCATAACCCCTAACAGTATTTTTGTTGTTAAAGCTAAAAATAAGAAGAACAAGATATATTTCTTCAAACTAAATATATTTTTTTTACAAAGAATTGATTTATTTAAGTCAATTTAGTTCAACATTTTAAGGACAGCTTTCAAAGGGTTCGTTAAGGAATACCGGTCTATTTTTTTACCATTTAGACTTGGAAGGAACTTAAAAAGAATGGTGGTAGAGAATATGTTTGTAAACGAAGTTGACTTAGGTAATTGTTGTCACACCCATAAACGATTTTGTCACCACTTAGGTATACAGTTCCAATGGTCTGTCTCTTCAGCTTTGGTATAGGTATAAACTTTTTACCAAACACTAGATTCGATTTTGAAAAACTTTTTTTTTTTTTGACAGGAGCAAATCTTCAAAAGACACTTGGCAGTATTCGACACCAAGTAGTGTGGGACACTTAACCACTAAAATAACTTTGTGGGAAGTTTAAACTTTTAATACTTTCCTAAGTTTTTTTAGACCATAAGCTCATGAGGCTTGGTTCTTCTTAATCTCCGAACATGGTTTCTTATATTCAAGACGAACCCCATTTCAGAATTAGAATGACTTTGCAGTCTCTGGTTGTGTGATACAGCGTATTTTTTAACAACTTCTGTAACCATTTCTATTTGCAAGTCACGATGTAGATTGGTATTTCTTATGTACCAAGGTGCATTAACTATTCCACGAAAGACTTTGTTTTGGAATTTTTGGAAGATTTCGGTATTTGTTTTCTTTGTACAGCCCCATAATTGGATTCCATAGGTCTAAACAGGCTTTAGTATTTGATTATACAACATTATTTTGTTTTGAATTGAAAGATCAAAGTTGTTACCAAGTAACCAGTACATTTTTCTATATTTCAAGTTTAGTTCTTCTCTTTTCTTTTTGATATACTCTTTTCCCTTTAGCTTTGCATCCAAAGTCATTTCAAAGTATTTGGCCGTATTGGCGTAAGGTACAGCTTGATTATTAATGAATATTGGAATATTGTTTATCTTTTTATTTATAAAGTTTATATGAGAAGATTGTGTTTTATTGAGTTTGATACGCCTCACTGTGTCGACGGCATTTTGTAGTTTTACAGCTGCCTTGGAGACACATTTTTCGGGTACCAAAAGTGCGGTATCATCTGCAAAATTAACCATCATGGTGTGATTACCAACTGGAATATCCCTTGTGTATAGTAAATACAGGGTAGGACCTAGGACACTTCCTTGTGGTACACCAGCTTCTATTTTCTTCAGTTCCGAGTATTCTTGATCGTACTTTACTCTAAACAATCGGTCTGAGATGTACGATTTTAATGTTTCAAAGTACTGTCTGGGAAGATCGCTTTGCAGTTTGTAATCAAGTCCCTCATGCCAAACCTTGTCAAAAGCTTGAGCAACATTTAAGAAAATAGCTGAACATACTTGTTTTTCTTCTAATGCTTTTTCTATTGCATCCGATATTCTATGAACTTGGTCTGTAGTGGAATGTTTATTTCTAAAGCCAAACTGATGGTTTGGGATTAACCTTCTTTTTTCTTTGGTTTTGGTAAGTCTCTTCAGAAGCAGTTTTTCAATAAAATTTGCCATAATTAGTATAAGCGATATTGGTCTGTAAGCCGTCACTTCTGTTCGTGCTTTACCTTGCTTTGGAATGACAATTACTTCAGCAATTTTCCAATGGTGCGGGACATACCGTCGCTTAAGCATGCATTTATTATAATTTATTGGACTTTATGAAGGCTTTCAATGGCATTTCTTTCATAACCTGAGCAGTAATTAGATCGTAACCTGGTGACTTTTTATTTGATAGTTGATGTAAATACATACTTTTTATTTCTTTAAGTCTAACAATTGGTATTTCACTTTCATCTATCTTATCAACAAACTGTAAGTTATTTTCAGCCGCGATTGATGAGTATGGCTTAAAAACATTCGCAAGATGTTCAGCGAAAAGGTTAGCTTTTTCTTTCGGGTTACCGATCCATTTCCCATCTTGAGATTTCAAGGGCGAGTTTTGTAACTGCGGTCTTTTCAGGCATTTGGCTGCTTTCCATAGCAAAAAGTCGTTAAATTTCTTAGGAATGTACTGATTGAATCATTTTTGAATTCGTAAATTTGATTTTTTTAGGTTATTGCTTATTCGGTTAAACGTTGTTTTATGATCTGGAAATCTAATATTTTACCATTTTCTTCGAGCTGTTCTTTTCTCTATTATCAACTCTCGTATCTCTAAAGGATATATTATTTCATTTGGCTTCTATTATAAAATGTAGGAGTACTTTCTTCAGCGGCCTGTTGCACATCAGAAATAAATTGACCCACTTCACGGTCAATTTGCTCGATTGTATCCGTGGGAGATCTTTCTTATTTACAAGCTTTGGATTACTTTTTTCTAGTACTTCCGATTCACTTAGTGATAGACTCAATGGAGTATGATCTGATGACAGGTCATAATTACCTTCGACACTAATGTGATTTCGTTTGATTCCTTTAGCTACGTTAGTATCGGAAGGCCAGTAAGATGGCAACCTTTAGGAATAAAATTTGCAATTGTATTTACGGCCTGCTTGGAAAAGTCTTTTGTCTTTTGTTGATATAAGTCTTGAACCCCAATGGGTGTTTGGCATTGAAGTCTCCACCAACAAGAAAGTTATGCCCAAGAAGATTAAATAGATCTGTATAGTCATCTTACGCCGGGGAGCGCCTTGGTGGGCAGTATATAGCTGCTATCTTAAACTCTTTCTTTTTCATACCAATACTAATAGTTGTTACTTGCATATTTTCACTAGTAAACTCGGTTACTTCATAATTTTTTAAGCTTTCTTTTATAAAAATCGCTGATCCACCTCTTGCCTTGTCAGCTGGATTTGGAGCGTGGTAACATGAATTGTTTTCTATTACATTATCTAGACTTTGCCCATTGGAGATATGAGTTTAGGACACCAGGTAAATATCGATATGTTCTAGATCTAAATAGATTGTTAGTTCCGATGAATGTTGTATAAGACCGTTTGCATTCCATGTAGTGATTTTAAGTCTTTTGTCCATCATTGTATTTTAAGAGCAACTTTTTGGCTTAGCTGTTTGATATTCAAATCCTGTTTATCAATTCTTTGAAGATAAGGTTGTAGCATTTCTGTTATGGAAGTCTCTTCATTCCTCCGCACATTTTTAACAATCTGAGAATAGGCCTTATTTTCATCGCTTTTACTTTGAACAGCCTTTTAAGGCGGTATTTACTGTGATACTGGGTTTGTCTCTAGCAGATGTATTTTTGCTTCTGAACTCTTGGAATTGTTTGGCAACTGGGCAGCCTCTATAGCTTGCCGGGTGATTACCCTGGCAGTTCACACATTTTGCTTTCTGATCTTTGCTCATAGGACAATTATTAGTTGCATGTTCACACGCAAACTCTCAGTATTTATAGGTATGACCAAAAGCTTGGAAACGTTTGCACTGCGGAACAACTTTAGATTGTCGGAGTGGTTCAAGATTGATCTTACTTTACTGATACACCTTTGAGTAGAGATTTCGACGTGTCTCTTAAAACTTTGCAAACCAATTAACCTTTTATCGCTGGTTCTTAGAAAATGTGTTAAATTGTTCTAAGATTCAAAACTTCCAAAAATTGTAATCGATAGAATAATTGGTTTGATTTTATGAGGAATCAACAAAACAAAAATTGAAATTGTTCTTCGGATTTGGAGGAAAAAAAAGTGTTTTCCAAAAAGTATGAGGATCTAGATTTAATGCGCTACAAATTTCAACAATTTCACTAGCTTTCAGTTGGAAATAAAACAAAACCCTTTTAAAAGAAAGTTCCTAAAAATCACACAATATTTGTGAATTTTTATTAAAAAAATGTTACAAAAAACGACTGAAATCGAAAAAGCAAGTCGAAAACTTAAGTTAATTTTCTAATGAACAAAAATTGTTTTTGGTACCAAAGTTATTCTTGAATTAAACAAAAATGGAATATGAAATATGTCTGCATGTGTAAGTCAAAAATAGTATTTTTTTTTACTGATTTTCAGGTTTTTTAAGACATACTAACTAACATTTGAAAAGTGACAAAACTCTCTCGCTCTTTGAAGGACAAGATAGGTTTTTCCCAGGGCTCAATTTTCTGTTCAGTAACCCATATTTTTAACAAAAGTTAACATTTCCAAAACCTTTTCTTTCTTTCATTCAAATTAACTAATTGCATACTCACTCATTTTTTACTTATATGCAATACGAATCGACCAAAGTCCATGCGAAGATTTAGATGTTATAAATTCGTTCTCCATCAGGACACACCCATAATATTTCCTGATTGGTTATCAATGCACAAGCTGGACTTGCTTGTTGAGTTTTTCGAATTAAAGAAAAGAATACAAAAAAAATCTACTCTTTTCATCAAAGGCATAGGAAATGCAAAGCAATATTACAAAAACAAAAAAGTTGAAATCCAAAAAATTACACGAGAGTATATCCAAACGAATGACGCCCGCATCCTTTGATTGCTATTCGTTGCATATTGAGTACACATATGCACACAATCAACACCCATCAGCTTCGGCAGCCGGAGAATCATCAGAGAACCAAAGCATCTACATACATACATATATATGTTGGTGAAAATGAAATCCTTGACAAAAGGACCAACAACAACAAAAATAAAGGATGCAAAAAAATTACTCTCATTGCATATAGCATATGAACCAGGATGCGGCGTGGTCATTTTCACTATACTCGTATATGGAAGGACTAACCGTCCAGGACATGCACATATACAAAACCCAAAACAAACGCAGCAGCAAACTCAAAGGATGCTGCTGTTTCATGCTTGCCTTGTTTTTTTTGTTGGTTTTAGTGTCTATATTTTGCTTGTTTTGCAGCCTTTTTCCATATCGCGCAGCATAAAGCCTTCAATTTCATTATCCCTAAAAGGCTTAGTTTCCTTTGATATCATATGTTAGTTGCACCACCATACACCACCTACTCCAAATGGGTCAATAAAAACAAAGCCATAGCAAAGGATACCATATGTATAGAAAGAAGATGCAAACAGGATATTGGACATTCACTCGCTCAAAGGACACAGGACGCGCGCTAAGAGTATCCTTTTGCGAGGATGTATACAAAATGGAGTACCTTTAGCTCTATAAATTGCGATGCATGTACAAAACGAAAAAAGAAGATAAAGTGAACAAAACTTCCAACGATTAATCGAATCACTCACATGCACATGAGAAGGAGTGAAGCTGGGAGTAGGTACTCACTGGATCTAGCGCGGCGGTGGTACTCTATAGCCTGAGCATAGAGCAGACTATATTGCTGCACTTAGTTTTTAAGGACAAAAGGATGTTTTTGTATCTTATTTTTCCATTTTTCTTGTATTTCTTCTTCTTTTGTGGGTGCGGAATAGTGACAGGAAAAAATTCTAAACACTGCTGAACACTCCTTGCGAGTGTTGTGCGCTAGTTTCGTTTTTAGTCAGACTTTTCTACCATCTACCGTATCGTCCTTTTGATCCTTTGGATGTTGTTGACGATGATTTGCATACACAAACAAGACGACTCGATTGGACCAATATGGTTAGCATTCGATAAAAATAGCGTTGTGTTTTTGGTTTCGTTCGGCGCTGTCGTTTCTGTGCTGCTGCAGTAAGCTTGGAGTTAATCAAAAAAGGATGCATGTTTATCGAAGTCGGTATATACGCATATTGAAAAGAAATATTGAGGGTTAGGGAACACCTCTATGCAGATTATTTTGGAGGTTGGATAAATGTTTGATGTATGTACTGTGTTTTTGGGAGAGTATAAGAACAATACAAAAAAATGCAAATATTCTTGAAAACAAAAACTTAGGGGAAGTGGCATAAATGGAATAAGGTTTTGCAAAATTAAAAAAACTATTTTTTGGAATCAAAATTGAAATGGTTTATTTTTCTTTCTAAGTAGATCCATCATGAGATTAGTAAAGCTAAAAGAGTTTTTAGTATGATAAGTTCTGTGTTTAAATCTAAAATTTATCATAATATCATACAAAAGAATGATTTCTTAAATCAAGATTTTTCATTTGGGAATCTTATTTTTTAGCTTAAAGAAATTAAATATGAAAGTAAAAAACAAATGGAATTAGTATTATTTTCCAAGTGAAGATTTTAAAGTTATTTCGGCCAAATGCTTATAGGTTAAACATCTGTCAATTTGGCTGTCATTTATTTATTTTAACTAATAATTTATTTGGTTGGAGAGCCATGAGCCTTTTTTTTTCAAAAATGATAACTAGTGATGATTTGTTGGCATTGTCGGTATTAATCTTCAAAATCGACTTTCTACTATCAATGACGAGCACTTTGGGTTGACAATAAGCAATTATTCTTGGAAAGATAGGGTTTAAGGTCCAAAATAATAAATTCCGTAAATTGTACGATTGAGATCGTCGTCGTCGAAGCGGTTTTGACCACAAGCATTGAAAGAGCGTACAAGTAAAAGGAGGCGCAAGTATGAAATATTAATATTGATATAATATAGACCTATATCTACTACTTGCACAGAATATAGTTTGAGTTTAGAGCTGTGTGGCAAATAAGGCTATCCTGTTGAAACCGTTTGTCTTAGACGTCTATATCATCCAAATTAGACCACAAGAAGTTTGAGATCATCGACCTATTTCGATCACCGTTGATGGTAATGGCCTGGGCAGCATCATTTTCAAAGAAGTAGGGACCAATTCAAGACTACAATCTTCACTTAACAATAACTTTATTTGCATGTTGCGCTTCGTTGACGTACTTAACCTAGCGAACACATAATTTAAAAATAAAGTGTTGTACTTCTCACGTGTTGCTCGAAGTGGTTCCTGACTAATTAAATATTTTGACAGAAAGTAGAAGAAACAATATGGCCAATACGAGCTGTCAAACGCAGCTCATCCCTATTGGAACATTTTTAGTTTAGGGTAGTTTCTAATTTTACGTCTAATGAAATAATAATCAACACAATAACCTTTTAAACAAAATTCTAGCCTTTTTAATAGGCAAATTATGTTCCAAAATCTTTTGGAAGAATACAAAAATCAAAAGGATATTAGTACCCTTAAAATATTGAAGGCAAAAATATTGGGCTCTAGCAAAATAGGAAGGGATTTAACAGTAGATTTCGGTGCACATTTTTCTAAAGTTTTAAATATCAAAAATCAGAGTTAAGGCCAGAGTTGCGCAAAACATTACACATTCTCGATGTCCGGTTAAAAAAAGGATCACTGTATTTGACAGTAAGTCCAAATCGAGCTCATGGGTAAACTCATGAGCATTCCTATACGTGCGAGTATTATAACAGAATTTTTAGAGGGAGGGGTTATGAAACTGAATAATTCAAAAGAGCAGTGTTTGAAAAAAATTGCTAAAGGAACAAAAGACATGAAACATTGCGGCGTCGCCGTTTAACCAATGTAAATGTTTCAGTTTAAATTCCTTGGCCTATCATTTTTAAATCATTGTTTTGCATTCTTTCTAAAAGAAGCTTTAAGCAAACCTGCTTAAATATTAGAATTAAAGTCAAGTTTTGGTAAAATTAGGGCATTCTAAATTACAGTTAGATCGCAAGTGGTGAATTTAGCATCGTGCGTCGGAGAGATCCAAAGCACCCAGAAGCATTTTTGGCAATGTTGAAAATGTGATCATTCCACAAGAGTTGATCTGTCAACAAAATATCGAGTTCTGAAAGATTGTTAGTTTCCTGGATGGAAGTGCCACTCATAGATAGAGTTATGTGGGGCGTGTTACACTTTAACTACAGGAGACAGCAAGTGGTTTTGAAGTATTAAATACACGGTTAGTAACTCCCCATTGGACAATGCTGTCAAGATACGAATTTAATGAACTAATCATACGCTGCCGTTGAAGTACCACACACGAAGGACAATAATTTGATTCTAGAAACGATTTGTAAAAAACATGAGAAATTCTTCCTCTTCCTCGGTTCCTACGCTTGTTTTCAATGACACTCCATTTGTTAGCTCTTTCGAGAAGGCAAATCTCTTTGCTAGGCAGTTTGACGCCAATTCAACGCTACCAGTGATTGTTATTACTTCGCCTATCATCGGGCCATTCTTTTTTTGCACTCGTACTGGGGTGAGATCCCTTAAAGATCGTAACATACAATCCTGGTCTGGATGGTATTTTAAAGATGTGTTCTTCAACACTGGCAAAACCACTGCGTAAACTTTTTCATCTGTCCTATTCCTCAGGTCTTATTTCGAGCGGATGGAAAATCGTATTTATCCAGCCTATTCCCAAAAACGGCGAATCTTCCTCACCGACCGATTGCACTTACGTCCCTTCTTTCCAAGGTCATGAAAACGCTGATTAATTATCAGCTCAAGAAATATCTCGAAGATCAAAATCTTCTTAATGACCGGAAATACGGCTTTCGTAGCAATAGGTCCACTGGTGATCTCATGGTTTATCTCACCAAAGAGTGGAGCAAATCTTTACATCGCTTTATAGAAAGTAAGATTATTGCACTTGATATTTCAAAAGCATTTGATAGGGTTTGGCATCAGGCTCTCTTATCGAAAATGCGTGCTTTCGGTTTTTATGAATCCCTCCTTTATTGGATTAGTAATAACCTTTCGAATCTTTCAATACAAGTTGTATTGAATTTATTTAAGTCTGAAAACTACTAAACGCTGGTGTGCCGCAGGGCTCTGTTCTATCACCAACACTCTTTATCATTTTATTAATGATCTCCTGTCTGCAAATTCTAATCTAATAAGAACTCTTACCTTTTCATATTCGTTTTCGGATTCACATCCCTTTTCTTCGGATGTGGCACTGCAACAACAAAATATGATAAGCTCGTTAAATTCCGACCTAAAAACCGTGTGGAATCTGTATTGTTTAAGCAAGATATATCCCATTTGCCGTTATCCACAGATGGTACTTGCATCAATGAGACTGAGCATCTCGATATTCTCGGTATGTATATCACCAACTACCTTTTGTGGAATGATCACTTACGCAATGTCGCCAAATATGACACAACATGTTTGGGTTTTCTAAGGCGATGCAAGAAGTTTTCCTCCCCCTCTATCTGACTGTTATCTACAAAGCTTATATACGTCCCAAGCTTGAGTATAGCTCCCATATCTGGGCTGGTGCTCCTGCAACCTACTTAAGCCTCGACAGTATTAAACGTAGAGCATTTAGATTGATTGGTGATATTACCATCATTAGGTTATTTACGTAGCTTGAACATCGTCGAAATGTTTCTTGTCTCACTCTTTTTTACCGTTATTGTAGCGGTTAATGCTCTAGGGAAATAGTCAGTTGCATTCCTCCCCTAAAACATTTCAACCGTAATACTCGCGCTTCTAGGATTGCTCATCAAGTTACCCTTGAGCGGAACTTCGGTCATGCTCTTAATATACAGAGATTCGTTCTTTAGCCGTACTACACGAATGTGGAAAAAACCAATGTGCACCGATACCTCCTTTCAAGAAACCTTGGTGCCAAATTCTATGCAATATGGTTTAAATATCAAGGACTAAACTGTCAAATCACCGATGGACCTATTGCTACGAAAGCCAAACTGCCTTTTATTAAAAAGATTTCGTTCTTAAAGATGTGTAAGGGATATTATACCGGTCAACGGGTTTGTGTATGTCAAAGTCTTGGGAAAAAAAGAAAGAAACTAACTTTGAAGTTGTTATATTATTGTTTATGTTTTTTACATTTGTTTTACATAAATCAAAAATTCAATTTTATTTGTTTAACTTCTCAAATATATATCAAGATAGAAAACACATAACTTTTCAAATTATTTAAATTAAAATATTGACTTTAAAAAAAAAATATCATCGATGGGAAGTTATCAGTTTGAGTTGCATCTCATCCTCTTGTTTTCTTAGTTGTATTTGAAAATTTCAAGGCCTGATGCAACGGACCTTTCAAGCTCAAATTTCTGATCTTTTATCCATACTCAATAAAAGTATATTATCTTACGCAACAAACAAGGAAGTATCCTCCCAATCACGTCCTATTTCAATCACTCTTCCTCCAAACTACAAACTATAGAATTGAAAAAAAAAAAACAAAACACTTTTGGTCATGATTTCTCACTTTACCCCTAGCTTAAGTAAAATTTCGAGAAATCCCAGCAAATTCCCAGCCATTATCCTATTCTCATACATATAGATAGTGTGTAGGTAAGGTATAGAATAGATATCTCTGGACAATTTCACCGCGAATAGAATAACGCAAGTTAAAATTCTCGCTCTAAATTCCGCACCATCACACCATCATCATCATCCCGAGCGTGTCCACAAAACTGGAACTCCCAAATTATCACCGTTCCACAATCTTGGCGAGAAAACAAATTAACAGCAACCATGCTAACTTCATCGTCCCGTCATCCCACACCACCATTACCGCCATACCGTACTGCTATATACCCCCCCTCAGTTCCTTGTTTTATGTTCCTGCTATGGTCCTTGGTTGATGATGCAAGAGCAACTAGAGCTAAAGCTGATATGGTTGAAAATTGCCTAACATTGCGCATAGTTCGATCTTGCACAAAAAATCCAGTCAGTCCGAAAGAGACCCAGAGACCAGGGACCGAAAATAATTTCTGTAATTTTCTTTCCGCGTGAATCGCGACTCGAATTTGTGCGCAAATCTTAAAGTTTTTCCTACCTTTTTTTTATTTTGTTAACTTGGTTTAGTTGGTGGTTCATCTTCTTTCTCATCATCTTGTATTTGGCCAGGTTTATATCTATCTTGAATCCCAGGTAATTGAAGTAATTGCCCTCTAGTTGAACTGAACCGGTGGTGGTGGTGCGATTGTGGTATGTCTTATACCTATAGGTTTTTCATCATTCCCCTTAACACCCACGATCTTTTGGAAAATGAGTTTACGCAGCGCAGTCAGTTTTCTTTCTCTTCCTCAACTGATGCTGCTGCTGCATCAACTTTAGGAAGATCATAGAAGAATATATTCTCCACCAAACCAAACCAACATGCACCACCAAGAGATAATGATGATGACCAACATGGAAGGTGCTTTGTAACAACTTTATCGGGGAAGTGCACCTTAAATTGGGCCCATTACTGGGGATTCACTTGAAAAATCGTGATCTACAACTTTGAAGCTCGAAAAATTGTAGCTAGGGACGAGGTGGTTTATGTATTCCTTACCTACAGAGAGAGCATCAAAGAGTATATCTTTATGTTAACGGCAACTTTATTGCAATGAACGACCAAACGACGACGACAGCTAAACCAACAACAGCAACAACATAGAAAAGTGTAGATGCTATACTATAGTGTAACGCTGATGCTGAATCGGTATTTTTAACTGACCTCGCAAGTTCAAATCGCTTCCAAAATCAAATTCAGATCAGGAAAATAGATAATTGCTTAAGCCTGGTGCAATCAGTCTGCCGTGCTACCGAGACAGACTCTATGGCAAATCATGGGAACCAACATCTGAATCTGCTGGCCAGGAAGCTGTACCATGCTCTAATTCAGCTTAGATTGTTGTTTATAATAAAAATTACACTGAAAAAAATGAACAATCAGAAATATAAACATAAAATAATTTTATCAGTAAGAAGTGTTTTTTCTTTAAAGAAAATGTATGTCTTAAAATTGCTGCAATTTTTGAAGAACAGATTTGGCAACTCTTAGGCGCCCTACACACGATCAGTTATTATTGCGAAGCATTATTGACACCTTTTTCTTTCAAGTATCATGGATGAAAATTAATAGCCACCAGACGATATAATTTAACATTACCCGTGTTTCGTTGGAAAATCTATGTATAGTATAGTAGGATTTTACGCGAATAACAAAAACAATATCCGCAGTACGAATACTACCGATAAAAGTTAAAGTAGAATCTTACTACGGATGGGTTTTTGACATTTATACGAGTCTCGAATGGATCTTATGTGATTTCGTTCTCAAATGTTGGTACGATTGATATTACATTTGTATCTCGATGACTGTGTTCGTTGAGAAGTTGTGAATTTGGAATTATGTGTTTTCTATTGAGGAAAAAAATCAATCTGTTACTGTTGATATTATTTAGTTTTGTTAATGAAAATGGACTAACTATGCTTATTTTGTAAGAGAAAACAATAAAAAAGGATAATTAAGTTTTTCTATGCTTCCAAGAAAGGTTTATCTCAGTTTAGATTGAATAAATCTTTTTGGTGTTTTCACCGCACAAGAAGATTTAAAAATAATTAAGCTTGACAGCACTTTCTAAAATACAAATGGTGTTGCGATGTTTCTTATGAAGTGCACGTGAGGTTGTTTGATTCGTGTTCAGAACCATATATTTAAGAATATGCTACCTATTCCATGTTCATTTTTTTTTAAATTTTATTTAAACTATACTATATTTTTGTACACAAAATGCAAATAAACAGACCATAATGCATTTTCTATAATACCAACTCCTCCACACAGGTTTTTCTTCACACATTTTTACTAGACTCCAATCCCTGACCGGAATCGAGTGGAATGAAGGTCAATTTAACTCGATTTAGGTATATAAAGAATTGAGGTGAGCTTCAAGCATTTCAACACCACATTTTAATGTGGTAGTCTACGAACAAACCCCATTCTTGCAGTTTTAATTTTATGTCAAAGCTGCAATTGTTAAATGAACTTTTTTTAGAATCTCAATTTCAAGATGTTTTCTTAAATTTCTTCTTGAAAATTGTCCATTTTATTAGTTTAAGTTATTTTTGTTTGTTAAGTTAATTTTAATTTTTGATTTTCACAAAACTTTCTTTCATTTGTCTGTTTTTTATTATTATTCTGACAGATCTTCTTTTAGTTGTACCAATTTTTAAATACAAAAATCTGGCTACTGCCGATGCATTTTCTTAGGAGTTTCCTACAATACTATTTATAGAATGCCAAAAATCACGGGCATTTATTTTCTTATTATACATGGATGAATTCATTTAAAAATCTCGTGAACACTGGCGGAAATCAGACATCTTGCCTTTATAATAAATCTAGGATTTCTGTCAAGTAAAACTTAAGAATCTTAAAATTTTGTTGATTCTTATCAATGCCTAAATTTAGATTATGAGTAACATTGATTGATCTACGAACGATCAATATAACTTGAATCGATCCACGGTGACAAGAAACATTTGCCGTGTGTAGGGCTCTTAAGAATCATGCAATTTCTCAGCTCGAAACTCATTTTTTTGTACATTCAGTTGTTAATTTCGAAAGTAAAGTTTACTGCAGAACACACAATACATTATTTGGTTTTGACTTCATAATTAAAGGCAAGCTCTTTAAGAGGCCATTTTAGGCAGATGCGATTCTTTTGAGGTAATTACTAACTAATTTTTACCAAATTTCAGGTGTGTAGGAGTCTATCTACCTAACGCCCGTTATTTCAAATATTCAAATTTGAAAGTTAAAAAAATAATATGGAGCATTACGGATGGGCTGGACAAATAATTAATCTTTTAAATAGATTACTTTATAAATACAACTTAAATATATTATTTAATAAATTGAATAGCGTTGTTAATTCAATTTAAACGACACACTCCTAAAGGTGCCTAACTTAAATAATGTTGGTTTAAATGAGTTTAAAGTTCGATTTATACTCACTTAAACATGGTCTTTTTCGTTACATCATAGACAATCTTCACGACGTCAAATCGTATGATTTTATTTACAAATTGGCCTCATAAAATTATGCTACATTTTTTTCAAGCTAAAACATTTTTGGTCCAAATCGAAAACTCGAATTTTCTCAAAAACAGACCCAAAGCGTTTATACATGTATACAGCAGCAAGTTTGTACAACTCAGTCGTGTTTTTATTTGTGTTTCGTGGCTTATACCTGAAATTTAACAGATTATTTGATTCAAATGTAGGCTACAGCTGAGCCTCAAATGGTTTATTCACTTGGGCAAATTTTATCATAGTCTTTATAACATTTCGGTCCGTATCTCAATAATAAATTCTTCAATTTTGGATTCAAGGTCAAACCGGACTTGTCCCTTAACACATGACCCTTAAAATACCAAAAAAAAAAGTCTAAAAGCGTTAAGTTGCACGATTTAGACAGCCAATCGACGTGTAGTTATTGTTTGTACATTGTTATGGCTGCTATGTGGCTTGTGGAAATGTTGAAACCACATGTCACGAGGCTCTTCAATTTCAAAAATAAAAAGAGGCTAGGATGCGACCCACACTGATAACTTCCCATCCCGTCTGTCCATTTGTCTTGCTTAAAAGTTGGTCTTTATGTACTCGTATCAATTTTTAACAAATTTGCGTACTATTTTTTGTAGATTTTATTTTTTATAAAAAAAAGGACTCTTGGATTTTTATATAAAAATTACTGAATATCGAAAACAATATTTTCTGTGAAAAAAAATAAGTTTCAAGTCAATATTTTTAATTTTTGAAAAGCTATTTGAGTCGAAAGTAAATTTTTACCAAGTTTTAGTATTGTTCTTTTTAGAGTTTTATTTTTTGTAAAAAAAACAGTGAAATCGATTTTTTTCAAAATTTTATAGAAAGTTGAAAACAATATTTCTTCTCTCAAATTATTGAAAAGATATTTGAGTCGAAAACCAATTTTTATCAACTTTTGTTACTTTTTTTTTGTAGGTTTTTAATTTTTTGCACAAAAACTGTCAATCCGTTTTTTTTTCAAAATTTTACTGAATGTTAACAACAATATTTTTTGAAAGATAAAAGTAGTTTAACGCCAATATCTACAATTTTTGACAAGATATTTGAGTCGAAAATCGATTTTTACCAACTTTTATACATTTTTCTTCTAGGTTTTTATTTTTTGTTAGAAAACTGTCAATTAGATTTTTCTCAAAACTTCTCAAAAAATGTTGAAAACAAAATTTTTTAAAAGTACAAATTAGTAAAAAGCTATTATCTCAAATTTTTAATCAGATATTTTAGTCGAAAATCATTTTTTCCAACTTTTCTTAAATTAAAAAAAACTGTCAATTCCATTTTTTTTTAAATTTGACTGAATGTTGATAACAATATTTTTTGAAAGATAAAAGTAAATTAAAGCCAATATCTCAAAGTTTTGAAAAGGCATTTGAGTCGAAAATCAATTTTTACCAACTTTTACATTTTAGGTTTTTTTTTAGGTTTTTATTTTTTGTAAAAAAAACTCAACATTTTTCAGAATTTTGAAAACAATATTTCTTATAAGACAAAATAAATTTGAAACCTAATTTCAAGTTTTTGAAAAGATATTTGAATCGATATTCAATTTTTACCAACTTTGAGTAATGTTTTTTTTAGATTTTTATTTTATATAAAAAAACTGTCAATTCGATTTTTCTCAAAATTTTACCAGACGTCAAAAACATTATTCTTCGTTGCACAAAATTGGTTTGGAGATGAAATCATATTTAAGTCGAAAGATTTTGGGAGTGAAAAATAAAAAAAAAAAATTTTTTTGATTTATAAAAAAACTGTTGAATGGATTTTTTTCAAAAAATATATTTCTTTGATATCACGTTATAATATATTATATAAAATGTAATTCAAGTCTCTAGCGTTTTTGGTTCGTAAGATATTAAGGGTTAACCAAAATTATCACCTTTTTTCCAACTGCTATGGTAAAAAAGCCACCCCCGCAATTTTTTTGAGAGCCCTTTCTGAATCTTTCTGCCTTATTATCTGTATAACAAAATTTATTTGAAATCGATATCTCTGCTGGTTCTTGAGCTATGGACAACGAAAAAACGTCACGAAAATCTTTTATTTCGACTCTAGGGACCTTGAAACGTCGAGAAATGTCAAAATTTTCAATTTGACAAATCGGAACCATTACAATAACTTCCTATGGGAAGTAAAAGATTAGTTATCATCACACAGTTACGCTCACTAATCACAGTAACGTTACGATTCCCATTTTTTTTTTAAATTCGGCCCAATGTATCCATTAGCCTTTAATGCACACCAATCAGAGACTTTTTCTGGCTGCATAAGTAGCTCTTGTATAGCTTCTAGATGCTTATCACTCTAAATACGAAAGATTTTGCTTTAAAGAGGAATGAGTTTTGTTACTCTGCACAATTTTTCATTACAGACAAAAGTGAAGCTTCTACCAAGCCTATTTAAGCCGATAGTTTCGGCACTCGGCTTCAATTCTTGCACCGAATGCCTGTAGTTGCAAAGGCTTGACATTTTAAAACTTCCGCAAAATTTCCAAATTTTTGGAGCATTAGAGACCCAACTGTTTCGATAGCCGCTGAATTGATAATTCATGGTCATCATTAACACTGGCCGATATACATACCTGCGATATTTCACTCAGTTCGCACTCCATGTAAACTTGTTGGTAGTTTAATGGCTAACAATTTGAATTTGGTGCAAAATTTAGTAAGAATAGCCCGAAGGCGGTAAGGTAAGTAGAGCCCGAATTTTGATAATAAAATTCAATAATTTGCAAACCTTATGCGTTTGTAAGACGCAAACTATAGACGCAAATTATAGATCAAACTGAAGCTGTTGCTGACAGTAATACACATCTCGAAACGTACCTGAGCTGTCAAGACCAGTGTTGCCAAAAAGTAAATAGCAAAATCACACTTTTTCAGGTTTCAATAATTTGAGTTGTTTTATTGGTAAGCAAGCCATTATTGTAAACAGCAAACATTTTACTAATACTTTGATAATTAGCTGAGTTTGGCAGGTGTCAAATTGCAGCGTTCCTACCTTGGAATCGCAAAATAATTGACCCTTAAAGATCCACCAACTTTTATAATCCTCTTTTTTTTGTGTTTAGAACTACGCAGCTACAGTTAGGGTCCGATGTTTAGGGTATTATATCAGTAGAATGAATAAGACTGCCCTTTAAATCAGAAACCTACATGGACCACACCTCCCGCCCTCTGACATTTTAAGTACATGTTAGTTAAGTTATTTGATAGAATTCAGCTTTATCGAAATTCTTTCCAAGTGATTAGTCTAGTTTTTGGGGACCTTGTGCCACTCCCTTTTTTTCAAAATTGTGAAACACACCCACGTATTGATTTTGCATTTAAATTTTGTTTCTTCTTTTTTTTAGAGTGTAGACCACTTTTGCATTTACGTACTCCGATTGTTGACCTCAAGCGAGTGTACTTTAGCAGACATTCGAGCTTCGTATATGTACTATAGGTATCCATATCTAAGCTTGATGGACTATTCCACACGATCTTTCACCACAAAATTGATCCTCAACCTATTCACGACGCGACGACGACGAACGGTTCGGTTGTCGGTGGCGATGGCGACGAGCTTCATCAGGAAGTGGCAATTTTTCGTTACCAAATCGACATACTACACCGCCATCTATCATCAGATAGATCACATTTACGGAACATTCGGCAGGTCGTTTTATCACGTTTACACTTTGATGCTCGTTTTGGCAAACTGGGTGCCACCATCATCAAGATTCTGGACAGATTCGATATGCTTCTTGAAATCTGATAGTGCACTTAGCAACAGGCAGCTAAAGGAATGACTATGATGACGACGACGATGACGAGCAGCGCGGTCTGTGGCGACGAAGACGACAACAACACCCAGCAGCGTATCTATGCTATGGTGTGCCACCTTGGCACGTTTAATAAGCAATTTTGTGATTTGGAGCAGATTACGCCGCCGCGCCGCCGCTGCTGCTGCTGATTCTGCTGCTAATGCTGGTACCTCCTAGTTGAGTGTGTTGCAGCCATCATTTCTGTGGATGAGATTCAAGATCTTTGGCTGAATTTCTGGCGTGCTTTGTATATAAATTGTATTAATGTTTCTTGCTTCTTTTATAAATGTATACCTGTGCATTAGGCGAGTATATTGAGGATCGAGATCAAGCGGTAAAACGTGCGCCTTAGTTATTGAGGATTTATTTCACTAAATCACACAAGATGATGCTAGCTGCTGTAAAGCTGCTGATATTGGGCTCTGATGTTGGCTTTGACGATTATGATGACGACGATGAGGATGATGATGATGCACGGCCAGATGCACTTGACTTCTTTTGTCTTTGACCTTTTTAAAATGAAGATCAAGCAAAAAACACTGTACCAGCGGTCCGTGACAAACGACTGAAAGAAAACGTGAAACGATTGTAGATCTGAAAAATTGGGACTTGGAAGCGATATTCATTCTTAAAAAGATTCTGGCATTGAGCAAAATGTTATACAAAGTTGAAGAGGCAATGAAGTTATTATCAAGTTCATATAAAGAGTTTAAAAAGAAGCTTGAAGTTAGATAGGAAATTGAATTAGCTTTGGGCGGGAATATGGATTAAAGGCGGATCTTTTTGAGAGCTATAATTTCTCCACTTATCTCTAGAAAATGGGTATGAGCGCTTGGAGCTATGATGACATCTATCTTGGAAGAAATTTAGACTTGTGAAGATCAGAAAATCTATTGTAATAGGGTTAAAAGTCATACAAAACGGAAGTCCCAAAGCTATAAGCTTTATAAAGGGTTTTCCAACAAGATGTTTTATATAGTAATATTAAATTCGGATGCCTTGGTAGGGTCCGTCTTATCTTCTGCCTTACCCCGGTATGTCGGCTCTTCCGGGGCTTACCTCTTTTTTCCGACTTACTCGTGGGACCAACATTCAAAAACTTTTATAAAATGGACGAACTAGACATGACGAACGTTGAATCATCCACAGACTTGGATGATGAACTTTTGGCCTCCATCCAGGAGACTTTGGAGGGGAGCTCATTTAGCGCTGGTAGTTCCAGCACTTGTGAGCAAATCAAAACCAGAGGAAGTTTAGCCAGTGATATTCATAGCACGCCTATACTTCCTAAACCGTATACAAAACCGAAACCCTACTCGAGGAACCAAAAACCACCAGAAGGCGCTCTTCTCAGGAACCCCTTCAAAACGGCCTCTCACATTCTTGCCAAGATTGCCAAAAATGAAGAGACCGGAGTGATTCATGAGAGGGACGCCCAAGATAAAATAAAGTACCAGGAGGTTGTTGATGAATACAACAAAATTCTGGCAAGCCGAGAAAAGGCCTTTAAGCGAAACAGATCTCAGGTAGAGATCTGCACGTCTCAGAAAAAGAGCAAGCTTGACGACAGGACAAAGCCAGACGGTTGTTGATGAATACAACAAAATTCTGGCAAGCCGAGAAAAGGCCGTTAAGCGAAACAGATCTCAGGTAGAGATCTGCACGTCTCAGAAAAAGAGCAAGCTTGACGACAGGACAAAGCCAGTGAAAGCACCATCTTCTGGAGCAGCGCAACTGCGTACTCTTAGTGAGGTTGTCAGGGATGACCTCCACGTAGCAGTTGTGGATAGGCTCTCCACAAACAGCAAAGATCTGCTGAACGTGTGGAACTCTATCGAAGGCAAACTCTCTTAGATGGTATTTTCATACACTATAACAAACAGTGAGGGCCCCTACCCTAGTTTTGACTCTGGCGAGATGCTCAGGGGGTATAGGGTAATTCAGTGTGCGGATAGATTTTCTAGGGATTTCCTTAGTGAAAGCATTGCTAAGATTAGCAGTGACTGGGAGTGATACTCAAGCTTATCCCAGCTAAGGACATCCCCAGACAACCGAAGGCTCGCATTTGGTTGCCGCTCATGAGCATAAAGCCATGCAGACAGGACCTGTTTCGCGGTCTTCAGAGGCAAAATCCGCTGCACGATTGGACTGTAGTTAAGGCAGAAGAACCGCAGAAGACCAGCGCCTCTTACCTTCTGAGGATTAGCGAGGAGAGTCTAGGGGCTCTCGAAAAGGCTGAATACAAACTCAGTTTTGGCATAAGGAATGCCAAAATTAAAATTCTGCAGAGTCGGGAAACAGACACCGACAAAGCTGATGACAACGTCGAGGTTGACGATGTTATAAACGGAGTCGAGATCCCCAGCGAGTTGCCGGGCCCCAGCTCTGAAGCTAAAGTTAATTAAAAAACGCGCTGAAGGTCATCCAGATTAATCTGAAGCACTCTAAGTGTGCTTCACATAATCTGAGAGTTTTCCTTAGAGAGGAAAACTTCAACATTGGCGTTATCCAAGAACCGTGGATAAACGGCCTCAAAGTGCGAAGCCTCCAAGAAAACCAATTCGACCTCTTTTATAAAACCGCAGATAAAGACCAAGGTAATTCAAAAACTTGTATTTTTGCTAAGAAACATTTTAAAGGTTTTTTATGTCCAAATTTTAGAACTCCCGATCTTAGTAAGGGTTTCAAGTATTTTCCCATCCAGAGAAGATTGGGAGGATGACATCGTGTCGATAGGTTTCGAAACAACCATCTTTACTGACGGCTCAAAGATGGAGTGCGGAGTTGGTTCTGGGATCTTTTCTGAGTCCCTGAATGTAGGCAAATCCTTTAGGCTTCCTGACTTTGCTAGCGTTTTTTCAGGCTGAACTGCGGGCATTAAGGGAGGCATGTAAGATACTTAAACAAAACCCAAACCAAAACCGAAATGCGGCTATCTTTACAGACAGTCAGGCAGCGGTCAAAGCCATTAACTCGGCTACATCCTCATCTAAATTGGTCCAGCAATGTCGCGATGAGCTTGCGAGCCTGAATATAAACCTCGGTGTCACCCTGATCTGGGTTGCGGGCCATAGTGGTATCGTGGGAAATGAACGGGCTGATGAGCTAGCCAGGCAAGGATCGGCCCTTCATAGCTCACTAGCGGAAATGGTTAACATTCCCCTTGGTGCTATGAAGGGTAAAATCTTTTCTATCTACCAAACTGAATCAAACCGAAGGTGGAGCAATTTACCCAACTGCATTATATCCAGGAAGATATGGACACCTATAATAAAACCCGTACAAACGATCTTCTATGCAGGCCAAGGCAAGACATAGCCAGGATTGTTGCGGTTTGTACCGGACATTGGCGTATAGAAGTTTATGCAGAGAAGTTGGGTATATCTTACAACACCTTTTGCCGTAGTTGTAGTGACCAAAGATAAAGTGAAACGGTAATCCATTTCCTCTGCAAATGTCCTGCTTTGGCAAACACCTGAATGAAATACTTTGGAGAAGCATTCTTTCACGAACTTGATGAGCTATCTGAGACAAAGATAAGAGACCTAATCTTTTTTCTCAATGCAACAAAATGGCTCTAACATAATCGCTATGAAGCTTCTCTATAAATCTATCCCTTTCAATCAAAGGTCAAACGATCTTTTGGTATCAAAACGGCGCGGCGCACTACAGCGCTAGTTGGATCTCAGGCTAGGTTGCCTTGAGTTCGCCATTTCTACCTGCCTAATATTTAATATAACTGTATTTTTTTTTAAGAAATTGGATCTGTTTTTCATTGTAAAGAGAAATCTTTTCCAGTAGCTTCAAAGAAATAAGTCTGTAGGTATTAAATCACAAGATCTCTTGTGCTAATTATTTTGTTAAGCTTTTAAGAAATAAACACCATCAGGAAAGTTTTCTTGCAAATCTGCGAAATGATTGCAAAATGCTCTCCATTTTTGTAGTTAATTTGACCGAAATGCTGGAGCCAGTATCGATCTATTTTCGAAATTGGCATAGTTATCATACTTGTCAAAAGATGACACCTGTCAAAAAAAGGGATTTTTAAAATGAAATACCTTTTAGTAGAAATGTGTTTTTTTTAATTTTAAATATTGAATTTATTTTTAAGGGTATGTTCAGAAGTTTCGTTGTTCTATGGAATTGAAATATTCGTGGACACTCAAGTCCATTTTTGACATTTATTCTAAAGAATTAAACTGTATACATTGTAGTAAGCATGCTCTGATTGAATAATTGAAAATTTGGCAAAAAAAAACGGTGTATTGTTCACTAAAAATAGTGATGATACTAAAAAATGTCAAAGTTCACACTTTATTACATCTTACCTAATTATTGACGCACTAACGTATTTGGCGCATCTAAGCTGAACTCTGATAAAGGGTAAGGGTCAATTGTTCCACACAGAGCTCTCTGTACGTGGTAGTTAAAAATTGTTAATAATTTTCTGACCGTTCCCTTAAGTGTTAGAAATTCACCAATCAGCTGTATACACCCAGAAAACCGTTTTCCAACTATACCATCAGTATTACCGTAAAAGGTTCATTACCAGAAGCCATTATTGTCAATCAATTGTAAAACTTCTTTGTTATATTTTCAATAAATGTTGAAAGTCCTCATATTTATTTCCTTGAATTATTTTTTTCAATACTTCATCATAATTTTTTAATGCATATGTACATAACTCTAAGCGCAGACAAGCTATAATAACCCAACCTGTGTGTTGGGTGTCTAATTACTGGCACAAAATTAATGCTTTCGCATTGTAAACCCCTGCCGTTGCGAAGCTTCTTCAGCCGTCGCGTCGTAGTTGCGTCATATAAAAGAAGTCAGTGAGAGCGTAACTAATAATTCCTCGCATGTATCTATTCATTATCTCAAGCCACATATGATGGAAGCCCATGCCAGGTGAGAATAGGGCGTCACATTTGTTGTTGTCATGGCATTTATATATCCCCACACGAGACTTATACAATACACTAGGTAAAGTTTAGGTTAGATAGGTTGGTACTCTAGGAGTTCAGGTGGACTTGACACAACACACAAACTCATAACATGGGGATGATTTGAGAATAACTTCTCAGCTCTCATATATGCAAATCCATTGGCATAGCAGCCAAGCCAACGTATATCTGAGAGTAGATAGTAAAAACAAAAAATTACTGAAAGCTAAGAACGACTTCTTCCCTATATAGAACGAGTAGACTCGAGGTATGAAGGTCTATAAGCTGTTCCAATCTATCGTGGTCGAAGCAATTTGTTTTGTGTTGCAAGTGAAATTGATGAGACCGCAGGTAATTGGCTTTAATAATTATTTAAACCGCGTGATGAGGTCGGATCTGCATAGATAGATAGATACAGATACATCCATGCACTTGCTATACCTTCATGCAATGTCATGCTACATATAATACATTCCTAAACATGTCTATATAGATACGTTCCTTGGTTTTAAACCTCAAAGATATATATCTGCATATCTTTGTGTCAAACCCAGACCCCTCATTGCGCTTTAAGTTGCAATGCCAGAGAGAGGATGATGATGAATTCATAATCACGAGCAATTATTGCAACCGATTAGTGTTCTCGTAGATACTTATATGAAAGTCTATGGTGGATTGGAGTATAAGAAGAAGCTGAAGTACGCGATGGAAGATATTTTAGAAGGTTTCCAGAAAACATGATAAATGGAAAGACGAAAAAAGGTTACCCCTGTATTAATTTTAAAGTCGAATAATAATTAGAGTTTCACCTGCTAATGTGTTCGCACATCGTAATTTGTTGTATTACCAGGGTAAGAAAAACAATGGCTTTGGTCTACCAAAAAGGTGAAACTTAAAGAATTATAAACAATGATGATAAATTGTATGTTGACATAGAAATAAAGATAAGGATTTTTGATCTTATAGAAAGATATAAAAGTATCTAACTACTTGAAACTTAGAGCCATTTTCTTCGCTCGTAGTTGAACTTAACTTTCTAAACTTTCGATTTTATTTATTTCATCATTCAAAGTTGTCACTCTCAACTAAAACTTTAAATTTTGTCAACTTCCAAGAAATTGGAAAGTTAACTATTTAACATTTATTTAATGGTGGGTGCTGTTGTCGAGATTTTCAGTTTTGTGTGTTGTGTGGTTTGTGATTGGTGTTTCTATTGGATCATATTACTTTCGGGCATCTTCGGGCGGATCAGACATGAATTTAGACGACCTCTTTTAATACAAGAAGGTAAGCGCCATGTCACGCAGGTAATCCCACAATTAATCTTTGAAGCAGCAAATTACAAAATCTGTTATCGTCCGTCCAAGCGATGTCATTTAGCCGCCACGAAGCTACGATTTGACCGCTAAAGCCTTTTTTTATTCTAAGCAATCGTGACGAAACGATATCTTCCAAGCAATCCATGATCCATAGCCATAAACCATAAACATTGGAGTAACAGAATAAGCTAAATTACGATACCAGCCAACTACGCAGATTTTTAAAATTTCGTTACATAATTGATAGGATTGTTTGCTATAGGTAATAAAACAAAAATACATCAAATTTAATCGTGTGACAACATTTTTCAAATCTGTCAAAAATTTCCCAGGGGATGATTTAGAAACTTCACTCTGGTCAACTTTCAAATTCTAACTGATAGTTAAGCTATTGAACAAAAATTCGACCTTACTTACTTAATAACTAAAGATGGCACTACAGCCCAGGGCGGACCTGGGCCTCAACCAACATGGGTCTCCAACCAGCTCGGTCCCTAGCTAGCTGTCTCCAGTTTCGTACGCCAAGTTGGTTGAGGTCTTCTCCCACCTGGGTCCGGCACCTGAGTCGCGGTATTCCTCTACTGCGCCGTCCCTCGGGATTGGATTCGAAGACCTTCCGGGCTGGAGGGTTGATGTCCATCCGCTCTACAAGACCTAGCAATCTAAGCCGTTGGACTTTAATTCTGCTAACTAGGTCAGTGTCGCTGTACAGCCCGTACATTTCGTTGTTATATCTTCTCCTCTATTCTCCATCTATGCGTACGGGACCAAAAATCACCCGAAGAATTTTTCTCTCGAGGTATCCTAAGACGCTCTCATCTTTTTTTGACAGGGTCCAGGCCTCAGCGCCATTAATGAGAACCGGAATGATGAGTGTCTTATAGATGGTGATTTTAGATACTCGAGAAAGGACTCTTTATCTCAATTGCCTTCTAAGTCCAAAGAAGCAGCGATTTGCAAGAGTTATTCTTCGTTTGATTTCAGCGCTGATGTCGTTGTCTGTGTTCACAGCGGTGCCAAGGTAGACAAAGTCCTTAACTACCTCAAAGTTATAGCTGTCCATTGTGACGTTCTGTCCAAGACGTCGTTATTCACTCCACTGACATCACGCTTTGATCTTCCAATTATGTCAATATCATTTGCGTATCCGAGTAATTGGATTGACCTTTGGAAGACTGTACCTCTAGTGTTGACGGTTGAGTTTTGCACAATTCTTTATAGAACGATGTTGAAGAAGTTGCATGAGAGTGCATCGCCTTGTCTAAAACCTTTTTTGTCATGAAATGCATCGGTCTATCCGAACTTGATAGAGCGGCGTGCATTCTCCATCGTCATTCTGCACAAACGGATAAGTTTGACAGGGATGCCAAAACTAGACATAGCTCGGTAGAGCTCTTCCCTATAGATGCTGTCCTACGCGGCTTTAAATCGATAAAGAGGTGGTGGGTATCGATTTAAAGGTCCTGGGTTTTTTCCAAGATCTGACGTAGTGTGAATATTTGGTCGATAGTGGACTTTGCTGGTCTGAAGTCACACTAATAACGACCTATCAAGTTGTTGACGAACGGCTTCAGACGTTCACATAATACGGCAGATAGGATCTTATAAGCAATGTTCAGGAGACTGTGGTTTTGTATTTAGCACTTTCTACTTTCTACTATGTGATGAAACACTATGCTGAGATTCCACTCATGTGGCATGCTTTCTTCCGACCATATTTTGCAGATGAGTTGGTGCATCCTCTTAGGTTTAGATATAGCTATCTTCACTTCATCAAGGTCGGGTAGGCGCAATTGTTGATCTGCGTCCTAGGTTGAGTGGTTCTACTACGATGTTCCCCTGATCGTCTTTACAGGCTTCGGTTCGTGGCTTGTACCCTAAAGAGTTTTTTTTTACCTTTTTAAAAAATTTACGTACCTCAATGCTGTTGTGACATCCCTCTATCTCCTCGATCACGCGCTTCTCGAGCTCTCTTTTTTCCGTCTATAAGTAGCCGGTGTTCCTCTCTCCTCTTCTGTTCGGAGAGCTCGCAAACAGCTCTGGTCCTTCTGTGCAGCGTTTGTATGCTTTTTGTTTCACTGCGTGCGCTTGTTCGGATATCCTGTATACTGGATAATTGTCGTGCGTCGATCGCAATGTGGTCAATATGATTGACGGTTGATTGATCAGGAGATTTCCATGTCCCATGTTCCATATGGATATTGAGATGTGTCAACTGCGTACTAGCTACCAGAACGTCTCGCCCCACAGCGAAATCGACCAGCCGGAATCCGTTGTCGGTGTTGGTGTCGTGCAGGCACTTCTTGGATGGCGGTAATATCTGCCTTGCAGCTGTTTAGGGCTTCCGCTAATTGTTCGGCTGCACGTGGTCTGTTAAGAGATCTTACATATCACGTACAGATCCGAAGTTCGTTGTTCTTATTTCATTTGCGTGGGTTGTCAACAGTGAATCCGTCTGTATCCGAGGCTTGTTGGTGCTTCGCAACTAAGGTATTTTTTACGTGGCCAGGAATTCACCCCGACGACACAACCCTCAACCTGGAGGGCCAGATCCTCAGTATAACTCCAAGGAAAGGAGCCGGATAAACCGCTCCTTACAGGCCTGGGCTCCGAATATGTCGAAGAAGCCCTATAAGTTGTTCACTAAGTAGTTCAACCTGACTGGAACTGTAGACGCCACCGTTGATTCCATCTCGAGAATTCGTCCGCTGCCGCCTGGATAAGGAGAGGTGCCTAAGTGGAAACACCTCTCCCCCCTCTCTCGTTTGCTGACCCAACAACTTTCCACTAGGGTTGGAACCCAATCGCCAGTGGAGGCACCCGATGTTCACCGCAGGGAGGTGAGAGTAGGAGTTGATAGACAGAGGTGGGTTTTGAGAAAAGACTGTGGACGCTTGTGTCCTCTTGAATGCACATGTCTACCATTTGAACTTCCGATTCGACCCTAGAATCAATATTTCATCTTTTGAAACATTAAGTTGCAATGGACACATTTTCCTCAACTCTTAACTGTCAGCTGTCAGATTGATTTGTATTATACCGAAGACGCGTATGATTTCAAATAAAATCAGGTACATAATTTGGGGAACCAATTTTTAAATTCAATTATTGTTTGATTTATAACAACCAGGATTTTAAATAGTAGTAATACAATTTAACAAAACTTGTGTCAGTGTATCCAGCCCATACTCCTTTAGTGTTCTTCGGAACCAAAGGAACACAATGAGTTTGCATACATAAAAGTGGAAGCGGAAATAGATTAAAAAATATATATTTTTGATCAAAAATATGATCAAATGCGTCGGTGGTGTAATGGTTAGCATAGTTGCCTTCCAAGCAGTTGATCCGGGTTCGATTCCCGGCCGACGCATAATATTTTTGATAACTCTACACCAAAGTCTTTATATCATTCAAAAAATGCTTCTTAGTTCATAACCTATATCAAAGAAACCATAAAAACATAACATTGATCTGTTGACATAATTCTGTTTTATCAGTTGAAATCTTTGTCTAGAATGCAAACAAAATAAAAATCAAGGACTTGGTAATTAAGGCCACAAAACATTTGCTATTCTTGCTAGCTAATAAGTTTCTTTAATAATTATCACACCTATTATGACTTTGTTTACAAACTTGAAAGAAAAAACATATTTTTGAGTTTGGCTTTTCAATAATCAAAACACGAATTTATTTTAAAAACGATGAAAAGCTTTCTTTAACTCAAACTTCTGCCAATATCGAATGAAAAGAAATCAAAAGTTTTCGTTAAATCCAACAGTATCAATATTAGTTGCTAGCAACTTAAGATAATGTCAAAACTAAAATATAAATGTGACTTATTTTTATTTTTATTACAATCCAAAATGGACTTCAACAACAAAACTTTCAAAATATTGGTACTAATTCTAGCGTTTTAATTGGTATTACTTAGAATGGTTTACGAAACTTGAAGTAAATATATTAAAATATTTATATATTTATTTGGTCCCTCAACCTGAACTTATGTCTCTTAGAACTCTATAATCAAATTCATTTCCCACAGGTACCCAAAAAAAACAAACAAACAAACAAGTTCAAAAATTGGCCTTACAACTTTAAAACACTTTAACTTTAATTTTCAAGCCTCTGAAAAGAATATGATATAGCTGAAAACTAGTTGTCAAAAACTCATACTACTACTTATGGTATTACTCAAAGGTCGTCTTCAAATTAAATCCAATACTCTTTTTCAAAAATGTTGATGTTGGAAAAACTTCTAGCAATTTCAAAATGTTTGCGGAATTACTAAAATTGTTTTAAAACTCTATCGCATGTTTTGACAGTTCATAATCCTATCGTATTCTCTTGAACCTGTCAGCTGAAATCGACAGTTAGATCAATAAAATAGCTACAAATACAAAAATTACGTTTTTCACAAATGTAATGTTTGTTTTCTACATAAATTGATAATTTATTCGTATTTTAATACCACAAAAATGAAAAGTATCACAAAATTGAATGTTAGTTGCGTCGGTGGTGTAATGGTTAGCATAGTTGCCTTCCAAGCAGTTGATCCGGGTTCGATTCCCGGCCGACGCACACACGCTTTTTTACAGGCGAAATCGATCGGAAGCAATCAATCAAATTCATACTCAAACCTCAATGCATTCTCACTTGTCATTTGTACATCATTACTTTCCTAACCTAAATCTTTCTTTTAATTATTTTATATACAGTTTTTAAATACAAAAATAACTTAAATAATTCACATCACAAAAGGTGGTAAAACATATTTAAATGCTTTACCCGCATTCTCTAAACCACATCGCTGCTCTGCGCTGCTCTTATCATCATACAACATGAATGAAATCAACAATAACAACAAACAGAAATAAAGAATATCCTACCTTTATGGTGAATTCCAAAATATCGACCATTGAAATGTCACTCAAACTGTCACATTGATTGGTCTAACAAGTGAATGCACTTGAGCCACTTTGCGGACACAAAAATAAACCAAACTAGATACGAGTATATGTAGGGTAGGTATATGGTGTGGCACCGCACATAAACCTACAATATATGTACAATATATTATGCGACAGGCATACGTAAAAGCATTTCCCTGTTTTCCAATAATTTTCATATCGTCGTCGCCGTTGTTGGTTGTTGAATGTTGACGTTCGTTGGCGTCACACAATGCACACAATGTCATTTAAGAGAGCACTAACGGTTATGCACCGCACCATATTTGATAAAATTTCCATCTGATATAGAAGAAAAATACAATTATTTTCATCGTAATTACGAAAACGATGAGCAGCTGTCAATTGCGAGTTATTATCTGTCTCAATCAAAAACAATTCACATACTCCTATAGATATCTCGTATGAGTATAGAGTTTGCGATTTATATGTCAATTTAAATTGCCAATAAAACATAACAACTATCAATTACGCATCTTCATTTACCTTGTCGTTCTTTTCCAACTTCAATTCCAACACCAACTCAACCAACACACCCCCGCGTTTGAAATGTCACTTTGACGTAAATTGTGTTCCCTCCTCACATAATCTATTTCTTCGAATGACAGTTGTTGAGGAGCAGCGCGTTCGCATTCGTGTTCTAATTTACGCATTGCACAAGTAACCTCACGCGCATATTGAAGAGCAAATAAATCTCAGCGTTAGGCGTCAAAGAGCGCCGCACTTTAATTTAATCTGCTCACGACAAACGCATTAATTATTAAAGAGGCAGTGCAACTGTGCAACAGAGACAGACACATAGACAAGACAACGCCGCCGTGATACCGAACCGACAAAAAGGTGGCAATTTTATACCCCTCTCGATTACACCAGAGAATGTGCCCTTTTTCACGTTCTTAGTTGTAGGCCCATCTACATCCACCCAAATGCCCATCCACCACACCATCAGCCCAGAAATGAATCCGCAATGCAATGATTCTCTCTCTTAAACTTCGTGGACTGGCGATTACGTTTCATTAATTTATTTGCCTCTGCATCACGCCGCGGCCGCGCCGCGCACAAAATGCGTCGTCAATTGACAGTTAGTTGTAAGTAATGTAAAGGTGAGCTGCGTTCCAGTGTTAAGCGCATTGTCCACATCAAGCGAAGGCGATGGCGAATGAAGAAGCGACTGACTACGACGACGCGACGTTCGCCATATCCCCGGTCGCGCAACTCAGTGGCGGCAACATTCGTTTCATTGAGCGACGGCGGCTCTTTTGTACCACGCGGTGGTGAATAGCATAAATCTGTCACTTGAACGTGTGGTGGATTTAATAGTGGCCATCGTCATCGTTGCCATTGCTCGTCGGTGATAGTCAAACAAAGATGGCACCACATCGCATGTCAAGTGTGAAAATGCGTGCGAGTGCGACCATCATGCAGTCGCACACCTAATTGGATTGTTCAATGGATAACGCGCATCATGTCGCTTTAATTGACATTTAAATGACATTTGAGTAAGGGGGAAATCGAAATCGAATTCGAATCGAATTATAAAATAAAAACTTAAAAGAGAACTTGCCTGACATACAAAATGGAAATGGACAAACTTAAAAAAATGCCCACACATTATTTCTACCGCAATACAATGGCTGTTGTGGCAGGTTGTGGTTGACACACAAACATTATCCAGCACGTGTCTCAATTTCAACATTTTGTTATGCTCTACTTAATCCTGCCACTGCCACAGTTCCACCCTGAATATTTCACTTCAATTGACTAAATAAAACGGAGAGAGAGACCACCCCCGACATTATGCAGACTTTTCCTTTTGTGTAATTTTCTTTCATTCGATTTGTCCATACTTAGGTTAATTTTATTTGCCTTGGTGGGGTTCTTTCATTCTTGCTGTTTCCATTGGATGCGCCTCAATTATACTGCATTAAAAAAAGGTAAATGTCAATTCACGCAAACCTATTATAATATACGTCATGAGTGTTACTACGTTTCTGTGCGACTTGCAATTGATGAAGATGATGCTCCCCCTTTATTAAAGATAATAATAGACAATTAGCCCCATTTGTGGCGTTTGTAAGCATCAATGGCCGGAAAAATCGATTAGTCTTCGATGTCTCTCTCTCTCTTTCTTTCTGTTGAAAAATAGGAAGTGTCAATGAAATGTCAAAGATTAAGGTCGAAACGATACTGTTTGTTGTGCTTCGAAATTCAAAGATAAGCCCTGTTTTTTAAAGAAAATTTTGAATAATGTTAACCAACCAGTTTTAAAGTTCTGTTTGATTATACCTGCATTTAAACTTAAAAGAACTTTTAATTGAATATCTTTAAATATTTTAATAATTTTTTTTTGACTCATGTAGTGCTGTACATCTCACTATTCTTACTCATATAAAGCTTTGGTAATATTATTTGTCCAATTGTTTTGTTTCAGCAGCTGTCAAAGTGATACCGATGACATCTAACTGTCAAAACGTTCATTTGTGGAAATTTCTTCAGGAATCAATTCCAAGAGGGAAAATTCGTTTAAAGTGCCTATACACTCTCATGGACTCAAAAAATATTTAACTCCAATCTAAATCAACCATTTCTAAAAATGTGAAACTGTTTTTACGTCTCCTGCAATCATTTAAAAAGTATGTTCATTGCGTTCTGTCAAAAAACATTTTTCCTATAATCTATGCAACTAGAGGGCTCACGGGCCAGTTTAGCTACAATTACTTTTTATTAATGTTGCTGGTTGAGCATTTTAAATAAGTGTGACAGAGAAAATAGAACGCAATCAGCGGAACAATTATTTTCTAAATTGTAAAAACAAAAATTCATCTGTCAATAATAAACCCTAAAATTAACTAAAACAAAAGATTGGTTTAGTTTACATAATTTGTGTGTAACAAAATTCTGTAACTCCCTTAACAAAATTTTCAATGATGTAAAGCAATGTAGTTATCACCGGCCCGTTTTTGGCATGTTGGCATAATCAAAATTTATTTCTTTTGAAAGAGGGACACTAAACTGTCAATGGTGTCGGATATTGATCTTTCTCTATTGAATTTGTATAGGCAGAGTTTGATATAATCGAATTACAAACGGTCTGGAAGTTCTGAACATTTTTGCTGGAAGTAGTCTTCATCAAAAGGTTGGTTTATACATCTGGGCCCCAATTAAACCCTCTAGCGTTACTTCAACTGTTTTTACCCTATGCTTACAATACTCTTTTAATAACGGTTTATTGTTGAATATGATAATTTCACAAACTCTACCGAGCTCCCGTCACCGTTTATATGGAATCAATAATAAATCTACTAAAACACTAATTTCACTGAGTCGGGCTTCGAGTACTAACACAACATTCATTGTGAGAATTCTAGAGATGTAATTAGAATTCCCAGTCGGACTTCTCCATAAGCCCTGCTTGCTTCTCCTAGGACAATTCTTGAACGGTAGCTATGGATATTTTGAAGCCAATTCAGTTTCAATAGGTATTTAATCACAAGAGGTTGACAACATTTATTGAATAAGTTAAGTTTGAAGATGCCAATTTATTACATTTTAGCAATTCAATGTCGTCAGCAAACATAAGAGAAAGAGAAGATTTAATGATAAGAGGAATGTTCTTAACAAAAAAAACGTAAAGGTCCAAGGTGGCTTCCTTGGGGAACGCCAGAGGTCACAGATATTGGAGGTGATAAAGACGAACTTATTTTGACGAATGGGGTTCGACCTACGAATTATTAATACTGTAACCATAAAAAAAGCTCATACAAAAACCTAAAGCTGATAGTTAAGCTATTTAAATTTCGTGATTGAATTTATAGAAAGCCTTACAAATAACATCGGTTTAAAAAGCATCTTCAAGAATACTTGTGATCTCATTGCATAGAATGGTTAGATTTGTTACCGTCGATATTCCAGAGAAAAGCCATGCTGAAACGGCGAGATAAAATCTTTGATAATAAAATTTAATTTATTATAAACGATTTTTTCAAATAACTTCGGAATCGTTGGGACCCGATTTGTTAATGGGTGTTATGTAAGACATTTTTCAATCGTTTAAAAACTTGCCCCTTTTCGGGGATTCATTAAAAAGTCACGTTTTTAACATCTGGTAACATTTTGAGAAAACCTAAAAGAATATGTTGAACTAAGCAGAACAGTTATTCTAACAGCAGCAGCAGAAGGAAACATCAAGTTAATAAAATAAATCGGTTTACAATGTGTATTCGAGGTTGACACGGGCTCAAATAAATTTGGAGCCATAACTTACCTAAAACCTTTGACACGGATTTAAATCTTTTTGACTATGGTAATAATCACATTCCCATTACAGGTCTTACCTACGTAGACATTGTTTACGACAAGAAGGACATCCAAAATCTTCTTTTGTGCATTGCAAGTGGAAATCGTACAAATGTGCTGGGTTGTAACTGGTTTGACAAGATGGGAATAGTGGTTCAAGGTGTTTATAGCGTGCGTTCCCGAATAGATGATCTATTGGAAAAGTACGCACTGCTATTTTCTGAGGAACTAGGTGCATATACGGATTAAAAAATTACATTAAATCTCAATCAGGCTGTACGACCCATCAAACTTCAAGCAAGGAAGGTTCCTTACTCTCAGCAAGAAGCAGTTGAAGCTGAGTTAGATAAATTGGTTCGACAAGGAGTTTTAGAACCAACTGAATACAACGAGTGGCTTACTCCTACAGTACCTGTCACCAAATCCGACGGGTCAGTTCGTATTTGCGGCGATAACAGGTGCACTGTTAACAAAGCACTGTCACCGTACTGTTTCAAGACACCAGCAATAAGCGATTTTCTAGCTTCAATTCCAAAAGGGAATACATTCGAAAAAATAGAGTTGTTTGTTGATGAGGAAACATCCAAAGTACTTACAATTACTAGACATAAGAATGCGTTCAAAGTAAAGAGGGTTCCAAATGGTATTTTTGCGGGACCCAGAATATTTCAACAACAAATAGACAACATTCTACGAGGAATAAGTGGTTTTATTGTTTACTATGATGACATCATCGTTCCTTGCAAGAATTCCTCACACCTCGTTGAGACTCTTGGAAAAGTTTTTTAACGTCTTTTTAACGTCTACGGTTGCGCAAAGACAAATGTCACTTTGATTAACCATCTGTCGACTTTCTGGGGTATATTGTCGACTGCACAGGAATACGTACATCTGATGAAAAAGTCATCGCAATAAGGGATACTCCAGCTTCAAACGACAAAAAGCAACTGCAGGCGTTTCTAGGCCTTATAAACTTCTATCATGCGTTTCTAAAAGGCAAAGCGACAATTGTCGAACCTCTTCACAGACTTCTCGATAAAAACAACAAGTGGCAATGGAATTTAAAGCACCAAACTGCCTTTCAATAGCTAAAGACTTTGCTCACTAATGAAAGTATACTGATTCATTACGACGAAAAATTACCAGGGCCGTTAGTTTGTGATGCTTCGCCTTATGGACTTGGTGTTGTGCTGTCGCACTTTTTACCTAACCACTAGGAGCGTCCAATTTCGTTTTATTCTCGCACTTTAAAACTTACGGAGAGAAACTATGCGCAGATCGCCAAGGAGGCCTTGGCGATTATCGCAGGTGTTAAGAAATTTTACAATTTTCTTTAGGGTAGGGATTTTCAAATAGTGACTGATCATAAGCCGTTGCTTAGTTTATTTAATCCAAAGAAACCAACTCCAATTATACTGTCACCGAGGATGCTTCGATGAAGCGTGTTCTTAAATGGGTATAATTTCAAGATCGTGCACAGACCAGGTGATCAGAATTGCAACCCTCACCATTTGGAGACGAGTTTCAAATTAATATATTGGAAGAGTGTGATGCAAACATTCAATCAAATGATATAGCGAAGATGACCTCAAAAGACACAACTCTACAGAGGGTGTTTTCTTGGACGTTGAAAGGATGGTCTGCCGTACTTTTGGAGGAGGTGTTCCGACCTTTGCCTATCAACCAACTTGGCGTGCGAAACTGGAGACAGCTAGTTAGGGACCGAGCTGGCTGGAGACGCTTGTTGGTTGAGGCCCAGGTCCGCCCGGACTGTAGCGCCACCTTAAGTGAAGTGTTCCGACCTTTTTATCAACGTCGACGTGAAATATCGGTAAATAAAAATTGTTCACTATTTGGTGCCTGAATTATTGTTCCAAAATCCGCTCGGAACGATTTGCTGAAAAACTTACATGCTGGCCATCCAGGAGTGGTTAGTATGAAAAGTCTTGCCCGAAGCTATACATATAGTGGCCGAAAATGGATGGTGACATTGAGGCAACGGTAAAAAGGTGCATCACCTGTCAAGAATCTCGACCAGTTAAGTCTGAGTCAACTATACATCATTGGGAAGAAACTTTAAAGCCATGTTCTAGCCTACATGTAGACTTCGCCGGTCCCTTTCAAAGTAAGATCTTTTTCATTCTAGTCGATTCTTATTCGAAGTGGCTCGAAGTCAAATTAGTATCTACTACAAGCACAAGTTGTGCAATCACCAGTCTTCGTTCTATATTCGCTACACATGGACTACCAGATTCAATTGTATCTGACAATGAAACAGCCTTCACCTCTGAGGTTTTCAGTCAGTTATGGAGGAGTAATCTTATTTCACACATCCTTTCTGCTCCTTTTCACCCATCCACCAATGGACAGGCAGAAAGGATGGTTCGTACTACACCATCAACAGTTAGTGGCAAATCTCCGGCAGAAATCTTGTTCAAGCGTCCACCGATGACATACTTTGATAAAATCCACCCTGGTAGTCAACCGCTTCGTTCATCCAAAAAACATCACGTTACAGGTAATGATCTACAATTACAAACCGATGAACCTGTTTGGATAAGAAACTATTCAAAAGGACCTATTTGGATTCCGGCCAAAACAAGCAAGCAAACGGGTCTAGTATCATATTTAGTTAGAACTGAAGATGGCAAGACAGTTAGCAGGCATTCAGACCAACTTCGACATAGGAGTAAAGAGACTCATAAAGAACCGGATCCGAAACAACAACAACCAAAACCACTAAAAGCTGCATCACAAACAGAGTAAGCCTAACCAGAGACTAGACGTTCCGAGAGGCTTCGTAATTTGGAAGTTCAATCTAAGAGGGGAGGAGTGTGATGTTTGAACGCAGCCATTCTGGCAACTCAACTTTGACAGCTCACATTGACATGTAATGTCTGGCAGTGATTCAATCGTAAGCCGCCATTATAGAAAGACCAATACTTTTATATTTTAACTTAACTATTATTTAAATGAATTATTGAACTAACATGTGTCTTGAATTTTAAAAGGTATCAGAACACTTCAAAAACATTACTCAAAGATGGTAAAAATTGAATTTCGACTCAAATATCTTTTCAAAAATTTGAGTTATTATCTTCCAGCTAATTTTACTTATAAGAAATAATGTTTTCAACATTCAGTAAAATTTTGAGAAAACAACATTTTTAATCCAACACGAAAGCCTAGAAACTTTTAAGCAAGACAAATCGACAGACGGGATGGGAAGTTATCAGTGTGGGTTGCATCCCCGCCTCTTTTTTTGTAACTAATCGAATAAGAATCACCTTAATTTAAATCTTTTTTAAACTTACACAAGGTTTAAAATAAATATACGGTTTAAAATTATTCCAAATGAATGGAATTTGAAAGAAATTAGACAAATATTTTTATTTATACGTGAGCATAGTTCGCTATCTTGAAAAACCAGGTCTAAAATACGATTAAGATTGTTATAAAAATTATTAAGTTGTAAAAGATCATATTCAGCTAAAGAATCAATAACAAGGTTAGGTTAGGTTAGGTTAAACGCCATTTAACTGAACACAACAACATTTAATTTTTAAATCCATCCATTCTTTATATCCTGATCTATAGTTTTAACCAATACGCACAAACCGTTTCTACGGAATTATTTATAGGAATATACTCGTAAGAGCTGAAAACCAATCCTAGCACATGAGAAGTATAATAAATTGACTCCCCATTACCCTACCAACACAACAAATGCATACTCCACCTTTGAAAAAAATGTGTGTGAGCCTTTAAAGGAGTAGAGGCGTTCCGCTTAAATAAATATCCTACACATACCCCACAGTTAACAAAAGAGTATTAAAAGAGGAGATTTTAATCCACTAAAAATCCATTCGAAAAATGTTCTTAAACTACCTACGAAAAAAAAAAGTTTAAAAAAACGCGACGAGGCGCAAATTTTAACTAAAAATATATCTATACCCATATTCAGGCATAGCAATGATGACTAGCTAGGGTCTGGGCTACATATAAACTTCTATATCATCTCAACCAAAACACAATCCACCTGTAAGGAATAATATGAAAGGATATATTCCATCCCTTCTATAGGTAACAAGGACTCAATGACAGTCGCCTTTCATGTGGCATGTGTTTTATTGCTATATAACGCGGCATTCTTTTCCTTTAGCTTAAAATTGCTGGGCCATCAAGCTTCCTCCAACCCTATAAAATATCTTTCTCTTTTTCCTCACTTTCATATTATTGCTGTAGATTATAGGTATAGGTCCTTTGGATATAGGATATACCTATAGAAGAAGTAAGGTTCAATGACTTCCAAAAATGTTCAGCCAGCCTCATCGAAAAAGAAG
Source organism: Eupeodes corollae (assembly GCF_945859685.1). Classification (NCBI taxonomy): domain Eukaryota; kingdom Metazoa; phylum Arthropoda; class Insecta; order Diptera; family Syrphidae; genus Eupeodes; species Eupeodes corollae. The sequence continues at coordinate 20,909,314 of NC_079148.1, read as the reverse complement.
GATTTTTTCTATAATAAAATACACACAGACTTAAATTTTCAGGACTTCCAAGAGCACACATAGAACATATAGGACACACAAGGATATATGAGTGAGTGTGCACTGAAGGAGATGCGAAACGAAACGACCAATCTGATGGACAGGAACAGGAGCCGTGCAAGGACGTTCCTACACGTACGATAGACATACACCTTCAATATGATTATTATTATCCTTTTTTGGTTTATATAAAATATAACACATAGAAGCATACAAATTTGGAAGGATAACGTAGGTACTCTCTGGAGTCGTTATAAATGTGCATATACATACATACATCCAAATATAGGAACTTAACCTGCAAAAACGTGAATGTCCTTATATGTACAGCGTGAGTGATCCTGTAATTCAAGTCTATCACTGTAAACCATACCCAATACCCATTATGCTCGCTAGCCTTAGACTTAGCCTAGCATAGCGTCCTACAAAAAAGAATGAATGTCGAAAGCCGTAGGTACCTCTATAATATTAAGAAGGCCCACAATTTGCAGGGTGCCTCACAGACATTTGATGGCTAAATATTTGCTAAATTATAATTCAGAAATAATTACGTTCTAATGGTGGGATGTACATATTTATAATGTCTATTAAGATGCAATTAGGATGATAAAGGTTTGATGTTCAAAAACTTACAGAATTTGGTCACACTTTTGAATATTTTAACAATAACTCAAAAACTATTCCCAATTTGAGAATTAAAGTTAAGAGAAAATTTTAAAATATATTACATAAACTAAGTGTGACTATTCGTTTAAAAAATGTATGAGTAGAAATGTTTTAAAGTCCTAAATTCTTATCAACACTAAAAGAATTTTTCAAATCGGACCAGTAGTTCCTCAGATTAGCGCATTCAAACAAACAAACAAACAAACAAACAAGCAAGCAAGCAAACTCTTCACCTCAATATTATTATTAAAGATAGAATTAAGGGTCATCCTGTAAAAGCTTTTCGTACCAGATGATGATGACTGTAGTATATGGAGGTGGTTGATGGGTTGAAGGGTTTGTGTCGATGTTTTCAAATTCAGTAAAAATTTAAGGTGTGGATGAGTCTTGTTTTTATTTATTTTCTCCCACCTATAATATACCCGTCAACCAAGATACCCTCTTTCCCCTCCTCTACTATAATTCGTACAACGAATGGTCTCAATTCGGCTTGAGCAAGTAGATTCGTACCTAGTATGTTCTCCTTTAACCCAAACCTATATAAAGAAGTGAAAACATTGGGGAAAAAAAGAACTTGGCGTAGTTTGTTGGTCGTCTCGTCATTTGTAGACGACGACGTGTACCTTCCTACGTTTATGTTCTTGAAATTATTTTTGAGGGTTTTGGTTTTGGGTTTATTTGGCCCTAACAGAGTAATTGTAAATATGTCGTGTTTTTCCTCCTCTTCGTCACTTATCCAGACGTGTATTTTTTATATTAATATTGGCCGCATTCCCAAGAATATAGTAAAAAATAGTGGTAGTATCAGCGTAGTAATAGTAACAGTCATAGTAGAAATAACGCAGCATAGAGTGTTTGATTCAAAATCGAATAAAATTAATTGGGAAAAAAGTTAGAACAACGATGATATGAAATACAAAGTGAAAATGGAACAAACACAAAACCTGCAAATATCGGTTTGCTTAATACCATTATTTTTTTGTTTTTTAAATTAAAAACGTATTTAGGATGACAGGAATGTAATTTTTCTTGAAGTTTGAATCTATTAGTAGGATTTGACACCTGTCAAACTCAGCTGTCATTTAAATTTGCGTAATTTGAGATGAATGATTGCCATTGGCTGCGTTCAATCTCGTGTTGGATAAGGTATCTTGGATAGCTGTATTGAGATAGCTGTCAAAAAATAAAAACAACTTTCAGCTGTTCACAAGAAGCAAAGAAACATTTAAACTTCGAAGTCAAAATTGTTGTAAGATAAACAGTCAAATATTTCTTTTTCGAAAGTCCTCATAGCAGGACGATGACAATGTTACAATTTTTCTTCTTTGAAGACTTGTAGCAGCTATATAATTCGCAGTTTCTCTAAGTAACTCGGGTTATATGGAATTTCGGTTTATTCCGGAAAATATACGTCAAGGCAAGGTGTAATGCTCATCTTCTGTTGGGCCCAACCATTACATCGGGGAGAAACGCATATATGAACACTTTTATGCTGGTTTATATTTATTTTCAATTTTAAATCATATTTATTAAAATAAACGGTGTTCAGGAAAAAAAATCGATTTTTAACAGTCAAATATTTTTTCTTCAAATAACCTTAATCCTTTCCTTGGAGCCACCTTATTTGTTTGTAGCTCCACAAGCTGTCCGCCTCTGTCTGCTTTAATTCCTAAAAACAAAAAAGTTGGAGTTATTTATTTCCACAAGACTAATAATATGTTTACCTGTATTTTGTTCTTCCTCTGGAAGGTTCTTCAACTTGAGAATGCTGGACACTAGACTAGAGGTAAGACCTAGCAAATTGGTCATCTACAAAACGAGAACAAAATAAGTCAATTTCGAAGTTTAAAAAAATAGATCATAATCTTTAAGTTTAATTCGGAGGCAAATAGCTTCTTCGTCGTCTATTATGTAGAGAACAACCTCAAATACGACTTTTACTTTAACATTTTTGTTTACCAACTAATACAAAAAGCTGAAATCAATTTTCAAGTTTCTTGAAATTCAACCATGTTTTCAATCAGCTGTTCTATCAGATACCTATATACGCCAGAAATTCTTGGACAGCTTTGGATTCCTTTTTTTGACAGTGCCCCATACTTTATGGCTTGGAAAAGATGTCTTGTTAGTCTTGTAATTTTCTTTAGTCTTGTCTTGATGAGATTCATCACACTCGTCAGGATCATTAGACTTGTCTCTTCAGTCTTGTCAGTTTCGTTAATCTCGTTAGCCTCTTTAATCTTGTCAGTTTGGCCAACCCCCACTTCACTTCCATTATTTCTTTTTGTAAATTAATTTATATTAATTCAATCGTAAAAATATCTTAGAGATAGACAAAAATTCATAAAACTAGCCTAATTAACCATAACTTACAACTAACTTACTGATCCCATAAACTAGAACAACCACAGCAGCAAATCTAACCATCTAACATTTTTGTTTTTCATATTTTGTTGTCTTTTTTTTTTTGTTTGTATTCCATGTTTTTTTAAAATGTTTTTTTTTTTGTTATTTTTTGTATTTTTTTATATCTTTTTGTGTCACCATGCCTATTCTGCTTAAAACTAAACCCTTAAACTACAAAACAAGTATGTAAGCCGGCCAAGGCTTAAAACCCCATCCCGACTACCCACTATCAAGTGCCGATTGAAGCCACCAAAACTGGTTCTCCTGCTTCAACCTATCAGTTCGGTCCCGTTCGGACACAGCCCTACTGAAACGAAGGAGCTCTGCTCCGCCTTGTGCCATGACGTCCCGATTGTACAGGAGTCGCCTATCCACGGTTCTTCGTCTGACGTGGTAGATTAACGGAACTGCCAATCTATCCTGTATCAGACCGCATCTATCTAAAAAGAGGAATGCCTTTGGTGAAATGAAGCCGCTCAAGCGTGCACTTTCAAAATACTCGTCGTTCGGATGGAACGCCCCGAAAATTAAATTGTTGGTCGAAGACATAGCTCTTGCAATGTACCTCGAACGAGTTTTATCACGAAATTGTCAATTCTGTTGATTCGAGCCCCGTTGTATAGGACCTCGTTTGAATAGTAATGCACATAAGAAGATTCGGCTGTTCGATATAAGCGGGTACAGCGTCGTAAACACTGCCGCTCGAACACCCGAAACTTCTCCATCTGGGAAGGGGCAACGTTGAACCACACAGGACAACCATAAACAATCATCGGCCGTATGAGGGCCATGTAGCAAATTACCTTCACTCTGGGGTCAAGCCAACTGCTAAAAAACAACCGTTTCGTCAGTGCGAAGGCTCATCTGGCCCTGGTCAGAGCAGCATTTATATGTCTGTCGAAATATAAATACTGATCTAACCAGATACCGCGGTACTTCACTACACTTTTACTCGCTAATGGCTGCCTGTGAAGATCAACGATGACCATCTTGCGCCAATTCTTGCACGTATCCCTCGTGGCCCTAGCCAACGGAGTCCGGAACAGAATTGCCTCCGACTTCTGGACATTTATTTTCAGTTTCCAGTCGTCGCAATATCGCTGAATCTTGTCGAAATCACGCTGCAAGAGAATTCTAATAACCTCAACCTTTCGGGCCGTTCTGTACGCAATTAGATCGTCGGCGTACGCAATTGCCTTTGTAAGACTACCTATCAGATCGCTGTTGTAAATGCTGAAGAGAATCGGCGAATTCACCGCTCCCTGTTGAAGGCCATTTTTAATTGAGAATGTTGTGGTAAAAGTTACATTGCCACTTTTGACAACAAACTTTCTACCGTTAAGCATATCATAGGGTATATACAACAATGTCTTGTTTATGCCAAGCCTGCTGAGTTTTAGGTAAAGACCCTCTAACCATACGGTGTCAAAGGCCTTGTCCAAATCAACTAGGACAGCACCTGTGCATTGTTGTTTTGATTTATTCCATTGGATATCAAAAACGAGTTTAGACGCTGTATGAATTGTGCCTTGAACCCAAACTATTTATCCGGAATTATTTTGTTGTTCGCATCCATTAGTCTCGTTGACCTAGTCAAGTTTTTAGTCTTGGTTATCGCTTCAGTCTAGTTAATCTCTTGTTCTATAATCTCGTCAATTGGGCCAATATCTTTAGTCTCGTTTGTCTCTTCAATTTTGTCAGTCATTAGTTTATTCAGTCTCATCAACATCGTTAGTTTTGTTAGTCTCGACAATTGGACATCCTTGTTAAACTCTCATCATCAGTCTCATCATCCGCCTTATCACTCCTATAAGTCTCATCAGTTTCATCAGTCTCATTAGTCTCATCAGTCTCATTAGTTTCATCAGTCTTATCAGTCTCATTAGGCTGATCATTCTCATCATCCTCATCAGTCTCATTACTCTAGTCAGACTCATCAGTTTCATCAGTCTGATTAGTCTCGTCAGGCTCATTAGTTTCATCAGTCTTATCAGTCTCATTAGGCTGATCATTCTCATCATCCTCATCAGTCCTATCAGTCTCATCAGTTTCATCAGTCTCATCAGTCTCATCAGTCTCACCAGTCTCATCAGTCTCATCAGTCACATCAGTCTTATCAGTCTCGTTAGTCTCATTAGTCTCATCAGTATCGTCAGTCTCATCAGTCTCATCATTCTCATCAGTTTCATCAGTCCCATCAGTCTTATCAGTCTCGTCAGTCTCATTAGTCTCATCAATATCGTCAGTATCGTGATTATCGTTAGTGTAGTAAGTATAATTTCACAATCGTTAGCCTTATCAGTCTCCTAAATATCGTTATTAAGATTGTCTCATCAGCCTCGACAGTCTTGTCAAATTCTTCACTTGTCAGTTTCGTTAGTTCGTCAGTCTTTTCAATCACGTTAGTCTCTCTAACTTCATTCATATCTTTAATCTCAGTAAAGTGTCACCAGTTTTGTTAGCCGTCTATAAACTGGTCCATTTAAAGCCAATGTCATGAATTTCAATCTTGAATGATCCCGTACTAAAAACAAGGCACTTAACGCCTTCTTTTATTATTAAGGAATCAATACCTTTCACATTAATGCCTAGTGAAACAATATTTCTTGAAATCTGTGAAATTTCAATGGATTCAATTAAATCAACGAGTTTTTCGGCTTTCTGTACCCCTTTTAACTGACTTAGGATTCCAGAACACAGAAAACGCACTTCCTTATAATTTCATCAACTTCTTTTATAGAATAAATTTACGCTCAACTGAACAAATGTCACACTGAACAATAAATCAATTTCTTTGCATTCATTAAAGAACCGAATATTCAACACCACAACTCCAGGCCCAGATTCAGGCGTATGAATCAGTTGGAATAATCCACTTCACCTTGAAAAACCATCATAAAAATAGGCTCATATTGAATTTAAAATAAAAATCCTTACATTATACTATACGCAGGAAGCATGGAAAACCACCATTATACTTTTGTCACCTCCTGCTGAAAATGTTTTGATTAAAAGTTGAACACGCGAACGCACATTGAAAATACTCGACTCGTATTCGTTTCGTGTATAGGAATGACTCGCCTGGGTTACCCCATTCATTTTTATACCACTTCGTTGCACCTAATTCTGTGGGCGCTGAAGCTTGATGGAGATGCCAGCCAATGTATAGAAATTATAAGCATAACTAAGTCTTATATTGAAGCAAAGCAAATGCAGGTAGGAACGTAGTCATATTCTTCACCCCGTCTCACCGTTTCACCGACTCACCGTCATCATCGTTGCACTGCTTTTTGGCTTGATGATTGCTCATTTCACTGCGAAAATGTGCCACTAATTGGAAAACGTTTAGAATTTATCGAGGTGTAACCGCAGTTCGCACCAGTCAACTTCATGAGGTTGACGTGAGTCGATATATCAGCTGCGAGGCAGGCAGTTAGCGGAACTTGAACTCGCTCTCGCTGCTCTAAGCTCTATGAGGTTGAGGTGGCTTTGATGCGATGCTATGCTATGGTGGCACAGCCAATTCTTAATCAAAATAAACAAACAAACTTGCTGCCGGTTGATAATGATGGATGCACCTCTCCCGATGTGTGTTGGCTGTTGGTTTTCATGAGTTGCCACAATAACGTAGATGAGAAGCTTCGACTATGACGACGTATAAAGGCCCACCAGAGGGAATATAATTCCGCAGAAAAGGATTGCAGGCTTATAAAAAGTACAGCGTTTTCCTTGATTACGCCTAATGTCGCGATCCATTAAGACGATGACAGGCTTAGCAAATGACTCAATCAAATTTTGTGTTGAACTAGGTTTAAAGATTATGTAGAGTTTAGATTGAAACGATACTTATATATACGCTGTCGTATATAAGGAAATGCGTTAACGCCAGAGAAAAAGGTGATTGATAGATTAGAAAGCCATTCTGCATTTAAATAAAATGCCTTTAGAATAAGCTTAAAATAACAAAGTTTGACAGCTTAGTAACCACGGACTGTTTGAATTGAATTTTTGTCTTTTGGTGTCTTAACAAATTTTTGTGAATATTTGATAATTTTTTTAGAAACTTCGGGAAGATTCACAGTAAAATATTTGTATGATACTTTATTTGATAAGTTCAAATTTATCCTTTCCTTTTCCTAGGAAGCACAATGGATTCAAAGAGATCCAACGAAGATGTTTTCTTGACCTTTAAAGATGCATCCTCTCATACAACCTAACGTTACCTAACGCCATTGTAGGAACAGTCAGTGGATTATGGTGATAATAATTATTGAGTAATGAGCAAAAACGAAATATCTTTGTTTCACCAATTTTTGAGTAAATTTTAACAATTTTAATCGATTCATTATTGTGAATGGCAACTACTCCAATAGTATTATGATACTTCAAATGATAGCTGAGTTCAACAGGTGACTGTAAAACATTCCAATAGTATTATGACACTTCAAATGACAGCTGAAATGACTGAAAAACATTCCAATAGCATTGTGATACTCCAAATGACAGCTGATTTTGACAGGTGAATTGCATCCATTCCAATAATATTATGACACGAAGCGATCCATTATTGAACTATGAAAATTCACTGTGATACATCAAATTAGAGCTCTGTTTAACAGACTTTAGAATTGCGAAACTCCGAATGACAGCTGAGTTTGACAAGTGACTGTAAACCATTGCAATACTATTTGAGTTTGACAGGTGTCAAATCCCAGCTCTAACAAACTTGAAACTATGAAATTAATGAATATGTAAAAGGACTTTTTCTTAAAACAATTTGTAAAGCTTACGGCGCTATAAAATTGGAGAAAATTGTCCAGACCAGACAGGTTTTCAAAATTGTGGGACACATTTTTTCGAATTTTCTATTGTTTGTATGTTTTGAGCTGAGTTTTGACTATCAATCTATAACATGCCATAAAGGTCTACTTTACTTACCTTCAAACGTATGGAGTATGTAGCCAGGTATGTTGCAGGTAAAAATAAATCCGCAATATTTCCCTTTTGCCCATTAAGCACCAAATTTCCTTAAACCTCTTAAACCAACAATTGAACCCAAATGAAAACTGTGCAGTCAAAATGAATTCGAAATCCAAACAGAGAAACTTCCTCATTTGCACTTCACCGTCACAGAGTAGTGCTGCCGTCGCCGCCGCCGTAGCCGCCATCACTCGTCATCGTCAATTTTGCGGTTTATACTTGTCTACTTATTCCCCGCAACCAACCCTCAAGCCCCAGGTAAACTTACTGCCCAGCCCGTCGCTCTCATCCTAGTGTCTTTAGCTTAAGGCTAATTTTATGCCTCTGTGAATCTCTCTTCCTCCAAGTCACACTGCCTCTGCCACAGCCATAACCAGAGTGTCTGACCTTGTTCGCCTCGTGTCGCTGTTCTGTGTTCGGTGGCTGTGTTTGAATTGTTGTCTCCTGATGGTCCGAAATGTCTGGCAACGGTCTAAGGGGATTCAACAACGTAGCCGACTACGACGACGATGACGATGGCAATGGCGATGATGATGATGAAGTCTTTGCACAGCTTTGCTCTTTTAGCTGTGCCGTCTTCTTTTTTCTTGGGGCTCTTGTCAAGTTGCTTCTTATTCCGTTATTTTTTTTTTCTTTAGTTTCTGTTTCTCAAAGTGTTTTTCTTTGTTTAATTGACCCGAAATCCGGACATTCTGATTTAAAATGCATCTCCTACCATCATTTGATGTATAGTCCAGTTGGGGATGTCACATTCTCTTAAGGAAAGAATTTCTAATTTAAAACGAACATACCTAGAAGAGAGAGAGAGGGAGATATATTGGAGCGTCTCTATATCCCTAAGTATAATTACACATCGCTGGACGGGCCTAAAATGGCATTTACTTGGCAATTATTCGACTTGAAATATGTAATAGCCTCATAGCCTTTGCCTCTGGAACTAGAGACTGGTCTTCCCTACGGCCGATGACGGACGGCCCACTCTGGAACGTCGCTCGTCTTCGTCCTCCTCCTCGCAGTGGCGCACATATAGGCGCGCACCTTAAGTAGCTGCCATGGTCGGTTATCTCCTAATGCGACGCAGCGCATTTGCATGATATCATTCAAATTTGGAATTTGACAGTTGCTGTCATATTTCTTTTTGGTGTGTTGCATTTTATAAGCAGGCATAAAATAAGTGAAATGCATCGTTTAAAGGCCCATCCAGAACTATGGAAAAAACTGTATGGCTCGTTGGTAATGTAAGTCAATTACCATAAGGAAATGTTTTATGAGACCAAGTTTAGTTGCGTACATCGTCCAAAAGTGGTCGCACTGAGATCCCCATTTTTATAACGATTTGCATATCGAACTCTTGTATCGTTGCTTTTGTGTTGCTGGCATAAGTTTGGAGCAGACTCAACTTTAAAAAAGAAAGAAGAACTCTACGCTTGTCTGTCAGATTCAATAAAACAAAAGCAACAAAAACGAAAATAACTTACAATTGCACTGACAGAGGATATTTTTCGAACGCCACCATTGCCATCGCCAACGCCAGTTCAGACTGAGGCCAAAGAAATTAAAATTTTCCAGACAAAGAAGAAGCCACTAAGGTGTGTATAGGAAAGGTATAGTTTAAGGGTACGAGTACATACCGTACATTTTATATTGCTTATAGCTGTCTTCTGTTTTGATAATGGGCAAGGTAACTATTACAGGACAGCAAAAGTGAGGATGATGGCGTCTGAACGTCAAATGTCAGTCATTTTTTATAAAACCTGACACAATGCTTCATTGAAAAAAATGTGAAGTTTGCTTTTTATAAATTGTATATACAAAGGTTTTTTAAATGAATATTTTATTACCTTGTTAAACGTTGATTTGATTCAATTTTTGTGTTTTCAATTTTAAAGTTTTGACAATACTTAATTGAAAACAAAGCTTTAAAATGAAAAGGTATTTAAAGGTTTTATTGGCTGATTATAATCCATATTTTAAGAAAAAGCGTTCAGATCCTTAGTGATTTTGATGCCATGTAAACATTGCTGGACTGTCAAGTAAACTTTAAATACGGAATCCATTAAATAATAGAGAAAGACAATTAAAACAACTCAAAACTATAAAGGCTTCTCATGACGGTCAAGTCATATTCAAAAGTGTTTTTAAACATTCATCATCAACAAACATTTCCAGACCTAACAGAAACGTTAGGACAATAAAAACCATTTAAAAACTTCTCAAGGCCGTCAGCACATCAAAAGACTGCAATTTTTTTTTAGGATCGTCAAGGCAGGTTGAAACCCTTCAAACCCCGCATACTATCGTATCAAGGTAGTAAGTACAGGTAAGTTCTGCTCCACTCTAACTCGTAAATAAATACCTACTTACTTACTTACTTTAGGTGGCGCTACAGTCCTGTGTGAAATAGGGCCTCACCCAACAAACTTCTCCATCTAGCTCGGTTCCTAGCTAGATGTCTCCAGTTTCGCGCTTCAAGTTGGGTGAGGTCACTGTCCACTTGTGCGCGCCACCTGATCCGTGGTCTTCGTCTACTGCGCTGTCCTGTGGGTGTGGATTCGAAGACTTTCCGGGCCGGAGCATTGGTTTCCATGCGCACTACGTGACCCAGCCATCTTAGTCGTTGGACTTTTATCCTTCTCTAAGTCTACGTCGCTGTACAGCCCGAACAGCTCGTCGTTCCATCTTCTCCTCCACTCCCCTCCGATGCATACGGGACCGTCACACGAAGAACTTTAATCTCGAACCGAGCAAAGGTGCTTTCATCCGCTTTTGTCATGGTCCATGCTTCTGCACCGTATAGCAGGACGGGGATGATAAGGGTCTTAAATAGCAACACTTTGGTCCCTCGAGAGAGGACTTTACCACCCACTTGCTTTCTTAGTCCAAAGAAACAACGCTGGTTTTGTTTTCTGCGTTAACAGCGACTTCCTTGACTTCCTCAAAGTTAAGTATGTCGATGGTGACGTTTTGACCAAGACGTCTATATTGTATGTCCTTTCTTGACGACAGCATGTACTTTGTTTTTCCCTCATTAACCGTTAAACCCATCTTTTTGCCTCTGCCTCAATACTCACAAAAGCCCCACTGACATCACGCTGAGTTCTTTCGATTATGTCAATGTCAATGTCATCAGCATATGCTAGTAATTTAAAAATTATACTTTTGAAAGATAGTGACGGGTGAGCTCTGCACAGTTCTTTCAAGCACGATATTAAAAAAATCACATGATAGAGCATCACCTTTTCTAAAACCTTTTTTGACATCGAAATGTTCTGTTAAGTTGTTTCCAACCTTTATATAGCAGCGTGAATTCTACATGTTCATCCTGAACAAACGGACGAGTTTGGAAGGGATTCCAAAACTAGACATGGCTCTATACAGTCCTTTCCTGTAGAAGCTGTCATATGCGGCCTTGAAATCGATGAAAAGATGGTTGGTGTCGATTTGGTGTTCTTGGATTTTTCCAGGATCTACCGTAATGTGAATATTTGATCGACTGCGGATTTTCCTGGTCTAAAACCAACTGACGAGGACCTATCAGGTTGTACGCTGGACTTTAGACTTTCACATGTTACGGCAGAGGAGATTTTATAGGCGATGTTAAGTAGACCGATTCCTCTATAGTTGGTGCAGTTAAGAGGGTCTCCCTTTTTCAGGATCGGGCAAGTAATACTGAGGTTCCATTAATCGGGCATGCTTTCTTCCGACCATATCTTACAGATAAGTTGGTGCATGCTCCTAACCAACTTATCTCAAGCTGCTTTAAAGAGCTCGGCATTCAAGCATCCGCTCCAGCGGCTTTATTAGAGTTAAGCTTAGATATGTCGTCTTTGCAGCCTTCGGCTCTAGGTTTATGTACCTTTGAATTTCGTTTCACCTGTTCATAAAACTTTCGAACCTCATTCCTGCTTTTAAACCTGTCAACATCTTCAACCTTACGTTTCTCATGCCCGCTCTTTTTCATTCTGAGAATTCGGCGTTCCTCTCGCCTTTTCTGCACATAGAGCTCATGAGCAGCTCTCGTCCTTTTATGCAGCTCCACTTTGCGTGCCTGTTGTTTGGCTGCATTTGCCTGCCGACATTCCTCATCAAACCAGGTGTTATTTTGGTGGTGGCTTTTTGAAACCCAGCACATCAGAGTCGGCTTCTCTGATTGTATCTTGGCAATGTTGCCACTGGTTTTCGATACATTGTGTTGGAGAACTTTGAGAGAGGTTACTTGTAACTCTGTCGGAAAAGGATTTGGCGATCTCTGGCGATTGTAGCCGTTCGACGTTGTAAATTCTCCCAGCACCTTCTTGTGTTGCCTTGAGTCTGGAAATCCAAAGTGCTACCTTGGCTACAACGAGGTAGTGGTCCGAGTCGATGTTACGAGTAGCTCCTCGGAAAGTTCGGACATCCATGATGCTGGAAGTGTGTGTGGCGTCGATATGGTCAATCTGGTTGACGGTAGATTGATCTGGAGAAGTCCAAGTTCCTTTGTGAATGATAAGGTGTGGAAAACGCATACTGCCTACCATGAGGTTTCGCCCCGCAGCAAAATCTATGAGCCTGAATCCCTTGTCGTAAGTATTGTCACGCAGGCTGTTTTTCCCTATTATTCCACCAAAGATGTCTTCCCCTCCCAGCTTTGCATTATATTCGCCCAGGATAGTTTTGATATCGTAGCTAGGACACTGCTCATATGTTTTGTTTAACAGCTCGAAGAACATATCTTTGGTGTTGTCGTCTTTCTCTTCTATGGGAGCGTGCACGCATATCAGGCTAATGTTGCTGAATTTAGCCTTGATGCGGATGGTCATGAGGCGCTCATTGATGCACCTATAGCTCAAGACTTCTTGCCTAAGTCTGGCTCCAATGACGAACCCGCATCGAAATAAGCGCTGTTGGTTTTCGTGGTAGCAGTCACCATATTAAATATCGCAGTTTTCCATCCTCTTTTTGCCCGGCCCATCCCATCGTATTTCTTGGATGACGGTGATGTCTGTTTTATAGCGCTTTAGGGACTCCGCTTATTCTTCGGCCGCACGTGGTCTGTTAAGGGACCTAACATTCCACGTGCATATCCGAAGTTCTTACTTCCTAATTCGGTTGCGTTGGGTGTCAACAGTAAATCCGTCCGTATCCGAGGCTTGTCGGTGCTTCCCAACTATGAAATCAACCCCCAACCTGGAGGGTCAATTCCTAAGTATAATACCAATGATGGGGAGCCGCATAAAACCGTTCCTTATAGGCCTGGGCTCCGAATAAGTCGAAGAAGCCCTAAAAGGTGCTCACTAAGTAGTTCAACCTTACTGGAACTGTAGACGCCACCGTTGATTCCATCTCGGGAATTCCTCCGCTATCGTTCGGATAAGGAGAGTTGCCTTAGTGGGAACACCTCTCCCCCCTCTCTCGTTCGCTGCCCCTAACAACTTTCCATTGGGGTTGGAACCCAATCTCTTGTTGAGGTACTAGGCACCCGATGTTCACCACGTGGAGGTGAGAGTAGGAGTTGATAGACAAAGGTGGGTTTTGAGAAAAACATGTGGACGCTTGTCTCCTCTTGAATGCACACTTTTACCATGTGAACATCTTAAATAAATAGAAACTAAAAAAAAATAAACAAGTTTAACTAAGACTAAAGCTGTTTTTAAATTTAATTGAACTATTTGGTTAATTTTTTTTTTTAATTAGTTCACTTGCTTTCAAACTCGATTCCGATGGAGTGTTTTAAGGATTAAAAACATTTCAAACCAGTTCATACAGATTAAGGCCGTAAGGGCATTCGAAGACCAGTTAAAATCTTCAAGGTTTTGGACTATTCAAATTTTGGTCAAGTCAGCATATTGCTTAAAAAGAGCCCAGTAACGAAAAAATTGATCAAGGAAAAAATAACAACTTAATCATTCGATACCCATTTAAGGGCGTAAACACACTAACAAAAAATTCTAGAACTCTGAAGTTCGTTAAAGGGCTGTACTTTACAAACATTATGACACTTATTAAAAAGTTTGAGACTCTAAAAACGCTTTATAAAGATCGTAAACACAACCAACAAATTAGGTCAAAAACGTTCAAACCCCTTTTCAATACCATTCAATTAATAAATGTATCTCTAAAATGTTGGAAAGCGTTGAAACATAAAGGAATGTTTTGAAGTACTAAATACGTTTGATAACTTAGATCGTAAAGACATCTCGAATGCTTTCAATAACTTTCAGTTCCATTAAAAAGACTGTACAAACATGTAACTGTGAAACCGCTTTAAAATAGCATTAGATCGTAAGCTTAACGTAAGACCGTTAATTCATTTCGAGACCAATAAGTTAAGTCGAAACCGTTCAAACTCTTTTCAATGCCGTAAAAAAACTAAATTTATCCCAAAAATATTAGAAAGTTTTAAAACCTCTTAAGGACGTACAGACGTTAAAAATAGCAAAGGTAACTATTAAGGCAGTTAGGAACGTTCAAAAAAAAATCATGAACTTTAAGGCCACTTAAAACTTCATAAACTTCTAGATTCTCAGGCAGTAAAAACACTTTACTAACGTTAAGTCAAGTTGACAAAGTCAGGTCCTCCAAGACCCGTAATCACAAGTCAACACCATTATAGACATTATAAGGCAGGTATAGATTTAGAGTACTCATTTTTGTTCTGAGTGGTGGTGATAGCTGCTACTGATGACAATGATAAGCTTATGGTTCAACTAAGTTAAGATGTCTAGATTTGTAAGAAAGTTTATACAAAATATTCAAGACTCTGCCAATGAACCGCGAACCGCTAAATCTGATTAAATTTACTCCTAAACCATTTTCAAACTCAACTTAACTTATCTGAACCATTCTTGAAGTTCCTCTAGTTCCTGTAGTTATAACCTCACCAAGTTGAATAAGCTATTCGCCACCTCTTAATTGTATCGTCATTATCATTGAAATAAAAAGTTATTCACTTAACGCAGCGTTTAAAGTTTGTTTAGCCTGACTCAGCACCATTGCAACCGCACCACAAAACCGTGAGATTCAGCCCCACAAATAAATAATTAAATAAATAAAAAAAAAACAACAACGTAGCGATTAGGTGGTAACATTATGTATAGTTTGCAATCAGGTATACAACTTCCCTTCATCTATTATATCTGCAACTATGCGCATAACACGGCCCGGCTGTGCAATTATATTTTTTGCCGGCTCTAATTAGCGCGAATAAATTAATTAAGCAGTTGCATTTATGAAATTAATGTGCGCTAATAATATGTACGCACATCACAGCCTTGGACCAATTTATATACCTTCCAATCTTAGCATATGTAGCTTCGCTTTAACCATGCATCGCATCGTATAGTCGAAGGTACGTTACGTACCTGTAGCTTGTAAAGCTTGATAAGAGAAGAGACGTGTCGAGTTGATGTCGGTCTTGGTCTCGGCCCTAGTGTCGGTAGAGTAGAACAATTTTTACACACATAAAATAATGAGTCGGTTGCGTGCAAATTCTACTTAAATTAGACAAAACCCGACCTTTGTTTTGCATTTAACTGCGTTTATTGCGTTCCTTCTGCTTCTGAAGATGGGAGGACGGATTGGCTGTATACATACTTCAACCTTTATGTTTCTTGTTTTCTTTTTTTTAAATTGGTACCGTTTAAGTGTGTGCTGCTATTTAATGACTTCTTCGTTGCCCCACCGTCTAAACATCGACATCACACGGTCTCTCTCGGTCGTCTTATAGACGTCGTCGTCTTCTGCGTCTTCTGCGGTTTCTGCGTCTTTTGCGTCTTAATCGTCGACATTTTGGTCGTCATGCCTGACATATAATCAATTTATTTAAATTTGTTTGACGTTTCTTGATGTTTTGTTGTTGTTGTATGTTATTGTTAACGACGATGGTTGCAGCACACAGTGTGTTGTTTTTGTTAAACTTCTTCCGTTAACTTAAATGGTTTGGCGGTGAAAATTGGCACCTGCTGATTCTTCACTTTGAATATAGGTATACGTAATCTAGGTGGAGGCCTAGGTACCTTTTCTTGTAAGGTTTGATATGGAAGAGTGCAAGTGCAGTGCTAGTACAGCTTTAAGCAGACTGTGTGGTAGGTATTCAGGCAATCATAAAAGTTTGAAGTGTTAAAATGGGATGGGTTAAGGTTGGTAAGTCATGAATAGGTAACATAGTCGTAACAACTATAAATCTAGTGAAACATTTTTTTCTGGGAAACCGAATTGTACCTAATTTGAATTCAAAACATAACTTATACGCAGAATACACGCAGATAAAAGTTAATTGCCGTAGAAAAAGTTTAAATAAACCAATTTCCAACCATGTATGTTCACAGAGTAATAAGTTTTACAGACTTGTCCAACATTTAAAACCAATTTTAGGTTTTTAAGGCCAACAAAAATAAACAAGGAGATCCGCAGAGAGTACTAAAAACTGGTAATCAACCCAACTGAAAGTGGATTGAATAGAAACAGAAGTATTCAAGACACACAGTCGGTGTTTAGAATCTGTTTAGAAGAATATTTTTCAAGACATCTAAACACTGTTGGTTTGCCATATTACAGTCAAAATTTCAATGCTGGCAACTTACGTATAGTGAACGATAGAGGTCGAAATTCGTTTTCTTAAAAAAAAGTCAAATATATGATCTAAAGGTATCACTGAAAAGAGCAACCAAATTATCACAGGCCCGTTTTTAGTTTCAGAAATACGGGCCTCTGGCAGTTCTCATTAAGAATAAATAAAAAAAGCTTTGTTGCTTAAAAAAAAAATAGAATCTGTCAGGTGATTTGTGGAACTTCTGTCTAGCGGAAGTATAAAAATAAGAAAAAGGTCAAAAAATGGCCTCAAAATTAGATATCGAGGAAGCTTTAGAACGTGAATACCTCCTCCAAAGGTCAAATAAGGTTCACCAGCGTTCAAAACTACTTAATAACCGTACAGATAACTCAAGAATGTGAATAACATGCATGATGCCCATAAGATTCAAGAATGTAAAAATCCCGGCATCAGTTCAAAGTCGTTCAAAATCCGCTTGAACGTTTGAAGTGGAGTTTTGCCCAACGACGAGCTATTTCAGACATACCTATGTAGCGTTTAGGCAAGGAGATACGCTATTAGGTGATTTCTCCAAAAAAGTTCTGGGCCAGACAGTGCACAAGAATGGTGTTAACATACAAGGCACTATCTTCTACATGTCTTTACAATTGCTTGGCTATGCAGATGACATCTACATCATCGGCAACTCCAAAGTGAGCTGTTCTAGAAGCATTTACAGCATTTAAGGAGAAAAGGTGAAACGTGTTAGTCTTGAAGTTAATGAGGACAAAACAAAGCTCAAAACGTTACTGTTAATAGCAGAACAAATATCAGCCCCACGAACAACACCTAAGTGGAAATCCGATGAAAAATTACCCTAGCGATTCTCTAGCTAACAAATGGGTTCAAGACTCCTATATCGAAAGACAAAGTGCAGGCTATATAAGCCATTATAATATCGTTAATAAAATATAACGTCATTAAGAAAGTTCCATTAATTGAAGTGAATGACATAATCCGAAAGTGTCTGATAACTAATAGTTTTTCGTCAAGATTTAATATAATATTGTATTTTCGCTTACATAGCTCATGATCAAGAAAGAAAAGAAGATCATGGTATAACATTTTCTCCAAAACCCACTTTTTGATCCCGCTTGCACTTCGGTCATTTGTCTGAACTACATTTTTTTAAAAATCTTTCTTTCTTTATTGAAGCATTTCCGGAATCGACCTTTACTTTTTTACATTTAAAACACCTAAAATGAAAGTTGGTTTAGAAGTTGCTTCTATCAACGAACTAAAGTCTTAGATAATTCCGGCGTACTTTTTCTTCCCTTAACGACACTTAACCCGTGGCCATCTAATGGCGAATAGCAGTAACAACATTATACCAGGGCTGTATTCCGAAATAATGGCTATCACACTGGAAACTTTAAAACTTTTATTAGAAGAACAAAAAACGACATCTTCGGACAGAGTCATAAAAAACACAGACGAAAAGGTGGGAATCCGTTCTGAAAAAGTTGAAAAGCTCGAAAAAATCGTTGAGACGCAAGGAGCAATAATTGAGCAACAAGAAGCTTCCTGTGCTGGACATGAAAAGCTAGAATTGACTATGAGAAAAAATAATTTGAACATTTTCAAGTTGGAAGTGAGTGAACGGACCTCAGAAGAACTTCTTTCAATGATACGCGACCAAATAAATAAATCGAATGACCAGTTCAAAGTTGAAGAAACTGACAAGCGAAGGAAAAATAAGACATATCAGTGCTCAGCAACGTAAAGTTCAACAGTGACCACAGATAAGTAAGAACAGAAATCATTATAAGCCATAAGACACTGAAAAGAAACCGACAAGTCCATTTCATCCCAAAAATGATTCCCGACCAAAAAATAGTAGATTATAACCAAATACTGACAGCAAAGATAAATCAATTATGAACCTCAAATCGTGACTTACAAAACACATATGACCAATTAGAAAAAATCATAAAAAACTCTGCAAACCTATCAATTATTGACACCAAAACATCAAAAGATAAATTATCCAACAATACAAAAATCTTAATCTCAAGAAGAGATACTCTACGAACCAAGCAACAATTACTTGCCCAAGAAAAAACTGAACTAAAAGAATAAAGAAAAACTATCAAACTAGAAATAAGGAAAGATATCAACAACTTCAACAAAACAATAGCTAGACGATTAGACAAACAAAATCAATAAGGAAAACAAAATAATTACTTAACAGTCAACAGGAATCGATTATTAGCTTAAAAAGCCAAAATGCAAGCAACATAACAAATAGAAAAGAGTTAAACGAAAATACTACTAAGTTCTTCTAAAAACTATTCTCCTAGACCAAAATAACTGAAGAAGGAAATATTGAAAACATAGATATCAATCTCCTAACAACGCAAACTCCCATGTTTAGCAAAGAAAATATTGAAAGGGCCATAGACGAAAGAACTCAGCAAATCCCTAAGCAAAGGAGAGAAACAACCATTACACTTTACATAAACAAGGAAAAAAAGACGATTTGAACAACTTTACACCTATAAGTAACTTTTCGACAATTTATAAGCTGTTTTCAAAAACAATCTACAGGAACATTAAACAATATCTTAACAATAAGGAACCTAGGGAACAAGCTTTATTCAGAAATGTTTCTCAACAACAGACGATGAATCAACTAATAGAAAAGTGCAATGAATTTCAACAACCAATATACTTATTATTCATAGACTTCAGTAAACCATTTGACAGCGTTGAACACGAAACAATATGGACATCTCTCGAAAATCAAAATATGGACCCAAACGTTAAAAGGACTATCAAAAACATATACAAAAAAATGCAGTACAAATAAAAACAGAAAGTACAGGAAGTAAATTTAAAATAACAAGAGGCGTCAGACAAGGAGGCCCGCTTTCACCACCACTATTTAGTGCAGTCTTAGAGGATTTTTTTCAAAGGATGAACTGGAAGACAAAATATGGTATAAGGATATGTGGACAACTTCTAAACAACCTAAGATTTGCGGAGGATATAGTACACTTATATCTACAAAAGCTAAACATATACAAGAAATGACAACAGAACTTAATAGCTTGTGCGAGAACTATGGACTACAGATCAACAAATCAAAAACAAAAGTGATGACAAACCACATCAGCGAAGATATAATTCTGGACATGAAAGAATAGAATACATAGAGGACTACATTTACTTGGGACAACTAAAATTTTTTAAGGACCAAGAGAAAAAAGAAATCAACAGACGCATCACAAACAGCTGGAAAAAATTCTGGAGCCTCAAACAGATTTTAGAACTGGACCAAAGTGCAGAAACACGAAAATATCTGCTCGACTCCGCTATTTTGCCGGTGCTTACTTATGGACTACAAACCCTGAACTTGACTACGAAATCTCTTGACCAGATAAGGATCTGTCAATCCAAAATGGAAAGAAAAATCCTCAGAATAAGACCCAGCGAAAGAATAAGAAATGAAGACATCCGAAACAGTACTCGAATAATTGACGTGATAGATAGAACCAAAAGACAAAAATGGAGTTGGACAGGAAATTTCAAGACTACAGGATCAATGATGGACAAAGTGGACAAAATGGAGACCGGAAAGCAAGAGACGAATAGGCCGACCGAACAAAAGATAGAGCGACGATCTTTGCCAAATAAACGAAAATTGGTACAATGAGGCGAAAATGGGCCGATTTGGAGGAGGCTTACGCCAAAAACTAATTATAAAAATTGCTAAAATAAATAACCAAATAATTCTATATTTGTAATATGTATCATTCTATAGATAATTTGTAAAAATTCTAATATGGAAATTTAAAAATTGTATCTATAGATGTATTTAAAATGATTAGGCAAAAAAAAGCTTATACTAATAATAATAACTTCTTCTTCCACATATTTAGCTACGAGACTGCTAATAACATTGATTCTAAGCGTCTATATTATATAATAATATTTAAATTTGTTGATAATGAAATGAATCTGAATTTTTTTAGTACAACTCCCGCCAAAGGAACCTTTGAGGAAAATGAATGACCCAGGGTTTCAGCTTTGTTTAATTTTTAACAGTATCAAACTTGAAACGTATTACAACTTTTGTTGAAGCAGCTAATTTTCGAAGTGTAACCTCTATCTATTTGCTCGTTTCCAAACAGTCTTTTATACTTTAGAAGTTTAAATATGCTATTATGACAGTTAAGGCACTGAATATAACCTTCATCACATTGCAATCTCTGTTGAAGAATCAAATTTTATCCTTAAACTTCATATCCACGTTTATAGGTATTATAAGTTACATCATATAAAAATACGTAGGTTACATTCTTGGTGTAGATTGTTTTCGATAATCTCTAATAAACAGATTTTTCAAAACAGATAACGTTGAAAAAATCGTTCTCAACTTGGTCACACATATTCAACACAACATAGAAGTTAGTATATGATACGTGTATAGGAAAAGACTGAAGCATCATAACAAGTCACATCATCAGACACGTTTTTACGTATATAGCTCACGCAGCAATTACTTATACACTATGCTCGAAGTAAGGGAACATAACAACGCGCGCGCGATAGATTCTGCAAAGATGATATCTTAAGACCCTGCCTATATAGGTATATCAAGTCTCACTGAATCCCTAACTCCTAAGCCCCTCAACTACCGCATATAAAATACGATATGATGAGAAGAAATCGTGAACTTTTTGTGTAGAAACGTAATCCAAGACTTAGGCCACGCACAAAATTCCGTAGTCAGCGAGAAAATCTTTCTTAAGAGTCTAAAGGAACTATATGGTGATATGGCACGGTTAATTTGCCACATTTTTTTTCTTTTTTATATAAAAAAAGGACTGGACTTGAGGTTGAGGTGACCAACTTAAAGTCAAAAGATATGTCTTCACTTTGAAGTCTTTCTATTTAAAAAGAAGAAAAGTTTAATTATAAAAAGTTCAATGTCGAAGAAGAACCATAAAGATCACAAACATAGAAAACTTAAACTTAAACTTAAACTTAAACTTAAACTTAAACTTAAACTTAAACTTAAACTTAAACTTAAACTTAACCTTAAACTTAAACTTAAACTTAAACTTAAACTTAAACTTAAACTTAAACTTAAACTTAAACTTAAACTTAAACTTAAACTTAAACTTAAACTTAAACTTAAACTTAAACTTAAACTTAAACTTAAACTTAAACTTAAACTTAAACTTAAACTTAAACTTAAACTTAAACTTAAACTTAAACTTAAACTTAAACTTAAACTTAAACTTAAACTTAAACTTAAACTTAAACTTAAACTTAAACTTAAACTTAAACTTAAACTTAAACTTAAACTTAAACTTAAACTTAAACTTAAACTTAAACTTAAACTTAAACTTAAACTTAAACTTAAACTTAAACTTAAACTTAAACTTAAACTTAAACTTAAACTTAAACTTAAACTTAAACTTAAACTTAAACTTAAACTTAAACTTAAACTTAAACTTAAACTTAAACTTAAACTTAAACTTAAACTTAAACTTAAACTTAAACTTAAACTTAAACTTAAACTTAAACTTAAACTTAAACTTAAACTTAAACTTAAACTTAAACTTAAACTTAAACTTAAACTTAAACTTAAACTTAAACTTAAACTTAAACTTAAACTTAAACTTAAACTTAAACTTAAACTTAAACTTAAACTTAAACTTAAACTTAAACTTAAACTTAAACTTAAACTTAAACTTAAACTTAAACTTAAACTTAAACTTAAACTTAAACTTAAACTTAAACTTAAACTTAAACTTAAACTTAAACTTAAACTTAAACTTAAACTTAAACTTAAACTTAAACTTAAACTTAAACTTAAACTTAAACTTAAACTTAAACTTAAACTTAAACTTAAACTTAAACTTAAACTTAAACTTAAACCCTTATCGTTGCCTTTTTGATACTTTTCAGACTCTAAATCAGTTATTAATTCACCAAATGTTGGTCACCATTATTTTAGGGCATAACTTAAACTTTTGTTCGCGGATCATGTCGTCGTCAATGCCCCATAGTGCCGTATAGTTCCTGATGTTATGCTTAGCTTATACCCTCTTGGAGGTAATAAAGCTGGAAAACTCATGACGATGTTATTTTCCTTTTATAGAAGCATCATCAGCAAAAGGGCCCTATATTCGAACCATAGCTTTAAAATCCCTTTCTTCCTTCCTTCCTTTAGTAGACGAGGGGTTCTACATCGCATCAGGAGAATGATGGCGCTCTGCGGTGTCGCCCTGGATGCTCCTTTATATAACTACACATGAAGAATGCGTGCATCTATGAGTCGTGATCATTGCGCACGCTATGATTGAACTGCACGCGGAGGATCCTTAAGCCGTCTTTTCTTCTCATTGCAGATTTAGGTATATAAGCATAAGGTACCTACCCGTTCTCGTATAAAATGTATGTACGTCGCGTCTTGTTGTGAAGCCCAAATAAAACTCAGACTAAAACGTTATTCTATAAAATCAGGCAGGCAGGACTACATAAGATGAAAAGCCACAGCACGGGGTAAGGAGAAAGATTATTATCAAAGGTAAAAAAGACGCGGAGAGTTTTGTTCTTTTTGTCGCAGAAGGCCACTGTATGGTAGAAGGGTTGCCACCGTGTAATAGTTAAATTCCTTTTTAAAAACCAAAGTCCATACCAAATACAAAATTGTTTGACGTAAAATGTTCTAAAAAACATGAAGACCTTTAAAAAAGCTGAAGTAAGATCTTTCTTGTCATTTTAGAGGCTAAAATTTTACGGAGGAGGATACATAAAGCTATCAAATGAAATAAAGGTTTTAAAAGAAAGAACTTTTATGTTAAGGCCAGAACAAAGTTTGCTAATTATTAAAGTTTCTTCAGTATTACATTGGCAACCTTGTTCGATGTCGAATTAGAAACCGAGGAAACCAGGACACATTTCATATAAAATTCACGTTCCCACGCACAGAGGCCACGAAATACAAGATAAAAGAATGGACATAGGTAACCTGTACGAAATATTATTATGTTATGACCCTGATCCTAACTCAATGACATCGTAAATATTATGAGCAAAGCATGTCGCATCGAATAATATCGATCGACAAGATATCGCCGCTGAAGCTGTTGGGCAGACCGTTGAGTCGTGTATGTTACCATTTAAAAAATAGTAAAAAATGTCGGAAGATATTTACAATGGCTGTAAAGTAAAAAATACTAGAAGGATTTTGCTCGCAAGTCTGTCACATTATTACTTTTTGAACATTTCCAATAAAAAAATAAAAATTCAAAATTTTGAAAATTTAAAATAAACTTTTCACAACAGAAAAAAACAAAAGAAAACATTTGACAGCTGACAGTTGCGTGAAGACTTCATCAACTGAAACTCAAGCACTTACATAATGTACATTATTGAAAAATTCCAAGAAACTGTAGATCAATTGATACTAAAACATATTGTCTAAATTTGAATTTCTAAGTAATACGCGCGAAACTTAGTGGTGACAATTTTTGAGAGTACCATCATTCACGTAAAATTTGATTTGTTCGCCATTTAATAACACAATTTTACTTCGGAAAAATATTAATGTGACAGCTGACAGCTGAAAGAACGATTTCTTAATGAATTTTTGAATGATATCAATGAAGCTCATTTGTTAATCTTCAAATAAATATTATACTAATTGTCGCAAATAGCGCGTTGTTAAAAAATAGATGCATTTCTGGCTGTCTGAATTTTAGGGCTGGAAACATTATTGGATTCTTCTAAGAAAATGGGGGAAGTCAGACAGTAACAATTACATAAGAATCCTAATCGTGAAATCGGTTGTTTTGTAGCCAGAATAGGAAATATTTACTTTCTTACTTACTTAAGGTGGGATAACAGTCCGGGACGGACCTAGGCGTCTCCAGACAGCTCGTTCCCTAGCTAGCTGTCTGCAGTTTCGCACACCAAGTTGGTTTAGGTCTTCACCTACCTGAGTGCGCCACCTGAGTCAAGGTTTTATTCTACTGAGCCGTCCCTGGGGATTGGATTCGAAGACCTTCTGGGCTGGAGCGTTGATGTCCATTCGCTCTACATGACCCAGAAATCTAAGTCGTTATACTTAAATTATGTTAAATGGGTCAGTGTCGCTGTACAGCCCGTACAGTTCATCGTTATATCTTCTCACCCTTAGAATTTTTCTTTCGAAGCATCCTAAGACGCTCTCATCTTTCTTTGACAGGGTCCAGGCCTCAGCGCCATAAATGAGAACCGGGATGATGAGTGTCTTATAGATGGAAATTTTAGATGCTCGAGAGAGGACTTTCAATTGCCTTTTAAGTCCCAAGAAGCAGCGATTTGCAAGAGTTATTCTTCGTTTGATTTCAGAGCTAGTGTCGTTGTCTGAGTTTATGGCGGTGCCTAGGTAGAAAAAGTCCTCAACTACCTCAAAGTTATAGCTGTAAATGATGACGTTTTGTTCAATATGACAGCATATACTTGGTCTTGACCTCATTGACCTCTAAGCCCATCTTCTTCGTTTCCATCGCAATGCTCGAAAACGCTCCACTGATATCACGCTTTGATATTCCAATTATGTAAATATCATCTGCGTATCCGCGTAATTTGATGTACCTTTGGAAAATTGTGTCTTTAGTGTTGACAGTTGAGTTTGCAGAATTCTTTCAAGAAAATATCGATATCGAAGAATTCGCATGACAGTGCATCGCCTTGTCTAAAACCTTTTTTGACATCAAATGCATCGGTGAGATCTTTTCCGACCTTTATAGAGCAGCGTGGATCATTCTCCATCATTATTCTACATAAACGGCTGCAAGTGGTCTGTTAAGGGACCTAACATTCCACATACAGATCCGAAAGTTCGTTGTCATTATTTCGTTTGCGTGGGTTGTCAACAGTAAATCCATTCGTATCAGAGGCTTGTTGGTGCTTCGCAACTAAATTATTTTTACTTGGTTATAGGAAACTACACCGACGGCACAACCCCCAAGACGGCGAGCCGGATAAACTGTGTTCACCAAGTAGTTCAACCTTACTGGAACTGTAGACGCCACCGTTGATTCCATCTCGAGAATTCGTCCGCTGCCGTCTGGATAAGGAGAGATGCCTTAGTGGGTTTTGAGAAAAATCTGCTTACGCTTGTGTCCTCTTGAATGACATGTCTACCATTTGATCATCTAATAGGTATAGGAAATCCAGGTCTTATGATTTAAGGGCATTAGTTTTTTCAGCCAGCGTTTCATAAAATACAGTTTTCTACATATTTTTTTTTGCAGATTTTTGACGTATAGTATTTTAAATACAGTCTTATGATCCAAACAGTATTTCGACCACAACCCGAAAGGTTGTCAGAAGGCTAAAATGCCTACAAAAATAAGCGAATGTGACTTTTTTGGATTACTGTTTGCGATTCGCCAAGTTGACGTTCGTCTTGAACTTCAAAAATTTGGCGAATTGGAATGTCGTTCTTTTACAATTGACTGAAAAAATTACAGTTTTTTTTTAATTCGATGTAGTTGTCTAGATTTTTTGTTGCGACATAAAAAAATATGAGTGAAAATCGACAAAGGTAAGAACAAATTAAATAATTAATAAATAAATTATAGTTAAAATTTTTATTGGTATAGCATTAAAAGAACCAACAACGGCCAGTTCTCAAAGTTTGGTGGAGCTAATGGAAGCAAACCCCGACATTGCCAAGGGTGTCAATGTATAACATTTCTCATTTTAAACTTTCTAGAATTTTAACTTTGCCAAACAAAAGACTAAACCAATGTTTTTAATATTGAAGCAAAATATTGGAGATGCCGGGGATTGAACCCGGGGCCTTTCACATGCAAAGCGAACGCTCTACCACTGAGCTACATCCCCTTATTTAATGTGATATTGATTCCCTTAGAATTCTATAAGATTATTTTCAAATTTTTAAGGACATCGCTGTGGAATGTTACCAAATTTCTTGAAGATAGATTATGAAAGAAGAAGTTGATAAAGGGTTCGTTTCGAGAGAAAAGTTCTTCGTGTGATCTACTGTCCCGTATGAATTGATGGTGAGTGGAAAGGAAGATGGAATGACAAGCACATGCACAGCGACGTTGACTTAGCAAAAAAGATAAAAGCCTGATATGAGCCCCGAAAAGTCTTCAAATGCATAGAAGGAAAGTGATCTCACCCAACTTGGAGTTCACAACATGAGACTTATAGCTAAAACTAAGCTTATCGGATAAGTTTATTGAGTGAGCCCTTAGTTCAGACAGGATTGTATCGTTACCTTAAGTTAGTAAGTAAGATGCAAAGATCTATGTGGCACTTGCACATCTTGGCACTGCTTGATTGCGCCGTAAATAAACAGTCAATCTTTTTAGACGAATCGACCCAACAATTATTCTTGAATTCTCACTTTTCAACGAAACCAGTAAAATGGTTACCCCATCTTTGAAGATGCTCCAAAAAAAATCCTGAAGTGTGTGATATATATTTTGTATTTCAAAATTTGATAAAATGCTTCAACAATATTAATGCGCTGTTCAATTTTATAGCTCTCTATTGTTGATTTCATTAAATCAAAGAAATGTGGAATAAAGCTGAGCAAAAGTTATAACTTATAACTAATCATAACATTACACTGATGTTCTTAGAAACTTAAAGCTTATGATGCCAAATTCTATTAAAACCTTGTTTTCATTTAACAAGGGGATGTAGCTCAGTGGTAGAGCGTTCGCTTTGCATGTGAAAGGCCCCGGGTTCAATCCCCGGCATCTCCAATCTTTTGAAGCCCTTTC
This sequence comes from Eupeodes corollae, assembly GCF_945859685.1. NCBI lineage: Eukaryota > Metazoa > Arthropoda > Insecta > Diptera > Syrphidae > Eupeodes > Eupeodes corollae. The sequence continues at coordinate 20,881,891 of NC_079148.1, read as the reverse complement.
TGATGTTATGTACGAAAAGTGTTGGCTTAGAAATGAAGACTGAAGTTGACTATTTCATTTTTTCATCCCAACGCATTAACTTTTTCGTATGTTCCCATAAAATATTCTATTCTAAGGCAAACCTGTCATGCCTTAAAATTAAAGAAAGGGTAGGTCTGTATATCATAACGTATAGCACATAATGTCCGCCTTCCGAATTTTGTCTGACGGGTCTTATAAGCATAGACGTATCATATCGAGAAACATCGGATAAACAAATGACTTTTAACTGTATTAAGCCTTAAGCATTGAAAGAAAGATTTATATCCATCTAAAATAAATTCTTGATATCATCAAATTCTATTCGTACAACGAATGCAAAAAACGATGCAAATCTTCAATCTTTCAGGAATATGTTTTTCCTGTAACGCAATACACCCCTGCTGCTGTCCGTTTTCAAGCTCATCTTTTAACCCAAAAGAAGAAAACTTTATTTTGCATAGATTTTCGCTTGAAAATAGTTTATTAGTAGTTCTTTCGTGATGGCTCTTAACATCAATGTGAATTTGAATGTCAATGTCCAAAGAATATTGCTCTACGTTACGTATAATGTCTCCACAGTCTCTCAAGTCAGGGAGTATAACCATCAGCTAACCATCAAGCAACCAGTAACCAGCAGCAAAAGCAACCACATGACTTTTTAAGTGAATTTGAAATGAGGGGCCCTGAGATGTGCCTTCATATATAGAAAAGTAATATTAATGAAAGACAACACAAATGACACATTTCTATTCGACATTTCGTCAAAGGTGAATTCTATACAGGGTGTTTCGGAAGAAACGTAAAATTGGATTTGAAATTAAGGCTTTAAGCTGAAAAATGGATGACCAAGTAAATTAATAGTGTTTCGCTTTTTCTCTAAAGCTGAGTTTGAAGTTTTATGTCCCAGTTTGTGAACAAAGGTTTGAAAGGAGTAGTCCTTGCAAATTGATTTTGAGTTTGCTTCCACATTCGTTTAGTGCTGCTAAAGAACTTTACTTAACAGCACGACTTAAGTTGGACTCGTGAGCATTCCTAGACGAGTAAGTATTACGGTTTGAATTTTTATGGGAAAGAGTGGCCTCTATATTACTGTAGCACTGGATTTTAAATAAAGGTTACTTACTTACTTAAGTTGGCGCTACAGCTGTTGAAACTATGGCCTCACGCTCTCACCCAACAAACATCTGCATATGCTATTAATTGGATAGACTTTTGATGGATAGTGCCTCTAGTATTGACTTGGAAGCTCTGCACTATTCTTTCACGGTCATCCTGCGCAAACGGTTGAGTTTGGCAGCGATGCCAAAACTAGACAGGGCTCTACACAGCTCGTCTCTGTAAATCCTGTTATGCGGCCTTAAAGTCAATGAAAATATCGTGGGTGTCGATTTGATGTTCTTGAATTTTTTTAATGAACTGCCGTAATTTGAATATTTGATCGACTGTGGACTTTCCTGGTCTAAAAACACACTGATAAGGACCTATCAGGTTGTTGACGATTGGCTTAAGACGTTCACATATAACGAAAGAGAAGATTTTGTAAGCGATGTTAAGTAAACTGATGCCTCTATAGTTAGTGCAGGTTAGAGGGTCTCCTCTATTTAGAATCGGACAGACAATCGAAGGTTTAAGCTTTTGTACGACTTTTTTTTGTCAACTTTAAGATTTTCCTATCTGAAACACCCAATTCCGTAGAAACCTTTGAAACGCATCAACAAAAGCCTCTCACTTTGAATTGTCTCCACGTAAAAAGGATCAGGGATTGCCATCGCTATATGCATAGATCCACACACTTTGGAATATACCAGCAACTAAAACAACAACAACGATGAACGATGTCGACCTAAATTTGTTCCTTCATCCCGAACCCGATTTTGCGGAGAGTCAACTGGACATTAAAAAAGTTGGAAAGTTTATGACGGTGCATAAAATTTGCATGTTTTTTTTTGTTTTTATTTTATGTTGTTGCGTTCCATGAAGATGGACGATGGAAGCTCTCTACCGCACCAAAAACCAAGACTGATGCGCTGATGCAATGCATCACCAACACAGCATCTCTGGAAACCGGGTACATATCATCAGGCGGCGAGGAACGACAACAGATTTATTATGTATTCTTCATTTATAAAATGCTTTTTGATGTTTTAATCAAAATAGGGATGGGTATGTTGGATAACTGCCCCACGACGATGACGAGCTACGAGTCTGACGCTTACGACGACGAAACGTTGAGAGACCGACCCACGGTTAAGAAATGCGGATGAAAATATAGATAGCTAGGTTAGGTATATGGGAGTATTATGGTTTTATTCATTCTTGAATTGTGATGAGATGAAGTTTGATGATGGAACTTTTATCTGCCTAATGTTGATATAAAAGTCAGAAAAGATAGAATAACATAATGCGTATACTTTTGCGGAGAGGTACAATTTAAATTTTGATTGATTGTGAATAAAATGGTAGTTAATGTAAATGGGACGATATAGATCCGCATAAGATTATTTTTTTTGAAATTTTGCAATACTGACATTACACAGCATTTCATGTTTCCTTAACATATATTCTTAAAAGATTCTAAATGTTTGAATCTAGTATATTTAAGTTTTTTTTTATGTATCAGAAGGAGTTTTTGAGTCAATAGAACAACCTTTTTATAGGCCTCGTTAGCTTGATAATTGCTGTTTTTATAGGTGCTTGAGAAAAAAAATCAGGCTTTAAAAGCTTGAACCAAAACTTGAATTAAGAATGGAATTGGAAATATGTCCATATCAATATTGACACAAGACTTCTATCTAAAAACCACAACATCTTTTGCAAGGGTGAACCAGTGAAAACGCTTTAACACACTCTAGTACGCACCATCGAATACTCCCTGCCTAATATAAGAGAAGGTACACTATGGTTGCCTTCCCCGGCACTAAAGGTGCTTTAAATAACGATGACACATACGCCAGGAAAGTTGTCAATACGCCTCTGTTTATATTGTGCTGTTTTCTCTGCTCTTAGACCTTATAGTCAATGAAATGTTAACCAGTCTGAATATAAAGGGTTTAAGCGTGATTGCCTATGCGGGTAATGTAGATATATACAAGATTCCCTCCTTTTATAAAAGGTATCCAATTAAAGTTCAAATTAAGAGCCAAGAGCTCTATTTTCCAATCAGATTTTACTGTACCGTGTGGCCGTATAATGGACTGCTTAAGACAAAGATGTTAACCGTGACAAACTAAGCAAAGTCCAACGTTTATCCTGCTTATATGTAAGGGAGTCGCCTCGCACAACCCCATCTGGGGGACTGGACATCTTACTCTATCTGAAACCTTTAGATGTACTCAGAAAACAAAATACAAGCTCTGTTATTCGCCTTAGAGCTTTGTCACAGTTGTAATTCTTAATTCTAAAAATCAATTTTAAAGTAGACTAGACCATTTAACGACTAAGTTCGTTGGAAACTTAAATATTTCTAAACGTTCTGAGAGGATAGGGCATTTCTGGAAGACGGGTCGCTCCATTTTTATACAGATGGATCAAACTCTAATGAGGAGTTTAATAAAAGTGTGTACTCAGAACAACTAATTTTACGACATTCTTTCTGCATTTCCGCAATTACTGTAGGGTTTTCCAGGCAGAACTTCGAGTATTAACAGTCAAATTTTACTTCTTAAAAAGTCCCATAGCAAGGTAGTAAAAATAGCTTCAATTTATCTTCTTTGAAGACTTGTAGCCACTATATAATTCTCAGTTGCTCTATGTAGCTCGGATTATATGGAATCTCGATTTAATCGAGAAAATATACTTCAAGGTGTAATGGTCATCTTCTGATGAGCCCACCCATTACATCGGGGCGAAACGCTTACATAAACACTTTAATGCTGGTTTATATTTATTTTCATTTTCATGATTTTAAATCATATTTATTAGAACTTGTCCTTCCTTAAAAAAAACGTGATGTCAACATTTGATAACCGGATTTTGTCAGACAGCCTCTACAAACTTTATAACAGTCCATAACATTTAATCGTCTTTAATGGAAAAGCAAAACAGTTTAACATTCACCTTTGTTGATTTGTCGGGTCATAAAACATTTCAAGGAATTATGAACTCGCCTAAAATGGTACAAAAGAGTACAGCCTATTCTATCACGTTTGGCTTACGCTATCGTACCAATCGTTGCCAGTAAGATTTTGCTAAGAGAAGACGCTGTACAGGAAGCTAAGGTCAGGTGGAATAACATCACCACCTGTTAGGCCACAAAAAATCTTTGGCTTACACTAGAATTAAAGCGCTCAAGGTGCTTGATATTTTTTAGCAGATTGCATATTCGATGTCATAACCAGACACTACCAAATAAGAAAGTACGCTATGCACCTAGTCGTATTCCCAAAATATTTCTGCAGAAGCTGTATAGATGAGAAAGAGAAGAAACAGTACTTAACCTTCTCTGCACATGCCCTGTTCTAGCTCAAAAGCGAAAGATTAACTTAGGAGAGTTCGTCAATAACGATTTAAACAATCTCAGGCACACTAACATAATTAGTCTTCCGCGTTTTATAAGGAACTGCAATTGGATTTATTGAGCTCAGAAGAAAGTTTCAAGATTTATGTGGTATCAAATGAGTCAAAAAGGGGCCTAAGTCCATCCCGGACGGCCACTTTAACCTAACCGAGCCCGATAACATCCCGATTAGAGGGGCAGATAAACTTTTGGCCAGACAACACCTGAAGGAAGACATGTTGACGTCTTTGCTGAGTTAAACCAATTAACTCAGCTTGTCTACGAGCCAACTTGAATCCCTGACGTTGCAGGCCAATCCGCCAACACCCTAGACTTGTTTCTTACCTCTGATCCTTATAAATATACAATCAGTGTATTACCGCTTTACCGTAGTACCCGTAGCATAATGGTTAGTGCGTTGGACTGTCATGCAAGAGGTCTTGGGTTCAATCCCTGCCTGTGCCACCTTAATTTAAAAAAAATAATTTTCGCGGGTACTGCCTCTTGCGAGGAATTGACAAATCCTTCAAGAGTAATTCTTGTCATGAAAAAGTGCTTTCTCAAAACTAGCCGTTCGGATTCGGCCTTAAATTGTAGGTCCCTTCCATTCCTGACAACAGTACTCGCACACAGGAATGGTTGAGAGTTGTAAGTCACTAGGCCCTGGTTCACAACGGACTGTTGCGCCACCCCATTTGATTTGATATTACCGCTTTTAGGCACATCAGACAATTGTATCATATCTGCAAAATTCTCTTGTCTAAAAAACCCAGTTGAAGAAAAAACTCCTATGAGAACCTTTTGGCAAAATGAGAAAGCCAACTGGGAAGCCCTCAATGAATTCTGGAGGAACTTTACATGGTCATTATGCTTCCTCGATAGCGCAGTGGATTCCAGCGCAGATATGGTTTCTAATTTAATTCCTTGTGGAATGAGAAATTTTATCCCGAATAGCGTGAAATCTATCAAACCCAAAGAGAAATCATGGTTTGATTCGAACTGTAAAGAGGCTATTCGGTTCAGAAATGTAAGTTACCGTTGTTATTAAGCCAACCCGACTGAGGAAAACCGGATTAAGTTCAAACAAGCTGGTCATTTGTAAAAAACGTACGAAACACCAAGTCATCCTCGGTCTTAACGCTCGTCCACAATAACACTCCCTATGTAAACTTCATTAATAAAGCCAATTTGCTTGCAGCACAGTTTGCTGTTAGTTCGACGCTACCAGAAAATGTCATGAGTCCTCCTATTCTTCAGAGCGTATACTATTCTATGGGACGAATCTTCTTTCGCACAACTGAAAGACCTTGACATATTGTTTTGTAAGGTATTCTTTAATGCTGGCAAAACAACTGCGTGAACCATTCCATCTTTCCTACTCTACAGTTCTCCTTCCGAATGAATGGAAAATAGCATTTGCCAAGCCTTTCCCTAAAAAATGGGAATCCTCCTCTCCTTCCAACTATCGCTCAATAACACTTACACCACTTCTTTCCTAGGATTAATTATCAGCTTAAGAAATATCTCGAAGAACGGAAGCTTCTTCCTGGCGATAGTATGGCTTTCGTAGCAATAGGTGGAAAAAATATTTACATCGTTTCGGAGAAAGTAAGATTATTGTACTTGATATTTCTAAGGCATTTGATAGAATCTGATGAATCTCTTCTTCGTTGGATTAGAAGTTACCTTTCTTACCGTTCAATACAAGTTGTATTGTATGGTTTCAAATCTGAAATTCATAAGGGCTTCGTTTTGTCTCCGACTCTCTTCCTTATATTCATAAATAATCTTTTGTCTGCCACTTCTAATCCATTTAAGAGTTTCGCCAACGACAGAACTCTCAGCTTTTCATATTAGTTTCTATCTTTCTTAATTATCTTTCTATACGCTACCGTTGAAGTTCCACATCCGAAGGACAAGGATGTGGAACTTCAACGGTAGCGTATACTAAGAATACGGTAGCGTATACTAGAATTTAATGCTTCGAAAACTCAATGCTTTCTCCTCTCGTTAAAGCGTAACACACCCCCAATGCCGCATTCTACAAGTGGCACTTGCACTTGTATTCAGGAAACTAATAAACTGTCAGTACTCGGTATGTGTGTCACTTACTTACTTACTTAAGGTGGCGCTACAGTCCTGTGTGAACTAGGGCCTCACCCAACAAACTTCTCCATCTAGCTCGGTCCCTAGATGTCTCCAGTTTCGCGCTCCAAGTTGGGTGAGGTCACCTTCCACTTGTGCGCGCCACCTGATCCGCGGTCTTCCTCTACTGCGCTGTCCTGTGGGTGCGGATTCGAAGACTTTCCGGGCCGGAGCATTGGTTTTCATGCGCTCTACGTGACCCAGCCATCTTAGTCGTTGGACTTTTACTCTTCTTGCTAAGTCTACGTCGCTGTACAGCCCGTACAGTTCGTCGTTCCATCTTCTCCTCCACTCCCCTTCGATGCATACGGGACCGTAGATCACACGAAGAACTTTTCGCTCGAAGCGACCCAAGGTGCTTTCATCCGCTTTTGTCATGGTCCATGCTTCTGCACCGTATATCAGGACGGGGATGATAAGGGTCTTATATAGCAACACTTCGAGTGAGGACTTAAGAGTTATTCTGCGTTTGATCTCAGCACTGGTGTTGTTTTCTGCGTTTACAGCGGAGCCTAGGTAGACGAAGTGCTTGACAACCTCAAAGTTACGTCTGTCGATTGTGACGTTGTGCCGCCTCTGCCTCAATACTCACAAAAGCCCCATTCACATCACGCTGAGTTCTTCCGATTATGTCAATGTCATCAGCATATCCCAGTAATTGGACAGACTTTTGAAAGATAGTGCCTCTAGTGTTGACATGTGAGCTCTGCACTATTCTTTCAAGCACGATGTTAAAAAAATCACATGACAGCTCATCACCTTGCCAAAAACCTTTTTTGTAATCGAAAGGTTCTGTTAAGTTGTTTCCAACCTTTATGGAGCAGCGTGAATTCTCCATGGCCATCCTACACAAACGGACGAGTTTGGCAGGGATGCCAATACTAGACATGGCTTTATACAGCTTGTCCATGTAGATGCTGTCATACGCGGCCTTGAAATCGATGAAAAGATGGTGGGTGCCGATTTGGTGTTATTGGGGTTTTTCTAGGATCTGCCGTAATGTGAATAGTTGATCAACTGTGCACTTTCCTGGTCTAAAACCACACTGATAAGGACCTATCAGGTTGTTGACGATGGGCTTTAGACGTTCACATATTATGGCAGAGAAGATTTTATAGGCGATGTTAAGTAGACTTATTCCTCTATAGTTGGAGGGTCTCCTTTTTTCATGTATGTGTGTCACACATCAACTTTAATGGAATGATCACATATTTCATATTACCAAAAATGCTGCCAGGTGCTTAGGCTTTCTCTGACGCGTCGCGACGGTGCAGGAAATTTGTCACCCCTTCTGATATGGCCGTAATTTACAAAGCCTTTATCCGTCCAAAGCTTGAATACAATTCGCAGGTGTCCCTTAAACAAGTTTAAATCTTTTGGATAAAATTCAAAGTAGGGCTTTAAAAATTATGGGAAATAGAACTATAATCGAAACATATACATCGCCGCAATGTTTGATACCTTTCGTTCTCTTATCGATATTTTCACAAACAATGTCAAATTAGCCATTTGAATTCCACCCCTTACACAATTCAGCAGAAATACTTGCACTTCCAGGAATGCTCATCAGTTTTCTCTTGAGCTCATAGAGATTCTTTCTTAAATCGCACATCGAGAATGTGGAATGCTTTTTCCAACTTTGTTCTTCCCTCCAATTTTGAATTTCAGACCTTTAGACCAATATGCACCGGTATCTCCTATTAAATCCTTCCCTATTTTCCTAAGGCCCGCACTGTGTCAATATAAATATATAACGGGTACTACTCACAACAACTTGAGTGTCTGTAAATTATATAAACAAATCGAGGTTTTCGGCAGCAATGTAGATAAGGGGATTAGAAGTTGCAAACAGGAGATCATTTATAAAAATATGAAAAAGTTTTAAAGACAAAACAGATCCCTGAGGCACACTAGCATTTATTTTGTGTTACGCAGCCTTCGATCTATCCAATTTTACTTGTATTGAACGGTCCAACGTAGTATGTATTTGTCAAAACTGAAGTCATACAATTTCAATCAATAAGAGAGAATGTATGCCAAACTCTATCAAATGCTTTAGAAATATCAAGTGCAAGTCAATAATCTTACTTTCTCCAACACGATTTGTTCCACTGTTCGTTGAAATAAACCATTCAATTACCAATCAACCTTTCGTACGAAAGCCGTACTGCCGGACATTAAGAAGCCTTCGGTCTTCAAGATATTTCTTGAGTTGATAATTAATCAGCGTTTATATGACCTTGGAAAGTAGGGACGTTAATGCGATCAGTCTATAATTAGAGGGGAAGGAGGATTACGAAAAGTAATTCTGCTAGTAACTGAAAAAATACCAACATTTTGAAGTGCTGGTAAGATTTTAAAATTTAAACAAAAATACATTCGCTAAAATAAATTATAGAAGAAGTTGAATTTGAAATTCTCGAATAAAAACTATTGTTCTGTTTATCAAAGTACTTAATTGTAAATGCGCTTAAAGTCAATACTGAAATGAAATTTTATAGATATTCAAATTCCCAATCATAATAATTTATCAGATTTACTTGAAATGGAAAACATCAACAAATCAGATTTCACGAATTCAATTTAAAAACGCCACCTCATTTCTTTTGTCCCGCATTTAAGTCCAGAGAAGTTCCAAAACGCCCATACTCGAAAATGCATATGCAAAATCTAGCATTCCATATGAGAAAATCCAATTTCTGAGAGGAAATTTGCCTTGGTGCCTCGTTTCGTTTGTTTCCCTGCCTCCAGCACCCCATTGACATAAACCAAACTAATGACTTTGGCGTTCATTGAGCTTGTAGAACATTCATTTAATGTGCGCCTATGTGACATGAACTGTTTGTGTCTTTGCACAGCATCGGCCCCTTCTCTCGTTACTTTGTGAATGCCTGATGTGAGCATCAGGAAATTTATTTCTCTCTCACCATAGCACCATTGCACCGTCATCATCGGTCGTCCGCTGGAGTTGCTGGCGCTGCTGTTGAAGCTGTTGAAGATGCTGCTGGCTGGCTGCCGCCATTATGGATAAACACAAAAACTAACTACAGTATGTTATGTTTGTAAAGGTAAGTTAAGAAAGAAGTAACTGAGATTTCCTCAGGACTTTGAGAGTAATGTACCTGTTCTTCCTGATCAAATCCACTTGATGTAATGCTACATGAATTCCCTGTCGCTGATGTCCAACTTCAGGGACAGCAGACAAAACTCCACGAAAACAATAATAACAAAAACAAAAAGACACCACACCTGACCTGCGAGCAACAAAAGTTCTTCGTTGGCAAAACACGGAAAACTGGTGTCGCGCGTTAAAGAGGCAGGACCCCATAAACCAGCTTCAAACACTTTTAGCCTTCTGGAGATATTTGTCTCTGGTGCCTGCTCCCTGCTCCATGCTCTTTGGGAATCTGGGAAACAACAGTTGTAACCTGTTATCACATAATTTCAATTAGGACACAAAGTGGAAGTCATGTTTGTTGCTGCTGTTGCTGTTTTGTGTGTTTTTGTATTTTGATTTTGTTCAGCCGGTGGCGGCGGTGGTGGTGGCTAGCGTGTGATTGGTTCCGCGATCGGTGCCAACTAATTGCAGCGGTGCGCAGATAACCTTTAATCCTCCACCTCCTCCTGTTGGGTCCTTCCGCACTACCATCTCCTTGGCCTGCATTCTGTTGATTTGGCATATTGGGGACTGTTGCGTCGCTGGCCGTTGTCGTCTCCGCCGTTGTGAAGGCGGTAGGAGTTACTGCAATCGCCCGTCCACCGCATCCTCATTGCGTCGTGCTTTAGCCATTTAAATTTAAATTAGTTTTTCGTGCCTCGACTTAGGAGTGTCGCCTGGCAGTTTTGGAATTTTCGGTACTGATCGGAGTCGCGTAGGAAAAAAGCGTGCCCGCGCGTATTCGAAGAACGCGCGATTTGTTGACATCGTTCTCCCAATATACACCAATGCTATGGACACAAGTAAATATACAACCTGCATTGTGCGCATTGGTTTGAGTACTTTGTCCTGGTCCTAGGATGAGATGCGCGCCATCCTCATATGCCCATAGTCTTGTAATCTCGCCTCGCCTCTCCTCACTTCACCGTACGTTGCTGGCAGGGATATATGAAGTTGTAAATCGGCATGGCCAGTTTAGACACTATGACTTGACTATAGTGATTCGGGCAGTGATATCTATTCAGTTCTATACGTTGGCAGTTGGAAGAATGTCTGGCTTTCGTTTGGACCGATAGACCGACTGAGTGCTGAAACGAGCAGTGAAATCGTGCGTGCCCTCAAGTGCGATACATCGAATAAGATGCACGACTTTCTTACACTTGCACTCTAAGGGAGAGAAAAACTATTTTACTATTTTCTTCGTTTTTTTTTGTTAAAGGTTTTCAAGAAGCTGGAAAAGACGGGAGTGGAAGATGACTCTAAAGTAAAAAATAAAAGGGCTCGCTCTAGTTCAAATGAAAAAAATTTGAAAAGGTTTGTATGTTCTTTTAACACTGGTAAAACTTGCGTTTGGTTTTAAATCAAGTGATTTTGGTATCTATTTTGAAGCATTTGTTCGTTTGTTTGTTTGTTTGCTTGTTTGAACGCGGTTATATCCCGAACTACTTGTCCGATTTACAAAAATCTTTCAGTTACAAATAGAATATTTATTGAGAAATGTAAAGGCTATATAACATCGCGCTTAGACTAATAGGAGCATAGAACCAGTTCAACTAACGTTTAAGTAGAATTCAACTGAAAAAATCACTGTTTCTGCTTGTCCTTTTGTCCTACTCTACAGGCCTTTTTTAAGAATTGGAGTAAAATCATTGTCCCAGCCTGATACTAAAAAGTCGTATATTCTTCCTCCTCTAACTATCGACCATTTGTTCTTACCACCCGTCTACTTTCCAAGGTCATAAAAGAAGTGTGGGTATCCCCAGAATACCATACAACTTTCAGAACTCGGCTTTTATGGAAAGGGCACATATTTACAATACAAAAAAATGCTGCTAGGATTTCTCAGACGGTGTAGAAAAATGCAAGAATAAGTTCCCTTATAAAAAATTAGGATTTTTTAAATAGAATAAAACAAGATCTTTGAAAATTATAGGCGATAGAACTATAATCGAAACATCTACATCTCTCGAAAACCACTGTAATATTTTATGTCTTTCGTTGCTTTACCGGTATTTTTACAAACAATATTTGTTGAACTTGCCAGTTCCATTACTCCAATCACACAATTTAGCTATAGTACTCAGAACTGCAGAAATGTCCATCAGTTTTTCCTTGCGAACTCCATTCTAAACGTAGTATCAAGTTTAGAGATTCTTTTTTCAACCGCACATCAAGAATGTAGACCCAACTCTGTTTTCCCTCTTATTTTGATATTTAAACCTATGAATAAATAAATAAGGTGGTGCAACAGTCTACTTACAACTAGGGCCTAGTGACTTAGAACACTCAACCATTCGAACGGTTAATTTGAAAAGCAAGTATTTCTCTTGGAGGATTTGTCAATTCCCCCCAACAGGTACTGCCCGTAAAAAAAACTTCAAATGACACAGGCAGAGATTGAACCCAACGCTCATCGTCCTTTTATAGACTTAACGACAGTTTCTTTCAAATTGTTGAATAAACCCATTTTTAGTAAATTATTGGTAGTTGATTGGCCCTCAATCTGAATGTCTGTTCAAATCCGCTCATGGTTTATATCCATACTATCGCCTCTATAGAACTTTCGGTCAAAGTAAGAAGACTTCCTAGCTCTGCAAATTTTTAAAAGAATGACATTGTTGAATTCTTCTCTTGTTGACTCATTTCTCTCTCGTGTTTTCTATGTTAGCCTAGTCTGGCTATATAATATTATTGTAGGTGGATTCATTTCTTAAGCCCAACATACATACATAACTACACACGTCCCATGCGAATTCCTGAAGGTACAAAATTTCTACATTAAATCGCGTCGCGTCAGAACCAAAAGTCTAAAATATATCTATGCATACGATATGTTCCTAACCTGTAGAGAAAAATAATCGTGAACTATTATTTGTTGTAGAAGTTTGGCCTTTGTACGCCTTTATACGATACTCCATGCTCTCGTATAGCCAGTCAGCCAGAATTCATCGTTTTGTTAAAAAAACTTTTCTTCCTTGAAACATGCAACCGACCGACACAATGACTATACATGAACATGGATTGGATTGAAGTAGACCTATGTAGAAACTAGAAACAAGAACAGCTCATTCTTGGTTACTCTGTGTGTAGAGTTTATAAGCCTCTAAGAGTCTTCCCCCAATAAAATTCGTGAGGTCTATTGTTTGTCTTAATGACAATTGGGAGTGTTAGAACGTTATATGTGGAGAAGTCTGAAAGTTTGCTTTGGTTAGAATGTAGTATATGGATTATGTCGAATAAGTTGCGCAAAGGCCTGCGGATTTGACAGGGTGGACCCAGTCACGCAATCTTGTACAACGACGACGACGACCGAACGACGGCAAACGGCTACGATTGTTCCTATTTATTCTTTGTTGTTTTTTTGTTGTCTATTTTGGTTTAAGAATCTAACCTATGTGAGGTGCAACTCGGAAGGCACATTCAGTTCAAAAGGATCGTGATTTTCGGACAGAAATAATTTTATGACCAGTTTTCTTAAGATTTGTTTTTGTTATATCAAAATTAACACGTTTCATTTAAAGGGGAATTCAAAATACTGCTCTAATTTAACGGTATTGATTTTTAAACAAATATCTAAATAAAATTAAAAAACCGAATGAAAAAGATCAAAAAGTGGTAGACCTTAAAATAGATCATGGGGAGATCCGTGCGAGTGAAAGATTAACGTTTTGAAGTCATGAGCTCTCTATTTGCTTATTTGAGACATTTACCCTAAATTCAAAGTCTTCTATTTCTAGTTTAACTTCACACCTTTGACAGTGTTTTCTTTAGGCCTAAAAACTCGCTCCTCACACCTGTATGCTCACATACAGCTTACCAACTTTATACCTACATCAATGAACAAAATGCTTATGTAAGTTACAATCTAGTAGGTATCCTCATTCTCTATAAGCGATTAACATTTCAAACAAGTACACAATCTCAAAACTATATACATATTTGCAAAAGTACCTACAGACTTATTATACAAACTGCTAATTTCCATACCATGACCTCTTCCCGTTTAGATATTCAAATAAAATTCCAGTCACTCACTTTAGCTAAAGCAGTTATAAGGCAAAGTATATAGAATGGTAGCCAAGTTACAAAAACCAAAACCCAACCTACTCAAAAATTCCTCCATTCATTCATGAGTTTCGTCCGTCTCATAAAATCCTGGACACATTGTCTCCCAAAAATCCAGTGACATCTTCATTGCACAAAAAGTATTCGTCGATCCTTGGGGCGCATATATGCAAATATATTTTGTCCCCAATATATGTATGTATGTTATATATTCCTTGCATCAGGATAGTTGAATACATAAAATTCCATTTTATATATACAAAGATGTATGCATTTATATTGATACATACATATGTACATACTACATACATATATTAAGATTGAAAGCTTCATCTGCAACGGACAAACGCACAAAACATTTTGCCCAGCTGTTGTATCCCTGAGTATGTAAAAAGATATGCAAAGTTTCGACCAGAAAAATGCAAATTTTTAGAAGAAGAAAAAACTTGAAGAAATTTGTTAGGGCAGATTCAAAATTTCACAATGACGATAAACTGAAAAAAAAATATTTCTACACTCTTGTGTATTTTTGTAAGATTTCTGGATACAACATTTTATCAAAATTAGGACCCTATTTTATAAACATTGACAATTACGCCCTATGACAATTTGTTGATTTAAAACTTGACAATTTTCAAAATCAGTTTTATAAACCTTTTCTTAAAATCTTAAAAAATGTACAATCAATTCAATTCAATTCAAAAGGAAATTGTCAAGTATTGTTCCAAAATTGTAAGAAATTTTTCTACAAATTTGAACTGACAATTTTTTTGTGAAATGACAAAATTACAATTAATAAATAAATAATGATTTCGAATCGTTAAGATGTATTTCGAAAATTCTTCCAGTCTTTACTTGAATCAATTGCGTTGAGACCTTTAGCTTGTTCTGCATTATCAATCAAATTTTTTAATATTCATACCATAGCTCAAGGTTTCACTATATTTTGCTAATAAAATATCTTTATTTTCTAAAAGCAACTTAAGATCACTTTTTTTGAGAATGTTATTTATTTTCATAGTTGCGAAGCACCAACCTTGGAGACGGACGGATTTACTGTTGACAACCAACGCTAACGAAATAAGGACAACGAACTTCGGATATGCACTTGGAATGTTAGGTCTCTTTACAGACCACGTGCGGCCGAAGAATTAGCGGAGGCCTTAGACCGCTATAAAGCAATATCACCGCCATCCAGGAAATACGATGGGATAAGCCGGGCATAAAGAGGATGAAAAACTGCGATATTTATTATGGTGATTGCTACCACGAAAACCAACAGCGCTTATTTAGATGCGGCTTCGTCATTAGAGCCAGACTTTGGCAAGAAGTCTTGAGCTATAGGTGCATCAATGAGCGCCTCATGACCATACGCATCAAGGCTAAATTCGGCAATTCGACCTGATATGCGTGCACGCTTCCACAGAAAAGAAAGGCGACAACACCAAAGATATGTTTTCGAGCTGCTAGACAAAACATATGAGCAGTGTCCTAGCTACGATATCAAAATAGTCCTGGGCAAGTTTAATGCCAAGCCAGGAAGGGAAGACATCTTTGGTGGAATAATCGGGAAGAACAGCCTGCACGACAACACTTCCGACAGCGGATTCAGGCTCATAGATTTTGCTCTCTCGAAGTTCTCTGCCGCCAACACAATGTATTGAAAACACGTGGCAACATTGCCAAGATGCAATCAGAGAAGTCACCTCTGATGTGCTGGGTTTCAAACAGCCACCAACAAGGAACCCCTGGTTTGATGAGGAATGTCGACAGGCAAATGCAGCCAAACAACAGGCATACAAAACGGCGCTGCATTAAAGGCCGAGAGCTGCTCATGAGCTCTATGAGCAGAAGATGCGAGAGGAACGCCGACTTCTCAGTAGAAAAAAGAGAGGGCATGAGAAGCGTGCGGTCGAAGATGTTGAGAGGTTTAAAAGCAGGAATGAAGTGCGAAAGTTTTATGAACAGGTGAAACATAAACCTAGAACCGAAGGCTGTAAAGACGAAAGTGGAAACATCAAAGTGGAACCGCAGTCAATGCTGAGGATATGGAAGGACCACTTCTGCGGACTGTATAACGGTGACGAGGAACTGAATTCCGCTGTCAGGCAGGATGATTCAATATAGACGACGAAAGCCAACAATCCCGTCCTCCCGACTTGACGAAGTAAAGATTCCCATATCTAAGCTGAAGTCTAATGAAGCCGCTGGAGTGGATGGCTTAAATGTCCTAGTTCACACAGGACTGTAGCGCCACCTTAAGTAAGCAAGTAAGTATTTATTTTAGGGCTTTCGATTTGTATTACGTTTTATGTACTTCACTTTTTAATAATAAAACACGATTTTGCAAACTGTGACATTTTAGAATTCAAAGAGTGTCAAACATAAAAAAAATGAATTGTTATGACAAATTTTTCATTGTATTTTTTTATTGACAAATTTTTCAATCTTAATATATAAAAAGAGGCTGGCTTTCGAGTTGTCTTGCTTAGAAGTTTGTAGGTTTTCGTGTAGTGTTAAAAAGTTGTCAGTTGAACTATTCTTACAAATTTTAAAATTACCAACAATATTTTGCATATAATGAAATAGATTTATTTCAAAATCTAGTTTTGCTAACGAGATTTTTAGTCGAAAAAAAACTAGCATTTTTTAAAAGTTTATATTTCTTATAAAAACAAATACAAATTGGATGAATGAAATTAATTTGAGAGATATCGAGAACCGAGCATCAATTTTTACCAAATTTGCTTACTTTTCTTAGATTTTATTTTTTTTTATGAAAAACGGACTTACAAAAAAGTACTGAATGTCGAAAACAATATTTGCTGTAAGATAAAATAATTTTGAATTCAATATTTTTAATTTTTGAAAAGATTTTGGAGTTGAAAATCAATTTTTACCAAGTTTTAGTATCGTTTTTTTGTAGATTTTTCTCAAAATTTTACTGAATGTTGAAAACAATATTTTTTAAAAGATAAGAGTGTTTAAAGCCAAAGTTTTGAAAAGATATTTGTGTTGAAAATATATGTGTACCACCTTTTATTAATTTTTTTTTTTGGTTTATATATTTTGTAAAAAAAACTGGCAATTCCATTTTTCTCAACATTTGCCCGAATGTTAAAAACAATATTTTTTATAAGATAAAATTAGTTTGAAGCCAATATTTCAAAGCTTTGAAAAGATATTTGAGTGGATTATCAGTTCTAACAACTTTTATAATTTTTTCTTAGGTTTTTATTTTTTGAAAAAAAAACTGTCAACTCGATCAAAAATTTTCAGAATGTTGAAAACAATATTTCTTATAACTAAAAATAAGTTGAAAGCCATAATTTAAAAATTTTAAAAAGATATCTGAGTCGAAAATCAATTTTTACCAACTTTTTTTAAGGTTTTAAATGTTTGTTAAAAAAAACAGTCAATTCTCAAAATTTAACCAGATGTTAAAAACGTTATTTTTCGTTGCAAAAAATTATTTTCGAGATAAAATCATGTTTTGTTCTTAAATTTTTCGAGGTGACTGTTAGTTTGTTTTTTTTTTTTTCAAAAAAATATTTGTTTGGTATCGCTTTACAATATATAATATAAAATTTATTTCAAGCCTCTAGCGTTATTGGTTCGTTATACTGCTGTCGTAAAAAAAAACACCCACGCAATTTTTTGAGAACCTCTTCTGCATCTCTCTGCACTATTTTCTGTGTAACAAAATAAGTTTGGAGTCGATATCTCTTCTGGTTCTTGAGCTATGGACGTCGCGAACGTACGGACGCACAGACATCTTTCCAAAAATCTTTTATTTCGACTTTAGGGACCTTGAAACGTCGACAAATTGGACCAATTACAATTACTTCATATGATAAGTTATTAATGATTTCGAATCCATTGTTCTGCGACATATATCAACTTATGAACCTTCATATTAGATCTCAAGTTTTCATTATATTTCGCGAATAAAATATCTTTATTTTCTTAAACCAACTATAGATCACTTATTCTAAGACTGTTATTCATTTTAAGGGTGCTCGATTTTTAATGTGTTATATGTACTTCACTTTTTAATAATAAAACACGATTTTGTAAACTGTGACAATACAAAATTTAAAAAGTGTCAGCGTTCTGTTACGTCTAACATCTAAAAAATTGGTGGAGAATGCAAAGTTCATGTTCTATATTTCATTGTTTTTTTGAACACAGACAGCATATTTCAAGATTATACAGCGAAATTATTACGACAAATTTGTCAGTATGTTAATGACAAAATTGTCATGACAAAGTAGTATTTGTAATTTTTGACAAAATTGTCAATGTATTATAAAATACAAATTTGTAGAATTGTCATTTGTCAATTTTTATGAAAAAGGTCCTAAATAAGACATTTCCATCCGACTATCAAATTAAGAAGTTTACAATAGGAGGCTTCAATTAGAGTATCGGCTGTAGAATTTGACAATTCAAAATTATGCCATTCCTAAAAATGTAATGATGCATACTTCAACAAGGCGTTGAAATTACAAAAATATGAAGTGAAGCACTTTCTCGACAATAGTAGTAAAAATGTTGGAGAGATTAGATTCGAGCTATTGGGACGAGGAAATAATTTGGAGGATTGAAATCATGTGTGTTAATCAATCAGAACTTCAGAATTTTTTTATGAAAACCCAGGGGCCCTATTATGTAACTCGAATCTCCTTTTGATTCTATTCGAAACTTATTTCCGATTCTACTTTCAAATCGTTCTACGTATGAAAGTAGAAATTGTTTTCAAAAAATGTTCTACTTTCGAACGAGTATCATGTTGTTTGACAATTAAAAAAAAAAAAAACAGAAATGAAAATAATAATAAAACATCCAATTTTTGGACAAGAATAAGAGTAAAAAAATGGACACCGTTGGGATTTAGTTTAATTTGCAAGGAAACGAAAAACTGTACGAGCAAATTGAACGTAGAAGATAAGAGATAATTCCACCGTAATGGAGCTGAGAGAGAGAAGGTTTGTAGTTATGTATATATATGGTAGAATATTTGAACAATTCTTAATGAAAATATATGTACATACGAGTATGTATGCACAGTTTTGTTTTTATTTTGTTAAGAACTATCGTCTTTCTAAAGTCGGATTTATGTTTTTACTTAACACCGTATAATCCGACATGATTACTACCAGAAGACAAAACGCTGTTCCGATTATCATTAAGTTATCAGCAGCATTGAAGATGAAGTTTTTGGCAACAGGAGGTTACCAAAACGAAAAAGTCTTGTGCCCGCTGATGATGAATTTTGAAATGAATGAGGAAGAGAAACGAAAGTCAAAACGCAATTTTTGGCAAAAATCAGGGATTCCCATGTAATTGGGCTGGTAGATCGAACTCATATTCAACTGATTGGCCCGGCTATAAGTAAGCATCTTGACAAAAAAAAGAGCGATTAGTTTTGATTTTACCTTGTTTTGAATTCTACTTTCGAGTTACGTAGTTCCTCATTTATTCGAAAGTTCATAGAATATAGTTGGCACTACTAGAACTATTCGATTCTCGTTGATTCAAAAGTAATCAAATATACATTGTACCAATCTTAAAAATTCGAGCAATTTCTTTGTAGAATCGAGTTACATAGTTGGGCCCCAGTTTTTTGTCAAGGCATCAAAGAAATTAAGCTGGTTGGTTAAGCCGTAGCCTTGAAATGCATCAAAATTTGCATCGAAAATTCATCATTACTAAAAGGAACCATTTTCTTGAAAATTAAATTAATATTTTGGCATTCAAAACTCAGTTAATGTAAAACTGATTGTTGAAAAGTGTCTTCATCTTCATAAGTTTTTTTGAAAACAAGGTTAGTGCAGTTAGCGGTTCATAAATTGCGTTACAAAGATATAATTAGCTATTCATTTGTTTGACTGAAATTGAAAAATATGTGCAAGAAGTTTATTTTCAAAAAAAATATTACTACGTTTCACACAAGCGAGGAAAAAATCGTCGTTATAATTAGAAATCGAGATCTTGAGGGTTCCAAAAAAATCAATTAGGTACAACTTTCAGTTCTGCTCCCTGCTTCAACGTCAATTTTTACTAAGATTTAAAACTTTAACTTCAATCTCTTTTTATTTAAGTGACCAATAGCTCCATAGAAAATATGAAGAAATTTCTGAAAATTTTAATAAGTATCCTAAAACACTCTGTTTAAGAAAAAACCGTATTTCCGTGATATAAATATAAAAAATAAGTATTTAATGGGTCTTTAGTACATTAATAGTTAAAATTCAAATCTCTTGGGCATTCAATATTACTGTTTCACTTAAGGTTCTTGAGATATTACTTTTTAAATTCGTAAAAATACATATATAATGTTTTTGAGAACATCTTACTTCAGAAATATCTGTTTTTCAATAAAATTTGTGATTGTTTTCCAAATTTAGAAAACCTTTTTTCAATATTTAGTATTAAATAAAATTGTTTATACTTCACACGAAAATCTGAAGGAAACGCTAATCCATTTGTGCTTGAAAGTGAGATTTGTTTTTTGTTAAACATTCGGCATTGAAACGAATTTATTATATTAGGGTTCTAAAATACATTACACAAAATTAAAGTTGTGATACAAAAATGTAAGAGAAGATTTAAAAATATGACAACTTATTTCGTACATTCGTACGCCTGAACGTTCGTGATACCATTTTTCGTTGTTTATATCTCAAGGATCAGCTGAGACATTCGCTTCAAATACGTTTTATTTTATAGACAATATCGAAAGATGTAGAAAGGACTTTTCAAAAAATTTAGTGAGTCTTTTTTACTATAGCTTCTTTAAAAAGAATTGAAAGTTTAAAATGACCCCAAATATCTCACAAATCACTAACGTTAGCGACTTCAATCAAATTTAATATAATGTAATGTAACTTGATAATAACAACATTTCTCGGGTCACTTGCCAATTTTTGTAGAAACAGACTTCGAAGAACGAGAATAACAAGTGTTTCAGACAATTTCCGGAAATTAAAATGGATGCAGAACAAAGCTGATAGGTACAAAGCTCTTCTAAATCACAACTTTAATAATCTTCCACAACAGTAAACAGCTACAATAGAAGAAATTGAAAACAATATAAAAATTCAAATTAATTTTGGCAAAACGTTCATGAAGTGGTGGTGGTAAAGTATGAATATAACTCTCGAAACTCAGACTCTAGGAGCTCATTGTAAAAATCTGTTGCCAGCTTAAGAAAATCTTCATACTTTCAGCTCTGCGTTACAGAACAAGTGTATTTCCGACCTGGACTACTCAATATCGTTTAGTGAATTGGAAACAACTTTCACGAAAATGAAAAACAACAAAGCACCTGCAAGCGATGGAATACCAGTAGAGTTTTTCAAAACATTTGAACAATAGCTTAAAGACCTACATTCTGGGTTTCTTCAACCGCCTCTATGAGAATGCTTGTGTTCCTTCAAATTTTACTAAAGCCATCATTTTCACAATATTTAAGAGAGGAGATCCTAATAGTTCTGAGAACTACAAGGAAACACCCATTTTCAACTCGCTTAAGAAGATATTTAATAGAATTCTTTTTGAAAGATTATCTAGCTGGGCTGAAAGTACTAATCTTCTCAATATTTTTTAAGCTGGCTTCCGCTCTGGGTTCACCGCTATGGATTACATATTTGCATTGACTAACTTAGCTAGAAATAAGATTGAAACAAAAAAAAAAAACAAAAAATGTATATCGTTTTCTTTGATTTTAAAGCTGCATTCGACACAGTAAATAGACAGGCTTTGCTTTATAAGCTCTCAAATATGGGAGTATCAAAAACATTTTTGATGCTGTATTTTCAATATCTGAAATCTTCAAACGCAGCTGTATGGGATGGATCTAAACTGTCAGAGTGGTTTGAAACAACGACAGGCGTTCCACAAAGAGGCATTTTGAGCCCTCTGATATTCGCTCTGTTTATTGATGATATTCCTGATATTCTACCGGGTGGCGTAATCTTTGCGGGAACTCTCATCAATGTTTTGCTCTATGCTGACGATTTTATATTACTAGCTGTACTATCAAACATAGGATCAAAATTAACGTTAAAAAAACAAAAGCAATGATATTTGATAACCGAGTCTGAGATAGAGTTGTTGAGCCATATTTCCGTCAATATTTTTGATTCGAATTTTTCGGGAATAGATAAAGGTATTGGCTTCAAAATTTATTTAAAGGATGTTAAATATAAAATTTTATTAAGTCTTAAAAGAGAATTAAGCTGGTGAAATTTTTATATTTTTAAAAAATCGGTAAAAACACCGGATTTTCACAAATTTTTTTCATTCTGTTTTATTTTATTTTTTGTACGTTTGCCTCCGGAACGTGCCTGAATGGATGAGCCATCAGAAATATGCGTTGTGTTATACCAACAAACTTCATCCTCTCGGACCCGCACTTTCCTTCATATTAAAATGTACATGTAGGTAACATATGCATGAAAGATGCAAACATTTTTACATTCGGAAGAAGGTTTATATTCCAAAACAAAAAAAAATACAAGACAGCAACAACATCCCTGAAAACATAATAAATGCGCGCGATAGAATCGATTGTGAGTCAAATGGGGGCTACAAACAAATCGGCGCTGAATCCGTAATGAGCTTCGATATCTGAATCTCAACCTGAACCTCTGGGAGCTCGCAAACAGCTTGGAATAGCGATCTTTCTCTCTGCCAGTGATATTTATCGAGATATCAATATCTCTGGATAAATGTAGTAACATATTAAACAAAAAGAATACAACAACAAAAACAGTTCTTTTGTAGCGTGTGATAGCCTCTGGACTTGGTTACGTGTGCAACATGTTGCCACACGGCTGGCGCATCCTCGCAATCGTCGCCGTCGCTCGTATATTAAACCTTTGGCTATAATATCATTGCTGCCTTAACTGTTTGTTTTCCATTGTTTTTTGGTGTTTGTTGTTTATCTTTTTTTGGAGGAGGAGGCCCATCCCGCTTGATGTCTCTCAGGTGCAAACCGCTGAATCGGCCGCCTGGTAGAGAGATCATCCTCCTCCTTGGCCTGGCAAAATGCAAAGTTTTTTTTATCAGTTCATTATGCAGGCGCGATGAGGAGGTAATCATGTGCAGATTATGCAAGCCTCAGGCCTCAAAACATCTTAATCCTCCATAAGAGAATCATCATGGCAGCTCAGCGCAGCGACTGCGGCAATGGAGGTCTTATGGAAGCATTGATGGGGCAAAGCGGCGGCCGGCGGTGCTGTGGTTAGAAGCTTTGGTGGCATCGTTGTTGGACCTGAGATTTGACTTCATATACGTACACTCTTGCCAAGTGCCAAGATTAAAAGGAACTTATGTACGCGAGCTTGTCATACCAGATTGGAAGAAGAAACACGAAAGATTAATCTTCGAGAGTATGGAATTTGCATTCAAAGGTGGCCTGGCCATAAAGGCAGTGATATTGAGTGGTGTTAAGTGAGAGAGTTTAGGTCTAAAAAAGGATTGCATATTTTGTTCTGCAGCTTCAGTATCATATCTCTGAATTTATGCAAAGGGTCCTTGAAGACTCTGGAAATTTGTTAACTTTAGTTATAGAACTCAGTTCCTTAAGGGCCTATTACACATATCGTACTTCTATTGGAACAGTGATTACTCTATTACTTAATGTTGGGCGAGACATTCATTTTCTTTATTTCGATTTTGTTTGAAAATAGGGAAAAAATTGTTTTATTGGATCATGTCAAGTCCTTGTTGCACATAACATCCTCTCATGCAATTTGTGCATAAATATTATGCAAATCATCGCTCCTACAATTCTCATAGCAATGAAACTTAAAAAGAAGCCTGAGACAACTTTGTCAAACTGAAAAACTTTATGTTTTCATTTTGTTGTTCTGTCTTTCGTTGGGATTGGGATCCATTCGTTTGATAAATACTTTACATGTTATTCTTTTACCCAGAGAAAAATGTTCCTTCCAGTTCCAGGGTACAGTTCCTTCAGTTCAAAGGAAAAAAAGGATACAAAAGTTCATAACCGATGACGATGAGTTTGTTATGGTTTTTACCTGGAAAAAATATAAAAACAAGTTTGTTATTTTTGTCATCTTCTTGGTATGTGTTTTGGGGGTACAAAGTGCAAGTTTCGTCTACAGTGGGACATCGAACTCTGCGTCAAGTTTTCCACTGATACTGGCGACAAATGTTTTGCACACTTTTTTCTCCTCCCTGAAACAGCTTACACTCTTGTTAACACACATGACGGATTTAGTATTTCATTCAAATGTATAGCGAATTTTTGTTGTTGTCTGGATATTCCAAACTTCCGGGATAGAGAGTCCTTGATGTTTTGGTATAACAATCCTACGTAGGATATGAGAATGTTTTTGATATCGTTTCGTGAACGGAAGCAATTTGTCTTATAAACCAATTTTTTCCGAGTTCTTGCCCTCGAATTGAAAATTGTTATTGCAATGTAAGTTCGCTCCTCGACGACATGAGTTGACATATTGAGAAATCGCCAAACTTATAGTATTGCTGGTTTTCATATTTCAGTCTGTGGCAGAGACGATTCGTAGACAGCGTAACGACGCTACGGTCGGTGGTGTGTGGAATATGGAAGTAATGCGTTTAATCATTGCCATCCTGCATGCCATCGTTTTGCCTCCTTAATATAAATTTGTTTGTTGACAATATTTAAGTGTGTGTCATCATCAGTTGTTTGTAGGCTAGAGTAAAAATGATAACGAAATAATTAAGTTAAGACCATTTAGCGATATCAATTTGAAGTCTTCCCAAAAATGAAGTTTTATTCTGAATGGGCCGCTAATTGGACAGCTGTCACTTTCGAAGTTATTTAACTGTGTAAAGTTCAATACGAGAAAAGTTTCTTGAGTTTGATATTTCGAAGAGGTGACCAGAATTTTAGTACCCGTGGCATGATGGTAAGTGCGTTAAACTGTTCTTGGGTTCAATCCCAGCTTGTGCCATCTAAAGTTTTTTCCACGGTAACTGCCTCTTGCGAGGAATTGCCAAATTCTCCAAGAATAATTCTTGTCATGTAAAGTGCTTTCTCAAATTAGCTGTTCGGATTCGGCTTAAAACTGTAGGTCCCCTCCATTCCTGACAACAGTACTCGCACACAGGAACGGTTGAGAGTTCTAAGTAACTAGGCCCTTATTCTCGATGGACTGTTGCAAATTTATTTTATTATGATCATAATTGGAGACCAAAATCTTGTGATTCAAACCATTAAAACTTTTAATTTGAAGCCACGTGAAAGATTAGCGAAGACACACAGTCACAGATGTCAGAATTGGTAGTGGAATATTTCATAAATTTGTAAAGTTCTGTAAGTACAGCCGTGAACATTTGGCTGATATTGTCTAACATGATTAATGGCGTGTATAGAACCTTCATCCTTACCATGAAATACAAATCTTATTATTTCCCCTAAAAAATAGTTCGTTTGTATCGTAACATCATTGGGATTGCGTTACCAGTCCCTTCCCTAGCAACAACCTAGAAAATACTCGGATGGCTTTGTCCGTCGCATACTCAAAAGAAATGAACGGTGGAATAAACAGGGCTGAATTCCTTTCGTGACCCAGGTGGCAAGCCAGACCATTATCCAGCAGCCGTCATACTTTTGCAGAAGTCGATGGCGGAGTAATACAGTAATACAAGGAGAAAACCACTTCGGGACCCAAAAATTGCGAGACTGTCATCGCAGTTTTTGATATGGTGAACCATATCAGAAAATTGTTGGTGATAACCGGTCTTAGCAGCTGTTTGTATTTACTAGGAGGAAATCACTTCGGAACCCAAAAATTGCGAGATATGGTGAACCATTTTGGAAAACTGTAGGTAATAACAGGTCTTATCTTAGCTGCTCTTTGTATATCAACAGTTTCGTTGGCTTACTCAATCCTGTTTTCTTCTTCAAGACAGGTTGAACTCGATAGAGTGCGATGTTGGCTTTCGTTATCACAGCCTTAGAGTGTGGGTTGAAGAGTAGCAGCTCATGGAAGGGTATTCCCAGGTATTTGGCGTTCTTCTTTGCTTTAACCCTTGATCCATCCGGAAACTTCAGAACAAGATTTCGGGCCACTGCCATCGATCTACAGCGGCTGTTGTTGGTGACGGGTCTCCGGAAGCACGCCAGTTCCGATTTGGAGGTTTTAATCCTTATTCCCCACTTCTGGTAATACTCGTAGAGTTTGCTTATGTGTGCTTCTACTCTTCGGGCTGCGATCGTAGGAAACATGAAGGGCGAATAGGTAGGAATAGGAATAGGACGCAAACAGCAGGTTCCCATAATCCGTTGGCACTTGATTGGTCAGATGTCATCAGGGTGTAGAGGAGTGGTCCATGTTTCGATCCTTGGGCGACTCCAGCCTTTACGTCTTTAATCGTTGACTTGCAACTATCTATTTCTACGAAGAAGTTTCTGAAAGAAATCAAAGAAAACAAAGTTTTTATTTTTGGCTGTGGGATGTTAAAAATCCAGAGCTTATGGATGAAGACCTCAATCCACACGCTGTTTAAAGCTTTCTAGGCATCCAGAAAGCATGCAACTGTGGCTCGGTGGCTATTGAGAGCAGAGTTGACGTTGGGTCGGACTGAAACCTTAGAAGTAGATGGACCCGTTGAGTGAGCTTGTCGGAATCCAACTGCATGTCGAGGATGATGCTATATTCGTTGCAGAATGTCTTCAGCTTTCTTAAAATGACGTCTTCCAGAATTTTGCTGATTTTGTTGAGGAGTGAGACTGGCCTGTAGTTGGAGATCATATTGGTGCTACCTTTCTTTGGAATTGCCACTACTTTTGCTTTCTTCCACTTTTTCGGAAAGTAGCCGTTGTTGATGCAGTTTTTTATTATATTGTAGATTATCATAAAAACTTGCGGAAGTCTTTTCAGGATATAGTTGGAAATCCCTTTTATTCCAGTTGAATTCTTCGGCTACAAGCTGTTAAAGATCTCAGCTATCTCCTCAAGATTGCAGAATTTATGGGTATTAGCTGGTTTATCAGCATTGCAGTTGTCGTCAAATTGAACTACAATGCTTGGCTGTTGAGTCAACTGGATGAAGATTTCTACTTCGTTCAGGAAGGCTTGGTCCTATGATGGTTTTGGAGTGAAACTCTTTTCAAAGTGTTTGGCAAAAGCTTCCACTTTGTCATTCGTTGATGTTAGCTCGATGTTGTTGCTCATCATGACTTCCGGCAGTGGGTTTCTCCTACCTATGAGACGGTTGATTTCCTTCAAGGCATTTGGTCCAGGTTTTATCTCCCTCAATCTCTTTTTTAAGAAGATGTCGTTCTCGTTGTTGTGTCGGATGGTGTTTTGGAACATGATATTCACACATTCCAGTTCGCTCTTGATAGTCCGGTATTTGGGGTTCACCCTGTTGAGTTCTCAGCCTTTGTCGTTGTATGAATTGTCATTGAAACTTCAACTCCCTACATGAAATATTACGTCAATAGTTACTGTGAATTAAGAGTAGGCGAATGACAAAGACATGTATAACTTGATTTCTTTCGGTTTCTACCTACGTTAAATCAATAAATAAGACCACTGCATCGGCTGGTACTATGTTTTAGTGTATTAGGCAGTTTCAGGCGGTGAAAGAGGAGAACTGGAACGCTACGTTACACTTTTTTTGAAAAATCACATACTTGGCAGGATGCGACCTTATATGATTTCAAATAAATTATTGCTTTTAGAATGTAAATACCCAACTTATTGCATTGGTAATACAAATGAATGTAAATGGGGGCAATAAATTATCTGTTCTAAAATTATTGTGGGGAAAATGAAAATAATTGCAACTTTTAAAAATTTTGACTTCAAAGTGAGTTTTTAAGAGGTTATGAATACCTTTATAATGATTAGACGGATAGGATTAGAAAGAAGATGTAATGCATATTACAATGAGTGAGAAATCTTGAGACTTGTAAAGAATTCCACATTCGTGTAGTGCGGCTAAAAAAAGAATCTCTGTACTTAATACAATGTCAGAAATTTGGCACAAGATTAAACTGATGAGCATTTCTAGAAGTACGGGTATTTCGGTTAAATTACTTAAGGGCAGCTAAGCTAAAAGCTTTTTCGTCAGAGCATTGTTTATGAAAATAACTATAAAAAAGGAGCAAGGCTATTTGCTTTTTCGCTAGAATATTGTTTAAGAATATTGATTTAAAATAAAGTAAGGCATGAAACATTGCGACGTTGTTCGGGATTCCCAAACGTCATAGACACTGGCTTGCAAAATATATGAACTATACTCGAGTTTCGAAAGAATAAAGCCTTTATATCATATTTTTTTTGACAGACCGCGCTTTTGGTGATTACTCTTTAAATTATGCTTAATCGTTCATTGTCAAAGATACAAACCAGTTTATTTTCAACTTGATTTTGAACATGAATTGTTCGCCCAAGAATTAAAGTCAAGCCATCACAGAAAACCTTAGTGTGAGGTCTATAGTTGAGAAATGTTTGATGAAGAGCCAAATTCTGTAATAATTCATTTTCATTCATATGTCTTGTAGATGATGAATTTAGGTTTTCAACGATGTATTATGGGTAATAATAAGTAATAAAAGAACCCTTCACAAGAGTTGACAGCCAAAAGGTTTGGGCGTAGGCTAAAGGGCCAACAACTTTTGAACAAGTTCGAGGCCTTCTTTCGAAGAACCACGAAAAAAGACTCATAAGTTTCGTTCCACCAACTTTTTGTTTTTTTAATAGAACCAAGCCCAGATTTAAACCGCACCTAATTCCAAGAAAACAAAAAATACAATTTCTTATTTCCTAATTTTTTGTTTTTCAATCTTGCTCGAATGCACCCTGAAAGAACAAAAATCTATCTTAATTAAACTTCTGCTGCACTAAGCTTGATGATGCTGCATCACGGACAAAATCAGGTAAATAAAAAACAATTATTTCCGACAGACTGTCACAGCTATTTTGATATTAAAAATTAATGCACTGACTTGACTATTATATACTCGTGTGTTCCTCTTTTTTTAAAACGCCCCTTACCCTCCTCCTGTTATTTTCCATAACCATCAAAGACAGCATCGTTCATCCATCCGTTTAGTATGTCCTTTTTTTCGTCAAAAAAAGGAAAGAAATTACTTTCTTTATTTCTTTTTTGGCAACATGCAGGATGTTAAAAATAATTAACAGCAGCATCAGAAGCATCAGCAACTACCGAAAGTAAGAAGGGTTCGGTTTGTGTTTCCTTATGATATGTAGTCCCGTTTATAAGGATGCATCTATATAGAGCTGGAGGTGGAGGGTAAAGGAATAGAGGTATACCCTTTTTATTGACGTTAAAAATGCATTTGCTATTGTTTTTAGGTTCGGCCTCAATTCAAGCCCACTCTTGCATATTTCAGAAGGTGAATTTTCTTTTACCTAAAATACCCAAACCCCCTCCATTTCAAATCTTCTCTTGCCATCACAGCAGAGCCCTCACCTGTACACGGAAAGTATTCCATTTCATTTATAGCTTCTTGACAAAAATTGCAACTGGCACGTTGCACGACGAGTTCTTCTCACTCCCAATTGCTTCAAGCCCTCCCTGTCTTCACCTTATACCGACGTCC
Source organism: Eupeodes corollae (assembly GCF_945859685.1). NCBI lineage: Eukaryota > Metazoa > Arthropoda > Insecta > Diptera > Syrphidae > Eupeodes > Eupeodes corollae. Next base: position 20,852,413 of record NC_079148.1, on the reverse strand, counting down.
TCCTTAATGTATGTGTAGTTTTTACCTTGGGTTTTTTTATATACCTACATATAAAGAAGGACGAAAAATTCCATTAGCAAAACATCCGCGAGAATATCCCTCGGTCCTCATTAAGAAGTAACCGAAGTGAAAAGATGTTTGGTAAGGTTCTTTCATATATTTGGGGTTCCCCTATCTCGGCCGTTGCGCCATGCCGCCGCCGCCGAACTGCCATATAAAGCCGTCGTCGTTGTCGTGGGAGCACTCGGCGAAAAAGTTAAGTTTCACTTGGTTTTATTTTGGTTTCTTTCTGATGTGCTCTGCCAGGACATTCACAAATAATAATAATAATAATAAATGCACTGAACCAAAACTTTTTGTTGGGAATGGATGATGCGCGGGCTTGGTTTCCAATGCCTGATCTGATGGTGCCTTATACTTTTGCCGCTACCACTCAGTCCGCCCGTCCGTTGCCGCTGATGGTTTGAGTAGAAGCCTGCTCTTCAAGGAACAAAAAAATCCACAAAATAAAAACATAAAATAAGAATTAAGTTCAGCGAGTATACTTAAAATGGGGGATAGGAATAGGGTACTCCACATATGGAGGATAAGATTTGCAGGTAACATGTTAGTTTTATTTTAATTTTTATTTTTATTTTAAAATTTTAATTTTTGTGAGTTTTCGGGTACTTATGCATTCAAGGGTCCTTTCTTGGTTGCATTTTTCAACCCCTTCCCCCTGACTATTTCTTTTATTTTTCTTATTTTTGGTTTGTAAAAATAAAGGATTATGTAATCAGAGCTTGATATGTGGATGTTCTGTGGACTGAACTCATTTTCACAGCATCATTTGAATTAAAATGAACAAATGATTGAAGCATTCCAAATGTTTGACAGAGCAGAATGTAAGAATTATCAAAGTGCATCAAAGGATATAACTTCCAAAAAACAAAAAAAAGGAACAAGCTTTTTAGGCCTACCCTAGACAGGTAAACAAAAATATGAATTATAAATGAAAATAAAATAATATCAAAATGGTATTTTGATCACTGAGCTATGATTGTATGTTCCTATCTCTCTTTGAATGTTTGAAATGTCAAAAGGAAAAATTTACTATTTTTTTCTCAATTTTTGGCAAGATTTAAGTGTATTATTTAATTGGAATTTTTGTTAACACGATCTTAAATAATTTAACTAATAATGATTAATTTTAAATGGAACAACTTTTAAACAAGTATAAGGCTTTGCAATCACAGATTTAAAGTTTTATTAAATTGCTTAACTTCTTTTTTTCTTTTTGATGTTCAAATGGTAGACATGTGCATTCAAGAGGACACAAGCGTCCACAGGTTTTTCTTAAAACCAACCTCTGTCTATCAACTCCTACTATCACCTCCACGTGGTGAACATCGGGTGCCTAGTACCTCAACTAGAGATTGGGTTCCAACCCCAGTGGAAAGTTGTTGGGGGCAGCAAATGAGAGAGGTGGGAAGAGGTGTTTCCACTAAGGCACCTCTTCTTATCCAGACGACAGCGGAGGAATTCAAAAGATAGAATCAACGGTGGCGTCTACAGTTCCAGTAAGGTTGAACTACTTAGTGAACACTTAGTAGGGCTTCTTCGACTTATTCGGAGCCCAGGCCTGTAAGGAGCGGTTTTATCCGGCTCCCCATCCTTGGAGTTATACTTAGAATCTGGCCCTCCAGGTTGGAGGTTGTGCGTCGGGGTGACTTCCTGGCCACGTAAAAGCTTTCATAGTTGCGAAGCACCAACAAGCATCGGATACGGACGGATTTACTGTTGACATCCAACGCAAACGAATAAAGGACAACGAACTTCGGATATGCACGTGGAATGTTAGGTCCCTTAACAGATTACGTTCGGCTGAAGAATTAGCGGAGGCCCTAGAACGATATAAAGCAGATATCACCGCCATCCAGGAAATACGATGGGATGGGCCGGGCAAAAAGAGGATGAAAAACTGCGATATCTACTATGGTGACTGCTACCACGAAAACCAGCAGCGCTTATTTGGATGCGGATTCGTCATCGGAGCCAGACTTAGGCAAGAAGTCTTGAGCTATAGGTGCATCAATGAGCGCCTCATGATCATCCGCATCAAGGTTAAATTCAGCAACATTAGCCTGATATGCGTGCACGCTCCCATAGAAGAGAAAGACGACAACACCAAAGATATGTTCTTCGAGCTGTTAAACAAAACATATGAGCAGTGTCCTAGCTACGATATCAAAACTGTCCTGGGCGAATATAATGCAAAGCTGGGAGGGGAAGACATCTTTGGTGGAATAATCGGAAAAAACAGCCTGCGTGACAATACTTACGACAAGGGATTCAGGCTCATAGATTTTGCTGCGGGGCGAAACGTCATGGTAGCCAGCACGCGTTTTCCACACCTCAACATCAACAAAGGAACTTGGACTTCTCCAGATCAATCTACCGTCAACCAGATTGACCATATTGCGATCGACGCCAGACACGCTTCCAGCATCATGGATGTACGAACTTTCCGAGGAGCTACTCGTAACATCGACTCGGACCACTATCTCGTTGTATGTAGCCAAGGTAGCACTTCGGATTTCCAGACCCAAGGCAAGACAGGGAGGTGCTGGGAGCAGATACAACGTCGAACGGCTACAATCGCCAGAGATCGCCAAATCCTTTTCTGACCGAGTAACCTCTCTCGAAGTTCTCTGCCGCCAACACAATGTATCGAAAACCAGTGGCAACATTGCCAAGATGCAATCAGAGAAGCCGCCTCTGATGTGCTGGGTTTCAAACAGCCACCAACAAGGAACCCCTGGTTTGATGAGGAATGTCGGCAGGCAAATGCAGCCAAACAACAGGCACGCAAAGCGGCGCTGCATAAAAGGACGTGAGCTGCTCGTGAGCTCTATGACAGGAAGAGGTGAGAGGAACGTCGACTTCTCAGAAGGAAAAAGAGAGGGCATGGTCGAAGATGTTGAGAGGTATAAAAGCAGGAATGAGGTTCGAAAGTTTTATGAACAGGTGAAACGAAATTCATAGGTACCTATAAACCTAGAACCGAAGGCTGCAAAGACTAAAGTGGAAACATCATAGTGGAACCGCAGTCAATGCTGAGGATATGGAAGGACCATTTCTGCAGACTGTATAACGGCGATGAAGAACTGAATTCCGCTGTCAGGCAGGATTGCCCATTCGATATAGACGACGAAAACCAACAATCCCGTCCTCCCGACTTAGACGAAGTAAAGATTGCCATATCTAAGTTGAAGTCTAATAAAGCCGCTGGAGCAGATGGCTGGAATGCCGAGCTCTTTAAAGCAGCTGGGGATAAGCTGGTTAGGAGCATGCACCAACTTATGTGTAAGATATGGTCGGAAGAAAACATGCCCGATAAATGGAACCTCACTATTGTTTGCCTGATCCTGAAAAAAGGAGACCCTCTAAACTGCACCAACTATAGAGGAATAAGTCTACTTGATAACCTGATAGGTCCTTAACAGTGTGGTTTTAGACCAGGAAAGTCCACAGTTGATCAAATATTCACATTACGGCAGATCCTGGAAAAAACTCAAAAACACCAAATCGACACTTACCATCTTTTCATCGATTTCAAGGCCGCATATGACAGCATCTACAGGGACGAGCTGTATAGAGCCATGTCTAGTTTTGGCATCCCTGCCAAACTAGTCCGTTTGTGCAGGATGACCATGGAGAATTCACGCTGCTCCATAAAGGATGGAAACAACTTAACAGAACCTTTTGATGTCAAAAAAGGTGATGCGCTGTCATGCGATTTTTTTAACATCGTGCTTGAAAGAATAGTGCAAAGCTCACACGTCAACACTAGAGGCACTAAAGTCTGTCCAATTACTGGCATATGCTGATGACATTGACATAATCGGAAGAACTCAGCGTGATGTCAATGGGGCTTTTGTGAGTATTGAGGCAGAAGCGGCAAAAATGGGTTTAACGGTTAATGAGGGCAAAACAAAGTATATGCTGTCGTCTAGAAAGGACGTACAACACCGACGTTTTGGTCAAAACGTCACAATCGACAGACGTAACTTTGAGGTAGTCAAGGACTTCGTCTACCTAGGCTCCGCTGTAAACGCAGAAAACAACACCAGCGCTGAGATCAAACGCAGAATAACTCTTGCTAACCGCTGTTCCCGTGGACTAAGAAAGCAATTGAGTGGTAAAGTCCTCTCTCGAGGGACCAAAGTGTTGCTATATAAGACCATTATCATCCCCGTCCTGCTATACGGTGCAGAAGCATGGGCCATGACAAAAGCGGATGAAAGCAACTTGAGTCGTTTCGAGAGAAAAGTTCTACGGTCCTGTATGCATCGAAGGGGAGTGGAGGAGAAGATGGAACGACGAACTGTACGGGCTGTACAGCGACGTAGACTTAGCCAGAAGAGTAAAAGTCCAACGACTAAGATGGCTGGGTCACGTAGAGCGCATGGAAACCAATGCTCCGGCCCGAAAAAGTCTTCGAATCCGCACCCACAGGACAGCGCAGTAGAGGAAGACCTCGGATCAGGTGGCGCGCACAAGTGGAAGGTGACCTCACCCGACTTGGAGCGCGAAACTGGAGACATCTAGCTAGGGACCGAGCTAGATGGAGAAGTTTGTTGGGTGAGGCCCTAGTTCACACAGGACTGTAGTGGCACCTTAAGTAAGTAAGTAACTTCTTTCTTTCCATCCTTTTATATGACACTAGTAAAACAGCGCATACAATTTTGGTTTTAATTTTCAAGCTTGTGGTACCATATTATCGAAAAAGAAATATAGTAAATGTTAACAGCTATTAAAAATTCAATTTGACAGCTGTCAGTTTAGGATCAATGCAAATAAAGTATTAAAAAAGAAAAGAATTGTTTTCATTTCCGAACACAAGTTTTGACAATTTTTACACAAAATATTGTGTTTATTGCTAGTTTTTATTATTGGTATTATTCCTTTTGCTTCATATTCCTTCTCAAGCTTCTGCCACGTTCAAAGCTTAAAAATTCGCGAGTGCAGCTAACGCCACCAGAGGGTTCACTAGCAATGGTATGAATACGAATTTGTACGATATGATTGGAATTTTAAGAGCACGAAATAATGGATTAAAGATGTAAGAATTTAGGTACCTGTTTGTGAAACCTAAAATAGATATCGTATCTGTGTCCAGGCATTTGTGATGATTTTTATAGTTTTAACGGTTTCAAAATTTTCCAAACCGATAGAAAGTTCAGTTGTGGGGGAGGTGCCACTTTGTTTGTGCGTGACGGGATAAGTTGTAAATTAATATACAAATCTTATGACGACTGTTCTTTTGAATATGTCTTTGTCAGTATCGTTTGTAACACTGAAAATGTTTTATTTGGATCGATTTACAGACCATACAACCACATTAGAATAAGACTATTGGTTACGATGTTAGAGACAATTTCTTCTTGCTTTTCTAATAATATACTGTGTGGTGATTTCAACTGTAATCTGTTAGCTGAAAATTTCCTTAACGTATTTAAGGCGCTGAATCTGAGTCCCGTTAACTGCTCCACTTTTACCCACTTCACCAAAGAGTCTAGCTTTACTGCTAGCTTTTAGCACCTGTTTTTTCCAAAGCACGATTAACTTTTTGTAAGTTTGGGTTTAGTTTTTCAGGTTGATCAACAATTTTTTCAATACCGAGACTTCAAAAACTTAAACAAATCTGACTTAGTGCGTGATTTTGACTGCGTAGAATGGCACTCACTGTACCATATGCAAAATGTAAATGAACAAGTCATGTTTTTACAGTAAAACGTCAATCAGCTTTTTGAGAGGCATGTTCCTATTAAAACCCTTCTCGTTAGGCATACGGCTCCACCTTGGCTGAATAGCGATGTCACGCCGAGATGCCGCCTACAGTCAATGGAGACGTTACAAACAGGAGCACTTCCACAAATTGTATTGCAGACTGCGTAATCAAGTTGTAGTAATGGTCAGAGCGTCAAAAAGACTTTATTATGAAAACCAACTTGGTTCCTTAACCTCTGGAAAAATCCTGCTTGAAATCGGTTTTGGCAAACAATCTAAAAAGCGATTGTGATGCACTCAACAAAAAGTTTACGTCTATGCGTTCAAACGTTGCTTCCCTTACTGAGGAGGAACCAACTGCTATCAACAGTTCTCTGAGTTTTATAAGAATACAAGAGGAAGACATTGTAGCGGCAATATTATCGATTAAATCTAATGCTACTGGCCTGAAACAAATGGACACTAAGTTCTTGAGACTACTGCTTCCATATATACTGCGCTATATACCCTACATATTTTACAGCATATTGACTATACTTCCGAGTTTCCTTTAGAATGGAAGAAGGCTAAGATTATTCCCATACCCAAAAAGCAATCAGGTACTGCTACAGAATTTCGGCCGATTGCCATTCTTCCGTTTCTTTCGAAGGTGTTTGAAAAAACTATTCTGGTGCAGATCCAAAAATATCTTACAGTCAACATGCTGTTAAGTACCTGTCAGTCTGGTTTTTGACCTAAGCGCAGCTGCAAATCCGGCTTACTTTTTGTAACTGATGAAATAAGAATGACTATGGACAGTGATGGGTCAAAAACCAAAGAAGGGGTTGGTGGAGGTGTGTACTCTGAACGACTGAAATTAAGTCTCTGATTCCGCCTTCCCAATCATTATAGCGTGTTCCAGGCGGAACTTTTGGCGATTAAAGAAGTCTTGTCTTGGCTCAAAGAAAACGTGATATCAACATCTGATATCCGTATTTTCTCTGACAGCCAGGCCGCTATCAAATCTCTGGACTCTGTCTCTACAAACTCTATAACAGTCCATAACCAGGTAACTGTAAGGTAGATGAACTCGCCAGGAACGGTACAGTACAGCCCATTCTACCACGTTTGGCAAGTACTGGCATACCTATCGCTACTTGTAAACTGCTGCTAATGCAAGACGGTGTGAGGAGGGCAGGCACCAGGTGAAACAACATCACCACGTGTCAAGCCACAAAAAACATCTGGCCAACACTGGATTTAAAACGTTCTAGGTGCTTGCTCTCTCTAAGCAGATCGCATATAAGCTCGATAATAGATGTCATAGCCGGACACTGTCTAATAGGAAAGCACGCCACGAGACTAGGCGTATTCTCAAATGACTTTTGCAGAAGCTGTATGGACGAGGAAGAGGAAGAGGAAGAAACGGTTCTTCATCTTATCTGCACATGCACTGTTCTAGCTCGAAAACGCAAGAATTACCTACGAGAATTCTTCTTTAACGATCTAAACGATCTAAATCATATAGGTATAATCAGCCTCTCACGTTTCGTAAGGGACTCAAGCTGGTTTCATTGAGCTTAGGAGGAAGCCTCAAGATTCATGTGGTATCACAATGGGTCATTAAACTGGCCTAAGTGTGTCCGTTTCCATCTTGGACAGCCACTATAACCTAACCTAACCTATGGACAGTGATCATGTAACATTGCTAACACTGTTAGATTATTTAAAGGCTTTTTCTTTGTAGAAAGCTGCGAATTAACTTTGGGTTTTTTTTAGAGTGCTGTAAGCTTGTTCTTTCGCATCTCACCGAAAGACAAGGTGGTGGCCAATGGATATTCATCCACATTTCTCAATGTTTTGAGTGGAGTGCCACAGGGATCTATCCTTGGACCAATCCTCTTTTCACCTTACATAAATGAGTTACCGCAATTTACTAAACAGTGTTTAATTCATCTTTATGGTGATGATGTGCAACTCCTGATAAGTCGACCTTTTGAGGCTAAAAATGATGCCGTAGCTTTAATGAACGAGGATCTGCTCCGCATTTCACTGTGGTTAAAAAAGAACGATCTTCCCCTTAACCCTGTCAAATCAACGTACCTTCCCATCTATCGAAAAAACTTTGATCTATCGGGTTTAAACCTATTGACACTTGACGACGAAACCATTGAATATGTTAGCACTGCTGGAAATTTAATTTTGTTTTGACCAATTTTACATACAACATTTAATCGGTACCAAAGCAGTCCATGACATTATCAACAGGGAAGAACTACAAAGTGTCATGTTGAGTTTTTGTATCCAGATGCCGAATCCTGTAGGTATATTTAAAAGGTGGCTAAATTTTAAGGCCAATGTTGATTTTGAATAAAGCAAAAATTATTTAGGAAATAATTGTTATTTCTTTTAATTAAGATAACATAAATCTTCCAAATAGCCGCCGCGGCAAACCTCAATCCGATGGGCCAAATTTTCGATGGAAACTTTATTTGAACCTTCAATTGCAATAATTGGTTTTAGAGTTATGGAAAACTATTGCTGTAATTTAGAGCATGTTTGCAGTATCTATAGACAGTTAACCATCCAAAATCTCCATTAAGGATTTCAAAGAGCCGAGTTGGGCGAAGAAAACTCAGTTCGAAATACAGCCGTCGAATCTCTTAGAGTAGAGGACACGATGCAACGAAGTGTGCGATGTCTTCTGCTTCTCAGGTGTTACAAAGGCTACAGATTTGAGGAAGATCAGTTCTATGCGGCATAGAGTTAAGATTCAGTATTTCGACTCGGGCTCTAAATATGTAACTAATAGCCTTAGAAGAAAATTCGTTACTGAAATAATTAGCCTGTGATTATTTGGTGGTTGAGGTTTCTATACACACTTCTTGATTGTGGTGTTGAGGTTCTTGAAAGATGGTCACTGAAGATATGTTCATCAGTTGTGGCTATCAAATTGGACTCCTAAAAGAATAGATTACTGCCATTTGAAGAAGCTATCTGGTTAAATTCCTTAAACGGGGAGGCATTTGTTTGCATAAGCCTTGTCATAATGGATTTGTAAAGGCTTCTTTCATCCCTCCTCATAACTTTCAATATGTAGTCTGAGTTGGTTTTAAGGTTTGTAATGTAAACAGGTATTATGGCAGACTCTACATATATAGAATAATTGGGCGTTGAAGGAGGCAATCTGAACAAGTGTTTGAAGAAATACCTTTGCACGGCTTCCAACACCTCCAGTTGAAAATATCGAAAGACTTGGGTACCGTATAGCACATGCAGCAGTTCGCAGTTGCTTGAAAAACACGATATTCGGCTAGAGTAAAACTTAGGCCACATGAAGTTTAGAGCTACTTTGGCTTCGTTGCTTTTTTCTTTCACGTGTTTAGAAATATTAAAATTGTAACACAGCAAACTCCAAGCTATTTGAAATATTGAACGACCTCAATAGGCGCGTTGTTTAGGGACCAGTTTTCTTTTGCGAGTCGTTTTTTCTGACGCGGTTCAAAAATCATTATTTTTATCTTGTTAGTATTGACGCAGAGACTCCAGGATTAACTAAATATATTAAGTTTGTTGATTTGCAGATTAAGTTTGTTGATTTGCAGCTAAAGTGAAGGTTTGTCAGATAGTAAAACTAAATCGTCGGCGTAGAGTAAAACTTTGATTTGTATGATGGCAAAGAGTATTCCACCCGGAAGTACATCACAAACGTCATCAATAAACATGCCGAATAATATCGGGCTTAATATACACCCTTGGGGGACACCTGATGTCGTTTTAAACCATTAAGAGAATTTATAGTTCCGTCTCACACGGATGCAGTAGATGAGGCAAGAAAGTTGAAATAAAACATTGAGAATTTATGTGAAATTCCTAAGGATGACAATTTGTATGTCCATCAAGGCATTTCTATTTACCTTGTGAAAAGGCTGCTTTAAAATCCATAAAACAGGCATATAATTTCTTTTCTGCTCAATCGATCTCCCGGCAATACCCGTTAGAACGAAAATATGGTCTTGCGTTGAGAAACCCAACGGAAATCCTGCATGTTGAGTCGGTTGATGTTCTCAATCCATTCCGTCAACCTTTCATAAAGAATTGAAGTTAGAATATTTCTAAGCGAGTTGTGAATCGAGATTTCTCTATAGTTCTCTGGCTGATTCATTTCTCCTTTTTTGAATATTGCGAATATAACCACTTTATTAAAATTGTTTGGAACAAAAGAATTTTCATAAAGTATGCTGAAATAAGCCCAAAGATGATTTTTAAAAGGTTCCGTACTATTCTTGTAGAATTAAATCGGAATGCCATCTATGCCAGGAGCCTTATTATTTCTTATTTTATACTCAGTATAGTTTCAAGCTGAGATCGAGCAATAGGTTTATCCAGTTCGCAGATAGTGGACATTGGGTTGTTCATAATAGAAAGCATGGTGATTCTCATCAGTCTACAAAAGAGTTTTAAAAATGAGCTTCTAGTGTCTGAACTTCTGCTTCTATCACGACCACTAAGCTCACGAACACTGTTCAAGAAAGCCTACGAGTTCTTACAATTTGAAAGTTCTTTTACAACCTTGTTGACATAGTCACAAGGCAAAAAGTTTTGGGCTTAAATTGCAACCTTGTTTGACACCCATCTTCGATTCGAAACACTTCGACTTTTCTGCCCCATTCCACACCACTGCCTTATTTTAGTTATAGATGATTTCTAGTACCTGCCCAAAGTTACATGATATCCCACAATTGTAAAGCTTGAAAAATAGGTAGTAATCGGAGTTCAACGGTATCAAAAGCTGCATTGAAATCGACAAGAAAATACGCAGAGCTTCTTTTTTTGTCCAATACAGTTTGCCGCTATACTTTACAGTACAGAAATATTGTCGATAGTCGAGTAGCCATTTCTAAAACCTGCCTGAAATTCTCCAAGCAACTTATTATCATGAATCAAACAGGTAAATCGGTTATTTAATAATGCTGGGAACATCTTGTAGGTGGCGTTGAGAAAGGATATCCCATGGAAGTTGGATGGGTCATCAATGTTACCTCTCTTGTGTATGGGAAAAATTAAGGAATTTTTTAACTGTTCTGGAATACTTCCAGTATTCAAAATTGCATTGAAAGCTGATGTTAAATTTAAATTTAGCCTCTCTGTTCCATATTAAAAGAATTCTATCAGGTTCTGAAGCTTTTCCTTCCTTCAATTTTACTAATACGGTTTTAACTTCATCATGAATTATGACAGTATCCAAAATATCATTCGAGTACGAAGGTTAAGCATATTGGAAAGGAAGCGTATGACTCTCTGGGTTCAAAAGTAAAATGAAGTGATTATGCAATACATCGATATTTAGTTTCAAACTGATTTCCAGAATTTCTTGGAATCTTTTTAGAAAACAATTTTTAACCAGTTTTAGTAGCATTTCTTGTATTTTCACAAATTGGATGCATGAAATTAATTTGAGAGATATCAAGAACCAAACATCAATTTTTACAAAATGTGTGTACTATTTTTTTTAGATTTTATTTTATAAAAAGTATTGAATATCGAAAACAATACTTTCTGTGAAATTAAAAAGTTTGAAGACAAATTTTTATTTTTGCAAAGCAATTTGAGTCGAAGTAGTACCCGTGGCATGATGGTTATAGTGCGTTGGACTGTCATGCAAGGGGTCTTGGGTTCAATCCCTGCCTGTGCCACCTAAATTAAAAAAAAAAAAAAAAAAAAAAATTAATTTTCGCGGGTACTGCCTCTTGCGAGGAATTGACAAATCCTTCAAGAGTAATTCTTGTTGTGAGAGTTGTAAGTCACTAGGCCCTGGTTCACAACGGACTGTTGCGCCACCCCATTTGATTTTGAATTTGAGTCGAAATTAAATTTTTACCAACTTTTATTAATTTTTTTAGGTTTTTATTTTGTTTGTAAAAAAAACTGTCAATTCGATTTTTCTCAAAATTTTAGCAGATGCTAAAAACGTTATTTTTCGTTGCACAAAATTGTTTTGGAGATGAAATCATTTTTTATTCGTAAAATTTTCGATGTTACAATTTTTTTTTCAGTTTTGTTTCATTTATAAAAAAACGTTAGTTGGATTTTTGTCCCAAAAGTATATATGTTTGGTATCACGTTACAATATACAATACAACATTTAATTCAAGTCTCTAGCGTCATTGGTTCGTAAGTTATTTAGGTCTAACCAAAATGTTCTTCTTTTTTTAAACTGCTATGGTAAAAAAAAACAGAAACGCAATTTTCTTGAGAGCCATTTCTGCATCTTTCTTTAATATTAGCTGTATAACAAAATCTATTTGAAGTTGATATCTCTTCTGGTTCTTTCTTTCGACTCTAGGGACCTTAAAACGTCGAGAAATTGAAGTTCTTATTTTTTGAACTAAAAACGCAGTGTGAGTAATATAGGAAAGGGAAAGAGGGGACATAAATGCTCTTTAAAGCTTTGATACATTGATGGAACTACGTGCGATGAAATCAGATTTATTATGTGATACTGATTACTAATGTCTATTTTGAAATAAACGCGCACTTTTGGTACAGTTTTCTAAATCTTACTTCGAATATACCTGTTCCAAAAGCAGAACACACTCGAAATCTTGATACGAGTAGGTGTCCATCTCGGGCACGTTTCCCTTAATTTATCATACATTGTATCATCGTTATTGATTCAAAATCATTCTCGACACCAATTGACACACAAAAGTGCATCACAGAGGTTCATTAAAGCATTAGTTTACACCAACTTTTCAAATCTTTAGTGACACTATTTCACAAGAAAACCACAATTTCATCTTCTTCTTCTTCTTAGTCTTCCTCTGTTTAGATCCGGACGATTATGAATTCATATATGTTTACGCCTTGGTTAACTTTTGTTGTTATTCTGTGGCCTCCGATGATGCTCCAAGCTCGAGCCCTCCAGAGTAAATTTCCTACATATTACTTACAAGCTTGTATACCTACTCATATACCTGATGCCTGATGATGATGGCAAAGTGCTGGAATATAAAATTGCCTACATACTTAACTCCTTCATATGTTTCTCTACACGTGCACAACAATCGGAAGACATGACACGATTAGCATTTTTCATTAAATCACGATATTATGTCGAATGAATAATTTTTTACAAAATTCTGTGCTTATGTCGCTTGAATGTTTTGTCGTCGCAAAATTACACTCGAATGCATCGAACTACGCGACGCGACGACTGTGCAGTGCTGTAAATGCAGCATATTAAAGCTATAGAGATATAACGTGTTGTTGTACAGACTCAGGAATTAAGGGAATTTCCTCAGGATGGTTTTTTGCATCTTACTACACAAATTTGAGAAACGAAACTATGCATTTTTTAATCTCAAGAAATGCATATTTCCTGAAAGTAAATATTTGTCTATAAGTTTTTTGACATTTTCAATTTTTAAATGTTACATAATAACTAGCTGACCCGACACACGTTGTTTTGTCATATAAATAATTTCTAGATAATATTTTGCTAGAACTAAATAACTTAATGTAAGTGTGTAAGGATGTGGTATATAAGTGGGAGAGATATAGAGCACTGTAAACAGTGACAAAATATTAAAATAACAAATCACCAACACATTTTCTTTAATTTATTAAAATAAATTCTTTAATTATATAATGTACATATCGCTAGTTATGACTGTACTACAAAGGAACAATATCAATCCCTTAATGCAACAGAGTGTACAATATTTTTTGTGATCCCATATTTCCCCAATACAAATGAACTGGATGGTTTGCCCTCTCGAGAACACGCCACGCATAGTTGTCCGTGTGAAAAACATGATGTGCTCAAATCTAAGCCGCAGACAGATATTGTTTAGCCTTTAGACTTATTGATAGTCATTGATGCTAATCTTATTCGAAATTGAAGGCTTTTGAATTGAAGTTGTTCCGTTGTGCGTAAGAGATGATCGACAATTTAGGGCTGTTAGAGACAGATTCTAGGGACTTTAACGCAGCTTGGCTATCCGAGAAGATGCGTATTTCATAAGTTGATATAACATTTTCTCCAAGTTTTCAGCTTGGAACACGCTACAATGATCGGGTAGACGAAAGGAGAGACTTAAGTTTAGTCTATCTGAGTATACGCCTCCACTAACCCCATCCTCCGTTTTTGATCCGTCTGTATAAAAGTTTATAGGATCATCGTTCACAAATGATATATTCTCCCAAGAAGACTTGGGAGGTCACTTTGAAGCTATAGTTATTAAACTGAGGATGGGGTATGGTGTAGTCAATATTACTGTTTATAGTTGTAAACGAGTTCAAAATAGCGGTGTGGCCAATTCCATCATTGATCCACAGAGAGGAGGCTTGAAGCCGTATGGCTGTATTAGCGGCCGTTTGCTTGCTGAAAATGTCCAGCGGTATTAGATGGAACAGAACATCAAGTGCGGTCTAGGGGGTAGAGCGAAGTGCTCCTCCCATACATAGACAGGATGTTCTTTGAACTTTGCTGAGTTTATCGCGATTTGTCGCTATATTTATCGGCGTCCACCATACCGCTACTCCATAAGTAAGGATCGGCCTTATACCCGATGGCTTTTTTACAGGAAAACAGAGCTACTGTGTTTACTTTTAGCTACTTGTTTATTCTCTCTTGAATATCAGGTTTCCAACTTAATTTCTTATCCAAAATGAGACCCAAGTATTTAGCTTGTTCAGAGAATTTAAGTGGTACACCGTTTATGAAGGGAGGGTCAATGAGTGGAACTTAGAGGTCTAGGACGGTTTTTTGTGGGTTAACGCCTAGTCCACACCGATTTGCCCATCTGGTGAGCTTATTTAAAGCGTTTTGTAAGAGTCCTTTTAGTATATTGGGTTGTTTACCCGTTACTGCAATACCAACATCGTCCGCATAAGCAAACACTCTGTATCCCTCTCTTTCTAGAGTAATTAGTAATTCATTTATTATTAAGTTCCAGAGGAGAGGGGATAGGACACCAACTTGTATCATACTTCTGCAGACACCCCTTTGTGCAGTAAAATCGCCCAGTTTTGAATTGATAATCCTGCTTATCAGCATCTGATTAATCAATTCACTGATCGACTTATCTACCTTCAGAGATGTTAATACACGTGCAATTTCAGATGTGTCTACATTGTTAAATGCACCTTCTACATCTAAGAAGGCAACTTAGGTGTATTCTTTATGACTATATTATATATTATACTGTGTAGAGCCGTTTCAGCTGATTTCCCTTTGTTGTAGGCGTGTTGAGTCTTTGAAAGGAGGGACTTATCAATACTTTTCCTTAAGTGTATATCGATCAAACGTTCAAAAGTTTTGAGAAGGAATAATGATAAACTGATAGGTCTTAAGTCTTTAGGGTTAACGTGGCTGGATTTTCCAGCTTTTGGAATAAAAACGACTTTGACTTGTCTCCAAGACATCGGGATGTATGCCAGTTTAAGGCATCTCTTGAAAATGTTTTCTAGGAAGGGTATTAGAAAACTTGCATTTTCTTGCAGTTAAGCTGGAATTATACCATCCAGACCTGCAGATTTATATGGCTTAAAGCTGTTAATAGCCCATTTGAGTTTTTCTCTAGTAGGGGATATAATGTATGTAGAGTCGAAGGCGGGACACATTGCATTCTGTTTCAACCCTAAATCAATACCGTTGTTATCCTTTTATCTATCTCCAAATTCTTTTGTTATTTGCTTCTTTAAAATAATCTTTGAAGCCACTTACGTTTAGTTTACTTGACTATTAAAATATTAAAATCTTTCTCTTTTGCGAACCAGCCGTCAAGCAGTTAAGAACAAGCAGTTTACTTATAATACTTACTTACATACGTACTTACTAATACAATTTCCTTTTTTTAATCAACTTTCTTATACTAATTAAACGAATTTCTAATAAATATTAAATTGTAATGAATTAATAAATTCATCGCTCTTTTATTTTCCTACATGTATTGTCACAACTATTTGGTACAATGTTATTAATAATATTAGAGCTACCAGGAAAGTGAACGTCTAGTAGCAAGTTTTGCGTTCTTCTTGGTCCAGAGTTTGGAGAAGATTTTGCGCAACCTGGGTGCTTTAGAGCAATCTTCCACGTTGCTACAGAAGTTTCTCCAGGACGATCGTTTGGTGTTCCTCAGTTTTTTTTTTATATATCTTCAGTGATTCTTTACATGAATCCTAGTCAGGCATTTCTCTAGAAGATTTCGCTCTGTTAAAGAGTTTTCTGCATTCTTTTCGAAGTGGCTCTAGCCCTGAGTTCGACCAGTGTGGTTTCTTGTTACCTCTTACTTTTATAAGAGGACATGTAGTATCTAGAGCTATGTTTAGGGCTCATGTTAGATTATTGACTTTGTCTACAAGATCTTCAGTGTTGGAGGGGGTATTAAAGAGTTCAGGTTTTACTAAACTCTTTAACGTTATCTTGTATTTTGTCCAATTTGTTCTTTTTGGATTTCGAAAGATCGGTTGGCAAGATGGTTCATTTATAAAGTTAAATTGGATGTATCTATGATCATAATAGGGATTCGAGGTAAAAATGTATTTTCACCTCAGAATTTGCAATTTAGAATTATGGCTTCAATAACATTTGTCATTAATTTTTTAATTACTAATCGCGTACCGTTGCACAACCTGGTGGGTTCAAATTACGATGCACAACATTACTGAGGATCCAACCTTAAGTTATAAATTCTTTGGTGGCATGCCTGGTAAATCCAATAGGTTCAAAAACTCAGTTGGATAACTTACAACTTTGTTAGCATCACAAACTGTATCAACAGATTTGTATCACGCTAAGTCTCCTGGTAACAAATGTTGTATCTTGAGATTTAAATCGTTGACATCCACGTTGCTGATAAAATTGCTCTTGCTGTCAGCCACTCATGATTTGTATATTGTCTGCATCTTGTAAATCAATAATCTTACAGAAATCGACCGATAACTTTATGCATCCTGTTTCATTTGTAGTAACTTTTTCTTCGCGTCATCTTTACCTAACAGTTTTTTTGAGAATGTTTCAGCGGATAGATCTTGAACCATTTGAACACTCATTTTCACATCAGTTGTACTTTTTCAACATTACGACACAGTAGTGATGATTTTAAGCACTTTGATCTCATCAGCGCACGTTAAACGCGGAATAACAGAAAGTCTTGTTTATTGTTTTTTATTGTTTATTCATTCATTATTCTCTTTTACACAATAAACTAACGTATATACATAGTTACAAAATCTTACTTTTTACAATTGAGAATAGCTAGTGACATTTTGTATTTTGCTTATATAAGCTATAAATAGTGTTAGATGTCACTTTAAAAAAAGACAAAATTAATCAAAAGGGGTGACAGTGATTATTGTTTTTTTTTTCTTTGTTTTTTTCGTTTTTTTCAAAATTAACAATAAAATTTACAAATATCATTAAAATTTTAAAGATTTTAAACTAATATTTATGCAACATAGGAGAGCAAATCTTCTATTTCATCGTGATCAAAATCAAGAAGCCATGATTTAACATTTTTTAAAAAATTACTTTGTGTTCTTATAAATCTTATATCATGAGGAAGATTATTAAAAAGTTTGCAGGACAAAACTGGGTAGGAGTTCCTATAATGAGTAATGGGAAAGCTGGAATTAAGACAACATGACGGCTAATGCTACGTAAGTTACGTGAATCAAATATAGGACTTTGCATATAGCCACCTCTCATATAAAATATTTTAGAGACCCTAAAATAAAATAAATGCCTAACTGTAAGAATTCTCAAGGATCTAAACAATGACATAGAGTGAGCAAGGCGATGAGCGTTACTAATTTTTCTTATGGCGCACTTTTGTAAGATGACGATTGGCCTTAGATTGAACATGTAGGCACCTCCCCAAACACTAATCCCATATTGCAGTTTTGAATGGAAGATTCCATGGTAAACAGTAATGATTGTTCTATTAGAACAACACTTTCTTAACCGATATAAACACCTAATAGAAGGGCGCAAGTACTGTTTCAAACTAGAAATGTGTTGCATCCAACTCATGTTTTGATCGATCGTAGTACCAAGATATTTAAAGTTCCTGACCACTTCAATTTGAAAACAGTTCGAACTGCAGGCCTCATTTTCATTAAAGGTTGCTTCAGACACAGATGTACAAACACAACCATTTAAGCTGAAACGCTGACAGTCAAACGAGTGGAACTTGACATCGACATATGGTGGCTCAAGTGAACCTAATCTGAAAAACATTAATTTAGTTTTTCCACTTACAATTAACTTATGTGAAGCAAACCATAATCTCAATAAGAGAATATCGTGGTTTAGTTCAGCTGTCAGATACAGTGGGCTCGTTGAGCCATATGCGATTCCAAGATCATCTGCAAAAGCCGTAACTCTACCTGCAAACGGTAGGGAAAACAGAGAGTTAATGAAAATCAAAAACAGAACCGGTCCTAAGACTGACCCTTGGGGGACACCTAAGCTTAGCACCTGGGGGCTTCTTAAGAAATCTCCGATTTTTACTCTTAGTTTACGGTTCTTTAAGTAAGAAGCGAACCAGTTGTATATAAAGCCACGAAAACCGACATTATATAGTTTATCCAAAAGAATATCATGAACAACCATGTCAAATGCTTTGGTAATATCCACAAAGAGACCAGCGCAAGACTTCCTTTCATCCAAGGCTTTGTTAATAAAAGAGCAAAAACATAAAAGAGCATCCTAAGTGGAACATCCTTCCCTAAACCCAAACTGAACTGGACTAAAAAAGTTAATTTTTGCTAGATGCGCGCACATTCGTTTTTTTATCATTTTTTCAAAAACCTTAGAGATTAAAGAAAGCAAAGAAATGGGCCTATAGTTGTTTTTCTCTTTACGATTACCCTTTTTAAACAGTGGTAATACATCTGCACATTTCAGTTGATCAGGAAAAGTTCCACTAAGAATACTTAAATTGAATAAATGTGCAAGGATTTCAACTAAATTTGGCGCAATTTTCTTAAGTAGTACATTAGAAATGCCATCATTACCACAAGAATTCGAGTTCTTCAGAGAGTAGATCGTACTTAAGACTTCTAACCCAGTTATTTCTTCAAAAAAGAAGCTATTTGCAGTCGTCGTACTAACATGCACTTAAGAACTTACACATCTGTTGCAAAGCGACCTACAGTTTGATTGGAAAGACATATCTCCTACTGAAACAAAGAATTCATTAAATGTATTAGCTACAACTACAGGCTCAAAAATGTCAACTCCTGCTTCTTTCAGCACAATGGGGTTAAATTGATAAGGCGTGATTCTATTTTCTAAACTATTGATCCATTCCTTTTTTGGGTTTCCTTGAGCGTTTTGAAATTTTGAACAGTAGTAGTTGTCGCGTAAGGTCGAAATTTCCTTATTAGTTTTCTTACTCAATTTCTTAAACCGTTTTTTTAAGTTTGAGTTAAGTGGATGCTTAAAACATAATTTGCGCATTTTATTTTTCACTTTAATTTTTTTCAAAATAGAATTGCTTATCCATGGTTTTAATCTTGCCTGGGATTTCTTTTTTGTGACTGTGAAACTAGAGCTTTTTATATGACCTTTTAAAATATTTAGAAACGAGTCATACGCTTGAGAAGCATTTTCTTCAGCATATACCTCCTCGCAAAATTCAAAACGCAGATGATTATTAAGTAAGGGATATCTTATATTAGTCACAATCTGTGGGGAAGTGAAACAGTTATGTTTCACACCAAAAACACCGTTGAAGAAAATACCTGTCATATTGTGGTCAGTTATTTTCAAATCAAAGTTGATACCAAAACAATTTCCCAAAGAGATTTTCATAAAACGACCAAAAACATGATCCTTGCCTGATATCGGCCTTGTTACTTCATTTATAATAGATGTAAGACCATGTTCAGCTGTTAGAGCAAGGTAATAATCAGATACAGCGCTCAAAGTTAAGATGTCAATGTTGAAATCACCCAATACAACGAGATTACACCCATTTTCACCACGTAGAAAATTTGAAAAATCCTTGAGAAAGGACTACGTATATTTTGATGTACATCATAAAAAGGTTTACTTTCATTAAAGTTTAGACGAAAAATTTTATCACAACTACTTTTAATGGTCATAGTGGTTGAGTTGTTGCTATCTAGATCGAAATTATTATTCATGCTAAACATTGTACAAAAATAAAATTGAACTAAAAAATTAGTCTTGTAATTTACCTAAATCTTCGAACGAACTTATAGCAACAACTCTACCCTTATCAACCTTACGCAATAAGATTTGAGAATTTTGAAACCATAGATATTTAAAGTTTTTAGTTTTTTTAACATTTTCGCTTCCATAAATAATGCACGATTAAATTTGGTTAAAGAATCATTTACATAAATATTACTCTGTTTCCCCTCTACAAATAATGTCTGGAATCATCTGAAAGAACCAATGACAATGCAAGGATCCTCAATAGCAATCAATTCTTTATTGTACATAACGTCACTAAATACTATCGTAAGATTGTTGCTCCGTGTACGAATCTCAGAGAAATTGTAATGAAATTGGTTAAGCCAAGAACAAGAGAATTTTATAAATTAAATAAAAAAATTTAAAAAACTGAAAACTTGGCGAAAGTTAAAAATTATGAGGGGACCCACGATTAAGTTTTCACCAAAAAAATTGCCAAGAAAGAAATTTGCGTGATACTAAAAATTTGAGTCGCATTTTAGTCGTGTAATTTTGATCTTTTTAATTTATAAATATCACAAAAAAAGCTAAAACTAAGCAAAGGTTCAACATTTTCAACTTTTTATTATATTAAGTTATAAAAAATAAATAAATTGGGTGTCGTAACAGTCCGGTGAGAGCTAGGACCTAGTGACTTACAACTCTCAACCATTCCTGTGTGCGAGTACTGTTGTCAGGGATGGAGGGGACTTACAGTTTTAAGTCGAATCCGAACAACAAATTAAAGAAAGCACTTTTCATAATAAGAATTACTCTCGGAGAATTTGTCAATTCCTCCTTTAGATGGCATAGACAGGGATCGAACCCAGACCTCTGGTATGACAGTCCAACGCACTAACCATTAAGTATATCAAGTAACCACGTTTTTAAAAACCAAATATTTTGCAAACAAGATTCAAATATAACCAAATATGTCGCAGATTTACAATGAAAAAGGTAAAAATGGTACCCACGACTTTTTAGATCAAGTTCCCACATTTTTTAAAAATACACATTTTGCCGGCAGGTTCCGAAAATAACCAAACATATCGCAAATGTGCAAAACAAAATTGCAAAGAAAGAAAATATGAAAAAAAAATGGAATGGCGAAATTCCCCCATTTTATATCCGGCATACGGCACTTGATTCATTCTGCGGGGACTCTACAAAATCTTCAACGACTAAAAGTTGAAAAAGTTGTGCAACAATAATGAAGTAATGAGTCCCCCGTCTCATCAAGCCGCTCTGTATAGTGGTCGGGAGTTGAAATGAGGACCTTGCAACTCACTCCAATCATCAGGCATAATTTAAGCATGATGCGTGATTTAAACGTCCATGACCAAGTATGTTCATAGTTAGGTGATATGTAAGCTTGCCAGTGTGTGTTTCTCTATTGCTCGAACCGCTTTATTGTTTGATGCAGCTTTGAAATTGGGATTTGAGCGTATGCGTACAGTCCTTTGGGAAACTTATTACTCCTACTCCCGACGACGACGCTAGGCTACGCATAATTTATAAAAAATACTACACACAATAAAGAGGCTCTGAGATTGGAGTGTCTCTCGCTGAATCTTTAGCCGTACCATGTCCGTTTCTAATCATCAGTTCATTTAGGACCGCAACGAAACGACGCACGGCTTTCCATCTATATAGCGTCTTTTGCTGTTCCTGCTGTTAAAGTGGAAGAGAAATTTTCCAAGTCGCGTTCTCAAACGCTATAATATGTAAACAGTCCACGACGAGTTAAGCTCTGTGTCTCTGTCAACTTGACCAAAAGATATGGTCTAATCATTGGGGCACTATGTGTCTCTGTATAGTTTTCATAGCGTCGAGTAAGGGGGAGGGAGTGGCGGTCGGTCGGTGGCGAGTGCAGCGGTGCGGCGAGCGTGATGGTGTAATGCCATTGCTTGAAGTCAAATCGAACGCAGAGTCGTGAGTTAGAGTTATTTGAATGCATTTAGACAGTCGTCGTTGTCGTTGTCGTGGTTGTCGTTGGACCGCTGCTGATGTCGCGGACAAAGTGTGTCGTCCGGGGTCGTACAGTCTTATAGTTGTAGAGTCGTATCTGGCAGATAATTTTTTCTATATTCTGTACAAATATACACACAGGGGACAAGTGGTACATGATGTTATGTGTCAACAGCTTAATTTCGCAAATCAGATATAAATCGTGGCTAAGCTGGTATTTGGGGTTGTTCCCTGCCGCGCACCTTCTCCAATCCCACCGCACGTCTTCTTTTCCGCATCCCGCTGGAGGAGTAATTTATGTGACATGTTCTGAGATAGCTAGACTCGAGTTCGTTAAGCACCCAATGACACATAATGAAGCTTTGGTAAGACCAAGCGACGAGACGCATGGCATGGTGCGGCGCGGCAGCGAGAGTCCTGCGGACGGTGATGGTTGTGCAGCGGAGCGGTGTGGTATAGTGGCTTTGAGAGTTTAGTTTTGTGTCGCAGGGGTCTTATCAATCAATCAATCAAAAAAAGTCTCAAGCCCGGTAAATTCCTAAGCTAATGTTGTCAGAAGTGGTTTTCGATATTGAAACTACTCTATCGATTAAGTGACAGTCTGTAGAATTGGTTTCCGATTGGCTTTGATTGATGGGTGCAGTGCGCGTATTGAAAACTGAAAACTGAAAACTGCATACTGCGCAGTGTTTATTCTCAGCTTATATATGCTGATTGCGATGCTGGAGGCCATAAGGCAATTCAATATAAATGTACCTTCAATCTAGATATGATATACATTCATCACGATGCATGCGGGGTAAAATTATTGAGAGACGCAAACGCGCAAACGCTTAAACGCTCAATTGTAACGCAACTGGTGGTCGGTTAACCTAATTTATGCAAACGAGATTAGACGTCAGTTGAGTGTGCGGGGTATTAATTTTATTTTTCCAATTGTACCTACAAAAGTAGTAATTTGTATTTATGCGGTAAGCTGGAACTTGGAAGTATCTTATCGACATTGTACATGTGTTTGTGTTTTTTTTTTTAATCGAGCCTAAATGCGTTGAGTTACTATTTTGATGAAAAATAAAAAAATATATAATTGTCTTATGGTCTTGGATTGAATTGGATTGGATTGATTTGTATTGCGTGATGTTTGTTGTCTATTTAATGGTTTTAGAAATAGCAATTCTATATTCAAGGTCTTTTATTGTTGCAAAACCAGACATTGTAAGTTTGAGTCTATTGGAATTATAAATGGTAACCATTGTTATGAAAATTGAGTCATAATAGGTCAAAGATATAGAAGAGGTTAAAAGAACGCAGAGTCAGCCTTAAGTTTCTTAGACTTGAGCCAAAATTAAATTAATTAAATTAATTTAATTACTTACTTACTAGCTTAGGTCCCTAGACCTGTTAAGTCCGTTGGGAACCTTTTAAGGAGCATAGGGCCTCTACTACGCCTACGCGCTATCGTGTACTGTTTCCGGAGATATGTTTCATCTCCATCCAACTTTTTCATAGTGACGCTGATTTCGCCTCGACTGTCCTGCGAGTTATTCCTTCAAATTTTTGACAACATAGGGAAATAACGTCTTGTTCGGTTCCGCCTTCGATGGAGACAATACTTCTAGGGTATTAAAAGCTCTCCACTTTTCCCACCGGTTGTGAGAAAATATTTATTTGAGAGGATGGCCGGGTTCCAAAACTGATCATTTTTGTTTTTCCGGAATTAATTTTCAGCCCCACCCTTGTTGTCATTTGATGAAGTTCCATGATACTATGAGAGAGTAAGCAAACATCGTCCGCGTAATCCAAGTGCTTTAAATAGGATGTCAAAGTCTCTTGGATCCCTCCGCTTTCTGACAAAGCAGTACATCGCTTACCACCAACAAAAACAATATTGGCCACAGAATACAGCCCTATCTGACTCTGCTACGGATTTCAAAATCATCTGACAACCTACCATATCGTGCAGAACGTGACACTTAGATCCATCATATGTTGCTTTAATAAAAGCAATTAGTTTTTCTGGGATGCTTCTCCTCCTTAAAGCTAACCACTTTACTCCCTGTTACCGCTATCAAAAGAATTCTTGAAGTCGATGAACAGCAGGTGTAATGGTGATCGATATTCAATAATGATTCACAGTGTGTTGATATGATCAATACAGGAGGATCCAGAGAGGAATCTTGCTTGTTCGGCATCGAGTGTGGCCTCAAGGTGTTTTCTGATGCGTTCCAGTATGACTTTTGCTAATATTTTGGCAACGTAAATTCCTCTCCAGTTGTCGCACTTTGTCAGATTTCTATTTTTAGGAGCTTAACGATAATTCCCTTCTTCCACTCATCGGGGAAGCTTTCGGTGGCCCAGGCTTCTTTTATGAGCGGATGAAGCCGTTTGCTTGATGATGTTGGCGCTGCTTGTAAAAGCTCTGCGGAAATTCCATCAAGTCCTACCGCTTTGTTGTTCTTAAGTGCTTTAATTGCGGCAACGATCTCATCTTTACTGGGAAGTGCGGTATTCGGGTATTAGTTTGTTTAGGCGCTTCATAAGACATCGGCTGCACGTTGTTTGCAAACACTCCATTTAAAACCGAGGAAAAGTGTTTTACCTTCTCATCCTCCGAAAATATTACAGTACTTCTACCAGGTGTTGCTTTAAGCTGTATGTACCCGTCAGCTCTTTGGTTATTCTGTAAACGTCCTGCTGTTGCACCTGTATGCAGCATCTTCTGCTTCTTGCGCCAATGCGTTGATGTAGCTGCGCTTGTCACGGTGCACACTGCGATGAACCTCTCTCTTTTTCATGTACTACGAGGACTCCAGCTCATTTCTCCCTTCCTCTTGTGCAGTCATTCGAGCACTTAACTGTTTGCGTTCGTTGATCTTTGCCCAAGATTCTTCTGAAAGCCAAATGTTGTTGCTTCTTTTTTCTGACTGATCATTTTTCACAGCATTCCATAGGTGTTCAATGTCGTCATGTACTGTGCTGCTGATTGTTTTCATTTGGTGAGACAGTCGGTCCCTGAATTTTTGACGGGCCGTGGGATCTTTTCGTCTGTCGATGTTGAATTTGGGGGCTCGTATTATTCTGTTGGATCTTCGAACTGTGGCTTTACGCAATCTAAGGGTAGCTATTATAAGTGGTGGTCACGGGCAAGTCCCATGTCGGCGCCTCTTCTATTTCGGACATCCAAGAGACTTCTCCTAAAGTTTCTTCTAATTGGTAAGTAGTAAATTTGGTTGGAAGACGCTTGCCTGTCTGTCAACACCCAGCTAATTTTATGACACAGTTTGTGTTCAAACATAGTGCCACCAATCACAAGGCCATTGGCGTTGCAGAAGTCAATGAATCTCTTACCATTATCATTGTAATTGCCGACACCGTGAACTCCCATCACATGCCTTAGCCCGTTGTTGTTACTGCCAATTTTAGCATTGAGGTCTCCCATAAAGAAAATAATATCTCCGCGGGGAGTGTTGTTATAAGCGGATCCTAGTTGACTATAAAAGCATTTTTTCTCTTTTCTTCAGATGCGAGCTACCGAACTCCCTCGGGGCGTAACACTGTATAACGGTGACGGGTTGTAGTCTACTCTAAAGCCAAGCTTTGATAAGCGGCGTCTACGAAATAAGGCTTCTGATTGTCGGTTTTGTAAGGAGTAACCCAACTCCAGCTTCTCGAGCGTTTCCTGGATCATGACCAGAGTAGACCAATACAGTGTTACGTGTCGGTGCCTTGTATTTGCCCGATCCCAACCATTGCACTTCGCTTAACTCTAAGATATCTATCCTGTACCGCATAAATTCTCTCTCTATTTAGAGTAATCTGGCATTGTGCGGGTCTTCACTTCTTGCGTCCAGAAGCGTCCTCATATTCCAGAAACCAATCTTTGTCCGGGTACAATAGCCAAAAGTCGACAACGAGTTACCAAAGCGTAATATCGGTTTCCATAGCGGGATGGAGTTCAGTTACGAAGAGTGCTAATCTCCGTAACCTTTTCTGAAGAGTCAGGAAACTTCTTAAACTTCTGATGCTTAATTTGGAAAACTATATTTAAAATATAAGTATATAAAACAAATTCACAGTGAATGTTACAAAGGGATAAAATTCTCTGGCAAATGATGTGTTGGTACAAGATTCTGTGACGGAAACGCTATCAGAATATTATCACTCAACGCATGTCTGTAAACACTTCAAAAGGATGTTGGAGATTAGGGACAAATCAAATTCAACAATCATGTTACTTGCGGAAATGTTTAAATCCCATTTTCACAATTACTTTTATCGGGACCAGTATAGAGTCAATACCATTGTATCCTGATATACCTGCCATTAACACTTCGAAAATGGATCGTAATAAAGAGAATGATAAGAATGTTTTAGCCATCACGGCTTCTAATAAAATAAAGCCCCTGGTATAGATGGAAAACAATTTTCCCTTATATTACAATACTTCTGCCGTTGACCGTTCCTTTTTTGATGAACCACAATCTTATTGCTTGTTATGAATATATTAGGGTCTTAAAGTCTTAAGTTATAGTCAAAACATTTCCAACATTGAATCATTTTGGCGTGTCAAATTTCAATTTCAGACTCATCTTTTAAGAAACTAAAAACTGGGCTTTTATATTATATAAGAAGATTTAATAGTATAAGTGTCAAAATAAGTCCTAAATAAGTTACAATACTAAATACTCGTATCTATACCAACCACTTTGAATATGAAAACTCTTCCAACGAATATTCAAACAAAATAACGTTTCGGTGACCAATAGCAATAACGAGTTTAATTCACAATAGTGTCCTTAGAAGTTCGCCTGAGTGTATGCAACACATCTCGTCTTGAAATAATGGTTTATGTCTAAGATATTTGAAAAAATTTAAAAAGAAAATTACAAACAAAAGCAAGACTTGTATTGAAGATTTTTATATAAAAATTTACTGAATATTGAAAACAATATTTTCTCTGAAATAAAATAAGTTTGAAGCCAATATTTTTAATTTTTGAAAAGCTATTTGATTTTTACCAAGTTTTAGTAGGTAATGTTTTTTTTAGAGTTTTATTTTTTGTAAAAAAACTGTCAATTCAATTTTTTTTTTAAATTTTACCAAATGTTGAAAACAATATTTCTTATAAGATAAAATTAGTTTGAAGCCAATATTTAAAATTTTTGAAGAGATATTTGAGTCGAAAATCAATTTTTACCAACTTTTATACATTTTTTTTCAGGTTTTTATTTGTTGTAAAAAAACTGTCAATTCGATTTTTCTCAAAATTTTATCATATGTCGAAAACATTATTCTTCGTTGCACAAAATTGTTTAGAGATGAAATCATAATTTAGTCGCAAAATTTTGGAGGTGACAAATTTTTTTTCAGTTTTATTGATTTATAAAAAAACCGTTAAATTGATTTTTTTCAAAAAATATACCTGTTTAGTATCACGTTACAATATATTATATAAAATTTTATTCAAGTCTCTAGCGTTTTTGGTTCGTAAGATATTTAAGGTTAACCAAAATTTTCACCTTTTTTTTTAAACTGCTATGGTAAAAAAACCACCCACGCAATTTTCTTGAGAGTCCTTTCTGCATCTTTCTGCCTTATTGTCTGTATAACAAAATTTATTTGAAGTCGATATCTCTTCTGGTTCTTGAGCTATTGACGACGAAAAAAACGTCGCGAACGGACGGACGTACGGACGTACAAACGTACGTACACACGCACGCACAGACATTTTTCTAAAAATCTTTTATTTCGACTAGGGACCTTGAAACGTCGAGAAATGTCAAAATTTTCAATTTGACAAATCGGACCCATTACAATAACTTCCTATGGGAAGTTAATAAAGACAAACTTTGTAAATGTTTTCTAAAAAAAGATTTATTTTATTTGCATAAATAAAATATATTTAACTTTTATATGTGCTTACAATTCCTTGGGCATAAGTGAGGAGGAGAATTTGTATAATCCGGCTTGAGAATTAGGTAAAACATTTACGAACTGTTTTATGAAAGTAGTTTTCACCAAAAGGAAACCCTAGCTCTAGACTGTTTTATTATTTTCCTCTAAATTTCGTTTAGTGAGAACAATTTTTTTAATTTAGTAAATGTTTATTTAATGGCCATAAACTCATTAACTATCTCCAAAGTTTTTCACTTGCGAAAATAGTACCAAGAGATTTTAATCAAACATAGAATTACGGGAGTAGATAAGTCGAAAAAAGTGGGTCCCCCAAATCTGTCTGTCTGTCCTCGTCCCTACAACCTGCCCTAAACCATTCATTCAATTGAGTTCAAACAAATATTGTGGTTGTCAAACATTGAAAATTCAAATTCACTCAAAAATAAACCGATATTCATATGTTTATGAAATAGAAGAAATACATTTTGTTTTAAAATGGTCTCAGGAATGAACCGATTTCAAACATTTTTGTCTGCACAATCTCTTATATTATCGAAATAACATTTGATAACAACAATTTTAACCTTTTTCCTTTTGGATTTAACAAAAGAAAATTGTTCTTTTTTTTCAAAAATCGATTTTCAAACTGATTGTTTGAATTCAAACTAAATTAATTCAATAAGGCACTTAATTTGCTCTTAAATAAGTTCGTCAGCAGAGATATGCTAAATTAACTAGCCTTATAATTAATTCAATAGAAAAAAACGGAATCATAATTAATAAGTTTAATATTTGAAAATAAGACGCAAACATATGGATTAAATTTATAATTTATATTCAAAATGTCTAACTAATTTAATTTTCAACGTTGTCAAAATTTGTTACCAGCGTGGAAATGATTATTTTTCATTCAAATAATACAAATCTTCTCTTAATTTATGTGCAGTAATTGCCAATTTATTGGACGCTATTTAATGACTCACGCCAAAAAATTTACATTTTAAGACACATCTTCCGATAAACTAATTTTTAGAAGAGCCTCTGTGCAAACGATTTGAACTAAAGATCAATTATGATTAAAATGCAAATACATGATTATTTATTATAAATTTTCATTTTTTAGACAATCATATTGTGCAGATCTAAGCTTGTATGTACGAGTACATTTAATCAAATTTTAAAAAATGTTTTGAGATTTTAAAATTTAAAAAAAAAATCATATTTCTTAAAAATCAAACAAAATATAATTAATTTTTGTTTATTAAATACCCTTCAGGAGCAATACAAAAATATGTTTTTTGTTTTTTTTAAGATTCCAAATTAAGAAAAGAAAAAGTTCGTAAAAAAAGTTTCATACTAATCTATTTGAGAATTATTTTTTTATTTTTGACAAAAAATTTGTATGGCGATAAATGTTATTTTTTGGCTTTTAAATTAAAAAAAAAAAACACAAAGCTTGAACTTAACTGACCCATTGATTAAGTCTGTAAAAGCGAGGGTAAATATACAGACGGCGGCGGGATAACCCGACTCACTTTTGTTGACTTCTTAATCTCAATTATTTTTTCACTTATTTAAATCCGTAGGGTACCCTACCTCATAAGCCGACTGGAATTGAGTGCCAGAAATGGATAGAGCATGACGTGGCATATACAAAACTGCAGGGCTGGCTAATTTTCCATGGGCCTTGTTGTGGCAAAATGGCTACTTCCGGTACCGTTTTTTTGGTATATACCTACATCATCAGCCGACTGCAAAAATGTACAACGGGTCCATTGGGATTTATTTACAGATTTCAAAACAGGAGGGCGGGCAAAAAAACTCGGGCCAAACCGCTTGTCCCCCCATCTCGAAAAACGGTGTTTTTCATTTTTGACAAATGAGGTATCAAATGAAAGCTTAGACTCTCTAGATTAAGAATCCGTTGGGCGGGCTAACTTTTGATGGATTAAACATCCTGTTTTTGAACAAAAAAAATCTAAATTCATTAACTTTTTATTTACCGAAATTTCAATTTTTGTTATCTCAAATTAAAGTAAAAAAGGGTAAGTTAATTAGTAACACTGTCAACTCAATAAAACCTTTAACTGAAGTTTTAAAAAAATTTAAAATTAAAACAAGTATTTTACTACAGTTTTTAACTGTATTATTTGTCTAAATGTATGTTAAAAACATACGTAAAAAACTTGCCATTATTTTCTGCAACACATTTTCGATCTTCATTAGGTATTAAAAATCAAAACACATACGAAATATAAAAGTATTTATCTTAATTTTTTCAAAAAACAAATATAATATAATATAATTTAATATAATACATTTAACAAAGGATAGGAATAAGAACTTTGCATATTTCACACAATTATTAACATAACATTTTCATTTGTTTCATCTAAACAAAAAAAATAAAATAAAAACAATAAAATAAATAATATTAACAAAATAAAAATAAAATTAGAAACCTATACCTACATTTTTATTTGCATTAAATTTTTAACAATTGTCATCAGAATCTTCATCACTTAAATATTCTACTCAGTCATTTTCAACTTCATTTAAAATAATGTCATCAACATTTAGAGGAGTTGTTTAGCCTTGAAACCAAAGTGGTAATAACTGGCTGTTTTTATCTCCGATCCAAAATTTCCTGAATTGAGCCTTATACAATCTGCATCTGTTGCATTTTTCCACATACAACTTATGAATATTGTCCTATTTATTTTTTCAAACAATGATTTAAAACAAGGTGGAATTGAACTGGAGTCAAAATTGTTTATGTTCGTAAAAAAATTACCGGAAGATACGTTTTTAAATTTTGAAATATTTGAACGAAATTTACGCTTTTGCAATTCTTTAGTTGTGCATTTGGAAAGTAAAATTTTGAATTATTTAAGTGCGTTTTTCATCTAAAGGTTGAGCTTCTTACTTAGCTTTTCAAAAGCGGCTTTAGACAATAAATGTATCACTGAGCATTTGATTGCGTGAATTCTTATTTTCTCTGTGATAAACTGACGACTTATTTTTACTTCTCTAACGTCTAACATAACTAAAAGCCTTATTTATTCATATTTGACCAATCGTATGTAAATCATATCTTGTAAGGACTTCGTTGCTTCCTGTTCAATTTGGTGTTCCTCAAGGATCAATTCTTGGTCCTTTATTGTTTTCGTTGTTCATTAATGATCTGCCTTTTGTTTTGTCTTTCTTTCAATATCCTATCTATGCTGACGAAGTTAAATTATATATTAGTTTTCGCAGTAGCATGATTCAGGCTGCCATAGCTTAGATGAATATTGAATTGCAGCTTGTAGAATATTATTAGTCGACACGTAATGGGCACGGTTGGCAGTTTGGTCGCATGGTTATTTCTTTTTCCATTTGGTCACTTTTTTAAGAAATTTAAAACAAAAATAACTCGACTCTATTCCTTTCATATTCTAAAAAATAAAATGCTTCTCTAAGTGATTTTCATCTAATGTAAACGGTACATATAGTCCGGTCAATTTAGACATTTGACCCACGACAAATTCAGGGGAAGCTGAAAATTCTTAAAATTGTTTAAATTATAATTATAAACATTGTCTTAAAAGTCCCAACCGATCCCATGTAAGGAAAAAATTTTAGCGGGGTAATAAGGTCCAAAAAATGAGTTTTTCGCGATTTTCTTGAAAACGATAAGTTTTATCGCAAAATTACCCCAGACATAATTTGTAGATCAGGGAATTTCCTATAAAAAAGGTATCAATAATTTTTTTCCTAAAAGCCACCGCTTCTGAGATATAACGATGCAAAAAATTGCAAGCGTCATAAACGCACACGTTTCCACGCCACCTCTGAGGTAGTGTACTTAGCGCGTTTTTTTTAACGTGGTTTCCCCAATAGGCCTATTCCACGGGTCTGTTGTGATTAGATTTAGAAATTAATAGTTTATTCGTCGGATTCGGAATCGTCAATCACTTCTTCTTCTTCCTCTTCTTCTTCTTCTTCTTCTTCTTCTTCTTCTTCTTCTTCTTCTTCTTCTTCTTCTTCTTCTTCATCCTGACTATAGGTGAATTGTGTTAAAAGTGAAGCATCACATGTTTCTTCGTAGGTATTAAATGAATCCTCTGTTGTTGGTGATTCTACATTAGAACAAGACTGGCCTTGACAATTCGTACAAGCCAGAGAACAAAACAGCCCAACTTTTTTGCAACCACATTTAGCATTGCATCCTTTTTTACAGTTACAAAAGATAGTGTTGAGCAATTTTTCCGGCGCAGGTTGAAGCAAAGTCTGAATTGGTTCTAATATATTATCGACCAACTTCCAACCCCAATCTGTTGGGTTTAGTTGATAACCAAGCCACACTTGAACTTGGTAGTATACCCGAAGAAGATGTTGATGAGCAGAGACTGAGGTTGGAGGAAGACAAGCTAATTGTACTTGTTTCTTATTTCGAGTATTTTTGACAAAAGATGCATATCGAAACTTGTCTAAGCAGGTAGTTTTTTTAGGAGCTCCGTACATACGAAGAAGAAAGTGAATTCCGTTGGTAATAACTTCTTCTGGAGTTGAATTACATTTTTTAAAAACTTCAGCAGTTGCAAGTAAGTCTTGCTTTTCAAACATTTTGAATACAGTTGTTTTACCCCTCCTGTAAAATGCAGATGTCGTATCACAGCCAGTTATGGCGTGTAAAAATAGCAACTAGATCATGTACTCACAACAAGTCTCGATTTATTTCAATGTTAAAAGAAAAGTTTACTACTGAGAATATACTGGTTAAACAAGCTCATAACGACGCCGATGTACTGATTATCGACATATATAACGATTGTTGTGGGTGAAGATGTAGATTTACTCGTGTTACTCACTGCTCGAAGTCCAGCTGAAAAAACTATTTTCTTCTTAAAACCAGGAAAATCTCAAAATCAATCAGAGTTTTATTCATCAAAAAGTTTGTCGACTTTTGCAAAGTGTCGAAATCACATACTATTTTTACACACCATAACTGGCTGTGATACGACATCTGCATTTTACAGGAGGGGTAAAACAACTGTATTCAAAATGCTTGAAAAGCAAGACTTACTTGCAACTGCTGAAGTTTTTAAAAAATGTAATTCAACTCCAGAAGAAGTTATTACCAACTGAATTCACTTTCTTCTTCGTATGTACGGAGCTCCTACAAAAACTACCTGCTTAGACAAGTTTCGATATGCATCTTTTGTCAAAAATACTCGAAATAAGAAACAAGTACAATTAGCTTGTCTTCCTCCAACCTCAGTCTCTGCTCATCAACATCTTCTTCGGGTATACTACCAAGTTCAAGTGTGGCTTGGTTATCAACTAAACCCAACAGATTGGGGTTGGAAGTTGGTCGATAATATATTAGAACCAATTCAGACTTTGCTTCAACCTGCGCCGGAAAAATTGCTCAACACTATCTTTTGTAACTGTAAAAAAGGATGCAATGCTAAATGTGGTTGCAAAAAAGTTGGGCTGTTTTGTTCTCTGGCTTGTACGAATTGTCAAGGCCAGTCTTGTTCTAATGTAGAATCACCAACAACAGAGGATTCATTTAATACCTACGAAGAAACATGTGATGCTTCACTTTTAACACAATTCACCTATAGTCAGGATGAAGAAGAAGAAGAAGAAGAAGAAGAAGAAGAAGAAGAAGAAGAAGAAGAAGAAGAAGAAGAAGAGGAAGAAGAAGAAGTGATTGACGATTCCGAATCCGACGAATAAACTATTAATTTCTAAATCTAATCACAACAGACCCGTGGAATAGGCCTATTGGGGAAACCACGTTAAAAAAAACGCGCTAAGTACACTACCTCAGAGGTGGCGTGGAAACGTGTGCGTTTATGACGCTTGCAATTTTTTGCATCGTTATATCTCAGAAGCGGTGGCTTTTAGGGAAAAAATTATTGATACCTTTTTTATAGGAAATTCCCTGATCTACAAATTAAGTCTGGGGTAATTTTGCGATAAAACTTAATGTTTTCAAGAAAATCGTGAAAAACTCATTTTTTGGACCTTATTACCCCGCTAAAATTTTTTCCTTACATGGGATCGGTTGGGACTTTTAAGACAATGTTTATAATTATAATTTAAACAATTTTAAGAATTTTCAGCTTCCCCTGAATTTGTCGTGGGTTTACTGATTTTTTGGTCTAATTTGACCGGACTAATAAATGTATTTAATTGAACGCACCCAATAACAAATGCACGATCATTGAATGTGTTCAAACTTGATACTTTGTTTTTCAATACTTACTCGTAGTTTATTTTATCGTTATCAAATTGTACTAATTTTTATATGTTTGATGTATTGAAAATAAATATTATTACTGTTTAGAATCTTAAAACATCAGGTTATGGGCCTTTTCACGATCTAAATACAAAATAATGAGGACATTTGTATTGAGAAAAGATGGCTGAAACGAAATTCAGTATTGAAAATCTTCGGGGGAGCGAAAACTTCTAAGACTGAAATTTTCCGCTAAAACTTATTTTTAAATGAAAGGACTTTCGAAGGCTGTTCCTGACTCAAGAAATCACTGTACGGTCTTAAACAAGCTAGCAGAGTTTGGAATAAGAAATTGGATAAAACTTTAAAGAAAATTGGACTTAAACAATCAAAAACCGATCCGTGTATTTAATACAAGACAAACAGCACAGATAAAACTCTCGCCGCTCTTTACGTAGACGATATACTAATTTTTGAAAATAACAAAGATGAAAAAAGAATTATCAAAAAAAAATTGGCTAAGTCATTCCAGATGAAAGATTTTGGAGAAGCTAAATTTGTGCTTGGTATGCAAATAACTCGCGATCGAGAAAAGGGAAAGTTATGGATATTCTCAAGCGATTCAACATGGAGGATTGTAATCCGGTATCCACACCCTTAGAAACTAACCAAAAGCTTATAAAAGAAACACATCAACAAAGTAAACACGAAACTGATAACATGAAAACCGTTCCATATAAAGAAGCTATTAGAAGCATTTTATATGCAGAACAAGTAAGTCGCCCAGATTTATCCTTTGCAGTGGGGGCTTTATCAGGATTTAATAGTAATCCTTCAAAATCTCATTAGATAGCTGTTAAACGACTTTTCCGTTATATAAAAGGAACAATAGATTACAAGCTAGAATACACTCGAGACATTGAAGGATGTTTAGAAGGATTTTCGGATGCTGACTGGGCTAGTGATTCAGATGACAGAAAATTAACTACAGGTTATCCCTTTAAATAATAAGAAGGACCTATTTCGTGGAATGCAAAGAAACAACCTACTGTCACTCTCTCCACCACAGAGGCTGAGTATATGGCCTTAGCCTCAACATCTCAAGAAGCACTTTGGCTTCAATCTTTATTGCGAGAACTAATTAATTGGAATCAAGAACTTATATTGCAATGCGATAACAAGAGTGCAATAAACATATCTCAAAACAACGTTTATCGAGCACGTTCAAAGCACATTGATATAAGGCATCATTTCATTCTAATAAATTCAATTCATTTCAAGCTAATAAATTAAAAGTAGAATATTTGAAAACTGAAGAGATGCCTGCTGATGCTCTAACCAAAGGACTCACTGCTACAAAACATAAAAACTGTTGTACTCTCATTGGTATAAAAGTATAAAAATCTAGTGTGGGTGTTGAAAGTTGAGATTCGATACTTTGTTTTTAAATACTTAGTTTATTTTATCGTTATCAAATTGTACTAATTTTTATAATATTTGATGTATTAAAAATAAATATTATTACTGTTCAGAATCTTAAACCATCAGAATGCACACACTGAATTTAATTAATTTCACAATTTAATGACCGATTTAATTATAATTTACGGAAAAAATGGGTATGTCAGAATTTTGAGAATAGTTCAGTTATCATATAAAAACGCTTTAAATGAATATTGTTTTCAAAATTTAAGTAAGTTAGTTTAAACTTGATGTTACTTCCTTACAGCTCAGCTGTTGCTGAGAGGAAAGTTTTTAAATTAACTTTGATAAAAACGAAAGGCGGACTAAGTTTTGATACCATTAGCTACCATAGCTTTTGTTCTGCAAAAACATTTTTATAAATAAATTGTATGTAAATTTTTTCACCGATAGTATTCGATCTCCTGACATAATGTAAACATAATATTTTTGTGGTCTTAAAAAAAGAGACTGGGATGTGACCCACACTGAGAACTTCCAATTCCGTCTGTCGCTTTGTCTTACTTAAAAGTTTGCAGGCTTTTGGTTTGTTAAAAAAGTTTTTTTTCAAAATTTCCAACAATATTTGCATACGATGAAATAGTTTGATTTCAAAATCTATTTTTGTAAACGAGATCCTTAGTCGAAAACCAATATTTACCAATTTTATTAACATTTGCGTACTATTTTTTGTAGATTTTAATTTTTTATGAAAAAAAATGACTGTTGGATTTTTATAAGGTTTTTATTTTTTGCAAAAAAAAACTATAAATTTGATTATTCTCAAAACTTTTCTGAATGTTGACATCAATATCAATATCTTACATTTTAAAAAAGAAATTTGAGTCGAAAATCATTTTTTACCAACTTTTAGAGTTGTTAATAGGAAGGTATTGTAATGGGTCCGATTTGTCAAATTGAAAATTTTGACATTTCTCGACGTTTCAAGGTCCCTAGAGTCGAAATAAAAGATTTTTAGAAAGATGTCTGTGCGTGTGTGTGTGTGTACGTACTCTCGTACGTCCGTATGTCCATACGTCCGTAAGTTTGTGTTTGTGGTTTTTTTACCATAACAGTTTGAAAAAAATGTGAACATTTTGGTTTAACCTAAATATCTTACGAACCAATGACGCTAGAGACCTGAATTAATTTTAAACAATATATTGTAACGTGATATC
This sequence comes from Eupeodes corollae, assembly GCF_945859685.1. Classification (NCBI taxonomy): domain Eukaryota; kingdom Metazoa; phylum Arthropoda; class Insecta; order Diptera; family Syrphidae; genus Eupeodes; species Eupeodes corollae. Next base: position 20,815,719 of record NC_079148.1, on the reverse strand, counting down.
AAAGAAGAATATTTTTTGAAAAAAATACATCTAACTTTTTTTTTATAAATCAAAAAAACTGAAAAAAAATGTGTCATCTCCAAAATTTTACGACTAAAATATGATTTCATCTCCAAAACAATTTTGTGCAACGAACAAAAATGTTTTTGACAATTTTAAGAAAAATCGAGTTTAAAGGTTTTTTTATAAAAAATAAAATTCTATCAAAAACATTACTCAAAGTTGGTAAAAATTGAATATCGATTCAAAACCTTAAAATTTAGGCTTCAAACTTAATTTATATTATAAGAAATATTTTTTTCAACATTCGGAAAAATTTTGAGAAAAATCGAATTGACAGTTTTTTTACAAAAAATAAAAACCTAAAAAAAAATTAATAAAAGTTGGTAAAAACTGATTTTCGACTGAAATATCTTTTAAAAACTTTGAGATATTGGCTTTAATTTACTTTTATCTTTCAAAAACTATTATTGTCAACATTCAGTAAAATTTTGAAAAAAATCGAATTGACATTTTTTTTTAATTTTTTTTACAAAAAATTAAAAACCGAAAAAAAATTAACAAAAGTTGGTAAAAAATGATTTTCGACTCAAATATCTTTTCAAAAATTGTGGATTCATTAAAATTTTGAAAAAAATCGAATCGACAGTTTTTGTATAAAAAAGTAAAAACCTAAAAAAAAATAACGAAAGTTGATAAAAATTGATTTTCGACTCAAATGTCTTTTCAAAAATTTGAAATATTGGCTTCAAACTTATTTTATTTCACAGAAAATATTGTTTTCGATATTCAGTAATTTTTATATAAAAATCCAACAGTCCGTTTTTGCATCAAAAATAAAATCTACACAAAATAGTACGCAAATTTGGTAAAAATTGATACGAGAGACAAATCGAATGACAAATTGGGAAGTTAACAGTGTGGGTCGCATCCCAGCCTCTTTTCATTGTTATGTAGCCCAATTAATTATCATCTATATGTAGCACTTGGTGTTGACGGTACGGTACCAATTACCGGCCGGCCCAAAATCTAACTTTTTGAGGATGCATTATCACCTGCTGAACATCGTATAGGTTGGTTTAGTTCCATATACGGCAATATAGCTTTTTAACACATTCATCAATACAAAACTGCCTCGTCACTAAAGATAATTTGTCGGGCAAAATTGGGGTCCTCTTTCAAACGATTCGGAGCATAGTCAGACAACAAACGGCGTTGTCTTTGGTTATGAACTTTTAGCTCATGGGTCAGTTGGTCCTGTACGGGTGTAGGCCCAAGTTCCAAATCAAAATTCGTCAAGTAGAAGTCTGCAAAACCCCGAGTCTTATTATTTGAACGTGCTGTTCAATCGATTAACTTGCCATGCTGATTTGGCATAAACAACTGAATACTAAACAAAAAAAATCAGATATCACTAAAACATAATTCACGCCACGGGGCGCCAAAATTTACCTCCGCCAATTGAAAAACACCTTGCTTACTCATACTTAATTAAAGATGGTAAATTCACTTTCCTATAATTACTACTTGCAGATTTTGACTCTCAATCAGCTCAGAAACTAAAGGAATCAGTTATTTCAGAAACAACATTAGTGAGCTTTTCACAATTTTTTTTTTTGCAAATTTCTCGTCTTTTAAAGAGATACTACACATTTAAGACCCCTCAGAGTACGAAAACTGAGTGTACTATTTTATTGTTCCGAAGAGAAACTACATAAGTCATAAACTTATGCTGTTTCTCCACAAAATTGTTTTACCTTGTACTTAAAACGGTCCGTTGAAAAGGACAGCACTTGCTGAAAAAATACTACATTTAAGGCGGGCTAATAAGTTCTATTCGAACATTAAGTCATTTCAGGAAGTGTGCTCTTTTTTAAATCAATTTTTTGAAAGTAACATGAAGGCTGTCCAGGAGTTGAATATTTTTTGAGATGGCTGTGGTGGTCTAGATAAAAATCATACAGTGATATGATTTTTGTCATCTTAAGTAGTTTTAAAAAAGTTTAAGACTATTGAAAAGTATTTTCCTATACGAAGACATTCCTTTTTACCATGTGATAGAGACTTCGCAGTCCTAAAACGTAAGATTAAAAAAACTGATAGAATTTACACAGTTCAGGAATATGCCCATTTGATACTGTCTTCTTCAGTATCAAACAAATTTACAGTCATTTTACCAAAAACGGCTGACATCATCTACTACAAAAGCTGGTGGCCACGCTTTTATAAAAGGAACATGCTTTCAATGGAGTCCCTTGGAAGACATGTGGCTAGAGAAAATATGTATACGTTTACCATAAGTAAATTTACTCAGTTTTTCCACTCGGATTGTTATGATAAAACAGTTGTTGCGAGAGACTTTATTAACGGTTTTACACGTCATACATTTAACCTGGGAAACCTTCAAAGAGATGAGCTGGTAGCTCTATCGCAAGCCCTTGCTTATCCCTCTGGAAAGGTGCCAACCCATATTAAGAAGATGAATGACATAAAAAAACTAAAATCGTATCAACCAGGAGACGTTAACATTCAAAAGTACTCTGATGAGATTTTCGCTTGGCCAACTTGCGAAAAGGATTTTGATACAGATCAATAGTATTTTGTTTATATTTTTGTAAGCATTTTGTGTTGGTATAATAAAACAAAAGTTTCAACAAAAAAGTTTGTTTATTGCAGAAACGACATAAGTCAAGCTACTTTAAAGGCTTAAAAACCGGTTAAGACTCAAAAAAAGAAAAACAAATTGATGGTTTTTAAATGCATCTTAAGCCAAATTATAACTTTGCATACTCAAAATGTTGAGCGTTGTGGAATTTTATCATATAAAACAGTTTTTTGTTGCTCCTGAAAAGTTAATTTTCATTGTAATATGTTGTTTCTGAAATAACCAATTCAAAGCTAACATCTAATGTTAATGCTTGAGTTGTTTCTAACTTCTGTAAATTTAATCATACCACGTTTTAAGCTGATCAAATTTTTAACTTTAATTCGAAATCTTTCTTATTACTTTTCAATCGCTTATTAAAAAAACTGCAAGTTATCTATCCAATAGACTTATTTACTGTTTCTCAAGTCGTTTTATTTAATTGCGCCCATCTACTTATTCGTCTTTGACATTGTGGAGACAACTTTTTGTTCATGCTGTCCGACTGTGGAATAATCTTCCTAATTAGTTAAGATCTAGAATTAAAAACAAAAAGTTCCGATAAATTTGATTTGAATACTTTTCGAATTTGAACTGAAACACACTTTTAATTAATTAATTTTTGCAATGATTTTTAATTTTCAACACATTTTCATTTCTTATTTAAATTTTACTTTTGTTTTTACACTTGGTTTCTTAATTATTTTTGAAATCTTCTTTTATTTTTGTTTTAATTATAAATATAAACTATACATCAATATTACTAGTACTATTTATAAGCTTAACTTGATGTACAGCTGCTTTATAAATAAATAAATATCAACCCTTAATTTCATTTAAATCGATCAACAACAATAAAAGTTATCAATATAATCAAAAGCCGCGACACCTCGTGCTATCCTGTTTTGCAACCTTTTTTATTAATTTTACTTCGATTAAAAAATCCATATTATTTCATAAAATGTTTCGGAAGAGATTCTATAATTGTTTTATTTGTGGTTTCTCAAAAAAAAAAAAGATTTTAAATCAAGCAAGTTGCATTTTACTTTCCTTAATAATACAATTTATTAGTTGGTGAATAAATTATCACATTTTAGATATACTTACTCAATTTTTGAATATAAAACCAGTTGAGTTATATTGAATATTAAAACATTTGCATTTATTATAAACCTCTAAATGAACAACAAAAGCTTCTTATTAGTTGCATAATATAAAGTATTTATGTTTGTTTGTACAACTTCTTAGTTTTTTAATTTTATTCTAACGAATTAGTTTTTAGTAATTAAAAATAAAAAGAAACTAGTTCAGCGTATTTTACTGAACACTGCTTTTATCTAGGTGTTTTTTTGTTTAAAGATTTAATATTATGAATTGAGAAAATCAAAAAATATTACTAACCTAAAATCGTATCTTTCTGCTGAATTAAATTTCAACCTATACAAAAATGAAACTGCGTCAGAAATGACTAACAAATGCTTCTGTTGTTTTCATCATTTCATTTCCGAAGTATAAGTTTAATATGAAAAGCCTTAAGCATATCTTTTTTATAGTTGCGAGTTTGCATAACAAGTATTGTAAGTTTATCCGATTATATGTATTAAATAATTATAATAATCCTCAACACTGTTGCTGGACACAATTTCTGATTCAAAGTTCAGGTTTTGCAAAATCTCATCATCAAGGCTGAACTACTTTAACTTTCTTTCATTACCTTCGATTTCTATAGAGAAGATTAATGAAATTTAAGTCAACCATAAGATGCGAAAACCAGAAGTTGTTTTAACATTGATTTCAACACGAGATTTATTGACATAATAATTATGATTACCTCCTTTTTCGGACCCATTTAAAACGAATATAGGATCTCGTTTACTGCATTTATTTCATGTTGGAGGGGCAGCAAAATATATAAAAAACAGTTTAAGTCGTATTACGTCTCTGAAGTATTTTATTATTATAAAGCATGTACCTTATTTTAATATAAAGGGATTTGGAAGAAGAGATTTTATTATCAAAATACCAACAACTAAGACAGCTTTCATTGTTAATAATGTCATCTTTTGACATTTGACAAGTTAAAACTACGCCATTACTATTATTGGCTACGTTTATTCTCGAAATGGATAGGCTCTGCTTAATATGTGGGTTTTTAGATAACTTATTGAACGAGTTTAAAATATTGAGACAGCTCGCCAAAATAAAAACAACTTTCAGATGGTCACAGAAAAGTACAAAATTATTGTTAACTAATAATATGAATGGATAACTTTAATAATTCAGTGGACTTGTATCCTTTAAATTCAACCATATGTTCAATCAGCTGTTCTGTCAGATACTCACATATACCAGACATTCTTGGATAACTTTGCTGACATTCTAGCTGTTTTGGATCAGCTATTCCTTACACATAAACACTAACAAAGAGGCAACGAAAAGATAATACCATTCAACAAATTATTGAAATTGTTAAAATTTACTAGTAAAATACCGAAAATTTTGCATTCAATAGGACACAAGCTTCCACTGGTTTTTCTCAAAACCCACGTCTGTCTATCAACTCCTACTCTCACCTCCCCGTGGTGAACATCGGGTGCCTAGTACCTCAACTGGAGATTGGGTTCCAACCCCAGTGGAAAGTTGTTGGGGGCAGCAAACGAGAGAGGGGGCGAGAGTTTTTTCCACTAAGGCACCTCCCCTTATCCAGACGGCAGCGGAGGAATTCCCGAGATGGAATCAACGGTGGCGTCTACAGTTCCAGTAAGGTTGAATTACTTAGTGAACACCTTATAGGGCTTCTTCGACTTATTCCGAGCCAAAGATATCTTCTTAGAGCTGCTAGACAAAACATATGAGCTAACATCGACAGGGACCACTACCTCGTTGTAGCCATGGTAGCACTTCGGGTTTCCAGACCCAAGGAAAAACAGGAAGGTGCTGGGAGAAAGTTCGAACGGCTACAATCGCCAGAGATTGCCAAATCCTTTTCCGACCGAGTTACAAGTAACCTCTCTCGAAGTTCTCTGCCGCCAAAACAATATATCGTTAACCAGTGGCAACCTTGCCAGGATCCAATCCAGCCACCAACAAAGAACCCCTGGTTTGATGAGGAATGTCGGCAAGCAAATGCAGCCAAACAACAAGCACGCAAAGCGCCATCTGTCAGGCAGGATGATGATCCATTCAACATAGACGACGAAAGCTAACAATCCCATCCTCCCGACTTAGACGAAGTAAGGATTGCCATATCTAATCTGAAGTCTAATAAAGCAGCTGGAGCGAATGGCTTGAATGCCGATCTCTTTAAAGCAGCTGGAGATAAGTTGGTTAGGAGCAAGCACGAACTTCTCTAAGATATGGGTGGAAGAAAGTATGCCCGATGAATGGAACCTCAGTATTGTTTGCCCGATCCTGAAAAAAAGACCCTCGAAACTGCACCAACTATAGAGGAATCAGTCTACTTAATAATCGCCTATAAAATCTTCTCTGCCGTAATATGTGAACGTCTAAAGCCAATCGTCAACAACCTGATAGGTAATTATCAGTGAGCTTTTAGACCAGGAAAGACCACAGTCGATCAAATATTCACATTACGGCAGATCCTGGAAAAAACCTAAGAACACCAAATCGACACCCACCATCTTTTCATCGATTTCAAGGCTGCATATGACAGCATCTACAAGGACGAGCTGTATAAACCATGTCTAGTTTTGGCATCCCTGCCAAACTCGTCCGTTTGTGCAGGATAAAAACTGGATTGAAACAACTTAACACAACCTTTCGATGTCAAAAAAGGGTTTTAGACAAATGGAGGCACTGTCATGTGATTTTTTAACATCGTGCTTGAAAGAATAGTGCAGAGCTCACACGTTAACACTATCATTTAAAAGTCGGTCCAATTACTAGCATATGCTGATGACATTGACATAATCGGAAGAACTCAGCGTGATGTCAATGGGGTTTTTGTGAGTATTGAGGCAGAGGCGGCAAAAATGGGTTTAACGGTTAATGAGGGCAAAACAAAGTACAAGCTGTCCTCAAGAAAGGACATACAACTACAACGTTAACGCAGAAAACAACGCCAGCGCTGAGATCAAACGCAGAATAACTCTTGCTAACCGCTGTTTCTTTGGACTAAGAAAGCAATTGAGTGGCAAAGTGTCTCTCGAGGGACCAAAGCATGAACTATGACAAAAGCGGATGAAAGCACCTTGGGTCGCTTCGAGAGAAAAGTTATTCGTGTGATCTACGGTCCCGTATGCATCGAAGGGGTGTGGAGGAGAAGATGGAATGACGAGATGTACGGGGTGTACGGGGTGTACAGCGACGTAGACTTAGCCAGAAGGGTGAAAGTACAACGACTAAGATGGCTGGGTCACGTAGAGCGCATGGAAACCAATGCTCCGGCCCGGAAAGTCTTCGAATCCACACCCACAGGACATCACAGTAGGGGAAGACCGTGGATCACCCAACTTGGAGCGCGAAACTGGAGACATCTATCTAGGGACCGAGCTAGATGGAGAAGTTTGTTGGGTGAGGCCCTAGTTCACACAGGACTGTAGCGCCACCTTAAGTAAGTAAGTAACCAACAGATTGATAATTTCGATTGACAACTTCAGTGTCCTTACCTCCAAATCGTGTGGGTCTGTGAATAGTATGTGTGTGTCTATGTAGTGCGTTTATAGTCGCTTTTTTGTAGGAGTTCATTTGTTGCCGTTCTTTGTACTTTGATATTGTCCGTTCCATCCTTAATTTTATTGTTTCGTCCATATGTTGTAAATGTTAGTAAAATTTTGTAATTTTCAGGTTTCTATTATTTGGTTTGTCTACATCACTTGAAGGAAGTTCTCTCGCTAAGGCGTTGATGAAATGAGGCCAGTGCATATTACTGTAGTTGAAAGAGTACGTTTTTATTTTTACTCTCTTATTTTCATTTATTTTCACACTTTCCATTTCAAAAGTTGAGTGCATTGCAACGTAATCGCCGAGCTCTACGCGTTTGTTTGGAATCAGCTACAGCAGCCAGTCCACAGTGTTCACTATTGTACTCGACAGTCTGTAAGCAGTTTTGAGGGTAATTACCCAATTTGTCTGTAGTTGTCAGGCTAGTGTCGTACAGCAAAAGATTCATAAAGTAGAAGCTTCTTGGATTTGTAATTTGTATGAGTAAACGAGATATCCTTCATGCCACGGGTACTAATTTGACTTGCAACCGCAAGTCCTTGGCTGCCATTTTCCTGATTTTTGTTTTCTATTTTTCAATTAAATATTTTTTATTTACAATAAAATAAATAACCATTGAATTCTCTCACAAAATACTCGATTTTATCTATTATCGAAATTAAACTTCCTATTGAAAAACCCTGTGTAGAATATTCATGCACCCTCGAAGGCTGTGACATTTGCGAAACGTTTCTTTTTGGTCAATTTTTGTTTTAAGAAATTTTATGTTTTAGTCAATGTCTGTCAATACTTTAAGGGTTTCTGTTAAGGGGCTCATCAATTGATATGGGTTATTCTGTAAAACAAAAATAGGTTTGCAAATGACTTTGCTTGGGTCAATCTGGTCGCCTTTAAACCCTTCTGTCATACATTTAAATAGAATGTTCACCTCTTTCTCACAAGTCTATGAAAAGAGGCTATTCTCATTTTATATATGCTAATGAAACTTATTAAAGAATGTAATCTTTTAAGAATTTAAACCATTTATTAAAATCAAATAAAAATTTCATTCATTGAATTCGCTTAGAGATTGGAACTTTAAATTTTGCAATCACCATTCATTGGCCTTTAAAATGATTGTAATCATAAATTTTACACAATTATATGAATGCAACTAAATGATTGTAATCATTAATTGCATTCAATTGCAGGAATAGGTATTTTAAATTTGCTTGGTAAAGAATGCAAAGACGTTAAGTGAATGCAAAGAATGAATGAAGTCTCGATTGCTATGGGAGAGCAAAGGAGTGCAATGAATGAATAGAAGATTGCATTCCCAAACGATTTCATTCTTTTACAAGCCGTAAATCGATCTAGGTATTTGATACCTTATGTAAAAGTGTAAGGTTTTCCTCCAAAAATTCAGTGATTGATTCCACTGTCTTGATTTCAATCAATCCCTTATAATAAACTATCTGGGGAAAAGCCTATAAGAACCACAAAAGCCGACGAATTTTCGCTAAAAAGTCTTTACCAAAGAGCCTCTTATTATTTATCCTTCGTTTAAAAATCGATCAGATATCAAATTACAATAAAAATTGAGGAACCAGTAATTTATTATAAATTTAACCTTACATATTATGTCCAGTTCATATGTAACGTGACGTGAGTACCTTAATATGCAATGGAAGATCACATTAATTATTGTTATTATGCAAAGATGGTGTTTTTATTTATTATTATCATTTTGTTTTTTTGTTTTCCTCATAAGAAAAAATGACCGGTCAGTATTTTTGAACAGGTTTTTAAACAAAAATACAAAATTTGGTTTCCATGCATCAGCTGCCTTTTTAACCTGATTCATCTTTTGCATTTATAGCTTGATCTCCTATGAATTCTTGTTTTGAATTATTATGACACACCTTTCTTATTTTTGTATGTTTTGCTTATTTTTTTCTTTTCTATAGTTTATCATCTTCTTAAGACAAAAAAAAGATTATTTTTTTATACTTATTATTATTTTTTTTTGATATGAACAAAAAATGTTGATCCATATAAACTTTTTGATATAAATGTGTTTGCATCTAGTGGGGGAGCATCAGTTCTCAAGTAGTTCCTTGCGTGTTGTTTATAGTTCATCGATTTTAACTATAAATTATTATGGTTAGTCCGAATATCTTTTTAATTGAAAAGTGCATATTATTTAAAAAAAAAAATTAAAGTTTGGTTAAAGTTATAAAATGTTTTGAGTCCACTGTATCCTGTCAAAGTGACATTTTCAGTTGTTATGAAAGTTTCAATTACTTTTGAGGAAGCTAGAAAATTACCAATTCATTAAAGTTAACAAAGTTACTGGATTTCGGGATAACACGTTATGAACAAGTGAAGTCACATAGCTTCTAAATGGCAAAATGCTGTTTTTTCACTCTTAAGTTAAAGGCTCACTGACAAGTAGAACTGTTCGACTATATTTGTTTGTGCTCTATTCATATTTGGTTTTGCCGATGTGGCGTTTCCGTTCCTTGTTTTATCGTAATAAAATGACATGAATTTTTCTAACCGTCATTTGCGTCAAAAAATAAAATAACACAGCGTTTTGACAGCGAACAAACAAACTTCAATTTCGATCGCAAAAAATTTACAAATCAAACAGGTTTTGGCAAACAGGACATTTAACTAAAATATTGGCGTTGATTTGCCGTTTTCAGAAACAGCCTCAAATCTATTATTTTCTCAGAAATAGATTTTGAAAGAAATTGAATCGTTTATAGTTAAGTCAAACTTCTCAAGCAATTAAAGAACACGCTTATTGCAAATCGAACTAAAAAAATGCAATCAACTTTCAACATTTCGAGCCATGAAAAGTCTACTAACTTAATTTGATTTAACAAGACTAAAAAGTAAATTATTTAAGCGATATTCGAAAGTATATTCACTATGACTGAATCGCTAAGTTATATCAGGCCCATCGGATTTAAATCCAATTAGCTTAGCAGCCATATTTAAACTAAAAATGTCACTTATGTCATTTTGACAACAACAGAGTTAAATTCATTTTGAATTTCTTTTTGCTAAAAATAGATATAAGATTATATATAACTTTCAATTTTGGAACTGTGGTAAAGGCGATTTATATAAATGTCAGAATTAAAATAAAATTCTCTAAGACTTACCCAAGTTTATAACAAAAAAAGTCTCTGCTAAAACATCTTTCTACTTTCTGAAAGGTCATTATTTGCATTTTATTTTCAATAAATTTGTAGCTTATTTTTCAATAAATTATAAAACACATAAAAACTTTTTATAGCGTTATAAAACTAAAAGCGTGTCTTAATCCTGCGATTAATTTGAATTTTTTGATGAATTAATTTTTTTTTTCGATCTTTCCCCCTCATACCTTTAAGCATAAGAATAGTTGACTTATGTATGTTTTCTGTTTGCTATATTTTTTATAGAAGTTCCTCGTTGTCCTCGCATTTGTTGGTTTGGTAGCAGCTGATGTTAGCCATTTAACTAGCAGCTATTTACCACCAAGAGTTTCTTCATCCGTAATCAACCACGACCACGACCACCATCACAATCACGGTTCTGATATTATTCTCTCAAGCCCTCTTGTCAATACCTACACCACACAACAACAGTTGGCCCCTGAGATAACCTACTCTCGTCAAGTTAATGTTGCACCAAGTTATCAAGTAATTGGTGGTGGATACGACAGTGGTCTCATTGGAAACGGTCTCACTAGTGGCGGTTATTCTGGAGACAGTCTCATTGGTAGCGGTCTTTCTGGAAACGGTGGATACTACGGTGGTAACAGTGGTCTCATCAGTGCCTATGATACTGGCCTTTCCGGAGGACTCATCGATAATGGCTACCAAAGTTCTGGTGGACTTATTAATGGAGGTCTTGTAGGAAGTGGACTCAGTGGAATCAGTGGACTTAGTGGAATCAGTGGTCTTAGTGGACTTGGTGGTGGCAGCAATGTCGTTCGTACCATCAGTGCACCAGCTGTTTCCAATGTCTACCGCACAATCAGTGCTCCAGCTGTATCCAATTCATACGAATCATCTGTAGACACTACATACGGTAGCAATGGAGGTTACGTTTACGAGAAGAGGCATTAAACGAGTGATTCATTCGAATACAAACAAAATTCAATTCGAAACGAATCAAGAAAGTAGTTGTTAGTTATATTTTTGTTTAGAAATATTAAAATAAAAAAATTAAAACACACTAAGATTGAAAAGTAATTTTATTTTTTATCTACAATTTTTCGGGGGGAATTTTTGAAACAATACCGCCTGGTTTGATATAATTGTTTTGGTGACTTATCCATGGTTGAGTTGGTTTTTCATCGTTGAATTTATGTTGCGATGGTGATGGTGGTGTCAATGGCAACGCTAGACTACGAGCTACATCAGCCCCTGGTTTAATCCAAACATTCGATGGGATAAGACTATTGTGATTCGGTGGATGAAAACCCCAAAGATGTTGACTTGAAGCCATAAGGACACAATTCAGAGAGATCAAAAAGATGATAAGGATTTTCTGAAAGGGAAATTTTTCTTAGAAAACACTGACAGCGGGAGAAACAAATTAAACAAAAAAAACTTGCCATTTCGATTCGAGTCAAGTCTAAAAAAGAAACTGAAGGTCCCTTCAACAGCCTTCATTCTTTTATGCTTGTTACTCAAAATGCGGATTTCACAAAAATGATGCCAATGTAAACCAGTTTTAATTTCAGAATGAGGTTACAGCTTATAAAAACGCATCTGTTAATTTATTTTTTTCATCTTCATTCCGAAAATATGTAAGCTAATGACTAAGATTTGAATTTGGAGCATAAAAAAAGTACTTAACATTTTATTACAATCTGATTTCAGACCTAATACTTTGAACGAAGAAAAAAATCAATTAACTTATTGAGATGAAATGCATTTTATAAATAACCACGGAAGTGAAAAAGGGTGTCCAAAAATGCAAGTCAAAAACGCAGAAGGTTAACCAGCTGAAATATTGAGAATCTATCAAGCACCACCTACAATGGGCAGGTTTAGACAACATAAGGGACTTCATTTGCAGTCAACTTCATTCTTTGAACGTAAATTTTGACAAAGGCAACTAGTTAGTTTTTCAAGTGCCATGAATTTCAAATTCAGAACTTTACTTCGCAAACCACTACTTAATATTCATAGTACAAAAACTACCAAAAACATTATTGTCTAAAAACACTCCTCAGGCAAGCTACAAGTCCATCACGATTTTTATTTTGTATTGTAAAAATATATTGCTCCTTTCTTTTCCGAATTTGCAAGAAACCATTTGCAGAAAACATTAAATGGAGTCGCGTACAAAATAAATAAAGTTCAGCTTTCAGTTGAATGAAAAAGAATGATCAGCTGTCATTTTGATAGAATTGGACTTGACTTAATAGTAAGGGAGATATTTCTTGACTAACTTTGCAATCAACTTTTTTGGCATCTGGCCAATCAGAGGCTGAAAAATTGACCTACTTTCAAGTCCCTTATGGCGTCTGAACCTGCCCAATGTTTCATGTCTGTAAGTATTTCAACGCTTTTTTTCCATTACAACTAGTAAAGAAGCTAGTTGCCTTCTTAACATTCAACAAATCAACCGTATTTATAGAAATGCTCAGACCGTACTGTGAAGAACACTTATACTTACTTAGCTGTACACTGCAGAGTGAACAAGGGCTTCAATTAAAGAATTTCTCTATCAAGCTCAAGGTCCCTAGCTAAATGTCTGTAATTGCGCACTCCAAGTTGGCTGAGGCGTACAACTCGCCACCTGATCAGCGGACTTGCTCTACTGCGCTGTACGCTGGGCGTGGATTCGATGACTTTCCGGCCTGAAGTATTGTTTTCCAGAAGCGGCCACGTAGAGCCATCTTAGGCTTTGAACTTTTATCCTTCTGGCTAAGTCTACGTTACTGCATAGCCCGTACAACACATCGATCATGTTTTACTCTAACTACCTCAAAGTTACGTCGATGTCGCAGGTCCTTTCTTGATGACAACTTGTACTTTGCTCTGACTTCATTAACCGCTTAACACTTTTTTTCTGCCAATGCTAACAAAAGCTTCTTGCGATTATGTCAATTTCGTCACCATATGCGAATAATTTTACAGACTTTTGAAAGATAGTGCCTATAGTATTGACGTGGGAGCTCTGCATTATTTTTTCAAGGACGATGTCAAAGAAATCGCATCATATTGTCGAAAACCTTTTTCCACATCAAAAGGTTTGATTAATTTGTTTCCAAACTGGAGCAACGTGAATTTTCCATTGTCATCCAAAACGAACGGACGAGTTTAGCAGGAATGCCAAAAACTAGGCATGACTCTGTACAGTTCGTCCCTGTAGATGGTGTCATATGTGGCATTGAAATCCATGAAAACATGGTGGGTGTAAATTTGATGGTCTTGGTTTTTTTTCCAGGATCTGTCGTAATGTAAATATTTTATCGACTGGGAACTAACCTGGTCTAAGGCTACAGTCCACACTGATGTTGAGCTATCAGGTTGTTCACGATGGGCCTTAGACATTCACATATTACAGCAGAGAAGATTTTGTAATCGATGTTAAGGAGACTGAGAATCTAACGTTTATGCAGTTTAGAGGGTCTTCTTTTTTCATTATTTGTTAAGAACAGAGATAGCTTTTTAACTGCACTACACGAATGTGAAATCTTTTACCTGACTCAGTAATTCGCAATTATTGTGTAGACATTGAAAACCTGTTTAAAAAGCTATCCAACTTCTATTTACAAAGCTAAAGCTATAAGTATTATGTTATATTCCATCAAAAAGGTAATAAATATTATGTCGCTGACTGTATCTATTTCTAAAAAATAAAAAGCACATCCTTAGTGGTTTGGGTATTGGCTTAGAAAGCTTTAAAAATAATTGTATGTGGTTGAAGTATTGAAATTATACATGTGCTGTACACTTCGCAAATGGAATGTACACTTCGAGTTAAAATATTGAACAGATTGTTACGAAAATTACGCTTTCCAATCAACGACCAAAAACTTATCTCCTTAAAGCTTAATGAAATTATCCTCCATATAAGAGCCACAAAGGCTTTCACATGAAAGTAACGCTTGTACAGTAAAGTTTAAAAAAAATGCAGATGTTTAAAAAATAATTAATACAGAAACTCAAACTCTGTCAAAAAAGAGACTTGAATACGACCCACACTTTAATCACTTAACACGTTTGTAATCAAAAGAAGTTTTGCATTTTATATTCAGTTAACACAAAAGTAAAAAATGTCTTTTATTTTATCGTTCACAGAACTAAATTTATTGTATCTTTTCAACATTTAACCACAAAAATCTTACCACAAATTATTTTACAAATTTATTGACAAATAGAAAAGCCAAAGTTTCAAAATTTAATCTCAACATTTACCTTTCAAGAAAACATTTAAATCGAACAGCTAAATAATATCTACATAAATATTTAACTATAATTATAATATTTCTTTACGGAACTAAACGTGCTCGTTGATCATCGTCGAAATTTGCCAAACTTCCGGAGTTATCAACATCGGGTTCTTCCAGTAGTAGACTCGTGGATGATCTTCCGGCAGTCCTAGGCGAGTTGACGTTTTCCGCCTAAAAATTAAGTTTTTAAATTTTCAATTTGAACATCTTTAACACAAAATATTGTTTTGATCAATAACAAACCTCTCTTTTCGTGTCCAAGACGAGTTCGGACCCTTTCGAGCTGCGTAATAATCTCGGAATAGGTAGGTTAAATTGAAGTTTTTCCTCCCCGGCGCTATAGCCGGTTGTTCCTCCTCCTTGCGTTGATCCAGAGTTTTGGAAACGTGACAATGGATTCTGGAAATGCATGTTGATATTGAAATTGCGGTGTCCTTGATTGTTCTTTGCATAATACAAGTACCCAGCGACGATGCCAGCAATGACAAGAATTCCCAGCAAAGTGTACCAAACAATAGCAGCCGTAGAAGCCGTAGAAGCTTCTTTATCCTCTTCTGAAGAAAACAGGCCCGATGAGATTTCGTTGGAGTTAATTTTACTGCATTTGAAGTATTCATCGACAATGGAGCCATCTTGACACATACATTCGTATCCGAATGGACCCTGGACACAAAGTCCCGAGCATCTTTTGTGATCACAAATATTTTTTACCAATTTCTGACGGGACGAACTATCCACAACGATGTCCTCAGCATTAAACACGTTCAGATAGAAGGCTTGGCAAGATGCATTGCCATAGAGACGACAGCGGACGGCTTCTTTGGCTCCAGTGTTCACAATGAAGGCGATATTTTCGTGGATACTCAAGGCTGATGGATGGATGATTGCATTTTCCTTGCGAACAACGGTCTTGATAGCTCGATCATTGCCTCGGCGATAGCTCAACGACTGCAAAGTCCTCGAATGAGCATCTACAAAGTACAACTCCTGTTTGTAAGTGTCAACTTCAAGAGCCGTTACCAAGGCTTGCTTTGTAGCTATGATTGCATGCTTCGATCCATCCAGTCCGGCGATGCAAATGTGCGTCTGTGGAGCCCTAAAACCCTGTGCCAAAACGGAGGCGTAGAATAGTTTCCTACCTACGGCGTCAACAGCAATTGAACGGACAACCTCGGTTGGTGGGAGTTTGATAATATCAGCGCATACTTTCTGTCCAAAGTTGCACACCTTTATTCTGTAGGTATTCATTCTACTGACCACGTAGACGTTCCCCGTTATCCAATCAACGGCTACCTTCGTGGGGCTCTCCACAACAAGGCCCTGAGAAACCTCCTTCTTCTCGATGTCAAATTGGAACAAGCCATTGCCATCCTCGGTGGTGTAGAACAACCTCTTCCTTTCAATATCGACATCAAGGCCAGATATCTTTGTGTCGTTCACCGACCACACAACCTTCAAAGTTATCGGGGACTCGCTCAGGCTACGAATTTCATTGTGAGTTGTGAAGTATAGGGAATGCCGGCTGTCAATGGACTTGCAGCTCACTTTGTCGGGAGTCAGCATGAACCCACTGTAGCAAGTACAACGGTAGCCTCCATTTGTATTCTCACAGAGTTGTGCACACGGATTTGGACCTTCAACGCACTCGTTCACGTCAACGCATTTCTTTTGGTCTGCACCCAACTTATAGCCATCGAAACAGCTACATCTAGCACCGAATGGGGTTGGGCGACATTTATGATCACACGTTCCTTTCCCGCAGGCAGTTTTGCAGATATTTGTTTCATCCTGGCCATCCTCGCAGTCATCCTTGCCATCGCACATGCGTGACTCATCGATGCACGTTCCATCTTTGCAGTCAAACATACCTGCCTCGCAGGCCTTCACAAATTGCGAGTGAGTGCTTGAATTATACCGACCACAATTCAGCTCATCGCTTCCATCGCGACAGTCCTTGTCGCCATCGCAATGGAACTCATTGCGAATGCATTCCAAGGTTGACTTGCACTGGAACTCATTCACACTGCATCCATGGCATCCGACTTCATCTTCACCCCTCGGACACTCTGCGATTCCATTGCATTTGGCCTTCATGTCCAAACAAATCATTGGATCCGATGGGCATTGGAACTTCTTCGATTTTCCCAGACCATCAAAATCGTCATCATCACCTCCGCAAGCAATCTTTGGCTTATCGTCCACGCAAATAAGTTCATCAGAGTTATCACCGCAATCGTTGTGGCCATCACACACCAGCTTCTCGTCAATACACTGGCCGATGTTGCACTTGTGCATGCCCTTCGCACAAGTCTTCACAGCTGTAAGCAAGACAAAAACACAAAACTTAAATTCAAGGTTCCATACACATGATCAGAACTTACTGCACTTAAAATGTTCGTCAGATCCATCAACGCAGTCCACACGACCGTCACACTCCCAGCTCTTAGAAATGCACGTACCAGACGCACATTGGAACATGTCACTGCCACACGCTGGTTTAGCTCCTTCATCATCTGTTTTTTTACATTGAGTTTCATCCGACCTATCGCCACAGTCATCGAAGCCATCACAGATGCTACTCAAATCAATACAGCGACCGTTGTTACAGCCAAATTGATGGGCGTGGCATTTCTTTTCTTCATCTAATATAGATCAGGTCATACAAAATTCAAAACTTTTTTAAGGTCTTTACTTACCGAAGCCTTCACAGTGCTCTTCGTCGCTGCCGTCCTTACAGTCCCTGTGCTTGTTGCATCGAACCTCATTTAGCACACATTGCCGAGAGTCATGGCACATGAACTCATCGAATGCGCAGATAACATGCTCCTTCTTCTTCTTTAAATCGCAGGATTCCTCATCTGAACCATCGGGACAATCTCTGTGGCCATTGCATCGTCTGGAATTGGTCAAACACTCGCCTGACTTGCAACGGAACTCACAGTCTAGAGCTTCAATGCAGGTTTGATTAAACAAGTCCTTGAACACATAGCCCGAGGGGCACAAACATTCCAGTGCGTTCCTTCCTGCTGACACACAAACGTGTGAACATCCGCCATTGTCATGTAAGCAGGGATGATCAAAGATCGTTTGTTGCTGGCTCGATAGTAGTTGAATCTTATCAACCATTTTCATACTCGAAACCTCCAACTGGAACTTCTTCACCGATCCCAGGTTACTTTTGTGCGTCCAATAGAGGTTCGATGATCTGAAAGTTGTCCAAAAGATGTCATCGTCAACCAAAGCCATCGAAATGGGTTGACCAAGTCGAGTTCGCAACGGAAAACTGTGCAATTCCTTGAGCATTGAGAACTCAATTTTTCCGCCATCAGTGTCGACCCAATAGAGAGTGTGAGTTTCATAGTCAGGGACTATTTGAATTGCACCCATCCCGATAATATCCTCGAACACGTGAGTGTGATCACCGTGGCCACCAAGAGTTTTTAGATCAATATGGATGCTTGTAGATGACTTTAAGGCGATAAACATTTTCCTAAGAGTAAAAAATGATCTTGATCAATATTTTGCTCTCCAGGGGATTCAAAGAAATATTGGCGGGTAAGATTTCATAAAGTTCGTTTAATCCAGTAATGATCTGAATCGAAAAATTTCTAATTTAAGAAAGTTGGTATTCGTTTGACAGATGTTAACTATCAAGATTTTAGTTGCTGTCAGAATGAAAATCCTTGTAAAAAAAAAAAAAAAAAAAATGTACTGCATTCGATCAGATTGCATTCGCTGCTTCCATTTTGACAGGTAATATGGTTTTCCATTGATAAAAGAAATCAATTTGACCCTTATTATATTTGAGTGGTCACAACGAATTGATTTATTTTGGATATTCGCCTTACTTTTTTATTTGTTTTGATAAATTTTGACAACCAACAAACACTTACCCTTCATCAGGCAAGAGTCCAATTCCAATTGGAACATCAACTCCGGAGAAAAAGTGGACAATTGCTCGTTGTCTCATTCTCATTGAATAAGTTTCTACGGTGTGTCTTTCTGAATCGGTCCAATACAGATTTTGTGCCAATTGATCTAAAAGCAAATAACACATTTTTCTACCATTTTCAAATTCATTCTTAAACATCTTACCAAAAGCCATTCCAGTGATATTTCCCATGTTTCCACGAATTAGTGTTCTCAATTCCTTAGACACTGTATCGTATTCAGCAATTATCTTTTGGATTGTGTCAGCAATGAGCAAAGTACCGTTAACTGTATTGTAGGCCATTTGATGAATAAACAGGGGCAGCGTATACTCCTCGATAATCTTGTGCCTGCCGAAGGTGGTGTGTTCCATTTCCAGAATAATGTTCTTCATACCCACAAACAATTTCTGTTTTTTCATTGTTTTGGTGCAACGGGTTCGATCTATTCCCAGAGACATTCCATCAGGACAGCCACAGGTCGCGGTGTTGTTGGATGCTAAAAGACACAAGTGCGAGCAACGGCTATCCTTACATGGATGGTCAACTTTCGGCTGGCTGGCAGAATGATAAACATGGACTGCATAAATCCGGCGATCCTTGGCTAAGACTTCATGGCCCTTGCCAGTGAACTTGTGACAGGTGTGGACGCTCTTTGTACCCCAATCGGACCAATACAAATTGTCTTCAAACACAGCAATACCGTATGGATGTTTGAGAATATCCGACAGCACCAATCTTCGGTCTGATCCGTCCATCTTAGCACTCTCGATGGTCATCAACTTAGCATCGACCCAGTAGAACCGTTCGTTCGGGATGTCTAGAGTGACTCCATTAGGCCAGTGAATGTCCGATTTGACAAGAGCCACAGGATCTGAACCATCCATAGAAGCCCTAGCAATCATTGGTCTCATTCCCCAATCGGTCCAATACATGAGGCCTTTTTGGGGCCACAAGGCGATTCCACGTGGCTGATGCACGTCGATCACAACCAACGGCATACAATAGTGGCCATTATTCGAGCACACAGCTATGTGCCGCAGTACATTGTCAGAGAAGTAGATATTTCCAGTTAACCAATCAACAGCCAAATCCTCAGGGGCGTCCAATCCCGAAGTGAGTAGAGTTTCCTGCTTTGAACCATCTTCACGGGCCTTAACTATGCTTTCGGACTCATGGTGAATATTCGTCCAGTAGACATTTTGTCCATCGTACGCCACTCCAACTACCAAACTTAGGTTACTAGCCACCGTATAGAGATGACGAGTTCTCAAATACATGCCTACAACGGTTTTCTGTGTTGTATACAAAAGCAAGGGCTCACCGCTCTTTACCACGCAGGTCTTATTATCTGACTTGAGCTTATACTTGTCTTCACAATAACACATGTAAGAACCTTCCTTGTTAATGCAACCTTGACTACAAATTCCATATGTTTCACATTCGTTTATATCTTCACACACATTCCTGACACTGTTAAATTGATAGCCCATTGGACAAACGCATTCTGGCCCAGTTGGAAGCAAATGGCATGTACTCTCCTGAGGACACCGTTTGGATTCGCAATTCGAAGTGACATCTTTACATTTGCCATTCTCATCACTTTGATCATGACAGTCGAATTTTCCATCGCAAACCTTATCCAAATCAATGCAGGTATCATTGTCATGACAGAGAAACAGATTGTGTTCCAATTTGCAGTTCCATACTAAAATAAATAGAAATTTAAATAAACGTTATTCTTCAAACTGAGCAAAGTGGGGGAATCGCAAATGTCAGAAAAAATATCATAGCAAATATGGAAAATTGAGAAAAGGAGTACAATACGGTATTATAAGAGTTCTCTTTGCGGATTTTTGCAATTGCTTGAAAGTTGAAATAGGCTGGATAGACCAAACAACTTCATATAGGCCCACTCTTTATGAAGATATAAGTTCTCGGTAGCCATCTTTACTACTTCACAAAGCGAACAGCTGATTTTTAGGAGTTACTTTCATTGAAATTCAAATGTTTTCATTAACTTAACAAAACAAATAAACCATAGACAACAATAATGGGTTTTTGGGAGGGTGGTTAATACACAGGATTTATATCTTCAATTTTATTTTGCAATAAATAATAATAAATAAAGTAAGATTGTACAATATCACTCTGCAGACTGTCAAAATTAGAATATCAAAAATTAACGTCTGTCAAACTAGCACAACACTTTTGGAAAGTAGAATTAAGTATTGAGATATTTCATTGCTAAATATGACATTAATAAAAAAATAAAAGAAAAAAATATATTTAAAAGATAATTTTCGCTTGATGCACTTCAGATGAAAATAAGCTTTATTTGAGTAAAACGGCGATTATACTTTAGTGAATAATATTAAGCTAAGTGTACACAATTGTTAGATTTAATAACAATATCCGATCTTCCAGTGAAAAACATGCTTATAATGTCTAACAACTTACAATACTTAGAATCCTTAGAAAATTATTCAAGGTACTATCCATATCAGAACTGTCAATTTTTAAATTTATCTGTCATTTCTGAAATTGAAAAAAACTGTCAAAAGTACTTTTCTTACCGTTATACAAATATTTTCATTGTAAGGCAATTGTCTACCAATTAAATAATAATTCAGATGTGTGTTTTTACTGTCAATAGAAAATCTATCAAAACCTATCAAAGAGTGGTAGATCTTTACCAATTTGCAAATCATGGGGCAGGTTCAGCCGACATAATATAAGGACTTGAAAGTTAGGCAAGTTTATATTACCTGATTGGCCAGATGCCAAAAAGTTACCTTCCAATTAAGGCAACTTTAATAGAAAGTTGACTGGAAAGTTAGTGAAGAAATATCTGCCTAACTATCAAGTCAAGTTTAATAGTTTTTGTACTATGAACTGATGGTATATGACACTGGAAATACTAACTAGTGCCCTTGGTCAAAATCTACATACGTTCAGGGAATGCAGTAGACTGCAAATGAAGTCCCTAATGTTGACTGAACCTGCTTATTGTTAGATAATTTAAAATTTGCTGGGACGTTTGTTCGGAAATTATGGTTATACATCGGTGAATGCAACAGATGGCGCTATATTTATTGACAATAATTGTTTTGCAAAAGAAGAAACAAATATTACGGCTTATGTCTATTTGCGTATAATTGAACAACTTAGTCGTGTCAGGTGACAAAAACAAAACTGTATTTTTATTTAGTTTTAAAAATACGTAACTATAAAAAAAAAATTACAACGACGATAATCAAAGACTTTTGAAAGCCACTATGAAAAGTAAGATTTGAATTTTCTTATTTTTATCTTTTTTTGAAAATTTGCCAGGATATATCAAACAATACAAAATTTGGAAACGTTTATTAAAAAAAATAATAAAATAAAAGTTGAGTAAAAGTAATTAAATTAACAAACATTTGTTGAAATGAAAAGAAAAGAAATTTTGTCAAAAAATCAAAACCCATTTTGAGTTTAAAAATTACTTCTGCTCGACATATCTTACAAACACATACATGGAGCAAGGAGGATCAAACGTATCAACGTTTAAAAATGAAGAACTAATCCATATATATATACATACGTTTGAAAATATTGTAAGACAATTTTGTACTCTTAGCGTTTCTTTTTATTTTTCACAAATTTTGCGGCTTTGGGTACACATTATGGCGCAGCAAAAAAAATCAATTTAAAATCTTTGTTTTCATTTGGCACCAAAAAAAGGCAAAACGCCATTAGTTTTGAAATGAACTTTTTTTAAAAAATAAAGTTTATATAAAACACCGTTTGTTTCATATAAACTCGACTCTCAAACATTTGGAATGTCATATTTTGTTTGAATAAATTAAATAAAACTAGCAATCGGAATAATACCAAACGACAAATTTTAACTTTTAATTTTCTCAAAAAGTTGATCGCGGTCTCTTTTAAGCTGATATATTACTTTTAAAAAAAGTCTTTATTATTTATAATTATTTAAACTACATTTAAGCTTTCCACAGTAACTTAAATTAATCGGTACTTTTTATCGAATTTAAAATGTTTACATTTCTCGAAGTTTCAATATCCCTAGAATATTATTCATAAGTTTGAAGATTGTTGTATTTGTGCGTACATACGTTTCGGATACCTATTTTCATCGGCCATATCTCAAGAGCCTACTCGTATGTTTTACCAATCAAAAAATGAAAAATACTAACGTAATATAAGAAAAAATCAAAACATTGGGATGACCGCAAAATATCTCACAAAAACAATAAATTCTTTTAAGTCTTATATTTTACTCTATTAAGTTATGCCAATTTTCTAAGAAATTAAAAAATAATATTAATTAAAATTAATAATAATTTAAATAATAATAATTAAATAATAATATAAATAAAAAAAAAGAAAATAGAGGCTGGGATGCGACCCACACTGATAACTTCCCATCCCACCTGTTTATTTCTCTTGCTTAAAAGTTTGTAGGGTTGGGTTAAACAAGTTGTCAGTTGAATTATTTAAAAAAAAAAAAAAATTACCAACAATATTTTTCATATAAAGAAATAGTTTTGTTTAAAAATCTTGTTTTGTTAAATAGATTTTTGGTCAAAAACAATTTTAATAGCATTTCTTAAATTTTTACAAATTGGATGAATGAAATTAATTTGAGAGATATCAATGACTGATAATTCATTTTTACCAAACTTGCGTTCTCTTTTTTGTAGATTTTATTTTTTTTTTCTTATGAAAAAACGAACTGTTCGAATTTTATAAAAAAAAACTATTAAACAATATTTTCTGTGAAATAAAAAAAGTTTGAATACAATATTTTCAATTTTTGAAAACCTATCAATTTTTACCAACTTTCATTAATTTGTTTGTTTAGGTTTTTATTTTATGTAAAAAAAAACTGTCAATTCGATTTTTCTCAAAATGTTACCGAATGTTGAAAACAAATATTTTATAATACAAAATTAATTGAAAGCCATAACCACAAGTTTTTGAAAAGATATTGAAGTAAAAATTTAATTTTCACCAACTTTGAGTAAGGTTTTTTTGGGTTTTCTTTTTTTTTATGAAAAAAACTGTCGATTCGATTCTTCTCAAAATCTTACCAGACGTCAAAAATGTTATTCTTAGTTGAACTAAATTGTTTTGGAGATAAAATCATTTTGTATTGGTAAAATTTTCGAGGTGACAATTTTTTCAGTTTTTTTGATTTATAAAAAAAACCGTAAATTTAATTTTTTTTAAAAAAATAACTTGGTATCACGTTACAATATTATATATTAAATTTAATTCAAGTCTCTGAAGTTTTTAGTTCATGAGATATTTAAGGTTAACCCAAATTTTCACCGTTTTTTTAAACTGCTATGGTAAAAAAAACACCCATGCATTTTTTTTTGAGAGCCCTTTCTGCATCTTTCTGCTTTATTATCTTTATAGCAACATTTATTTAAAGTCGATATTTGTTCTGATTCTTGAGCTATGGACGACGAAAAAAACGTCGTGAACGTACGTACACACACACGCACAGACATCTTTCTAAAAATCTTTTATTTCGACTCTAGGGACCTTGACGCGTCGAGAAATGTCAAAATTTTCAATTTGACAAATCTTAAAAGTTAAAAAGAATATTTTTCGCCTTGAATGTTCCACAAATAAGCAATGATATTATCTTCAGAATGTTCAAAATCGAATTGACAACTTTTTTGCAAAATTTGTTAAAATTGATTTGCAATTTAAGTTTAATTTTATGCAAAATTTTATTTAAAACAAAAATCTTGATGAAAATGTTTGTTTACAAAAAAAGAACTTATATTGATTTTCGACTCAAGTATCTTGAAAACAAAGAATTATATTGACTTGATTAATTTGTTACAAAATATTGTGTATAAAGTTTTGTAAATTTTGAATAAGAATTCCACTGCCAGTTTTTTTACAAAAATTAAAATCTTACAACTTATAAGAATAATCCAACTAGCAGTATTGTTATAAAGATTCAAAGTTTCAAAAGCTGCTTCTTAAAACAAATAGAAAAATCAAACTTATTTTATCTTAGACAAAATATTGTCGTTAATATTTAGTTAATATTTAAAAAAAAAAAAACAATTAATGTTCGTTAACAAAAAGTAAAACGCTAAAAACATGTGGAATTTAATTTGGACTCAGACATCTTGAGAACAAGATTAGATATTGACTACAAACTTAATTCCTTTAATACAAAATATTCTTGATAAAATTTGGTAAAGTATTTATTCAAATTTAGCCGACAGTTTTTAAAACTAAAACTAAAAATGGACAAAAATTACTAAAAACTGATTAAAACTTACTTTTGATTCAAAAATCATAGAAACATAGAAACATATTGACATTAAGATTTCTTGATCATGTACAAACGTATTGTTAAAATACAATTTTGGTAAGACTTTAAAAAAAAAAAACAATTAACAGAAAAATAAAAATTAAACAATAAATTTACATAAAGTACCTACTAAAAATTGAATTTTGACTTCAATACTCAGTTAAAAGTATTTGTTTTTGGGATTTGAAAAAGATTTCTAATTATTTTGTGTTACATTTAAATAATTGTGTATTAATTTAGAAATCTGAATAACAGAATAACAGAAATATTTATAATATTGTTCTAAATTCGATTATTTTTTTTACCGAGTACCTTAAGACAATTGTTATAGTGTAACATCTAAAAACAGTGCTTCTTATAAACATTGAATTTCTACCAAAAACACTATTTTTTGAAACTTTTTTAAAAAGAAAAAAGGATTGTTAATTAATAACTAACGTTTAAAAACTTTTTGCGGAAACCAATGGAACTATTTTTTCTTGGAACCTAATACACATGTACTCACTAAAAATATAAAATTATCAATTAAAATATTTGTCACGATTATTTTAAGGCCTAACTTCAACAAAGTGACCTTTAGTATTTTAAATTTTTTTGGAAACACTAAAATTTAGCCATACAAACACAGAAACCAAACCGATAGCCCCAATTGAATTAAAAACCAAGAAAATAAACTCACCGCATCCCTTTTCATCACTGCCATCTCCACAATCATCAATTCCATCGCACACCCACAGATGACTCTCTAAGCATTTTCGATTATGGCAAAAATAACCCGGACACTCATTTTCTGCCCTTAAGCAACCGGCTTTCTCGTCCGACCCATCGTGGCAATCATTCTTCCCATCGCACATAAAATGCAACGGAACACAGCTTCTGTCCTCGCACGTGTACTCCGTATCAGTGCAATTGGCCATCAGTGACGAACTCGAACTGCCTCCAGCACATTCCCTCTCATCTCCGCCATCTGGACAATTTTCGTCACCGTTGCAAACGTATGACGAGGGTATGCATGTTTTTTCATCGGAACACTGATAGTAATTCGGTTTTCGACATAGTTTAAAATCTAAGGAAAAAAAAAAACATAAAGCCATAGTTTTTAAGGCCTCATTGATCAAGCTTCTGCGAGGCACACAGCGAACCTACCACAATCTCTCTCATCGGAGTTATCGGTGCAATCTCTGTGGGAGTCACAAACTTTATCCGATGGAACACATGATCCGTCCTTGCACTCAAATTCACCTTCCTCACAGAATTGGATCGATTCCACTTGATGAGGATGACACATTGATGCAATTATCAAGACCACCATCAGAAAGTGGATCTTAGCCCTGCCAAAGACACGTGGTGCAAAAGTTAAAATTCTACTTTTGTTTTTACATTTTTCATTAAAATAAAACTTACATTTTAAACAATTAGTGCGTAGCCTTTGCAATAAATGCCGGCTACTTATTTAACAAACGAAACGGAAAAATAATTATTTAAATAAATCAACGACAGTAAATTTACATTGAAACAATGCGATTCCGAAGACATGCACGAAAAAACCAGAAGGCCGTTTGCTTCTTATGCCTGATGGTAAGGCAAGCCGAGTTAAAACTGTTTGCTTCCTTATGTAAAAGATCAGACCAAACGGTAAATTATTTCAGGTACTTATGTAGTGTAGATCATACCTATTTAATTAAAATTGAATGTTAAGCTTCGCAACATGTTGCCAAAAGCCAGCTTAACTTATTCAGAGGATAGAGTGGTTTTGTTTTTGTAAGTTATCGATTGTAAGGGTAACATAAAAACACAATTACAGGGTGTCTTACGAGTAGATTCATTAGAGAAATATTGAAATTGAGTGCTGGTTTTTGAAATTCTGTTTTTGTCTTTTTGATAAATTAAAAAATAAGTAAAACTAAATGAGGCTGAGATTGGACCCAAAAGTTTGCAGGTTTTCGTGTCGGGTTAAAAAAGTAGTCAATTGAATTAGTCTTAAAATTTTGAAATTACAACCCAAATGAAATAGTTTAGTTTCAAAATCTAGTTTTGTTAAATAGATTTTTAGTAGAAAACAAGTTTTTACCAATTTAAGTAGCATTTATTTATTTTTTTACAAATTGGATGAATGAAATTAATTTGAGAAATATCGAGAACCCAACATCAATTTTTAATAAATTTGCTTACTATTCTTTGTAGATTTTATTTTTTTATGAAAAACCGGACTGTTGGATTTTGTAAGAAAATTACTGAAAAATAAGTTTTAAGCCAATATTTTTAGTTTTTAAAAAGCTATTTAAGTCAAAAGTAAATTTTTACCAAGTTTAAGTATTTTTTGTTTGGGTTTTTATTTTTTGTAAAAAAACCTTTCAATTCGGTTTTTCTCAAAATGTTATCATGACCTACATTAACAATTTAAAAAAAAAGGAAGCTATATTTAGATGAAAGATTTAATACAATTGTAATTCAGAGTGAATCACCAGTCTTTGACTCTTTAATGAAAGCAGTAAAAGTAAAAGTCTCTCTGATACATGAAGGCAATTTATTAAAAAGATATGGAGCTGTGTATGTATAAAAATGTGAAAAATGAGTTTTATGGGCAATTGGAACATTTACTAATCTCAAATTATTTATCCGCAAACTATGCATTAGAGAATTCCTACTCGGAATGTTACCGCTTTGTTTGAAAAACTCTCTTAGAACTTTAAATACGTATAAATGTCGATATCGTCAGCAAAAGCAGTAGGAATACCCTTAAGTTTTATTTTAAGGAGAGAGTTGATGTAAATAAGGAAAAGCAATGGGCCGAGTATAGAACCCTGTGGTACACTATTTCTTAAAGGTTTTGATTCACTTAAAACTCCATTCACATTTCCACTCTGCCTTCTGTCTTTTAAATAAGATTGAAGCCACAGAAAAATATGACCTCGAAAACCAGCATTGTATAATTTATGAAGCAGTAGATCATGATCCACCATGTCAAATGCCTTAGTTGGCTAAAATTCTTCAATATGGCATCTTCCGTTGACATAACTTTTCTGAAACCAAACTGATTGCTGCAAAAAAAGTTAAATTTATTTGAAAACGACACAATACGAACTTTTAGTAATTCTTCAAAGATCTTAGAAAAAGTGGAGAGATATAGGTCTGTACCTCGAAATCTTTTTTCTGCAAACTTTTTAAAAAAGTGGTATAACCTACGCCCATTTAAGGTGATCAAGAAAGCAACCCCTATAAATACTTTGGTTGAATAAAACTACTAGACGTCTACTACGTAGAAGACAATATGTTTTAAAAATACACTTCGTACACCATCAGTCGTGCAAGAATTTGCTTTTCTCAAGACCAAAATTACATTATAGATTTCTCTCGAAGTAATCTCTTCAAAAACAAAGCTGTTAACTTGTATATCTTTTATTTTATTTTTTGCCTTTATGATCGTTTTAAGAATATTGCTAAATTCGTCAATGATTTTTAACTTCAGATAGGAAGTTATTGTAATGGGTCCGATTTGTCAAATTGAAAATTTTGACATTTCTCGACGTTTCAAGGTGCCTAGAGTCGAAATAAAAGATTTTTAGAAAGATGTCTGTGCGTGCGTGTGTACGTACGTTCGCACGCAGAAAGGGCTCTCAAGAAAATTGCGTGGGTGGTTTTTTTACCATAGCAGTTTGAAAGAAAGGTGAAAATTTTGGTTAACCCTAAATATCTTAGGAACAAAAAACGCTAGAGACTTGAATTAAATTGTATATAATATACTGTAACGTGATACCAAACAGGTATATTTTTTGAAAAAAATCTATATAACGATTTTTTTTATAAATCAAAAAAACTGAAAAAAAAAATCTGTCACCTCCAAAATTTTACGACTGAAATATGATTTCATCTCCAAAACAATTTTGTGCAAGTAAGAACAATGTTTTTGACATGTGATAAAATTTTGAGAAAAATCGAATTGACAGTTTTTTTACAACAAATAAAAATCTAAACAAAATGTATAAAATTTGGTAAAAATTGATTTTCGACTCAAATATCTTTTCAAAAGTTTGAGATATTGGCTTTAATTTACTTTATCTTTCAAAAAATCTTGTTGTCAACATTGTTAAGGTTTGAAAAAAATCGACTTGATAGTTTTTTTAACAAAAAATTAAAAACCGAAACAAAAATAGCAAAAGTTGGTAAAAAATGATTTTCGACTAAAATATCTTTTCAAAACTTTGAGATAATAGCTTTTTACTTATATTTTCTTATAAGAAATATTGTTTTCAACATTAGGACAAATTTTGAGAAATATCGAATTGACAGTGTTTTTACAAAAAAAATATATATAACTTGGTAAATATTGATTTTCGACTCAAATATCTCTTCAAAAATTTTAAATATTGGCTTCAAACTAATTTTATCTTATAAGAAATATTGTTTTCAACATTTGGTAAAATTTTTAAAAAAATCGAATTGACAGTTTTTTTACAAAAAATAAAACTGTAAAAAAAAGAAATCCTTAAACTTGGTAAAAATTTACTTACGGGTCAAATAGCTTTTCAAAAATTAAAAATATTGGTTTCAAACTTATTTCATTTCACAGAAAATATTGTTTTCAATATTCAGTAATTTGTATATAAAAATCCAACAGTCTGTTTTTTCATAAAAAATAAAATCTACAAAAAATAGTACGCAAATTTAGTAAAAATTGATACGAGTACATATAGACAAACTTTTAAGCAAGACAAATCGACAGACGGGATGGGAAGTTATCAGTGTGGCTCGCATCCCAGCCTCTTTTTTGGATTGAAATTAAAAAGCTTTTCAAATGTTTCAATTTAAGACCATGTGAGCACTTCAGATTCTGTTGGTTAGGATTGTTTCGTTTTTGAACGAAGGCCATGGAATATTATAAATGAAGCATTTAAATGGGCCTGAAGACTAAATGTGGGAATTTGTTTGGTTTTCCACGCACACTTTCTCACATTTAGTCCTCAGTAGCTTGTAGGCAAACCAAAATGTCAGTCTGAGATTCCCATCTTGTTAATTGGAGTATTTTTGCTTTGAATCTGATTGATCATGTGATGCAAATTTTAACTGTTTAATCAGTAGATGCTTTCAAAGATAATGTTTTTAAGCAGTAAAAACAAACATTTTTTTTCTTTAATAATGAAAAAGTTAAGTTGATTTGCATTTTTCTGTAATGAAAATAGTATTAAAAAATAGTTAAATGTTTCATTTATGGAAAACAATGCTAAACATTGCGACTTTTTAAAATATTGGCTTTAAAAAGTTTTGGGGACGGGAATTGTTTTTTGTTTTTTAATTTAATTTTTATTTTTTGACACAGGATCGCAATTAAGTTTAATTTTTCTTTCAAGAAATAAGTTTTCTGAATTTTTAAGAAGCTGTAATGTCTCGTGACATTACAGAAAAAAATAATTTTTTGGTAGCTAAGGTTGAAAACGAGACCAATATTAAAATTTCGGAGCAAATACAAAAATGGCTGAGTAAAAATAAATTAGGTGGCAGAACAGCCCATGAAGAACAGCCCATTTTCACTCTACAACGCGTACAGTTCATCGTGATATCTTCCCCTCTATTCCCAATCTATGCGTACGGGACAAAAATCAACCGAAGAATTTTTCTCTCGAAGCATCCTCAGACGTTCTCATCTTTCTTAGACAGTGTCCAGGCCTCAGCACCATAAATGAGAACAGGAATGACGAGTGTCTTATAGATGGTGATTTTACATGCTCGAGAGAGGACTTTACTTCTCAATTGTCTTCTAAGTCCAAAGAAGCAGCGATTTGTAAGAATTATAATTCGTTTGATTTCAGCGCTGGTGTCGTTGTCTGTGTTTAAAGCAGTGCCTAGGTAGACAAAGTCCTTAACTACTTCGAAGTTATAGCTGTCCATGGTGGCGTTTTGTACTTTTTTGATGACAGCATATACTTGGTCTTGCCCTCATTGACCACTAAACCCATCTTCTTCGCTTTCACCGCAATGCTCAAAAACGCTCCACTGACATCACGCTTTGATCTTCCAATTATGTTAATATCATCTGCGTATCCGAGTAATTGGATGGACCTTTGGAAGATTGTGCCTCTAGTGTTGACGGCTGATTCTTTCCAGAACGAAGTTGAAGAAGTCGCATGACTGTGCATCGCCTTGCCTAAAACCTTTTTTGACATCAAATGCATCGATGAGATCTTTTTCGACCTTGATAGAGCAGCGTGCATTCTCCATCGTCATTCTGCACAAACGGATAAGTTTGACAGGGATGCCAAAACTAGACATTGCTCTGTAGAGCTCTTCCCTTTGGATGCTGTCATATGCGGCTTTACAATCGATGAGGAGATGGTGGTTATCGATTTGAACTTCCTGAGTTTTTTCCAAGATCTGCCGTAGTGTGAATATTTGGTCGATAGTGGACTTTCCTGGTCTGAAGCCACACTAATAATGACGTATCAGGTTTTTGACGAACGGCTTCAGTCGTTCAAATAATACAGTAGAAGGGATCTTATATGCAATGTCACGGAGACTCAAATTTAATAAAAAATATAATATTTCCAACTCCTTCACGTGCTGATATAAAGCAATAAAGCTAATAAGCATATGTATCCAACCTATGCAGCTGTTATAGGAGCAAACAAAAAATGTTATCCTGAGAACTTGGTTATTACGGAACCAGTGACAGAATCACCTCTTCAAAGTTTATTAGATCACCCAATTCGACGTTTGTTTCAAGAAAACATTTCAAATTAATGAAATGTCTAACATTCACCTTATTTCCAAATACGGCTTTGATGGAAGCTCAGGCATTAGTGAATATAAACAACATTTTTCAGATCCGAACATTTCAGATGCTAATATTTTCTTAACATCTTTTGTTCCTATCCAGCTAGTGTCATGTGACCCAGAGTCATATAGTTAAATTATTATACTGTGGCAAAATCCTCGTCCATCATCCACAAGGTTCTGCAGACCAATACGACTTCAATCCGTCCACGAAACAACAGGTGTAAGAGAATTCGAGATCATTGAAAACCAAATATCTCACTTAACAGAAACTCTTATAGATCATATTAGACGAAGTATTAAAGTAAAGCACATGCTTCTTACAATTATAGACGATATGGTTTGAAATGCTATAACTGAAAACCCTTCAACTCAAAGGTGTTATCTTTTTGGTGTAACATCAAAAGATTTCAAAAGAATTGATTTGGTATTGAACAAGCAAATTCAAGACAATTCAAAGCTGAGGTTTGGGTTTTTTGAATGTTTAATCCACGTGTCCTACAATCTGCCTATAGGACAATGGCAAGTTTGTGGTGAAGAAAACAAGAGAAAAGTCGAAGAAAACAAGAAAAGGATTTAAGAAGCATTCAGAAGCCGAATGGGACTATTAGTAGACAAACCAAAACCAGGTTATGGAAGTTCGAATACGAACGATGGCAAAACTGCGCGTCGATTTTTTCATGACTCAGTAACTTCTTCTTGAAAATTAATTTTATTTTAATAATACAGAATGGATAACAAAACTTTATTAAACGCGAATTTCTGTTGTTCCCAAAAACTGCAGAATCCGAGTCCAATACAGTCCACAAGAAATTATAAAATCTTTAGAACGAACAATACATCTGCTATAATAAAATACAAAATATTTAAAAAAAATATAAATAGACACTTTGGACTTTGAAACGCATTTTATAAAACTTCTTTCTGCACTTTTCAAAACAATTTTTTTCCAATAAAATACATTGCGCAAAAATCATAATTTTTATTGAATTCTTATTCTGATTATCTAAATATTCATAATCAGAAAACTTATGAAACCAAAGCTTTCTTTTACATTGAAAAATGTAACTTTTAGGAGTAGTTCATATTATTTTCCTAAATTTAAATTTCAGGATTTCTATTTATTGATATTGGGGGTTTTCGAGATCTTTGTTTTTTGGTATTCATGTTTATGTGGATTTTTGTTGATTTTGGTTGTTTGGAATTTAGTTCTTTTTGAAGTTTATTTTTAATAGATTTTGGATTTTGAAGGTTTTGGGTTTGCGAAAATTTGATTCCAACCCTTATTTTGTAGTTATTCAATCGATTGTAGATGTTGACATTTCCTGTTAGCCAATCGACAGTCACTTTTGTCGTAGGGCTATTTGGTACAATGATTTCGGAGACCTCCTGTTTCTCGAGATCAATTTGAAATGATCGGTTGAAATCTTCATCTTTAAACACCAACTGCTTTGGTTGTTTTGATACGTCAAACTCATCAATATCACCAGCGAACATAATCTTCACCTTATCGTGCACACAATTTAGCTCATCGGATTTATCACCGCAATCGTTGTGGCCATCACATACAAGTTTTTCATCAATGCAATAACCGATGTTGCACTTATACATTCCATTGGTACAAGTCTTGACAGCTAGGAACCGGAAAAAATAGTTTAAAATCAGGACGACGTTTTAGTGGAACAAAACTTACTGCAATTAATATGTTCGTCAGATCCGTCAACGCAGTCCACATGACCGTCACACTCCCAGCTCTTAGAAATGCACGTGCCAGACGCACATTGGAACATGTTACTGCCACACGCTGGTTTAGCTCCTTCATCATCTGTTTTTTTACATTGAGTTTCATCCGACCTATCGCCACAGTCATCGAAGCCATTGCAAATGCTACTCAAATCAATACAGCGACCGTTCTTACAGCCAAATTGATGGGCGTGGCATTTCTTTTCTTCATCTAAAATAGATCAGGTGATACAAAATTCAAAGCTTTTTTAAGGTCTTTACTTACCGAAGCCTTCACAGTGCTCTTCGTCGCTGCCGTCCTTACAGTCCCTGTGCTTGTTGCATCGAACCTCATTTAGCACACATTGCCGAGAGTCATGACACATGAATTCATCGAATGCGCAGATAACATGCTCCTTTTTCTTCTTTAAATCGCACGATTCCTCATCTGAGCCATCGGGGCAATCTCTGTGGCCATTACATCGTCTGGAACTGGTCAAACACTCGCCCGACTTGCAACGGAACTCACAGTCCAGAGCTTCAATACAGGTTTGATTGAACAAGTCCTTGAACACATATTCCGAGGGGCACAAGCATTCCAGTGCGTTCTTTCCCGCCGACACACAAACGTGTGAACATCCGCCATTGTGATGTAAGCAGGGATGATCAAAGATCGTTTGTTGCTGGCTCGATACTAGTTGAATCTTATCAACCATTTTCATACTCGAAACCTCCAACTGGAATTTCTTCACTGATCCCAGGTTACTTTTGTGCGTCCAATAGAGGTTTGATGATCTCAAAGTTGTCCAAAAGATGTTATCGTCAACTAGAGCCATCGAAATGGGTTGACCGAGTCGAGTTCGCAACGTAAAACTGTGCAATTCCTTGAGCATTGAGAACTCAATTTTTCCCCCATCAGTGTCGACCCAATAGAGAGTGTGAGTTTCATAGTCAGGGACTATTTGAATTGCACCCATTCCGATAATTTCCTCGAACACGTGAGTGTGATCACCGTGGCCACCAAGAGTTTTTAGATCAATATGGATGCTTGTAGATGACTTTAAGGCGATGAACATTTTCCTAAGAGTAAAAAATAATCTGGATCAATATTTTGCTCTCTAGTGGATTGAAGGAAATATTGGCGGATAAGTTTTCATAAAGTTTGATTAATCCAGTAATGATCTGAATCAAAACAAAATTTCGAATTTGAAGAAAGTTGGTATTCGTTTGACAGATGTTAACCATCAAGATTTTAGTTGCTGTCAGAATGAAAATCCTTGTTAAACCAAAAAACAAATGTATACTGCATTCGATCAGATTGCATTCGCTGTTCCCATTTTGACAGGTAATATGGTTTTCCATTGATAGAAGAAATCAATTTGACCCTAATTTTATTTGAGTGGTCAAAACGAATTGATTTATTTTGGATATTCGCCTCACATTTTTATTTGTTTTGATAAATTTTGACAACCAACAAACACTTACCCTTCATCAGGCAAGAGTCCAATTCCAATTGGAACATCAACTCCGGAGAAAAAGTGGACAATTGCCCGCTGTCTCATTCTCATTGAATAAGTTTCTACGGTGTGTCTTTCTGAATCGGTCCAATACAGATTTTGTGCCAATTGATCTAAAAGCAAATAACACATTTTCCACCATTTTTAAATTAATTTTTAAACATCTTACCAAAAGCCATTCCAGTGATATTTCCCATGTTTCCACGAATTAGTGTTCTCAATTCCTTAGACACTGTATCGTATTCAGCAATTATTTTTTGGATTGTGTCGGCAATGAGCAAAGTACCGTTAACTGTATTGTAGGCCATTTGATGAATAAACAGGGGCAGCGTATACTCCTCGATAATCTTGTGCCTGCCAAAGGTGGTGTGTTCCATTTCCAGAATAATGTTCTTCATACCCACAAACAATTTCTGCTTTTTCATTGTTTTGGTGCAACGGGTTCGATCTATTGCCAGAGACATTCCATCAGGACAGCCACAGGTCGCGGTGTTGTTGGATGCTAAAAGACACAAATGCGAGCAACGGCTATCCTTACACGGATGGTTAACTTTCGGCTGGCTGGCAGTATGATAAACATGGACTGCATATATTCGACTATCCTTGGCTAAGACTTCATGGCCCTTGCCAGTGAACTTGTGACAGGTGTGAACGCTCCTTGTGTCCCAATCAGACCAATACAAATTGTCTTCAAACACAGCAATACCGTATGGATGTTTGAGAATATCCGACAGCACCAATCTTCGGTCTGATCCGTCCATCTTAGCACTCTCGATGGTCATCAACTTAGCATCGACCCAGTAGAACCGTTCGTTCGGGATGTCTAGAGTGACTCCATTAGGCCAGTGAATGTCCGATTTGACAAGAGCCACAGGATCTGAACCATCCATAGAAGCCCTAGCAATCATTGGTCTTATTCCCCAATCGGTCCAATACATGAGGCCTTTTTGGGGCCACAATGCGATTCCACGTGGCTGATGCACATCAATCACAACCAACGGCATACAATAGTGGCCATTATTAGAGCACACAGCTATGTGCCGCAGTACATTGTCAGAGAAATAGATATTTCCAGTTAACCAATCAACAGCCAAATCCTCAGGGGCGTCCAATCCCGAAGTGAGTAGAGTTTCCTGCTTTGAACCATCTTCACGGGCCTTAACTATGCTTTCGGACTCATGGTGAATATTCGTCCAGTAGACATTTTGTCCATCGTACGCCACTCCGACTACCAAACTCAGGTTACTAGCCACCGTATAGAGATGACGAGTTCTCAAATACATCCCTACAACGGTTTTCTGCGTTGTATACAAAAGCAAGGGCTCACCGCTCTTTACCACGCAGGTCTTATTATCTGACTTGAGCTTGTACTTGTCTTCACAATAACACATGTAAGAACCTTCCTTGTTAATGCAACCTTGACTACAAATTCCATATGTTTCACATTCGTTTATATCTTCACACACATTCCTGACACTGTTAAATTGATAGCCCATTGGACAAACGCATTCTGGCCCAGTTGGAAGCAAATGGCATGTACTTTCCTGAGGACACCGTTTGGATTCGCAATTCGAAGTGACATCTTTACATTTGCCATTTTCATCACTTTGATCATGACAGTCTAATTTTCCATCGCAAACCTTATCCAAATCAATGCAGGTACCATTGTCATGACAGAGAAATAGATTCTGCTCTAATTTGCAACTAATAACTGAATAAAGAAAAAAAAAAGCAATAAATAAAACCACTCGATTAAAAATCTAGTCAATCCTATTATTTTCGAAAATGTCTAATTGTTCCACGATTTCTATAGCAAGTTCTTAAAAAGATAAGAAGATAGTTAATAGTAATGTTGGGTGAGTAAGAAAATAGACATTGGGCAGGTTCAAACGACACCATTGAATCAAAGGTAAGGCAAGTTTCCAGTAACTGATTGTCCAGCTTCCAAAAAATTGCCAACTTTATACGAAATACTGACGGGAAAGTTAGTCAAGCAAAATTCTCGTTAAATATAATGTCAAGTATTCTTGTTTATTTTTTTAAACAATAATCTTTTTTATGTTTTCTGTGAAAACACCTTAAAATAAACGAACAACTAAAGTAAAGTTCCAAGACTGAAATTAATGACAACTATAAAAGTAACTAGTTGCCTTGGTGTAAATTTGAATTCAAAATATGCAGTCCCTTATGTCGTCTGATCTGAACCTTCCCATTATTGATTATGTAATGTCTAACAATAAATTTAAATTAATTGACAAATTGAGTGGAAAGTAAGTTGATATTTATGAAAACTTCCTTTAGCTTGGTGGTGTAATTGACAGCGAAAAACTAGAAACACAGGTTTTCAACTCGCTCTTTCACTTTCTAAAGCTTTGTTAGAAATCAAAAAGTTAGTAAGCTTAAGTATGAGCTGTATAAATGAAGGTTGTATTGATCAAGCTTCAGGGGTACACAGAAAACCTACCACAATCTTTCTCATCGGAGTTATCTGTGCAATCTCTGTGGGAGTCACAAACTTTATCCGATGCAATACATGATCCGTCCTTGCACTCAAATTCACCTTCCTCACAGAATTGAATCGATTCGACTTGATGAAGGTGCCACATTGACGCAATTATCAAGACCACAATCAGAAAGTGGATCTTAGCCCTGCCAAAGACATGTGATGTACAAGTTAGATTTTATTTTGTTTTTGTTTTTTTTATTGAAATAAAAACTTACATTTTGGTTGGTTTTGGTTTAACAAACAAAACAAACAAAATTGTTTAAATAAATCCAAGACAATAAATTAACATTGAAATATGCACTAAAGCGATCGCCTTCTGCTTCTTATGCCTGATGGTAAGGTTAACCGAGTTAAAATCGAAAGTGTTGGCTTCCTTATATAGAAGTTCGGAGCATACGGTAAATTATTTCGGGTATATTATGTGCAATGCATTTTATTGTTAAGCTTCGCAACATGTTGCTAACAGCGCTTAACCTGTGCAAGTAATAGAGTCTGATCTGATTCTGGATGCTGTTATAGTTTTTGTATTCATATTAAAACAGACTTTAAAGAAGACGTTGTGTGTTTTAATTTAAGAAAGCGATTAGAGCTTATTTAAGACGTTTAACCCTACGTGTTTCTCAACGACAGTGGGTAAATCGGTTTTGTTGACATTAATTAATTCTAAGTCCCATTATGTTGCATAGCTAAAAGCGTAATACCAAATAACCAAGGTTATAAAAAAATAACCCTATTCTAAAAATAACTCAGGTTCTGAGAATAACCAAGTTTATTAATTGAACCAAAAATTTTCCCAAGAGCCAAGGGTATAAAAAAGCCAGAGTACAATAATAACTCAAATTCTAAAAATAACCAAGGTCCCACTCAAAAAAATAGAAAAAAAGCTTTAAAATAATCCAGGTATATAAAAATAACCAACGTTCCATAATAACTCAGACTCTCCTTTTTTTATAACCTTGGTTATTTTTATAACTGGGTTTTTTGAACGTGGGTTGTTTTTGGGGTTCTGGTTGTTTGAATATCTTGGAATTTTTATAAGCAGGGTTACTTTTATAGCCTCGGCATTTATTATTGGTTAGGTTAGGTTAGGTTAGGTTATAGTGGCTGTCTAAGATGGAAACGGACACACTTAGGCCAGTTTAATGGCCCATTGTGATACCACATGAATCTTAAAGCTTCCTCCTAAGCTCAATGGAACCAGCTTGAGTCTCTTACGAAACGTAAGAGGCTGATTATATCGATATGATTTAGATCGTTTAGATCGTCAAAGAAGAATTCTCCTAGGTAATTCTTGCGTTTTTGAGCTAGAGCAGGGCATGTGCAAAGAAGATGAAGAACCGTTTCTTCCTCTTCCTCGTTCATACAGCTTCTGCAAAAGTCATTTGAAAATACGCCTAGTCTCGTGGCGTACTTTCCTATTAGACAGTGTTCGGCTATGACTCCTATTATCGAGCTTATATGCGATCTGCTTAGAGAGAGCAAGCACCTTGAACGTTTTAAATCCAGCGTTGGCCAGATGTTTTTTGTAACTTGACACGTGGTGATGTTGTTCCACCTGATGCCTGCCCTCCTCACAGCGTTTTGCATTGGCAGAAGTTTACAAGTAGCAATTGGTATTCCAGTACTTGCCAAACGAGTAGGATGGGCTGTACTGTACCGTTCCTGTCGAGTTCATCTGCCTTACAGTTACCTGGAAAGTCTCTATGGCCCGGCACCCAACAAAGGTGAATATTAAACTGTTGCGCCATCTCCATTAGAGATGATCGACAGTTATGGACTGTTATAGAGTTTGTAGAGACAGAGTCCAGAGATTTGATAGCGGACTGGCTGTCAGAGAAAATACGGATATCAGATGTTGATATCACGTTTTCTTTGAGCCAGGACAAGACTTCCTTAATGGCCAAAAGTTCCGCCTGGAACACGCTACAACGATTGGGAAGGCGGAATGAGAGACTTAATTTCAGTCGTTCAGAGTACACACCACCACCAACCCCTTCTTTGGTTTTTGAGCCATCTGTGTAAAAATGGATTGACTCATCCTCCAAGAATGTCCTATCCTCCCAAAAAGATATGGGAGGTATAGAAATCTGGAAGTTTCTGTCGAATTGTAGTTGGGGGATGGTGTGGTCTGTGTGCTTTGGAATTGATTCTAAATACCTAAGAATTACGTAGTGGCCAATGTTATTATTGTTAGTCCTCTGCGACGAAGCTTTGAGGCGAATAGCAGAGCTTGCAGCTATTTGTTTGCTAAAAATGCAATTGGTGTTAGGTAGAGTAAGTTGTCCAGTGCCACAGATGGGGTCGTGCGAAGCGATCCGCTTATACACAGGCAAGCTGAACGTTGGACTTTATTTAATTTATACCTTTCTCTAAAGCAGTCCACCATACTGCCACACCGTACGTTAAAATCGGTCTGATTGCCGATGTGTATAGCCAATGCGTGATTCTAGGTTGTAAACTCCATTTATTACCGATAGCTTTTTTGCAATAAAAGAGAGCTACAATAGCTTTTGTGACTCTCTCCTGTGCGTTACGTTTCCAATTCAGTTTTTTATCCAAGACAAGACCCAGGTATTTAGCCTCGTCTGAGAATTTTAATTGGATTCCTTTAATATGGGGAGGGTTGAAAAATGTAATTTTGTATCTCCTCGAAAATAAGACCAGATCGGTTTTGTGTGGGTTAACACCCAGTTCACACCGATCAGCCCAAATTATTAGTCTGTCTAAGGCATTTTATAAGAGTTCTTTTAGGATATTAAGATGCTTTCCTGAAACTGCTATAGCAACGTCGTCCGCATAAGCTATCACTCTGAAACCCTCCGCATCCAGACTAGTTAGGATTTCATTCACCACTAGGTGCCAGATTAGAGGGGATAGAACACCACCTTGCGGTGTCCCTCTACTAACGAATCGTCTGCTAGAAGAGTTGCCCAGTTTTGAGTTAATTATTCTGCTAGTAAGCATTAAATGAATTAACTCCCGAAGCGAACTCTCTACATTTAGAGATGTCAGTGCAGATGTGATTGCAGATGTGTCCACGTTGTTAAAGGCACCTTCGATGTCAAGGAAAGCAACCATAGTGAACTCTTTATGATGGAGGGAATATTCGATGGTGTGTACTAAAGTGTGTAACGCTGTTTCCACCGATTTACCCTTACAGTAGGCATGTTGAGACGAAGACAGAAGTCTTGTATCGATACGTGCCCTTAAATGGATATCAATCAATCTTTCCAGGGTCTTAAGAAGGAATGATGATAGACTTATAGGTCGTAGATCTTTAGGATTGACTTGGGAGCATTTACCTGCTTTAGGTATAAAAACAACTTTGACTTCTCTCCATGCCGAGGGAACATGGACCAGGTTAAGACAACTGGTAAAAATTGCCTCAAGGATTGGTGCAATTATATCAGAAGCCTTTTGTAATTCGACTGGTATTATACCATCTGGTCCTGCAGCTTTAAATGGTTTGAAGCTGTTAAGAGCCCATTGTAGCTTATCCCTTGTGATCAGACCTTGTGGATATGTTGTATTTGAACTTGAAGAAAATTTTCCGTAACTTAGAGGCTTCAGAAGTTTCTTCTATCGTGCCACAGAAGGATCACCAAGAAGATCGCTTGGATTTCCTTATTGTCTTCTTGTAGATTCTTAGGGATTCTTTGTAGGAGTCCCAATGATAGGCTAGTCTTGCAGCTTTGGCCCGGTTGAAAAGTTTCCTGCATTCCTTCCCGTGCGTGTCAAGCTCTGAGGCCCACCATTGTGGTTTCCTCTTTCCTCTTATGTGTATAAGTAGACAAGCAATTTCTAGCGATCTGTTCATAGCTGAGGTAAGGTCATTGACTTTGTTGTCAAGTTCGTTAGCGTTAGAGGAAGGACTAGATAGTCCAGGTTCTAGTAAACTCTGTAATGAGTTCCTGTATGAAGCCCAGTCTGTTTCCCGATAGTTTCGAAAAGTCAATGGACTCGGGTTATCATCCACATTTATATTGAACTGGATATATCTATGATCAGACAACGAGTGTTCTTTGGATACTTTCCAGTC
Source organism: Eupeodes corollae (assembly GCF_945859685.1). Classification (NCBI taxonomy): domain Eukaryota; kingdom Metazoa; phylum Arthropoda; class Insecta; order Diptera; family Syrphidae; genus Eupeodes; species Eupeodes corollae. Next base: position 20,774,115 of record NC_079148.1, on the reverse strand, counting down.
CAAGATCATATGGTGTATACTATCTGAGACAAGAGTTATGTCTAAGATTTCTTGTCGAGTTTTAGTTATGAAGGTTGGTTCATTACCAACATTACTTACTAAGAGGTAAGTACCAAGAATATAATCAAAAAGAGACTCACCTCTGTCGTTGATATTCGTACTGCCCCATACAGTATGATGAGCGTTAGCATCGCTCCCAATAATTAGGCGGATACTTTGCCTTTCCGCTTCAGCGACGACTTTGAGAAACTTTGAAACTGTTCACTTAGAAACGGTGTCCCACCATCTGTAGTAACGATCTGTGGTATGCCATGTCTGCTAAAATTTTTCTTGCAGATTACAATAATCGACTGTGTCGTCATTGAGGACAACTCATCAACTTCAAAGAAATCTGAAAAGATGTCAACGGTTATCAAAAAATTTTGTTTAGCATTACCTATTGTGCTTTCAAAAATATCAAGGCCAACTCTTTGAAAGTGTAGGTCGGGCAAAACTGGACATTGTAAAGACGGACTTCGTTGGTTGGGCTGGTTAACCATGCAAATTTCACAGGTAGAACACATGTCTTTCACATTATTATTAATATTTGGCCAATAAACAGCATCCCGAGCTATCTTCATACATGCCTCTATTCCTTGGTGGTTAAAGTGTATACGTTTAAGAATTTTCATGGCCGAAGACTTAAGGAATGATTATTCCATCTTCTTTCAATAGTAGATCATCTTGAGCTGTAATTTCCTCTCTGAACGTTTAGTAGTGTTTCAATTCCGGTTCCAATTTACTAGCTTCTGTCGGCCACCCATGGAGAACTATATTTGTTAATTTTTGAAGCGTTATGTCTTTTTTGTTTCACTTTCAATTTGCTCAATCTGTTTGTCCGAAATATGGACGTCTTTTATTTCTTGTATCACATTTATTTCTGCCATTTCAATCATTAATTCCTCAATAACAATTGCAACCACTTTTGATTTATCAATTTTTAAGCCTTCTTGAATAAGAAGATGTCCAAAATAGGGTACCTGTTTTAACAAAATCTTTGTTTTTTTACCATTTAACTTCAGATTATGTTTTCTTAATCGGCTAAGAAACAGTTTCAGAGTTTTGTTGTGATCTCTAATGGCTTCGTCAATAGAATCCCCTATACCAAATATAAGGAAATCGCTGCAATGACTTCTATTCCATTCCCAATTAATCCACTCAAAATCTCATGGACAACCATTTGCCAATACTCAGGAGCAGGTGCTATTCCAAATGGCATGCAATTCCAGCGCATCCTTCCAAATGGCGTCCAGAATGTTGTCAAGTCGTTGTTGGATTCGTCTAATGGAATCTGCCAAAAACCATTTTTTCCATCAAAAGTATACTAAAGACTTTCGCCTTACTTAAATTAGGCAGTGTTTCATAAATTGTTGGTATCTGATAATTATAGCTTTTAAGCGATTTGTTCAGAAATGTAGGATCTAAACAGATACGAAATTTCTCATTGCTTCTGATGAGACATAAATTGCTTATCCAAGGTGTGTGATGGTCGACTTTACTAATTATAACTCGTTGTTCCAAATCATCCAGTTTTTGTCTAAGCTGATTCCATAAAGGAACTGGATTGCGTCTTGGGACATCTTGCTTAGGAACCACTTTTTCATCGATTTATAATTTTATAGGCACATCAATACAACCTTCACCTTTAAAAACATCCGCATACTGGTTTAAAATGGCTTTTGCAGAATCGTTATCATATTCATCAGAGCATTGACTTGAATAATATTCATGTCTATTGAATCGGAGGCTCCTATAATTATATCACAATTTGAAAATTTGAAAGCACAAGTTATAGTGAACTTCATTTACCACACATTTAAGGTTACTTAGCCCGATTGGATTCAGAATATGACCAATAAAGCTTCTTAATTTAGATCGTTAACTAGTTTGAGAGTGTTGTACATAATTTTATTGCTCTCCTGTATTTCTTCTTCAGTTTCTTTGTTGCCAACTCCAATCGACAAATTTTTCATTCTCAGAGAAGTCTGTTCAATTAGTTTGTACTTTTCAATCGCTTTTTGTAATGTCAAATCTTCTGTCATCAAAAGCTTTCGCCTCATGTCATTGCTGCTAATCACACAAAAAGTCATCTTCTTCATTAGCGGGATATGAACAAGTTTTAATTAATTCTCGCAGTCGACATACGTATGTTTTCTAAGCCTTCGTCATTACCTTGTTTTGCTGTATAAAATAAAAACCTTTCATACCTCGTATTTACCTTTGGTTTAAAATACGCTTCAAGAGAATCCAGAATTCCCTTCACCATTTTCTTCTCATTTTCAGAAATTTTCAACTGTGAGAGAATTCTGAAGGTTTTGAGTAAACAATACAATGGGCTACGGGTATGTCACATTAATGCTCAGAGTCTTTTGCCGAAAATCGATGAATACCGTGACTTGTTTATAGACTGTGGAGTGGTGTCATTTGTGTTTCTGAGACGTGGCTGGTCGATAGTCTAAATGATCAAATTTGTTCTTTGAGTGGGTTTCGTTGTTTTCGATCTGATAGAAATCGCCAGGGTGGTGGGGTGGCAATGTGTGTCAAGGAAACCATTAAATGTAAGTTAAGATGTTCTTCTGAGCGTAGTACAGGTATTCAGTATGTTTTCGTTGATGTAATTGGGAACAATGATAAATTACTCATAGGTGAAATTTACAGGCCTAATAGAAATAAAGATCTATCGCCTCTATATGAACTATTGGAGGAAATTACTTTGGATTGTCCCAACATTATTTTGTTTGGTGACTTTAATTGCAATTTGTTATGCGAAAATAACCTACTTTTTTGGCGGAGAACCAACTTTTCTTGATTTATTTCTGGTGGATTATAAGAATAAAGTCTTTCTCTATGATCAGCTTTCTGCACCTGGTTTTTCCAAACATGATCTAATTTTACTTACCTATAGTTTTATCTTCAACCCATAAGAGATCACATACAAATGTCGAGATTTCAAAAACATTGATTACTCCCAACTCGAAGCAGATACCCGAAATATAGACTGGCACAATATTTTTAACTTGTCTTCGTCCACTGCGCAGGTGCAGTTTTTTAATAATAATGTTGCTCAACTTTTTAATAGACAGGTTGCCTTAAAAACTTTACAAAACAAATCAAAAGATCCAAACTGGTTCACCAGTGAAATACGTATCTTAATGCAGCAACGTGATCGAGCGTACAACTCGTGGAAAATGTATCGTTTACCTGAACTTAGACAAATATATCAGTCACTTCGCAATAAAGTCGTTTATTCGGGTAAACTTAATACCGCCAGATTTAATAACCGACTGCTGTGGAGTAATCTGCGTAGCATTGGGCGTAGCCCTTTTTTTTGAAAATTTGTCTGTACTCCTTGCCGACTTCTCTATCTAACTCTGTGCTTCCAGTTCAAATTTTATCAGTGCAAAATGCTTCCTCGAACTTTGGCTTCACAGGTGTTACCAGTATTGAAGTTGTTGAAAGCCTACTTTTAGTAAAGTCAAATGCCATAGGCCTCGATGAAATGCACCCTTCCTTTTTAAAAATTATACTTCTCGTTGTGTTACCGTATATCACTCATATCACTCATATCTTCAATACTATCCTTACTACTAGAGAGTTTCCTTCTGACTGGAAATTGTCAAAAGTTATACCGATACCCAAAAGTGCTAAATGAATATAGGCCAATTTCCATTTTAGCTTTTCTTTCAAAAGTTTTTGAAAGGATGCTGAAAAATCAAATAGGTGAGTTCCTTAAGGAGAACAATCTTTTAACTCCAAAACAGAGTGGCTTTCGAGAGAAGCATAGCTGTGTTACGGATCTGCTTGATGTCATAGAGGACTTCCGTCAAGCATTGTATTGCGATAAAGTTAATTTTTTAGTCCTCCTTGATTTTTCGAAGGCATTTGATACTGTGGTTCACAGCAAACTCCCAAGTAAACTTCGCAAGCATTATAACTTCTCCTCTGATGCAGTTAAACTTATTTTTTCCTATTTATCCGGAAGAATGCAAGCAGTTGAAGTAGGTAACAGGTTGTCTGACTTTCTTCCAACCACTAGTGGAGTTCCACAGGGATCAATTCTGGGACCATTATTTTTTCTTTATATGTAAACGACATTCCCTCCGTAATTCATAACAGCACAGTACGTATATATGCTGACGATGTACAGATGTATCTCGGCTGCAAACTTGGTATTGAAGATGGTGCTTACCACTTAAACGAGGACCTTGAAAAACTATCAGGTTGGGCACAGTTTAACGGACTGACATTAAATCCATCTAAATCTAAGTGTTTAGTTATATCTAAAAGAGTTCTGGATTTGTCATACTTCCCACAAATTATTTTAAACAATGCAACTAGTGAATATGTGGACTCTGCTCGGAATCTTGAAGTCATTTTTACTCGTAATTTGACATGGGATAAGCATATTAACGCTTTAATTGGAAAATCATACGGAGTATTACGCATGCTTGGGGTCTCCCAGGCTTATACACCTATGAAAACGAGTGCAATGCTTGCAAAAAGTTTAATACTTCCAATTTTGGCCTATGGCTGCGAAATTTTTTCAAGTTGTAACTTTGCATGCAAAAGTAATCTTAACGTCATTTTCAACAGTACATCAGATATATTTATAGGCTTCGTAGATACGACAGAGTATCTCATTTTACAAATAATATACTTCACATGCCACTAGAGAACTATTTTCAGTTTCGTACCTTGTCATTGTTTTCCGATGTCCTGCTTATACACCAACCACCCTACCTTTTTGAGAGAATAAGAAGGGCTTCTTCAGTTAGGTCTGACCAGTTGATTCAACCCCGATATGCCTCCCTAACATCTGAACCCCAATTTTGTATTAATGCTTCACGTAAGTGGAGTTCTTTGCCTCGCCATATCAAGAGAATAAACAATAATCGAAATAAATAAATAAATAAAGTATACTTACTCCATTCAATCTAATAAATCCTAATTACTTCATAATTTGTTACTTTTAATTGTTAGAGTTTTGAATAATCAAAAAGAAATGGTTTTGAGTTCATGGTTTTTGGATTAGTTACAAATTGGGTTATGTGGGTTTAACGATTAAATGAAAACATTTAATTTTTCAAAAACGTTAAAAGGAGCCACTGATGAATAATTAGCATTGGCGTCGATTCCTAGCACCCGGGTTATTGGGTTGGCTCGCTTGGGGCTTAGGACGCTTTGGGTAATTGGCTTGACTCGCTTGGGATTTAGGATGCTCTGGGTAATGAGGGGTTGGTTTGCTTGAGTTTCATATCTTTTTATGGGGCCTTAAATTTTAAATAGCCCCCCATTTTCTTTAATCCGGGCCTGCATGTGCAAGTCCCTACAGTAGATAAGTTCAAATTTAAGTCACACGCTATCACGACAGTTCTTGCGGGTTTGATCTTCAAAAATAAAATTAAATAAATCCATTGTACCGCATGCATCATACAAAACCATTTTATTATTAATTACTGTTATATTTGTTTTATTATTAATAACTTTTGTATATATTTTTAACAATTTCCATTTGAAATCTTAAGGTAATTCTAAAAAAATATATTAGATTTCAAAAATATTTTTTATGTAATGTTTTCTAAAAATTATCATAACAATTCTAGATACTAGAACTAAGACCACCTATGTATATATGTATACGTATATGTATGTTTAAAAAAAAAACCTTATAAAGGCCATAGAAAAAGATAAACAATTTAAAGCGACTTAATCAGCTGCTCTCGCTTTTCATGTAAGCTATTATTGGGCATACTACAACTTGTAACATTTCCATTCACCAACGGTCTACGATTCTTCTCCAATTCTGATAGACATTCTCGAAAACCAAGCAAAAATTCATCGGCATTTTCAATATTAAACACCATTGGAGGCTTTAACTTGATGACATTGTCACGGGGTCCATCAGAACTGACCAAGATCTTATGAACATTCTTCATTCTATTGACAACCCAATGTGCTGATTCAGTAGCTGCTTCGCGACTAGCCTTGTTCTTGACCAACTCAATGCCAACAAATAGACCGGTTCCACGAACATCACCAATGCAATCGTACTCGTAAGTGAGTGCTTCGCATTGCTTGAGAAGATATTGACCAACTTTTAAGGCGTTCTCTTGTAAATTCTCTTCATCAATAACTCCCATTACGGCATTAGCAATGGCACACGATACCGGATTACCTCCGTATGTATTGAAATAGGCCACACCTGTGGCGGCAAATGAATCAGCAATCTCCTGAGTTGTTACCACAGCTCCAACTGGGTGTCCATTACCCATTGGTTTAGCGACGGTAACTATGTCTGGGACTACGTCTTGCATTTCGAAGGCCCAATAGTGTGATCCCACTCGCCCGAAGCCAACTTGAACTTCGTCCAAAATACAAACTCCACCTGCAGCCCGAACAGCATTAAAGACCCGTTTAAAATAACCCTCCGGAGGAATGATCTGCCCACCGCAGCTTTGTAAGCTTTCAGCAATGAAACCAGCAACGCCTTTACCTTCAGCTCTCAAACCCTCAAGGATCGTATCAATGTCTTTGGCATAAACCGAAGCCATGTCTTCGTTAGGATGATCCTTATCCGCATACTTTCCTCCATAAATGTCTGGACAAGCAGCTACATGGACAAAATCAGGCTTATTATCACCACCAGGTTGGTTGAACTTATAGGGAGAGATCTCCATCACCGATTGAAGATGACCATGATAGGCACTGAATAAAGAAAATATATGTATAAATTTAAATATTCTTTGAATGGAAGACTGTTAAACATACTGGTCCAAAGTAATAATGTCCTTCCGCTTGGTATGGTTCCTGGCCAGTCTTAATGCCAAATCATTAGCCTCTGATCCAGAATTCACAAAGAAGCACACGGTTAATTCGGAGGGCAACTTGTTTGTCAGATTTTGTGCACACTGAACCAATTCATCATGCAAAAAGCGGTTGTTGGTTGATAATGTCGCCATTTGAGAGCTTCCAGCCTTCACAACTTTTGGATGGCAATGACCAACTAAAAGAAACAGAAATAGAGATAGAAATTAGGAAAGTTTTAACAACAAATTAAGTTCAAAGTTAAAAATCGAATAATGTTAAAATCATATGAAATTTTAAAAAAGAGACTGGGATGCGTCCCACACTGATAACTTCCCGTCCCGTCTGTCGATTTGTCCGATTTTTATAAAAAACGGACTGTTGGATTTTTATATAAAAATTTTTGAATATCGAAAACAATATTTTCTGTGAAAAAAAATAAGTTTAAAGCCAATATTTTTAATTTTTGAAAAGCAATTTGAGTCGAAAGTAAATTTTTACCAAGTTTTGTGAAATTTTGTCTATGTTTTTAATTTTTTGTACAAAAACTGTTCGCTTTTTTTCAAAATTTTACTGAATGTTAACAACATTATTTTTTGAAAGTTAAAATCAGTTTAAAGCAAATATCTACAATTTTTGAAAACATATTTGAGTCGAAAATCAATTTTTACCAACTTTTATACATTTTTTGTTTAGGTTTTTATTTTTTGTAAAAAAAAAACTGTCGATTCGATTTTTCTTAAAATTTGTCGAAATGTTGAAAACTATATTTCTTATAAGCAAAAATTTGTTAGAATCTATTATCTCAAAGTTTTGAAAAGATATTTGAGTCGAAAATCAGTTTTTATCAACTTTTATTAATTTTTTTTTTAGGTTTTTATTTTTTGTAAAAAAAACTCTCAATTCGATTTTTCTCAACATTTTTCAGAATGTTGAAAACAATATTTCTTTCAAAAAATATAATTCTTTGATATCACGTAACAATATATTATATAAAATTTAGTTCAAGTCTCTAGCGTTTTTGGTTCGTAAGATATTTATTGTTAACCAAAATGTTCACCTTTTTTTCAAAGTGCTATGGCAAAAAAAAACCACCCACGCAATTTCCTTAAGAGCCCTTTCTGCATCTTTTTGGCTTATTATCTGTATAACAAAATTTATTTAAAATCGATATCTCTTCTGGTTCTTGAGCTATGGACGACGAAAAAACGTCGCGATCGTACGAACGAACGTACACAAGCACACACATCTTTCTAAAAATCTTTTAATTCGACTCTAGGGACCTTGAAACATCGGGAAATGTGAAAATTTTCAATTTGACAAATCGGACCCATTACAATAACTTCCTATGGGAAGTTAATAATGACATTTACAGTTGATTTGTTTTTTTCTTTACTTTCCATTGGGCAAAATTAATTGATTTATTTATAACTTCAAAACGCAATTTCGATTAAACGGATTCTATTAAATTTTATTGTGAAAATGTTATTTTATACAAATTATGTTGTATAAAAATAATAATAAATACAACAAGCTCATCTTTTTTTTCTAAAATTCATCGAATGAAAACAAATGTATCTGAAAATTTGACAGATTGATCAAAACAAATTCAAGTGACAAGTAAGAATGCATTTAAGGTAAATAATTAATCAAAATACAAATTTACCAATGGAAAACGCCATAAATGTCCATATGTCAATAATAGTAATATTTGTCAAACATTACTATAATAATATTGGGCAGGTTCAGCCAACATAAGGGACTTCACTTGCAGTCAAGTTCATTCTTTAAACGTAAATTTTAACCGAGGCAACTAATTAGTTTTTCAAGCGTCATGAATTTCAAATTCAGAACTTTACTTCGCAAATCTCTACTTTAAGTCTATAGTACCTACAAAAATACCAACAAAATTACTGTCTTCAAAAAACTCCTCAGGCAAGCCACAACTGCACCACGATTTGTATTTTGTATTGTTAAGTAATATTAGTTATTTCTTCTCCAAATTGACAAGAAAACAAAAAGCATTAAATAAAGTTGTGCAGAAAGTAAATAAATCATAGAGTAATAAAGTTCAGCTTTCAGTTGAATGAAAAAACATTGTCAACTGTCATTTTGATAGAAGTAGACTTGACTTGATAGTTAGGGAGATTTTTCTTGACTAACTTTCCAGTCAACTTTCCAATTAAGTTGCCTTAATTGGAAGGTAATTTTTTGGCAGCTGGCCCATCAGATACTAGAAACTTGCCTAACTTTCAAGTCCCTTATGTCGTCTGAACCTGCCATTATTTTGATTTTGAAAAGTCTCCAGTAATTTTCACTTATTTATAAATAAACTTGCAAAGATAACCTATAAAGATTAAATAGTCTATGCACAATCTATTGTCTCCATTTTTATTAAGGTCATCAACTGTTTTAAAACACACATAATTTTAAGTCAAAAATATTATTATTATTTCAAATCGTCCTCCGACATCACGTTTCTAATGCATGTGTACTTCACGCGCCTGCGAATCGAGATTATTTCAAAAAGTTTTATGTGTTTTTCGTTTCTTTGTGTTTCTCTTTTGTTTCAGAATTAAAATTTATTTTACCACAAAATCAGTTAAATGTTTATCGCACACACAAGAACAAATTGTGGAAAATTTGCTAAAAGAGTTAAATCTTTCTATCTACAAATGTTAATAGAATTCTCAAGTCTTAACTACCAATTTATCAGTTTGAAGTATTTGCCTTGGAAGCTTATCGCTTTATTTTAGATTTAGTATGAATGGCGGCAAGCCGGTTTCTATGGTTTATGGTACTAATATATTTATCAGTGAGATTAGTTAGTATATTAATAAATATAATGAAAACCACTCACTCTCATAATTTGAATTAAGTTGTACTTTGAACTAAACTTTTTGTTTTTTGAAAATATGAAAAATTCTAGATTACCTATATTTTGTTCAAGTCATTTGATTATCCACAAGGCCAAGCGTCATTTTTTGAAAAATCAGAACACTTCAAATACCATTATTTAACAGTACTAGACATTACTCATGTCCTCATAGTCACAACGGGTTTATTTGCTTAATGAAATGACTACATAAATCTTATAAATCTGACAGTTCTACTCAAAAACCACCAATGGAATTTGATCTTAGTAGACCGAGACCCTAAAAGTGACGTTTAATAGCATGTTGTATTTACATTCAATTGTTTATACCAAACCATTGCCGACTCATCGATATCACCTAAAGACTTAAATTTAACAGTTTACTATCATCTCAAAAAACCTTTGATTTTAATAATTATCTAATAAGGAAGTCGGAAAAAAAAACTTTTATTTATGATTAGAAAAATTAACATTAGAAGATTTCGGTTCAAATTTAGAAAAAAAGAGATAAGGAAATAAGAAAATTTGGGGAAGTTTCCGGAAACCGACTTGCGAATCTCCCTTTTTGTATTTTGTTCGATTCCTACATGATCCAATATTGTAAATGGCAAACATTCAACATAAATTATGAAACTTTAAAAGACAACTGAGCTTGACAGGTGTCAAATGGCAGTGCTACCAACTTGAAACCAAAAAATTAATAACGTTATAAGATCTTAGGAAAAATGAATGTTATTAATATTTTTTTAATACAAATAATTTGTTTATTTTAACAGCGTTTGATTATAATTTTATATGTGGTTAAGTGGAAATTCAAAACAAGATTAAAGTTACGCTATTTAATAAGAGAGGTTTTTTCAATATTATTAAAATTTTGATATGTAATTAATGTTTCCATTACATGTCATCATTCGAGAGTATAGACACCAATTAAAATGTAATAGCTACCTTAGACTTTACGTTAAAAGTTAAAATAATTTCAACTTAAATTTTTAAACATTTATAATAACTCTATTATTAAGATTGTAAGGGACCGGTTACAGCTATCAGTAAAATCCATCAGTAAAATGTTTGTTTTAAGTTATACTAAAAAAATTTTCTGAGGCGCGAAGGCTCAAAGTGACATTTAATTTAATGACATAAATTTACTCATCAGTAAAACATTTCAGATTCCTCCTGTTTCAAATTTTACTGATAGCAATAACCGGTGCCTAAGTGAGAAAAGACTATCAATTAATTAAGAATAATAAAAATGGCAGATGTTCAAATGGTAGAAATGTCACAAGCGTCCACGGGTTTTTTTCAAAACCAACCTCTGTCTATCAACTCCTACTCTCACCTCCCCGTGGTGAACATCGGGTGCCTAGTACCTCAACTGGAGATTGGGTTCCAACCCCAGTGGAAAGTTGTTGGGGGCAGCAAACGAGAGAGGTGGGGAGAGGTGTTTCCACTAAGGCACCTCTTCTTATCCAGACGGCAGCGGAGGTTTTTCCGAGATGGAGTCAACGGTGGCTTCTACAGTTATAGTAAGATTGAACTACTTAGTGAACACTTTATAGGGCTTCTTCAACTTATTGGAGCAGAGGCCTATAAGGAGCGGTTTTATTCGGCTCTATACTTAGGATCTGGGCCATCCAGGTTGAGGGTTGTGCCGTCGGGGTGACTTCCTGGCCACGTAAAAGCTTTCATAGCAGCGAAGTACCAACAAGCCTCGGATACGGACGGATTTACTGTTGACAACCTACGCAAACGAGTTAAGGACAACGAACTTCGGATATGCACTTGGAATGTTAGGTCCCTTAACAAACCACGTGCGGCCGAAGAATTAGCAAAGGCTCTAGACTGCTATATAGCAGACATCATCGCCATCCAAGAAATATGATGGGATGGGCGGGCAAAAAGAGGATAAAAAACTGCGATATTTACTATGGTGACTGCTACCACGAAAACCAACAGCGCTTATTTGGATGCGGCTTCGTCATTGGAGCCAGACTTAGGCAAGAAGTCTTGAGCTGTAGGTGCATCAATGAGCATCTCATGACCATACGCATCAAGGCTAAATTCGGCAAAATTAGCCTGATATGCGCGCACGCTCCTACAGAAGAGAAAGGCGACAACACTAAAGATATGTTCTTCGAGCTGCTAGACAAAACTTATGAGCAGTGTCTTAGCTACGATATTTAAATACTCCTGGGCAATTTTAATGCCAAGGAAGGAAGGGAAGACATCTCTGGTGGAATAATCGGGAAGAACAGCCTGTACGACAACACTTCAGGCTCATAGATTTTGCTGCGGGGCGAAACGTCATGGTAGCCAGTACGCGTTTTCCACACCTCAACATCCACAAAGGAACTTAGACTTCTTCAGATCAATCTACCGACAACCAGTTTGACCATATTGCGATCGACTCTAGATACTCTTCCAGGATCATGGATGTACGAACTTTTCGAGAAGCTAACATCGACTCGGACCATCACTACCTCGTTGTAGCCAAGGTAGAAGAGTCGAGAGGAGCGCCGACTTCTCAGAAGGAAAAAAAGAGGGCATGAGAAGCGTGCGGTCGAAGATGTTGAGAGGTTTAAAAGCAGGAATGAAGTTCGAAAGTTTTATAAACAGGTGAAACGAAATTCACAGGTACATAAACCTAGAACCGAAGGCTGCAAAGACGAAAGTGGAAACATCATAGTGGAACCGCAGTCAATGCTGAGGATATGGAAGGACCACTTCTGAAGACTGTATAACGGCGAAGACGAACCGAATTCCGCTGTCAGGCACGATGATCCATTCAACATAGAAGACGAAAGGCAACAATTCCGTCCTCCCAAATTGGACGAAGTAAAGGTTGTCATATCTAAGCTGAAGTCTAACAAAGCCGCTGGAGCAGCGACACCCACCATCTTTTCATCGATTTCAAGGCCGCATATGACAGCATCTATAGGGACGAGCTGTATAGAGCCATGTCTTGTTTTGGCATCCATGCCAAACTCGTCCGTTTGTACAGGAAGAACATGGAGAATTCACGCTGCTCCATAAAGGTTGGAACAGGTTAACAGAACCTTTCGATGTCAAAAAAGGTTTTAGACAAGGTGATGCGCTGTCATGTGATTTTTTTAACATCGTGCTTGAAAGAATAGTGCAGAGGTCACACCTCAACACTGATGACATGGACATAATCGGAAGAACTCAGCGTGATGTCAGTGGGGCTTTTGTGAGTATTGAGGCAGAGGCGGCAAAAATGGGTTTAACTATTAATGAGGGCAAAACAAAGTACATGCTGTCGTCAAGAAAGGACATACAACACCGACGTCTTGGTCAAAACGTCATCATCGACAGACGTAACTTTGAGGTAGTCATGGACTTCGTCTACCTAGGCTCCGCTGTAAACGCAGATAACAACACCAGCGCTGAGATCAAACGCAGAATAACTCTAAAGTCCTCACTCGAAGGACCAAAGTGTTGCTATATAAGACCCTTATCATCCCCGTCCTGCTATACGGTGCAGAAGCATGGACTATGACAAAAGCGGATGAAAGAACCATGGGTCGGTTTGAGAGAAAAGTTCTTCGTGTGATCTACTGTCCCGTATGCATCGAAGGGGAGTGGAGGAGAAGATGGAACAACGAGCTGTACGGGCTGTACAGCAACGTAGACTTAGCCAGAAGGGTAAAAGTCCAACGACTAAGATGGCTGGGTCACGTAGAGCGCATGGAAGCCAATGCTTCGGACAGGAAAGTCTTCGAATCCGCACCCACAGGACAGCTCAGTAGAGGAAGACAGCGGATCAGTTGGCGCGCACAAGTGGAAGGTGACCTCACTCAACTTGGAGCGCGAAACTGGAGACATCTAGCTAGGGACCGAGCTAGATGGAGAAGTTTGTTGAGTGAGGCCCTAGTTCACACAGGACTGTAGCGCCATCTTAAGTAAGTAAGTAATTAATAAAAATGATATGCGTCACAATGATGTAACAGAGGCCAAATTCCAAAAATTTAACACATGGAAATGGAATAGTGATAGTTCGGAAATAAGATTTGACTCAATATAAACACATTTTTTTTTCTCTCTTAAATAAAAAAAGTTAGTTATACTTCCTAAACAAATATCAAATTGCTAAAACAGCGTCTTCAACGTAATCACTACGTTTCAAATTAATGTCAGGTAAATAACGAAATAATTCAGAACTTGACTTTTGTTTACATACAAATTCATTATTTTAAGAATCTTTCCAATAAAATATTTGTTGTTTTCCGTAGAACACAAATCCGCCACAATTTAAGTCATTGGAAAATTCCAAAGAAAAGTATTGATACTTCTAATGCTTTTTAAACAATTATATGTTTCTCAATAACGTTAATTATACTTATTGTTTTTGGTTATTTAAAATAGATTCATTACAACATAATAATGATCGAGTTGATATCAATTTAAAGAAAAACGTGTAATTGAAATTTCTATTATTGCATGCTTGCAGTCTAAGAGTGATATGACCTTCACCTTTGATACAGATGACAGTTCTTTATTTAGTGAAATTTCTCGACTGATGCAGAAAAATAAACAAACAAAAAAATCGTAAGGGGCGGATTTACAAATGCAATAATTAAAAGCACCTTACGCATATGAAAAATAAATAGCGAAATGTAAGTTGAGTTTTGACAGCCTTAAAGACGAATGTAATAATACGAACAAAAAGAATCACAAATTTAGTTAAATACAACTGACAAATAATTACAAATGTATCAACGTGTAACGAACTTTTTATAAATCTAAATAAGTACCGAGTAAAGTTCGTTGTAACAACCAAAACAAATTAAGAATACCGAACTCTTTCTTACCGTATTGAGTTTTAATTAATATTGAAACAGTTATAAATAGTGACTTAAAATAGTTTTTCGATAAGAGGTTTCATAGTCCTACTCAGCTGTCATCTTTTGACTTTTGACAAGTAAAAACTTCGCTGTTAGTAAAAATGAAACCAACATGTTTCACTAACGAATTGAAACTGTTAAAATTTCCTTAAAAATCTTTTGCAAGAAAAATTCAGTTTCTTCAGCATGAATTTCTCGAAGAGGTGAATACATTTAGAAACTGAAATCTTGTGATTTAACAGTTTAAGACTCGACAGGCGATTCAAGACCTGAAAAATAGAGTCCGTGAAGTTATCGAAAACATAGAATAACACAGCAGCAAATGTGAGTGTTGGTCATGGAAAATTTCATGAAAAGGATATGATGCTGCAACACAAACAGAAGAAACGTTTTTTAAAATAAGAACTCTAATTTTGAACCCCTATAGAAACAACTTTCTTATTAGCCGTTATAAAGTAACGAATATCTGCCTAAAAAATAACTAACGAGTAATTGTCAATTTTTCCATAATAAGTGACGAGTAACAGTCATTTGTAACTAGGATGAGTAACTAATAATGATTATTGATAAATATTGAACGCTTTCAATGAAAAGTTGTAGTTTCTTTTAAATGACATATGAAGAATAAATTAACAAACTCGTCTCTTAATGACAAATCCGCTACTGACTATGATTGTTTTCAATTTTCACATCAACAAGATGTCAACTTCAATGTGATAAGAAAATAGCACTAAAACTATAAATATCGCACAAAATAAGATGTTCAATTGTTTAAGCTGATAACAACATGCCACAGCGTAGCATGTTCACGTGAAAGTCATTTCTGACATGTGAATTGTGCAGACGAACGTCTAAACGTAAGAAAAAGTCACAATTTAACTTTGGTTTCAGCTGTTCAAATTTGATCTAGTTAAATGCTAAGTACTCAACTTGTACCAATAAAATTTTATTGTTCTTATAGTTATTGTTGTTGTTGTTGATGATTGTGGAAAGCCTCGCTTGTCGTTATCAATTTAGTTCGAATGCGTAATATTATCAATTCCCGACAGTAGAATGTTTGCCCTCTTCAAAAAATAGTGTTATGTCTTGTCTGGGGGCACGGCTGCTCGGGACGTTATGTATTTATATAAAAATAAAAATTAAATGAGTGGTGTGTACTTTTGTAATCTTTATCACGTGAAGCTCACGAGAGGAAGATTTTTACTCATTCAACTCTGTAATCTTTTGTTTCTTTTATTGATTAAAATAAATATTTGAAGTGATTGTGTGCGTACAGACTGTCACTAATCACGTTTTCACTTAAAACGACCTATGAACACATCTTAAGTGTCATGTTTTAAAATATTTTATACTACTTGTCGTATTGCGCATTGTTATCTGTTTGCTTTGTAAGCAAATCACTTTAGATTAAATGTTTATTATTTTATTAATTGTATAGATATTTTGATTATGAGATCAATTTGTTTTTAATCATATTACAATATCAACAAAAAAACGTGTTTTTTCGACTTAAAAAAGTCAATGCACGTAGAAAGAAGTGTTATTGCAACGAAGTGAGATATCAGAATTTGATAATGATGGTGCAGTTAAGAAAATAAGACGCATGTCTACCATAGTTATATGTCAAATTGACGTCTTTTATAATATTTTTAAGAAATGATAATTATGTATATTTTAAATACTTTTTTCGAATGATTAAAAACATTGAAAATTACGTTTCTTCTGCTTCTGAATTCAGAACAAATGAATAAAACTGTCATTTTGACATTTCATTCAAATAAAACTGTCATTTAGACATTTGATTAAAATAAAACTGACATTTTGACATTAACATTAAGTATTGATAGAAGAAATGGTTAAACCAGTCATTTGATGACATTAAACTTATGTTTTATACCCGTTCTTGGTGCTTAAGTATGAACATTTCATACTTTTAACAATGAAAACTAGCTTTGTGTCAAAAAACTTGAATCAACTGTCAGTTTAATATGACAGTTGCTCTACCAATAGCAAAAATAAATAATTGTTATTATAAATTTCCCATAGGAAGTAATTGTAATGGGTCCGATTTGTCAAATTGAAAATTTTGATATTTCTCGACATTTCAAGGTCCCTAGTGTCAAAATAAAATATTTTTAGAAAAATGTCTGTGCGTGCGTGTGTACGTAGGTTCGTACGTCTGTACGTTCGCGAGGTTTTTTTCATCGTCCATAGCTCAAGAACCAGAGGAGATATCGATTTCAAATAAATTTTGTTGTACAGATAATAATGCAGAAAGATGCAGAAAGGACTCTTAAGAAAATTGCGTGGGTGGTTTTTTTACCATAGCAGTTTGAATAAAAGGTGAAAATTTTGGTTAACCCTAAATATCTTACAAACCAAAAAAGCTAGACACTTGAATTAAATTGTATATAATATATTGTAACGTGATATCAAAGAAGTTAAAAAGAAAAAGATCCATTTAACGTTTTTTTTTATAAATAAAAAAAACTGAAAACAAAATTTGGCACCTCCAAAATTTTACGACTTAAATATGATTTCATCTCCAAAACAATTGTGTGCAACGAAGAATAATGTTTTTGACATCTGATAAAATTTTGAGAAAAGTCTAATTGACAGTTTTTTTACAAAAAATTAAAAACCGAAAAAAAAATTAACAAAAGTTGGTAAAAAATGATTTTCGACTCAAATATCTTTTCAAAAATTTGATTTAATAGCTTCTAACTAATTTTTACTAATAATAAATATTGTTTTCAACATTAGGGCAAATTTTGAGAAAAATCGAATTGACAGTTTTCTTGCAAAAAATAAAAACATAAAAAAATGTATAAAAGTTGGTAAAAATTGATTTTCGACTCAAATATCTTTTCAAAACTTTGAGACATTGTCTTTAATTTACTTTTATCTTTCAAAAAATATTGTTCTCAACATTCAGTAAAATTTAGAAAAAAATCAAATTGACAGTTTTTTTTACAAAAAATTAAAAACCGAAAAAAAATTAACAAAAGCTCGTAAAAAATGATTTTCGACTTAAATATCTTTTCAAAAATTTGAGATATTGGCTTCAAACTTATTTTATTTCAAAGAAAATATTGTGTTTGATATTTAGTAATTTTTATAAAATTAAAAATAGTACGAAAATTTGGTAAAAATTGATACGAGTACATATAGACAAACTTTTAAGCAAGACAAACCAACAGACAGGATGGGAAGTTATCAGTGTGGGTCGCATCGTAGCCTCTTTTTTTTTATGTAAATGGGGATATAAATTGGTTTTCATTATTAAAACCAACCATTGTAATTTTTTTGCACATGTCGTTTATAGCGATCATTGAAAACTTATATGTCATTGAAAAACTTTTCCTAATTAAAATCCACAGAAAATTTTTCGCTGACAGAAATCTGTCATTGGATCTGTGTCAAATTGAAACACGAATTAGTGGAAAAAGAGTTTCAGTCCGAAAATTGAAAAATTACTTTTCGAATTAACATATTTTTCTTTAAAAAAATTCTTTGAGTGATTCAAAAATTTTTCCCGATTGATTTCATTGATAATTATAACTGGACTGTGGCCCCATTATTATAATAATAAATTTAAATTAATACGGTCTATTTTCTATTATTTTCAAAACGTTTTCAGAACAGTACAGCCTTTTAAATATCTTCACAATGACATCATTTACATGCAATTGATTTCACATAAACTCATTTTGACGTTAAATCGTTTTCTTTCTTTTTCACGTTCTTATTTTTCGTATTTGGCTAGCTCAAAACAGAATAGTTCTATGTGAGATTTTGCCTAAAGCGCGAGTCAAAACGATGAACTGTCAATATGAACAACATAAATAAATAGGCCAGTACCACCACAACTGAGTTCCACTGAGAACTAAGAACTCTCAGAGATTTTATAAGTAGACAAAATTTGAATCATATCATTTTCACGTCAATCATGAATATTATTTACTTGTCATTTAGATTGTTTTCTTGCGGGAAAAAAAAAACTAGAAGTTAAAAATATATTTAAATGACTTCACAAGGTTTTTATATTTCTAGTAATTTTGTTTAAATTGAATTTAAGAATAAACTTATACCATACAAACTACAAAGTGATTTTATTTACAAAATAAATGATGATGGTTTTTGTTCCATTAAGTTGACATGAAATGTCAGTCACATTAAAGTGGAGCAGTTCTTGAAAAATCAAAATGATCGGAAAACAAATTGAAAGTATTCTTTGTTAGATTAACAACTTAGAGATCTGTCAATTACCTTACAATATTGTTGACGTACGTTATCTACTGAATTGTCAATCCATGATTGATTGATTTTGATTGATTGAATTTTTCTCAAAGTTGCAATTTTAAATGTCAAATTGATTGTTTGTAAAATGGCTGACAATTGTCTTGTCAAAAAACTGCGTGTTCATACGATTGGTAAAAATTTGAATATAAAAACATAATTCACGGTATAAAATTTTCATTTCTTGTCAAATATAAAATAATAAATTTCTGTTTTTAATCTAACGCCCATGTTCCAAATTTCGATCGAAAGTTAATTGAAATGAAATTGCAAGTTCTTCAATTCGATCGATTTCGAAAACTTCGAAATTGCTTTGAACTGTCAGAACTGAAGGATCATTGATTTTTATTTCGTTTCTGAAGTAAAATGTTTGCTGTTTTGAAGATGAATGCAATATTATTAAAAAATTTAAGTGGAACAAAGGAAGCAGAATTTAATAGAAAAAAATAAGAAGACGAATTTTGCGAGACAAATCAAATATATTTTATTTGCATGACACAATGTAAATATGCTAGAATTATGTAGAATTGTTCTAATAAATAAAGTAATTTTAGATCAAGCAAAGACGATTTTTTATATGTTCTAACGGAAATTGAACCTTTTATATTACCTTCATTGATTTCTTCAATTCAAAAACTTGATGCACCACTCCAATTCCTAGCAAAATGAAGCTATGAAACTTCAATTCACAGAAATACAAAATTTGATTTGAATGCGTTCAGAAAATGAGAAAATGCAAAAAACCGAAATACAGAACATCCATTTGCATGTTCGAAAATCAAATTCACGATAACGAATTGTGGAACACCCAAATTCACTTTCGCAAAGTGTATTCACAATAAGTGAAATGCAGAACATGGGCATAAAAGTTTATTTTTCGACGAATATACACTTTTTTGATATACTTTTAAGTCTCCACAAATAATCCTTCATTTGGAGACATTTTTTGACAGCTGATTTATTTCATTTGCAGGGTGATATACTCAAACATGCTTTTTATTTTATATTACACTAATTTTTTGAAATATGTATATACTAAGTATTAAAGATTTTTAAAACGTGATCAGTCTAAATGATTTTTTAATAGTTTCACGGTTAATTCATCAAAACCAAATTTTAATTTTCGTTTCATCCTTCTCACGTTATCATTGCAGAAGTATAATTATCAAATTTTTGTCATTCAATTTTTTCCATTGAACTGATATTTGTTTTCCAAATTATTATTTTTTTTTTCAAATATTTCAATTCAATGCACAATCGAATGTTAAATTTAAATATATAAATATTGATAAATATGATTGATAAGAACTTACCGTGGGCTACATTATTAATACAATCCAAATAACGAGTGCCTTGTTCGTCAAACATATATTGACCTTGACCACGTACTATCTTAAGTGGATCTGTTCTATAAAATAGCTGGCACGCTTTACTGAAATGTTAAAATAAAATATATTGTTTATTAGAATTTTTAGTTGATAAATCATATCATTTATAAATAAAGAAAGATTAAAAAAACAAAAGATTTTAAATTTATCTCATTGCAACAGTTTTCACAAGAAATATTAACTTTTCAAAAAACAATACAAAAATAAGAATAACTGATTCCCTTTTTCTCTTCCAAGTCTTGCAAACGAGATTCGAACTTGCTGAAGGATACTTGAAAATATTGCGCCTTTTTCATACAAATTACGAAAACTCGACTGTAATTTATTATGAACGATTTTCTTTTCTGACTACAAAGCATTTCAAAAAACTATTATTATTTTATTAATTGTTGTTTTTTAAAACAAAAAAAAATGTTTAAACAACGTAAAACGTACGTGATTCTGTAACACTTTATTAATTAAACACAATTCTAAGTAAATATAGAAATCTACGTTGCTAATTTTTCATAACTTCCCCAAGACCACCTCATCAAATCCTTATCTAACAAATTTACACCTAAGTTCATAATTCATATGAATAAATAATCTTTTTCAGATGCATTTTTCAAAACAATTTCAAAACAAACAAAAACAGCATTTTAACCTTGCAACAAAGAAAGTTTAACCTTGAATGGAAAATAAAAGTTCAAGGTAACCATTAGAGTGTATTACCATATAGAAAACCTACACATATAAAAAACACGTGTAATAAGGATGCTTGCAAGGATTCTCAAAACCTTAAGTTATTATACTTTGTATGAATACTTATTGTACTTACCCAATGTGTTTATTTCGTAGCTTTATTGTGTCGGATTTGCACATCTGCTCGGTGGCAGTGTTTTCGTTGTTTTCTTGTGCATATGGCATGATTTAAATATATTTTTTAAAAAATCAACAATTTAAAAACAAAATGTCAGACACTTTTAACAAAATAAAATAATTATTTTATTTCCAAAAGAAATGAATCTTAACGATGATAAACGTTAACTGCAACACGAATCTAATCAACAACTGTATTTGTACTGATTATGTTGCAAGTGCAGAGTAGATACTTTTCTATGGGACCTGTTTCTTCACTAGCCAGCCAAAGATAGGTTAGTTGCCACTGATCTGAAGATTCTCTCTGCGGACGACTATAGATACCTCTAGGGTGAACAATACTTTTCAAATGTCGAACTGTCGGCATTGTTCTATGGTTTTTATCACAATATAACGGTTGAGTGTGTGCGCTATCGCTACACCACTCACTTGCGTGTATATAAGGGTTGTTTTTTTTTATTTTTCTGTATTGTTGTTTACTTTTTTTTGAATTTAAGTGGAAAGCTTTTTGTTTATAAAACAGAATTTTTGTATACAGGAGGCACGGCAAAAAAGTTTTATAAAATGTTTATAAGACTTTTAAAAGTGTTGCCATTGTAGAAATAGATTGGTACAATATTTGTGAGCATATGTACTGATTCAAAATAAAAAGTGAAGATTAAAACTCGTTTTAAAAATTGATGAAATGCCTTTTAAGATAAATCGTCAAAAGGATAATACCTTCAATAACACCGATCGACAAAATTATGATTTTTGTATGGTTTCCAAACAAAGCAATGCCTTTTTAAAAGATAAAAATGTCCTGAATTCGAATCTCAGCTTTTTAAATTTGTCTCCACATCAGGTTTTTAAAATATGCTATTCTTAATATGCTAAAGACAACAAAAAACGGTTTTTTATTTATTTGTTTTATTTTGCAAAGTAAAATCTCACTTTGTTTTCGTAATTTCTCATTTATTATGTGATATTTTAAGGTCCTTCATTTGACACTATATGAAGTCTTGGAAAACCTTGAATGTAATTCCATACATTCTTGAATAGTTCTTCTTTGATTTCATTTTAAGTGCTGATACCCTTTTTTAACATCATAATTTTTATATTTTTAACTTTCCATATCTTCCCTCCATCCCTGAAATTACTCCCTAATTTATTTTATTTATAACTTCCCATAGGAAGTTATTGTAATGAGTCCGATTTGTAAAATTGAAAATTTTGACTTTTCTCGACGTTTCAAGGTCCCTAGAGTAAAAATAAAAGATTTTTAGAGAGATGTCTGCGCGTGCGTGTTAATGTACGTTCGCACTTCCGTACGTTCGCGACGTTTTTTTCGTCGTCCATAGCTCAAGAACAAATAGAGATATCGACTTTAAATAAATTTT
Source organism: Eupeodes corollae (assembly GCF_945859685.1). Taxonomy (NCBI): domain Eukaryota; kingdom Metazoa; phylum Arthropoda; class Insecta; order Diptera; family Syrphidae; genus Eupeodes; species Eupeodes corollae. Next base: position 20,751,611 of record NC_079148.1, on the reverse strand, counting down.
GTTACACAGATAATAATGCAGAAAGATGCAGAAAGGGCTTTCAAGAGTTTAAACTAGTTTTTTTTTTAAATTTGTTGTCAAAATTGAGTAACATTTTGAGAAAAATCGAATTGACAGTTTTTCTTACAAAAAAATTAAAAACATAAAAAATAATTAACAAAAGTAGTTGAAAATTGATTTTTGACTTAAATATCTATTTAAAACTTTGAGATTTAGGCTTGGATCTAATTTTATCTGATGAGAAATATTGTTTTGAACATTTAATACATTTTTTTTTTAAAATCAAATAGAAAGTTTTCAAACAAAAAATGAAAACCTTAAAAAACATTTCTAAAAGTTCGTCAAAACTGATTTTCGACTCAAATGTCTTTTTAAAAATTAAGAACATTGGTTTCAAACTTATTTAACTGACATGGAATATTGTTTTCGACATTCAGGGAATTTTTGATAAAAATCCAACAGTCGATTTTTTCATAAAAAACTAAAATCTTCAAAAAAAACAGCGGTTCTCGATATCACATAAATAATAGAAGATATTGACTTTAAATCAATTTCATTTATCCAAATTGTATTTGTTTATATAAGAAATAAAAACTTTTTAGAAATGCTGCTAAAATTGGTAACAATTATTAAACGACTAAAAAATCTCGTCACCAATAATAGATTTTGAAAACAAACTATTTCACCATATGCAAAATATTGTTATTAATTTTTAAATTTCTTAGTTATAAGAAGATAAGAATAACTCAATTGACAACTTTTTTAATAAAACACGAAAACCTACAAACCGTTTAAGCAAGACAAATCAACAGACAGGATGGGAAGTTATCAGTGTGGGTCCCAGCCTCTTTTTTTTCAATATATTTCAAAAACTTGATGTTGACCAAGAATTGCTTTTAGACCCTATTACGTTTTTCTGTGAAGATTTTTTTCAAATAAGTAAAATACTTAACATTTCTAAACGGAATATCGAAGTAAGTTATAGTAGATTTGGAACTTTTCGTAGCTAAAAAAAAACCTAATATAAGGTCTTTTCGAATTATAAAAGGTTATATCTCAAAAACCTAGCATAATTGATTGGTTTTAAATTCGTGATTGAACCAAAAGAATCAAAAACCTTAGAAAAAGTATATTTTGATGATCAAAAATGTATAATTTTCAAAAAGAAGTATAATTTAGTTCCCTCTTAAAAAAACTTTATTCACCAGTGCAATCAGTGACCAGTAACATATTATTACAGTTAAAGAATATTATTAAGTAAACTTACCTGAAAATAGTGGATGTGGAGACTTTTTAGTGACTTTAGCAATATTGAATGATCGCTTGGATATTTATTTAATAAACATTTAGCTTCGCAGATAATGGCAAGTTTATCATAAAATCAAAAAAGAGCAACTTATAATACTGAGTATTAAAATCTCAACTTTTATTGTTTTTTTAATTAATTATAAATTTTTTCATATCATCTGTTTCGTTAACAAATTACTGTCGTATCAATTTGCTTTCTTGAATCTATGTTACTACTGTTAAAATTTAAACAAGAAACAAATTGCACATAAAGTGACAGCACTGTATTGTAGCAAATTCCCCAAGGTTTATATGTTTTTTTTTTTGTTAGTATGATAAGATTAAGCTTATTAAGTTTTAATTTTTAATCTTTGAAGCTTTTTAAAAAATAATACAAATTGTGCTAAGAAAATTGTGCATACTTTTAAAGCTTTACGTTGTCTTGGATTTTAGTCAATACATAATGTGAGAATGATTTGTTCAGTAAAGTTGAAAAGCACAGTAAATTAATATTTACAATTTAAATATTGTGTAAACTGTTAATTAATTGTATTTAAACCAATATGACTTCCATGTGAAAATTAAAAAAGAGTAATCAAAACACTTTAAGTGCAAAATCCTAAAATAATTTAATATAAACTTAATTTCATATTATCACCACCTATTTAAAAAAAGAGGCTACGATGCAACTCACACTAATAACTTTCCATCCAGTCTGTTGATTTGTCTTTCTAAAAGTTTATAGGTTTTCGTGTTGGGTTAAAAAGTTGTCAGTTGAATTATTCTTAAACATTTTAAAATTACCAACAATATTTTTCATATCAAGAAACAGTTTAGTTTGAAAATCTAGTTTTGTTTTTTGATTTGATTTTTAGCCGAAAACAATTTTTTACCAATTTTCGTAGCATTTCTAAAATTTTTGTAAATTGGATGAATTAAATTATTTTCAGAGATATCAAGAACCGAACATCAATTTTTACCAAATTTGCGTACTATTTCTTGTAGATTTTATTTTTTTATGAAAAAACGGACTGTTGGATTTTTTAAAAACTACTGAATTTTGAAAACAATATTTTCTGCCAAATAAAAAAGTGTCAAGTTTATTTATAATTTTTGAAAAGCTATTTGAGTGGAAAGTAAATTTTTACCAAATTTAAGGATTGTTTTTTTTTGTAAGGTTTTTATGTTTTGTAAAAACACTGTCAGTTAGATTTTTCTCAAAATTTTACCGAATTTTGACAACAATATTTTTTAAAAGACAAAAGTCGTTTAAAGCTAATATCTCAAAGTTTTAAAAATATATTTGATGCAATAACCAATTTTAACTTTTGTTAAATTTTTACTTAAGTTTTTTATTTTTTGTAAAAAAAAACTGTCAATGATATTTTAATCAAAATTTTACTGAATATTCACTACAATATTTTTGAAAAGATAAAAGTAAAGTGTAAAGTTTAAAGTCAATATCCCCAAGTTTTGAAAAGCTATTTAAGTCGAAAATCAATCTTTACCAACTTTTATTGATTTTTTTTGTTTCAGTTTTTTTTTTTTGTAAGAAAACTGTCAATTTAATTTTTCTCAAAATTTGTTCCTATGTTAGAAACAATATCTTTTATAAGCAAAAATTAGTTCGAAGCCATAATCTCAAATTTTTTAAAAGATATTTGAGTCGAAAATAAATGTTTGCCAACTTTTATTCAATATTCTTTTAAGTTTTCATTTTTTGTAAAAAAAACTGTCAATTTGATTTTTCTCAAAATTTAACTAAATGTTGACAACAATATTTTGTAAAAGATAAAAATAGTTTAAAGTCAATATCTTAAAGTTTTAAAGAGTTATTTGAGTCAAAAACCAATCTTTACCAACTTTAATTGATTTGTTTGGTTTAGGTTTTTTTTTGTAAGAAAACTGTCAATTCGATTGTTCTCAAAATTTTACCATATGTTAAAAACGTTATTTTTCGTTGCATTAAATTGTTTTTCAGATAAAATCCGTTTTGTATTCGTAAAATTTTCGGGGTGAAACATTTTTTTTCAGTTTTTTTTTTTTTGATTTATAAAAATATACGTTAATTTGATTTTTTCCAAAAATATATTTGTTTGGTATCACGTTGCGATATATAATAGAAAATTTAATTCAAGTCTCTAGCGTCATTGGTTCTTAAGATATTTAGGTCTAACCAACATTTTCACCTTTTTTTTTTAAACTGCTATGAATAAAAAACCACCCACCCAATTTTCTTGAGAGCCCTTTCTGCATTATTATCTGTATAGCAACATTTATTTGAAGTCGATGTCTCTTCTGGTTCTTGAGCTATGGACGACGAAAAAACGCCGCTTACGTACATACGTTCGAACGTACGTTAACACGCACGCACAGACATCTTTCTAAAAATCTTTTAATTCGACTCTAGGCACCTTGAATGTCGAGAAATATCAAAATTTTCAATTCCTATGGGAAGTTAAAATTAATTTTTCATTAAAAAAATAATAATAATGTTGTAATTTAGAAAATATTTGTACTAATACTTAAAGAAATCCCGATTTGTTGATTACCTTGGAAATGTACAACGAAGCTGTAATAATAAATTGAAGATATGTGTCTAAGGATTGTAAATAAGGCGTTAGCACAATTGGGTAGGACCGCACCAAATCATGAGATACATGATTTTTTTGATCGTGAATTGCAACGTGACCAGGAGTTCATTTCTAATGATTTACGTTTATTTGTACAATCGAATAGAATCAAATTAAATATTCAACAAAAACATGTTTATCAAACAATCATGCAAGCCGTTTCCAACAATACAGGTGGGTTATATTTCTTGGATGCACCTTTTGGTACAGGCAAAACTTTCATTGTATCATTGATTTTAGCGACTATTCGATCTTAACATAAAATTGCATTGGCATTTGCGTCTTCGGAAATTGCTGCTACATTATTAGAAAGTGGTCGGACCACACACTCTGCATTAAAATTGCCATTGAATTCTTCGCGAAATTCTGCTATGGCAAAAGTTCTGCGATTAACGTCAATTATTTTATGGGATGAGTGCACAATGGCGAACAAAAAATCAATAGAAGCATTTAATTGAACAATGCAAGATTTACGCGGTAATCAACAGCTGTTTTGGTGGTGCTCAGGAGAATTTCGTCAAACATTGCCTGTCATTCATCGATCAACACCTACTGATGAAATAAACACCTGTTTGAAGTCTTCAGTTAATTGGAGATATGTTCAAAAATTAGCAATGAATATTAATATGTGTATTCACCTACATAGCAACTGCCCATGATTTATCAAAACAATTGTTAGAAATTGGTGATGGCAAAATACCAATTCTTCAGAATTACAGAAATCATGATTGGTTGAGAGAACGCACAATTTTAGCACCGAAAAACATTCATATCAATGCCATTAAATTTCAAATTCAAGCGAAACTGTCAGGTGTAGTCAAGACTTATTAACTGGTAAATCAAAAGAAGAAGGGTATTTGATACCGCGTATCCCTACGGTTCCAACTGACATGACATTTGAATTCGAAAGATTACAATATCCTATACGTTTTTAATTTGCGATGTTCATAAATAAGGCCCAAGGGCAAACACTTCACGTTTGTGGTGTCAATTTGGAGGAATGATGTTTTTCACTTGGCCAACTTTATGTTGCCCAAAATGGAAAAACTAACTAACTAAAAATATTGGTTATCCAACTGTCTTAGACTAACCCATATCGACCCACCATAGTGAGAGTAACCAATTGTTTTTTAGTTTTTAATTTTAACTCTTTGCTAATAAATATAATAAAAACAATATATCATTTGGGTCATAAAAATAGAAATAGAATATATTAAATAGCTAGCAATTTAAAATATTTTTTGTCTGAATAAATTAACTTAATAATCATTTTTTTAATTACAATGCATTATACGTAGCGAAGCACGTACTGAACCGCTAGTAAAATATAAAATTGCGATTCGAAATGTTTGCATTAACTCAAAAATACTATTAAAAAAAATATAATTAGAAACAAATTTCTTCCATAAATTAAAGTTATAATTACTTTGCTAACTTGAATCTGTTATGCATTAAAATATTTTTGTTTACAAAACAACAACTCATAGAGCCCAGTTGAAAATAGTGGACATTATAAAAAAGCGGAAAAATGTGAACATTAAAAATAATAAGTATATATGTACCTATATATTAAACAAGTTCAATATTTCTTTCACTAAATTCAAACACAATTAAGATAAGAAACAGAAACAGAAACAGAAACAGAAAACTCTTCCTTCAAACAAAAATAGGGAAGTTAAATACTCATTATCATTACCAATTAGCAAGAATTCGAAGTAGCAATTAGTTTTAAAGAAGGGAAGGGAATAAATTGCTAAATCATAAACATCAACAAAGAACTAATCGATATTAAGTTATGTAGTGTGAAAACTTAAAGAACGAAGAATTTTCTTCAAAAAATTCAAAATAAATCTACCTGCAAGGCAATAAAACAAATTAATGGAAAAGTACCACGACAGTTTTTATCAATGATCTTGTCAACGTTAAACATTTTTTTTGTTCGAAACTATGTTTTACTAATTACCTGAGATGTTTATAATACTTGAAATGTATGAAAATATATTAAGGGGCCTGGAAGCAATTATACAATGCAAATTTCTAAGAATCGATAGTCAATTTTTGACTTTCTCAGTTTTCGACATCACGTCGTCGTAACACTTGCAAAAAGATGGATTTTATGGGTTAACATTTAAATTTTGGAAACCATAATCTAGGAATCACGTGTGTAGCTATTATCTAAGAAATTATTATGTTTATTATAGCGATCATAAAATCAGTACTATCATTGTCAAAAAGTTTTTTTCAAAACCTTCTTTTTATATCAAAACAACAAAATATCGTGACTATTTCATTTCTATTTTTCTATTTTCAATTTTCGTTAAGTAGTAAAATTGATTCCCCAAAATCTAGGGCAATATTTTTTCCTGTTTTAAGTCTTTTCCTAATTTAAACTAATTTTTTTAAGAACATACAACAAACTGTATTCGTCACATAACAAATGAGAAGAAAACGTTTTATTAAAAAAAGCTTTACATTTTTGAAAATTTAACATAATTTCAATATTTGCCTAGTAAATTAGTATATTTTTAATTTCACATGGAAAGTAATTGTTTTAGACTTCAAATATTTGATGGAACCTCGAGTTTGAAGCCTTACAGAATTTTTTGTTAACACAGGATAATGAAAACATTTAAATAATCGGGGATCTAAACGGTCGGATATGGGAATTTCAAAACACACTTTTTTGAGTGTTGAGTATCTCTCGTGTAGAAGAAACTCAGTTGATAGCTGTACGAACTGGAATGGTAATTACTTAATCGAGTTAATTGAGGATATTGGGTTTTTTGTCTTGAACGGAGTATCAAAAAGTAAAGGTTTCTCTGTTATCGATTATTGCCTAGCGAAAGGTGATTGGCTTGATATTGTAAAAGATTTCAACGTTATCCCTGCTAACTATTCATTACATCTTCCCATTTGTGTCTCTTGTGAGTTTAAATCCCAACTTATTAATTTTCAAGAACAAAACTATACCAGTTATTTAAAATTGCGTTGGATTGATAATCGATCTTTCGCTATCACTTGAGAACACAATCAATGAATCAACTAAGTCTACTATTACAAGCATAAGAAATTCAAGTGTCGCCTAATCAGTAAACAGAAGCAGTTTTTACAAGTGCAGCTGGTATGATGATGCCTGTAGAAAAAGCAGGGAAATATCTGGTTGAAACTCTTTAGGAAAACAAATAACTCATCCTTGAAATATCTTTATCTGCAGGCGAATAGTACTTATTAAAATCTATACCTCTATAAATGAATGTTTTTCCAATCAGTATCGAAATTATGGGCTCATATTTCAAAAAACTTACAAAACCAATCTTACACATGTTTTGCGTTACCTTTTATTTACATCGAAGAACTAGCCACTCCGTTCTCAATGCCAGAACTACCATTTGCCTTAGAAAAAATGAAAAACAATAAGGCTTCGGGATTAGATGGCATCCCACCCCAGTTTTTGAAAAATGCCAGCTCACAATTTTTAGAACATATATTGTTCTTACTTAACCGAGTGTTCAACAACGAAGAAATACCAAAGAATTTCAAAGAGTCATCCATTTTAGCGATCTATCAAAAAAAGGCGATCCTAATCTCCCTTCTTAATTCATTACGAAAACTGTTTACTCAGATGCCATATCTTAGACTTGTACCTTGGGTTGAAACAAACAACAAAATAAGTTGTTTTCAGGCTGGGTTTTGAGCTAACCTCTCTACAGTTGATCAAATTTGTACTCTAACTAATGTCACTAAACGTTTTTTTGGATAAGAAAACTAATCTCTATACTTTTTTGTAGATTTTAAAGCTGCCTTTGATACTATATACAAAAAACTATTACTTTTCAAACTAGCAGGTGTTGGATTATCAGCAAAATTTTTAAGAATATATGAGAAACTTCTTTCAAATACCACAGCGGTAATTTCTAATAGTAGAACCTCTTCGCAGCAACTTAGACAGAAGTGGGTGTCCCGCAACGTTGCATTTTGAGTCCCTTACTCTTCTCACTTTTTATTAACGACATTGGGGACAGTGTTACCTTGACCTTGTCATTCTTACTGATAATCGATTAACTCTACAACTACAAATTAACAAACTTAATTAGTATTGTAACTCTTGGGATCTTCAAATTTATACTTCAAAGTCGAAGATTATGGTTTTTAGATTTCATAATCATAATCATAATAGTTAAAAAATACTAAGGTTTTACAATATCACAAAATTTAATCATCCGACCTCATATAATAGATAAAACATTTGTTGTGAAATCAGCCATTAACTGCATTTGGTCAAGTTTTTTAATAACAAATGTAAAATTCAAAGTATTTGAAGCAACAATTAAAAGTTCACTCTGTTATGCTAATGAAGTGTATGGTTACGAAATATGTGAAGACTTTGAAGTTATCCAGAGATATTTCTTCAAACGAGTATTTAAGGTCCCTTTAAACACACCTAAATCTGCAAAATATGTCGAATCTGGACTACCTGCGGACTATATTGTCAAAGTTTTAAAGAGATGTGATAATAGTCTTCAAAGAACAGTACTCATGATTGCACTTCAGCGTTGTTACACGCCGTTCAAAGATTGGCAAGAATTGGCTGTTAAATATAATACGAAATTGAATTCAGCTTTGAATAACTTTGGTTCATGGAAGGATGAATTCTATGACTGCATCTCAGCAATTGACGAAAATATATTTCAAAATTCTCTGAACTGCTAAAGAGTCAATGTCAAGAACGATATAAAGCAAACTGAATCATTGTTTATTGGAATGTAATTGTTATCGAAAAGAATTCACAGTTAACGAGATGAGTTTAATATTTAAGATCCAAACTAAAATGCTAGAGCTAAATAACAGACCCCATAAGGTTGATGTAAATCATAACTGTAATTCTTGTAACCTTAATCAAATCGAAAACGTTTATCACTTCCTAGCAAGATGTCCAATACTCCAAGAAATTCGACGTTTTCGGAGCCCATCTTTTAGTTTATATTGAATCCCTTTATCTACTATTACTCTTTAATCGATTAATTCAACAATCTTTTAAATTTAAATAAACTAGTTTAAAGTTTGTCCTTTTCTTAAAAAAAAATAACTTTTGCAATATATTTACATTAGCTTCTATTAGTTTTAATTAGATCTGATGAAAATAAAGTCTTAAACTCTAATGGTATTTTGTTAAAATATGTCTATGTTAACTGGCAAAATTATATTTAATGTTAAAATGCTCTACACTTTTTCATTTTCAATTTTCTTGCTGTGTTCAAAATGTATAAATGTTAAGCCGGCAGACGGCTTTTAAACCATGCTCGTAAATCTTTTATATTAAAACGTTTGTACTTTATTTGTTGAAAAAATTAAGATAATAATAATAAATAATAATGATAGACTTCAAATAAATTTTGCTTTACGTCAATGCAGAAAGGATATTTAAAAAAAGAGGCTGGAATGTGACCCACACTGATAACTTAACATCCCGTCTGTCATTTGTGTGAGATGAATAATTTGAAGTCAATGTCATTCTTTGTTCATCTAATACTTGTAATTTGTCGACGTTTTCGTGTTTTGTTAAAAAAGTTGTCTTTTGAAAGCGCACGCAGCATACAAAACGGCGGTGCACAGAAAGACCAGAGCTGCTCGCTTAGCTCTACGAGCAGAAGAGGAGAAAAGAACACCGGCTTCTTAGATGAAAAAAAGAGAGCATGACAAGCACGCGAATGAGGAGATAGAGGGATGTCACAACAGGAATGAGGTTCATAAATTTAAAAAAGAAAGGTAAAAAAACCTTCCAAGGGTACCAGCCGCGAAGCGAAACCTGAAAAGACGATCAGGGAAACATCGTAGTAGAACCGCAGTCTATGTTAAGAATATGGAAAGACCACTTCTCCAAATTATATAACGGCGATAACGAACCGAATTCCGCTGAAAGCTAGATAGAACCACTCAACCTCGGCGACCAGACCAACAATTCCGCCTATCCGACCTTGACTAAGTGAAGATAGCTATATTTAAACCTGAGTCAAACAAAGCTGCTGGAGCTGACGGCATCGCTGCCGAACTAATTAAAGCAGCAGGTGATGACTTGGTACGGAGCATGCACCAACTCATCTGCAAAATGATGAGTGGAATCTCAGCGTGCCCAATACATAAGAAAGGAGACCCTCTAAAAGGAGACCCTAAAAAACGCCAACTACAGAGACATCAGTCTCCTTAATATTGCGTATAAGATCCTCTCTAGCGTATTATGTGAACGTCTGAAGTAGTTCGTCAACAAACGTATAGTGTAGCTTCAGACCAGGAAAGTCCACTATCGACCAAATATTCACACTACGCGGATCTTGGAAATAAACCAAGGAGCTTTAAATCGATGCCCACCCTCTCTTCATCGATTGTAAAGCCGCGTTCAACAGCATTTATAGAGAAGAGCTCTACAGATCAATGTTTAGTTTTGGCATCCCTGTTAAACTTATCCGTTCGTGCAGAATGACGATGGAGAATGCACGCTTCTCTATCAAGGTCGGAAAAGATCTCACTGATGCATTTTATATCAAAAAAGGTTTTAAACAAGGCGATGCACTGTCATGCGACTTCAAAAACATAGTTTTTGGAAAGAATTGTGCAAAACTCAACCGTCAGCACTAGGGGCACAATCTTCCAAAGGTCCATCCAAGTACTGGGATACGCAGATGATATTGACATAATTGAAAGATCAAAGCGTGATGTTAGTGGAGTGTTTTTGAGCATTGCGACGAGCATTGCGACGGAAGCGAAGAAGATGGGTTTAGTGGTTAATGAGGGCAAGACTAATTATATGCTGTCATCAAAAACGGACATTGAACAACGACGTCTTGGACAAAACATCACCATGGACAGCTATAACTTCGAGGTAGTTGGACTTTGTGCTGAAATCAAACGAAGAATAACTCTTGCAAACCGCTGCTTCTTTGGACTTAAAAGGCAATTGAGAAGTAAAGTCCTCTCTAAAATCACCATCTATAAGACACTCATCGTTCCGGTTCTCATTAATGGCGCTGAGGCTTGGACCCTGTTAGAGAAATATAAGAACGTCTAGGATGCTTCGAGAGCAAAATTCTTCGGGGGATTTTTGGGTCCGTACACATAGATGGAGAATGGAGGAGAAGATATAACGACGAACTGTACGAGCTGTACAGCGACACTGACCTAGTTAACAGAATTAAAGTCCAACGGCTTAGATGGCTAGGTAATGTAGAGCGAATGGACATCAACGCTCCAGCCCGGAATGTCTTCGAATCCAATCCCGAGGGACGGTGTAGTAGAGGAAGACCGCGACTCAGGTGGCTCACTCAGGTGGGTGAAGACCTCAACCAACTTTGTGTGCGAAACTGAAGACAGCTAGCTAGGGACCGAGCTGGCTGAAGACGCATGTTGGTTGAGGCCTAGGTCCGCCCGGACTGTAGCGCCACCTTAAGTACTCGTAAGTAAGTAAGTTTAAAAAAAGTGAACATTTTGGTTTAACCGTAATATCTCACGAACCAATGAACCTAGAGACTTGAATTAAATTTTATATAATATATTGTAACTTGGTACCAAACAAGTATATTTTTGGAAAAAAACAACAATTAACGGCTTTTTATAAATACAAAAAAAAAACTGAACAAAAAATGTTGTCACCTCGAAAATTGTACGAACAAAAAATGGTTATATCTCCAAAACAATTTTATACGAAAAATAACGTTTTTTGATATCAGCTAAAATTTTGAGGAAAATCGAATACACATTTTTGTTTATACAAAATAAAAACCTAAAAAAACATTTCTCAAAGTTGATAAGATTTAAACTCAAATATCTTTTCAAAAATTTGAGATTTAGGCTTCTAACTTATTTTATTTTATAAAAAATATTATTTCTAACATTCGGTATTGAATTGACAGTTTTTTACACACAAATAATTACCTACAAAAATTAATAAAAGTTAGTAACTTTTCAAAACTTTAAAACCATTAGCATCAACATTCAGTAACATTTTGAGAAAAATCGAATTGACAATTTTTTTACAAAAAAATAAAAACTTTAAAAAAAAATTAACAAAAGTTGGTGAAAACAAATTTTTAGACTCAATTATCTTTTCAAAAATTTAAAATATTAGCTTCAAACTAATTTTATCTTTAAAAAAATATTGTTTTTAACATTTTCTAAAATTAAAAAAAAAACGAATTGACAGTTTTTAACAAAAAAAACAAATATACATCAAAACAATTAATAAAAGTTCGTAAAAACTGATTTTCGACTCAAATCTCTTTTCAAAAATTTTAGATATTGGCTTCAAATTTATTTCATTCATTCAATTTGTATTTGTTTATATTAGAAATAAAAACCTTTAAGAAATGCTCCTAAAATTATTAAAAATTGGGTTTCGAATAAAATCTCTTTAACCAAAATAGATTTTGAAATCAAACTATTTCATCATACGAAAACTTTTTTAATTTTTTTAGAATAATTCAACGACCAAATAAAAAAAAAAAAACCCGAAAACCTACAAACCTTTTAAGCAAGACAAATCGACAGAACGGATGGCAAGTTACAAGTGTGGGTCGCATCCCAGCCTCTTATATATTTTTATTTTAAAAAAATTGTTAATTGATTTCTTTTTGAGTTCATAATTTTTCAAAATCGCATCACAATGTACAATATACAATTCAATTAAAGCCGCTAGAATTAATTTAAAAATAAATCTCCATATCTTTTGATGTTATTATCAGTAAAACAAAATTTATTTGCTGTCGATATCTCTGCGGGTTCAATAACCACGATTAAACCAAATATATCCCAAACGTACAGTACAGACGTGCAAGCATATTTGCCTACACAAGTCCACACATCTCTCTAAAAACCCTTCAAATATAGATTCTGGGGTCCTTGAAACATCGAGAAATGTCAAAATTTTCAATTTGAAAAATCGGACCGATTACAAAATCTTCCTATCAGAAGTTAATAAGTGCTTTAAAGCCCAACAGTCAAAACTTATACTTACAATCATGCCTTAGCCCAGGCTCACACTTCTCAAGTATATACTTATTTAAATGACCATGGACAGTTTAAGAACCCAATAATAATTTCTTAACATTGAAAAAAGTTTTAATTAAAAATCCAAGTCGATATTTTCAATAAAGTCTTTGACTTGCTTTAAAGTGCGTTTGTAAGAATCCAAAGGTAACTTAATTTGTAGTAGAAAGATAAGCCTATATCTAAGGAATATACAAAACAAACCATGGCCTGAAGCCGGTTAAACAAGAGATGGAGATGAAACCAGACTTTTCGTTGCAACCAACTTGCAGTGTGCTGTAAAGAGTACGCTACAGTTAATCGCACACATTTTCATTCAAGTTTTCTTTTGTTTTAAGTCGCGCATTTATCTACAATACTAAAACTATGACCGAGAAAAAAGTCAATTTTTTTTAAACAAAATAAAACGTTATAGCCTAGCTATTTGTATGCTAAAAAGAGACAATTTTGTTTCAGTTATTTGTATGAATTTTATGATATTGAATAAATATCAATAATAAGTTATCAGTCATCACATTGAGAGAATCCAATAAACTGAAAAAAGTGAGTATACGCCTCGGCGTACGAGAAAAAATAATTATTGTTAGAGTGAATATGACTTCGAAACAACAAACAGCTGCCTAAACTAAATTAAACAAAAACAAGGTTTTTCGTGTGATCATATCTGTCTATCAGTTTCTTGGCCTACAAATTTACCCCAGAAGCAGAAGAAAGATGAAAAAGTTTAAAATTCAAAAACAATTTTTATATTTTGTACTTTTTGTTCAACACATATTATCGGGTGAATAGGTATTTTCTTGGTTTAATTTTAAAGTCATAGATAATGCGAAGCTAATGTGTACTAAGTGTGACCCTATAAAAGTTGGTTTATCAGTGAAGACAGTAAATGCGGCGGAATAAAACCCATTTTACAAACTTTTTATTGTTTTTTTTTTAAGAAAAACAAGTCTTGAATGACTAAATTATTCTAAATTTTAATTTTTTATTTTAATCGGTTTGTGTTTTCTAATTCTTATAAAGCAGTATTTACTTTTATGTGATCTCAATATATTTACATATATTTTAAAAATAATAATAAAAATAATATAACATGAGTTAATAAAAACTTTATTCCTTTAAAAAAAAAAGTTCGTTAGTCTTTATTTTTTTCATGTGCATAAATTAATTTATTGGGTGCGATGATTTGAAGATTCACTGTAAAAACCTGGTTTATGCCAGCTTATATACGTTTCATTCAAGTTTATTTTATTATTATTTTTTGTTTTGTTTTTGTTTTGCTTTCATAAAATCAATGGGTTTAAAAATAGTAGAAAGAGTAGAGCCAGTTTAACATGGGAGATGAGATTTAATGTAGATTTGTTTTTTAACCAAATAGTACACGTTTTGTCTCGATTTTGTGTTAATAATTTACCAAATTTGTTCTTATACTCAATTTATATTAATATTGAATTGAAGAACTTCAATATTTTATAAAAATATGCCAGAAAATCATGGATTTGAAGAATCTCAAGGTTGGTTTTTGTTTAGATTTATTTTGTGTACATTTTTTACAAGTGGTACGTCGCAAAAGAAAGTGGACTTAAGAAAAGCATTTATGTGGACTTACAGTGTATAAATATTTGATTGCGATCAAATTAAATGTGTTTTCTATTGTTTATTAAAATCATAAAACTGAAAAATAAATGATTTCAATAGTAATAAATAAAACAAATAGTATTAAATTAAATTAAGTTGTGTAAAGTGATGTTTTTTTAACTAATACCGCTGGCATTTGACATCTGTCGAAATCAGCTGTCATTTGAAGTGTCATAACATAATATTAGATCAATTTCTGTCATTTACAAGAATTAATAACCGATCGAACAACGCATTTAAATTAATAAAAATTACTAGAACAGTGGTTATTTAACCTTTTGCACATTATGCGATAATAATTGTAATGCACGCGCGATCGAGAATAACGTTGTTGGATTGCAAGTGTTGCTGATAAATCAAATTCATCGATTTTCCGGAGTTCACAGAAATTGAACATCTCGTACCCCACATTTTTTTCGGCGGTAAACGAAGATCATGACTTTAACAATTGGTAGTTCCAACAAAACAGGGCGGGCAATCCACTCAACGCTATACAGCTAAGTATAGATCTTTCAATAATGGCCGAACTGTCAAAAGTCTCATCAACATCGGCTGACAATTGGCGACAGTGTTTTGTCTTGCAATTGAAAATTGTTTGTTCACACGGTTGAAAGATTTTAGCAAACAAATATTGGTAAACTTATTGGAAGACAATTTTCTTGACAGATGACAGAGAATATGAGATACTTTGTCAATGTTAAATTTGCATTCGTTGAAAGCCATATCAATGGCGTCCACAACATTTTGCCAAGCCGCATAATCTGAATCCCATGTTCTGTCTCTCTTGTACAAATTATAGAGTTTGTTGATGCATCAATCCTTTTCAACGTTTAGTTTTTGTGTTACTTCTTTTTTAATTTGTTTCCAGACCGGGACTTCTTATTTTTTACATTCTCGTAGTTTTTAAATTTAATCAAGATCCTATAAACGCTTGTTGTTGTTTGTTGCTAAAAAACTTTTCAATTTAAAATTATTGTTGGCAAGAACCTTATCCAATTTCCAATTAAAGGCTTAGATAAGTTCAAACGATTACTCTGTCAATTTTTGTTCGTTATTTTTGACAGATAAAAATGGATTGATAGATAATTGGTTTGATGTTCAAATGGTAGACATGTGCATTCAAGAGGACACAAGCGTCCACAGGTTTTTCTCAAAACCCACCTCTGTCTTTCAACTCCTACTCTCACCTCCCCGCGGTGAACATCGGGTGCCTAGTATCTCAACTGGAGATTGGGTTCCAAAACCAGTGGAAAGTTGTTGGGGCAGCCAAAGAGAGAGGGGGGGGAGAGGTGTTTCCACTAAGGCACCTCTCCTTATCCAGGCGGCAGTGGACGAATTCTCGAGATAGAATCAACGGTGGCGTCTACAGTTCCAGTAAGGTTGAACTACTTAGTGAACACCTTATAGTGCTTCTTCGACATATTCGGAGCCCAGGCCTGTAAGGAACGGTTTATCCGGCTCTCCTTCCTTGGAGTTATACTAAGGATCTGGCCCTCCAGGTTGGGGGTTGTGCCGTCGGGGTGACTTCCTGGCCACGTAAAAATATCTTAAGTTTCGAAACACCAACAAGCCTCGGATACGGACGGATTCACTGTTGACAACCCACGCAAACGAAATAAGGACAACGAACTTCGGATATGTACGTGGAATGTTAGGTCCCTTAACAGACCACGTGCGGCCGAAGAATTAGCAAAGGCCCTAGACTGCTGCAAGGCAGATATTACAGCCATCCAAGGAGTGCGATGGGATGGACCGGGCAAAGGCAAACTAAAAGACTGCGGTATAGCCTACGGCGACAGCTACCAAGAACAAAGACAGCGTCTATTTGGGTGTGGATTTGTTGTTGGAACTAGGCTCAGGCAAAAAGTCTTGAGTTTCAACAGTGTGAGCGAGCGCATCACGGCAATCCGCATCAAGGCTAAATTCGAGAACATAAGCCTAATATGCGCGCATGCCCCAGCAGAGGAGAAAGATGAAGACACCAAAGACATATTCTCCGACCTCTTGGACAAGACATATGAGTAGTGCCCTGGCAATGATATTAAAATTGTCTTAGGAGATTTTAATGCCAAGCTAGGAAGAGAAGACATCTTTGGTGGGATAATCGGGAGATACAGCCTGCACGACACTACCTCCGGCAACGGATCCAGGCTGGTCGATTTCGCTGCGGGCGATACTTCTCCAGTATCCAGGATATCCGAACATTCCGAGAGGCCAACATTGACTTGGACCACTACCTCGTTGTAGCCAAGGTACGGCTACGGATATCCCGATCCAAGCCAAAACAAGGAAGTACTGTGAGAAGATTTGACGTTAGACGGCAGTGGCAACATTGCCTTGCAGCCATCAGAGATGCCGCCTCTGAAGTGCTAGGTTTCACAGGGCCACCACAGTGAGACCCCTGGTTTGACGACGTATGCCGGCAAGCGCATGCAGCGAAACAAGAGGCATACAAAACGGCGCTGCAAAAAAGGACTAGAGCTGCTCGCGAGCTCTACGAGCAGAAGAGGAGAGAGGAACACCGGCTTCTTAGATGGAAAAAAAGAGAGCATGAGAAGCGCGCGATCGAGGAGATAGAGGGATGTCACAACAGAAATGAGGTTCGTAAATTTTACCAAAAGGTAAAAAAAACCTCCCAAGGGTACCAGCCACGAACCGAAGCCTGTAAAGACGATCAGGGGAACATCGTAGTAGAACCGCAGTCCATGCTGAGAATATGGAAAGATCACTTCTCCAAATAATATAACGGCGATGACGAACCGAATTCCCCTGTAAGGGAGATAGAGCCACTCAACCTCGGCGACGCAGATCAACAATTCCGCCTACCCCACCTTGACGAAGTGAAGATAGCTATATTCAAAGCAGCAGGCGATGACTTGGTACGGAGCATGCACCAACTCATCTGCAAAATATAATCGGAAGAAAGCATGCCCGATGAGTGGAATCTTAGGATAGTGTGCCCGATACACAAGAAAGGAGACCCTCTAAACTGCGCCAACTACAGAGGCATCAGTCTCCTTAACATTGCGTATAAGATCCTCTCTGCCGTATTATGTGAACGTCTGAAGCCATTCGTCAACAACTTGATTGGTCCTTATCAGTGTGGCTTCAGACCAGGAAAGTCCACTATCGACCAAATATTCACACTACGGCAGATCTTGGAAAAAACCCAGGAGCTTCAAATCGATAACTGCTATCTCTTTATCGATTTTAAAGCCGCGTATGACAGCATCTTTAGGGAAGAGCTCTACCGAGCAATGTCTAGTTTTGGCATCCCTGTCAAACTTATCCGTTTATGCAGAATGACGATAGAGAATGCACGCTGCTCTATCAAGGTCGGAAAAGATCTTACCGATGCATTTGATGTCAAAAAAGGTTTTAGACAAGGCGATGCACTGTCATGCGATTTCTTCAACATCGTTCTGGGAAGAATTGTGCAAAACTCAACCGTCAACACTAGAGGCACAATCTTCCAAAAATCCATCCAATTACTCGGATACGCAGATGATATTGACATAATTGAAAGATCAAAGCGTGATGTCAGTGGAGCGTTTTTGAGCATTGCGACGGAAGCGAAGAAAATGGGTTAAGTGGTCAATGAGGGCAAGACCAAGTATATGCTGTCATCAAAAAAGGACATTGAACAACGAAATCTTGGACGTCACCATGGACAGCTATAACTTTGAGGTAGTTAAGGACTTTGTTTACCTAGGCACCGCTATTAACTCAGACAACGACAACGGCACTGAAGTCAAACGAAGAATAACTCTTGCAAATCGCTGCTTCTTTGGACTTAGAAGGCAATTGAGAAGTAAAGTCCTCTCTAAAATCACCATCTATAAGACACTTATCATTCCGGTTCTCATTTATCATCTGAGGCCTGGACTCTTTCAAAGAAAGAGTAGAACGTCTTAGGATGCTTCGAGAGAAAAATTCTTCGGGTGATTTTTGGTAATCTGAATAGATGGAGAATGGAGGAGAAGATATAACGACGAACTGTACGGGCTGTACAGCGACACTGACCTAGGTCATGTAGAGCGGATGGACATCAACGCTCCAGCCCGGAAGGTCTTCGAATACAATCCCGAGGGACGGCGCAGTAGAGGAAGACCGCGACTCAGGTGGCGCACGCAGGTGGGAGAGGACCTCAACCAACTTGGCGTGCGAAACTGGAGACAGCTAGCTAGAGACCGAGCTGGCTGGAGACGCTTGTTGGTTGAGGCCCAGGTCCGCCCGGACTGTAGCGCCACCTTAATTAAGATAATTTGTTACCAATTATGGATATAAAAACGGTATCATATGATTTGACACTGTTATATTTCTTTATTTTAAAGTACAAACTTTATAATGTCAAGCTGCGCCGGCTCGAATGTTTTTTAGAAGAAATTTGGTTATCATAAAAAAGGTTATAGCAATCCAACTTTTAAAGAGAGATATATACTGTGGTGGACTTTTTCTTAGAACTATTAAAGGGGAACAATTATGCCATACATTAATTTAGCAAAACTTTAACTGTCTCCGCAGCGCACTCAGTTGAAGCTTACAAAAGAAAAACGAAATCCCCGAGCTTAAAGCATTCTTTATTCTTCGTTCGTATTGACTTTAGCGTGATAATTAAACAGATTATGGCCTCTCACAATAAATCGGACCAGTAGTTCCTGAGATAAGCGCGTTCAAAAAACAAACAAATAAACTTTTTAGCTTTATAAAATACATAAGTATTCATAAATTTTGTATCAAAAATGTATGTCTTTAAGTATTCTATTCTTACTTTAACTTAGCCTTACTTTCTTTCTTTCCAGAAATTCATGAACTAGGTTTGAAAAATAAAAAAGACTTGCCACCAAATACTGCCGAAGCTGATGCTGCACATCAAGATGGCAAAATCTATTCCTTCGACGAGGCAATCACACTGGCCAAAGTTGGATCGTTCCATTATTTTCTTCAATTCACCTGTGGAATGTGTTTGATGACAGCTACTGTAGAGGTTATGGGCATGAGTATAATAATGCCATTTATAACACACGACATTCCATCAACATCCTCTGAAAAAGGACTTTTAGCATCAGCAGGATTTTTGGGAATTGTTCTGAGCTCACATGCTGTGGGATTTCTTTCAGATACATGGGGCAGGGCACGAATGTTGCGTACGACTTTGTCCATAAGTTTTCTAACAAGTTTTGCATCGGTATTTTCCTACAACATCTGGATGCTTATAGTGTTTAGATTTTTGACTGGTTTCATAATGTCCGGATGTCAGGGGAGTGTTTTTAATTATCTTGGAGAATTTCATAGCAGCAAAACACGAGCAAAATATGTTACGATGTTGTCGGTGTTTGCCCAACTTGGAATGATATTTATGCCAGGTGAGTACAGAACCTAAATAGTTCTGTTTTTTTTTGTCAATTATTTGATGTATTTAACTCGCTCTTTTTGATTTACCTCATTCACAGCTGTTGCATTAGTTATTTTACCTCTCAAACTTGACATCACAATTCTTGGTTTACAATTTCAATCATGGAGATTGTTGCTGTTGGTTTTTTCATGCATGCGAACTTTTGCATTGATCGGACTTTTTACTTTGCCTGAAAGCCCTAAATTTGTTTTCGTACAGGGTGACCACGAGAAGGCACTTGAGACTTTACGAATGATTTATTCAAAAAATACCAAGAATCCGCAATATGAATATCCAGTTCATCAAATTGCTCCGGATGGGAGAGGAGATAATTTGAAAAATGTGTGTGGTGTCAAAGATGCTGTTGCACTTATATGGACTCAAACAACTCCTTTATTCAATAAGAGCAGAGTTTTGCACACGGTTAATATTTGTCTCATAATGTTTTTAATGAGTGCAGTTTCACACGGATCTTATATGTGGTATGTAGTTCAATTTATTTCATTTTCTACTCTAGCAGTTTTGTTTATAAACCTCTGAGATATTAATAAGCAACTGTCATACGAATTTGACATTTAACACAATACAAAAATGGAGTTGTTTCATACCAAATTTAACAGCACACCGGAAGTCTTTAAAAAGATTGGTTCTGAAGTTTTTGTTTCAGAGAAATTTTGAGTAATTAAAATGGCACATCGGAAGGCTTTAAAAAGATTGGTTTTGAAGTTTTGATTTTAGAGAAATATTGTGAAATTAAAATGGCATTTTTTGTATTTGCCTCGGTTTTCAAATTCAGAAAGATTTTCTTTTCTTTCCCACATATTTTTTTTTGTTGTGACATTTGATATTAACTGAACTATCAATTTCACAGTTTATCTATATTCTATTTTAGTTAAGAGTGACTCCAAAGTCTTAACGAACAAACTTTTTGACAAAATACAATGGAACATTAAATAACACACTGTCAAAAATAATCCATATGAAGATATAAATCCTTCGTTGTTTTTGTAAATTTAATGTCGATGGGAAAATGTGCATTTTAACACCAACGTTTGGCTTGTTTTCACACATACATGGAATAACCAAATGAGTTTTTCGCGTCAATGTCAACGCACACATTGAATCAACTTTTGGCTTGAGCTTGTAGGCAAGCCAAGATAGTTTCTGAGAATATAAAGGGTGTCCCAAAATTAACGCAAGATTTGAATTTGCCGCCATTTGTGCAGTGAAGTGTTGGCAACCCTGAAAAAAAAGAAATTTGACAGCTAACAGTATAGGGTTATTAAAAATGGAGCGTTACACGATAGAACAACGTATCTTCATTATTAAAGAATATTTCAAAAATAGTGAAAGCTTGGCGGCTGCAGTTCGGAAATTTCATACAAAATATGGTCGGAATAGTGTTTTATCTTCGTTAACTGTGAAGAGATTAATTGAAAAATTCATGGAGACTGGATCCGTTGGAGACGCCAAGCACACTGGTCGTCCAAAAACAAGCCGTTCAAATGTGAATGTCGAAGCAGTGCGTGAGAGTGTTGCTGACAAACCAGGAACCTCTCTACAGCGTATACTCACCAAAGATCTGTGTCTTCATGCTTACAAAATTCAATTAACACAACAATTGAAGCCTAATGACCATGGACAGAGAAGAGAGTTCGTTGAATGGATTATTGAACATCAACAAATGGACCCTGATATTTTGAGCAAATCATCCTAAGCGATGAAGCACATTTTCATCTTGATGGCTTTGTCAATCGCCAAAATTGCCGCATTTGGGGTTCGGAGAACCCACATGTGATTGTCGAAAAACAAATGCATCCACAACGCGTGACTGTATGGTGTGGATTTTGGGCTGGAGGCATAATTGGGCCATATTTTTTTGAAAATGATGCTGGTCAAGCAGTGACTGTTACTGGTGCTCTATATCGCGACATGATTACACAGTTCTTTCTGCCAAAATTGGATGATATTGATGTGTCCAATAAGTGGTTTCAACAAGACGGTGCCACATGTCATACAGCCCGTGAAACAATTCAATTACTGCATGAGACATTTCCAGGTCGTGTACTCTCTCGTTTCCGTGATCAAAATTGGCCTCCTAGATCGTGTGATTTAACACCATTAGACTTCTTTTTATGGGGTTATTTGAAATCACAAGTCTATGTCAACAAGCCCACAACCACCCGTGCATTAAAGGAGGAGATTTAACGCTGCATCAACGAAATTCTGCCACATTTATGCAGAATGGTCATGGAAAACTTCAACAAAAGAGTGCGCATGTGCATGCAAAGCCGTGGAGGCCATTTGTCCGATGTGTTATTCCATACATAACCCTATCCTATGTACTTTACGAGTCAATAAAAATATAACTATCAAAAGACTAAAAACGGCGTTTTCTATTTAATTCAAATCTTGCGTTAATTTTGGGACACCCTTTATATGTTCATTAGATAATTTTCATTTTTACCCGGTGCGATGTCATCATGCAAATGCCATTGGGCTACCATCACACCAATTATGTGGCTTCTATTTTGTTGCATCAATTTGGTGACGTTTCTATTGAACTTTGTTTATGCTTAAGTTAAAATATTTACTTTGCAAATTTCTTAAAATACATCTCAATTAATAATTCTTTTTTATTTTTTTTACTTAGGTTTCCAACAATATTAAAACAACAGATTGCGAACATTGGAAGTGGTCTCACAACATGTGAAATAATGCATTTAGTATCAAATGATTCAGCTGTTAACATGTCCCAATTGGAAGACGTTTCTTCGGAAGTTGTAATTGACACAACAATGTTCAAAATCCTAATTACAATTGGAACTGTATTTTCTGTGACGTTTTTTCTATTCGCACTTATCATAAATACTGTTGGAAAAAGGAAGTTTTTATGTAAGTAAAAAACATATATTTATGCAATTACAAATCTTCAATAACTCCACGGGCAACTCATTTGAATGTTTAAAAAAAAAAGTCAAAAGAAAGGGCTTCCAGTCTTTCAAGTAGACTTAATTGAAACCATAAATTCCAGTATTACGAACGTTCCAAATAAGTTAAACAGACCCAGACCGTGAAATAAAATTTGAGTAATGTGCGCTCACCCTAAATCTTAACTTGAATTGTCACAGTTAATTGGAATGTATAGTGTATGATTACTTTGGATTTAAAATCTTAGAATTAATGATTATTTTTCAAACAAAATTCAAAACTTATTACTTATGATTTATTTTTCAGTTGGACTAATTCTGATACCAGGATTGAGTGCTTTAGTCTTACACTTCATAACAAATATCCCATGGGCAATTGTTATTTTGACAATTGTAATGACTTTATCAAATGGCGTTGGAATTGTTGGAACGATGGCTTTTGAATTTTTCCCAACAAATGTCAGTGGCATGGGAATGAGTTTAGTTATGATGATGGCTCGAGTTGGTTCAGCGGCTGGAAGTAGTATTTTTGGTTCAATGATAAATAATAGTTGTGATAAGTTATTTTATATTTCATTTGCTTCATGTATGCTTTTATTGGTTTTATCAATTTTATTACCAGGTAAAAGATAAATTAATAGAACATGTTAATTTGTATTCTTGAACAAGAAAATTTAATTTAATTTAAGATTTAACAAACAAAATGTATATATTTTAAGTTTTTTGTTTACATTTTAAAATATTGAAACTAAAGAAAAATAAATAATAAAGATAGCAAAAGAATGCAACTTTAATATCATCTCATAAAAAAGGCTTGAATGGGAACATTATATCTCAGTTGGGGATAGTATGTCGTTTGTTTTGTCAACCTTCGAAATTTCTATTGTTGTTTAAACAGCATTCTATATCAAACTGTTCAAATAAAAAACATTATTAACTATGATTTTACTAATTATAGACACAATAAAGATAATTAAAATGAAGCTGTGCGTTTGATATCTATGAAGAGACTCTACAAACAAGATTATATTTATGAACTTGCCAAAGAACAACCGATTTCTTGTCTAACGGTGACAGTTAAACACCATGTTATGGATTTGTTTTGGCCACTTGCATTCAAAAATTGAAAAGTCAACTACAAATGAACTAACTATGGTCAAAAGTCATGTTCAAATAACAAATTATAAAGAAATTAAATAATTTCTTGACGTACATCTGTCATATATGTATAACAGTTCACGACCTTAAATCAAAACAAAAATATTTTCATTATTTTTTAATGTGCGTTTATTTTTTTGTCACACCCTATACGTCACTTTCGTTATGTCAAAATAAATTGTACCAAGTAGTGTAAAAACGATATTTGTTTTTTTTTTTGTATTTTAAGGATTTATGACACCATTTTTTCACTGTGTGTTACTTTCGGTATCAAGAAAGTTGAAAACGCCGATGCTATCAGTCCAGCTCCGGCAATATAAAATGTCAACTCGCAATTGTAAGGCAATAAAAATCCGGCAGCATTTGCCCCAGCAACACCACCTAAACGGCCAAACATCATTGAGATACAAACTGCCATGCCCCTGCAATGAAACAAATAAAAACAGAAACAATTATGTTTTGACACTGACAGTTTGGTGTATGGGTGCGTTCACAGTGAAAGTTCAAAGTTGTCAAGATCCAATTTATGTGATTTTTTCATATGAATTACCTCAAATGTGTCGGATATAATTCGATTGTTATTCCACTTAAAACTTGAATTCCAGCTCCTGATAGGAAAAACATATTAAACACAATTAAAGCCACAGTTGCATTGTATATAAAATTTGTCAGAACCCCGCAAACTCCAAATACAAATAATAAAGAAACTAAAAGAGGTTGAAATAAATGTTTAATCGGTATTAATTTCATTATAAAAAAATAATTATTATTATCCTTACAGAGAATACAATTCTTTTGAACTTTTCGATCCAATAAACCAATGATAATAAATCCTACAAAGAAACAGAACTCCATCGTAACGGAATATATAAAAGTTTTATCTTGTAGTTGTTCAACACAATGATGCTAGAAAATAAAATGACATGTTTAATAATAATTAAACTAGGTATAAATATATAGCCGCGTTTTTTTTGCACAGTAAAAAAAAATATGTATTTCAAGTTACCAAACAGGCATACAAAAGTCTCCACTTAATTTTTCCCATAAAATACGGAGACATACCTTAAATTTAGCAAAGAAATTTTGTTCATACTTTTTTTGTAGACTTTTGTATGAGCTAACAAAAAAAACACGGATATTGTAAACTTACATCTTCTTCCGTAACAAGCTTTAACTGATTAGCATGAACCGCATCACAAATTCTAGTAGCATTACTTGTTGAATTGCTACTCATTGCGTTTACCATAATATCGGTGATAAAGGGATACCACATGAACATTCCATGAATAGTAACGTACATCCAAAATTGAATATTACAAATAAGAACGGTAGAGAGGAGTAAATTTTTTTGAAAAAGTGGCACAGTCTGTTTCCATAACGTGTTTAAAAAAGCTTTTAATAGACTGCTGGAAGTATTTATTGATGGTTCACTTAAGTTTTGGACTGTGGTGTCTTTTTCAGGGATGATATCATTAATCTGTAGATAGATTAAAATTCAAAACAGTCTTTCCATTTGTATAAGAATTTATTTGACTTACTTGTAAATCTCCACTTTTTCTGTTCCACCTATACATCTTCTTAATTACTTTGATGGCTTCCTCTTTTTTACCAATGGAAAGAAGAAATTTTGGACTTTCCGGAAGAAAAAGTAAGATAATAACTGCAAGAATTCCCGGACATGCACAAACTAATATTAAAAGTCTCCATGGTTTGTAGACTATTCCGAGAAATGGCAATGGCAATGACCAATTCTGATTGATGACTCCCCAGCCAACTACTGGCAAGAGCATGGCCCCCACCGAAAATATACACGAAGCTGCCATAATTGCTCCGGTTCTTGTACGATCAATATGAAACTCTCCAATGTATACAAAAAACGTTGCATAGGATGCAGAAATACTGGAAAAACAACCAATATCAAAATATGTCTGTAAAAAATGCTATGCACTTACAAAAATCCATTGGTAAATTTCAAAACAATAAGCAACCAAAATCGGGGTGAAAAACTGGAAAATATAGACACAGCACAGCCCATAAACAGGGAAGGTAATATTACGGCTCGTCTGCCTTTGGTGTCTGCCAGAAATCCCCACATATGTGAACTGACAATAATTCCAACATATCCAATAGTACTCAAGATGCCCTTATCTCGATTTGTCAAATTAAGATCACATTCGGCAATCGGGAGTATAAAACCAACTGAAGCTGTTTCATATAAGGTACAAGTCATCACTACGCCTCCGAGCAAGATTATCGAATAGTTAAATATTCCGAAACCTGAGAGTCATAAATATTTTTAATTCACTTTTTTCTCACAAGAAGAACATTAAAAATGTACACTTCACGATGTCAGAAATATAAACTGAACTATTGAAACACAAACCTGTCTTTTCCAAAGCATCCGAGAAGTGAATGGCATCACTTTTGTCGTATTTTTCATCTTCGACTGTAAATACTAAAAAAAAAGGATTTAAATCAGTTTAATAAGCTGTTGTTATCATTTGACAGTGAAACTGTTTGAAGGTTTGACTTTATGTATTCTTTCACTTCAGTCTACGTCTAATGTCAAAATTGACAATTAGGCTAGGTATACACTTACAGGACTTTCTGTTAATCAAAGTTATCTGTCAAAAGCAGGTATACGAGTACATATAAATAAAACACTGCAATCGCGTAAATAAAAAATCTTAGTCGTGTAAGTCCAGCTTTTTATATTTTTTAAGAGAATTTTGAAAAAAAAATTAAAGATTCTAATAAATCAATTAAAAAGAGTACATAACTGTGTTTAATCCCTTTGCCAGATTGGATTCATTTATAAAAAAAATACTGATGTAATTAGTTTTCAAATGGATTTTCTTAAACAACATACAATTTGTATAGCTCTAAAGGCTACTGGTCTAGGACTAGGATTGTAAAATTTCTCTCACAGCTACGTTGAACGAATGGCTATGATCCACGAATGGAATAAATTCCAAAAATGTAAATTATTCCAACAAAAATTTATCAATTTTAAAAAGAGGCTGGGATGCGACCCACACTGATAACTTCCCATCCCGTCTGTCGATTTGTCTTGATTAAAAGTTTGTCTATATGTACTCGTATCAATTTTTACTAAATCTGCGTACTATTTTTTGTAGATTTTATTTTTTATGAAAAAACGGAGTGTTATTTTTAAATTAAATAAGTTTAAAGCCAACATTTTAAATTTTTGCAAAGCTATTTGAGTCAAAATTAAATTTTTACCAAGTTTTAGAATTGTTTTTTTTTTAGAGTTTTATTTTTTGTAAAAAAACTGTCAATTCGATTTTTTCCAAAATTTTACTGAATGTTAACAACAATATTTTTTGAAAGATAAAATTAGTTTTAAGCCAATATCTACAATTTTTGAAAAGATATTTTAGTCGAAAATCAATTTTTACCAACTTTTGTCAAATTTGTTTAGGTTTTTAATTTTTTGTACAAAAACTGTCAATTCGATTTTTTTCAAAATGTTACTGATTGTTGACAACACTATTTTTTGAAAGATAAAAGTAAATTTAATACAATATCTCAAAGTTTTGAAAAGATATTTGAGTCGAAAATCATTTTTTACCAACTTTTGTTAATTTTTGTTGGTTTTAATTTTTTTGTAAATAAACTGTCAATCCGATTTTTCTCAAAATTGTATCACATGTCAAAAACATTATTCTTCGTTACACAAAATTGTTTTGGAGATGAAATCATATTTAAGTCGTAAAATTTTGGAAGAGACAAATTTTTTTTTTCAGTTTTTTTGATTTATAAAAAAAAACCGTTATATGGATTTTTTTCAAAAAAATACTTCTTTGATATCACGTTACAATATATTATATACAATTTAATTCAAGTCTCTAGCGTTTTTGGTTCGAAAGATATTTAGGGTTAACCAAAATTGTCACCTTTTTTCAAACTGGTTCTTGAGCTATGGACAACGATAAAAACGTCGCGAACGTATGTACGGACGTACAGACGTACGAACAAACGTACACACGCACGTACAGACATCGTTCTAAAAATCTTTTATTTCAACTCGAGGGACCTTGAAACGTCCAGAAATGTCAAAATTTTCAATTTGACAAATCGGACCCATTACAATAACTTCCTATCGGAAGTTAAAAAGCTAAACTGAAGTGTTGAAAAAATTTAATTTAAATGTTTTACTTTTAAAATCATCGCTTTCGGAATATACCAAAACGTAATACTTGTTGTAAAGTGAAATCAATTTGTTGAGGGGACTGTTTTTACCATAGTTCAATCTGCTTAATGTAGGACGTAAAGCAACTTGTCTTCTAATACTTGAACGGCTATATAAATAAAGTTTAATTGTTTCAAAATTGATGGTGTTATGCCGGACCCATTGATTAATTTTAGAATAAAGCATAGCTGAATGTACTCTCTGTGTTTAGAAAGCGATGGAAGATTTATAAGCGTAGGCCTATGATTATAGGGTGGAAGTTCGAGCCTATTGGACCATGGGAAGAAACGGAGGCATAACCGCATGAACCTTCTTTGTACTCCTTCTATTCTGTTTAAATGAACTGAATAAAAGGGAGCCCATATTATGCAGCCATATTTCAATATTGGTCTTACAAATTATACATAAAGAAGTTTAAAAATATATGGGTAGCGAAAATCATGTGAAACCCGTTTTATAAATCCGAGTGTCTTATTTGCTTTTTTAATAATATAGTCATAGTGATTTGTAAACGTTAATTTTGAGTCAAGAATAATACCTTGGTCAGAGAAAGTAGAGATTTTAGTAAAATAAGTCGTCAAGTGAGTCGAAATTTTTCAAAATTTTAATGTCATCAGCGTAAATTAAAACATTGTTTTAAATAGATTGTTTTAAAATAGAAGGTTAGTCAGTAACGTACGAAATAAACAGTAAAGGTCCTAAGTGGCTACCTTGTGGTACGCCAGAGTTGGTATTAAAATATAATGACTGCACATTCCTAAAAACTACGCTGTTATGCTCTTATATAAGTACGACGAAAGCAAACTAACAAATTTAGCTTTAAAGCCTTGGGATTTAAGTTTGGAAGCTAACGTTTTATGGCACAATTTATCAAAGGCCTTACTAAGGCCTGTGAAGACGCAGTCAACTTTTTTCCGTTTTTCAAACGAATCTAAACAAAATGAACTGAGGTTAGTAACTGTTGACTTATTTTGAACAAAACTATGTTGGCTGTCACAAATTATAGACTTACAATCAAACCATACGACTTTACAAATAATGGACTCAAATAATTTAGGGATGACGGACAGTTTTGCAACGGGACGATAATTTTGTATTTCATTTTTACTACCCTTTTTATGTATCGGTATTATGAACGAAGTTTTCCAAATTTCAGGAAAAATTGTAGATTTAAGCGATTCATTAAAAAGGATAGGATAACTAGGATGCGCATTTTTTCAAAATATAAGACGGTAAACCATCTGGACCTGGGCTATAACAAACGTCATGTTTTGAAGCTTTGGAAACGATTTCATCTTCAGAGATCAAAAGACTAATTGAATTAAAATGAGGGAAATTTTGTGAGAGGGCCAATGACTCAGGTGTTTGACAAGATTTCGCTACTTCGAAAGCATCTTTGAAAAAATTTTCAAACATATTTGAATTTTTTTCAGAGTCATGACTAAGTTCGTTGTTGAAAATATGCAGTTTGGATACCCTTCAGTATTTCTCTTACTATAAACATAGTTCCAAAAGTTTGTTTGGGTTGTTTTTTTTTATGTCGGTTTCAGTATTAAAAATAAAGTCATTATAAAGAATATCTGAATAGTCAATAAACATATTTCTTAGCTCATTGTATATAGCCAAGTCATTATCAGCTTTTGTTTTATTATATTTAATCCAGGCCTTGGTGCGTTTATTTTTTTTAGTTTTTTAAGCAAGAGTCCAACCATGGAGAACACAGTAGAATTTATAGCACATAGCATTAATTTCACAGTTCTCAAACAAATGATTTTAGTTAACATTACATAACAGGTTGAAAAGTTCATTAAGTCTGCATTTTTCAAATTTAAATTTTCTTTGGAGCAGCTGGGAACATTACATACATTCAAATTAAAAGATAGGTCTAATGCTGGGTGATGTCGGTCTTCTTCGACAAATAGGGTATTGGCTGAATTTACAGCAAAATTAGCATTGAGTGCGTCCGAGAAAAATATAAGGTCCAATATTTTGTTGAAGTTGTTGGCAATCCCATTAAATTGGTTTAATAAACATGAGGAAAACCCATCAATTGACAAGAATTTATTGGTAGAGGACATGTTAATAGGAGATATATAGTTCTCATGCGTTTGTTTAGTCCAGGTCAAGTTTGAAATATTGAAATCTCCCAAGACTAGTAGCTCATCACGTGGCTTAATTCGATAGTTTATTTTGTCTATGTAATTAATTTAATTTTCATAAATGTTATTAGGAGAGTTTGGAGGTATATATGTATGTGGCGACAATATATAGCAGTCCTGTCACAGTTTTAACTTTTATGCAAATCATTTCTACATCAGATTGATGAAAGTCCTCAACCAAAGTGCATATCAAACAATTTTTTACGGAAAGCAAAAGTCCACCTCCTACAGTGCTGATGTCATTTAAGAAGTGTCTATCACGTCTGTACACTTGATAGTTCGAATCGAAGAGTTCCGTATCCAAGAATTTATTGTTAAGCCAAGTTTCAGTCAAAATGATTATATCGTGTGGTAGAATAGTTATATTTATGTAGACCTTATTGATCTTTGTCCGAAATTTTAAGTTTAACACTTTTGAGAAGAAAAAGACTTTTTACCATATATAAATATAAATACCACTCATGAGGTTAACATTAAACCCCCACTAAGAAACTTGTTCGTGAGTTTATTTCGAATTCAGGATAAACTAGCTCGGGGCTTAACTCAGAGTTAACTCAGTACTGAAAAAGTGAGCCTTAATGTCAAAGTTTTGGAAAACATAACGTTCAATGTAAACCTATTGGTGAATATGAACATATTTTAATGCCCCTGCCGCTATTACTACTATTACTGCCGCTAGAAGACAAATCTGAAAAAGTAGTCAGAATGTTCCATCATTGCTTTCCGTTTAAAACACGTACTGTCCTTTCCAATTTCATTGTCGTGCAGTCAAAGAATATCTTTCCAATCTCCATGAGGTTAGCGGATACTGCTTCGAAATGGAATACGTACTCCCGAACTTTAAGATTGCATAAAGTGAAAACTCAATTAAGATCATCCCTGTGCGGTTAACCATTCAAATTCAGCAACATTTGTAATATGTTGAAGATGAAGTTTTCATCCCGAAAATAGTTCAGTTCGTTTTAGTCATTTGTCTGTAAACTCCTCTCTCTCAATTTTTTGTGCAGATTCCTTATGAATATGTACAAATCATATTTTTAATCTTCCATATTGTTGACCTAAACATTAAGTTTAAGGTTGTATTTCCTTTAAATAAGGTCCCACTTTCTAAAGAACAAAGATTTTGAAGTTATTGTTGTTTTCTGGATGACATGCAGTGCAGCCCTTATAACATAATCGAAGTAAATCTTCAAAATAGTGGAGACATTTCGGTCTCAAATAAAAGAATATACCTAATTTGGAGAACTAAATGGAAGTTTAAGCACACGTTT
Organism: Eupeodes corollae; assembly: GCF_945859685.1. Taxonomy (NCBI): domain Eukaryota; kingdom Metazoa; phylum Arthropoda; class Insecta; order Diptera; family Syrphidae; genus Eupeodes; species Eupeodes corollae. The sequence goes on along the minus strand of NC_079148.1, from coordinate 20,719,894 downwards.
TAGAAAAAATCTAAGTAAATAGTTTGTCAATTTTTTCATTTTGCTGATAACCCCAAACTTGAGCGGCATTAAACAAAACTGATTTAGAAGTTGCCTCGAACAGTTTTTACTTCGCCCTGCAACTAAGTTAATTTTTACTCTTTCCAGAGCCGGATTTAGGGGAGTGCGAAAGCCCGGGGCCTCCACAAACAGTAGGCCCCCACAATAGAGGCTTGGAAAATTCAAATTCCAACTAGTAAACACTAGTAAACATCTTTTCCTTTGATATTTTTTTTTTTGCTCTTTTACCTTTACCTGCAAAAAAAACATCGTGAGGAATGTAGCAACGAGTGTTCTCGATACCGCTTTGTTTGCAACATTTTGGAAGATATCTTCGAGCGATTCAACGCTACAAACAAGATGTTGCAGGAACCGAAAATGTTACTTAAATCGGCACGGCTTGCACTAGAATCATTGAAATCAGTCGTGGAATCCAAACAAAATGATTTTCATAAAAACAAGGAAGCAGCCAAAAAAATATCTTATACTGATGACCATGTACAATCGCGCACCCGCACCAGAACGAGAAATGTGAGGTTGAATCCGCTCGATTACGGGAAAGCACAAGACGCAAATCTGTCACCGAAGGAAAAATACAAAGTATCCGCCTTCATCCCAGTGATTGGTCAGCTATCCGTTTCTCTTACTGAAAGATTCAATGCCTATGAAGCTGTACTTTCAAGATTTTTATTCCTGAATCACATCGAGAAGATGGATGCTGAAAATTTGCACGCTGCAACAGAGGCATTAGTGAAAATATATCCGGATGATTTAGAGCATAGTCTTGGTAATGAGAAGGTTCAATTTGTGTCTTTGTTTAGCTCATACAAAAAGGAAAAGGACTTTGGAACAGATCAACTGCCGGAACTCTTTTACTACCAAATTCTCGAAAATCGAAATTTCACAGCTACATTCCCAAACCTCGAAGTGGCATTGAGAATGTATTTTGTTTTGATAGTAACAAATTGCATTGGGAAGCGCTCACATTCAAAATTGAAAATTATAAAAAATAGGCTTCGAACCAAGATGGGACAAAACTGTCTATCGAAGCTTTCTCTCCTGAGCATTGAAAACGATTTACTCCGAGAACTGGATTTCAACGAAATCATCAACGATTTTTCGGCGAAAAAAGCTCGAAAGGTTCCGTTCATTAACCCTAAAATTTGATGTTAGTAAATTCTGTTTTTCGTTTGTATTAATATTCAATACTAAAGAAATCTACTTGGCTTCACAATAAATTATTTATTGAAAATCTCAAATGAAAAAAAAATGATTTACTTTATTTTAAAAATAATTTGGGTGAGGAGCCTCCGCTTCTTTATTTCCCCAAGTCCGCTATACCTCTAAATCCGGCCCTGACTTTTTCAGCGTTTTTATGTGCTATTAAATGATATTATTGTTAGTTGAAGCTTGTTCGAAGGATGCCTATTCATATTTAAGATTGAGGTTATTTTCATTCATAGATGTAGATATCTATACTCCTTAACGATTTCAATATCATTATTTTGGACTAACTCAAATTCGTCCAAAATAATGCGACCCAGTTATTGAGGGCTGTTTCATATAATGTTGATTTCATATACTAAAATATAATTGGAGCATCTTCAGAAGAACAAGGAGAACGTTTTCATCATAAATTATTTATTTCGAACGCCTCCGTTTTCAAGGACAATACAATGAAAATATGAATGAAGAAGTAACAGGGTTGACTTTTAAATTAATATTTTTCACACTTTTTTTTTATAATTTATAATAGTTAAGAATTAAAGGTGCAAAAATAATTGCAAATCTATTTACTTTGATTGAAAACAAAAATAGGTGGGATGCGACCCACAATGAAAACTTCCCATCCCGTCTGTCGATTTGTATTGCTTAAAACTTTGTAGGTTTTCGTTTTGGGTTAAAAAAGTTGTCAGTTGAATTTTTCATAAAAAAATTTAAATTACCAACAATGTTTTTCATACAAAGAAATAGTTTAGTTTGAAAATCTAGTTTTATTAAGTACATTTTTACCAATTTTAGTATTGTTTTTTTGGTAGGTTTTCATTTTTGTACAAAAAACTGTCGATCCGATTTTTCTCAAAATTTGACTGAATGTTGACAACAATATTTCTTATAACTTGAAATGAAGTGGAAGCCAAAATCTCAAATTTTTTAAAAGATATTTGAGTCGAAAATAAATTTGTATAAACTTTTGTTAAATTTTCTTTTAAGTTTTTATTTTTTGTAAAAAAAACTGTCAATTCGATTTGCGTTTTCCAAAATTGTTTTGGAGATATAATCATTTTGTATTCGTAAAATTTTCGAGTTGACAAATTTGTTTTATTCGTTTTTTTTTTTGATTTATAAAAAAACTGTTTATTGGATTTTTTTCAAAAAATATAACTATTTGGTATCACGTTACAATTTATTGTATATAATTTAATTCAAGCCACTAGCATTTTTATTTCCTAATATATTTAGGATTAACAAAAATTTGCACCTTTTTTTAAACTGCTATAGTAAAAAAAAACGACCACGCAATTTTCTTGATAGCCCTTTCTGCATCTTTCTGCCTTATTATTTGTATAACAAAATTTATTTGGTTCTTGAGCTATGGACAACGAAAAAAACCTCGAGAACGTACACACGCACACACAGACATCTTTCTAAAAATCTTTTATTTCGACTCCAACGCCCTTCAAACGTTGAGAAATTTCAAAATTTTTAATTTGAAAAATCGGACCCATTACAATAACTTTCCATGGGAAGTTAAAAAACAAATTTTAATCATATTTTTAAACCATTTTCGTTGCTAAATGTTTGTATCAAATATATATTTTTTTCTAATGACTATAGAAACACCTCTCTAAGTTTCATACATACATACATATGGTTTTTTTGTCAAAACAAAAATAATGTTGACTCGCGTTATAAACCATTTGCTTTTTGACATTTAACACTTTAACCAAAATATTCTCACTAAAATTTAAGGTGTCTAACCACTTATTTTGCAAAGATTGATGGTTTTTCTGGATCACAAACTTAACTGCAGAACACGAAAAATAATTATGCATTCATAAATCACTTAAAAACAAAAAAAAATAAAGAAGACCAACAATTAACTATTTAAGTTTTTAATTCTTAATACCAAATATCCAAGGGAGAGCGTTTCGAAATATTTTTGAACTCTGAACACTATTTCAGACTTTGTTTTTAATTGAATTAGATTTTATATTTCAAAGAGTTTCTGTTTCGAAACTTTAACGCACTGATTACAAATAATTCATCAATTCACATAAATAAACAATATTTCATATGATAGCATAAATGTTTAGGCAAATAATTTTAAATGTATTAATTAATAAAATAATAATAATTGCAATAAAAAAACGCACTTTCGACTGTCTTATCTTTATCACTCAACGCCATATCGACGACTTGATTGTTAAATATGTATTATGCATAAAATACTATGAACTCCACATCGAAGATAAATGAACAGAATTTTGCAATAATAATATAGAATAATCTTAATATTAATAACAGGGTGCAAGATATTTCCTATAACTGAATGATCTGCACTAACTAAAAACGATAAGATAGATGGTTTTGAGATAACAAAATGGACAGATATGATACGAATATTCAATTATGTCATATTAAGATATTAAGATTAATTGAGATACTGGAAAGTGAAATTTAAATATAGATTACAATGCCTTAAGATTCAGGCTAAAGTGGTTATTACATCAATCAAAAGTTTTTTCCAGGTGAACTTATCGCCAAATTAAAAGAGCTGCAATGAAAGCTTATAAATATTTAGTCTTGAATTTCACCTGAAACATTTTTTTACGTGTGGAGTTTTTAAAGCTATAACGATTTTCACCAGAACGTTAGGAATGAAATGTTCAATTTCCTCGGAAATGTATCCTCTCCTCAATTTCAAGAAACTCGACCCGACGATTTTTGCTTTTACCTATCATTAATTTTACATACAATTTACTTTTACGAAACTCAACTAACTTCATAATGTCCCTAGGAACCTAGACTTAAACCTATGACAAGAACTGTCTCAAAGTCTGGGCTTTTTCTTGCACAAAATTAAAAAAATACAAATGTAAAACTTTTCTACTTTTTCTTCTTCGTTTCCGGCTGCTTGTAGCAGCACCAGTTCCTTTCATCTCTCTGTATTCCTAGCACGATACCTCAGCTGGGTCCACGTCTCCAAGTTTTGGGACCGAGCTTCCTTCATGACAGATGATCGCCATATTTCTCTTGGCCTTCCAGGCCACCTTCTACTTTGAGGATTCCATGGAAAGCACTGCTTTGATATGTTGTCGTCTGGCTTCCTCAATGTATGGCCAATCCAGCGCCACTTTCTCTGCGTGATGTCAACATCCACTTTTGCTTGCCCAGTCCTAAGCCAAAGTTCAACGTTAGATATGGTTTGTGACCATCGGATGTTCACGATGTAACGTAGACAGCGGTTGACAAAAGTTTGCAACCTTTTCGAGATGTCAGCAGAGCTCTTCCACGTTTCGCAGTCATATAGCAGCACGGATTTTACGTTGGACTCAAACAACTCTTACTATAGGTATGGATCGCTATTTTCCTGGAGTCCCACACTTTTGAAAGCATTCCGAATGCACTACCGGCTTTATTAATTCTATTGGTGACATCCAGGTCCGTTCCACCACCGAGTTCCAATTAGCTTCCCAGATAGTTGAACTGGGTGACCTCTTCTACTGCCACTTGTCTCACAAGAACCTGTAACTTAGTCTTACTGGCATTCATCCTTAAGCCAGCCATTTCCCCATTTTGTTGAAGAGAGTGGCACTTTTGGCTGAGCTCTCCATTTCTGTTTGTCATTAAGCATATGTCGTAAGCATAGTCCAAATCGCTTAATGTTTTCTTCAGGCACCATTTGAAGCAGTCTCTTGTGTTCACCTACTGTAGCAGTCATAACATCATCAATAGCAAACAAGAACAGCTATCTCACTCCCTGTCGCACTTCAAATGCTTTGGAACGCTGTTCATTGGCAAAACGAAACACCTTGCGTTGTTGTTAGACTCTTATTATAGCAACAATTTTATCAGGAATGCCTCTAGCAACAATCGATCTCCAGATAACATCACGACATCAAAATATACGAACATGAGGTAAGGCAGCGATTTGTACTCCGACGATTGTTCAAGAACAATTTGCAAGGTGTGAATGTGGTGGACACTTGATCGACCACTGCAAAATCCTGCTTGATGCCTCTTGAGCGTAGACTCGATCTTAGAGTTTATCCTCTCGATAATGATGGTTGTCATTACCTTTGGAAATACGGACAGAATAGTAATTCCACGCCACTTATTGCAGTTCTTAAGATCACCTTTTTTGGTAACTTGACGATTACCCCGCCCTTCCATTCCCTACGAAAGGTTTCGTTTTCCCAAACAGACTTAACAAGTGGCAACAAAATACCGGAAGCCAAGTCGGGGTCTGCCATCCAGCCCAGCTGCTTTGTTGTCCTTTAAAAGGTGTATCGCTGTTCTTATTTCCGTGCATGTCGGGGGTCTGATAGATCTTCATATTTCCGGCAGTTGATGATTTGCATAAGGCTCGTTTTACACTATACGGTTTTGACCTTACGGCAAAAAATCGGACGGTGACATTTTCTTACAGGCGTAAAGAAGAGCATATACGCTTTCATATTATACGATCACGGCAAAATGCCAGCGCCGGGTCGCCGTGTGGCAACCGTCTACTGCCACTACAATATATGGCAGCCGAACGGCGCGATAAGCTTGGTGGCATACGTGACGAAATATATGTTTTCACATCATAAGATTTTATGAGTGCGGCAGAGTTCGATCAGCCATTTCAAGACACGATTACTTGTGATTAACTTTTTACTTAATTACTTGTTATTAAACTTACAATATATTGTCTAAATAATGGATAATTTTTAATTAATCTCGTGCAGGAGAGACCAGTGTTGTGGGACAAAGGTTTAGAATTATACAAAGACAGGAATGTTAAAACCGTATAATGTGTAATTAGCCATTGATCCGGTTTATGCCGTTCGTTTTTTTGACGTACGGTCAAAACCGTGTAGTGTAAAACGAGCCTTAGCGTTTGCATTTATATTCTGGTCTTCGTTCAGCAATGTACAGAAGTGCTCTTTCCATCTCCGCAATTGATCTTCCATTGACTCTAAAAGACTACCGTTCGTGTCACGAACAGGATGGTTGACAATATTTTGTTGGCCTACTAATCTTTAGTGATTTTGTACAGCATAATCGCGTTATATCTTGCTTGCAGCTTCATCAGCGCTTTCTGCTAATTTGTCTAATCTGGCCCTTCTATCTTGTCTCACACACCTCTGCCCAATGTAAAAATTTTATAAATATAACATTTAAAAAAAAAGCATTAATATTTTTTCACTTAACAAAACAAAACAATATTTAGAGATAAACTATGACGCACCCTGTATTAAGTATGCACATTTGATAGAATAATGAAAAACAAGACTTGTTTACTTAAAGAGCAAAAGAACAAGTTAAACAAAATATTTCAATAAGCAGAATTATTTAAGTATGTAAATAAATCACACATTTTAAATACCTGATTCCCAAGCTCTCTTTTTCTATTCGGAGTTTATCTTTTTTGTAACATAACATTTTAGTTTAGAGGTTAAATAGATTTAAATAATTGCTATTAAATTGAATTTAAATGACATAATTTAAAATGGAATAAAAGCCTCTTTTTGAAGGACCTTTTCGGCGTATTTTTTTTTAAACAAAATTCTCGTCTTACAAACTTGGTTTATAGTGAAATTAAAACTTGTTTCCTTCTTTTTTATTAGATACTTAATAGACTGAGAGCTAAAAAGTAATTAGTTTTAACGATTGTTAAAACTCTGTGGAGAAATTAGTTGTAAAGTTATTATTGAATCTAAGCTTTAATTCGAAATTATGTATGAAAAGAGATCCATTGAAACGTAATTAAATTTTCAGAAATAAAAACTATAAAGAAATGTTGATTGAATTCTTAATTATCAAGTTTTCCAATAAGGTGTTTCAAATCGATATTTAAAAAAATACCATTCACAAAGAGACATGAATTAATGTTAATTTAATTGTTAAAGTTAAAATGGGCACGTTAAGGTTTTTTGAAGATAACTGTATTTTCTTAACGCAAAATTAGAACATGGCAGTTACTTAATTTTTGATGTTGTCGTTAATTTCAAACTTGTAACTTTACTTGACTATCTTAAACTTGCACAATGTACCGGCAACATTTTACAAGCCCTTTACAGATTGTGTTTGTATTATAAATCAAAATTCTTTTAATTTTAAAATTTGACAAGAAAAATTTACACAAAACTTTACATAAAAATAAAATAATAAAATTAATAATAAAATAATAAATAATTATGTTCAGCTTGCAGCAAGAATTTCAAATACTAGAAACTTGTCTTTCCTTCAAGTCCCTTGTGTCGCCTGAACCTGCCCTATAACATCCAACTGGCCACCACAGCTACAGTTTCAACATCATATCTTATTTTATAGAATTTTCCAAGACCAATTCGCACATTTAGGTCTTTATCGGCTTGAATCAAATGTATGTATAGCAATTGTCAGAAAAACAAAAATCTAAAGGCGTTACACTACAAGCTCTGGTTGTTCAAATGTGATCAACTCTTCGAGAAATAACAAGGTCATTAAACTTTTCTTGCAGAAGTTTGTTTCTTAAGCGCTTTCTTTTTGAAAATAAACGTCATTGTTCACATCAATATCCTTTGATTCTGGCAATAAAAATCATTCATTTACATCACAGTTGCTCCTCATTAAATAAGTTAATCGCATTGATTGAAGTTCCAATCAGCAAAAATTCGAGGTTGATAGTGATCTGGTGTATTAACCAAACTTTAGATGCTTTAAACCTTTTACACAGACCTGGTGAGGGCACTTTCAACGTGTGCATGCCACCTAATCCGCGGTTTGGTTTCCCGACAACCATGAAAATAGAGAAATTGATCCACCGCAGCTATTCGAAATATGCATCTTTCAAACTAAGAATGCCCGACTCTATCTTTGGACTTTTCAACTCCGTTTCTATGTGGCCTAATGGTATAATAGTCCACGAATTTGAAAATAAAGCAAATCAGCACAAGAATATCATCCTCTAACCATTTTCGCAATATCGAGAAAATGCCACATTATTAAAGAAGCAGCTTCAAAAAATTGTAGTCTATAATCAAAATGTCAACGGACTACGGACAAAGATCAATAAGGTCTACAAAAATATAACCATTCTACCACACGATATAATCATTTTGACTAAAACTTGGCTAAACAATAAATTCTTGGATACGGAACTCTTCGATTCGAGTTATCAAGTGTACAGACGTGGTAGACACTGCTTAAATGACATCAGCACTGAAGGAGGTGGAGTTTTGCTTGCCGTAAGAAATTGCTTGATATGCACTTTGGTTGAGGACTTTCATCAATCTGATGTAGAAATGATTTGCATAATAGTTAAAACTGTGACAGGACTGCTATACATTGTCGCCACATATATACCTCCAAACTCTTCTAACAACTTTTATGAAAACTTAATTAATTGCATGGACAAAATAAACTATCATATTGAGCCACATGATGAGCTACTAGTCTTAGGAGATTTCAATCTTCCAAACTTGATCTGGACTAAACAGACGCATGAGAACTATCTATCTCCTATTAACATGTCATCTACCAATAAATTCTTGTCAATTGACGGTTTTTCCTCATGTGGACTAAACCAATTTAATGGGATTGCCAACAACTTCAACAAAATATTGGACCTTATATTCCTCTCGGACGCACTTAATGCTAATTTTGCTGTAAATTCAGCCAATACCCTATTTGTCGAAGAAGACCGACATCACCCAGCATTAGACCTATCTTTTAACTTAAATGTAGGTAATGTTCCTAATTGCTCCAAAAAAAATCTTGATTTTACCTTTAAAAAATGCTGACTTAATGAACTTTTCAACCTGTTATGTAATGTTAACTGCAAACATTTGTGCTATAAATTCTACTATCATACCATTGTGAAAACCGCGCAATATTTCTTAATCTCCTCCATGGTTTGACTCTTGCTTAAAAAAGTTAAAAAATAAAAAAAACAAGGTTCAGATATTCTTTATAATGACTTTATTTTAAATACTGAAACCGACATAAATACAACCCAAAAAACTTTTGGAGCTATGTTAATAGTAAGAGAAATACTGACGGGTATCCGAACTGCATGTTTTTTAACAACGAACTTAGTCATGACTCTGAAAAAATTTCAAATATGTTTGCAAATTTTTTCAAATATGCTTTCGAACTAGCGAACTCCTGTCAAACACCTGAGTCATTAGCCCTCTCACAAAATTTCCCTTATTTGAATTCAATTAGTCTTTGGATTTCTAAAGATGAAATCGTTCGCAAAGCTTCAGGACTTAACGTTTATTATAGCCACGGTTCAGATGGCGTACCTTCTTATATTTAAAAAAAAATACGCATCCTATTTATCCTTTCCTCTTCATATTCTTTTTAATGAAAACTTCGTTCATAACACCGATACATTAAAAGGGAAGTAAAAATAAAATACAAAATTATCGTTCCGTTGCAAAACTGTCCGTCATCCCTAAGTTATTTGAGTCCATTATTTGTAAAGTCATATTGTTCAATTGTAAGTCTATAATTTGTGACAGTCAATATGGTTTTGTTCAAAATAAGTCAACAGTTACTAACCTCTTTCATTTCAGTCCATTTTGTTAAGATTCGTTTGAAAAATGGAAACAAGTTGACTGTGCCGTCATAGACTTCAGTAAGGCTTTTGATAAATTTTGCCATAAAACGTTAACTTTCAAACTTAAATCCTAAAGCTTTAACGATAAATTTGTTAGTTCGGTTTCGTCGTTCTTATATAATAAATCATAAAGCGTAGTTTTTAGGAATGTGCAGTCATCTCATTTTAATACAAACTCTGGCGTACCACAAGGTAGCCACTTAGGACCTTTACTGTTTATTTTGTACGTCAACGACTTATCTTCTATTATAAAACACTCATCTGTTTATTTTTACGCTGATGACATTAAAATTTTCAAACGTATCTACTCACTTGACGGCTGTTTACTCCTACAAGACGATCTAAATAGTTTTCGCGAATGGTGTTTTATAAATAAGCTTTCACTAAACATAGACAAATCATCAATTTTGGAACAATTAAACTTTTTTTATATAGCCCTTTAAGTATTAGAAGACAAGTTGCTTTACAACCTACATCAAGCAGATCGAACTATGGTAAAAACAGTCCCCTCAACCAATTGATTTCAGTTTACAAGTATTACTTTGCGAACAAAAATTACAAATAAACACCTTATTGTTTCACACAAACGTTTGTGTGAAACAATAAGGTGTATATTTTTTCAACACTTCAGTTACCTTTTTTTGTTTGGAAATTGCTTAAAGCATTGTAAATCTATTGATCTAAAAATAAATGTAATATTAGTCTTAAGTTCTAACATTAGTTTGTTTAACGAATTCAATAAATAGAATAGAATAGATGGGGACGTTTTGACCGAGTCGGCGGTGTTGTAGGTCCTTTCATGATGACAACATGTAAAGGGTGATTTTTTTGAGGTTAGGATTTTCATGCATTAGTATTTGACAGATCGCGGGATTTGACGCGGGATTTCAGACATGGTGTCAAAGAGAAAGATGCTCAGTATGCTTTGACATTTCATCATGAATAGACTTACTAACGAGAAACGCTTGCAAATCATTTAATTTTATTACCAAAATCAGTGTTCGGTTCAAAATGTGTTTCGCGCTTTACGTCCGATTTATGGTCTACATAATCGACCAAGTGAGCAAACAATTAATGCGATTGTGACCCAAGTTTCGCACTCAGTTTACTTTATTGGACATTAAACCAACCACACGAATGCGTACAGTGCGTACAGAAGAGAATATTGCGTCTGTTTCTGAGAGTGTTGCTGAAGACCGTGAAATGTCGATTCGTCGCCGTTCGCAGCAATTGGGTTTGTGTTATTCGACCACATGGAAGATTTTACGCAAAGATCTTGGTGTAAAACCGTATAAAATACAGCTCGTGCAAGAACTGAAGCCAAACGATCTGCCACAACGTCGAATTTTCAGTGAATGGGCCCTAGAAAAGTTGGCAGAAAATCCGCTTTTTAATCGACAAATTTTGTTCAGCGATGAGGCTCATTTCTGGTACGCTGGTGAAATCATTGGACCGTATTTTTTCAAAGATGCTGTTGGACGCAACGTTACGGTGAATGGCGATCGCTATCGTTCAATGCTAACAAACTTTTTTTTGCCAAAAATGGAAGAACTGAACTTGGTTGACATGTGGTTTCAACAAGATGGCGCTACATGCCACACAGCTCGCGATTCTATGGCCATTTTGAGGGAAAACTTCGGAGAACAATTCATCTCAAGGAATGGAACGGTAAGTTGGCCACCAAGATCATGCGATTTGACGCCTTTAGACTATTTTTTGTGGGGCTACGTCAAGTCTAAAGTCAACACAAATAAGCCAGCAACTATTCCAACTTTGGAAGACAACATTTTCGAAGAAATTCGGGCTATTCCGGCCGAAATGCTCGAAAAAGTTACCCAAAATTGGACTTTCCGAATGGACCACCTAAGACGCACCCGCGGTAAACATTTAAATGAAATTATCTTCAAATAAATGTCATAGACCAATTTAACGTTTCAAATAAAGAATCGATGAGATTTTGCAAATTTTATGCGTTTTTTTTTTTTAAAAAGTTCTCAAGCTCTTAAAAAATCACCGTTTACTTTGTTTTGTTTTGACTTTGTCTCAATACTCACAAAAGCCCTGAGTTCTTCCGATTATGTAAATGTCATCAGCATAAGCTGATGACATCAAATTACGCATTGAGGTTTGTTATCACTTGTCTCAGTAAATCCAAAATTTAAAAAAGAGGTTGTGGTGCGATCCAAACTGATAACTTCCCATTCCGTCTGTCGATTTGTCTTGCATAAAAGTTTTGTAGGTTTTCGTGTTTTGTTAAAAAAGTTGTCAGTAAATTTTAAAATTACCAACAATATTTTCCATACAATGGAATAGTTGGAAATCAAAATCTGTTTTTTCTAACGATATTTTTAGTAGAAAACCAATTTTAACCAATTTTAGTACAATTTCTTGAAACTTTTTTTTCGTACATACATATATAAATAAACAAATACAAATTGAATGAATGAAATTAATTTGAAGTCAAAATCTTCTATTATTACCAAGATATCGAAAACCGAAGATCGATTTTTACCAATTGTGCTTATTATGTATTTGTTTGTATGAAAAAACTGTCTGTTGAATTTTTATAAAAAATTTACTGAAAGTCGGAAACAATATTTTCTGTAAGATAAAAGCCAATATTTTTAACTTCTGAAAAGATATTTGAGTCGAAATTCAATTTTTACCAACTTTGAGCAATGTTTTTTTTTAGGTTTTTATTTTTTATAAAAAAAAAACGTTTTTTTTCATTTTTTATTTATAAATATACCATTAAATGGATTTTTTTTTCAAAAAATATACTTCTTTGATATCACGTTACAATATATTATATAAAATTTAATTCAAGTCTGTGGCGTTTTTGGTTCGTAAGATATTTAGGGTTAACCAAAATTTGTACCTTTTTTTAAAACTGCTATGGTAAAAAAAACACCGACGCAATTTTCTTGAAAGCCCTTTCTGTATCTTTCTGCCTTATTATCTGTATAACAAAATTTATTTGAAATCGATATCTCTTCTGGTTCTTGAGCTATGGACGACGAAAAAAACGTCGCGAACGTATTGACGTAAGGACATACTCGTAAAACAAACATCTTTCTAAAAATCTTTTATTCCGACTCTAGGGACCTTGAAACGTCGACAAATCGGATCCATTACAATAACTTCCTATGTTAAGTTAATAAGTAATATTTAATTACAATACAAAATATAAATCGTGATGGACTGAGAAATGTTTCTGGTAGTTTTTGAACTATGAACTTAAAGTAGAGGTTTGTGAATTAAACTTCAGCATTTTATATTTATGACACTTGAAAAACTAACTAGTTGCCTTGGTCAAAACGTACGGTAAAAAAATGGAGTTGACTGCAAATAAAGTCCCTTTGGTTGTCTGAACCTGCCCAATTCCACTTATGTCAATTTGACAGCTTGTCAAATTTTAAGAAGGAATTAGTAATATTTTTCTTAAAATACAAAATACACGTCGAGATGGAGTTGTAGTTTTTCTAAGGAGTGTTTTGAAGACAATTATGTTTTTGGTAGCTTTCGTACGATCTTTTGATGTTAGAAGTTACTAAAGAAATGTTCCGAGTTTGAAGTTTATGACACTTAAACAACTAAATAGTTGTCTTGATCAAAATACACGATGCAAATGAAGTCCCTTAAACTGTCTAAATCTTCCCAATCTGCCTTAGTGATGCAAAGTCTTACTTGTCAAATGTCAAAAGATGACACAGATTTAAAACTGACAGTTCCATCAATAGTAGGCTATTTAAAATAAGACCTCTTATTCGTAAACCCTATATTTTCTACACTCGCTAAAAACATAAATAAATGATTAAATATACTAAAATTAAATTTAAATGTTTAATAAAACAAAACAAGTTATATCTCAGTTTCTTTTTTTTATTTTTCGTTAATTTTGTATGTATAATTTATATTATTTATGTATATATATAATTTATATATTTATAGATTTTTTTTGTTGTTGTTTAATTCGAAAAAGTTACACCAAAAACAATAGTTACAGATATATATATTATATGCTTTATATATATATATATATATGTGTATTTGTATACATAAGTGTATATATAGTGTATAATATATTTTGTTTTTATATTGTATTTGTTTAAATGTATGTATATTATTTATAGAAAGGGAGAGTATTCTAAATGGGTGTATTTTAAAATATGTTCAATCATTATAATTTATATTTTTTGTTTTATTTTAAAGAACACTTTTTGTTTTTTTTTTAATTTTTCTTTTGTATTTTATAATTATTTGATTAAGATTTATATTTTTATAAATCAATTGTTTTCAATCTACAGTAAGTAAATTAAATGTATTTATTTATTTTAAATTGAAATAAATATATATTCTATTTTGTTTTTCGTTTAATTTAAAGTGATTTAAATATTTACAATTTTTATATTGAGTTCTTTTTCTACAATAATATTTCTTTTTATTTGTTTTTCTAAGCAATGACTAGATTCCACCTTCAGACAAGAATATTACTTGTTTTTCTTTTTTAAATAAATATGTTTTTTAATTATATTTAGTTTTTACATTTTGCGTTGTATGTAGTTTTCTCATTATTCTTAATTTTAAAAGTTTATTATTTATAAATTACGCATGCATATACAAATAAAAATATATTAAAAATAATATATTAGATCTTTAAAATAAAATAATTAATTTTTGTTCGACTTTTGTTAAACAGTAATAAATAAAAAAATACTTCTAAAAATAAAAACAATAACAAAAATGTGTATTTAATGTCAACTTCTACGATTTTAGAAATATATTTTACATTTTTTTTATTCTTTTCATTTTTTTTGTTTTGTTTAATTATTTTTTTTAATTTATAACAAGAGTGCTGTATTGAAAAGGTTTAAAGAATTTGAATTGCAATTTCTTCCAGACAATATAATATTATTTTTATAATTTAAATTTATCTAATCTTAAAAGTTTAAAAGTACTCATATACAATTAAAAATATATTTACAACGATTTGTGTTAAATTATTATACTGATTATTAATTTACTTTTATTATTTTTTTTTAAAACTATCAACTTTTTATACATTAAGTTCCAAATTGGACGCACATGTTTTTCGACTTAGATCCTATGTTTTAATAATAATTTATTTATGTATAAAATGTACAATAACGTTTTTTTCCTACTGTAAGTAGTAATTTTTATTTCGCTTATGTTTTATTAATTTTTTGTTTGTTTTTTTTTTTTAATTTACAGCATAGTTATATAATTATGTATTCAAATAACTTTGTCAACAATATAATCGTTCAAAAACTGAAATAATTATTTTTTTATTTTATTTTATTGTTTAATTATAAGCTGTCTTATATTATATTTAATTCCATATAACGTTGGCGTGTTTTTTATATTTTTTTCAATCCTGTTTTATTTACATTTTTGTTATTGCATAATTTATTTTATATTGTTTTTTATTATTTAATTCTACAAAATATTGCATTATTTGCATTATCTTAAAATTTACAATATTTAAAACATAGAAAATAAAAATTATTATTTTTTGTTTAAATAATGGTGAGTCAATCATTTCACTAACATGAATTCAAAATGGTGATAGAAAATACACGATGAATAATTTATTCAGAAAAAAAAGTAAAAAGTCCAATGAAAATTTAACGTTGTTGAAAAACTGCTATCTTCCGTAACAAATTTTTTTTTCAAAAGAATTTTAAAATTTTTGAAGCTTTGTTTAGGATCTTATATGCCATCGTAATTTCATTGAAAACTAGAACCAATTTTTGAATTGATTGTTATTTTTTGAAAAATATTTGCATTAAACTCTTTTTGTTTTTAAAATTCTTCCAATTACCTCTGAAGCTGAATTAAGAAATAATGATTACTTTTTGCAATTAATATGAATTTCCGTTTTAATTAAAAGTTATAAGTAGTTAAAAAAATATGAATATTAATTACTTGTAATTGTAATTGACAAAAAACACTTCAATTACATCTAATTGTAGTTAAAAGAATTAACTTACGAATTTAGATGTATTTAAAAACTGTTCTAACTTTGAAGCTACGGATATCCCGATCCAAGCCAAAACAAGGAAGCACTGTGAGAAGATTTGACGTTATACGGCTACAATCGCAAGAGACTGCCATGTCCTTTTCCGATCGAGTCTCTAATAACCTCTTAAGGAGTCCTATGCCTCCTGAGTTAAGCATTGAAAACCAGTGGCAACATTGAATTGCAGCCATTAGAGATGCCGCCTCTGAAGTGGTAGGTTTCACACGGCCACCACAGCGAAACCCCTGGTTTGACGACGAATGCCGACGAGCGCACGCAGCGAAACAAGAGGCATACAAAACGGCGCTGCACAAAAGGACTAGAGCTGCTCGCGAGCTCTACGAGCAGAAGAGGAGAGAGGAACACCGGCTTCTTAGACGGAAAAAAAGATAGCATGAGAAGCGCGCGATCGAGGAGATAGAGGGATGTCACAACAGGAATGAGGTTCGTAAATTTTACCAAAAGGTAAAAAAAACCTCCCAAGGGTACCAGCCACGAACCGAAGCCTGTAAAGACGATCAAGGGAACATCGTAGTAGAACCACAGTCGATGCTGAGAATATGGAAAGATCACTTCTCCAAATTATATAACGGCGATGACGAACCGAATTCCGCTGTAAGGGAGATAGAACCACTCAACCTCGGCGACGCAGATCAACAATTCCGCCTACCCGACCTTGACGAAGTGAAGATAGCTATATCTAAACTTAAGTCAAACAAAGCTGCTGGAGCTGACGGCATCACCGCCGAACTATTCAAAGCAGCAGGCGATGACTTGGTAGGGAGCATGCACCAACTCATCTGCAAAATTTGGTCGGAAGAAAGCATGCCCAATGAGTGGAATCTCAGCATAGTGTGCCCGATACATAAGAAAGAAGACCCTCTAAACTGCGCCAACTACAGAGGCATCAGTCTCCTTAACATTGCGTATAAGATCCTCTCTGCCGTATTATGTGAACGTCTGAAGCCATTCGTCAACAACCTGATTGGTCCTTATCAGTGTGGCTTCAGACCAGGAAAGTCCACTATCGACCAAATATTCACACTAAGGCAGATCTTGGAAAAAACCCAGGAGCTTCAAATCGATAACTGCTATCTCTTTATCGATTTTAAAGCCGCGTATGACAGCATCCAGAGGGAAGAGCTCTACAGAGCAATGTCTAGTTTTGGCATCCCTGTCAAACTTATCCGTTTGTGCAGAATGACGATGGAGAATGCACGCTGCTCTATCAAGGTCGGAAAAGATCTTAACGATGCATTTGATGTCAAAAAAGGTTTTAGACAAGGCGATGCACTGTCATGCGACTTCTTCAACATCGTTCTGGAAAGAATTGTGCAAAACTCAACCGTCAACACTAGAGGCACAATCTTCCAAAGATCCATCCAATTACTCGGATACGCAGATGATATTGACATAATTGGATGATCAAAGCGTGATGTCAGTGGAGCGTTTTTGAGCATTGCGATGTAAGCGAAGAAGATGGGTTTAGTGGTCAATGAGGGCAAGACCAAGTATATGCTGTCATCAAAAAAGGACACTGAACGACGACGTCTTGGACAAAACGTCACCATGGACAGCTATAACTTTGAGGTAGTTAAGGACTTTGTCTACCTAGGCACCGCTATTAATGCAGACAACGACACCAGCGCTGAAATCAAACGAAGAATAACTCTTGCAAATCGCTGCTTCTTTGGACTTAGAAGGCAATTAAGAAGTAAAGTCCTCTCTCGAGCATGTAAGATCACCATCTATAAGACACTCATCATCCCGGTTCTTATTTATGGCGCTGAGGCCTGGACCCTGTCAAGGAAAGATGAGAGCGTCTTAGGATACTTTGAGAGAAAAATTCTTCGGGTGATTTTTGGTCCCGTACGCATAGATGGAGAATGGAGGAGAAGATATAACGACGAACTGTACGAGCTGTACAGCGACACTGACCTAGTTAGCAGAATTGAAGTCCAACGGCTTAGATGGCTAGGTCATGTAGAGCGGATGGACATCAACGCTCCAGTCCGGAAGGTCTTCGAATCCAATCCCGAGGGACGGCGCAGTAGAGAAAGACCGCGACTCAGGTGGAGCACGCAGGTGGGAAAGGACCTCAACCAACTTTGCGTACGAAACTGGAGACAGCTAGCTAGGGACCGAGCTGGCTGGAGACGCTTGTTGGTTGAGGTTCAGGTCCGCCCCGGACTGTAGCGCCACCTTAACTTAACTAACTTACTAACTTTGAACATTTTGAGAGAAAGCACTTTTAAACTACATTTAAGGTTACTGATTTCACAAATGTTATTCGTTATATGTTTTTATTTTTGATAAATAATAATAGATCGACATTTTAATTAATAAAACAAACAATATTTGCTCTCAAAAAATTGAGAAACGCCAAACTCTTGGACATAAAATAACTTAGCACTTTACAATCGCCAAAAATGTTATTGATGAAAATATTATTTACAGTCACTACTGCTTTTGTGATTTTTATTACATCTATGTAAATAAATTGCAAGCTTTTCAATTACAATTTAAAGTAATTGAATTTTTTAAAATCATGTTCCACAAATCTGATCCAAAGCCTTTTAGTGCAAGTACGTACAAGGGTTAAAGTTTGTCATACCCAAAGTCAATGCGATAGTCTCACAGGAACCTCACTTGCTTCGAAAGAATTTTAAAATATACCAAAATTTGTAACCGCCAATAATCGGACGGATGGATATTTGAACTTTTCAAATTTCCTATAAATTCCACAATCATAAAGGATTCAGTAGTTACTGTTTTTAGTTTTGTATCTAAAAGATCTGATGATTTATATTCATATTTTAAAAATCAATTTAAAGCTTCAAATTAAAGTTAAACTTCGTTTTTCAATAAATTAATGTATGAAAAAGTAGAATTATTCAAATTCATGTTGTCTCTTCAAAGAAGGGTTTTAGTTAAAGTTTTTTTAAACAATAGCCTAGAAAAAACGTTTTATAATTTCAAAAGACTTGCTTGAGCCTTTATACCTGGACGATTTTTGATTAAACTCAATATCATTAAATAAACTAAGATAAATAAATAAAATAAAAATAAAAACAAAATGAAGTTATGGAAAAAATGTATTACATTTTTTTCTTGTGTCGATATATTTTTTCTTAAATTATCTTAAAAATATTTCACATCTACAAAAATTTAATGAAATGTGTATATGTACCATAACCTTGAATATTGTTTTTTTTTTTCTTTAATTTATTTTCTTTTATTTATATGAACTTTCATACAGGATTAATTTATTACTAAACATAACTGATTTTTTTCGAATTTTCTAATTTTTCAAGAAATATATATTTATGTATATATTAAGTATATATTATGTAATCTACTATATAATCTTTTTTCTATGTCTAATTTTGTTTTAATTTTAATTTCCGTATCGATAGTGTTATCATATGAAAAAGATTATAAATGTAAATATTTTAATAACGCTTCTTATTTTAATATGTATGTATATATTTTTTTTTCGCTGAGTTACATCTTTCTTTTTTTAATTATTTGTTACAATTATTTACATGCAATATGTCTATAAATTTGTTCTTAAAATATTTTCCATGATTTTATTTACAAACTTTTTTTAATTTAATTTTAAATAAGGTATTTATTTTTTAACTATGGGATGTTAATACTTTAATCTACAAACAAAATAATTTTATTTTATTTAAATTGCTTTTTATTTCAATAAGACATTTTTGTAGCATATTTTTTTTTTATAAATACTTCTTTTAAATATTTACATTGATAGAACTTCATTTACGTAGAGTTAACATCATAAATAATATAAGATACTACTTATTGCTTCTTTTTATATTTTTAATCAACTTTCAATAACTTAAATATACCTATCTAAACTATGCCCAAAGTTTTGAGCCTTTTTTTGAATGTTTAAAATAAAAGTTCACATTGCAATACAAAATAAAATATATTAGTTCTTGGCAGTTTGTGTTTTGTTTTTTTTTTCTTTAAAATAATAGGAAATGATTTAAGGTGAATTATTTTGTATTTTCTAAGACAGTTTGCCAAGTTTATGTTTTAAAACATCTTCTTTCAAATCATTTTTTTCGTAGTTTAATATGACTTTGTTTTATAACATCTTTAATAAAATCATGATCAATTTTCTCTTAGCTAATTTTGGACTTTTTAATGCTTCATTTTTAGAAGTGAAATTGATTCTGTCCGAATGGATCTAGTTGTAAAAATAACCCATTTCAAAAAACTTCATAAATATATAAACGATTAAATTCATTGATTTCAAATTTTGTACTTAAAATCCATCTGAAATTTTGTAGAAGAAATTGGAATCATGTTTCTCTTACATCAATCCGTTAAATTTTGTCTATTGGACAAACGACTTATTTTAAAATCAATTTTAAAATAATTCTTTGTTTTTCTATTGAAAAGCTCAAGAAGAATTAAAAAAAAACGACTGTTTTATAGAAAATCTCAAAAATAAGTTAATTAAAGATGCATTTATCTTGATCGACTAAAACCCCAATTCAATGGCATCCAAATACCCCCAAATGTTGTTCACAACACTTTTGTGGTCTTTGGAGGGAAAACATTGAACTTCATTCAAGTTCGCAATGTTCCAGAGTGTTTCAAGGCAGTTTGAATTCCTAATTTAATAGCTTCACAAACAAAATGAGAACCCAAAGTTTGGCTATCGAAAACGACAGTTACGACGAGCGTGGCAAATGGAAATTTATTTGTTATTTTCTTCTCTTTATTCGAAAATTTTTGAGTAGATTTCTATATTCACAATATATAACTTCAGTTGAAAGGGATATCAAATGCAACTCGGAATCTTTTTGGGTTTTTTTAATTCAAAACGCAAAAGTTTTGCGTTTCCTCGCTCTATGGAGCTTGATGGAGAGACCTTTAATAGTACGGAAGCTAAATGCAATCTTTTTGCTAAGTATTTTTCAAGCGAATTATAATATAGACATTATACCTAATAGTGAAAACCTGTATAATGATATTAGTTCTCAAGTTGATTTTCATGTGTTTTCTCTATCTGATCAAGAGGTATTTGAAGGCTTAGTTTCTCTTGATGTTAATATAAAAGCTGTAGTAGATTTGATTCCTCCTCTTTTGATATCGCCATGTGCTGTTTCGCTTTGTAAAGTACTAAAAATTATTTTCAATAAATCGCTCCATTCTGGGTTTTTTCTAGAAGAGTGGAAAATATCATCCATCAGCCCTATTTATAAAAGTGGTCTCAAGCACTTAATTAAGAACTATAGACCAGTCTCAAAACTTTCAGCGATTCCAAAACTTTTTGAAAAGTTGGTGTTCAATAGACTTAGCTTCACGGTGAAAGACATAATATCTTCCAGACAGCATGGATTTTGTAGTGGTCGCTCAACTACTACGAATTTGTGTCTGTTTACAAGTTTTTGTTTATCTGCTTTGGAAAAAAGAATGCACTTTGTTTGTACACGGATTTTGTGAAAGCGTTCGATAGAGTCCATCATAGACTTCTATTAAGAAAGTTGGAGAGGATGGGATTTAGATTCGGTTTTCTTAAATGGTTAGAATCTTATTTTTCAAATCGAAAACAAATTGTTAAAATCGAAGGCAATCAATGCTTTTTTATTGAAGTCTTATCGGGACTGCCTCAGGGAAGACATTCCGAACTGTCTGCAATTTTCTAATTGTTTGATGTTCGCAGATGACTTGAAACTATATTCCCAAATTTCTTCAGTTGAAAATTGTGTTAACTTTCAAAAATATATAGATGCATTTTTTAATTGGTGTAAATATAATCATCTCGAGCTAAATATCTCTAATATTTAGAGCTTCTCGTACAACACCTAAAGTGCTGTTCAGTTACAGTCTCAGCAATGAAAGTCTTTCTTTTCAACCGTGAGTGAAATAAAGGACCTTGGTGTTATTTTTGACTCTAAGTTTTCTTTTTCTGAACACATACATTTTATTATTTCAAAAGCGAATTCGTTGCTAGGTTTTTTAAAACGCAACATGGGGGTATTTAAAGATAGTTATACTCTGAAAACGATTTACATATCTTTAATATTACCCATACTGGAATACTGTTGTGTTATTTGGTCTCCTTTTTTATCAAAATTCCTCAGACAGGGTCGAAAATATTCAAAGAAGATTCACGCGCTTTGCTTTAAGAAATTTCAGGTGGTCAGATGGTTTTCCCAATTATGGCTCTAGGTGCGCACTGATAGCTTTAAAATCTTTAAAAAGCCGAAAAGAAACCCTTGATGTTCTTTTTTTCAAGGACATACTCAATGGTAAAATAAAATCTCCGGACTTACTAGCTCTTATATCTTTTTATGTTTCTTACATATGTGCAAAATTAAACACAAAAACACAACGATGAACCATGAAAACTTACAAATACAGCACAGTATTTTCATTATGGAGGCCAGCAGAGAAGAGATATTTCAAATTCTGCGCAATGTAAGCACCAAAAAAGGACCTGGGGCAGATAACATAAGACCTATTGATCTCCAAATGAACGCCGAAATTTTTGCACCGGTTGTCATAATAAATCGTTGCATAATCCAGGGTTGTGTACCAAAACTTATGAAAACGTGAATTATTCGCCCTATTTATCAAACGACTCAATTTATTTGTAAACAAACTTCAAATCTTGCACCCAAGAAGGAGTACGGAAAAGCTGTTAGGAGAATTTACAAATACACTTCATGAAGGCGTTATTCGTAATCACCACATTCTTGTCCTGTTCATAGACTTCAGCAAAGCCTTTGACACCCTCAGCCCAGAAAAACTTCTTGAAAGCTTGAACAAAATTAGTATCAGAAGATGTTCATCAGACTGGCTCAAAAGCTCTTACTGATAGGTCGATAAAGGTTAAGGTAACATCAACTTTGAGTAAAGAAAAACCTACCGTATATGGCGTTCCACAAGACTCAAAATTGGGACCGATTTTGTTAATACTTTATACTAATGAACTACTACGATTGTTTAGACGATATAGCCAATATAGTCAAACACAAAAGTATGAATTCAGCAGTATAAATACTTCAAAAACATTTTGATAATATATTCAAGTGGGGATGACCATGAACTGGTTATTAATGCTACAAAACCAAAAGTTATGCACATTCGCCACCCATCTCAACGGAAAGAACTTTTCAACATATATCACCGAAACGATCACTGTCCATTGTCAGCCAACAACCAACCAATCGAAATCGTCAAAAAGACAAACTATCTTGGAGTTATCATAGACGAACATCTTCTTTAGCGTAAACATATTAACACTTTACGCCTTCAACTAAAAAGCACCCTATTTGCCTTGGTTTACCTTGAAAGATTTTCAAACTTCGAAGTACTTAAGCAAGTTTATTATTCGCTCGCGCAATCTCTGAAAAGCTTCAGAGTTCAGATACATTGTTCTAAAAATAATTAATAAATTATCACAGAATCTGAAAAGTATAAGAGACTTTAAGAAACGAAAAAAAGAAATACAAAAACATCTGTTAGAATTGTATTTTGTTCTATAAGTCAAATAGATTATGTAAAGTTTATTATTCTCAAAATAAAATTTCAATTGCATCATGAATTTAATCACTATGTAAAATAAAATAATAACTTTGCTTTGTGGGTAAACTTTTATAAATCTTGAATATTTGTGAAAATGAAGAACCTTTAAATTGAATTGAATTGCACCAAATTTGTACCAAAAAGAACTCGAATTCTTTATCTTTTGATGATCAGTAGCGTGCATATTCCAAATTTGAAATGGCCAAAGCATATTTCCATATTTGATACAAGGGAGAAGACTTTAAGTTTGTCATTTAAATTTGTCAGAAAGTTACGAAACTCACAATATTTTACGGTGTCCAACTCTACAAAATAAGCTTTAAAACTCAGTGCTGATAAAATGAGTGAAAACAGCAGAACAGCATAAACAAAAACAAGCAAATTAAAAATCCATTAAAAAAAAAGAATAAAACCAAAAACATTTTGTTCTCCTCCAGTGTGGCTCGTTTCTTTATTAATAACTTAAAACTATAATGAAAATATGAAAAATATATATATATATATGTATGTTTAGGTATATAATGTACAAATAAAAAACAAACAAAAAATGTTTAATGAAATGAAATGAATTAATTTATATAAATGAATCCGTATGTAATAATTATTAAATTATTATTCAAAATGTTTATGTAAAATGTTTTTAACGAAAAAAGATTCTATATAAATAATTACGTATTTCCCTAAAAATATGGTGTATAATATTTATTAATAATAAAAAAATATATTTATGTTGAACTAAAAAACACATTAAAAATATCAGATACGAAAAAATATATATGATAATCATATAAATTCTAATTATAAAAAAAAAACATATACAAAACTAAATATTTTGCAACTAAAAATAATTCAAAAAAATATAAAGAAAAAAAATTCCGTTAAACTACAAAAAAAAAAATATTTAACTATTTTTGAACACATTTTTGTTTCATTCCTAATAAATTTTTAAAATAGATTTCTTAAAGATACACAAAAAAATATATAAGTTTAAAATTAATAAAAATTAATTACATAATAATTTTTTTGATTTTTATGTTTTTTTTTTTCTTTTTGTTTGGGTTTTTATTTATTTATGAAGAAAAGTTCAGTCTAACAAATATTTAAAAAATAGTAAAATAAAAACACACACATAAAATTAATAAAATAAAATTTAACAAAATATTGTTTGTAGTTTGTAAGTTACAATCTTTTTTAGAAGCCATTTGCTGTGAGTCTTTTTAGATTTTCAAAAATATAGTTTTTATTAACTTTAATGATTAAAAATCCACAAAATTAGGCTCAGATGCGTTCACTGTCCGATATTCAACTGAATGATTACTTGTTTTATTTTTTAAACTTGACGTTTCACACGTTGTTCAAAAGTTTTGGGTTGCCCAAAATTTGTATCTAGTAGTTTAACACACCAAGAAAAATAGAGACGATCTTAAGTATTTTAAGTAGAAAATATGATTTTGAAACAAGCGTTATTGATTTCAGATTTGTATAAGAGGAATTTTTAACGAACTATTTTAAAATTAATTGCGTTCGTAAAGAATAATCTCTGCACAAAATTCAATCTTCAGGTTTGTGTAAATCAGAGTTTTAAGTAGACAAATTATTTTTTGGGAAAAACTCTAACTTAAATTTTAAAAAGAATTTAAATTAAAAAAAAATAAATAATAATTCACATGTTCGTAATAATTTCGATTTAAAAAAGAATTCAGAACGTTTTTAAGTAGCAATCAAAAGCTCTAGGTTTTGTTTGTCGAATTTGGAAACAACAAATTCAATTTAATTCCATATAATTTATCTTAGTACTCGAACTTGTGGTTTTTGGAAAGAATTAATTGAGGAAATACTTGTTTTTTTTTATTTGCTAAAAATTGAGTTTTAAAAATTAAAAGAAAAATCCAAAAATTAAAATAGTTACACATCTTATAACTATATAGAAAATTATAGTGATCATAAAATATCGGCATTGATTTGAATTTGTGAAACATTTGGTTGTTAAGTTTTGTTTTTTACCTCACCAACTTTCTCGTCACTCTTAAGGAGATCACTTTTGCGTTGGAAATACTGATGGTGATGCTGATCGCATGTGATTCAAAGTATGTACAATATGTGACGAATGTTGATGGGTATGTTGTTGCAAATGGTGTTGTAGTTGATGGTGTTCTTGAAGCTGCGACTGTGCTTGTTGTGAGGAAGAAGTCGTCGGCGGTGGTGGTGGAGGATGCGCCGTTAGGCAATTTACTGTGAAATTACTAAAATCCACGACAATTGGTGCAGCTGCGATCACATTGAGATTTTGACTTGGCGCCGGGCCTCCGGTCGCAGCAATTGTTAGCATTGCAGCTGGGTAAACTTGTTGTTGGGGTGTTGGAGGCTGCTGTTGGACTGCCGATGACGCGTTCGGCGGTGGTGGCATACTTATCGGTACATGGGGGACCGAACTCTGGCCGTGGTGATGAGATTTTTGGGAGGAAGAAGTAGCAGCAGCGACAGGTGGTGGCTGCTGCGTCAAAAGTTCCAGAGTTGTATGGTGTATCTGATGATGGGACTGTTGTAGGTGATGATGATGCGGTACTTGGTGTGGGACAGGCTGATGCTGATGGAGATGATGGAATTGTTGGGCAACTTGTTGATGAAGATGCTGCTGGGGGGCCAGAATTTGCTGCCGGTGCTGTTGGTGTTGGTGTTGATGCTGATGTTGATGCTGATGTTGGTGCTGATGTTGGTGCTGATGTTGGAGCTGTTGCTGTTGTTGTTGCTGCTGCTCTTGTAGCTGCTGTTTTGAATGATGATGATGGTGGTGATGATGATGATGATGACCAGCACCAACAGATGAGGATGGAAGAGTCAGAGAGCTCAAACTGCTATTACTCGCCGATGGAGTGGGTGTTGTTGCAGCACCTATTGATGTCGATGACGATGACGAACCTATTCCGAATTGGTGTTGCTGCTGTGTTTTATGATGATGATGATGATGGTTCTGGAGATGTTGCAAATGAAAAGAACTATTTGAAGTTGTCGAAACAGATGATGGAGTCGGATTGAGGCTCGGTGAAGCGGATGTTGGAGCTGTTGGCCGTGGTATTATCGGAGCGACCATAACCGAAGTTGCTGGCGAATCTGATGGGGACGGTGTCGATGATGACGATCGGTCATGGTTAATTGTTGTTGGTGTCGATGTGGATTCTGGTTCGGCGAGTAGTGAAGAGAGGGATGATGCATTGCTTTTTAGAGTGATTACTTCGGAACTAGCCGATTCAAGTCTTTGTCATTTAGAATTTGTTTGTAGAGCGGCATTGATTTGTGTCCAAAGATCTTTCTTGCACGACTTTGATCTTTAAAGAAAATTAATATTAAATCTATTCATAAGTAATTTGGCAAAAAAAAAAACAACAATAAAATACCTTTTAATAGACTGCAACCAATCCTTAAATTGTGCGCTACCTTCCGGTGTTATTTGGAAGGCTGCACGTGCTGCTAAGATAATACTGGCGAAATCTTCGTAATCTGCCTGTGTGAGATGATACAGTTTCTGGTGGATGCATTGAATGTACCTTGAATACGAAAAATGAGATTTAAATGCTCTCTAATTTTATTTCAATATTCTACTTACATCTGTTGACACTTTTGAACAAGCGGTGTCAATGCAGATCGTAAATGTTGCATCACCAATTGATGGTTGTTTCGACCGAGATAATGTGCTGATTCGATTGCAACATCGTGCAGTACAAAAGGACTAACGATCGAATTTACGGCGCACACACAAAACTGATGCAAATACTGGGTGCCCAGTTTCTTTGATATGCGCAGCAACCATTTTACATCTTCACCGTATGGTGGATTGCGGGCGTATTTCGCCTGTGGACGATCATCGTGAACCCTGCGGGCGAGTGTTTCCATTGCCAGCATGCCGACATTGTAGGCGGCGAGCAAATAACGTAGTTGAGTGGGACTGGGAAAGCAAAAGAAAGTTAGTCTCATAAATCTTAAAAATTAGTGCTTGTTTAATTTACCTGAACTGATGTGGATGCCTTTGCCGGACCTGCGGCTGAGCTTGTTGGGCAAACGGATACGGCTGCTGTCGCATTCCATTGCCTTGTTGGGAGGCTTGAGGAGGGGCTATCGCCATCGGTTGCCCATAGTACTGCGGCGGCAATTGCTGGGTGGGTGGTGGAGCTCCGGTGTTCACTTGTACGGGCATTTGCACTGCAGCGTATTGCTGCGATCCAGGAGCACCTGGATAACCTCCACCCTGTGTTACTTGTGGATGAGCTTGCATGGGCTGGAATGCCCCCGGTTGCACTCCATATGCACTCGGTGGCGGACCTGCTTGGGTTGGTGGAGCCTGTGGGTATGGCTGGTAGGCCTGTGGTGGAGGTGCCGTCGAGATGTACATTTGCATTTGATTTGGAGGATACGTCAAGTTGTGGTGATGATAGATGCCCTGGCAGAAACTGTACGGGGGATAGGGCGCGATTCCAATGGGAGCCAGTGTCGTGACTCCCTGTTGGAATGGTGGAGGGGCTGTTGTCACAACTACTTGCTGATTTTGTGTCGGTTGCGGTGGCGGCGGCTGTTGCATCTGAGCCTCTGCCGATTCAATTAACGCACTCAGACTTGCCGAGTGGTCAATGTCGTTGACATCGTGATCTTGTTCGCTGTTCGGAGTATTTCGCAAATACAATTCATACCAGTAGTGAGCAACTTGGAATAGAACTTCTGGATAGACGCCTCCACCCTTAGCTGCGTTTTCGACAGTTATGCAGGCTCGTTCGAGCATTTGATCACTCTGTTCCTTACACTGCAGTATCGCACGTTGAATCTCATTTGGATTTAGTGCAGCAGAATGGGGAAGAACTGAGAGTGCCAGCTCAGCAGCTGGATAGACCATGTTGTTGTCCCAGCCTCTTGAAGCCCGATCTGCCATGCCCGCAGCTTCGGGCGGCGTGAGATGCCCCTCCCATGTTTCTATGAGGAATGATATTGCTGGTGCACCGATCTCCATCGCTTGTCCAATGATCCACGACACATGCGAAGAGTACGTGCGGGACAACCAATTCGGGCTAACGCAGTTATGCAACCCAAGAGCATACAGTCCCAGTTGGAAAGCACACATGTGCAGAGCACGGTGTGGCCCGTGGTGGTTGTGATTCGTAGTTGCCTGTGTGAATAGTGAAGTTGAGCTTGTTCCTCCTGCTTTAGTTAGCACATTCTTCGCCAATTCAAACATAAAATGTGCGCTTGCCTCTGATGGCTGGTTTGGTATTGAAGGATAAGCCCTCTTGCCCTTGTATCGTAGATCTTTGTTTCGAGTGCTGGGACCAGGACCAGAACTGCCAACATTACCACTTCCACCCATGGTCTGGCTCGGTGAGGCTCCGGCCATGTTTCCTTGCCCCGAACTCACACTCAGTGCTCCCATTCCCACCTCCAATTCCGCACTGGTACTGCTGTGTGGCCGGCTGTTGTCCGACGACGGAAATCCGCAAGAATCTGCAAAATTAGATGTAGTCGCAACGTGCGCATTGAATTGCTCCTGCTCATCACGGCGAGCTTGCGATGCTGGAGTCCTCACCGGTGGGTTGTTTGAATAGTAAGCAGGCAGCAGAGGACTCTTAAGCAAAGTATGAATGTCTCGATCCAGGAGCTTATCCATAATTTTTGCTATCTTTCGAGGTTCGTCCTTATAATATGACAGTAATGTTAAAGCCAAATCTCCCCTCTGCCGACGGGTTCCTTCACAGAGCAAAGGATGCTCCGCCTCGGAGACATTAGCTTTTAGGCCCAAAGCAGCTACAGCCGCCTCGAATCCTAAATTCTCATCTGTTGGCGTCCGGTATGCTATACTCATGACTTTGTTGCGATTTTCTTTGCCCATAACCGAGGGCATAACCAAAGCATCAAAGATAAAACTCGCTAGGTTTATCGGAAGCAAGGCCTCCCCTCTAGACTTAAGTGTGCCATTCTTCAATTGTTCGGCACGTTCACGAATTACTCGCAACTTAGGTTGATTTAAGTGGATTTTCTTCAACAAAGCCAACAGATCCGCCTCCTGATTGGCCAGCTTCACTTCCAGGGGTTTGGTGCTGGCCGGAGGTCGTGGCATTTCCAATGCAAATAGACAAATCCTGAATGCATTGTGATAATGCTCTGAGTTTTCAGATAGTACTGTGCAGAGGAATGCACATTTGGACAGCGTCGAAGATGCCAGCACGCTCAGCTGATGTGAAATCGGGTTGATACTGTGCTTCTTGCCTTTACGCTTCGGAGGTGGTGGAAGCTCCACCATTAAGTTCGGTGGATTCGCCAACATCTCCTCTGCCAAACGGACTGCTAAAATACAAGCCTCTCTCCCATGACCGTGAGCATGAAGTCCCTCTGCTCGAGCAAGCAGAATATCCCAAGCGTCCTCCGTGGGTCGTACGTTCGAAAATATTTCCGGTTTTTCTGTGGAAAGTGGATTTTGTAGAGCCTTACTGCTGCCAGCAACTGGACTGCACTCTGCAACAGAAACCGAGGGTACAAACACCGCCGCCGATGAGGGTTGAGCAGATTTTATCGGTTGACCCTCAGGCGTTATGAACTCATCGCTCGAACTTGAAAACGACTCATCTTTGGACACCCGACGTGGTTCCGCAACTGCGTCATCAAGAACGACCGCTTCTGCAACTGGCGGCTGAGATGCTACTGATTGAGACGTAGAGGGCATTGGAGTTTTTGTTGCCAACATCGATGAAGTCGAAGACGTAGACGACGACGGCGATAGAGTCGGCCTTGTCCCAACACTACTGCCAGTGCTTTCGACGAAATTCCCAAGATATTTCAACCTCTCGCCATCTCTCAAGTTTTCGGCTTCCAGCGGTGAAGATAATTCTAAACTATTTTGTGAGTCCGTTTCACTTGTGTTCTGAGCTGCTTTAACCTGCACTGTTGCAGCGGGCGGTTGCAGTGTCTGGCCGCCTTCATTGTTTCCACTACTGTCCCCGCCAAAGTCCTCATTCTCGCAGAAGCCCTCACTACTCGCACTTGATCGATTGCCATCACCTGGCTTTGCCGCAACGACTCCCAAAGAAACACCAACTCCCCCACTGCCACTGACAATGCCTGGCAGAACACCTCCTCCCGAAACCAAACCCACCTGATGGTGGACTCGCACAGGAACACTTTCACTGCTCGAGTTACTCGAATTGTTGCTACTCGAGATGTAAAAACGGTCGCGGAACGGTCGATCATAGCGATTCTTGTTGTGCACAAGGTGCAGACCATGGTGATCGGTCGAGGTGCTGATATAGTTGTAGTGCTTGTTGTTGGCCATGACCGCTTGTGTCGCATTCAGCTGGTGACTGCTGGTAGAGGGTTCGCTCTTCGAGTCGGTATGTTTGAAGCACGTGAACGGCGAATAGTATATGGGATTTGTTTCTTGGGTGTGTGTTATTCCGGGTATCGGGTACTCTTCCCAATCAAGGTAGCACGCCTCAATGGCCGGCTTGAAACCAACAAAAAGCTCAGCATCGGTTCTGCGTGAAGTAAATCTTTGTGAATAATTATTATCGAAATTAAATAAAGCAAAATGTGAACATAGTGTTTGTAACATGGCTACAATCTCTCTACCAATCACTCACCTTGAATTCTGTTGATGTTTGCTGCTGTATGACGACGGCAGCATCCGGCACTTGACGACCCGATCGAGGATCTTCAAATGCCACGCCGTAAATTGGGCGTGCAGCATGTCCCGCTCGTCAGGGGCTAGGCCTGGGTTTAATGCAGCCAAGCGCCACAGTACCACAATTTCGTCACATAGCGATGAGCATGCATGTTGCGATGCATTCGAATTGCTATGAGTGTTGCTGTGTTTGCCGCCATTATAACCATGCGATCCCATCATCATTGATAGCTTTGTTTGGAACCACCAAATTAGGATTTGATCGCATGCCATACACTCCTCGGTTATGATCTCGAGGAGACGAACTGCGTTCCGATCGCAGCGACGGTACATTTCACGAACAATAGACAATAGATTCCACATGCCTTCGGGCTCTCTTCCGCGCAATGGACGCAGCAGGGAACTCCATTCGGCAGCGGCCGGTGGGGCGGAGTTTGTTAAATAATTTACATCACTACAAGAGAAACAGAAAAAGTTAAAAATGAGACAAGGTTTAAAAAAATAGAAAACGTTGCGTCTTTGATTTTTAATTCAATTCATACCTAAATACAATTGGTGCCGGTAGGCAGAACTTAATTAATATGCGATTGATATTCTCATGTAAGGTTTTTTCATCTAGATACCAGCTAGTTTGATCGTTCGCTGATGCACCAGCTGTTGGATCTGGGGCTCCACATACTGTGTTAATTGCCGTCGGCTGGGCGCTCAGCAATTCATCGAGCAGGCGCTGAGCCGTTGGCAAAATCTGTTGGGGCAGTTCACTTATAAGATACTGAGCAAATTTTTGCAGTTGATCTCGTTGCAAGCGGGTGAGGGATTCTGATACCGGAGCTCTCAGACATACCTCGTTGGGCTATCAAAAAAAAACACAAACTTGTTTTAATAGTTGTCCGAAATGGAAAAAGTATGACTTCTACACTTACACAATGTATTCGGTGTAAACATACTGCGACCACATGAGAACACCAATAAGCGGAGGATGTACATGTACAATTACATGAAGATATCCGCCTTCTATCGAAAGTTACCGCAACATTAAAATGACTTCGAAGTTGGCTTTGGCCAATAACAGTTGCTGATAGATGAAAACCTATAATTAAAACCAAAATAAGTATGCAATTTTTATAGATGGATTACATTTAAATCATGGCTTACCTATTTGCAAGGGATCTTTAACTGCACGATTTTTGAATAACTGATCTCCACGATGAAATTCATCGGCGGAACTATTTGCTAGACAGGAGTACAATCGAATGTCCTCCTCGTTGTCGGGAAAACTCCAAAATGCTATACGCAGTTGGAGTTGTTCTGGAACCGGTGGATAAACATGTTCTACCAGTTCGAATGGTATGAACGATGCAACGCACTTCGCTGCAAGCTCCGTTAAAGAAGAAACATCTAAAAAAGAAAACAAAATATAATTATTATTTTATTTGAAGTTAGAAAGGACATCAATTGAAATTGTTGAAAATTCAACTGGAACAAATTTGACGAATTTGTTAGTCTTGTTATGCCAAGACACAGTGTTAGCATTAGGAAGGGGAGACGATTGGTTTTGAATCCCTGAATATTGGAATGACATAAGCTTAGTACGGCCTAAGAACGAAATTCTCTGCCCTTGACAATACGGCCGGAGTTGGGTTCGCGGGTGTACTGATGATGTTTCCTAGAGGCGGGATTTAAGTAAGTTGCATGTTCCTCTTGCAGAGATGGGAATTAAACTGAAACTTATAACGAATACAAGTTTAATATAATGGTTACTGGAGATTTCAATGCTCGAGTGGCGGAACATCAGATAGAAAGTTATACAATACCTTTTGGCGAGCAATTCAAATGGGTTAGGTTTTTTAAGAGATAAAGTGTTGAACGGAAACGGTACAAAACTATTAGAACTCCTTCAAAATATTGAGATCTTTTTACTTAATGGGTAAACTAGCGGGGATTTGTCCGGAGAAATGACTTTTGTCGGAGGGAGGCCAAGGTGCATCAGTTGCTGATTATTTGTTAGAGAGTTTTAATGTTGTTGCTTTGACTTTCTCGGACCATATGCCAATCTCAGTAGTCCTGACCATAAAAAAACATCTGCCCCAAGCACAAGCCACCAGATTGATTCTTTTATCCAAGCTAAGAAAAAACTCGATCGAGAGCCAGAGCTAAATCATTCAAAATCTTTAAACTAGCAAGAATGAGAAACGAACGTTTTTTCCTGAACATAAGCAGGCAAATAAAAAATATAAAAAACTCTGCCAAATAAAGGGAAATGAATACTATTTAGGAATAGCGAATAATTTAAATAATGCCAAGGATTCTTCTGAATTTTGGAAAGTAGTGAAGGAACTGAATGGGAAAAAATTCAAAATTAGTAACAATTTGAATGCTCACATTTTGGCAAATCATTTTAAAAATCTACTTAATCCATTAGAGATTGAAGAACCAATACAATTCGCTGAAAATTTCATAAGCGTTGAGTGTTTAGATTCAAGGTGTTTTATTTACATAAAGCTAAGAATAGCAAAGCCTCAGGGTATGATAGAGTTAATTATGAATTTTTCCAAAACGCCCCAAACGATTTTTTGGAAAATTTGGCAAAGACCTATTCAAATATATTGCACACTGCTGAAGTACCTGACACTTTTAGAAAGTCAATTGTATTTCCAATACACATAAAAGGGGAAATAAATAATTTGAAAATTATAGGGCATATCTTTCCTAAATGTGATTTCGAAGATATTTACAGGAATTATACTGAAAAGGCTTGAGTTTTGGGTTAATGAAAACAAATTGTTGAACGAATTCAAGCCGGTTTCAGAGCAGGTTATTCAACAACGGATCACATTTTCTCCATCCAAAATATCGCAGATTATTACGCAGAAAATGGGAAAAATCTGTATTCAATATTTATTGATTTCAAAGCTGCTTTCGATAGCATTGACCGAGGAGCATTGTTTTATAAATTAAATCTACTGGGGTTATCCTCTAAGATTTCTAAAGTACTAAGAAAACTTTACGAGAACACAACATCAGCTGTATGGGACGGTGAACAAATATCAAAATGACTTGAAACAAAAAGTGGAGTACGTCAAGGTTGTCTTTTATCCCCACTGTTGTTTGCTCTTTTTACCAAACGGTATTAAAATTGCAGGACTTGTTATAAAATGCCTCCTATATGCTGATGATGTGGTTTTGTTTGCAGACTCCCCAGAAAGTCTTCAGCTCATGATAAATAGGCTAGATAAGTACTGTAAAATGTGGAATCTGGTAATAAATATATCAAAATCGAAAGTTATGATATTTAGAACAGGTCGAGGACGACACAGTAGAAATGAAAGCTGGTTATTAAATGGTGAACATATTGAAGTTCTGAATGAATTTAATTTTTTGGGAATGATTCTCACACCCCAACTCAACCCTAAGAAACACTTTCAAAGTAAATTGAAGAAATCGTTATGTGGTATAAATTCAACCTGGCAAAACTTGTTTAGGAACACAAATGTTGCACATGGTGTCAAATTTAGAGTGTTTGATGCGGCTCTGAGAACTGTAATGGCATATGGTTGTCAGGTATGGGGATATCAGCAGTATGATGAGGTTGAAAAACTGCAACGGCTCTTCTTAAAAAAAACTATTTAGATTACCAAAATCAACACCTAATTACATGCTGCTGCTTGAAACAGGTCTTCCTCCTATTTTTATTTTCACCTTGAAAATGCACTTTGATTATGTAGCCAAAATATTTTCTTATGATAATAATAATCGATTATCAAAACTATTAGCAAAACACAGCATACAAAAAAATATAAGTTGGTTCAGGAAATGGGAGGATATAACCATATTTAGCGGTATTTCGGTGCATCTTTGGGAGATGGAAGATGGGAGTATGAGAGAAAAGATCAATTGTATTCTCAAAAAGCTAGATGACAAAATAAGACTAGATCTAATTGAGGAAGCAAAAGGCTCCTCACGTAGATCTCTATATCCAAAGCTTAATTATAATCTGAATGAGCTCAATTATTTTACACACAAAATGAGCTTATTTGAAATTTCTATCATTTATCGCATTAGGGGAGAGCTTCTTGACAAACCTTATTTTAATGACCAATCAACTTTTTGCTCTCTCTGTAATTTGCAAGAACAAGAAAACTCTTATTAGTTCTTATCAGTGTGCCCTATTCTTAAAGAAATAAGATTTGTATACTTTAAAAAGTCAATAATAAGCGAATCAGAATCTATAAGTATCTTAAATGGAAGAAACTGGAAACTTTCTAATAGCAAAACACACCAAAAAGCTTACTTGAATTATTAATATTAAAAATATATTTTGTTATTTTTTTAACAGTAAAAATAGAGATGGCATCTGGCATTCGGTTTCAAAACCAAGGACATAATTTTATTTATCATTATGTTGAATTGTACAAATTTGTTTAAGGTTCAATGAATAAATATACAAGTTTAATAGATAATAGAGTGGGAGAAAAACTTCTTGCATCGCTTCAGGAAAACCAATCATCTAGAATTTGATCCTTCCACAAGAGATGGAAAATTTCAAGATCTTCAGTTTCCTTGATGAAAGTGCCACTCATAGATGGTCACAAAAGTGGTAAATTATGCTTCAAGGACAGTAAGCGACATTGAGTTTCCGACGCATTAAATTCTATAAGATTTTGTATTCCCCATTTAACAAATTAGGGAGCTTATTATACATTGCCCTTTATGATCTAAATCCGAAGAGCAGGTTTGTGAATCTAAAAACGCTAAAAAACGAATATAAAGAGATGAGTGCTCTATCATAAGCGGTAAGTGTAGCGTAGTAAGTGGATTAGAAGTTTCATAAATTGTAAACAAAAATAAAAAAGAGTGTCAGAGATAGGATAGAACCCTGAGACAAAGCAACATTTATTTTCTATTTTCAGACTTTCAGACTGAACCAAAGGCCTGCCGAATGTGGGCGTTTGCAGTCCTACCTGGCTGGTTTTATTTATTTAATCCGTTAATTATCTAACGTTAATATAAACCTAAAGCTTTGCATAATTTTTAATTTAAAATTTTAATTAACATACACATTAATAAAATAAATATTATAACATATTAAAAAAGCTTTCTTTAAATTGTTTACTTTTAACATTGTCATTAACAGATGAAATTAAATTATAAAATTTATTGAAGACTGAAATCAATTGATTTAAACATAGTTAGTTCTGCTAAAGATCGGACATAAAGGTATCTGTCTTCTTATGCTAGTTTGACTAAAGCTAAAATTTAGACGATCCAGAGCTGTTGCGGATATAATAGAACCATTAATTAATTTTAAAATAAAACAAAATTGGAGATATTGTCTACGTTGTGAAAGTGTAGGGAGATTTATTAGCAAAAGTCTCTGAGAATAAGGAGGTGGTGTGAATATTTGGGAAAACGGAAGAAAACGAAGACAAAAACGCATAAATCTTTTTTGGATGCTTTCAAGTCTTTCAATGTGGACTGTATAGTATGGTGCCCATATAACACAGCCGTATTCAAGTATTGGCCTGACAAATGATACATAAAGAAGTTTTAATACGTAGGGGTCACGAAAGTCACGAGAAAAACGTTTTATAAAACCTATAATCTTGTTAGCTTTTTTAACTATAAAGTTATAATGGTCACAGAGCGTTAATTTACTGTCAAGAATAACACCTAAATCAGAGAAAACGGAAAGCTTACAAAGGGAGGAAGAATCTAATAAATAGTTATAATCTATAATTGTTTTTTGCGTGTAAAACGTTTTAAATTTGTCAATATTCAATAAAAGTCGGTTTGTATTGCATCATTCCCTAGAACTATGAAGATTTGAAAATTTTAATGTCATCAGCGTATATTAAAACGGAGGAGTTTCTTATAACACATGTTATGTCATTTATATATAAGATAAATAATAAAGGACCTAAATGGCTATCCTGTGGGACACCAGAGTTGACGTAAAATTGGTCGGAGAATTTATTTCTGAATATAACGCTATAACTTCTGTTCTTAAGATAAGACGAGATCCACGTCAAGAATTTGTCGTTAAACCCTAAGGCCTTAAGTTTATGGACTAAAGTCTTGTGACACAATTTGTCAAACGCTTTACTGTGAATACGCAATCTACTTGCTTACGATCTTTGAAGGAGTCAAGGCAGAAAGAAGTGAAGTGAAGTGAAGTGAAGTAGGTTTGTAATTGTTGATTTATTCTGGACGAAACCATGTTGATTTTCCCATACAATTAAAGGATAACATCTTACAGATAATGGACTCAAATAGTTTAGGAATAACGGAAAGTTTGGCAATCGGCCGGTAATTCGTTATTGATGTTCAAATGGTAGACATGTGCATTCAAGAGGACACAAGCGTCCACAGGTTTTTCTTAAAACCAACCTCTGTCTATCAACTCCTACTCTCACCTCCACGTGGTGAACATCGGGTGCCTAGTACCTCAACTGGAGATTGGGTTCCAACCCCAGTGGAAAGTTGTTGGGGGCAGCAAACGAGAGAGGTGGGGAGAGGTGTTTCCACTAAGGCACCTCTCCTTATCCAGACGGCAGCGGAGGAATTCCCGAGATGGGATCAACGGTGGCGTCTACAGTTACACCTTATAGGGCTTCTTCGACTTATTCGGAGCCCAGGCCTGTAAGGAGCGGTTTTATCCGGCTCCCCATCCTTGGAGTTATACTTAGGATCTGGTCCTCCAGGTTGGGGGTTGTGCGTCGGGGTGACTTCCTGGCCACGTAAAAGCTTTCAAAGTTGCGAAGCACCAACAAGCCTCGGATACGGACGGATTTACTGTTGACAACCAACGCAAACGAATAAAGGAAAACGAACTTCGGATATGCACGTGGAATGTTAGGTCCCTTAACAGACCACGTGCGGCCGAAGAATTAGCGGAGGCCCTAGAACGATATAAAGCAGATATCACCGCCATCCAGGAAATACGATGGGATGGGCCGGGCAAAAAGAGGATGAAAAACTGCGATATTTACTATGGTGACTGCTACCGAAAACCAACAGCGCTTATTTGGATGCGGATTCGTCATTGGAGCCAGACTTAGGCAAGAAGTCTTGAGCTATAGGTGCATCAATGAGCGCCTCATGACCATACGCATCAAGGCTAAATTCGGCAACATTAGCCTGATATGCGCGCACGCCCCCACAGAAGAGAAAGACGACAACACCAAAGATATGTTCTTCGAGCTCTTAGACAAACATATGAGCAGTGCCCTAGCTACGATATTAAAATAGTCCTGGGCGATTTTAATGCCAAGCTAGGAAGGGAAGACATCTTTGGTGGAATAATCGGGAAAAACAGCCTGCACGACAACACTTCCGACAATGGATTCAGGCTCATAGATTTTGCTGCGGGGCGAAACGTCATGGTAGCCAGTACGCGTTTTCCACACCTCAACATCCACAAAGGAACTTGGACTTCTCCAGATCAATCTACCGTCAACCAGATTGACCATATTGCGATCGACGCCAGACACGCTTCCAGCATTATGGATGTACGAACTTTCCGAGGAGCTAACATCGACTCGGACCACTACCTCGTTGTAGCCAGGGTAGCACTTCGGATTTCCAGACCCAAGGCAAAACAGGGAGGTGCTGGGAGAAGATACAACGTCGAACGGCAGCTGGGGATAAGCTGGTTAAGAGCATGCACCAACTTATCTGTAAGATATGGTCGGAAGAGAGCATGCCCGATGAATGGAACCTCAGTATTGTTTGCCCGATCCTGAAAAAAGGAGACCCTCTAAACTGCACCAACTATAGAGGAATAAGTCTACTTAACATCGCCTATAAAATCTTTTCTGCCGTAATATATGAACGTCTAAAGCCCACTGATAGGTCCTTATCAGTGCGGTTTTAGACCAGGAAAGTCCACAGTCCACAAAATTCACATTACGCCAGATCCTAGAAGAAGGGTCGCTTCGAGAGAAAAGTTCTTCGTGTGATCTACGGTCCCGTATGCATCGAAGGGGAGTGGAGGAGAAGATAGAACGACGAACTGTACGGGCTGTACAGCGACGTAGACTTAGCAAGAAGAGTAAAAGTCCAACGACTAAGATGGCTGGGTCACGTAGAGCGCATGGAAACCAATGCTCCGGCCCGGAAAGTCTTCGAATCCGCACCCGCAGGACAGCGCAGTAGAGGAAGACCGCGGATCAGGTGGCGCGCACAAGTGGAAGGTGACCTCACCCAACTTGGAGCGCGAAACTGGAGACATCTAGCTAGGGACCGAGCTAGATGGAGAAGTTTGTTGGGTGAGGCCCTAGTTCACACAGGACTGTAGCGCCACCTTAAGTAAGTAAGTAAGTAATTCGTTATTTCATTCTTAGACCCTTTTTTATGAATCGGAGTTATAAATGCACTTTTCCATAATAGTGGGAAAATTGAGCTTCTAAGAGATTCATTGAACAAAACAAACAGAGGGTACGATAAATGAGACACACATTTTTTAAAAACACATGATGGTACTCCACCAGGGCCAGGGAGAAAACAGTCATCAAGTTCTTAGACACAAAGAACAATTGAATCCTCACATATTGTCAAGTCAAGTGAGTTAAGGTGTGGATAATTTTGGGCTGGAAAGAACGAATCGGGAATTTGAAAAGAAGGAGGCACGTCGAAAGCATCTTTGAAGAAATTAGCAAACAGATTTGAAATTATTTGGGAGTCATGACTTTTGTGTTATTAAAAGACATAGAGTTTGGGTAACCGTCAGTTTTTCTTTTAGTTTTTACTTTTTTTGGGGTCTGTTTCAATTCGTTTTTTTTTATAGTCAGAGTATAGAATATTGGAGTAGTCAATGAAAATATTTTTAAGTTCGGAGTGAATCCTGAAGTCTTCTTCTGCTCTAGTTTTACTAAATTTTAGCCATGCCTTATTTCTTTTATTTTTTAAGGTTTTTGATTGAGTGTGGTGAAGTTTTAGATTTATAGCGAGATTTCCGTAATGGCGTAGTTTCATAAAAACAGTTAAAAATAATACTATACAAAATTAGACACATGTTATCAATATTACGATTTAGGAGCCGTTGATTCCAGTCAACATAACACAATAAATTTTACAACAATAAATAATACAACACTGAACCATGATTTAGTTTTGGGTCTGTTACTTTTAACCATTTTCAGGATTCCGAAGAAATAGAACTTCGTAATCAAATCGACACTGGAGTTAACGCCACTATCAAGGAAGCACACTGACCGGTTAAATATTCTGAAATAATTGTTGGGACCGTCGGAATTGGCTGTCTCGTATTGACATCGGTTTTTCTCCGAACCCTTTTTTTTAACTGGAGAATTTTTACACGACAATTAACTTCCGATATTCGAGCAGACTCTTTGACTATTAACAAAATCAACAGAAATCTTAGCACAGACACATTGAAAGGGGTTGTCTGTCCCAAATGTAGAAACCAAGAAGAATTGTGTACATTAAAATCGCACGTTATAAAAATGTCAGTTTTTTTAATATGTAATTACTCTTGGTCTCCCATGGCTGCCGGGAATGCTTTTTCGTAAGTAAATGAGTTTCAGGATAATAAAAGAACTTGTTTGAAGTTTCTAAACAATAAAATGTTCTGAACATTCTACAACATTAAAAGCATCCAAAGCTAATTACAGAAAATAACGAACAGCATCCAGGGAGACTGAGAGAGACTTTGATCGAACGCTTAACTCAAACATTGTTAAATATTTAAATATGTTATTCAAATAAAATTTATATTTTTAAATTGCTTAAAAACTATCTAGTATTTGAAGTTAGTTTAATATTTTTTTTTAAATTGAGAATCCAATAAATGCACCTCAGAAGAATAAATGTGTAATGTAAGTAACATTAAAACTTTCATTTTATTTTTCTTTGTTCAAATGCGTACAGCTGATGCGAAAAAGCCACAACAACAACAAGATAAACGAAAGAGAAACGAACGTGCAATAAAAAAGTACTTATAAAATATGTACATAACGAAATAAAAAACAGTCAGGTCTCAGGTGAGAATGAGAATGTGAAGGCAGGGTTATGTTGATGTACTCTACTCATATGGATTACACTCGAACTCGAAGCAGACTTGAAGGCGACTGTTGAATAAATTTAATTTTCTGGAAAACTGAGTAGCTACATATGAGTCTGTATATGGTTTAAATGTATTTGCATGTCCGACGTCCGTCCAGTCTACCAACCATTCCAAATGCGAAAGAAAGAAGTGTGATGGATAAAATATAAATGGAGAAAAAACATGGGTTTGTAAAATGTAATTATTACCATCAACTACAACAAGTGTAACAGGACGGGACTGTCACAATTGCCACCAGACTATGACGAAGGTGTATGACGACGACCGACGACGACGTTGGAAAAGAATGACTCGGGTTAAAGGGCTTTTGTAATTTCCTTCATACCAAATATAGGTAGATTTTTGTCTATTACGATGGCTTCACTGTGTGACGGTGAACGGTGATGGCGGCTCGACAAAAAGTGGGCAGGTCAAAGCCTAATGCCAAAAGGTTTTCTAACGACTGTAATAGATACTATAACGGACATTGTTACTTTTAAACCTAAAAATAAGGTACTTAGAATAAAAGAGTATACAAATAGTGAGAAGCTTTTATGATCTACTTAATCTTCCAAGATGTTTTCAATGCTTTTCTTTATGTTTAATGTTGAAGGGTTTAGAGCTTCTTAATTTTTTTTTTCTTCTTCTAAGTACACATTAAGTTTGATTTTGAATTTCGTACCTAACGAAAATATTATGATTATTTAAATAATACAAAGATTACTGTTAAAATGACACTAACCATAGAACATATATCAATTTAAATGGTTTCATTGTTTTTCAATCCATTTTTTCGAGACAATCAATACGTTTTTTTATTTATATATGTTTGAGTCAAGGTTTTTGAAGACATCACCATATTCCATGGTGTAACCAATCATTTTTGGTGTTTTGAAATCAGGAAAAGTATTTGGATTTTACAGCAGGTGACAAATAAATTAAATGATTCAACAAGTTTGTGACGAGTTAATTGACTCCAAAATATTTAGTGACTTTCCCCATAACAGCAAATATTTTCGCCAAGCAAATAATTGTTTCAGAATTGACGATTCAACGTAACTCAATTAGTACGGTAGCAACATGTCGAGTGATGGCAAAAACAGACAACCCGTTTCTTCAACATTGAACCACCCTCATGAATTTAGAATCTGGCATAATTTTAGACCTGAATACAAACTTGCAATTTATTTCGGTTTCTTTTCTGAAAATAGGAATTGAAAAATAAAAAAACACAATCTTTTCAGCGAAAACTATACATCAGATATGTTACATTTTTGAATAAAAGACGACAACTGTATTTATACTTCTTTTAATTTTTAGTTTACAGGTAAAATGGAAGTTCTAAAACTATTAAACATAAAATTGAATGTTTTTCAAAATGTAATATAGAATCAAATGAAGACTTATAATAGATTCCTAATTAATGATAATTACTTAAGAAGTGAGATACTGGAGATACTAAAACTGTGTCTAGAACATACGTAATGGTTGCAATTTGCAAAATCATCATGAATGTATATTAACTCAAAAACAACGTGTTATGGATTTTTTCATTTTTATTAAGGTTTATTTCAAAAACCTGACCTAATCTGAAATTGTAAGATCAGATTCGCATTCAGATCAGTTTTTATAGCAGAAAAACAGGAGTGTATTAAAATGGGTTAGTGATGTAGAGATAATTCTCAATCTCTATAATCCCCAACCCAAGATCTCCAGTTGAAAATCGGAAGCGGCGAATTCTTCATTTGATTTAGTTAAGGTTGCATCAAACGTTATTTAAAAAGCAAATCTGAATTAAAAAAAAAAAAAAAACAAACACAAAATGATGCTAAAAGTGAATGAAAATATTTGAAGGTCTATAGGTTAAGAGATGGAGAGGATATTGAGAAAAACATACACTTTCCTCAAACAAATATTACCTACATTAATTTTTTAGTCTCCAAAATCCATATAAAACGGAGCTGATACAGTCGAACTTTAACAAAAGACGATCGAAAAACCTTTGGAAGAGTACAATTTGGTTCGCACTGACAAAACCTTGCTTACCTTGGCAAAATAAAAATTAATTCCTTGGAGATTTATTTCATGTACACTTTCTGTTTAGAAAAAATGGCAAATTGAATTTTAGGGAAATTGAGGAACAATTTAATTTTGTATAGTTTTTATATGTAAATCTGGAATTTTCAAAAGCTGGAATTCGACATGTGTCAAACTTAGTTGTTAAA
Organism: Eupeodes corollae; assembly: GCF_945859685.1. Classification (NCBI taxonomy): domain Eukaryota; kingdom Metazoa; phylum Arthropoda; class Insecta; order Diptera; family Syrphidae; genus Eupeodes; species Eupeodes corollae. The sequence goes on along the minus strand of NC_079148.1, from coordinate 20,676,490 downwards.
CCAATTTTTTTTCAGTTGAAAGTCTAACATTTACGAAAATGAATCGCTTAACAATCGCACAACGCATACAAATTGTTAAAACCAACAATAATGGTGATTCTGCCACAGCCACGCATCGTGCTTTAAGAGGAGATGAGTGCATACATAATCGTCTAACTATGCAAGAAATTGCCAAAATTGTGAAGAAATTTAAAAAGAATGGATTGGTTACAGATATTGTTGGACCTGTGCATCATCTTCTCGTACCACTGAAAATATCGCTGCTTTAAGTCAAAGTGTCGCCGAAGCCCTGAATGCGTCGATTCCTCGTCATCCTAAGAAATTAGAACTGTTTTACGGCACATTACGCCCATATATCATAAAGTCCAGCTCACAAAACAACTGAAGTCAGGTAACCATTCACAACGTCTTAGATACGCCGGTGTGGTGCTTGAAAGAAAAACGGTAGACGGTGATTTTTCGAAAAAAAATATATCTCGGTGGTATGGTTATTAACAAAGTATTTGGGGTTCCTCAAGTAAATAAAGAGATGGCATTACAACCAAATTTAAATCCAACCATTTGGCGTGTGTAAGCCTTAGCTCAATTATTCTACCTATATTAAATTGTTCTCTATAAAATGTGAAGCAAATGAATCCAAGTGTTTAAAAACTTAAGTTATTTCACTCGAACAGTTTTTAACCGTTTTACTCCTTCAAAAAATCAAACTTAAACAAGTTTTAATATTTTATTTTAATTTTTAAATTAACTTTTAGCCTCACCCAAAGTCCATGAGCTTACAGCAGCCCTCAATAAACCCATGGAAACTGCCTGCCCCCTCACTACAGTGTGGAGAAAGAAGAAACCATATTGGTGGGCTGCTGAACTAGAAATACTCAGAAAAGGTTGTAGAAGGCTTTTTAATCGTGCAAAAAAGACTAGACACCCCCAAGATTGGGGCTCCTAAAAGAAATCTCTCAAAAAGTATAAACAAGAATTGAGAACAGCCAAAAGATCCTCCTGGAGATCCTTCTGTAGCTCAAAAGAAGGATCCTCAGAGGTATCAAGGATAAGGAAGATTCTCTCGACAAATCCAATCATGCCTAGTTGCCTTAAAAACTCAGATGGTACATGAACTAACTGTTGCGAAGAAACGCTAAACCTGCTACTAGACACCCACTTCCCAGATAGCTCCAAATCTGTTAATACAACAAACCGTTCTGGGTCGAGTATTAACTTAAATTTTCCTCAAGGTCTTGTTAAAAAAGAAAAATTGACAAGGGCTCTGAATAGTTTCGAACCCTATAAATCTCCAAGTCCACATCAAATCGTACAACCTGAGCTATAATTTACCTTTGATATAACTTTGCCCATCATTGAGATAATCTTCAAAAGTTGTCTAGATCTGGTCTATATACCTCAGCGATGGAGAGAAGTAAAGGTAGTTTTCATTCCCAAGGCGGGCAAATGCTCGCATATCAACCCTAAAGATCTAAGAACCATTAGCCTATCATCATTCATTCTCAAATCCCTGGAACGATTGATTGATATCCATGTTAGCATGCTTACTGCAAAGGGAAATCGGTAGAAACAGCCTTGCAAGCTCTGGTAAGAACTATCGAATACTCCCTAGAGAAAAAGGAATACACTATGGTGGCCTTCCTGGATATTGAGGGCGCTTTCAACAACGGTGACACATTCACTATCACTTCTGCTATGACAACCCTAAACGTCGAATACTCACTCTGTGAGTTGATAAATCTAATGCTAAAAAGCAGGATCATCAAATCTAAGATGGGGGATTTGTGTACGAAAAGGTCTGTCAGTAGAGGCACTCCGCAAGGTGGTGTTCTATCCCCTCTCCTGTGGAACATAGTGGCTAACGAACTACTAATATCCCTTGAGAAAAGGCTACAGAGTGGTTGCGTATGTCGATGATGTTGCTATCGCCGTCACAGGAGAACATCCTAATACACTGAGAGACCTCCTCCAAAACACACTCAATATGCTCACTAGATGGGCTGATCACTGCGGGCTTAGTATTAATCCTCAAAAAACAAGCCAAGTCCAATACAAGATCCCAGTTATTGTACCTCCTTCAATAAAAGGTGTACCACTAATGTTTACCAATAAAGCCAAATATCTCTTTTCCTTTGCAAGAAAGCCATACACCGGTCATCCGACCAATACTTATGTACGGGGTTGCAATAGGGTGGACTGCACTAGAGAAAGTCACATACTACGATAAACTCAGCAGAGTCCAACGCCATGCATGTCTGTATAAGCGGGGCATTGAGAACCACACCCTCAGCAGCATTAGCTCTCCTCCATCTGGCACCTTTCAACATCTTCAGCAAACAAGTGGCAGCGAGTACAGCTTTAAGACTCAACGCCTCATCTCAATGAACCAACAACAATGTGGGGCACTTCATCATTTTGAACATCTTTGGTTCTATACCAAATTACATAGAGTACACTATTCCAAAACCCCAATTTGGAAAAAACTTCCAGGTATCCATTCCATCCAAAGATGAATAGGAAGACAAAAAACTCCTGGACAACAAAAGCATTCATTTTTATACAGATGTATCCAAGACAAATGAGGGAGTTAGTAGTGGTGTGTATTTAGAAAAGCTTAATCTAAGCATCTCATTCCGCCTCCCTAATCAATGTAGCGTCTTCCAAGCGGAAAAGGTTCTCTCCTGGCTAAGAGAAAATGTGATATCAACTTCTGATATCCGCATCTTCTCTGACAGTCAGGCTGTTATTAAATATCCTGACGGTGTCTCAACCAAATCTCAAACGGCCCACGATTGTCGATCGTCTCTTATGGAGATGGCGCAGCAATTTAACATTCACCTCTGTTGGGTGCCGGGCCACAGAGACATCACAGGAAATTGTAGAGCCGATGAACTCGCTAAAAATGGAACCGTCATACCTATTTCACCTGAAAGGGAGAAGATGGGTATACCGATAGCTACATGTAAACTTTTGCTAAAAGAAACAGCTCTTACGATAACAAACTCTAGATGGAACAATTTACCGACATGCGCAGCCACAAAACTTATATGGCCTTCACTGGACCTAAAGCGCTCTAAGGACTTGTTATCTCAAAGCAGACTTCATATAAGCTCCCTAATAGGTATCCTTACGGAACACTGTTTATAGACAGACACGCAATACGACTTGGTGTAGCGCCTCAAATGACTTCTGCAGGAGCTGTATGAACGAGGAAGAAGAGGAAACAATCTCTCACCTTCTCTGCACTTGCCCTGCTCTTTCACTAAGACTCAAACTTCATCTGGGAGACTACTCTTTAGATAATCCCATTGAACTAGCTAAAAAGGATATCAAATACACTACCGGTCAAAAGTTTGAGACCACCTTCAAAGGGTTACTTTATTTGTACTTGGCGTTTGGGTTTATGAATGAATTTAGGATTTTTGTACCTGCATTGTTAACTTAGACCATTCATAAAAGGTGCAAGTGAAAAAACCCCAGATATTAATCCTTTTCTGTAAATTATGAGGAATTTTGTGAAAAAAATTAAAAACAACCCAGTATTGGGTTTTTGGCATCTATTTGGATTTCCCATAGTTTTTATTTTTTATGACTTTTAACATTCAATTTGGAATTTTTTTATGACTGGGGTAATATTAAAGGGTAAAAAAATGTAAAACTTGAATACCTACATATTCAGGATTTTGTATATAATGCTCGGTTTGATCCAATTTAAATTTATTTGAGAATGTGATCTTCTCCAGTAAACAAAGTGCGCATTATGGGAAAAGTTAAGTTAAGTACTATTGAAACTCAATCTGCGATTGTGACCCTTATTGAAGAAGGCTATTCGCAAAGAGAAATCGCCACAAAACTGAAGATATCCAAAGGAGCAGTTCACAGGACCAAACAGTGTTACTCTAGTACCGGCGGTTTTAAGGATAAACTTAGGTCTGGACGACCTAGAGTTACGACGAAAACCGAAGATCTGCATATAATCACCATAAGCAAGCGTTCTAGGAAGAAAACAGCTCCAGAAATACGCGCCGAGATCAATGAAATCCGGGAAGAACCATTATCTGTATCAACGATACATCGAAGGCTAAGACATGCTGGACTTTTTGGGCGCGTAGCAGTTCGGAAACCACTTCTACGACCCCAAAACAAGATCAAAGGGTTGGAATGGAAACCAATAAGGATTAGACAGATGAAGACTTCAACAGAGTCTTATGGAGCGATGAGTCCAAATTTGAGATATTTGGCTCAAATCGCAGAGTGTACGTAAAACGCAAAGCTGAACTAAAAATGCTACCAGACTGCTTGGTCCCAACTGTAAAGCATGGAGGCGGTTCAGTAATGGTGTGGGGATGTTTTTCCTTCGATGGAGTAGGAGATATAACACGAGTTATAAGGAAGAATGGATAAAGAAGTCTATAAAACGATATTGGAAGACCACGTTTTGGTATCTAGACTCCGATTAGTCGGTGAAGGTTTGGTATTCCAGCAAGACAATGACCCGAAACACACTTCAAAACTTTGCCGGGGATACCCGAAACAAAAAGAAGATGAGGAAATTCTAAAAGTAATGGTATAACCACCGCAGTCTCCAGATATTAACCCCATTGAGCTTTTATGGTAAGAGCTTGATGAAAATGTCCGGAATCACCACATAACATCCTAATCTGCTCTTTGAGAAACTCTACAAAATTGCTGGAATAATATTCCACAAGAAAAAAATACAAAACTTTGTGAGAAGATTGTGCAGAATTGTAAAAAAAAATTATTGAATTTAAAGGAGGGTTTTTCGACGAAAACTCAATTTAGAGCTTTTATTGGTTTTTTAATTTAATAATTTATGTTTAGTACAAAACTAGTTTATATTTTTCTATCATTTACAACTAGACATGCTCTTCACTTTTGTCTCGTATTAACTTTTTTCCTAAAACTTCAGTTTAGGGGTTAAAACTCGATATTTCTCAAATTTCAGAGGTGGTCTCAAACTTTTGACCGGTAGTGTACATTCTTCGCTTTATAAAAACCTCAAAATGGTTCGACTAGTAAGAAGTAATTCTCTAGACTCATGTGGTATCACAATGGTTCTATTCTTTTGGCCTAAGTGGGTGGATTCTGAATCCGCAGCCACTTAAACCTAACCTCATCTATTTAAAACTTCAATCTCTTTAAAAGATAATAAAATAATTTGTTAAATATTTACTCATATGCTTATATGTTAAATTAGTTCAAAGAAAATTGCAACAAAAACTTGAATTTGTTCATATTTCTATCAGTTTCAATCGAGTATTTTTATTGGTTGAGAAATATAAATTTAAAAAAAAGAGACAAGGTTCTACCGAGATTTGAACTCGGATCGCTGGATTCAAAGTCCAGAGTGCTAACCATTACACCATAGAACCGCACGACAATTCCATGTCAAAACTAATACATGACGCACGCTTTTATCAGTTTCATTCTACAAAAATATTGTAGCTATGTACACTTTTATAGCGACTTTCACTTTCTTTTGAGCTATTTGAGTGCTCAACAACTTGCAGTTGGTTGTGTTTTAAAATTAACCAGATAAATAATTCAGTCTTTATAAATAATGCAATTAAAATTAAGTTGGTCGATTGCTTGAGATTAATTACATAACATAGGTAGTTTGTTTGGTTTGGTTCTTTCTAGATAGGTACCTTTTAAAAAAGTAGGTAGGTAAGCATGTGCTATACATAATATAACAATGTGATTTTCACACTATATACAAATGTAGGCATATATGTAGGTAGGTATAAAGTCTAGAGTATTTTCTTTTTGTGTTTTTCTTTTACAACTCTACTCTTGGTCTATTATTTGATTTTCTTTCAACATAAGTCTCTTATTATTTTGTTGCGTTAGATTTTTTCACGCAATAATTTTCGCTTTACTTCGTAAGTAGGTAGGAATATTTTGTTTTGCGGGTACGTAGGTAAGAGAGAATTGCTTTGTTGATTTTTAAGCAGCTGCACAAAAGAGGAATTGAGTTGGTTTCGTACCTAACTTCATAGACGTGTATATACGGGCGAATATAAAAGCAATAACAAAATTCAAAACAAAGAAAAATTCGTGCGCATATTTCCTTTCACTTAATAGGATGACACCCCACAAAGTTTATGTAGGTATAATTTTTGTTGTTTTTTTTTCAAACCTGAAGGTAATATATGTATGTATGTGGGTATACATAGCGGTTTATTAAGTTAGATATACTTTGACTAGATTTAAATAAAGTTATATTCAGCATTTATTTATAATAGGGAATTCTTGAGTTCTTGAAAAGAAAAAGTTAAGTGATTCCACATTCGCGTAGTACGGTTAAAGAACGAATCTCTATTCAAAATTGGGCTCAAGTAAGTATTACGCTTAAACTGTTTAAGTAACCAAATTTGGTTTTAAATAAACAATAGGCTTATGAATGATTGCCTGAATTCTTCACGAGGAACTTTCAAGAATTTTAAATTAAATGATGATGTTTTTGTTCCGATGAGATGCTGCTTAACTTGGCATTGACGTCAACAACAATGCAAACCTACACACTACATCTTCAAACAGGACTTTCTCAGTTGTTCTCTTCTAAGGATAATAGTTTCGCTAACAAAATCGTGTTGCATGAGTTGAGGAACAAAAATTAGTGGTAGTCTAAGTTGAAACGCTTCGATATCACTTTTTATGAAATTGTTTCGATTTTTACAGGCAATCCAACACTGGATTTAAAACGTTCAAGGTGCTTGCTCTCTCTAAGCAGATCGCATATAAGCTCTATAAATTGAACATCAACAAATGGACCCTGATTTTTCGAGCAAAATCATCCTAAGCGATGAAGCACATTTTCATCTTGATGGCTTTGTCAATCGCCAAAATTACCGCATTTGGGGTTCGGAGAACCCACATGTGATTGTCGAAAAACAAATGCATCCACAACGCGTGACTGTATGGTGTGGATTTTGGGCTGGAGGCATAATTGGGCCATATTTATTTGAAAATGATGCTGGTCAAGCAGTGACTGTTACTGGTGCTCGATATCGCGACATGATTACACAGTTCTCTCTGCCAAAATTGAATGATATTGATGTGTCCAATATGTGGTTTCAATAAGACGGTGCCACATGTCATGCAGCCCGTGAAACAATTCAATTACTGCATGAGACATTTCCAGGTCGTGTACTCTCTCGTTTCGGTGATCAAAATTGGCCTCCTAGATCGTGTGATTTAACACCATTAGACTTCTTTTTATGGGGTTATTTGAAATCACAAGTCTATGTCAACAAGCCCACAATCACCCGTGCATTAAAGGAGGAGATTCAACGCGGCATCAACGAAATTCAGCTACATTTATGCAGAATGGTCATTTAAAATTTCAACGAAAGAGTGCGCATTTTCTATTTAATTCAAATCTTGCGTTAATTTTGGGATACCCTTTATATTGAACAAAATTGGTTCAAACTTCCCTTATAGGGGCTTTTATTTAGACCGAAAAATTTATATCTTGTTTTAAAAATTAGTAATTATACAAGACATGAAAGTAGTTTTTCTCCAACAATCAACTCATTTTTAACTCACTATTAACTTATTTTAAACAAGATTCGCATACTTGTGTATAATACCATATAGTTGGCCCTTAACCAATTTTGGATTGCCTGTAGGTTAGGTTAGGTAAGGTTATAGAGGCTGTCCAAGATGGAAACGGACACAATTAGGCCAGTTTAATGGCCCATTGTGATACCACATGAATCTTGTGGCTTCCTCCTAAGCTCAATGGAACCAGCTTGAGTCCCTTACGAAACTTGAGAGGCTTATTATACCGATATGATTTAGATCGATTAGATCGTTAAAGAAGAATTCTCCTAGGTAATTCTCACATTTTCGAGCTAGAGCGGGGCATGTGCAGAGAAGATGAAGAATCGTGTCTTCCTCTTTCTCGTTCATACAGCTTCTGCAAAAGTCATTTGAGAATACGCCTAGTCTCGTGGCCTACTTTCCTATTAGACAGTACCCGGTTATGACACCTATTATAATCCATTCAACGAACTCTCTTCTCTGTCCATGGTCATTAGGCTTCAATTGTTGTGTTAATCGAATTTTGTAAGCATGAAGACACAGATCTTTAGTGAGTATACGCTGTAGAGAGGTTCTTGAAATTTGCAATTCTTGTCCACGACGTCGAATTGAGGTTCCTGGATTATCAGCAACACTCTCACGCACTCTCACTTCGACATTCACATTTGAATGGCTTGTTTTTGGACGACCAGTGTGTTTGGCGTCTCCAACGGATCCAGTCTCTATGAATTTTTCAATTAATCTCTTCACAGTACTGTTAGCTGTCAAATTGCTTTTTTAGGGTTGCCAACACTTCACTGCACAAATGGCGGCAAATTCTTGCGTTAATTTTGGGACACCCTTTATAATCTTAGGGCTAAAAAAGACTGTTTTCACAATCTATTTTTCAATGTCCAGCGCCTTGAATACTTTGGAAAGAGGACATTTTCAATGCAGGAAACAATTGCAATTTTGAACGATTTAAATTTGAAAGACCTTCGCAACTTCTTCAAAAAATGTTCAACATATAGAATGTTATTGATCCCAAGAAGGTATGTGAATATCTATTTCTGAAGAAAGACCAACAACACCACTTACGTCTCGATCAAAACGTCACCATGGACAGGTGAAACTTTAAGATAGATAAGGAGTTTTGCTTACCAAGGCTCCGCTATGAATGTAGAAAAGAACACCAGCGCGCGTTGAGATCAAACGAAGAATTACACTACTAAGCGCTTTTTTGGGTAAGCAATAGAGTAGTAAAGCCCTCTCTCGAGCATCCAAAGTGTTGCTACATAAGACATTCAACATCACCGTCATGCTATAAGCTGCGCATGAAAACTTAAGCCCAGATAGTATTTGAATCCACGCCTGCAGCTTGGTAGAGAAAGTAATCTCACCCAAATGGAGTGCTAGATGGAGAAGTTTGTTGGGTGAGGCCCAAGTTCACAGAGGACCTTAGCGCCTATTTAAATAAGTAAGTCAGTTTACTATGCTTCATTAATTATGAAACCCTCACCGAAATTTGTTCTACATTTTGTTTGGGGACATCCGCATCAGACGAGTTTGGTGAACTAACTTTTGTTGGAGCACAAGGAAAATCTGTCATAGATTATTGCATGATAGGAGGGACATGGAGCGACTATTTTCTTGATTTTAAAGTTGATGTAGTGACATTCTCGGATCATCTACCCACAACTATGAAGTTACGAGTCGGTGGATGTGAGGACGATGGTAGCAGTCGTTTACAATTGTTACCAAAATTAAAGTAATCCTAATTACCTAGCTTCTTATCAGAGTATCCTCAATTCTTTATTGATGAATGTGGATTCCGAAATAGCATCGATCATGAATTTCATAAGATCTGCATATACAGCCTTCAGAACCAACCATAGGAAGAACCTTGGTTTGATAGTCAGTGTATGCGTGCTAGACAGAGATCTTTTACGTGGCTGAAGACCCTTCGAGTTTACAATAATGAATACAGCAAAGATAAATACTTAGAAGCCAATAAGATATACAAAGACCTTTGTAAACAAAAACGAAACCAATATTTTATGGAAGAGTCTAGGAGGTTGTCACACTTTAAGAATGCTACAGATTTTTGGAGTCTAGTTTAAGATTCACCGAAATCTAACATCGACTGCGTTTTGTCAACATTTCAAAGAACTCTTAAATTCCCCGTTCAGCTTCGTAAATATATCGTATGCTGAACCTAAATTCGACAACATTCTCTTAGATGCGCCAATAACACAAGAGGAGATAAGACGCACTTTAAAAACCTTAAAAGATGGCAAAGTGGCAGGCACCGACAGAATACCGGCTGATTTTTATAAATACGAAACATCGGAACTTATTGAAAAAACTTTATATTTCATTCAACCAAATTCTGAAACATGGTATTATACCCCAAGAGTTTAAAGAGGCCTTAATTTTTCCGATTCACAAAAAAGGAAGTACACAAAATTCAGAGAACTACCGTGGGATAAGTTTTCTTAATGCATCATATAAAATATTTCCGTCAATTTTGCATCAACGATTCAATGAGTGGATAAACGAAAACGGGCTATTAAAAGAATTTCAAGCTGGTTTTGGGCCTGGTTATCTCCGAAACTCTTCTTCAAAACGGGAAAAAACTGTATAGCTTTTTCGTAGAATTTAAAGCAGCTTTTGACGCTATGGATAGCCGAGCGCTTATCTACAAACTCTATGCACTGGGGATGTCTTCAAAATATGGAAAAGTCTTACAAAATCTGTATATCAGCTGTTTGGAAAGGAGAGGAATTTTCGGAATTGTTTCAAACGGAATCAGGTGTTCGACAGGGCTGTACGCTGAGCCCTCTTCTATTCGCACTTTTTATAGAAGATTTAACAGATTATATTTCTGGAGGAGTTGAGTTTGCGCGGGCAACTATAGAGGCTCTTTTCTACGCTGACGACATAGTACTTCTATCAGCAGCACCACAAACGCTTCAGTTGATGATCAACCAACTATATAGGTACTGTACTACGTGAAAACTCCAAGTGAACCTTAACAAATCGAAAATACTGGTTCTCAGAAATGGAGGTGGAAGAAATAGACAGAATGAAAGATGGTTCTTTAATTCAATACCTATTAAGGTCGTAAGTTTAAATACCTAGGGGTATGTTTTACAAAAAACTTAAGTATGGAAAAACATCTTAATGAAAAACTCTCTAAGGCCAATAGTGCCATTGGAGCTACATGGAAAAAGTGATTTGCCAACAAAAGTATTGCGCATAGCTGTAAGTTTCGTGTATTTGAAGCAGTGTCGGAATCAGTACTATTTTGTGTATCGCAAGTATGGGGTTACAAACAATACGATTGCGTAGAAAAGTTGCTGAGATTTTTTATCAAAAGGATATTTCACCTGCCGTCCAACACACCAAACTACGTGGTTGCATTAGAAACTGATCTCTCACCACTCTTTATTCAGACGCAGAAAAGTCAGGTAGACTATGTTATAAAAGTTCTACATGTGAATAATGATAGACTTCCAAAGAATGCAGCTTTGCAAGTAATCAACCGAAGTCTCAGTTGGTATGAGGAATGGAAGAAGCTCGCGCGATCTCAATGAATGGAGGGGTACGAGCGTATTGCCTTCGTTGACGAGAAGCTTTGGGAGAAGTACATTGAAGATGTAGTCAGCTCTAACCACACAGTAATCTACACTCAACTTTGTCATAATCTAAACCCAAAAAACTACTTTAGAGATGAGAATTTTGTGGAAGAAATTTCAACGATGTTGAGACTGCGTGCTGAACTACTTCAACTGAATTATATGCCACACAGAGAGAATCTCCCAATCTTATGTAGTTTGTGTAACCTCACGGAAAGAGAATATGTTTTTCATTTCTTAGGGAAATGTCCGGTTTTAATGGAAACTAGACGATCCTTCTTCGGCTGCAACTTCTTAACTGAGGCAGAAATGATAGCTTATCTAAATACAATGGAGGTGAAAAAACTGCTTATGTACTGCAAAATAGCACAAGCTTATCGAAGCAGAATTCTCAATGAAATCTTTTGAACAAATTTATATTAATACAATTTTTTGATAATTAAAAAGCTTAGACACAGTGTAATTATGTTATAGTAATTCAATCAAAATGTTAATCTGGCAGACGGCATTGCCATGCTATACTTGATTATTTAATCCTTATACTGTACATTATTTAAATTTGAAAATAAATTCACTTTACTACTACTTACATTTTGTTTGGTTTTAAATCTAAATGCGCCTAACTAAGGGAACCGCACTGTATGCAAATTGCCAGACGAAAAATTTGCATTAATAGCTTTTAAATGCACTGATATACTTTTTAAAAAAAGAAAGAAAGAAACTGTAGTAGAAAATTGAATTCAGATTCATTAATTTCATTTTTGAAAACCTTGACAAACAATATTTATGGTCGTATACCTACGCAGCCATCAATTAAAAAATGGTTCTTTAACTGATGACATTTAACTATTAAAATTTTGAATCTAATTTATTCTAGTGGAATAAAGTTACACTGGTAATTGAGGGTTGGATTTCAAAAACTAGGGTCGAGTGTTGGAAAACTGAAATTGACAATGGAGCATAATTCTATTTTAAAGTCTAGGACAGGTTTATCAACAGCCTTCATAATGCTATGAATGTTTTACTATAATTAAAATAACTCAATACATAAACGCTGGAAATAGTAATTTGTAACAATTAACTATTTGGTTTTGTAGGCATTCAATATACAAGGTACCTACTGCGACCTTTTTTTCATTTTTAAAATAAAAACCTTCACATAAATCGACAAAACAAAAAGAAAAACACCACGATTAGTCAGTTTTTTTTTTGTGTGTGGTGCTTTGAGCTCTGAGACGCTGAAAAGTTTTTAAAACTAGTTTTTCGTTTATTTCTCTACTTTACGTTTCATCATTATACTTTTGGTTTTTCGTGAGTTTAAAGGTACTACATTCATACTTATATACAGTACATGGACATCAATTTTAACAAAGGAAAAACGATAGGGGAGGATGAGACAAGACAAGAAAAGACACAACATACAACACACAAAGCTAAATACACAACGAGGTTATTGGTCTTACAATTTTTTGTTTGTTGCAATTTTTGTTGTTTTGTTTACAATCCCAACGAAACATGAACATAATAAAGTCAAAGAACCTTGTCAAGGATTTGACTCTTCTTCTTTGAAATACCTACATACGTATGTACATATTTATATATGTATTTAGGTACCTTCAAAGGTACGCAAACAAAAATAAAGTAATCGACATTGGGGTTGTGAAGTGTTTCAAGTTATTCTTTCGTTTTGTCCATTCGTTCGTTAATTTCGTTTAACATGGTTTTTGTCTTTGAATTGCATCAGAGTGTTCATATTTGGTATTTTTATGCATTTACTGACAATTAATGAAAAGGACATCCTCTTTTAGAAAGCGGACAGACAGATAGTTATATGAAAATGACTGATAAATGAAATTTTGTATACCTTCACATGCATAATTGTAAACATCGACTTTTATTTTATTTAGCAATATTTTATGGGGAAGGGAAGCAGATATAAGGAAAGGACAACATTTAACTTAGACTGATTTAAGCAGGCATTTATTTTTTATTTAGACATGTGCATAAATAGGTTCCTACCTACCAACATGATTTTTAAAATATTATTCCAAAGGAAAACCTATCGTATTGAGGCACAAAATGTAGGTACTTGTATGCTTAGAAAAAGTAATTTCTTTAATAAATTTTAAATTATTGGTTCTCGCAGGTAGAACTAGAGAAAAAGACTGCAACTGCAGCTCCTACGTTGTTTATAAGTGTTTTACGTGTTAAAACAACTGATCAAAAACAGATGAGCTATCAAAAATGAAACTATTCCAGAATGGCTGCGTTGAATCTCAGAAAAATTGGGTATCCGTATATCTTTTTCTTAGTGTTTTACGTGTTAAGTAACAGCTGATCAAAAACAGCTGAGATGTCGAAAAAGGAATCGAAAGGTATCCAAGAATTTCTGGGGTATGTAGGTATCTAACAGAACAGCTGATTCAACACATAGTTAAATTTCAAGAAGCTTGAAAATTGATTTCAGCTTTTTGTATAAGTTGGTAAACTAAAAGATAACAAAATGTTATTTGATGTTGTATTTGAGGAGGCTATTTGCCTCCGAATTTTATAATCTATTTTTTTTAAATTAAAAATTGACTTATTTTGTTTTCGTTTTGTAGATGACCAATTTGCTAGGTCACCTCCAGTTGAAAGTTGTTTTTATTTTTTGACAGTTATCTCAATACAGCTATCCAACTCGTTCAACAAGGTATCTAAAAATCCACCTATCCAAGATACCCTATCCAACACAAGATTGAACGCAGCCAATTTCTGTCATATAAGGCTGTGTGTCAGAGCAGCTGATTTAAATTATGTGCCCGATTACACGAGATGTTTTTTCGGTTGTTTCCTCTTTCGTCTTTTTGACAGATCTGGTGAGGGGTGTAGAAACGTAGGGGGAAAGAAGTCGTGAAAAGAGTCCTGAAAATGTATGGACTTTTCTTGGTTGAACTTTGACGTTTATACTTTGACAACCAATGAAAAATAAACAAAATGCATAATTTACAGATATAAGTTCAGTTTTCCAGAGTACGGTGTAGTAAAGGCAAATATAAACGTGAAATAATGTAAATTTAATTATTTATTTAAACGATTTAAGAAAAGTGGACAAAAACTCAAACGGAAGTATTATTAACGCTGTTTCAAAGTTGGCCCAATTTATTCTTCTTATAAAATGTTTTCGTCAAATAAGTTAAAAGGATTAAAAGGGTTATTATGTTATGTTCAAATCAATTCTTACGTTTTATAAGAAGGATATTAAAATTAAATTTATTATGTAAGCATTTCAAATTTTGGAAAAGTAAAAATAGATTTGACTTTATCCCACTATAATGCGGAAACAGAAATAAAATTGTCGGTAGTAACCGTCATAAATACAAAAAAAAAAACGAATTGCCTTGTTCCAAACATTTAGAAGCTTTGTTAAAGCCAAATAGATGGTTTTCTGAAATGTCTACCATTTCTTCAAGATTATTGAAAAATTGTCTCGAACAGGCGTTGACATGTTGTCATGCTCACAAGCAATTGTAGAGATTTTTCGAACGAGAACAATTTTTTTAATTTTGGTACATAATTTCCTGGCTGTAGCACAGTTTTCGAGGCTTTCCCATCATTCATTGGTTTTTTTAAGTGTCTTATTATTAGTGACCTGTTTAAGTGCACAGGGTGGGGTGTTTATACGCGAGTCTTTAGGGTTATATCTGTCCTCGCCAGTTCATTATAACATCACTGTGACCTGGTATCCAGCAGAGTCTAATGTTTTGCTTGGAGCTAAGAACCTTTGGTTCTTGGCAACAGTCATGTTTCGATTTGATTACTATGGCAGATTCCATATTTGGTTGCCATAGCGCCATCATTGAGATATGTTTTGCAATTTTTGTCTCTGCCAATAAGTAGGCTTGAAAGACACGGAGTCTGAAAGAGTTAACAAGATTAAGTGTTTCAGAAAAGAAACCTGGACTTACTCTAACATCCGTGGGAGATTGTTGTTGGCCCAATTTGTATAACAAGCTGAACAAAAATTAATAAAAAATCAATAAAAATTATTCCATAAATTTGTTTTATTTTTCCCTAAATTATTGCCACAGAAATCCAATTATAATTTGTAGGTACTCTCTGATTATTACTGCCCGGACAACGAAACAAAATTAAATTCTTCCTCCACAGTTTTTTCAGAAACGTCAAAAAGAGGAATAACGAAAGAAACGAAAAAAGGAATGGTGTAATCACGAGGTTAGGTACCTGTCAAAAAGACGAAAGAAAAAAACGAACGAAAAAACATCCCGTGTAATCAGGGTCTATGATTGAATTTGAAGGAACATAAACCTGTCTAAATGACAGGTGTCAAAAATGTTAATGTCAAAGTTATAGTTGTTAAGATAAATGTGCCAAAATTGGCCAGTTTATGTTTCACAGAGAATTCCGTATTCTCCGAAATATAAACAAAATTTTTATACAAATTCAAATCATTTTTGCTTTCAGAAGTCTGAGAACAGAATTAATATTATGCGATCAGGAATATTCTCTTCGAATGAAAGGATGAATTATAAACTGAACAAGTAACAAACACCAAAAAATAACGGATTAAATAGTGACACCTGTCAAAGATATATGACAAATGTGGAAGTTGTCGATAGTGACAGGTGTTAAGTTAGAGGTGCCAAAAGTGACAAACACCAACAAATGAAAATGACGGATTCAAAAGTGACACTTGTCAAAAGACATGACAAATGTAAAAAGTGATACATATATGAAAAGTTGGCCAGTTTAAACTTCTTAGATCTCAGAGGTTTCAGTATTCTCAGAAGTATATACAATATTTTTTTTAAACAGATTTTTTATAATTCATTTTTCTATTTCACAATTCAAAAAGGAAGAACAGAAAATTCTCAGAAATCTTAAAAATATAAACTTTCAAAAGTGCCAAATGTCAAATGTGAAGCATCGATTTAACAGGTTTAAAATTACAGCTATCAAAAGTAAAACATATCAATTGTGATACAATTTAATTGAATAGTATGAAAAGTGACAAGTGACAAGTGTCAAAAGACCCATTTGCCAAAGTGACACATGTCAAAGATACTCTGAGAACAGAAAGGACGGATTTTAAAAGTAATAAGTGACAAAAATTACACATGTTAAAAGTGAAAGGTGTACAAAGTGACAGGAGTCAAAAGCGACAGGTGCCAAAGTGACACAATTCAAAGAGACAATAGCTAAATGTGAACAGTGACAGGCGCCAAAAGTGACTGATAACAAAGGTGACAAATATCAAAAGTTACAGGTTTCAAAAGTTACAGATGTCAGACAGATGTAACAGGCACCATAATTGACACGTAAAAGAACAGACATACAAAAAACAAATGTCAAATTTTTGTTTTTGCAGGGCAACACAAAGTTTTTTTCAGTTTTTCTAAAAATATTGTTACAAAATTCAAGTTACCAAATCAAATGTTTTTATTCATATTTTAAAATTATGACCTTGACACATATAACCTTCTCATCTCAGTTCAAAAAGTCAAAACCGTAAAAACATTTTTTCTTTGTACATTATTTGATAAGAGTTCCGTCATATTTTCAAAATACCTATAAACAAAACTATTTTTTGTTTATAAATACTAACGCTTTTGTTTTGTTTACAATTGAATTTTTTTAAGATTAAGAAAATAACTCACCTTCTTCGTTGGCTCTCTTTGAACTGCCAGCTTGATTGAACATTGTGGAATTCCAACTACCACCATTGGCAAATGGACGCTTCCAGCCGCGCCAATTATTACACACCGATTCCGGTTCAGAACTCCAGCTGCACAAAGAATCCTCTTCAAAACGATCCGAATCGTCGAAGCTAAAACGATCGATGTCCTCTTGATTCCAATCGCCGCCGACAGCTTGTTGATGGTCATTATTGTTTGCATTGTTTGCTCTTTGACCTCCATTTATCCTGTTCTGACCAGCACCACCGCCACCACCGCTTACATGAGCAGCAGGACCAGCGCCACCGGGATTAGCATGTCCACCTCCACCTCCTCCATTACCACCGACGTTATTGCCTACACCGTTCGCCAGTTTAACAGCAAAATGTTAACAGCAGTCTTGAAGATATTGAATGAATCAAGACTGAACAGGAGCAAGTTTGCGGGAGGAAGGAGCAAAGGAGCGCAAAACCAAAGACGACAATGAACGAAAAATATTACCAAAAATCCCTTTTGTTGTTGTATTTAAAGGTTAACCAAATGTAATCCACCACCACTGTACCACACAGTTCAGCAGTTGCGAGTTGTGAGGAGTTGCGAGTAGCGAGTTTCGGTGCTAAACCTGAAGACAAAGGATACACCTCTCTCCCTTTCCTTTCCACTTTAATCCAGACAACGAAAACGAGAGAAGAAACACCAATGCGACGACGACGGGATGGTAATGGTATTTCCCTTTTATTGGGGCTTTGAATTTTCACTTTTCCCCAGAACGGTGTCGTCGGTGTCGCATTTCTGCTAGTACCAGCAGAGGAACCAGGGAGGAAGTTTGAAGAAGAAGGTAAACGTTGTCGTTGCTGTTGTCGTTGCCGTCGTCTCTTCTCTTCTCTTGCTCCTCCTTACTCTTACTTACTTTTCCTCGTTCGCGCCACTTCAATGTGTGCGTTGATTTGCCTTACTTGTGTGCATGTGCGTGCGCCTGAGTGTTTGGCAATCGATGTATGTACACAAGAAATGGCTTTTCTTCTTCTATTGCTCACAGAAATCTTCGTATTTTGTTCTTCTTTTTGTTTTTTTTTTTATTTGTTTTATGGAATCGAAAAAAATGCTTCTTGATCAGCTGGCGAGGAAACAACTATTTTGGGACTTAGGAGTTGGAGTTGGTCTCTCTAATAATCAAAAGAATAAGAAAACAAAGAACCAAGGGTCCAGGTCGATCTGGAGCTCGAGGTGCAGGTTGAATCGACAAAAAAGAAAAAGCAAGAAAAACTAGACGAACAAACGACAAAGCCTAGCGTCTAGCGATTTGGGGTTTTCTTCTTGTTTTCTTTTTGTTAGCGTTTCGAACAAGAGCTGGAGAACTTTTGGGGATACTTCTGTTTTTGATTTACAAATAAAACAGAATCTACTTTTTTTCTTCACTACTTCACCTTCTTCTATTTCTACTTCTTTCCTTCAGTCCTAAAAGTCCTTTCTTTGTTTTCAATCACCACCATGGCAGCCAGGCAAGGGGGGTACCAAGGAAATTCTTGGTGATCTTTGGGTCGAGGGGTTTTTTTATGAGCATTTTCACAATAGTTTGTTTCTTTTTTTAGGGCTTTTTGCTATTTGACCACACACTTATGTGTTTAAAACAAGGAAAAAAGATCACACTTCAAATAAATTTTCACTTCAGTACGACGGGGGGTCTTTTCCGATGATTGTCTTTTTTTTTCTTTCTTCAAGGGGGAAAATGAGAGCTAGCAATGAAAAAAAAATTGCTTTGTTAAGTTTTCGATTATTTGGTTTTGTTCACGCAATGGTTGAAGGGAAATTATTTTCTTAAATGAAAGTCTGAAATTTGATTTTATTTTAATGAATTTTACAAAAATCTTTCACACGTTCAATAACGAATTTACGGAAAAATTAAAGTTATATGTACTTGGGCACCCCGTTTGAAGAAGATAACAACAAATATGGCGACACAAAAGGTGAAGAAGATTTCATTTTTCATGAATTTTTCATTGGAATTGGAAATAGAATGGGATGAAAGATGGAAGTGAATCGGGAATTTGGAAATTCCATTCGAATGTCAGTGTGAAATGTCAGTTTTGTTGTACTTTGTTGAAGCTGACATTCTTAGGAGCCGTACACATGACGTAACCACCAACATACATATATTAAATTAATTACATAATATGGCGGCATGTCTTCTAGGGAAAATAAATATCAATTTTGTCACTTTTAAAATATTTAAAATGACCAAAATCACTCTGGATCTATAAGCATCTCATTCTTTGAAGTTTGTAGTTGGCGTGCATAATTAGAGACGCAGGCAGCAATGTTCTGTACACGAAACCTGTGTATAAATTATCACCCCTATTGTGAGTTTCACCCGGAAAATATTTCACCCGAAAAATTATTGTTCCCCCGGAATTTTTAAAGCTATTGTGAGTTCCACCCGAATGAATTTTCACTTCGAATTAGAGGTGACATTTCGAAAAAAAGAAGCGTTCATTGAAAAGGCAAATACAAGCTAAACGAAATATCTGAACAAATCCCAGAAAAAATTACAATAGGACGGTGTTCTAGTTTTGCAAATAAATTATTATTTTCAACCCCTTTTGGAATGAAAATGACAATTTGTTGAGTTAAAAACTTTATTAAATATTTTTTGTATGTTAGAAGTAATTTTTCAAGAAAAAAAAAAACAAACGACGGTATCCATAACCAAAACAAAAAAAACCGGAACAATTCAGAACTACATCACTTCGAACACGGCTAAACAGATTTTTGACAGATGAGTGAAGTGTGAATTAAAATTTTTAAAAAAGTAAACAATATCCGTGCATTCCGTGATTCCGTCTTTAATTCATAAAAATAAATATACTTGAAAATAAGTAAATAAAATAAATAAAAATTGTTTTTTGTGATTCTGCCGTAGCCTTTATTTGCTCTCATCAAAAGGTATGAACTTGAACAGTATGATATTTTATTACACAAATTGTTTAGAATTGTTTTTATATTTTACTTTAGCAACATGTATAGCATAGCCCTGAGGGAAATGATTAATGATGAGGAAGAAAAACAAAAACAAAAATCAATCAGAAGACAACTCAGAGATTCTTCAAACCCTTTGGAGTTGCGTGAGCCATTGTAAGTAATAAGTTTCATGTAAAGAATTTGTGAATATAAATGTAGATTACGAATCAAACTTTTTTTTCAGATTTCATCAACACTATCGAGTAAATAAAAAAGCCTTCAAATATTTGTTGGATGTTCTTTCCAGTTCCTTGCCCCCAGTAAAACAAAAATTTGGTGTGCCCCCAATTATAAAACTTCATTTGCCGTTGTCGTCCAGAACTCTGAAATTTTATCTTTATTTTCCTTTGAATAGCCTCTGGCGATATCGGGGTGTAATTGCATTTTATTCAAAAGCAACTCGCATTGCCTTTTATTTGTTGTTTTACTCCTTGAAAATAAAAAAGTTGGAGTTATTTTCGATTATTTTGTTGTTATTTATAAAAATTACTTACATTTTTCGCCAAAGTTGTCCTTTTCCGCCGCCAAATTTTGAGTGAAAGAAAGAGTTGTGAAAGACTTGAAGTTTCACCCGAAAAAAAAGTTCACAATAGGGGGAAATTTTTCGAAGTGGAAAATTTTCCGTCCGAAACTCACAATAAGGGAAATGTGAAATGTCATTTTTTTCGGACGGAATCCAGAAAAAGTGAAACTCGCAATAGGGGTGTATTTGTTCAGCTGGAGTGAAGTGCATTTTTTGTATAGGAAAACATGGGTGAATAAAAAGGTTACCCAGAAATTCCTTCTCATTTACGGTCCTGGATCTAAGTTAAAGCTTATGACAGTCAGGACAAACACCAGGTTTTCATCAGTTTCTTTCTAATAACTGTATAATTTTGATTTCCCTATTAATTAGTGTTCACCTTCGTTATTCATTATAATAATCGTACACAAAACTTGTAGTACTTTCATAGAACATACAATTTTAGTATATCAACCCTAAAAGAATAAACTACCTGACAGCTGCTCAGGTGTCGCTCCGGTTTTATATACAAAGTTTTCGAATCTAACAAAAATTCACGACTTCATTCATTTTGATAAATCCACCAAACCGTTTAACAATTCTTCCATATTCTTGAATTTGTTTATTTAATGTTTGTTTCATAGCAAACTCTTTCCGACTTAAATACATAACAAATAGAAAGAAAAACTTGTATCTCTTAAGCTGACAGCTGAAAATTGTATAAGTTTTAATGCTAAAAAACCCAGATCTACAAATTTGATCTTAAATAAAAAGTAAATCAATTTAATTTGGTCAATGGAATGCAAAGCATAGGAAATTTTTGTTTTCACAGTTCTGGAAATAAATTGATTTATTTTACCCATGAAAAGTACCATAAGGCTAGGCCCACACATGCAATTTTTTCGACGACAAATAGTTCGATCGTTAGTTGATCAAACATCGCGCACATAAGCAACTCCGAAAGTAATCAACGAAATAAACCAATACACAGGAAAAATGTATTCACCGTGACTAAATTTTTTTCGCTCTTTCACTTACAGAAAATTATTCAACGATTCAGTTGAATGTCCGCACAGTTATTTATAATTCCTTGTGACACAAACTAAGCAATTGTTTCGAGGTGATCGTCTAGTTTGTGTCAAAAACAAACTTAAAAGTTGCTAGAATCGGCGACAGAATAAAGTCTATGGTGCTCAGTTTGGAAACCAAACAGTTTCGAAACTAAAAGTTCCATGTGCGCTCCTAGCCTTTGTTTTTTTGTTCTCAAGTTAAGGGGATCAAACTTTAATTTTTAGTTATATTTTTAAGGTTTCTGTTTCTTGTTACAAATATAACTTTTTTTTTTATGGATGACTTATATATATGCACTACCACTTTGATTTATACCAGTCTTTACATACAAAACATCTCCTTCCATTTTGTTTGTTTTATAAAAACACTGTATTCTTCATAATTTATTTGCAATTTTATAAAATAATTGAAATCTTTAAAATTAATAAATTGTAGTGTAAGCGGAACCTTTTCAAAATCCATATAATATTTCCACATGAGCAAATGATGAACACACCACCTTAGAAAATTCCTGACGTTCTTGCAGAAATGAAGGATTTAAAACATTCTTGTAGTTTTTTGACAGTTTTGACAACAACAAGCTGCTATACTTTCTTTTCTGTATATCCGGTTCAAGTGATTGGGTTGTGTTTTTTAAAAGGTCTTTATAAATTTATAAATAATTCCATTAAATTAATAATATTTTTCTAAAATACTTGTGCAAAATTAAATTTCAATATTCATTCCATTTAAATCTCTCAAAATGTGTATCGAAATTAAATTCTTTGCCATCGATGTTAATGAATTAAAAAATTGTTCTTCTGTTCTTAAACTCGCACAATACAAAGCATTTCCAATTGAACATGAATTAAAATCTTGATAAATTTCCAGAATTCAATCAATATGCCACCAAGGAAGAACAAAGTTCAAAAAGAGGAAGTCCAGGTTTCCCTAGGACCCCAAGTGCGCGATGGTGAGCTCGTATTTGGTGTTGCTCACATCTATGCCAGTTTCAACGACACCTTCGTCCATGTTACTGATTTGTCCGGCCGTGAAACCATTGCCCGTGTCACCGGAGGAATGAAGGTCAAGGCTGATCGTGATGAAGCTTCACCCTACGCTGCTATGTTGGCCGCTCAAGTAAGTTACAGAAATAAAATATTTGGCGGTTCTCAATTGATTTCTAATACAAATAAATAAATTTTTTCCCCTTTCAGGATGTTGCTGAGAAGTGCAAGACTCTTGGAATCACTGCCCTGCACATCAAGCTCCGTGCCACTGGTGGCAACAAGACAAAGACCCCAGGACCAGGTGCCCAATCAGCACTCCGTGCTTTGGCCCGTTCTTCGATGAAGATTGGTCGCATCGAAGATGTGACTCCAATCCCATCAGATTCTACACGTAGGAAGGGAGGTCGTCGTGGTCGCCGTTTGTAGATTAATAGATGTGCCGGATTTGTTTTGTGCGCTTCTTTTTTTGGGATTAGACTATTCCATAAATATTGTGACAAAACTGATTTTTTATTCATATAAACAAAAACTCCTTTAAAAAAAAAAGAAGATAATCGTTTATTTTTATTTCGACCACGAACGGTTGCACAATTCGGTTTCGCTTTTAAATTCTGTTCTGAAATTTGTGGAAAACTTACTCTAAAGATGGTCAGTGGCTCATGAGCATAAAAAGGATCGAATTTGGATGTGTTCATGGACTGGTTCCGACATTCCTCTGATAGTTTTTATCCGGAGCAATCACATTTTTAACAGTGAACCCAGTGAATAGTGAATTTTAGTATATTTTTAAAGAATTCTGCTGTGATTTTTAGATGACCGGTTGTTGATGGGCAAGATATGTATATCGACTATACTTGAACTATAGATGAGCAAGGGAATACAATTTCCCTCGGAACTTCTTCTTTTAAAACTTTCGAATTAAAGATCCGCTAGGAACTTAAGAAATTTAAGTGCCCGCCAAAGAAAGAACTTAGACAAATATAAAACTTATGACTTCTTACTTGAAAAGGAAGCTAAGTTCGCCACTTTAAATTTGGGTATTTACACGGTTTTATTCAAGCTGTAATAATAATGGAATTCGTTGGGGGAAAAGGTCTAGAAATTGAGTTTTAACCTTTTGCTTCTTAATAATTTTCAGTTCTTGATCGTTTCATGAAAGAACCATGTAAATACCCATAAACTTAAATTAACACCACTTAGAAAATAAAAGCTTAAGCAGGATATTGGTTCAAACTGATATCACTGATATACAAATTTACACAAACAATAATTGCTTTTAACATTTTCAAATAAATCACGGTTAATAAAATTATTAACTTTAAAAATGTTGAAGACAACCAAAACCAATGTTTTTAGGGATCGGTTAAAGCACAACATATTTTTTAACAGTAAGTTGTATGATGATTTTAAACAGTACAAATCATTTTACAATCAAATCACAGTTTAAATCATTGTATATTAGTTTCTGGAAATGATATGAAGACTTTTAAACCTTTTTGCATTGAAACCCGTTTAAGCACAAATGGTTAAGCATTTCTTTCAGATTTTTGTTTGACAGGTGAAATTTAACAACTTATGAAAACTTCGTAAACAATCAAATATTTTAACTGAATACTGGGCAAAGAATTATAGATTTAGAAAACCATAAGGAATATTATTGGAATAAGGTACTTCATGAGTTTATATAAAAAGCCACAAAAATTTGTTATTTTGCATTTTTAAAAGTTAAATCTCAAAACCCGAAAGAGTAATTTTTAAGTCGGATTTGAATTGAGGAAATCAAGACTCATTGGAAAAGTGTAATTTCATTGCCAGGAACAAATTAATTTCGACTAAAAGTCGAAAAGGTATAAAATTTCGTAGCTTTCAAGTAATGGGTTTACAGCCTTTATTACGAGAAGCGAATCGAACGTTCGACTTGAAGCGAACGTTTGAGAAATCCAATAAAAATAAATTGGGTGGCGCAACAGTCCGTTTGAGAACTAGGGCCTAGTGACTGACAACTCTCAACCATTCCTATGTGCGAATACTGTTGGTAAGGACCTACAGTTTTAAGCCGAATCCTAACGGCAAATTTGAGAAAGCACTTATTATTATTATTACAAATTCTTTGTTTGACCAAAACTCGAAATACATTTGAAAAATTATATAAGAACATTAGCATGGCAAAAAATATATGTATTTGCCGTCTTCCTGAAAATTGACATTTTTCAAGAATTAAAAAAGAAAGTTTAAGATTATAATAAGTTTAGAAATAGATGATGTAGGCAATTGAATAAATAGATTGAATTTAAATAAGCATAATATCCAAGTTTATAATATATAATTCCTCGTTACATCTTAGATAATGATACATAAATACACATTATATTTAAAAATATAAATTTACTCTAAAAAACTGTTTCGGTAATCTAAGGCGTGATCAATAAAATTGTACCTAAAGGTCCTTCCAACCCCACTCTTCGTTTAAAATTTGTTTGGCTTCCTGGTGATTGAGAAATCTTTTTGAAAAATAAAGTCTTCGGAGTTCTTGTAGAATTGGACAAACGGCTAAAAAGTGGTTGACATCTTCGATTGCAGAGGTTACACCTGGAATTATCATTTCAGTGAGGTTTGTAATTCAGATTTAGCATCTCAGTCCTTGTTTTAAAGAAAGTACCTATTTAATTTGCAGAATAAGATTACTATTAAAATAATTGTTTACAAACAAAGTGTGATTGAGTTGCTTATAGACCAATCTGCTTGGAGAGGTTTGAGCCCTTTTCAAGAACTTGAGATACAATGAATCATCAACCAATGCAAAACATTCATAAAACCTACCTTTCCAATTAGCAAGAGAAGTTGTACTAAGGTTTAGATTTAATCCGTGCGCATTTGCTATTTCATACCATTCTTTAAACGGAGATAAACTCCTTCGGAATGCGAAATCCATCATAGGCATAGTTTATAGTAGCTTCAAAATCTCTAAATTTAGCTGAGATGCCTATGTACTTATTGCAGAAGATTTTGTTCCATATAAGGTCTATTGCAGTTTTTGCCGATTAGCATTTTTCCTTAACATGGGGCCGGAAATCTAGGTTGCTACAAAATAGATAGAACAGATAGAAGTGAAATAAATACTTAAATTGGTTAACCACCTCTATAGGTTCACGATCGAATGACCATGCTTCTAGCGGGTTTCTCCTTCGACGGGTGCTTTCAAAAATCATAATTTTTGATTTTGAGGTGTTTATATTCAGGTCCCATTTATCACAAAAGTTTATAAGTCTATTAATTTGTAACTGTAATGTGATGGGGTTGTCCGACAAAACAACAAGGTCGTTCGCATACGAGTAAAGTAGTACCTTAATAAGTAGATTTCCAAACCTAACACCCCCAGGAAAATCACAGGAGACATCGTCAATGAAAAGGGCGAACATAATCGGGCTTAAGAGGTAACCTTGGGGCACACCGCAATCAGTATAAAAGAAGCTGGATATGGAACTCCCATTTGACACAGTAGCGAAAGTATTGGTGAGGAGAAGTTTATAGAGTCTTAAAAATTTCGTCGATATACCTAAATTTGATAATTTATAAATTAGTGAATTCCGGTTGATAGTATCAAATGCTGCCCTAAAATCAATGAAAAAGACATACAGTTTTTGTTTGTTATCGATGAAACGTTTTGCTATATTGGAGAGTGCGAAGATTTGATCCACAGTTGAAAGAACAGCTTGGAAAGTGCTTAGCAATTTGTTTTCTTCTACCCACCTCATAAGCCTGTAGTATAGAATTTGGCTGGTGAGCTTGGATCTCCTTTTTTAAAAATTGGACAAATTTGTGACATTAAAAATGACTGAGGTATTTCTTCTTTTTCAAGAAGCTTATTAAAAAAATCAAGAAGAAGATTTAGGAAAGACGGGGATGAGTTTTTATAAAATTCAGCTGGAATTCCATCTAGCCCGGCTGCCTTGTTGTTTATCATGTTTTTAAGGGTTGCTTGCAATTCATTTATTGTAATAGGGTCGTCTAGGTCTGAAATAGTGATTGAGGGTGAAGCATATTGAAATTGTTGTGAGTTTGTTGACGCGTTAAGAAGTTCCTTGAAATGGTTTGCTAGTAACTCTACATTTATTGTAGTTGCTGAAACATTTTTAACGCCACCCAACAATATCACTTTAGACCAAAATTATTTTGAGTCTTTACATTTTGATAAACTTACTGCTAAACCAGCCATAAAAGTTTTTTGTTTACTTTTGTATACTCGCTTATACGTTTTATTTGCAACTAGGTAGAGCGATTTAAAGAAATTAAACTTTGAAAGAAAGCACTTTTCATGACAAGAATTACTTTTGGAGAATTTGTCAATTCCTCGCAAGAGGCAGTACCCGTGAAGAAAACTTTAGGTGGCATAGGCAGGGATCGAACCCAAGACTAACCATCATGCCACGGGTATCGAGAAATCCAATATGGAGAAAAATAAAGGTTAAAACCTCATTTTCCAAAAAAGTTGGGTTTTGAAGTAAATATTGAAATGGTATTCACGAAATGAGTGATTTTAAAAAAGTTCGCTTTCAGTCGAACGTTCGATTCACTTTTCGTATTAAGGGTATATATTAAGAGAAATAGAAATAAAAAGGATGTCGCTGTGAGACGATACTTACAAAAAGCGTTTAATGGTCACATTAGGTTTGGAAATTCCACTTCTAATTCCATAATGGGCCAAGGTAAGGAACAGATCCCATTAAAGGAAAATTTAAGATATGAAAAAGCACCGACGAGTTAGGTTTGTTTTTTAATTGAAATTCGATGAAAATGGATATACACCAGGACAAAAGAAGATATTCATATCAACGAAAGCGATTCATATTCCAAAGTCGGTAGCTTGAAGGTAAATAAAGCTATCAGTGATATACTGTTAAAAGTTCTCGTGGAAATCTGGGTTGAAAATAGAAGTGAAATAATAATAGGGAGAAGAGGAGATATTGGACTTAAAGAGTTGAAGATCAAAATGTAAGGGAAAATAGATTTGGGTGAAGCATTCCACATTCTTGATGTGCATCTTTAAAAAAAGAATCTATTTACCTAACAGTCGTCTAAAATTGAGCGCAAGGTTACACTTTTGAGCATTCCTAGAATCGCGAACTTTACGATTGACTTATTTAAGTGGGGGGGGGGGGGGAATGCAACTGGCTAGTTTAACAGACAATTGTAAGACAATGGGCAGGTTCAGCCAACATAAGGGACTTCATTTGCAGTCATCTTCATTCTTTGAACGTAAATTTTGACCAAGGCAACTAGTTAGTTTTTCAAGCGTCATGAATTTAAAATTCCGAACTTTACTTCGCAAGTCTCTACTTTAAGTTCATATTACAAAAAGTACCAACAAAATTACTGTCTTCAAAACACTCCTCATGCAAGCAACAAGTCCACTACAGTTTTTACTTTGTCAAGAA
The DNA here is from genome assembly GCF_945859685.1 of Eupeodes corollae. NCBI lineage: Eukaryota > Metazoa > Arthropoda > Insecta > Diptera > Syrphidae > Eupeodes > Eupeodes corollae. Next base: position 20,648,617 of record NC_079148.1, on the reverse strand, counting down.
ATATTAGTTATTTCTTTTCCAAATTGACAAGGAAGCATTTTCCAGAAAGCATTAATAAAGTTGTGCAGAAAATAAATAAATCAAAGAGTAATAAAGTTCACCTTTCAGTTGAATGAAAAAACATTATCAACTGTCATTTTGATAGTAGAATTGACTTTTTTCGAAAATAATATTAAACTTGTTAAAGGGACACCTCTACAATCTACATAAGGATTCAATTTGTGGATAAAGTTTTTGTAGATTACAGCCATACAAATTTGTTGTACCGTCGGAGAGATCCCAATCAGCTAACAGCTAAGGGAAGAAGAATATGATTGTTTAGTTTTGGAGAACCAACTCAAATCAAAGCTTAGTTTAAAGACAAAGTAAAATAAAATTAGGGCTGATTGACAAATTTTACGCATTCGGGAAAAAAAACTTACGATCGATCGGAAAATTTTACACAATTTTGAACACCGAAAGAAAGAATTTGGTGTTCATTTTTTGCCAAATATATTTCCAAATATCTGCATAACTATCTTTTGAAGTGCCAATTTTCTCAAATTTGTGTAAAGCTCATTTTTTCGAACAATTCTGTATGCAATTGTTTAGTTTTATTGGGACTAATATTATAAACAATCACAAATATTCTTTTACAAATCATTCAGGCCACGAAAGTTTAAAAAGTGCTTAAATTTAAAAAATATGAAATTTAAATTCACGAGATGATTTTTTCCAATTAGAAAAATGAGAAAAACGTTATAGCGTTTATGTCATGGAAGGTTGAAAATTCCAACGAACATTGTATTTATGTAGGTCCCATTTTGTCCAAGGTTTGAGTTCTGCTGTCCCCAAAATTACTGAAAATGTGATGCTGATCAATTTGTATATTCTTCAAAAAAATGCAGTTGGTTTAACTGAATTCAACCAACTTACCCGAATAGCATTAAAATCTTTAAATACAAACAAATAATCTTTTTTAGATGAAAGCTGTTCCTTTATTATTAACACTGCGCATAGGTAAAGTAAAGCATAAATAATTTTGAACAAAAATAATCCTAGTCAGCAAAAAAAAGAAACAGTAGAATATATAAAAAAAATCATTATAACTTTAAATAAATAAACAAGTTGCTTGCAAAACCGATAATTTTTTAGAAATAGAAATAAACCTAGGCTTCGATTTGACCAACTTTAACAAAAACTTTTGATGATAAAGCGTGTTTTTGAGGTTCTTTCTTTTCGGGCGTATTTGTGACTGTATTTACATAAGTATATTGCATCAAGAAGCCAAGAGTAACATCATCGCCTGGTTTGAGTCCTTCTTCAGGTGTAAAGTTCAATTTTATTGTTACCTTATTGGACTTTCTCCAAGTGATGAATCTATAAAAAAATTGGAGAAACAACATAGAATAGAAATTTCCAATTTAAGATTTTATATTTTTCTGTTATTTACTTTGGTTCCTCTCGTTGAACTTGAACTTCTTCGTCGAATTCAGTAGAATCGTCACGTTGATTTAGGACAAACGAAGAATCCAACATCTCTAGAATGGCGTTGGTGGGACTCTTAACACAACGTGGCTCCTCGGTCAGTGATGTCTGTCTCGATAGACTTGTGTTCAATGAGGGAGTCGATGTGGCTGCAGGCACGGTCGCCTGTTGTTCGAAGTCGATCATTCGCCGTTCCTCTTCCTCGGTTGGCAGTTCCATAATCGTTATGGTCATATCATGCATAGTTGGGTTCGTTAGCTTGAGGATCAGTTGAGTGGACTTGCCAGACTTCAGTGGCTTCTCACAACGCACAAGCAAAACATCGGGCACATGATAATTAGCGAACAATTGAATGCGATACTTGATCGATCCCGGATGGTACTCCGGCTTGATGACGTTATGTTCGCATTGTCGACAACGCAGAGATCGTTTGATCCACAAACACTTCCGCTGCGGATAGAGGTTGTTCACTGTAAATGGTTGATCGGCAGGTTGGCCATGACGCTGCTGAATTGTAGTGACTATAAAGGGATTTATTTTCATTACTTAATGGAATAAGTGAAATAAAAGATGACTTACTGTTTTTGATGTTGATTTTCTGTGTAAAAATCGATGGATTTAACTCGCCGACATCGTCAGTAGCTGCCGAAGGACTGATTTGAATCTGTTTGGCCTTTTGGGGATTCTTGTCAGGCCAGCCCATTTGCCTCCGAATAATTGCCACCGTTAAGCCAGTGCGATCCTTCGGAGCAAAATGAATGGATTAGCTTTAGATTTAACATTTTAATTCACTTAATTTACAGTCAGGGTTGGAAATTTGTGCGATTTCGGAGTCTTCCTGCGATTGTACTCTTGTTTCTCTTGCTTTTCTTGCAGAACTACCGATTGATAGTACTCGAGAAGAGCATCGAAGCGTGTCTGGTGTGCGTACTCATTGTCTGGCCATGCCCCAGTTGCCACAGTTTGATCGGGAATACCAACATCTCTGGAAGTCCATCTGCATGCCAAGCACGATAGATAATACATCTTCTTGGTCATTACTTTTTGCTCAGTTTCTCCCTCTTTGGGTGGTTCATCTGTTTTCCTGTGGTGGCCAAATAAATATTACAAACATATCTTGCTATCGAACAAAAACATACCTTGGTACAACAACAGTTGTGGCTCTGGCCGATAGAGTATGTTGACAACAAGGACAATTGAAACAACTTGTACATCGATTTTTCATTCGTCTAGCTTCCGAAGAAGGTATATTCTCCAAGCAGTTCGAACAGAAATTTGAGTCCACCTATAAAGAATATAATATATGCCATATAAAATATTGTTTTCTATAAATGGTTAAAGAAAAACTTGAAGGTAGATTACTCACTTCGTGGCAGACACAAAATCCACACCTTAATTTTAAGCAATGCCTGCAAAAATAGAGCTTCATAATGGGATTTAAAATTCCACAAGAACATGCGAATTTCACTACACTATCTTGCATAAAATTTGCCATGATGGAAATAAGAAAATTCGACGAAAATTGCAAGAAAAGTTTTTAGAGAAATATTAAACAGAAGTTTGTCTTTTCCTGGCTGACTGACCGTAGTGGATGACAACATAAAAAGTGACATTACGGTAAAATGGGAAATTATGCAAAAAAGGAAATTTGCACACACAAAAAATGTAGTAGATGAATGGTATAAATCTTAAGGTTGATGTTTGAAGCAGTTTTCCATTGAATTATGGTGGACTTACATGTATCAGGATCCACAATTACTAAAAAAAGTAGAGGGCACAAATACATAAAAGAGAGATTCCGATTATTTAACCCTGTGGTGCTATCTCTAATCTACATTTCAAAAGGCCACTGTATTTTTGGTCTACTATCTCTGCAATGGAGCTACAAAAAACAATACTGTGCAAACATCTAGAAGTTTTTACTTTCATAAAAATACGTTTTGAAAATGTTTGGAATGAAGTTAAATTTTAACTTTTTGCATAAACAGTGCATAAGGTTTGTGGTTTAATCTTAAAATGCAATATTTCTGGTCGTTGGTCCAGCAAAAATGCTCTGGCAATCCATCTTCGAATGCCAAATAGAAGAGGGACAATTAGTTGTTTGGCTTTTAAACAAATCTAATAAACAACCCCTAAATTGCTAAAAGCGTTAATTTATACAAAATGAAATACACGAGTTTCAAAAGCGGAATAAGCTACAATTACTTCAAATGGCGTTTAAATTGTCGTATACAATATTCAATAAGTGTAAAAGACAAATTTTGTGCATAATTTTAAGAAAATATTGTTATTTTAATTTGGAAATAGCTGTCTTTTGGTTTTGGAGTGAGGAGTTAAACGACGCCGTGGAGACAAACTGCCTGCTACGGATTACTCCAATAATAGTTTATCTATGTAGTATACTATAATGACTTTCCTTTTAAAACTTTACCAATTTTCAGATCGGTTTTCTTTTATTTTCTATAATAAGAAAAGAAGGTAAATAAGGTAAACTCAATAGTTTAACAAATCAGCTGTGTTTTTTAAGTCATTTATGATAACTAGAATTGTTCCTAACAACATGACGTTTTACAATTTTAAGTAGGTACTTTTTAAGCACTATTCACATGAGCACCACCAACGACCAACGAATGAACGAATATTCGTCGATTCTGACATTTCTTTCACATGAGAGTTTTTAATTCGTCGCGAATGAAGTCTTACTTTGACCACCAAAACCAAAACAAGAATGATTTTTTTAGGTTAAGTACGTGTGATTATTTTATTCGTTGCAAGTGTGGATAATGTGGAAAGCGAATCAAGTTTTACAGTTCGTATCAACTACAATTTTTTTTCGGACGAATTAATTTGTTTTCTTAAATTTATGAATATATGATATTGAAAAGTAAAAGTATGTATCATAAATTAAATAGAAACTATATTGCTATCGTTTTGTTAAGAATTTGTGTGGAAATATGTCTTCAAACGTATATAAACTCACATTTTGTAATTCATTCGTCGTTCGTTGTTCGAGCTCATGTGAATGCTGCTTTAAAGTTATCAAAATATACCCCAATTATTTTTTGGCGGTGGTCATGCAAACGTGCGCCTTACCTTTAACTCTTTTCTGTTTTCGTATAAAAAGTTCAAAAACTCACCGTTAAAACTAAATTATAATTTTTACATATTATTTTCTATTATTAATTTTCTTTTTAATCCCCAAAGTTGTTCTTCTTGCAAAAAGTGTTTAATGTAGATACACCCTAAGGATGAATATCTATTACATTTTTCAAATAAAACTCAGCCGTTGGAAATTTTTGGCAAATTGAACAAAAGAAAGAGAAGGCTCCAGTGTTTTGGAGAACATTTTTAATTTTATTTGAGAAAGAGTGAGAATAAGATTTTAGAGCAGAACCGATTATTTGGAAAGAAGAGTTTTGTTGCGCTGAATAAACAGTAAACCGGAGCAAAATCAAAAGTGACAGCTGACTTCGGTTTGAATACAAATTCAAAGCAAAAATCAGTAAGTTTGTTTGCAAAAGAAAAAAAAAACTTTTGAAAAATACAGAAATACTAATTTTGTGGATGTCTTTTTTCAAAGTAAACGTATTTTCGTGAATTAATAAACCTCTGAAATATTCTCAGCTTAGAACAATGTCTAATGACTCGAATTTTGTGACGAATCTCATTGATCTCAGCGCTGACGATGATCCTTGTTCACCACTCCAAACAACTCAACCACCGTCATCGTCCAATTGTTCAACATACACCCCGCCACTGCCCTTAATACCACTTACCAATTTAGATGGTCGAGAGAGCCTCGATAATAACCCATTTGACTGCATTCAAAAACAAGCCAACCGTCCAGATGATCCCTTCGAGTTAATCTCGAGGGAAGCATCCTACCAACCACATTACTCACAGTCCCTTGGCGCAGCCTGTCAGACAGAGGTTCGTATTGGAAATCTGCTATGCATGAGTGATGATAGTATAAAAGCAGAGGAAGAGACGAGTCCACCAGTAGTGGATCAATTTGCAGAGTTTAGTGCCTTACAAGTGCCTTCGTCGCGATTCCATGAACCCATCTGCTCAGTCTCTAGCATAGGTTCAACAGTGTATTCTTCGCCTTGCGACGATAGCGCATTCAAGTCGCGTAACGAGAGTTCCAAGAGCATCAACAAAGCCTTCATCACAGACCACTCTATTTCAAGCTTCTCCGAGGACAATAGAGCGCACAGTGCGATGAACAAAGGTTTCGTTGAGTCATGCAGTTCCTTTGACCATTCACCTGCTAAGTCCACCCCAGAAAATGCAGCCCAACCTCCTTCTGAGAACTCGGACAGTTCAGGCAAGGGGCGATCTCAGAAACCTGCAGATGCCCGAAAGCGTCTGCTTAAACTCAGTCTATCAAATTCCACATCAAATTCACCCTTGTGCCGGCGCCCATTCGATGATGACAACAGCAGTCCACTCTCGTCGGTATTCTCGGAAGCCGAAAATCTTGCCGATCATTTCGCCTCCCGATGTGGCTTCGATTCGGGCAAGTCCTTCGATGATTCCTGCGACGATTTAATGTCAATCAAACCAAACTGGATTGATTCTGAGACTGACATCGATAGTGATCTGGAAATGATGAAGATCCCCATTTTGCAGGAGATAAAATCACCCATTGTCAATAAGAAAGCAACAACGTCTTGGGAAAAGATCGAAGAAATTCCGGAACCCATTTTAAAGAAGCCTATCAGTGCGAATAACTCACCTGACTTGGAGGCGTTGAAGGAGAAAGTCCAACAGCACAAAGCCGAGAAGAATAATAACAACGAAATAAAATCATTAATCGAGAATCTGAAGCTGGTCATCAAGGATTGTGCGAATGATGCAAAGAAGTCGGAGGCGAATAATTTGCTCGAATGTCTGAGCAATTTGATGAACGATAAAAATGGTTCTGGTATGAGAAATATGTTTCTTTTTATTTCTAGCTTCTTCCCATTTCATAAAAATGCCCTCAAATATTGTTTACAAATAAACTTACCCTAAGCTTATCACCTTTGCTTCCAGACCTTTTGTTTGTGTTTTCAATCCTGCTTTTCTGATGTTGAAGTGAAAAAAGAAGGGGTTTAAATTAAATATTTTTTGTTTTTATTTTTCAAGGAACTATTGAGAAGACGGACACGTTAACACCTCCTCCACAACCAATCGTGCGGCAGGGAACATTTGACATGGAACTCAAAGAAAATGAATGTGCAGATGGTGAAGGAAAAGAAGAAGAGCCACAACATCAATCTGAAGAAGACGCTCACACAGATCAAAATATATCCACCGGAACTCATTCTGTTCATTCAGTTCAGTCACCGGAAGCTGATCAGGCTCAAGTGTCTGATATTGTGGAACAAATTGGTCGTTTGTTGGGTAATCAAAATGTCAATGTAGTTCAAGCGAGTCTCAGCACAAACACTTCAAATGGAGCCATAAATCCCACCTACATTGTCGTGATGAATACGCCGCTCCCTACAAAACAACGTCCTTCCATCGATGCGATGGACTATCAAAACGATGGATCGCCTGATCTTGCGCACAGTCAAGGCCGAAGACGTAGCCAGTCGCTGAGTATTCATGACAAAGAAAAGTCAGCTAACCTTCTTGTTCCGCCAAGTCCATTACGCAACGACTGTAAAACACCAATGCGGGCCCCAATGATTCGAAGAAATTCCTTTTCGAGTTCAAACTCGTGTACCCCCATTGTACAGAATAATCGTCGTTCAGTTTATGGTGCTGGCTTCGGTGGCTGTGGTGGTGGTGGTGGCAGCAACAACCTTGAAGCTGCCTCATCAAAACAAAGCCACCTTCAACGAAGATCTATGGCTCTGGAAACTCATCATGAGAAGCAACAGAATGCTCCACAACAACAGCAGCCTCCGATTGGTGGTGCTTCAGGTATCAGTTTCAATGCCAAGAAACTTAAATTCAAACAATCAACAGAATCAATTTTCAAAGCCAATGGCCCAATGAAGGCAACAATTCCAGTGAAAAAGGTTGCTCCCATGATCGTGATGACAAATGCAGATTCACCCACCGAAGAAACAGCAACTAGATTCAAATCAGTCACAAGCACCCCAAATGTACAAAACAATCCGTCCAAGTACTATCCCAATGCCTGTTCAACGCCAATGATTGAGGCATCGCCAATTAAGCGAAGTGGTCTAACAAAGTCAAGATATTCGTTTGTTGCAGCTACACCCACACCGAAGCATTCAAGTCTGGCTCCGTCAACAAGTCAGGCACGTCGAAGGACTATGAATGAAATGAGATCTCCTAAGAAAGTCGGTGATAAACCCAGCACATCGGGAATTATGAAACCAGGAACTGTGAAGACAGTGAAATTGCCACAGAATTTTTCGAAAACGCTGAATAAAATGGCACCAGCATCGTCTAAGGGTGTAAGAAAATACCAAGTTGAGGAGTTAGATTAAAACTTAACTTGTGTTTGTATTTTTTTTAGGTGCTACGACTGACAAAACCCTCACCTCCATCAGCAGGTGGCGCAGTCGATAAGAACAAAGAAAACAAGCTGCCTAGATCCACTCGTTGAAAGCTAAATTAAAACGGAACCATCTTCAAGATAACTTTGGTTTTCAACATGCTGAAGCTAATACTTACTTTTTATATACCTATAGTGTTTCTGTTATACATTAAACTATAATACCTGTTTCGTTGATAACGTTTTGTTCTAGCAAAAGCTAAAAGTTCCAATTCAAATTCCTAAAAATAAGGTATTTTGTTGATTTATTTATCTACCTGTCTATCTCACTTTCCTTTCTCTCTCTCTGACTCTCTGTCTCTCTCTTCATAAGTTGGTTGTTTTGTATTTATTTAAATTTCTTCTTATTTAATTCTTTTTTGGGAAATAAAACTGAAAACATTTTTTTCAAGAAATTTCAAGTTGTCCGTTTTTTTTGTAAATTGTTTTTATTTACTAAAATACTTAAAATTATTTTTTAGCTTATTCTTAAATCAGTCTATAATGGCCTTAATCTTCAAGACCAGCTTCTTCATCTCCTTTTTGTTTTTGCTCTTTTGGTATTAGGAATGCCAAGAAACCACAAAGTATCAGAGCCGTTGTAGATATATAAAATGTTGATTCGCAATTTTTAGCAAGCAAAAGACCTACGATATTTGCCCCCACAACACTTCCTAGACGACCAAACATCAATGAAATACAAATTGCCATGGATCTAATAAAAAAATCAAACTTAACGTAAGTAAAAAAATTATTAATGATTTAAAAAACACACCTCAAATGAGTTGGATACAGTTCAACGGTGGCAGCACCCAACACATTTATTCCAACTCCTGCTAAAAACAATAGCACATAAAGATAAACTGAAATGGAAGGATTATCCACATGAATTGATGCAATTCCACACGATGCAAAGAACACCAACACAACAACTGAAATCGAATTAAAGAAAAAAGATGCCTATAAAGCTGACAGTTCTAATAAAGCTTAGCAATCATACTTACAAAGAATAGGAATCTTTCCAACTTTGTTGATTATCACTCCAATCACAGCAAATCCTGTGGCATAGAGAATCTCCATAACCAACGAATACATAAAGGTGTTATCCTCCAGGCTGCTTTGGCAATTAATAGTCTAAAACAAAAATATCCTTCGTACAATAATTTCAAGAGATACAACAAAAAACTCACCCCATCTTCTTTATAAATTGAAGCATGTTTGGCATAGACAACTTCACAGATAAGAGTCCTATTGCCAGGATGTTCTTTCATAAACTCAACCATACTGTTTGCTATGTGCGGAAACCACATATACATTCCATTTGTAGTCACGTACATCCAAAATTGAATAGTACAAATTATCACAGTTATACGGCAGTATTTTTTTTCAAATAGAGGCACTGTTTGAGCCCACATTGTTTTCAAAAAAGCAGTTACAATATTTGATTGTTTATCAGTTGCTTCATCTTTACGTATGGTTGTGTCTTTTTCTGGAATAAGTCCATTTAGCTGATGGAGAAAATAATAATAAAACCAGAGAATTTTGTTTTCCATTTATAGAGTAAAGGGATAGGTTAAGGATATGTTGTTTACCTCAAATTCCGTATCATCTCCCACATTCCATCGGTACATTCTCTTCAAAACATCAATTGCTTCCTTGTCTTTACCCACAGATAGCAAAAACTTTGGACTCTCTGGCAAGAAAATTAAAAATAATCCACACAAAAATCCAGGTATACCACAAACGATCATGAAAAAACGCCATGGCTTGTAGGTTATTCCCAGAAATGATATTGGCAATGTCCAGCTTTGGTTGATTATAAGCCATGCAATCAGGGGGAGAATCATTGCGCCAAGAGCAAATATAAACGAAGATCCCATCATGGCACGGGCTCTGGAACGATCAGTATGGAACTCTCCCAAATACGCGTATATAGTTGCTGATCCTCCGGAAACACTAAAATAGAACATATATAACATTTTAGGTGAGATTATTAAGATATTTACAAGAATCCATTGACAAGCCTCAAAAGCACCAAAACCCAAAATGTATGCGAGAAGGATGAGAGCACAGTGAATACAAAAGCCATTAATAAAGTTGGCAGGATAACCTTTCTCCTACCCTTGGTATCGGCCAAGAAACCCCATAGATGTGAACTTAAGATAATTCCAGCAAATCCGATAGCACTTAGAATTCCTTTATCTTGGTTTGTTAATTTAAGATCACATTGTGAAATGGGCAGGATAAATCCAATTGATGCTGTTTCGAGAAGAACATTGGCCAGGACTAAACCAGCAATGATTATCAGGAAATAATTGAATTTTCCAAACTCTACAGAAACAAAATTTAAAATACAATTTGTGTTGCAGAATTGTCGTAAGTTTATAAAACTTACTTGTTTTTTCTAAGGCTTCTGAAAAAGGTATCACTCCTTTTTCCGGCTTCTGTCCATTTTGAATTGTTAGTACTGAAAAAAAAACGATAAGAACAAATTGTTAAGAAAAACTTTTTAGTTTGTGGATGAATTAAAATGTGTTGAGAGAGGTTTAATTTAAAATCCTGAGGATGATTCAAAAATTAAGGTACATACCGAATTTTTAAAGTATCTTTGCTACTTGCTTAATATTTAATCTTGTTTGTTTTTCTTTTTAGTATCATAAATAAGTCTGATCAGAAAAAAATATTGAATGCAGAAATAGACTTGGAAAAAGAGACCTTCATGAAAGGACAACACAAGTTGTATGTTTTATTATTTATTAATAAAATCATTTTTGTTTAAAATAATCTAAAAGAATTAATATAAATTTTGACAGTATCCAACTTCTAAACGTAAGATGGCCATATTTGAAAACAGTTTCTTAGTAGAATTTCGAATCCATTTCAGAAACACCCTTGGTGAAGTTGCTCGTCTTCGAAGTAAATTATATTCTTAAAAATAAGATTTAAAGAAATTAATTATTTTAACTTAATTAATTTAGTAAAAACAAAAACTTAAATAAAGCATTGACTTATTAAAATGAGAGTTTAGTGTCTATTTATTTTAAATTATAATTTAGCACTTCATTTTTGAAGCTTAGCTTAAACAAAACATGTGCCCTAGGCACTACATAAACTATTAATTTTATTTATAAAGTCAAGGAATGTCAATGGAAAAGCACTTGTATTTTTAGTTTTTCCTTATCACTAGTGTTGTTAAAGAAAGACAACATTTTGTTTCAAAAGTTTTTATTGTCACTTTATGATGATTGTAAATTTAAATTTTTAAGCAGTTAAACATTTTGTAGATATATTTGCAAAAGAAAGCAATGAACAAATCTATTTTATAACTTTTGAGGGATAAAATCACAAAACATAAACTTTTCCAATAAAAACAGCAATTTTTCTTGATCAATCATTGTAAGGCAATATTTTTGTATCACTTTTGATTCTTAAAAAAATGTTTTCTAAAACTTTAAGATAAATAAAATGTATTTACCCATTATTTAAGATTTTTAATTATAAATTATTTGTTTATTATTTTTCTTCTATTTTAGTCAGTTCATTGAAGTTTTTTAGATTAACCCATAGTCTAGTCTCGATGCACTCACTCTTAGCAACTGGCCAAAAGTTGCATTTGCAACAGCATTTTATATTCTGTACCATTTCAAATGTATCTTCATTATTTTGTGATACTATCTACCTGCAAACAAGTTTCTATATACATATATATTTCTATTTCTATATCTTATCCCCTTTTACACTCCGCTTCAATTGAATAAGCTCACAAGAAATTTATTTAGGATGCTGTTCATTGTTTGAAACAAAAAAATAAACTGGACTTTTCAGCAGACTAAGAACGCAACGCATCTGTCCACACGGAGAACATTATGAAAGGTAAAAGCTTTTCAAGCCAGAAACAAAAAGTGCATGATTTTTTTTTGATTCCAAGGCATCTTTTGATCAGTGGCGATTCCTGGTCATAATTTTAGGGTTAGCTACTGGTCTTTTAGAAAATCAAAATACTTTTTCAAAAATAATAATTCATTTTATTCAAAACGATAGTTCAATAAATCCTTAAATAAATAAAAAAATAATAACGAGCAACACAAACAAAAGATAATAACACAAAAATAAACTCCGTACGAAATATAAAATCTTACATTTAAAAAAAAAGTAAAAATTTGCTCAGCGGTAAATAAAATCAATTCTCCTTTCAAATTTTATAAAATTGTCTATGACTTTATCATAAAAATTTACGTTTTCTTTGAGTTCTCTTAAAATGTCTTTCTCAATAGAGATAAGTGCTAAATTTACTAAACGTTCTTGTCTTTGCGTATTTCGAAGATACGTTTTTATTCTTTTCAAAGCTGAAAAGGAACGCTCCACAGAAGCCGTTGAAGCTGGTATGGTGCAGATTAGTTTTGAAAGCCTGTAAACTTGCTCAAAACTGTGAGCTACATTTTCTTCTATCCAGAGCAAGACATCTAGTGGTGTTATCATCTTTGATGATCCAGTTGAGGTGGTCATTGGCTGTACACATTGAATATTTTCATAAAACACAGTTAATTCGTTTTTTAATACCGTGAACTCAAATATATCTGGATAGTTTTCTATTAAATTGCGGATTAATGGTTCCGGAAAATTAGTTTTGTTGTAATAATTACTTAATTTATTTCCATTAAGTAAATCAAAATACTTCAGATTTTCCAATGATGAAAATCTTTCTAATATTTGCATAAGTAAGTTATCTATTATTTCAAAAAACAACTTTGTATATTTTATTTTACTCGAGAGCATGTTATCATTTCTTGATTTTCTTTTTTCATCTTCTGGGACAGTGAGCAACGTTGCTTGCCAAATATCTTCGAACCCTTCGTTCCTTTGCACTTCAAGAAATTGTTTCATTTTCTGAATTTGGTTCGTACAAAACACAATGTCTATGTTTGGGTTTTGTAAGGTATTAAACAGTACATCTGAATGTGCAAAAAGTTTTGAAAACACATTCAACAGAAAGACTGTATTAAAGGTTTTTAAAAATTTAGAATAACCCGTTGCAGCCATTCGATCATTACTGTCCCATATATTTGTCACATTTTCTTGGATGCCTGCAAAATATTGTTGAACGTTTTCTTTGTAGGAGTGGACTATATTTACAAGTCGAGAACTAAAGCTCCATCTTGTTGTGGCTAACCCTGGAATTTTTCTTTTAACACTTCTTTTAAAGCATACGTTCTTTTGCTTGAATGTCATGCAAACGTTGCAATGCCATTCAGAGTGCTAAAAAATATCCTACACTCTCTTATATTACTTAATCCTTGAGACAGAACTAAATTTAAAACGTGGGCGTAACAATGAACAAATGTTGCTTTCGGACAAATAGTCTTCACCTTCACTTGAAGTCCATTCAAATGACCACTCATAACGGAAGCTCCGTCGTAAGTCTGTGCAACAAGTTTATCTTGAATTTCATATTTTTTCAAGAGAGTCTTGACTATTTTAAATAAATCCTCTGCAGTCCGCCCTGAGCTTACATCGATAAATCCAACAAATGTTTCTTGAATTTTTTTATTTAAGTAATATCGGAAAACAATGGATAATTGGGACTTTAATTGAATGTCAGAAGTCTCATCAAGCATAATTGCAACAAACTCTGACTGTTTGACTCTATCGGACATTTGATCGCGTAAAAGGTCAGCAACAGCTTTGATTAAATCATTTTGGATAGCCATTGAGGTTCCTTTAAAAACTGTTGATGTTTCAAGGTGTTGAGATAGAATTGGATCATATATTTTTAGTAAATTAAGTAGTTCAATATAGTTGCCTCGGTTTAAAGATGAACTTGATTCATTGTGGCCTCTAAATGACAACTCCTGGTTTGCAAGAAAGCATGTTACATCTATTAGACGTTTCAACACCTCACGATTTTTTTTTCACCAAAATGTTATGTTTCGTATTAGCATCTTTTAACTGGGAACTTAAAGCTTCATCTATCCTAGTCTGACCAAAGGTAGTTAGTTTAATTACACATTGCAAATGGGAGGCACTTAGCTTGTGTTTTCTTTGAAGTGTAGTTAGGGTGTTAAGATTTTCCACACCCGAAAAACTCCAGGGGGAACAGATATTAGAAAAAAGCAAACAAGGCCAACAAAACAATTTCTTTTTATTCTCGTAACCAGCTAGCCATTGGTAAAGGGAATATTGATTTTCGCTAAAGGTTCGAGTATACTCTCTGTCGATTGGAATTCACTGCTCTTTATACTTACAGTGGTTAATAATTCCAACCAGCTAGATGGCCAAAGAATTACAATTCCATGGCTTCAAAGTGAAATGTATGTATAACAAGCATTCGCAAGAGCCTTTCTCAGTGAATTTTGATCTGTCCTAGTGCTTCAGCAGAGGCGATCAAATTATTACGCAAAATGTCCAGATATTGAAAGCGATCCATAGTCCCATGAATAAAAACTAGCCTCCCTACACCAGAGGCTGCTACAGCCCCCCTAACCATCACATGTCCTCCTTTTCATATCCATGGCTTTTTTCACTTTCCGCCATATTTTTCCCCTGCCATCGGATTCAAAAATGTTGAATTTACTTTCATCAGTCAAAAGTACCCGTGGTCCTCCGAAATGTTCCTGTTCGCGAACTCTAGGCGTTTTTATCGATTAGTGTTGCTGATTAATTGTTTCTTTCTTGGCACTCTTCCATTAAACCCTTCACATCTTAAAACTCTTCGCACGGCTTCTGGGTGGACTTCTTTTCCCGACGTATTTGCAATTTCTTGCACCAATGTAGGTGCGCTTATTTGAGGATTGTGGTTAACTTTTCGAATAATGCTTCGGATATCGCGAGTACTTAATTTTTTCGGACGACCAGAACGGGGCTTATTTGTATTTGCTACATGTCCCCTTTCATTATAATTTTTTATTATTGTTTGTACAGTTGAGGAACTTTTACCCGCGATTTTTGCAATAGCTTCATAACTTTTTCCTTCCTTTCTATGCTTTATAATTACATTTTTTATTTCAATTGAGGTCTCACTCCTTTTTTCCATTTTCAACAATATTATTCAAATAAAACACGAAATAAACAAGATTATGAAAGATGATCACCAATGGTGATGAAATCAAATATTTTAATTAAAACATAGATTAGATGTACACTTTCGTGACTTACAATTTTAACCGCTTTCTGATCTCTTTGGAATATTATGAAAAAAATACCGTTAGTGTATCAATTCATATCTTTTATATAATATTCCATTATTTAGTCAAACAAATATGATTGAATTTTGGCAAAAACCATTGGTATACCATTTTTCATAGCTACCTATATGTTGTCTTTTGTGACTGACTGTACAGCTTTCAGAAAAATCAAAAAGTGCACAAGGTCTGATAAATGTCATTTGGAGGAACGTATTTTTAAATGAAAGTTTCAAACTTTCACCGAAAAATAAAATATTTGTACTTTACTGTCGTAAAATCTACTCTGTGTTAGGCTTCTCATATGTGAGGAATTGACGAATATGAGGATATTGAAAAATTTCAAGGGAATTTTATTGAAACAAAATCGTTTATTTTACCACCTAAAACGTTTAATTACGCACTTTATCTAGAAACTGGCCTTGATAGAATCATCAAATGATAAAAAATAACGCACAAGGTATTCAAATAATACCCTTCTATCGATAAAATCTAACGCTGTAGGACTCGATATGATGCACCCTAAGTTCTTAAAAATTGTTCTCCCTACCTTGCTACGAGTACCATTCATCACACTCATTTTTAACTCCATTTTAAGAACACGTGAATTTCCTTCTCTATGGAAAAAGGCAAAGGTTATTCCTATACCAAAAAATTCCAAAGGATATGAGTTTAGACCTATATCTATATTGCCTTTCTTGTCGAAAGTTTTTGAGAGAATACTTCAAAGGCAAATAAACGAGTTTCTAACTCGGTTTGACTTATTGACCTCAAGACAATCCGGCTTTCGAATGAAAAATAGCTGCTTGACTGCCTTGTTAAGTGTTTCTGAGGATATCAGATTTAAGAAGAATCGATCAATGGTCAATAAAAAATTGCTTGCTGCTTAACCCGATAAAATCGAAATACATCGTCATCGCTAGGAATAAGATTGATGTGTCATGTTTTCCTCAAGTTGCTCTCAAAGAAAGTGCCATCATGTATGTCGACAAACCTATAAACCTCGGTGTTTTGTTCAATAAGACCCTGACTTGGAAGGACCATATCAATAGAACTGTGGGTAAGTATTATAGTGTCCTTCGTATTCTTTGACCATCTCAATATTTAATTCCAATAAAAATCAGAGTTCTTTTTAATAAAATACGTTGTTTCTGCCTTTATTAACTTACGGTTGCGAAATTTTCTGCAAACTTGACTTCGAAAGCAAAAGTGTCGTCTTTAAGGCCGCGTTTCCATTTGCAAGAAAACTTCTGCAATAAATGTCCGATAGTCTGTCCGACAGTGAATTGCAAGTGGAAACTACCAAGCAATTTCTATCGCGACAGTACTTTCATAACTTCTTGCGAGTATTTGCAAGTGCAATTAATTGCTAGTTTAAACACATTTGTATCGACTCGCGACAGTTCTTGCAGCTTATCGAAACAGTTTCGTATATCTCGCGCAAGTAGCTGGTTGACGTCTTTGCTTTACACATACAAAATGAGTAAAATAAAAGGTCGTGAATGGCCTCGCGAAGAAGTTATGCGTTTAA
The DNA here is from genome assembly GCF_945859685.1 of Eupeodes corollae. Lineage (NCBI taxonomy): Eukaryota > Metazoa > Arthropoda > Insecta > Diptera > Syrphidae > Eupeodes > Eupeodes corollae. Next base: position 20,631,945 of record NC_079148.1, on the reverse strand, counting down.
TTGAAGTTTACGAGTGTAATCCATGTTTATGGAATAACCGGGACGAAAATTACAAACGGAAGCGCTAATGAGCTTCCTAGTGGTTTAGTTGGTCTAGGGATGTTTAATGTGTGATTTTCCAATGCTGAAAATAATGGTGTATGGAAAAAAACGCCACCTCAGAAACACTTCCATTACATCCCACATTCATATAAGTAATTTTATAGCATGGGTCTGCCACTATCATTAATACAATACTATGAGATCCTTTATAATTAAAGTAGAAGCTTCCACTGTGTTCTGGAGTCTTAAAAACCACGTGTTTGCCGTCCAATGATATAACGCAATTAGGAAAATTCCATTTTTCGATATATATTTCTGCTATATGCAACCATTCAGACATTCAAACATTCAAACATTCATCCGAGTGAAATTGAAGTATTGCTGAACATCTTCTATATTCAATTCATTTAATAAATTATAGAAGGCACCAGTTTCCCGTCTTTTTAAAATCCAATCTCGAACCCAAGTTGATCTTTTTTTCTTTTTTAATAATAAAATTATCATCGCAGCTGCTAATCTTTGACGTTTTCTCGCCATGACTTCACAATTTTAAGTATACAACCAGATTTCTTGCGACATTAATTGCTCTCCTGGTGTAAATACATCTGCAATAAATTGCGACAGTATGTTGCGCGAGCTTCTTGCAAGACATTTCTTGCAGAAGAAATTGCAAGAATTCACATGACAATGTAAACGCGACTGCAAGAAACTTCTGCAAGGCTTCCGCAAGTTGACTTGCAAGTGGAAACGCGGCCTAACTGTGCTGTTCGTTATGTTTATGGACTTAGAAGTTTTGATCGAATATCCAATTACGTGATTCAATTTCTCGGAATGACATTTTAAAATTTTCTCAAATATCGAACTACATATAACTTTTTTCTCTGATATTCTTCAAACCCGACACCCTGAATACCTTTAGAATGAGATAAGATTCCTAAACTCAAATCGTTCCGCTCAAGTTTTGGTCCCGCGTTTTTGTTGTGCGACATCTGAACGCCAGTTTTTTGTAAACTCCTCACAAAGTGGAATTCGTTACCACGTGAAATAAGAGGTTTAAATTGCGCAAAAAAATTAAAAAATGAATTTAAACTGTACCTTAGGAATTAATTACAATTAAAACAATTAATAATACATTTTATAAATTCATCTTCTTATAAAATTGTATAAGTACCTATTCTAATTAATATTTTTGTTATTATTATTCTTTTTCTTTCTTTTTGTAATTCGATGTTTTAATATTTTAACTTATATTTACTGCAGCCGTAGCTGCTGTAAACTTTAAAGCTATATTATAAATAAGAATTTATGTTCTTACAATATTAGCTAATCATGATTAATAAATACTAATACTAATACTAATAATGGACCACATAACTTAAATATGTATGTGCCTATTCACTTAAAGCAGAGTGTATATTGTTCTTAAAATGCAAACCTACATTTATAAGAGTTTTTCTTAACCGATATCATACTCCATACTCCATACTTTTTTAACGTCATTAGCGGTGTATTTCGAATAAACTTTACATCACTCGTATGCATCTAATAAAATTCTATAAATTACTTAGTACTTAGACTTACAATAAATATTTGATCATTGATGCAGAGGATTTACTCTTGGTAATGAAAGTGTTCATCTACGTTTTTATAAACGTAGGTAAAGTTTAAAAATAAATGTATACTTGAAACTTAAACAAATATAAGGTTTTATTTTTGGACAGGTTTATAAGACACAATTAGATTTAGATGGTAGGAAATTCCTTGACGTACAACTGAGGCAGAGGGGTGCATTCATATCCCGGCGGCGCGGCGGTGTCGTGAAAATTGTTAAATGCCTGTAGAGGTTGTAGGTTAGTGTTTTTAGTTAAAGTGTTTTTGAATTATAGGCTAAGCAAAGTGTAATTGATTTGAAATTACATCTCTTCGGTCTAAACCATTGCCATGTATTTCAGTAGGAATTGATGAAATAGAACTTTGGACTTTCATGACGGAATAAGTACTTGGAGGATATGCTGTTATTTAATCTTATTGTTTTTTTTTTATGGAACTAGTCTGGCAGAACAAAGTTCTTTTTTGAGGTCACCCTCGACTACAGGCGCCACTTAAGTTAGTATAAGCAAATCAAAACACAACTAATATTTTAGTAAAGTCATTGCTGTAGGAAGTTAAGGACTGACGATTTTGAGATAAAAGTATTATTTGAATAAAAAAAAGAAACAAAACGCCAACAAATTCTTGGTAGAAACCAAAACAAACTTAAATTGTGGTAACTAAAGTTAAAATTTCAATGAAATAAAAAAGTACGCATACGCCTAAGTGTATCTTTCGTTTATTTTGCCGTGTTTATGGAGAATTACACTACTATTTTAGTGCATTGCTTTAAATCCACATCGGATAAAAAATGTTGCATCTCAGTTATGTAGACTTTGTACTTCAAGTGCGTTAAAGCTAGGAGGTGTGTCAATGTTATCGACAACAACCAAAGTTTATTTAATTCTAGACGATAAACTAGTTGGTTTACTTTTCCTTTTAAACAAACCCAAAAAGTTGTTGACGGGTTAAATAGTTTCAAGTTGATTTTCTTACATTATTATATAATTTTGTATTGCCGACAATAAGAACATAAAAACATATGCATAATTATATTTAATGTTGATATGAAAATTGTGGTTTAACTGTAATGCAAAACCAGAAAATCTTGACTTAAATAGAAAATTGTGTCCCACAAGAAATAAGATATTTTAATTCAGCAAATCTGAATGGTATGTACATACATTGGATGTTAACTTAATTTTTAAGATAAATGTAAGCTATTGATCACAAAATCACAACTAGCCACTGCAAAGAGAAATGTTCTGGCAAAACTACGAACTTCAAGCTTTTTTTTTTCTTTTTTAATACTGCTGTTCAACTTTGGTCCAGCAGCTGACACAAAGAAATGCATTATAAATTAAATACATTTACGATACATATGTAGGTAGAAAGATAAAATTTGTATTTTGAGCGCAATCTTCTTAGAAGTTGTATTAAATTTGTTATTTTTTGGTTGCTTTTATGATTTGAAAAGATTCTACTCTGTTATCTTTAAAGGCACATTTTATTGCATTGTAAGATAAGATGGTAATCATATGGTTATATTTTTATAACGAAGATGAATTTGTATCTTAATTTGAATCTTACTTAATTATTTGCAAACTTTATAAAATCCAAATTATTAAAAAAAATGAAAAATATGATCAACTTTTATCAGGTTCATTATTGCATTGATTGCATAAGTTTCTCAATCCTTTAAAAGTGTTTATTCGTTCTCTTTAAATAAATATTGAACCTATCTTTATTTTCAAAAACAAAAATTAAAAGTCTGAGATGTGATCCATACTTAAAACTTATATTACACTACATCAAAAAATTGCACGTACAGCAATTGAAAAAAAGAGGCTGGGATGCGACCCACACTGATAACTTCCCATCCCGTCTGTCGATTTGTCTTGCTTAAAAGTTTGTCTATTATGTACTCGTATCAATTTTTACCAAATTTGCGCACTATTTTTGTAGATTTTATTTTTTATGAAAAAACGGACAGTTGGATTTTTATGTAAAAATTACTGAATATTGAAAACAATATTTTCTGTGAAATAAAATAAGTTTGAAGCCAATATTTAAAATTTTTGAAGAGTTATTTAAGTCGAAAATCAATTTTTACCAACTTTTATAAATTTTTTTTTAGGTTTTTATTTTTTGTAAAAAAACTGTCAATTCGATTTTTCTCAAAATGTGTCCTAATGTTGAAAACAATATTTCTTATAAGAAAAAATTAGTAAGAACCTATTATCTTAAAGTTTTTAAAAGATATTTGAGTCGAAAATTATTTTTTACGAACTTTAGTTAATTTTTTTTTCGGTTTTTAATTTTTGGTACAAAAACTGTCAATTCGATTTTTTTCAAACTTAAACTGAATGTTGACAACAAGATTTTTTGAAAGATAAAAGTAAATTAAAACCAATATCTCAAAGTTTTGAAAAGATATTTGGGTCGAAAATCAATTTTTACCAACTTTTATTAATTTTTTTTAGGTTTTCATTTAAAAAAAAACTGTCAATTAGATTTTTCTCAAAATTTTATCAGATGTCAAAAACATTATTCTTCGTTGCACAAAATTGTTTTAGAGATAAAATCATATTTTGGTCGTAAAATTTTAAAGGTGACAATTTTTTTTTATTTTTTTTGATTTATAAAAAAAAACGTTAATTGGATTTTTTTCAAAAAATATATTTGTTTATTTGTCTCTAGCATCATTGGTTCATGAGATATTTAGGGTTAACCAAAATTTTCACTTTTTTTTTAAACCGCTATGGTAAAAAAACAACCCACGCAATTTTCTTGAGAGCCCTTTCTGTATCTTTCTGCCTTATTATCTGTATAACAAAACTTATTTGAAGTCGATATCTCTTCTGGTTCTTGAGCTATGGAAGACGAAAAAAACGTCGCGAACGTACGAACGTACGTACACACGCACGCACAGACATCTTTCTAAAAATCTTTTATTTCGACTCTAGGGACCTTGAAACGTCGAGAAATGTCAAAATTCTTAATTTGACAAATCGAACCCATTACAATAACTTCCTATGGGAAGTTAATAAATGGGTTTCCCTTACACTATGAACTTTCTACCACAATTCTGAGCTAATTGACTTTATTTGATAAAATTATAATGTATAATGACAAATGCAACAAATGGTTTTTTTTACCTTTTTCCAGGAATGTCAAAAATGTACATCAAACAAATGTTCGTACAATGCTCTCTTCTCTAACAAAATGGAAATAACGGTTCTTTTTGAAATGTAAATTGTGTATTGTAATGTTATTGAGAGATCTAGGCTCAGTATGGCGTGGTGTATTGATCTTTTCAGTTGTTTTTTTTTTAATTTTGCGAATTTTATTTTGAAAATGAAGACTTCTCATAAAAAAGTACCTCTTGAAGTAAGAAAATTGATTTTTAAACTAAAAAATGACGGAAAAAGTTATGCTGAAATATCGCCAACTATTGGTAGACCACGGTCTACAGTTCAATATGTATTTTAAAAAATTATTTGAAAAATAAAAGCTTTGAAGTAGCTCCAGGAAAGAGGTCGAAAAAAATACTAGACGCTCAAATATAACAAAAAATTGAAGGAATGGTTAAGACTGATCCCATGTTAAGTGCTCCTCAAATAGCTGCTGACATTCAAGCAAATGATGGAATATCGCTTAACCCTCAAACTGTTAGGAACTTTCTGCATTTAAAGGGATATAATAGTCGCACGGTACAAAAACCCTATATTTCAAAAGCAAACGTTTAAAAACGCTTGAACTATGGAAATGCATAAGTTTCGAAACCAGATGATTTTTGGAAGAATGTGTTATTCCTTGCCGAGAGCAAGTATAATGTCTTTGGGTCGGACGGTCGCAATTTTGTGTGGAGGATACCAAACACAGTATTAGATGTGAAGAATTTGCAATCAACGGTGAAACATAGAGTCGGAAATGTTATAGCCTGGGGAGCTATGGGGTCCAAAGGTGTGGGAAATTTAGTTTTTTTAGAAACAACAATAGATAAAAACAAATATTTAAACATTTTAAAAGAAAATTTGAAAGCCAACGCTTTAAAAATTGACCTCAAAGATGAGTTTTTACTTGTGCAAAACAATGACCCTAAACATTCATCAAGGATAGTAAAGGAGTGGCTTCTCTATAATGTTTAATCGCAATTGCGTCATCCTCCCAAATCCCCAGACCTTAATCAGGAAGCGAAAGGTTATCACACTCGCTACTAAACTTACATAAGTATGTACATATGTGCTGATGATGAGCGCCACTGAAGCGTTCGAAATGCATTCACGTGTAAGTCGTTTATAATTAATGTTTATAACATAGTTTAATGGTTTTCTTAAAAAATCTTATCAAATGTCAACAGCAATAATCATGGAATAAGTTTAAAGTAAATTATACAAGATATTTGAGTCGAAAATGAAAATGCACCTCATTTAGTAGTTTTGTATGTTCTGCTAGAAATTTCGAAAAATTATACCTGATGTCAAAAACCTTATTATTCTTTGCAAAAAATTATGTTAGATGAAATATTACTTCTCATTCGTAAAATAATTTCTAAATTACAAATTATAAAAATAAACTGCCCGTTGAATTCGTTAAGTTTTATTCATTCATTGAATTGAATAAAATATTTCCCTTTTTTAATTCTTTTCTATTTAAGGTCTAGTAGAAAAAAACATTCACTGATTTTTTTAGAAAGTCCTTTTTGAAAATTGAACCTTGAAATATGTCAACAATTTGCAATGACTTCCTATAGGAAGTTATTCATAATCCTAGAAAAATGATATGCAATATTTTCAAAATCAGATCAACATCTTCACCTATCACTGCAACGTCAACGTCTCCGCATAATAATAATTAATTAATAGGTCAGAATCATCAGGTGCTTCTCTCACATCTATTCCTTGGTTACGAAGTGCCATGGATAGAAAAGATATCAATCTTGAATTGTTCTTTTAAATAATCTATTTGTTTAATGTTTATCATTGTTACATGATCAAATTGAATATGAATTGTTCTGCTCTTTTTGTATTATATTCTAAAGGAGAGTAACCATCAAACATTGCAGTACAACTTTTTGCCGAATAATGTTTTTGAAGGTACTTAATGTAGGAATGGCATATTGTTAAAATATCGGAATCTTTGGGCCAAAATACTTTGTGTAGCAAGAAGCCACCATCCACAATAATGTCAAAGTCAAGAAAATCAATATTTGTTGTGATATTTTAAATATGTCGATAGCGTTGACTTCTTCGTTTTTCGCATCCCATTTTCATCAAACAATGATAATGGAAATTGAGCCAACTCATACTCCATATAAGTCTTCATCGGACTGCTTACTTATACTTATTCTTTGGAATATCATCAAAGGATCTATTACCACAGTTTCACCTCTAATCTTTACAGAATTTGGCATAAAAGACAAAGGGAGTGCTCGATTTTTACTTCTGAAACTCGTTGGCCCACTCTATGGCTCATTTCCTGCATGCCTAGAGAATAAACATTGTTGTAAGTTACTTTATCATCTCCAACGATGCCACTCGCTATTGACATGATTTCAATTTGGAACCAATTTGACATTTTTGCAATGTCTGTATCTCTAATTTTATACGTGCCTCCCAAAATCTTCATGTTGCTCACTATAGTAGAAAAAAGAACGCCAGTGAATTCTTCGAGTGATGAGAAAATTTCATGAGTAAAATTCAGCCCTAGAACCCATTTACTAAGTACACTATCAGTGATTTCACGCCTTGTTGTTAAGCCACCCATACTCTTCATTCCACGCATTAGAGTTTGAAAATGTATTGAAACAATAAAGGACATTAACAGGTGAAATCCACCCAATATGACTACGCATTTTGATAGACGGGGCCCAGATGAAGCTGCGGCAATGATTTCTTTACTTTGTATAAAAAGAGGCAGGTCAAATGTTACCACCAAGCACTTTGTGGACAAATTTTGCAACACAGACTGCCAGCATAGTGCAATTTTTTTTTTTTTTTTTTTTTTATAATAAGCGCACACTTACCCTTATTATGTAGACACAGTGTGAGCACTAGGTCTGGAGAAAGGGAGAGAGAGAGGGGTTGAAAGGAGATGTCGGTGCACATTGGTTTTGAATTCCTGAATATTGCAATAGCTGGGAAAGACAGAGTGTGGCAAGGCATTCCACATTCGCATAGTACGGCTAAAGAACGAATATCTGTACTTGACAGTACGACCGAAGATGGGCTCGAGGGTATATTGATGAGCATTCCTAGAAGCGCGAGTATTACGGTTGAACTGTTTAAGGGGAGGAATGCAACTGGCTATTTCTCTAGAGCATAAACCATTAAAATAACGGTAAAACAGGGTGAGACAAGAAACATTTCGACGATGTTCAAGTGACGTAAATGATCTTATGATGGTAATATCACCAATCAATCTAAATGCTCTACGTTCAATACTATCCAAGAGGCTTAAGTAAGTTGTAGGAGCACCGGCCCAGATATGGGAGTTATACTCAAGCTTTGGACGTATATAAGTCTTGTAAATAACAGCCAGATCAGAGGGGGAGAAAAACTTCTTGCATCGCCTTAGAAAACCCAAACATCTTGCGGCATTTTTGGCGACATCGCGTATGTGATCGTTCCACAAAAGGTGGTTGGTGATACACATACCAAGAATATCCAGATGTTCAGTTTCCTCGATGCAAGTGCCATTTATGGATAATGGCAGGGGGGGTATATTTCGCTTTAACAATACAAGACAGCATTGCGTTTTTGAAGCATTAAATTCCACGCGGTTTCTTATTCCCCATTGTACAATGCTGTTTAGGTCGGAATTTAATGAGCTTATCATATTTTGCCGTTGCAGTTCCACATCCGAAGGAGGGGGGTGTGAATCTGAAAACGAATATGAAAAGCTAAGAGTACTATCGTCAGCGAAACAATGTATTGGATTAGATGTTGCAGACAGGAGATCATTAATAAAAATGAGAAAGAGTGTTGGAGATAGAACAGAACCCTGGGGCACACCAGCATTTATTTTGTGGTTTTCAGACTTGAATCCATCCAATACAACTTGTATTGAACGATTCGAAAGGTAATTACTAATCCAATGAAGGAGGGGTTCATGCAAACCGAAAGCACGCATTTTCGATAAGAGAGCCTGATGCCAAACCCTATCAAACGCTTTTGAAATATCTAGTGCAATAATCTTACTTTCTCCAAAACTATGTAAAGATTTGTTCCACTGTTCGGTGAGATGAACCATGAGATCACCAGTGGACCTATTGCTACGAAAGCCATACTGTCGGTCATTAAGAAGCTTCCGTTCTTCAAGATATTTCTTGAGCTGATAATTAATCAGCGTTTCCATGACCTTGGAAAGAAGGTACGTAAGTGCAATCGGTCGATAATTAGACGGTGAGGAAGATTCGCCTTTTATGGGAATAGGCTGGACAAATGCGGTTTTCCATCCGCTCGGAACGAGACCTGAGGAGTAGGACAGATGAAAAAGCTTACGCAGTGGTTTTGCCAGCGATGAAGAACATCTCTTCAGAACAATAGCGGGGATACCATCCGGACCAGCAGATTTGTGTATGTTTAGATCTTTTAGGACCCTCGCTACAGTACGAGTGCGAAAAAAGATTTGCCCCATAGAATCATTAACTCGCTCAAGTACAGGCGGAGTCATAACACTCACTGGCAGAGTTGAATTGGCGGCGAACTGCCTAGCAAAGAGATTTGCTTTCTCTAAGGAGCTAACAAATGGAGTGTCATTCACAATGAGCGTAGGAACCGAGGAAGAGGAAGAATTCCTCATATTTTTTACAAATGACCAAAAATTTTTACTGCCTTTGGGACATTGCAGTATTTTTTGCCGTAATTTTTGGTCATGTAAAAATTTGGTCCGTCGAATATGGGCGTTGCAGGCCTTCCTGGCTTGCTTGAACTTATTCCGGTTTTCCTCAGTTGGATTGGCTTTAAAACAACGGAAACTTACCTTCTTAACCCTAATAACCTCTTTACAGCTCGCATCGAACCATGCGTTTTCCTTGGGTCTGATGCTTTTAACCCTATTCGGGATAAAAGTTCTAATTCCCAGGAGGATCAAACTTGTGATCATATCAGCGCTGGCGTCAACGTCACTATCGAGGAAGCATAGTGACCAGTTAAAGATCCTGAAGTAATTGTTGAGACCATCTCAGTTGGCTTTCTCGTATTGCCAAACGGTTCTCATAGGAGCTCTTTCTTTAACTGGAGAGTTTTTACACGAGAAATTTGCTGATATGACACAATGGTCAGATGTGCCTAGATTAGATAGAACACTAATAGTGTACTTACCAGGGTCAGAGGTAAGAAACAAGTCAAGAGTGTTTTCTGCTCGACCTACGACGTCCGATATTCGAGTGGGCTCGTTGACCAATGCAGTGTAGAGTGTATTATATTGGGACGGTGGAGAGTTTATGAACGGAAGAGGAATGATTTTAGTTTTTGCACTTAGAAGTCCTCCAAGTTATCCAGTTGATTTAGCACAAGGTAGTTTTTTTCAGCTTTTGCCTTCGCGTGTTGGTTTCTTTTCCTATGGAAGTAGATGCAGCGATGCATCTTATTCCACCGAAAGATTGTAATATATTTAGTTTATCTAACGTTCTGACATTAATAAACTAAAATTGGTTAAATGAACCGCTGGAATCTGTTTGGGTGTGGCAATATATCTCCAACAACTGAGCTTCATAGCATGAAAAACAAAACCATAAGCTTGATATAAGGATAACAAACTTCTTAGAACAAAGCTTTCTGTATACAAATAAGCCAAGGCTGCTTGGAGACATGCATGATCTGGGACGCACAACTGATATAATGCTATGCCCCATTGCGATGCACTTACTTTTTCTATTTTCAATGTTCGTTTTCTTTAGTATAAGAGTTTCAAGAAACGTTTTTAGGGTTTTAGGTACACAACCGTCATCAACGTGTTTAAAAAAATCATCACATATTCTCCTTTCATGACTAGAGTTATTTTACAAACTAAAATCTAATAATCTTTAATTTTGTAGAAGATTATTTTTTGATATGACAAATAGTATTCAAGATAAACCCGTAAAAACCGTATGTTTGTCTTCGCTACAGTTAGAATTATTATATAAACTATAAGATATACAAAAATATTCATGAAAGCTTTTTTTTGCCAAGTTTCAAAACTGTTGGATTTTTTTTGAGGTAAAGGAAATTTTTTTCGTTCATTGACTGGACTAATGAGTATGTAGTTCTTAAATAGTATATTAAGTACGACAGTGAATTTTTTAAATATCAAAGTAAAAACCAGTGAACTTGTAGTTGTAATTTTACTTATAAATGTTAATAATTACAATAACACCTAAACTTCTAAAGCGAATCAAAAATAATTTTAAAATTTTCATAATAAATATCGTTATAAATTGCAAATATTTCCGTGGCCACAAAGAAAAAGAAGTTAAGTTGACTTATGTCGAAATTGAGTTAATTATGCTTTCGAATTTAAATAATAAAATTATAATAAGCAATATCGTCAATTTTCAGTTGACCTTACCCAAAAAAATATTCTAAGCTGTTCTTAGTTAAATGATCCTGTGATTCAATAAGATGTTCAAATGGTAGACATGTGCATTCAAGAGAACACAAGCGTCCACAGGTTTTTCTCAAAACCAACCTCTGTTTATCAACTCCTACTCTCATCTCCCCGCGGTGAACATCGGGTGCCTAGTACCTCAACTGGAGATTGGGTTCCAACCAGAGTGGAAAGTTGTTGGGAGCAGCAAACGAGAGAGGTGGGGAGAGGTGTTTCCACCAAGGCACCTCTCCATATCCAGGCGGCAGCGGACGAATGCTCGAGATGGAATCAACGGTGGCGTCTACAGTTCCAGTAAGGTTGAACTACTTAGTGAACATCTTATAGGGCTTCTTCGACATAGTCGGAGCCCAGGCCTATAAGGAGCGGTTTTATCCGGCTCCCCATCCTTGGAGTTATACTTAGGATCTGGCCCTCCAGGTTGGGGGTTATGCGTCGGGGTGACTTCCTGGCCACGTAAAAGCTTTCATAGTTGCGAAGCACCAACAAGCCTTAGATACGGATGGATTTTCTGTTGACAACCAACGCAAACGAATAAAGGACAACGAACTTCGGATATGCACGTGGAATGTTAGGTCCCTTAACAGACCACGTGCGGCCGAAGAATTAGCTAAGGCCCTAGACCGCTATAAAGCAGATATCACCGCCATCCACGAAGTACGATGGAATGGGCCAGGCAAAAAGAGGATGAAAAACGGCGATGTTTACTATGGTGACTGCTACCACGAAAACCAACAGCGCTTGTTGCGACTTCGTCATTGGACTTAGGCAAGAAGTCTTGAGCTGAAGGTGCATCAATGAGCGTCTCATGACCATACGCATCAAGGCTAAATTCGTCAACATTAGCCTGAAAGACGACAACACCAAAGATATGTTCTTCAAGCTCCTAGACAAAACATATGGGCAGTGTCCTAGCTACGACATTGAAATAGTCCTGCGCGATTTTAATGCCAAGCTAGGTAGGGAAGACATCTTTGGTGGAATAATCGACAACGGATTCAGGCTCATAGATTTTGCTGCGGGGCAAAACTTCATGGCAGCCAGTACACGTTTTCCACACCTCAACATCCACAAAGGAACTTGAACTTCTCCAGATCACTCTACCGTCAACCAGATTGACCATATTGCAATCGACGCACGACACACTTTCAGCATCATGGATGTACGAACTTTCCGAAGAGCTAGGACCACTACCTCGTTGTAGCCAAGGTAGCACTTCAGATTTCCAGACCCAAGACAAAACAAGGGATGCTGGGAGAAGGTACAACGTTGAACGGCTACAATCGCCAGAGATCGCCAAATCCTTTTCCGACCGAGTTACAAGTAACCTCTCTCGAAGTTCTCTGCCGCCAACACAAGTATCAAAAACCAAGATGCCAAGATGCAATCAGAGAAGCCGCCTCTGATGTGCTGGGTTTCAAAAAGCCACCGACAAGGCACCCCTGGTTTCATGAGGAATGTCGTTAGGCATATGCAGCCAAACAACAGGCACCCAAAGCGGCGCTGCATAAAAGGACGAGAGCTGCTCATGAGCTCTATGAGCAGAAGAGGCGAGAGGAACGCTGACTTCTCAGAAGGAAAAAGAGGGGGCATGAGAAGCGTGCGGTCGAAGATGTTGAGAGGTATAAGAGCAGGAATGAGGTTCGAAAGTTTTATGAACAGGTGAAACGAAATTCACAGGTACATAAACCTAGAACCGAAGGCTGCAGAGACGAAAGTGGAAACATCATAGTGGAACCGCAGTCAATGCTGAGAATATGGAAGGACCACTTCTGCAGACTGTATAACGGCGATGAAGAACTGAATTCCGCTGTCAGGCAGGATGACCCATTCGATATAGACGACGAAAGCCAACAATCCCGTCCTCCCGACTTAGACGCAGTAAAGATTGCCATATCTAAGTTGAAGTCTAATAAAGCCGCTGTATAGCAGATGGCTGGAATGCCGAGCTCTTTAAAGCAGCTGGGGATAAGCTGGTTAGGAGCATGCACCAACTAATCTGTAAGATATGGTCGGAAGAAAACATGCCCGATGAATGGAACCTCAGTATTGTTTGCCCGATCCTGAAAAAAGGAGACCCTCTAAACTGCACCAACTATAGAGGAATAAGTCTACTTAATATGTGAACGTTTAAAGCCCATCGTCAACAACCTGATAGGTTCTTATCAGTGTGGTTTTAGACCAGGAAAGTCCACAGTTGATCAAATATTCACATTACGGCAGATCCTGGAAAAAAGTCAAGAACACCAAATCGACACTTACCATCTTTTCATCGATTTCAAGGCCGCATATAACAGAATCTACAGAGACGAGCTGTATGGAGCCATGTCTAGTTTTGGCATCCCTGCCAAACTCGTCCATTTGTGCAGGACGACCATGGAGAATTCACGCTGCTCCATAAAGGTTGGAAACAACTTAACAGAACCTTTCGATGTCAAAAAAGGTTTTAGACAAGGTGATAAGCTGTCATGTGATTTTTTTAACATCGTGCTTGAAAGAATAGTGCAGAGCTCACACGTCAACACTAGAGGCACTATCTTTCAAAAGTCTGTCCAATTACTGGCTTATGCTGATGACATTGACATAATCGGAATAGCTCAGCGTAATGTCAATGGGGCTTTTGTGAATATTGAGGCAGAGGCAGCAAAAATGAGTTTAACGGTTAATGAGGGCAAAACAAAGTACATGCTGTCGTCTAGAAAGGACCTACAACACCGACGTGTTGGTCAAAACGTCACCATCGATAGACGTAACTTTAAGGTACTCAATGACTTCATCTAAATAGGATCCGCTGTAAACGCAGAAAACAACACTAGCGCTGAGATCAATCGCAGAATAACTCTTGCTTACCGCTGTTTCTTTCGACTTAGAAAGCAATTGAGTGGTAAAGTCCTCTCTCGAGGGACCAAAGTGTTGCTATATAAGACCCTTATCATCCCCGTCCTGCTATACGGTGCAGAAGCATGGACTATGACAAAAGCGGATGAAAGCACCTTGGGTCGCTTCAAGAGAAAAGTTCTTCGTGTGATCTACGGTCCCGTATGCATCGAAGGGGAGTGGGGGGGAAGATGGAACGACGAGCTGTACGGACTGTACAGTGACGTAGACTTAACCAGAAGGGTAAAAGTCCAACGACTAAGATGGCTGGGCCACGTAGAGCGCATGGAAACCAATACTCCAGCCCGGAAAATCTTCGAATCCGCACCCACAGGACAGCGCAGTAGAGGAAGACCGCGAATCAGGTGGCACGCACAAGTAGAAGGTGACCTCAACCAACTTGGAGCGCGAAACTGGAGACATCTAGCTAGGGACCGAGGCCCTAGTTCACACAGGACTGTAGCGCCACCTTAAGTAAGTAAGTAATATTCAATAAGAATTCAGAAATATATGTACAATATTGACAAAATGTTGCATCATTTCGCATTATGGCTTTTAGGGGAAACAAATTATTTTAAACAACACTGGTCGGTGAGAAACAATGTTTAGATTTAGAGTATGTTTGGATGAGTATAAAAAGTTCAACTAAAATAAAATAGCATTCTTTTTGGAGTTTGTACAAAAATAATTGCATACTTTTGGATACTCTCATATTCTTAGCAACATGAAGTTTGAAAATGTCATTATTGTTTTCTATAATAACATTTCTATTTGTGTATAAACATTTGCTTACAATATTAAATCACTACAAATATTTTACTATTACACATAGATAGACAAATTTAATAAAATACAATATATCTTGCAAGTGTGTAAATAATATGTTTATTAAATATTTACAAATACGGGGAATTACTTGTTGTGGTGCTTTAAATTAATTATAAAAAAAACGTAATAGTAATAACAATATTGGCCTTTCTCAACTTTGTCGTTTTTATAGTTTGACCTTGTTGAAGCAATTGCATGAGACATTTTAAGGTTTTTCTTAACTAACGTCAGAGATATTTTTAAAGGAAAAGACTTCTTTTTTATGATTATGTTCATTACATAATATTCAATTAAAAATATTTCTTTTTTTTTTCTTTTTTATTCAATCAAGATTTTTTGAGAAATTCAATGTTTTAAGTATGAATTGATAATTTATTTTGGAAATTTTAAGAGGGGAATGTTATTACGAACAACATTATCCATATAACTTGGAACTTGGAAAAAATCATTTATTTCTCCAATTCATAAAAATGGTCCTAAGCAGGAAGTAAATAACTACCGTCCTATTTGTAAATTATCAAGTACACCGAAACTCTTGGAGAAAATTATAATATGTGAAAAGTTGACATTTCCTTAAGGAGTATATTTCACCTTTTCAATATGGCTTTATTGCAGGAAGATCCACTAACCCTAATCTTTATAACTTTTCCAATTTCGTTTTAAATAAACTCGAAGAGGGCTACCAATTTTTTTTATCTATACTGATTTTGTGAAGGCCTTTGATAGAGTCATACTATTTTGATTGAAAAACTGAAGCAAGGAAGGTTGGAGTCCTATCTAAGGGATCGTGTACAATTCGTTTGTATTGATCAAGTGCTCTCTAGTCCAATTATTGTTACCTCGGGTGTCCCGCAAGGAAGCCATCTTGGTCCCCTTCTTTTTTTAATATTTATCAACGACACTTTTATTTGCAATTTAAAGTTTTTCAGATGCATACATTCTTTAAATGATTGTATTCTTTTGCAAAATGATCTCCAAAAGTTAACAGAATGGTGTACAACTAACCAATTATTCTTGAACGTTAATAAATGTCAAATTTTGTCCTTTTGTCGCAATTTTTTTAAATTTCTTTTGAATACAAAATTAATAACTTTGTTCTTGAAAGAGTTTTGGAAAAAAAAGATTATTGATGTATTGTTTGATTCAAAAATAAGCTTTAGCAAGCATATAGAACATATTGTAGCTAAATCCAATTCAATGCTAGGTTTTATTAAACGTAATTCAAAAGACTTCAAGGACCCTTTTGTCCTTAAATCTCTATTTAACTCCTTTGTTAGATCAAACTAAGAATATTGTTGTGTGATTTGAAATCCTTACTACAATATTTATTCTAATAAACGGTGATTTTTTAAGAGCTTGAGAACTTTTAAAAAAAAAAAACGCATAAAATTTGCAAAATCTCATCGATTCTTTATTTGAAACGTTAGATTGGTCCATGACATTTACTTTTTGAAGATAATTTCATTTAAATGTTGACCGCGGCTGCGTCTTAGGTGGTCCATTCGGAAAGTCCAATTTTGGGTAACTTTTTCGAGCATTTTGGCCGGAATAGCCCGAATTTCTTCGGAAATGTTGTCTTCCAAAGCTGGAATAGTTGCTGGCTTATTTGTGTAGCCCCACAAAAAATAGTCTAAAGGCGTCAAATCGCATGATCTTGGTGGCCAACTTACCGATCCATTCCTTGAGATGAATTGTTCTCCGAAGTTTTCCCTCAAAATGGCCATAGAATCGCGAGCTGTGTGGCATGTAGCGCCATCTTGTTGAAATCACATGTCAACCAAGTTCAGTTCTTCCATTTTTGGCAACAAAAAGTTTGTTAGCATTGAACGATAGCGATCGCCATTCACCATAACGTTGCGTCCAACAGCATCTTTGAAAAAATACGGTCCAATGATTCCACCAGCGTACAAACCACACCAAACAGTGCATTTTTCGGGATGCATGGGCGGTTCTTGAACGGCTTCTGGTTGCTCTTCACTCCAAATGCGGCAATTTTGCTTATTTACGTAGCCATTCAACCAGAAATGAGCCTCATCGCTGAACAAAATTTGTCGATAAAAAAGCGGATTTTCTGCCAACTTTTCTAGGGCCCATTCACTGAAAATTCGCCGTTGTGGCAGATCGTTCGGCTTCAGTTCTTGCACGAGCTGTATTTTATACGGTTTTACACCAAGATCTTTGCGTAAAATCTTCCATGTGGTCGAATAACACAAACCCAATTGCTGCGAACGGCGACGAATCGACATTTCACGGTCTTCAGCAGCACTCTCAGAAACAGACGCAATATTCTCTTATGTACGCACTGCACGCATTCGTGTGGTTGGTTTAATGTCCAATAAAGTAAACTGAGTGCGAAACTTTGTCACAATCGCATTAATTGTTTGCTCACTTGGTCGATTATGTAGACCATAAATCGGACGTAAAGCGCGAAACACATTTCGAAGCGAACACTGATTTTGGTAATAAAATTCAATGATTTGCAAGCGTTGCTCGTTAGTAAGTCTATTCATGATGAAATGTCAAAGCATACTGAGCATCTTTCTCTTTGACACCATGTCTGAAATCCCGCGTGATCTGTCAAATACTAATGCATGAAAATCCTAACCTCAAAAAAATCACCCTTAATTGAAATTATCCAAAAAAAATTTACAAGGTTTATAATTCAGAAATTAGGTTGAAACATCGAAATGCCGTCGTACTCGACTAGATGTAAGCTTCTTGGAACTCAATCACTTGAAAATAGAAGGAAAATGTTTTCAGTAATGTTTATAAGTGACATATTTTCGCATCATATCAAATGTCCTTTCCTTTTAACGTTGACCCTTAACTAAAGTCGTGGGTCCAGTGGACCCACACACAATCTTCAAATGTTTGCAGAAAACGACACAGTCACCGCAGATCTCTCAATTTCTCAGTACCTTCCTGTAATAATCCAATGTTTGTGTAGTGAGAAGGACGCATTTCGCTCGCTTCTCCTTAGGTGTCTATTGACATGTGCATGGGTCTGCTGGACCCACAACTTTATTTACGTTACTTATTTTTTGATACTTTTACATACATGAGGGAAAGATATTATACCCATAGACTTCCCGTGCAAGTGAAAACGGGCATTCCTACGGTTCTTAAACTTCAACCTATAAAAGTAGTTCCAAATAACGAAGAATATCTAAAATTTGATGGACACAAAAGAAAAAGATGCTCTTTTTGTGTCCGGCAAATAAAAAATCGAAAACGGTACATTTGGGTGCTAAGTCCAAGGTGCCCATTTGTATGAGTTGTTCAAAACAAGTATGTTTTTCATGTTTATAGATTGGTTGACTTTGACCATTGTCAGAATTTTGTCAGAAAAAGATTTTAAGTTTTTGTTTTTACAGTTTTGAAGAGCTGTTTTTAAAATTCCAAAAAAATGTATTTATGGATTTTTTACTTTTGATTTAGTATTTAATTATGTATTTATTAAAAATGTTATATTTCAATTTTACAAATTGAGACTGCCTGACGAAAGTGCAAATTTTAAGTGCAAATGAATGTTTGATTTTTTAAAACTTGTTTTCTATTGTTTAAGTATTACGTTTAGTAAAAAAAAATACATAAAATATATTATACCTTTATTTTTATTGACCTTTTAAAAGGCCTGGGTCCAGTGGACTCACGACTTTAGAACCGTAGGAAATATTCACGACTTTAGTTAAGGGTTGATAGCTTTGTATGCTCCCTCGTGTCAAATAAGAGAACGTTGCTTATTCCGAAAAAAGGAACATAGGGTAAACTATGCTTTAACTCGCTGTGTTAGAGAAACTAATTTCATTTCTAATAATATTAATTTCAATTTTCATATAAACAGATACACTTTGAAAAATAATATACTTTTGTTCTTTTCGAATTAATTAATCAAACCATGTTTATATAATTGTTATTTTAAACAATTAATGTTAAATATTATTACGAGTATTTTTTTTGTTATAAATGATTATTTATTTCTCGACTTTTTGTAATATAATTGTAGATGTTGAGATCTCTAATTGGTGTGAATAAATTAATAAACTTATTTTGTTAAGGAAATTTTAGTTTCTCAAAAAATTGGTTTTACCATTTTCGATTCTGATTGACTCAATTATTTTTACTTGCATTCGTGCAAAATTTTGAACTCGAGATTTTAATCAAACTGAAAAAAGTGGGTCCCGCGGTTCCGTCCGGTCTGTTTTGTCTGTTTGTCCACGCTCCTACAGCCTAAACCATTGGACCGATTGAGTTAAAACATGGAAGTTAAGGTTTTGAGCAGATTCGCGTTAGGCGTTTTTTCATTTTTGTTTAAGATCAAAACTAACAGTGGCCCCCATACAATTTTGGCCAGAAAACGAAAATTCGAATTAAAAAAAAAAACAAACCGATAGATTTAATTGCCTTAATAATATTTCATTATCAGAAGTGCAATTTTTATAACTATTGTAAATACTAACGATAACCATGGATTAACAAATATGATATGTTTAATCAACAACCTATTTTTAAGTGTCTATCAAGAAGTATTAAAATCTTTGATTTTAAAATATTATTCTTTAAGAATAAGGTTGCTTCACACATATTTTACTTGCCTTCGCCTATTTAAAAGAATAATTATTTGTACAAGTTAAGGAAATGCTCCTGAAAGGGTATATGTATTTTCTATTAGAATCACTTTTTCAGTGCATACACATTATACCTGTATAGGTGTTACGCACAACCTCTAGAACTATTGCTTACGTGTCACTTTATAACTAAAATCCAAAACGCACAAGAGCCTGACTGTAAACAACACATGAATATCTATTTCTTGTAACTGTTCGTATGCTTGATTTTTTTTTTTTTTTTAAACTTTAACGAAAAAAAATTGAACGTAATAACTCCATGTTTGCTCTGAAAACTTGTAGGAAAGAAGGAATGTGATTGGATTGTAGTAGGTACCTTCTACCTTACCTACCAATAACATTCTTTCACTATCATCCTAAACATGTCATTATCTATCTATCTGCATAAAGCTGAGCACCCCAAGTGAACTATTCTATGTTCGTTTTAGACACCTACCTAACTACACAACCAATAGGCGATCGCTTTACAATCTAAACAAACATATTCTTTCTCTTTCTTATCTTCAGATAATTTATTTTCCATCTTGGTTCTTCCAATATGAAATTAAAATAAACCTATCCGAAGGAAAAAGCTTTGAACGAACAAGTTGAATACACAAACAATTGTTTTCGTGAAGTATGCTTACAAGTATTTTTCATATCCTGGATGAGTTGTAATAGGTTGAGCTGTGTTTTGGGATGAATCACAAGTTTTTTGACAAATCAAATGATCAGAGTTGGTAAAAATTGAATTTCGACTCAAATAGCTTCTCAAAAATTTGAGTTTTTGGCTTCCAAATAAAATTAAATTATAAGAAATATTGTTGTCGGCATTCAGTTAAGTTTTGAGAAAAATCGAATTGACAGTTTTCTTAAAAATAAAATAAAAACCTAAACAAGAAAATTAATAAAATTTGGTAAAAATTGATTTTCGACTCAAATATTTTTTCAAAACTTCGAGATATTGGCTTTAAACTACTTTTATCTTTTAAAAAATATTGTTGTCAACATTTTAGTAAAATTTTGATTTCATAGAAAATATTATTTCCGATATTTAGAAGTTTTTTTTTTTATAAAAGTCCAACATTCGGTTTTTTTATATGAAAATAAAATTTACAAGAAATAGTACGCAAATTTGTGAAAAATTGATGTTCGGTTCTTGATTTCTCTCAAATTAATTTCATTCATCCAATTTGTAAAAATTTAAGAAATGCTACTAAAATTGGTTAAAATATGTATATATATATATCTCGTTAACAAAACTAGATTTTTTTTTTGTGTTTTTAACGGATTTATTTTGATTTTCTAGCGATAGAAATAAAAATATATTTCATGCTTTTTGGATGTTAAACATTATTTCTTGGCAATTTTCAGAGACGCAATGTATGCATGTTTCGTCTGCAAAAAGGACCTCTTGCAATAATTCAGGGTAGGAAAATCGGCAACATAAATATTGTATAGGAGTGGGGAAAGGGATGAACCCTGAGGGACGCCCGCTTTGATTTCATATGTTGGTGACTATTTCTTGACGAATTTCAACGTAAAACTTCTTATCGCTCAAAAAACTTTTAATTATTTTAATAATGTAAGTTGGAAGACCAATTTTTAGGAGCTTGTGAAGGACACCATTATGCCAAACACAATCGAAGGATTTTTCGATATCCAACGATATCATGCCGACAGATTTTTTGTTATTAAGGCGTTCTTTTCGGAACCCAAACTATTCTGGAGGTAGAACATTTTTGTCTTCAATGATTTCTGTCATTTTTAGACAGATAATTTTTTCAAATAGCTGGCCAGAGCAGCTAAGTAAACTAATTGGGCGGTAAGAAGTTATATCTGATAGTGGTTTGTTTAGTTTTGGTATTGGGATGATTTTTGCTAACTTCCACCTTGTGAGAAAATAACCCAGCAAGAGGCACTTAAGAAAGAGAGTGCTCAAGAAAAAAATACATTTGTTTGGAAAATTTTTGATTATTTTGTTGGAGATCTTATCGCAACCTGGCGTTTTTTCTTGGTTTAAGCTCGGTTTTTATAATGTTCTTTACAAATGTGTGAGAAATTTGAGGAACACTTTGGGGGTCAGTAACGAGTTGCTCGATTTCTATTAGGCTAGACTCGACTTCCCTGACTGTACCTGGGTCGTTAAAACTCTGTGTTAGGGAGTGACTGATTTCAAAAAACTTAGCCAACTCTGTTGCTTTATGAGCATTTGAAATTATTTTATTTCCATAGACATTTAGATGGAGAAGTCTTGAATTTTGCCTTTTGAATATTTTTGAGAGTTTCCAATTTAGTTTGTCATGTTTCTTTATCTGGGATATGGTAGTGTTCCAGTGTTTGTTTCTTATAATTTGGAGTTTCTTTTAAACTAATTGATTTAGAATTTTAAGCTGGAATTTCAAAAAATCTGTTCTCTGACGTTGGAATCTTCGCCGGACTGTGTTTCTAAAAGTGATGGTTTTTTTTAGATCCTCAGTAAGCGCTGGGTCATAGAAACTTTTAGAATTTGAGATCACGGGAACTGAAATCTTTAAGGCTTCTTCAACATCGTACTCAAATTGTTCAATATTTTCATTAATTAACTCTATACTATTTATAGAGGTTGGAGAAAAAGAAGAATATTTGAGTTTTAAATGTGTTTTAAATTTATCCCAATCTGCCCTATGAAAATTATATTTTCTGTCAGGACAAGAGAGGCTTGCACCATGTTTGATTTCAAATATTACTGGCAAATGATCTGATGTAAGGTCGTTTTCCACAAACGGAACCGACAACAAATCTTGCCTATTTGTTAATATATTGTCTAAGGTGGAGGGAAGTCCCCTGTTTTTCGAAGGAATGTATGTTGGATCTTTGGTACGAGTATATATAATATCAAAGTTTTCGAAATTTTTAAGATCAAATAATGTTTTACCCCATTTATTTTCTCTTTGGCATCCCCATGAAGTATTTCTGCTGTTCAGATCTCCACAAATGACAATATTTGGATTTGATTTTATTAATCTTAAAATATCACCCTTATATTTTGAAATTGTTTCCTTTTTAATTTGACCGCCCGGAAAGTATGCACAAACAAATTTCACAAATCCTACATTTAGCAACTTAATTTCAAGAGAAAGAGATTCTATCAATGAAGTGTTTTCAATTTTAATTTAAGGATAATAATTATTTTATCTAAGAATCAACAAAAAGAAAGCTGCTGAACGGAGAGTATGCTTTTTTACGGAACGAAATATTTTTGATAATGGAAATTGGATCATATGTTTAATTTGTGAGAAAAAAAAACTCTCAGAAATATTTTTAGTTTATAAGGCTAAAACTATTTAAAATAATTAAAATAGAGTTAATATTGATATCACATCAACATTCCCTATTCAACACCACACTTTGAAATTTAAAAACCTTTTATTGGTTACTTCCCGTGTTAGTACCCGTGGCATGATGGTTAGTGCGTTGGACTGTCATGCCAGAGGTCTTGGGTTCAATCCCTGCCTATGCCATCTAAAGTCTTTTCACGGGTACTGCCTCTTGCGGGGTATTGACAAATTCTCCAAGAGTAACTCTTGTCATGAAAAAGTGCTTTCTCAAATTAGCCGTTCGGAATCGGCATATAAACTGTAGGTCCCCTCCATTCCTGACAACATTACTCGCACACAGGAATGGTTGAGAGTTGTAAGTCACTAGGCCCTGGTTCTTCATGGACTGTTGCGCCATTCAATTTATTTATTTATTTTATTATTGGTTACTTATGTCGATACTCATGTTATTAAGAACAAGTGCAATATGAAATTTCAATCAATTTGTAGACAACCTTTTACTCCTAAATAGTGACTCCATTACAATGGTGACTAGAGAAACATTGGACTATTATATACATATGTTAGGTACACATGTATGATGTAATAACAATAGTATGGGAAAAGAAAAATATTAGAAGGAAATTAAATAAAACATTATATTAAATGTACATTTATACAAAATATAAGGTTTCGAAATAACTATACACTACACACATGTATGTATGTAGATATTATTAAAGTATAACATGTTATTAACTTTCGTAATTTTATTGTAAGTTATTAAAATGTTCAGTTTTAGAATCTACAATTAAAATAATTTCTTTGTGTTACAATGTCATTATTCTCAATAATTGATTTTTCTGTTTACTGTCAATGATTTATCAGAAATGAATAGTGTTCCAGTAATAATTAGCTATTATTACTTTTTTATTATTCAATTTCGAGTATATGTATACATCATTATATTTTATCAATTTACAAACATACATATGATCAAAACCTTATCGTCACAGCAACACAAAGAAATTGATTCCCTCAGATATTATCACGGTAGACAGTGACTACTGCACTCCTACTTTGAGCCTTAGTAAGGGTTTGTACCGGACATTGGCCTATAGGAGTTCATACGGACAAGTTGGGTATCTCCTACAACACCTTTTGCCGTAGTTGTAGTGACCAAAGAGAGAGTGAAACGATAATCCATTTCCTCTGCAAATGTCCTGCTTTGGCAAACACTAGAATGAAATACTTTGGAAAAGAATTTTTTACGAACTTGATGAGCTATCTGAGACAAAGATTAGAGACCTAATCTTTTTTCTCAATGCGACAAAATGGCTCTAACACAATCGCTATGAAGCTTCTCTATAAATCTGTCCCTTTCAATCACAGGTCAAACGAGTTTTTGGTATCAAAACGGCGCACTTCAGCGCTAATTGGATCTCAGGCTAGGTTGCCTTGAGATCGCCATTTCTACCTATCTACACATGTTCATCTGTATGTTATGAGTAATATGCAAGTATTTATGAACTTTTTAACCAACATAATAAAATCCTAAAACTTTAATCCAAACATTTGGACAGGAGCAATAAAATACAACAATATTTTTAATAGTACATAATATGTTAATAAGGTGTGATCTTCGATCCCATACGCATCGAAGGGGAATGGAGAAGAAGATGGAACGACAAGTTGTACGTTCTGTACAGCGAAGTAGACAGGACAGCGCAGTAGAGGAAGACCGCAGATCAGGTGGCGCGCACAAGTGGAAAGTGACCTCACCCAACTTGGAGCGCGAAACTGGAGACATCTAGCTAGGGACCGAGATAGATGTAGAAGTTTGTTGGTTGAGGCCCTTATTGAAACAGGCCTGTAGCGCCAACTTAAGTAACTGAGATCCAAAATACGCATTTAAATATTTAATATAATATTATAAAGAGGAAAGATTTGCATTTTTTATGTAACGAATAAACTCAAAAAGTGCTGGACCGATTTTAATAATTCTTTTTTTCATTAGAAAGCTACATTATCACTGAGTAACATAGGTTACATTTAATACTAGATTACTATGGAATCTTTAGAAATTCATATTAAAACAAACCGGAGGTGTATACAAATTAGCCATAAAATGTCTTTCTGTGAAAACTATTAATGATAGGACAAACAAATGTTCGAAAATATTATAGAATACGAGTTGTCAGAATTTTTCAATTCAAATGTACCCAAGTTAGTGGCAGATTTTAAAATAGCCTTCGATGATGTAATTGAAAGTGGGGAAAATAACAGTGGTCAACAATATTTTTTGGACGCACCCGGTGGCACGTGAAAAACCTTTCTTACAAATTTAGCATTGTCAAAAGTACGATTATCCGGAAGAATAACACTGGCAATGGCATCGCCAGGAATTGCTGCAACCCTATTAAATGATGGGAAAACGGCTCACACGTTTAAACTACCGTTGGCTGTTTCTTTAGATCAACAGTCTGTATGTTCAATCGGTAAAAATGGTCCACTGGGAAAGCTCTTACAGGACACGTCGCTGATTATTTGGGATGAGTGCACCATTGTTCATGTAGAAGCTCATCTAGAAGTAGTGGACCGCAGATTAAAAGATATAAGAAACTCATGCAATATGATCGGTGGTATAACTTTTGTTTTCGCCAAACTCTACCAGTTGTAACAAAAGGTACGCGCACCGACCGAACGGTCCTTAAAATCATCACCTTTGTGGCTATCAATTAAAATTCTCAATATGCGCTCGAATATGCGAGCACATTTATGCAATAACCGCGGTGATAATTTCTCAGAAAATATACCTTAATTAGGAGACGCCAAATTTACCACTCCAATTGCAAACAGTTCCCAAGTACTGTTGGATATTGAATTGGCTCAAACTGTTCACAGTCTAGAAATTCTTATAGACACAATCTATCCCGACATCAACAATCTCCCAACCTGTTGACACCGTTTGCAACATTGACGACTCACTTTTCATTCGATGCGTTTCCTCTCTTAAAAATCATCATCTTGGATTTTTGAGTGTTGCCAACCAAATTCAATAAACAACAGTAATTGTAAATCTTGTTTATCATAAGTTGGAGTGTTTCTGGGGAGTAAGCAAACAAGACTATATCATCCGCGAACATCAATGCTTTAATATGCTCTCCCGCAAAGTCAACTCCTCCAGGAAGGAAATCTATTAGATCATTAATGAAGAGCGAGAAGAGGGTAGGACTCAGTGTGCATCTATGCCTCACTCCTGACGAAGTTGCAAACCAATCCAAAAGTTCCGCTCCATTCCAAACTGCAGCCCGTGTTCCTCTGTACAACTCTTCGATTATTAAGCCGAACTTCAACGAAAATCCCAGATTGTACAGTTTGTAAAAAAAGGCACTTCTGTTGATCGTGTCAAAAGCTGCTTTGAAATCAATGAAAAATTCATACAATTTTTTACCCTGCATGCAAAAACTATCAGCAAGGCTCCTGAAGACAAAGATATTGTCGATTGTAGCGTATCCGGATCTAAAACCAGCTTGACACTCGTTTGGCACATTTTGCGTTGTAATCCATCTTGTAAGTTGTTTCTGTAACATTGTTGTGAAGATCTTATATGTCGCATTTAGAAAAGAGATTCCTCGATAGTTCGCTGCATCCAACAAAAATCAGTTTTTGTGTATCGGAAATATTACAGAAGTCCTGAATTCTTCTACCGGAAGATTCCCCTAAGAAACATTATTAAATAATATTACCAGATGTTCAAATCAAGGAACTGCATAATGCCAGTTTGCTAATGTTGTTTCGGGATTTAGTAGCTCTTTGAAGTGAAAGAAAAGTGAATTTGCACACAGTTTTTATGTATTACTGGATGTTGAATTTCCAAGCCAGTTTCTGCATGCTTGTTTTCCTTCATATTTCAACTTTTTGGCTTTGCATAGCTCTTTAAATTTCCTATTAACCTCTAAGTAGTTAATCCTGAATGAACTTTGGGAGGAACTCCGAAAAATTTTCAACCATGCAAAAGAAATCTTCCTAGCTTTTCGGCATTCTTGATAAAACCAAGGCTCATTTCCTGAATTCCATCCTTTTCCGAGAGGCTGCTGTTGGCGGTAAGATTCCTTTATGGTTTGCTCTAGCATTTGAAAATCTCGTCTTTGATGTGCTTGTAGTCTACCATCCAGTTGTTGTCTGTATGTTGAGGCTTGCGATATCTTCCAGTTAAGTTTGGACAGTGATTGCGGGCTAATAATGTCATCATCATTTATTTGCAAGCGCTGCTGTTGGAATGATACAACAATGGGAAGGTGATTCGAATACGAAAATTCTTTAACTTCTAGATCCGTCACCAGTGACTCCCAGTCTTCACCTAGGATTGCATTATCAATCAACGATGATCCTTGGCCTCCAATACTCGCTCACTCGCACTCGTTCCATTCTGAATTCGAAGTCCAAAAGAATCGCAAAGCTCTAGGAGTTTCTTTCCTCTTGCATTACAAACAGTATCCTTTGATTGCCTATAAAAACCGTTAATAACGTTCATTACTCCTGCCTCTAGCCCGATTCTCGCGTTCAGGTATCCAATAAGCTTAACGTTCGTCGATCTCATGTGGCTAAGTAACTCAGTTGTTCTTTCAAAATCTTCTTCCCAATTATTACAGTTAAGGTATTGAGGAAGTATCCACAGGTGTTTGGTATTCATTTCTAAGTAAACAATTATCCGAAACTCGCCTTTCAAACTTTGAAGCTTTTTTTAAAACCAAAGTAGCAACCTCCACTTGCTCTTCCACGCTCATGAGTTCGCATTACAAAAATTTATTTCAAAATTTTTTCTCATAAAATAGTTTTTCAACACCAAGTTGAGTTTTACCTTTGGACCGATAATATGCGTGTTGTATCTTAAAACTTAAAATATTATAACGATTTAATATTATTTATAATACCTACTCTTAATTATAGTGGAATGAAACTGTAATTGAAAAACCATAAAAACAAACTGCATTTTTAACGAAATAATCAAAATATTTGCAACTTAATTAGATTGAAAAAAGTGTCACCAATCCTTGTCTATATTTAGAAATATCATACAGACATTTCTTACAAATTTAAACGTTAATTAATTACTTTTGAAACTAATTAGGTTTGCAAAAAATGTATTATTTCTTGACAAACAGCTGAAAAAAAGGCGCATAATGTTTACATACATTTGACTTTGACAGTATTTTCCAAAAGATCCTGATCCTCTCCAGCCATTATCAACAGAAAAATAAATCCTTTAGACCAGCCACAAAAATAAACCGAAAGCACTTAGCACTTTCCTGTAGTAAAGGATTTTTCGTCGTTTGTTTTCTTTTTCCAGAACAAAAACTCTGAACAATCAGAAACTATTTTAGGAACACATCTTATGGTGGGTTATCTCAAAAAATCACAACAAAAAATACCGACAAAGTTTATTTCATTAATAAACAAGAACTTGAGACAATATTTCACTATTCTAAAATATTTTTGTATCACAATAAAAACTTCCGATTTCGCGTAAGGCACCGCGGTTGTCGCTTACAGTAAGAAAAATAAATAAAGTTAAACAAAATACAAGTATTTAAGTATCTTTTTGACGTGAGATATGGTATGAGTATAAAATATGGACGCGATGATTCCTCGAGAAGCTAAAAGTTTGCACTGACTCAATGAAAGGTTCAATCGGAGCTGTTAACTGTATATTGGCGCCTTACCAACGCTCCACACCGCACATCACTTAACGAACTTTTTCGTTATGTATTTTGCAAAACGCAAAAAGTGGACAGCCAAGCCAACAGCCTTGTTGTGTGCTTTTTTGACTTCATAGTATATTATATACATGTTGTTTATTTCAGAAAGCACGTGCTGCTATTGTTGCTGTTGTTGCTATTTGAGCTTAGAACGAGTGCTTCATCATCATTGTTGTCTTGCCCCACTTTTTGTAGCTTTAATTGTGGCCTCTGTGAAAAAGTTCAAAAACAATAATTTCACGCTAGGAACGAACAAAACGAGATGCATGAAGATTTAATGAAAATAAAAGAGAGAGAGAGCATCCGTAAAAGTTCGTTCTTAGCTTTGCTTTTATTTACTGAAATGACGTAGCAGACATTTGGTTGGATAGATGAAGTATTTTGTATCTGTGCTTCGTATTGATAAAGATAAATTTGTGTTGAGATTGAAATTTGCAGATGCAGAACGCCAATGCACTTTTTTATTATTATTAACTTTTAACGAATGTGTATTTGAATTGAAATCTAATAACTTCAATATTTCATTAAAAATAAACTGTTGGGGGATTTATTAAGTTCGTAGAAACAGATTTTTTTAATGGTTCAACGTGATATTTGAGTGATATTTTTTTCTTAGATTATTGTATTTTGAAGATAAGGAAGTTCCAGGAAATGTGGGATTGATTTTTTATAAAAATTGCGTATATGTACATACGTATAAAATTACACAAATATGATTTAGTAAATGAAGATGAAGTCAAGCTCGTAGCCAGTATAGGCATTTCAAAGCTTTTTGTTAATTATTCTAATGCTGTAAGACATCTGAAATGAGCGTGTAAACAATATTATTATTGGCTTATTAAAAATAAATACTTTTGAAATCGATCTTAATACATGCATAGAATAAAAAATACGTGACAGAATGCTGAGAAAACATCATGAGGCATTTCTAGATCTGTGTTAATGGCTTGAATTAGAAAGCAAACCGTGTTTGAATTTGGTAATTTGTTTTGGATAACTTAAGAATTCAATGCATAGCTGTATTATACTGACTTATAGGTAACAACCTTTTGTATTTAATGCAATAATGTTAATACAATTTTTAGTAGTAAGGAGTGAGCTATGAATTCAAATATTTAAAAAGAGCCTGGGATTTGAACTACACTAATAAGTTCTCATCCACTCTCGTCGGTCGAGATTAATAATCTTTGCAAACATAATACTTTAGCCGAAAACAATTTTTATCATGTTTTTGTTGTTTTTGTGGGCTTAAGTGTTTTGTAAAAAAGTTGTTAGTTGAACTTTTTTCAGACAGAGTTAGCAACAATATTTGATATTTCATAAAATAAGTTTGATTTCAATATCTGTTTTTTTTGTTCCCCAATTTTTTTGTCAAAAACTAAAATTTTCTAACAATTTAAACAGATTTTTTTTTATAAAACAATTGAATTTTTTTAAAGAACATAATCTTACGTTAACAACAAATTTTTGCACAGAATGAAATAATTTTAAAGTTAATACATTCATATGTTCTAGAAATATTCGATTCGAACATCTTTTTTTACCAATTTTTCGTAGTAATTCTTACTATTCTTCTTGGATTTTTCTAAAAAATTTAGTAAATACTAAGAACAATATTTTGTATAAAATAAAATGAGTTCAAAGGCAATAGCTTTGATTCTTTCCAAGATATTCGAGTCGAAAAAATATGGGGTCAACTAATTCTATTGAGCTGTCGATTATGTCAACGCCATCAGCATATGCAAGTAATTGGACAGACTTTTGAAAGATAGTGCCTCTAGTGTTGACGTGTGAGCTCTGCACTATTCTTTCAAGCACGATGTTAAAAAATCGAATGAAAGCGCATCACCTTGTCTAAAACCTTTTTTGACATCGAAAGGTTCTGTTAAGTTGTTTCCAACCTTTATGGAGCAGCGTGAATTCTCCATGGTCATCCTGCACAAACGGACGAGTTTGGCAGGGATGCCAAAACTAGACATGACTCTATACAGCTCGACCCTGTATATGCTGTCATATGCGGCCTTGAAATCGATGAAAAGATGGCGAGTGTCGATTTGGTGTTCTTGGGTTTTTTCCAGGATCTGCCGTTATGTGAATATTTGATCAACTGTGGACTTTCCTGGTCTAAAACCACACTGATAAGGACCTATCAGTTTGTTGACGATGGGCTTTAGACGTTCACATATTACTGCAGAGAAGATTTTATAAGCGATGTTAAGTAGACTGATTCCTCTATAGTTGGTGCAGTTTAGAGGGTCTCCTTTTTTCAGGATCTTTGGAAGTTATCGGTATGATTTGTCAAATTGAAAAAGCAGCTAAAAAAGGTATTAATCTACTACCAAAACGTTAATGGACTTCAGACAAAGACCAACATGGTTTACAAAAACATTAACAGTTTTCCTCAAGATATCATAATATTGACGGAAACATGGCTTAACAACTCTATCTCGAAATTGGAGCTTTTTGACTCCTCTTATCAAGTCTTTAGACGTGATCGTACTAACTTAGACGATTCAAACGCCGCCTTTAGTGGCGGAATTCTCGTCGCTATCAAGAATACTTTCGATAGTTACCTGATTGACGACTTTCGATCAACTGACATCGAAATACTATGCTTTGAAATAAAAATGGCAACAGGACATTTATTTATTGTATCAGCATATATACCTCCAAGCATTTGGAAAGAGGTTTATTGAAAAACTAAACAATTGTATAGAAAGTATTTATATTCTTTTGGAGCCTGAAGACAAAGTACTAGTTGTTGAAATCATGTGGGTACCCTAACTTAATGACTGATTCCAAGAATAACTGCGAACATGTTTGCAAACTTCTTCAAAGATACTTTTGTAGATTATAATACTATTAGTTTTCCTAACACATCTACCACTGTTATAAATTTCTCCCACTTAAATTCTATCAATTTCGTTATAAGTGAAGATACTGTCCTTAATAGTATCCTACAACTTGACGAATGTTTTAGTCCTGGTCCCGACACGGTGTACCATTATCCATTTTAAAGAAATGTGTTGCGTTATGCGTTATGTGTTCTTTTTAACACGTCTTTAGTTACTCGCTGTTTCCTTTTATCTGGAAGAGCTTCTTCATAATACCAGTACATAAAAAGGTCCTAAAAACGAAATATTGAACTACCAACATATTGCTAAACTATCTGTGATACCTAAACTATTTGAGTCAATCGTATGTAGCGTCCTTTCTTTTCACTGTAGTTCAATTATCTGTGATAACCAGCATGGTTTTGTTAAAAAGCGTTCAACTGTTACTAATCTGTTTTTCTTGACGTCCTTTTGTTTAGATGTTTTTGAAAAACGTGAACAAGTAGATTGTATCTTTACTGATTTCAGCAAGGCCTTTGGTAAATTGTGTCATAAAACTTTACTTTTAAGACTAACACATTAAGGTTTTAACGACAGTTTCATAAAGTGGATCTCCTTATAAAGGGTGATTTTTTTGAGGTTAGGATTTTCATGCATTAGTATTCGACCAAGTGAGCAAACAATTAATGCGATTGTGACCAAGAGTCGCACTCAGTTTACTTTATTGGACATTAAACCAACCACACGAATGCGTACAGTGCGTACAGAAAAGAACATTGCGTCTGTTTCTGAGTGTGTTGCTGAAGACCGTGAAATGTCGATTCGTCGCCGTTCGCAGCAATTGGGTTTGTGTTTTTCGACAACATGGAAGATTTTACGCAAAGATCTTGGTGTAAAACCGTATAAAATACAGCTCGTGCAAGAACTGAAGCCGAACGATCTGCCACAACGTCGAATTTTCAGTGAATGGGCCCTAGAAAAGTTGGCAGAAAATCCGCTTTTTTATCGATAAATTTTGTTCAGCGATGAGGCTCATTTCTGGTTGAATGGCTACGTAAATAAGCAAAATTGCCGCATTTGGAGTGAAGAGCAACCAGAAGCCGTTCAAGAACTGCCCATGCATCCCGAAAAATGCACTGTTTGGTGTGGTTTGTACGCTGGTGGAATCATTGGACCGTATTTTTTCAAAGATGCTGTTGGACGCAACGTTACGGTGAATGGCGATCGCTATCGTTCAATGCTAACAAACTTTTTGTTGCCAAAAATGGAAGAACTGAACTTGGTTAACATGTGGTTTCAACAAGATGGCGCTACATGCCACACAGCTCGCGATTCTATGGCCATTTTGAGGGAAAACTTCGGAGAACAATTCATCTCAAGGAATGGACCGGTAAGTTGGCCACCAAGATCATGTGATTTGACGCCTTTAGACTATTTTTTGTGGGGCTACGTCAAGTCTAAAGTCTACACAAATAAGCCAGCAACTATTCCAGCTTTGGAAGACAACATTTCCGAAGAAATTCGGGCTATTCCTGTAATAAGTAGTAAAAAAACGACTTATTATAAAAATTAAGTTTATTACATAACAAGAATTAAATGATAACATGAACGATGCTAGAGAACAATATAGAATGAAATAACAAAACTAATTATTTTACAAACATTAAATATAATGATTTCTTAGATTTAAAATATAAATATATAGCTGAGTGATGTGCAACAAGTAGATATTGAAACATTCTTATTCATATTATTACATGCTTTCTTTTTTTTTTTTTTTTTAATCTAACTCTTAGCCCTAGTCTTAGAATACTTAATAATCTATTCCAAGCTTCTGTGGTCTTCTAACAACTCGACCACTTCGAGTTACTATTCGTTCCTTAGATGTAATAACTGGTGCATTATGATTAATTGCTTCTGAACCAGATATCTCTGAAATTGGTTGGATGATAGGTTGTGAACTTAAGACATTATCAGTAATATTCGGAGAAATTGGTTCGTCCACATTACAATTATTAATATCATTGTTTACATTTGAACTATTTTCGTTTTTATCTTCTTGAGTTGGATTAATTGTTTGAATTTCTTTTGTACAATCAAATTTTTTATAGGGTTCTACATTTTGTTCATAAAGTAAATCACTAGAACAAAAATCTTCATTGGAAGTCTTAGCAATAAATCGCCTATTGCGCCTAAAATGATTATTAAAATTATCTTTTATTAAATATGAGCGTTTGTTAACAATACCAATTATTTTTCCATAGTGCCATTCTTTTCCAGTTTTTTTAAATATAACTAGATCACCAACATTTAATAAAGAAAGTGATTTTGAGTTCCGATCATAATAACATTTTTGCTTCTCTTTTTTATTCTTTAATTTGTTTTGAATTTCCGATTCATTTAGGTTGTTTCTAACAAGAACTGAGTCTGAAACAGGTAGCCTTGTTTTAACAAGTCGACCGAAGAATAATTCCGATGGCGTAAGATGCATACTTGCTATTGGTGAAGTGTTGTATTCTAATATTCGATATTGAAAATTGTTTACATCATTAACTTCAAAACACCTTTTAAGAATATTCTTTGCAATGGCCACACCTTTCTCTGCTAACCCATTACTTTGTGGATATCTAGGGCTTGAAAATCTTAGTTGAATATTGCATGCAATTGAAAAACGTTCAAATTCAGCCGAACCGAAAGGACTATTATCGCATTTAAGAACTGCTGGGTATCCAATTTTGTCGAAGATATGAGAAATAACATCAATTATGTGTTTCGATGTTTTGTTTTCAATCTTTGCAGCAGCTAAGTAGTTTGAATAAGCATCAAATAAAGCAATGTAGTCTCTGCCTGCATATTCAAACAAGTCCACTGCAACTATTTGAAAAGGATATTTAGGAATTTCTTCTTGGACTAATGGCTCTTTTTGCATATTCCGTTTAAACTTTTCACAAATATTACAGGAAGAAACTAGTTCCTTTATTTGAGAAATCATTCCAGGCAAATAATACAACATTCTTGCACGGGAAAGAGTTTTTTCAATCCCTAGATGTGGTTGGTGTAACCAAATAGATATTTTTCGTTGCAATTCTGATGGTACAACTAGTCTATGATTAAAAAGCAGTAATCCATTTTCTAAATGTAGTTCCGATTTAAGTTTAAAAAAATGCTGACTAAGATCATCTAACTGATGAAAACCTGGCCAACCATTTTCTACATAATTACAAATCCTAGCATATTTTTCATCCTCATTTAATATTTTCTGATACAAATTGTAGTTCTTTTCGGTGCAACAAACTGATTTTGTGATTGAATGAACTACTCCCGAAAGCCCTTCAATTTCCGATATTTCACTTTGTTGTGCACGTGATAAGCAATCAGCTACTAGCAATTCCTTACCCGGTTTATAGATAATAGTCATTTGCGGATATTTTAATAGAAACATAAACATTCGCTGAAGACGGGTTGTAACATCGTCAATATCACGCTTAACCAATGTTTCAAGTGGTTTATGATCGCTTTCAACTGAAAACTCACGGCCATACAAAAATAAATGAAACTTTTGACATGCAAATACAATTGCCAATAGTTCCTTCTCGATTTGGGCCCATTTTTGTTCACTTTTACTGAGTGTTCGAGAAGCGAAAGCTACAGGATGTCCATTTTGAACTAAAACGCACCCCAACCCATCCTTCGATGCATCAGTTTGAATAATTACTGGCTGTTTTGGATCATAAATTGCTAGAACTGGTTCCGATGTTACTATTTTTAACAACCTGTTAAATTCGTTTTCGTGTTTTTCTGTCCAGTTAAAATCAACATCATTCCGTGTCAAATTTCGCAATTCTGCTGTTTCTTTCGATAAATTTGGAATGAACCTTGCTAAATACTTGAGCAAACCCATGAATCTCAAAATATCTCCTTTGCTTCCTGGTTTTTTCATTTTCAAAATCGCATCCCTATATTTTAAATCCGCTTTGATTTTTCCTTCGAATAGTATATTACCCATAAATTTTACTTCCCGTTGACGATATTGAATCTTTTCCGGATTAAGTTTAATATTGTTTTTTCTAGCTCTGTCCATAACTAAATTCAAAACTTCATCATGATTTTCTTCATTTTCTCCACACACAACTAGGTCATCAAAATAAACAACGACTCCAGGTATATCTCCAAAAATTTGAACCATCTTTCGCTGAAACATTTCCGGTGCACAGTTCAAACCAAACGGCACACGATTAAATCTGTACCTACCAAAAGGAGTCATAAATGTTGTTAATTCTGAGCTCGCCATATCTAATTCCATATGCCAAAAACCGCTTGTCAAGTCAATAACAGTAAAAATGTACTTGTTAGCCAGTTTAGACGTTAAGTCATCAATGGTTGGAATTAAAAAATGCTCTCGTCTAATGCACGCATTAAGAGGTTTCGGATCCAAGCAAATTCGAAGACGACCATTAGGCTTCTCAACTATTTGCAAGTTATTAACCCAGTCAGTTGGGTAGTCAACGGGTGAAATGATTCCATCTTTAACCATTGACGCTAGTTCTGACTTTAATTTATCAATGAGTGAAATTGGAATTCTTTTTTTATAATGAAGGACTGGTTTTGAATTTTCCTTAAGTTTTATTGAAAAAGTTCCTGGGAACTTACCAATTCCATGAAAAACATCGCGATATCTATCAATGAACAAATCTTTTAAGTCCTTGCTTACTAAATTACTCACATCCAAGCGTTTTACTAATCCGAAGCTTTCACAAGTATCTAATCCCAGAACAGGCTCACATTTGTCATCAACAACCAAAAACTTGGCACTTTTTTCAGTTTTATTACCTACATCTAAGCATTTAAGTTCGACAACTCCAAAAATAGGCACTTTGTTGTTATTATAATCGAAAACAGAGAAATCATTATGGTGACTATGATATTTAATATTTAATTTTCTTATTAAATTGATTGGTATGCAATTAACATCAGCACCTGTATCTATTTTAAATTTAACAATCTTATTTCCAATACTATACTCCTTTGTCCAACGCATACGACTAGATCTTGAATCTAACCTAAAAATTGTTTTGTTTTTTGAAGAACTTAAACTATCTATCTCTTTACAAACATATTTAGATTTATTACCTTGCACATCACTCCAATTAATACTAGAAACGCTTTGCTTTCTGCTATCAACTTTTGTTTCATATGATGGTTTTCTTGATTTGCGGCACATCTTTTGAAAATGTCCTTTCTTTGAGCACGAACGACAGATAACATCCTTCGCTTTGCATTGATTTATGTGTCCTAATGTCCATGGCATACCACAATTAAAGCAAGATCGATGAATTAAATTGATAGATTCATCTTCAACATCGTTTTTAATAGAATGAAGAACTACTCTTCCATCAAGAATACTTTTGTTGGTATTAGCTGCTTCATATGTCTTGCAGGTCTCAATAACGCGTCCCAGCTGTTCATCACGACCATCAAGCAACTTAAGTTGCAATTTTTTGTCGTAAACTCCAACAATTAGTCTGTCGCGAAGCAATCGATTTTCATAAGATGCGCCACATTCACACTTGTAATCACATAGACGAACCTGTGCACGCAGTTCAGTTTCGAATTCCATAAAAGACTGCCGTTCTTTTTGAGAAAGAATATTGAATTTGTAAGATTCCATGGCAATGTCACGTTGTGGCTTACAAAATTCATCAAATTTGTCTAAGACATCTTGTAATGAACGCTGAGTAACAACATCACCACTCTGCATAGTTCCAAGAAGGGAATTTTTGCTTCCATCGTTGGGAAATAAAGTGTTATAAATATTTGCACCACTTGTTCCCATTAACCAAATAAATGTTGCAATTTTGGTTTGTTCTGGAGACTCTGATTTTCCATTTGCAATCATATACACGGTAAAATTCCGTTTGAAATTCGGCCAATCGTTTACTAGATTGCCACAATCCAATTCCGCTATAGCACGTTCGTTGTTCGCCATTTGGAACAATCTGCTAGTCCAAAATCCGTAAAAACACTGATCCAATTAATTAATATTGATTTTCTAATTCAAACTTGTTGGTTCCTTTCGTTCTGACACCATGTAATAAGTAGTAAAAAAACGACTTATTATAAAAATTAAGTTTATTACATAACAAGAATTAAATGATAACATGAACGATGCTAGAGAACAATATAGAATGAAATAACAAAACTAATTATTTTACAAACATTAAATATAATGATTTCTTAGATTTAAAATATAAATATATAGCTGAGTGATGTGCAACAAGTAGATATTGAAACATTCTTATTCATATTATTACAATTCCGGCCGAAATGCTCGAAAAAGTTACCCATAATTTGGACTTTCCGAATGGACCACCTAAGACCCAGCCGCGGTCAACATTTAAATGAAATTATCTTCAAAAAGTAAATGTCATGGACCAATCTAACGTTTCAAATAAAGAATCGATGAGATTTTGCAAATTTTATGCGTTTTTTTTTTTTTAAAGTTCTCAAGCTCTTAAAAAATCACCGTTTATTTGCAAGATAGACGTTATAGTGTTAAATTTAGTAATGAGTGTTCAAGTTCAATTGTTGTGAATTATGGTGTCCCCCAGGGTAGACATCATGGTCCTATTATATTTGTTTTATTTTTAAATGAATTGGTTTCGATCATACAAAATTCGTCTGTCCTAATATATGCTGATGGCATTAATATGCTTAAACAAATTAACTCTAAACTCTAAAAAAATTAAACACTTTCACATAAAAACAGTAGTAAAACTTACATGATTCTTTTCATATATTTTATTTTTATTTAATTTATCTAAGCAAGCTTAATATTTTTTGTTCGTTTTCAAAACTCTGTTCAAACTAACTGTTCGGAGAAAAAACTGCCAAACTTTCTATTCATTCGGGGCTACTTTTCACGAACTTTGTAGCAAATTTTGTCAGTACGACGGGAGCTTTTATTCTGGGTTCGTACTACGAATCTATTACGACAAGGCCTGTAATAAGACTGAAGATCTTATAACTGTCACTTTTGACGCTGTCATATTTTAACATTTGACGAGTAAACAACGCCATTGTTGAAATAAAACGATACAGTTTAAGCAACGCAAGCAACAAAACAAGGTTTCCTAACATTCTTATTTTTCGAAGAGGTGGTCGCAATTACGGTCACAAAGTTTTGCGACCTTAAGGCTTAATCACAAACACGCTTCAGCTTTAGCTTCACCTGACGTTTACGAATTCAGCCATAGGAATTCAATGCATACTATCACAATGGAGTTTTGTTTATTGGTAAAGCAAAATTAAAAAAATAGTCATTCTGTCCACTAGTTTCTTTTCAAGCTTCCGGAAAATTTTTGAAAATATTTGTTTTGGGTTAAAATACATATAACGTCATTATTTTTCATTTTTTTAAAGAATGAATAGTTCTAAAATAAGAATTTTTCAAAATTGCACCAACTAGTTTCTAATAAAAAAGTTATTTTTAAACATTGGACACTTTTTAGCCTTAAAGTCCATGAAGGAAAAACACACCATTTCGCTATAGAAACAAAATGCTTCTTTATGATGTGCTCAATTTGAAAAAGGACTCAGAATCGCTCAATCGCTTGGAGTTCTTGAAATATTCTTAGATAAAATTTCAAAACTACCATTTTTAAAAAATATAACTATATATTTTCACTTAAAATACTTAAAATGATATCTGAAGGATGAACTTTTATGAAAGAAATCTATTTTAATTAATTCAAGTTTCCACATATAATTGAACTTTTACGTGATGTTTCTAAAATATTCTAAAGAATGCCGTCTACTTTCGGGGTTTAAAAAAATCGTTTTTTTTTTGCATATTTCTAATGTGGACATAACTAAAAACATGCACTGTGGAGTATTTGATCGAAAGCATGCTGGTTTAGGAGATATCGAGCCTCAAAGTCGGCCCGCCCTGCCTGTTTACATTGTAACATTTATCTTTAAACTCGTTTTCCCAAAAGTAGTATTTTTCAAAACCGTTGCCACGATTTTGACGAAACTATAGAAGATATCTTAAATCTGTAAACCGTTAATTATTCAAAATACATCTGGATAGGTCTAGAGACAAGCTTTTTTCAAAAATGCATTTTTTTTCAAATCGATGCTATTTTGTGAAATTTTTAATTATTCAAAAAAACTTGTGTCCAGAACTAATCAACGTTATTAAAATTAAGTTAAACAATTGTTTTGGTTGTTTCAAGGTTCTGAAGCTGAGATATCGTGCAAGCCATTCTACCACGACGCGTCAAGGGCAAATTTTATTAAAAAAGTAATCCTTTTTTTGTTTTTAATTAAAGTTTAAGAATTGAATTTTTTTTTCAAATATCATTTTACCATTATGGGATACATTTTAAAAATGCAAGAGCTTGCATCACGTACTGATATTGACGAAAAACAAAGTATACACACCGACAAATTCAACATCATATTCAGCGCAAGTTGCCCAGCGTCAAAATGAATCGAAACCTAAAGTCAAGTTTTCCGTTGGTGATTCCGAAAAAATGCTTGTTCAATGCTACCATTGTTCTGACATGGTTCATTTTTCCACTTCTTGTCCATATCCCAAACGTCAAAATGTTAGTTCAAAAGTCATCCGATTCCGAAAAAAGTTAAAGAGCTACAAAAATGTTTACTTCCAACGGACGATTCATTTCGTCTTTTTTTAAATAAATAATTCTAATCGACATTTTTACTGACGATGTTATTTTCTTGGAACTTTAAACGTCAAACTTTTACTCAATCTACATTCTTGAAGCCAAAGGTAACCAAATTTTTACGGGACCAACGGAACTAGGGCAACTTTGTTGTTGACTTCTTTTGTCAGCTTCTAGTTAAGTGTAATATTCTTTTTCTAATCAATTGATCTTACACTTTCAGGTTCAAGCTTTCAATGGAACTTACATAAATGTATGCATGTATTTAAGTTATTTATCAATCAATCTAAGATCAATTCTATATTACTTGCAATATAGTTCATGTATGACATCTAAAAATAAATTAATTTGTGGGCTACACGAATACACCCATTGTCGATACGTTATAAGGTCGTCCTAACGGTGTTTTTATTATATCTGTCACATTTTATGGTCTGTCAGTTGTTTTATTTGTTTGAACAATATCGTTATGCCTACTCTTAGCACAGAAAATTGAAACAACAAGCAATTTTCAGATTATTTTAGTTTTAACCGGTGTTTGTTTTGTTCATGTGTTTTATGTTTATACATTTTACTTCTATCTTCTGTTAGCTTCGTTTTACTCTGAAAGCTCTTTTAATTATTTTTTTTTTTCAACCACCCTACCCCAAGATTGATTGCGAATTCGAATGCTAACGAAAACATGGGGAAACACATTGTAAAACGACATGGGATGAGGA
Source organism: Eupeodes corollae (assembly GCF_945859685.1). Lineage (NCBI taxonomy): Eukaryota > Metazoa > Arthropoda > Insecta > Diptera > Syrphidae > Eupeodes > Eupeodes corollae. The sequence goes on along the minus strand of NC_079148.1, from coordinate 20,591,106 downwards.
AAATTTAACGAAACCTATAGCCTCTCAGAGAAATATGTACATAATTCAATTTCTCAAACTTTATATAGGAAAACTAATAAGCACCACCCCTTAAGGCGCACCCTTCTCCGTGACCCTGATATGGTGTACTCTCTATATTAAACATAAATACTGAAAGCACTCATTCATATATGTCATGACATAAAGTAGAACGACGACTTCAAGAGAGTAATGTCATCAGTTGTTGTTGTTTTTGATGCTCTGTCCTTGACCAAGACTAAAAATAAAAACTTCCTTAAGGAAAATATGCAATGAAACCATTATGCGTCTATAAGACAATTTTTGATCGTAATGCGTCTGATAAAAGCTTTTTTTTAAGATTGGATGATTGCCAAACTATTTTAGTTTTTTGACTTTGAAAGTTGTTTTTGTCAGAAACAAAAAGACATCTTTACGCCAGACATGACTAGGGCAATGCGATTGCTTTCTTATATTTTTTAACAGTGCCATCAGATTCAAAATACTTCCAATGGAAAAAAGATTCAAGTCAGTGATAAATTCTACGTAGCTGGTCTAAGTATTCTGCACAATTTTGTCAATTTTAATGGAAATCTTTGAAGCCATCTTTAAATTTAAAACTTATAAAATTCCAAGTGTTTCCTAAATTTTAACTTCCCATAGGAAGTTATTGTAATGGGTTCGATTTATCAAATTGAAAATTTTGACATTTCTCGACGTTTCAAGGTCCCTAGAGTCGAAATAAGAGATTTTTAAAAAGATGTCTGTGCGTGCGTGTGTACGTACGTTCGTACGTCCGTTCGTTCGCTACGTTTTTTTCGCCGTCCATAGCTCAAGAACAAGAAAACATCGATCTTAAATCAATTTTGTTATACAGATAATAAAGCAGAAAGATGCAGAAAGGGCTCTCAAGAAAATTGCGTAGATGGTTTTTTTAACATAGCAGTTTGTAAAATAGGATAAAATGTTGGTTAACTCCTTAATATCTTACGAACCATAAACGCTAGAGACTTCAATTAGATTTTATATAATATATTGTAACGTGATATCAAAGAAGTATATTTTTGAAAAAAATCCATTTAATGGTTTTTTTTATAAATCAAAAAAAAACTGAAAAAAAATGTGTCACCTCCAAAATTTTACGACTAAAATATGATTTCATATCCAAAACAATTTTGTGCAACGAAGAATAATGTTTTTGACATCTGATAAAATTTTGAGATGCATCGAATTAACAGTTTTTTAAAACAAATAAAAATCTAAAAAACACATTACTCAAAGTTTGTAAAAATTGAATATCGAATCAAATATCTTTTCAAAACTTTGAGATATTGGCTTAAGTTTACTTTTATCTTTAAAAAAATATTGTTGTCAACATTCAGTAAAATTTTGAAAAAAATCGAATTTCCAGTTTTTTTACAAAAAATAAAACTCTAAAAAAACAATACTAAAACTTGGTAAAAATTCCTTAGGAAGTTATTGAAATCGTTCCGGTATTTCCAACTGAACATGTTGACATTTCACGCAGAATCTAAATCAAAGATTTTTATAGAGATGTCTGTGTGTACGTACAGTCGGGATACCATCGGTACGACGAATAACTTTTTTGACATCTGATAACATTTTGAGAAATCAAAAAATAAATCCCAAAGCAAACACTTCCAAAAGTTGGTTAAAATTAATTTTAGACTTGAATATCTTATAAAAAATTTTGTTTTTAACATTTTTTAAAATTTTAAGAAAAATCTAGTCTTTTTTTAAATATGTAAGATTCTAAGATAATATTCTCAGAAAAATCCCATCGATATTTTTTTGATTAGAAATAAAAACTTTAAAAAAATGTTGTAAAAACTGATAAAAATTGGTTCTTGACTTAAAACATTGGGAATAAAAACAGATATAGAAATAAAACTTATTTTACCATATGCTACTTAAAGTTATTTTTTTTGAGAAAAATATGACTGAAAACTTGCCAAACACGAAAACCTAATAAAACAACAAAAACTTATAAGAAATGGTTTTCAACTCAAGTATTATAAGAACAAGGAAAGATATTGGGCCTTACCAATAATTATTTCCTAAACAAGCGTTTTGATAAACGCTACGTTAAACTTTAGAGAAGAGTTTATTTGTGTGTTAACCAATAACCAAATTAAACACGTCTTTAACTAAACTGTGCTCTATTACATTATCTACTACATTTGTTGCCAAACAGACAGCTGATGTCAAAATCCCGAAAATCAAAATCCCGAAAGGCCAAAATCCCGAATTTCGAAATGCTTTGCAAAAGCAAATCAAATCAAACTGTTTTTTATATAAGATCGGGAATTGCAAAGACAACCTACAATTTTTTTTTACACCTTAGAACAAAAGTCCGTTAGATTCTCATCGTATGTTAAGAAGAATGTTTATGTTATAATGTTTTTTAAATTGTGCGATTATACTTTTGAAATGCAAAAAAAAACTGGTTCTCATTTCTAAACATTAGAAGAGAATGTAACGGAACATATTTTTTCTCTCAATTTTCTTATGCTAGTATAATGATGCTCTTAAAGAAAATGTAAAAAGCAGTTTTGGATGGTGCGATTATATTTTTGCAAAGCACTGTAATTATGATCATATGGTAACTATTCGTAACTGTTCGGTTCCGTTTTTCTCTCTTTGAACATAATCTGTTCTTTGTCAAAGTTCTCAGTGGTGTGATGTGTTGTGATTTATAAAGTGCAAATATATATATCGTAGAACTTAAATTAATAAAATTGGGAGTAAAAATATTTCATTAATAATAATTTTGTATCTATATTGTTAAGTAAGTCGTGTTAATTTTTTTTCTAAGAAAAAATGAACGTAACAACAGTAAACACAAATAAAGTCAAAGAAAAATTATGTATTGATGGTTTTAATTACCATTCGAAAAAAAATATAAAGATTATTTTTATTGGAAGTGTGAAGAACGGAAAGAAAGATCGTGTAAGTCGCGAATGACCACAACTTTAAATGATGAAGAAACTCACATTGTGAAAAAGCCACCTTCTGACCATTGCCATGAACTGCTTTCCTTTAAAAAATCAATTTTTATTGTAAATTAAATTTTAAAAGAAAAAGCAAAAACAACTTTTCTGCCGCCTTCAAAAATCTGCAAATGGAGGCTGCATGTGCGGAAAACAAGCGGATTTACTTGCCAAGCTTAGGCGCACAGAAAAAAAATAAGAAGAATCCGTAAACAATTTGCCAAAGTCGAGCCAGCTTCTATCATGGAAATTAACATCGCAGATGAACTTCGATGTGTAGACGGAGAAATGTTCCTATTGTCGGAGAAAAGTTTTGACAGCGAACAAATTATAATTTAAGGAACTGTGGGAAACTTAAGGCAGCTATCGAGTTGCTCGTTGTGGCTCATGGATGGAACATTTGAGGATTCACTGATACGTTGATGGTCACATAGTTCCCTTGTTGTACTGCCTCATGTCCACAAAAAGTTTAAAGGCCTATGCTGATTTTTTTCCAAAATTCTGAATATATCTAAAATATATACTCTCCGACTTCGAGAAAGCCAGTGTTAAGGCCGCCATGGTTGCTTTTCCTGAAGCTGAAAGCAAGGGATGTTTATTTTCTTTTGGCCGAATAATCTGGCGTAAAATTCAATCATCAGGACTTACAAGATCATACGGAAGTGATGAAGGTATGTTTTTTTTATCTTATGAAAAAACATTAAAAAATGTATGTACACATTTTAGATTTCAGTTGGCAAATGAGAATACTCAAAAGCCTTGCCTTCGTTCCACCCAAAGAAATTTCTAGGTATTTTGATAGCCTTCGGTCGGAATGGTTGGAAACTTCTAAACCAGTTATGAAATCAAAATCAAATGGGGTGGCGCAACAGTCCGTTGTGAACCAGGGCCTAGTGACTTACAACTCTCAACCATTCCTGTGTTCGAGTACTGTTGTCAGGAATGGAGGGACCTACAATTTTAGGCCGAATCCGAACGGCTAGTTTTTGAGAAAGCACTTTTTCATGACAAGAATTACTCTTGAAGGATTTGTCAATTCTCGCAAGAGGCAGTAACCGCGAAAATTATTTTTTTTTAAATTAAGGTGGCACAGGCAGGGATTGAACCCAAGACCCCTTGCATGACAGTCCAACGCACTAACCATCATGCCACGGGTACTACAACCAGTTATGAAATGCTTGCCGAAAATTACGCATATGGTAAAGAAAACAATTATATATCCTTTATAAAATATTTAATTTATACATAAAAGAAACTGAAAAGGACTGCTAGTTCCAGCTAATCCATCTGATCCACCAAGTTTTTGGTCAGCTTCTCATCTGTTGCAAGAAAATTTGACCCGTACACAAAATTGTGTAGAAGCATGGCACCGACGGCTTAAAGTACTTCAGGGCACTCTTATATCGGTATTTATTCACTAATTGTCTTTTAGGTGAAGAGTGAATACGTGTAAAAACATGCATCAAGAAAGGTATTTTGCAATCATAAAAAAAAAGCTATAAGCTAAAAGAAAAAAAAAAGAAAAAAATTACTCGGAACGAAAGGAACGTTCCAATATTAATTTCCTAAAAGGTATTTCATATAACACATAATTATATTAAATAAGATGATTTATCTCCTTGCTCTTAAACCATTTGAAATGTTGTTTTTCATAAGAATATTTTACCACTGAATTGTTATTGTTGAGGTCTTTTTTCTTTCTTATTTTGAAATAAATATCAGAAATTTAAGAAAATTTCTGGATTTTGGCCATTCATGATTTTGGGTTTTCTGGATTTCGGGTTTTCGGGATTGTGGGTTTTCGGTATTTTGGGTTTTCGGGATTGTGGTTTTTCGGGATTTTGGGTGTTCGGGATTATGTCCGTCTCCCAATTGCTATCAAATTCCGCATTATCTAATTGGATGTCCACTGACGACATTGCAGATATTTCAATGTCGATCTCAGAAGATTCTTTAGGGGGTGTTCGCCTACCAGCTTTCTTCTAAGACCGACTGAACGCACTTATTTTGCTCCTGGCTCGCGTTTTTAGCCGATTCCATTGCTCTCTTATTTGTTTGGCTGTAAAACAAAAGAAAGTGGCAATAAACATTTCCTGAATGCTCTGCCAAGCTTCAAATTTAGCTTTGAGTGTTTTTCCATCGTTGAGTTTACTCTCCACTGTCATAGAAAACGGCTTCACTGCTTCAACCAGCAACTCCTTCATTGCTGTGTCCAGTTAACGGACCGACTTCGCTTTGTGGCCATTGGAATAACAATTTACTCTGAAATAAATTGAAATGTTACTTACATATATATTTAACTAAAAAGGAATTAATCTATTTGTTTATTTTAATTACCTTTTTTTATTTTTGTTAATTTTTATGATGACAGATAAAAGAAACATACGAAACATTTCCTTTTTTTTACCAACTGTCAGAATGACAGCACTAACATGACGTTTACACTTAATCACGAAGTTAAACACGCGTTTCTCTACTCTTAAATTTAGAAAGACGTTTAGCTTTAAGTTGATTATTGGTATGGTTCATTACTAAGAGTCCACTTAAATATTTAAGTCGTCACTAAATTTGATTATCGGAAAGGCCCATTGACTTATCTCATAAAAAATTGTGACGGGAATGGATGGAAAGTTATCAGTTTGGGTCTTTTTTAAAAATTAAAATTAGTTCAGCTAAAACTAGATACAATCGTCGTTTTAAACCCAATATTCTTCTTTCGCATTTAAAAAGCTATGGATGAAAATATAGAATTACTAAAGCCAATTTTTGAAAGTATTTCAAGATAGATGAAAATTGTATTCATCCTATTTTATAAAGAATACAAAAATACACACAAAAAAAAGTTTTATTTTCAAGTACACTAAATGGCCTTTATGCAATAAGCAAATAATTAAGATAAAATAAGCAGTCATTTAAATCAATTAAGCATTGCGCTATTGTTATTCAATTGTGTTTAAGTTAAATAAAAATTATTTAGCATTTTTGCTCAGCTATTAAAAAAAAATAATATTCATTACAGGATGTTGAAATACTTAAATATGTTTTACTATTTGAACAAGTTTCACCAAATTCTTTTAGTACCCGGTTGTGGAATTACATATAAGTACAAACGGATGTAATCGTACAGCTTTATAATTAATTTATTGATCTATAGACGCTTAGCTATGTAAGCTTACAAACATATATGATAAAATGTAGGAAGCAAATTTTATTATAAACCTTAAATAAATACTCAATGTTTATTGTATTTCCTCATCGAAATGATCAATCACCAATGGGCGTATTGTTATTTTGCTAATTTAAATTAAACTTGAAACTAGAATAACGATTGACATTAACATTATTATAGATATATACTCAAGCTTGCTGATACGAAACAATAAGTCCTACTTAAAAAAATATGATAACGAGATCATGGATGAGATATTTTAAAGCCAACAAAAATTTAATATTGAAACTTGCTTTCAAAAAATTATATATTCACTTCGAAAGTTCTTACAAAGTGGAGAGCTATACATTTGAATTATCAATAAAATATATAAGAATTAGTCGAAAACTGCTAGTTTTTTAAGAAGAACCTTAATAAAGCTTTTTTTTTTAAATACCAGGATATTAGAGATGTCATAGAAAAAGTCCAAGTCCAAGTGACACACCTTAACAAAATTCTTAATTTGGAGCCAAGCTATTAAATGTGTCCACATTACTCGAAAACTTTTGTTTTAACCTTTACATCCAAGAGCATTTCAAACTGTAGGTCTTAAAAAACATAGGTCTTAAAAAATCAAATGTATTTACAATATTTTGAAAAAAGTCCATAGTTTCTAATTCCATTGTTGATAAATTGTAAATTCTACGAGTTGTTGTCTTGATAATTTTGTAAATAAACTTGATAGGAGTTAAAGAAATTTCGGGATAGTAAGTCAATTTTCTTATGGTAGTACTTTAAAACTAATTAACTTCCCATAGGAAGTTATTGTAGTGGGTCCGATTTTTAGAATTGAAAATTTTGACATTTCTCGACGTTTTAAGGTGCCTAGAGTCGAAATAAATGATTTTTAGAAAGATGTCTGTGCGTGCGTGTGTACGTACGTTTGTACGTCCGTACGTGCGTGACGTTTTTTCGTCGTCCATAGCTCCAGAACCAGAAGAGATATCGACTTCAAATAAATTTTGTTATACAGATAATAAGGCAGAAAGATGCAGAATGGGCTCTCAAAAAAATTACAAGTTTAAAAAAAAAGGTGATAATTTTGGTTAACCCTAAATATCTCGCGAACCAATAACTCTAAAGACTTAAATTAAATTTTATATAGTATATTGTAACGTGATACCAAACAAATATATTTTTGAAAAAAATTCCAACGAACGGTATTTTTATAAATCAAAAAAGACTGAAAAAAATATTACTTACCTCGAGAATTTACAGGAAAAAAAAAAACGATTTTATCTGCAAAACAATCTTGTGCAACGAAGAATAATATTTTTAAAATCTGTTTAAATTTTAAGAAAAATCGAATTGACAGTTTTTTTTACAAAGGGCCTTACTAATAATAAATCGTTAAACGCACGTTTAGGTATCGTTGAGTTAAATTTTAACAGCAAGTTTATTTGCATTTGCATTGTTTACTAATAACCAAAATAAACACGTCTTTTACTAATAAGCCTTCTATTACAATATCTACTACATTCTCGGTCAAAACGACAGCATTTAATTCACATTAACAAAATTTGCAAACATAAACAAAACAAAAATATTTGATTAAAATTAAAATAAATTATACAATATTTAATTTAAAATTTTTGAGAGTTGGAAATAATAAATGGTTCGAAATTTTTGAGAGACAAAATAAGAACAAAACAAATTTTTGAATAATAATTATTTATTAATGACTTTTTAAAAAAGGTATAGCAATCAACTTCTGCGGTATCTTCAACAAAATCCAGAGCGAAAATTTCAGCAATTTCATAATCGATCTCAGAAGGTTCCATAGGAGGTTTTCCACCGTAGGTCTCCCTCTGAGAAAGATTAAATTGGCTCCATCATTCCCTTACTTGTTTCGGCGTTATTTCAAAGCCTCTTGCGGGAATGACTTGCCATCATTTAGATTATAATCTATAACATGCGCAAGTGGTCTAGCTCCTTCGTTGCCATCGTCAATTTGACGAATTGCTCCGTTTTAAATTTTGTTTTTCAGCCATTTCTAAAATTATTAGAACATTACCACAATTATATATTAAAACAAGTATAATTCGACTTACTTTTTTATAAAACATTGACACAAAAAATCAGCAGACAACAATTACAACAAATCACAACTCTTGTGACCTGCAAAGTATTTGTTGGATGTGCTGTCAAAGTGACAGTGCAAACCATGGAGTTTAATTTAACTGTCCGTTTATAGTTGAGTTTTCCAACAATACAATTAATCTGGGCATTAGTTCTTAACCTAACCATTAAAATGTTTATTGGTATGGCAAAATATTTAAAACCCAGTTTAATATTAAAAACTGGGTTTTAAATATCCCGAGATGGAATCAACGGTGGTGTCTACAGTTCCAGTAACTTAGTGAACACCTTATAGGGCTTCTTCGACTTATTCAGAGCCCAGGCCTGTAAGGAGCGGTTTTATCCGGCTCCCCATCCTTGGAGTTATACTTAGGATCTGGCCCTCCAGGTTGGAGGTTGTGCGTCGGGCTGACTTCCTGCCCACGTAAAAGCTTTCATAGTTGCGAAGCACCAACAAGCCTCGGATACGGACGGATTCGATGTTCAGTACATTTTTTATAAAAATCCACCAGTCAGTTTTTTCATAAAAAATTAAAATCTACGAAAAATAGTGCGCAGATGTTCGCTTTTCGATATCTTGTGAACAGTAGAAGATATTGACTTCAAATTAATTTCATTCATCCAATTTGAATTTGTTTATATAAGAAATAATTTTTTTTAAGGAATGCTACTAAAATTGGTAACAATTGGTTTTCGACTAAAAATCTCGACAAAAAATAGATTTTGAAATCAAACTTTCATTATATGCAAAATATTATTTTTAGTTTTTAAATTTTTAAGAATAATTCAACTGACAACTTTTTTAATCAAACACGAAAACCTACAAACTTTTAAGCAAGACAAATCGACAGACAGGATGGAAAGTTATCAGTGTGGGTCGCATTGCAATTTTGTTGAATTTACCACCTTATTTTCATTGTGACAAAAATAAAATCACAAAATGGTTGCTTAAATTTGTAGTATGACATTTTGACATTAATAATACTAATAAAGGTGCGTTTACATACTGCTTTTTACGGGTTCAGTTGAAATTTATTTATTTTTTAAGTGTAAGTGTTACAAATGTTTCGTGCTATTTATTCCTTTCTGTGGGATATTTTTGTAAGTCATTTTTCAAAGCCCGTTGTGCATAAATTACATTGCACTCCAATCATTGTCTACATCAATTTTTAAAGTTGAATTGTTGAAGATGGCTGCGGCGATCTCTTTTTTTATAAAAACGCTACAAGTTTTTTTTTTAAATAATGAATGCTGGAAATTTTTCCACCGTAATACCGACCCGACGGACTGAATATAATCCCGATTATTTTTAAACAATATTGGATTTTCGAATCCAAGCCTCGAGAGTTATTATGACACTTTACAAGAAACGCCAGTACTCAGTCGATATGACAAACAGGTGAAAGAATTCACCACAGGTAGCAATAAAAGTATTGCCAGCACGGTAGGTTTTCGATGAGGTGAATATTTTATAAATCAAGGTTATCAAAAAAATTGAAATGAAATTGATATCAAAATGATATCGAAATACGACGAGGTGAATTTCTCCAAGTCGTATTGATTGTAGTGGGCGCCATGAAACTTTTTACTGGGAGTTTACCAAAACCAGCAGCTGAAAAATTTGTTTTCAAATTAACTCACTAAATAAAAGAAAGGTTTTATTTTCCAGAAAGGAAGTTTAAATTATGTTTTATTGCCTGGAAAACCATAGCCAAAGCCGGGATTAAAAACCAGGATCTTGAGATTGAGATTGACGGAAGGTCAATTCTCGATAAATGTTTTGCAAAAGAAAATGATGGATATAATGATAAAAACCGATAAAAGAAATCACTCGAGGAACATTATTTTAATAAGAAAAAAACAATCAAAAAGCGGTAAACGCGTTCTGTAATATCAGGAAATTAATACTTTGACTCGAAGGTCAAAAGGACGAATTTGAATCAAATGAACACCAGAAAAAGCAATATTCTTATAAACAACAACAACACTATACTTAGCTTCTTTTTGACTTCCTCCAAAAGCTATCGTAGTCCTTCCTCAACTTTTCTCCACGGCAGAACAAAACAAAATCTTTAACTCAATAGAAACTTAAAGAAAAAACTATCGTACGAAACAAAATTACTTTATTTAGGTCTTTTCAAAAAAAAATTCCTTCACACAATTTTTCTTTCGTCAAAAGGCTTTCGGCGCAATTCAAACAGTGGCCATCATTATGGCGAGCTTGACCCTTCCGGCTACTTGCCCTCAGGCAATCCTCTCGGACCTTTTGCGTAGCCATCGATCTGTCTCGGTCCCGCAACTTCCTCCATCCATAAGATTGGGATGTGCGACCGAGAAGCCAGATATCTTTCATCGCATGTGATCTCTTTAAAGAGGTGATGCGATAACCCAGTAGCTCAATGAGTGAGTTCAGCTCTTCACTTTCGAACTCATTCCAGTCACGACTTTCTGGAAAAACCGTGTGGAATTCCTCTCATTACCGAGTACCTACACGCGCTAGATTTTGGTTGAGTAAAATAAAAGTTATCAAGATATTCTTGGAGTGATTTTTCTATCGGTAATACTCCATGATGGGCCCTCGGCCATACTAAGTTAATGTTGGTGTGACTTTACTACACACATTTTTGGCATGTGTATCGTCTTCATGCCTTGATGATCTTTTTCAACCAATATGTGGGTCAACCGTCGCACAGTTCGTTGGTGTGGAATCCTTTCGCACACTTTGGTGATACCTGTTAAATTTGCTTTCCCAAAATGCTAGGAGAGCAGGTCACTGGCTGATGGTCCAGGTTTCTACTAGACCCTTCTAGAATTTTGGGGCCGCCTTAAGAATTTGTCAAGGGTGGGTGAAACTTGTTGTCTTAAAATTTACCGCAACAATAAAACAAAAACGGTTTTGGATATCAATGAAATTCTTTATTCCTGTGAAACTAAATTTGCCATTATGTATGGAACTCGATTTCTTTTGAATGGCCACATTGGGCACGCTTGCAGAAGTCCAGACGCTAAACCCAATTTTTGATGGTTTTCAACCATAAATTGGCCAATACTGCTGCATTTTTACGTTGGATATTCATACGAAGTTCATCAATCATCGCTGGCATTGGCATAGAATTGATGTAGCCTTACAGGAAATAGTTGTACGGCGTCAAATCGCACGGCCGACCTACCTGTGGCTTGTAGCGCCATCCTGTTGGAACCACATGTCGTTCAAGTCCATTCGGTTATCATTGAACGGTAGCGATCCCCACAGATCGCACAGTAGCGTGGCTGTCTTGAACATCACAAAAGAAGTACGGTCCAATGACATCCGGGCCATAAACCACATCAAACTCATGAAGTACGTGTCGATTGCTGCCTGACCAATACCGGTACCGGAACATTTTGTACTGTGCCAGTGGATTCAAATTTGTCCACTAGACGCTCAATTGTTGATCTGTGAGGACGATTATGACGAACACAAATTGGACCTAGCACTCTTAAAGTTGAAGCCACTGGCTCTGAATTTCATGAAATGGCAAACCTTATTGAAGAGAAATGTCAAAAGAGCGGCAAGAAATATGGCGTCGTTTGGTGTCCCTGTCGCTCTACTTTTGTAGCGTCCCTGGTGAAAAACCCTGTATGATGAGACGTCTTATCGTTCCATCAGTTATTATAGAGAGTGTAGATGGGAAACTTTTGTAGTACTAAACAAATTTGACAGTTTATGACGCGTTACAAGCTTAATTAGTAGGAATACAATTTTGAAATTTAGTATGATCTATATAAACGGTTTCAAGGTCTTAAAGAAATGAAATATGTATTGAAATAATTAACATTTACAAACAAAAATATTTGAACAAAAAACAACAGTAAATTAGAGGAAGCTGAGAATTTCTATTTTTGGAACTTGTAAACTTTATGAAAAACCTATACTAGGTGTAATAATTAAAAAATAGATACGGAAGTGATTGTAATTTTAAGCTAATTTAGCTTTAGCAAGAAACTTCCACGTCTAAATGATCAATTACATTTTCATTGACGTATTTTAGACATGCTGTCTATACGATGCAACCATTATGGGAAAAGTGTTAAAGTTAACGTCTTTCTGTACATTTTAAAGGAAAAGTACAACAACAAACTGGTTTTGTGTTAGACAATCAAATTAATTGAAAATACATTTGTTTATACAAATCGATATTATAAATAAATTGATTTAACAAAGGGGTACTAAAACTAGTTAATATTACATTAACATATTAGCAACAAAGCAAATGTTACCTAAATTTCTATAAAACTTTGTGTAAAGGAGGTTTTGTAAGATTTATGATTTGTTTTTTTTTTTTTTGTTAATAAATTATAATAAATGTGCAAATATTTGATAATACAAAACAACACTGAATAAAAATATTTACATATGAATGAAAAAAAAAACAACAATTTGTACATTAAATTTGTTTTGTTTTTTTATACTACCGTTTACGCTCTCAAAATGAAAATTCAAATATATTTGTTTTTGTTAGGAATATTGAACGATATTAAGTTTTTTGAAGCCTTTTAAAGTATGACCATGATCAAACCTTAAAACCTCCACATCTCTTCATGGCTAAGATATTTAATTTAATTCAAATAAATTCCAAGTTTTATGCTCTAAAAAAGTTTTTTTAAATAATACACAAAATTATTTTCTTTATTTCAAAGAACATTTATTTTTAATACAAAACTAACTTATTTTCTTATATCGATTACAGCTTAAGAGTATGCATAATAACAAATGTTTTGTTTGTTTATATTGTGAACTGCAAACGAATAAAAAAAAATCATAACCTATATTTTATTTAAATTCTCAGGTAAGATATCAGACTTTAAAATTTATTTTTTTTTCTTCATAAGAACGTCTAAAATTATTTATCAATTCCCCGTCATTGATATTAGACTTATACGTCGAGGTGATTCGGAACCTCCTTTAACTGGTTTTGGAATGAAAAAGCCTAGAAAACCAGCAATAATTAAGGAAATCCCTGTTGCCAAAAATGCACTCTCGCAATGATGGCTAATTAGAAGACCGACTATGTTTGCTCCAACAACACTCCCTAAACGACCCATCATCAGTGATATACAGACAGCCATTGCTCTATGAAATTATAATGAAACGAAGAATATATTTTTTGTTTAAATAAAATATGAATATTTAGAACTTACCTAAGCCTAGTTGGATAGAGATCGACTGTTGCAGCACTTAAGACATTGATTCCTAAGCCACAAAGGAGCAAAATAAGATACAGGTAGATTGCTACCATAGGAAGATTCACGTAAATTGTAATGATCCCACAAATTCCACAAGCTCCAAGAGTAACAACTGTGTTCAAAAGATAATAAAGAATATATGTATGGGAAATTATGTCTCGAGTTTATATGAATTTGTTTCTAAATACTTACACAAAATCCAAACCTTCCCCACGTTTTTGATAACCGCCCCTATAACAGCAAATCCCACTGCATACATTAATTCCAACGTTAACGAATGCTGATATGTTGAAATTTCCAATTTTTCATTGCAAACTTCCTGAGCCTGGTGGTTTTCCTGTTCGAATAGCACAGCTTGTTTATTATAAACAACATCACAAATGTAAGTTCTATTATTGGGATTTTCTTTGATGAATTCGCCAACACTATTCAAAATATGTGGAAACCACATGTACATTCCATTCGATGTTACAAAAATCCAAAATTGAATTGAACATATCAAAACTGTTGTTCGCATGTATTCCCGGTTGAAAAGTGGTTGAGTTTGTGCCCACATTGATTTGAAAAGTGCTACGCACGGACTTGTTGCGGGCAAAGCCATTTTAGGTCTCATCGATGAATCAATATCTTCTAAGACACGGGAATACTGAAATGAAAATCTCGTTGAAATTTTCGAAATCAAAAAAGTCCTTCATAGTGATGGAGAACTTACAGGAAACTCATCCTTTGCTCTTCTAGTATTCCACTTAAACATTGTCTTGAGTATATCCAATGCCATCTCATCCTTTCCCTGGGAAAGCAGAAATTTGGGACTCTCGGGAATCTTGAATAGACACAGGCCACAAATAAAGCCTGGAATACCACAGACTACCATAAAGAGTCTCCAGGGCTTGTAGGTTATAGCAAGTAATGGAATCTCGAGACGCCATTCCTGATTGATGACAAGCCATGCCAAAGCTGGCATTATCATTGCACCTACTCCAAAGATAAAAGCAGCACCCATAATAGCTCTGGATCGTGTCTTTTCAGTATGAAATTCTCCCAAATAAGCATAGACAGTTGCAGATCCTCCAGATATGCTATAAATAAATAAGTCATTTAGTTCTTTCTTTACAAATCTTCGAACACCAAACCATTACCAAAATCCATTCAGGTATCTCAAAATGCAAAGAGCCCAAAAGTTATTTGTAAAACTTGAGAGTACAGTAAATCCAAATCCTATAAGTAAAGTTGGTCGAATAATTTGCCTTCGTCCTGTTGTATCAGCTAAAAATCCCCACAGATGTGATGTTGTAATTATCCCCACAAAGCCAATGGCACTCAAGACTCCACGTTCTTTAATTGTTAGATGAAGGTCACATTGTGAAACAGGCAGTACAAAACTTATCCCAAGTGTTTCGAGTAAAACATTTGAAAGAATCAATCCGGAAATCAGGATAACAAAATAGTTGAATTTGCCGAATTCTTTTAATAAACAAAAAATAAAATAAAAATATGATGAAGAAATAAAACGAAGAGTATTAAGATAATTTTAAAACGTGTCATAGGATCAAAAACCCTTTGTTTAAAAAAAAAAATGAATTTACAATTATGTCTACTGACGTTTCAGTCTGTCTAGGTTTTGTCTAGTTTGAACGATAAGGCTCAAGCTGTTTGTCAACAATAAAATATCTTCCATTTCTGTTTTATAATAATAATTTATTATTGTACTACATTGTCTTATCAAATTTTATTGAATATTTGTTTTTGCTCCCTTTAAAATAATACACTTTTGTATTTGTATATTTATTTTCTACTACATTTAAGTTAATTTTATAATCTCATGCGCTTAATTTGAAGTGACCTTTGCAACTATTTGTTGTTCAGTTGCACAAATTTCTTTTTTTTAATTCAAATCTCATTTCCTTAATTAATTTAGTTATTAAGAAACGTTGGTACAATAGTTAGCATAGCCCTTGATAACATTCGTGTTAAGACGTTTTTCAAAAAGAAGTTTCATTTAGAACAGAAACTGTCACTTTTAAAGATGTCATGTTTTGTCATCTTGCACTTGAAAGATAAGCTCCACAATCAATTTAATTGATGAGTTGATGATGAATATCTCGAAGTTATCGTGGACAAACCAGTTCAATGTTAATGGTATTCGTTTATAAAAATATCAAAAAAAGTCTTATACAGTTTATATTCTACAAAATAATGTAATAGATTACTCTTTTTAACTTCTAATTGGAAGTTATTGTAATGGGTCCGATTTGTCAACATTTTTTCGTCATCCATAGCTCAAGAACCAGAAGAGATATCAACTTGAAATAGATTTTGTCAAACAGATAATAAGGCATAAAGATGCAGAAAAGGCTCTCGGGAAAATTCGGTGGGTGGTTTTTTTTACCATAGCAGTTTAAAAAAAAGGTGATAATTTTGGTTAACCCTAAATATCTCATGAACCAAAAACGCTAGAGACTTGAATTAAATTTTATATAATACTAGCTGACCCGACAAACCTTGTTTTGTCATATAAATAAATTCTAGAGAATAGAAATAAATAACTAACTTATTGTAAGTTTGTACGGATGTGGTTTATATGTAAGAGGGAGAGCTATAGTGTACTGTAAACGGTAACAAAATATTAAAATAACAAATCACCAAACAAATTTTTTTAATTAATCAATTTAATTTAACATATCGCTAATTATTACAATACTACAAAAAAAACAATATCAATCCCTTAATGCAACAGAGTGTACAATATTTTTTGTGATCCCATCTTTCGCCAATACAAACAAACTGGATGGTTTGCCCACTCTAGAGCACGCCACGTATAATTTTAAATGTGAAAAACATGAAGTGCTCAAATCTAAGCCGCAGACAGACATCGTTTGGCCTTGAGACTTATTGATAGTCATTGCAAATGCCAATCTAATTGGAAATTGAAGGCGCTTGAATTGAATTGGCACATCTGTAGGTATAATAGGGATTCGCGGTAATAATATTTGTTCACCTCGGAATTTGCCATTTAAAATAATGGCTTCGATTATTAATTTTTTAATTACTAATCGGGTTCTGTGCACAACCGCGGTGGGTTCAAATTCCGAAGCAAAATTACCGGAGATCCAACCTTTAGTTGTAAATTATGCGGTGGCATGCCTGGTAAATCTAATGAGTTCAAAAACTCAGTTGGATAATTTACTGCTTCGGTAGCATCACAGACTGTATCAATTGATTTGTATGACCCCAAGTCTTCTGGTAACAAATGTTGTATCTTAAGGTTTATATCGTTGACATCCACATTTTTTGCTGCTAAAATTGCTCTTTCTGCCAGCCACTCATGATTTGTATATTTTCGGTGTACATCGGGAAATATCTGTTCAATGAGAGCATCTTGTGAATCAATAATCGTGCAGAAATCGACCGGTAATTTTATGCATCCAGTTTCATCGGTAGTAAATTTTCCGTCGCCCATATCTAACAGTTGCTTTGAAAATGTTTCAGCGAAAATGTTTAGTCTGTCGTTGTTTTTTATGTCTTTCAATGTCCTGTTCAATGCCTCAAGTGAATGTTTGTGTGCCATAGTGCATTCATCCCAGATGATAATTTTACACTGTTTCAGCACTGTGGCCATGGATGATTGTTTTTTTATATTGCACACCGCGTCCGGGTTGTTTTGAATATTTAGTGGCAGTTTAAATACTGAATGAGCTGTTCTGCCTCCATCCAATAAAGTTGCCGCAATGCCAGAAGATACAACAGCCAATGCGATGCCATTGTTTGATCGTATTTTAGCAAGAATTAGCGAAATAAGGAATGTTTTTCCAGTTCCACCTGATGCATCCAAAAAAAAGAATCCACCTTGTCCTGCCGAAACTGCGAGCATGATGTGGTCATAAATGGTTCTTTGTTCTTCATTCATTAGTGGAACATTGCGAGCAACTACCGCTGCCATTTCTGCAGTATTGTATTGTTGTTCACGATTCAATTCATTGTCTATTAAATCAGATGCATTTCGATTAGGTGAATGCATACCGAAATGACTGAGTGGTAAGTTGGCAATTATAATGCAAAGATCCTCAATAGCAATCAATGCTTCATTGTACATAGCGTCACTGAATATTATCGTAAGATCGTTGCACCGTGTACGATGTTGATGCAATATATCATCAGTCATTGAATCTTTGTGATTATCCCATAATGTCTCTGCTCTGGCCGGGAAACATGTAGTCAGCACTATAGCAAATAGTAAGCGAATTTATTTAGCTGTACAGTTCAATCCTGCTTCAGTAAGTACACATTCCAATTGGTTGTCGTCTTCCAGCAAGCCGAGTGCAAGGCATGCATCTTTATACGTTGGATACTGTTGTCCATTCACTTTACGTATATGTTCAAATGATAATGGGCCGGTGATATTAACCAATAACAGTCGAAGATAGAAGCACTCAGTCTGCTTTGGATTGACTGTAAATACTCGCCCCAAGGTATTTGATTTGAATAAACCGGGACATGCATCAATTGGCGTACCTTGCTTGCGAGGCATCCATTTTTTTGTAGCAGCCCATGTGAAATAGCGTGGTACTTCTGAATAGAGTAATGTCCGTGTGAAAGCACCAAAAGCATCCGCACGATTACACAATTCAAAAAATTCAGTGAGTGTAGTTTTTGGTGGACTAATAGCACAATCAAACGCTGTCTCGCTCGTGAAATATACGCGCTGGCCGTTTTCAAGATGGACGGCTAAATGAGTAACTGCTGGATCCCGTTCATGAATTGGGAAACCAAAGATACGCCAAACAGCTTCATTGGAGCTGACGTACCGGCCAATTTGATAAAGTGTTATTTCGTCATCTTTATTAACCGGAGGAGCATTCAAATTGGTATTTTCAACCCGAAAAACAGCCATATCACTGCCTTTATTCACATACTTGCAAATGTATTTGATGCTCTTCACTGAACTGCAGAACTCAACATTAATATGAGCATTGAATGTTTTACTCAGCAGAGGCGAATATGGGACCACCCAACGGTTATCAATGTCAATGTCTACGCTGTTAATATTTTTAACAAATGATTGTCCGCAATTGTCGGGATGTCTTCTACGATAAGTTGGATATCCATCAACATTTGTGATTGTATCGTTAGTGAAATTTTTCGGAAAACTTTTAGTACACTTTCCGTCTGCCATGCAAGGTGATGAACGATTAAGATTCCCGCATGGGCCATGAATCATGTTTGTTGTAACAATATCAAACAACATTTGATCATTAGACGGATCTGGAATTTCCGCAGAAATTATACTGTCGATTTCCACAGGACGTATTTTATCGACTAACCAAACCAAAATGTGAGCATGAGGTAATCCCCGCTTTTGCCATTCAACGCTATACATCCAGCAACGTGTGGGACCGAATACATGTAATTTTGTAATGAAATTTATCAAAGACTTCAATTTTTGTCTGAATACACGTGCTGTAATGTCATGGCGATGTATTGCATTTTGGCCAGGCAATAGTAAAGATGTAATCTCCGACCATTTTGGATTACACGTGAACGTGATAAATAAACACGGCCGCCCATATTCGCGTACATAAGTCAGAGCATCCTGGACATATTCTTGCATATGGCGTGGACTGCCTATGTATGAAGATGGTAGAATGACAGAGTTACCGATTTGAGCGGCGTCGGCGTTGGTGATGATAGCGTCTCGTAGGTGAATATATTCTTCCACACGCAACTTTTGTTGATTAAATCTCAAGTATCGTAATCGTTCGCTCTCTATCTTTACATACATGTCGACCATGAATTGCTGACAAAGCTCACGACATCGTAGAATAACGTTGCTCTGGTCGCGTCTAATCATCAACTGATACGCAAAAAAATCCTTCGAGCTGACATTCTTGTATGTTTCGGCACCTGTTGTGGGATCTCGTTGTTTAATATTTATGCAATACCCATCCTGTCCCTTCCAAAATATTAGCGGATATTGGAGAGCGTCATATGAACAGTGTGTATCAGCAATAAACTGTAGATTATTATTTCTTCTACGAATCACGATTTTTCGAGTAGCTGTACGATCGCCAACCATGATTCCAGCAACATCGTCAAGAACAGGTGCATTTAATCTACGAATATGCTTTCCAACAGATGATTTATCAGGACTGATGACAATAGCGTGATTATCACTTTGTAAATTGTGCATGTGAGATTTGAATATTTTCAACAATTCATTATGCTCATTCAATAGAGAATCCAGGTCGCTGACGATGCGTCTGGCAAAATGCGAGTCGAGGTTATTATAGCCACAACGTGCATCCACACGTTCATTTTCTCCGCCCATAAAGTAAATTTGTAAAAATTTAGATGCTTCGTTCGGCATTGGCAGCAATGAGCCCATTTTGTGATATATTTGGCCTTTGATTTTGAATGTTGAATTGAATTGTTGACCATTGTTGATAGCAATATTCTTAACTATTTCTGTTGCTCCGAACGATGTCATTTGGAAACACGAATTAAATGTTCGAATTGACTTTAGGAAAAGATGAGAATCTGGATCTGTGCCGATAAGTAAACCGTTCAATGGTTCCGGTGGTGTCTCAATTGCAGGTAATTGGACCTTTCCTGATGAACAACACATCCCGGGTGTCTCATTTTTAAACTTAAGAGCTTTACAATGCGGACATTCCTTGTCCATAGCTCCAATTACCACTTTTGAATGAGCATAATATTGAATAGCAGGGTCATACTCGAATGCTAGACGCAGAAATGAATTATATGTAAATGATCGATGTACCTCTTGACGCTGCTGGTCACTTGCTCTGCTTCTGCTAACTGTCAAACGACGCGCTTGCATTTGTTCTAATCTTCTTTGTTCATTTCGTCCATCCGTCCATTCGTTCATCCTCTTGTTCAGCTTGACGCAATCGCGCCATTCCCACACGCGCATTAGTATTATCTTGTTGGGTTTGTTCTTCTTTTCTTTGGGTTCTTGCATTCCGCATGCCTGCAGAATTACGTGTATAACGGCCCAAAGAAGTTCTTCTCCGTTTTGCTGAAATTCAATTAGTGGAAAGCAGTATATTTAATAATTATTGGTGTATTTTCGTTTATTATTTCACTTACCATTCACAATAATTCTCTTTTATAATGATTTTCCCAAATTTTTGCACACACTGGCTTTAATGTTCTTACTAAAGGGTCTTTTAATAATAAAGAAATTAATAAATGAATTAAATATAGTGAAATAAATGAAATATAATACGTTTAATACAATAGCCGTTGTTCACGGGAGCTTGCGACACGTCTTAAGTATTTTTGAGGTATTAAGTTAATGTGAGAACTAAACTTTTTTTAAATTATGAATAAGACAAATATAAATAATAAACAATTACAGCTCCTACAAAGAAAACCTGATCAATAATCACTTTCGCAGTTATCGACAGAGTTTAAAATTGTTAAATTAACAATATTTATTAAACAATAGCACTTAGGAATATAAAAAATAGATAAAAACCTATTCTCAGACCTACCGAATGTATATGCAAAATTTCATTGAAATGGGTTAAGCCGTTTCAGAGGAATATGGCCACTAACACTGTGACAGGAATATTTTATATATATAGATATTGTATTTTACTACCAAATAAGTATATTTTTTGAAAAAAAAAATCAATGAACGGTTTTTTTACAAATCAAAAAAACTGAAACAAAAATTTGTCACCTCTAAAATTTTCCGAATACAAGATGATTTTATCTCCAAAACAATTTTGCGCAATGAAAAATAACGTTTTTAACATGTGATAAGAATTTGAGAAGAATCAAATTGACAGTTTTTTTTTTTTAAATAAAAACATAAAAGAAAATTTAACAAAAGTTGGTAAAAATTGATTTTCGACTCAAATACATTTTCAAAAATTTGAGATATTGGCTTTAAACTTTTATCTTTTAAAAAATATTGTTGTCAACATTCAGTCAAATTTTGAGAAGAATCGAATTGACGTTGTTTTTACGAAAAATAAAAACTTAAAATAAAATTTAATAAATTTTGCTAAAAATTGATTTTCGACTCAAATATCTTTTCAAAAATTTGAGATTATAGCTTCCAGTTAGTTTTATCTTATAACAAATATTGTTGTCAACATTCTGAAAAATTTTGAGAAAAATCGAATTGGCAATTTTTGAGATATTGGCTTTAATTTACGTTTACCTTTCAAAAAGTATTGTTGTCAATATTCAGTAGAAAAAAAAAAACCGAATTGACAGTTTTTGCACAAAAAGTTAGTAAAAATTTACTTTCGATCAAATAGCTTTTCAAAAATTAAAAATATTGCCTTCAAACTTTGTTATTACAAAACAATTAAAACCTAAACAAGAAAATTAACAAAAGTTGGTAAAAATTGATTTTCGACTCAAATATCTTTTCAAAAAGAGGCTGGGATGCGACCCACACTGATAACTTCCCATCCCGTCTGTCGATTTGTCTTGCTTAAAAGTTTGTCTATATGTACTCGTATCAATTTTTACCAAATTTGCGTACTATTTTTTGTAGATTTTATTTTTTATGAAAAAACGGAATGTTGGATTTTTATGTAAAAATTACTGAATATCGAAAACAATATTTTCTGTGAAATAAAATAAGTTTAAAGCCAATATTTTTAATTTTTGAAAAGCTATTTGAGTCGAAAGTAAATGTTTACCAAGTTTTAGTATTGGTTTTTTAGAATTTTATTTTTTGTAAAAAACCGTCAATTCGATTTTCTTCAAAATTTGTTTGAATGTTGAACAAACAAATTTCTTATATGTAAAAATTAGTTAGAAGCTATTATCTCAAATTTTTGAAAAGATATTTGAGTCAAAAATCATTTTTTAAACCAACTTTTGTTAATTTTTTTTCGGTTTTTAATTTTTTGTAAAAAAAGCTGTAAATTTGATTTTTTTCAAAATTTTACTGAATATTGACAAAAATTTTTTTGAAAGATAAAAGTAAATTGAAGCCAATATCTCAAAGTTTTCAAAAGATATTTGAGTCGAAAATCTTTTCTTACCAACTTTTATTAATTTTTGTATTTATTTTTTGTAAGAAAACTGTCAATCCGATTTTTCTTAACATTTTTCAGAATGTTGAAAACAATATTTTTTATGATATAAAATAAGTTTGAAGCCTAAATTTCAAGTTTTTGAAAAGATATTTGAATCGATATTCAATTTTTACCAATTTTAAGTAATGTATTTTTTAGGATTTTATTATTTTTTTTTTGAAACTGTCAATTCGATTTTTCTCAAAATTTTATCAGATGTCAAAAACATTATTCTTCGTTGCACAAAATTATTTTGCAGATGAAATCATATTTTAGTCGTAAAATTTTGGAGGTGACAAATTGTTCAGTTTTTTTGATTTATACAAAAAACCGTTAAATGGATTTTTTTCAAAAAATATACTTCTTTGATATCACGTTACAATATATTTAATAAAATTTAATTTAAGTCTCTAGCGTTTTTGGTTCGTAACATATTTAGGGTTAACCAAAATTTTCACCTTTTTTTCAAACTGCTATGGTAAAAAAACCACCCACGCAATTTTCTTGAGAGCCCTTTCTGAATCTTTCTGCCTTATTATCTGTATAACAAAATATATTTGAAATCTATATCTCTTCCGGTTCTTCAGCTATGGACGACGATAAAAACGTGACGATCGTACGTACACACGAACGCACAAACATCTTTCTGAAAATCTTTTATTTCGACTCTATAGGGATTTTAAACCGTGGAGAAATGTCAAAATTTTCAATTTGACAAATCGGACCCATTACAATAACTTCCTATGGGAAGTTAAAAATTTGGCACCTCGAAAATTTTTCGAATACAAGATGATTTTATCTCCAAAACAATTTCGTACAACGAAAAAAAACTTTTTTAACATCTGATAGATTTTAAGAAAAATCAAATTGATAGTTTTTTTATAAAAAAAAACGTTACTCAAAGTTGGTAAAAATTGAATTCGACTCAAATATCTTTTCAAAAATTTTAGATTATGTCTTTCATCTAATTTTAACTTATAAGAAATATTGTCTTAAATTTTTGAGAAAAATCGAATTGACAGTTTTCTTAGAAAAATATTAACCTAAAAAACTTTGCTCAAAGTTGGTAAACATTGATTTTCGACTCAAATATCTTTTCAAAAAATATTATTGTCAACATTTATTTACAAAAAATAAAAACTTAAAAGAAAATTTAACAAAAGTTAGTAAAAATTTACTTTCGACTCAAATAGCTTTACAAAAATTTGAGATTATGTCTTCCAGCTAATTTTATCTTATAATAGTCCAGGAGGCGGCGGTCAAAGTGCCTACCTCATCGAATCAATGGAAAATTTGGTCATTAATGAATGGTAAATGACACGAAGATTACAAAACCGCAGGTCGGACCAGACTTTTTCCGGGCCTTTTGACCTCAAAATGGACACTTTCGGCCGCGGTTTTTGGTGTTGGGGTATACCATCAGGTCAATGGAAAATTAAAAAAGTAGTTGGTAAAGATCTGGTGGTAGATTTAAAATCATTTATGGGGTATCAAATGAAAGCTTGGACCGTCTACTTCAAGAATCTACTGGTCGGACAAACTTTTCATGGGCCAAACATACGTCCGACCGCCTTTTCCCCAAAAAAATGCTTTCATCTTTTTTCAACTCAATATCAAACATTTTTAAGTCAAATAAATAAAAATTTGTATCAGATAAAAGTTAACACTGTCACCTAATTAAATTATATAACAAAAGTTCTAATAAAAATTACAAAAAGCCATAACAAAATCTATTTCATCATTTTTTTCTCAGAAAATTGCATTTTTTTATAAATTAAATAAATGACATACTTACCGCCGAACTATCTACTTCCAGCAGGGAAAAGTTAATCCAACTTATTAATTAAATGTTACACATACTCGTATGTATGTACATACATATGTCTATATATGGATTATTTACTTTGTTTTTCAAACATAAGATGAATTCATTTTTTTCAAATATATTAAATAAACATAATATCAAACATTTTTTTTTCAACACATTTTCTGGCAAGTTTTTTTCTTTAAACAAACCAAGATGATATGTAAATACATAATAAATAATAGGATTTCCTGTGGACCGATACCAAAATTTGCACGGATGTAAGTGGCCTTAATTTTTATGAGAACTTACTGTTATTTTAAAATCCTTTTTTTCCCTGCTGACCGCTTAAACAATTCATTTTTACAATTGTTACAAAAACACTTTTGGTAGAAAGTTTGAGTGGACTCATTTAAAGTGTGGAAAAAATAAAATAAAATTGTTTGAATTATAATCAATATTTTGTTTTGTGTTAATTTCTGATATTATGGCATCAGTGTTTTGTTTATGGGGAAGATTTTCCAAAAATTATTAATTTTACAGACGAAAAACTTAAAAAAGGTGTTGATGCTTAATTGATTCGAAAACTGAAGGGTTTAAGTACGGCGATATTGAATTATTACCTGATTCTAAAGATTTGTGTGGCTACCATACAAATTGTTACCGTAAGATTACTTTAAAAAGAAATTATATAAATGCGCCTGACGTAAAATCACAGAAACGAATCAAAACATCTCACACTGAATTAAATGTAAGAACAATATTGTTTTTGTAAATGGTCAAAGCAATAAAAAAATGATATTTCAAGTACACGTCAAATGCATATCATGACCGGCTTGAGGTATTTTGCGGTTTAAGGCGAACATTCTTATCACAGAAGTTTTTTTTTTATTTAAGCTTTATTACCTTTAAAATTTGATTTTTAATTAATACATTTAGTAAACGTTTCTGATTGAGGTGAAGTAAATATTTTTGAAAACAAACTCTTTTCCCGTTTGGAGCACTTCATTCTCTAGTGATCACCTAATTTCACTTAATCCATCTCTTAGGGTCATTAGTTCCTCAAACATTTAACAAAATATCCGATATAATTTTAACAAGGGTATGTTACACGAATGCCCCCGGAAGTTCATGTTGGTTTTGACCGTTATTTACAATCATCCATCAAAGACTCTGAACATTGCGTTCGAAATGAAGTACAAGTCTCAAATTTTACGATTTTGGGACCACTTCAAAAACGAACAGATGATTTTGTTAAATGCCTTAAAAAACCCAAATTTAAAGAATCACTCGTAAGATTTTTAAGGCTGCACTGGGAGGATGGTTCCTTGATTCCAATTTAGGGAGACAAAAAAGTTTTTTTTGACGGTAGATGACAAGTGTTTCTCCTATGAAGTTCAAAACCAATGTATATCTAAACGTGAGGAATATGAATATAGTTGTAGCCATGAAGAAGCCGATACCAGATTAATTTACCATATAAGCAAATCAAAATCTAATTCCAACATTATGGTTCGAGCATCTGACATAGACATACACTCGTTATTTTACTGGGGAATGTGCACAAATTCAAGGACTTGGGGATTTGGTTAGCAAGTGGCAGCTCGAAAAGAAATAATTTCAATTGCACTAACTGTACGCAACTAGCTTAGACATTGGGAGTGAGTTTATGTGCTGCGCTACCAGCATTTCATGCTTTTACAGGTTGCGACTATACTGCCAGTTTTTTTTTAGAAAAGGAAAATCTAGACCTCTAGATATCCTTCAAAAAATTGGTTGTTATCAAGCTGCCTTTGAAGCATTGAGTAAAAACACTGATCTTTTTCTGGAAAATGATACAGAAGTTATTCAAAACTTTACTTCACATATGTATGGTCTACGGAACCGCAAAAGTGTAAATGAAGCTAGATTTCAAAACATATATGATCCTAAAAATACGTCGGTAGGTAATTTCTTTAAAAAACACACAAAACTTTGACTCTAGCTTGATACCCCCATGTTTTAAATCACACAGTAAAAAAATTAAAAGAACAATTTTTGTAAGTTCTGTGTAGGCTAATGCCACAGAAGCAGACTACATCAAACTGAGGGCAGAAGAATTGGGTGGGTATTGACAGATGAAAAGTTAATACCACTTTGGTTTCAAGGGGATCCCACCCCGCTTAATGTTGATGATATTATTTTAAAAGACAATGAAGAGGAAGAAGAATAGAATATTTGAGTAAGGAAGATTCTGATGAAGACAATATTTCTTAATTTTTATTGATTTAATTGTAGTTGAATAATTACTTTGATATAAGAAAATTTTTATTTTTTATTCTATGTATTGATATGTGATAATATGTTTATTTTATATCTTTTTTGAAAAAAAAAATGAATTCATCTTATGTTTAAAAATAAAGTAAATAATCCATATATAGACATATGTATGTACATACATACGAGTATGTGTAACATTTAATTAATAAGTTGGATTAACTTTTCCCTGCTGGAAGTAGATAGTTCGGCGGTAAGTATGTCATTTATTTAATTTATAAAAAAATGCAATTTTCTGAGAAAAAAATGATGAAATAGATTTTGTTATGGCTTTTTGTAATTTTTATTAGAACTTTTGTTATATAATTTAATTAGGTGACAGTGTTAACTTTTATCTGATACAAATTTGTATTTATTTGACTTAAAAATGTTTGATATTGAGTTGAAAAAAGATGAAAGCATTTTTTTGGGGAAAAGGCGGTCGGACGTATGTTTGGCCCATGAAAAGTTTGTCCGACCAGTAGATTCTTGAAGTAGACGGTCCAAGCTTTCATTTGATACCCCATTTTTCCAATGATCCGATGAGGTAGGTCAACACCAAAAATACCGTTTTTTGAGATGGTCGGACAAATGGTTGGTCCCGGATTGTGTCTGTCCGACCAAATGATTTTAAATCTACCGCCAGATCTCTACCAACTACTTTTTTAATTTTCCATTGACCTGATGGTATACCCCAACACCAAAAACCGCGGCCGGAAGTGTCCATTTTGAGGTCAAAAGGCCCGGAAAAAGTCTGTCCGACCAGCGGTTTTGTAATCTTCGTGTCATTTACCATTCATTAATGACCATAGGCACTTTGACCGCCGCCTCCCATACTATAAGAAATATTGTTTTCAACATTCTGAACAGTTTTTAGAAAATCGAATTGACAGTTTTTTGACAAAAATAAAAAAAACTTAAACAATAATATTAATAAAAGTTGGTAAAAATTGATTTTCAAAAATTTGAGATATTGGCTTTAAACTATTTTTATTTTTTTTAAAAATTTTGTTGTCAAATCATCATTTTGTCAAATTTTGAGAAAAATCGAATTGACGTTTAATTTACAAAAAATAAAAACTTAAAAGAAAATTCAACAAAAGTAAGTAAAAATTTACTTTTGACTCAAATAGCTTTTCAAAAATTAAAAATATTGTCTTCAAACTTTTTTTATTTCACAGAAAAAATTGCTTTCGATATTCAGTAATTTTTTTTATAAAGGGCCGTTTTTTCATAAAAAAAAAATCTAGAAGAAATTTGGTAAAAATTGATATTCGGTTCTTGATATCTCTCAAATTAATTTCAATCATCGAATATGTAAAAATTTAAGAAATTCTACTTAAATTGGTAAATATTTGTTTTCGACTAAGAATCTATTTAACAAATCTTAGATTTTTAAACTAAACTACATATATTCTTTATATGACAAATATTGTTGGTAATTTAAAATTTTTAAGAATAATTCAACTAACAACTTTACCAGACTCAATATTGAGCCTGGTAAAGCATTCCACATTCGTGTTGTACGATTAAAAAAAGAATCTCTTGCCCATGTTCTGCATTTCACTTATTGAGAAAACATTTTGCGAAAGTGAATTTTAGTGTTCCACAATTCGTTATTTTAAATTAGATTTTCGAACATGCAAATGAATGTTCTCTATTTCGGTTTGTTCCATATTTTGATCTCATTCAAATCACTTTTGTTTAATTCTGTGAATTCATCTTTGACAGCTTCCTTCTGATAGTAATCGGAGGGTTGCAGTAAGTTTTTGAATTGAAGGAATCGATGAAGGTATTATAAAAGGTTCGATTTCAATTAGAATATATAAAAAAGCGTCTTTGCTTGATCTAAAATTATAATGAAAGCTTGAAAGGGGAAATTAAGAATTTACTTTATTTATCAGAACAATTCTGCATAATTTTCACACAATTAAATTGTGTCAGATAAATCCACTAAATTTGATTTGTCTCGCAAAATTCGTCTTCTAATTATTTCTCTTGAATTTCTTTCACTTAAAATTGTCAATAATATTGCATCCATTTTCAAAACAGAAACAAATTTACTTGAGAAACAAAATAAAAATGGATGATCGTCCAGTTCTAACAGCTCGAAGCAATTTCGAAGTTTTCGAAATCGATAGAATTGAAATTGAAAAGTGATTTCAATTCACTTTCGATTGAAATTCGGAACATGGGCGTCATTGGGCCTAAGGGTTGAATTATTTGAGGGGAGAAACGCAACTGGATATTTCAAGAGAAAATTGCCCATGAAAATAGCGATAAAATAATGACAGACATGAAACCTTACGACAAGAAGCTCAAGAGATTCAAGAACTTCGGTTAGGCAACGGTCATCTATCATTTTTAAAGGTTTTTTTTAATTCTGTCTAAGAGACTGAAGTTGGTTATTGGAGCACCTGCACAGATATGGTAATTGTTCTCAAATTTCGGACAAATATAGGCTTTATAAATTATAAACAGATCACAATGGTTAAAAGCCCTAGCAGCGGGTTTGCCGACTTCAACTATGTGCTGACTACACAAGGGATGGTTTATCATGCACACAACTAAAGGGTGATTTTTTTGAGGTTAGGATTTTCATGCATTAGTATTTGACAGATCACGCGGGATTTCAGACATGGTGTCAAAGAGAAAGATGCTCAGTATGCTTTGACATTTCATCATGAATAGACTTACTACGAGCAACGCTTGCAAATAATTGAATTTTATTACCAAAATCAGTGTTCGGTTCGAAATGTGTTTCGTGCTTTACGTCCGATTTATGGTCTACATAATCGACCAAGTGAGCAAACAATTAATGCGATTGTGACCAAGTTTCGCACTCAGTTTACTTTATTGGACATTAAACCAACCACACAAATGCGTACAGTGCGTACAGAAGAGAATATTGCGTCTGTTTCTGAGAGTGTTGCTAAAGACCGTGAAATGTCGATTCGTCGCCGTTCGCAGCAATTGGGTTTGTGTTATTCGACCACATGGAAGATTTTACGCAAAGATCTTGGTGTAAAACCGTATAAAATACAGCTCGTGCAAGAACTGAAGCCGAACGATCTGCCACAACGTCGAATTTTCAGTGAATGGGCCCTAGAAAAGTTGGCAGAAAATCCGCTTTTTTATCGACAAATTTTGTTCAGCGATGAGGCTTATTTCTGGTTGAATGGCTACGTAAATAAGCAAAATTGCCGCATTTGGATTGAAGAGCAACCAAAAGCCGTTCAAGAACTGCCCATGCATCCCGAAAAATGCACTGTTTGGTGTGGTTTGTACACTGGTGGAATCATTGGACCGTATTTTTTCAAAGATGCTGTTGGACGCAACGTTACGGTGAATGGCGATCGCTATCGTTCAATGCTAAAACACTTTTTGTTGCCAAAAATGGAAGAACTGAACTTGGTTGACATGTATTTTCAACAAGATGGCGCTACATGCCACACCGCTCGCGATTCTATGGCCATTTTGAGGGAAAACTTCGGAGAACAATTCATCTCAAGGAATGGACCGCTAGTTGGTCACCAAGATCATGCGATTTGACGCCTTTAGACTATTTTTTGTGGGGCTACGTCAAGTCTAAAGTCTACACAAATAATCCAGCAACTATTTCAGCTTTGGAAGACAACATTTCCGAAGAAATTCGGGCTATTCCGGCCGAAATGCTCGAAAAAGTTACCCAAAATTGGACTTTCCGAATGGACCACCTAAGACGCAGCCGCGGCCAACATTTAAATGAAATTATCTTCAAAAAGTAAATGTCATGGACCAATCTAACGTTTCAAATAAAGAATCGATGAGATTTTGCAAATTTTTTTTTTAAAAGTTCTCAAGCTCTTAAAAAATCACCGTTTAGAACTGAAAATCTATCAGTTTCCTTGATGCAATTACCACCAATGGATCGTGTCTTTGGGGGAAGGTTACGATTTTGCGATTTAATATTTTAATTTTTCCAATCGAATGCGTATCCGCTTGTACATCCCGAATACTTTTATGTGGTTTAAGCTTTAACGTCAATGGAAATTTTGAATTCATATTTAACCATATTAAATTAAGAAAATTCTAATCATTTCCAATGAATTCTTGGGACAAATTTTGTGGCTGAAGCAAAAAGTCACGATCAAAAACATACATATATTTATAATTCATTCTTATATATGTACTGCTGTACACCTAACAAAAGTCTAAACAACATCGAATCAAATAAATTATTGTCTGTCAGTTCAATCAGCACTTAAAAATTTTAAATAATTAGAGTCACAATACTCTGTATTCAATTCCCTGTCTTATGAGTTTAATGAAAATGTATTATTTTATGAATATACATTTTTATCATAAAATTAGACACTGTGCTTGAGCTTCTGTCTCAGCCAGCGAGAAGACGCCATACAATCTATTAATAAATTCAATTGAAGAGAAGACGCTAAAAAATTAATATACCAAAACAATTTAAACTACATACACATCAGTTTGACTTACTTGTTGCTTGTAGAGCATTCTCGAAGTATTCTGAACCCTTGGCCGGTTGGGGTTGCCCAGCAATGACATCGGTTCCTAAAGTTATTGTTCTACTTGTACCAATACCAGTCTCAACTGCTGCTGTCCCTCCCGCAGCTTCCTCAACTGTTGAATTTGTGTCTAGAAAGAAGAAAGGGAGGTACACATTGGATGCATGTTTTATAAGACTATATCAACAAAGATTTTAACTCTATAATGTAGAGATCAATAAACAAATTAAGAACAATATAAAATAAGAAAACTTATGAAGAAGTGACAAAACGATTGACTCAAGTTTAATTGAGTAAAATAACCTTTTTTTACCCAGAATATACTGGAAGACATACGTACATCCCATGGTCAAGATTCAAGATTCCAATATATCAGTAATTTAGTTTCAAATTGGTTATGGATCTTGATTATGATAGACTAAGAATTATTGGCGCTTTGATCATCTGTAGTAATGTAAGTAATTTTACACGTCAAGAAACTTAATATTTTAATCGAAATTAAAAATGTTTTAAAATGGATGTACAGTGAGTGTCATTAATATTCGGTTTTACTTTTGTTGGTTTTTTTGTAGTAAAAGCTGAATTTAGTTTTTTTATTTGGTTATTTTATAAATTAGTATATTATTCCCTAAATATTTCATTAAAAAAATGTTTGAAATCACTTAACTGCATCAAATTATACGATAAACAACTCAAAAATATCACATGTAAGCTCTTCATTAATATTCGTTTTTTTTGTTTTCCTTGCAGAGTTTGACATTTGCTCCGATCAACAGTTTGTCTATTCAAGAGTACCGTTGAAATAAAATGTTGACTAGACGTTTGCATACATTTTTAAAACGATTTAGTGTAAGATCGTTTGGAAGGAAAAAATGCAAGCCTTGAACAAAACCTTGTTAACTATTTTTCACCATAATAAAGGTAAAACATACAAAACAAAATTGCTGATATTTTAGACAAGAAGCCAAACACTGTTGGTGATATTGTGCGCAGGTATAAAAGAGAAGGAAGGATCGAACGAAAGACGCAGATGGGTCAACCAAAAAAGTTAACAACGAAAGAAGAACGGATTGTAGTAAGAAAAATTAGAGCAAATCCTCGTTTAAGTGGTACAAAAACTGTGCAAGAAGTGTTAATGGAATGCAAAAAGAAAATATCTGCATCAACGGTACGCTGAACCATAACGACAATGGTCGTGTTGCCCGAAAAAAGCCATTATGAATGCGCAACGGGCAAATTCGGATCAAATTTGCGAGGTAACACAAAAATAAGGATGCAACTTGGTGGGATGATGTAATATTTGCTGACGAAAGTAAGTACAACCTCTTTGGATCGGATGGAAGAGTTATGGTGTGGCGCAAGCCAAATGAAGAGCTTAAAAGCAGGAACATAAAGCAAGCAGTGAAGCATGGAGGCGGGCACATCATGGTTTGGGGGTACATTTCGGCAAGAGGCAAGGGAAATTTAGTATTCATCAACAGTATATGGAAAAAGAAATACTATTTGAAGATCCTAAAAGAAAATTTTTAAGGAATTTCAAATTTTATCAGGACAACGACCCTAAGCAGAAGGCGTATGTTGTAAGGGAATGGCTTTTGTATAACTCTCCAAAAGTAATCCAAACATTCCACAGTGTCCAGACCTTAAGCTAATCGAGAATTTGTGGGATGAATTGGACCGCCGAGTTCGCGAAAACTCTGTCTCTTCAATAAGTGCACTTAAGCAACGGCTTCAAGAAGAATGAAGCAAAATAGACATTGAATACCTTCAAACAATTATAAAAAATATGCCGAAGCGACTGGACGCAGTTTTATCCAATCAAGGGTATCCAACAAAATATTAAAATCAATGGTAAGAAAGATGAATTAAAAAGTTAACACATGTAAGTATGTACAAAGAACCGAATCGAAAGTGGTATTTTTTGAGTTGTCGTAATCTTTATTAACTTCCCATAGAAAGTTATTGTGATGGGTCCGATTTGTCAAATTGAAAATTTTGACATTTCTAGACGTTTTAAGGTCCCTAGAGACGAAATAAAAGGTTTTTAAAAAGATGTATGCGCGTGCGTGTGTACGTACGTTCCTACGTCCGTACGTTCACGACGTTTTTTTTTTTCGTCGTCCATAGCTCAGGAACCAGAAGAGATATCGATTTCAAATAAATTTTTTTGCACAGATAATAAGGCAGAAAGATTCAGAAAGGGCTCTCAAGAAATTGCGTGGGTGGTTTTTTTACCATAGCAGTTTGAAAGAAAGGTGAAAATTGAGGTTAACCCTAAATATCTTACGAACCAAAAACGCTAGAGACTTAAATTAAATTTTTTTAAATAAAAAAAACTGAAAATAAAAATTGTCACCTCCAAAATTTTAAGACTAAAATATGATTTCATCTCCAAAACAATTTTGTGCAACGAAGAATAATGTTTTTGACATCTGATAATATTTTGAGAAAAATTGAATTGATAGTTTTTTTTTTTATAAAAAATAAAAATCATTACTCAAAATTGGTAAAAATTGAATATCGATTCAAATATCTCTTCAAAAACTTGAAATTTTTGGTTCAATCTTATTTTATCTTATAAGAAATATTGTTTTTAACATTCTGAAAAATGTTGAGAAAAATCGAATAAAAACCTAAAAAAAAAATTAATAAAAAGTTGGTAAAAATTGATTTTCGAATGAAATATCTTTTCAAAACTTTGAGATATTGGCTTTAATTTACTTTTATCTTTCAAAAAATATTGTTGTCAACATTCAATAACATTTTGAAAAAAATCTAATTGACAGCTTTTTTTACAAAAAATTAAAAACCGCAAAAAAATTAACAAAAGTTGGTAAAAAATGATTTTCGACTCAAATATCTTTTCAAAAATTTGAGATAATAGCTTCTTATTAATTTTTACTTTTAAGAAATATTGTTTTCAACACTAGGACTAAGTTTGAGAAAAATCGAATTGATAGTTTTTTTACAAAAAATAAAAACCTAAAAAAAATTTAACAAAAGTTGGTAAAAATTGACTTTCGACTCAAATAGCTTTTCAAAAATTAAAAATATTGGCTCCAGACTTATTTTATTTCACAGAAAATATTGTTCTCGATATTCAGTAATTCTTATATAAAAATCCAACAATCCGTTTTTTTATAAAAAAATGAAATCTACAAAAAATAGTACGCAAATTTGGTAAAAATTGATACGAGTACATATAGACAAACTTTTAAGCAAGACAAATGGACAGACGGGATGGGAAGTTATCAGTGTGGGTCACATCCCAGCCTCTTTTTTGTTTTTTTTTTTGTTAATTTGATATTTTAATAAAAAAATGTATACATGTATATTGAAATTATTAAATACAAAATATTTTAAGGAAAAACTAGTTTTTAACTTTTTTTAAAGTGAAAAGTAAAGTGTTTTTTTTGGAAAAAAATAAATAAAACGAATATTAATGCCACTCACTGTACATTGTACATTTAAAATGTGTATTCATTACGTGCATGATAAATAATCATGTTGATCTTTTAGGTTTAGTTTTCGTTTTTAAATGTGTTTTTTTTTGAAATTTGTTCGTGGTCACTTAGGCGTATGTGTAACATTTCGGTTATTTTATAAACTTCAAAGTTTAATTTCCAGTTCTTGCAGTTAAATATTTAAAAAATATATCAATATAAATATGTCTGCATTTCTGTCACTTTGTGTCCAACAAACAGTTTGGTCAATTTTTTTATTTTACTCAAACATACTTTTAGGAGTTCTGTTTTTCTCATTAATGTGTACTACTAAAAGCGTTGCAATTTAAAATCAAAAGCTCTTTGATGCTTAAAAACTGACATCATTGATTATAAAGTATAGAAAATAATATATTTCAAATATTCACAAAAAAAGAGGAAATAGACTCGTATGAAAAAAACTGATTAGGCTCTCCAGTTAGTGAAATCTTTGTAAATTATTGTTTTATTAATTTGAATTTAAAAATAAAGAATCTGATCTGAAAATGTACATATATTTAGAACATAGAAAATAGTTAAACGAGGATGAATTGTATAATCTTGGAGGCCAATTACGGTTACCAAACATTTCCTTGAATAAATCAATTGTGGTACAATCTATCTGACATGTTGCGGAGTCTTGTTGAAGGCACAGCTCCTGCACATCATTGTTGTTTGATTGGTGAACGAAAAATTCAGTAATCCTGTCCCTATAACTGTCACTATTGACTGCAATATTTTGGTCAACATACAATTATTCCATACGGATCCATGAATAAAATATCTATGATTTTCAAAATAAATGTTTATCTTAAAATGGTAAAATGAACGAACATAAATCACTTGACAGCTAGAAAAATGGCCGCCAATTAAAATAGTGATGCCAATTTAAAGTTCTATACCTCTAAGAAAAACACGGTGTAGGGCTTTACTCTTATTTTGGTAATTATCAGGTTGACGAAGCTGTTATATTTAAACCAAGAGTTAGTTTTAAAGTTAAATAATCGCGTTGATAACTTTTGAAACAAATTAAATTCTTATTTTCCAGTTACCATCGAAAGTGGCTTAGATCTTATACGTATCAGAATACAAAATATAAAAGTTGTTGTATTCCTTCCTGTTGTTGTGACAATACAACTTCAAACTAAACATGATGAGGAAATAACCTTTATGCGGCTCCTGCCCAAGCTGAAATGGAAAGAGGCTAACAGCCCTATATTGGTTATCAAATATCTATCAATATTTTTGATAAATAGTGAATTAAAAGATCTTTTGTGAATAGCTTATTGATAAACTCGGTATTACGGCCATCAAACATATTGATACCCATCAAATATTCTATCAGCTACAAAATTTTCGTTGAAAAATGTATCAAATATTCGTAAATATTAAAAAATTGTAATTTAAATACGATTTAAACATTTTTTTTTTGTAGTTTTTATTGAATATAGAAATTGAAGAATGAAATGCCTCCACTAGAATTGTTGTTTGAAGGAAATTGTACTGAGGAACGAAGGCTTATCGTGCAAGCTAAAATAAACAGTATTACGAGATGCTTTAAACCCACTGGACAAATTATAAATTTGTTTTCATTTTCAAACTTGTGTCAGATTTATAACAAGCCGAATGTTGTCCACCAAATTGTACTTCCTCCGTTTAACTGATATTGAGCGTTCAGTTTGTGGAACATGCCTAATGTATCAAATTATCGCAGCCCGTAAACAGTTCTTATTTATATACAGCTTATAAATTGTTTGGTATTTTTTGTATTGACAACAAACATTTTAAAACGAAATGTTTTACCAAAACACAAGAACTTAACACAAATGACAAACGTCAAACACCAAACAAAACCTATTCACGATCTTATATTGATTAGTATTCACAATGGGTAAAACATTATCATTTAATATTCATAGTACCAAATTATCAATAAATTGATAGAAGTTATCAGTTATCAAATAATTGATAGTTGATAGCCATAATAGGGCTGTAAGGCTCAGCAGTATCGACGATCTCTAGACTTGCAACTCCAATCACTTTAAATCGGGAACTTTTCCCTCTTGAAACGGATTGTGAAAGCCTCATACCCACAAGAAGGAGTCAACCAAAAGAAATAAAATACAAAAAAAGAACCCTGGTTTGATTATGAATGTCTAAAAGCTCGTAAAACATCATTTTGCGTGGTCGAGAATTTCACCCAAGGATTATTTAGGGGTTTTTATATAGAGGCCAATAAGAAGTTTAAAGAACATTTTAAGACTTAAAAAAATGTTATACGCTGAAAAGCAAGTAGACCGATTAACATCTTGTTAGAGCTCCGTTGATTTTTGGAAACTGGCTTGGGAGCTGAATGTTAAACGTTTTACTATACCCACAAAACTGTCTTCAAATGTAATGTTTTCTCATTTCAAGGATCTTTTAACTCCTGTAATAACGCCGACAAAGTGGCAATTAGCAGCATCTGGATTCGTAGTCGACTCTCTGGACTGTGCATTTACATATAGCGAGTTGGTAGAAACGCTTAAAGATGGAAAAGCAGCCGAATCGAATGGTATTCCAGTGGAATTTTTTAAATATGGGACTGACATGCTCAAAGCATGTCGCAAGATGAATTTGAGATGCTATTATATCCAATCCACAAAAAAGGATCGTTGTTGGATGCAGCTAACTACAGAGGGATTTCCTTTTTAAATGCATCTTACAAGATATTTACAACGATGATGCATAAGCGTCTTGTTAGCTGGATTGAGACCGGAAACTTGTTAAGGGAGTTCCAGGCTGGATTTAGACCAGGATATTCCGCAATAGATAATGTTTTTATATTCAGGAGTTTGGCAGAGAATTGCTTGAATCAAAGGAAATAGCACGACTGAAATTAAGTCTCTCATTCCGCCTTCCCAATCATTGTAGCGTGTTCCAGGCGGAACTTTTGGCGATTAAAGAAGTCTTGTCTTGGCTCAAAGAGAACGCGATATCAACATCTGATATCCGTATTTTCTTTGACAGCCAGGCCGCTATCAAATCTCTGGACTCTGTCTCTACAAACTCTATAACAGTCCATAACTGTCGATCATCTCTAATGGAAATGGCGCAACAGTTTAATATTCACCTTTGCTGGGTGCCGGGCCATAGAGACATTCCAGGTAACTGCAAGGCAGATGAACTCGCCAGGAACGGTACAGTACAGCCCATCCTACCATGTTTGGCAAGTACTGGCATACCAATCGCTACTTGTAAACTGTTGCTAATGCAAGACGTTGTGAGGAGGGCAGGCACCAGGGTGAACAACATCACCACATGTCAAGCCACAAAGAACATCTGGCCAACACTGGATTTAAAACGTTCAAGGTGCTTGTTCTCTCTAAGCAGATCGCATATAAGCTCTATAATAGGTGTCATAACCGGACACCGTCTAATAGGAAAGTACGCCACGAGACTAGGCGTATTCTCAAATGACTTTTGCAGAAGCTGTATGGACGAGAAAGAGGAAGAAACGGTTCTTCATCTTCTCTGAACATGCCCTGCTCTAGCTTGAAAACGCAAGTATTACCTAGGAGAATTCTTCTTTAACGACCTAAACGATCTAAATCATATCGGTATAATCAGCCTCTCACGTTTCGTAATGGACTCAAGCTGGTTCCATTGAGCTTAGGAAGAAGCCTCAAGATTTATGTGGTATCACAATGGGCCATTAAACTGGCCTAAGTGTGTCCGTTTTCATCTTGGACAGCCACTATAACCTAACCTAACCTAAGGAAAAAGCAGCTTTTGATACAATCGATAGAGTTGCACTTTTCTATAAGCTGTCTTTACAATGAACTTCAATGAAATCCCAAGACTTTTCTTGGGATTTCATTGAAGTTTGAACGCGTTCTTGAGCGGAACAAGGGCAGCTGTATGGACAGGTGAAGAATTCTCAGACTGGTTTGAAACCTCATCGGGAGTGAGACAAGGTTGTACATTAAGCCCTAGCTTGTTTACAGGAATCACTGGAAACTCTGCAGCTCATGATTAACAGGGCTTACCAGTATTGTCACCTATGGAATTTAATAGTTATTAAAAGTGGTGGTAGACGTAATGCATCAAATGAAAAATGGAGCAATAATCTTGAAAATATTGAATGTAGGCGAGAATACAAATACTTTGGCATTACTGTTACAAATAATTTTAATATGGATAAACACTTCAAAGAGAAACTAATTAAGGCGAAAACTGCTATTAATATGACCTGGAAACAATGCTTCATGAATAAGTTTATAGCACATAGTAGCAAGTTTAAAGAATTTGAAGCAGTAGCTGAGAGCATATTTTTATATGGATCGCAGGAATGGGGATGTAAAAAAGACAATTCGGTTGAAAACTTCTAACGCACTTTACACAAAGAATATTTCATTTGCCGAAAAAAACGCCAAACTACGTAATAATGCTGGAAACGGGTCTCTCTCCTTTGTTTATAAAAACATTGAAGTTGCAAGCGGACTTCTTGCTTAACGTTTTTAAAATGAATGATTCACGGGTCGTGAAAAAAGTGGCCATAAAAGCCATATAAGATCAAAGTAGTTGGTATCGGGAGTGGCAAGATTTTGCTAAGGAATGTCAAATTAATCTTAATTTACCCATCGAGAATTTAACAACCGCTAAAAACATTTTGCATGAAGTCATTGTAAAGGTTGACGAGAAATTTAGAGCTGAATATATTGCTGATGCGTCTCTTTCCTTGTACAGAACAACTTACAGCAGATTAAATCACAACCTAGCAGAGAACAACTATTTTAAGGATTCCAATAATGTCCGTGTGATTTCTGTGATGGTCGAAATACGAGGGGCGTTCAATATATTCTCGGTATCGATAAGAAGGAAAATGCGAATTCAATTTAAATTGTTTTTATTTTCAATATAATCTCCCCTAACATCAATGATTTGTTACATCTTGAGATAAGCTTTTTTAAACCCTCAAAAAAATAAGTTTCCTCTTTCCCTGCAAAATACCCATTTATTGCCGACTTGAGTTCTTCATCATCCGAAAATCTTTTTCCACGAAGACATTTTTTCAAATACGGAAAGAGGAAGTAATCAATAGGGGCAAGGTCTGGACTATAGGGCGGATGTTGAATTTCTTCAAAACCACAATCTCGCACAGCAGACTTGGAAACTCGCGCCGTGTGAACAGGATCGTTGTCATGAAGAAGCAACACACCCGCTGCGAGTTTACCCCGTCTTTTCTTTTTAATTTCCTCTCGCAAATTATGCAAAGTGGAAGCGTAGGATTTGGCGTTGATGGTTTCACCTTTTTTTTTGTACTCAATGAGTAAGATTCCCTTTGAGTCCCAAAAAACTGTGGCCATGAGCTTCCCGGCAGACGGAGTGACTTTGAACTTCTTCGGGGGGTCTGTTCCTTTTTTATGCCACTGTATGGACTCTAGTGAACGTAGTGAACTAAAAGATTTAAATTTCATTCCACACAGTACTGACTTACCACCAGAGTCTAATATGTGCAACCTATCAGAAAGAGAGGATATTGTCCACTTCTTGCGAAGATGCATTATTTTTAGAGAAATCATAAGGAATGTATTTAGAAAAGCTTTCCTAACGAAAGATCAAGTGATAAGTTTATTGAATGAAATGGATGTTGTCAATCTTTACGAATTTTGCAAAACTGCGCTCAGATATAGAAGTGCTATAATTAACGAACATTTTTAAATTATTTGTAATCTATCATGAACTGTTTTTAGTTAAACAATTATAAATACCTTTTTTAATATACAAAATTAATTATATTGAGGGCTTTTTACATTCATTGTGTTTTGTTGTCAACCTAGCAGACGGCGATGGCCATGTTATAATGATTTTTGTAATTGGTTTTGGTGTGTCACACGCTTAGATGAGTTTTACTCTCCGCTTAAAAATAGTCTTTAATGTTTTGTAAAGGAGGCTAACAAATTTTAAATAACATAATGTGTACAAGTATATTAACCTAACCTTTAGGTACACTTTTCTATTGCTGAAATGACAACTTTAGTTATCAAATTATTTTAGAACACTGTCGTCCAGCAAACTACGGTCTAACTATTTAATGTGTATGACTCCCTACATATGAAAGCATTCCCTAATTCCAAAAGTTTTCTAAATATGTCATATTTAAGAGCTAAAACACAATAGTTTAGAGGGTTTTTGCTGCAATTCACGCAGAAATGTAAGAAATTGTTTAGAAACTAAGCTTTTTTTCCAAAAATAAAATATACATTTCTTGTATCCATTTCTATTTATGCTAAGAACGCTAAAAAAATCAAAATTCCAGAAAGTGAGAGAGGATCTGATATGAAGAAATGCCGGGCTTTTCTGACGAAGTTTTTCGAACTCTATTTTCGATAGTCTATTATTACTATCGCCATCAGTCTACTTACTCGTATTGTAATCTTAAAGGGGTCAACAAAACTTAAAAATTTTAGAGAGAAAAATGTTTGGTTCTTGAATTTAAGTAAATAGGTGCTTTTGAGTACCTACATAATTTCTCTAAAAAATTAAATTAAAACAAATTAAGGTAAACAGATAAGTTGGAAAGAAACGTTTGTGTAGCACTCACAAATTACACGTTTCAGAATCTCTTTTCACTTCAAATCTCAAGAGATTCAAAGCTTGTTTTTCAATTAGCCATTAGTTTAACAAAAGTATCACTTTTGCTGTTTTTGGGACATTTATATTATTGAAATTACTGTTTAAATATTAGTTCTAGAGCATCCAAAGCAAATTCACTTTAAAAGTATATTTATTTAATTTTTTTTACTAAATATTTTGCTGTTTTTGGGACATTTATATTATTGAAATTCTGGTTTAAATATTAGTTCAAAGCAAATTCACTTTAAAAGTAGAGTTATTTAGTTTTTTTTTTTAAATCTTTTAAGATCTTTTGTATTCAACAGAAACCAATTTTGAAATAAATAAAATGCACTACTGGATCGCTAGAACTTGCTAATTTCTTAAAAAAAAGTCTATTTAAAAATATTTCCTATATTTTACGATTTAAAAATGTACCTGCAAAATAAGTTTTTCTCAAAAATTTGAATGCCATTTTATTTTTCAAAAAATCTAGATTTTTTTTCACAAATCATTTTAAATTTTGTCTAAAAAATATTTCTGGTAAGCACTAAATAAAGAGTTTGTAAATACATGTACATTTTACATTTAAATTTCGTCAAACAAAATTAATATTTTTTTAAAAAATCAAACAAAAATACAATTTTAATCATAAAAAATCATCATCAATTTGATCATCAAAAAGAGCTTGCACAGAAAGAGAAGATTATTGTAATCGGTCCATTAGTTCTTGAGAAAACTTAAAACAAAATTAAGGTTTTTGAGGGGTACCGTTCTGGAGCAATACTAACATATATTTTTCCTGTAGAAAGAAGCCAAATTAAGAACACAAAATTTAGAAAAAGTTTTAGAAAAATTACATGTTTTAACCAAAAAATTTGTATGGGCAAGTCGCAAGTGAAAATCACTTCAATGTTCACTATTTATGTGTGTAAAAAATATTAAAAAAAAAATAAAATTGAAGGCTAGTGGAATTTAAACTCAACTTAATATAAAATTAATGATCTCTTATTTAAGGTTTCTTCTTAAGAACCTGAATATTTGCTCTTTTTCCTAAAAACAATTTTTATGAAAAT
The DNA here is from genome assembly GCF_945859685.1 of Eupeodes corollae. Lineage (NCBI taxonomy): Eukaryota > Metazoa > Arthropoda > Insecta > Diptera > Syrphidae > Eupeodes > Eupeodes corollae. The sequence goes on along the minus strand of NC_079148.1, from coordinate 20,548,752 downwards.
AATTTAAAGCATTACTAAAGTTTTTTCAAATTCTAAATTGAGTGAAAACAAACATTTCAGTTGTTTTTGACAGCAAACCACTTTTTGGTGAATGTGGTTAAATTACTAATAAATCTATAGATGAAATATTTTTTTATACAACTTAACTTTAGCTTTATGGCTCATATGGCCCCTCCCCCTGGATCGTCAGTTGGTCAGAAGTTGATAAATTAGTGCTGTGGTTTTGGAATAGGACTGAATATCCGATTCGTATTATGATCATGGTCCAATCTTCAGTCAAGAGTAGTACTTTAAGCAACAAAGTTTAAGGAAGTAAAATACAAAACTTAAATAATTTAAAATATAATAAACGAAATACGATTAGTTTTGAATTGAAGGGAATTCCTACGAAAAAGCAAACAAATTATCTCCCACGGGGGGTCATGACCCCTACGGCCCCCTCCTGGATCCGCCATTGCTAAACAGATAGTATTTTTAGGTCACAATTTTTACTGTATACAAATACATATTTAAATGTCTGCCAATTTCGCGATATTTTTTTAAATGAAACAAATTTTGCAGACGATTTTATTGCTATGGGTTGAAGGAGCACATTTTCAATCTTATTTATTTCTTTTAGGTTTGTGACGTATACTTAAAAGTTAATGGAATCTTCCAAATGTTTGTCATCATTTTTTAATCAGTTGATATATTTCTATATATGTATGTATAAATTAAAAGCTTTATATTTAAAATTTAAAAACAAAGATTAAGAAGTACGAAGTGATCTACCAAAATAAAATATGAAAACCGTTGCAGATAAATATGAGTTTACCAACTTTGCCTATTTTTCCAGTCATATCTTTTTTTTATTATTAATTGTTTATTTTCATTCCATTCTCTATGTACAATTTTAATAATGTAAACATAAATATTAATTTAGAAAAAAAATAGTAGGTATCATTCTATAGTTGAAAACTAGAGGCGAATAAACCATATCAGGAAATATAAAGCATTATGCATAAAACTAATGAATATTTGGGGTACTGTGTTACATGTAAATAGCAACAACTTTAAAAACATAATAATTATTAAATGAAGTTAAACAAAATTTGAAAAGAAAAGTTAATACAAAGCTAAAAAGTTATGCTATACTTAAAACAGATTTTTGACCATGGAACTGTTTCAAAGAGCCATATTTTTACTGATTTTAAAAATAAATTAGGATATTGAAGTTTTTTAGTTTCAAAACGCAACTGATTAAAAAGTTTAGGTGCTGTTGCAGTGTAAAAAATTGAGAATTGAGTTCTATAACTCATTGGAATATTAACTAAAAATAGATTATTAATTTTTAAGCTATGTGTATTTGAGTTTCTGAGTATCTGACTGTATCCACTTCTTATGAAGTAAACTTTAAGAACTTTATATGCATAAAGGTGTTTCAACGGCAAGATACGACGATCTTGAAATAAAGGCCAACTACTTGTCAACCTTGATTTCTTACAAATGATTCGGACAATAATGTTTCTGAGATGTAATTATTTGATCAAGTGTGTTTTGATATGCACCTCCCCAACTAGTTATTCCATACTGTAGCTTACAATTAACGAGCGCAAAGTATATTGTTGTTAATAGATTTGTTGTACAAGTTCGTTTTAAGAAGGATTTTATCGACAAAAGATAGTTCTAATTGTCTAATCAAAGTGTGTATGTCAGAGCAGGACAAAATGATAAAAAAGTCTAATGCCAAGGAGAGTTCGCTATAAACAGACTCAAGACTTTTGGAGGAATATTAACGTTCAAAATGAAAATGGTCTTAATCTGTACCATTATCCTCAGACCAGAGTTTTTTATAGTATCATTTACGAATAGATACAAAAATTAATTTCATTTTAAATTTTGGCCTTTCGGAATTCTGGGTTTTAGGGATTGTCGAATTTTGAGCATGTGGTTTTTCAGGAATGTGGAGTTTCGGGATTCTATATTTTGGATTTTTGAATATAAGATCTTTAGGCTCTAAGGTTTTAGGGATTTTAGTTTTCGGGATTGTGTCCGTTTCTCATTAAAAACATAAACAAACGGTTGTGAATTTAAATAGACTATTTTATTTTCAATGTTATTTGTTGATAAACTTTTTGTGTAGGATTTCTCGGAAGAACAATATTTTCCAAAAACCCAAAATGAGACTAAAACAGTTCCCTAGGTTAGTGTTACAGCAAATTTCAGCTAGACTTTAAAGATTTTGAGATGTATTAAAATACAGTGCCAGAAAGTTGTTTTTCTACAAGAAAGCTCTTAGAAAAAACAACGGTTTCAAAAAATGTCAAATATAGAAAATATGGTTTTATAGCAATTCCTTTCCTGTTCGTTTTATAAAAAAAATTGTCAGTTATTTGAAACCATATTTATTTCCACAAATTGAGGTTCTTAAATAAATAAATAAATTAGGTAGTGCAATAGTCCGTAGAGAACTAGGGCCTTGTGACTTTCACCTCTTAATCAAAAAAAAATGCAAATTAATATTTATGCATACAAAATTTCGTCGAAACCACAAAAGAGTTCTTTTCTTATTTTTTTTTAATGACGAAATTTTTGATAAAAAAATTAGCTCTCGATTTTAAGTGCCGACAATTTTCTTTAAGAAATAAATAATTTCTATTTCAAATCATCTCTTTAATTTCAAAATATGACCATTTAAAAAATGTATTGTTTTGAATTTTACCATATTTTTTTCCGTGTCTTTCTATAGAATTTTCTAAAACTAAAATAACAATAACATCATTTTGTGTGAGATACAAAAGTTTTAAGTCAACATTTTACTTTGTGCTAATAATACTAGAATTGAAAACAATTTCTTATCGGTTTTTTGCTATGTTTGGAGGTTTTCGTATTATGAAAAATATTTCTCAGTTGCATTTTTCTAAAAAAAAATTATTATTTCAAAAAAGATTCTTAGTAGAAATCTAATTTTTATCAATTTTAGCAGCATTTTTTTTAAAGTTTTTATTTCTAATACAGATTGGATTTTTTTTCGAACATTATCTTACATAACAACAAAATTTTGCATAGCATGAAACATTTTTGAAGTTAAACTCTGTTCCCGGAATATTTGAATCGAAAATCAGTTTTTAATAATTCTGCGTAGTATTTCTTTTTAACTTCCTATAGGAAGCTATTGTAATCGGTCTGATTTGTCAAAGTGAATATTTTGAAATTTTTCGACGGTTCAGTGTCCCTAGAAGCTAAATAAAAGGTTTTTAGAGAGATGTCTGTGCGTGCATGTTTAATTACGTTCGTACGCCCATATCTCAAGAACAAGCAAAGATATCGGCTTCAAATAAATTTAAAGATAGTGATGCAGAAATATGAAGGAAGGATTCTCAACAAAATTTAGTGTTTTTTTATCACAGCAATTTAAAAAAAAAATTAACGAATTCGATTTCAAAACAATCATTAGCACATCCATCAGTCATATGTTCCTGAATGGAAGATAACATTACAGTCCAAGACTGGAACTGTGTGTTTTAAATTGCAGACCATTACTTTTGTTTTTTCACTTAAAATCATAGCGACGATTTCAAATAGCGAATTGCTAACATATGTCAGAGCCATATCATCAGCAAACGCTGTTATTTTGCTAATTAATGATTGTTTGAATACAGAGTTGAATTATATCAAAAACAATATTGGACCTAGGACAGATCCTTGAGGAACACTGGTGGTAAGCTCCTGACTGAAAGTCCCTAGATCTTCCATCGATTCTTACTCTTTGATGTCTTGCGGATGAATAGAAAGCAAACCAATCAAAAACCGGGCCTATAAATCCATTGCCTTAGTACATTTAAATCTTTTTGTAATATAGCGATCATTTCAAATAGCGAATTGCTAACTTATGTCAGAGCCATATCATTAGCGAAACTGTTATTTTGCTAATTAATGATTGTTTGAAGACAGAGTTTATGTATATCAAAAACGATATTGGACCTAGCACAGATCCTTGAGGAACACCAGACTGAACATCGCTAAATATTCCATCAATTTTAACTCTTTGATGTCTTGCGGATGAAGAGAAAGCAAATCAATCGAAAACCGGGCCTCTAAATCCAGCCTTATAATTTTTTCCTAAAAGGATTTGATGATTGACCAAATCAAATGCTTTAGTCAGATCAATAAACAACGCTAAAACACTTTTATTGTTGTTAAAACCTTCACTCACCTCACTGCAAAACTTTAATATGGCATCGTCAGTACATAAACCTTTACAAAAACCAAATTGGTCGTTGCTCAAAAAAATCTTTTCTGTCTAAAAAAGCCAACATACGATCCTTTATGAGTTTTTCAAAAAGTTAAGAGAACGTTGGTAATATGGAGATTGGCCGGTATTGACTCATATAACACTACGACTACCCTTTTTAAACAACGGCATGACTTCAGATTCTTTCAAAATTCGATCGCAAAAATCAAAGAATTATGTATGAGGAAGTAAGTTTGATTTTGAAATAAAATGTTAACACTTTAGGTTGGATTACATACAGGAAAACCCGCTTTAAGGAAACACTTTTAATATTCACGAAAATTTTCCGTATTTCCGAATATTTATTTAATAAATTCTTATAAAACACTCTACTTGTATAAGAAAAAAGAAATTCACCTACGAACATACAAACCTAAACGTTCCTTATTTGATTTTATTGATTTAAATTCTGTTAAACTAAACTTTCTCTTAACTGGGATTTACTGTAGTCAACTATTGTAGTTGCTAAAGACATATTCAAATATAAAAGATTGAATCCGGTATAAGATAAGTTATTATTGTTATAAACTAATTTAATACCTCACTGTTGACAAAAATTCGTCTATGTATGACACGTGTAAAAAGCTTACTGTGCTAATTATTATATAATTATTTATCACAGCTTGTAATTACTTGAATGTGTACATAATGTATTTGAGTATTAGTACACTGTAACTGTTACGGTAGAATCTTTTATTAGAGGAGAATACAATTAATTTGACCTTGCTGGAAATATAAAGAGAAACCTTTTTCATCTTCTTATTACATTATAGAATTTTGAAATCTGAAAAGTACTAATAAGTGTTTTCTATTTTTATTTTAAAGAAAAGTTCAGCCTAACACGTTAACAAGAAGTTTTATTTGATATCAAATAATTCTTTAAATCCGACTTCGAAATATCTCTATAGCCCCACGTTTTTTAAAGCAATTCAAATCTATAATTCCCTTGATAGTCAATATTCAGTGTCATCGAGTCTTATTTTTAAAAATAAAATTTTCGAATGGCAACATTATAATTTGTCATGTCAAGTATAATTGTCTCCCTTTCGGACGAAAGAGAAAAACAATTATAAACATTGGGCGCACATGATCTCTTCTCGACTAAATTTTAAGGTTATAATTAAAAGAAAGATGAATTTTTGGTTTAGTTGCTAATAGCAAGTTTAAAATTGAAGTTAAAATCTGACCAATTGTAAGTTTTGTATTTTTTGTTAAGAAATATTTCTAATGTTATATATTTTTCTTTAGAAAATAAAATCGAACCAAATAAAATACATTTGAGTTGTTCTTCGATATTTATTCTTGGCCAGAGTTTTTTGTGCTTGCAGCAACATTCAGTTTAAATATTTTAAGAGTTTTATTAACTTTTAAAGCTTTAAAAAGATTTTATAACAATAAAAAGCAGTATCGTTTTAAAAGTATTCCGATTTGAAATCAGTTACAAAGTTTTTTTCAATACAAACTAAAAAGATTTAAACTGGTCTTTGAAAAATCATTACCAATTTATTTTTCATAACTTTTTTGCAATGAATTGTAACCTTATGTTACTTGTTGTTTACAGTTTTATAGAGGTATATTTCAAAACCGTGACTTGATTGAAAAAAAAATACAATTAGAAAATTATTTGTTTGTATTTTTTACAGAAAAATGTCTTAACTTTGTTATCTAATGTATAAATAGCCAAGTTTAAATTGAAAACACAATAAGTTTATTTCAACACAAATCATTTACACAGTTATCAAAAGAACAACTTGGGGCTATCTATTTTTGGTAATTTGCTTGCCTAATTTAATTCAAAAACAAATATTTTTATAGTTAGTAGGTTTATATTTAAATGTTATATTTGCATTATTTTATCAGCAGGATTGTTTATTTTAGTTTAAAAAAGCCATTTCAATCAACATTATGACGCTCGAGCTTAGAAACGGAGTATATCTTTGTTGGATTTAAAAATCGTCACTTATATGGCCAAATAAAGATACATTTTTATAAGAAAAACAAAAATATATTAAATGTAAATATTTTGAAAACAAAAAAAAGAGTTCTTTCTACGAAACAAAGAAGTTTTTATCTTAACAAAGAAAGACAAATTTTAAAATAAGTTCTTTTCAGATTAATTTGTTTTTATTATTTGTGGTGAATGGAACAGAAATTAAAATTGTAACTTAGCTGTCAAAATCTCATTCAAAATTATTTTTATTCAAAACTTCTTTCAAAACTATCTTTAACACTATTTTAACTATAAATTCAAAATACTACCAGTTTCATCAATTTAAAAAAATGAGTCTAATGCTACTGATGAAAATTAATATGATAAATCAAGAATACGTGAGAAACTTAATTCATTTATATCTAATAAATGAATTTAGTGTCCAAAGGAACACTAATACTCATTTTCACAAATTTAACTCAAACATAACATTATTTATTTACTATTAACTTATTTGATACTTATTTAACAAGTATCTTGAGTAACATAGAATGAACTTTCACTTTAACTATCAAACCACTCCACTTTCTAAAAAGAACAGAAAATTATTATTTTTTCACAACACTTAGTAAATATTTTCATAAATGTTTATCTTTATTTCTAATAAGATTAACTAAAATTAAATATCTAAAACAGTTTAAATTTTGAAATCAAGAATATAGTCTTCAATAAAAAAAAAGTTTTTATCCCAGAAAACATCTGTAAATAATTATTGATTGAACGTTTTTCAATTTCAGTTAATTTCGATTTAACGTCCTTTAAGGACAAAATTATTATATTAAGACTAAAGACTTTGGGGATAAAGGGTACTTGAAGCACCCTTGGATTTTGTTACAATTTAATATGTTATTTAGAACACGTTATGTTCCTTTTTCATTTTCAACACACCTTCATTTTCATTTGTTTTCTCACGATATTCGCACATTTTTCGAATGTTTATTTCTCTGTCGTTTTTCTCTTAATATTTACACAACACAATTTTTAAAAAGTTTTTCTATAGATACGAGTTTTTGTTTTTAACTAAATCAAATCATCAAAAATCAAACAATGATAAAAAAAAAGTTAAAATAATTCACATTTCCAGGCGCACAAAATAAAACAAAGGCAGAAAGCGAGCCCTTTTTTCGAAAAATAATATTTGATGAGTAAAACTACCACCTCCGGTATCTGCCTTAAAACTGATCACGATTTCTTACAGAGTCAATGTTTTTATACCCCAATAATTGGAAGTATCTCACTTCACATCTTCATCAATATAAAAGGGGATGAATGAAGAAAACATCAGGTGGTGGTGGCAGAAGATCTGTGCCTCTCAAGTATATACTCTTATAACGACTTGACTATATCGGAGAACTGTTCGAGACACTCTAATTGCCGCACTGATGGGTAAAAGTTATCTATAGTTATTTTTTGGAACTGGCTTATAACCCTCCTCTTACTCTTAAGTCCATGAACTAACTCAATGTGTCTTGGAAAATCGGTTCAAATTAAGATACAAACTCAACTCAATGAACTATAACAATCAACCCCATCCCGAAGTATGAGTACTTACACTTATATTTAACGTGCAAAATAAAAAGAAATAAAAACAATTATAGCTGTGAGAATAAACAAAATTCAGTTCATTCTAATGCTTGTTCAAACAATTATCATCTATCTAGCTTACTAAATAAAATATCAAAAAGTGGGAGTGGTGTCAATATTTACTTAGCCAAAACCATCATCATATCTTCTGCTTCTCCGATTGCGATTGCGATTCCGATCCACAGCGAGAAGCTAGAAATAGCGAATTCAAATTCTCAACTTAATCCCCGCGTTTATGCAGTAAACTTTAAGACAAAAAAACTCAAGACTTGACTTTAATTTACACCCCCATATTCTCCAAACACCGCATATACACCACCTACAAAAGTGACCCACAACCTGCAAAAACCAACTGCAGCTTAAGGAATCTTCATTATAATAATTGTAATTATTATTTATCAGCGGGGTTGGTGTTTGAATTGATATCATTTGAATATAAACTCATATGTACTGTTATAAGTAAAAACAAAAAAATAAAAACAAAAACAAAATCTATGAGACTGAGGCTGTTTAATTATCTTGCTGGTTGGCGCAATTTAGTGGTGACTTTCTTATTGTTGTTACTAGGAGGGTTTTGTCATTTGAGGAGACATCTGGGCTTTACTCGGAAATGTAATTGAAATTTGAATTGATCCGATGGCTGTTTGGCGGTTGCAATAATATAAAGAGGATTGCTCTTCGTCTTTATTTAAACGATTTGTTTATTTTATAGGATTGTAAATGAATTATGAAAGTTCGATTTATCTGTAGGTTAAGAGTTTGAGCAAATAAAACACGATCTTTATTAAATGTGAGTGGTTACAATTATATCGTTTTTGTAAATATTTTTTGTCAACTAGTTAAGATTAATCTCCAGGATGTCGAATTCAGTAACTACCGTCTTAAAATGTATCCTTAAAGCTGAAGTCTAGAATTAACGTTATCGTATAAGTATTTATGTTAAGTTTTTAGGTTCTTTTTATTTAACAGCTTGGAATATTATTATCCGTGCTTTGTTGGGAAATCTATCCATAGTAAAGTAGGATTTTACACGAATAACAAAAACAATATCCATAATGAGAATAACACCGATAAAAGTTAGAGTAGAATCTCACTATGGATAGGTTTTTGACATTTATACCAGCCTCGAATGGATCTTATGTGATTTCGTTCTCAAAAGTTGGTACGATTGATATTGCATTTGTATCTCGATGGCTGTGTTCGTTGAGTAGTTCTGCATTTGGAATCATGTGTGTTTTACATTGCGGAAAAAACGAAACTATTACTGTTGATATTATTTAGCTTTGTTAGTGAAAATAGACTAACTGGGCTTATTTTGCAAGAAAAAACAATAGAAAAGATATTTATGTTTTGCTATGTTTCCAAAATAGGTTTATCTCAGTTTAGAATAGATAAATCTCAACTCGATTCAGGTATATAAAGAATTGAGACGAGGTTCAAGCTCGCTTCAACACCGCATGTTAATGTAGTAGTCTACGAACAAACCCCATTTTTGAAGTTTTTTGTTATTATTTTGACTGATCTTCTTTCAGTTGCACCAATTTATAAATACAAAAATCTGGCCACTGCGGATCGTTTTGTTGGGAATTTCTCACTTTACTATATCTGAAATGCGAGCAAAACGCACGAATTATCGAAAAACTATTACCATTCTCAGTAAAGTTCGGATTTCAATTATATAATATCTGAAAGTTCATCCTATCCTGTTCGGATGGTTAGAAGACTTCAACATCATTTGGATCAGACATACTTTGGAATGAGGATGTATTTTATAACTATCTATACAAAAGATTGCGAATAGTAGCGCTGTGGTCATGTTATAAGCAAGTAGACTACAACTAACCATATTTTGTGTACTGGGGCGTATACGCACTTTTTTATTTTATTGAACCTTTACTAAATGTTTCTTCATTTTGTTTTGAATAAGGTAGATTCAGAGTGAAAAAAACACATTAAGTGTAAAAATAAAAACAATTGTTTATTTTACAAGATTACGTATGTTTTGCGAGACATTGCTATGCTTTCTACGACCTACGTTCATAGGACTTTCGAGCCAGAGGTTTGGGGTTCCATTCCTGCCTATGTCATGTAAAGTTTTTTTATGCACGGGTACTGCCTCTCTCTAAGAGTGATTCTTGTAATGAAAAGTGGTTTCTCAAATTATCCGTTCGAATTCGGCTTTAAACTGTAGGTCCCGTCTGTCCCTCACAATATTACTCGAACGCAAGAATAGTTGAGAGCTGTAAGTCAACGGACTATTGCGCAGCCGAATTTATTTTTATTCTATCCAAATTCGGTATTTAGATACAAAAAGGTTGTTTCAATGTAATTTCCTTTTAAAAGTGTATTTTAGTTACTTATAAGTAACTTATAAGTTTAACCTCTGAACCAAAGATGTCACTTGAGCGATCCTTAAAAAATGTGTATATTTACAGATTTTTCAGCGCCTGTTTTTTAAAACTCACGCCGGATTTTTGATACAATGGAATAATGATAAATGTCAAATTTTAAATTGTTGAAATTCTCCTAAAAATGACGTTTAGACCCTAAAACATTGCAAAGCGAACTGCAGTTTAGGGTTTTGGTTGTTTCTGTTTTAGAATTTCTATATTCATAGTTCGAAATGACTGATATCATAATTTATATATTGTAAAGTTTATGTTTACCTTAAAAATAAATTATATAAAAACTATAAAGAAAATAGTTATGGTGCTATGGAATAAATATTTTGTATAAAATTTACAATATAACATTTAAAAAGGCTATTTTCGAAATATAAATCAACAATACAAAACTGTAACGTTGAAAATTGAGTTATTTTAGAAATTATATTGAACTTTTAAACAAATATTCATACATAAATAACGTTTTCATGGTTTATTGAGTCTAAGATTTAATTCAGAGACAAGCTCGACATTACTTCTGTATCGTACTTGTTGTGCAGACTGTGTTTTTGAAAGGAAGTTCAATTTGTATTTATGGCAGGAAAATTATAAAGTAACAACATAACGATTTCTGGAATTCAATTGAGATGGTAATATGATGTATGTATAGTATACATATGTACGTAGGAATGTAGTTATATTATACACAAATATATGTCTGTGTATGAATTAATTGATTCAAAAAGATCGTTTTCTTTTTTTACATATCAATAACAGAAAAACAAGGAGATGTTTAATATATACTGTAAAAGTATAACTTTATAGGTTCAATGATGAGGGTATGTGACCGAATATGACTTATCTTTTTTTGTGCAAGTTAAGCAGCTGCTTTTAATTTATAAGGAAATGCTATTGTTTTATATTCAAAATGCTTTATTTCATTTTAAAAGTTCAACATATAAAGACACTAAAAAATATTCTTCAGTTTTTTTTTAATTAAGAAAAATAAGTCCCTTTATTTTTTTTCATTGTGCAAGCTTTAATAAAACCTAATCTATTAATTCACTGTAGAAAAATGTTTGAATACTTATTTAAACCTTTACAAAAGATTGCATTGATATTGGACATATTGGACTTGGAATGTCAAATGAATAGAATATTGCAAATTAACATAATTTGGGAGTTATACTCTACCCTAAACTAAACTGGAAACTAAACATTGAAGTACGGGTTAAGAAGGCCTGCGTTGCCTTCTATGCCTGCAGAAAAACTTTCGGCAAAAAGTGGGGACTTGATTTTATGGACGTACATTGGACGTACGTCCAATCTTAACATATGGTTCGATTGTGTGGTGGCCTGCTCTTAGCAAAGCCTATAATATTGATAAGCTAAAGAAGGTTCAGAGAACAGCTTGCTGGGCACCACAGGGTCCATGAGTACTTGCCCAACGGACGACATTAACGTTATTTTGGATCTTCTACCAATCGAACTTTTTATTAAATACATAGTTTCCTGCAGAGCTATTAGGCTGAAGGAATCAAACAGCTGGTCACAGCAACACAACGAAATTGATTCCCTCAGATATTATCTCGGTAGACACTGACTACTGCACTCCTACTTTGAGCCTTAGTAAGGGTTTTAAGGTTATTTTCCCATCCAGAGAAGATTGCGAGGATGACATCGTGTGGATAGGTTTCGACACAACCATCTTTACTGACGGCTCAAAGATGGAGTGCGGAGTTGGTTCTGGGATCTTTTCTGAGTCCCTAAATGTAGCCAAATCCTTTAGGCTTCCTGACTTTGCTATCGTTTTTCAGGCTGATCTGCTGGCAATAAGGCAGGCATGTAAGATACTTAAACAAAACCCAAACCAAAACCGAAATGTGGCTATCTTTACAGACAGTCAGGCAGCTGTCAAAGCCATTAACTTGGCCATATCCTCATCTAAATTGGTCTAGCAATGTCGCGATGAGCTTGCGAGACTGAATATTAACCTCGGTGTCACCCTGATCTGGGTTCCGGGCCATAGTGGTATCGTGGGAAATGAACGGGCTGACGAGCTAGCCAGGCAAGGTTCGGCCCTTCATAGCTCACTTGCGGAAATGGTTAACATTCCTCTTGGTGCTATGAAGGGTAAAATCTTTTCTATCTACCAAACTGAATCAAACCGAAGGTGGAGCAATTTACCCAACTGCATTATATCGAGGAAGATATGGCCCAACTATATTAAAACCCGTACAAACGATCTTCTATGCAAGCCAAGGCTAGACATAGCCAGGATTCTTCCGGTTTGTACCGGACATTGGCCTATAGGAGTTCATGCTGAAAAGTTGGGTATCTCTTACAACACCTTTTGCCGTAGTTGTAGTGACCAAAGAGAAAGTAAAACGATAATCCATTTCCTCTGCAAATGTCCTGCTTTGGCAAACACTACAATAAAATACTTTGGAAAAGCATTCTTTCACGAACTTGATGAGCTATCTGAGACAAAGATTAGAGACCTAATCTTTTTTCTCAATGCGACAAAATGGCTCTAACATAATCGCTATGAAGCTTCTCTATAAATGTATCCCTTTCAATCAAAGGTCAAACTAGTTTTTGGTATCAAAACGGCGCACCACAGCGCTAATTGGATCTCAGGCTAGGTTGCCTTGAGATCGCCATTACCTACCAACATATATTTACATTACCGGTCAAGAAATTGCTTATGACAGATAGTGTCGAGACTTTTGAGTTTTAGTTATACTTACTTACTTACTTAAGGTGGCGCTACAGTCCGGGCGGAGCTGGACTCAACCAACATGCGTCTCCAGCCAGCTCGGTCCCTAGCTAGCTGTCTCCAGTTTCGCACGCTAAGTTGGTTGAGGTCCTCTCCCACCTGGGTGCGCCACCTGAGTCGCGGTCTTCCTCCACTGCGCCGCACCGTCCCTCGGGATTGGATTCGAAGACCTTCCGGGCAGTTTTAGTTATAGAAAAATAAAATTTAAAACGAATACGCACTTGAAAACAAATAATAATGAGGCTTTTTTTAAATGTTAAAATTTTTGGAACAAGAAAGTCGAGTAGCTATGATTGTTTTTTTTTTCGAACTGGATCAGTAGTTTTCCAATAAGAATTTACATTTTGATATTAGAAAAAGAGTATCAGTTTTTAAGAAAAAGCTATGGATATGTATTTCTCTATAAATAGATAGGTACCCCCATTATTAATGGAATAGAATATCGGCCAAATGGCCATCACCAAGATCAACTCTCATATTTGCAGTTGTAATCTCTTGATAACATCCCGAATTCAATATTCTTATTCTAATATCTTGACGGTACTGGAGCATTAGTACCGACCTTTTTCTTCTACTTGGCTTCAAAGAAAAATAAATCTAAAGATAATAAATTACAAGATTTCGTTGGTCAATTGTGATCACATCTTGAAGAAAGTCAGGAAAGTTTTTTTGTGAAAATTCGATGGTTTCATTACTGGGGTTGATTTTTTGCAAATTGAAACTGCTAAAATGAGAGAATAGTAAGAAATGGTTTCTTCGGAAACATTTCTGATAAAAGAAATTCAAATTAGTCCACAGTATTAAAATTCTATGGCTATGGCTTTATGAATAATGTCTCAATAAGATGTTTACACTTAAATATCATGTTGCACTAGAAATGATTATTTGACTTTACTCCTAAATGGCTGAAATTACATGTTTCACGGGGCAAAAATATTCAGATTCCTTTATTTATGTCACTTCAACAAATGAATTAGGTGGTGCAACCATCCGTTTAGAACAAGGGCCTAGTGACTTAAAACTCTCAACCATTCCTGTGGTGCGAGTAATGTTGCCAGGGATGGAGGGGACCTACAGTTTTAATTCGAATTCGAACGGCTGATTCGAGAAAGCACTTTTAGATTTTTATTTGATCATATTTCAAAAATTTAACAATATTAGTTCTGTTACCCACGAAGCTTTTGCTTATCTGTAGGTGGTTGAAGTTACAGCTCTTGAAAAATTTGTCAATTCCTCCCTAGAAACAGTACCCGTGAAAATAAACTTTAGATGGCATAGGTAGGATTGAACCCAATACCTCTGGCACTTAAAGTTTTGAAAATTTGGCGGTTTATCAAAACATTAATTAGAAACATAAGCTTCAATATTTTCTTGAAAAAGATTTTCAGATTGCGATATTTAGAAATGCATAGATTTTTTGGAAAAAGATATAAGAGTCGTTTTTAATCCAGAAATTAAAATGTCCATATGTAAATTGTAGATATAAACGTAAATAGTTTTAAAAAAAACTCTCCCCCATTTTTACAAACCGAGTTCGAAGTAAATCAATACATTTTTAATTGCTAAAGAAACAATAAAAATACGAATTTCTAAAAATATACAATACAATAATATTAACTTCTATAGCACAACTTTATTGAAACTAGATATTGAAGTAATAAACTCAACAATTCCACGTGTGTCTTTAGTGTCAATATAAAAACAGATAATAATTATGATTATATGACATAAAAATCCAGACCTATCCTAACAAGTTTCTAGTAACGACTGTTTTCTGAATGAATTTTAAGAGCTTCATTCATACTATAAAACTGGCACGTTGATTTCTAACCCTTATCTTTTTTTTGTACAATTGCACAAAATGATTTTTATTATCAACGATATAATAAAAGAAAGTATACAAAATTTGTGACTTTTGTTTATTTAACAAATATACTCACGAGCATAGTAAAGAACGTTATAAAAACATTTGAAAAAAATGAAAATGTATACAATTAATAAATAAAAATCTCTTAAATCAAACTAGAAAACTCAGCATTTTATCTATATTCAGTATTTTATCTTATTATTATTGTGATTTACAATCACACTTCATAATAATATTTATTTAATAAACTTTCCATGATGAGTGTTATAAAAGATGCAAAAGTGAGTTTTAACGTTTTGACAAAAGAAAAAAAATATTATTTAGAGTCGAGTTGGGTGATTCTCATTATTTCTTAACAACATCCTTTCTGCACATCCTCCAGGTAAAAAGACTTAAAAGTATAAAAGTGGTTAACATTTTTCGTAAATTATAAAGTTCGTTCTAACCTGCAGAGATAAATAACAATCTGTTTTGAAGTATTTTTATTTATATTTAACGAGACGAGACGAAACAAAATAAAAATTAGTTTAAAATTACCCCATTTTACCCTACCTATTGCTATTTTATTTCAAAAACAAGACTTAAAAATAAATCTGTAAATATGGGCGTATGAATATACAAATAGAATTGTTGTAGACGTCATACACGTGCCTATGTTTTTTTTTTTTTTTTTGAAAAATTTGTAAGTAGAAAAATAAAATAATGCTTTGTAAACTAAAACAACACATAAATCTTTATCTTTATCACTTTAGTTATTAAAAAAAAAACATCGTTATAAAATGAAGCGCGTAACAAAACTGACGTACTGAAAATATGTTGTTTAAGAGGATATACTAAATTTGTAATCTTAAGGTGGGTGTCCATTTGAGGCTAAACGTGCTGCGAGTCGCTCTCAAGCTGCTCTCGAAACCGATCTCGCAAGTGGACATAGTCTGGAGAGTAGCTCGTGGAGAGTTGACTAATTACTCTCGACATTCGATCTTTTTGAAAGTCATTCGCAAGTGGACACATGTGTTTACCACTATCCGATATAAGCCCGTGGAATACCAACACAGTTCGTATTTTGCGAGTAGCTGTCGAGAGTAAACATGGCAAGCAGTGGACATTCGAGAAAACCAATCATACCTTACCGGATGCTAAAAATCTAAGTGTTACCAGTATACGCTCGCGTACTGGTATGGCATCCCTTCATTGGGTAAAAAATAAATTGGGTGGCGCAACAGTCCGTTTCAGAACTAGGGCCTAGTGACTGACAACTGTTGCCAGGGATCGAAGGGAACTAGTTTTAAGCCGAATCCGAACGGCAAATTTTGAGAAAGCACTTTTCATGACAAGAATTACTCATGGAGAATTTGTTAATTCCTCGCAAGAGGCAATACCCGTGAAAAAACTTTTAATGGCATAGGCAGGGATCGAACCCAAGACCTCTCGCATGACAGTCCAACGCACTAACCATTATCATTGGGTATATTTTCAAAAATTAAGGGTCCAACGTTTTGTATCAAAAATTCAATTTCAATAACTGACAAACGCCAAAAATTTCGAATTTGTTGAGGATCTTCGATTTGAAGCGCACCTTAATTGGGTACGACGATGAGAGTACCCTCAGCAAGAAAACTCTCCATATTCTAGCAGAAAGCAGGAGATAGCAAAATTTCTAAAATTTGGCTCTCAAATGGACAATCTACCGAGAGCTGCTCTCGAGAGTTAACTGGCAGAAGTATTCTCAAATGGACACGCACCTTTAGTTATAGTTTAGAAAATATCGTCTCAAAGATGATAACTCTCTTAAATAAGAATTCTCAGCACAACAAGGGTAAATGATCGATATCCTTCGACACAGCATAATTTTGTACTGACAAATATTTCTAGTCTCGACATATGTATTTACTTAAGGTGGCGATACACTCTAGGGAGGACCTGGGCTTAAACCAACATGCGTATCCAGCTTGTTCGGCCCATAGCTAGTTGTCTCCAGTTTGGAAAACCATGATAGTTGATGTCCTCTCCCACCTGCGTGCACCATCTGAGTCGCGGTCTTCCAAGATCTCAGGATTAGATTCGAAGTGACATTAGTTTGCTCTACATGGTCAACCATCTAAGTCGTTGGACTTTTATTCTTTTGACTAGATCAGTGTCGCTGTACAGCCCGTATTCGTCATTGTATCTGCTCCTCCACTCTCCATCTATCCAGACGGCACCAAAAATCCTCCAAGAATTTTTCTCACAAATCATCTTAAGACGTTCTCATCTTCCTTTTACAATGTCCAATCCTCAGCACCATATACATATAAGAGCCGGGATGTTAAGTGTCTTACAGACGGTTACTTTGGTTGCTTTAAAAAGCACTTTCCTAGTGAATGCAGCGATTTATTCATGTCTTTAAAACGTTGCCTTGGTAGACAAAGTCCACAACTATTTCAAAGTTATAGCTGTCCATGGCAACATTTTTTCTAAGACGTCGTCGTTCAATGTCCTTTTTGTTGATGGGAGTATAAGCATGGTCTTAACTTCATTGACCAGTAAACCCTTCTTCTCCGCTTCCGACGTAATGCTAACGCACCACTGACATCACAGTTTGATCTTCCAATTATATCAATATCAACTGCGAATCCGAGTAATTGCACGGACCTTTGGAAGATTGTGCCTCTAGTGTTGACGATTATGTATTTCCCAATTATTTCCAGAACAATCTTGAAGAAGTCACATGAAAGTGCAACGCCTTGTCTAAAACCTTTTTTTACACAAAAGCATCCATCCGACCTTGATAGAGCAGCTTGCATTGCATGTCCGTTCATTTGCTCATCTTCATGCTTGTCATGTTTAACAAAATCGTATGTCCACTCTCAGGAAAGAAGTTATTAAGCTTTTCTTTTTTAAAGCATCTCCCCCAAAATTAAAAAAAAAAAGAAGAAGACACCTACCAGGTACAATTATTACTAATGATGATTGGACCAAGTGAATTCGGTTGTCCACCACCCCCTGGAACTGCTTTAGACTGATGCTTTGACTACAACGAGGTAGTGGTCCGAGTCAATGTTGCCCAATATATACTGGAAAAGTGTCGTGCGTCGATCGCAACATGGTCAATCTGGTCGACAATTACCATGTCGGAGGTGGTATCGTGCAGGCTGTATCTCCCGATTGTGCCACCAAAGATGTCTTATCTTCCTTGCGTTAAAATCTCTAACACAATTTTAATGTCATAACCAGGGCACTGCATTGTTTTGTCAAGAGCTCGTAGAATATGCCTTCGGTGTTTTCATCTTCTTCATCTGTCAAGGCAAATTTTGCCTTGATGGGATTATCGTGATGAGTTCGCTCACACTGTTAAAACTGGAGATTGTTTGCCTGCGTCTAGTTCCAACAACAAATCCAAACCCAAATAGCCGCTGCTTTAGTTCTTGGTAGCAGTCGCCGTAGAATACATCGCAGTCTTTTAATTTCCCTCTATCCGATCCATTCCATCGCAATTCAATAGTATTAAATCTGCTTTCACAAATTTTTCGGCTGCACGTGCTCTATTAAGGGACCTCAAAGTCTAGGTCCAGATCCAAAATTCGTTGACTTGAAATCGTTTTAGTCCGTCATCAGTAAATCGGTTCGTATCCGAAGCTTGTTGGTGCTCGCAACGAAATATTTGTACGTGTCGTCGGGAAGCCACCAGAAGTTTACTCAAAACAAAAAAATGTTTTGTTTTATGAAAAAATAACCGTTATTTAAATATTTATAATAATATAACTTTAATTACTCTGTAATACAAAAATTCTACGTTGACAAAAGTATATTCGGTTCGATTGCATGTAAAATACTAAAACCGTTATGTAAAATGCATACTTTCTCCACTCCGCACTCCACGAAAAATTTAGAAAACTGAAAAAAAGAGAATAAACTTTTATAAATGCAAATCCAAGAAAATACTTCTCAAATCATTTTTTTTACCAAAACAGCATTTTCATGAATTGTGCTGACCACAACAACAATTTTACCCTCCAGCATTGCTTCCAAATTAACAATATTCAATGACTCCAATCGTGTATCGCCCAATTGCACTGAGGTAAATGGAATATTTATGCTATTTTCGATGCGTACTCTTGAATATTCTATCACCCCACGCAAATCAATTGTAGCCAATTCGTCTGGCTTATTTAGGAGAAGGTGGGAATAGTCGTTGGCACTGATGCGTGGGCACATTTCGGATTGTAGTTCAATTAATGTAAGTCCAGAGATATCCTAATAAATGAAAAATGAAACAACAAAAAGAACATAGACAAACTCACAACCTAAAACCCAAAGGGAAGACATACAAACTCATGAAGTTTTCCTTCTCTGATCACATGTTGTCGGTGGGTTACGCTCTTTGGCGTTGTTTCATACATTTTTTGTGACTCCACAACACAGTTTTCCATTACGATGTCAGGTAAGTCAGAAAACAGCAGTATACATTCGTTGAATCCAGAACTGAGAAGCGTGCTCTTGAGTTGCTTCAAGATGGAGATACCAATGAAAAGCGGATATGAGTTATCACCTAGCATCAGCTTATCCCAAAGATGCAGGATCTTATGCAATGGAAATACATCTGAGGCAAATATCAAATCAATTATAATAAAAACACAGAAATCAAGGTAATATACGTGAAAACATGGTGAGAAACCAAGGAATTGCAAAGAGCTCTGGAATGAAATTGATAGCACTGAGATGTTTGGCCAGCAGTGGTTCATGAAATGCCGTCAATTGAGAGAATTTACTCAGATACTCTTTTATGATGGCCGAATTATCCTTTAAAAAGAACCATTGCAGGTATTTTGGGATGAATTTGTAAAGGCTTAGGAATGCGAGCTCTGAAAAATTATTACAACTTAAACACGGAAACAAACTAGATTGGTCTAGATTCTAACCTTCTTGATTATAATTGAGATACAAAAACGGAGCTGTAAGCGAATCAAGTCCCTGCCAATAGACATATTGTGGATGGGAGGTAACCCAAGCTTTTAGAAGTCGCTTAAGTTTACTATGACCTTCGGGAGATGATAGAAGTTCGTCGTACTGGTGGCAGCGAGGTATATCCACTTCGATCTAGGAGATGAAAAATGTTTCTTTAAAAAAAAACAAATACAAAAAATCTTCTCTAGAAACTTACCTGTCTATCGGTGGAAGTGGGCGTTACTTTATCGATCTTGTCATAGCTTCCATTGGGAATAACTCCAAGGAGACAAGCCCAAATTGGACCGCGCAGCAGTGGTGGAATATCTACGGCTGCTTCTTTCTCAATCAAATCGGCAGTGAACGGATAGCCCTTTAGAAGTCTTGAAAATAACATAACTCGATAGAACTGGTATTCGGTGTCGCGTTCACGAATTATTAATGGCAGTTGCTC
This sequence comes from Eupeodes corollae, assembly GCF_945859685.1. Taxonomy (NCBI): domain Eukaryota; kingdom Metazoa; phylum Arthropoda; class Insecta; order Diptera; family Syrphidae; genus Eupeodes; species Eupeodes corollae. The sequence continues at coordinate 20,528,498 of NC_079148.1, read as the reverse complement.
CATTCCGGAACCATAGTTGAAGACGAACTTTGGCGAATGTATCAATGGATAGTAGGCCATAGCAGGAATGCCCTTCAACCGCTCAATCAAGTTATTCAGCTTTAAGATCACCACCCGATCTTCCATGAGATGGCTTTGGCTCCTTTGTGGTCCCACAATTGCTCCGCTCAAACAAACAACTCGTGGAAGTCCCAGAATTGGCGCTTCACTACGAATTAATCCTTCACTTTTCAATTCAGATTGAACATCGCCTCCGGCCAATTGCCACAGATAGTAAATCTGATCGAGAGGGCAACGCAACAGAAGAAGCTTGGGTTTTTCGGGAATTTTAACAGAACAAAGCTCGAGATTCGATTTGAATATGTTGTCTTTTACGAGATCATCGGGAAGAGGGCGATTTCCCACCGTAACAGAGAGGCATTTTTCAACCAACAGCCTAATATCTTTGTCGAGGGCTAAGTATTTGTCGTAGCAGTTGTGCTCGCGGGAAATTTTTTCAAAGACACTATTCGTCTTACAGAATGAGAGTATTTTTCGACTGATATGAGATATCTTCAGATTCGCCCACAGCTGGCATTCTAGCAAGAGTTCAGCAATAATGATTCCTAAACCCCAAATGTCACTTTTAATGTTGTGTTTGGCACCAGCAATGCGCTCCGGAGCCATGTAACGAATGTTTCTAAAATAAAAAAGAACATGTTTTGAAATGAGACCAATATCAAAGCATCTCATTTCTACTCTAAACTAAAGGCCTTGTGTTACTTTATAGTTTTTTTTTTTAAATTGTGATGAGAAATTTTGACCTACCCAATTGGGAATGGGACGTATTCCCCTCCATTTGTCATATCAAACAATCCATAATTGAACAGCTTGACATTGTCCAACTCATCCAGGAGCACATTCTTTGGTTCCAAATTGTGAATCGCAAACTTATTTCGATGGACCTCAGCTATTCCACATGCAATTTGATAGAAAACTCTTAATACTTGTTTGGAATTAAAGGAAACCCGCGATTTGTGTTCCAATGTATCACCAGAGTACTCAGAAACAACAATTGTACGTTCTGCAATAGAAAAACCATTCACCCATGACATTGTTAGCATTTAAAGTAGTTCTATTTGTCCTTTTACCATGTTTGCCTCGGATTATATCCAAGTACTGACACAGATTTGGGTGTTTAATAACTTTTAATCTTTGCGCTCGGCCGAGAATTGCAATTGAATTCGGGGTCAATGGCAGACCGTTGCTGCCACAAACATCTCCGGGATGGGTTTTTGCAAAGAATGTTATTGCACCTAGATGGGTATTTACTTTCGATGAAATACACGGTGACATATTTTGTTGTCTGTTTTTGTTTTTTACTGAGATTTCATATTTCTTTTAATTTTTTAAAAACTATGTACTTTTCTTAAGTGGGAGGATACTCGTCACAAAAACAAAACAAAAGTGCAATATCTCGGTCTGCAAAGTGCAACTGTCAAAGTTTGCAGTTTGGAGAATAAGTGCTGCCAGTCTCCATTTTTGGCTTTTTCAAATAAATTTAAACTTGAGAATCCAATTTCAGGTCGATTTTCTTAAATGAGCCAAATTTATTTATAAGGTTATAACTGACTATCAAAATGTTCACTGTCAAATATGTTTATGATCGAGCTTTTCATCTGTTTAAAGTGGAGTTCACATTTTACAAATATTTGTTCTTGTGAAGGCTTTATCGCAGGGTTTGTCGAAAACAGGCGAAGGATATCAAAATATTTTGATATTTTGCAGGTTTGACAATGATATTTGAGTATATCGTAAGAAAAGAAATAATTTTGAATATTTTAGAAGGACCCATGTCTATGGAGCATTTTTGAGATTATTTATGTTTTCCTGTAGTATTGAAAAATACAAATATGTGGTATATAATTTCTTTATTAAAATATAACTCTTATTTAAAGACTACAAATCTAATTCGACTGGCTTGGGCGCGTCCGTTGAATAGAATAGACGTTAGAATACAAATTTTTATGAGAGCGAGCCAAACAACCTTTTGTCTCGCTTCTATGTCTCAGGTTTCAGAGTTTCGCGCTCAGCGTGCGACATCTAGCTACGAAACTCTGAAACCTAAACATAAGGGGAATTACACATTATTAATGATAGTTGCCTTAATTTTATACTACAACTCGGCCAATCTGACAATTTGATCGCCCACGATTAAATTAAACAAACAAGTCTTAAGTTATAATCATGAGATGGTAGGTGTCGCCCTTAATCAACCGAACCTTCAGAGTCTCGATTCTTCCAAAGTCGAATATTTCGAGACTCGACAATGCCATCATATGGCAGCTGTGTGATTTGACAACCTTCGATATCGCGTATTACGTATCTATCATTAGGTAGAATTTTGTAAACAACGTATGGGCCTCTGAACTTTGGAACCAATTTCTTATTTACACCGGTTGTTGTATCTACATTTTTTATTACTACATAATCACCCTCATCGTATATACGTGCCGGGTTATTATGCTCATTAAAATATTTAATATTATATTCCTGAATCTTAGTGATTGCTTCTGAAGCCTTTTCTCTTGACAATTCAAGATTTCTTTCCAGTTGACTTAATTGTTTATCATCAAGAAATTCTGTTAATTTGTCGATTACTACTCCCCTTTGGTTAATACCAAATAACAATTGACTTGGTGTATTTTGAATAGCGCGATGTATAGTGTTATTTAGTCCGAATTCTATTTGTGTTAAAGTAACAACCCAATCTGAGTGCTCGATTGGTTCCGAAAGCTTAGCAAGCATGCCAGTTAATACCCTATTGACTCGCTCTACTTGACCATTGGCCTGTGGCGAATGAACTGCCACCTTAACATGATCTATATTCTGGTCTATAACAAATGAACTAAACTCTAGTGATGTAAAGCAGGTTCCCCTATCAGTAATTACTCTTGATGGCCTACTGTAATACTCAAAATATTTTCTTAGTGCTGCACATACTTCTTTTGAGCTTGTAGATACAACTGGGTATAATTTAGTGAACTTTGTAAATGCATCTATTACCACTAATATATGTTTTCTCTTTGACTTTATTGAAGGGAGAGGACCAAGATGATCCAAGTGTATTGTATGGAATGGAATGGGCTCCTTAGGAATATTGAACAAATTGCGTATATTAGATCGAACTGGTGCTGAGTGCATTATGCAACGGATACAATTTTTAATGTATTTTTCAACTTTTTCCTGAACATTCGGAAACCAATAGTGACGGCCAATTTGATCAGAGCTTTTTGTTACACCTAAATGCCCAATTTTCTCATGGATCATTCTTATAACATTAGTTTCCATTTCAGATGGGACATAGAATCGAAGTTTACCATTTTTATTTTTTTTGAAGACAATACCATCCTGAACTAAAAACGAATTATTATCTTTTAAATATAGTTTGTTTTTCATTTCCAAAATCTTTACATCTCGATTTTGGGCTGCTCTGAGTTGGAAATCAACATCCTCAGAGTCAATAACGGATATAACATTACATCTGCTTAAGGCATCAACATGATTCATATTGGCACCACTACGATGTTTGACCTTATAATCATAATCCTCCAGCTCTAAGGCCCATCGAGCAATTCTATGATTAACATTCTTTTTGTTCAGTGTCATTGTTAAAGAACTGCAATCAGTTACGATTGTAAAAGGAATACCTTGCAAATAAACACGGAACCGACGTAAAGCTGAAATTATGGCTAAAGTTTCCAATTCAAAACTATGGTATTTGGCCTCTTGATCAGTGGTGCTTTTAGAGAAGAATGCTACCGGATGTAATTTATCATCTTCTTGTCGTTGGAGTAGAACTGCACCATACCCTAATGAACTTGCATCGCAATGCAGTTCTGTTTCTTTCCTTGGACTATAGATTGCCAATACAGGTGGAGATGTTAACCGTTCCTTTAAAGTCTGAAAAACATCTTCGCATTCGGAAGTAAATCTAAAAGGAGTTTCAGCTTTTAATAAATTATAAAGAGGTCTTGCTATTCTTGAAAAGGATTCGACAAACCTGCGAAAGTATGAACAAAGTCCTAAAAATGAATGCAATTTCTTTCTGTCTTTAGGCACAGGATATTGAGCAATCGCTCGAATATGGGAATCACTAGGTTGGATGCCATGTTCCGTTACTTTAAACCCTAAGTAATCAAGTTTCGAATATGCAAAGCGACATTTTGACAAGTTGAGCTCCAACCCATTCTTCGCTACACAACATAAAATTTTAGTAAGTATCTCAAAATGTTCAGTAATAGTTTTACTAGCAATTAATATATCATCTAGGTAGACAACTATATCTCCTCTGTCTATAAATTCACGAAAAATTTGAATTATGAATCTCTGAAAAACACTGGGCGCATTCTTAAGGCCGAAAGGCATTTTAAGAAATTCCCATTGACCGTTCGGGGTTACGAAAGATGTTAATTGTGTTGAATCTGCTGCTACCTTTACCTGGTAAAACCCACTCTTAAGGTCTAATAAGGTCATAACCTTCTTCCCCTCCAGGTATTCAATGCAATCGTCTATCAATGGTATTGGATGAGGATCTCTTACTGTACGTTTGTTCAATGCTCGATAGTCTATACACATTCTGGTTTCACCAGATTTTTTCTTAACTAAAACTATTGGTGCAGCATACGGAGAACTACTTGGCTGAATAATTCGTTTTTCCAATAGGTCTTTTATTATTTCACTCACAGTACCTTTTTCTGAGACTGATAGCCTTCGCGGAGCAAAACAAACAGGAATATCAGATGTAAGTCTAATGTGCATCTCAAAATCCTTTGGTGAAACCATAGTTTTATCAAAATTCAAATAATTTTGAGATACTATATTTTTAATAGTTTTTGAAATGTCTAAACTAAGATTTGAATCAATGTCTATATAATCTTTTCTATCCCATATAATCTCAAAAGCATGGCAGCCAAATAAATCACTATCTACCTCAACATTATTGTATTCTCTCTTCACATCAAGATCGTCTTTAAGCTTAATCCGATCATGATCAAATGTATTCAACTTGTCTTTGAAGCAATCACTAAGTTCTTTAGGTTGTATCTTTAATTCACCGGCTAATACGCTGCTCCCAAAAACATCATTTATGTTGTTCTTATAATGACTACACTCTGAAGGTTCGGTTTTTTCATCAGAATAAGTGCACATATACAATTGGTTAGAAAGAAAAACTTTATTCGAACAAATTTCATTTTGACACTGCTCAGAAGTTATATTAACTTTATTACAGTTCATGTTAAGTTTTATATTAAAGATTTCAAGGAGATCACGACCAATAAGTAAAGGTATAGGAGTTACTTCATCTGGAATAACCATAAGGGAAACAAGATTTAAATTATCTTTTATATTAATATAACAATTAATCGTACCGTACGTAAAGAGTTTAATGTTTCCTAATCCTTTAAATCTTGAATACGTTAATGATTCTTGAACGTTAATTTCTTCAGGCAGAACAGACTTTCGTATGAAACTAATCGGACTACCGGTATCCAAAAGAGAACAACAATCGATAAATTTTGTGCACTTATTCTTATTTGTCATAAAGGCGACACTCACCATCTGAACAGCATCCAAACTCTGAGTCAGCTCCTTGGTGTCATCATGTAGGGCATCCCGGTTCACGGCTCCAACTCTGGTCTTCACAATATAAGGGCAGTTTTTGTAAGTGTGCCCCTCGTCAGCACATTTGAAACAGGATCCAGCTGGTCGTTGCTCCTTTGGACATTTTGCTGCGATGTGCCCATACTTTGAGCAATTAAAACATCTCTTGGACTGCTCGTTGTTTGATGCTGAAGTTGAGGGAACCATATTTCCTCCAGAAGTTGTTGCCCTAGCAACCATAGTCCTCGGAACTCTTCTTTTTTCGTATCGTGGCAAGAGGTTTTTGAGCTCTACTATAGTTTTGGCGGCAAAAAGAATAGAGACATTTGCTGGTGAATCCCTCAAACCATCGATAATGAATTCGATCAACTCTGCCTCATCGATTTCAGCATGTGACCCAAGTTCTTGCATACATATGACATATCGAAGAAGTGGCTCGCCCTGACGACGTACTCTCTCACTCAGTTGACGATAGACCTGCTGTCTGCTCATCTTATGGTCGAATTCTTTGATAAGTATTTGCTTCAAAGAATCCCAGTTGTCAACGTAGACCGTGCGTAACAGCATTTTCGCAGTTCCCTGCATGAGACGGCGTGCAGACAAGTACTTGCATCGGTCATCGCATCCCAGCGAGTCGGTCACATCTTCGTAGTCAACTATCCATTTAGTGATGCTGTATGGATCGTCACCGTTGAATGCAGGAACAGCATTTTCGATGTCTGAGAAGTCCACTGCACGCCATGGTGCAACCGAAGATGTTGTGGGCGCTTCCATCTGGTCCAATTCTTTCCTTAGCTCAAGGATTTTTTTCCGACGCTCAAGTCTGGCCAGCTCTTGTTCTTCTTCCAAGTCTTGGACATCAGAAGCTGTATTACTGTGCCTGTTATCAGAAGCGGCCAGTGTTTCGGAAGTATTCTCTCCATTCGGAGATGCAGAAGGTGGAGTTTCCTCGGTTAGCTCAGCAGAAGGTGGAGTTTTCTCAGTTAACTCACCAGAAGGTTGTTGGGGTGCCACTGTAACTGTACTTTCATACAATGCCCGAAGTTGAGCTAGAGAAGCCGTGTCTGGCACATCTACTCCAGCGCTCTGAAGTGCTTCAACCAATTGTGCTTTGTTGAGTTTTGTCATAGCTGGCTTTAAATCCGCAAAAAGAGGTAATATACACAATAATTTAGTTTTCTTTTGGTGTATTACCCCACATCTGACGTTGTGGTATATAATTTCTTTATTAAAATATAACTCTTATTTAAAGACTACAAATCTAATTCGACTGGCTTGGGCGCGTCCGTTGAATAGAATAGACGTTAGAATACAAATTTTTATGAGAGCGAGCCAAACAACCTTTTGTCTCGCTTCTATGTCTCAGGTTTCAGAGTTTCGCGCTCAGCGTGCGACATCTAGCTACGAAACTCTGAAACCTAAACATAAGGGGAATTACACATTATTAATGATAGTTGCCTTAATTTTATACTACAAATATAAGAATTTGAACTTATTTTAAAATTCCATTGATTTTCGAGCAGGACCTCGTCAGTATAATTTAACTGGAAAGTGTTGTTTGACAGCATGTTAGGTGAAAGTTAACGCAGATCGTTTTAATTCTTTAAATATTCATTAAACCATTTTGGTCAAACATATTTGAGAATGAAAACTCCCCTTAAAATGATTCAACTCAATTAAATTCAATTTATCAATTTTTAATAGCTGTGTTGTGTTCACTGACGCTGTGCTGGACTGTTCTAGACAGAAAAGTACAACTTTTCGCTGTTCATTGAGGTTTTTTCTGTGCTGAACTGTTCTACTTTCCTGTTCATTGACAAACATAGAACAGTTTAAAACATTTCTGTTCTTTCTTTTGAGTCAGATCAGGTTGAACAGACTAGTGAGAAATGTCAAAATCGAAGTTATCATTTTTTTTTACGTTTTGATTTGGCTGTGCTTTGTGTTTTTTTTCCCGTGATTTAAAAAAATTAAAACAAAGTTATTTTGCCAATTTGTTTAATTAAATAATTATACAATAAATTGAAAAAAATGCATCAAGTTAAATTGACATCCGAGGAAGGAAAGACTGTGGTTGTGCAGTGTTCACCAAATACGCGGTTGAATATCGAAAGAGGTTAAAATGAAACAAAATATTTCTATTGTATTAAAATTAATAAGATGTTATAATTTATAGATGAAAATTTTCGAAGCCAGGTGTTTCAAAACTCATTAATAGGTGAGCGAGATTTCGTGCCCATACCGCCAGTCGTTCCCCAAGACAATGATGTTAGAGAGCAGTCAACATCTATGCATGCTTCAGAGGAGCGACAGAGCCAGAAGGCCGTTTGGCTGGATGGAGACTGTCTGCTCCTTATTTCACTTTACAGGGAATTGTACAATGTAAAGGTAATAACATACGTCACACTTTCATTCCAATCATCTGCAGAGGAATCCGACGAAAAATCACTATCGGTTTCTGAACCACCAACATTTTCATTTAGTATTATCTTAGCAATCACTTGATTTTCCATTTCAATATTTTTTAATAATATTTTTCACAGTAAAAACACAAAAAAAAGAAAAAAATAAGCGAGAAACGAAAAACTCACACAATTTGCAATTTGTTTCGTTTTTTGTTGACAACTGACCTTTAACTGACTGTTCTAACTTGATCTGACGTTTCTTACGAAACTGTGCTGTCCTGTGCTGTTCTGATCTAGACAAAACCTCGGTAAACACAACTAATAAGAATCGTAGAAATAATAGTTGTCATAGTGAAATTTTCAATTTTTCAACAATCCATCGACCCATCTGGCCTCATCTGACTCAGATTTTGGATATAAATAATTAAATATCACCTTATCTGGTTCCAGCTCAGATAAATAATTAAATTAAGTTTTTCGTGGAGAATCATTCACGTTTGCCAAATTCAGTCCTATTGTACATGACATATGTCAAGAAATTAGCACTACAAAATTTTCAGTTGCGTGTCTACTCGGCCTTAATAAATAAATTTCGCTCACTGAATTCAAATTCACCTGGCAGCACTAAAATCAAAACTTCCGCCATTTTCGAGTTCGAAATTCCCTTTCCGAAAAATGGCCGTTTTTTGAAGGAAGTTCATGAATTTTTGTTCATCTTCTCGTTCATTCGGTTTTTACCTTTCACCGATATAACTTCATAACAGGTAAGCACTAAACGTATTTTGTTTAAAATTTAAATAAATTGCATTATTAAACAAATAAATTTGTGAAAAAAATTAAGAAATTAAATGTTTAAACTTGAATTTTATGAAATCTGTGAACAAAATTAAAAATTTAAAACTTAAATTCTGTGACCACGTGGACAGATTATTAATTTTCAATTTCAAAATGGCGTCTTCATAGCGTTGGTTCTTCATCTTTTTCACATTTTTATTTCAGTTTTTCATTTAAATGATGAATGTTTTACTTTCCTTTTGCGGTTTCCTCCAGAGGGAATTCTTCATTGAATTCCTAAGGATGGTCAAAGATGTCTGATTCTCTATTAAATTCAATAACTTCCCTTTGCTCGATTAAGTGAGGAATTCGACTTACATTTTCTTGTATTATTGCCTTTTTAGAATGGCGGACGCAGCTCCAGCCCGTGGTGGATTCCGTGGAGGATTTGGTTCTCGTGGTGGTGGTGGCCGTGGACGCGGTCGTGGTCGTGGTCGCGGCAGAGGTCGTGGACGCGGAGGCAAGGAAGATTCCAAGGAATGGGTTCCAGTCACCAAATTGGGACGTTTGGTTCGTGATGCTAAAATTCACAGCCTCGAAGAGATCTACCTCTACTCGTTGCCAATCAAAGAGTTCGAGATCATCGATTTCTTCTTGGGCTCCGCCCTTAAGGATGAAGTTTTGAAGATCATGCCTGTCCAGAAACAAACTCGTGCTGGTCAACGTACCCGTTTCAAGGCCTTCGTCGCTATCGGTGACAACAACGGTCACATTGGTTTGGGAGTTAAGTGCAGCAAGGAAGTTGCCACCGCTATTCGTGGTGCCATCATCTTGGCTAAATTGTCTGTTGTTCCAGTTCGTCGTGGTTACTGGGGTAACAAGATCGGTAAACCCCATACCGTTCCATGCAAGGTAAGTCTTCGAAAAACTTCGTTTTCGTATAAGGAAAATAGAAGAAAATTGTTTTAAAATGATGACACTATTTGTCTTTCCTTTTGCGGTTTCCACCGGAAGCATTGCGCTAGTGACGGTCAAGATGGTCTGATTTTTTTTTTAAACAATAAAATTTTCAGAAACCAAACACTGGGAACTGACTTAACAATGATTTTTCTTTATTTTTAGGTCACCGGAAAGTGTGGTTCAGTATCTGTGCGTCTGATTCCAGCTCCACGTGGTACTGGTATCGTTTCGGCTCCAGTTCCAAAGAAGCTCTTGACCATGGCTGGTATTGAGGATTGTTACACCTCAGCTCGTGGTTCCACCGGAACCTTGGGTAACTTCGCCAAGGCCACTTATGCTGCCATCGCCAAGACCTACGCCTACTTGACCCCAGACTTGTGGAAGGACATGCCACTCGGTGTCAACCCATACCAAGAGTTCGCTGATTTCTTGGCCGACAAACCCGGTGTCAGACACGTGGAGGCTTAAGAAAATTTTCTTACGGTTGAAAATAACAATAAAAAAAACGTTTAATTGGCTCAAAACCAAACAATAACTAAGTTATGAGTTTCTTTATTTTGTTGTTCCTTTAAGTGGTTTCTAAAATTTAGTTGGGAAGTCATCTCTGAGACTGATTTAAAATGGGGAATGAAGTGGTTGGGTTCTTCAAAATTACACAGAAATTGTTTTTAAGCCAAAGAAATTACGGAAGGGAGGATTGCGTACCGAAAGTATTAGATTAGGTTTATGTGGCTGATGGCCAGAAGGAGCCATCGCTTGACCAATAGTTGGTCCCTTCTGAGGTAATAAATGTCGGGACCACTTCGATTTCTTTTATTATAACAGTAGAAGTCTCCTTTAGGTGGAGTCTTTCTGATTGTGTTAAGTTAGGAGCATAAGAAGTGCAAAGCTTTTTATTCCTCAACAATTGTTTTATTTGCAAGAGCAGCATGCCTACTTATTGAGCAGGGTCCTGCTCCTGTGTAGACTCCAATAATGGAGCTAATGTGCAATCCAACAACAAAAACTAGATAAGTTGACAGGCAAGTGGCGGTATTGGTTCAACTGTGGGTTTTTTTTCTTTGGCATGAGCTTTCTAATCCAACTGTGGTTCGATGTTAGATTTGCTCCAAAATAAATTCAGTGACATTTTATCATCATGTGCATACCTACAAAATTAAAATTAAATCCAATATCCAAAAGGAGTTATTACATCAATGTTCTTAAACACAGTGCGAACTTTAGGAAAAATAGGGAAGGAGTTAAAAAGAGATACCGGTGCATATTGTTCTTAAAGTTTTCAGTATCAAATAGGAATGGAAAAACAGAGTTGAATATTCTTGATGTGCAGTTAAGAAAAGAATCTCCAAACATGGCAAACATGAATAAAATTATGAGCATTTCTGAAAGTGCGAGGAGGTATTACGGCTGAGTTTTTGAAGGGGTGAAACGCAATTGGCTAATTCGGCGGAACATTGTTTGTAAAAATATCTATAAAACAACGAAAGGCATGATCTGTCTCTGTAGCATCTATCTATGGCGGGATGGATTACCAAGCCAAAGATGTGGACTAAATCCCTGCCTGTGTTATTTAAAAGTTTTTTTTTCACTGTCTTAAATAAGCCGTTCTTGATATGGCATAATAACTGTAGGTCATCTCCATCCCTGACATTACTCGCACCGAGAAATGGCTGAGTGTTCTAAGCCACTGAGACTTAGCACAAGTTTTTAACTTCACTGTAGAGCGACCAAATTATATTTTTTTTAAGGGTTCTTATAAGTTTTCGATTACGATAGAATTCGCAATTGGGGTGAACAACCAAAAAGAAGTTTTATCTTAACTTAAACTTGTCCAGCATCAATCAAGTGGACCTTTCACTTACCTGCTACCGATAACCAACAAGAACTTAGGTATCTTTTAATTGAAAACCAAGAAAAACTCATGTCCTTTTTCATTCTCTTTTCTTTTATTTGTAAAGGATTAAAAATACTTCTAAAAAAAATATCTCCAATAAAGTCTTATATAGGTGGTCTGGTGTCGAGAGTTCGGTTTTTAGGGTGAACTGGAAATATCATCGCTAGATGACGAGGTCGAAGAAGAAGTTGTGGAATGCCTCTTTTTCTTTCGAGGTAATTTCTTGGTTTTTTTGTGAATCTTTTTCGTCTTGATCTTTTTTTGGGACGACGAAGAACCAGTTTTTTTCTTTTTCTTATCATCGGCAGCAGCGGCGGACGATGATGATGTTGAGTATTCGTCTTCACTGGAATCGGATGAAGATGAATTTGATGGTGACGAGGATGACGACGACGATGATGATGATGAAGAGGAGCTGCTGCTGCTTGAACTCGATTGTTTCTTTCTTTTTTTCTTATCCTTATCCTTTTCCTTGTTGTTGTGTTTTTTCTTCGATTTCTTAGCGACCGATTTGTGTTCTTCCTTTTTGCGTTTTTTCAAAAGTTCCTTTTCCTGTTCTTCTTTGAGTTCTTGCATTCTTAATTCAGTTAAAGGTGTAAGGTAATCAGTTTCAGAATCACTGCTAGTGCTTTCCACATCCAGGAGAATCTCTTTGTTAGGGTCGACCTAAAATATGTAAAGGCGCACATAATAAAATTTGATTTTCTTGTTATTAGTTTTATTTAGGGTTGTTAGGCTTATAATCGGTGGGAGGGGGTGGTTGTTTTAATCGATCATCAAAAAATAAAATAAAAACAAAACTTACTTTAAGAAAATTGCGACATTGATAGGTGAGATGTCCGGCATAGCCGCATTTCTTACATGCTGCTCGTGAGGATTCTTTACCTTGATTATTGAATTCAAAGTTCATTTTAGAATTGTGTTTTTGGGGAACTACTATAAATTGTTTCTTTTTATTATTTTCAAATTTGATTGCAAATGTTTGATAGGAAAAATAGGGATAATACGCTAATTAAAAAAACACCACAAAAGAGGGCATCAAAAAATTTGTTCTTTTGCCATATTATCCCAGTTATGTCATATTTTGTGAAGTCTGTCAAACGAATGCGTTTCAGGTTGAAACAAAAAGTATGAATGGACAAAATATTGAGGATATACGTATAAGACGGTGTTCACATTGGACTAATTTGAGGTTACTTATTTTGACGTCCCATAATTGTAATCCTTTCCCCTGAGGAACAAATTTTTATTTTAAAATAAGTTAAAGCATGATGAAATGATACTCAAATGTAGTCCAATGTGACCACCGTGAGAAACTGGAGCTGACCACTTACAACCGAACCATTTTTAGAAAACACAAAAGCAATACAAAAAGTGGACTTTTCGATTTATTTTTTAACTATGGTAGAAATCAAGGCACATCAAGGCGATCTCAAGGCACATAGTCTGAGATCCAATTAGTGCTGTAGTGCGCCGTTTTGATATTTCTTAAACTACAAAAATTTCCGAAAAATTTGGAGCTCAGTTTATTCTTTTTGAAAAGTACATAACATCGTAAGAAATAAACAAAAAGAAAATGAGTCAGAACTAAATGCTTGTGAATAAATCGTATTTTTATTGGAGCTTTAGCTTATAAAACACATTTTTAGATAGTTTTTAAGAAAGCAGAGTAAAATAACGATAAAAATCAAAGCTATCCAACAATTTCTGCTATATGTGGCTATCTGACAGAACAGGTTGCACGTATGTTGTTTTCCAATAAGGACACGGTAACGCTTGCAGCACTGAATAGTTTTCATAAATTATTGTACCTCCAATTCACACATGTGCTGCTAAATGTCTTTAAACAGGTGTTGATCCATCACGAATCATTAACATATCATCATATTTCATGCGTCCTTAAAGTACAAAACACTAAGCAAACATTGTGACCACCTTTTCGAGAAACAAAATTGCCAGAAATAATTTCTTGCAAAACTGTGAATGCTAATTTTTCACATTTTAACTTCAATTTTTGTGATTTTTTTTAGTTGTTATATGTCATAATATGACAGCTTCCAAACCGACAGCTGCTCAAATAGAGTGTCGCTGTACAGCACGTACAATTAATCGTTATATCTTCTCCTCCATTCTCCATCTATGCGTACGGGACCAAAACTCTCTCGAAGCATCCTAAGACGCTCTCATCTTTCTTTGACAGGGTCCAGGCCTCAGCGCCATAAATGAGAACCGGGATGATGAGTGTCTTATAGATGCTCGAGGGAGGACTTTACTTCTCAATTGCCTTCTAAGTCAAAAGAAGCAGCGATTTGCAAGAGTTATTCTTCGTTTGATTTCAGCGCTGATGTCGTTTTCTGTGTTAATAGCGGTGCCTAGGTAGACAAAGTCCTTAACTACCTCGAGGTTATAGCTGTCCATGGTGACGTTTTGTCCAAGACGTCGTCGTTCAGTGTCCTTTTTTGATGACAGCATATACTTGGTCTTGCCCTCATTGACCACTAAACACATCTTCTTCGCTTCCGTCGCAATGCTCAAAAAACGCTCCACTGACATCACGCTTTGATCTTCCAATTATGTCAATATCATCCGCGTATCCGAGTAGTTGGGTGGACCTTTGGAAGATTGTGCCTCTAGTGTTGACGGTTGAGTTTTGCACAAATCTATTCAGAACGATATTAAAGAAGTCGCATGACAGTGTATCGCCTTGTCTAAAACCTTTTTTGACATCAAATGCATCGATAAGATCATTTCCGACCTTGATAGAGCAGCGTGCATTCTCCATCGTCATTCTGCACAAACGGATAAGTTTGACAGGGATGCCAAAACTAGACATTGCTCTGTAGAGCTCTTCTTTATGGATGTTGTCATACGCGGCTTTAAAATCCATAAAGAGATGGTGGGTATCGATTTAAAGTTGCTGTTTTTTTTTTTAAAGATCTTCCTTAGTGTGAGTATTTGGTCGATAGTGGACTTTCCTGGTCTGAAGCTACACTGATAAGAACCTATCAGGTTGTTGACGAATGGCTTCAGACGTTCACATAATACGGCAGAGAGGATCTTATACGCAATGATAAGAAGACTGATGGCTCTGTAGTTGGGGCAATTTAGAGGGTCTCCTTCTTTATGTATCGGACAAACTATGCTGAAATTCCTCTTATTTGACATGCTTTCTTCCAACCCTATTTTGCAGTTGAGTTGGTGCATGCTCCCTACCAAGTCATTGAGTACTTCTTCAAATAGTTCGGCAGTGATGCCGTCAGCTCCAACAGCTTTGTTTGACTTCAGTTAAGATATAGCTATCTTAACTTCGTCTAGGTTACAGCGGAATTCGGTTCGTTATATAATTTGGAGAAGTGGTCTTTCCATATTCTCAACATCGACCACGGTTCTACTACGGTGTTCCCCTGATCGTCTTTACAGGCTTCGGTTCGTGGCTTGGGAGTTTTTTACCTTTGCGAACCTCATTCCTGTTGTGACATCCCTCTATCTCCTCGATCGCGAGCTTCTCATGCTCTCTTTATTTTCCATCTAAGAAGCCGGTGTTCCTCTCTCCTCTTCTGGTCGTAGAGCTCACGAGCAGCTCAGTCCTTCTGTGCAGCGCCGTTTTGTATGCCTGTTGTTTCCTTGTTTTGGCTTGGACCGGTATATCCGTAGACGTACCTTGGCTACGATGAGATAGTGGTCCGAGTCAATGTTACCCCTCGGAAAGTTTCGATATCCTGTATACTGGAGAAGTGTCGTGCGTAGATCGCAATGTCAATCTAGTTAACAGGTGATTGATCAGGAGATTTCCATATCCCCTTGTGGATGTTAAGATGTGTGAACTCCCGTATTAGCTACCATAACGTTGTCGGAGACCAAAGATGTCTTTTCTTCCTAGCTTGGCGTTTAAATCTCTTAAGATAATTTTAATGTCATAGCCAGGGCACTGCTCATAAGCCTTGTCCAAGAGCTCGAAGAATATGTCTTTGGTGTCTTCATCTTTCTCCCCTGTTGGGGCATGCACGCATATTTGGCTTATGTTGGCAAATTTAGCCTTGATGCGGATTGTCGTGATGCGCTCGCTCACACTGTTGAAGCTCAAGACTTTTTGCCTGAGCCTAGTTCCAACAACAAATCCACACCCAAATAGACGCTGTCTTTGTTCTTGGTAGCAGTCTCCGTAGTATACATCGCAGTCTTTTAGTTTTTGTTGCCCGGTCCATCCCATCGCACTTCTTGGATGGTGGTAATATCTGCCTTGCAACAGTTTACAGCTTCCGCTAATTGTTCGGCTGCACGTGGTCCACGTACAGATCCGAAGTTCGTTGTTCTTATTTCGTTTGCTTGGGTTGTCCACAGTGAATCCGTCCGTATCCGAGGCTTGTTGATGCTTCGCAACTAACGTATTTTTTACGTGGTCAGGAAGTCACCCCGACGGCACAACCCCCAACCTGCAGGGCCAGATCCTAAGTATAACTTCAAGGATGGGGAGCCATATAATCCGCTCCTTATAGTCCTGGGCTCCGAATAAGTCGTAGAAGCCCTATAAGGTGTTCACTAAGTAGTTCAACCTTACTGGAGCTGTAGGCGCCACCGTTGCTTCCATCTCTAGATTTCGTCCGCTGCCGTCTGGATAAGGTGACGTGCCTTATAAAATGTCAAAATGAGTTACCTCAAAAGAGTCCAATGGCTGCGTTCAATCTCCAAAGACTGGATATCTGGATTCTTAGACACCTTATTGAACTATAGGTAGTTGGATTCCTAAATAGAGATAATATAACAATTTCAATGGATAACTTTAATAATTCAATGGACTTTGCACGAACATACAAATTTGAAATGAATTGTCGGGTTCCTTCAAAATTAACCATATGTTGAATTAGCTATTCTGTCAGATACCCAAATATACATATCTACATCGTTACCAGAAAATCTTGGTTTACTTTTTTGAAATCCCAGTTGTTTTAGATCAGCTGCTCCCTTACACATAAAACACTAACAAAATGATATCCGTATAATCTTTCTGCCTTGGATAGATGTACACACAACCCACCAGTGTGATGTGATGACATTTTAGCTCTTCAGAAGAAATGTCATTGGGCAGGTACAGACAACATAGGGTACTTCATTTGCAGCCAAATTCATTCTTTGAACGTAAATTTTGACTAAGGCAACTATAGTTAATTTTTCAAGTGTTATGAATTTCATATTCAGAACTTTACTTACTGCAAATCAATAAAAATGTATCAACGTAGAAAGCGAAATAATTTCCATGTCCATAAAATACAACCTCAAATTATTGAAAATAAACTTTCCACTTTTGAACCTAATCAAAACTCAACGAAATAAAACAATATCTCTTTAATATACAATGAGTTTTCGGTTTTATTATTGACCATTCACATTTCTTCATTTTTTTCTTCTACACATTAACACGATTTACATAATATATCGAACCAAAAACAAAAATTTTTAAAATACAATTATTTATATAAAATATCATTTTTATCGAATATTATTAAATATACATAACTTCAATTTGTAGCTACATTAAAAAAAAAATATCTTTTGCAGCTCCCACTTCCCATAATATTTATGATTGCAAACAAAATATTTCAACAATATTATAATTAAAGTAAAAAATAAAGAAAATAAAATCTGTGCAAAAAATATACAAGTGTTTAAAAATTAAAGTAAAAAAATAATTAACATATGTATAATTAAGTAAACTGTTGATATTTAAATTTAAAAAATCTTACACAAATTATATATGTACTATATTTTAGTTTTTTGTTGTTTTTTTTTCTTATTTTCTTTTCTTTGCATTTAGAATATTGTTTATTTGTAATTACACTAAACGGTTTTTTGTGTTGTATCCGTTTTTGTTTTTTCAAAAATGCTTAGTTTCTTGATAATAATTTATTAATTCTATGATATTTTTTCGTTTGTTGTTAATTATAATTTATTTTATTATTTATATATATATATATAGCTGTGTGTTTCTTTTCTCGATATTTTCCTTAGTTTTTGTTTGTTATTTGTTAACACATCTTAGCACATATGGAAGGAACAAGAAAACTATTTGTTTATGTTTTTAGAGAAATTATTTCTTAGACGAAATAAAGTTTGTTGTTGTTGTTGTTTTTGTTCAAAGGTATAGTTTAGTTTATATCATATATTTTTATGTTTTTGTAAATGTTTTTTTCCTGTTTACAATTTGGCATTATTTTGAATAAAAGTTACGGACTTACATATGAGTAATTAAAAATAGAATTATGTTGAGCTGAAGATGTTATTAATATAAAAAGGTATAAGGAAGGGAAAAACCTGTAGGTGGAAGGTTAATTAATTTATTTTATACCAGTTTAACTGATGTTTTGTGTTTATATAAACATAATCATATTTTTTTTGAAAAATGTATACCAGCTATATAATGCAAAGTATTAAACATTTTAAACATTTAAAAATTGTGCAAGTTATTTCTTTTGTTTTCTTTTTTTTGTTTTATTAAATTTGTTTAATTTTGCAATTTATAAATTTCGCATAAAAATTGGTATAATTAATTTATAGTGGTACAAAATGTTTGTATAAAAAAGATATTTAGGTAGGTATGGTTATAAACGAGTGTATAAGTTTGTTTTTTTGTTTTTAATTTTTGTGATTGATTGGAAGTAATTTAGTTCAAACAAAATGTGGTTGAAGACTTTGAGAAATTTCTCATAAAGGCCTGGTAAAATATGAGATATTTGAATTTATTAAATTGTAAATTTAAAATGTAAAAACAAAATTGCTTACAGTGACATTTGTATTTATATCCACCAACATTGTCCTATAAAATGACGCAATAGTAAAACAGCCATCTACTGGTGAAGGTACTTAACAGTATAAATACAATGAGGGCAGCCATCTACTGGTGAAGGTACTTAACAGTTTAAATACAATAAAGGAATTTAAAATACCATTAAGTTTTATTGGGTTGAAATAATTAAAAATTCAAAAGCAGTAAGCCCTTGAATAGGATTTTATTATAATTCTCCATGTTCTGCAAAGAACATAAAAGTGTCAAATTCTTAACGTCAAAAACGTACATGACTGGATATACGAGTAGGTAAACTTAAAGGTGTTTCCGGATTGTTTTTTAGTCTTCGGAACTTCTTTTCTACTCAAAATCTGTCAGTTTTACAAACATTTTATTGTGGTTCACAGTATAATTATGCGATTATGACGTTTAAGTAAAACAAAATTTAAGTCGGACACACATTCAGAACGAAAAGGTGTTTTACTTTTGTAGGTCTGAACAAATTAAGAAACTGTCAAAAAAAAGAACACGTTTACATCGGAGCTAGGATCGGAAATGCTCGAGTAAATTACTAAGTGAGGACACCTTCTTCTATTTTTTAAGCGATAGAACAAAATAACTGTTCGTTCAAGTGTGCTTCATAATTAAATCAGGTTACTCGGAAGTGATTTCCTTAAAACCAAACAAATTATAAATATGGCTAAATAGAGCCAAACGACTTAGTTCGTTGGAAATAATTTAATTCTAAACTAATTGAAAATCCAAACTTCCCCAAGTGACTCAATAAAGTCAGATAAAAGCTGTCAGATTGGTTCGGTGAGCTATTTGGCTCATTTAGAATGATAATGGGTCAATGAAACAAATTTGTACATAAGAACTTTAAAAAATTTAATACTTTAATGCAAAAAAGCAAAAGTAAACAAAATAATATGTTTTTAGACAGATTTCAGTTAACATTGGACTCTTTGACTTTTCATCCTGATAATTTTAATGTTTATTTCTTTTTAACCAGCATTTAAGAGCGAGATAAAAAGATTTAATGGGAAACTAAGTCCCCTCTCAAAGATTCCTATTTGAACACCATGTTTAAAATAAAATATAAGTACCGGCAATAACAGAATTTCCAAAAACGTTAAATTAAAACATTTCTTTTTCCAACGTCATTTGTAAAATTACAGAGCGAGTTGTTCTAAAAGATTAGCATCCATCAGAATATTAACCAATTTTTTACCAACCATGTAAACAGGGGTGAAATCGGCCAAGGTGATGGTTTATAAATGACAATCAAAATGATCGAATTTGATCTACATAAGGTGATAGTCAAATTGATACCTAAAAAGCTGTCACAAAAAATGTGATAGTCGTTTTCAAAACAAATATGTTTTTTCCGAATAGAGTTATCAAATGCTTACAAAAACGACTGGAAAATTTGTTTAGTTCACTTTGTTTCTTTAAAAAAACACATTCCTGTGGCCGACAAAGCTTACGAAATTCGAAAAAAGCAAAAAAATAAAGAATTTTATTCAAAATCAGCCAATTTGAAATTTTTATTTAGATGTTTTATAAAAATCAATTTGAAATTTCACCAAGCCAACAACATTTCAGATTCAAATTTTGACAATTTAAATCTAAAATTGTTCAATCGAGTTGAATTGAGTATAGCATCTTACACAGACGGAATGAAAATGATAGTCAATTTGAGTCAAGTATCCCCTTAGCCGATTCCACCTCAGAAATTTTAACGTCATCTGTCAATTTTGACAGATACAGAATTGGCAGCCAATCATCGGCCCAGATAGGCAGGCTTCGTTTGAACTCGTCGAAACAACCAATTAATTGGGCTAATGTCCACTATTTGTATATTGGACAATGTTCATGTGAGATGTAGGCTACGCCATTGAGTTGGCCGTCAACTAGTGTCTCATCTTCTAGAAGTTCTTTTAGCCTATTCTGTTTTAAGAAACAAACAAATTTGATATATTTGTAATGTCAATGAAAAGAATTGAGTTCCATAACACACTTCGCCCATTCATTGAAAGAACTCATCAATCAGCTGTTAGCTTGTGGGAAAATCAAGATGGCTACTGAGTGTTTATATCTTCATATAAAATGTTTTTAATAACCATAAAGTCTAAACTAAAATATGGAAAACAAAATTTAATTTTGAATCTAATGCTATCATAAAATTAAATTAATTTGTTAAGAGCCTTGCACATGAGAGCGAACAACGAATGAACGAATGGCCTACAAAGTAATTTTATACATTTCAAAAAGTCAATTTCAAACAAAAACACATTTTAATTATCAGAAACCAGTTCACACTTACGTTATAATGATAAAATTTGCATTTTGTTCTCTATAATAAGACAATTAAAAACAATTTGGTAGTAACGAATTGGTAGTAACGAATTCAGTGTGTTTTCTATGAACTGTCAAACTCTATTCGTGTTCCACATACCATCCACACTGCAACGAATAAATTGTTCGCGCTCAACTTAACCTCAAAATTATACCACTCTTGTTTTGTTTGTTAAAAGGGTAATTACAAATCGTCACGGTCTGCGAATAGAAATAAAGCTCATGTGAAAGAAAAGTCAAAATATACAAACATCCACAGTTCGCAATTCGCAGTTCGTAGCTCATGTGCAAGATGCTTTAAAGCACTATTCACATGAGCACGACCAACGAATGAACGAATATTCGTCGATTTTGACGTTTCTTTCAAAAGAGAGTTTTTAATTCGTCGCGAACGAAGTTTGACAAGGAGCCACAGCCAAATACCATTAACCACCGAAACCAAAACAAGAATGATTTGTTTAGGTTAAGTACGCACGATTATTTAATTCGTTGCGAGTGTGGATAATGTGGAACGCGAATAAAGTTTGATATTTCGTATCAACTACAATTTATTTCGCGACGAATAAATTTGTTTTCTTAAATTTATTAATTAATTTTATTTATTAATTATTTAGCATTTATGTCGAAAAAGTGCTGATTTTTAATGGTTGGGCATTTCGAACTTCAATCTCAAATATTTCGGATCTCCCAAGAGTTATCGACAAAATATTTTTGCAGATATATCCGGCTTAGAACAACCTTTAATTTGATACCAAATTCATTGGTGTACACTCCGGTCCGGATGTCCTTTATAAAATGAGCAATCCTCTTTATTAATATATGATATTGAAAAGTAAAAGTATACATCATAAATCAAAAAGAAACTGTATTGCTATCGTTTTTTTAAGAATTTGTGTGAAAATATGTCTTCAAACGTATATAAACCCACATTTTGTAAATCATTCGTCATTCGTTGGTCGCGCTCATGTGAACACTACTTAACACCTTTAGAGTCAAGTGTGCTCACTCCCTAATGCCTTGTGCTTACGCCTTAGGTTTGTTAAAACAAATTAAATTTGCAAAATATTCAAATCAAAAAACAAATATTTATTTCTAAAGACAACACATCATCATTTTGAACAAATAATTACTTCCGTATAATATTCACAATATAATATGAGCAATTAAATTGAATTATTTTATTTTGTTCTTGGCATTGTTTTTGTTTTTTCTTTATAAAATAATTATTTTTTGTTGCTTATTAGGATTCTAAAATGTACATGTTATTTATTATAATTCTTTTGTTTACATAGTAACGAGTACTATATTGTTTTTTTTTTGTGTAGTAAAATTATTTCGTATTTATTATTTATTATATTAATTTTTTATTTTGTTTCTTTTGCTATTTATACAGATAATTTATATAATTTTATAATTAGTAAAATACACAAGTAATTAATATTTTTTCTTTTTATTTTATAAATTATTACATATACAATTATGATTTTTGTTTTCGTTTAATTTAATTTATATTTAACATACAGTCATAATGTGTTTTAATTTTATACTTAAAATTTATCTATAATATAGGTTTTCATGGCTACAAAAAAAAAAATAATAATAAAACATTAAAATAAAAAAACAAACAAAATTTTAATCAAAACAAAACAGAGATTAGATATAGAAAAATAATATCGACAAGAATTTAAAAAAATTGTGTATAAAATATATATATTATTTATTTATATATCAATATAGTTATAATAATAAAATTAATTAAACAATTTCTTTTTGATTTCGGTTTCTTAGAAGATTTCGATTGTGTGTGTTTATTGTTGTTATTTTTTTTTTCGTTTTTATTTGTTAATATTTTTTTGTTGCTTATTTTCGTATTTTAAAATCAGTGGAATGTTGTTTGGTCAAGAGAGAGAGTGAGAGAGATATATGTATGTATTGTCAAATCACGGATATTTTGTCTATTGCACGTCTGTTTTTAATTTGTATCTGAAGACTAACGGTATAGTGTGTGTATAAATTAAACAAATTATTTAGTATAATTGTTTTGTTTTTGTTGTATAAAGATTTGTTTTATAATGTAAACTGCTTTGTATTATAATTTATTTTACTGTTTTTTGTTTTGTACGTAAATTATGTAATTTTATTACATACAGAAATTTATGTTTTTATATCTATTTTGTATTTATATAGTTTCTCTTAAAATTTTTGAAGGAATTATTTTTTTATTTATTTGTAATTTTTGTCAGTTGTATTATATTATTTATTGTGTTCTTTTTTTAATTTAGTTATATTTTTACATCCCCGATTCCGCAATACCTTCATCATCTGGAAAAATAGAATTCAAAACAGTGTCAAGATTAATTAAAATATTTTTGAAAGAGCAAAGAAAAGAAGCATTGCAAACATTTTTTTTTAGTTATTTACAGAAATGAAAAAAAATAAGTTTTGTTCATTTTTAAATTTCCATAATGTTTAGAGTTAATGTCCCTGATGGCGTTTTCTATTGGTATATTCAGATTTTGATTTTAAATTTAAATTTTTGCACTGCTGAGTGAGATTTTGTTTTTCATTTTTGGGGATATCGTTTTTTGATTATTTTGTGGCGTATGAGCTTTGATCGAAAATTAAAAATTGTTAAGCAAATCAATCAATAAGATCGAAACAAATCAAAGATTGTATTTTTTTTAACCCATTTCCGTCTAATGTTGCGAAAACGCAACGTCTCACGTTTGGTCTCCAGGGACTTAATTGGTACAATTTTTATAGCGTTTTAAAACTAATATTGGACGTTTATTAACTTCCCATAGGAAGTTATTGTAATGGGTCCGATTTGTCAAATTGAAAATTTTGACTTTTCTCGACGTTTCAAGGTCCCTAGAGTCGAAATAAAAGATTTTTAGAAAGATGTCTGTGCGTGCGTGTGTACGGACGTTTGTACGAAGAGATATTGACTTCAAATAAATTTTGTTATATAGATAATAAGGCAGAAAGATGCAGAAAGGGCTCTCAAGAAATTGCGTTTGTGGTTTTATTACCATAGCAGTTTGAAAAAAAGGTGAAAATTTTGGTTTACCCTAAATATCTTACGAATCAAAAACGCTATAGACTTGAGTTAAATTTTATATAATATATTGTAACGTGATATCAAAGAAGTATATTTTTTGAAAAAAATCCATTTAGCTGTTTTTTTTTTATAAATCAAAAAAACTGGAAAAAAAATTTGTCACCTCCAAAATTTTATGACTTAAATATGAGCTCATTTCAAAAACAATTTTGTACAACGAAGAATAATGTTTTGACATCTGATTAAATTTTGAGATAAATCGAATTGAGAGTTTTTTTTATAAAAAATGAAAATCTTAAAAAAACATTACTCAAAGTTAGTAAAAATTGAATATCGACTCAAATATCTTTTCAAAAACTTGAAATTTAGGCTTCAAAATTATTTTAACTTATAAGAAATATTGTTTTTAACATTTTGAAAAATCTTGAGAAAAATCGAATTGACAGTTTTTCTTACAAAAAATAAAAACCTAGAAAAAAATGAATAAAAGTTGGCAAAAATCGATTTTCGACTCAAATATCTTTTTAAAACTTTGAGATATTGGCTTTAATTAACTTTTATCTTTCAAAAAATATTGTTGTCAACATTCAGTAACATTTTGAAAAAAATCGAATTGACAGTTTTTTTACAAAAAATTGAAGCCCGAAAAAAAATAACGAAAGTTGGTAAAAAATGATTTTCAACTCAATTATCTTTTCAAAAAATGTATATAATAGCTTCTGACTAATTTTAACTTATAAGAAATATTGTTTTCAACATTAGGACAAATTTTGAGAAATATCCAATTGACAGTTTTTTACAAAAAATAAAAACCTAAAAAAAAATATATAAAAGTTGGTAAAAATTGATTTTCGACTCAAATATCTCTTCAAAAATTGTAGATATTGGCTTCATTCAGTAATTTTTATATAAAAATCCAAAAGTTCGTTTTTTCATAAAAAAAATAAATCTACATAAAATAGTACGCAAAGTTGGTAAACATTGATACGAGTACATATAGACAAACTTTTAAGCAAGACAAATCGACAGACGGGATGGGAAGTTATCAGTGTGGGTCGCATCCCAGCCTATTTTTAAATCATCTAATCGACTTATTTTTGGATTACAAAAAATTGTCTCTAGAGTTTTTAATATCTTCCAAATTTGAAATTTTGAAAATTTTTAGGTAAACAAGTGTTTTTATAAAAATATCTGTGTTTTAAAGTTTAAAAAACTATTTTGTACCACCAGAGGTTCTTGTCGGTTAAAGAACTAGAATTAATGAATCCTAGTTCAGACGAAGATGATAAATTGAACCAGAAATTAGATAAAGCTATTGAAACAAACTTGATGTTTTTGCCTCCAAAAAATGATGCTTTGAGTGACCATACAAAAATTGATGATAACGTCCAATTATTGGAATTAGAGCTGGAATGCCTATTAGACGATCTACAGTGTGAGCCAAATGATTCAGAAAATGCATGAACATCACAAAATATTGCATCAACTTCTAAAAAGGAATCAATCAATATAAATTACCAAAGTGGTCGAAGAGCCGTCGAGTTGGCTTTCCAAATACTCCAAAAGACGTATCAAGTTAAAAGATTCAAGCGATCTATAACAAAATAGGTAAGTTTAAAATAAAAATCACTCCTAAGTTGAATCCAATCCTTTTTTCTTGTAGGCAGTTTCAACCCTCTTCAAATATTCGAATTATTTCTTGATTATAAGACTATCAATTTCATTGTTGGAAGCACCAAAACGTATGGTAATGCGGATAGAAATAATTCAACATTCAAGACAAATTTCAATAAAATCCGTACATTTATTGGAATAGTGTATTTTTTTTATATCAATTTATTCCGTATGGTGGTGCAAGTGCTGATAATTCCCCTGGATTTGGCTTAAGGGAAAATGTTGTTCTGGGACTTCTTTCTAATATCCATGTTCCAGACCAATACACAATTACTTTTGACAATTTTTTCACGTCGCACAAACTGATTTGTCGTCTTTCAGAATTGGGTTACTTCGCAACAGGTAATTTTAACTTTTCATTTATCTATACTAAAAAACATTTTCTTTTATACCAATCTGCAGGCACTGTTCGTGGAAATAGAACTGGTAAAGCAAAGTTGACAGAACCCAAACAAATGAAGAAACAAAAGAATTGCCACAGTTCGTTGTAACGATAACTCCATTGTGACAGTTCTTTCAAATTATTTGATGAACCAACCAATCACTCAAGCAAAACGGTTTGATCGAAAAAAAGGAAACACGTCAACATTTCCATGCCAAATGCAATCCATAAATATAATTCCACGATGGGAGGAATGGACTTGTTGGATAATGCTATCAGCAATTACCGGATACGGATTCGAGAAAAGAAGTGGTACTGACCACTTTTATCAAATGCATTGGATGCAGCATTGGCAAATGCATGTGAAATTCACGGCATCTGCAAAACGTTTGCAAAGTAAACCCAATGCCACAACTTGAATTTAAGACATATGTTGTAGACTCCTGCTGCGATCATCAAATATTCCGCCAACACATCAAAGGGAAGGAAATCCCAACAAAATGGTTCGATTTGATGTCACAAAACATACAATAATAAAAATGGAAAAGCGTCTTCGATGTCGAAAATGTTCCAGTCAAACAATTTTTTCTTGCAAGAAGTGTAAGATCCCAATTCATCCGAAATGTTTTGATCATTCTTCATAATAATATGTACCATTCTGCTACCCCTTTCGGCTAATGTTACGAAAACGCAACCCGAATTTTCCAGAAAACTAGAAGGTTTTAAACTTTTTTTTCAAGTTTTTAATTTCAGATATAAATAGAAGTATAAGAAATGTCAAGCTTCTAGCTCACCTGGAACTAGAAGCCGCCGGAAATGGGTTAAACTACTGAATCTTTGAAAATATTCCAAATCCAATTGAAGGTACTAGTTAAAGCTATATTTGGTTTTCATCATTGAAACCAACCCTTGGAATTTAGTTAACAAGTTGATTATATGAGTCGCTTTCACTGGAAATTTTTGTCATTGGTTAAATATTTCGTAGCAGTTATACCTATCATTGAAAAAGAAATACGAAACAAATTTTGAATGAATATTTGACTGTGTTGACTTTTTGTTCAACGCTTAAATTATGTACTGATCGATCGGAAATCACTCAAAGATTGATTTCTTCTGTGTCCAAAAGTGAAACGAAGTGTTCCACTGAATTGTAATCCAATTTCGAAAAATTGCAATGACAGATTTCTGTCGGAAAAAAGTGATTACTACCACTTTAAAAAATTTCAATGATTGGTTTCAAAACTGGTCCTCAGAATCTAACATTTGAGATTAGAGTTGATCTTTTAAAGGAAGGGGTTAGTTATAGATATCATTGAAATCAATCCAGACGTTTTTTTGAATGGATGTTTGAGCGTGTTTTCTTTTGAAAAGAAATGAAAATTATATACAGATCGATCGGAAGTCACGCAAAGAATTTGTTTGAGGAAATCAAAGTTAAATTGTGTTATTTTTTATTATTTTTATTTAAAAATGTATTTTTCTATTTTCCGCAATAAAATTATTTTCCTGAACAGCTGATACTTTTTCAACTCAAACAAATCCAATGGCAAATATCTGTCAGTAAATTTTTTTCGGTGGATTTTAATAACGGTCTTTTTTCAAATAATGACATTTTTAATGATCGCTATAAACGACCTGCCAAAAAATTCAAATTATTGGTTTCAATGATGAAAACCAATGAGACCTATAATTGGCCACTAAAACTGACAGGTGTGAATACAAAGAATGAAACGCTTTCAATGGAAAGATTATGTTCCGAAATTTGAAATCAACAATCATTTGTGCATAAAAAAGATTTCATCATTAAGGAAGTTAAAGAAAGGGTTAAATATTTTATTTTCCTTGTAGAAAAATCGAAAGCTTCAAACGCACACTTAACATAACAAATTTGACTTTTTTATTTGTGTTTAAATCTCGAAATTAAATGTTTAATGATAAAAACCAAAGAATAACAATTTAGCCAATAAACGAAAATTCAAATTTCAAACCAATGGAAACTCACATTTATACCTCCAATATAAATTTTTTAAACTACGGGCTGGTTTAAAATCTCTTAGTAAAACCAAAAAAGATCTGCTGAAAAGTTAAGATCTTCTAATTTTATCCAATTTTTCATCGGTTTTTTAATTAAGTTCCTTAATATTTACATAATTGGTGTTTCGATAGAAGGGAATAAAATGAATTGATATTTTTACCAATAGATAGTCCTATTATATCTTCTACAGTTTGCTAAACTTGTTTAACTTAAACAAAGTAAAAGCTAAAGTAATTTGTTTAGAAAAATTCAAATATTTTCGTTGAGAATCAAAAAACATGAAAATATTATTAAGTCAAATCTTTTTAAAATGGCTATTTTAGGAGTTTTCCATTGGATAAATCAATCAATTTATTTTTGATTTTTTTTTCTGGCAAATTTTTTTAATTCTGTCAAAATGCTTATTTTCAACTTTATTGAAATTAAAAGGTTTGGCCTCACAAAACACTCTAATCCTAGTCAGTAGGACTAAAGTGGAAATTGCGCCAAAAATATTTTAATTTGAATTCAAATTTGACAGCTGCATCCACAAAAAATCTATTTCCACCATTTGACAGGAAAAATGCATATTTTTCATAAAAGTTCAATGTTTTTAATTTTAAATCTAAAACATTTGTTCACTAAAATTGTATGCTTTTAAAACTAAAATAAGAATACAAAATATTCTTTGGAGAGTTAAAGAACATTTTTTAAAACCGTGACATTTATTCAAAAACTCTTTTAATTAAGTTAAAAAATGTTTGCAATTTGAAAACCTTAATAAATACGCATTAAAACTGAAAATTAAAATGTTTGTTTGTTAAAAAAAAACAGTTTCTTTTTATTATTCTAAAAACTGTGCAAAAAACTACAAGAAATGTGAAAGAAAACAAAAAATAAACAAAATAAAACAAAAAAAAGGAACTTTGAAAATCAAAGTTTAAAAATTAGATATTAGCTACAAACCCAAAAAAGGATTAGCGTATATGATCCCTTCACCAGTGCTACTGCCATTTTTTATCCTAATGACACCTTCATCCCCAATTATTGTACAATCATCGTCATTCCTTGTCCCCAGCAATTGATCATAACAACTAACATCCGTGCTAATAACATCGATATCCTCCTCATCATCATCGTCGTCATCGTCCTTTTCCAAACTATTCCTATTCGATCCGCCCGAACTCGATTGTATTAAATTCGAATCTTCATAGCTTCCACCACCGCTGTCATCGTTGGCATTATTCACTTCCTCTAAATTAGTCTCGAAGAAATCTTCGTCTTCTTCGTTGTGCGATGAGGATCTTCTGCGCAGGATATCATCTTCGTTAGTACTATTATTCTCCGCTTCCTCTTCGGTGTACGATTTTCGAGGAGCATTATTTGTGATTATATTTCCAACTCCTCCACCTCCCTTACCGAAGGTACTATTCATTAGGACTATTTCGTGACTTAGACTATTCTTGATATCACATGCCGACGAGCTGAACGTTATCATTTGTGACTTCCTGCGCTCGGGCTGCTGTAGCTGATGCTGCTGCTGTTGATGATGCAGCGTTTCCTTGCTGCAAATCATCGAACTAGGCTTATCATCAACCAGAACGATAACCACACTATTGTTGTTATCGTTCTGGTTGAGCTTATGTCATCTGTCCAGGGTTGCCGCTTTCCAATGGCTTGGTGGTGATGGAGCTGAATTATTGATCTCTTGATCGCTGGCAGTGAGTGGTTGATGCTCATCGTGATAAATTATGGCATCGTTTGCAGTGTCAATGTCATCCGCATCGCGTTCGTGGTCAATATGTCCTTCGGCAGTGACAATAATCTCATCACCATTTCCTTCATCTTCGTCGTCCATGTTTTGTTGTTCTATGGATGGTTGATGATTTATGTTTTGTGTTAAGGTGTCGATGGGGTTCATTTTGAAGTAGTGTACCAAAGTGTTCCAAAGGCCGCAGGATAAGGAGAAAAGAAAATATGATGACATGGGGTTAGTTACAATGTAGGCCCAGCACCTTGGTTAAGTTTATGTTTTTTCGGGACTAACAATAAGTTAAATTAAGAATGTTAAGCACATGATAATGAAAGGATAGAAGAAAGGAAATAAGGTATTTTTTTAAAGTCATCATAAGAGAAGCTCAAGTTTGATAGCTCAAAAACGTTTGTTTGCTTATTTTTGTCTTTGAAGAATAAGTTCTTGTAATTAAATTTAGATTTAAAAATTTAAGCTTTACTTTTTCAAGCTTAATTTGTATAAAAAGCTTATAAGAAGGAACTAAGCTAAGGTGATATTTTTTCGAAAAAGACGTGAGACAATGACATCTTAAGCGTGCTTCCAACTTTTCCTTTTGCTAAGTTTCAAGCCCTGGATTGTTGACTCTTTTTTTACGGGTTTCCTTAAAGGTGCTCATCATTTCCATCATTTAAATGCATGCAAACAAACGTTTTTGAAAGCATTTAGATTCCTGTAACATCACCCAACACCAAACATAATTTAAAAAATAAAACCCATAAGATTAGAGAAAACAGTTATACCAAAAAAGTTCTTCAGTAGTTTTTTAAAAACACAAAAACATAATTGGAACTGCAAAAACTCACCCTCATAACCTTCGTTATCATGAATTTCACGAGCCGGTCCAATGATATTCTCCTTACCCTCGAGCACAGCCAAAAGACACTGATGAATGCAAATGTATTGTTGTTCCGTTTGCACCATCCAGACACGTTCTAAAATTCATAGATTTAAATTAAAAAACTTTTCAATTTTAATCATATTTTAGAAAAGTCTTACCTTTTCTCATTGCAAAAACTATTCCAAAGATATCAACATGATCCGAAGTATTGATCTGTTGAAGAATTCTATCTAAAGTTATGAAAGTTCCCGATCGACCAACTCCAGCACTACAATGGACCACAATTGGTCGTTGCTCACTGCCAATACGATCACGGAACGCTCTGACAAACCGTACCAAAGTTTGTGGTGGATTTGGCACTCCAAAATCGGGCCATGTGGTGAAGTGGAAATGACGAAGAATTCGCTGTTCAGCTCCCTGAACAAAGATCAAAAAGTTAAAAAGAAGGCCAAAGTGAATTCATTTATTAGACTTACTCGACAAAGCATGAATTCTGTCATCACCCAATCCGCATAATGGCTGTCGTTCAAAATTTGAACTTTGATATCCCCATAGAACACAGGGACCGTGTCATGTGGCCAATATTGATCACACTTTTCACGACCTTTTTCGAAACACCTCGTCAACATAACTATCGCTCTCGAATTGCTCTCCCAGCACATGCGCCAGAAATCATCTCGCGTCGAATGCAACGGACCCTGAGTGACTATGAACTCCCTTGGGGAATTGTGACCAGGCACATAATTGGCATTGATGTAATCTGATCCTTCATCATCGTCGACGGGCTGAAGCTTAAAGCGGGAATGATCATAGGGAAGAATATTGGTGAATCGATTCTTTGGCCGATTACAAGGCAGATCGGCAAAGGTACAAGGTTGATCTCTGCCGACGTGTTTGAGCTCTTCGAATTCCTCACTAAATCGGAAATCGGAATCGGCTGACATCAACCGGTAGTGTTCGGCAAAGTTTTTAATCAAAATCGGACGGTTGGTTTCGATTACACTGTCCTGCAGTGACATATTGTCATGGGCTCGAGATTCTTTCGTTGTTTTTCGACCACTGCTACGGCGTTTCTTGAAAAAGACTAGGGTTACCAAGAGGATCAAAATGATTGTCATTGGTACTGTGATTGCAACGATCAGCGACGTGTTATCTTGATCTAGAATAAAATTTCATTTAAAAACAACTCACCAAAGAAAACGAAAATAAATGTTTTTTTAAAAAAAAAGGTTAGAAGATTCTTACCCGATGTCAGGAGGCCTTAAAAGTTTACAAAAAAAGCAAGACATAGTTTTTGGGGGGTAAATGAGAGAACAATTAAAGCAAAATGCAGATTTGAAAAAAAACTATTTTTGTTTTGTATTTGAGGGGGAGAAGAGAAAAATCCTGGGGCAACATCAAAAGCTCAAGAACTTACCTTTCAAATCCTTTGAGTGGGCAGACATGCGATGGGAAAGTTAAGGAGGTAGAAGAAATATTGCTTACCTGTTTGAATTGGGAAGCTATAGGCGGTATCTGTGAATTTATCAGGTGCCGTAAAAGCTCTAACTTTAACTCGATAAGTCGTTCCTGACTTTAGAGGACCATTACAGTAGCCACCTTGACGAATGTCACAGTTCTCAGCTCCGATAGTGAAATCTTCTATTGAGCTGTTCTTGAATGGAAAATATGGTTCGATGGCCTGATATGGAAGCCACACGCTGTACGATTGCACGTCCCGCCAACTGGGCATTTCGAGACCAGAAGCATTCTTTGTATCGTCTTCCGCAACAATGATCGTGTACATTATAACCTGAAAAAATAAGACTCGTTAGATTCCAAGGGAAAAGAATTACCTCTTGTCTTTTTACTTACCGCTCCATTTTGATCGGAGAAATAATTCTTCCTAAAGCGAATCTGTATTGTCGAGGAACTTCGATAGACCTCCGTAGGAACAACTTGTGTAGCCGGTTTTGGTGGAGCTAGAATTGGCATTCGCTGTTTCCATTCTTTCTCTGGCCCAAAGCCGATTGAGGTTTTTGCTTGAATTTTGAAGACATACGTCTTTCCAGGGAGAAGATTCTTGATCGTTCCTCTTGTTTCATCGGCTTCGAAATCTTTGGTTTGAGTTTGGGTTGAGCCCTCAAGTCCATAGGCGACTGAGAATTGAGTTATCACCCCGTTGGCTTCGCTTGTTGGAAGTGACCAATCGAAGACTACTTCACTTGGCTGGACATCTATTGGTTCGAATTTCTCAACTCGACCTGGAACTGCCTCGTTTGTGGTAAAACTAGCCGACACAGGTGAACTACTTCGGAGAACCGATGATTCTGTACCACTTCGCACTACAACGGTGAAGGTGTAATTTCGATGCGGTCTCAAATCAGCTATCGTGATCGTGTCCTGAGTGGTCAAGTTTGAGACGTAATTTGAATCAGCGTTTAGATATTGAACTTCGAAGGCGTTATATTCACCCTTCGGGTGATCCCATTTCAGGGAAATTTCAGTATCAGTGATATGAGTTGCATTGATCTGCGTGATGGGTTCGGGATACAGGCGATCTTGTCGCTGAATTGGCAAGCTAGCTACTCCTCCACTGACAGTCCAGACAGTGATGTTATAGAGACGTCCAGGGATCAGGCCGGTGAAAGTGACTTTGCGGTCGGTGTCGTTGGCGAGCTTTTCTTTATTTTCAATAGAAATATCACCCAATGAAAACCGGTAGATGTCAAACTTGGAAGACGATTGAGGGGTTGGTGTATAGGCTAAGGTGATTGTATCGCGTTCCAGAACAATGTTATTATTCACCACAACTACCTCTGACTGAATCAAAGGCATGGTTCGGGTTGACAGATGATTCGTATCACTTGTCAGCCCATAAGAGATGGTATAAATGTCAAACTTGTATTGGGCGCCAGGCATAAGGTCTCCAATTAAGACACGAACTGTTTCCGGATCATCTAGAAGAAAAGATTATTGAATCAATCACATGCAATATTGAAGTATGCTTAAACTTACCACGACTGTCTTCGGAAACGTTCTTTGTGTAGATTTTACTCGGACTATCCGATGGCCACCACTTGAGAACATACTCCTCAATTCTGCCCTCAGGGCGTGGCCATTCCAATGTAATGTTAGTGGAGTCGACTAGAGGAATTATCTCTGAGACAGGATTTGGCCGAACTGTTTGATTAATTTGCAGAGGTGTCGAACTCTCCACACCATAGCTCACTGTGTTGACTTGAATGGTATACCGCTCACCAGGTGTCATTTCAGTGAGATCGGCTTCAGTGCCCTTGACACTAGGCAAACGAGACCACTGCTTGTCGTTGTCTGTCTTATAACGGACAGAGTACTCGGTGAATTCACTGCGCTCTGGAGGTTGCCAACGAATGAAAATCGAGTTGCTTGTTACCTTTTCTATTGTAAGATTTCGTGGAGGATTGGGAACTGCAATAAAAAAGAGATTGAATATTTTTGCCTTTATATGTCTGGGCAGATAACTTACAAACTGCTTGAAAATAGGCATGCGGCTCACTTTTCAACCCATGACTATCGGCGAAAACTTTGACTTGATAACCAGCTCCAGGATAGAGATTCTTAATAACCAACCTAGACTCGGTTGTAAAAACTGTACGAACTTCTGATGTGCCATTTCTTGAATAAAGAACTTCGTATTTCTCCTGACGGGAGTTGACATCACTCTTCCAACTTATATTCAATCCCTCTTTGATACTCTTCAAGTCTTCTATGATCGGAGAGGAGGGTCGGGTCACATCATAAATCGTAGTCTCATTGGACTCCATTTTCTTCGACACTGCTTGAACGGTCAGGGAGTAATTTCTTCCCGGTAGCAGACTCTCCAAATTATACCTAGTTTTATCAGTGAACATTGTGCTGGCATCGCCATTAAAAGTCTCCACTTCATGATAACTGATTCTATACTCCTCCTGTGTACTCTGTGGATCTGGTTCCCAAGTAAGAATCATGTCGTTTGTCTTTTCATCATTATAAGACTTTAAATTCCTCACTGGAAGAGGCCTCAGAGTAACATCGCCCGTTGCAGGCCATGATGTCACTTTTCCCGACACAGTCTTGACTATCACATTGTACGTTTTTCCCGGTTCCAAATTGTCCCGGAATTCTAATGACGCAATTGCATCATTACTTCGCGGCACCATCGATTGTCGCCTCGAAGCAGACAATGATACCTGATACTTGTCAAATTCGCTAACACCCTTCGGTGATTCCCACAAGACTTTAAAAGCATTCGAAGTTATAAAGTCTTTATCGAACGTTACATTTAACGGTCTTAACGGAACAGTACGGTATTGAGCTGTTGTTGGCAAAGAGATTTCATCTTCTGACATTGTTTGAACTGATATGTTATAAGCCCGTCCTGGTACGAGACCTTTGAAGGCAGCTTGAGCTGGACCCGGTGGTTCACCTTCTTTTTCAACATACAGAACACTCTCCAATGCATCCGGTGGTTCGATGGAGACTTTGTAATGTGTGTAAATACCGGCAGGATATGGGGGCTGCCATAGGACCAAAAGAGTAGTTTCATTACGAAACCAAACGATAAATTTCCCGGGAGTATTGGGTTCTAAGCATGTAAAAAAATGTCAT
The DNA here is from genome assembly GCF_945859685.1 of Eupeodes corollae. Lineage (NCBI taxonomy): Eukaryota > Metazoa > Arthropoda > Insecta > Diptera > Syrphidae > Eupeodes > Eupeodes corollae. The sequence goes on along the minus strand of NC_079148.1, from coordinate 20,493,311 downwards.
CATGTTAATAAGGTTATAAATTTTTTCAAAATAAGGAGATGTGTAAATGTACATAGTTTGACATGCAGAGGGTTAGTAATTTTATGAAATAAATGACATTATTATATTTAATTATTTACACATGCATATTAATAAATGTGATTAACCAAAACTTTGAAGTTTCTACTACTTTATGAATGTAGGAACTTTATAAAATTTATTAGTAAACCGATTCTAAGTTTTATTTAATTTCTTCAAATACTTACCGTTTACATAAGACACTTTCAACAAACCAAAACCTGTTATTAAAGGTTATTGGTAAGCTAACGAAATCAGTTAATAAGTGCGACAAGTGGTCTACACTATCGAACTTGTGTGTCTAACTATTTATATAATAAGAAAATCGGAGTCAGTTAATCAAAAAGTATAGTTATTTGACGGATGGTTCACATGTTGCATAAATTGTGACTGGTTGTCACAATGACATTATTGTGATGTGTCATTTTGATCCATTATTACTGACTCACACTTTTTGTTAAGAGCTATACAAAATAATCTATTGTAGAGTTTATTCTACAGCAGGATACCTATATGACACATTCTTTAGTTAAAATAGTTAAATTATCATAATCAAGTTTTTGAGCACACATAAAAGACAGAACTGTTTTCGGAAATGTGCTTCATTATTTTTGTTTTTAACTATGGTTAGGTTGTAGTAATATCTAGTTTGACAGAAGGACTTGCTTTTTCATTTTATTTTGAGCACTTTTTAATTATCGGTTAAATAAGCGTACCTTAGTTCGACAGTATCAGGCACATGGGACTAAAAACAGGGTGGCAAATTGTACCGCTGCTAATTATCACATGAATAATTGGTATGACAGAGATAGAAAACATATTTTTGACAGAAAGAAAACCATTTTAAACTAAGATTGAAATAAATTTATTTTTTTAAACTGAAAAAAAAGGAAATACTTTTTGTCCAATTAACCGCGAAAAAGTGCGTTTTGAATGATAAATTTCAAAAAACAAATGGACTTTTTACGAATCAAAAAAGTCGTCATTTTAATTTAGAGGAATTTTCGTATTGACTACGTCTTATTTTTTATTCTGTGCTCTTGGAAGAAACCAAAATGCTGCTATGTAATGGTGGAAATTTTTATCATTTTATCTTTTTACACAATTTATTTTTTTTTTATTTATAGAAAGTCTTTTGAATTTTTCACGTGTTTAAATCCAAATGATATTTCTGAAACGTATGTTTTTAAGAAGTTTTAGTATTGGAGCTGTACATATTTGAACTGCGATTGCGAACGCCCCCTAAAAGTAATGGCTAAGCTGTTAATTTCACCAATTTAGTTAAAACAAAATAATTTACTGTTTTTCCTCAAATTCCAAGTAAGTAACGACAGTTAAAAGATCGTGATTGTACAAAACAAAAACAAAAGAATCTAAGTATGAATTCATTTTTAAATTTTTTTGTTTGTTTCAATCTAGTTTTCCAATAGAGACGGGTGGACTTTGACAGCTAATGGCGGCCATATTGTTTCTTTACTTTTTTTTCAAGATATGAGTAACTGAAAACAAGTTACAGTATTGGCCAACACGTGCATAAAACTATATAATTAAATGTCGTCATTCCAAGTCGACTTTGGACCGTTTGGTGTCCAAATTCGAGTCTACCACTACATGGTGAATTTTTCGTCGTGATTTGGGACTGCATCCATAAAAATTCTAACCAACAACAAGGAGCACTTGGTTGATCAAAATTTTGGAAGAAAAATCATTTTTGGAGGTGTGGCTCATTTTTGTATGAAAGGGTACGTGAATAAGCAAAATTGCCGGATTTGGGACGACACCAATCTACGCGAGATTTAGGAGATGCCAATGCATCTAAAAGAAGTAACTGTTTGTGGATTTTAAACAGAATGAGTGATCGGTCCGTACTTCTTCGAAAACGATGATGATCAGGCCACCAGGCGATTGCTGTAAGTCGATGCTCACTAACTTCTACAAATTCATGGCATGGTTATTTCGCGCCGAAACGATTTAAATTCTTGTACGGCTTTCTTAAGTCGCAGATTTGCAAATACGCCGCAAATAACAACATATTCGTTGTAATATCGTTAAAATTTAGACTGACGTATGCACCTGGGACCTTACGAATGCGCGCCACCCAGCAAAGCCTCGACGGCCTTTTAATCGATATTATATTTCACAGATAATGTTATCTATAGGGCCCTAAAAGAAAGATAAGATTTGATATCTCATAGATAAATTATTTTATTCAATTTTGAATTTCGTCCTTAATGCAAGAATCCTTAAGTATGACAAAAAATTGATTTTTATCCATTTTAATAAAATTCCTGACATTAGTTATTTGAAAAAAAAAATGACTCCTTTACATTAAATTTCTTTAAAATTCAGACCTTTTATCCTCAAAGCGCGGAAGGTTTATGAATTGTACACATATATTTTTAACTTCCCATAGAAAGCTATCGCCTATATAATCTTATCTGCCGTAATATGTGAACGTCTAAAGCCCATCGTCAACAACCTGATAGGTCCTTATCAGTGTGGTTTTAGACCAGGAAAGTCCACAGTTGATCAAATATTCACATTACGGCAGATCCTGGAAAAAAACTCAAGAACACCAAATCGACACCCACCATCTTTTCATCGATTTCAAGGCCGCATATGACAGCATCTACAGGGACGAGCTGTATAGAGCCATGTCTAGTTTTGGCATCCCTGCCAAACTCATCCCTTTGTGCAGGATGACCATGGAGAATTCACGCTGCTCCATAAAGGTTGGAAACAACTTAACAGAACCTTTTGATGTCAAAAAAGGCTTTAGACAAGGTGATGCGCTGTCATGCGATTTTTTTAACATCGTGCTTGAAAGAATAGTGCAGAGCTCACACGTCAACACTAGAAGCACTATCTTTCAAAAGTCTGTCCAATTACTGGCATATGCTGAAGACATTGACATAATCGGAAGAACCCATCGTGATGTCAATGGGGCTTTTGTGAGTATTAAGGCAGAAGCGGCAAAAATGGGTTTAACGGTTTATGAGGGCAAAACAAAGTACATGCTGTCGTCTAGAAAGGACATACAACACCGACGTTTTGGTCAAAACGTCACATTCGACAGACGTAACTTTGAGGTAGTCAAGGACTTCGTCTACCTAGGCTCCGCTGTAAACGCAGAAAACAACACCAGCGCTGAGATCAAACGCAGAATAACTCTTGCTAACCGCTGTTTCTTTGGACTAAGAAAGCAATTGAGTGGTAAAGTCCTCTCTCGAGGGACCAAAGTGTTGCTATATAAGACCCTTATCATCCCCGTCCTGCTATACGGTGCAGAAGCATGGACCATGACCAAAGCGGATGAAAGCACCTTGGGTCGCTTCGAGAGAAAAGTTCTTCGTGTGATCTACGGTCCCGTATGCATCGAAGGGGAGTGGAGGAGAAGATGGAACGACGAACTGTACGGGCTGTACAGCTACGTAGACTTAGCAAGAAGGGTAAAAGTCCAACGACTAAGATGGCTGGGTCACGTAGAGCGCATAGAAACCAATGCTCCGGCCCGGAAAGTCTTCGAATCCGCACCCACAGGACAGCGCAGTAGAGGAAGACCGCGGATCAGGTGGCGCGCACAAGTGGAAGGTGACCTCACCCAACTTGGAGTGCGAAACTGGAGACATCTAGCTAGGGACCGAGCTAGATGGAGAAGTTTGTTGGGTGAGGCCCTAGTTCACACAGGACTGTAGCGCCACCTTAAGTAAGTAAGTAAGAAAGCTATTGTAATGAGTCCTATTTGTCAAATCGAAAATTTTGACATTTTTCGACGGTTTACGGTCCCTAGAATCGAAATAAAAGATTTTTAAAAAAGATGTCTGTGCGACGTTTTTTTTGTCGTCTATAGCTCAAGAACCAGAAAAGATATTGACTTCAAAAAAATTATGCTATAAATTATGTTTCATAATAACGCAAAAGGATGCAGAAAGGGCTCTCAAGAAAATTGCGTGGGTGGTTTTTTTTATAACAGCAGTTTAACAAAAAGGTGAACATTTTGGTTAAACTTAAATATCTTACGAGCCAAAAATGCTGGAGACTTGAATTAAATTTTATATAATACATTGTAACGTGATACCACATAAGTATATTTTTTGAAAAAAAATCCAACTAACTGTTATTTTTATAAATCAAAAGAACTGAACAAAAAATTTGTCACCTTGAAAATTTTACGAATACAAGATGATTTAATCTCCAAAACAATTTTGTGAAGCGAAAAATAAGGTTTTAAACATTTGGTAAAATTTTTAGAAAAATCTAATCGACAGTTTTTCTTACAAAAAATAAAAACTAAACAAAAAACTTAATAAAAGTTGGTAAAAATTCATTTTCCAAACAAATATCTTTTCAAAACTTTGAGATGTTGGCTTTAAACTACTTTTTTCTTTTAAAAAATAGTGTTGTTAACATTTAGTAAAATTTTGAGAAAACTCGAATTGACAGTTTTTTTTTACAAAAATTAAAAACCTTAACAAACAAATTATTAAAAGGTGGTAAAAATTGATTTTCGACTCAAATATCTTTTCAAAACTTTGATTACTTTAAAGTAATTTTACTTTTTTTAAAAATATTGTTTTCAACATTCGATAAAAGTTTTAGAAAATTCGAATTGACTTTTCACAAAAAATAAAAACTTAAAAAAATATTAACAAAAGTTGGTAAAAAGTTATTTTGGACTCAAATATCTTTTCAAAACTTTGAGGTATTGGCTTGAAACTAATTTTATCTTATGAGAAATATTGTTGTCAACATTTGGTTAAATTTTGAGAAAAATCGAATGTACAGTTTTTTTTTTACAAAAAAAACAATACTAAAACTTGGTAAAAATTCACTGACTACTCAAATAGTTTTTCAAAAATTAAAAGTATTGTCTTTAAACTTTTTGTATTTCACAGAAAATATTGTTTTTGATTTTCAGTTGATTTTGGATAACAGTCCGTTTTTTCATAAAAAAAAAATAAAATCTAAAAAAAATAGTACGCAAATTTGTTAAAAATTGATATTCGGTTATTGATTCCTCTCAAATTAATTTCATTCATAAAATTTGTCAAAATTTAAGAAATGCTACTAAAATTGGTAAACATTTGTTTTCGACTGGAAATCTATTTAAAAAAAACTAGATTTTCAAACTAAACTATTTCTTTATATGAAAAATATTGTTGGTAATTTTAAAATTTGTAAGAATTATTCAACTAAAAACTTTTTTAACCCAACACGAAAACCTAAAAACTTTTAAGCAAGACAAATCAACAGACGGGATATGAAGTTATCAGTGTGGGTCGCATCCCAGCCTCTTTTTTTTTCAAAAGTATTTGCAGCGAATTCCTATCACATAACAATTTTAGTAGTCCTTAAAGAATTATATTAAATAAAAATTATAAAGCAAAAAAGCATAATTACACAAGCGTCAGACTTATTTTGGAAAAGTGTAACTTTTGTAATATTTATGTAAAAATTCATGCAAATTAAAAAGCACTCAAAAAACACACACAAATTCCTTCATATTTATATCGATTTTATAAAAATTATTATAGAAAAATACACCTTAAAACATGGTTTACCTCTAAGTATTTTAATATCCAATAACTCCTTGTGACGTGTCCTTCTACCTTTTTTGTGTAATTTTTGTTTAAAGGTTAAGCAAAAAAATCATTTTTGTTTTGTTAATTGCATGAAATTTGAGACGATATTATTAATAACAAAAAATCAAAATATTGACGAAGGGTTTGACAAAAAATAAAGTGAAGCGACAAAAATAAAATAACACAAAGTTAGTCTTTTTCTCCACCAACAAAAATAATAAAAACGAAAATTAAAACAATTACAAAAAAATTAAAATAAACCAAAATTATGATAAACCCAACTATCAAATCAATAAAATAAATGTTTATAAGATTTACGTATGATAATAGTTCTTACTTGTTGTAAAATTACGACTTGTATAAGCAACAGATTCCTTATTGTCATAAATTGTATAAGCTTGCACTTGATATGTTGCTCCGGGCGTCAAGTCTCTTATATGATATTGGAATGCATTGTCATCAATTAAAATCGTACGATTCGTATCGTACGCATCCGAGAGTCCTAAGACCTTAATTTTAAAGGACGAATAGTTTCCCTGGAGCGGTGGACTCCATGTTATAGTTGCAGTCTTCCCACTGCGTACAGCTACCGATAGGTTTGAGGGTGGATCAGGAGCTGAAATAAAACGAAAAGGGAGAAAACAAAATTGAGTAAATTGAATCCTTGTTTTTGATGAAGAAGGAGAAAACAAGAAACATGAAAAAGGAAGGATCGATTACCGAAGAACAGGGATTAATTAATTAGTTCCGTCTTAGAGTTGGCAAATTTTTATAGAAAAAGTTGTTTTCTTATGGACTTTATTTAATCCACCCCTATAGAGTATTTCAAAACTCACTGCACAGACCTCACCTCACACTTACCGACATAATTATGGTTTTTCAAGTATATTTTGCTAATGACCATGCAATGATTTACTCGACTCTAAAACTTCTTCTGTTTGTTTTGGGGGATGGGGATTAAGAAAAATGGACATTTCTGTCTGTTCAATCAATTCCCTTTAGGTTTTGTTGCATTTCAGCCACAGGATACTTCGTAATTAGACTCAAACATAAGAAACACAAACTATATAGGAAGTTGTATATAATGTCCTGTGGCATGAAGATGACGTTTTTTTGTTTTGTTATTCGTCCGTTGGTCGGTCATCCTCAATTAGACCCCCAAAATAAATAAATAAAAACCAAGTAAGATTACATTTTCGAGTGGAGAATAAGAGAGGATAGTAAGACTATTGCGCTTGAGGCATTAAAGACTTAGACTTTCGTCCTTGCATAGAGGAGATTTTTGTATTCTGTCGGCCGGCAGTTGTTGTTGTTTTCGTGATTTTCTGCTTCCTTATCCATCTCCTAAAAATAAAAAAATACTCCACTTGTATTTTAATAAAAATCCATTTCCTTAAAGCCCAAGTAGCAATGCTAAATATGTATGTACTTGCATATATATGAATGTAAATGTGTAAAGTAAGGAAAGGACTTAATAAAGTAAAAAAGAAAAAGCTAGAGTGAGTTTCTGGTGTGATGGTAAATAAATCCTTGAATACTTTTTTTCAGCACATTGTTAAGTCGGCTTTTCGTATATAAACGAGTGGAGTATGTATAGTTTCAATTTTGTATTTTTAAGGATTTTATTTTTTATTTTTTAACTGAAGTTTATTTTTATCCTGCAAGACTCAAGTGTCCTTAGGTTTTTATTTTTCTTACTTCTATTCTGCATATAGAAATGGAATTGTGAGCAGAATGTATCCAAACTTTTAAGAGTCACAGTAAAATAGTATATGTATGTATGTGTACATGGTGTTATATGCGTTAGCATAGCGTTTGGTAATTAATTTTAGAAAATGAAACAGAGTCCTTGGCAGGACATTCAAGAAAAAAAGGATATGGTGCTTAGTCAGAAGGATTAAATAAATAGAGTATGATAATGAAAATATATTGATCGAGAGTGCTTCTTCTGCTTTTCTCAAGACGAGAAAGGACGGAATAAGACGAAAGTGGTGTACATTACATACATATGTTGTGTATTATAGGATAAAGGGACATAAATAGCTTTTATTTATGCTCAGTAAGTTGCTATTGTTTTATGTTTATTTTTAGATTTTGTTTTAAGGAATTGAAATATCAAATTGAATTTGACACAAGTGAAAATGTCTCTTTCCAAAATCTGGAGTGAATATTCTAAAAATTAAATATACACTGCCAATCACTAGGATGAGGCCACATATTTTTCAACCGATTTTCGGTCCGATACCTGTTGGAATTTGTTTAACCCGGAAAATTTTACTACATGAGAGTAGGTACATATTTTCATAAAACAAAGTGATACAATTATAGGGTTAATTAGAAAAGACCGTTGGAATTTCCCTACATTAATGAATGAGCTACCTAAAAAGGATATAAAAAAGTGAGTCACTAGGGTGAGGCCATTGCGAATATTTCGTTGTAGAAGTTCAGATCAGCAATTTTTTTCAAAATTTGGGTTACAATATTTAAGAACGTTTTACAAATAACTATTTTTATTAAATTTCAACTACAAATGGGTTCCGGAAAGACGTTGACAGTAGCAGAAAGAGGACAAATCGATGCTTTCAAGGAAATGGGACTCTCAAGCCGAGAAATAGCAAGGAAGCTGAACAGAAGTAAGACAGTTGTAAACAACTATCTTGCTGATCCTCAAAACTATGGAAAAAACCAAAAAGGACGCACAGCCCAAGCAACAACATCCCGAGAAAAGCGGTTAATTTTAAGTATTGCTTCAAATTCTACTCAATCAGCTACTAAAATAAGGTCCAAAAGCGGAGTACCAGCCAGTATTTCGACAGTCCGAAGGATAATAAGAAAAGATGGTACTATCCAGAGAAGAAAACTCAAAAAGAAACCTGTTCTAAAGCAAGTACACAAGGAGCTGCGAATGAACTTTGCAAAAGAAACATGTCTCTTGGAGCAGTCAATGGAAACGCGTCGTCTTTTCGGATGAAAAATGTTTAGCCTTGACGGCCCCGATGGTTACAACTTTTATTTCCATGATTTAAGAAAAGAGGAACTAATTTTGGGAAGACATCACAGCCGTACATCAGGTGTTATGGTGTGGGGAGCTATCACCTACTATGGCAAAATCGAATTGGAGTTTCTTTCTCCAACAATGAACGGAAACAGCTACAAATACTTGTTGGAACGCTCATTTCAGAAGATGAAAAATATTTTTGGACCTCTGCCTTGGATTTTCCAACAAGACAATGCCCCCATCCACACTTCCAGGGTTGTCAAAAGCTGGATTTTATCAGAAAACGTAGAGCTTTTGCCATGGCCACCCTATTCACCGGACTTGAACATAATCGAAAACGTATGGGCATGGCTATCTCGAAAAGTTTATGAAGGCGGTAGACAATTTGAAGACAAGGACTCCTTAATTGAAGCTATCCGTGATGCCTGGGACGAGATTTCACTTGACTATTTAAAAAAACTTTATGATTCCATTCCAAACCGTCTAATAGAGGTCATATCGAAAAATGGGGGCATACTCATTATTAATTGAGAAAAACCTAATAAATAAATATTTGAAAACCAAAAACTGTAAACATTTATTTCATTTTTTTGATATTTTATAAGATTTTTCATGTGGCCTCATCCAAGTGACGCACTTTTTCATACTGTTTTTAAGTAGCTCTTTAATTAATGTAGGGAAATTCCAACTGTTTTTTCTATTTAACCCCTTAATTTTATTACTTTTTTTAAAGAAAATATCTACCTACTCAAATGTAGTAAATTTTTATTGGTACGAAATTTCCAGCAGGTATAAAGAACGAAAATCGGTTGAAAAATATGTGGCCTCATCCTAGTGATTGGCAGTGTATTTTAAATTCTTAACTCTTAAATTAAAAGTTTTTAAGAGCCCTACATTGTATTTATTTAAGTTGTTTTTTTCCAATTTCTAATGTTGAATAGAAGATGCGTTAGGTTTTATTTTTGTAAGAAATAAAAAGTATAAATTGCATCGGCCGGGAATCGAACCCGGGCCGCCCGCGTGGCAGGCGAGCATTCTACCACTGAACCACCGATGCTCATAAATTTTCATCGGTTTGAAACTATTATTATTCAATGAGAAAATTCATGAAACTTTGAATTGAATTTGTTATAAAAGTAACAATTTCAGGGCAGCTAAAAGATTATTATGTATAACGCATAATTTATGAAATATGTTACTTGGTTATAAAAAACCTGCTTTAAAATACACACAAATTAAAGGAATCAAATTGTTTAAAATTCAATAAAATACAAACAAATTAAGTATACGCCTAAGTGTACCATTATGCTGCTTTGTACTTGCTTGACTTCCTGTCCGTCCTGATCTCTACATTCTAAGCTATTTGGTCGATTAAGTTAAAAGTTAGAAACTAACGTTTTAAACAGATTTGCTTTAGGCGTTCAATTATTATTTTAAAATCAAACATAAACGGACATTTTTAACTTCCCATTGGAAGTTATTGTAATGGGTCCGATTTTTCAAATTGAAAATTTTGACATTTCTCAACGTTTCAAGGTCCCTAGAGTCGAAATAAAAGATTTTTAGAAAGATGTCTGTGCGTGCGTGTGTACGTACTTCTGTACGTTCGCGGTGTTTTTCCGTCGTCCATTGCTCAAGAACCAGAAGAGATATCGACTTCAAATAAATTTTGTTATACAGATAATAAGGCAGAAAGATGCAGAAAGGACTCTCGAGAAAATTGCGTTGGTGGTTTTTTTTACCATAGCAGTTAAAAAAAGTTGAACATTTTAGTTAACCCTTAATATCTCGTGAACCAAAAACGCTAGAGACTTGAACTAAATTTTATATATTGTAACGTTATAAAAAACAAGTACATTTTTTGAAAAAAAATCCAGTTCACAGTTTTTTTATAAATCAAAAAAACTGAAAACAAAATTTGTCACCTCAAAAATTTTAAGAATACAAAAGATTTTGTCTCCAAAACAATTTTGTGCAACGAAAAATAAAGTTTTTAACACCTGATAAGATTTTGAGAAAAATGGAATCAACAATTTTTTTATAAAAAATAAAAACCATTAAAAAACGTTACTCAAAGTTGGTAAAAATTGATTTTTGGCTCAAATATCTTTTCAAAACTTTGAGATACTGGCTTGAAACTACTTTTTTCTTTTAAAAACTATTGTTGTCAACACTTAATTAATTTTTGAGTAAAATCTAAATAACAGCTGTTTTAACAAAAAATAAAAACCTATATTCAAATTGTTAGAATTGTACATTCAAGAGGACACAAGCATCCACAAGTTTTTTCTCAAAACCCACCTCTGTCTAGCAACTCCTACTCTCACCTCCCCGTGGTGAAGACTGGGTTCCAACCCCAGTGGAAAGTTGTTAGGGGCAACAAACGAGAGAGGGGGGAGAGGTGTTTCCACTAAGGCACCTCTCCTTATAGAGACGGTAGCGGAGGAATTCCCGAGATGGAATCAACGGTGGCGTCTACAGTTCCAGTAAGGTTGAACAACTTATTGAAGACTTTATAGGGCTTCTACGACTTATTCGGAGCCTAGGCGTATCGAGGTGACTTCCTGGCCATGCAAAAATCTCATAGTTGCGAAGCACCAACAAGCCTCGGATACGGACGGATTTACTGATGACAACCTAGCCAAACGAATTAAGGACAACGAACTTCGGATATGCATGTGGAATGTTAGGTCCCTTAACAGACCACTTGCGGCCAAAGAATTAGCGGAGGCCCTAGACTGCTATAAAAAGACATCACCGACATCCGGGGAATGCGATGGGATGGCCCGGGCAAAAAGAGGATGAAAAACTGCGATATTTACTATGGTGACTGCTACCGTGAAAACCAGCAGCGCTTATTTGGATGCTTTGTAAATGGAACCAGACTTAGGCAAGAAGTGTTGAGCTATAGGTGCATCAATGAGCGCCTCATACGTATCAATAGTAAATTTGCAACATTAGCCTGATATGTGCGCACGCCCCCACAGAAGAGAAAGATGACAACACCAAAGATATGTTTTTCAAGCTCTTAGACAAAACATATGAGCAGTGTCCTAGCTACGATATTAAAACTGTCTTGGCCGATTTTAATGCAAAGGCTAGGAAGGGAAGACATCTTTGGTGCAATAATCGGGAAAAACAGCCTGCGCTACAATACTTCCGACAACGGATTCAGGCTCATAGATTTTGCTGCTGGGCGAAACGTCATGGTAGCCAGTACGCGATTTCCACACCTCCACCTCCACCATTCACAAAGAACTTGGAATTCTTCAGATCAATCTACCGTCAACCAGATTGAATATATTGCAATCGACGCCAGACACGCTTCCAGCATCATCGATGTCTGAACTTTCCGAGGAGCTAACATCGACTCGGACCACTACCTCGTTGTAGCCATGGTAGCGCTTCGGATTTCCAGATCCTAGGCAAAACAAGGAGGTGCTGGGAGAAGGTACAACGTTGAACGGATACAATCGCCAGATATCGCAAAATCCTTTTCCGACTGAGTTACAAGTAACCTCTCTCGAAGTTCTCTGCTGCCAACACAAGTATCAAAAACCAAGATGCCAAGATGCAATCAGAGAAGTCGCCTCTGATGTGCTGGGTTTGAAACAGCCACCAACAAGGAACCCCTGGTTTGATGAGGAATGTCGGCAGGCAAATGCAGCCAAACAACAGGCACGCAAAGTGGCGCTGCATAAAAGGACGAGAGCTGCTCATGAGCTCTATGAGCAGAAGAGGCGAGATGAACACCGGCTTCTCAGAAGGAAAAAGAGAGGGCATGAGAAGTGTGCGGTCGAAGATATTGAGAGGTTTAAAAGCAGGAATGAGGTTCGAAAGTTTTATGAACAGGTGAAACGAAATTCACAGGTACATAAACCTAGAACCGAATGCTGCAAAGACGAAAGTGGAAAAATCATAGTAGAACCGCAGTCAATGCTGAGAATATGGAAGGCCCACTTCTGCAGACTTTATAACGGCGACGACGAACCGAATTCCGTTGTCAGGCAGGATGATCCATTTAACATAGACGACGAAAGCCAACAATCCCCTCCCGACTTAGACGAAGTAAAGGTGGCCATATCTAGCTGAAGTCTAATAAAGCCGCTGTAGCAGATGGCTTGAATGCCGAGTTCTTTAAAGCAGCCGAAGATAAGTTGGTTGGGAGCATGCAGCAACTTATCTGTAAGATATGGTCGGAAGAAAGCATGCCCGATGAATGGAACCTCAGTATTGTTTGCCCGATCCTGAAAAAAGGAGACCCTCTAAACTGCACCAACTATAGAGGAATCAGTCTACTTAACATAGCCTATAAAATATTCTGTGCCGTAATATATGAACGTCTAAGCCCATTGTAAACAACCTGATGGGTCCTTATCAGTGTAGTTTTAGACCAGGAAAATCCACAGTCGATCAAATATTCACATTACGGCAGATCCTGGAAAAAACCCAAGAACACCAAATCGACACCCACCATCTTTTCATCGATTTCAAGGCCGCATATAACAGCATCCACAGAGACGAGCTGTATAGAGCCATGTCTAGTTTTGGCATCCCTGCCAAACTCGTCCGTTTGTTCAGGATGACCATGGAGAATTCACGCTGCTCCATAAAGGTTGGAAACAACTTAACAGAACCTTTCGATGTCAAAAAGGTGATGCACTGCCACATTAATTTTTTTACGGGACCGAATTGGTAGGGTGAAGCAGGACAACCAGTTTTGGTGGCTTCAATCGGCACTTGATAGTGGGTAGTCGAGATGGGGTTTTAAGTCTTGGCCAGCTTACATACTTGTTTTATAGTCTTAGGGTTTAATTTCAAGTAGAATGGGCATGGTGGCACAAAAAAAAAAAATGGGTGGGTCTTGGTGTTGCGTTATAAATGAACGCAACAAGTTCTTTCCACATTTAATTTTAATTAAAAAAAAAATGATGCATTTTGCATCCACTTCCTCACTTGTGTTTTGTTTACAATGTTCGATTTGACAACTGTCATATTCCTTCCACACGAGGATGAGAGAGAGAGGGACGGCCATAGTCCTCCAAGTCTTGTTTCAGGTATCAAAAGAAGGATGGTTTCCATGGAAGTGAAACCAAACCAGATGGACGGTCTGGTCGATACGTAAAGTTTCATGAGAAGTCACTCCAAATGGAGAATTGCCTACGGCCCAACTTTAACTCTTAAGAAAACTTTTTTTTTGTAAATTTATATTCTTTTGTAATTATTTTGTTCATGTTGTTAATCATTTCTAACGTCAAGTACATATATTAAAAAAAAGGAAAGTAAGATTGTAATACGTAAAAGAAGATTTCATAAACTTATGGACGATTAAGTTTCGGGAAACTTAGTTTGGGGTTTAATGAACAGATACCAATTTGTAATTATCTTTTTTTTCCTTTCGCGCGGTTGTTTTAAAGTTAAAGTTAAATTTAAAGTTAAAGTAAAGATTTTTCTCGATCTTGAATTTCGTAGTCGTTGTTCGATATCAAGGTAGAAAGTGAAGCTGGCTGAATGTAGCACCTGGAATCGTCGTGACCTGGAAGTGAATCCAGCGGCGGCGAATTCCAGGATGACTTGCATTTAGCTGTGAGAGAAGAGCGAGTAAGCGGGATCGCGAGAATTTCATCACAAGTTGAGATCAATAAGGCGATCTCCGATTGTCTGTTGATGATGTGATTGAAATCCGCCACTCCATATTGGCTGAAAGCTAAAATGGCGGGAGAGGTAAAGAAGAGATAGGACAGATCTTGAGATCTGGCCGTCAATTCTTGGCAAACTATCAAGGTGTGAAGATTAAAAGAAAAATTTTGATAATTTCGAACAAAGATTTAGAAAAAAAAGATTGAGAAAAATTATAAAAAGTGTCGTGATTGAAGAAAAATAAGGAAGAAAAAAAGAAAGAAATTAGTTGGAAAAAGTGCTAGTTGGGGATTTTCAGAAAAAAAAGATAAGTACAATTTTATTGGTTCTGTGTAAAATCGTTTTGGTAATTCATTTTTTGTATCCCCAATTTATTGATGGGAATTAAAGCCTTAACGGTCCATAGTTTATGAAATCTTTTGCTTAATTGTTGGAAAAGATCTTGAGTTTTCATCCTGCTTTTTGCAAGGTTTCTCAGGCATATTTAAATTAATAAATAATATCTTAAAAGGTATCCATTTTGTTCTTTCTTTTTATTTCTATAGTGGTTTTATTTTTGTGTTGGTGTTTCTTCTTACGTTTGCAATTTCCTTTTTTTTATTTCAGAAAAAAAAATTGCTGGCGCCCTTTTCTTACTTAACGTAAGTACGCCCCTGTGGCAATTTTTCAATCAAAACAATATTTTTGATATCAACGTGATATCATATTTACACGAAACTTAATCAATTCATTTTTTGATTCATCGATTGATTGTTAATTGCTCGAGCTCGTCGTGGTGGCAGCACTTAAATTGCTACCTGTTGCAATTTTTGCCTCGTCGCCTATTCGCCGCTGTTGTTTGACAGTTCGGCTTAATTTACTTTACTTCGTGCAATTGAATATTTCGCGCGCGTGATTTGTTTAATTTGAATTCCTTTTCTTTAACAAACCTAACTTTTTTCACTGGTACTGAAATCGCAAGCGAGAAATTGACAAATCCTCCAAGAGTAATTCTTGTCATGAAGAGTGCTTTCTCAAATAAGCCGTTCGGATATGGCATATAAACTGTAGGTCCCTTCCATCTCTGGTTGAGAGTTGTAAATTACTAGGCCCTGGTTCTCCATGGACAGTTGCGCCACCTAATTTTGTTTATAAAGCCCGCTTAAGATATGTGCAAAGAGAAAAAAATTACTTAAACGGAAACGGAAGTCGCTTTATTGCTGAAAATGAAAAATAAAGAAGTCGATAATTTCGAAATGAAGATATTTGTTTGAGCTTCTTTTGAACATCCTTAAAAGTCATTTCACAATATCATTTTCATAAATGGCTTAGCAAAACAAGGACGAAAAACATTAATTTGTATTTCTATATAACAGATAATAAGTTCTACATTGTAACACTTTCTTCAAAGCTTATCACCTCTTAATCTTTAAGCCATTAGGAGAAAGTTCATCGAACTTTTAAACTTTAAATAACCCCTAAAGTTTGTTAAGTGTGAAAAATGTCGAAACTTTGAATGAAATTAAAGATTTATGATTTGTTAAATTTTTGAGATAAATTAACCTTTTTTCAAGAATTTAATATCTATACGCATAGTAAGTTCCTTTTTCATTGATCCCTACTCCCTATTCCATATTATAACTGCTTCTTGTGATTATCCCTTAAACCAGGAAACTCTATCAAATCAATTTATTTTCCTCAAGAGGTAAATCACAAGCTTAAGGTATCCCCTATTATTCCACTCTAAATATCTACATATATAAAACGAAGTAGGTCGCTGTGGGTTTTTCAGCTAAAGAAGAATCAAGAGCTATAAGATCTAAGAGTTACCTTTAGCTATATTATAGCTTGACTCTATATAGAGGTATACTACACCTAAAGAAAAGGAAATTCTCACTGAAGTGGATTCTTGTCAAGATTTCGTATAATAATTACAATCATCGTCATCATTATTTCTTTTGAAGGACTTTTCCAGTCCTTCAGCGTCGTCGTCATCGTTGACGATAAAGGTTGGGTGGTTGGTTGTTGGGAAAAAAGGCTAAATTTTATTATAGCTTAACATCAATCCTAATCCTTCGCAATAAACGAAACATTATAGAAATATCGTTGGTATAAAGATTGACAAACCCATCAACTGAACCTAACCGAACCGACTCAAGTCTATATTGTTTACTTCTCTCGGCTCTAATGAAAGGTTAAAGAATGTTCATTGTTATACTCAGTCGTAACACGACATCAACTATTTATGAAAATTTCATTAGGGAGCTTCTTATAAGGAGCCTCACTTCTTCCGACTAACTATGTTTTCCTTATAGTTCGTTTGTTGTTGTTAATTTTGATGTTGTTTTAAGGACAAAGAGCGAAAAAAAGTGTCCTGAATTCTTGGAGGCAGAACTGCAGGACGACAACGCACATATTCCAGAAGATTATGCATGTTTAGTATACGACAACAAGACGAGTATGTTAATTTTTGAACAAGCTCTATATGGAGCTGGAAATTACAACATATGTACATAAACTTATATACTATATATGCATACATACTTATAATTATTCCCTATGTGGTATAAGAAATTATAATACGACTACTTTGCTTGCCTGATGGCTGTGGCTTTGGCTTTTGCTGCTTCTGAAAAACTCTCCCTGGGGAGGATTATTCAATTAGAGAGTGTTTTAAATGTAAACGTTCTGGAATGAAGGGCTCTTCGTCCTTTCATGTGGGTAAATATATAAAATTTAAAACAAGAAGGTATTTCCTGTTAGTTGCGAAGGAGGTCAACTATACACACATAAAATATATTGAGGTTTTGTTGTATATTCATAGTTGTTTGTTCTTCGTTTTTGACGGCAATTAGCATCGTTTAAGGGATAAACGCGTAATTTTAAGACGTGATAGTTGGCTTGTTGGTTAAGGCGGAAATAGAGATGATTTTAGATTTTAAAATTGGGACCAATTCGTAACATTAGATAAAGGAAATAGTATAGTATAGTTCAATTTATTATTTCAAGTTGGTAGCTCTGGCATTTGACACCTGTCAAACTCAGCTGTTATTTGAAGTTTCATGACATTTGACAATGTTTTCTATTTACGCTAATGGATCGCCTTTCAATCGATGGTAATGTTATCAAAACTTACTGATGTTGTAATACCTGTTGAAAATATTGAAATGCTACTGATGATCCAACATTAACTCAGGTCTTACAACTGACGATAGAAGACCATGACTTGGACGATATGGGGTTAAAATAAGACGGGACAAGAAGCTATTTATCAGGTCACGTTAGTTTACGTTTTGGCGACGTCAATTGGTCTCTAAGATCATTCAATTTGACACCGTATTCATTACATTATTCAAAATATGGCGACACAAAAACGGATAATTTTTTAGATTTTAGAAAACAATGTTGTAACAAATTTCTATCACATTTTTACTGAACAGTGGGATATTTTACATGGAAATCCGCAAAAAAATATATAGAAACTTATGTACCCAACAAATAAACAATACAAATAAACTCTGCCTACTTCCACGCCCATTTTAATCTTTTTAACTTCCCATAGGAAGTTATTGTAATGGGTCTGATTTGTCAAATTGAAAATGTTGACATTTCTCAACGTTTTAAGGTCCCTAGAGTCAAAATAAAAGATTTTAAGAAAGTGTGTACGTACGTTCGTACGTCCGTACGTTAGCGAGGTTTTTCTATCGCTATCTGTATTTATTTAATCCGTTAATTATCTAATAATATAAACTTATAGCTATTTACATAATTTTTAATTTAAAATTTTAATTAATATAGAAATAAATAAATACTATAACAAATTCAAAAAACTTTCTTTAAATTGTTTACTTTTAACATTGTCATTAACAGATGAAATTAAATTATAAAATTTATTGAAGGCTGAAATCAATTGATTTAAAGGGCTATTCATATAATAGTTAGTTCTGCTAAAGATCGGACATAAAGGTATCTGTCTTCTTATGCTAGTTTGGCTATAGCTAACATTTAGACGATTTAGAGCTGTTGCGGATATAATAGAACCATTAATTAATTTTAAAATAAAACAAAATTGGAGATATTGTCTATGTTGTGAAAGTGTAGGGAGGTTTATTAGCAAAAGTCTCTGAGAATAAGGAGGTGGTGTAAATATTTGGGAAAACGGAAGAAAACGAAGACAAAAACGCATAAATCTTTTTTGGATAGTCTCAAGTCTGTCAATATGGACTGAATAGTATGGTGCCCATATAACACAGCCGTATTCAAGTATTGGCCTTACAAATGATACATAAAGAAGTTTTAAGACGTATGGGTCACGAAAGTCACGAGAAAAACGTTTAATAAAACCTAGAATTTTGTTAGCTTTTTTAATTATAAAGTTATAATGGTCACAGAACGTTAATTTACTGTGCCCAAATAAGGTCAAGAGAACCAATTCGGCTAAACGGCAGGCCAACAAAAAAAAAATGGAGAAGAGGGAAGGTATCACCACGGAGAGTGAATTCTCAGACTACGCCGAGTCTGAGAAAACTGAATATATGTCAGAAGGTGGAGAGGGGCTCTTCAGGTCTCCGAATAAGGATTTAATCCTATCGGAGCCAGAGTCAGTCCCGCAGAAAAGCAAGGCTTCGGAAGTAGCGGCGGACCTCCAAGATGAAAGAGAACTGGTGCAGACCCTGCAAGAAAAACAGGCAGCAATCAGCCAGATCGAGCAAAGCCTCAGTAAGCTCAAGGAGGAAATTAAGCCCCTCCGCAGTCAGCTAAAGCTGAAACAAGAGGCGCGCCGAAAACAAGAGGCAGCCCAAAAACTACAGCAGCAAGTACAACAGCAGCAAAAACAACAGCAACAGCAGCAAAACCAGCCACAACCCAAGCCCGCTCCCAAAAACACAGGAGCGGAGCAAAATAAAAAGAGGCCATCAGTAGTGAAGGGCCCAATGTCCGAGGGCCCATCGACTTCCGCTGAGGCCAAGCAACAGCTACAACCAAGGCAGCAGGAGCAGCAGCAGCAACATAAACAGCAACAACAGCAACAGAAGCAGCAACAGCAGCAGAAACAGCAGCAGCAACACCAGAAACAACCACAGGCCAAGAAAGAAAAAATACCACCAATAAGGACCCATAGAGTTGACCTGGACGACATAAAACAGGTATGTAAGTCGGCCACTAAGGGCAATTTTTTAATTAAACTCTTAAGCGAAAAAGAAAAGAATTATTCGGTCCAGTGCTTCTCACTGGCCGAATACAAGTTAGTAAAAGGGTTGCTAAAAGAGGCCACAGCTGAGTTCTTCAGCTACACACCTAAATGTGAGAAATTTAAGACGGTCCTTCTGAAGGGCATAAGTTCCTGCACGGAACCGGAGCAGCTCATTTACCGACGGAAGCAATTGACATTTACACCACGCTCTTCAACAATGCACTGAATAATGCATATTATCCAGTGCATTGGAAGACCGCTGTGGTTCATCCTCTCCCGAAAAAGGGAAAGGACAACTCCAACCCGTCAAATCTTCGGTCGATAAGTCTTCTTCCGAGCATAAGCAAAGTTTTCGAAAAAATCATTAATAGGGCTCTGACTAAGTGGGCTGCGGACAACATTCCGGATAATCAGTTCGGGTTCAAGGCGGGTCATGACACAATTCATGCTGCGTCTAAACTCGTTTCTGATATCCAATGGAACAAATCAAAACAACAATGCACAGGTGCTGTCCTGGTTGATTTGAAAAGGCCTTTGACACCGTATGGTTAGAGGGTATTTACCTAAAATTGAGCAAGCTTGGCACTAGCAAGCCATTGTTGTATATACTTTATGATATGCTTAACGGTAGAAAGTTTGTTGTCAAAAGTGGCAATGTAACTTCTACCACAACATTCTCAATTAAAAACGGTCTTCAACAGGGAGCGGTGAATTCGCCGATTCTTTTCAGCATTTACACCAGCGATCTGATAGGTAGTCTTACAAAGGCAATTGCGTACGCCGACGATCTAATTGCGTACAGAATGGCCGGAAAGGTTGAGGTTATTAGAATTCTCTTGCAGCGTGATTTCGACAAGATTCAGCGATATTGCGACGACTGGTAACTGAAAATAAATGTCCAGAAGTCAGAGACAATTCTGTTCCGGACTCCGTTGGCTGGGGCCACGAGGGATACGTGTGAGAGTTGGCGCAAGATGGTCATCGTTGATCTTCACGGGCAGCCATTGGCGAACAAAAGTGTAGTGAAGTACCTCGGTATCTGGTTAGATCAGTATTTATATTTCGACAGACATATAAATGCTGCTCTGACCAGGGCCAGAGGAGCCTTCGCTCTGACGAAACGACTGTTTTTTAGCAGTCGGCTTGACCCCAGAGTGAAGGTAATTTGCTACATGGCTCTCATACGGCCAATGATCGTTTATGGTTGTCCTGTGTGGTTCAACGTTGCTTCTTCCCAGATGGAGAAGTTTCGGGTGTTCGAGCGGCAGTGTTTACGAGGCTGTCCCGGCTTATATCGAACAGCCGAGTCTTCTTATGTGCATTATTTTTCCAACGAGGTCCTATACAACGGGGCTCGAATCAACAGAATTGACAATTTCGTGATAAAACTCGTTCGAGGTCACATTGTAAGAGCTATGTCTTGGACCAACAATTTAATTTTCGGGGCGTTCTATCCGAACGACGAGTATTTTGAAAGTGCACGCTTGAGCGGCTTCATTCCACCAGAGGCATTTCTCTTTTAGACAAATGCGGTCTGATACAGGATAGATTGGCAGTCCCGTTAATCTACCACGTCAGACGAAGAACCGTGGATAGGCGACTCCCGTACAATCGGGACGTCATGGCACAAGGTGGAGCAGAGCTCTTTGGTTCGGTAGGGCTGTGTCCGAGCGGGACCGAACTGATAGGGTGAAGCAGGAGAACCAGTTTTGGTGGCTTCAATCGGCACTTGATAGTGGGTAGTCGGGATGGGGTTTTAAGCCTTGGCCAGCTTACATACTTGTTTTATAGTCTTAGGGGTTAGTTTTAAGTAGAATAGGCATAGTGGCACACTAACAAAATACAAAAAAAAAATTAAAATTAAAAAACAGAAACAAAAAAAAACATGTATATAAAAAAAATATAAAAAAAATATAATAAAAAAAAACATAAAAAAGACAATAAAATATAAAAACAAAAAACGTTAGATTTGCTGCTGTGGTTGTTCTAGTTTTAAGTAGTTTATAGGTAGAATAGGTAGTTTAAGTTAGCTTTAAGTTTTATATTAAGGACCTTATTTTAAGTAATTTTTAAGTAAAAATAAAAAAGGACCTTGATATTAGTTTTTTCTCATAATTTTCTAATAAATACAAAATAAATAAAATTGAATTGAAGTTAAAATAGATCTTAAGGCATTAGTAGTCAGTGTTATAGTTTAACTTAGAGTGTCCGTATGGGACCATTAAGTTAGTTGTAAGTTATGGATAATTAGGCTAGTTTTATGAATTTTTGTCTAGCTTTAAGATAGGTTTAAGAATGAATTAATAAAAATTAATAATAAAAAAAAAACACCCGTCCAAGATCCAACTGATCCAGGATCTCAACGTTCATGACCATAGAAAAATCATTTTTAGTGACGGTTCGTATTTTAGGATGAATGGCTGTGTTGACAAGCAAAATGTGTTGACACCAACCCACGCGAGGTTCATCTGGTGATAATGGATCCTCAAAAATTTACCGTTTGGTGTGGATTTTGAGCCGGCGGTAATTGGTCCGTACTTTTTTAAAAACGACGTTAGTGTCAACAGCAAGCGCTATATAAGAATGATAACAAATTTCTTATGGCCCAAATAGAACCATATGGACCTAGACGACATGAGGTTCTGGCAGGTCGGCGGCGCTACGTGCCACACAGCAAACGGCACTATTGAAATTTTGCCCATCTACTCACTCTTATGGAAAAACCCTTTACAACAATAAATTCAATTTAGCAATTTGATTACTTCCAAAGTGGTAACTTTTATGAGGAAAAGCTTGAAGATATTTTGATCGAGGAATGTTTAAGCTTTAAACGAGTTCCTGATATTTTGTCTATAAAAGTTATAGTTCGGAAAAAAGGCTACATTTTTAAAAATATTTCGGGGCTTTTGAACCCCTAGGAAATTGTTTGAAGAGGAATTTTAAGTTTCTGTTCGTTTTTACAGTTTCTTAATTTTCAACTGTATAGCCTTGAAGAAAATAGATAAAAATTCCTAAAAAGCGTTTCGGGGGTCTGTGAACCCCTTAAAAATTGTTACAAGAGATATTTTCAGTTTTTTGGTTTTTGGCAGTTCTTAAAATTTTAACTGTTAAAATCTCTATTAAGTAAAAGAATAAAATTTTTTAAAAGCGTTTCAGGGGTCTTTAAACCCCTAGAAAATGAGTCCATGAGGAATTTCCATAGCCTCTCTAGATATTATTTCTTTTTTTTAAAGAAATTCTAGCAATCAGCCTATTTTCACGTCATTTATCATATGGTTGTCCCCCTTCTTTGGAAGGAATAAAAATCTAGTTTTACACGTTTTCCCTCCTTTTTCATCAAAAGATTTCTGCTTCCGCCTATGGTGACATTTTGTTTTTTGACATATTTTTATGCTGTCAACATTTAATAAATTCTGAAAATATTAAAAAAGTATTTAATTTGTAAATCCCATGGAAATGACGTTATTTCTTGATACTTAAAAGATATGGAGCGGCTTTACATTCTGGATTTCATTTAATTTAAGCATACAAAAACTCCATCACACTCAATTTCCCAATCAATCCCTGTTTGATAAGTTAAAAAAAATAGCATACATACTAAAAGTACTTAATAGCTTTTGATCTTTTAAACGCCAAATATTTGCCATACTCAATCCATCCAATTTACTTCTTTTTTTTTGGAAATTCAACAAGAATAATTAAATGTTAAATCATTCTTTCATGTTTCGTTTTATCGTGTTTTTTTTTTTTTAATAAATTAAAAATGTAACTAAAAGAAAAACTTACCCGTTGTATTGGTCACTGTCCACGTTAGCCAATCGTGATGCGTTGAATTTGTATAGTATAACCAAAAGTTATACGTTGTACCGGGAAGCCCATGGGAAAATTGTATCTCATCGCCAACATCCCTTGATGCGATTGTCGTATTTGCTTCGGGATAGCCAAAGGGAGGACTATAGTCCAAACGGTAGAAAGAGTCCTCCTGTCCCAAATTGCCTGGAATCTCAATCACTAAATCAGCAGCTCGTGCAGTCTGTACGAAAAAAAAAAATGAGAAATCCAATCATACGAAGTTCTGGACAAATCAGGAAGTTAAAAATGGAAACAAAAAATACAAAATAAAAATGAAAAACAGGAAAAAACCATCAACGAGATATCGATTCAAGGATATTATACTGTTTTTTCTTAATTCCAACTATAGCAGTTCCATCTATTGGCAGAAATTCAATGCTACGTCAACGACGACGATGTCGTTTGTCTATATAAAAACTTTACAGACAACGATGACACTTACTTCTCTTTATTTCCTCACTATACCAGCCTTAAAGCCCACCAGCCCCTCCCACTTTTTTGCTACTTCCATTTCCGAACGTTTATTTCATACAGATGCAAAACGAACGCCTCGATAGAGAGGATACACGTCGATTTGAATATCATGAAATATTCATTTTACATTAAGAGACATGCCAAGAGGGGATGGTTTTTCAACAGAGAAATTGTACGGAGGGGGGTTTGAGAAGAAGAGGGGGAGATTGAAGAATTGAAGTAGTAGTTTTATAGGTTTAATGCACACACTCCTTTGCTTTACTTAACTCCAAGAGTGCGAGATCTCTACAGGAGCATCAGAAACCCTTATAAATGGATGGCGCCCAATGCGAGGCACGAAGGAGACTTTAGTAATGGAGTGGATTTTCTTAAAATGATGTGCTTAAGTTTGTATGAAAGATGAGTGCGGCAGCAGTCTGGCAAGCAGGGCATGAGCTAAAAGAAGACTTAGACAGCTAAATGGGTTTTCAATTACCCATGTAGCTTAAAGTGTAATTTTAGTTTTAGTAAGTTTGTAACAAAGTTTAACAAAGTTAACCCCCATCGAATGCCACAAGGACAGCTAATTAAAATAAACAAACTAACCTAACCTGAGAAATATAGAACACTACACCTAAGAGGAAGTGTTAGGTACATATACAAACGTGTGTATACTCGTACCTGTCCTTGTTTTATAATAACGTAAAACAAACTTGTAATCCAATAGCTTTCCTGGTAAATTCCCATTTTCATTCCTCTATTCTGATGACAAAGAGTTCGCGTATATAGTGCAGCGCGTTATTTCGTGACTTGGCATCAGATGACATTTTAGTACGAACTTCACTGCTATCAAATTAATTGCACTTTTCCAGATGACGATGACGGGACGCGATGAAGGGAAACATTATGCGAAATAATAAACAAAAAGGGCATAAAAAAGCAAACAAAAAAGAACGCCTTTAAAAAGCTTTTATTGCATATCGTTTTATGCGCTCTTAAAAAAGTTAAACTTCTTTTTGAATTTTTGCACATTGACTCTGGTGCTGGAATTGGTGATGATGATGGTAATGGTTAAAGGTGGAGGCAGATGGATAACAACGCGATGACGCGAGTGATTTGAATTGGTAAGCGGATTGAATACCCCTACAATATTTACTTGCAGTGCTCTACGCCTATGCCTATAGACAAATCGAATGCAAAAGTCATTTCTACTAATGAATGCAATTAGCATGACAGTTGATTTGTTTTCCTGGACGAGTTGTATGAATGCCAAATGAGTGTATAGCCTTAGTCAGGGACAAGGCAGGTATATAAGGTATACGATGCGGCTACAAATAGGTGGTAGATTTATAGACGGTAAAGTGGGTGTTGAGTTGGTTATACGTTGAAAACAGTATATGATAGGCATATTAAAATATACCCAAGGATGAATATAAACTGAGAGGAGGGAGAGGAGAGGGAGAATACACGGATATACAATTTCCTGAGTCCATTGGCAAAGATATTTCCGTTTGAATTAAAATTTATTAATGATGTTGATGATGATGCAAAAGAGTTGATGTAGGAAGTTTCTTTTGAAAGGTGAGTTAATGGTTAAAACATTAATAATTTGTGTATTTTATTTGAAGATAGAAAACTCTTTTGATGTTTTCAAAACGGAGATGAACGGAACGGAAAAACTGTGAGATCATGCATGAACGTCATACTTGCTTTAAGAAGAAATGTCAACCTTGCAGTTAAGTGTGTTACAATTTAAAGAATTTAAGGCAGTTCCAATAAACATACTGTGGCAACTCCATCAGTGTCGCAAACATTACCAACACATCAACAAGCCACATAAGTAGCAGCGCCAAAAATAAGAAAGAGAAAACAGATTCTGTTGCCGCGACAAATTTATTAGCTCAGTTCAGTGTGCGCCTTCGTAAAGTTTATATTACTTTTCCTTTTAGTAATTTAATAAAAGATATATTATTTATTAGTCTTCGACTAAATCCTAATTGTTTTATTGGTGTAATAGTCATTACACTAAAATACATAAGGTTCGTTTAAAACAAAACAAATAGTTTTTGTTTAAAAAGGAGTGGATGTGCACACACCTTAAATAAATCATTCATACGCAAAGACCAATGTTATCTATTAAAATCTTAAGCTCAAATTTAAGAAAACGATGTAAAAACACAGAATGCGGACATTTTGCATTTCCGCTTTTCTCTCGTCCATTTCTATTACGTCTTTCATCCGAGTCGGTACTAGAAGAATAGGACACAAAGAAACTAACCATTTGTGCTGGTGCAATAAATAACTCCGACCAAAATAATTTGTTGAATAAAGTTTTTTGTATTTTTTTTAAATAAAAAGTTAGTTCTTTTATTGTTATTCGAAGAATTACATTCGAAAAACTACAAACTGTCAAATGTATGTATAGATTTAGCTAATTCATAGAAAAGATGATTAATTCTGAAGCCACATTTACATCATATAAAACTATTCTTCTATTTTAAGTTAACCATTCACGAACAAGGCTTATTTTCTTGTGTGATGACTATTACTACTCCTTTCCGCGTTATTCATTACCTAACTAGTTAAGAAAAGCTTGGCTTAACAAAACCAATTAGAAAAAATCTTGTACCGCACTTCTTAAAAGATTCAAATTTTTGACAGAAAAACATTGTATTTTGACAGGTTTTGTTACGTAAATGTCAAATTTTGATTTTATTTTTTGTTTTACTTTTTATCGACTTTTGTGTAAAAAGTTATGTAATCTTGATATTTCTTGAAATTAACATTCATTGCTAGAAAAAAAAACAATTAATTATTTACTTTCAATTTGTCTATTAGAAACTCCCATTTAACATTGAATTGAATTATAACCAAAAGGGTGTGTTCCATGAAAGTGTTTTTCTTTTATAGTCTTTTATAACCTTTAATTGAAGTAAAGTAAGTTAATAGTAAAAAGATCGTTTTTGTTTAATGTTGTTAAGTTTTTTTCTTTCTTTTATTATGAGTCATTCAAACTCGAATTGAGTTGGAAGTCAATTTTTTTTGCTATCGTAACCAAATGATGGTGCAAACAAAGAGATGAGTCAGTTTTTAAACTAACTTTACTATTTCACATTTAAACAATCAAAACCTTACAAATAAATAAAAAAAGTGTATCTTTTCTGGTTTATTGTTTTAAGAGGTCACACAAACAAACACACAAACTGACAGCTGACAGTTAAGTTTTTAACACATTCTCTAAAAGAATCTAAAACGTTGCATTAAGTATGATTGCATTTTGAGACGACAGCAGAGGTTAAGTGTCGTTTTTATTTTAAGAGTCATTCAAGTGTGTGGTATTACTTTTTGCTGACAGTTGTTAATGTGTCACAAACATTGAAAGTTAAATTTCAAAACCAAAAAGAGAACGATAACAAAAAAGATAGACTGATGAGAAAATATATTGGCTTGATATCATTATACGATTATACAAAAAAGAATTAAATTAATTTGAATTGACAGCAGCGGCATCGTTTTGAGTGTTGCAGCATCAACCCAGTTCCCAATTATTTTGCAGTCTATTTCTACTTAAACGTTTTTGTTTGTGAACTAGCCTATATGTCATGTGACGTACATTTTTATTTTGTTGTTATACCTTTATTGTTGTTATTGCCTGAATGTCGCCATTATGTCTCCGCGTACGGAAACTCACTCATGGTTGATTAACTAAATTGAAAAGAGCTGCTCACACTGGTTTTGTGAAATGATGCGACCAACAACGACTACGACTACGACGTCGACGATGACGACGACGATGGATGATGGGTCTAATGGTGGAAACAAAATGGAAGGTGTGGTGGGGACAGAGAAATACAATATGTCAAACATTAACTTTCACTTAAAAAGAGATAACATGCACACTGCATAGCACATTTATCCAAACAGTGTAC
Organism: Eupeodes corollae; assembly: GCF_945859685.1. NCBI lineage: Eukaryota > Metazoa > Arthropoda > Insecta > Diptera > Syrphidae > Eupeodes > Eupeodes corollae. The sequence goes on along the minus strand of NC_079148.1, from coordinate 20,465,627 downwards.
AGACATTGCTACTGCACATATTAAGCACTTGTGGTTAAACCCCCATCCACAAGCACTATATGAGTATATACATATGTAGAACATCGAAAATGAGAGAGTGCGGAGAGTGGTTTGGAGAATACTCGTTGATTTTTGAAATTTCAAGTCGATTGGGTCTGGCCTGTCATGTGGAAGAATGAATATTGAATTTAAAAATGTGCTCTGCAAAATGTGAAGTGCCAAGAGTTTTTCTTTTTTAATTTTGTAGTTGATTTTTTCCTCAATTTTATTTTTGTGTTGAATTGTAAACGAAATTAAATTAAACATTCATGTCTGTGGGCTATAAGCACTGATGATGGGTTGCGGGCCGGTGTTTGGTATTTTGAATATGGGTGCGTTCTTTTTCATGTGGAGTGCTGCCACCGCCACCGCGGGTTTGTGCATTTTAGTAGTGCATTCACCCCATTTTCTCTAAATTAAATTAAAAAAAAAATGTTTTGTTTTGATATTGTGTAGTGAGCTCACAGGTGAAAGGCAAAGATAAACAAATATACATGTCTTTTTAGAAAAATAAGGAAACATAGTGTGTTGTTTACTTAAGATGGAAGCAATGCAAATGTGTTCTAGAAAAGAAATATTTTCCGTGTTTTTCAAAAGTGTTTACATTAGAAAATTGATTACAAAATAGTTTTAAGAAAAATGTTGTATTACAAACAAAAAAATTATACGCTAAGCAGATAAGTGTAAACTGGGTGTCATCATAATATAGAATTAAGTAGACCATATATGTAGGGCAACTGTCATAGTAGACGATCATAGCTTGATTCTTATGACCTAATGACATACGAATTTGATTTGACAGCTGACTGCGTTCCAATAAAGTTGTTATTTAAAAGTCTTGGAAGATCTTAAATATTGACATAAGCTTTTGTTCTGACAGATGAATGCATTCACTCAATTTTGAAATATAAACACTTAATTAGAACTCAAAGGACAAAATGGCATCATACACTGATGACAATTATGAACATTTGTTTGGAAGTAACTTGTCTTCAGGTATGACATAGAACGCTAACTCATTTTTTGAAACTCAATTTCGCACTCAATCAATTTAAACATTTGATAACTTAAATAGAGCTTTATGCAAGCTGTTGGCAGGATAAGTTGATTTAAAATGCAGATAAATGTAGATCCTAGTAAAGACATAAAAGGTTTTGATAAATCCTTTACAATGCGCTTGTTTTGACAGTTAAACACGTTTACTAAATTTGAATATAAAGGGTGATTTTTAAAAAGCAATAGAAAAGTTTTTTTTTAAACTAAATAAAATTCAGTAAAATGCGTGAAATCTTTATGTGAATCGATAGCAAGGTCCATATAATTTGATGTTTGAAGATTATTTCATGAAAATGTTGACCTTGACTGCGCCTCAAATCATCTATCCGCTTATTCCAATTTTGGCATACTCTTTCCAACATTTCGGCCAGTATCTCACGAATAGATGCTTCAATGTCGTCTTCCACAAAAAATAGTCTAAATGCGTTATATCGCACGATTTAGGCGGCCATTTGACCGGCACCAAACTCGCCTCTCAATAAGTCCATTGTTGAGCGTGCTGTGTGGCATACGGCACCGTCCTGTTGAAATCACATGTCATGCGAGTCAAGTTCTTGCATTTTGGCAAAAAAAAGTTGGATATCATCTCTTCATCTTTGAAGAAGTAGGGTCCAATGTTGCCACCAGCAAATAAACCGCACCAAACTGTGACTTTTTCTGGATACATTGGTAGCTCTTCCAATGCTTCTGGTTGATATTCACTCCAAACTCGACAATTCTGCTTATTTACGTACCCAATGAGCCAAAAATTAGCTTCGTCGCTAAACACAATTTTTCGGAAAAGAGCGCGATGAACTTTCTTAACAGAGCACGCATTTTGATAATGAAATGCAAGCGTTGTTCGTTTATAAGACGATTCATGGTTAAATTATAAACCAAACTGAATTATTGACAGTAAAACAAAACACGAATCGTACGTCAGCTGTATAAACCAGTGTTACCAAAAAGATAATTCGTCCTATCACAAATTCCATCGTAATAATTCCCCGTACGGACAGCTCCTCCCCGATCTACGACAAACTGCCTTCACAAAATCCGAGTGGATTCAAAACAAGTACTTCCGAGTTGAACGCTTTCATTTTGATTTTTGAAATCAGCTGTTTTTTGTCAAAATGAAATGAAACAAATTACAAATTGAATTCAATTCTTATTACAAAACCGTCTCTATTTTGATTTTCAATAAAGGTAACAAATATATGGTGCTAAAACTCAAAACAAACTTTTTTAGTATATAAATTAACGTAAACTTGATCATATTTCTAACAAAATGGATTCATTGGCATTTGCAATTATTGCTATCACTCAAGAAGTTACATACATTAAGAAAGAAAAAACTAAAAGTTCAAAGAAAAATTTTTAGAGATGCTTGTAATCCATTTGAGTTAAACAATCAAATGTAAGTCAAATATGTGAACCTATTTCAAAGTCAAATTTGAATACCTTACAGATTTCAAAGAAATGTTCGTCTAAATACTAGTAAAGCAGCATTCAAGTATGTTTTGGATCTGTTGAAACAGGAGTATGAACCTGGGGTTTTCTCTTCGTCAATATCCCTGATTTTTCGGCTTGTAGCTGTCCTAAAATTCTTGGGAGTAGGTGGATATCAACTTGGTGTTGGAAATGATTACGAAATTGGTAGGTATGGCACAGTCCATTTTTCTTCATTTGTGGATTTAGTTTGAGATGACCGAGACAGAAAAGCGACAAGCAAAAAGGGAATTATTTTCCAGGGCAAGTTTTTCGGGTGTGATTATGTGTGTTGATGGGACCCAAATCAATATAACCGTAAAGGTCAATTTAGTATAAATGCTATTTTGGTAAACTATTCTAAACAAAGAAAATTGTATACATAGGTTAAGGTATTCCTTTGGTATGTTTTAGATTTGTGACAACAATTTGAAAATAAGGTGCGTTGGCGCGAGGGTTACAATTCGTCCCCATTTTGGGGGATTGCTCCCCTTTAAGACCTAAGGATATGTTTTGTCCCTCAAAACATAAAACGTGGCAGGGGGACATAATGTCCCCCTTTTTTAAACATCGGCAAATTATTTTTATTTTCAAGCAATATTTTTCTATCACAAAAACTTTTTCCACTTTTTTTATTCTTAAATTGAAAAAAAAGTGATTGCTTCCATCATAGTTATTTAAATTTTCACAGCTGAACGCATCCATTCTTTTAACAAAACGTTACCAACTTCACTCGCAAAAAGTTGTTTTCCATCTGTCACTTCGTTTTTCATTTCAAAACAGTTCTATTATTTGTGTTTAAATAAAATTAAATTTGTTAAAATGTCGGACTCAAATGTAATAAGGACTTACTAATGTATTAAACTTAGGTACCTTTAAATTACTGAATGTTAATATGGAAACAACAATACCTGTACTTTATGTTCCTTTTTATTAATTATTTTATTTCGTTTTTATTTCATGTCTAAACATATGGATGTATTTATATATTTTAGATGTTAAAAAAAAACAATAATTGGTTTTGGTTGCTGAATGGAAAAGAGAACAATTTAATGTCTAACTTTTTGTAACCATTGGATTTAAAATTCCGCCCCCGACCCCAAATTAATCAAAATGTTAATCAAATAGTTGACGCTCGATATCCAGGATCAAACCACGATTCCCACAAATGGAATTTGAGCAGCGTAAAACATATTTCCAAGGAAAATATCAGGAATGCAATAGGAATTCTAGGTTTCTTCTAGGTATTTATTTAATTATTTCAAGGTTTCACAAAACCTAAAGCTAAAATTGTAAGTGCTATACTAGGGTGATGCTGGGTACCCTGGAACCTTGGCTCATGACGCCATATGGGTCTGCCGAAGCAGTAAGTGCTAAAAGCAATTACAACCCAAGACACAGCAAAACTCGCAACGCTGTAGAAAGGACTATTGGAGTTTTAAAAAATAGATTTAGGTACATACATCCTGGGTGCACGTCAACTTCATTATAGTCCAAGCAAAGCTGCGCAGATTATAAACGTTGTTTGTGCGTTACATAACATTTGCATTATAAAAAGATTAATCTACCTGAGTACAAACGGAGAAGATACAAATACTCGCCGGAATACAGCACAAATGCTGTAACATTAGTACCCGTGACGTTAGTGCGTTGGACTGTCATGCGAGAGGTTTTGGGTTCGAACCCAACAAAAAAAAAAAAACAGTTCAAAAATCGAATTCAATTACATAAGTAATTTACGCAAATAACAATAAATGAATAGAACTTTTCTTAAACATATTTTTTGCGTGTTTTTTTTGTCAAAATCATTTAGGTTGATACCGAATTTTTGCTCAAGGAGCTTTTCTTGCACTTTATTGTGTCTGATTGTTTCGGCAACTTGTCTCTTTTTGACATCAGAAAACTTATTCATCCTCTGCCAATTTTGATTGGTTTCATAAAACTTTTTAGAAGTTCAATCCGCTGCCTCAAAAGATTTGCCGAATCCTCAACTTTTCGAGGAACGTTTTTCCGATGTACTCCTCCATCGGATGTCATAGAAATATCTATGATCTCGGCCGTATTATCAGGTGTCTCAGGACTTTGCTTCTCTGTTTGTGTATTGGTTTCAACCTCGGGACACTGGCGAGTGATTTCAGCTCCAAAAGAATGAGTGTTCTTGATTCGTACTGTTGACGCTTTTAGTCCCGTGAGCTCTATAACAGCTTCTTCAAGTTTTGAGATGGAATGCTGCCTATACTCCCCACCACCAGATGCTTTTATTTCTTTTTTACGTTATACGTTTTCTTTCAGCGTCCGACACAAATTATTTAACGGGGAAAAAGTTGTTTTCATTCCATTATATTCCATTCCATTCGAATTCAGTGATGCCAATTTATACAAACTACGAAAATCGTAAATGATTTTTTACTACGATAGAATTTGTGATACTTCAATCGGGAAACGTAGCATATTATTTTTGAATTTCAAAAGCTTTTACAAAGTTGGAAAATCCTCAAAATTTGTATGTAGCTGAGTGATCTCGCTGTAAACGTAAATACCTAGGACTCCAAGCTATATGTGTGTTACTAAAAGCACTCAATTAATTGCGCAGTGTCAACTATTTGCTATCCATTATATTATTAATTTAACCACTCAGCCAATTACAATCGTACGTATTTCATGAACCAAACAAAAAAACAGAATTATGATTCCACATATACATATGTCATTTATAATTCAACTATAACTCATTTCGAATATGAAACCACAACTTCCTACACCGCATCCATACTGCAGCTTCATATGCGACCATATATGGAAACCTAATTTTTAGCAGTTCAATATATCCATGTAGATAGTGTCTCTTGGAAAACTCCTTCATCATAACACACAGCATAGAACAAACGGAACTCGATATGTCATTTCCTGTTTTGCGCTCCCTCTGGTGGTGGTCTCTGATCGTCGTCATTGCTGCATATCTATCAAATGCTTGCCGCGAATCCTGACAAAATGTGAACCATGATGGATGATCCAATTATTGTTCGACTGCAGGCACACTGCACTCAAGCCTTCATATTCATGCACTTTTCCATCAACCATCAACCCAATGGGTAAATTGAGGTAGGGAGGGGGTTTGGTTGGTGCCGCAAAATAATAATAATAGTCTGGCCAACCCCCGAAATGTGGTACAATGTCCTTGCTTGCTCGCTTCTACTTCTAGGATATAAAATGAGGGAGAAGCCATAGTAGTACATAAACTTTTGTTGCTCCATAACAGATTAATTGAACGAAATAACTGGATCTATAGAGTTGTGCCGATGAAGCGGGAAAGATGAGATGAGCCACGGCAGAGCAGCGGCGGCGCGGCGGGGCGGGTTGGAATGAAAAATAGCACTAGTAGGTATTTGTAGATTGTTGCTACTTTCCCCATGGAATATTCGAAGGCACTGTGGGGATGTGGATTTATTTTCGTTTTTTAATATTTTTTTTTTTTATTAAAATTGAAAATTTTCCATTCAACTGTAAGAGGACGAGAAGCTTTACTGTATCATCTCTTTTACCCCGGTGTTCAGTCTTTTTTTTTTAACTTTTTATTAAAGCTGAAAGGGGCTCTGTGGCTATAATTTAAATTTAAAAAACATAGTAATGTAATTTACGGCGGCGGCGACACACAATATAAAAGAACAAAGAGGCGCATAATTTTAGTACCATAGCAAAGGAAACTATTCTCTGCTGCACTGGTTTAAAATGTAATAGAATTATAGCCCATAGAGACTCTATGTTATACCTACACTACTTATGTAATGAAAGAAAGAAAGAGAGAAAACGAGCTTTGTGTAATAGCTGTTAAATTGTTGAAGTTCAAAAAGGAGGCTATATAATATTGTTGCCTAGGTTTCGGTTCAGAAATATATAGTTATGCTAAAAAGGGATTGGATTTTGGCGGCGGAAGTCCTTAATGCAGCAAAATGAATTGAAGTTTTATGTTTGGAAAAGTTTTGTGTTGTTTTTCAACAGAAGCATGCTGGGCTATGGGTTGTTTGGTTGGCCGGAGAAGTTTTAGTGAAACTGTATAAATTTATTATTATAAAATTTTGCACAATGTGCTTAGTAAGTTTTATGAAATTTTAACGGTTGTGCTTATGAAATTAATGTGCTTTTTGGTATAGGAATGTAAACGAAGGTGTTGTGGGCAATATTTTAAGCCTTGGACAACTTTGTAAGTGGTTTTGGAAATCGTGAAGTTTTACCTATGGTTTGATTAAAGAGGCTGTGCGTGTAGTAGAGGAGTGAAAATCTATGATTTAATGGACTTTTAAACTTCGACAATAGCCCTTATGTAAAAGGGTGTTTTAAAAAAGACTCTATACCATTTTTAAAGCTGTATGTTAAAAAGCAAAGTTAAAAAATAGCAGGAATTACTACCAAAAAGCCAAAGCATAACAATATACAGCTAATAGTTAATGGTTAGTTGTAAATTAATGTTTCATATTTAAAATTTGGCCAAATTTAAAAACCTAAAGCCTTGTTGGAAAATTGATCTAATTTCTACTGCAGTGAAAAATTCAGCCTACAGTGCATCACTATGTTTGCGATAATCCAGTAACATCGCACTTAAGTCAATGTTTTTTAATCTTGAATAGATTTTGGAGCACCCTTTGTTAGATCTAACTGATAGCTGTCATTTGAATTTAAAAATTCTTTCAAATAAGGGTTTTTTGAATGTTGAAATATGGAGCAAAATATAAGTGAAACACAAATTTGAAAATACTGTCAAATGTTGGTGAGTTGTCAAACGTTAAAATTTTCAATTACCAAGTTTGAAAAATATGAAAATCTGTATTAAATTAGATTTATAGATCAGTTTTTTGTTTCTATCCCATCTGTTATTGGTTGCTCTTGCAATACGGCCGGAATTTTATAATTGTTAAAGCTACTGATGACAGCAAGCTGTCAAACTGTTCGACATATGATTGTTGAGCGGAGAAACAGAACGGCACCACTGGTGGCATCTAGTCTTTAATTTGTTTGTTTATATAACATTAATTGTAAATGTCAAGTTCAAATTTGATAGTCATGATTGATTTTTAGTTGTTGCACTCATCATTATAATATGTGTCAATAATATCCAAGAAAAATAAACACTATTCTTTATAACGTTGAACAAAAAATTTCGATTTTTTATTGTAACTTATCGGCGAAAGATTTGGTCCTTCGAGCCAGATTTGCAGATTTTCCATGTAGAGGCAGACAACAGATTAATGCTTGGCGGAGACAGTGGCCCGTGTTAGCATTTGCGAGTCAGGGATGCGGGTTCATGAGGGATTGGATTAGATACCCCTCTAGAATGACAATGAGAAATATTTGTGCACTAAAATATTCATACATTTTTTGGGTGACAAATTATCTTTTCATGATGAAGGTGCAGTTGAGTACTTTGTTCACGTCGGATAGGAATGTTGAGCTGAGAAACAGAACGCCACTCCTAATGCCAAATATTCTTTAATATGTTTGTTTATTTAATGTTAATCATAAATGTCAAGTTTGGAATTCACTCCCACGAAGTTTTTTCCACAGTCACTGTAGATTTCTGTGCAAACGTATAAGTATCATTTTTATAAATTTGAACTCACTAATGGAGTTATAAGGTCCAGCTAAAGCAATCATTGGTTTTCAAAATTTGATTTTTTTTGTCCAGACCTAAAAGTGGTTAAGAAAGTCAAGTTATTTTACAGAGGAATTCCCGAGATGGAATTAACGGTGGCGTCTACAGTTTCAGTAAGGTTGAACTACTTAGTGAACACCTTAAAGGGCTTCTACGAATTATTCGGAGCCGAGGCCTATAATTAGTGGTTCTATCCGGCTCCCCGTCCTTGGAGTTATACTAAGGATCTGCCCCTCCAGGTTGGGGGCTGTGCCGTCGGGATGACTTCCTGGCCAAAAAAAACTGTGATATTTACTATGATGACTGCTACAGCGAAACCCAACAGCGCTTATTTGGATGCGGCTTTGCCATTGGAGCCAGACTTAAGGAAGAAGTCTTGAACTATAGGTGCATCAATGAGCACCTCATGACCATACGCATCAAGGCTAAATTCGGCAACATTAGCCTGATATGCGCGCATGCTCCCACGGAAGAGAAAGACGACAACACCAAAGATATGTTCTTCGAGATCTTAGGCAAACAGATTAACCGTATTGCGATCGACGCCAGACACGCTTCCAGCATCATGGATGTATGAACTTTCCGAGGAGCTAACATCAACTCGTACCACTACCTCGTTATAGCCAAGGTAGCACTTCGGATTTCCAGACCCAAGGCAAAACAGGGAGTTGCTGGGAGAAGGTACAACGTCGAACGGCTACAATCGCCAGAGATTGTCAAATCCTTTTCCGACCGAGTTACAAATAACCTCTCTCGAAGTTCTCTGCCACCAACACAATGTATCGAAAACCAGTGGCAAAATTGCCAAGGTGCAATCAGAGAAGCCGCCTCTGATGTGCTGGTGTTCAAGCCGCCACTAACAAGGAACCCCTTGTTTGATGAGGAATGTCGGCAGGCAAATGCAGCCAAATAACAGGCACGCAAAGCGGCGCTGCATAAGAAGACGAGAGCTCATGAGCTCATGAGCTCTATGAGCATAAGAGGTGGGAGAAACGCCGACTTCTCAGAAGGAAAAAGAGAGGGCATGAGAAGCGTGCTGTCGAAGATGTTGAGACGCTCGAAAGTTTTATGAACAGATGAAACGAAATTCACAGGTACTTTAACTTAGACCCAAAGGCTGCAAAGACGAAAGTGGAAAGATCATAGCTGAACAGCAGTCAATGCTGAGGATATGGAAGGACCACTTCTGCAGACTGTATAACGGCAACGACGAACTGAATTCCGCTGTCATTCAGGATGATCCATTTAACATAGACGACGGAAGCCAACAATCCAGTTCTCCCAACTTACATGAAGTAAAGATTGCCATATCTAAGCTGAAGTCTAATAAAGCCGCTGGAGCGGATGGCTTGTATGCCAAGCTCTTTAAAGCAGTGGGCTATAAGTTGGTTAGGAGCATGCACCAACTTATCTGTAAGATATGGTCGGAAGAAAACATGCCCGATGAATGGAACCTCAGTATTGTTTGCCCGATCCTGAAATAAAACCCTCTAAACTGCATCAACTATAGAGGAATCAGTCTACTTAACAAAGCCTATGAAATCTTCTCTGCTGTAATATGTGAACGTCTGAAGCCTATCGTCAACAACCTGATAGGTCCTTATCAGTATGGTTTAAGACCAGGAAAATCCACAGTCGATCAAATATTAACATTACGGCAGATCCTGGAAAAACCCAAGAACACCAAATTGACACCCACCGCATATGACAGCATCTACAGGGACGAGCTGTATAGAGTCAATCTAGTTTTGGCATCCCTGCCAAACTCGTTCGTTTGTGCAGGTTGACCATAGAGAATTCACGCTGCTCCATAAAGGTTGGAAACAACTTAACAGAACCTTTCGATGTAAAAAAAGGTTTTAGACAAGGTGATGCGCTGTAATGCGATTTTTTCAACATCGTACTTGAAACAATAGTGCAGAGCTCACACGTCAACACTAGAGGCACTATCTTTCAAAAGTCTGTCCAATTACGAGCATATGCTGATGACATTCACATAATCGGAAGAACTCAGCGTGATGTCAATGGGGCTTTTGTGAGTATTGAGGCAGAGGCGACAAAATTGGGTTTAACGGTTACTGGGGGCAAAACGAAGAACATGCTGTCGTCAAGAAAGGACATACAACACCGACGTCTTGGTCAAAACGTCACTAGCGACAGACGTAACTTTGAGGTAGTCAAGGACTTCGCTCAGCTGTAAACACAAAAAAGAACACCAGCGCTGAGATCAAACGCAGAATAACTCTAAAGTCCTCACTCGAAGGACCAAAGTGTTGCTATATAAGACCCTTATCGTACCCAACTTGGAGCGCGAAACTGGAGACATCTAGCTAGGGACCGAGTAAGATGGAGAAGCTTGTTGGTTGAGGCCCTAGTACACACAGGACTGTAGCGCCACCTTAAGTAAGTAAGTAAGTAATTCCAGACAAAATTGGTCCACTGAAATCGTTCTTTTTTCATTGTTTTCAATCCTGTCAGTGGAACTTTCAATGATTTACTCTTATTTCAATTGCTTGATTTCGGTCAGAAAATGACTGATTCGAATCAGAATTGTTTAAATGACAGAAACGTTTAATGAACCTGTCAGAAAAATTCAATGGTTGTTTTCAATAATAATAAAAACCAATGAATATGAATAGTTTCCAATTAACCTTAACAGAGAGGAAAGAAGGGAACGATTTGAGAAGAAAAATTGGTGCACTTTGGTCTTAAAGTTTTGAATATCAAAATATGACTACAAATTTGGCAAAATCATACAACATTCATAATGTGTCTCAAAAAAATAACTCAGTACTTGACAATACGTCCGGAATTAAAGTTAAGGTTAAAACTAATGGGCGTTCCTAGAACTGCGAGTATTACGAAAAAATTGTTTGAGGGTTGGAATTCAACAATGGTGTTTAAAAACTATATTAAATTCTTTCGTTTGCTATAATAGAGATCTAGAAAGTGGCAATTGAAATAAAATATGACTCAACATTGTTCTGCTTATTTGAAGTAACTGTTTGTTCAGAAATGTTGCATCAGTTATCTTTCCTTTTTCTATCGTTGGCACTTTGTTGAATGATTTGGAATTTCGTTCTATAAAAAAAGATGTTTCTGATAAGGTCATCATTTCTAAAATTTTTAAGATACTTAAGTTGCAAAAATATAACAAGTTCAGAAACCCCCATATAAAAGTGCTCACTAAAATAATTTTCTTTTAAAAGATAAGTGCCACAATTTCATTTATTAAAATCATATTCCTACCTAAGCTGTCATCCTAAAGATAAGAAAAAACTCATCAAAATATTTTATTATGATTATTCTATTTCTGAACAATGTCAAAATGTCGATGCCACGTTAAGTGAGCACGAAGAAAGAAAAATAAAATATGAATTGTACTCGTTTATAAGAGCACCTCTAAAATATTTCCTATTTATGTATAAAAATATGCATTCATAAAGTTTCATTGGCAGTCCTCAAAAAGTCCCTGACTCCACTTTTAATTCTACCACAAACGTTGCTGTTAAAAAAACACCTTCTATTTTAATATCTCAATTATATTCTTGTTTTGTATTCAAATGAAATCATCTCTACAAACGGTCCTTGAGACTTGGAAAGGACAAGAAGAAATCATAATAAAAACATTCATTAAGGGGAACATGGAAATAAAACATAAAAACAAAATGGAAGAAAAAGTCGAAAACGTCGAAATAAAGTGTCCACAGAAACTATTTTAAACTGAAATGAAATGACCATTCCCTCAAGTTCTGTTCGTTATATAATAATAATTGTCCTGTACATAATTACCCATAAAGGATATACCGAGGGAAAATATATAAGGACACCAGCATCAAGCGTACGAGTAGAGGTAAGGTACAAACAAAAATGAAAGAAGAACAAGGATAAAGAAGAAAGAAAACCAGAAAAAATGTTTAATTTCATTTTGACTGCACCGCCAGCTTCCGCACTATCTCTGGGGAAATAAAACAAGGACATCGAGGACGATGACAACGCCGAAGTCGAGGCGTGAAAATATATTAATTTTAAGTTGAAACAAAGACAGTTGTTGGTTGAGTTGAGGTAGAAAAAAAAATGAAAATAATTCTCTTTTCTCTCATTAGGGAAATCCTTTAATATTATTCGAAAGTATTTGTACAAGTTTCTCCTTTTTTTAAATTTGTCTTTAGTTTAAAAAATGTATAGCTTCGTGTTTTAAATGTTTATCAGTTAATTAAAACAGAACAATACAAAAAAAGGATACAAATCACCACAAAGCCATTTCATGAAATTCCTTTATTCACTTTAACTAAGCGGTCAACTAAATTCAAGTCCAAAATGTCTTATTTGTCAAAAGGACTATCATTTTACATATTTAATGTGAGACCACTTAATTCCGACAAGAATAAAAATAAAAAAACCGCAAAATATCAGGCGATGTTTCGTGTTGGAAATTGTTTTCCATCAGTTTTTGAAATGTTCAGGAAATGTTACATCCACAAGAGAAAACAAAAAAAATAGCAATCCTTTACTTTATTTTTTTTCGTCTTGATGTCCTTTCATTGTTTTTGTTGTTATTTGAAGTTAATTGAATTTGACGTCAGAATATATAAAGAGAGAGAGAGAAAAAAAATGTAAAAACTTTATTTGAAGTCCACTAACTCGTTGGTAGCTGTTTAAGTGAAAAGTATAATAATGGCTTCTGTGGCGTATACGTAACTTTTTTTTCTACGAATTTTTTGATAGTGAAGGGATAAAGCAATAAAACACGAAAAGTAAATTGAGATCTTATTGTTAGAGTTTATTATAGCGGAAAATTGAACGTGCAATTATAGTGAACAGATTAGCGAATAATAAGGGAAGTTAAGGTACCTATAAAAATATAAAGTTAAGCGAACTTTGAATAAGTTTTTGCGTGTGCTTTGTCAAGGATAAATTACTTATTTTTTGTGTACTGAAATTTCTGGGTAATCAAAACAATTAGCCATTTAATAACATCATGTAAAAAGATATGTTGGTATTTGGTGTAGGTTAACTCAAATTTTAGGTAAAAGGTTGGTGTTTTGTTTGACATTTGTCATTTTGAAATCTGTTAAAAGAAATTTTACTGACATAACTTTCAACAGTTTTCAATTAAAACAAAAATTACTCCTTTAAGTTATTTAAACTGTTTTTTTTTATTTGTGTCAAATGAAGGTTCATTCAAAAATGTGAAAACATTATTTAGACTTTTTAAACACCTAGGAAAAGAAACTTTGAATTGATTCATCGAAAAGTACGCATTTATTAGAAACTCTCAAAAGAAGTGATAAGGACCTACATTTGGACACTCAAAAAAAGAAATGGTTACATTTAACATACTTGAATCCTTCGAGCTTCTTATTTACTAAAAGTTAAAGTGCTTATGAGTTGAGCTTGAATCACGATTGTAAAATATTGAAAACTTATCCCAAAGTGAGTGTTTTTTTAGAAGTTTTGAAATAAATTCTTGGTTAGCTATTCGACAACACTCACGGTTTCCGTCCCAGTTTTGTGCACATTTAACGAGAATGAGGCTACTCCTACCAATTTTGAGATTGTGAGACTCAATTAAGGATCTTCACCATCGATCTTATAAACGCTCAATACTTTTTGAACAAACTTAAAAAGAGTAAAAGTAACTGGGTAATTGGTGCATTTTTATTTCGGCTGCTACGTTAATTGGAACGTTCCGGTAAAGGGTGGTGGCGGCGGAGGCGTTACAATGCCATATTAACCAACTTTTTAAGTTCTTATAGGAAGTTTTTCTAATGGGTCAGATTTGTCAAGTTGAAAATTTTGACATTTCTGGGCGTTTCAACTTTTAAGGTCACTAGAGTCAAAATAAAAGATTTTCAGAGAAATGTCTGTACGTGCATGTGTACTATGTATGTACGTACCTTTGTACGTTCTCGAGGTTTTTTCGTTGTCCATAGCTCAAGAACCAGAAGAGATATCGACATCAAATAAATTTTGCTAAGAAGATAATAATGCAGAAAGATGTAGAAAGGAATCTCAAAAAAATTAGTGTGTATTTTTTTTTACCATAACAATTTATAAAAAAAGGTTAAAATTTTGGATAACCCTAAATATCTCACGAACTAATAACGCTGAAAGCTTGAATTAAAATTAAAATATATATTGTAAAGTGATACCAAACAGATATATTTTTGAAAAAATCCACCTGGAAAATTTTATAAAAAAATGATTTTATCTCCAAAAAAATTTTGTGCAACGAGGAATAAGGTTTTTGACTTTCGGTAAATTTTTGACAATAATCAAACTTTCAATTTTTAAAAAAAAATTAAAAACCTAAACGAATATTACCAAAAGTTGGTAAAAATTGATTTTCGACAACTTACTTTTATCTACTAAAAAATATTGTTCTCAACATTCAATAAAATTTTGAGAAAAATCGGATTGAAAGTTTTTTAATAAAAAAATAAAAACCTAAAAAGAACGTTACTCAAAGTTGGTAAAAATTGAATTTCAGTTCAAATATCTTTTCAAAAATTTGAGATTATGGCTTCTAGCTTATTTTATTTTATAAGAAATATTCTTTTCAACATTTGAAAAATTTTGAGAAAAATCGAATTGACAGTTTTTTTTACAACAAATAAAAATCTAAACAAAAAAATTAATAAAAGTTGGTAAGAACTGATTTTCGACTCAAATATCTTTTCAAAAACTTGAGACTTTGGCTTTAAACTAATTTTAACTTATAGGAAATATTGTTTTAAAGATTTTGAAAGGTTTTGAAAAAAAATCGAATTGATAGTTTTTTTACAAAAAAATAAAAACCTAAACAAGAAAATTATTAAAAGTTGGTAAAAATTGATTTTCGACTTAAATATCTTTTCAAAACGTTGCGATAGTGGATTTAAACTACTTTTATCTTTTAAAAAATATTGTTTTCAACATTCAGTAAGGTTTTGAGAAAAATCAAATTGATAGCTTTTTTTTAGAAAAAGTAAAAATTAAAAGAAAATTCAACAAAAGTTGGTTTAAAGTCATTTCGACTCAAATATCGTTTCAAAAACTTAGGACTTTGGCTTCCAACTAAGTTTATCTTATAAGAAATATTGTTTTCAATACTTGGAAAAATTTTGAGAAAAATCGAATTGACAGTTTTTTTTACAAAAAATAAAACCTAAAGAAGGAAATTAATAAAAGTCGGTAAACTTGATTTTGGACTCAAACATCTTTTCAAAAATTTGAGATATTACCTTTAAACTTCTTTTATCTATTAAAAAATATTATTGTCAATATTAAGTAAAATTTTGAAAAAAATCGAATTGACAGTTTTCTTACTAAAAATAGAAACTTAAAATTTAACAAAAGTTGGTAAAAATTGATTTTTGACCCAAATATCTTTTCAAAAACTTGGAACTTTGCCTTCCAACTAAATTTTGCTGATAAAAAATATTGTTTTCAATATTTGGTGAAATTTTGAGAAAAATCGAATTGACAGTTTTTTTTACAAAAAATAAAAATTTAAAAGAAAATTTAACAAAAGTTGGTAAAAATTGATTTTTAACTCAAATATCTTTTGAAAACATTGAGCTTTTGGCTTTAAACTAATTTTTTTCTTTTAAAACAAATATTTTTGTCAATATTAAATACAATTTTGAGAAAAATCGAATTAACAGTTTTTTTACAGTAAATAAAAATTTAACAAAAGTTGGTAAAAATTGATTTTCGACTCAAATATCTTTTTAAAACTTTGAGAATTTAGCTTTAGACTAGTTTTATCCTTTAAAAAAATATTGTTGTCAACATTCAGTACAATTTTTAAGAACAATCGAATTGACAGTTTTCTTAAAAAAAAAACTGAATAGAAAAATTAACAAAAGTTGGTAAAAATTGATTTTCGAATCAAATATCTTTTCAAAACTATAAGATTATGGCTTGCACTTAATTTTAAGTTACAAAGAAATTTTGTTTTCAACATTCGGAAAAATTTTGAGAAAAATCGAATTGAAAGTTTTTTTTAAAAAATTAAAACCTAACAAAAAAAAATTAATAAAAGTTGATAAAAACTGATTTTCGACTCAAATATCGTTTCAAAACTTTAAGATATTGGCTTTTAACTTTTTTTATCTTTTAAAAAATATTGTTTTCAACGCTCAGTAAAATTTTGAGGAAAATCTATTTTTTTTACAAAAAATAAAAACCTAACAGAAAACGATACTAAAACTTGGTAAGAAAGCTTTTAAAAATTAAAAATACTGTCTTCACAGAAAATATTGTTTTCGATATTTAGTAGTTTTTTTTTTATAAAATCTAACAGTCCATTTTTCATAAAAAAAAATAAAATTTTAAAAAATAGTAGGTACGCAAATTTGGTAAAAATTGATGTTCTGTTATTGATATCTCTCAAATTAATTCCAATCTAAAAGTTTGTCAAAATTTAAGAAATTTTACTAAAATTGGTAAAAATTTGTTTTCGACTGGAAATCTATTTCAAAAACTAAATTTTCAAACTAAACTATTTCTTTATATGAAAAATATTGTTGGTAATTTTAAAATTTGTAAGAATAATTCAATTGACAACTTTTTTAACCCAACACGAAAACCTACAAACTTTAAGCAAGACGAATAGACGGACGGGATGGGAAGTTAACAGTGTGGGTCGCATCCCAGCCTCTTTTTTTTGTTATTGAAATCGAAGATCTGGATTTGAAAGAAATTTGGTTTGGTTTTTTGGTCTATCTATTGCTAATAAAAGTCCTAAATCATCCTATCATACTGGAGCTCCAATGTCTCTTTTGGATTTTTGTTCTGATGAATCCAACAGTCCGACTAAAAACAATTCAAGCGCTTAAGTCCAATATCATCCAAGCAATGCTTGAGCTATAGCCCAAAAGCATCAATAAAGTCTTGGGATATTGGAGTCATAAAATGCGCTACTACAAAAACAGTTACTTGAATATCGTTGTGCGCCAATAATTTATTAATATGAATGTTGGCTGGTTGTCATTTTATTTATTATTATTTATTTTGGCCCACCCTTTATATATATACGAGAATATGTATTTCAACTTAACATAATTATTTGAGATAATATCAAACAAATTATTATTGTTAATAGGAAGATCATAAATTTAATACTTTAAATAATTAAATTTTATTTTTTATGAGTAGTAAGTAAAATAATTTGTATAACAAAAATATGCATAGCTACAAACTAATTGGCAAAATTTCATGCTTTGCATCTGGTCATGCTTCAGTTATTTAAAATTTCAACAATATTAAAATAATAATGAAAATAAACAAAAAAAAACAATATTGATTCAAATTTATTATTTTAATATTTGTTTTTTATTTGCGTAAATGACGTACAAATAAAATACTCACAAAAAACCTGAAATTGAAATTCAAACTAATGATGAAGTTAAATATACAAAATAAACTTGAATTTATGCTAAAACAATTTGAATTATAGCCAAGGAAATCATATTGCAAACAGACACATTTAAATGTTCAAAATATTCAATGTACAAATATTGATTTGGCAAGTTGTCAAAATTCAAAATGCCAGATATTAAAAACGGCTGCTTAAGTGACCCCATGTTTTTGCAGTGTGACAGTTGACTAAAGAATAAAAATAGATATTACAATATGACATCAATGAGTCATTTTTCGATCTTTTGTATTTATCATTAAAAAACTCAAATAAAAGAAACCGAAGCCGGAATCAAAATGATAGACACTGATATTATCTTAAAGATCATAAAAAAGTTCAGGAGCACTTTTTTCATACAAAGCCAAACTATTTTTAAGAATATGTCATTTGAGGGAAAAGGACAACACGATTTCTTGTGAAGTTTTTAATTCTCAGATTGACATTTAACCGAACTGTGCAGTGGTGTTAAAAGAAATTTCTGAAACCGAATGACAGACTCTCTAAAATGTCATTTTATGAAAGGAACTGTCAAATTTAAATACGATTAATTTTTGTATTGGTATAAGTCTTTTCGTTAATTTAATCTATGTACCGAAATTTCAACGCCAACTCTCTGACTATAACCTTAACACTGCTGTAGCCATGAGCCCACCCTTCTGTGTGTGCGGAGTCTGGACCGGAATTCCCTATTATCATCGCACCCCACCCATTCAGACAGAATTAAACTGAATTTTCCTTTATCAGTATCATGGCACACGAAGCCATGAACGTAAGGGCTCGGTCATACCATTGCCAATGCCAAGGCAGGTGACAGTTTCCGCTTTGATTTAATTTTTATTTCTCTCTGTCATAAATTCTTATCAAGGCATAGTAACCGGCGACGACACAGCGATGCACGAAGGCGGCATTAAGGGGTCTGTTTGAGTATGAATTGTTTGTAGGAATGTCTGGATTTCTGAAGATCGACCAATTATGGTAAAGACATAAAATAATGTATTTTTTTCTTGTTAAGATTTACTGGTTATTAGATATTTTGTATTTAATGGTTTAGGAGTTTGAGAGTTTATCGAAGCAATTTGACAGTAAACAAGACATTAAAAGCAAGCACTAGTTCAATGGTGACAGTTTAGCTGAACTATAAATTGAGATAGACAATATCAATTAGTAGAAGTGTGATGTGTGAGTTGACAGATGTCACTTAAACAATAGAAGGCACTTTAACAATTTATGTATCATAAATATAAATTTACTTAATTTTGAGTGACATTAGTTACTATATATCAATATGAGATACTAAGTGTCAAAATTCAATAAATATTATTGGTTTAAAGTTTATTTGTTGTTTAATAAAAAGAGTGAAAGAAAAATCTTAATAAATTATAGTAGAGCCGAAAATAAGTGGATCGATAACATAGATGTCACTGTATCACAGCCTTTGACAGCAGATGTCAATAAATGATCAAACAAAAAGCAGACATATCACTGAACATAATGGACGAGTTATTGTTAGCAGATAACACCAAATCAAAATCTGACAATTCAAGTCAAATTTAGCAAAACTCTTCACTTAATGACAATCAGCAAACCAATGGCATTAACAGATGACAGTCACAGTCAAGACGTGTGTGTACTGGGAAATAATAGAAACCAAACATATTTATGCATTTTTGATGAAGATGAAGATTTTTGTAAGAACCGACAGAAAAAAATATTATTATGTCAAATCGTATGATCTTGGTGGTCAATAGACGTAATAGTTAGTTGCTTTTAGTTTTTGATTACTGCATGATCAATTTATCGTAAATTGCAAACATTCAACTAATATTATTACATTTAAGTTTGACAGGTGTCAAATGCCAGTGATACCAACCTGAATTACCCTATTGTACTAACATGCAGTCAAAACGTGATTGGACTTCAGTCTAAATCTAAGAACCCAATTTCGCTGTCAAACCAGGATGATCCATACGATATTTTACGGATACGTTGATGCATGCTATTAAACTAATTATCTGTAGCTGCTTTGAAAAGCTCTGCATTAAGGCCGTCTGCTCCAACTTCATACTATACTTAGATACGGCAATATTTACTTTGTCTACGTCAGGAAGACTTACTTTTTAAGCTTTTCAAAGCAGCCGCATATAATTTGCTTAAGAGTATGCATTAACTTATCTGTCAAATATGGTCGGAAAAAAGAATACCCTGTGAATTGAAGCTCAGTCTTTGGCCGATATTGAAAAAGAAGGCCCTCTTAACTGCACAACTATAGGCAATTAAGTCTCTTCAATATCGCTTACAAAATTTTCCCTGCCGTAATATGTGAATGTCTTAAGTCAATCTTCATCAACCTGAAAAATCCTTATCAGTGTTGCTTTTAGCTTCGATCAAATATTCATATTACGACAGATCCTGAGAAATAAAATACCAAGAACATAAAATGAGCATCCACCATCTTTTTATCGATTTAAATTGAATTTTGTATTCATGGGTAAAGCTTGGTGCCTCTATTCTTTTCCCTACATCGGCTCGACATATACATTAGGAATGATGTTGCTCATCAGCTCTTACCACAATATGGTCTTCGCACCAATTCCTTTTTTTATCATATGTGGTTTAAATTCTCCGTAAATAAGCAAATCATTCACTACTGCTTCCTTTACCGAAGAACTAATTTAGACAGTGTACTAACTTCTCGTGAATTTGATGCTTCGTCTGATTCCATCCAAAGAATTGTTTCGTTCTATCCTCACACTGAAATCGTTGTTACGAGCGATTTTAAATTACACAATTCTTCATGGCTTCAACAATCAGGCCAGACAACACCCGATGGAGTGTGTGCAAAAATCTTTGCTGTGTTAAACCACCTAACTTAGCTGGTCAACGAGCCCACCCGAAATAGGACCCGGACATGGAAGGTCGAGCAGAAAACATTTCTGAATTGTTTCTTACCTCTGACCCTGATAAGTACACTGTTATCAACAAATTTCTCGTGTCAAAACTGTCCAGTTAAAGAAAGAGCTCCTAAGAGAACCGTTTGGCAATACGAGAAAGCCAACTGGGACGGTCTCAATAATTACTTCAGGATCTTTAACTGGTCACTATGCTTCCTCGATAGTGACGTTGACGCCAGCGCTGATATGATCACAAGTTTTATTCTCCTGGGAATGAGAACTTTTATACCGAACAGGGTTAAAAAAATATTGCAATTTCCCAAAGGCAGTACAAATGTTTGGTCATTTGTAAAAAATGAGGAATTCATCCTTTTCCTCGGTTCCTACGCTCATTGTCAAAGGCACTCCTTTTGTAAACTAAAGTTTGCCGCCAATTCAACGCTGCCAGTGAGTGTTGTGACTCCCCCTGTACTTGAGCGAATTAGTGATTTTATGGGAACAATCTTTTTTCGCACTCGTACTGTGGCAAGAGTTTTTAGAGATCTAAAGACTTGTTTAGATTTAAAACGGCGAATCTTCCTCACCTCCGAATTATTGACCGATTGCAGTTACGTCCCTTCTTTCTAAGGTCATGGAAACGCTGATTAATTTTATCAGCTTAAGAAATACCTTGAGGAACGAAAGCTTCTTAATGACCTGCAATACGGCTTTCGTAGCAATAGGTCCACTGGTTCTCATGGTTCATCTCACCGAACAGTGGAACAAATCTTTACATAGTTTTGGAAAAAGTAAGATTATAGCACTTGAAATTTCAAAAGCATTTGATAGGGTTTGGCATCAGGCTCTCTTATCGAAAATGCGTGCTATCGGTTTTCTTGAATCTCTGCTTCATTGGATTAGTAATTACCTCTCGAATTGTTCGATACAAGTAGTATTCGATTAATTCAAGTCTGAAAACCACAAAATAAATGCTGATGTGCCCCAGGGCTCTCTACTATCTCCAACACTCTTTCTCATTTTTATTAATGATCTCCTACCTGCAACATCTAATCCAATACACTGTTTCACTGAGGATAGTACTCTTAGCTTTTCGTATTCGTTTTCAGACTCACATCCCTCTTCTTCGGATGTGGAACTGCAACGACAAAATATAATAAGCTCATCATTAAATTCCGACCTTAGTATCATTTTTCACCCTGTTAACGATGATAACTAAAGGTTGATGATCACCAGCACATATTGTGATATGATATGGACACCGAATACATATGGTTTCAAGCAAATGGCGCTATGTACCACAAAGCTCAAGACACAATCACGTGAGCGATTTCATGGCATGGTTGCTTATCTCGCGCCAAAGCGACGTATGAGTTTACCCCCTTAGACTTTTTCTTGTAGAAATTTTTTAAGTGGCAGGTCAAAGACAACAAAATCGATGCCATCGATAAAATTAAGCCTAATTTATGTGCCTTAGCCTTCGAAAACTAGACCTTTTGATTGCTGCACTAATGTCATTAATAGGGCTTTCAAATGAAGATACAAATTTATTGATATCTCATGTATAACTTGTTTTATTCAATTTTAAAATTGCCTTTAATGCAAAACCCTTTTATAAGAAAACTTTTCATCTTTTAGTATCTTGTCCTATATTTTTATAAATATAAAAAAAGCTTGACCAGATCATTTAATCATCAATAATGGGTTGTTTTTTAAAAAGTGCACAATTATTTTGTCACTTGTCAAGTGATTTATAAAGGGTAATTCTTTAAAGGCTATAGGAAAGTTTTTCAAAAAAAAAAAAACCCATACATTTCATTAAATGCATGAAATCTTTATTTGAATCGATAGTACGGTCCATATTACTTAATGTTTGAAGATTATTTCATGCAAATGTTAGCCTTGACTGCGCCTTTAATGGTCCATTCGGTTAGTCCAATTTTGTAAACTCTTTCCATTTCGGCCGGTATCTCACGAATTAATGCTTCAAATGCCCCACAAAAAATAGTCTAAAGGCGTTTAATTGGACGATCTAGGCGGCTGAACGTAAAATAGGAAGTTTACCGAAGTCATCTCTCAAGAAGTCCATTGTTGCGCGCACTGTATGGCATGTGAAACTGTCTTGTGAAAACCACATGTCATTCAAGTCAAGCTCTTTCATTTTGGGAAAAATTGTTGAATATCTTACGGTAGCGCTCACCATTCACAGTTACATTACGATTAGCATCATCTTTGAAGAAGTACGATCCCATGATTCCATAAAACTGTTACTTTGTATGGACGCATTTGTAGCTCTTGCAATGCCTCTGGCAGATATTTACTCCAAAATCAACAATTCTGCTTATTAACGCCCCCAATGAGCTTCGTCGCTGGAAACAATTTTTCGGAAGAAGCACGCCATGAACTTTCTTAACAGAGCACGCATTTTGATATTAAAATGGAATAATTTCAAGCGTTGTTCGTTTGTAAGACGATTCATAATTAAATTATAGACCAAACTGAAGATGTTTGACAATAAAACAAAACACGAAACGTTCATCTGTTTAAACCAGTGTTTCCAAAAAAATTAAGAGCTACAAAAATCACACTTTATTAAGTCACAAAATGCAATTTTCTTGATTGACTTTCACAAAAAATACGCTAAAAGTTTGAATTAAAATAGGAGCAGAGCAACACAAAATTTTCGGTAAATATTTTTTAAATGTCGTACTTTAAGATTTCGTCGAAAACGAAAAATCGATTATTTTGAAAATTCTGACTACTTGATAATGAAGTTACGGACAAAGAACCTTTCCAAAACTTTAAAAGTCGTATGATTTTTCTAAACGCTACCGGTTCTAGTAGTGTTTAAAATCAAATTGACCGATGATGAGGCACAAGGTTTCAAGCTGGAAAAAAACTTCGAAAAAGACATGAAAACATTTGTTTTTATTCTCAAGACTCCATCTTCCATTTCGGTTACATCAATCAACTGTCACAATGCAAATCGCACTTTAACAAAAAAAAAAAAAATAAAAGGCAAATCTCTCTTTTTACAAACATCCCATATGCATCAGGTAAACAACTTCCCTCTATATGATGAAGCACAAAGGATATCCAAACTACAATGCACTATACGTTGCACTCCTGCACATCAGGAGCTCTGTGATTTACGGGTGCAAACAGAACTATGTGTAACTTTACCTACCCATACTACACATAAGCTCCTTTGATACATTTCCTTCACAATAAAACCTCATTTTGTCAAAGCAGCAAATGCACACATCCTTTTCTGAGGGTAACACGTCAATTGCATCAGCACAATGAACTGCTACTGCCAGCTTCAGGTAACAGGTTCCTTCGATATGTGTACAACAAAAAAAGTCGTACACCTTTGAGGTGACATTTTATATAGAACGTCGTCGCTTGTCGTCGTAGACGTTCGAAGGATTTTCATTATGTTTCCTGATGCACATAGAGAAAACTGATGGGTAGGTTTATTGTTGCAAGTTGCAAATACATATAAAAAAAAGTCCTAAGGTGTCAGATGCATACGTTTTTGCAGCAGCACCTGTGGCTATAACTTAAACATTTTCCAAATTCTATTCATCTTGCAAACGGATACGGATACGAAACACAGGCAGGATAAAAGTTTACAACCGACAAACTCTAAGTGCAACGATGGCAATGCCGATGACAGACAAACTAGTTAGAAATTCTTTTTGTACAAGAAACTTTTTCACACTACTTGCGGCGCTTCACTGCTACAGTCACGCCATCTATAAGGAAAATTCAATTCAAATGTGAAAAGTGTGAATTATTGGTCCATGTTGCCGAACGATGGTGTTTTTATTTTGTTTATTTCTGCTTAGAAATTTCAAACCATTTGCCGCAACATCAGTGTCATCTTTTCTGGGGGCTTTTGTAAAATGTGAACATGTACGCAAAAGTTAATATTCCGTCGGCGGCGAGCGACAAGGCGTTATAAATTTTGTATTCAACATAAATTTCTATCAATATGTAAAAGTCGGTAGTTGGTTTTTGTGAGTTTCTTTTATATGCATTTAAAAACAAAACAAACCGAATAAATGGTATTGCAGAGGAATTCCATTTAAAACAAAAGACGCACGTGATTAAAATACTGAATTTTCCAACAATGCAAAACAAACTGACTCTTAAAAATAAAATGTAAACAAACAAAAATAAACTTTTTTTAAATTCCTTAACGGATGTGGAAAAGTACCGATATTATAAGTTTAAAAATAAAATTTTAAATACCTGTGGGAAAAAACGCCTTCAAAATTCTAAGTATGATACAATTAGAATTAATTTATTTAGACGCATGTCAGTTAAAGCTACGATTAAGTGACATTTTATACCTTAGATGGAAGTTCAATCACATTTAACCTGTATGTAAGTTGAATAGGGAAATTCATTTCGTTCTTTCAAGTTGGTAATGCTGGCATTAGACACCTGTCAAACTTAGCTGTCATTTACTTACTTAAGGTGGCGCTTCTCTATCTTACGTTCCTCTACTGCGCTGTACTGTGCGAGTAGATTAGACCCAACCATTTCAGGTGTTTTACTTTTGGTTGAATGTACTTTGCTGTACAGTCCGTTCAGCTCGTCGTTCTATCTTCTACAACACTCACCTTCCATAAGTACGCGACCGAAAATAAGGTGAAGAACTGTTTCCAAACTTTATGGAGCAGCGCGAATTCTCCATGGTCATGCTACACAAACGGGACGAGTTTGAAAGAGTTGCCAAAACAAAACTTATTATGCAGAGGTACAGTGTGAGCACTAGGAAGAGGAGAGAGGGTTTAAAAAGAGATGTCGGTATACATTGGTTTTGAACTCCTGAATATTGCAATGACTAGGAAAGACAGAGTGTGGTAAGGTATTCCACATTCACGTAGTGCGGCTAAAGAACGAATCTCTGTATTTGACAGTACGACCAAAGTTGGGGTCGAGGGTATACTGATGAGCATTTCTAGAAGACCGTTAAAATAACGGTAGAAAAGGTTGAGATAAAAAACATTACGACGATATTCAAGCGAAGAAAATAAAGTTATTATGATATTATCACCTATCAATTTAAATGCTCTACGTTCAATACTATCCAAGAGGCTTAAATAAGTTGGAGAAGCACCAGCCCAGAGATGGTATTGTAGACAACAGGTAGGTCAGAAGGTGTGAAACATTTCTTGCATCGCCTAAGGAAACCTAAACACCATTGGAGACATCGCGTATGTGATCGTTCCACAGAAGGTGATTGGTGATACACATACCGAGAATATCGAGATGTTCAATCTCCTCAAGTGCAAGTGCCATCCATGGGTAATGGCAAGGGGTGTATATCTCGCTTTAACGATACAAGACAGCATTTGTTTTTCGAAGAATTAAATTAAACGCGGTTTTTTAATCCCCATTGTACAATGCTGTTTAAGTCGGAATTTAATGAGCTTATCATATTTTGTTGTTGCAGTTCCACATGCGAAGAAGAGAAATGTGAGTCTGAAAATGAATATGAAAAGCTAAGAGTTTTGGATTAGAAGTTGCAGGTAGGAGATCATTAATAAAAATGAGAAAGAGTGTTGGAGATAGTAGAGAGCCCTGGGGCACACCAGCATTTATTTTGTGGTTTTCAGACTTGAATCCATCCAATACTACTTGTATCGAACAAATCGAGAGGTAATTACTAATCCAATGAAGCATTGATTCAAGAAAACCAAAAGCACGCATTTTCGATAAGAGAGCTTGATGCCAAACCCTATCAAATGCTTTTGAAATACCAAGTGCAATAATCTTACTTTCTCCAAAACTATGTAAAGATTTGTTCCACTGTTCGGTGAGATGGACCATGAGATCAACCTATTGCTACAAAAGCCGTATTGTCGGTCATTTAGAAGCTTTCGATCTTCGAGATATTTCTTGAGCTGATAATTAATCAGCGTTTCCATGACCTTAGAAAGAAGGGATGTTAGTGCAATTGGTCGATAATTAGAGGGTGAGGAAGATTCACCTTTTTTTGGAATGGGCTGGACAAATGCGGTTTTTCATCCTCTTGGAACTAGACCTGTAGAGTAGGATAGATGAAAAAGCTTACGCAGTGGTTTGGCAGCGTTGAAAAACACGTCTTCAGCCCTATTCTCTGAGGACTCTTGCTACTTTAAGAGTGCGAAAAAAGATTGGTTCCATAGAATCACTAACTCGCTCAAGTATATTCAGAGTCACAACACTCACTGGCAGCGATGAATTGACGGCGAACTGCCTAGCTTTCTCTAAAGAGGCCTTTCTGGCTTGTTTGAACTTTTTCCGGCTTTCCTCAGTGCGGTTGGCTTTATAGCAACGGAATACCTCTTTTGCCACTATATCCTTCTTACAGCTAGGATCAAACCATGCGTTTTCCTTAGGTTTGATGCTTTTAAATCTATTCGGGATAAAAGTTCTCATTCCAAGGAGAATCAAACTTGTGATCATATCAGCGCTGGCGTCAACGTCACTATTGACAAAGCATAGTGATCATTTTAAGATCCTATAGTAATTATTGAGACCGTCCCAGTTGGCTTTCTCGTATTGCCCAAACGGTTTTCTTAGGAGCTCTTTCTTTAACTGGACCGTTTTTACACGAGAAATTTGCTGATATAACGCAATGGTTAGAGAGATAATGAGAGATAGAATACTAAAAGTGTACTTATCAGGGTCAGAGGTAAGAAACAAGTCAAGAGTGTTTTCTGCTCGACCTTCCACGTCCGATATTCGGGTGGGCTCGTTGACCACCTGAGTTAGATGGTTCAACTCAGCGAAGACTTCAGCATACACTCCATCGAGGGTTATCTGGTCTGAGGCATCAAATTCACGAGAAGTTGATACTCTGTCTAAATTAGCTCTATGATAAAGGAAGCAAAAGTGAATGATTTAATTATTTACCGAAAAAAGGAAATGAAAACACCAAATAATTGAATTTCATTTTATGATTAAAGTAATATTCGTTAATAATAATTCTATTGATTTTCAATAGAGCGTAAAATTTGTATGAAACGTGCAAAATGTTATTAGGTATTGTGTAACTTCTTAAAGGAAATTAATCGAAAGAAAACAAATTATTATTATTTTTATCATCAATCGCACCTTGATGATGATGACATAATCGACAAAGTAACTAACTATTGGTATATAACATATGAATTGTGTGAAAATCTGATTGATTATTATTTTCATTTTCCATTGAATTAACTATAATTATAGTTTGGGGTTTTCTATTACGAAAAGCCACATTTTCAATTATAATTATAATACGAGTCTATAGAATTGAAGATAGTTATAAAGTTTATTTTATAAAGTTTATTGTTATTAATATGATATTTCAAAAACTCATAAATTCATATTCAATTTAATTAAACAAACAAAAGCCGTCTGGAAAATCATTCTATAGATCCGACAGGTCAGACTTGTGTACATATGAATAAAAAAGGATAAAGGATTGAATGAAAACACTCTATGGGCGGTATTGGCATCCTTTGTCGGGGGTGGGCAAAAAAAAAATAGAATGGTGTAACAAAGTTAACGAGCTGTCAGTGAGCTTAGTTATATAAAGTGTGAAAACATCACAAATATGATGGGAAGGTATAATGAAACATGAAAACGATTTAACACCCCCATCAAACTTAACTAAGTTACAAGCATTTTAACATATTAAAGGTTTAGGTATACATCAGAATTTACTAAGTAAATAAATTCCATTTTTTTTGTGTTAAAACTAAATGCAAAAAAATATGATGAAAAAATGGTACTTTTTTCATGTTCAATTCGTCAGAGTAATATTATTTTAGACGGCTCGCAGGCTACAACATATTTGAAGAGATTGATGTACTATGTTATGTTAAATTCAAATACTTCAGCAGATTGTTATTTTGAATCAGACAGAAAAACACACAAAACTACACATGTAAACATTGTTGTAGATTGTGTTTTTCATATAAAAACCTGGTTGATGATGACTTTTTTCCTTTAATTTTTTTTAAATACATTTTTTGAAACATCGAAAGTGTTAACGTACCTGCAATGAAAAAGAAAGAAAAAAAGGACTTTAATAAGTTTGTACAGTTAAGTTTTTAATATTTAAATTATAATGTAAACATTTTATAAACATTTAATTTACAAAGTGGTTAAGCAAGTCATATATTATAGCTTTGAATGTCAAAATACTTAGTCATAAAAGATAACCTAAAGGCAGCTGGTTCCTAACGTTTATTTACATCTGTAAAATTTTGCACCTCTATTCCATAAAACCTCAATAGAAACAGAAAATGAAAACATTGGTATGCTACACCCAGGCGTATACGCATTTTTTTATTTGGGGAATTTGTACACATGTTTCTATCAGTGGCGAGGCGTGACTTATTTCTAAAGGTAAGTCGGAGAAAAATGAGGGACTTGAAAAAATATCAGAAATGTACTTACTGAAATGTACTTGCTGAAAAAGATGTTATTATAATGGGTCCAATTTGTCAAATTGAAAATGTTGACATTTCTCGACTTTTCAAGGTCCCTAGAGTCGAAATAAAAGATTTTTAAAAAGATGTCTGTGCGTTCGTGTGATCGTACGGTCGTACGTCCGCGACGTTTTTTCGTTGTCAATAGGTCATGAACCAGAAGTGATATCAACTTCAACTGAATTTTGTAATGCAGATAATAATGCAGAAAGATGCAGAAAGGACTCTCAAGAAAATTGCGTGGGTGGTTTTTTTACCATAGCAGTTTTAAAAAATAGTGACCATTTTGGTTAATCTTAAAAATTACTTAACAGACTTGAATTTAATTTTATATTATATATTGTAACGTGTAACAATAGAAATATATTTTTGAAAAAAAATCCAATTAACGTTTTTTTATAATGAAAAAAACTGAAAAAAAATATTTTTCGCCTCGAAAATATAAGAAACAAAAACTTATTTTATTTCTAAAAAAATGTGTTCAACGAAGAATAACGTTTTTAACATCTGATAAAATTTTGAAAAAAATCGAACAAATTTTTCCTCCCTCGACCTTTCCAGTCACACACACATTCATCCAACACAAACATTCGTTTTCGTGATTGTCGGTCACAGCATCACGGCTTCCTGAAAGCTTAACGCTCATCAGGAAAGCCACCGTTGTTGACTCTCAGCGAGACTTTACTTTCTCACACACAATCACGGTTTCGACAAGTTGTTGGATGAGCTTCCCAAACTTGCGCAAATGTAATGGCGAGTTCAGACCCCTTCCCAACTATTCTTATTTTTCGAGAAAGTTCAAAGAAAAACAAAAATCGAGAAGAAGTCTTTTCTAGGCATGTTCCTATTACTACTAATTACGCGCGAGGTTCGAGGTGTGAATTTTGTACCAACCATTACGTTAAATTAAGCGACTTAAAAAACGCGGCATTAAAAACCTGAAAACTGAAATAGCTTTTCAAATATTAAAAATATTGTCTTTAAACTTTTTTTATTTCACAAAAAATATTGTTTTCGATATTCAGTAGTTTTTTTTATAAAAATCCAACAGTCCGTTTTTTTGTAAAAAATAAAATCTACAAAAAATAGTACGCAAATTTGGTAAAAATTGATGTTCGGTTCCTTATATCTCTCAAATCCAATTTGTAAAAATTTAAGAAATGCTACTAAAATTGGTAAAACATTTGTTTTCGCCAAAAATCAATTTAACAAAACTATATTTTTAAACTAAACTTCATATGAAAAAATATTGTTGGTAATTTTAAAATTTTTAAGAATAATTCAACTGACAACTTATTTAACCCATACCGAAAACCTACAAATTTTTAAGCTAGACAAATCGACAGAGAGGATGGGAAGTTATCAGTGTGGGTCGCAGCCAGCCTCATTTTTTGAATACAATTGAAAAAAACACCAAGTTTTGCAAAAAATTCGGAGATAATTATGAGAAAAAAACAAACATCATTGACTATTTTTCTTTAATAAATTGTGTTTCTCAATGTTATTACTTTCATCTAATAGAAAATCTGTCAAACAGCAATCTATTACTATAAGAGCCATTGTGACTTTTGAGTAACTGAAATTTATACAAAAAGCAACCACTTTTCAAAAATCACTTCCAATTCAAACTTTAATTAACTTTTTATCTTTAATTAATAATTTGTTTGTTCACACTTTTATTTATATACCTTGCACTGCAATCTGCTTGTAAACTCTATTTTAGAACAAAATCTTATTTGCCTGGTTAATTTTGTGCGTACTAAAATACAGTAGCTCTTGCCAAAAATTATTCCACTATACAATTTTCTTTAATCGGCAACCCCAACTTCTTAAACTTCATTCGCCGAGAATGAAGCAAAATATCCAATAAGTCCCTAAGAGACGGGTTACGTTTGCCTTTTATCCTATACAGAATGGTTCAATTTTTGTTTACTCTATGAAAATGAATAACAAGTCTAGTGCGTCAACGTACTGCTCTGCTTTGCTTAGACTCAACCTGACATGCGCAATGCGTATTTCTCCCTTAAAACTCAGATACATACAAATTCATCGCATGAAAGTCGGTGATCATCGGGTTATTTCTATGCTTAAGAAAGCGTTGGTTGAATAAAGAAGCACGCGCCTAGCGAGTAGTAGAAGAGGAAACAGGAGAGAAAACAAATTTTGTTCTATTCAGTGAGAAAATAATAACCCGGCATACCTTTAAAGAAGAATATACATGTTGATTGAATATTTGTAAAGTAATGTCGATGTCACACGCGTTGCTGTTGTATGATTTGTTTCTATACATGTTGCGTGAAGTTTTTTTTGTTGATATTGAGATTTACAAAAGGTAAGTCGATGGGAATCGACTTATATGGTGCCTTCGCCACTGGTTTCTATGTATTTTGTTTATTAGACCACCTACCTACTTGAATGTGAAATATAATTAAAATAATTATATTCAAGTGAATGCATATTTATATATTCCATCACCATAACCAGTGATCAAACATTTGAGCATGAATCGAATTAATTAAAATTTTAGTTGATTTACTAAAAGGTGTGTTCGTTGTTTAAATAAGCTGTTTTCATAGTTGTTTTTTTTCATAATGTTTGAAGTTTGTAGACAAGTGGCCTAGATTTTACATAACATGTGTATTCAAGCAAGAATTTTAAAAATTCATTCAATCTTTTCATTTCAAGTCGTATGTTAAAGATATTGTCAATAGGATTAAACTATTTTAAAAACAAAAACCTTGTTTTAAATTTTGATATATTTTTTTGATAATTAGCGAACACTAAAAGGATTTTGTATACCTTTAATATGCCAAAGATACAGTGTGAGCATTGTTTTGAATTCCTGAAAATTGCAATAATAGAGAAATATAGAGCGTGGCAAGGCGTTACACATTCGCGTAGTACGGCTAAAAAATGAATCCCTGCACTTTATAGTGAGGCCGGAGTTGGGAGCAAGGGTAAACTGATGGGCATGGAGGAATACAACTGGCTATTTCACTAGAGCATAGTCCGTTTAAATAACGGTAAAAAAGGGTGAGACAAGAAACCTTGCGTCGATGTTCAAGTGACGTAAACGAGTTGATGATGTTAATGTCACCAATCATTTTTAAAGCTCTTTTTTTAAAAATGCTGTCCAAGAATATTAAATAAGTTACTGGAGCACCAGCCCAGAGATGAGAGTTATATTCAAGTTTCGGACGTACATAGGTTTTGTAGATTGTAACCAGATCAGACGGAGAGAAAAATTTCTTGCAACGTATCAAAAAACCTAGACATCTTGCGGCATTTTTGACAACATCGCTTATGTGATCGCTCCACAAAAGATAGTTGCTGATGCACATTCCAATAATGTAAAGATTTTCCGTTTCGTTGATGCAAGTGCCACCCATAGATAGTGGCAAAGAGGGTTTATCCCGCTTTAACGATACAAAACAGCATTGGGTTTTCGAAGCATTAAAATGCAGTGTAGGTTGGAATTTGATGAGCTAATCATATTTTGCCCCTGCAGCTCCACATCCGAAGAGGAGGATTGTGAGTCTGGAAACGAATATGAAAAGCTTAGAGTGATATCGTCAGCGAAACAATGTATTGGAATAGAAGTAACAGACAGGAGATCATTTAAAAAAATGAGGAAGAGTGTCGGAGACAAAACGGAGCCCTGGGGCACACCAGCATTTATTTTATGAGTTTCAGACTCGAACGGTTCGAAAGAAAATTTTCTAATTAAACGAAGAAGAGATTCTTTGATAACGAAAGCAAGCATTTTCGATAAGAGAGCAAGATGCCAGTTTTAAATCGCTATATTGCAATGTGTTTACAAACTTAACGTTTTAAAGGTAGTCACTTTACTCCTTTTGTGTGCTTTAAATGTTGAAGAAATGTTGAGAAAAGAATCCCTTGGGAGTTAGTTACAAATCGGTTTTGACAATTTCAAATTTTCATTTTCAACTTTTCTCTAACTTTTTCATTCTCTTAACAAAAATTAATATATGAATCTGTGCGGATTTTTTTACCGGGCTGAACGATGCGTTGGAGCCACATCAATTTCCACTACCTTTACCGGAAGAAATTCTTGTAACGTTGCAGGGAGGTAAATATTCTGCAACCATTGATCTGTCAGATGCATACTTACAGGTTAAAGTGAGTGAAGATTCACAACAGCTGTTGACAGTCAATACTCACCAAGGTTTGCTGCAGCACCAGAGACTACCTCTGG
The DNA here is from genome assembly GCF_945859685.1 of Eupeodes corollae. Classification (NCBI taxonomy): domain Eukaryota; kingdom Metazoa; phylum Arthropoda; class Insecta; order Diptera; family Syrphidae; genus Eupeodes; species Eupeodes corollae. The sequence goes on along the minus strand of NC_079148.1, from coordinate 20,432,431 downwards.
GAGTAAAGACCGGACCAGGTACGTTTCGACAAATAACAAGCACAATGTTGACTGGATTGAAGGGTGTAGTGTCATTTATTGATGACATCATCATAGCTGCAGAGTGGGGATTCAAATTGAATTACGAAAAATGTCAATTTTTCCAACCACAGGTGAGGTTTGTGATTGATAACAGCGGACGAAGGTCCGACCGAAAGCGTATATCAGCAATTGCAGACATGCCGGAGCCCAAGGAAACTACAGATCTACGTTCATTTTTGGAAATGCTCAACTTTTATTTGCAGTTCATTGCAAATGTGTGTGAAATACGTGCCCCAATGGATAACCTGCTCAAGAAGGATGTAAAGTTCCGTTGGTCTGATGAATGTCATGCTGCGTTCAACAAAGTTAAAGAAGCGCTTCAATCAGGTTTGGTTTTAGTCCACTTTGATCCAGCAAAGGAAATTATAGTTGCTGGGGATACATCGAAAGACGGCATTGGTGGAGTTATGCTTCATAGATTTCCAGACGGTTCCAAACAGCCAGTGGTACATGTTTCAAGGGCTTTAACTAAAACGGAGCAAAACTATAGCCAGTCCTAAAAAGAAGCACTGGCACTAGTGTTTTGTGTTAAGAAGTTTCACAGATGGATTTATGGGAGGAATTTTTCCTTCAGACGGATCATCAATCGCTCTTGGCTGTTTTTGGATCGAAGAAAGGAGTTCTAGTATACACTGCACATCGATTACAGAGATGGACTCTTACGCTGCTATTGTATGACTTTGAATACCGATGCGTTATTGCGATTGATAAATCGTCAAGCTGTTAAAAAGGAAGAAGATTTCGTAATTGCTGCAATTCAAATTGAAGATGAAGTCAACAAAGTCTTATCAGTTTCAGTCCAAAATTTACCAGTCAAGTTTAATATTCTTCAAAAAGAGACGGATGTAAGCCTATTTTTGTTTTATTTCCATCGGGAAGCTTTAAGCCAAGCAAAAGGTTGTATATTATTACAATATAACATTGTTGTTCCCATTTTATTGCAGAAGCAAGTACTAAAGCAGTTGCATACTGGGCACCCCGGAATTGTTCGCATGAAGGCACTCGCACATAGATAAAGACATCATGCAAATGGTTAAGGAATGTTCTTCATGTGCAAAGGCAGCACCCGCACCTATCAATGACCCATTATCTTCGTGGCCAGTGGGAGCCAAAACGTGGTCACGAATTCATCTTGATTATGCTGGGCCCTTTTAGAATTCCATGTTTCCGATTATTGTGGATTCCTACTCGAAGTGACCGGAAGTTTTTCATATGCAGTCGACTACAACCTATTAGAGTGCTCCGGGAAGGTTTTGCTAGGTTTGGACTTCCCGACATCGTTGTTTCAGACAATGGCACGCAGTTTTCGTCTGGAAGTTTTGTAGAATTTTGCGACAGTGGTGGTATACAGCACATCAGAACGGCACCATTTCACCCGCAGTCAAATGGGCAGGCGGAAAAGTTCGTCGACACATTCAAGCGGACGATGAAAAAGCTCGAAGGGAGCTCAGCTCTCCAGACTTTTCTTCAAAGATATAGGTCTACACCAAACGGTCAACTTCCGAACAATGTCACACCAGCTGAAATTATGCTAGGACGCAAGATGAAAATACAACTCGACCTACTCAAGCTATCGTCTTTTGAAGCTGATTAAAGAAATCACAAGATGGAAAAGCAGTTTAACTTAAAACATCGAGTAAAGTGAAAGGAGTTTCAACCAAACGAATTAATCTTTGCCAAAAACTACGACAAACACCAAAATTCATGGTCACCAGGTGTTATACTTACAAGGATTGGAACAGTTATGTATGCAGTCCAAGTAGGAACAAAAACCTGGAGACGTCATTTGAACCAATTAAAGTCTAGACATTCGGTAATTGAGAAATCTAATTCTAACTTTCTTTTTAATTTTCAGGAATGTGAAAACAAGGCTTCTCAACAAAACCCATTACCAGGAGAAGATAGCTCAAATATTCCTTCTTCAACAACATTAGAGTTAACAAGGCGAAAACATCAAGCCAAGCAGTCCTTCATTTCAGCCCTCACGTACTGAAAAAGATCTAACAACCATTAATGATTTTTTTTTTTTTATTTTTTTATTTTATTATTAATTAACATATAATAAATTACATATTAACTTAATTATTATAAAGCCATAGCCACCAGGCTTTCAGCTAGTTTAAAAAAAAATTAAATAAATGTATCTAGTTGAAGAGAAGTTAGTAGGTTATATATATGTTTAATGTTTAACTCTGAAGGAGATGATAGTATATCACATAAGTTAGTGTCATTGAAAAAGGTTGTTGAAGTTTGTTTAATTTTTGGGCAATCATAAATAAAATGTTGAATTGTAAAAGGCGAGTTATTATGGCAAAATTTGCAGTTCGGTTGGGTTTCTTTACTAATTAGATAGCTGTTTGTAGCCAGAGTGTGTCCAAGTCTGAGTCGAAGAAAGCATTTCACCATTCGGTTTGATACAGTTGTTGGATATATGATGCGTGCACCTCTTGGATTAATTTTTGAATAATGATGAGTATATCCACTCCATTCAACTTCAACTTTATTTCGATGAATGTTTTGTATCCTTCTCTTGATGTCTTCTTTGTTGTTGACTGAGAAAGTAAGAAGAGGTTCGCTTGACGCGATTCGTGCTGCTTTGTCTGCAAATTCATTACCTGGGATTTTTGCGTGCCCAGGAACCCAAACTAGTTTGAGGGTTCTTCTGTTGGCTATATGCTTGTCCCGTATAATTTGTATGGTTGCGTTTTTATTGTCGATGTTTTGAATGGCATTGATTGTGGAAAGGCTATCCGTACAAATGAGAGTTTTTTTACCTTGATGTTGGTTTGCAGCTTGTAAGATTGCTACAGCTTCGGCTCTGTATACAGATGCAAATTCAGGTAATAACCCTTTGGCTTGAATGTCTCCCTTATCATTAACGACAGCAAATGATGTTCCTTTTTCGCTTTTTGATCCATCTGTGTAGATAAAGTTCCAGTGGAAGTAGTCTTCTTGGATTTTCTTGAATATGTGTCTATAAACAGTTGGATTTGTTGTGCTTTTCGGAAATGAAGCGAGTTCAGTGATAATTGATTCTTGTGGTATCAACCATGGAGGAAATTTTATTGATCGTAATCCTTGCCCATTGATTGAAAGTGATATATTCATTTTTTGAGAGGCGGTGACAGCATTTGATAACGTTGAAGGTAGTTTGCTCGTTTTTCTACGGGATAAAATTTTGTTCACATCTAATACTATGGGTGAATTTTGTGATGTTGCAACCTTAGCTATTAAAAGTGACGTCAAATATTCAAACCGATGGGTGATAGCTGGCAGGCCACTTTCTGTGAGGATGTTCTTGATGGGTGTTGTTCTGAACGCCTTAAGACTAATTCTGGCGGCTGCGTGATATGGTGATAAGACTGCTTGCATATTTGACTTAGAACATTTGCCATACACAACTAATCCGTAATCGATTTTGGATAAGATAATAGATCTAGTTACATTTATAAGCGAGTTTATATGACAAAAGCTATTTTTAGATGATAGTACTTTTATAATATTTAATCTGGTGACTAGGTTTTTCATAAGTTCTAGACAATGCGTTTTAAAACTATAATTTGAGTCAAAATACAGACCAAGGATCTTAAGATACTTATTATTAGTTATGTTAGTATTGTTAAAATTAAGATCAATATTTTTTGTACAACTGGTTTTTTTACAAATATGTAATATTGTACTTTTCCCTGAAGAGATCTTAGCACCTGAAGTATTGCACCAAGTGTGTATTTTTTCGAGAACATTTAAGAATAATGTTTTTACTATTTCTAGGTCCTTACATTTAGTGAAAAGTACAAGATCATCAGCTTATAGCGAGTATTTTACAGAATTCATGTTTTTTAAGATATCAGAGATGTCGTTGAAAGCTACATTAAACAATATAACCGATAAAGGGGATACTTGGTTAATTCCGTTTTTCAGTTGTTTGACATTTGAAATAACTCCATTTGCTCTTATTCGAAATTGCCGGTTGCTTAGAAATGATTTTATAGTTTTAAACATGTTAGGACCGATTTTCCATTTTGCCAGCTTATTTAAAATGATATGGATACCTATCCGGTCGAAAGCTTTTTCAAAATCTATTGAAAGAATCGAGATATGGTTTTTGCTTGATAAAGCTGTTGTAACATATTCGTCGATATGCAGCAATGCGTCCATGGTATCTTTATTGTGTTTAAAAGCCACTTGGTTAACATCAAGAACATTTTTCTTTTCTAGGAACCAGGAAAGTCTTTTTGCAATTATTTTTTCAAGAATTTTTCCAGTGCAGGGCAGAAGGGATATTGGACGGTATCCTTGTGTTGAGGTGGGGTCTTTTTTCGGTTTAGGAATTGGAACAACTGTGGCTGTCTTCCAGATTTGAGGTATGATTCCTTTAGTGAAAACTTCATTAAAACAATTTAAAAGCCTTTCTTTAAAAGAAAGTGAAGTATTTTTTAGCATCTGGTAGTTGATTCTGTCAAATCCAGGTGTGTTTCCTTTTGTTGAGCCTAAACTAGAGTTCAGTTCAATCATATTGATGGGAAGGTCAATGCTTTCAGTTATGGAATCTGGAATTTGCAGTGAGTAGTTTGTCTCAGTAGCAGTATTAGTTTTGTTGATTAAAAAATTAGGATGGAATTCAGAGTCGTTTGAATAATCTGACCAAGTTTTGGCAAAATGTTCTGCGATTTGATAAGGACAGGTTAAAATCTGCAAGCCTTCCGATATAGTTTTAATTGTGTGGGGTGTAAAGTTCCCCGTCAATGTTTTTATATCGCCCCAGAGCTTTTTAGTGGAAGTGCTCGGGTTTATGTTGGACGTGAACAGTTCAAAGCATTTTTGCTTTTCGATTCTAGCTGTTCTACGGAAAAGAGCGTTAAGTTTTCGATATGAAATAAGATTTATATCGGTTGGATGTCTTTTAAAGAGGTGAAAAGCTGTTTGTTTCTTGGTTCGAAGTTTTTGAAGTTCTTTAGTCCACGACGGGACTACGGCTTTGTGTTGTGCATTTTTTGTTTGAGGAATACACATATGAGCTGCATATCTTATCGACTTTGTGATTAATGCAGCTTCCTTATTAATATTATTGGATATTGGATGTGAAGTTAAAAATTCATCGTTTTCTTTTTAAATAATTCCCAATTCGCATTGTTGGTTTTAAATTTGGGTTGAAGTTTAATAGGTTTGTGTCTGATATCTATTGGTATTTTTATCATAATTGGAAAATGATTGCTTCCGTGTAAGTTAGGAAGGGTTTCCCAGCAAGCGTTTAATGTAATTTGGGAGGTAAGAAAGGATAGGTCTATATGTGTAAATGTTCGATGTGTAGAAAAATGTGTCGGGGAGCCGTTGTTTTAAATAGACAAATTTGATGTAGATAGGAAATTAATGAATCTTAACGTCCAATGCGAAACCGGGTTCCTCCAAAAAAAAACTTGGACTCGCAAACTAAACATATGTTTAGACATCTTAAAAACGGGAGATGTTGGATATTCACCGCTATCAGGAATATGGACACAGCGTATACAGCTGTCACTTTTTAAACAGATAGCATAGACAATCTGTAAACTATAGAAAATCTGTAAACGGGTCTCTCTTGATTTAGCAGCCAACGAATAAAGACATATATTGAGATTATACGGTTGTTTTCTTTGCTTTTGGATACACAATAGTTTTCAAAACACCATTTAAAGGTAAATTGCTTCGAAACTTCGTTTATTAGCTGTTAAATAGTTGTAAAAGATTGATTTTTACCAAGTTCCGAGCGATTACAAAATGCATTGAAAAACATTCAATTGACATGACTAATGAATAAATTAATGAATTTTTTGTTTAAAATGAAAGTTTAAAAATCGATACAACGAACTTCATCGAATTTTAAGAAAAACATGGAATTGACAAAAGTATTGAAAGTATTTTAAGGAAAAATAAATAAATACTTCCTTTATAATTTTTTTTTTGAAACTCATTCATATGCACTCAAATGAAATCCTTTACAAAAGAAAAACACACTAGAAACGAACAACGTTTTTCGGTTCTAAGTTGAAAGCTGTTTGCTTTTTTTTTGTTAAGAATGATTCAAAAAAATTGCTTCATGAAGTTTGAATTCTTAGAGTAGGTAATATGGGAAATAATTTGCCAGCAAAATGGCTGCCAAATAAAATAAGAAGAAAACTCTTATCAGCATACATTTTTCTTTTTTATCTTTTTTTAAATTGAAGCAACAAATCGTCAAGAAGAGGACACAAAAAAAAAAGGATTGAAAGGATGTTTTTTTCTTTTTTTATATCAATCAAGTTAAAAGGAAGGTATTCTGCAAATAAGTCCTTTTTTATGAAGAAAGCAGGAAAAAGGACAAGAAAATGACCTAAATTGAGACAAAAAATAAATATTTTTTTTTACTTTTATCACATTTCTTTATTTTGGATAAAAATAAAAACCCCTTTAATGTACACTTTCAGACAATTTTGATTGGTATAATATATTTTTCACTTGAAAAAATTATGATTTAGAAAGGTACGAGAGTGAGAGTCCTTGCTGTGAAAATAACATCCCATATTCCCATGTCTGGGTTCATGATATGAAAAATATAAACGAAAGAAAATTAAATTGGCGTTCATATGAAAGGACATAAAGGCAATTTATTAAAAAGAAAAAAGGTACATTTTTTGCACTCAGTTTGCTGTCTAGGAGTAAAATATCCCTTAACTGGCGACAACTTACATATTATATGGCTGTCAAGAAGTATACTTCCTTCCTATATAGCAGCATACATGTATTTATAGGTACGTTTTTGTACTTGTATAAAATATTTCATGTACATTTCTATGCATTGCTATATCCTTGCCAGAGTATACAATACAAAATAAAAGGAAGAATTTTAAGGACTTTATGGAGTTCAGCCAATATGTACTCAGTCGGCAGGTTATTGAAAGAATTTTATATGATTTCATTTCATTATAGGTTTAGGTAGTCGAAGTACGTTACAGAGCTCAAGCTCAAGGAGTGAGAAAAGATGACAACGATAGGAGATTGCAAAGATACCTTTTTTCAACACTGTATGAATGTATATGACTACATAGGAATACGTTCACTGAAGTGACGAGTCCTTATTCTGTCATCCTTTTATTTTCTATATTTCTGCAATGTGCTTGTATTTTGAACATCCTGTGTTGATATTGTAAATAATTTAGAGCAAACTTCTCAAGAATGTTAAGACACTCAGACTCAAAGGACTTTTCTCTGTCTTCAAGTATAGTGATCCTTGAGTATCCTATATTATATTCTATTTTTCCTTTCTTAATTATATAGATATACAAATAGTATATAAGAAAAAGAAGACGCATTTTCTAAAGTGGGATTGTAAAAGTTGTTTCCTTTGAAATTGTTGCTTTTATTTATAGTTCCTTAAGAAACAGAGAGACAGAATTTCTAAGGTTACACGTCCTTATGTTTTAGAACAAATTATTATTAACTCTTTTTCTAAGTATGCACGAAGAGGTGACTTTTTATACGATTCTAAGACATTTGTAAGAAGTTCCTTTGTACACTACACATATTGTATATTGTAGCCAAGCATTTCAATTCTTTGACTTGAAGCTTAACATACGTTGATCCTTTTTCCTACTCAAAATGTTTAAGAATTTTCTATGTGTATTTATTATTTCGTGTCGTTTTATGAGTATTTATTTAAAATTTTGTAGGAAAACCAGAAATTTCGAAATGAAAATTGTGCAATAAATTTTAATCAAGATCATCAAGAAAATTGTTTCATCAGAACCCACGTTAAGTAAAAGCTTCTGTTTCTAGATAATAGATATGACAGTTCGGGACTTATAGAAAATTTAAGTGGGCAGAAAATAAAAGACATTTTAAGCTACCCACAAACAATTCAATTCGAAATAATGCTCACGAAATTGAACTAGAAACAATCATAGTTATTGGAAAATTATGCATCACTACTTGTATCTATTTGAAATTCAGTTGATGAGAGAGGTTCGTTCCTGGAAAAACTTTCATAAAAGTTTTGGCTTGCTTCAAAATTATAGCACTGATTTTCATGAAATATTCATAAGCAGTGTTGTAAGTTGTTAATGTTAATTTTTATATGTTCTGAAATTATATTCAACAGTATTGCGATAGATAAAACAAAAATAGTCAGATGTGGGCTTTAGCAATTTCTTTAATCCATTATTATTCATTATTCATTATTCTGTTGTGCATGTTTGAAATAATAATAATTACTGAACTACGATTACATTCACTAGAATTACATTCACAGGTTTAAAGCCAATGATAAAATGTTCCTAGATAAAACAGATGTCAATTAAATACATAAAAACAAACAATTCCAAAGAATGCAATCAATTGAATGGGACAAAAGATTTCATTCTTTAATTGTCAAACGATTGGGAAATGTCCAGATTAAAGTTCAATTCAAACGAGAATTCTGTTAAATTTAATTATTAAATTCAATTTAAACATTTCAATTGTTAAATTTTAAAGATTCAACAACTGTGTTTCTAAAAAAATTTGGGAACGTGAAAATTCAATTTGTGAAAAATTTCAGTAGTCTAAAAAGAGATTTTTCATTAAAATGTTTGCACCAATTTAATTAAGTTTTTTAAAACTAAAGGGGTTTTCCAAATGTACGGGAAGATGTTGTATGGATTAAGACAAGCTGTGTTTGAGGTATTAACAAAATAATTAGTTTCATTCAAAAGACGCATGTATGTCTCTCGGCTTCTTACGGGAGCGTGGATTCAAGTGGTCCAATTTTCAATGACTCTTCCGCATAGATACGGCTGAATTTGAGCAATAGCCTGGTGATATGTTCACCTTTAGGGCATCGGTTGATTGTGGTGTGTGGTAACCAGAGAGGAAAAAGTCTAGCGGGTCAAATCGCAAGACCTTGGTGGCCCATTCACATCACCTCTGCGAGAGAACCTAACCCTCAAACCATTTATGGAAAATGTCAACCTTGCCGTTTGCTGTGAGGCATATAGCGGCGAGCGTCCTGTTGGAATTACATATCATCTAGGTCCATATGGGAAGGACTAATTTTCACACCAAACGGCAAATTTAGACACCAAACATTGAAGAGTCGACTGTGAAGGGCCACCACATCTATTGTAAAATGGAAGCAACGCGCTCAACGTTTGCGTGAACGAACACTCATTTTGATATTAAAGTTGTATCATTTAAACGTGCTGTTCAATCGTGTGATTGATGATTTGGCATAAACAACTGTAAAACAAACAAAAGATTTGACAGATGTCCCCAAAACAAAATGGCAGCCACGGTGCGCCAAAATCTACCTGAGCCAAATGAAAAGCCATTTATTAATTTCCCATAGGAAGTTATTGTAATGGGTCCGATTTGTCAAATTGAAAATTTTGACATTTCTTGACGTTTCAAGGTCCCTAGAGTCGAAATAAAAGATTTTTAGAAAGATGTCTGTGCGTGCGTGTGTACGTACGTTTGTACGTCCGTACGTCCATACTTTCGCGACGTTTTTTTCGTCCTCCATAGCTCAAGAACCAAAAGAGATATCAACTTCAAATAAATTTTGTTATACAACATTAAATATCTTTTGAAAAGCTATTTGAGTCGAAAGTAAAATTTTACCAACTTTTATACATTTTTTCTTAGGTTTTTATTTTTTATAAAAAAACTGTCCATTAGATTTTTCTCAAAATTTTGTCTAATGTCAAAAAACATTATTCTTCGTTGCACAAAATTGTTTTAGAGATAAAATCATATTTCAGTCGTAAAATTTTGGAGGTGACAAATTTTTTTTTCAGTTTTATTGACTTTTAAAAAAAACCGTTATTTTAATTTTTTTTTTAAAAATATATTTGTTTGGTATCATGTTACAATATAGTATATAAAATTTAGGGTTAACCAAAATTTTCACCTTTTTTTCAAACTGCTATGGTAAAAAAACTACCCAAGCAATTTTCTTGAGAGCCCTTCTGCATCTTTCTGCCTTATTATTTGTATAACAAAATTTATTTGAAGTCGATGTCTCTTCTGGTGCTTGAGCTATGGACTACGAAAAAAACGTCGCGAAAGTATGGACGGTACGTACACACGCACGCACAGACATCTTTCTAAAAATCTTTTATTTCAACTCTAGGGACCTTGAAACGTCGAGAAATGTCAAAATTGTCAATTTGACAAATCGGACCCATTACAATAACTTCCTATGGGAAGTTAAAAAATAGTACGCAAATTTGGTAAAAATTTATGTTCGGTTCCTGATATCTCTCAAATTAATTTCATTCATCCAGTTTGTAAAAATTTAGAATTGCTGCTAGAATTTGTAAAAATTTGTTTTTGACTAAAAATCTATTTAACAAAACGGGATTTTCAAACTAAACTATTTCTTTATATGAAAAATATTGTTGGTAATTTAAAAATTTTTAAGAATAATTCAACTAACAACTTTTTTAACCCAATACGAAAACCTACAAATTTTTAAGCAAGACAAATCGACAGATGGGATGGGAAGCATCGTTTTTTGACTTGATATCCTGTAGACTTTGGAGTCAAATACAAGTTCTATGGAAATGTTTCGCAATCGATTTCAGACAATTTGGGAATGAAATTCGTCAAGTTATCAGGGATATCAGTCACAAATGTGAAAACAAAAATTTCATGAAAAGAACTGATCGAACAGAAGATGGCAACATTATTAAAGATTCGTTGACAGTTTTGAAAGTTGTGTTAACAGTTTTGACATAAAACATTGTTGGAAACACATAATTTAGTAACTAAGGAGTTTCTAAAACCTCTATTTTGGTTTAGAATTCAACAAGGTTGAATCTTCTGACAGGAATATAATTGTAAATAAAGTTGAAGACATTTAAACACATAATTGATTACATTTGATGATAGTAAGGTTCTTCTAAACAATTTGTATAATTTTAGCCCTGGAATTGTTTTGAATTCATAACATTAAAACATATACACAATATTTTGTATTTTAACATAATTCTAATTTCCAAAATTTCTTCACATGCTCGTGCATAACATGAAACCGTTGTGTGCTTCAAAACTTTTTCTTCTTTCTTTAAGAAATATAAAATCCCCTATAAAGACCGCACTCAAAACTTTACCCTTTTAAATAATTAATTATACTTCAACCACCATTGCCTCATTCCCACAGGTAAAATTTTCGACCCCCTTTTATGTAACAGATCTATACTAAATTTGTTTACCCTGCCGTACCGCATATTTAACCAAAACAAAAACCGAAACATATACCTATATGTAACCCCACACCGAATTAACTATTCAACACATGACGAAATCCAATGTGTATCCTGTATTCCTGTGAATATCCTCCCGCAGGAGTGTGTTTGCAATTACAAAGGATTCTCACTCCAATCCATCCGTGCACCAGAAACAAACATAAAATCTTTATTTTAACGCCTGTGTCTATGCATATGTAGGAAAGGGTACTCCCCCCATAAATTCAGAAACTGAAATAAAGATGAGCGACTGTCAAAAAATCTGGAAAGTTTGATATTTTCGTTCATTTTACTTCTTTTTTGGTTTTTGGCAACTCATCTCCCTTTCTCTTTTGTTTGGGGTGTAAATGTGGCAAGATAAATTTCCGACAGACTTATGGACTTTGGGGGAGTGGCAGAGCTCTCATGCTCATATGTACCCCTTTTTGAGAACACGTATGTATAACTGACGTATGTCACTTTCATATGGTTTCTGGCTACAAAAGGTGTATGACTTTGAAGCCCCGCGTCAACACCTGTATGAAGAGTTGATGAATTTCACACGAAGTGCAAAAGTTCATTTAGAAGGGTATTCATATACATTTATATGACATGACATCATCACCCAGGAAAATGTTGCCATGACTTAAGTCTAGATAAGTTCAGTTCGTTCTCCAAAAAACTCTTATAGAATTTCATTATGCACTCGTACACCTGTACAAAAGTGACTTTAGTTTTAGGAACGTGTCTTTCTATATCTTCCTACATGGGACTGATGTGTGCACAGGTTTTAAATTGCATTGTTAAACTCATTTGTATATTTCAATTTTTGTTACCTGGCTTATCTTAAGTTTTAGAGACAAGACCTCTAGAGATATGGGAATGTTTTTGCAAAAATCATTTGGTCATAGAATGAGTTTTCAATTTAATTAAAAGCTTATTTTACTTATTTTTAAATGCAAAGTTTATGAATTTAAAGAATTTGTGCATAAGGCGGGCCGTAGACACTCGAAAACGGCGCGTGTAAACTTAGTTCCAGTAAACCTTGCAAATTGTTAGACCAATTTGCTTGAACTGGAATTTTGTATATACATACTTCATCATAACTGCGCTTCACACTACATAAAGGTTCTAAAACTAAAGTGAGAGAGAGTAATAGTAAACAACTTCGAATAAACTGGAATCAGCCTTCAAACTTCAGAAAATATCAAAATTTATTTGATACTGCTAAAATCAAAAGATTGATTAGAACTATCTACAAAGTTGGTCCTTAAACAAGATCGCTGAAATGGAAACAAATTTTGCGCACCAAGCTTACTCGCGCCATTTTCGGGCGTCAACGGCCAGCTTAAGACGTTGGTGTTCACAATGGAATTTTTTGGACTATTCGTTTCGAAGTTTCATCATATTATCCACTGATACATATTTAATAAACATTTTATTGCATAAAGAAGTTTAGACTTAGCCATGTTAAAATAATCATTTAAATTGATGCCTAAAAGATATTTACAGCATGCGATTATTTTGAGGCATTTTTGAGCCACTTTTTCGTACATTTCAGTTGATATCTCAGCCGTAATTTAAGTAATGTGTGATTTTTAATGCGCCAGACCTCCAGGCGTAGCCAAAAAGAGTATGGGCACTACTTTTTTATTAGGTTTATAGTTTAAAATCAACGGTGTCCAATTGCATGACTTTGGTGACCAACTGACGTCTCCAAACACTGAAATGAGGAAACCACGCAATAAATCCTTGGGTAGGTAGAAATAGAAAGGCAACCTATCCTGAGATCCAATTAGCTCCATTTTGATACTAAAAACTCATTTTACCTTTGATTGAAAGGTATAGATTGATAGAGAAGCTTCATAGCGATTATGTTAGAGCCATTTTGTCGCATTGGGAAAAAGATTAGGTCTCTAATCTTTGTCTCAGATAGTTCATCAAGTTCGTGAAAGAATGCTTTTCCAAAGTATTTCATTCTAATGTTTGCCAAAGCAGGACATTTGCAGTGGAAATGGATTATGGTTTCACTTTCTTTTTGGTTACTACAACTACGGCAAAAGGTGTTGTAGGAGATACCCAACTTCTCTGCATGAGCTCCTATAGGCCAATGTCTGGTACAAACCGCAACAATCCTGGCTATGTCTTGCCTTGGCCTGCATAGAAGATCGTTTGTACGGGTTTTATTATAGGTGGGCCATATCTTTCTAGATATAATGCAGTTGGATAAATTGCTCCACCTTCGGTTTGATTCAGTTTGGTAGATAGAAAAGATTTAACCCTTCATAGCACTAAGAGGAATGTTAAACATTTCCGCAAGTGAGCCATGAAGGGCCGATCTAGCTCGTCAGCCCGTTCATTTCCCACGATACCACCTATGGCGCAGAACAAAGATCAGGGTTACATCGAGGTTAATATTCAGGCTCGCAAGCTAATCGCGACATTGCTGGATGAATTTAGATGGAGATGTGGCCGAATTAATAGCTTTACAGATGCCTGACTGTCTGTAAAGATAGCCGTATTTTGGTTTTGGTTTGGGCTTTGTTAAAGTATCTTACATGAATCCCTTATTGCCAGCAGTTCAGCCTGAAAAACGCTGGAAAAGTCAGGAAGCCTAAAGGATTTGCCTACATTTAGAGATTTAGAAAAGATCCCACAGCCAACTCCGCACTCAATCTTTGAGCCGTCAGTAAAGATGGTTGTGTCGAAACCTATCGACACGATGTCATCCTCCCTATCTTCTCTGGATGGGAAAATAACCTTAAAACCCTTACTAAGGCTCAAAGTTGGAGAGCAGTAGTCGGTCACTAATCACAGAGGTGTACTTTCTTGACACCAATAGCACAAAATCATCCGCATAGGCTACCGCCTTCACTCCACATCTCTCTAATTTAACGAGAATTGTATAAATGACTAGAAGCCATAGAAGAGGTGAAAGGACACCACCCTGGGGTGTTCCCCAACTCACGTATTTTGTTGCGATTGTATTGCCTAGAGTGGCTCGAATCTTCCTACCACTGAGCATGGAAATAACAAATTCTCGAATGAAGTCTTCTACACCAAACTTAACGAGCGATTCTTCTATGGGTTCGGTAAGGACGTTGTTAAAAGCATCTTCTATGTCTAGAAAGGTAATAAGAGTAAATTCTTTATAATTGATTGTTTGTTCTACAGTACACACTACCTCATGGAGGGCAGTCTCCGTAGATTTGCCCTTAAGATAAGCATGCTGAGATCTTTCGAGAGGCCGTCCAAGAAGGATTTCTCTAATATGGTAATCAAGAAAGCGCTATAATGTTTTAAGCACAAAAGATGTTAACCTTATTTTTTCTGAATTTTTTCGGGGAATTCGTGACCTCGCCTACTGACTTTCGGGATAAAAACTACTTTGACCTGTCTCCACGACATGGGCACATGTTTGAGAAGGAGGCATTCTTTGAAAATTTGTTCCAGCCATGGAGCTGCCACATCATACCACCTTTGAAGCATAACTGGCAGTATGCCATCCATGGAATGGGATTTATATGGAGAAAAAGTATTGATGGCCCACAAAATATTTTCTCTGGTTATAACGGAATTGACTTGCCCCACATGAGCTACGTTTAGCTCTGTGGTTTCAAGCGGTTCGGGGTTATTACTCTCGCAACCCGGATAGTGCATCGTCATCAGTAGCTCAAGAAATTCGGCTGGAGAGGCTGTCTAGGTTCCATTAGGCTTTTTTAGAAATAAAGGATTACAATGTTCCTTCCATAAAACTTTGCTGAGTCTTGCGGAGTCCTTTATGTCTTCGATTGATTGACAGTATTCTCTACAGCCTTGTCTTTTGGCTGATGACATGGCTTGCTTGTAAATTTTAAGAGAGTCTTTATACGGTTCTTAAAACTTATGTCTGTGGCAGATATTGAAAGTTGTTCTCGTCATTTTCCTAAGACTGGACAGTTCTTCATTCCACAGAGAAGTAAGGGTTTTACGGCTATATTTAACTGGACAAGAGACTCTAAAAGCTTTACTTATAGAAGTTTCAAAGGTTTTCACCTTTGATTCAAGGTCTCCTATCGATTCAGTGAGATTCGGTAAGTTGCTAAGTTTGAAATTAGCAATTTTATTTCTTCCAGTTAGTTCTTTTGGGATTTCTATAAAGCGAAGGGTTTTTTGACTCGAAATTTATTTGAAAAAGAATCCATTTGTGATCCGAAAACGAATTCAAAGGGGAAACTCTCCAATTCTCCACTAAGAAATTACGGTTATTTACTAAAGTAACATCAAGCACATCCTCCTATCCATCATAATTTTCCGAGCTCGGAAAGACTCTGTTAAAAATGGTCATATTATTTTCAATAATAAAATCAAAAAGTGACTCACCTCGTTCGTTGATCTCCGAACTTCCCCAAAGGGTATGCCGAGGATTTGCGTCGCCTCCGATCAGAAGGCTTGCCTTTTAGATTTTAGCTTCGGTTACGACTTTGCACACCTCCTCTGGAGATGCAATAAATCCTTAAACCGATGATTTTTTATTATAGGAGCTCTTGGAAGAAATTATTTCTACAGAGCGGCCATATGATAGAAAGGCCTTACGACATCGGTATTCAATAACGCCTACACTCCTTTCGATTTCTTCACAATTTGTCGAATGCTTACGTCAAAGTGTCTTTATATGAATCAACATTTTGGTAGTGTTGTTATAATATTAAAGAATCTATTTTTAATAATGGGAAACATTCAACTTACATCATATCACCTTAAAAAATGCTGAGTTTGACAGGTATCTAATGCCAGTGATACCAACATGAAATGAAATCAACACTTTTGTATTGTTTTTGCATTATTAAACAATCCATTATTGAAAATGGAAACAATTCAACCTAAGACATGACACTATACAAAGAAAGTTTGGTTTGACAGGTGTCAAATCAATAACTACCAACTTGAAAACACGAGAAAATGTGAACAGCATCTTAGAAACAAACTGATCTTTGCGGATCTGTTTGTAATTTGATATCAATATCACTTACAAACAGGCTTTAATATATTTCACTCAGCTGTCAAACTTGAATCTAAAGATGAATAGAAAACAAATCAATTTTAAGATTAAAAAAACCAAAGGCAAAACGTTAATATTGACAACAGTAGATTTGAAATAAGAAATTCACATAATTCACTTTGTGAGAAATTTATGGGGAGATTACACTAGGAAAAAAATCGAAACGCAGAGAACTACCGAGTCTGCGAAAAAACTTTATAAGTCAAAACTAATATTGTGAACTGTTTTCTCTTTTTATTTTTAAGTCGAATTGAACATGAATATCTATGTACAGTACATAGTTATTTTTTGAATTAATCTAGAAAATCAATTTGTCAGCATTAAATTCCTGCATTATTGTCTGTCAATTGTGCGCCTCCAATTCAAATTAAAGTCTGATACCATTTTGATTTCATCTCCGCTTTGATGAAGCACATCATATCCTTCGTCGTCATAGTCGTTATCATCGTCATCACCCAGGATGATCAAATAATAACAACCATTCGGGTTCAATTATATCATCAGAGCATCAGAAAGCACTCCTATACAATAATTCCATTCCAGAGCCTAGTCTGGTTCTGCTTCTGGATCTGGATTAGGATATCGTGTTCATGATGTAGTTGTATACTATGAGAAGTAGAATCCTCATTTTCCAAACACTTCCCTTTCTGACTTTATAAATTGTTGATTCCTATTGAACGCCCAGCCATAATGGAGCAATCAACCGCTAGTGGCAATGGTATGTGTGGTTTGCACAGAACCAAAGCGGAATGGAGCAAAGCGGTGCGGTGTGGTTCGGCTTTATATGAGCTTTTATTGTGAATGAAAAGACGACACAGTGGATTTATTTTGTCGCACTAGTGTTTGCTGCTGTTGCTGGAATTTTCCGCAGGGAAAATAATTCCCTTCTTCTTCACCATCTCCACGATCATAGGTACGTCGCTCGTGCAACCACATCCGCCCACTATAATCTATCTAGGAGTACTGTGTCTCATTGTTGTCGCACTCTGTAAAGGGTTCAGGCAACATTCAGAACCGCACAAGCGAAGAAACCTATTATACGACCGACGACGACGTCTGACGCTGCGGAATCCAATTCCAGGACTTGAACAACACGACACCAACTGCAACAACAGAACTGCAGCAGAATACAGTCAATAGACTCGACTGTGCCTACCGGTAATTTATCTAGCTGCCACCAAAGAGTGACGCACTAGAAAAGATGTCTACGACGACGACGACGTTTAATTCATGAAGAGTCAGAGTTAAGCATAAGGGGCGCGAAGGCGGCAAGAGAAGAGTGACAAGAAGGGAGGTAAGCCAAAGACGATATGTTGCATGCAATAGTTTATGCACTATACCCACATAAGCACCTTCTTCGCTTACAAACTCAAGCCAGCCACTGGAAGGTAGTGCAGTGTTGAAGTGTCACCTCGTATTTAATAGGAAACATTTGAGGATACACCAACTATCCAGTGACAGAATACTAATGACGAAGCAGTAGAGTTCTGGTTTGGCGTATGGCACAGAAGACAGAGGTGCAGACGGAGATGGAGACGGAGACGGATACGGAGACAGCGAAAGCGAAGGCGTCAGCAGTGTCAAGTGGCCGGAGACTTGTTGGACTAGTTGTTATGCATGCAGATTTTCGTTCTTATTAATAGCTTTCGATTTGTCTTTAAGCTTGAGTTTTTTCTTTACAAGATTATGCTAACATAGTCGAGTAAGCACACACTTAGCATGCTTCACTGATTTTTGCTTTGGGCAAAACTTCTTCACTTATGAAAAAAAAAAAAAGTTTAAATTGAAGAAGTGAATTAGGAACAACTGCTTTTTCAATAAAGTGAAGACATTTATTGTGAGTTTTTGAAAATTGACATTCATAACTGTTTATCAAATTTTAAGTTTTGTGGACTGAAAATAAGATAAAAAAGACGTGTGATTAAAAATATGAAAACACTTTTTTCGGGGCGTTGGGTCTTTTCAGCCAAAACCATGACCCAGATGCAAAAGGTCATTGCGCCCAAAACCATTTTATGAATCTTTCTTGGGTTTTATGAAATCCCGAATAAAAATATCTTTTCGGCGTTATTGGTCAATTAAATAATGCTGAGATATCAAAAATGTCATATCACGCAAAATGTCATATCGCGCAAAAACTTTTTCAGGAGTAAACAGAACAAACCCCATAATCGACGACATGTTGCCCAAATCAATTTTAAAATACCATAACGTGCAAATTACTATCATTTATCATATCACCCAAGAGATGTCATGTGTTTCGAGTCGTTCTTTGACTTTCAAAGAGAAAACAGGTGTCAATAAGTGGATAGTAAATAATTTTATATTAAAAGTGCATTTGTAGGGCTTTACAATGAAGAAGGCAGTAAGCCACAGAATTAAATTAGTAGTAAATCGGAGCCAGAGCCAGTCCTGCCGCCAAACTAGGCTTTGGAGGTAGAGGCGGACATCCAAGATGAAAGAGAACTGGTGCAGGCCCTGCAAGCCAAACAGGCAACCATCAGCTAGTTAGAGCAAAGCCTCGATAAGCTCAAGGAGGTAATAGAGCCCCTCCTCAGTCAGCTCAAGCTGAAACAAGAGTCGCGCCGAAAGCAGCAAAAACAACAGCAGTAAAAACAACAGCAACAACAAACACAGCAGCAAAAACAACCACAACTCAAGCCCCATAAAACAAGTATGAAAGTCGGACACTAAGGGCAATTTTTTCATAAAAATCCTAAACGAAATAGAAAAGAACTATTCGGTCCAGTGTTTCTTACTGGCCGAAACAACTAGGGTTATTAAAAAAAGCCATAGCTGAGTTCCCCAGCTTCATGTCTAAATGCGAAAAATTTAAGACGGTCCTTCTGAAGGGCACAAGTTCCTGCTCTTAAAAGAGCTCCGTGAAAAAGCCATTGATGATCTCGATTTGATCGGGATCAAGCCCTTGACTACGGTGAAGTCCAGGCGAGTGGGTTATAGGCTGCCAATGTTCCTTATCGCCCCAAAGTAGTTTTGAGAGTGTGAGGAAAATCGACTGCCTCGACTATCACTCCGCACACTGGGATACATTAAAAAGGCAAGACGACATTTTACAATGTTTGAAGTGCCAGAGGTTTGGCCATGACGGAGCAAACTGCAATATGCAGTTGCGCTACGTCAGGTGCTCCGATACCCACATCAAGGGAGAATGCAAGCTGGGGAATGAGCGGGTTTGGGATTTGACCCTGCTCAAGTGTGTCCTTTGTGGAAACCAAGGGCACCCGGCTAACTTTAAGGGTTGCCCTAGGGTCCAACAAATGAAACAAAAACAGGCCAGTCAAAAGCCGAAGGAAGTCGAACAGTTCGACAGGCTCCAACACAAAAACTCGTGGATCCTAAATTCTCTTACGCCTATATGGTGTCAGGGAATGGGAATACGAGACAGGATCCATCAACGGTTGTACCAAAGGCCGCCGTACCTAAGGCAACAGAGGTGCAGCCTGACATTGTAGACTTGTTGTTGAGCATTTAACTTCAACTAACAGGGCTGCAAAGTCAGATAAAGGAGCAAGGCAAAAGGGTAAATCATCTCTAACCTTTGTTGCCTGGCGCAAATTAGACCATAATGGGCGCGCTGCCAGAGACGCACCTAAAAGTCCTAGCTGTGAATGTAAATTCACTGATTGGGATTGAACGAAGAGCCAATGTGTTTTAATTGTTGAAAGATAACAGTCCCTATGTTTTTATGGCTAGCGAAACTAAGCTAAACCACAAACACAAATTAACTCATAAAAATTACAAGCGGTGTCGCTGTTTTTATACGAAAAGGCATTAATTATAAATTCGTATACAACAATGAATTTCGAAAGCTCAAGACGCCAGAAGTTTGCCTTGTATACATCTCTCTAACTCAAAGGAAGCGTATGTATATTATTGCGGCTTATGCGGCTGGAGCTCCTTAGGTTACTTACTTTGCATCAGAACTCGAGATCCTTTTTAGGGAACTTAAACTGAGCTTGGAAGAAAACAATTTCATCTTGGCCGGTGATTTGAACGCAAAACATAAAGATTGGGGATATCAACTGAGTAATCCCAGAGGTAACCATCTTTTTAATTTGATGAATCGTTACAGCGTTGAATATTTCGTCGACCTGCTGGCTACTGAAAAGCCATCGTATCCAAGAAGCGGCTCCTTTCTGGATCTTTTGCTGTACGACAAGACTGACAGTTACAGACAAAGTGGGTAATCACCCTCGAAACTGCTTACAGACAGTCGAGTACGACAGTGAACAAAAAACAGAAACCTGACAAATGCAGGAATTGACTAACATCTTCAACGACGGAACGGACAATACCAAAATACAAAAAAATGGTACCAAATGGACGCCTACAGAAACGCGACTATCGACGCACTACGTAAGCACAAGAGTGGCTTACGGACAAGACTCAAAAACTTGTACAGACGATTTACAGACACACACGACTTGGATGTTAGGACACTGAAGTCATCAATAAAAAATGTCAATCTGTATGCTACCAGTAACTATGAGTTTTTGTCTAGCTTTAAGATAGTTTTAAGAAAAATGAATAAAAATAAATTAAAAAAAAAGATCATGAGTTTCAACATATGGGCATTCGGACAGTTTGAGTTTTTAATTTTATTGTCAAAACGCAAATATTAAACGCAAAAAATGTCAGATCGCCCAAAAACTTGGAACGTCAAGAAAGTGTTACAAATATGTTTGGATTAATTCCATTTTCAAACACCGAAACGGTTTGCTAGCTTAAAAATTTAGCACTATGGCGTATATACAGTGAAATTTTTATGGGGGCCTGTAAACACCCCTGCTTGGGCTCACTACATGATTAAGGGTAGTTGCGATGATATGTGTGTGCATAGTTTCTTTAAATCCAGATTCTTTTAATGTAAAGCAAATTTCAATACACCCAACTTTGAATCTATCAAAAATCCTATAGTGAGCAATAGCCGGGGTTTGCAAGGGGGCAGCATGCCCCCATGCATACCAACCTGTTTATATGCGTCTCATAGCCCAACCACCAAAAACGTTTGCTAAATAAAAAATGTCGAGCCTTACTACATTAAAAAATTGGTTTTGATAATTTTATTTGAGATTTTTGACGTTTTATTTTTGGGCCTTATGTCATTTGGTGATGCTCAAATGTAAGAAATCCCATTTCCTTTATCACAAAACCCAAATTAAAAATTCTTTTGGACAAAATGGCACTTAAAATTTTGGACGTTTCTTTATTTAAATTTTGTTTGGGCGTTACGATATTCGCTTAGGGGTTTTTGGCAATTTTTTTTTTAACTCTTTGGGCTTTGTGACCAATTTTGGGCTTTACGACATTTTAGGATTTTATCATTATGATTTTGGGCAAAAAGACCTAACGACGGCTCACGGTCAAAAAAAAAGTAACTACGACTTAAGATGAAGATCCGTTTTTTAACTTCCCATAGGAAGATATTGTAATGGGTCCTATTAGTCAAATTAAAAATTTTGACAATTCTCGACGTTTCAAGGTCCCTAGAGTCGAAATAAAAGATTTTAGACGAATCCATTTAACAGTTTTTTTATAAATCACAAAAACTGAAAAAAAAAAATGTCACCTCCAAATATTTACGATTAAAATATGATTTCATCTCCAAAACAATTTTGGGCACCGAAGAATAATGTTTTTGACATTTGATTA
This sequence comes from Eupeodes corollae, assembly GCF_945859685.1. Taxonomy (NCBI): domain Eukaryota; kingdom Metazoa; phylum Arthropoda; class Insecta; order Diptera; family Syrphidae; genus Eupeodes; species Eupeodes corollae. The sequence continues at coordinate 20,410,420 of NC_079148.1, read as the reverse complement.
AATTTTGTGAAAAATCGAATTGACAATTTTTTTTATAAAAAATAAAAATCTAAGAAAGAAGAAAAGAAGAAAAATCTAACATTACTCAAAGTTGGTTAAAATTAAATATCGATTCTTATAAGAAATATTGTTTTCAACATTCTGCAAAATGTTGAGAAAAATCGAATTGACATTTTTTTTTACAATAATAAAAACCTTACAAAATGTATAAAACTTAGTAAAAATTTACTTCCGACTCAAATAGCTTTTCAAAAATTAAAAATAATGGCTTCAAACTTATTTTATTTCACAGAAAATATTGTTTTCGATATTCAGTAATTTTTATACAAAAATCCAATAGTCAGTTTTTTCATAAAAAATAAAATCTACAAAAAATAGTACTCAAGTTTGGTAAAAATTGATACGAGTACATATAGACAAACTTTTAAGCAAGACAAATCGACAGAACTTTTCACTCTTGCAGGATTTGTCAATTGCTTGCAAGTGGCAGTACCCGTGAAAAACTTTTAGATTGCACAACCAGGGATTGAAACCAAGACTTCTGGCATCACAGCCCTACGCACCAACTATTACGCCACGGGTACACCCCTTCGTATCTTGAAATGATGGAGTATCCATGACTCACGGTACAAGCTTCGCTCAAAATAGTTAAGGTAGAGGTTAGCACAAAAATGATATCATATTGGACTGACACTTCTTGGAGTCCACAGAAAGTCCATAGTCTAATTAAAAAATGATGACCAGGAATGTGAATGTGATGGTAATCAGGGCTTATAATAGAAATCTGAGAAAATAGGGAATTTAATTAAAAGAAAGAATAAGAAAAAAAAACATCCTAGTTTCAAGGAAAAAGGAAATTATAAATCCTGGTTTTTTTTTCAAAAGGTTTTCATCAAAACCTGATAAAACCTTCAACATACGTATAAAGTACACCGATCTCAACACACATCTGACTTAGGGATATCATTTTATCCTCAAAAATAAAACTCACCTAAAAAGAACATGTCAAGGACGAAACACAAAAACCAAATCCTGTCAAACCACAAATCAGCAACAAAGAGCCTGACACAATTTTTTAATCACTTTTTTTTTTGTGTTCAAGGTAACCTGCAACATTATCCTAAAATCCTTACCTACATATTCCAAAAGAAATGTTTGTATGTGTGCTTAAAAAATTAGAACACGCAAGTTGAAGTTGAATGTGTTTGTATCTTTTCGTTATCTTAGTCGAGTATATTTTGCTCAAAAAGATTAAATCTCAAATTTAACGAGCATAGAACACACAGAGAAAACACATATAAAATGTATTTAATGTGGTGATGGGGATAAAGCTCTGCTAAATGTATCCTTGAGTTAGATTTTTCCGTTTGAATCTTTTTTGTTGTTTCTTTGATCCCCCATCACATCAGGAAAACATTAGACGACACCTTCAAGGCGATAAATTTCCAATTAAACTAGTCCATAGCTAAATATTGGCTTTCGCCTCGCATCAGGCTGATTTATTTATCCTCTTTCTCAAAGTATACTTTTATGTACTTGACTGTGTAAAAGAATGAAATGTATCTCTCCCCAACCCCCTCAAACCCCCCCTTCAACCCCAACTAAACGATATAACTCTAACCACTGATTCATTTATATAATCCCAATGGAAAATACGTGCAGAGCAATAAATAACAATGCGTTGTGTATATCGATTTTTCACACAGCACAGGATTTCATTTTAAAGGTACATAAAAGGCAATTAGTAAAAGAATACAAATGTCCTGTTTTTGAATGTCCTTGACTTTTATTTTTATTCAACACGTCAATCTAAATATTTATCTTAAAATCATGATAAACGACGAGGAGATAAAAAGGCATTCAAACAAAAATGGCGCCCAAATGAAAACAAATAAAATTTTAATAAATTCAAGGACGATATGACGATATGAGCGAAGATATGCGGTAGCAATTGTCATCAACAACAGCAAAGAGCAATGTTGCCAAATTTTGTTCAATATGAAAAAGTCCTTGAAAGCTCTCCTTCAAAATTCGAAGCACACCATACTCGAATTTCTCTACACCAAAGTATACCTTTGGAAAGAAGAAAGAGAAAACCTTAAATTAGGAAGGATAACAGAGCAGCAGAAGCAGGACCAGAACAGTAGCATCGTCCATCAGCACTGATATTTCCGACTTCCGAACTCATTGAAGTCGAAAAAAGAAGAAAACGAAATACATTCTTATAGATATCCTTTTTTTGTGGCTTTTGTGGGGGTTGTTGAACTTTTTTAAAGCCATTTTGTGCTTGTGCTTTATAACCAACCCGCGTTATATGTGATAATATAAATCTCCGAAACAAGTCATCATCCAACAAAAGATGGAATGCAAATTCCATAAACTACTGTTGCAAAGGAATTTCCATTGAGATATATGAAAAATGCCTTCACATTGTACAAACCCTGAAAAGAGGAGATCCCAGACCCTGGCTAGACACTATATACATTATATTCTACAGGATATGGTATATGTGGCGTTTAACACTTTTAAGATGAATGCATATGAAAAGGATTTTCCTCCTAAGGACACACATTCAATGGATAGTGTTGTTTTGTCTTTGTTGTTGTTGTGTTGCAAAAAGATGGAAAAGATGGTTCAGAAATTTTCCAATTTAACGCGATGTATTCATTTCGAGAAGTGCTGCACTCAGAAAATCGTCCTTTTTTTCTTTATTTATGTATAAGTTTATACATACGTATACGAATATATTCGTTGGTCCTGTTGGAGAACTGTTGCTTATTTGATGCTTGAATTCTGTGTTTCTGCTTCTGTTTCTGAGATAGATATGATGTTGGCTTGGCTGGTTAGGTACATTCTCTCTGACGATGATGATGACGATGATGATGATGGGATATTGTGTATTTCCTTGTTTGTTTTTCTCCTTTTTATAGAGAAAAGAAAAGTTGTTAACCTTACTGTGTTTATGTACGAGGAAGGTATACAAATGTATATAAATAGTTTGTAAAGGATGTTATCGAAACAAAACAACAACAGACGAGTGCATAGCCTATAGCTTTAAAACCTATATGTAAATGGGATTTCTGAAAGAGGGATAGATAATAATGATAAGAACAAAAAAATTGTTTCCTTGGGATAAATATAAAGAAAAGAGGCCTTTTATCATTTTTCGTCCTTAGAGAGTATGTACACACACATATGTATGTCCACATGTGTAGGTATATTGTTGTTATCAGCTTTTGGGAGTACCTAGTGTACTTGATGGCTGTTCTTTAACAAGTTTTAAAAGTGCCTTAGGTTGTCATAGTTTTTTTTTCAAGAAAAAACTGATATTTTGATACAAAAGGATTATTGCGACAGGACGATGAAGACGGCTTTAAATACTTGAAGAAAAGCTGTGCTGGTGAGTAAGTATTACAAAACAAGAAACCATCTGGAACAAAATTGATGAATAGTTTGTTCATATAAATTCTTTGATAAATCCATCATTTTTGAAGGGATCATTAGACTATTAGTTCTTCTACGTTATCGTAGAGGGATAGACGTAAAGTTGAAGAAACAAATGTTTTTAGATATTTCATTTTAGTGTTGTGTTAATATTTAATACCTAACTAATAACTTCTAACGAACCTTCTAGAAATTTAAGAACGTTACGAACAAAAGGGAAGATCTAAAATGAATGCAATTATATAAGGTTTTGAGAAGACTTTATATCTCGATTCCCAACCAATATAGCTTACAAAGAGCTAAATACTCAACTGCTTGATTACAACACTGCATTTCGACGAACATCCAGAATTCTTTGACGTAGAAGAAACTTTACCAAGTCGTAAACGCTTCTTAAGAATGCTCCTATTCAATATTTTAACAATTGATGTTGCTTGATAATTCTAGTAGAACCTCCAGTTATAATGAATTCGGTTAGTAAATCGGCACACCATCGTCGTACAGCTACAGTAACAGATTTTTATGATTTAAGTAGATCCAAGTTTTGGCCCAAGAAATCTCAGAACTTAATGAAGAAATAACGCATTAACCACATTCATCGAGTCTAATTTTGTACAGGAGCTGGTAAAGGTTCTAGACTATTCAGCACTACTGATGTAATTCTTTCAGTCAGTTCAGCTATTTCCTTAACCCTTTTCTTGATTTTAACTTCCCATATGAAGCTATTGTAATCGGTCCGATTTGTCGAATTGAAAATTTTGACATTTCTCGACGTTTCAAGGTCCCTAGAGTCGAAATAAAAGATTTTAAGAAGAAATAAGGTAGACAGATGCAGAAAGGGCTTTCACGTGCGTGGTTTTTTTACCATAGCAGTTTAAAAAAAAGCTGGACAATTTGGTTAACCCAAAATACCTCAAGAACCAAAAACGCTGGAGACTTGATTTAAATTGTATATAATATATTGTAACGTGATACAAAACAAGTATATTTTTTGAAAAAAACACAATTAACAACTTTTTTATAAATAAAAAAAAAATTAACAAAATTTGTCATCTGGAAAATTTTACGAATACAAAATGATTTTATTTCCAAAACAATTTTGTGCAACAAAAACAATTGTTTTTAACATCTGGTAAGATTTTGAGAAAAACCGAATTGACAGTTTTTTTTTATAAAAAAATAAAAACCTAAGAAAAACATTACTCCAAGTTGGTGAATATTGAATTCAAACTCAAATATCTTTTCGAAAATATAAGATTATGTCTTTTAACTAATTTTTGCTTATAAGAAATATTGTTTTCAACATTCTGAAAAATTTTGAGAAAAATCGAATTGAGAGTTTTTTGACAAAAAATAAAAACCTTAAAAGAAAATTTAACAAAAGTTGGTAAAAATTGATTTTCGACTCAAATATCTTTTCAAAAATTTGAGATTATGGATTCCAATTAATTTTTACTTATAAGAAATATTGTTTCAACATTAGGACAAATTTTGAGAAAAGTCGAATTGACAGTTTTTTTACAAAAAATAAAAATCTAAACAAAAAAATTAATAAAAGCTGGTACAAATTTTTTTTCGACTCAAATATCGTTTCAAAACTTTGAGATATTAGATTTGAACTACTTTCATCTTTTAATAAATATTGTCTGAAACATTTAGTAAAATTTTGAGAAAAATCGAATTAACAGTTTTTTTTACAAAAAATAAATACTTAAAAGAAAATGTAACAAAAGTTGGTAAAAATTGATTTTTGACTCAAATATCTTTTTAAAAAAATTGATTATGGCTTCCAACTTAGTTTAACTTATAAGCAATATTATTTTCAACATTTTGGAAAATTTTGAGAAAAATCGAATTTACAGTTTTTTTTCCAACAAAAACAAACCTAAACAAGAAAATTAATAAAATTGATTTTTGACTCAAATATCTTTTCATAACTTTGAGATATTGGCTATAAGCAACTTTTTCTTTTAAAAAATATTGTTTTCAACATTCAGTAAAATTTTTAGAAAAATCGAATTGATAGTTTTTTGACAAGAAATAAAAACCTTAAAAGAAAATTTAACAAAAGTTGGTAAAAATTGATTCTCGACTCAAATATCATTTAAAAAGTTTGAGATTTTGGCTTCCAACTTATTTTAACTTATAAAAAATATACCATTTAAAAAATAATGAGAAAAATTGAATTGACAGTTTTTTTACAAACAATAAAAAACCTAAACGAGAAAATTAATAAAAGTTGATAAAAACTGATTTTCGACTTAAATATATTTTCAAAACTTTAAGATATTGGATTTAAAATACTTTTATCTTTTAAGAAATATTAGTTTTAATATTTAGTAAAATTTTGAGAAAAACCTAGTTCACAGTATTTAAAAAAACAATACTAAAACTACTCATATCGCTTTTCAAAAATTAAATTTATTTTATTTCACAGAAAATATTGTTTTCGAAATTCAGTAAATTTTTTACAAAAATCCAAAAGCCAGTCGGTGTTTTCATAAAAAAAATAAATCTACAAAAAAAACAGTACGAAAAATTGTTAAAAAATGACCATAGAAGATATTTACAAGAAATGCCACCAAAATTGTAAAAATTGGTATTCGGCTAAAAATATCATCTAAAAATTTTGAAATCAAACTATTTCATTATATTCAAAATATTGTTAGTAATTTTAAATTTTTTTAGAACAATTCAACTGACACCTTTTTAACACGAAAACCTACAAACGTTTTAAGTAATACAAATCGAGAACCGGGATAGGCGAAGTTATCAGTGTGGGTTGCATCCCAGCCTCTTTTTTAAAACATTGATTGGAATGATTTCTGCAAATTTCGAATTTGAAGACTGTAGAATAATTGGATTTTGCATGGTTTCAAAAACAAAGGTCCCTTCCACATTTTATTTACTAAACTTTACTTATTTTAAGAACTCTCTCAAAATTTTGATTTAAACAAAAATGGTATTGTTTTTTCCCAAGAACATACTGATATTGACTCTTTCCAATACTTATTTTTTTACATGGAGTTAGGTGGCCTGCTACTATAGCAACCTCTAAGTAGACGTGAACTGAACAAATTTTCTTAGAAATAGCTAGTCACAGGAATAATGAAATGGTCTCATCAATGCTGACTGTAAAGAAATATCAACAAAAACATTATTTCTTCCATCCCTCGAATATACTTAAACCCTGCCATTTTTTTTCTGTACTTCATTTATATTTCAAAAGAGTGCCTGTTGAGAAAGAATTATTTTGAATTATTGAAAAGCAATCAAACCGATTTTGACTACCTTCTTTCTAAATACCTTTAAGTAATATTGCACATAACCTCTAATAGCTCTAACTCCAAATTTCAGCCAATATCAATCCATCCTTTCTTTTTTTTGTCGCTTTCGTCAACTTTTGGAAATTATTGGACTATTAAAAATCTTATGATACAGATAATCATGAATTAATATGTCAGAAACTGCTAAAGATACACAATTTTATATCTAAATGAAAAAAATAGTGGTTGCTGTTAGGACACCTTTCAAAGGTCTTGACTTTCTTTTTATGCGTACCACAGGGCTCACTTTTTTGTCCCACTCTATTTCTTGTGTATGTTAATTCGTTTCCAAAAATCATTCGATACTGTTTTCCGATGATGTTCAACAAAGGCTTGCTTGTATTAATCAAAGTTCGTGCTATCAAGGTTTGAGAATCTTGAAAATATAAATAAATGGTCTAGTGGGTGTGGTCTTCTAAACCCTCAAAAAACTAAATTTTTGGTTATTTCAAAAACACGTCTTGATATCTCTTCACTTCCCTTCTGCTAAAATTACAAATATACAAGTGGAATTTATTGAGACAGCAAAGAATCTTATTGTATGCTGAACAGGACATTAAATTGGAAGAACCATATTAGTCAGGTTGTAGAAGAAGCTTCGTTTGCTTTCGCTTCTTTGCAAAGACTTTCAGTGGAATATCGAACAAAAATTAGACAAATAGAAAGTGGAGGCTCAATTCCTTGAATTTATTACTTTATAAGCAGGTATGTAATTAAGGTAACACTTATGTTACCTTCAGTAAATATTTGTTTACAAAACTACTACAATAGCGTTATTCTCAAGGGAAAGTTGAAAGAAAAAATTTGAGTATCAATGCAAGTTTAAAATTTAAATGCTACTCGAAACACAACTTTTGCATCATTTCCCTATGAAACATTTGAAATTTTTAACTTCAATACTTTGAAATCTAAAGTTTCGCTAAAGTTAAAAAATTCCAAGTGTAGTAAATTTAAAGTTCTTGCGTGCACAAAAATAAGGTCATGAAAGAAAAACTCCAATTTCCAAAAGAATATAACATAAGTAAAATTACCAACTAAAGTTCCACATTATAAACTTTTTGTGCGTAATGGTCTTTTCAAAACTCCTTGCGAAAGTTTCATATGTGTTTTATTATTTTTACACATATATATGCACACAAACAATGCATTTTATACACGGTCCGTATAATAAATTCAAAACCATCAACAGACATGAAGGATACTATCGTCGTACCAACACCCACCAAATCATCAGCGATAAAGATGACGACGAAGACGACTTCGACCGGGAAGCGAAGAAATTGAAGCAGTCGATGGTTACATACAAACAATATCCTGAAATTCCTTTCTACATGGATACATCGTCGTTCATTCTTCTTGTGGAAAATAATATGACTCTTTTGCAGACCAACAAAAAACAAAATAAGAGAAAAACTGGCGCTCTTTCTTGGGTCTTATTGAAATTTTCTCTGTTTATGGTGTGGAGGTATTCTTAACTCCTGATTCATCAGAGGGAACCCATTGTGTGGGGAGTTTTTGAATATTGCTTTTAAAAAAATATTCATACATGCAGGATTCTATTTTATACAGTACTGTGTAGAAAAATAATACCAATAATAATTTTGTTTACTAAATAAATAACTTCCCAAAATATTTAGTGCAGCCTTAGAATTTTTGAAAGGAAATGGCTTCAAACAAGGCTGCTTCTTGGGACCGATACCTTTTCCTTTTTTTCTTAAGTGATGTTTTTTTCGAACTCATTTTAAGATAGAAAGAGAGGCTGGAATGCGACCCACACTGATAACTTCCCATCCCGTTTGTCGATTTGTCTTCCTTAAAAGATTGTAGGTTTTCGTGTTGTGTTAAAAAAGTTGTTAGTTGAATTCTTAAAAATTTTAAAATTACCAACAATATTTTTCATATAAATAAGTTGTGAAATTGGAAATCTAGTTTAACTAAATAGATTTTTAGTCGAAAACAAATTTTAAACAATTTTAGTAACATTTCTTAAATTTTTAAAAATTGGATGAATGATATTAATTTGAGACATATCAAGAACCGAACACCATTTTTTACCAAATTTGCGTACTATTTTTTGTAGATTTAATTTTTTTTTTTTGAAAAACGGACTGTTGGATTTTTATAAAAAAAAACTACTGAATATCGAAAACAATATTTTCTTTTAAGACAACATTTTAAGTTTTTCTAAAGTTATTTGAGTCGTAAGTAATTTTTTACTAAATGTTAGTATTTTTTTCATTTTTTGTAAAAAAACTATCAATTCGATTTTTCTCAATATTTTATTGCATGTTGACAACAATATTTTTTAAAAGATACAAGTAGTTTTCAGCCATAATTTCAAAATTTTGAACAGATATTTGAGTCGAAGATCAATTTTTACCAACTTTGAGTAATGTTTTTTTTAGATTTTTATTTTTTATAAAATAAACTGTCAACTAGATTTTTCTCAAAATTTTACTAGATGTTAAAAACTTTATTTCTTGTTGCACAAAATTATTTTGGAGATATAATCATTTTGTATTCGTGAAATTTTCGAGGTGACAATATTTTTTTTTGAGTTTTTTTATTTATAAAAAAAAGTAAAGGGTTTTTTTTTCAAAAAATACACTTGTATTGTATCACATTTCAATATATTATATAAAATTTAATTCAAGTCTCTAGCGTTTTTGGTTCGTAAGATATTTAGGTTGAAACAAAATGTTCACCTTTTTTTTTAAATATTTTTTTTTATCCCGAAAGTGGGTAGGCGAGGTTACGAATCCGCGAAGGATTTCAGACCAATAAGCTTAACAGCTTTTGTGCTTAAAACCTTGGAGCGCATTCTTGATTACCATATTAGAGAAATCCTAGTTGGACGACCTTTTGAAAGCTCTCAGCATGCTTATCTTAATGGCAAATCTACCGAGACTGCCCTCCATGAGGTAGTGCGTATTGTAGAACAAACAATCCATTATAAGGAATTTACTCTTGCCACCTTCCTAGACATAGAAGGTGCTTTTAACAACGTCTTTACCGAATCCATAAAAGAATGGCTCGTTAAGTTCGGTGTAGAAGACTTCATTCGAGAATGGATTATTTCATGCTCAGTGGTAGGAAGATTCGAGCCACTCTAGGCAATACAATCGCAACAAAACACGTGAGTAGGGGAACATCCCAGGGTGGTGTTCTTTCGCCTCTTCTATGGCTTCTGGTCATGGATACAATTCTCGTTAAATTAGAGAGATGTGGAGTGAAGGTGGTAGCCTACGCGGATGATTTGGTGCTATTGGTGTCAGGAAAGTACACCTCTGTGATTAGTGAAATCACGGAGTCAGCTTTGAAGAAAGTTAGCAACTGGGCCACGAGTTCTGGACTAGGAGTTAACCATAGTAAAACTGAACAGTTGCTCTTTACCACCAAAACTAAAGTACCGCCCTTCACGCTACCTCGACTCAATGGTCGAATCCTATCATTGTCTTCCAGTACAAAATATTTGGGAATTATACTCGACCCTAAACTAAACTGGAAACTAAATATTGAAGTACGGGTTAAGAAGGCCTGTGTTGCCTTCTATGCCTGCAGCAAAACTTTCGGCATAAAGTGGGGACTTCAGTCGAAGATGATTTTATGGACGTACACAGCCGTAGTACGCCCTATCTTAACATACGGTTCGATTGTGTGGTGGCCTGCTCTTAGCAAAGCCTATAACATTAATAAGCTAAAAAAGGTTCAGAGAACAACTTGCGTGGGCACCACAGGGGCCATGCCTACTTGCCCAACGGACGCCTTAAACGTTATTTTGGATCTTCTACCAATCGACCTTTTTATTAAATACATACATAGTTTCCTGCAGCGCTATTAGGCTGAAGGAATCAAACAGCTGGTTGTCAAAACCTTATGGTCACAGCAACACTACGAAATTAATTCCCTCAAATATTATCTCGGTAGACACTGACTACTGCACTCCTACTTTAAACCTTAGTAAGGGTTTTAAGGTTATTTTCCCATTCAGAGAAGATTGAGAGGATGACATCGTGTCGATAGGTTTCGACACAACCATCTCTACTGACGGCTCAAAGATGGAGTGCAGAGTTGGTTCTGGGATCTTTTCTGAGTCCCTAAATGTAGCCAAATCCTTTAGGCTTCCTGACTTTGCTAGCGTTTTTCAGGTTGAACTGCTGGCAATAAGGGAGGCATGTAAGATACTTAAACAAAACCCAAACCAAAACCGAAATGCGGCTATCTTTACAGACAGTCAGGCAGCTGTCAAAGCCATTAATTCATCCACATCCTCATCTAAATTGGTCCAGCAATGTCCCGATGAGCTAGCGAGCCTGAATACTAACCTCGGTGTCACCCTGGTGACATAGTGGTATCGTGGGAAATGTACGGACTGACGAGCTAGCCAGGCAAGGATCGGCCCTTCATAGCTCACTTGCGGAAATGGTTAACATTCCTCTTGGTGCTATGAAGAGTAAAATCTTTTCTATCTACCAAACTGAATTAATCCGAAGGTGGAACACTTTACGCAACTGCTTTATATCTAGGAAGATATGGCCCACCTATAATAAAAACCGTACAAACGATCTTCTATGCAGGCCAATGCAAGTTATGGTTTGTACCAGACATTGGCCTATAGGAGTTCATGCGGAGAAGTTGGGTATCTCCTACAACACCTTTTGCCGTAGTTGTAGTGGCCAAAGAGAAAGTGAAACCATACTCCATTTCCTCTGCAAATGTCCTGCTTTGGCAAACACCAGAATGAAATGCTTTGGAAAAGCATTCTTTCAAGAACTCGATGAGCTATCTGAGACAAAGATTAGAGACCTAATCTTTTTTCTCAATGCGACAAAATGGCTCTAACATAATCGCTATGAAGCTTCTCTATCAATCTATCCCTTTCAATCAAAGGTCAAACGAGTTTTTGGTATCAAAACGGCGCACTACAGCGCTAATTGGATCTCAGGCTATGTTGCCTTGAGATCGCCATTTCTACCTACCTACCATGATAAAAAAAACAAACACTCAATTTTTTTTAAGATCCTTTTTGTATCTTTCTGCATTTTTATCTATATAACAAAGTTTGTTTTAAGTCCATATGTCTACTGGTTCTTGAGGAATGGACGACGAAAAAATCTATCCGAACGTAAGGACGTACGGACTTACGAACGCACGTACACACGCACGCACATAGATCTCTCTAAAAATCTTTTATTTAGACTCTAGAGACATTGAAACTTCGAGAAATGTCAAAATGTTTAATTCAACAAATCGGACCGAAAACAATAACTTCCTATTTGAAGTTAATAAGGATTTTTCAAGGTTTATGAAGAAGCCTGAAAAGCCGATACAAAGTGTACTGTCTTAAGTCCTGAAGTATTCAATAAATTGTAAACAGTCAGTTTTTTTTTGTCAGTACTGTGTAGTGCAGATAGTTACAGCTTTCGAATAGAATCGTCAGCACACACTCAGTGGTTGACTTTTCCTGCACAAAAAGGATATTTCTCTATATTCCATCCATGTTTGAAGTATCTATATGTAGGAGTATATCTGACTCCTGCACAACACACAATAACACAATATACTCATACAGTGAGGTACACACCGGCCGGTAGGAAAAAATAAAGTTTTGGTTTTGATCCTTTATTTGATTCAGTTAAGTGAACACATTATAATGTGTATAAACATATTCATGTGTTGTGAATTCACCACACAACACACACACTCACACACGATATTGTTTAGTGCGTGCTTTGATGGTTTTGATTGTGATTGTATAATAATGTTTTCATCCTTTGTTTGTGTTGGTTAAGGGAGTACAAAAACGTTTTTCTCTGCTCTGACTTCTCGTGCTCTGCTACGCCAAAACGGACGAAACAATTGAATACCATTATTTGTTTACCACACCGACCGAATGTGTCTGCATATTTTATGGCAAGCTTTTGGGAGTTCACATAACCGCCTCGGGAACAAGGATCAAGATTCATGTTAATGGCGTCCTTTGTGTTGCATGGTTTCTATATTGTTACTATAGGTATGTACGTTATATGAAATGGAATTTATAACATGCGTTAGTATGTAAGAGTTTAATGAGGAAAACTGATGGAGGCCACTAGGGTCTTAAAAAGGAAATAGAAGCAATATAGCATAGTAGACGACATTTCAAATCTCTGTATTATGTTGAATGTCCTTTGACAAAAAAGGGTGAATCGTCCATCGTGAATGTATGCTTCAATCCAATAATAATAATAATAATTTTTGTGTGTTTTTTTTTAGTATTTCATAAGGATACTCATTTATTCCGTTTTTTTCCTTCTTTTGCAAATGAAGGATCGACAAAAGGACCTTCTTCAGATTTTTCTTATGCTTGGAACAATAACTTTTCCTTTATTATCCTGCCACAGACAGGCAGGGCGGCAGCTGTTGTGGCGGAAGGAGAAAGACGATTTTCTTGGCGGCCAGGAAGTGTTATGCTAAAGAAAACAGGACACTCACAGACACAAAGGAGAAAGTTTTCTCTGACATTATGAGCGACCGAACGACCGACACGACCAACGCAGCAGAAAACTAGACAAATGGCAATGACTTTTCGACGTGACACTCGCATCTAGGATGAAAAATAGTTTACGGACTGTCTGTTTGTATATAATCTGAGAATGTATTGCATTGTTGGATATATTGAAAGGAGAATTGGATAAGGATATATCTGAATAAGGACATGAAGGTGTTTTATTTTTTCTTAACTTTCTTAAGAGTCTGTTGGGAACATATCCATGGCTGGCGGAATATAAAAGGAAATGATTTTGAATACCAATGAGATAGGATGTGTTGTTGTTTATGTTTGTCTTTATGTTTGGACAGGACTTTAGTGGCATATCGATGTTTTCTGTCTGTGGATTTATTTCTAGAAAATTAGGTTAACGGACCGGACAAGAGGTGCTTTTCCGACAAATGGCTCGGAATGAGGCAATATTTATAATAGTATGCATCTATAGAGAGGATATATGGTAAAATTTCCTCGTCTATTTTAAAGATTTTGTTGTTGTTGTAGTTCAAGAAGTTAAGAATTGTTGTCCGAAGTTGTAAAAGAAATGTTATTTGCTTGGGGAGTGATTTTATGTGCGTAGGTGCCGTCGCGTCGTCGTAGGAATTGATTTGTTAGTTTTGTTTGTAACTTTTTCAAGATTCTTTTCGTTCCTGGTGTGTTAGAAGTTTAGATGGAATAAGCCAAAGTAAAAACTTACAGGTAAACGAAAATAAAACAAATGGAATCTGATTATTGAAGAAATGTTACCTAGAAAGTAAAAGGGTGAGTAGCAAGTTCTGGATAATTTAAGGGCCATTTAAGATGCTTTTAGTAGTCTTCGTTCCTAAAGTAGGGAAACCCTCACACGTTATCACTAAAGATCTACGACCAATCAGCCTATCATCCTTCCTTCTTAAAACCTTGGAAAGATTGATTGAAATTTACATCAGACATAACTTAAAATCATGTCTCATTTCCTCAGCTCAACATGTTTATTCTAAGGAAAAATCAGTAGTATCAGCACTTCACTCGCTGGTACGTATTATTGAACATTCCCTCGAATACAAAGAATATAACTTAGCAGCGTTCCTAGATATTGAAGGAGCTTTTAACATCGTCAATTACCAGGCGATCACAATAGCAATGGATAAGCTGAAATTAGAGAAATCACTCATAGATCTTATAAGTCTCATGCTTAAAAGCAGGACAATAATTTCTAACATGAGAAGTTTTACTACCACCAGATCGGTGAATCGAGGCACTCGCCAAGGTGGGGTCCTTTCGCCTCTTTTTTGGAACATGGTAGTAAACGACCTACTTACATCATTGGAAGCAAAGGGTTTCAAGGTGATTGCATATGCTGACGACGTTGCAATATCCGTATCTGGGAAGCATCCATTAGTTCTCTCGGAACTCCTACAAAATGCCTTAAATAGGCTAACAAAATGGGCTAATCAATGTGGATTGGACATCAATCCAAATAAAACAGAATTTATACTCTTTTCGAGGAGATATAAAATTCTTCAGATAAGCCCACCCAAGATTAGAGGAATACCATTAAGCTTTTCCGACCAAGCTAAATATTTAGGCCTCATTTTATACAAAAAACTAAATTGGAAGGCAAATATTGATGAAAGAGTAAAAACGGCTACTGTAGCGCTTTTTACTTGTAAAAAGGCTTCTCCCCAAAAATAAGCCACTGGCTATACACTTCGGTAATCAGACCGATACTCATTTATGGAGCTGTGGTATGGTGGACCGCACTGGACAAGATGGTAAATCTAAATAAAATCATAAAATTCCAGCGGTCAATGGTATTCGGTAAAAGCTTCCATGTGTCCATCCCTTCAAGATCCTTCTGGGAAGAAGAGAGACCCTGAAAGACGATACGGTACACTTCTATACAGACGGTTCAAAGACCGATTACGGAGTTGGAAGTGGTATCTTTTCGGAACAACTGAATCTCAGTCTATCAATGCAGTGTATTCCAGGCAGAAGTAATGGCGATTCAAGAAGCACTATCCTGGCTTAAAGAAAACGTTATATCTTGTAAGGATATACGAATCTCCTCAGACAGCCAAGCCGCTCTTAAATCTCTCGCGTCTGTCTACACAAACTCTCAAACAGTCCACGATTGTCGATTATGTCTGAATAAGATGACGGAGCAGTTTAACATTCACCTCATTTGGGTGCCGGGCCACAGAGACATTCCGGGAAATTGTAAAGCCCATGAGCTCGCCAAAAACGGAACACTTCTGCCTCATGTTAGACAAAAACATAACATAGGAACACCACTTGCTACATGCAAATATCTTCTCAAGCAATATGCTCTAGAAACAACAAATGCTAGATGGTCACAGAGTGCCACCTGACTAGCAACCAAGCAAATATGGCCAAGCATAGACTTAAAACGGTCAAAAGGCTTGATATCACTGAGCAGACAAAGTAAAAGCTCTACAATTGGAGTAACAATAGGACACCGACTCATAGGAAGACATGCTCTGAGGCTAGGGGTCTACACAAATGACTTCTGTAGAAGCTGCATGGACGAGGAGGAAGAGAAAACAGTCCAACACCTTCTATGTACATGTCCAGCACTCTCCATTAGAATTAATAACTTTCTCGGTAATCCCTTCTTCAATAACACCACTGAACTGGCAACGATTGACACAAAACGTCTCTCTAACTTTATTAAAAGTACAAAATGGTTTGTTTAAGTTCATTACAATGGACCCTTGAGGTCTACGTGTGTCAATGACATCTAGCCAACCTAACCTAACCTAAGATGCTTTTAAGCAGACATATTATTTCTTGAAAGATAACTAATTATGTGTAAAATTTGATGTAGGAGAGTTTCAAACATTGGGTTTCTTTGCCTGTTCGTTTCTTAATTCACTTTAAAATTTAAGTTAGTTTTTTACTTAGGTTTGAAGCTTTATTCAGAATTCTTTCACTTCTTAGAAAGGAAATTCGAATTCCGTGCCTGTAATGTTTATAATACCACAAATCCTTATAAATAATCGGTCTGGCTAACAATTTTTCACGGAGTTTAAGATAATATGGAGTTTGAAGAGGTTTGAAGGAGGATTTAATTTTTTCTCAGATAATAAAATGGCTCATTTTCTAAGAGTACTTGTTAGCTTCTTGTTCGAATTTATCAAAATTGCAGAGGTCTGCGAAAAATCAATAACTTTTATACTGTTGAATTTCTTTAAAACTAGTTTTTCAAACCAAATTTTCCCAGTTTTAAATTATTAAAAAGTTGAATTAAATTACATTGAAATTATTTAAAAACTTACTTTAAATTTGTTTGATAAAACATTTTGAATATAGTTTTTCGGTAAAACTAGTTTGGAACAAACTCAATAAAATGGGTTTAAGAATTTCAAGTAAAAATACAGGGATTTAGAAACAGAAAAATTGATGAGTTATTAGTTAACTTTTACGGTGTTAGAAAATCAGGGAACTCATAATAGAGTTCAATAGCTCGGTCGTCTTGTAACTTTATAATAATGGGATACAGTAGTACCCGTGGCATAATGGGTCTTTTCACAGGTACTGCCTCTTGCGAGGAATTGACAAATTCTCCAAGAGTAACTCTTGTCATGAAAAAGTGCTTTCTCAAATTAGCCGTTTTGATTCGGCACATAAACTGTAGGTCCCCTCCATTTCTGACAACATTTCTAGCACACAGGAATGGTTGAGAGTTGTAAGTCACTAAGCCCTAGTTCTCAACGAACTGTTGCGCCACCCAATTTATTTATTTATTTATATGAGATTTAAGATGCTTGAAACCAGAAAAATTGTTTCTTGAAAGAGAAGTTACTAGGTTCAAAATTTGGTGTTGAAAAGTTTGCAAAATTATGATAACAAATGTGCCTGGAAAGAAGCACTTCTAATTCACTACCTTTCTTGAGGAAGTAAAATATAAATTAATTGCTGTATATGAAGAATCGAAGTTCTTCAATTCTTGGAAAAATGTATTATTATTGACGAATTGGTAATTTGTCCATCGGCTGTTCAATTCTTTGATTTCGTGCAGAATTTATACACGTTTTTCACAGCCACATTCTGGATTGAGAAATTATCGGATAAGAAAAGCGGCCTGTTTTTAGTCTTGAAAAAGCTCAGCGTCACTCGTTGGTCTTGTCAAGCTGAAGCTACGAAAGACTTAGTCAACGGCTATTCGGAAATCGAAGAAGCTCTTACCAGCATATCTTCCAATAAAGATAAAAAAGAAATCGTGAGGAACGCACCTTCTATAGTAGATGAGTGGTCTCGAAACCGCTTTGTTTGCAATATTTTGGAACGATATATCTTGGAGGGATTCAACGCTACAAACAAGATGTTGCAAGACCCGAAAATGATTCTTGAATCCGCAATGCGTGCACTTGAATCATTGAAATTATTCGTGAAATCCAAAAGAAATGATTGATGATGATGAATGAAGCTGTACGATCGAGATTTGGATTCCTGAATCACATCGAGAAGATGGATGCTGAAAATTTACACGCTGCAGCATTGGTATTGGTGAAAGTGTATTCGTATGATTTATAGCTTAGTCTTTGTAATAAGTTTGTTCAATTTGTGTCTTTAATTGCCTTATACAAAAAGGAAAAGAACTATGGAACAGATCTATTGCCGGAACTATTTTACTACCAAATTCTCGAAAATCAAAATTTTAAAGCTACATTCCCGAACCTCGAAATTGCATTGAGAATGTATTTGGTTTTAGGCTTCGAACCACGATGGGACAAAACCATCTATCGAAGAAAGCTTTCTCTGCTGAGCATTGAAAGCGATTTACTCTGAGAACTGGATTTCAACAAAGTCATCAACGATTTTTCGGAGAAAAAAGCTCGAAAGTTTCCATTCTTTAAAACTATTTGGACCTCCGATTCTTTATTGCCCCGAGGCCTCTGCACTTCTCTGGCCTGGTTGAAATAGCAGGGAACTCAAAATAGCTGTCAATAGCTTGGTCACCAGAGGGCATTAATAATAGTGGGATCCAACATTTTAACATTATAAGCTTTTAGAGCTCGCCGGATGAGATTATTTCATGAAAAATTTCTAAAATTATAAAAAAAGGGTGAAATTCGGTTGCATTTCTTCAGGACTCCATTTAAATTTTTTCAAGTGCCAAGAGGCCATAGAAGGTCGTTACTCGTTTTTGAAATTTTGTAGCTTCCTTGCATTAGATTTACAACACTTAATGGAAACACTATATGATTTTTGTTAAAACTAATGATTTATTTCCTTGCAATTCTTGATTTTGAAAATATAATAGTTGCCAAAAGCTGGATAAAAAAGTAGTAGTAAAAGTGGTTCACAACGGACTGTTGCGCCACCCCATTTGATTTGAAAAGCTGGATAAAACAACCTACAGCACTTAGATAAAGTACCAACACTTATTTCTGTCAAAACTGTGTGTGAACAACAAATAATGAACATTACGAAAAAGCTATAGGTCTACATTCAGTTTGATCGTATTGTAGTTAAACAAATTTTCTCCAAAAAATACAGCTGTAGTGTTGGGTTTGGAAAGGCTTTTTTTTATAATAAACACACAATCAAGACGATTTTTGTTGACCTTCTTATGCCAAGACACTGTGTTAACACTCGTGAAAGAAGAGAAGATTTGAAACTAGGTATCGTTAGTTTTTAGTTCCTGAAAATTGAAATGACTGAGAAATAGTGTTGCAAAGCGTTCCACATTCGTATAGTACAGCTAAAGGTATCACGTACATAAATTATAACTATAATTGAATTTAAGCATTCCTGTAGCAACAAAAAAAGGAAAAGACCCAAATTGTTTATCTCAAAAGGATTCCCTTATAAATTATTCGTCCAGCTTCATAAACCTTACTTTGGTTCTTTGAACGTTACCATCATTATCAAAAACAAAGATAAACATTTCAACAATAAAACGAATCGAAAAATACTTTACTATAGTTTAAATGTTATATTTTTTGTTTCTTTCTCAACCCTTAGAAAACTTAAAAAAAAAACCTAAAGAATAGATCCTTTTCAACTTAATGACATTATAGACCGAATAGATTTCCCATTTGTTCTGTTTTATACTATACTTAGGTACCCCCTACTTTTTGCGCTTAGTATTCTAAAAGGACCATAATAAAGACGTTTCAAATGGTATTTTTACTATTTTCAAAAAGTCAAAGTTCTAACCCCCCCACCCCTCACCCTACAATTTCGAAAAATTTATTTTCAAAAGTTTTGATAAAAAGGCACACGATAAAATTGAGAAATGTAACGAATAAAAAAAAGGACTCTTCCTGTTATTTCTCATTTTCCTAATTTGAATTTGAAACGATTACTTTTTCGTTCTCTGTGTTTCAATATCCTATAATGTCCTTTTTTCTACACTCAGACAAGAAGACAGACAGACAAGATGAGATGTACTAAGCTCGATAAAGTTTGTTTGTGTGTGTAAAGTGTGTGTGTGTGTTTTCGAATTGAAATTACTTCCTTATTTTAAGTCGAATAGACAATAAGAACCATTTCAACTAATGTGTTCCTGATGTAGATACATATCATATATTATAGTAGTTTATATATAAAAGGTATAAAAGTTAGAACAACGAGGAAATTATCCAATTGCAATAATACAAAAGGAAAAGGCATCCTTTCGAGAATTTTGCACATTTCTGCCTTTTTTTTATAGTTGGCCTAGTTTTGGGTCACTTGAATGCACAAATACTCCATTATTATTTCAGTAACCTGGCTTTTTGTGCATTTTATAACTTTGTCGGTCGTCGCAATTTACTATAGGCATACACAGTACTGTAGGTATACTACTTATGCTTCTCTGGATAGCTTCAGAGAGGTATCCTTCGTTGGAGATGGGGATAGATGTTCATTATGGTCTGGTGACTGTTCAACATTTTCTATTTCTATCCTAGATGTTGCATTCATAGGAAGCCTGGATACTCTTTTTCCTATATACTATAAAAACACTCTGGATAATGTGCAGTCTAATGTCTGATAAGAAATAGGTACAATAAAATAGGAAAAAATATTACAAATTCCCACTTTGTTTCCTGAAAATTAAGTTGAATTTCACAAGGGATGGTGGTGTAACACAGGGCTCTGTTCTATGGCCGACACTCTTTATCATTTTTATTAATGAAACAACTTCTAATACTCTTACATGCTTTGCTGGCGATAGTAAAAACAGTTTTTCATGTTTGTTCCTAGATCCACAACCCTTCTCTTCAGCTCTGGATCCTCATTAAGTTCATTAAATTTTTAAAGTGAGAGCATTATGAAACGTTTAACGTCTTTTGAACACCGTCGCTCGTGATGGATTATGCTTTTGCAAAAGCATTCCTCCTCTCAAACAATTCAACTGTAACCGCGCTTTCTAGAATGCTCATTAGCATGCCCTTGATCCCAAAATCAGTCGTTTTGTAAGTTAAGAGACGTATTTTTTAACCGTACTACATGAATGCGAAAAATTTTACATATTCTGCCTTTCCCAATCATTGAAATATACGGAAATTAAAGCCAAAAATGTTTCCCCAATTCCTAATATTCAGTTCTTTATATTTGGTATAAAATGGGTACTAAAACTCAGTTGTAATACCCGGGGGTGATAAGTGCGTAGGACTGTCATGTCAGTAGTCTTGGGTTCAATCTCTGCCTAAACCACTTAAAAAATTTGTTCACGGGTACTGCCTTTTGCGAGGACAAATGCTTCGAGTGTTATTCTTCCCATTAAAAATTGCTCTCTTAAATTAGCTTTTTAACTTCCCATAGGAAGTTATTGTAATGGGTCCGATTTGTCAAATTGAAAATTTTGACAATTCTCGACGTTTCGTTCGTGTGTACGTACGTTCGTACGTCCGTAAGTTCGTACGTCCGTACGTTCTCGACGTTTTTTTCGTCGTCCATAGCTCAAGAACCAGAAGAGATATCGATGTCAAATAAATTTTATTATTTTGTTAGAGACATGAATTAAATTTTGTAAAATATATTGTAACGTGATATCGGCGCTGCACAAAAGGACTAGAGCTGCTCACGAGCTCTACGAGCAGAAGAGGAGAGAGGAACACCGGCTTCTTAGATGGAAAAAAAAGAGCATGAGAAACGCGCGATCGAGGAGATAGAGGGATGTCACAACAGAAATGAGGTTTGTAAATTTTACCAAAAGTTAAAAAAAACCTCCCAAAGGTTCCAGCCACGAACCGAAGCCTGTAAAGACGATCAGGGGAACATCCTAGTAGATCCGCAGTCAATGCTGAGAATTTGGAAAGATCACTTCTCCAACTTAT
Organism: Eupeodes corollae; assembly: GCF_945859685.1. Taxonomy (NCBI): domain Eukaryota; kingdom Metazoa; phylum Arthropoda; class Insecta; order Diptera; family Syrphidae; genus Eupeodes; species Eupeodes corollae. The sequence goes on along the minus strand of NC_079148.1, from coordinate 20,388,854 downwards.
ATAACGGCGATGACGAACCGAATTGCGCTGTAAAGGACATAGAACCACATAACCTCGGCGACGCAGATCAATAATTCCGCCTACCCGACCTTGACGAAGTGAAGATAGCTATATCTTAACTTAAGTCAAACAAAGCTGCTGGAGCTGACGCCATCGCTGCCGAACTATTCATAGCAGCAAGCGATGACTTGGTACGGAGCATGCACCAACTCATCTGCAAAATATGGTCGGAAGAAAGCATGCCCGATGAGTGGAATCTCAGCATAGTGTGCCCGATACATAAGAAAGGAGACCCTCTAAACTGCGCCAACTACAGAAGCATCAGTCTCCTTAACATTTCGTATAAGATCCTCTCTGCCGTATTATGTGAACGTCTGAAGCCATTCGTCAACAACCTGATTGGTCATTATCAGTGTGGCTTCAGACCAGGAAAGTCCACTATCGACCAAATATTCACACTACGGCAGATCTTGGAAAAAACCCAGGAGCTTCAAATCGATACCCACCATCTCTTTATCGATTTTAAAGCCGCGTATGACAGCATTTATAGGGAAGAGCTCTACCGAGCAATGTCTAGTTTTGGCATCCCTGTCAAACTTATCCGTTTGTGCAGAATGACGATGGAGAATGCACGCTGCTCTATCAAGGTCGGAAAAGATCTTACCGAATCATTTGATGTCAAAAAAGGTTTTAGACAAGGCGATGCACTGTCATGCGACTTCTTCAACATCGTTCTGGAAAGAATTGTGCAAAACTCAACCGTCAACACTAGAGGCACAATCTTCCAAAGATCCATCCAATTACTCGGATACGCAGATGATATTGACATTGGAAGATCAAAGCGTGATGTCAGTGGAGCGTTTTTGAGCATTGCGACGGAAGCGAAGAAGATGTGTTAAGTGGTCAATGAGGGCAAGACAAAGTATATGCTGTCATCAAAAAAGGACATTAAACAACGACGTCTTGGACAAAACGTCACCATGGACAGCTATAACCACGAGGTAGTTAAGGAATTTGTCTACCTAGGCACCGCTATTAACACAGACAACGACACCAGTGCTGAAATCAAACGAAGAATAACTCTTGCAAATCGCTGCTTCTTTGGACTTAGAAGGCAATTGAGAAGTAAAGTCCTCTCTCGAGCATCTAAAATCACCATCTATAAGACACTCATCATCCCGGTTCTCATTTATGGCGCTGAGGCCTGGACCCTGTCAAAGAAATATGAGAGCGTCTTAGGATGCTTCGAGAGAAAAATTCTTCGGGTGATTTTTGGTCCCGTACGCATAGATGGAGAATGGAGGAGAAGATATAACGACGAACTGTACGGGCTGTACAGCGACACTGACCTAGTTAGCAGAATTAAAGTCCAACGGCTTAGATGGCTAGGTCATGTAGAGCGGATGGACATCAACGCTCCATCCCGGAAGGTCTTCGAATCCAATCCCGAGGGACGGCGCAGTAGAGGAAGACCGCTACTCAGGTGGCGCACGCAGGTAGGAGAGGTCCTCAACCAACTTGGCGTGCGAAACTGGAGACAGCTAGCTAGGGACCGAGCTGGCAGGTGACGTATGTTTGTTGAGGCCCAGGTCCGCCCCGGACTGTAGCGCCACCTTAAGTAAGTAAGTAAGATTTCAAAGAAGTTTTTTTTTGAAAAAAAAAACCATTTAACGGTTTTTTTATAAATCAAAAAAACTGAAAAAAATGTGTCACCTCCAAAATTTTACGACTTAAATATGATTTCATCTCCAAAACAATTTTGTGAGACGAAGAATGATGTTTTTGACATCTGATAAAATTTTGCGAAAAATCTAATTGACAGTTTTTTTTTATAAAAAATAAAAATCTAAGAAAAACATTACGCAAAGTTGGTAAAAATTTTATAACGATTCAAATATCTTTTTAAAAACTTGAAATTTAGGCTTTTATCTTATAAGAAATATTGTTTTCAACATTCTGAAAAATGTTGAGAAAAATCGAGTAGACAGTTTTTCTACAAAAAATTAAAAACCTAAAAAAAAATTTAACAAAAGTTGGTAAAAATTGATTTTCGACTCAAATATCTTTCCAAAACTATGAAATAATAGCTTCTATTTTATTTTTACTTATAAGAAATATTGTTTTCAACTTAAAAATTTTGAGAAAAAATCAAATTGAAAAAATAAAAACCTAAAAAAAACGTATAAAAGTTGGTAAAAATTGATTTTCGACTCATATATCTTTTCAAATATTGTAGATCTTGACTTTAAACTACTTTTATCTTTCAAAAATGTTTGTATTAACATTCAGTGAAATTTTGAAAAAAATTGAATTGCCAGTTTTTTTACAAAAAATTAAAAACCTAAAAAAAAAATACTAAAAATTAGTAAAAATTTACTTTCGACTCAAATTAAAAAAAAAAAAAACATTGGCTTCAAACTTATTTTATTTCATAGAAAATATTGTTTTCGATATTCAGTAATTTTTATATAAAAATCCAACAGTCCGTTTTTTCATAAAAAATAGTACGCAAATTTGGTAAAAATTGATACGAGTACATATAGACAAACTTTTAAGCAAGACAAATCGACAGACGGCTTCCCATTCCTATCAGTGTGGGTCGCATCACAGCCTCCCTAAAATGAATCGAATACAAGTATGATTGAAAGTTGTAAGTCACTAGGCCTTGGTCCTCTGACGACTGTGGCACCATCTAATCTATTTATTTATTAAAAAAAAAAAACTTGATACAGAATTTCGATCTCAGAAGTTTTCCTTGTGAAATTCTCATTTTTGAACGAACTCCAACATAAAAGCTCTCGGGTGTGACTAAAGAGAGTAGAAACTTTTATATGGCAAACGTCATGCAGTTAATGGCGCTGCGACTGCAACTGCTAAAGAAACAACAACAATAACAATATATAAAAAAAGGAAAAAAAATATCAACAGCATCCCAACATCATTAAATGGAGTTCTGATCCGGAAGCAGATCCGGCATTGCGATTCCTGGATGAAAGAATGGATAAATATGCGAAGCCTTGTGTTTGTTGTGACAACAAAACGTTAAAGGAGGGAAAAACATCGAAAACTACATCCAACTGGAGAATGGCCAGAAATGAACAGCATAGCACATAACATACAGAGTTCCCATACCCTACCTGCCTGTCATACTACAACCCGTTGTGGTAGGAGTAATAAAAATAATAATAATACAAAAAAAAAAATAAAAGCCCTGAAACTGAAACATCCACAAAGCCAGAAAACTAGATGACAACAGAAGGAGCCAGCAAACAAGCGTGCGGATGACCTAAAAAAACAGGGTTACAATTCACCTTAATCCATGTATACTCTTCACCGACCCTCACCTCACCTCCTATCATCCTCCATCTCTTGCTCCTTCAAACTACCTCATCCCAACCTCCTACACCACCTCTTTTTTTTTAAACCCCAACTATAAAGTTCTGTTTGTTTGCTTCTTCATCTCCTTTCTGTTATTTTTTCAAGAACTCAACTCATCTCATTTCAGGATCCATCGCAGTGAGTGAAGGAATGAGTAACAGATTGAGGCGAAATATTCTATATACTGTTGCTGTATTGCTACCTGGGTGTCCTAGTTTCCTTTCGTCGTCGTCGTTGGTATTATTTATGGCCCGGTACCCTAAATGGTCGTCCGCACTAAACATTTTTATTTGTCCGCTCGTTCAGATGAAAAAACACAAAATCGCTGAATAGAAAGACGATGAAAGCGGGGGGAAGTAAAGTGGGAAAAGGGGGAAACCGAGGGGGGGTGGAATAGGCAAGGATAACTGCCAAAAAGAAACTATTTTGCCAACGGGAATTTTTCTTTCCATCCAACCATATGTAAGTTATATAAGGAAGGTTTCTGTCAAATAGGCTTAAAGAAAACATAATATCCCATCATCATGTTATAACTATACCTACCTTCCTACTTAGTCCTGAGACTAAGCCCATCATCAGGTTAGTTGAGCCTGGGAAAATAAAATATAAACACAACTCAAATGCAAGGTATACAAAATAAAAACATCAAAAAACATCTTTTGTTCGGTTTTTTGATGAGGAATGTTAGCTAGCTCGTTTTTGTACATAAAAGACTCAAAAGAGTTTAAAGAGTCTAGGTTGTGTTGAATCTGCACACACAGAGCATTATATCTATCTATAGACGGTGAGTTTGTACTTTGCCTTGAAGCTAAGAAGAGAAAAAAAAAAAACAAAATATCTAACCATAACAAAATTGCCCGGTTTATACCTCTAACTTATCTATAAGCTAAGTAAATAATGAATTTCAAATTATATGCGATGCGAAAGGAGCTTAGAAATTTATTACAATTTAGAATTCATGAATAAACCGTTATAGGTCACTCTTGAATTTTGTTTTACCTATTTTAATGCATAGAAGGACATTCTTGTATGTTTTAGAGTGAATCAAACTTATTGCATATTTATAGAACTTTCTATTCCCTTAAGCCTGTTTAACTTCAGAAATGTAAATAAGACTTTGGGAATTTATTTCATTTGACTTTTACTGTCCATTATGTATCACTGATGGTCTTCAAAAGGTTCACGGTAATCAGCCCGAACGAGGTTTATGTCTCTTGAGGCAAATACTAAACACAATTTGAACCGCGGACTAAGGTTAAAGCGCATTCTAGCTTTAGAAGATTAACCAAAGTTTAATATGGTTCGAAATATTTTCAATATTGATAATTCCGTGATATTCAATTTTAATCCGAAGACTAAATCGTTTTTACTATTAATGTCCAGTTATGTTTGCTACATCACAAAAACCGGTGATTTAACTCAGGTTTAACATTATCTTTACACTGAAAAGTTGGACCTGAAAGAAAGTTTACAGTTTAAAATTGTATCCGTGCTGCATTAACTCGTCGATTTTGGGGGATTAGCTGGGATTCAAGACTCTTATGCTGCATATAAACTTTAAACCAGGTTTAAAACTTTGTTAACCCACGTTAGTTTTATCGGCCATTTTAAATTTTATTAGTTTTGGTGGATTAGTTGGTATTAAAGACTTTTGCAAGGTCTATGGGAAGCCTTAACCAGGTTTAATTCGCGTTTCAGTAATTTATCGATTTTTGGGGATTAGCTGAGGTGAAAACGAAAATTAAAGAACTTGATCACGTACATAAACTTTAATCCACGTTTGGACCTTAGGTTATCCACTTGGCACTTAGTAGGTGAATTAATTAATAGAGGGTTATTTAATTTTATAGGCGAATGTTGACTTTGAATAAAACACAATTTTTTTTTAGAAAATTGTTGTCATTTTATTTTATTATGATAGTATTGGTATGGTCCAATTATGTTTTTTATAAAATATCGATCAAATGGGATTTTAGTCCTCGGCGGTACATCACCATCCTTACTTACATAAGGTCCATCCGATGTTCGAAATTTTCGATGACGATGAGGCATAGGTTCTTGAAATTGTTGCTGGTTTATCGCCGTGCATTGCATTGGATTTTTGACAATTACTCTTGGATTATCATTGTCTAAATACGGCAATTCATTGACGACACTCGAAATAGTCAAGAGGCTTTAGTTTTTGTGTCAATTGAAAAGTCTTTATGCATAATGTCCATTAACGACAAGCTTAACAGGTGCAGTTGCATGACAAGTTGAGGTCACACTGTCGCAAACAGCAGCAAAATTTTCTTCACGAAGGTGACGCAACAGTTCGTTGAGAACCAGGGCCTAGTGACAGGGATAACAAAAATTGCGTAATATGAATTTTTTTTTCATAATAAGCCTGAATAACTTAAAAGCGTTGTTCGATTGTGTGTTTTTCCATAGTTCAAATTGAACTAGTCTAAAATTGAGAAATGTCAAATGAAATGCAGAAATAAACTTGAAATTAAGGTGTGGTTCACATTTAACAACGGCCCTTAAAACTTAACCACTCATTATTACTGAACAAGGAAGACAAAATTCAATGGAGATAGTAAAATAAGTCGTTGTTTTTCACCGCTGAGTTCACTTATTCGAATTTAACTGAGTTCATTTATTAGATGGAAACGAGAGAGGGGAGGAGAGGTGTTTCCACTAAGGCAGCTCTCCTTATCCAGACGGCAACGGAGGAATTTTCGAGATGGAATTAACGGTGGAGTCTACAGATTCAATAAGTTTGAACTACTAAGTGAACAGCTTACAGGGCTTCTATGAATTATTCGGAGCCTAGGCCTATAAGGATCGTTTTTATCCGGTTCCCTTCCTTGGAGTTATACTTAGGACCTGGCTCTCCATATTGGGGGTTGTGCCGTCGTGGTGACATCCTCGCCATGCAAAAACCTCATAGTTGCGAAACACCAACAAGCCTCGGATACGGAAGGATTTACTGATGACAACCTACCCATACGAATAAAGGACAACGAAATTTGGATATGCACGTGGAATATTAGGTCCCTTAACAGACCACGTGCGGCCGAAGAATTAGCGGAGGCCCTAGACTGCTATAAAGCAGACATCATCGCCATCCAGGAAATACGATCGGATGGGCCGGGCAAAACGAGGATGAAAAACTACGATATTTACTATGGTGACTGCTACCGCGAAAACCAGCAGCGCTGGTCATTGGAGCCAGTCCTAGCCAAGAAGTCTTGAGCTATAGGTGCATCAACGAGCGCCTCATGACCATACGCATCAAGGCTATATTCGGCAACATTAGCCTGATATGCACGCACGCCCCCACGAGCTCTTAGACAAAACATAGGAGCCGTGTTCTCGCTAAGATATTAAAATTTTCCTGGTCGATTTTAATGCCAAGCCAACACTTCCGGCAATGGATTCAGGCTCAAAGACTTTGCTGCGGGGCGAAACGTCATGGTAGCCAGTACGCGACTTCCATACCTCCACCTCCACCATCCACAAAGGAACTTGGAGTTCTCCAGATCAATCTACCGTCAACCGTCATATTGCAATCGACGCCAGACACGCTTCCAGCATCATCGATGTCCGAACTTTCCGAGGAGCTAACATCGACTCGGACCACTACCTCGTTGTAGCCAAGGTAGCACTTCTGATTTCCAGACCCAAGACAAAACAAGGAGGTGCTGGGAGAAGGTACAACGTCGAACGGCTACAATCGCCAGAGACCGCCAAATCCTTTTCCGACCGAGTTACAAGTTACCTCTCTCGAAGTTCTCTGCCGCCTACACAATGTATCGAAAACTAGTGGCAACATTGCCAAGATGCAATCAGAGAAGCTGCCTCTTATGTGCTGGGTTTCAAGAAACCACTAACAAGGAACCCCTGGTTTGATGAGGAATGTCGGCAGGCAAATGCAGCCAAACGACAAGCACGCAAAGCGACGCTGCATAAAAGGACAAGAGCTGGTGATGAGCTCTAAGACCAGACTTCTCAGAAGGAAAAAGAGAGGGCATGAGAAGCGTGCAGTTGAAGATTTCGAGAGGTTTAAAAGCAGGAATGAAGTTCGAAACCCGTCCTTCCGACTTAGACGAAGTAAAGATTGCCATATCTAAGCTGAAGTCTAATAAAGCCACTGAAGTGGATGGCTTGAATGCCGAACTCTTTAAATCAGCTGGAGATGAGTTTGTTAGGAGCATGCACCAATTTATCTGTAAAGTATGGTCGGAAGAAACCATGCCCGATGAATGAAACCTCTGTATTGTTTGCTCAATCCTGAAAAAAGGAGGCCCTCTAAGCTGCACCAACTATAGAGGAATCAGTGTACTTAACATCGCCTATAAAATCTTCTCTGCCGTAATATGTGAACGTCTAAGGCCCATTGTCAACAACCTGATAGGTCCTTATCAGTGTGGTTTTAGACCAGGAAAGTTCACAGTCGATCAAAATTCACATTACGGCAGATCCTGGATAAAGCCCAAGAACACCAAATCTACACCCACCATCTTTTCATCGATTTCAAGGCCGCATATGACAGCATCTAAACGGACGATCTGTATAAAGCCATGTCTAGTTTTGGCATCCCTGCCAAACTCGTCCGTTTGTGCAGAATGACTATGGAGAATTCACGCTGCTCCATAAAGGTTGGAAACAACTTAAAAGAACCTTTCGATTTCAAAAACGGTTTTAGACAAGGTGATGCGCTGCCATGTGATTTTTTTAACATCGTACTGGAAAGAATTGTGCAGAGCTCACACGTCAACACTAGACGCACTTTCTTTCGAAAGTTTGTCCAATTACTAGCATATGCTGCTGAAATTGACATAATCGGCATGATGTCAATGGGGCTTTTGTGAGTATTGAAGCAGAGGCGGAAAAAATGAATTCAACGGTCAATGAGGGAAAAACAAAGTACATGCTGTCATCCAGAAAGGACCTACAACACCGACGTCTTGGTCAAAACGTCACCATCGACAGACGAAACTTTGATGTAGTCAAGGACTTCGTCTACCTAGGCTCCACTATAAACGCAGAAAACAACACCAGTGCTGAAATCAAACGCAGAATAACTCTTGCTAACCGCTGTTCCTTTGGGCTTAGAAGGCAATTGAGTGTTAAAGTCCTCTATCGAGGGACCAGTGTCGCTATATAAGACCCTTATCGTCCCGTTCTGCTATACGGTGCAGAAGCATGGACCATGACAAAAGCGGATGAAAGAACCTTTTGTCGCTTCGAGAGAAAAGTTCTTCGTATGATCTACGGTTCCGTATGCATCGAAGGGGAGTCGAGGAGAAGATGGAACGACGAGCTGTACACCGACGTAGACTTAGCCAGAGAGTAAAAGTCGAACGACTAAGATGGCTGGGTCACTGGAGCGCATGGAAACCAATGCTCCGACTGGAAAGCCTTCGAATCCACACCCATAGGACTGCGCAGTAGAGGAAGACCGTGGATCAGGTGGCCCGCACAAGTGTAAAGTGACCATACCCAACTTGGAGCACGAAATTGGAGACATCTAAGAGCAGCTAGGGACCGAACTAGATGGAGAAGTTTGTAGGGTGAGGTAAAAAACAAAACCAATATGTGTTTGATAAAATGGAAGTTTTTATTTTTACTAACACATGTTTTTCTTAAATTTGTACTTGAAAAGTAACATACAATCACTATTTCAAAGTAAAGTGATACATTTGAAAGAGGTTACTATCAAGCAGGTCTTACTGTATGCATTTTTTAAGTTGATGTGTTAGTGAACAGTCTTTTCAAACTAAAACTGTATAAGAAACTACGACGTTTATTAAAAACAGCTAAGATAAGTTAATCAGATTATTTACTCCCATCTTATTATCATTTCTACTATAAGGACCTTATTTCTTTTCTTCTATCCTTTTGAACCCTTTTCCAAAGAACAACAATTTAAAGGGATAACATAAACCTACACTTTTTCACAAAAGCCTAATCATCACCAATCTGGTGTAGTTTATCCTCACCCTTTGTTTACATAAGCACCAAAGATTAAAACTGATGTTCCACAAGTTACCCTCCTCGGGCCAGTATTTGTTTTTTTGTGTCTCTATAATTCGCCTTTAAGTGTTTTACCCCCACTACACACTACACCTTCCCCTAAAAAAATAAAATTGATTATTCCATCGAAAAATATTTATTTATTTTACTGATGATTCTTTAAATTATGAGCATCTGTTATGGCAGTGTCCTTTGTTTAATTATTTAAGAGCAGCGCAGCACTTTTATACTTATTTTAAACAAAAGTAAAACAAGGGATGATTGCACGATTTATTTATGCATGGTGTTTCGTTTCGTTAGGGAAAAAGGCAATGAAAACCTTATTAAAATAAATGCAAAACAAACTGCAAGTGGATTTCCTGGAGGTTTACCTACGCACTGGTTGCCGTTGTCATTTGCCTGGTGTAGATATGTCATCAGAAGTGGTGAATGTGAATGTGAATGCACTTTGGAGAGACAGAGAGAGTTTTTGCATTGCATTTGCATTTTGATAATAAAACCGCACTGAATGCACTCAAATTCGAACGCGTGTGTCGTGTGTGTCGCTAGTGACACAATGTACGTGACTTTTACCCGGACTTTTCGCATATCCATAAATCGAGTGAGAAAGTGTGTTCGACGCGTTCATTTGCAAATATACAAACATATAGGTAGGTGTATATTATAATATTAACCCTCTTTCACTTCTGACACCCACTTTGAATCAATTTTGATGCATGTAGTGGGAAAGTTGCATAAAAGGGTCTAAAGGCTGTCAATGTAAACGTCATCGTCACGGTCACGTCACGTTTGTTATATCGAAGTGATTACCTTTCATGTGGTCATCTGGATAAAGGGTTGACACCTCACTTCTTCGACTTTGACGAAATCGTGGTCTGCCTCAACGGTAATTGAGTTACAACTAAATTGAGGCTTTATTATTAACTTCCCCCTCCGTTTCTGTTTTCATTGTATTGCGTCTATTATGCGTATTTCGAAGCTAATGAAGTTTTTGGTATATTGAAGGACCTCGCGCATAGAAATCACCAAAGCCACTTAATGTCATCAATCATCCGCCTTATTCATCAAGACTGAGATAACAGAGAGAATGCTGACTGCCTGCACAAGTACTGCTGCTTATGACATCCGGTGGCAGCGTGGCGCGGCGCGGTAGTGATTATTTCAGGATGCTCTTCAGCAGGCCAAAAATAAATAATCACGATTACGACCTTTCTTTCAAAAATAACAACGAACCAAAAATTCACACAGAATGAAGACGAAAAAAAGATAACATCCTTTGAAACGTCTCGGTCTCACCATAACTAAACGAGAGGATGTTTTGGTTTCGGTTCGAAGATATTTTAATTTTTGAAATGCCTTGAAATAACAACAAAGCACATCAGTGACAGTGAAACCTGCAATGCTCATTAGGACCAAAATGCAATGCTCTCTCAGATGTTTATCCTATTTTTGGAAATAAGTAAGTACGCATCTTTTCAAAATGAGGGTGGTACACGGTCACACTGTAACGTAACACAGGCAGACGCTCATTCGTATCCGCGTGACTTCTTTTAGATAAATGACTACAAATATTTCAAGATTGCGATGAGAAGATGTTTATGGAATTTGGCGGGCAACATCGAGTTGTAGCATATTTCCTATCTACATTTTTCGTTTTGTTAGTCTTCATGAGTTCTGACTGAAGTCGTCAGAATTTGAAGATATGAAAATGGAGAGAGATGGTTTTTGAAAATGATTTATAGCCGAAGCAGCTTCTATATCAAGGGTTCGTTGACAGTTGGACATATGACGTTGTTACGGAACTATGAGAGACAAAGACAAACTTAACACAACTTAAATATCTAACACCTAAGGGAGGAGTGCGAGTATTTTGAAAAATTAATAAAAATAAAAGTCTTGACTTTTATTGCATCTATTGGCTTGTTCCATTTAATTCGATTGTGTGATAGTTGTTGAATGGGTGTGTGTTGTGTTTTTCTTGGGGGAAAGACAGACGTATTTTTTTCGGGAAATTAGGGGGCTATTAGTTTAAAATTAGGTTTTTATTCTTTTTAATTTTTGTTCGGTAGATTTAAGTTAAGATTTATTTTATAGTGAATTAGGTATAATTGGTCTATAGAGGGTGACTGTATTTAGGAAATTATGTGTGTTTTAGCTGTTTATGGATCGTTTCATTTAACTTCATCGAAATGCATTTTGTCAGATTACAGTCTTAAAAGGATTAAAATCGTAGTTACATTATTTTTTCACTAGATGTTGTTGGTCAAATGTAATCACTTCTTTGGAAGGTAACACAGGGTCAGTAAAGTTTTCTTGCAAAATTGAGTTTGTTTTGTTGCTTGTGTGACACGCTTGGCACCATTTTGTCAAAAAACAACGTCGTTTAAATCAATATGATTTTTGAACCAAAATGCTACAATTCAGCTTATGAAAGTATCCTTCGAAGTGAAAATTAACTTTATCGTTGAAGATTAATCTTAGACTAAAGTCTGAAAGGACGGAACTTACAAAACTTTGAGACTTTAGTTTTAATGCAAAACACGGTGTTATGTAGATTTTAGAATTCTTTATTCTAAAGATCAATAGGGAATCGACAAAACCTATGTTTTCGTAAACAGTACAGGCTGCGGGAGCAATATTCTCAGTTGGCCTTGACCAACACACTCGGTTTTGATTTTTTAACACCTTGTCTCAACGGACCAACTCAATTTTGTTCACCTATTATATTATTGACGTTCTTACGGTACTTCAATTAGACCATAGTTTTGAAAATCATTGCCATTTTTATAGTAAATTTTTGAAAAATCTCGATTGTTTCTTAAATCGTGTATTGTTCCATTTTTATTAATGGCATAGTCTTTACATTTGAAATTTCAAATCACAGCTGCGACTTATTAAAAATGAAACCTTTTACTAGAATAGAATACATTTTTTGGATTTAAGGTGCCCAGACTAGTTTTTTTCACTTGAAAACGGACCAATTCCGGAGTTTTTGCAGCCTTGGTATCGAAGAAAAGTCATTAGTTTGTGTGCTAAAGTCATCGTACGTCCTTTCTTCTAAAATTAACACACTAGGCTTTCTTATCCTAAATAAAAGGTCTTACAAATTCCGAAATTTAACCGACTTCCTATGGTTAACGACAACACAGATGCATTTAAGATGGGTTTCCATTCCCAAAAGATTGTACTACATAATCTTCAAATAGAGTTTAAACCTCTCTCGAATGTGTTATCGCCATCTATTCGTCAATTTCATAAACTGTTTACATTCAATTAGACTTTGAACGTCATCCTAGCTAAGGCGCCTGAATACACTCATTTCATGTTATATTTTTAAGTTGAAAGCCTGCCAAAACTTCTCTGGCACAATTTTGTAAGTAACCGCCATTTATTGTGACGACGCTTAGCAAGGAGGACGTAAAAAGTGTAAGTAGAATATATATTTTGTATTTAAGTCTATTAATTATAACCATCGCTTCAGGAAATAAAATTATTCTTTATTACACGTCCTCCTTTAAGACGAATTATTAATATTTCGAGTGCTCCGAAAGCGTTGGCGACAGAAGGTATGGAAAGTTTTCTTGAACCTAACCGCAAAATATTTGTAAGATTCATCAATACAAGATAACTTAGTTTGGTAACGATTTTTACTAAAAACTTTCAACGATCTTCTATATTCAAATGACGTTAGACAAAATTTTACATTCTTTGGCTTCACTTAAAGATTATTATTTTGCTGGACCTCCTCTTCTTTGCATATCTTCATTATCTCTAAGCTCAGGTAAATTTCTAACCATACAGAAGAAGGCATTTATTAGACTAGTGCTTAAAATGGGTAACAAGTCTGACATAAGTAATTACAGACTAATCTCTAAACTTTTTTATATTCCCTAGCTTTTTGAACAAGTTGTTTATGATATACACTTAGGTGCACTGTGGCTGCCATTTTGTTTTGGTGACAACTGTCAAATGTATTGTTTATTACTCAGTGGCTCTTTCAAATGATGAGTGTTCGTGAGCGCAAAAGTTCTGCGCATTGCGCCGATTTCACGGTAGACGAGGTGACCCTTCAAAATCGACTCTTCAACGTTTGGGGCCAAATAATCGAATGTTCAAGGATCGCAAGATCGACTGAGAACATCGCAGCGGTCCGTGAAAGTGTACAGCAGAACCCGAAGCAGTCTATTGCTCGTCGTGCACAAGAACTCAACATTTCGTAGACTTTAACTTGGCGAATTTTGCCTAGGGACTTGGGCCTACACCCAACTGACCCAGGAGCTCAAAGGTCATGACCACAGACAACGCCATTAGTTCGCTGACTTAATAAATCATCTTTAGTGACGAGGTGTATTTTTTGATGAATGGTTGAGTTAACAAGCGAAATTGCCGTACGTGGGAGGGCAACAACCTAAGCAAGGTTTAATAGTTGATAGGTTAGGTTGTCCAAGATGGAAACGGACACAATTAGGCCAGTTTAATGGCCCATTGTGAAACCAGATGAATCTTGAGGCTTCCTCTTAAGCTCAATGGAACCAGCTTGACTCCCTTACGAAACGTAATTGGCTGATTATACCGATATGATTTAGATTGTTTAGATCTTTAAAGAAGAATTCTCCTAGGTAATTCTTGCGTTTTCGAGCAACAGCGGGCATGTGCAGAGAAGATGAAGAACCGTTTCTTCCTCTTCCTCTTCCTCGTCCATACAGCTTCTGTAAAAGTCATTTGAGAATACGCCTAGTCTTGTGGCGTGCTTTCCTACTAGACAGTGTCCGGTTATGACACCTATTATCGAGCTTATATGCCTTGAACGTTTTAAATCCAGTGTTGGCCAGATGTTTTTTGTGACTTGACACGTGGTAATGTTGTTCCACCTGGTGCCTGAGTTATGAATCTTCATAAATATATATATATACAATATCAATGTAATCATAACCTTTACTTAATGTTCATTATAAATAATATTATATTTCATTTAAATTTGATTGTCAGCACATAGTTGCTTTATTTTGAATTTGTAAACTAAAACCATTTAAATTCAGGTGTGAGAAGCCTTCTGCATTTCCGTTCTCACACCAAATAATAAATATGTATCTATAGTTTGTTCTCATTGTGAAGGTTATGAATTAAAAATCTTGTGCATTTGATTTTTGGACGTCGACAAATAAAGTTGTTTATTTTTTTAAAAAAAACTTTCGTTGTTAACTTAATTGGCGCAGTCGTGCGGATTTCTTTTTTTCACAAAAAAAACACAACGGTTTATTGTGTAAAACAATACAGTTAATCGTGTTGAATAAAATAGAAAAACACAACGGTTTATTGTGTAAAATCAAAAACACTACTGTTAATAATGAATAATAAAATACGAAAATCACAACGGTTTATTGTGTAAAATCAAAAAAAAAAAAAAATAAAAAAAAAAAAACAGTACTGTTAATAGTGAATAATAAAATAAGAAAATCACAACGGTTTATTGTGGATACTAAAAACAAAAAAGACACCGGTTAACTGTGAATACTGTGAAAAAGACACAAAGAACTTACGCAACAACAGAAGTACAACACCTTCATCAAACCAGGAACCTGCTACAGCAAAGAAGAACTTTACCAGACCGAAATTCAGGATAGGAAACAATGTTCTACTGGATTGTTTTAATGTGAGTTCTGTATTGATGAATATTGTTCATTTCCTTAATCAAATTGCCTTTCTAATTAGATATAAATAAAAAAATAAATTAATTTAAGCCTAGAAAAAAAAAATATATTATAAAGTTGGTTCTAAATAATTCTAAATAATAATTAAGAAAAAAAAAGTAGTAATATTAATAATAATATATATATTTTTTTTAACATATGCCTAAAGATGAAACAAAGTCGTGTATCTAATACAGCTCCCTACGAATCCAAAATAATTTTGGAAGAAAATCATATTAGCACAGAAACTGAAAACCTTCCAAATCTTTCTGCTAGTAACTCAACAATGTCTAACCCAACGATCCCAACAATCCCAACGGCTCCAGACGTACGATCAGAACATCTCAATACTGAAGAACAAAAATCAATTTTTAAATTGTGTAGGAAATATGATGATGTTTTCTTTCTTGAAGGTGAAAAATTGTCCTTCTCAAATACAATTAAACATCGTATTCAAACATCAGACAATATACCGATTTATACAAGATCGTACCGGTATCCAGAAGTGCACAAACAGGAGATAAAATCACAAATCGAAAAACTTTTAAAGCAAGGAATAATAAGACCTAGCTTTTCTCCTTGGAGTAGTCCTATTTGGATTGTTCCAAAGAAACGTGATGCCTCTGGCATACAGAAATGGCGGCTTGTAGTAGACTACCGTAAACTAAACGATAAAACTATAGGCGATCGTTACCCTCTACCGAATATAACAGAAATATTAGATAAACTTGGAAAATCTATGTACTTTTCCACACTTGATCTTGCATCTGGGTTTCACCAGATTGAAGTAGATCCTAGGGATATAGAAAAGACCGCTTTTACTGTTGATCATGGACATTACGAGTATATTCGAATGCCCTTCGGGCTCAAAAATGCCCCATCAACATTTCAAAGAATAATGGATAATATTCTGCGTGAATTAATAGGTAAAGTATGTCTTGTGTATATGGACGATATAATCGTTTATTCAACGTCCTTACAAGAACATATGGAAAACTTAGAAATGGTTTTTTCAAAATTACGATCGGCTAACCTTAAAATTCAATTGGATAAATCAGAATTCCTACGCAAAGAAGTAGAATTTCTTGGTCACTTAGTGACATCTGAAGGTGTGAAACCGAATCCTAATAAGATCCATGCAATTAAAAATTATCCAATCCCATCAACTCAAACTGAAATTAAATCCTTTTTGGGGTTGCTTGGATACTACCGAAAATTTATAAAAGATTTTGCAAATCTTACAAAGCATTTAACAGAATGCTTAAAAAAGGGAAATAAGATAGTTCTTAACGAACGATATATAAAATGTTTCAATCATTGCAAGGACATTCTAAGTAATGATCCTTTATTACAATATCCCGACTTTACTAAAGAATTTAATTTAACAACTGACGCTAGTAATGTCGCCATAGGAGGAGTACTTAGTCAAGGCCCAATAGGATCTGATAGACCAGTTTGCTACGCTTCAAGAACACTCACGAGTTCGGAACAAAATTACAGTACAATCGAAAAAGAGCTTCTAGCTATTGTCTGGTCGACAAAATATTTCCGACCCTATTTATTTGGTCGTAAATTTAAAATCATAACGGACCATAAGCCTCTTAATTGGTTGTTTTCCCTTAAAGAACCCAATTCAAAACTTGTAAGATGGCGTTTGAAATTAGAGGAATTCGACTATGAGATTATGTATAAAAAAGGTAAAGCAAACACAAATGCTGATGCCTTAAGTCGCATAGAAATTCATTTTAACGAATCTAATGGCTCGAACTCTATTTTACAAGCCTCAAATGTATCTGTTCAAAATAATGCAAGTTTATCAGAAAATAATTCTAATATATCAACTGTTCATTCTGCTTCTGAAAATCTAAACGATGGTATATACATCTCTGAAAGACCACTTAATGAGTTTACTGAACAATTAGTTTTGAACAAAACTAACTGTGTAGTGAAACCAAACATGGTTTATAATGTTCTTTTTGAGACCAAACATAGACGCATTTTTAGACAACCTGACCTAGACAAAGAATCTGTTATAATTTCAATCTTAAAAGAATATCTCAACCCTAAAAGACTAACAGCTGTTTATACTGACAATGATACATTCAGACTAGTGCAGCATGTATTTTCAAAATATTTTGCAAGTAATAAAATATTTAAACTTATTAGGTGTACAGAAAAATTAAACGATGTTACGAATTCCGACCAACAAGATGAAATCATAAATAAATACCATGAAGATAGTAATCATCGTGGCATCAATGAAACTTTTAACCATCTCCGAAGAACTTATTACTTTCCCAAAATGAAAGAAAAAATAACCAAAACAATTAATAATTGCGAAAAGTGTAAACTTCTTAAATACGACAGACATTCACCGAAAATTCAATACGAACATTCAGAAATACCTAATAAACCCATGGATATTTTACATATTGATGTTTACAGCATTCATAACGTACAAATTTTAACCATTTTAGACAAATTTTCGAAATTTGCTTCTGCTTTTATTCTTACTGCACGTGACAGTATGTGTATATCCAGTTCATTAAGACAGTTCTTTTCGCAACACGGTACACCAAAGAAAATAGTGTGTGACTCAGCTGCTGAATTTAAATCTAATCTATTCAAAGATTTCTGCACACAATACGATATAAACTTACACATAACGACACCTCAAAATTCTACTGGTAACTCACCGGTCGAACGTTTCCATTCAACTTTGACCGAAATATATCGAATTATTTACGATAAAAACAACAAACAGATTCCGACTGACATATTAAATGAAGCACTAATAACCTACAACAACTGCATACATACTGTGACAAACCTAACACCATTTGAACTAATGACGGGAAGGACACATAAATTCAAGCAATTAACACGTGATGATTCGGAACATGATTATATTAACAAACTAAAAACTTATCAAGACCAATTGTATAGAGATATTAAAAACAAAATCCAAACCCACAATAAATTAAACATAGATAAAATTAATAAAAATAGGGAAACTCCACCTTTATTCCATAAGGATGATATAATCTTCGAACGGAATAACAGAAGGAATAAAATGGCTCCCAGAGCGAAAAAACTTACAGTAATCAAAGACAATAAAATAACAGTACTAACCAAAAACAATAGAAAAGCTCACAAAAATAAATTACTAAAAAAACGAAAATTTCAGGGTAACCCAAGCCATGAGTCAACGCATGGACATACAAGATCTATCCAAGAGTCAAGGCATCCTTCCCATGAAATTAGGTCCGAGTCGAGTGATTGAATCTAACATAAAAATCATCCATATCGTAAATTTAACCGCCTATGAAGAAAATATTAACAACATTAAGAAATCTGTAGAGTTCATTAATAAAAATACAAACCTAGGATTAATGAAAGATGTCACTAATCTCAAATTTAAAGAACTACAAACAAAATTGTTGTCTTTACTTCCCCGATACCGGAAAAGGAGAGGATTAATCAACGGACTAGGTTCCTTGATCAAAACAATTACAGGCAACATGGACAATAATGACGCAGAACAAATAAATAAAGACATACAAAATTTAAAACTCAACGAACATGACATGAATAAAGAATTAAACAGACAAGTACAAATCAATGACAAAATGATCCAAAGATTTGCAAACATAACCAATCACATTAATGCACAGCAAAAAGATTTAGAAGAGTATTTGAGCAAGTATCAATTAGTAATCTCTCAAAAAATTCGAACCGATGAAGACAAATTTCAATACATGCAATATATATATCAGATTAATTATAATATTGAAATTCTTACAAGCCATTTGCAAGAAATAATTGAATCAATTAATTTGGCTAAAGTTAATATAATATCCAAACAAATTTTGAATCCTGGTGAGCTTGATCTGATACATGAACATATGAATTTACAAAATATTAAAATTTCTTCTGACGAACAACTTTATGAGTTTTTATCTCTACAAGCTTATTATAATAATACAAACATAATTTTCAGTATAAAACTACCTATCCTTCTCCCACAACCTTTCAACCTATACCATTTGATAAAACTCCCTATAAACGAAACTCTCAATATAAATTTAAATCAATCCTATGTAATTATGAATGAACATTTCATCCAATACATGAGCAAACCTTGTACATCCATTGAACATACGTTTTACTGCCCAAAAGAAGAGCTAAAGAACTTGACCTCTGAAAAATGCATACCAAAAATCATTCAAAACAAGGAAGCAACCTGTGACGTCATCGAAACCACCATCAACAGTAGTATCACCCAACCAGAAGAAGGATTCATACTATTAATTAATTCCCCGACCACGAAGATGACTTCAACATGTGGAATCGATGACAAATTTATCTCCGGAACCTTGCTTTTACATTATGAAGAATGTGAAATAAAAATTAACAATATTATCTACAAAAACAAATTAACTATGTTTTGGGATCAAATTAAAATTATTCCATCAATTTTTATAAAAATTAATAACTCTCTTCATTTAGACAAATTTAATAGCAGTACATTGGAAGCAACCAAAATAACCAACACCGAAGTTATCACTTTGACCAAAGATATGCCAGACCACCGACCAGAGTTTTTGATTTACATCATCATCATCTTTATCTTAACTGCAACCATACTATACCTTAAACGTCATAGAAACAATAATCCTGAAGAGGAAGCAATGGACCAAGAAGCTCCGAACGATAATGTTACATTATCATGGCCGTCACTTCATACTTAGGCGGGAGGAGTTATGAATCTTCATAAATATATATATATACAATATCAATGTAATCATAACCTTTACTTAATGTTCATTATAAATAATATTATATTTCATTTAAATTTGATTGTCAGCACATAGTTGCTTTATTTTGAATTTGTAAACTAAAACCATTTAAATTCAGGTGTGAGAAGCCTTCTGCATTTCCGTTCTCACACCAAATAATAAATATGTATCTATAGTTTGTTCTCATTGTGAAGGTTATGAATTAAAAATCTTGTGCATTTGATTTTTGGACGTCGACAAATAAAGTTGTTTATTTTTTTAAAAAAAACTTTCGTTGTTAACTTAATTCCTGCCCTCCTCACAGCGTCTTGTATTAGCAGCAGTTTACACGTAGCGATTTCTATGCCAGTACTTGCCAAACGTGGTAGCATGGGCTGTATTGTAACGTTCCTGACGAGTTCGTTTGCCTTACAGTTACCTGGAATGTCTTTATGGCCCAGCACCCAGCAAAGGTGAATATTAAACTGTTGCGCCATCTCCATTAGAGATGATGGGCAGTTATGGACTGTTATAGAGTTTGTAGAGACAGAGTCCAGAGATTTGATAGTGGCCTGGCTATCAGAGAAAATACGGATATCAGATGTTGATACCACGTTTTCTTTGAGCCAAGACAAAACTTCTTTTATCGCCCAAAAGTTCCGCCTGGAACACGCTACAATGATTGAGAAGTCGGAATGAGAGACTTAATTTCAGTCGTTTAGAGTACACACCTTCACCAACTCCTTCTTTTGTGATAAAACATCTTCAAAAAGTTACGGTTTGGAGTGGATTTTGGGCAGGCGGTGTAATTAGTCCGTAATTTTTTGAAAGAGACGTTATTGAAACGGTCACTGTCAACAGCGAGACTTACATAACGATGGTAACTAATTTCTTATACCCCAAATTGAACCATATGAACATAGACGATATGTGATTTCAGCAGGATGGCGCTAGGTGCCACACAGCAAACGCCACGACATCTACACACAACATCTACCCGCCAGTATTGAAAAACCCTATAGTTAAAATTTTACTGGCAATAATATTATATGTGATCAACAACTTGGTTTTATGGGAAAACGTCCGACGATTATTAATCTGCTTAAATTTTAGAATGAGTGAACTCGGTCAAGAGCTTCACTGTATACATGAACATTCTTAAGCTTTTCAACGACTTTCTTTTGATATCATCGCAGGTAAGCTGAAGGTAGTTGGGTTTCACTTATTTTCAAGACAGGTCTTTGCAAGGTCTTTTTTAGAAGTTATTTCCCAAATATTTCATTGCCAAATTTGGAGTTCCCCAGGATAGTCATTTAGGACCTTTACTCTTTATTTTAGCTATAAATGATGTATTTATTGTTGGAGTCGAAGTACGTAATCGAAATAATCTTTTGAAAAAGAGGCGTTGTATCAACTCAAACTCTTCAAAATAGGAGTGACCAAAAATTCGAATACCTCAAGACATGCAAATATTAATAGTTGCTTGGAAAACTCGGTATTTATAAGTTATAAGTCTATGTTTTTATTTGAGAAGAAAGTTGGCCACATTTTGTTGAGAGCTACTTTAGTTCTTTACTCTTACACTGAACATGTTTATTGAAGCTACCATTAGGAGTCAACCCTCCCAGATATTTGAATTCCTGTACTATTTGGTTGTTAAGGAACCACCTTTCTTCTCTCAACCTTCTACAACTGCGTGCCTCAAATACCATTATCTTTGCAGTACGTTTGGACCCTATTGATTTGTAGCTGGAAAGAAGATGGGTTATCCGCTGGCATAACCAAGTCATCCTCGTAAAGAAGTGCTTTAATACGAATATCAGAAGAACAAACTCCACCGGGTAAGTTATCTGAAATATCATCAGTGTAAAGGCAAACAAGATTGGGCTGAGTGTACATCCTTGGGGAACACCTGCAGTCGTTTGAAACCAATTTAAAATATCGGTCCATCCCAAACAGTAGCATAAGTTTTACATACAATTTTTTCGTATAGATATTTCGAAATTTTCTAGATATACCAAGTGAGGCCATTTTGTTAATGAGAACTTGCCGATTGACGGTATCAAATACAGCTTTTAAGTCGACAAAGCAAGCATACATCTTCTTTTTCTTTTGGATTAATTTGTAAGCAATACTCTATTAAGCAAAAATATGGTCAACCGTTGAAAAACCCTCACCAAAACCAGCTTGAAACATACTTCAGCGATTGTTTGATTCTACCCAACTGATAAGTCCTTTGTGTAGGATTTTAGCAAATACTTTTCTAATGGAATTTAATATTGAAATACCTCTGTGATTCTCAGGTAAGCTAGCATCACCTTTTTTAAAATATTGAAAATATAACAGATTTAATAAAACTCAAGGGAACTTTTTTTATTCTAATCTTGATTTCACGAAACTTATTAATTCGACTACGAAAACGTGTTTCAAAATTGCATACTTTCGTCAGTCTGCTTTCAATTAAATTTTAGTCCTATAAATATAAATCCTAAAGGTTCGAAAAACTTTCGCAAATCCAAAATAAAATCAATCAATACGTGTTTATTGCCAAAGTTTTGAACCTAAATCAGAATTTCTTCTTAGATCTTTCGATTATTTCTGCAGCAGTTAGGTAGAGGCAAAGGTACGAGTACCTTACCTATTAAGGCAACATGTGGCATCTGCAGCAGCAGTAGCAATAGCAGGAAAACCAATTCAACCATCTCATTATATAGATTTGAAATTGGTTTTCTCTCATGATTGCTATGGGTTTGCGTTTTTATTTTATTTTCTCCTCAAACATTCACCGAATATGATTGGTAAAATTTGTCACGTTTTTTCCCTTCCGTTCATATTGAACATAAGGATATCTTCATGGTTACTTTCGAAAGTACTTTTGGAGTTTGTTTTTGGAGCTAAATCACACAAAACTACAAACGTAAAATCGAACTTCGTTACGGTAGTTAATAAATTTGAAACGTAGCCATGTCCTTACATACGAATAGATTTTCCTTCGACTTTGCTCCCCTATTTCGTAAATATTTACCAACTCTGCACCTGGAAGGAGTTTCCTTTTTTTTCTTGTATGTGAAACCATTGCACCCGTCAAAGTATGATTATCAACATGAAAAGCAGCCCAAGGAAGATGAAGTGGGCATAGAAGAAGGATACACCCCCCAAACCTACCAAACGTAATATCGATTTTTATTTTCAGTCTATGTTTAGTTATGCGAGTTTCAATTTCCTTTTCCATAGGTTTTTGTGTTGGTTCTTTTTTCATTCTGTTCATCACTTTTCTTCCTGTTTGCTATTATTTTTCCCTAGGTAGTCGTATTTATGTCTGCTGTGGAACGAAAGTTATGGTATGTACGTTTAGATATGGTATACGTTTATCCTTACCAAAAAATAATTTGTTAGAATATGAAGAGCAACATGATGGGTGGAAAGCAATTTACATTAATTTCCAACAAGGACCTTTTGAACGCTGTACCTGTGTTCGTCTATAATATACAATGCATATACCTATGTAACTTTAGGTTTTTGGATAGAAAAATGCTCTTTGCCTTTGCTTTAGCTTTTGCTTTTGCCGTTGCTCTTGGTTGTTGCTGTTTTTGAGAAAGCGAAAGCAGTTATCCTTTCAACTTTGGTTAGGTACGTATTATATAAAAATTCGTTCATTTAAAGGACTCTAAAGATGCTGTTTTGGATTTGTAAATAAAAAAAATACTAATACGTATTTAAACTGTGCACAAAATTTCAATTGTTAAAAGTGTGAATCTCAAAAGTTGTGTAGGCCTTCCCGTTGGGCGCCATTTTGAATTCAAGAATTTTTTTTTTAAATTAAATCAAGTAATTTTTTTAATTTATTCATTAAAAGTTTAAGAATCAACATCAGAACAATACAAAATTTGTATCAGAATTGTTTATGTAAATTAATTAGATGGTTTTCTTTTGTTGAGATAGTTCAAGTTTTTTCGTTCGATGTTTTCTATGTTAAACTTAACTTCTTGTCTTGCGAAATTTTCCATGTTTATTTAAATCATTTGATATTAGCTTATTGAAGTATTTTCCTGAAGAAAACGAGTTTTCAGAATTTGTATGTCAAATAATAAGATGTTTGTTTATTGTTACGTTTGTGTTTTTTTCGTGCGATGTTTTCTATGTTTTTTTTTGTATGGCTTTTTGATGTTTTTAGATTCTGAACAGTAATAATATTTATATTCAATACATCAAACATATAAAAATTAGTACAATTTGATAACGATAAAATAAACTAAGTATATAAAAACAAAAAATCGAATCTCAACTTTCAACAGATTTGTATACTTTTATACCAATAAGAGTACAACAGTTGTTATGTTTTGTAGCAAGGAGTCCTTCGGTTAGAGCATCAGTAGACATCTCTTCAGTTTTCAAATATTCTACTTTTAATTTATTATCTTCTATAAGATCTCGAATGAAATGATGCCTTATATCGATGTGCTTTGAGCGAGCTTGATAAACGTTGTTTTTAGATAATTGCACTCTTGTTATCGCATTGCAATATAAGTTCTTGATTCCAATTAATCAGTTCTCGCAATAAAGATTGAAGCCAAAGTGCTTCTTGAGATGTTGAGGCTAAGGCCATTTGCTCAGCCTCTGTGGTGGAGAGAACGACAGTAGGTTGTTTCTTTGCATTCCACGAAATAGGTCCTCCTTGGTATTTAAAGAGATAACCTGTAGTTGATTTTCTGTCATCTTAGTCACTAACCCAGTCAGCATCCGAAAATCCTTCTAAGCATCCGTCAATGTCTCGAGTGTATTCTAGCTTGTAATCTATTGTTCCTTTATATAACGGAAAAGTCGTTTAACCGCTAGATTTTGTGAGATTTTTAAGGAGTATAATTAAATCTTATCGGCTGCATACAAAGCTTCCAATAGCTTCTTGACATGGAACGGTTTTCATGTAATCAGTTTCGTGTTTGCTTTGTTGATGTGTTTCTTTTATAAGCTTTTGGTTTGGTTTTAAGCTTTTTGGTTGGGTGTGGATACCGGATTACAATCCTCCATGTTGAATTGCTTGAGAATAAGTATGTCCGTTGGTTATTTGCATACTAAGCACAAATTTAGCTTCTCTAAAATTTGATCATTCTTTTTCATCTTTTTTATTTTCAAAAATCAGTTTGTCGTCTACGTAAATAGCGACGAAATTTGTATCTGTGCTGTTTGTCTTGCAATAAATACACGGATCGGTTTTTGATTTTTTGAGTCCAATTTTCTTTAAAGTTTTATCAAATTTCTTATTCCAAAAATTAAGGCAAACAAATACTACAATGTCCCAAAGGTAGTAAACATTTCTTTTCATCTGTAAAAAACGTACGAAACACCACGTCATCCTTGGTTTCAACGCTTGTCCACAAAGACGCTCCCTATGTGAGCTCTATCGATAAAGCCAATTTGCTTGCAGCCCAGTTTGCTGTTAATTCGACGCTACCGGAGAGTGTCATGAGTAATCCTGTTCTTGAGAGAGTAAACGATTCTATGGGATGAATCTTCTTTCGCACTCGTGCAGTTGCAAGAGCACTGAGAGACCTTGACATACACAAATCCGCTAGCCCGGATAGTATTCTCCCAATTGTTCTGAAGAGGTGTGCTTCAACGCTCGCAAAATCACTGGGTAAGCTTTTCCATCTTTCCTACTCTACAGGTCTCTTTTTAAACGGATGGCAAACTGCATTTGTCCAGCCTGTTCCTAAAAAAGGCGAATCCTCCTCCCCCTCTAACTACCTTCCAATAGCACTCACGTCCCTTCTTTCCAAGGTCATGGATTAATTATCAGCTTAAGAAATATCTTGAAGAAAGGAAGCTTCTTAATGACCGGCAGAATGGCTTTCGTAGCAATAGGTCCACTGGTGATCAAGGTTTATCTCACCGAACAGTGAAACAAATCCTTACATATCGTTTTGGAGAAAGTAAGATTATTGCAAATTGCAAAAGCATTTGATAGAGTTTGACACCAAGCTCTCTTAACGAAAATGCATGCTTTTGGTATAGAAGAATCACTTCTTCGTTGGGTTAGAAATTACCTTTCGGACCGTTCAATTCAAGTAGTGTTGGACGGGTTCAAATCTGATATTCACAAAATAAACGCTGGTATGCCCCAGGGCTCCGTTTTGTCTCCGACGCTCTTCCTTATTTTTATAAATGATCTTTTGTCTGAAACTTCTAACCCACTAAATTGTTTCGCTGATAATAGTACCCTCAGCTTTTGTCCTTCGGATGTGGAACTTCAACGGCAGCGTATGATAAGCTCATTAAATTCTGATCTCGATAGCAATGTACAATGGGGAATCAATGCTTCAAAAACTCAATGCTGTCTCCTGTCGTTAAAGAGTAACCCACCCCCGATGCCGCTATCCATGAGCGGCACTTGCATCCAGGAAACTAATCAACTTTTAGTACAGATCACCTCATACGGAATGATCACATATTCGATATTACAAAAAATGCTGCTAGGTGCTTAGGATTTCTCCGACGGGGCAAGAAATTTTGTACCTCTTCTGATCTGGCTATAGCCTTCATTCGTCCAGAACTTGAATATAACTGGCATATTTGGGTAGGTGCCCCTAAAATAAGTTTAAGTATTTTGGACAGAATCCAAAAAAGAGCTTTAAAAATGAAAGGCGATAGAACTATAACCGAAAAAATTACGTCACTTGAACACCGCCGCAATGTTTCATGCCTTTCGTTGTTCTACCGATATTTTTGTAAACAGTGTTCTATCGAATTAGCCAGTTGCATTCCCCCCCTAAAACAATTCAGACGTAATACTCGTATTTCTAGGAATGCACATCAGTTTAACCTTGGGCTTACTTCTTTTACTTTGGCATCGAGTTTCTTTTGGAATGTGAATAACTGCTTGAAAACCGAAAACTTTAAGATGCTGCAGATTCACTCTTCTTCCACTCCAGACTTCTTTGTATGTTTTTTCTTTTGTACCTTTGCAAGTTGTTCTGTTTGTTAAATAAACTAGCGTATTTGCAGCTTTAGCCCAAAAACGTTTGTGTAAACCTAACTCGATGAGAAGACAACGCGCTTTTTCGATTATGGTTCTATTCATTCTTTCTGCCAACCCGTTTTGTTGAGGAGAATATGGAACCGTTGTTTGATGTTGAATGCCTGCATCTGCTAGAATCTTCTTCATCTTAAAATTGCAATACTCCTTTACATTGTCGCTTCTAATGGCCTTTATTTTGTTACCAGCCTGATTTTCTACAAAAATGTTGGACTCTTCCTCTACCTCATTCTTGCTTTTAATGAAAAACCCAAAGACTTTTCTTGAAAAACCATTAACGAATAGAAGCACGAACTCTGAACCTCCAATTGATTTTTGTTCAATCGGACCACAAAGATCTGTGTGTACTAGTTCTAATATTGATTCTGCTTTAGTACCTATCAAATCTCAACTTTCAACACTTTTTTTATTTGATATTATTACTGATTGCAAAACCCCAGAAACTGGTTAAAACTTCTTATACATGGGAATGGAAAATTTAGAATGTTGTTGATATTTTCTATGTTCTTTTTAATCACTTGATATTAACTTATTGAAACACTTTCTTGCAGAAAACGATTAATCAGAATTGTTGTGTCAATTGATTATGAGACATTTGCTTTCTTTGAAATTTAAATTTTGTGTGTGCGATCTTTTCTATGTTTTTTTGGCGATTTGTTTATTTGATATTATTACTAAGTGCAGAACTCCAAAAACAGCTTAAAAACTTCATTGGAATGACAAATTTAAATTATTGCCGTTATCGTTGTCTTTTAATGTTTTCTATGTTATTTTAAATCACTTAAAACTTATCAAGGCAACTTCTTGCAGAAAACGAATTAAAAACTGTATTCCTTAATAATTTTACATTACATACTAAACATTTGATACTATACTAGTTTTTATATTTATTAAAAAAATGTGTACAGAAATATTCTATGTTTTTCAATCTTATTGCTAATTTTGTATTAGCAAAGCAAAACATTCCATCGAAAATGGATGAGAACATTTTAATTTTTTGAACTGATAATTGCTATAAAAATAAACAATTATAAGTCTTGAAGTTGACAAAGCTAAATATAAGTCTTGAAATGGTCAAAGTAAATTGTTATCAATTTCAATTATGGGTTATTTTTTTCGATGTTTTTGTTTTAATGGTCTTCTTTTTTTCTAAAAATTGCTTTTTGTAGGTTAAGAAAATATTTAAAAGATGCTAAATGTGCTAGATGTGCTATGTCTACGATTTAAAGGACACATCATTTTCTGTTTTAAAGGTCAAACATTTACATTTTGTCCCACGATGATTTCTATGTTTCGCGTTTTCGTAATTTCATATTTATCTTTCTAAAAATCTTCAAAAAAATGTGTATAATTCGTAAGTTTATTACTTCTTTATTTGACAGCTATTAAACGTAGCTAAGATATGCATTATTGATCTTTTGTTTTCCAGTTTTATTAATTTCCTTTTTAAAATTTTAGGAATCAAGAAAATAAATCTCTTTATACAAAAATTTCGTATTTTCTATGTTTTTGATTCCTTGTGAATAAACAATAGTATCCACAAATTTTTAATACATATATGACTAGATACAAGTTAAATGGTTTGTTTATTAAAAGTAAATTTTTGACATATTACAAGAAGTTCTTAACAAATTAATTTTAAGCTTGTACTTTGCTAACTTTATACAATGGTATTAATTTTAAAATTTAAGTAATCAAAAAACTAAAGATGGTTTCTAAGTAAAAAGTCTAGGAAGTCAAAATAATTTACTAAGCCCTTGTCTATCCGCCTTTTTATTATTTTAAACCTGATTTTTTGAATATACAAGAAAATAACCGAAAAACTATAAAAATAATTTTGGTAAAACAATTAAACATTTCTATTTTCCTAAATAAGTTAAGAAACATCAGTTCTAAAGAAAAAAGCGTTATAATCAAAGTTGAAGATAATTAAACTTGGAACAACTTTTACTTAAACCATTAACTCGATTTAGTTCAAAACAAGAAAGTTATTTAACAAATACTTATTCTTGTCGAAATCAAAATGGCGCCCAACGCAAGGTCCTAAAGTTAAAAAATACCCTATACCACCTTTCTCTCTATGAATGTGTTATGTGGTAAAAATATACACACGTTTCTAAGTAAATTTGATAAACCTTTGTCCTTCAATAAAGTTTCAAGGAAAATATTTACCAGCAAATCCTCTCAACTTCCTTTTACCCTAAAAGACAAACGAAGAAATAAATGTCTGCACTCTTGTTCCTCTTCTAATCAACACACTCTTCTGCAGAGGTTATTTTTTTATTTTTATTATTCTATATTTTGTTGTTCGTGTGGTTGAAGTCTTTTCCATTTTGTGTGCACCTGTGGGTGGTAGTGGTGGTGGTGCTTTTGTATTCAAGGACTTTTGTTTTTGTTTGGTTTCCTGCTTCACAATCGAATAGGCCACCTGTCTTCCATCACCGTGCGTTTTTCTTTGTTTTTGATGTTTATTTTCGAGGACCGATGATGATGATGATGACGATGCCGATGGTGATGTTGGTTGCAATACCAGAACTCAACATGGTCTCGGTCTGGCTGGTCCTTTTTGTTTTTCTATCTCCCTTTCCTCTTTGCATTTAAAATTGAAAACTGAAGTTCATTCAGTCATTTCAATTCGCTTAATTAACAAGAAAATTTTTATTGAAGAGGAGTTGACATTTATTTCGAGGGTGAATAACAAATTAACAAGGACTAAAACACATTCGGTTCTTCTATATACGTTTTTGTGTTTTTCTAAAACGTTAGCATTTTTTGAAATCAAAATATTTGGCAATTGTTTACCTTTCGTCGTTGAACTGCGACACACACATATGTCCTGCAAGGACATCCTTAAGTTCTCTTTAAAAATATCGAAACAAGGTGTGTGTTTCCGAAAGAAAAGCGCGATTTTTTTTTTCAAACAACATCCTTGAAATGCTATTTTCATTCCGTCCTGAATTCGTACAACAGTATATCCTTTTTTTCTGAGCTGGTTAAGCTTGTTTTTTAAAGCGCACACAGGTGGCTGTGTTCGGTGTGTAACCAACCGACCAGTCTTTCAATCTTAGCCATATCCACCATATTACCCAAGCGCCAAGCTCCAAGCGTACATAGACTCCACCCTTCACATCAGGACTCATGTTTATGCATAATGTATGAAGTGAAGGAGTGCAAGGACCTGCTGCTGTTGTCGTGTCGTGTCGTCTGTTTCTAAATCTTTTCTATTTTCTATTTTTTATTATATTTTTGTTTTGTGTGTCGTGGGGCTTCTGGAGTGTTAATATTTTTGCAACATCTATGTGGGGATGCTGTTGCTACTGCTGCTGCTCCTAGTGCCGGTTGTAGAAGATGAATTTAACGTTCCACTGCTTTGGCTCGGGTTCCCCAGCCGGTATAGCTGTTGCCATCACTGATGCTGCTGCCAGCAGCCACAACTAAAATGAGACGCATTTACATTGCACTCCAGAGAGTTAGCTACATGCCTATGGAAATCTGAATGAAGCTGAAAGCCGAACTAAAGATCCAATGTCTCTGCGAGTCCTTCAACAGCTGCAGCCGGCAAACAACAACAATAACAATGTCAACTTTGCACAATAATGAGTATGCCTACCTCCAACTTACGATGTAAGGACTCTGTGAAGCGTATGTGTTCCTTGGTCTTAGTTGTGGATGATGATGGCGCTGGCTGATGTTGGTGGTGCGGTGATGCCGCTGCCGCTGCCGGCCTCCGCCGCTGTTGCAGCACATGGAACTGAAGAGGTATTTAGCGAGAGGTGATTTTGAAAATTTCTAGATGATGGATGATGAGAATGCAAAAGGATTATGAACCACACTTTACTATATGGGAGAGACTTACGGAGACTGTGTGTTCAGTGACAGGGTGGCAGTGAGATGTGGATGTGGCAGCAGTGTCGAATGCATCACCATGGTTCTGATGGCAACGCCGACCAGGACAACATTTACCAAGTGATTTTGGGAATGAGATTGTGTCTTGATTATGTCGACGAGTATGCAAGAGAAGAGCGACACAAAGTCAAAGCATTAGTATGCACGCGGTGTTGACGAACGAAATTATTCTGCAACGCACTGCACTGCAGTGACTAGAGTGACGACACTGATTAGACAAGGGAATTTAAGTGAATTTGATTGTCAAACTGAAGACTGTTCTCGATGAGAATTTTAGTATTTAAGAATTTGCGAGTTTAAAGTTTCAGCTTTTTAATAGAGTTGTGAATTTTGCAATTGATTTGGAATTTCAAATAACGAAGCTCAAGTATAGGCATGTTTTGGAGATGCATAAAACCCCGCTAAGGACACAAAAAAATAACGTAGATGCAATATTGGACATTGAAAATGTTCGATCCAACATTTTTGTTGCAACATTATCGATGCATTGTTTTACACCGCACATGTTTAATTGAATATTGAACTTGCTCGATACAAAAGTTTTATACAACATAATGATCAAATTTCGAACACATTTGATGCAATATTGTTCGATGCAACATGTTTGATTGAACATTGAACAAGGCGATGCAACATTTCTCATGAAAAAAGGTAAATGCAACATGAAGGAATAAGTCAGGTGAATAAGTTAATTTTTCGTCAATATTTAGGTCCATACAAACATTTTCATCAACATGATGATAAAATTTAGAACACATTTGATGCAATATTGTTCCATGCAACATGATTGGTCGAAAATCGAACAAGTTCGATGCAACATTTTTCATGATAAAAGATAGATGCAACATCAAGGAAAAAGTCAGGTGAATAAGTTAAGTTGTTTGTCAATATTTAGGTCCATACACACATTTTAATCAACATGATGATCAAATTTAGATCACATTTGATGCAGTATTGTTTAATGCAACATGATTGGTCGAAAATCGAACAAGTTCGATGCAACATTTTTCATGAAAAAATATAAATGCAACATGAAGGAAAAAGTCAGTTTAAAAAGTTAATTTGTTGGTCAATATTTAGGTCTATACACACATTTTAATCAACATGATGATCAAATTTAGAACACATTTGATGCAATATTGTTCCATGAAACATGATTGATCGAAAATCGAACAAGTTCGATGCAACATTTTTCATGAAAAAAGGTAAATGCAACATGAAGGAATAAGTCAGGTGAATAAGTTAATTTTTCGTCAATATTTAGGTCCATACAAACATTTTCATCAACATGATGATAAAATTTAGAACACATTTGATGCAATATTGTTCCATGCAACATGATTGGTCGAAAATCGAACAAGTTCGATGCAACATTTTTCATGATAAAAGATAGATGCAACATCAAGGAAAAAGTCAGGTGAATAAGTTAAGTTGTTTGTCAATATTTAGGTCCATACACACATTTTAATCAACATGATGATCAAATTTAGATCACATTTGATGCAGTATTGTTTAATGCAACATGATTGGTCGAAAATCGAACAAGTTCGATGCAACATTTTTCATGAAAAAATATAAATGCAACATGAAGGAAAAAGTCAGTTTAAAAAGTTAATTTGTTGGTCAATATTTAGGTCTATACACACATTTTAATCAACATGATGATCAAATTTAGAACACATTTGATGCAATATTGTTCGTTGCAACATGATTGATCGAAAATCGAACATGTTCGATGCAACATTTTTCATGAAAAAGATAAAGCAACATCAAGGTAAAAGTGAGGTGAATAAGTTAATTTGTTGGTCAATATTTAGGTCCATGCACACATTTTAATCAACATTATGATCAAATTTAGAACACATTTGATGCAATATTGTTCCATGCAACATGATTGATCGAAAATCGAACATGTTTGATGCAACGTTTTTCATGAAAAAACATAAATGCAACATGAAGGAAAAAGTCAGGTGAATAAGTTAATTTTTCGTCAATATTTAGGTCCATACAAACATTTTCATCAACATGATGATAAAATTTAGAACACATTTGATGCAATATTGTTCCATGCAACATGATTGATCGAAAATCGAACATGTTCGATGCAACATTTTTCATGTAAAAAGGTTAATGTAATATGAAGGAATAAGTCAGGTGAATAAGTTAATTTTTCGTCAATATTTAGGTCCATACACACATTTTAATCAACATGGTGATCAAATTTAGATCACATTTGATGCAGTATTGTTTAATGCAACATGATTGGTCGAAAATCGAACAAGTTCGATGCAACATTTTTCATGATAAAAGATAGATGCAACATCAAGGAAAAAGTCAGGTGAATAAGTTAAGTTGTTTGTCAATATTTAGGTCCATACACACATTTTAATCAACATGATGATCAAATTTAGAACACATTTGATGCAATATTGTTCCATGAAACATGATTGATCGAAAATCGAACAAGTTCGATGCAACATTTTTCATGAAAAAAGGTAAATGCAACATGAAGGAATAAGTCAGGTGAATAAGTTAATTTTTCGTCAATATTTAGGTCCATACAAACATTTTCATCAACATGATGATAAAATTTAGAACACATTTGATGCAATATTGTTCCATGCAACATGATTGGTCGAAAATCGAACAAGTTCGATGCAACATTTTTCATGATAAAAGATAGATGCAACATCAAGGAAAAAGTCAGGTGAATAAGTTAAGTTGTTTGTCAATATTTAGGTCCATACACACATTTTAATCAACATGATGATCAAATTTAGATCACATTTGATGCAGTATTGTTTAATGCAACATGATTGGTCGAAAATCGAACAAGTTCGATGCAACATTTTTCATGAAAAAATATAAATGCAACATGAAGGAAAAAGTCAGTTTAAAAAGTTAATTTGTTGGTCAATATTTAGGTCTATACACACATTTTAATCAACATGATGATCAAATTTAGAACACATTTGATGCAATATTGTTCGTTGCAACATGATTGATCGAAAATCGAACATGTTCGATGCAACATTTTTCATGAAAAAGATAAAGCAACATCAAGGTAAAAGTGAGGTGAATAAGTTAATTTGTTGGTCAATATTTAGGTCCATGCACACATTTTAATCAACATTATGATCAAATTTAGAACACATTTGATGCAATATTGTTCCATGCAACATGATTGATCGAAAATCGAACATGTTTGATGCAACGTTTTTCATGAAAAAACATAAATGCAACATGAAGGAAAAAGTCAGGTGAATAAGTTAATTTTTCGTCAATATTTAGGTCCATACAAACATTTTAATCAACATGATGATCAAATTTAGAACACATTTGATGCAATATTGTTCGTTGCAACATGATTGATCGAAAATCGAACATGTTCGATGCAACATTTTTCATGAAAAAGATAAAGCAACATCAAGTAAAAAGTCAGGTGAATAAGTTAATTTTTCGTCAATATTTAGGTCCATACAAACATTTTAATCAACATGATGATCAAATTTAGAACACATTTGATGCAATATTGTTCGATGCAACATGTTTGATCGAAAATCGAACATGTTCGATGCAACATTTTTCATGTAAAAAGGTAAATGCAACATGAAAAAATAAGTAAGGTATATCAGTTAATTTTTCGTCAATATTTAGTTCAATACAAACATTTTATGCAACATGATGATCGAATTTCGAACATATTTGATGCAACATGTTTTATTGAATATCGAACATGTTTGATGCAAAATTTTATATGTAAGGTAAATACAACATGAAGGAAAAAGTCATGTGAATAAGATAATTTGTTCGTTAATATTTAGGTGCAAGAGGTGCAGACTTAAGCTCGTAGACAAAAAAGTAGCCTTTGTTAAGACCTTTCATGTGTTTTATGATGGTCAACAAGTTTTGTAACGAACTAAGAAGACGTAAGGAGAGTACCAGTAATTAGTAAAATAAGAGGCATAAACCTGGTTCAAGTAAGGGAAAGTATAAAAATGTAGCAATTCATAACTTTATTGATCTTTAAAAATTTGAACAGTTGGAAGATTTCAGAATTAAACTTCTTTGATTTTGTAAAACTAGGATCAAATACATACCGAATATTGAACAATGTTTATGAACATACCTGAAACGAAAGAAAAAATTGTATTAGTTTAGTCAAATATTTTTATTTTGTTTTTGTTGTGTGAAAAAATATGTCAGTTATAAAACAAAGAAAAAAATGCTGTGACCCAACCTCTTAAATTTTGAGAAAAAAAACGATCTCTTATTTTGTTTTGAAAAAATTAGTACATTTAAAAACAAAACAAAAACAATAACAATAAAGGAAGAACCAGCTTTCGATATTATAGTGTTTTCAAAATAGTTTAATATTTCTTTCTAAGCAAGAACAAAAACCAAGTTTTTCAAAAATGTTACCTTTTGTCAAAAACTTGATATTTGTAGACGTATTCATTTTTCATAAATAAATATAGATTTAAGGGAATTTGAAACGATGATAATTTTCAAAATTTAGTTGATTTTAATAAGCTTTTAAAAAGAATAAAAATATTGGACATCTTTTATCTTCCCTTGTAAAATTTCTGCCTGTAGAACTTTAATTCTGTCATGTGTTTTGCGGCTACAAAAATATTTAATTTCAAAACTAATCCCAATTTGAATACAAGAAACTAAATTAAAAACTTGAACAGATGTTGAATACAAAAATTCGACATAGCTAAAGTCAACCGCAATAAATTGCTCAATTTACCTTACACTTTATTGATTCCTTCCTGATGATGCTCAGACTCAGAACTAATGGTTGCATAAATTATTATTGCCTTATTCCCTTCGTTCCTATGGTATACCTTCTATAGGATAACTTTTAACACTTTAAACACCATAGTTTAGTTATTCAAGGGAGAGAGAGTGAAAGATAAAGAAGAATGAAAAGACTTTCGTTTCATTAATTAACAAACACTACCGATTCCAAGGCGTGACCATACTATCAACGGATCCAGCAATTTTCACACCACTTCCTCCCCTTTTCCCGCAACTGCCTTAAACCTCTCCTCTACTGCACTGTCATCGTTTAATCGAGGAAAGGTCAAGTGGAAAAATGTGGAAAGAAAAGCTTTTAGTTTTGTATTTTAGCCTGGCTAACGTTTACGTTATTCAACCCCTCATTAGTTTTTTGAAACAAGAAAAACAAGGATTTCAATATTCAAAAAAAGTACAAAATACCAAACCAAACCAAACCATGGTCTATAGTCTCAATTGTAGTATCCTATGGCAACGTCAAGATCAGAGCTTAGGCAAGGAACACAACGATAGGAAAAAAATATAGAAGAAGCAAATAAACATCCTTCATGAATATTCAATGGAACTGATGGAAACAGCAACATAGCAAAAAAAGAAGTCTGATCCGGAGAGATAATTGCCTGTGGCGGGTAGAAAATACCCAACTTCCTCTTCACTATCTCCCCCGCATGTATAGCGTCCGTCATGGAACTAAAACTTTAGATACAATATCCTTTGGACGAATGTATATACTCCACCAGTAAAAGTTTTCGTCCCAAAGCGACATAGACAACCAACCGACCGACCGACCAACGAACGTTATAGTACCTAGGCATCGAATTGAACATAGGTTTAGATAGATACGAGAATATAGCTATAGAAACACTCCTGGTAAAATTTATATCAGGGAAGAATATTGGCCAGCTAGCAAGTCGAGTTGAGCTATAAGCTGCAGGAGCTGAAGCTGAACTGAACTAAACAGAGTCGAGTCAGCCAATCGTTCCTAAATCAATTTCACCATTTCAAATTTCATTGTGTATCTTTGTGTCTTCTGGCGTGGAAGGCACGCCTCTGGAACTGTATACACAATACACATATATCAACAGCACACATGATGGTCTTCCACCATGGATACTATGGATACCAAGGACATACCATCATACAACAGCATAGCACCAGCAGAGGGGATAATTCTTATGGTATATATGCTTGTAGAACTTCAAGCTTCTTGGTGGACTTTGTCATAGATCATTTAAAGGCAACCAGCGATGCAAATATTTAGCTATTTCCTTTGGATTTTGGCAGAGAGACACATGGTTTGGTTATGATGACGATGAGACTTGGGCTTGGAGTTTTTTTTTGTTTTTTCTTCGGAAATCCGCTTTATTCGTGTTCAGATTTTAATGATTAACTATTCCCGGTATAGATAGTGTTGGAAACCTTATATGTCGTTTTTCCTTAAATGTGTTCGGTAGAAGAATATTTAAATCTTTCGGAAATGTATTTATCAGACACGGTGGTGTTTGAGGAGGGATCAGAAGATTGAATTTTTTAAGTTTCTTGTGTTAACTTATATACAAAGTTTAAGACTAGATGAGGTTCAGAAAAA
The DNA here is from genome assembly GCF_945859685.1 of Eupeodes corollae. Taxonomy (NCBI): domain Eukaryota; kingdom Metazoa; phylum Arthropoda; class Insecta; order Diptera; family Syrphidae; genus Eupeodes; species Eupeodes corollae. The sequence continues at coordinate 20,351,657 of NC_079148.1, read as the reverse complement.
TGTGAGAGAAAGTTGAATTGGTATGACTTTTGATCAATTTAAAATGATACCTTTATTTGAGAAGAGTTTGTTAAATTACTTGGCATTTTGGATATTTTCTTAAAGATGTTTTTTTGAACCACTTCAATTCATTATAAATTTTAATTTCGTGAAAATTTGCGAGTATTTCATGAATACAAAAACAGTGATCCGAATAAATCTATAAAAAATAATAGAAACGACTTTATTTATAAACAAAATTCAGTTATACAATAATTACAAGTCTTTAAAGACCTAGTTTTAAAACTGTCATCGGTCATATTGACAGAATATGAATTCTGAAAGCGAAAACAAACAAAAAAATAAACATAAAAAGTGAGATTAAATATATTAATAAAATTAAATTACTGGAAATCACTTTTAAACAAGTTTATATAAAACAATTTTTTTAAATTTCTATGAACAGATATAAGCAAAAAGAAAAAAAGGACATACAAGTTTAAATGCACTGGAAGAATTAAAAGCTCTCTGTAAGAATTCTTTTTCTGTAAGCCAGTGCCCATTGGAGGAATTTGTAAAGTCTTATCCAACTTTTTGCTCCATTAAGAGTTTAGATTACTTCTTCAGCTTCAAACTGGTTCTTCCCAAAAATGTCCAAAGTGTCCGATATTCTCTCTCTCATGGGTGTTGCAGAGTTGGCAGTCGATAGGCAGGTCTGGTCTGTGAGGTATGTAGTTCAGAGAAAGTATCTCACCTCTGGCTCGTAGAATTGAAGAAATCATATCCGTTGAGTTCTTGTCGTTGAAATAGTTTGATTCTCCAAGATTAAATTCCAACTTTCTATAGAAGTCTCTATACTGCGATGCTTTCGCCCGGTTGATAAAATGCTGCCGATATTTCTCATCCAATTTCGCAACAAGTGAGTAAAGACTTCCTTTAAAACCCATTAGATTATCCAAATCTAATTCGATCCTCCCGTCAAATTTGCAAAATCGATCCAAGTTTGTACAAAATCAAGCCGATTTAGGATCGTAAATTTTAATAATCTATTGACCAGCCTTGATGAATCCAATCGGAGTATTTTGACAACGTAATCGAAATGAATCTTGAGCGTGTTGATGAACAACGGTGGCAAACCTGTTTCGCTATGAAGCAAAGACTCGTTTCAAAAATCCCCACACTTAAGAGAAGTAAAGCATAATAGATTTTGCCAGAGCTTAAAACAGTTTATATTTTGTTGAGTGGTGGATGGATATTTTGCAATGCAGTTTTTCCAGGAAACGCAGAGGGCAGCCTTAGCCTCCTGAAGTTTTAACTTGATATGTTTTTTCATACAAAGGTTACTTGTTATGGTAACACCGAGGTATTTAACTTCCTTAACAATTTGAACACCTGATCCCTTCAATTTTTCATAACTAGCGTATCTTCCGTGTCCTTTTCTGAAGATCAATATGTTAGATTTACTAAGCTTAACTGATAAATTCCATGTATCGCAGTATTTTCCAAGTCTGCCGATCATTTATTGTAGTTGGTCTGGGGATTCCGATAAAAGTACGATATCATTAGCATACAATAAGCCCGGCACATTTTCTCCCGCAAAGTTCACCCCTCCTCTCGTGTGCTTTAATAAATCCTCAATAAAAAAATGAGTGAATAATAGAGTACTCAACGCACATCCTTGTTTTAGGCCCATTGAAGAACTGAAATCTTCTGAAAGGCATTCTCCATCCCATACGGCTATTGAATCTTTAGCATAAATAGCTCTTAAAATACTAATAATTTTAGAAGATATGCCAATATTTTAAAGTTTAAAGAAAAGTGCCTGTCGATCAATGCGGTGAAATGCTGCCTTAAAATCTATAAAAAAGGAATACAGTTTTTATCCACGATTTAAATAAACATTTGCAATATTAAGTAGCAGAAACACCTAATCTGTAGTTGAGCACTAAGCTTGGAGTTCACGTTCACCCACGAAGTAAGTCTACTGAATATCATACTCGCAAATATCTTCATAGACGCGTTTGAAAACAATATCACTCGATAATTCTCTGGAACAGATGCATCTCCTTTTTCAAATAATGGGAAAATCACAGAGAACAGAAAACTAGGAAGCATAACTCCAAACTCGAAGATTTCATTATAACAGCAAAGAAGTTGGGCTATTAAATCGTGGGATGCATACTTGAAAATTCAACTGGAATTCGGTGCAATCAATTCTTCTTCCGAAAAGGTTAAATCCAAAAAATTATCTTTGATATATAGCGCAGCAAAGTGGAACTTTGAGGCCTTGCGTACCATTTTGAGCAACAAAGAAAAATTATTCTTTAAATCAGACGCCTTAAGACCGCACCCTATAGTAAGCTCAGCCCCACTTACTAATTTCATTCCTTTCCAAAATTCAGCAGACGATCTTACCATTGACAGAGTGGTGACTACGCTTGTATTATAGTCTAGCTTTTTGTGCAAGCACTTGTTTGACTCTACGTATCATAATTTAAAGTTCTCATTATTAGATGAGCGAAACAATTTTAGGAACGAAAAAGATAGATTTCGAGCCGTTTCACACTAATTATCAAACCAGATGTGCTTGTTTTTTTTTCGAGTTTTAAGCAGGTAAGATTGATGTGGACATGATCTTTTTATAACAGATAGTAATTCTTCCATGGATGGACTTGGAGATACTTCCTTCAGCAAATATAGTTCCCTATTCAAGCATTACCAGTAACTCTGCAAATAGTGATCGTTCCATTTTAATTTTGGGGCAGCTTTAAATTCTTCGTTAAATGTGTGGCAGCTACATTAGTCTCAACTGAAATGACTAAGGGCATATGCTCGGAAAAAGTTTTAGCGCTTACTTTAAAATCCGTTACAATTCTCAACCAATTTCATCCGGCTATACCATAATCTACAACTGAGCGAAATAAAGGTCTAATGAACGTATATTCTCCTGTAGTATCCCCTGCACTTCTACCATTTAAAACTGTTAAGTTGAATGAATCACTAAGCTCTACTAATCTGGATCCTTTACTATCTTTTCGATTATTTTTTAAGACACGGTGCTGATAACACTGGAAGTACATGGGTCACCCAAGCTCGTTTCTAATCCTTCCCAAGGTTGTTGTCCCAGGTATATGAAGTACCATCAATATCAAGACGATCATCTCTAAGGGAAGTTTTAATGCTGGGGGCCTGTCTCTTGATCGTTGCTTTTATTTGCCCAGGAATCTTCTTTTCTGACGGATAGGGAACGGCAGGTCCTTATGTATGAAGATATTCGTTCCCTTCAATTTGTTTGCCTTCTTAAGAACATTTGCAGCTGCAGAGCGATTGAATAGTTGCACAACAATATTAGCCATTTATAAAAATGCAGAACAGAAGAGGGCCTGAAACAGATCCTTGTGGGGCGCCTGTGTTGCCAAGAATTGGATTGGACATTCCAAATTCTGTTTCGACTTGTAAGGAGCAATTTTGTTAATAAAAAACAAAATCGTTAAAGGGCGTAGCTCGAGGATTGTTCTTGCTGAAACCCTGATTGCCATATTGACATTCTATTGTTTCTATTTGTTCTTGTATTATTTCAGCCAATGTTTTTACTAATGCCTTCGACGAAAATGATAGATAAACTGTTGGGCCGAACCCCGAAGGACTTTTTGGGTAAGAGGTTTTTGAGATGGGAATAAGTTTGGCAATTTTTCCATTTTTCTCTTTTTTGGCCTGAACTCCGAAAGACTTTTTGGGTAAGAGGTTTTAGAGATGGGGATAAGTTCGACAATTTTTCCATTTTTCAGGGAACTGACAACTTTAAATTTAATTTTTTAAATATTTCGTTCGATTTGACTATGCGAAGTGCCATCTCAACATCCAAATCGCTTGCACACCTAAATTTAAAACTGTCATCAGAGAAGAATTCGACAAGTTCAAAAAAATATCGGTTCAGATAATTCTGAAAAAAAACAAGACTTCTAGTTTTCAATGGACATAATTTATTTATGTATGATTTTTGATTTGAAAATCTCGAGAATAGATAGAAGGTACTGACTTAATCTTAGATAATGTTCTTAGAAAAATCCAATCGAGATATTAAAATCAAATTTATTAAAATATTGTAATTTATCTTTTGTTAAAGTTTCCGAATAATCGTGAGACTGGCTTAAAATAATATATCTTCGACTCTTCGACTCTGCTATTCTACCGATCATTACTTACGGATTAAAAACAATGAGCTTGACTGAAAAAACACTTCACCAGCTAAGAATATGTCAGACCAAAATGGAAAGAAAAATTTTATTCACATGATCAAGTCAAACGGTACCAAATGAAGATTTTCCCAATAGAACTGGAATTATAAACCTCATAAATAGAACAAGAAGGCTGAAATGGAGCTGGGCAGGTCATGTTTCTAGACTTCAGGATCAAAGATGGAAAAAAAAATAACAACGAAATGGAGACCAGAGAACAAAAGACCTGCAGGACGACCAAATAAAATGACGATCTTACACAAATACTCGTTAGTACAAATTCGTACAACGAATCCAAAAATAGAGACATAGGAGCCTTTGGGTTAGGTTAAGTTAACGTGGCTGCGGATTAGAATCCACACACTTAGGCCAAAAGAAAGGCTAATTGTGATACCACATGAATCCTTTTTAGCTAGTTCACTGGGATTATCAAAAGAGTAGTCACCCAGATGAAGTTTGCGTATGAGTGAAAGAGCAGGGCAAGTGCAGAGGAGGTGAGAGATTGTTTCCTCTTCTTCTTTATCCATACAGCTCCTACAGAAGTCATTTGAGGCTACACTAAGTCGTATTGCGTGTCTGCCTATAAGACAGTGTCCCGTAAGTACACCTATTAGGGAGATAATATGAAGTCTGCTTTGAGATAACAAGTCTTTAGATCGCTTTAGGTCCAGTGAAGAAGTTGTGCAACCTAGAATTTGCTATCGCAAAAGCTTTTTCTTTTAGCATAAGTTTACATGTAGCTATCGGTATACCTATCTTCTCCCTTTCAGGTGAAATAGGCATGACGGTTTCACAACGAGTTCGTCGGCTCTACAATTTCCCGTGATGTCTCTGTGGCCCGGCACCTAACATAGGTGAATGTTAAATTACTGCGCCATCTCCAAAAGAGACGATCGACAATAGAGGGCCGTTTGAGATTTAGTTGAGACACCATCAAGAAATTTAATAGCATCCTGACTGTCAGAGAAGATGCGGATATTAGAAGTTGATATCACGTTTTCTCTTAGCCATGAGAGAACCTCTTTGATCGGTAAAATGTCCGCTTAAAAGACGCTACAATGATTAGGGAGGTGGAATCAGATGCCTTAATTAAGCTTTTCTGAGTACTCACCAACACCAACTCCCTCATTCGTCTTGGATCCATCTGTATAAAAATGAATACTTTTGTTATCCAGGAGTTTTTTGTCTTCCCATTCATCTCTGGAGGGAATGGATACCTTTGGGTTACACAAGAAACCTTTTGACAATGATCAAGCGACGATCAGATTGGGAGATTCTTGCATCGTCTTAAGAATTCCATCCAAACATCTTCCAGCATTTTTGGCGACATTGAGTTTGTGATCGTTCTACAAGAGGTTGTTTGTTGGAAGTTGCAAGCAATTAATAAAAATGAGAGAGAGTGTCGGAGATAAAACGGAACCCTGGGGCACACCAGCATTTATTTTATAGACTTCAGACTAAAAACCATCCAACACCACTCGTATTGAACGGTTAGGAAGGTAGTTTCTAATTCAACGAAGGAGGTTTTCATCTAAACTGAAGGTACACATTTTGATTCGAGCTATAAAGAGGTTATTAGGACCAAACATGTACGAGTAAGTTTCCGGAATTACAAAAGTCAACCCAACTGAGGAAAACCAGAATAAGTTCAAACAAGCTAGAAAGACCTGTAACGGACATATACGACGCATTAAATTTTTGCATGACCAGAAATTACGACAAAAAATACTACAATGTCCCAATAGTAGTAAAAATTTCTGGTCATTCGTAAAAAAGTGTGTAACACTACGTCTCCGTCGGTTCCGGCGCTTGTTTTCAATGACACTCCGTATGTAAGCTCGATTGATAAAGCCATTTTGCTTGCAGCTCATGACTCCGCCTGTACTTGAAAGCGTTAACGATTCTATGGGACGAATCTTCTTTCGCACTCGTTCAGTTACTAGAGTAATTAAAAATCTTGACATTCACAAATCCGCTGGCCCGGAATAGTATCCCCGCAACTGTTCTGAAGAGGTGTTCTTTAACGCTGGCAAAACCACTGCATAAGCTTTTCCATCTGTCCTATTCTACAGGTCTCTTTCCGAGTGGATGGAAAACTGAATTTTTCCAGCCTGTCCCTAAAAAAGGGGAATCCTCCTCACCGTCCAACTATCGTCCAATTGCACTTACATCTCTTCTTTCCAAGGTCATGGAAACGCTGATCAATTTTCAGATTAAGAAATATCTTCAAGAACGAAAGCTTCTTAATGACCGGCAATATGGCTTTCGTTTACATCGTTTTGGAGAAAGTAAGATTATTGCACTTGATATTTCAAAAGCATTTGATAGAGTTTGGCATCAAGCTCTCTTATCGAAAATGCGTGCATTTGGTATTGATGAATCCCTTCTTCGTTGGGTTAGAAATTACCTTTCCAATACCAATTCAAGTAGTATTGGACTGGTTCAAATCTGATATTCATAAAATAAATGCTGGTGTGCCCCAGGGCTCCGTTTTGTCTCCGACGCTCTTCTTAATTTTTATAAATGATCTTTTGTCTGAAACTTCTAACCCACTAAATTGTTTCGCGGATGACGGTACCCTCAGCTTTTCATATTCGTTTTTAGATTCTCATCCTTGTTCTTCGGATGTGGACTACCAACGGCAGCGTATGATAAGCTCATTAAATTCAGATCTTGACAATATTGTTCAATGGGAAATCAAAAACCTCGTAGATGCTTCGAAAACTCAATGCTGTCTCCTGTCGCAAAAGCGTTAAAAATGCCACTATCAATTTCCATATTTGGACAGTTTCTCCTATAACATACTTGAGTCTCTTGGACAGAATTCAAAAGAGAGTTCTAAAAATGATAGGTGACCATCGTCTAACTAAAACTTTTCCATCTCTCGAGCACCGTCGTAAGGTTTCATGTCTCTCATTATTCTATCGCTACTTCCATAAGCAATGCTCTAATGAAATAGCCAGTTGCATTCCTCCCCTCAAACAATTCAACCGTAATACTCGTTCTTTTAGGAATGCCTATCAGTTTACCCTTGAGCCCAATTTCGGTCGTACTGTAAAGTTCAGAGATTCTTTTTTTAGTCGCACTACACGAATGTGGAATGCTTTACCAGACTCAATATTTCCCAATCATTACAATGTGCAGGCATTCAAAACCAATATCCATTGGTATTTCCTTTCAAATCCTATCCTCCCTTCCTAATTACTCGCACTGTGTCATATACCCTTGAGTCCGCGTACAATATAAAAAAAAAAGGGCCTGATGCCAAACCCTATCAAAAGCTTTTGAAATATCAAGCACAGTAATCTTACTTTCTCCTAAACGATGTAAAAAATCACAAGTACACCTAATCCTACAAAAGCCGTACTGCCGGATATTAAGAAGCTTTCGATCTTCGAGGCATTTCTTAAGTAGATAAATTAATCAGCGTTTCCGTGACCTCGGAAAGAAGCGACGTACTCGTAAGTGCAATCGGTCCATAATTAGAAGGCGACTAGGATGCCACAGTTTAAAAAGCTTAATCAGTGGCTTAGCCAACGTTGAAGAACACCTCTTCAGAAAACCTGGTCTAAGAGTTAGACACAAATGAAAAACATATGCAGAAGAGAACTCAAGAATGTCAATTTATTTAAAATCATGGGATTAAAAAATCGATTAATATTTACAGGTGTTAATCTTTTATGTACAAGCAATTAAATTCAACCTCATGCTCTTAACTTGATATGGTTATTCTCAACTTAAATCCAGAATGCTTAACACACAAAAGCTCTACCATACGCAACAGTGTTCTAGAACAAAGCCAATTTTTTGTTTTTTAAACTGAACTTTTTATTCTATTTTTAAAACATTATTTTCTATTATTCAACTCGCATGTACCACCACAATAAAAATAAAAATAAAAACTTTAAATTAATTTTGGTTAAACTATAATTTAAAAACCATTAAATGAATTGTTCTCAAACAATTACCTCGGAAGAAAAATAAAAATAAAATTGAAAAGCTGAAAAACTGAAAACTATTCAATCCCACACAATTATACGACGATAACACTGAGCTGGGTAACCAAGTGTAATTATTATTTTACTGTTTCCTTTTTCACTGCATTTTCTATGTTTTTCATTTTTTTTTTCTCTAAAGTGAAAATGCAATTTGATATTCCAGAAAAGGAGAAAAATAGAAAGAAAAAAAAACGAAAATTAATTCAAGAGAAAAGTGCAAATTATGCATTTTCGCAGTCACTCTAAACCCACCTCTATATATGTGAAGAGGTAACTCTATAGATATTGTAGCTAGTTTGGACTTTGGAGCTGAGTGAGTTGCCATCACAAAAGAATTAAAACTTAAAAAGTTAACACGCTGACTGAGCCATCAAAAACAGAAACAACAATTACAACAAAAACAACAACAACAACAACAACAAAAACAATCATTGTAAAATAGCTTCAGTTTGTCGAGTGGAAAATGATATTTCCTCTGCGCTTTTCCTCTGGTTTATAGGTTGGGTTGGGTTGGGTTTTGTTGGGGGTTCGAGGGGGCTAAGTTCGTACTGTGTCTGTTGTTAATTTGTTGAGGGATTATATCCGGAATTTGTTTCTATGCCATTTGCGTTTAAAATTGTTTTAATTTTTTTATTATTCGTAGTTTTATTTTGCGCTTAATTTTGTTTTTGTTTTTCCAAAACAACAAAACTGCAATTTGAATTTTTATATTTCTGCAACTGATGCATTCGAGTATAATATATCTTCTATACTATATAATTATTACGATACTATGAGTTAAGTTAAGTAGCTGTAGCTCAAGCTAGAGAGGTATGAGGTACACGTAACTTCAGTACAAAGGTAATTTGAGGAGGTGCCATTAGGTGGTGTTTCAATCTGAAGTGGAATCGAAAGGCGGTGGTGCATCATGGCGTGTGTAGCGAAAAATAACAACACTATAAATCTATTGTTGATGCAAGCGGATTTTGATTTTGAATGAATGATTTTTGGTAACGCTTGAATTGCATTTTAGAGTGTTTCTGATTAACACACATTAAATATGAGCTACGAGTAATGGGAGCGAGCACAATTATTCGCCTAAGACAGCCCAATGGGTTAAAAGTTTCTACATCAATTTGATTACTAAAACTTACTATGAGATTCAATATTTATGTGGAGGCCAGTTGAGGGCTATCTATCTATAGTAGGTATATTGACTTTCGAATTTCTCGTGGTTAAAAAAAAACATTGGCTGCGATTCCAAAAATTATGCGCGTATTTTGGAATGTGGTGAATAAAATTGGGTCAGTTACAATATAAAAATAAAGCGTATTACAATAAGAGATTTTATTTTGAATAGCACGCTATTAAGGCAGCTGTAAGCTTCCTATCTCTGTCGGTCCATTGATTTTTCTAAAAAAAAAATAAAGTCTTTGTTTTCATAATAACCAATCTTCTATTTTGTGGTTTTGAAAGTATTGGGCTCTAATTCGATATCTGTCAAACTGATTTGTCAAATCATTTCTTTGTTTTCAGTTGAAAGTCTGACATTTACGAAAATGGATCGCTTACCTGTTGCACAACGCATACAAATTGTTAAAACCTACTAAAAAAATGGTGATTCTGAAACAGCCACTTATCGGAGATTATGGTTTATATAATTGTTCAACTATATAGTCGACGAAAGATGGCAACCTGAACGTACAGAAGTACGAACCTACATACCCAAAGCACACACAGCCAACTGTCTTAAAATCTATAGATTCTAGAGACCTTGAAACGTCTAGAAATGTGAACATTTTCAATTCAACAAATCGGTTCAAATGGTAGACATGTGAATTCAGTAGGACACAAGCGTCCAAATTTTTCTCAATACCCACCTCTGTCTATCAACTCCTACTCGCACTACCCCGTGGTGAACATCGGGTGCCTAGTACCTCAATTGGAAATTGGGTTCAGCGGAAAATTGTTGGGGTAGCAAACCAGAGAGGGGGAGAGGTGTTTCCACTAAGGCACCTCTTCTTATCCAGACGGCAGCGGAGGAATTCCCGAGATGGAATCAACGGTGGCGTCTACAGTTCCAGTAAGCTTGAACTACTTAGTGAATACCTTATAGGGCTTCATCGACTAATTCGGAGACCAAGCCTATAAGGAGCGGTTTTATCCGGCTCCCCATCTTTGGAGTAATACTTAGGATCTGGCCCTCCAGGTTGAGGGTGCCGTCGGATTGACTTCCTGGCCGCGTAAAAACTTCATAGTTGCGAAGCACCAACAAGCCTCTCATACGGAGGGATTTACTGTTGACAACCCACGCAAACGAATAAAGGACAACGAACTTCGGATATGCACGTGGAATGTTAGATCATTTAACAGACCACGTGCGGCCGAAGAATTAGCGGAGGCCATAGACCGCTATAAAGCAGACATCACCGCCATCCAGAAAATAAGATGGGATGGGCCGGGCAAAAAGTGGATGAAAAACTGCGATATTTACTATAGTGACTGCTACCGGCGAAAACCAACAGTGCTTATTTGGGTGCGGCTTTGTCATTGGAACAAGACTAAGACAAGAAGTCTTGAGCTATAGGTGCATCAATGAGCGCCTCAGGACCATACGCATCAAGGCTAAATTCGGCAACATTAGCCGAATGCGTGCACGCCCCCACATAGGAGAAAGACGACAACACCAACGATATGTTCTTCGAGCTCCTAGACAAAACATCATAGTACCCAGTACGCGTTTTCGACACCTCAACATTCACAAAGAAACTTGGAGTTCTCCAGATCAATCTACCGTCAACCAGATTGATCATGTTGCAATCGACGCCAGACACGCTTCCAGCATCATGGATGTCCGAACTTTCCGAGGAGCTAACATCGACTCGGACCACTACCTCGTTGTTGTCAAGGTAGCACTTCGGATTTCCAGACCCAATGCAAAACGGGGAGGTGCTGGGAGAAGGTACAACGTTGAACGGCTACAATCGCCAGAGATCGTCAAATCCTTTTCCGACCGAGTTACAAGTAACCTCTCTCGAAGTTCTCTGCCGCCAACACAATGTATCGAAAACCAGTGTAACATTGATAAGGAGCAATCAGAGAAGCCGCCTCTGATGTGCTGGGTTTCAAGTAGCCACTAACAAGCAACCCCTGGTTTGATGAGGAATGTCGGTAGGCAAATGCAGCAAAACAATAGGCACGCAAAGCAGCGCTGCATAAAATGACGAGAGCTGCTCATGAGCTCTATGAGAAGAAGAGGTGAGAGAAACACTAACTTCTCAGAAGGAAAAAGAGAGGGCATGAGAAGCGTGCGGTCGAAGATGTTAAGAGGATTAAAAGCAGGAATGAAGTTCAAAAGTTTTATGAACAGGTGAAACGATATGCACGGTACTTAGACTAGAACCGAAGGCTGCAAAGACGAATGTGGAAACATCATAGTGGAACCCCAGTCAATGCTGAGAATATGGAAAGACGACTTCTGTAGACTGTATAACGGCAACGATGAACCAAATTCCGCTGTGAGGCAGGATGATCCATTGAACATAGACGACAAAAGCCAACAATCCCGTCCACCCGATTTAAACGAAGTAAAGATTGCCATATCTAAGCTGAAGTCTAATAAAGCCGCTATAGCGGATGGCTTGAATGCCGAGCTCTTTAAAGCAGCTGGAGATAAGTTGGTAAGAAGCATGCACCAACTTATCTGTAAGATATGGTGGGAAAAAACCATGCCCGATGAATAGAACCTCAGTATTGTTTGCCTGATCCTGAAAAAAGGAGACCCTCTAAACTGCACCAACTATGAGGAATCAGTCTACTTACCATCGCCTATAAAATCTTCTCTGCTGTAATATGTGAACGTCTAAAGTCCATCGTTAACAACCTGATAGGTCCTTATCAGTGTGATTTTAGACCAGGAAAGTCCGCAGTCGATCAAATATTCACATTACGGCAGATCCTGGAAAAAACCCAAGAACACCAAATCGACACTCACCATCTTTTCATCGATTTCAAGGCCGCATATGACAGCATCTACAGGGACGAGCTGTATAGAGCCACGTCTAGTTTTGGCATCCCTGCCAAAATCGTCCGTTTGTGCAGGATGACCATGGAGAATTCACGCTGCTCCATAAAGGTTGGCATATGCTGATAACATTGACATAACCGGAAGAACTTAGCGTGATGTCAATGGGGCTTTTGTGAGTATTGAGGCAGAGGCGAATTTTACGGTTAATGAAGGAAAAAACAAAGTACATGCTGTTGTCAAGAAAGGACATACAACACCGACGTCTTGATCAAAACGTCACCATCGACAGACGTAACTTTCAGGTAGTCAGGCCTTCGTCTACCTAGGCTCCGCTGTAAACGCAGAAAACAACACCAGCGCTGAGATCAAACGCAGAATAACTCTTGCTAACCGCTGTTTCTTTGGGCTTAGAAAGCAATTGAGTTGTAAAGTCCTCTATCGAGAGACCAGTGTCGCTATATAAGACCCTTATCATCCCCGTCCTGCTATACGGTGCAGAAGCATGGACTATGACAAAAGCGGATGAAAGCACCTTGGGTCGCTTCGAGAGAAAAGTTCTTCGTGTGATCTGCGGTCCCGTATGATTAGAAGGGGAGTGGAGGAGAAGATGGAACGACGAAGCGACGTAGACTTAGCCAGAAGGGTAAAAGTCCAACGACTTAGATGGCTGGATCACTGGAGTGCATGGAAACCAATGCTCCAGCCCGGAAAGTCTTCGAAGCCACACCCATAGGACAGCGCGGTAGAGGAAGACCGCGGATCAGGTGGCGCGCACAGGTGGAAAGTGATCTCACCCAACTCGGAGCGCGAAATTGGAGACATATAGCTAGGGATCGAGCTAGATAGAGATGTTTATTGGGTGAGGCCCTAGTTCACACAGGACTGTAGCCCCACCTTAAGTAAGTAAATCGGTCCGATTACCAGAACTTCCCGTTGGAAGTGAAAACGCGATATACCAAAGGATTCCGGTCCCCTCATGTCCGGAAAATTAAGCTTAATTTATAGAAACAAAAATCTTGCAAAAAATCTTTCTCTTAATTTCAAAAATTCGCTCCACTGAATATAAATTCCCCTTTAACTTTTCGTAATGAAAATGAACCTCAATATTTCTTAAAATTTAAATCCTCTTCATTAAATCAAAAATGAACAGAACAGAATGAAATTGAAACTTTGCCTTAAAGCTATAAATCTTAGCTCAGTTACACTCAAAAACTCGTGTTTCTTGTTAAGCCTATAGGTACATATAATAAGTTGCCCCAAGGGGTAGCGAAAACGAACAAGACGCCGCGCGCGCCGCGCTATTAAAAATGATGTTATGATGAAGCGTAGGTTTGTTATTTTATTTATATAAAAGAGTATTGAAAACTTCAAAGACAAATCACGTGAAGCAAATTGAAATTAATCCATGTAAATGATGCTTAAAAAACTTCCTTCCCCGGAGATGGTTAACGTTTTAAATCACATCATGTAACCCATGTAATTGCTAAGCAACCCCAAATAAGAAGAAGATATAGCACCAGGCACACTCTTACACACATTTAAAAAAAATAGAGAGCAATAAAATCCTTAATTTAGGATTTTAGAAAAAAAAACTCAACCAAACACAACTCAAAACTCAATTATTTATCTCTAAATTGCTGCTAGCTGTTTATGAAATTGGTTTCACTTTTTTTTTAATGTTACTATCCTGACAACAACAACACACAAAAACTCACCCCTTAAAAAAATGATTTGATGAAAAAAAAAGAAAAAAATCAATTTGTCCCGGGAAAAGATTCAAATGCAAAAAGGGTGAAGATTTATTTACTTCCGGGTTTCCTGCGCACATAGTATGGGTAGGGTCCCTTTATGTGCTAAATATTTCTAAACCTTCGGTCTTTTATATCCTTGCAATATAGAAACCGAAATCAAACTCTCATATACTCAAATGTACATTTATAGATACGTTTATGGAAAAAAACCCTATCTGCATGCAATCAACCCAAAAAAGGAGGATAAAAAACTGTGAAAAAGGACTTGACCTTGATCCTGAGAAGGGATGAATCGAAATTATCTAACTGTAGTAAAAATGCAAGCGCAAATAAGGAAGTTTTTTTTTCTATAGCTATAGCTTGATGTGGATGTGGTAACATGTGTGTGCTGCAGGACGAAATCTGCCAACCACATAAATAGTCAAACGTATCCCTAGAGGACAATAACCCATACTGAAAATGTGAAGGTATAGGTACAATCCGTATGTGAGGTATGGAAATGAAAGTTGCAGTGTCTGGGATAATCTTTGTCTAGAAATCGATGTCAGTTTGTTTTAAGGATTTGCCTGATGGTCTAATGGAATTTTCCTCCATCGCACAGCAAACGCAGCCCATAGGATGAACTCGTAATGGAATTGATCGTAATCCATAATCTCTCTAAGGATATAAATTGTGAGTTTCTTTCTTTTGCTCGTGCATTGGTATTCGTCAGGCATGGTCAATTGTATAGTATAAACGAAGGATTTTTAATACTTTCACTTAGAAATGAGGGGGAAATGAAGAATAAACGCCAAACGAAGTGGATGATTAAAGTACATTTTAAAAAACACAACCAGATGGGGATACCCGTGTTATATAAATTGTACTGGGCATTGGGGGGCGCATTTAACCAACCCTTAGGGTGAGCTATAGATATCCAATTGTTCAAGACCCCATTTTAATTTTTTTTATTACACTTGGGGTTGGAAATACAAAAAAATATAGGGATTTTTTGCACAGCGGAGATAGGACGGCTTTCGTGACTTGGTATGGTGTAGATGTATGGATGGACACGTGACGCAAGAAGGATTTTCTATTTTTTTTTATTCATTTTGTAATAGGCCTTTACTTTTTTCGTTTGTTGATGAATGGAATGTTTTTTTTTTTGTTTAACTAGGTCTTGGAACCTTTTCAAACAACACGATTACGACGACGACGACGTACGGTGTACGGTCGACTCGACGCGTCATCAACGGCTAGACCGTGTCAGCACACGCCCTTTTGTTTCGAAGTGTAAATTGCTTTTTGTCAGGGGTGCAAAATGACAAATAAAACTATATTTGCAATGGGGTTGCATTTTATGTTCTCATTTGTTTTTTTTTTTTCAAAGTTATCTGGACGAAATAGAAATCAATTTTGTCGTGTGAAATTGTTTTAAAGAACTTAAAGATTATCTTAAAGAGGTTGGATCCTGTCAGTCAATTTTTCTAAAACTTTAAAAAAATGTTAATAACAAACTTTTTTGTGACATACAACAAACCTTAAGTCTATCATCATAAAACTTGAGTTAAGAAATATTTAATATCAGTTTTTGTTTGTTTTTATAGATTTTCGTGTTTTGCAAAAAAAAGTTTTCAATTGCAATTTTTCTAAAAAAAATAAAATTAAAAATCTGTCCACAATATTTTATGTATAATAAAATCAGTTTAATTTCAATATCTTATTTTGTTCCTCATATTTTTGGTCGAAAAACAATTTTTATCAATGTTAGCAGCATTTTTTGAAAGTTGTTATTTCTTTCAAAAAAAAAACCAATTGTTTTTTCTATATTCAGATTTGTTTACAAAAAAGACTAATTTTTGGATTTTTGTAAAAAAAAAATAAATGATAAAAACAAAAATGTTTATAATTAGTTTGAAGGCAATGTCTTTAATTTTTAACTTCCCATAGGAAGTTATTGTAATGGGTCCGATTTGTCAACTTAAAAATGTTGACATTTCTCGACGTTTCAAGGTCCCCAGAGGCGAAATAAAAGATTTTTAGAGAGATGTCTGTGCTGCGTGTGTACGTACGTTCGCGACGTTTTTTTGTCGTCCAAAGCTCAAGAACCAGAAGAGATATCGATTTCAAATAAATTTTGTTATACAGATAATAAGGCAAAAAGATGCAAAAAGGGCTCTCAAGAAATTGCGTGAGTGGTTTTTTTACCATAGCAGTTTAAAAAAAAATGTGAACATTTTTATCTTACGAACCAAAAACGCTAGAGACTTGAACTACATTGTGTATTAAATATTGTAACGTGATATCAAAGAAGTGTATTTTTTGAAAAAAAAAAATGCATTTAACGTTTTTTTTATAAATCAAAAACACTGAAAAAAAATTTTGTCATCTCCAAAATTTTACGACTAAAATACAATTTCATCTTCCAAACAATTTTGTGCAACTAAGAAAAATGTTTTTGACTTCTGATAGAATTTTGAGAAAAAATCGAATTGACAGTTTTTTTTTTATAAAAAAATAAAAATCGAAAAAAAAACATTTCTCAAAGTTGGTAAAAATTGAATATCGATTGAAATATCTTTTCAAAAACTTGAAATTTAGGCTTGAAACTTATTTTATCTTATAACAAATATTGTTTTCAACATTCTGAAAAATGTTGAGAAAAATCGAATTGACAGTTTTTTTACAAAAAAATAAAAACCTAAAAAAAAAATTAATAAAAGTTGGTAAAAATTGATTTTCGACTCAAATATCTTTTCAAAACTTTGAGATATTAACTTAAATTTACTTTTATCTTTCAAAAAATATTGTTTTCAACAATCAGTAAAATTTTGAAAAAAATCGAATTGACAGTTTTTGTACAAAAAATTGAAAACCGAAAAAAAATAACAAAAGTTGGTAAAATATGATTTTCGACTCAAATATCTTTTCAAAAATTTGAGATAATAGCTTCAAACTAATTTTCACTTATAAAAAATTATGTTTTCAACCTTAGGACAAATTTTGAGAAAAATCAAGATGAAAGTTTAAAAAAAAAAAAATAAAAACCTAAAAAAAAATTTACAAGAGTTGGTAAAAAATGATTTTCGATTTAAATATCTTTTAAAAAATTTTAAATATTGGCTTCAAACTAATTTTATCTTATAAGAAATATTGTTTTCAACATTCGATCAAATTTTGAAAAAAATCGAATTGACAGTTTTTGTACAAAAAATTAAATACCTAAAAAAAATTTACAAAAGTTGGTAAAAATTTACTTTCGATTCAAATAGCTTTTCAAAAATTAAAAATAATGGCTTCAAACTTATTTTATTTCACAAAAAATATAGTTTTCGATATTCAGTAATTTTTATATAAAAATCCAACCGTTCGTTTTTTCATAAAATTTTGTTAAAAATGGTTACGAGTACATATAGACAAACTTTTAAGCACTACAGACGGGATGGGAAGTATCTTTTTTAAAAGGTATTTGAGTCGAAATTTAATGTTTACAAACTTTTAGTAGTGTATTTTAAAACTTTTGTAAAACAAAAATTGCGCCGATTTTTCTGAAAATCTTAAATTTCGTTTCTAGGGATCTTGGAATGTCGAGAAATGTCAAAATTTTCAATTTTTCAAATCGGAGCCATTACAATAACTTCCTATGGGAAGTTAATAAAGAGGCAAAACAAATTTTGTTGCAATTGGTAGCCCCTTAAGTGTATCTGCTTAAAGCCTTAATTTCCAAGGTTGAAGTCGATCGACCCAATGGTTTAGTAGAAGCTGGGATAGACAGACAGACAGACTAGACTGACGGATTCAGCAGACCCACTTTCTTCGACTTCTCTACCATCGTAATATCATGTTATTTTTTTCAAAGTTCTTTTAATCTTGAAGCTTTTATTTGTATAGAACAACATTTTTTTGAAGTCGATATCTCTATGGGTTGCTCAGTTATGTTTGACGAAAAAAAGTATCACGAAGGTACAGATGTACATGAATAGGAATTTCCGTTCTAGACAGCTTTAAACGTCGAGAAATGTCAAAATTTGGCAAATGGAACCGTTTATAATAACTTCCTATGAGAAGTTTTGGTTCCACGTGTTGTATCATTTTGACTAACCTATCATCAATCTTTCTTAAAAAAGTCTTGTCTATCAAAATCTCTTTATTTAGGATATTTGGAAAAAATTACGGTAGCAAAACAGTATCCGTGACGTGATAGTTAGTGCGTAGGAGTGTCATACCAGAGGTCTTGGTCCCTGCCATGTGCCATCCTCTAAAAAAAATTCTTTTCGTGAAAGGTGCTTTCTCAAGTTAGCTGTCTCTCCCATTTCTGACAACATTACTCGAAGTAAGTCACAGGCCCTGGTTTTCTACGAACTGTTGCGCCTTCTAATGTATGTTTTTTAACCAAAGAGTTATGATGAGTTTCAAAACCTTTGTTTTCGTCTTATTCTGTTTAAATGTTAAGATTTAAACAGCACGATTAACTGCAAATATAATTGCAGGACATTTATTAATAACATTATTAGGAAATACAGGACCTTCTTTATCTTCAATAATTATTATTGTTTTTCTGTTTAAATGTTAAGATTTAGAGTTGTTATAATTCTTATGTGTTTTGACATTAATAAACAACATTTTTGAATATGTTGCAATTTGTTGTAAGCCACACATCCGGTCTGAAATTCAAATGTAATAACGTCAATACATTTAACATTCAATCAATATCCTTTTTCATTTATTATTCCAAATCATTTGATTATCAAAAATGTTCTGTTTTTAAAAACTTGTTTTCCAAAATATTCGAAAAAAAAGTAACAAAACTTTTCAATTATTATAGATGCAGGTTCTACTTATTTGAATAAATAATTTGTTTACGTTTGAAAAAAAAGATCTTAATTAGAAAAACGTTTAATTAGAAAAGATCAGTCAATGGCGTTCTTAACTTTAGGAAGTCAGGCAAAATAAAGTTTTTTTGCAAATGAACTCGAATTTCGTGTTAATATTTTATTGTTTTATGTATAAAAAAAAAAACAATAGTAAAAGATTAAAAAATATAACAAAATTAAAAAAAAAACCGGCTATCGCGATTGTTTTTCAAAAGTTGATTGATTCGAAAAAGAGAAAAAAAAAAACAAACAAACCACAAGACTAATAAAAGAATTCTTAAAAAAGACATTCTTTTGTGTTTCAAAGTGTAAGATTCAACTAAAATTCCATTAGCTCACACATCCAACGATAGATGGCACTATAAATTTATTCTTAAAAGTCAAACTAATAAAATAAATCAACAAATAAAGCTTAGTCATTCTCTGACATATACTATTAATTTCCCTTAATTTTCTTTTTGTATATTTTATGTGAATAAATTGTTTATGTCCGTAAATATGTTCATATATTCATTCAACCAACCAACCAAACCAACAAAAAAAAATAAAATATGTTTATGGTGCTTGTTTATATAAATGGAGTATAGAAAAGAAAAATTTAGAAAGAAGAAAATCAAATTAAATAGCTTCCCGTTTATGTATACAAAATACTCTGCATATCCTCAAGAGACATCATCTATACTTACAACAACTCTCTGAAACTTTCTCTATATATTAAGTGTAGGATATGGTTACCACTTTAGGGTAATTTTGTTAAAATTATAAAAAATCTGAAACATAACAAAAAAAAAAACAAAATCATGTTGTTTTAACTGAATGGTATAAAAAGAGAAAATTCGTTTTTAAAAAAAGTCAAAAAGTATTTTGACTAAATGAAAATTAGTAGCAACGTTCACTTTTTGCCTTTATATTCCTAAAATGTCTCATTTTTTTTAAATTAAATGTGCGTTTTCAAACGATTTTAGTAATTGGTATAAAACAATTAAATGATGTCAACCGCTGATAGCAAATAAAAAACTATAAACACTATAAAATCTTCGAAAGCCAAGGCCTCCAAGACAACCAATCCGACCTCTATTATAAAACCGCAGATCTTGACCAAGGTAATCCCAGAACTTTTATTTAAGCTAAGAAACATTTAAAAGGTTTTTTATGCCCAAACGTTAGCACTCCCGATCTGACAGTTGTCAGATTTGAAGATAAGAATACACAGGGTTTGCTGTTGGACTCTTTTTATTCTGCAGATAATGCACCATCACCTCCGGAGGAGGTGTGCAAAATCATAACCGAAGCTAACATCAAAAAGGCAAACCTTCTGATCGGTGGCGACGCAAATGGTCGGCATACCCTTTGGGGAAGTTCAAAGATCAACGAACGAGGTGAGTCACTTTTTGATTTTATTATTGAACATAATATGACCATTTGTAACAGAGACAATACTCCCACTTTCGTATTTCCGAGCTCGGAAAATTAAGATGGATGGGAGGATGTGCTTGATGGTACTACTACTACTAGTAAACAACCATAACTTATTAGTAGAGAATTGGAGAGTTTTCCCTTTGAATTCGTTTTCGGATCACAAGTGGATCATTTTTCAAATTAATTTTGAGTCGAAAAACCCTCCGCCTTAGAGAAATCCCAAAAGAACTGACTGGAAGAAATTCAGTTAAATTGCTAATTCCAAATTAAGCAACTAACCGAATATCACAGAATCGATAGGAGACCTTTAATCAAAGCTGAAAACCTTTGAAACTTCTATAAAAAAAGCCTTTACAGTCTCTTGCTCAGTTAAATATAGCCGTTAAACCCTTCCTTCTTGGTGGAAAGAAGAACTGCCCTGTCTTAAGAAAATGACGAGGACGATTTTCAATATCTGCCACAAACATAAGTTTTACCAACCGTATAAAGACTCTCTTAAAATTTCCAGGCAAGCCCTGTCATCAGTTAAAAGACAAGGCTGGAGAGAATACTGTTTATAAATCGAAGACATAAAGGACTCCGCAAGGCTCAGCAAAGTTTTATCAAAGGAAAATTGTAATCCTAATGGAACCTAGACAGCCTCTCCAGCCGAATCTCCTGTGCCTGTGCCAGCTTAATTTAAAAAATTAATTTTCGCGGGTACTGCCTCTTGCGAGGAATTGACAAATCCTTCAAGAGTAATTCTTGTCATGAAAAAGTGCTTTCTCAAACTAGCCGTTCGGATTCGGCATTAAATTGTAGGTCCCTTCCATTCCTGACAACAGTACTCGCACACAGGAATGGTTGAGAGTTGTAAGTCACTAGGCCCTGGTTCACAACGGACTGTTGCGCCACCCCATTTGATTTGATGGATGG
The DNA here is from genome assembly GCF_945859685.1 of Eupeodes corollae. NCBI lineage: Eukaryota > Metazoa > Arthropoda > Insecta > Diptera > Syrphidae > Eupeodes > Eupeodes corollae. Next base: position 20,330,498 of record NC_079148.1, on the reverse strand, counting down.
CATACTGCCAGTTATGCTTCAAAAATTGGAACAAATTTTCAAAGGATGCCTCTTTCACAAACATGTGCCCATGTCGTGGAGACAGGTCAAAGTAGTTTTTATCCTGAAAGTGGGTGGGCGAGGTCACGAATCCGCGAAGGATTTCAGACCAATAAGCTTAACATCTTTTGTGCTTAAAAAACCTTGGAGCGCATTCTTGATTACCATATTAGAGAAATCCTAGTTGGACGACCTTTCGAAAGCTCTCAGCATGCTTATCTTAAGGGCAAATCTACGGAGACTGCCCTCCATGAGGTAGTGCGTACTGTAGAACAAACAATCCATTATAAAAAATTTACTCTTGCCACCTTCCTAGACATAGAAGGTGCTTTTACCAACGTCTTTACCGAATCCATAGAAGAATCGCTCGATAAGTTCGGTGTAGAAGACTTCATTCGAGAATGGAATTTTATTTCCATGCTCAGTGGTAGGATGATTCGAGCCACTCTAGGCAGTACAATCACAATAAAACACGTGAGTAGGGGAACACCCCAGGGTGGTGTCCTTTCGACTCTTCTATGGCTTCTGGGCATGGATACAATTCTCGTTAAATTAGAGAGATGTGGAGTGAAGGCGGTAGCCTACGCGGATGATTTGGTGCTATTGGTTTCAGGAAAGGACACCTCTGTGATTAGTGAAATCACGTAGTCAGCTTTAAAGAAAGTTAGCAGCTGGGCCACGAGTTGTGGACTAGGATTTAAACAAAGTAAAACTGAACTGTTGCTCTTTACCACCAAAACTAAAGTACCACCCTTCACGCTACCTCGACGGACCAATCCAATCATTGTCTTCCAGTGCAAAATATTTGGGAGTTATACTTGATCCTAAACTAAACTGGAAACTAAATATTGAACTACGGGTTAAGAAGGCATGTGTTGCCTTCTACGCCTGCAGCAAAACTTTTGGCAAAAAGTATGGACTTCAGTCGAAGATGATTTTATGGACGTACACAGCAGTAGTACGTCCAATCTTGACATATGGGTCGATTTTGTGGTGGCCTGCTCTTAGCTAAGCCTATAATATTGATAAGCTAAAGAAGTTGAGAACAGCTTGCGTGGGCACTACAGGGGCCATGTGTGCTTGCCCAACGGACGCCTTAAACGTTATTTTAGATCTTCTACCAATCGACCTTTTTATTAAATACATAGTTTCCTGCAGCGCTATTAGGCAGAAGAAATCAAACAGCTGGTTATCAAAACCTTATGGTCACAGCAACACAACGAAATTGATTCCCTCAGATATTATCCCGGTAGACACTGACTACTGAACTAATACTTTGAGCCTTAGTAAGGGTTTTAAGGTTATTTTCCCATCCAGAGAAGATTGGGAGGATGACATCATGTCGATAGGTTTCGACACAACCGTCTTTACTGACGGCTCAAAGATGGAGTGCGGAGTTGGTTCTGGGATCTTTTCTGAGTCCCTAAATGTAGCTAAATCCTTATGCTTTCAGACTTTGCCAGCGTTTTTCAGGCTGAACTGCTGGCAATAAGGGAGGCGTATAAGATACTTAAACAAAGCCCAAACCAAAACCGAAATGCGGCTATCTTTACAGACAGTCAGGCAGCTGTCAAAGCCATTAACTCGGCCACATCCTCATCTAAATTGGTCCAGCAATGTCGCGATGAGCTTGCGAGCCTGAATATTAACCTCGGTGACACACTGATCTGGGTTCCGGATCAAACCTAAGGTGGAGCAATTTACCCAACTGCATTATATCTAGGAAGATATGGCCCACCTATAACAAAACCCGTACAAACGATCTTCTATGCAGGCCAAGGCAAGACATAGCCAGGATTGTTGCGGTTTGTACCGGACATTGGCCTATAGGAGTTCATGCAGAGAAGTTGGGTATCTCTTACACTTTTGCCATAGTTTTAGTGACCAAAGAGAAAGTGAAACGATAATCCATTTCCTCTGCAAATGTCCTGCTTTGGCAAACACCAGAATGAAATACTTTGGAAAAGCATTCTTTCACGAACTTGATGAGCTATCTGAGACAAAGATTAGAGACCTAGTCTTTTTTCCAAATGCGACAAAATGGCCCTAACGTTATCGCTATGAAGCTTCTCTATAAATCTGTCCCTTTCTATCACAGGTCAAACGAGTTTTTGGTATCAAAACGGCGCACTACAGCGCTAATTGGATCTCAGGCTACACCACACTTGACTTATAACTATCAACCAATTCTATACGCTATTAATGTCAGGAGTAGATTGGACCTACGATTGCCAAATCCAAAGGAATGTTTTAAGAAGCACTTTTTAAGAAAAAAATTAGTATTGGATGATTGGTCAATTCACAGTAAGACATACCATCCGTGAAAAAGAAACATTTAAGAGAAACAGCCAGGAATTGAACACTAACCTCTGTTATGACATGTCTACTTAATATGCCCATCAAGTCACGGATACTTCAAAAAAACGTATTAAAAATTGTATCTACAGTGTTTTCTGATTGGTATAATCATGATTAATTTGTTTGTTTGTATTCGGTTTCATGCCCAATAGTAGATTATACCATTTATTTAATTTCACTAAATTCCAAAGTTGGACAATGCCTTTATTTTTGCATTACTTATTAAAAAATTCAATTTAAACTAATTAAATATTTTTAGCCCAATTTCGCAAAACAGTTGTGTACACTTGGTTAGGTTAGCAAATTCCTTATGAGTTTTATGCCTATTAATAGTTTTTGTTAGACTTGCAGTTTCGAATAATATTGTTGAATATTAATCAAAGTAGTAAATTTATACCATTCACAAATATAAGTCATTTTGTAATTCTTTTCAATGATTTTTGTTAGACTTTTCAGTTTCAAATAATAATGTTGAAAATTCTTCAAAGAAGTAAATCTATACCATTCAGGAATAAAAGCCACTATGTATTTTATATCAAATTTGGTATACAATTTGTTTGAAAAACAATATGCATAGAAATGCTTATACGACAAAATTTGATTAGTGGTATAAAAAACCTTAAACTTAATACCAATACCGTAGAGATGTCCACTAGATAAGCTCACTTAATATGCTATTTATACCAATCAATGATTTTTGTTACACTTTGAAGTTTCAAGTAATATTGTTGAATATTATTTTAAAAAATCAAACTTATACCATTCGGGAATGTAAGTCTATTTAGTGATTTCGGTATACAATTTAGTGTACAATTTATTTTTAAATAAATACTCATAGATATGCTCATTTCAACAAATTTGATGAATGGTATAAAATACGTTACACCGAATTCCAATCATATGAAGTATGAGAAATTTATAACACAAATTTTCAAATAAAAATAAGTGGTAACCATAATAGGGTAGATATACAATATCCATTCAGTCAAGAGTACCGATTTACTTTATTTAGATTAATTAGCCGGGGGTAACATGAACGCAAAAGATACACAGATTAACTCTGGAGAAGTAGAGAGAACGCGAGGTGCCAGCTTAAGTATTAAGCATAAGATATATGAAGGTATACTATAAAGATACACCACACTTGGAGCAGCTCTGAAAAAGGGAAACTTGCTTGCAGTAGTATCACATGGCTGGCTGGCTGGAATCTGGAATACTGACTGTGCCACTATACCACAGCTTTATTAAAGAAATATACAAGAAAGTCGACGACGACGACGATGTCGACAACGTGGGCACCTCTGCTTTGGTGTTTAGTGGTATAAAAAAAATAAGATACTGGAGATGGAGATGAAGACACAAAGAGTCAGCAGAGTACCTACTCGTGTATCTTATTATACTTTGGTTAAACTATCTAGATGCATTTTCATGTTTTGTTTTTGTATCTTTTTCTTTTGCTGCAATTGCACCAAAGAAGTTGACGAAGAACTACGAAGTGTGTATGGAAAAGTTGTTTTTTTTTCTTCGCAGCATTGCGCAATGTTGTATACGTTCCGCAAATGTGGGGATATGGGACCCCTGGGGTGACGGCCGTCGCTTTACCGCCGCCGCTGTGCCGTGCCAGTGGCAACGGGCAACCAGTAAATCAGGAAATTCAGTAAGATCACATCGCCTTCTAGACGGATCATCAGTCGGTGCGGTGCGACGTGACGGTAGGCGGTCGGTTTGTCGGTCTGCTATGGTTATAGTAGATTTTCGACGCGATGCAATATACGCACTTATAGCTGTTGGCAATCGGTTAATTCGAGTCTCAGAAGTATCTTTAGATGCTTCGATGTTTTTTTTTGTAAGTTGCTTAAGTTTGCTCTTGTTAGACTGTTGTTTATTTTGTCAAGCGGTAATTTCCCGTTAAAAATCAGATTTTGTTTGCTGTCGTACAGAATTGTTTCTTCTTTTTTTTAAATTTAAGTTCCGATGCTTGCAGCTTACTTGGGATTGTTTTTAAATTAAGTTCCTACCTACGTTTGATATATCTTAAGATACGGGTGCCAAAGGAAAGAGCTATATTGTACGAAATTGTATGACAAACCACACAGACTATATAAGTCGTAGTTTCGTTGTAAAAAATATATATACCTTTAAGGACATCAACCTTTGTCTATCGTAGATATATGAGTCAGAAATGTACACGTAATAAAATTTTGACAACCCAATTCAACTAATTTATATTTTTGGCAGCGAAACAACAACATCGGATCCCCACCAAAAGCAATTGAAATGTCCTTGTATCACGTAACTTTACAACAACAAAAATATTTACCTGAACCTGAACCCTATCTAGCAATAAAAACAATAAATTATAACGAACAAAAACTAGGTATGCAGGACCTGCATTCTTTTGTCCCTTATAAAAATATTCCTTCATAAAACAGAGGGAACGAGAGAAATATAAAATACTTACAACGACGCCGGGAAAATAACAACAACCCCTCCTTAAAATAGTTGATTAAGTTTTCGCTCATTCCCGGAGGACATTTGTGGGCTCTAGCACTCCCACATTTGGGTGAGTTTCATACCACCCTTATAATCTAATCAAAAAAAATAAACCCGCTTCGAAAAGTATCCTTTGGATGAAAATACGTTCCCCATTTTTATATTACGAGTAAGAAGACCACAACGACGATATACCCTGAACTGATATACTCAAACCAAATTTGTTTGAAAGAAGATTCAAATCGAATCAATGTTTTTTTTTTTTGAGTTTTCTTTGCCAAAAGGGTCCTTGTTGTCCTTGATGCAATTTTTTGTTTGTCGGTTGTGATTGTATCCTTATTTGGTTTGTATGTATTTTCGCCCTTTAGTCGTTTGGCAAATTTTCCACTCTGTTGCACTTCAAAGCAAACGAAAGGTAGTACATAGTATCATCGCATCAATCTATCTATGCTCCTTGTCGTACAAAGTAATGATGCAATGTCACATCCTTATTTTGGGTCCCATATCACATCTTGTCCTGTGTGTGTAACACATGATCTAATTCACATTGTAGTTTATTGAGCGGGAAAAGAATTCCTTTCGTTACGGGACACTGATGATAGCACTTTTGCTGTGCCAAATAAAAACATTAAAAATATTCTTAGGTTCTTAGAAAGATCTTTGATGTCAATGTCAACCACCATCACTTTTGCCAGAAGACCGACCACCGACACACTACCGAACCAAGGGGCAAGAATTGTGAAGATAAAATTTTATTATATTTTATGTGGTAGAAGGCTAAGGGTGGAGGAAGTTGATTGCTCAAAAAAGAGAAAAATTGTTATGGTCAAGTGAATTCGCCACTGGATATAATAAAACATTCATGGATATCTTAGTTTCAATAAATTTTGTTGTACAAAAAAAATCATAAGAGGGAACATTTTTATCAAAAGAATGTCCACTTCAAAGTCGTAGACATTTTAGGTAAGTAATATACATGATGTAGGCGGAGGGCATCAGTCTACTTACTGAACTCATAAGTTTAGAGTTCTTATGAGCCCAGTTGAAGGCTACTAACATTTGAAAAGTAAAATATGTATAGTTCGACTTCAAAGACTTTTTGACGGAATTTAATTTGGGTACAAACTCATTTATATTAAGGTTGTTCAAATTTTGAATTGCTACAATCGTTTTTGCTTTAGAATATTTTTTAACTAATTTTTGAAAATATTGCTTTATTTTAAGTTATTCGAAAAAAAATATTAACTAAATGAAGACAAAATTAACAAGTAATAAAGTTTGATATGCTTCTTTCATGTGAAACTCTGTTACCCTACTTATCCACTACTCAAATATTCTAAAAGCTTGACAAGTCTCGAAGTAGTTATACTTTTCTGAAGTCTGCTAATGGTGTGTGTTTTCGAAACAATTGGTATGAATCACTTTTGTTCTTTCATTTTCAAAGTCTTTCCTGGAATGCCGTAGGAATCTATTCATGGACCGTTACTATTTTATTAAAAATTATCATCAGTTTCATCTGACATTTATAATATAAAATAAATTTAGTAGTATGATAGCTTTTCGAGAAAGGACAGGACCTTTAATTATTTATCAAAAGAAGTTTGCTCTTTGTTGAAAAAGAAAGTTAACCTAATACAAAAAAAGAGTCAAGGCAATATTTTGTTCCTCCGGCCCGCAAAGTCTTCGAATCCGCACCCACAGGACAGCGCAGTAGAGGAAGACCGCGGAGCAGATGGCGCGCACAAGTGGAAGGTGACCTCACCCAACTTGGAGCGCGAATGTGGAGACATCTAGCTAGGGACCGAGGTAGATGGAGAAGTTTGTTGGGAGAGGTCCTAGTTCACACAGGACTGTAGCGCCACCTTAAGTTAGTAAGTGAGTAAGAATACGATGTTCATAGGGAGGCTGATCATAAGGATCTTCCCAAGGAAGACCCTTTAGGGCAAAGCGAATGAAATTATGTTGAATTGTTTTAATACGTTTTCTATGAATTTCGTAATAGGGAGTCCATACCTGCGAAGCATATTCAAGATGAGGACGAACATGTCAATTGCACATAGAAAAAGTAAGATAGGGTTTATTGAACCCCTTTGCCCAGCGTTTTATAAAACCAAGCATAGAACTTGCCTTATTAACAATATAATTACTGTGATGTGTAAATTTTGTCTGTCATGCAAGGGGTCTTGGGTTCAATCCCTGCCTGTGCCACCTTAATTTAAAAAAAAATTAATTTTCGCGGCTTGTATACTATCATGGGTAGAATTTATTATTTTAAAAATTCACATCATCAAAAATTCACTGTCTATTAACAACGACGATAAGTCGTTGTTAATAGACAGGATGAACAGAAAAGGACCAAGATGGCTTCCCTGCGGAACACCAGATTCAGCAATAAAAGGTTCTGAATAACAATTTCTAAATTTTGCCTCATAGGATCTGTTTTCAAGGCATGATTTGGTCCAAGCTAAGAAAAATGGTGGGAAACCAAGAGCTCTAAGTTTAAATAAATAATTCCGTGGATAATTTGGTCAAAAGCTTTAGAAAATTCAGTGTATACACAGTGAACTTTATCTAAAGCGTTTGAACAATGTTTGAGAATGTGAGCAGATTTGTATCGGTTGATCTTTTTCACAAAACTGTGAGATGAGTTTCTTACTAAAAAATGCTACACTTTCATAAACAACATCTTGAAACAATTTTGGAATGCATGAAAGCTTTGCAACGGGCCTGTAGTTTGTTATAGCCACCTTGTTACCTTTCTTTAAAATTGGTGTTAGAAATGATTTCTTCCATACAGTGGGAAATTAGAATCTACAAAAAATTAGTAGGAACTGATGTTCGATTCGAATATTTCGAGAATAAATTAGGGTATTGGCTTTAAAAATATTTTAGTCTATGTAGAATTTTGCTGTCAACGTTTAATAAAGAAAAATCCAATTGGTAATTTTTTTCATAAGAAATAAAAACTTTCGAAAAATGCAACTAAAATTTATAAAATCTGGATTGTGAGTAAGAAATGAAAAAAATAAATTAAACTTATTTTATCATAGGCAAAATGTTGTTGCTAACTTTTAATAATTTTTTTAAAGAACTGACAACTTTAAAAAAAACACGAAATAAGAAAAGGTTTTGGACTCAAGTGTTTTGAGAACAAAAAAAAATATATTGACATCAAATATTTTTATCTCATACTAAATATTGTTTTTGATATTTTGTTAAAGATGGGAAGTTATAAGCCTAATTTTTATTTATTATTTTTAAGATTTACAATTTTTAGGATTTCAGATTTTCGGGATACTCAGAATTCATCTCTCTTTTAAAATACCTTTTTACATAATTTAATGTTATTTTCTGGAAACTTAAAGTTATTTGAAATGAAAATCTTCCCACGTTTTTGATAGGAAGTTTTCTCCAAAACCCATGGATCTGGTTTCTTAAATTTAAATTGTGTAGCGCACAACAGTCCGTTTAAAACTAGGGCCTAGTGACTTACAACTCTCAACTATTCCTGTGTGCCAGTACTCGTTGTCAGGGATGGATGGCTAATTTGAGGAACCAAAAAAAAACTTTAGATGACATAGGCAGGTATCGAACTTAAGACTTCGGCATGGTAGTCCAATACACTTTTTTTTATTTTTGTTTATTCATTTATTCTTTAAACTATCTAAAAGTTAGAGAAGAATTAATAAGGCAAGCCTAATTAATCATAACTTACAACTAACTTACTGGTCCCATAATAAAATCTAAGTTAAAATATAACTATTTCGGTCCTATTATTTTTTTTTTGTTTTTAATTTTTGTGTATACATTTTTTTTGTGCCACCGTGAATATTCTGCTTAAACATAAACCCTAAAACTATAAAACAAACAAGTTTGTAAGTCGGCCGAGGCTTAAGACCCCATCCAGACTACCTACTATCAAGTGCCGATTCAAGCCACCAAAATTGGTTTTCCTGCTCCCCCCTATCAGTTCGGTCACGTTCGGACACAGCACTACTGAACCGAAAGAGCTCTACTCGTCGTTCGGAAAGAACGCCCAGAAAATAAAATTCTTGGTCGAAGACCTCGAACGAGTTTTATCACGAAATTATCAATTCTGTTGATTCGAGCCCCGTTGTATAGGACTTCGTTCGAATAGTAATCCAAGTAAAAAGATTCGGCTGTTCGATATAAAACGGTACAGCGTCATAAACACTGACAATATAACACCCGAAACCTCTAGATCTGGGAAGGGGCAACGTTGGACCACACAGGACAACCATAAACGATCATCTACCGTATGAAGGCTATAGAGAAAATTACCTTCACTCTGGGGTTAGGCCGATTGCTAAAAAACAGCCGTTCCGTCAAAACGAAGGCTCCTCTGGCCTTGGTCAGAGCAATAAATGTCTGTCGAAATATGAATACTGATATGACCAGATACCGAGGTACTTCACTACACTTTTGCTCGCTAATGGCTGCCCGTGAAGATCAACGATAACTATCTTACGCCAATTCTTGCACGTATCCCTCGTGGCCTAGACAACGGAGTCCGGAACGGAATTGTCTCTGACTTCTGGACATTTATTTTCAGTTTCCAGTCGTCGCAATATCGCTGAATCTTGTCGAAATCACGCTGCAAGAGAATTCTAATAACCTCAACCTTTCGGGCCGATCTGTACGCAATTAGATCGTCGGCGTATGCAATTGCCTTCGTAAAACTACCTATCAGATCGCTGGTGTAAATGCTGAAGAGAATTGGCGAATTCACCGCTCCCTGTTGAAGACCATTTTTGATTAGGAATTTTGTGGTAGAAGTTACATTGCCACTTTCGGCAACAAACTTTCTACCGTTAAGCATATCATAAAGCATATACAACAATGGCTTGCTTATGCCTAAGCCTGCTCAGTTTTAGGTAAAGACCCATACGGTGTCCAAGGCCTTTTCAAAATCAACCAGAACAGCACCTGTGCATTGTTGTTATAATTTATTCCATTGGATATCAGAAACGAGTTTAGACGCAGCATGAATTGTGTCATGATCCGCCTTAAACTTGAATTTTTTATCCGGAAATATTTTGTTGTCCGCAGCCCAGTCACAGCCCTATTGATGATCTTTTCAAAAACTCTTTGCTGATGCTGGGAAGAAATCTTATCGACCGAAGAGGATGAACCACAGCGTTCTTCCAATGTACTGGATAATATGCAATATTCAGTGCATTATTGATGAGCTGAAGCTCAACCTTCGTCAAAAACAAGGGACTTGGACCCGAATTAACCATCATGCCACGGGAACTACAATCTTGTTTCTAGGGATTTTTAAAAAATCGCAAAACTTTCAATTGAAACAGCTCTTATTATTAATTTCTGCTTTAAGTATTATTTATCACCACAAAAAAACACCCTTTCAATATTTTTAAAAAACCATTGTCAAGTGTAAACAGTTAGCTTTAGCAGTTTGATAAGTACATAAAAGTATTTACTTTTTGACTAAAGGTGGCAATTGAAATTTGGCAAGATTATTTACTTTCTAATTGTTATAAACATTTTGCCAATATCAGACAACCTAATAAATTTATTAAGAGTAAACAAACAAAAAAGTAACTAGATACTATTCTATGTGCAATGTTGTCTATTTTATTTAAACTTTAGAGTTCTGGCATTTTTTTTGAAAAAAAAAAACAAAACAAATCAACTGACAATTTATTTGAACTCCAAAAAAAATATTTTTCATATAACCAAATGGAGGTAAGCAAAACGGAATAAATTCCTCCAAAGACCCAACTGAAATAAGCGAAAGTTCGATGCGTCTTTTGTGCTAAAATTTATTGTAAACAAAAAAAAAAAACTAACGACTTTTTTAGTTTTCATTTTAATGCCAACAAAACTTTTTCTTCTTTTTTTTTTTTGGAAGCATTCCAAGGGTATTTTTTATATTGTATAGTTTGTGAAAATTAATTCAAAAAATATTAACACTTTGTTTTTCTTTTCGTTTTGTTTTTCATAATTTATTAGTTTTTTTTTTTACCAAAGTTATAAAATATGTAGCGTCTAGTGAGAGGTTCCCAAAAGATACTATATGAAGATGTGTATCTTTTTGGTCGTGTTGCTTTGAAGATAATTTGATTGAAATGTATCTTGTTTTTATTTATTGTTTAATATATAATATTTTGTTTAAAGGTCCGGTCGTCACTCGTTGGTTGGCGACAATGTGTATCGTCTTTGGTTTTATAGGACACGCGTGTTAAGCTGATGTCATTCATTCAATATTCAAACAGGTTTTGTTGTTAAATTTTGTTTTCAAACTTTTATTATAAATCTTGATTCAAGTGCTTCTCAGGTAGGTAAGAATAGGTCAAGCAAGTTTAATAGTAAGGAAGGCTCTAGAAAAGGTAAAATTATGAGTGAATGACCTTCTTTCTGTAAAGGAATATTTTTATAAATGACTCAGAGAAATCTAAAAAAAAATTGCAAATATTTTTTAGGTTTTGAACAAGAGACAAATTAGTTTTAATTTTATTCATGAACTTATCGCATAAAGATTATGAGGTTTTCAATTGTCTTATTTCCCTTCCGTCAAATTAAGATTACATTGATAACAATGGATTTTAATAATACGAAAAACAAGTACTACATTAAAATCAACAAAGAAACCGCAAAATTAACTTGTTTATAATTTCAAATAAGATTATGTACTTTTTCTCAATACAATGGAGTCATATTTCTGGTGAAATTTCTAATTCTAAAACGTAATTTAAACTTGAAACGACAAGATACAAAAAAAAAATATGATGTGCTTATTGATCTTAATCAATAAAAATACCCAACAACTCGATTATTATTTTTGTTTAATTTGCAAATTAATTATCATACATATTGTAAATTAAATTCACGTGGTACTTATCTCTTTTTGATTCTGTTTATCAGACAGTTTAACAGCTTTAGATTTCATTATTAAAAACAAAAAATTGATGAGATTTCAAAATTTAAGTGTGATTTGGTTACAATGTAGCAAAAATGTTTAAAATTTTAGGATTATTTAGTTTTTTGTTTTTGCCAAATGTCAAATGTGTAGTTTTATTTGTTTATTACTGCGCAAATCACGCTAAGTTTCTTTTTGTGAAATTGAATTAAAAATTATAATACAATTGATAAAAACATCCGAAAGGGGAATTTTTTGTGGATAATTATATGAACTCACACGATCAATAATTAAAAACTTGAATCGAAATACAAACAAGTTATGACTGCTGAGATTATTCTAGAAATATCGCAAATTCAAAAGGTTCATTAAGAAACAAAACCTTTGTTTAATAATTTTAAAAATATCAATGGCACGAAACAATCAAGGGAAATGTCGCCATCAAAATGGAACTAAGTCCATTAAGGCTCTGAGTTGATACTTAATGAAATGTTCAATGTATGTATGTTCCTGGAAGAAGGTGCACTTTAAAAAAAAAAAGAGGCTGGGATGCGACCCACACTGATAACTTCACATCCCGTCTGTCGATTTGTCTTGCTTAAAAGTTTGTCTAAATGAACTCGTATCAATTTTTACCAAATTTGCGTTCTATTTTTTGTAGATTTTATTTTTTATGAAAAAACAGACTGTTGGATTTTTATATAAAAATATCGAAAACAATATTTTCTGTGAAATAAAATAAGTTTGAAGCCAATATTTTTAATTTTTGAAAAGCTATTTGAGTCGAAAGTAAATTTTTACCAAGTTTAAGTATTGTTTTTTTTTTAGAGTTTAATTTTTTGTTAAAAAACTGTCAATTCGATTTTTTTCGAAATTTTACTGAATGTTAACAATAATATTTTTTGAAAGATAAAGTAGTTTAAGGCCAATATCTACAATTTTTGAAAAGATATTTGAGTCGAAAATCATTTTTTACAATTTTTTGTTAATTTTTTTTTCGATTTTCAATTTCACTGAATGTTGACAAAAATATTTTTTCAAAGATAAAAGTAAATTGAAGCCAATATCTTAAAGTTTTGAAAAGGTATTTGAGTCGAAAATCAATTTTTACCAACTTTTATTAATTTTAGTTTTTTGTAAAAAAAAACTATCAATTCGATTTTTCTCAACATTTTTCAGAATGTTGGAAACAATATTTCTTATAAGATAAAATAAGTTTAAAGCCTAAATTTCAAATTTTTGAAAAGAAATTTGAATCGATATTCAATTTTTCTCAAAATTTTATCAGATGTCAAAAACATTATTTTTCGTTGCACAAAATTGTTTTGGAGATGAAATCATATTTTATTCGTCAAATTTTGGAGGTAACAAACTTTTTTTCAGTATTTTTGATTTATAAAAAAACCGTTAAATGGATTTTTTTCAAAAAATATACTTCTTTGATATCACGTTACAATATATTATATAAAATTTAATTCAAGTCTCTAGCGCTTTTGGTTCGTAAGATATTTAGGGTTAACCAAAATGTTCACCTTTTTTTCAAACTGCTATGGTAAAAAAACTACATACGCAATTTTCTTGAGAACCCTTTTTGCATCTTTCTGCCTTATTATGGGTATAACAAAATTAATTTGAAATCGATATCTCTTCTGGTTCTTGAGCTATGGACGACGAAAAAACGTTGCGAACGTTCGGACGTACGAACCTCTGTCTATCAACTCCTACTCTCATCTCCCCGTGGTGCCTAGTACCTCAAGTGGAGATTGGGTTCCAACCAAAGTGGAAACTTGTTGGGAGCAGAAAACGATAGAGGGGGGAGAGGTGTTACCACTTAGGTACCTCTTCTTATCCAGATGGCAGCGAATGAATTCCCGAGATGGAATCAACGGTGGCGTCTACAGTTCCAGTAAGGTTGAACTACTTAGTGAACACCTTATAGGGCTTCTTCGAATTATTCGGAGCCTAGGCCTATAAGGACCAGTTTAATCTGGCTCCCCATCCTATGGAGTGACTTCCTAGCCACGTAAAAACTTCATGGTTGCGAAGCACCAACAAGCCTCGGATATGGAAGGATTTACTGTTGACAACCTACGCAAAGCAGACCACTTGCAGCCGAAGAATTAGCGGAGGCCCTAGACCGCTATAAAGCAGACATCACCTCCATCCAGGAAATACGATGGGATGGTCCGGCAAAAAGAGGATGAAAAATTGTGATATTTACTATGGTGACTGCTACCACGAAAACCAACAGCGCTTATTTGTATGCGGCTTCGTCATTGGAGCCAGACTTAGGCAAGAAGTCTTGAGCTATAGGTGCATCAATGAGTGCCTCATGACCATACGCATCAAGGCTAAATATGAGCGCACGTTCCCACAGAAGAGAAAGACGACAACTCCAAAGATATGTTCCTCGAGCTCTTAGACAAAATATATGAGCAGTGTCCTAGCTACGATATTAAAATTTTCCTGGGCGATTTAAATGCCAAGCTAGGAAGGGAAGACGAACGGCTACAATCGCCAGAGATCGCCAAATCCTTTTCCGACTGAGTTACAGTTAACCTCTCCCCAAGTTCTCTGCCGCCAACACAATGTATCGAAAACCAGTGGCAACATTGCCAAGATGCAATCAGAGAAGCCGCCTCTGATGTGAAGGGTTTCAAACAGCCACCAACAAGGAACCCCTGGTTTGATGAGGAATGTCGGCAGGCAAATGCAGCCAAACAACAGGCACGCAAAGCGGGGCGCTGTATAAAAGGACGAGAGCTGCTTATGAGCTCAATGAGCACAAGAGGCGAGAGGAACGCCGACTTTTCAGAAGGAATAAGAGAGGGCATGAGAAGCGTGCGGTCGAAGATGTTGAGAGGTATAAAAGCAGGAATGAAGTTCGAAAGTTTTATGAACAGGTGATACGAAATTCACAGGTACATAAACCTAGAGCCGAAGGCTGCAAAGACGAAAGTGGAAACATCATAGCGGAACCGCAGTCAATGCTGAGGATATGGAAAGACCACTTCTGAAGACTGTACAACGGCGACGACGAACTGAATTCCGCTGTCGGGCAGGATGATCCATTCAACACAGACGACGAAAGCCAACAATCCTGTCCTCCCGACCTAGACGTAGTAAAGATTGCCATATTTAAACTGAAGTCTAATAAAGCCGCTGGAGTAGATGGGTTGAATGCCGAGCTATTTAAAGCAGCTGGTTAGGAGCATGCACCAACTTATCTGTAAGATATGGTGAGAAGAAAGCATGCCCAATGAATGGGACCTCAGTGTTGTTTGTCTGATCCTAAAAAAAGGAGTCCCCCTAAACTGCACCAACTATAGAGGGATCAGTCTACTCAACATCGCCTATAAAATTTTCTCTGCCGTAATATGTGAACGTCTAAGGCATGGGCCTTAGACGTTCACATATTATCAACAACCTGATAGGTCCTTATTAGTATGGTCTTAGACCAGGAAAGTCCACAGATCTGACGGCAGATCGAGCTGTATAGAGCAGTGTCTAGTTTTGGCATCCCTGCCAAACTAGTCCGTTTGTGCAGAATGGCCATGGAGAATTCACGATGCTTCATAAAGGTTGGAAACAACTTAAAAGAAAAAAAGGTTTTAGACAAGGTGATGCGCTGCCATGCGATTTTTTTAAAATCGTATACTTGAAAGAATAGTGCAGAGCCTACACGGCAACACTTTAGGCACTATCTTTTAAAAGTCTATTCAATTACTGGCATATGCTGATAACGCAGAATAACTCTTGCTAACCGCTGTTTCTTTGGGCTAAGAAAGCAATTGAGCGGTAAAGTCCTCTCTTGAGGGACCAAAGTGTGACTTTATACGACCCTTATCATCCCCGTCCTGCTATACGGTGCAGAAGCATTGACTATGATAAAAGCGGATGAAAGCACCTTGGGTCGGTTCGAGAGAAAAGTTCTTCGTGTGATCTACTGTCCCGTAAGCATCGAAGGGGAGTGGAGAAGAAGATGGAACGACGAGCTGTACGGGCTGTACAGCGACGTAGACTTAGCCAGAAGAATAAAAGTCAAACGACTAAGATGGCTGGGTCACGTAGAGCGCATGGAAACCACAAGTGGAAGGTGTCCGCACCCAACTTGGAGCGCGAAACTGGAGACATCTAGCTAGGGACCGAGCTAGATAGAGAAGATTGCTGGGTGAGGCCCTAGTTTACGCAGGACTATAGCACCACCTTAAGTAAGACGTAAGTAAGTTATGTCTTTAATATTTCCATCCATGTTTATTATTTCGATCTGTCTACTCATAATTTAGCGATATTTATCTATTTCCTTGTGACTCCATTTGTATTTTGGTAGAGGATTAATCGTAGCATCAGTATTTATCGTTTCATGGGTACTTAATGCAATGGTTGTTACTATAGGTAAATGGTCTGAAAACTTCTGTGATCGCTCGAAATTTTGTATTATGTGGTTCCATTCTCCTCCAGTTAGACTGCCTTGGGCTCCTACAAATATAAATTGGCCTTGTGAATCTCCTTCAGATCATCCATTTTGTATTTTGAGGTCATATTCGCTACAAAAGTCTAATAGTTGAATACCTTTCCTATCTAAAATTTTGTCCTTGGAGTAACGCAGCTGGGGTGGGTCCTCATCACTAGCGGGTTGGGTAGCTTGCTGGGTTCCGGTTCTTACGTTAAAATCTCTTGTTATTAATATATTAGTTTGGTGTTGCAGGTTGTTAATTACATCTTTTATCCTTTGTAAATCTACGACCCATTGTGGTCCTTTGGATCCATTTAGATACACAGGAATGATGTAGTATTTGCAACCTTATGCATGAATTTTAAATATGCTATAGCCAATCGATTCTTGAAATTCAATTTTTACATCACCGATGCTTTTTCTGTATCCATAAAGATAACCTCTGCTTGCTCGCCCTCTTCCGCTATTTCTGACTCCCGATGTCCAACAAAGCACAAAATTAAAAATTTCAGAGATCAGATATTATTAAAATGTCTAATTTTCATATTGAAATTAGCCAAGTTAAAAAATTACCATTTATAAAAAAATCTATGGAGCCGTTTTTGAAAAGATTCGAATTTTCGATTTGTGACAAAAAACAAATATCTGAAGACTTTAGTTGTTTTCGGTCTTAGAACAGTGAAGAAATCCCAAAATCCCAAAACATTAAATTCAAAAAATTTAGTTATCAAAATCTGTAGTAAAATTTTAATTCTCATTTTTTCATAAAAATAAAACTCCACCCAAAATTTTTGTATGATCTCCTTTGAGTTGAAAAACAAAGCAATTCAAAAGGATGAACAGCCTGAACCTCCTAAATTTCAGAAATTAACAAAGTTCTTTTCTAAACTTCTTCAATTTTTAAGGTTATCTTTTCTTTTAAAATAAGGAAATTATTGGTGCCCTTAAGTGTTATTTAAAGAAAAAGTTTTCATAGTACTTTAAAATTCCAATAAAGTATCAATACTGGTTACGGCTTTTGCTTTTTAAATTAATATACCCTTGTTGAATTTAGTCTTTATAAACTTTTCCTTTTATTACAGGTGTACCTTGATAAAACGTTAAAACAAATTCATATGACTTAACTAAAGGTATGTAGGTCTCTATAAAAGAATTCATTACAACTTTTAAAAAGGAAACACTGTCACTTTAAAAAACTTTTAACATTAATTTTTAATTTTTCAAAACCCCCAATATCAAATGAAAACCACTCTCTAAGAAATGTAATTTGTTCCTGCTGCCAGTACATACAATCATGACCAACAAAAAGAAAGAAAAAAAAAACTTTTATAATTAACACCTTAAGTCATTCAACCGTAAGTAGGTACCTTCATTTGTATACCTACCTTTTATAGATGTTTTCGAAACTTTGTTTTCTCATTTTTTAAATTCCCCTATACAGATTCTTTTTATAACAAACCAAAATACCAACCAACTTTATGAACAAATCTATAGCTATACAAGTTACACCTTAAAACAAAACCAAAAGCAACTTTTTTAACGAACGTGTATAGAAGAAAGGAAAATAAGTTTCAAATGTATAGTTTCTCTTCTATTTTCTTTTGTTTTTCTTCTAACAAAATAAAAAAAAAACAGGAAAAACAAAACAAAAAAAGGAAATCCATCAAAACTTGTCTGGAAATTCCAACATTGTGTTTCGGACTCTTTTCCAAAATAAGTAATATCCTACCCTCAAGCCCACTCTGCTCACGGAAAAAAAAAACAAGAAATTCCTTCAAAAGCAACAACCTTTCCATTTAGGATTGTCCATTGTTCCTTCGAATTATTTAACTTGGAGGAATTTCAAAAAAAAAAGGGAGAAAAGTTCCTTACAAACCAATGATCTACGAATTCCATGCGAATGCGATGCCATCAGGTGCCAAGTTCCTTATAAAGGATAATAGCAGCAGCCCTCATGATGATGCATTCTCTACTCATTACTTCCTCAGGTACCTATACCTATACTATCCTCTACACTTGAAAAAGGAACAAGAAACTTTACTATACCATACCCTATAGCAGCCTAAGTACTCGTATTCGTGTACTGAATGGGGCTTTTTTCTAGAGAAAGGAGAGAAGAGAGACAATCTAGCAGAATTGTGTTTTGGAATGTTCTAGGGAGGGAATTGAACAATTTCCATATTCCTATCATACCCCCTATACCTAGTCTATATGGATAGAAGATAGATACCTACGTTAAGTTAAAAACTTGTCAAGGGATGAAAATGGAAATGTCTAATTGCTTTAATGGAAAAAAAGGTTCCTACAGCTTCCATTCCATTCCAGTTAGTGTGTTCAGTATTCAGTGTTGTCGGGAGAGCATCACAGTCACAGCACATTAACCTAACCATGCCAGAATTTTTGTTCCCTTTGTTCTTCCTGTTTGGTTACACCTTCCCTTGTACTGAGCTGAGCTTTATTTTTTTTCTTTCGTTCTCTGTAGGGTCTCCCTCTCTGTGTCCTTTTTTTTGAAACTTTTTCTTGTCTGGCATCAGACACCGGAAGCTTGATTCTGTATGCCTTTTGCCTATGAATTATTTTTTTAAGCTTCTGGTATCCTGCTCACTTTCAGTTTAGTACTTTTTTCATTGTTGTTGTTGTTGCTGCTGGGTGTTCTTTTCTTCAATTGAGGATAAAGGGTATCCTTGTAGAGAAAAACACTCTCTTTTTTCTCATATTGGATCCTTGTTGAAGCATTGTCTGGACTATAGATTACTTTTGTTGAAATTATTCAACTAGTGTTGTTTAAACAAAGGCGTGGTGTAGCTGGGGTATCTTGTGAATGGTGTGAGATGAGGAAGACGTCGAATAAGACACAGTGGCTTTTAGCCGCATAGTAAGAAATTACATTGTAATTTTTTTTTCTTCGAAGACAATAAGGACAAATTTTGCGGTATGTTACAAAAGTTAGTCAGCGCATGGCTTTTTATTTCGTCCTTTTTTTAAAAGTTCAATTGTTCTGTAGGAGAACCGAGAGCAACTCTGACTGTGATGTGGTCCTTTTTGTGGAATGTATTTTTGTTGCGAGAAAGAAATGTTTCAATAACACACACTCAAGGACAAGGATGAATTGAAAACAACAACAACAAAAGAAAACAGAAAACTTCTACTTCCTTCTTTTGATATTATAGATAGGTTGGTAGTTAGATACAAGGTACCTACCATACACACATAATTGAAATTCAAGGGAGTTGTTTTGTTTATGAGAAGATATTAGGCAGAAGGGCGGAAAATAAAAGGTTTCCTTTTAAATTATATACAAAAAAAATGGAAAAAGAAAAACTTTAGAATTGTTTTTTTATCTTTTTTTAATTTTTGTATCTGCCTACGGAATTTTAAGTCTAAACAACATGTGTTTTTATTAGTGAATAAATTTTTTTATAAATTCAAAAGGAGTTCGAGCTTTAAGAGATCGATATATTGTTCAGCTCAAAAAAAAAAAAATAAAACGGAGAAATTTATTAAATATTTTTAAAGAAGCCAGTTTGAAGCCTGTTAACATTTTAACAATTACAATTTTGGTTCTCCTCAATCATACCAAGCTCAAAATATTGATACAAAAATGATACCTTTTACGAAATCTAAGATTTTTGATCAAACTTTATCTCTCATGAAGTCCGTTACCGTGTGATGACTTTCATTTAAATGTAATCGACGAATTTCCTGTATTCCTTCTATTTCTCTTCTGTTACATAAATGACAAATTTCTGAAAGATCAGCTCGATGATCAAGATTTAAAATTTCAATTCGTGTTCTAAAAATATAACTTATAGCTTCGGTCGATAATTCATTATTGAAATAGTTAGCTTCTGATGGTAATTGGTGATTGAGGTTCCTATAGGTGTTCCTGGAGGATGTTGACGATGCTTTAGAGAGATGCTGATTGTAATTTCTTTCATTAATTTTAGCAGTAATATTTGCAAACATAGAGCTCCATTCATCTTCATTTGACTCCAATAGAGATAGTTAGCTGACTCCATTCTTTGATAGTGGTGTCATTAGATTGCAGTAGTCTTATAGCAAGATGATCTTATGAAGACTTCTTTCATCCCTCTTTATTACTCTTATTAGATAATCCGAGTTCATTTTGAGGTTTTGAGTATATTTTGGGGTTACGCCAGACTCCACGTAAATAACATAATTTGGTGTTGAATTTGGTAATCTAAACAAGCGTTTGAGAAAATGTCTTTGAATCGCTTCAAACTCCTCGAGAGCCAAGTATCCAAAAACTTCAGCACCGTACAAGCACATACAAGTTTGACAGTTGCTTGCAAAAGCCGATATTCTGAGACAAGATCGATTTTTGGATTGGCAAGAAATGTTGGCCATAATAAATTCAACGCAAATTTAGCTTCTTTGCTGTTTTGTTTGACATGCTAAGAACTCATAGATATTTAAACTCTGGTACTACTTCAATACGTTCATTATTAAGTGACCAATTCTCTTCCGGCAGACTTCTTTTTTGATATGCTTCAAAAATCAATATTTTCATTTTCTTTGTGTTTACATGCAAGCCCCATCTCTCGCAGAAGGAGTTCAATCTGTTTATTTGTAGCTGCAGACTGAAAGGATTTTAAGCTAGTAGACTAAATCGTACGCGTATAGCAAAACTTTCAGTTTAATATCGGCAAAGAGTATTCCTCCTGGAAGTTCATCACTGATATCGTCGGTAAACAAAGCAAACATTATTGGGCTCAAAATGCAGCCTTGTGGAACACCCGCTGTTGTTTCAAACCAATCGGAAAACTCTGATCCATCCCATACAGAGGCGCTTGATGACTTCAAATTTTCGGGAGATCCCTAGTAATGAGGGCTTCAAAGCCTGTCTGTTGACCTTATCAAATGCTGCTTTGAAATCTACAAAACAAGCATACAATTTATTTTTCTTTTTAATAGACTTTCTGGCAATACTGGTAAGTACAAAAATGTGATCCATCGCTAAAAAGCTTGACCGAAAACCAGCTTAAAACTTGCTTAGCAGTAGCGTTCTCGATCCACATAGTGAGCCTTTCGTAGAGAATTGAAGTTAGAAGCTTCCTCAAAGAGTTAAGAAAGAAATTCCTCTTTAGTTTTCCGCAAGATTTGAATCTGAATGGCAAAAATAACTGCTTTATTAAAGTTTTTGGCACATACGCATCATTTTATGACCTGTCAAAGTACTCTACAATATAGTTTTTGAATTGATCAGTTCTGTTTTTGTTAAACTGGACAGGAATCCCACTTATGCCTGGAGCTTTTTTATTTTTCGAGTTACACAAACTTATTTCCAGATGACTCCAAGATATTGGACTACCTAATTCATAAGGACATGATAAATTCCGAGCCCAGCCAAGTCCTTTGACACAACTAATGCTTTGAAAAAAATAAAAACAACCCATTTTCGAGCGTTTTCTGATTTCAATATTTTCCAGAAATTTTAATTTGTTAAATTAGACAAAGACACTGAATTTAAATTCAATATTAAAATGACGAATTTTGTATGAACCTATGTCTTGTGATACAAACAAATAAATAAATCGAAAAGTTTTGTTTTCCATTTCTTGGAAGAAAATTGAAGAAAATCAATATAACTTTTAGTGAAATAAAAAAAAGAAATATAAAAGAAAAGGAAACAAACTTTGTGGGCGTAGCTTTGGGCTACGTAATAATTATTTGAGTTTACAATATTTTTTTCTTAAATGATTAACTGTTTAAAATATGACTTAATTCTACCTTAAAGACTGAGTTGAAGGAAAAATAGCAACAAAATGTTTTCTTTTTTATAACTTCATAACCCGAGAGCTAAAAATAACACTCTTAAATGAAGAAATAAGATGTTTATAAATGACGCCAATAATTTTGACGTTTCTGTCACTTGCCACTAGGGGAATTTTTGCCTTTACAGAAGTCAAATAATCAAGCTCGAAAAGTACCTACAGAGAGCAGAATGACGAAAGTCTAAAAATATTGTGTTTAATTTTGCAAGCGCCACTATTATTTGTAATCGGTTCGTTTTGTTGAATTGAAAACTTTTGAAATATTTCAACGTTTCAAAGTCCATAAAATCTACGCCAGAAGTCCATACGTTGAGATGCCATTTATAACTAAGAATATATCGAATTCAAATGAATTTTGTTTTATCGATAATAACATCAAAAGATCAGAAGGGACTTTCAAAAATATTGAGTTCGTGTATTTCTTACTAAAACAGTTTAGTTGATTCCAAATATCTCACGAATCAATATCGGTAGTGGCTTTAATTAAATGTTATTTTAAATGATGTGATGTGTTAGGTACCAAATAAGTAAAATTAAACACCTGGTAAAATGTTGAGAAAATTCGAACTGACAATTGTCTTCCAAGAAATAAAAACATAAAAAACCATTACTAACAGTTGGTAAAAATTGATTTTCTACTCAAATATCTTTTCAAAAGTCGAAGATATTGTCTTCTAATTTATTTCATCTTATAAATATTGTTTTTAACATTCAGCAAATTTTTAAGACCAATTCAACAGTCAGTTTGTTTTTATAAAATAATAAATATTGTTACTTATGTTTCTGTTAGTTATTTTAGAAAAAATCAATTGACAACCTTTTTCTTACAAAACCGAAAAAAATTGTAAAGAAAGTTTTTTCGAGCATTATAAGAATAAAGATAGATATTGACTTCAAATTTTTGATATCTCACACAAAATATTATTATTAAATTTTTTTAAGGTTCAAGAAAAATTGACACATGGGGACGGATTGGAAATTGTAAGTGTAGGTCGCATCCCTGCCTCATTTTTAAAATGATTTATCGCCAAAATCTTGACACGTAATTCTAGACATAAGACTGAGTTAAATAGAAAATTTCAACTGCATGTCTTCTTTTTTGTTACTTAATAAAACTAGAGCTAAAAAACTCTTACGCCCAATTTCTTCACATAAGTCCTAAACTGTCCTAGTATCCAGTCTAGGTAGGCCAATTACCACAATTGATATGCAGTCCTAACAAAAAACTAGTACCATTAGATTTTTTAACATTACTGGTAGCCGGTATAATTTCACAACACAGTCCTAGGAAATCATATGTACGTCTAAAACTGGTATAATTTAAATTTTGACATCTAATTATAGCACTTCAAATATTACTTTAATACATATTTGACATTTGCAGCCATACAAAAATGCCAAAATTAGTAAAACAAAATAAAATTTTTTCAGTATCATGTACGAAACAATCAATATTTGAAAAGTAAATAAACGGAAGAAAATAACGAACTGGAAAGAATTGAACAACAATAAAAAAAATATTACCCACTTCTTAAATGAACAGTCGAAAAATTGCCAAATCGAATGAAATGTATTGCTTTGATTCCAGAACGATAGCTTAGTATTTCTGTGTACAAATTAAAAGGTACCGTTTAGAGTACTTGATTCTAAACTAATAGGACTAGGTCTAAGTGCTTCTTTGAAGAAAAGAGTTGTTACCGATTTGAGCACACATATTCTAGGACTAGTAATGGTCCTAACGTAAGATCTCTGTGAAAAAATTGACAATTAAATTAATTTAAAACAGTGTCAAGAAATCAGATGTTTATTAATCGAAGCATTAATTTTGACGGTTCTTCCACAGGCATTGAATTTGAGGTTTTGAACATTTAGTTATCAGACATTGACTATTTAAGATTCAAAAGTGCCTAAATATGATAAAAAGAGAATTTGAATGACTGAAAATTAGAATTTTTAGTTGTCATTCTTTAACAATATTGACAAATAAAAAATATGCTATTATTAAAAACAGATAACAATATGCGCTTAAAAAACGAAGAACGAATTAAAATTGCTAAACTTCATTATAAAAATGGTAAAAGTTTTGCAAAAAAAGTTTCCTGATCTTTCTATTTCTTGATGAGCTGATCACTTAGTTTTTAAGATTCACTTGAAATATACGGTTTATGTCAATTATTCACAATCGATCTTAAATCTTAAAGATAAAAATCGTTAAGTTATCGGTGAAATAAGCTCACAAATGTGTGAATTAATCGTGGAAGGTTTTAAAAAAAGGATATACTGATGCAACTGTAGCCATGGTGCAAATTTGGCTAAAATTGTTTACGAAATATTTAGCTAAAAATATTTTTATTTTAGATATTCTGGTGTTGAGGCACATAATCAGTCGACACATACTTGCAGATAAACATATATGTATATTTAATATAAGCGGGTTGTATTGTATTGCCATACATGTTATAAGAATAGAGCATAATGATAAAAATTAATATTTTCTAACTTCATACTTTCATGAAAAATACTAGTTCGACTTTTCATGCTGAAAATGTTGATACTTTTCGACGTTTCAAGGTTCGTAAAATCTAAATCCATAGTTTTTAGAAAGCTCAAGGAACCGAGAAATCATGTTGCAAGAACAATTAGAGACATCCCCTTAAAAAAATGTAACACAGAAAAATGCAACAAGAACTTTTGGAAACAATTGACAAAAAAATTCACAGAATTTGTATATCTTTCAAAAAAACTCAACTGAAATCAAAATTAGTAAAAACAAATTTAGAATCATTTACGAACAAAATAATTTAATTTTATGAAGAATGAGTTTTCTGAAATTTTGTATAATTTTTAGAGTATAACAATGAACAGTTGAATCCCCTCTAAAAATATGAATTTAAAACATTTCTTACTAAAATTACTTAGCCCACTTATTTTGCAACCATTTTTATCCAATTGGAAAAGCTAGGTAAACTACGACATTAAAAAAATGAAGTTTTAGAGTAATTTCCAAAAATTGTATTTGATCCCTTTTCAGAGTTTTATTTAACTATCGACAGCATTTAAACTCTGCCCCAAAATTCAATTTTGTCTGAGTTTTTTCTTGTTTTTTTATACAATTGACAGTTGTTTCTATAAAAACAAATCCAAAAATACAACTGAATTAATTGAACCTTTCAAATATACCGTAGGAAAAACACCAAAAGCTTAAATTTATTATTGATTCCATGATTTTTGAAGTTGAATGAAAAATTGTCGTACTACAAAACAAAATTTTATCTTAGAGGGAACCAATGGAAATTTATCAGTGCAATACCCGTAGCATGATGGTTAATGTGGTGGACTGCCAAAGGTCTTGGGTTCAATCAATGCCTTTGCCTTTGGAATTAACAACTCTTACAAGGGTAATTCTTGTCATGAAGGTGCTTTCTCAAATAAATCTTAAAACTGTAGGTCCCTTCCATCCCTGACAACAGTACTCACTCGCACACAAGAATGGTTGAGAGTTGTAAGTCACTATAGGCCCTAGTTTTTAAGGGACTGTTGCGTCACCTAGTTTATTTATTTATTCTCCCCAACTTTTGCTTTTTTTAGAAAATTATGTTTTCTAGAGAAAGTAACCAAAAGACCCAAAACCTTTCATTGTTACACTTCTGCGAAATTTTCGTCAGATATTAATAATTACATCCTCAGCAACTTTCATTAATTAAAGATTAATTCCGAAGCTATAAAAATTGAATGGCTATTTTGACAGCACGTCAAGTAATGTAATTGATGGGTTCTTAAAAACCAGATGGATGTTTAAAACCTTCTTCAATACTAATATCATCGATAACTTTTCTCAATGATATGACTATAAAAGTTTTTCCCTCTCAAAGTCTTTTATTTTACTTCAAACTTTCCTATAATCTTGCTATAATCAATGGTTTCAGACATCAGAATACTTTGTCACTTCCACTGATACTTTATGAAGGTATTACATTATTTATAAACGTAATTTTAGAAGTCAAGAACATGCCTCCCATCTAATTCCCAACAATCTATAAGGACATTAAATGCAGCCACATTATTTCTTAGCCGAGGGGATGGTAGTTATTGCCAGATGACTATGAGTAGTGCAGAAATTCACTGCAGCAGAAAAAAGAACTTCTTCCTTTCACCCAATATAAGATTGCATTCCTTTTAATGTGCGGATAAATCGATTTCTTTTCGTCGTTGTCGTCGGTGTATCATTAAAACAGGACGACTGTAACTAATTGATTATGTAAATATACTCTCCCTTAAATTATTTCAAATGCAAAAGTATATAATTACAGTCGAATATGGTAGAGAGAGAGGTATATTTTGATAGGAGCTATAACACAACCAAAACAGAGTTTTCCTTTTTAATTTTCCTATTTCGAAAACTCCTTAGACGGGATAATCTTCTTCTAGATATCATTTCGCCACTACCAACAAACATAGACGTACATATATTTATGTAGGTATAGATGAGGATTATAAATCATCTCATCGCCAGAAATCCATGGGGCGCTGCGCTGGCTGTCTATCTGTCTGTCTGTCCGCCGCATTCCCAATTCTCCCATATTTTACCACTCACAAGGGGTTCCATACCCACTTGGGCGGCAAAAAAAGGATAAAATGTTTAGTCTCTGTCTGTCTGCGAGATTATCCGCCATTCAGACTTTCTGAAGGGATGAAAAACTATACATATATACAAAAATACACATGAATTTATACCTTTTTCGTATTGCCATGGCAACCAGGAAATGTACAGTACATACTTTTCATCTGTCCTGTCAGAAAAACGAACGTACATTCAAGCTGTGTATAGCGTACCTCCGTTTCTGTATAATATCACATTCGGATTCGATACGTGTCCCTGTGTCCTTTTAGCGCAACGTATAACGACACGGCCTGGCATTTTAAATGCTCCATCAGCAGTTTTCTGATACAAAATGTAATTAACGTTGAAGTTTATCCCCGACACATGAGGAAAGAAGAGAAAAGCTCAATAAAAGTTAATTCCACAATCATCAAGGACTAACCGTACCACACTTTTTCCCACTGAAACCCTTTTCCCAAAAAACTAATTTTTGAAAAACTCTTTCCCCTTTAGCAGTGGCTTCGTTGTCCTTTCTGGATGATAATGACGAAGGACATACAAAAAAGACCCAACTCGTGTTTGAGGTGTCAATTAGTTTAAAGTCGGAATGGGTTGATTAAAATATGTGCACGTGATCTGATGGGATATATGATTCCCTGATGATATTCAATTGTTGCCTTGTTGGCTTCAATGTGGCAGACTCATGGGTATACAGAAATGTCTAACCTATACTAAAGATGTAACCATATACCTACGTTAGCCATGACCCAGTCCTAAGCTCCGGCCCAGATGTACATCATATGAAATCATTTGTGGTTAAATGTGGCATGGGAACCAAATATCGTAGCACTATATTCATCCCCTATATTTGCATAAAATTAAGACTCTCAAACTCAACACACTCGACAGCCTTAAACCATTATTAGGTTTAGCTTATTGACACCACCACCGTGCTTTTTGCTTTGAGTTGAGTCGAGTCGTGTCGAGTCGAGTCGAGACCATCAGACTGATTAGATAAATTTTTCTTAATTGGATTGGATGGGGTGAAAATCATACATCCATCAAATGCGGGTCTTTTATAAATATATATGATAAGGCATATATAAAGGCTTTTGAATAAATTAATTGACATGGTTTTTGACACACATTAGCCATGTTAACATTTTTCGTTTCGTCTTTGAGAATAATTATTATTTTTTTTACTTCGTTTTGTTTAATTAAGAACAACAATGGTGGGTTTGATGTTATTTATGAAATGATAATGTTCTTCTCTTCTACATTCACATGAGTCAAAGTCTCGTAATAATGGAAAATATTTTAAGAATGATTCAGAGAATACGAATGAACCGGAACAAAAGAAAAGCTTGTCACTTTGATCTTGAATATAACGTAGGATAAAATGTGGAATGTGGAATAAGACCTTGAACGTGATATTAAAGAAGAAAGAAACTGTTGCTTGCATATGACACATCATTTTGTTTAAAGAAAAATGTCGATGGCACTGTTGACTAAAGGAATGTTAACAATGAATCCTGTCTTTATGCCTGACTGTAAGTATAGTTAAACATAGGTACCAATCATAAGTTGAGCAACAGAATGTCTTTAGGCTGAATACGGGTCTACATGAGACTAAAATTTAATAATGTCAATGGAAGAAGTATCCCCTCAAACTGTAGCTGTTGAGCTCCCTAATTTACCTTGAAACTGGTTCATTCATTCCAAAATGTGTCCCATGCTTAGGTTGAAAAAGAAGGTATCTTTCTCTCAATAGTCTAATCGGGGCATAAATACAAATTATCAATAGAAGGTTAGGACACTGAATATGGTAACATAAAATATCTCGCACAAATATTATATCATGAATAGTTCTTCGAGTGATTTCAGACCCAGAAGAATACGTCGAGCTTGAGAATCTAGACAAAAATTCCAGCAAATTTTACAAAACACATATTTTGTGGAACGATTCTGAACTTTCTCAATTCTATCCGAAAATGTTTGTTGGAAAGGATTCCATATGACATCAGCATTCTCAAGTAATGACCTAACTAGTGAGATATATAGAGATGTAAGCGGATCCGAAAAGTCAATGAAACCAATCATAGAGTTGGCTTTAGCGACAATAGCATCGATGTGCGGAGGAAACGTAAACTTGGAATCAAAGGAGACACCCAAATCCTTTTCTATATCAGTTCTCTGAAGAGGAATACGATCAAGAGGATACGCAAACTCATAAGTTGAAAGTTTCCTAGAGACAGAGATAGCGAAGCATTTCTTGAAATTAAGTTTAAGTTAACCAAACACCAGTTTGATAATTGATCGAGGTCTATTTGGAGATTAAAGCGATCTTAAATGGAATTCACTTTTAAAAATAATTTTAGATCATCAGGATATATGAGATATTGGGTGGACTTTATGTTTTTGCAAATATCATCGATAAAGATTATAAATAAAAGTGGGCCAAGATGACTGCCCTGGGGAACTCCTGAGGAACATTTAATAGATCTCGAGGTTTGAATGTCAAGTTTTACTTTTTGTACCCTATAATTTAAAAAAGATGAAATCCATTGAAGGAGATTAGAGTCAATCCCAAAGTTATGAAGCTTACGAAGCAGTATGTTGTGGCGAAAGAGGAAAAACATGCGTGATTAGTGCCAGTTGATTTACCCGATATAAACCCATGCTGGGCATAACTTACATGTTCTTTTACGACAAAATCCAGTTTGGTCTTTACTAAATTTTCGAGCAATTTAGGAATTGTGGAAATCTTACCTTGCCTCTGTAATTTTCAACATTATTTTTCGAACCGGACTTATAAATTGGGATCAGAAAAGAAGATTTCCATTCGTCCGAAATATTCGGAACCAAGAATGTGATTGGGTTTAAGATTCTGAAAGCCATTTAATACTTCAGATAGTTCTAAATGTATTGAGCCAATATCTACTTCAGGGGTAATATCTGAAAGAAGATCTAAGTTTCCTTGTGAAGTTGAGTAAACTGATTCAAAAAATTGAGCAAAAAGATCAAGAGTTTTATTAATGTCAGAAGAATTATCCCCTCTAAAATTCATCGTAGTTGGAATACCAATTGATTTCCTTTTAGAATTAATAAAACTCCAGAATCGTTTCGGATCACTTTTCAAATTAAGCTCCATATTCGAAATATAATTTCTGTGCAAGAATTTGCTGAGAACCATGAATTCTTTACGAAGTTTACAAAATGAATGTTTGTCATCCAACGCGTTTGACATTTTATACTTAGCAAATGATTTATTTCTTAATTTTTTTTTAAATGAGCAAACCTTTTGTCCTATTAGGAACAAAAAGTTAAAGGATGAGTTGAAATCACCAATAATACAAATTTTATGCTTGAAATTATTAACAAAATCAATGTTAGTAAGATGTTTTTCATACAGTTTAATAGTTCTTTTAGGCGGTATATAACTAACGATGACATACCAGGTTGAAGACTGATGGGAACACACATTTGTTCAATATCGGTGATAGGTAGTAAAATTGATTCACATGACATAGTTGAGCGAACGGCAACAAGTAGCAAACCTCCACGATCTCCAGCAGTAACACAGCGATCTCTCCGGAAGACCATATAAGAGTTAACGTCAAAAATTTCAGATTCAGAAATACCACTCCAAAGCCAAGATTCAACAATAATGATAGCATCGTAGTTGACATTTCTGGTAGCAAGTTAAAGAGCGGGGTTTTTGTACGAATCCCACTAATATTATGTTAATACATCTTCAGGCAATCAGGATTGGATGGAGAAACATTTGAGTTCTTTATTTCTCCATCGACGATAGGTTTTTTGAGATGTAGTCGAATTTACGAATCTTTATTTCGTAAGGCAAAAAAGATGTATTGAAAACAGATTTCACAAATTCAGCAGGAATTTCGATTTTAAAGCAAACATATCTCAAGTTTGTTTCAGATCCATTTTTCCGAAGTTTGTTGCATTTAAAATAAGAACGATTAACATTTAAATTAGACGAAAGGTATTGAATAATTGAATCGCTTGAAGTTAATGGATCGAACTTTGACAGGTGAAATCATTTTAAATTAGAAGTTCACCATTCTGGATATTAGAACCGGAAACAACTCGAGCGCTCTTAAGAAGCTTATCAATATTACCTTGTTCTCCAGCAGCAACGTCGTTTTTACTTGTTGACGCAACAACAACTTCCGTATCATTATAAAAGTATAGGGCTGGAATTCGACATCTGTCAAACTAAGTTTGTCAAACCAATTAATTGTTAGTAGAAAGTCTGAAGTTTATGGAAATGGATCGCTTAACTATCGCACAAGGCATATAAATTGTTAAAAGCCTACTTCAAAAATGGTGATTCTGCCACAGCCAAATATCGTGCTTAAGGAGGAGATTATGGTTTACAAGATAATCGTCCAACTAAGCAAGAAATTGGCAAAATTGTGAAAAAATTAAAAAAGACTGGATTGGTTACAGATATTGTAAGGCCTGTTCATCATTGTTTCGCTAGTACCACTGAAAATATAGCTGATGTAAGTAAAAGTGTTGCCGAAGACCGGAATGTGTCGATTTCTCGTCATTTTCAATTATTAGAACTGTTATACGGCACATTACGGCGTATTTCGCTTTTGGATCTACACTTAGATTCATATAAAGTCAAGCTCATGCAACAACTGAAGCCAGCTGACCATTCATAACGTCAGAGATACGTCGAATAGGTCATGGAACGACTGTCACCATTAATTTGGAGCGTTATGGTCATATGATAACCGACTTTTTTTTGCTCGTATCGTATTTTTGAAGTATACGACTTGAATTATATGTGGTTTCAACAAGACGGTTACACAAGCCCAACAACTCGAACGAATATGGCTTTGTTGCCATTGATATTCTCTGGCCGCGTAATTTATCGTCGTGGCGCCGTATGACTTTTTGTTGGGATGCTTTGCGACAGACCGTGTTTATACAAATAAACCTTTTACTCTTGAGACATTCTAATTATGGCCGCCCAAGATGTGTCAAAAAGTGATCGAATGTAACCATAAACAAATCTATGCTTTGAAGCCAATATTTTTAATTTTTGAAAAGCTATTTTTTTTTTAGAGTTTTATTTTTTGTAAAAAAAACTGTGAATTCGATTTTTTCAAAATTTTATCGAATGTTGAAAACAATATTTCTTATAAGATAAAATTAGTTTGAAGCCAATATTTAAAATTTTTGAAGAGATATTTGAGTCGAAAACCAATTTTTACCAACTTCTGTTAAATTTTTTTAGGTTTTTAATTTTTTGTACAAAAATAGTTAATTCGATTTTTTCAAAATTTTACTGAATGTTAACAACGATATTTTTTGAAAGATATAAGTAGTTTAAAGCCAATTTATCCAATTTTTAAAAAGATATTTGAAACGAAAATCAATTTTTAGCAACTTTTATACATTTTTTTAAAGTTTTTATTTTTTGTAAAAAAACTGTCGATTCGCTTTTTCTCAAAATGTGTACTAATGTTGAAAACAATATTTCTTTTAAGTAAAAATTAGTTAGAAGCTATTATATCAAATTTTTGAAAAGATATTTGAGTCGAAAATCCATTTTTACCAACTTTTATTATTTTTTTTTTTAGGGTTTTATTTTGTGTAAAAAAAACTGTCAATTCGATTTTTCTCAAAGCCTTACTGAATGTTGACAACAAAAATATTTTTTAAAAGATAAAATTAGTTTGAAGCCAATATCTAAAAGTTTCAAAAAGATATCTGTGTCGAAAATCAAAATTTAAAAACTTTTATTAATTTTTTTGTTTAGGTTTTTATTTTTTGTAAAAAACTGCCAATTCGCTTTTTCTTAAAATTTGACCGAATGTTGAAAACAAAATTTCTTATAAGATAAAGCTTTAATCTCAAGTTTAAAAAGATGTTTAAATCGCAAATAAATTTTTACGAACTTTTAGAAATACTGATTTTAAGGTTTTTATTTTTTGTTAAAAAAAAACTTTCAATTCGCTTTTTCTCAAACTTTTGCTCAATTTTGACAATAATATTAAAAAAATAAGTTTTAAGCCAATGTTTCAAAGTATTGAAAAGTTATTTGAGTCGAAAACCAATTTTTACCAACTTTTATTATTTTTTTTTTAGGTTTTTATATTTTGTAAGATATTCTAGTCGAAATTCAATTTTTACCAACTTTGAGAAATGTTGAAAAACTGCCAAACCAGATGTTAAAAATGTTTTTTTTTGGTTGCAAAAAATTGTTTTGGAAATGAAATCGTTTTATATTCGTAAAATTTTCGAGGTGAACATATTTTTTCAGTTTTTCGATTTATAAAAAACCGTTTATTGGATTTTTTACCAAAAGTATACTAGTTTGATATCACGTTACAATATACGATATAAAATTTAATTCAAGTCTCTTGCGTCATTAGTTCGTAAAATATTTAGGTTTAACCAAAATTGTCACCTTTTTTAAAACTATGGTAAAAACCACCCACGCAATTTTCTTGAACGTACGTATACACGAACGCACAGACATTTTTCTAAAAATCTTTTATTTCGACTCTAGGGACCTTGAAACGTCAATAAATGCCAAAATATACAATTTGACAATAACTTTTTAGGAGAAGTTAAAGAGAAATATGATGAAACAAAAAATTTATATTTGTTTTCTTTACGTTTACTTTTGAAACGGGATAAAATGGACAACCCTGTATTTCATTATATGCAAAATTGTGTCGTTAAAATAAGTTAATGTCTTTAGAAAAATTCAATCGGTATATTTTCTTTTAAACGCAATAAAAACCTTCCAAAAATTCAGCTAAAAGTGATAAAAATTGCGTTTCGTCTAAATATATCGGGAACAAAAGCAAATATTGAAACCAAATTAATTTTATCATATGCAAAATATTCTTTCTAATTTTTACAAAATTTTTTAGAAAACATCAATTGAAAACTTTTTTTTTTACAAAACACGAAAATCTATTAGAAAAACTGAAAGCTGATAAGAAATACGTTTTAACTCGAGTGTAATGTGCACAAAGAAGGATATTGACTTCGAATTTTTTGTATCTCACATAAGATATTGTTATTAATAAATATTTTTTTAAAGTTTCCGAAAAATCGACACACGGAAGGGAAGTTATCAGTATTTGTCGCATTAATGTGGAATATGCACTTTTTAAAAACCATGCTTCTTTGTTTTTGATACTCATTCAAAAAATATCAGTGCTTTTCTGAAATTATTATTATGACTTTTTCAATATCTTTTTTAAGCTTTCATTTGAATCAATTTGTGTTCATACTATCAAAAAGATTAGTGTTTAAAACAACGATTTTTAGAAGGTAATATTTAGAATGACAACTTTCGAAATCAAGAATTCTAAGTATGCAAAATTTGCCAGTATTTTGCCATTTTCATATCCGTTAAAATCACAAATTTGCAAATCTGTTGTTTTTCATTAAAACGTTAATTCTGCTCAGTTTAAGGCTTATTTCAGGTCCTTCACAATCTTCAAATGAAGAACAGTTTTTTTGACTTAAACTTATTTGTTTTATTTAGAACAAAGTAACAAAAGCATATCGTGTTTTTTTGTGTTCATTTACAAACTAAGAGATATTTGTATGAGATATTGTAAAGGGTGATTTTTTTGAGGTTAGGATTTTCATGCATTAGTATTTGACAGATCACGCGGGATTTCAGACATGGTGTCAAAGAGAAAGATGCTCAGTATGCTTTGACATTTCATCATGAATAGACTTACTAACGAGCAACGCTTGCAAATCATTGAATTTTATTACCAAAATCAGTGTTCGGTTCGAAATGTGTTTCGCGCTTTACGTCCGATTTATGGTCTACATAATCGACCAAGTGAGCAAACAATTAATGCGATTGTGACCAAGTTTCGCACTCAGTTTACTTTATTGGACATTAAACCAACCACACGAATGCGTACAGTGCGTACAGAAGAGAATATTGCGTCTGTTTCTGAGAGTGTTGCTGAAGACCGTGAAATGTCGATTCGTCGCCGTTCGCAGCAATTGGGTTTGTGTTATTCGACCACATGGAAGATTTTACGCAAAGATCTTGGTGTAAAACCGTATAAAATACAGCTCGTGCAAGAACTGAAGTCGAACGATCTGCCACAACGTCGAATTTTCAGTGAATGGGCCCTAGAAAAGTTGGCAGAAAATCCGCTTTTTTATCGACAAATTTTGTTCAGCGATGAGGCTCATTTCTAGTTGAATGGCTACGTAAATAAGCAAAATTGCCGCATTTGGAGTGAAGAGCAACCAGAAGCCGTTCAAGAACTGCCCATGCATCCCGAAAAATGCACTGTTTGGTGTGGTTTGTACGCTGGTGGAATCATTGGACCGTATTTTTTCAAAAATGCTGTTGGACGCAACGTTACGGTGAATGGCGATCGCTATCGTTCAATGTTAACAAACTTTTTGTTGCCAAAAATGGAAGAACTGAACTTGGTTGACATGTGGTTTCAACAAGATGGCGCTACATGCCACACAGCTCGCGATTCTATGGCCATTTTGAGGGAAAACTTCGGAGAACAATTCATCTCAAGGAATGGACCGGCAAGTTGGCCACCAAGATCATGCGATTTGACGCCTTTAGACTATTTTTTGTGGGGCTACGTCAAGTACACAAATAAGCCAGCAACTATTCCAGCTTTGGAAGACAACATTTCCGAAGAAATTCGGTCTATTCCGGCCGAAATGCTCGAAAAAGTTACCCAAAATTGGACTTTCCGAATGGACCACCTAAGACGCAGCCGCGGTCAACATTTAAATGAAATTATCTTCAAAAAGTAAATTTTATGCGTTTTTTTTTTAAAGTTCTCAAGCTCTTAAAAAATCACCGTTTACATCTCATGCATTACTGACATTTGTGTATGCAAATGTTGACAAATCACTATCAAATCATCTACAACACAAAAAATCCCCCAGTTAAACATTTTTCCACGAAAACCCCGATAACAATGGTTTCCCATAATCTCTGTACAAATTTCCCAAGTGAACAAAAGACAACACACTGATTTCGTTATCATTTTTACACGTTGATGATATTTTTACCTAGGTACCTACTCGTATCTACATATCTTAAAACATAAAGTGGATTTTCGTATCATTAACTAATGCAAAAGTTCGCATCATCATAGGTTTTCAACTTTAAAGAAACAAATTACCTCAATTAATAACGATAAAGAGGAACGATCACCCATCGTGCCAGCTTGGGCAAAAAAAGCTTAACATGTAAACCTGATGATTAATAACCTAGTCACGTATTGAGGCCATTTTACCGCAACAACATGCGGTGGCGTTCGTTCCATAGAGATACATACCTATATACAAAAAAAAACACCCCAAAACGAATTAATCTTCTTATGCAAAATCGTAGCGTACCAGCAGCAGCAGCGCCAGCCAGCGGACGCGAACGATAAAAAACAAAATACAACAACAAAAAATAAAGAACTTCTCGATTAAATTACTTAATTTTAACACGCTTGGGTGGATAGGCGCGTTCGCACTCTTCTTTGTCTTTAGGTCTTTAGTTCGATGCAACGGGCCTACTCTTTGCATTGTTCCTCACCATCACCAAAGCTATCCATAAAAAGTTATAGCCATCATTAATTTTTCAGGAGGTTTTCGTTGTTTTTCAACGCTCGAAAGCTTTATGACCATCTGATAGTCGAAAATGTGTTCGATAATGAATCTGCTCTTCCAAATCGATCGATTACAATCGATTGGTGATGGTAAGATGAGATTTTAGAGATGGGGATGGAGGGGGGTTGGGAGGGATGGAGAATGTAGTGACGCTTGTGCGCACGCACTGACCCCAAGTCATGGAGTTTGAATATCAGAACACCCAATACCTCCTAAAAATTGTATCTATACGTGTTCTACACAGAAATAGATACGTCGTCGTGTATCCTACAGATACTTTTCAAAAGTCTAAAATTACCGCTTGGAACTATATAGTGAACATTCTGTTGGTGTCGAGTCTAGTCGAGTCGATGTTGCTATTTCAAGCCATGGGATAGCCGGCAGCGGTAATGGATCACCATAGGTATGTAGGTAGCTATAGTGTTGCATCCATTCTTAGCACATTTGCATCCGATTCCCAGCTTCAGCTCATTTGTCTCCACCTCAAAACTACCTTTAGGTTCAAAATTTGGATTCGGCTTTGGCTTTGGAAATGCGAGGTTAGCAAAATACCTATACTGGTACATAGTTTCGAAAATGGTTTCTGTTTCATTGGTGTTTTGTGGTTTTTTGTTTTTGCAGATGATGCAAAAGCTATAGATACTCTTTATCAAACAGAAAATGACCCTGTATTCTCGATTCAAATAGAGTCTCAAAACATTCCATTAGGTTTTTCAATTTGATGGTTACTTTAAATTTTTGTTATGCAGCAAAGTTCTTTCGGTTCAAATTGGGTGTGGTAATTTGTATCTGCATTTCAATTGAGTTGGATTCATCTTCTTCAGCTATAACTGTTTTATATTTGCAAACCGGACATTGCACATAGTAAATGATAAATACCTATCTACATTTTATGTGTACTTAAATATTGATTGATTTTTAATTGGAAAAAGGTGAAGGTCTTCATTTTCTGATGGTGAATTATAAATGTTGAGTTATTCGTATGAGAGTTCTTAATTTATTTTTAAAAAAATCCATTATGCAAACGAAATCAAAATTGGACTTCAAAATTTCGTTTTAAAAACATTAAAATTGAATTTGAGATGTTGCTCTTTTTTTAAGTGTTTGGATATCTGAGGTGAGAAGGATATTTCTTTCAAAATGTTCAATTTTTTGCTATCTAGTATCTATACTAATATTGAAAGGCTAAGGAGCATGTTTGTTTGTTTGTTTGTTTGCTTGTTTGTTTGTTTGATCGCTTTAATCTTAGGAACTACTGGTTCGATTTTAAAAAAAGTCCAGTGTTAGACAGCCCATTTATTAAGGAATTCTTTAGTCTATAGAACACCACGATAAGACTTTTACGAGCGGAGCAGTAATATATATTGTTATAAAATCGGTTATTTGTTACCCTTTCAAGAGCTTTTACTGCGTGCGCTGTGAAAACGTATTAAGTTTTTCTAAAACAATTTATAACAAAATTATTCCCCTTTCATATTTCTAAAAAGAAGTCCGCTACTGCTTACGTCTACCTTTCAAAGTTGGATTTTTATAGCCTTTTTAATGATAAACAAGTTTGTTCTAAAATAAATAGTGAAGTGCGGGTGCAAATTAATTTTTTTTTGTAAAACGTGTGAAACTTTCCTAAAGTTGCCAACATTTTGTATCTCAATTATTTTCTCATATATCTTATAAAAAAATTGTGTTACTAATTTGACTTAAGCACGTCGCGTTTCTAATAAATTGCAGCGGTTAAAAACATCTGTTTTCATTTTATTTGCACTGTAGAGGTATTTTTATTTTTGTTTCTTTATGGTCTGGCTGGGTAAATATACCTAAATATATGTATTATTTTATTTCTCATTGACTTAAGCTTAAAATAGGTATAAATTAATGTCTATTTCGATAAATCAAAAGCAAATAAAACTCATTTCTCCTTAGACAGTGTTGTTTAGAGACTTTCAAAAAAATAAACAATAATTTCAATATTTTTATGAATTTGATTGACTTAAATGTTATTATTCTTGTTTAGGAAAAAAAGACTTGGAAATTAAAGACATTAAGAATTAAAAATATAGTTCTGAATTCAGCCCTTTTTCAAAATGTTCCTTTTTTAATGTAAAATGGAGTGTAAAAAAGCCTTAAGTTACAAAATCTTAAGGTCTACAGATTATATTTGACTTAAATTTTTGATTTCGATAAAAGAGTTAAGAAACAAAAGAAGCTTGAATGTTACCCACACTGATAACTTCCCATTTACGTCCGTCTGTTTACTACTTACTTCCTTAGGTCCTCAGACCTGTTAAGTCTGTTGGGAAACCCTTAAGTGGCATAGGGCCTCTAATACGCTGACGCGCCATCGTGTACGGTTTCCGAAGATGTGTTTCAACTTCCTCCAACTCTTGCCTAGTGACGCTGATTCCACCTCGACTGACCTACGCCATGTGCTTCTCGGGCGTCTAGCTCTTCTTCCTTCTTGTGTGAGCAGATTCCACTGCATTGCTTGGCCTGCAATGCAGTCGTAAGCTTTTCGAAGCGTATGTCCAATCCATTGCCATTTACGTCTTCGTATTATAGATTCCATAGGTTCCTTCTATGAAGGACCTTATTTGATATACGGTTTGGCCAGACAATCTTGAGTATGTTACGAAGACATCTATTCACGAAGGTTTGCAGCTTTCTTGTTATGGCTCAAGTAACTTTGTAAGTGCTGCACCCATAAAGAAGCACAGTTTCGACATCTGTGCGAAATAGTCGTACCTTTATTCTTAGACTGATAGAGTTATTCCTTCAAATTTTTGAGAGCATACCGAACGCCAATTTTGCTTTTCCAATGCGGTGGATCACGTTTTGTTCGGTTTCGCCTTCGATGGAAATGATACTTCCAAAGTATTGAAAGCCCTCCACTTTTACCACTGGTTGCGAGAAAATATTTGACGGAATTAATTTTCAGCCCCACAACTTCTGTTTCTCTCTCCTCACTTGTTGTCATTTGCTGGAGATCCATGATTTTATGAGAGGGTAAGAATACATCGTTCGTGTAATTCAAGTGCTTGAAATAGGATGTGAAAGTCCATTACATCCTTCCGCTACCTGACAGAGCTGAGCGCAGTACATCGCTTATCACCAACAAAAACAATGTTGGCGACAGAATGCAGCCCTGTCTTACTCCGCTTCAGATTTCAAAATCATCAAACAACCTACCATCGCATCGTGCAGAACGTGACACTTGGATCCATCGTATGCTGCTTTAATAATAGCAATTAGTTTTTCTGGGATACCTCTCCTCCGCAAAACTTACCAGATATACTCTTTGTTTACGCTATCAAAGGCCTTCTCAAGGTCGATGAAAAACAGGTTTAGTGGTGATCGATATTCAACGCACTGTTCAATAATGATCCGCAGGGAGTTGATATGATCAACACAGAAGGATCCATCTAAGAATCCTGCTTGTTCGGCATCGAGTGTGGCCTCAAGGTGATCTCTGATGCGTTCCAATATGACTTTTGCAACTGTTTTGCCAACGGCAGGTAGAACGAAAATTTCTCTCCAGTTTTCGCACTGTGTAAGATCCCCTTTTTTGGGAGCTTAACGATAATTCACTTCTTCCACTAATGCGGGATTTTTCAATTATTTTTTTTTTTCAAAATCAAAGATAACTCGCTCTAACAAAACCGTTTTTTTTTTTTTAAATTAATTTCTTATGAACAAAATTTTTCAGTTTTGTTTTAAAAATATTTTCCGTATGCAGTTCTTAGTGATTGTAAATATACGCTCTACATTTGAATTTCGTAAAAGAATGTTGACCGGTTTTTGAGATATAAAATTTTGAAAAAAAAAATCCAATATTTTTTTAAAAATCCACACAATAAAAAAATGCACTTTTAATAATCAAATATTGTTTGGCAATATAAGAGTTTATTCATTAAATTAAATTATTGAAATCAGTTCATAAGTTGCTGAGAAAATTAAAAAACGAAATAACGGTTCTATGAGCGGTACCTTTCTTGAGCAATACAAAAACATGTTTTTCTCGCTTAAAGAAGCCAGTTTAAAAAATAAAATTTTAGAGAAAATTAAAAAAAAAATCAAATTTAAAAAAATCAAATTTTCATTTTCGTTTTTTGACCAAAAAAATGTTAGTTTTGATCTTAAAAAAAAATGAAAAAACTCCTAACACCAATCTGCTCAAAACCTTAACTTCCAAGTTTGAACACAATCGACCCAATGGGTTAGGCTGTAGAGCATGGACAGACAGACAAAACCGAACGGACGGAATCGCGGGACCCACTTTTTTCGACTTCTCTATTCTCTCTTCTTTCATTAAAATCTCGAGTTCGAAATTTTGCACGAATGCAAAACTTGCCATATAGTTCCGATATGTCAATATGCAAGTAAAAATAAAAGTGGTACAAAATCTCTGTTTTTATTCAATTTCTTGAAATTTGATGGCGTTGGTTTTTTAAATGCTTTTCAAATCAGATACTGTAAATAATTGTTTTATTATTTACAGTATTTAAAAGCAACTAAATATTTTAAAAATTAATTGAAAATGTCTTTCAAAAGTCTGAAATACTGAGACTTAGACGCTGTGTCGCCATCCACGTTTTTTTCTATATTTATTTATTTCCTATTCAACTAAATAGACAAAATTATTGTCTATAACCTTAAAATATATTCTAATAATGTTTTTTGTTTATTTTTATTGTGTTTATACATTCGATATTAAAATAAAAACCAATTCTTAAATATACTTTTTTTTTCAAATAACCAGAAAAAACACGTTCTGTACAAATAATAAAAAAAAAACAGATGGTTTTATTAATCTTTGCAAGATATCAGAAATACAATAACAACAAAATACGTGCTATTAGTAAAATTATAACACAAAACAACAATATTTACTTATACATGATATACGAATATATTTGTATATAGCAAAAGTTTGTTGTTTTGTATTTTATTTAAATTCAAATTAAGATGAAGTGAAAATAGAGTAGGGTTTTGGCCATTTTGTTACTATATTTTTTAATTTCCCACTGGAAGTGATTGAAATCGTTTTGATTTGTCGTACTGAAATGTTGAAATTTTTTGACATTTTTTGACGTTTCAAGGTCCCTATATGAATAAATGAAAGATTTCCGGATACCATTTTTCGTCGTCCATATCCCAAGAACCATTAGAGATATCGACTTCAAATAAGCTTTGTTTTAAAATTAACTAGCTGACCCGGCTACGCGTTGCTGTGGCCAACGTTTTTTGTCATATTACATTGTTGTAAATTGTATGTTTACCATGTTTTTTTACATAGATGCCAATTGCAAAAAAAAACATGGCGACCTTCATAACTTATTTTTTACAACCGTTAATTCTTATTGCAATGAAATTATTATTTACGAAAAATTTACAAGTTTGACAGGTTTTCCTAGACGTGAACATGCAACATATAGCTGAAAATACCAATCGGAATTTTTTGTTTAAGACCCTGCTAAAAACTCTACTCGACTAAAACTGACGTGAACAAAAAAAATATTGAAATCAAACTTATTTTATCTTATTTTTAGAAAAATTCAATCGACAACATTTTTTTGACAAAACACGAAAACCTACAAAACAACAAAAAAACTGATAAGAAATGTATTTCGACACAAGGATTATTATTATGATATTGACTTCAAATCTGTTTATCTCACTCAAAATATTGTTATACAGCCTTGGCCATAACATTAGCAACTAAAACTATCTCCATGTTTATGTCATTCAAAAATTAAAAAACGCGTTTTATTTCAACCAAAAACAAGCTGGCTACATTAAAATTTGCTCAAACTCACATCAACTGGACCGTTAGAAAATACTCTTTTCGGACGAATGTAAATTCTATTTCAAGGGTATCGATGGTTTTCGTCGTGTTCGCAGACCAGCCAAAAAGGCACTTAAACCACGTCACACCAAAGCTGCTGTAAAACATGGAGGGTGTTACGTAATGGTGTGGGGATATTTTCCAGAGGATGAACTGGAACCGATTCACCAAAAAGATGATAAATGGTATCGTTTTATGTACCTTGACATTTTTTAAAAATGTAATGATGCAACACGCTAACCATCAGTTGCCTTTGAAATGGATATTTCAGCAGGACAGCGACCCAAACCACACGTCCAATACTGTTAAAACCTTATTTAAACAAAAAAAAAAAAAACAGATTTACGTGTTACAAAGGCAGCACAGTCCTCAGATCTCAACCTTATAGAAAATCTATGGGAAATTGTAGATCGACGAACTGTAAGGTCTTATTGCAAAAATAAGAATGAATGGTTTGGGAAAGTATAACAAACAGCCTTATAACAATTTAATTGATTCCATGCCTGGAAGAAATGCTAAAGTGATTAAAAATCATGGGGGACTTAAATGCCAAAATTGGATCTTATAACGTAGGCCTCAAAAGAGTTATGGGTAAGCAAGGCTTAGGGCAACGTAAAGAAAATGGTGATATGCTTTTTGACTTCTGCAACGCTCGTCAACTTGTGATTGGGGGTTCTTTATTTCCGCACAAGACCTGCCACAAAATCACCTGTGAATCTCCTGATGGACGAACGAATCAAATCGATCACTTCATTGTACAGCAGAAATGGAGGAAATCACTAGTAGTGACCATTACTTGCTAATGGGTTTGCTTCGCTTACGAACAGCTGTTATACAGCGTTGCTCAGAGTGTATATCAAGGAGACCAAGGTTCAACACAAGCGTTCTAAATGACCCTAATGTACGTCGTAATTTTGTCAACACTCTCGGTGACAAAGCATCGAACATACAAAATGCTGGCTTATTGGTAGATGCTTTGTGGGGCCAAATAAAGAGCGCTTACATGGAAGCTGGAACTGAAACTATACCCAGACAGACAAAAGAGAAGATTACTGGATATTCCAAGATACCTGGGACAAAATCACATGTCGAAGAACACTCATAATTAAAATCAATTTAGAAAGTGATGCTCAGCGGAAATTGATTCTACGAAACGAGTATAGAACATTTCATAAGACAGTGCAACGGTGTGTGAGACGTGACAAGAGGGCAAGGGTGGACAAACTTGCGGAAAATGCGGAACATGCTGCAGGAAGAGGGGACACAAGGGAGCTGTATAAAATCACTGAGGACATTGTCGGACAGCGTATTAGCACTAACACTAACCATCCCGTGTTAGATTTGAACGGCAACCTTTTAGTGACGATAGAAGATCAGCTGCAAAGATGGAAGGAGCACTTTTGTGCGCTGCTAAATGATGACTATAATGCAGAATTGAATCCACAATTGAACAGCATGTACAGATCTTTAAGGGGTATGGGCACCAGTCCCCCAACAAGT
Source organism: Eupeodes corollae (assembly GCF_945859685.1). NCBI lineage: Eukaryota > Metazoa > Arthropoda > Insecta > Diptera > Syrphidae > Eupeodes > Eupeodes corollae. Next base: position 20,286,857 of record NC_079148.1, on the reverse strand, counting down.
GCAGAGATAAGTAATGCGATACATCTTCAAAAGAAAAACAAAGGAACTGGACTTGATGGTATTCCCGCATAATACCTGAAGCGGTATTTTGCTTAAAATCGTGCATGCTATCTGGGAGAGTGAAACTTACCCAAGGGACTGGAAGGAGTGAGTTATTGTAAAGTTACCAAAGAAAGGAAACCTCAAAAACTGTGATAACTGGCGTGGTATCACAGTTCTGTCGTTTTTTCCGAAGTTAATCGAGAGGATTATTTTTCTCGAGAGGATTAAGTCCAGGATCGATAGGCACCAAGCAGGGTTTCGCAGTGGCCGATCGTGCGATTACCACATCAACACCTTGCAAATCATACTCGAACAATCATCTAAGTACCAATCACCGCTGTACAGAATGTTTGTAGATTTTGAGAAGGCGTTTGATCTGGAGATCGCTTATTGCGCGAGGAATCCCTAAGCAAACTGTCGCTGTTATTAAAGAATCGTACAACAACGCAAGGTGTTTTGTGTTGTACAATAGACAGCTTTCCAACTCCTTCGATGTGCGTCAAGGAATGAGACAAGGAGATGTCTTGTCACCAATTCTGTTTTTGCTGGCGATTGACGATGTCATGACTGCCACGGTGGGTACAAATGAAAGACACGTTATCCAGTGGAGTCTGTTTGACAAGCTTAGCCACATAGATTATGCTGACGGTATATGTCTCATGGCTTACAAAACGGCAGGCTTAAATCAGATGTGTCATTCACTCCAATTAAATGGAGAAAAGGCTGGCTTAAGGAATAACACACATAAGACCAAAGTAATGACCACGAGCCAAAGCACACAAGTTATTCGAGCAGTTTAATTATCTGGGGAGTTTTATAGCTTTCGATGGCGGAACGCACCTGGATGTTAACAGTAGAATAAACAAAGCCCGTAGTGCATTTGTAATCCTTTCTCCTGTGTGGAACTCTAGAAAAATATCGCTACGCTACGCACCAAGTTGAAAGTCTTCGAATCCAACGTCAAATCAGTGCTGTTATATGCTTTTGAAACATGGAAATGCTCTGCCAACATCTCTAGCAGACTACAAGCTTTCGTTAATCGTAGTCTGCTCTCTATTCCGAAGATCCGGTGGCCGCAAACCATTTCTAACGTTGAGCTGATATAGACATCAACGGAAATGGCGCTGGAGAGGCCATACACTGAGAAAACCGGACGACAATATAGCAAAACAATCGGTCCAATGAAATCCCTAGGGTAATAAACGCGTTGGAAGACCAAAGAAAACTTGAAGGTCATCAGTTTTGAAGGAGGCTCGTTCTCAAGGTATTCAATCGTGTCCACAGCTGAGATCAGTTGCGGTGAATCGGGATAGGTGAAAGGATCTTGTTGCTGCCCCATGCTCTAGTAGGAGTTAAAGCGATAATTTCCCCCCGTCTGTCCGTCTGTCGATTTGTCCTGCTTAAAAGTTTGTCTATATGTATTCGTATCAATTTTTACCAAATTTGCGTACTATTTTTTGTAGATTTTATTTTTTATAAAAAAACTGACTGTTGGATTTTTATATACAAATTACTGAATATCGAAAACAATATTTTCTGTGAAATAAAATAAGTTTCAAGCCAATATTTTAAATTATTGAAAATCTATTTGAGCCGGAAGTAAATTTTTACCAAGTTTCAGTATTGTTTTGTTTAGAGTTTTATTTTTTGTAAAAAAAACTGTCAATTCGATTGTCTTAAAAAATTTACCAAATGTTGAAAACAGTATTTCTTATAACATAAAATTAGTTTGAAGCCAATATTTAAAATTTTTGAAGAGATATTTGAGTCGAAAATCAATGTTTACCTACTTTTATACATTTTTTTTTAGGTTTTTATTTTTTGTAAAAAAACTGTCAATTCGATTTTTCTTAAATTTTTATCAAATGTCAAAAACATTATTCTTTGTTGCACAAAATTGTTTTAGAGATGAAATCATATATCTGTATATATCTGTATAATAAAATTTATTTGAAGTCAATATCTCTTCTGGTTCTTGAGCTATGGAGGGCGAAAAAAACGTCGCGGACGTACACACGCACGCACAGACATCTCTCTAAAAATCTTTTATTTCGACTCTAGGGACCTTGAAACGTCGAGAAATGTCAAAATTTTCAATTTGACAAATCGGACCCAATAACTTCCTATGGGAAGTTAAAATACGAGAAAATTCTCAAAATTCCCTTTGATCAATTATCTAAGTGAATTTATTTCATGATCTTGCGTATTTCTAAGAAAGTAGGTAATGTCTTAATTGTATATCCGTTAGCGAATATTTAGAAGAAACTAAAAACACACCACTATTTCAAGTTTCTCACGTTTAAAAATGTTAAAATATGCACTAAGCTGGTTTCTAGACCTTTTTTAAACTATTCATACTTTAACAACCACAAAGCAACAAAAACAAAATAAAAACATTTTCGATTTTTAATAGGAAATCATTTTTTATCTCTTTTTTTTTAGAAAACAGTAGAAAAAAGAAACTTAAACAGTTCAGTCACTCAGTGATGAAGCTAAAGTCGTCTTTAAGTTAGTTGTATCTACCACACATATAATAAAGATCGAACGTTCATTCACTATAACAGCTATAAGTTGATTTGATATAAACATAAACAAAGCTATAGCTACTTATAAGTCTATGCCAAATAAACAAAACGAGTGAACGTGCTAAATTAATGCAGACCTGATTTTCTACCGATCGACCATCACGACCACTCTCCAATTTATGTTGTTGTTTTCAAGTCTTACCATTTACCTACCTACCAGTTTTGTGATGTGTTTGTTTTTGTTTTAAACACAGTGCTGTGCAAAAGAAGAAATATTTTAACCTTTTATTTTCAAATTTATTTTGGAGTGGTTGAATACAATTTTCTAGGCAATACGATATGAAATAAGTCCTAAGTCTCAAAAAAACTTTGATGATTAAGTCACTATAAAATAAAGGGTTTCTAAAATTAACTCATGATAAGAATTTTAGAGTTTTTTAAAATGTGGAAAACACCAAAAAACAATTTGACATTTGAGAGGAAATAAAAATGAAGTATTATAAATATAAATTTTAAAGAATTTCGATATTCAAAAAATTAGTAACTTTTAAGGGAAATCAATGTAACCACAGTTACGGTTACACAATTTGCACATTTGTGCCTGTATGTCCTCAATGACTTCACGAATTTTATCTTTAAAGTCTTCAATCCGCTGTATAGCAATTGCATAGACCTTATCTTTTAATTTCTAAAAAGGGTCTTAAGATGGTAAATTAAAAGACGGAAAAAACACGGCCCGAAAAGTTTTCATGTTCATTTTCATAATTGTATAGTTTTTATTTGAAAAATGAACAGGATGACAGTTTAAAAATTGACAGCTGCCCAAATATTACAAAATTGCAATACAAATATTCACTTAACTTGACAACAGGCGCGTTTAACGTTTCGAAATTTTTTAAAAGTAGATAATGTTGATGGGAATATATTAGGAAAATATCGGAGTATTTAGGAAAACAAAAAGCGATTCACATTCTCTAAGTTCGGTTAAAAAAAGAAAACTTGACTATACGTCCGAAATTGATCTCAAGGGTAAACTGAAGATCATTCCTGGAAGTGCGTGTTTATAAAAATATCGGTAAGGCAAGGAAAGGTATGAAATATTTTACTAGTTATATAAATGTTTTAGACATAGTTTCATAGTCTTTAATTTTCAAAGCCTTTTCTTAGATACTATCCAAGAAATTTAAACTTGTTTTTGGGATACCACATAAGAGATATATGAGTTATATTCAAGCTTTGGACGAATGAAGGCTTGGTAAATTTCAGCCAAATTAGAAGGGGTTAAATATTTCTTGCGCCGTTTTCGGAGGAATACTGAGCACCTAGTAGCATTTTTGGCAATATCGAAATACCGATCATTCCATAAGAGGTGATCAGTGATACATATACCGAGTACTGAAAGTTGATAAGTTTCCTGGATGCAATTTCCACTCATGGATAGTAATATTGGAATTAGGTTACACTTTAATGACAAAAGACGGAATTCAGTTTTTGAAATATGAAAAGCTGAGGGTACTACCGTCAGAGAAACAGTTTTAGAGATTAAAAGTAGCAGACAATAGATTGTTTATGAATATAAGAAAGAGAGTTGGAGACAAAATGGAGCCTTGGAAAATACCAGCATTTATTTTATGAATTTTAAGCTTTGTAACCATCAAAATCAAACAGAGTTACACACTTTAGTACGCACCGTCGAATATTCCCTCCATCATAAAGAGTTCACTATGGTTGCTTTCCTTGACATAGAAGGTGCCTTTAACATCGGCACTAACATCTCTAAATGTAGAGAGTTCACTTCGGGAGTTGATTCATTTAATGCTTACTAGCAGTATAATTAACTCAAAACTGGGCAACCCTTCTGGCAGATGATTTGTAAGTAGAGGGACACCGCAAGGTGCTGTTCTATCCCCTCTCCTCTGGAACATAGTGGTGAATTAAATCCTACCTAGTCTGGATGCGGAGGGTTTCAGAGTGATAGCCTATGCAGACGACGTTGCTAAAGCAGTTGCAGGAAATCCTTTGATAAAAAACTAAATTGGAAACGCAACGTACAGGAAAGAGTATAAAAAGCTACAGTAGCTCTTTTTTCTTGCAAAACAGCTATTGGTAATAAATGGGACTTACAACACAGAATCACGCATTGTCTATAAACATCGGTAATCAGACCAATTTTAATGTACGGTGTGGCAGTATGGTGAAAGCACGACCCCGTCTGCGGCACTAGACACTTTACTCTAACTAATACCTTTTGACATATTTAACAAACAAATAGCTGCAAGCTTTGCTATTCGCCTTAAAGCTTTGTCGCAGTGGACTAACAACGAAATTGGCCACTTCGTAATTCTAAGGTATTTAGAATCAATTCCAAAGCACACAGACTACACCATCCCCCAACTGGAAGTCGACAGAAACTTCCAGATTTCTATACCTCCCAGATCTTTTTGGGAGGATAGAACATTCTTGGATGATAAGTCAATCCATTTTTATACAGATGGGTCAGAAACAAAAGAAGGGGTTGGTGGAGGTGTTAACTTTTGGCAATAAAGGAAGTCTTGTCGTGGCTCAAAGAAAACGTGATATCAACATTTAATATCCGTACTTTCTCAGAAAGCCAGGCCGCTATCAAATCTCTGGAATCTGTCTCTACAAACTCTATAACAGTCCCTAACTGTCGATCATCTCTAATGGAAATGGGGAAACAGTTTAATAACAGTGCCATAGAGACATTCCAGGTAACTGTAAGGCAGATGAACTCGCCAGGAACGGTACAGTACAGCCCATCCTACCACGTTGGGCAAGTACGGGCATTCCAATCGCTACTTGTAAACTGCTGCAAATGTAAGACGCCGTGAGGAGGGCAGGCACCAGGTGGAACAACATCACCACGTGTCAAGTCACAAAAAATATCTGGAGAACACTGGATTTAAATCGTTCAAGGTGCTTGCTCTCTCTAAGCAGATCGCATATAAGCTCGATAATAGGTGTCATAACCGGACACTGTCTAATAGGAAAGCACACCACGAGACTAGGCGTATTCTCAAATGCCTTTTGCAGAAGCTGTATAGACGAGGAAGAGGAAGAAACGGTTCTTCATCTTCTCTGCACATGCCCTGCTCTAGCTCGAAAACGCAAGAATTACCTAGGAGAATTCTTCTTTAAAGATCTAAACAATCTAAATCATATCGATATAATCAGCCCATCACGTTTCGTAAGGGACTCAAGCTGGTTCCATTGAGCTTAGGAGGAAGCCTCAAGATTCATGTGGTATCACAATGGGCCATTAAACTGGCCTAAGTGTGTCCGTTTCCATCTTGGACAGCCACTATAACCTAACCTTACCTATAACCATTAAATACAACTTGTATTGAACGGTTAAAAAAATATGTTAAGAACACGACTTTTTTAAAAGAATAAAAGAAATTATGCACTAAATGGAAAAAACCCAAAATGGGAAATCTTAATTGCTTATAATTCGTTCTGTATCTAGGTTTTGTCAGAAAACAGTGATTTTTCTCTCTTTTTGTATATTTTTTTTTAACGAAGCTTTTGAAATAAGTTGTGTTATGTATATTTATCATTTTCTAAAAATGTTTTCCTTGTGTGTCATTCATTTTGTGGAGTAAGGGAGTTGAAAGGGGTATTTAAAATCAAACTTTAATGTTTTAATGAATAGAGTGGCAACACTGTCATATGTATAATGTTTATTTCGATATTTTTAAAAATGAAATACTTGAATCTACTTTTAAAATAAATCTGTATTTATGCTTTTTTTACACTGTTAAAGTTACACAAGTAATGTCAGAATGCAGAGTGAAAATTTATATTTTGGGACACCCTTTTAAAACTCGAAAAACGAATTTAGCACATCAGTGTCACTATGTTAATAAGAGAATATGCTCTATAACAGATGTAATAAATTTCCCCATCAATAATGGGGAAATGCAGTGCAAAATACAAACAAAACGAAAAATAGAAACTAGTTAAAAGAGAAAAAAACAGAAATAACAGATTGAGAGTGAAACTGCAAAATTTATGGACTGCATTCTGGTTTCTATTACTCTCCTCTCAACAACTTAACTCAAGCCTCTTTACAATGAACGCTCCCACCGAACTCAAGCAAGTACTCAGTGATGATAATGCTGAAGCTGATGATGACGACAACAATCGAACAAGACTGCCTCCGACCAGACCACTACATCCAGTGCCCAGACAAGCCTCTCTAATCGATTGACTTTGTCTAGCCAGCGTTTGTGGAAATGGAAATGGAAACTATCAGCTTTCCATTCCAAAGATTATAATAATGAAAATTGTGTTATTGACGATCGATTGGGATCAGTTATTGCGATGTGAGTTAAGTGTTTACCGATCATCATTTCTATCATCATTTTTGGGGGAGGAGACACGCCTCCTTATACACACGAGAGGTGTATTATTGGTGAGTAAAAGCAGAACTGATATTGTTTGAATTTTACTTAGAAATCTGGAAAAAAAAAACACAAATAACGTGAATTTCTCGAAGAAATCAAAAACAAAATTTAGGCCAATTTATTTGTTTAGTGATGGGAATGATATGCGATAGTGATGGGACGCATGGTGCGATTGAATTGATTTCTAATTAAAATTCCGATAGCGTGTGCGATCGGTTGGATTTTCATTTCGATTGAATTTATTTGTGTAACTTTACTTTATTGTTGAATTTGAATGTGCGTGTTGCAGTGTTGTGTTCTATGCAGCACCCTCACACGCGTCTGCTTAATGTTGAAATGAATGATTTATCTGGATTAAAAAAGGCAATGTGAAGTATTCTGCTACTGGATGAAGTTGATATAGCTGAGATGATGATTCATTGCACTTTCACATAATCCGATTTGGAAAAAGTTGTGATTGTTTATACAACATACACTTTGAGACATGTGAGTTTCGAAAAAAAATATAAATAAATACACACTGAAAGCTGTGATGAAATTTATGTTCCTATTGTTTACCTTCTCATAGCTGAATGACTTTCAAAAAATTGAAAAAATATAATAAATTTATTTAATAAGTAGAAATACATTAATATAAAATAATATAATTCGTTCGAATTATACTTTTCTTATTAATAAGACAGTGAAGGTTATTTTAATCGAATTAGAAAAAAAGTGAAAGATGCTTTAATAATATTGAAAATACATATTTTTATTCCTTTCACTAAGAAAAGTGAAAACTAATTTATATTTTTTTGAAAACAAAATACAACGGGGATATTAGAAAGTCAGAAAATCATCTACCTTTTCTCTTATGTGTATATGAAATGTAAGCCGGGGTTTAATATTCATAGAAATGTTAAAATATTGCTAATTTTCCAATTAACTTTTTAATTCTTTACTTCTTTAATGGAAAGCTGTTTTTGGCATTTGGAAAATCAGATACTAGAAATATGCTTTACCTTCAACAGTGCCATCTTTCATAAAACTTGACAGGTGACATTTTTAAAAACTTGTCACACTTGTCTGACAAATCTGTATTCCAAAAAATATTGACAGGTGATAAATTTGTCAGAAAAATACAATGCAAAATTTGTCATAATTTTGTCATTGTCATTGTCACGCTGACACATTTGACGTAAGAATTTCATTCTATAATTATGAAATGTGCTTTGATCATAAAATGATGATCTATAAAATAAAACCCTAGCCTTTCGTTTCAATCTTCAACGTTTGTGGAACAAGTTTTAAGTCGTTATAAGTAACAGAATGCTAGCACTCTTTCAGTTTTAAAATGAATAACATTCTCAATGTGTAGTACCCGTGGCATAATGGTTAGTGCGTTGAACCGTGTCCGTATAGGACCATTAAGTTAGTTGTAATTTATGGATAATAGCTGGTTTTATGAATTTTTGTCTAGCTATTAGATAGGTTTAAGAATGAACTAATAAAAATGAATAAAAAAAAAAGCGCGTTTAACCGTCGCGTCCTTCCAGATGTCTTGGGTTCGATTCCTGCCTATGCCATCTAAAGTCTTTTCACCGGTACTGCCTCTTGCGAGGAATTGACAAACTCTCCAAGAGTAACTCATGTCATGAGAAAGTGCTTTCTCAAGTTAGCCGTTTGGATTCGGCATATGAACTGTAGGTCCCCTCTATTCCTGACAACATTACTCGCACAGGAATGGTTGAGAGTTGTAAGTCACAAGAATCTAGTTCTCAACGGACTGTTGCTCCACCCAATTTATTTTTTTTAACATTCTCAATATAAGTGTACTAAATTTGCTTTTAGAAAAAAGCTTTATTCGCAAAATCGCTGTCAACTCTTGATCATTGTCAATTAAACACAGTCGAATATAAAATTGATTTTCTTTATTTTATTTCATAAAAGAACTATCAGTACAATTTTGTTGAAAAATTCCTGACAATTATGGGAAAACACTTGACAATTCATTACCATGACAATTTCTTTATGAAATTGGTATTTTCCTAAAATTCTACAGAGCTGTCAAATTGTTTATGGAAAAGATTATGAAAATTTTCAATTGAATAAACAAATTGTCACCTGTCACTTGTCACAAATGTCAACGTTTATAAAATAGGCACCAGGTGTGAAACAACGCCCTATGAAATGTCAAATATTTTAACAGTGGGCTACCTTTGGTTAAGTTGATAAAGCTTTTATTTTAAACTTCCCATAGGAAGTTATTGTAATGGGTCCGATTTGTCAAATTGAAAATTTTGACATTTCTCGAGGTTTTAAGGTCCCTAGAGTCGAAATAAGAGATTTTTAGAAAAATGTCTGTGCGTGTGTGTGTACGTACGTTCGTACGTCGGTACGTTTGTACCTTCGCGACGTATTTTTCGTCTTCCAAAGCTTAAGAACCAGAAGAGATATCGACTAAATAAAAATAAATTTTGTTATACAGATAATAAGGCAGAAAGGGCTCTCAAAATTTTTTGGTTAAACCTAAATATCTCATGAACCACGCTAGAGACTTCAATTAAATTTTATATTATATACTGTAACGTAGTACAAATAAAATATATTTTTGGAAAAAAAATCCAATTAACGGTTTTCTTCTCGGTTTTTTTTATAATTTAAAAAAACTGAAAAAAAAAATTGTCACCTCGAAAATTTTACGACTATAATATGATTTCATCTTTAAAACAATTTTGTGCAACGAAGAATAATGTTTTTGACATCTGATAAAATTTTTAGAAAAATCTAATTGACATTTTTCTTACAAAAAATTAAAAACCGAAAAAAATTTATAAAAGTTGGTAAAACTTGAATTTCGACTCAAATATCTTTTCAAAACTTTGAGATATTGGCTTTGTTTTAAATTCATCTTTCAAAAAATATTGTTGTTAACATTTAGTAAAATTTAAAAAAAAATCTAATTGACAGTTTTTTTTAATAAAAACCTAAAACAAACATTACTCAAAGTTGGTAAAAATTGAATTTCGACTCAAATATCTTTTCAAAACTTTGAGATATTGGCTTTAAACTACTTTTATCTTTCAAAAAATATTGTTGTTAACATTTAATTAAATTTCGAAAAAAATCGAATTGACAGTTTTTTTACAAAAAATTAAAAACCAAAAAAAAACATTACTCAAAATTGGTAAAAACTGAATTTCGGCTCAAATAATTTATAAAAGTTGGTAAAATTGATTTTCGACTCAAATATCTTTTCAAAACTTTAAAATTTTGGGTAGTAGTTGAACTACTTATATTTTTGAAAAAAATACTGTTTTCAACATTTACTCGTAGTTAAATTTTGAGAAAAATCAATCTGACAGTTTTTTTACAAAATATAGAAACCTAAAAAAAAATTAACAATTTTTTTCAGCAGTTTTTTTTATAAAAATCCAAAAGTTCGTTTTTTCATAAGAAAAATTAAATCTTCAAAAAATATTACGCAATATCTCTCAAATTAATTTCATTCATCCAATTTTTAGAAACGCTACTAAAATTGGTAAATATTTGATTTTGACTAAAAATCTATTTAACAAAACTATATTTTCAAACTAAACTATTTCTTTTCTTTTCTTTTTTGGTCCTTTTAAAATTAATTCAACTGACAACTTCTTTAAACCAACACGAAAACCAACAAACTTTTAAGCAAGACAAATCGACAGACGAGATGGGAAGTTATCAGTGTGGGTCGCATCCCAGCCTCTTTTTATTATTTTATTTGTTCATCGATATTTTCTGTGCGATGGGAATACGAAAAAAGTTTTGAAAACTGAAAGTCATTACTTTCTTTATCCAAACGCTTAAATTGTTATCTGGTCACCCTAATGACAAATTTCACACCAAAAAAGAACAAATACTTAACAGATTTTGAAAATGTTGAAGTTGTAAATTAACAAATTGTCACCTGTCACAATTGTCAATGTTTATAAAAGCACTGAGTGTGAAACGACGCCTTATGAAATGTCAAATATTGTGACAGCTGGCTATCTTCGGTAACGTTGATAAGGATATTATTTTTCTTGTTTTATTTGTTTATAAATATTTTCTACGAGAATGGAATACGAAAAAAGTTTTGAAAACCATGCGTCCTTCCTTTCTTCATCGAAACGCCTTAATGACAAATTTCTCACCAAAAAGGAACTTACATGGGATGGTCTATGCCCAATTTTGACGGAAGTCTCTCATTATATTTATGTCAATCTCCACTTCATTCAACATTTTCTTTTAGTCACATGTCAATTATAAAACATACAAATACATTTTTTATGGTTTTATGGTACCTGCCTATTAAATCTGTCACTACTAAAAAACTGAAATGTCAATTTTTGACAAGTCATAGAAAAAAGAGATGTCAACTTTTTGACAGATAAAAATGTTTACAATTTTAAACTTAACAAAAACAAACAGATTGTTTCGTAAGAAAAACATAAAAAGTAATAGATTTCTCGAAAGAATATTAGAATGAATTATGTATAGTTTTGATGTTGTTTTTTCTAGATTGGTTTATGTCACTGTCACCTTTTTTGGCCCTCAATTAATGTATAGTTCAGATATTAGCAAATGTTTTATTTATAATTCTTATTATGCATACGTCATGATGATTTCATATAAAATACAACTTATTTATATAAATGGCCTTAGCTGTCAAATAAAACTAATTTTCGAAAATATTGGTAAAAATAAGTTATATTACATTTTATCTACACATTCATTCAACTCAACAAAATAAACATGTGACATTTTTGTCATTGTTGTCAAAAATAAATAAAAAAAACAAACAAAAATTCTGCGTCAACAAACATTTCAATTTACACATGTCTGACATTTCTTATCAATCGTTGATCTTTTCTATTTTCATAGAATTCTTAAAAAATTGTTTGAGTTACATAAAAAAGGGTGACATATTCATTCATTAATCTTTTACGACCGATCATGAGTGTTGTCATTGTCATTTTGTTCTGGGTGCTGGCAATTTAACAATCAAAGAGTTCAACATTCTTTTAACTAGATACATTTATAAATTAATTTCAAAGACTTCTCCTTTTTCTTCTTGACATACGGAAGTCGAGTCGGTTTTCTAAATACGTTAAAAGAATTCATCACCACAAAATTAAAAAAAAAAAATGATGACATCACATGATCATGTTGTGTGTGGATTAAATAATAAATTACAGCAGTCCCGAATTTTATTATCATGAGAACTTGCGAGATCATTTCTATTTGATCATTTTGTGTTTATTTTCTTTTTTTTTCTGAATTATATTTTCGCTCTGTTTTTCGGGGACACAAACACACTCGGTTGGTTTTGAAACGATGTCATTTCAAACAAATTTGTGCTGCTTTTGTTTAACTAATGGGCAATCAGTCAGTCAGTAGCATTCAGCCACAGCCACAGCCACAGCCACAGCCGCAGCCGCAGTCAGCCAGCCAGCTTTAGCAACAGCTAGCTAGATGTAGATAGGTAGACTCTTTTCTTTGTATCTAGGATGAATCAAATAAAGAACATGACGAAGTTGAAAAAGCTTGCTGATGTTCTTGTAAACAAAAATTATTGTGCGAAAATAAATTGATGGTTTTGTTCTTCAGTTTTCACGCCGAAAATTACTTTTCTACCAGTACCTGAAGGACGGCTCGTCTTGTCTAACTCTTCGACTTGAAGTGCTAACCTTATGACAAATTATAGCTTGTTCATTGATTATGCTATAACTCGACTGTGAATTTACTCGTAGTGTAACTTTTTAAACATTCTTCAAGTTTTGAATATAAAAATAGGGGGGAAATGGTGGTATCGCAGATTGTGACATAGTATTACACATTCTTGATGTGCGGTTACAAAAGCAAGACACATTGATGAGCATCAAAGTAGGTGGTTACTTCGACTTACAGTTTGCATGCTGAATCTCAAATATGTAACTTTGAAATAAGTTCAATATCATGAATATTAGAAAAATGTTCGCTCAGTTTTTTAAAATTACATAAACCGGTCAAAAGTTTAGTGAGGTTGAGTGGAGATCTGCACCTTGGCTTAAATGTGTCCAATATTTTGAAGGATCAACAAATTCGAAATAAATTTCTTAGAAGGTCCAAATCATGTTTGGTAAAAATATATTACGAATGCTAAGTTTTACGTCAAACTTTTGGTATTCTAAATTTGAATTTTAGAACAAAAAGTTTAAAGGAGTTCAGGCGATAAAGTTACTCAAAACTGTAGGTTTTTAAAGAGCAAGCACCTTTAACGTTTTAAATCCAGTGTTGGCCAGATGTTTTTTGTGGCTTGACACGTGGTGATGTTGTTCCACCTGGTGCCTGCCCTCCTCACAGCGTCTTGCATTAGCAAGTGTTTACAAGTAGCGATTGGTATGCCAGTACTTGCCAAACGTGGTAGGATGGGCTGTACTGTACCGTTCCTGGCGAGTTCATCTGCCTTACAGTTACCTGGAATGTCTCTATGGCCCGGCACCCAGCAAAGGTGAATATTAAACTGTTGCGGCATCTCCATTAGGGATGATCTGCAGTTATGGACTGTTATAGAGTTTGTAGAGACAGAGTCCAGAGATTTGATAGCGGCCTGGCTGTCAGAGAAAATACGGATATCAGATGTTGATATCACGTTTTCTTTGAGCCAAGACAAGACTTCCTTAATCGCCAAAAGTTCCACCTGGAACACGCTACAATGATTGGGAAGGCGGAATGAGAGACTTAATTTCAGTCGTTCAGAGTACACACATCCTCCCAAAAAGATCTGGTAGGTATAGCAATCTGGAAATTTCTGTCGAATTGTATTTGGGGGATGGTGTAGTCTGTGTGCTTTGGAATTGATTCTAAGTACCTTAGAATTACGGAATGGCCAATGTTGTTGTTAGTCCACTGCGACGAAGCATTGAGGCGAATAGCAGAGCTTGCAGCTATTTGTTTAATAAATATGTCAAGAGGTGTAAGGTAGAGCAAGGTGTCCAGTGCCGCAGACGGGGTCGTGTGAAGTGATCCGCTTATACATAGGCAGGCTGAACGTTGGACTTTATTTAACTTATCCCCGTTTATACCTTTCTCTAAAGCAGTCCACCATACTGCCACACCGTACGTTAAAATCGGTCTGATTACCGATGTGTATAGCCAATGCGTGATTCTGGGTTGTAAACCCCATTTATTACCAAAAGCTTTTTTGCAAGAAAAGAGAGCTACAGTAGCTTTTTTGACTCTTTCCTGTACGTTGCGTTTCCAATTTAGTTTTTGTCTAAGACAAGACCTAGGTATTTAGCCTCGTCTGTGAATTTTAATTGGATTCCTTTAATGTAAGGAGGGTTGACAAATGGAATTTTGTATCTCCTCGAAAATAAGATTAGATCGGTTTTGTGTGGGTTAACACCCAGTCCACACCGATCAGCCCAAATTATTAGTCTGTCTAAGGCATTTTGTAAGAGTTCTTTTAGGATATTAAGATGCTTTCCTGAAACTGCTATAGCAACGTCGTCGTCTGCATAGGATATCACTCTGAAACCCTCCGCATCCAGACTAGTTAGGATTTCATTCACCAATAGGTTCCAGAGGAGAGGGGATAGAACACCACCTTGCGGTGTCCCTCTACTAACAAATCGTCTGCTAGAAGAGTTGCCCAGTTTTGAGTTAATTATTCTGCTAGTAAGCATTAAATGAATTAACTCCCAAAGCGAACTCTGTACATTTAGAGATGTCATGCAGAAGTGATTGCAGATGTGTCCACGTTGTTAAAGGCACCTTCGATGTCAAGGAAAGCAACCATAGTGAACTCTTTATGATGGAGGGAATATTCGATGGTGCGTACTAAAGTGTGTAACGCTGTTTCCACCGATTTACCCTTACAGTAGGCTTGTTGAGACGAAGACAGAAGTCTTGTATCGATACGTGCCCTTAAATGGATATCAATCAATCTTTCCAGGGTCTTAAGAAGGAATGGTGATAGACTTATATGTCGTAGATCTTTAGGATTGACTTGGGAGCATTTACCTGCTTTAGGTATAAAAACAACTTTAACTTCTCTCCATGCCGAGGTTACATGGACCAGGTAAACACAGCTGGTAAAAATTGCCTCAAGGATTGGTGCAATTATATCAGAAGCTTTTTGTAGTTCGGCTGGTATTATTCTATCTGGTCCTGCAGCTTTAAATGGTTTGATGCTGTTGAGAGCCCATTGTAGCTTATCCTTTGTGATCAGACCTTGTGGATATGTTGTATTTGAACTTGAACGTATGAAACTGTTGCAAGTTTCGGTAAGAGAACTACCAGGAAAGCGAGTGTCCAATAGTAAGTTCAGTGATTCATTACTTGAATTTGTCCAGGAGCCGTCTGTATTTTTCAAGCAGCTTGGCATAGCTAGATTAGTTGAAAGAATTTTCCGTAACGTAGAGGCTTCAGAAGTTTCTTCTATCATGCCATAGAAGGATCGCCAAGAAGATCGCTTGGATTACCTTAGTGCCTTCTTGTAGATTCTTAGGGATTCTTTGTAGGAGTCCCAATGAGAGGCTAGTCTTGCAGCTTTGGCCCGGTTGAAAAGTTTCCTACATT
This sequence comes from Eupeodes corollae, assembly GCF_945859685.1. Lineage (NCBI taxonomy): Eukaryota > Metazoa > Arthropoda > Insecta > Diptera > Syrphidae > Eupeodes > Eupeodes corollae. Next base: position 20,271,301 of record NC_079148.1, on the reverse strand, counting down.
TCTTCCTGAGCGAGCCAAGCTCTGAGGCCCAGCATTGTGGTTTCCTCTTTCCTCTTATGTGTATAAGTGGATAAGCAATTTCTAGCGAGTCATCTTAAACCTACAATTCTTTTAATACTAAGTTTAAAGTTAACATTAGGTATCATACATTTGAAACGGAACGTGACATTTGTAAAGGGGTGAAAAGTGTCGAATTGCCTTTAAGTTTTGAAAACTCTAATTTCCATTTTCATGTAGTTTTCTAGTGTAAGAATTTTTAATACCAAATTGGAGGGGAATTAGAATTATGTGAAGGGTACTACATTCTTGATGTGCAAATAAAAAAAGAATCTCTACGCTGAAAGTTAGTCCGAAATTAAGCTGAAGAGCTTATTACCACAGAAATATTTAATAGGGGATACGCAGCTGGCTATTTCCACTTGAACCTTTGCTTTGGTATCTCAAAACTGTTTTAAATAATTCTCAGGCTTTTTGTAGATCTCTTAAAAAATAAAATAGTGACTCAAAACTCTCAACCATTCATGTGTGTGAGTCATTTCGGGGATGAAGTTGTTTTCGTAATATTTGAGAAAGCATATTCCATGAAAAGAATTTCTCTTGGCGGATTTGGAAATTCCAACCAAGAGGCAACACTTTTAGATAACAGTCATGGATTGAACCTAAGACGTCTGTCATGACAGTCCAAAATTTGGTTTAATTTTTTCGTCTATATTGAAAAGCCATTAAAATTCAAGAAATATTTGAGAGCTTTTAATTATGTTTCATCAAAATCGCCAGGATCGTTCTTAAGATATCATCATTGTTTGTTTTTTCAAAAACTACACCTACATTTTTTGACGTTTAAAGTTAAAAGCAAACCTGACATTTCTCACTTGTGATCTCACCTAAGATCCCTTCTTAAAAAATTGTTAGATTTTTTTAATAAAACCATAGAAAGAGAGAGTCTTTTTCGATCAGAAGTTAAGACTTTTTTCTATGAGTTCACGACTTCACCCCTTATAAGAATTCTCTAGGCAGTTAACTGCGTATTTATAGACGTGGCGGCCTAAGTTCACATACATTATGCGCGCAGGCGGCCATGGCCGTCAGCCATTAAAAAAAAACAGACTGTCGAAACGCATTCAACACCCAACGTTGTCGTTGTCGTTGGCTTTGGCATTCTTCTTCCTACAGAACCTCCTCATTTATAGCAAAAGCCTGAGGCTATTTGCGCCAAAACTAATAATAAATTGCTAAACGCTACGGAAAGTTGGCTTGGGTGTGCTGTAGCTGTGCAGAATAATGTGTATAGAGTGCGTTAATAGTTGGCGGCTTTTAATGAGGGAAGTTTGAGGCAGAAAGTGAAGAGAGAGGAGGTGTAGTGAAAAAATAAAAAAAAAACTACTTCAAGTGTTAATTTATTTATAAAATTTGTATTTTTGCGTCTGTGTTTATATTAAAATGCAATTTTTTTCTTTTTTTGAATAATAAATAAACAAATCATAGTATTTGACATTAGAGGGAGGGAGAAAGGGGAAATGACGATGACCGAAGCTGACGCGACGCGACGACAAGGTAGTAAAAATAAACGTGTCGAAATGAAGGTGTATTTTATTAATGTAACTTATTTGATAAAAATAAAATATTATTAAATTGTGGCACGTACCTACCTACGAGCTACGAGTATGCATATTTGATAGAGTGTCATAGGTGTTTAGGAAAAGAAAATTAATTTATTCAGATAGGTAAAATGTCTAGAGGAAAAGTTTTGATATATTGAAAAAGTTTTTTGTTTTATTTTTATTTATATTTTGAGAAGGCCATCAGGAAAATTTATTGATTTAATGATAATGATATTAATAATAGGAATTTCCTTTGAAAGTATGAGTGCTTTTACTTATAACATTGACTTTTTACTAAAAATATTGTGAAAGTAGCTTTTAAAAATAAAATACTATTAGTTTTCTGACGAATGCGATTAGTAACTTATTTTGGATGTTAAAACTCTTTAACCTACGCGTTATCCATTTTTAACGTCCCTGAATTCAGTATGCAAATAAAATAATGTTATGCAGATAGATTGACATTAAAATAGTGATTAAAAAAAATGAGCTACTCAGTTTACTATGAACTGTCAAAAAAGAGTAAATTAAGAATACTGAACGACCGAGCTTACAATACTAATGGTATTCTGGCAATGTTGAAATTATCAGTTCTAGAAAATAATAAGTTTATGTAAAAGTTTGTGTAAACGCTTTTTTAATTCATTTTGTTAAATTTTGTGCAATTGAATCAGCCATTAGTTAAACGTCAAAAAACGTTTTTGTCTCTTACAAAAATTATTTAATTTTTAGTATACGACTATCTACTGTTTGAAAATGTATTGAAATGTCAAGTTGAAATCAGAATAAATGGTTAATCAGAATTCAATAAAAAAAAGTCATACTTAAGTAACGTGTATTTTTTTAGCCGTGTGTATTGCAATCTGGCAATACTTTTTTCGGAGTTTGTCTTTTTCACAGCTGTCACTTTATTAATGTTATCTTATTTTAACATCAACATTTTGCATAGAATTAAATAATTTTGAAGTCAATATTGAAGTCAATCTGCAAATTTTTGAATCGAGTATCAGTTGTCAAAAATTTTGCGTAATATTTTTTGTGGATTGTTATTTTTTATCAAGCAAAATATCAAAATTTTTCTTTTTTTTATATATTTTCAAATAAAATGTCTTGCAACATAATTTTCTTAATGAGTTTTTTTTATTTTGTACGTTTTATAGAATTAAGAACATCATCTTAAACATAGGTTCTGTTGTGTTTATTTTTAAATCTTTTGTTGAATGTTGTTTTCAAAATTATACAAATTTGAATCACGTAATTTTTTATATTGTAACATTTAATCGAAGTCGCTAGAGTTATTGGTTGGTGAGATATCTGGAGTCAATCAAAATGTTTACATTTTTAAAAAATTGCTAGAGTTAAAAGAAACAAAGTCATTTTTTTAATCCTTTTGGCAACTTTCGATGTTATTACCTGTAAAACAAAATGAATTTAAAGTCAATATCTTCACTGGTTCTTGAGATATGGAAGACGAAAAATGTACGAACGTACGTATATTAACATAGTTGCGAAGCACCAACAAGCCTCGGATACGGAAGGATTTACTGTTGACAACCTATGCAAACGAATTAAGGACAACGAACTTCGGATATGCACGTAGGATGTTGGTCAATTAACAGACCAAGTGCGGCCCTAGACTGCTATAAAGCAGACATCACCACTATCCAGGAAATACGATGGGATGGGCCAAGCAAACACAGGATGAAAAACTGCGATATTTACTATGGTGACTACTACCACGAAAACCAACAGCGCTTATTTGGGTGAAACTTCGTCATTGGAGCCAGACTTAGGCAAGAAGTCTTGAGCTATAGGTGCATCAATGAGCGCCTCATGACCATACGCATCAAGGCTAAATTCGGCAACATTAGCCTGTTATGCGCGCACGCCCCCTCAGAAGAAAAAGACGATAACACCAAAGATATGTTCTTGGAGCTCTTAGACAAAACTTATGAGCAGTGTCCTAGCTACGATATTAAAATTGTCCTGAGCGATTTTAGTGCCAAGCTAGCAAGGGAAAACATCTTTGGTGCAATAATCGGGAAAAACATCCTGCACGTTTGTTCCCGAAAACGGATACAAGCTCATAGATTTTGCTGCGAGGCGAAACGTCATGGTAGACAGTACGCGTTTTCCACAACTGAACATCCACAAAGGAACTTGGACTTCTCCAGATCAATCTATCGTCAACTAGATTGACCATATTGCGATCGACGCCAGACACGCTTCCAGCATCATGGATGTCCGAACTTTTCGAGGAGCTAACATCGACTCGAACCACTACCTCATTGTAGCCAAGGTAGTACTTCGGATTTCCAGTCCCAAGGCAAAACAGAGAGGTGCTGGGAGAACCTCTCTCGAAGTTCTCTGCCGCCAACACAATACATCGAAATCCAGTGACAACATTACCAAGATGCAATCAGAGAAGCCGCCTTTGATGTACTGGGTTTCAAACAGCCACCAACAAGGAACCCCTGGTTTGATAAGGATTGTCGGCATGAGGGCATGAGAAGCGTGTGGTCGAAGATGTTGAGAGGTTTAAAAGCAGGAATGAAGTTCGATAGTTTTATGAACAGGTAAAACGAAATTCACAGTTACATAAACCTAGAACCTAAGGCTGCAAAGACGAAAGTGGAAACATCATAGTGAAACTGCAGTCAATGCCGAGGATATGGAAGGACTACTTCTGCAGACTGTATAACGGCGACGACGAACTGAAATCCGCTGTCAAGCACGACGTTCCATTCATCGATGAACAATCCCGTCCTCCCGACTTAGACTAAGTAAAGATTGCCATATCTAACCTGAAGTCTAATAAAGCCGCTAAAGCGGATGGGTTGAATGCCGAGCTCTATAAAGCAGCTGGAGATAAGTTGGTTAGGAGCATGCACCAACTTATCTATAAGATATGGTCGGAAGAAACTATGCCCGATGAATGAAACCTCTGTATTGTTTGCTCAATCCTGAAAAAAGGAGGCCCTCTAAGCTGCACCAACTATAGAGGAATCAGTCTACTTAACATAGCCTATAAAATCTTCTCTGCCGTAATATGTGAACGTCTAAAGCCCATCGTCAACAACCTAATAAGTGTTTATCAGTGTGGTTTTAGACCAGGAAAGTCCACAGATCTGACGGCAGATCCTGGAAAAACCCAAGAACACCAAATCGACACCCACTATCTTTTCATCGATTTCAAGGCCGCATATGACAGCATCTACAGGGACGATCTGTATAGAGCCATGTATAGTTCTGGCATCCCTGCCAAACTCGTCCGTTTGTGCAGGATGACCATGGAGAATTGACGCTGTTCCATAAAGGTTGGAAACAACTTAACAGAACCTTTCGATGTCAAAAAAGGTTTTAGACAAGGTGATGCGCTGTCATATGATTTTTTAACATCGTGCTTGAAAGAATAGTGCAGAGCTCCCACGTTAATTCTAGAGGCACTATCATTCAAAAGTCTGTCCAATTACTAGCATTTGCTGATGACATTGACATAATCGAAAGAACTCAGCGTAATGTCAATGGGGCTTTTGTGAGTTTTGAGGCAGAGGCGGCGCAAAAATGGGTTTAACGGTTAATGAGGGCACAACAAGGTACATGCTATCGTCGAGAAAGGACTTACAACACCGACGACTTGGTCAAAACGTCACCATCGACAGACGTAACTTTGTGGTAGTCAACGACTTCGTCTACCTAGGCTCCGCTGTAAATGCAGAAAACAGCACCAGCGCTGAGATCAAACGAAAAATAACTCTTGCTAACCGTTGTTTCTTTGGGCTAAGAAAGCAATTGAGTAGCAAAGCCCTCTCTCGAGGGGCCAAAGTATCGCTATATAAGAACCCCATCATCCCCGTCGTGCTATACGGTGCAGAAGCATGGACTATCACAAAAGCGGATGAAACCACCTTGGGTCACTTAGAGCGCATGGAAACCAATGCTCCGGCCCGTAAAGCCTTCGGATTTACACACACAGGACAGCGCAGTATAGAAAGACCGCGGATCAGGTGTCGCGCACAAGTGGAAAGTGACCTCACCCAACTTGGAGCGCGAAACTGGAGACATCTAGCTAGGGACCGAGCTAGATTTTGAAATCAAACTCTTTTATCATATGCAAAATATTGTTGGTAATTTTGAATTTTTTTAAGAACAATTCTGACGATTTTTAAACAAAATTCAATAACCTACAAACCACTTACGCAAAACAAATCGACAGACGGGATTGGAAGTTATCAGTGTGGGTCGCATCCTAGCCTTTTTTCAATTCTTAAAATCGGACCGATTACAATAACTTCTAGGGGAAAGTTCATAAAATGAATACAATTGTTTTTAAATGGCTGCTTTGGGAAGCTCAAGAATTCACAATTAATTAAACTCGAACATTCATTACGAAATAGTATTCCATATTGTCTATTTTCTTAGTATAAGATTTTTCAATAAGTTGAGTAGATGGGCAAAATATCAATCGTGGCGTTTGTTAAGTGGCACGTAGTGCCGTCCTGCCGGAACCAAATGTCGTCTAGGTCCATATGGTTCAATTTGGCCACAAGAAATTAGTTATAATCGTTATGCAGCGCTCGCTGTTGATGTAGTTTTCAAAAAAGTACGTACAAAATATGCGGCTAGCCGAAAATCCACACCAAACTGTAGCTTTTTGAGAATGTATTATCATCTATTAAACCTCGCTTAAGTTGGTGTCGTCCCATTCATCCAAAAATGCGCCTCGTCACTAAAGATGATTTTTCGCCCAAAATTGTGGTCCTCTTCCAAACGATTCAAAGCCCAGTCAGCGAACAAACGGGCATTCTCTCTGGTCAGAACTTTGAGCTCCTTGGTCAGTTGCATCTTGTACGGGTGTAGGCTCAAGTCCCAATGCAAAATTCACTAAGTTGAAGTGCTAAATAAAGGCGGAGTTCCTGTGCACGGCCGACACGGCGAAGAATAGACTGCCTCGGCTTCTGCTGTACACTCTCAAGGACCAGGACGATATTCTTGGCCTAAACGAACGAACACTCATTTTGAAAATAAAGTTTTATGATTTGGCATAAGAAACTGAATAATGAACAAAAGATAAGATTTGACAGATGTCACCAAAACTAAATGGTTGCCACAGGGGGCCAAAATCTAAAAAAAAACCTATATAATGAAATTCAATTTAAGGAATTTGTACTAAAGCATTGACGAAGTAGTTTTGAAATTTTTGTCTATGACCCAACTTGTCAAAAGCTTTACTAAGATCAGTAAATTCGCAGTCGTAATGTACATTTTTTTCAAAACAACTAAGTAATTTCATCAAAATAGAGGATGACTAGTATTAGTATAGTAATAGTATTCAAAATGCCTTCTATTTAATTTGGTTACATTGTTTACGCTTTGTTCTAAAAACCACTATTATCAATTATTTTGAGTTCAAAAGTAGTAACATTTTACTTTAATTATATTGTGGTGTAATAATTGATGGTGCGTTAAATTAAACAACACAGCATATTTGCATCGTGCGTAAATAAACTACTTTCACTATTTTCAGTTCGTACACCTGCGTTGGTACTTCTATCTAAAACTGGTTTCTAAATAAATTTAAAATAAAAATATTTGAAAATATAAACAGTGGGTACTTACTTAACGCTTCAAACTACCTCCATTAATATTATTTAGCATAATTACTATCATTTATTGTTTAACAATTAATTTCAAATGCATAACTATTAAGTCAATAAATTAAAAAAATTCAATTGACTGAATCCTTAATAAAACATAAAAAAAACAGAACACTATTCATTTTAAAATGCACTTAATGTTTGAATTGCATAAAACCTAAATCAATATTAAAAAAAAAACAAAAACTACATAAATATAGATAATTTAATCAGTTGGTAAACAATTGAATTCAACGATTGTGTGTGTTTAACAAATTATTTGTTTACTCACTTGCCTACTTAAATTTACTGATAGAGTTAACCTAGAGATACATATAACTGTAATTTTGCTACCTAACCTATCTACGTACATTTTCCACGTTATGTTACGACTACGAGTATGTTTTTCAAAAGTAGCTTCTGAAGTAAGTACACGTTTTTATTTTGAGATAACAAAACTGACAGCCGAAAAAACATATTCACAGACTTAATGTCTGACACAATACAGGACTGCGGTTAAATGCGAGATAAGGAAAAATTAATGTCGAGTATAATTTAATTCAAAATATATTATGGGGGTCATTATCTCGAGCGCACTATCACATAATAATTATGTGATTTGTGCATTTAAATTGATTTTAATTGACAGATTATAGGATTGATTAAGCTGCTATTAATTCGGATTATGTGGTGATGATTTTGGTCAAAGTTGACAAATCGGCAGGAATTGTAATGAATTAATAGGCTTCTTTTATTTATATCCGCCAAAATTTTCAAAATCACCAAAACGGGAAGCATTCAGCGAAATAATTTAAAGAAGTTTAAATTTGGGTTTGACATTTGCTTCGATATGCATAAAAGTGAAGGTGTTTTCGGTTTGATTTTGTATGCTGAGGATATTTTCTTGAAGATATGATTTGTCCCCATATAAAAAGACATTTTATTGGTGATTGCAATACAGACGGTGGCGCTGCATTCGTTACAGCTGTCAAAATATTGAATGCATGCAAATTTAAAGCCACAAACACAATGGAATCCAACAACAGACATGTTTAAAAAGCGGAAACATTTTCAATTCAATACATTGCAAAGAAAAAGATTATAAGTTTTTTTGAAGCGTTAAATAAGAACATTAAAGCACCGAATGCTGTCATAAATTCAGATTATGGCACATGGTAAATGGTAATTGTGAAGAATTTTATTTAATGCATTAAAGTTGCCGAATTACTAAGTATTGTGAATTTTAATCTTTGCATTAAACACACATATCTATGTACAATGTACATATATTATTATTTGAGTTACTTTTTTTTTTAAATTTTCTAATAAATGAAGAAATAAATAAGATCGAATTGAAGTAAAATAGATTTTAGGGCCGAAAGGCATTAGAATTAAATATTTTAGTTTAACTTAGAGTGTCTGTATGGGACCAGTAAGTTAGTTGTAAGTTATGGTTAATTGGGCTAGTTTTATGAATTTTTGTCTTGCTTTAAGATAGTTTTAAGAATAAATTAATAAAAATGAATTTAAAATATTTTTGTTTACAATTATCGAACATAACTTTTGACAGAAATGCCATTTTAATGTCTTTTCTAAACAATATGGATTCTGAAGACAATAAAATGAAAGACTTATGGAATAACAGTGTTTTTTGAGCAATAATGTATTTTTATAAAAGGTGGTTAAATTTTAGGGGCCGATACTGAATGTGAACAACACCTAAGCGTTAAGTTTTGTATGCATTTCATTTGACATTTCTCAATTTCAGATTGATTAAATTTGAACCATGTTAAATTTATTCAAGCTTATTATCAAAATGCATATCGTTCTCTTAATGATTTTTTCTGTCAATTTAGTCGTCCAGTTGTGCTTACAATCGTAAAAATCGTCCAAAAATGTCTGCAAACCGGGTCTTTGTGTGATGTAAAAACCTCACACTCTCGTTGTTGATGAAAACTAGGCATACAGACTTGCATTTTTTCGCTAACAAGGTGCAATTGGCCCAAGAACTAAAGCCTCTTTGCAAAAAATTGGTAGGGTCGATGATCAGTTTTTGAATAAAATCATCTTCAGTGAATACAGGCCAGTATTAGGGTTCTTGTTAAGAATAGCGAATCGGACGATCGGAATGAAGTGACCTTTGAAGGGCCGATCATTGCCTGGCTAGCTCGTCAGCCCGGTTATTTCCCACGATACCACTATGGCCCGGAACCCAGATCGGGTTGACACCGAGGTTGATATTCAGGCTCGCAAGCTCATCGCGACATTGCTGGACCAATTTTGTTGAGGATGTGGTGGAGTTAATGGCTTTGACAGCTGCCTGAAGATAGCCGCATTTCGGTTTTGGTTTGGGCTTAAGTAAGTATCTTACATGCCTCCCTTATTGCCAGCAGTTCAGCCTGAAAAACGCTAACAAAGTCAGGAAGCCTAAAGGATTTGGCTACATTTAGGGACTCAGAAAAGATCCCAGAACCAACTCCGCACTCCATCTTTGAGCCGTCAGTAAAGACGGTTGTGTCGAAACCTATCGACATGATGTCATCCTCCCAATCTTCTCTGGATGGGAAAATAGCCTTAAAACCCTTACTAAGGCTCAAAGTAGGAGTACAGTAGTCAGTGTCTACTGAGATAATATCTGAGGGAATCAATTTCGTTGTGTTGCTGTGACCATAAGGTTTTGACAACCAGCTGTTTGATTACTTCAGCCCAATAGCGCTGCAGGAACCTATGTATTTAATAAAAAGGTCGATTGGTAGAAGATCCAAATTAACGTTTAAGGCGACCGTTAAGCAAGTACGCATGGCCCCTGTAGTGCCCACGCAAGCTGTTCTCTAAACCTTCTTTAGCTTATCAATATTATAGGCTTTGCTAAGAGCAGGCCACCACACAATCGAACCATATGTTAAGATAGGGCGTACTACGGCTGTGTGCGTCCATAAAATCATCTTCGACTGAAGTCCCCACTTTTTGCCAAAAGTTTTGCTGCAGGCGTAGAAGGCAACACAGGCCTTCTTAACCCGTACTTCAATATTTAGTTTCCAGCTTAGTTTAGGGTCGAGTATAACTCCCAAATATTTTGCACTGGAAGACAATGATAGGATTGGACCGTTGAGTCGAGGTAGCGTGAAGGGCGGTACTTTAGTTTAGGTGTAAGTTTTACTTTGGTTAACTCCTAATCCAAAACTCGTGGCCCAGCTGCTAACTTTCTTCAAAGCTGACTCCGTGATTTCACTAATCACAGAGGTGTACTTTCCTGACACCAATAGCACCAAATCATCCGCGTAGGCTACCGCCTTCACTCCACATCTCTCTAATTTAACGAGAATTGTATCGATGACCAGAAGCCATGGAAGAGGCGAAAGGACACCACCCTGGGGTGTTCCCCTACTCACGTGTTTTGTTGCGATTCTATTGCCTAGAGTGCCTTGAATCTTCCTACCGCTGAGCATGGAAATAATCCATTCTCCATTTCTGACATTTAGCAGTTTTATTTTTAGCGATGAAATCATTTAAAAAAATCCTGATTGAAATCTACCGACAACTTTTTTCTGACAGAAATCTGTCATAACAATTGTATAAAGTTGGAACTCAAAATCAGTGGGACAATGTTTTGACAAAATTGAATCAGCTGGTCAGGAAATTAAGAATTGTGCAAATTTTCAGAAAAAAATCATACAGTAATACTTTTTGGATTTAAGCACATGAGGATTGTGGCCAATCTAAAAATGACAATTCTCCTTATCGGTTATACCTAAGCAAAAAATGGACTTCATCACTAAGATTATTTAACGATAAAAGTACTTTAAAAGTTTTTCGGAAACAGAAAATGAATTCCGAAACAAAATTTCAACGAATTCTTAACGTTATCACAACTGTCAAACGAACGCATTTTATGTGAATGTAATTAGAATGACAGGTAAGTGTGACAGTTATCGTATGACACGATCCCTACCTCTGAAAAAACATCCGTTATATTTTGGGGTCTGCTTAGAACCCAGAAAAAAGGGGTTTTGGTATTTTTGACTTTTGCCTTCGTTGCTTTTTTGTAAACTTCAAAAAAATCTGTTTGCTTCAAGTATTTTTGGATAGAAATGGTTGGCCTTTCAAATTTTGAAGATGGGGATTGGAGATGAAATTTTTTTCAGAGATAGAACGAAACATTTTTTTTTATTAAAATTGTCTCAGTGCGATTTAAACCCAACGCACGACATTTGACAGACCAATAATTTTTGTCCAAAGAAATTTCTTGTTCAGAATTTGACAGTCGGGGAAACTATTAAACTCTCTAGTTGGTGCCCTCTTTGGCCCAAAACTACCAAATTTGTGAAGTATGGAATAGCATTTGGACAACAATTGTTAACAATTAGCAGTTTTTGACAAGGTTGGGAACAGACCTAATTTCATATCGTGGCTTTTATCACGACGACGATAAGTCGACTGTTGTGTCCACTTTTTATCTTTGACAGATATTCTCTTCCAATTTTAGTTCACGACAAAATGTCTGAAGAGAACAAACTTTGAGTATTTCTTATAGGATTGGTCAATGGAATTCCTCCAAGAAGTGTTTTTTTTGTGAATATTTGGTCTGTAGTGGTTTTCTGGCATAATGATTCTCCTGATAAAAACTTAGGGGCGACTTTCCATTACCGTAGCACGAATTTCCTTCTGGCCCTTATTATGAAATACGAAACGAACGGCAGAAAGAACGAAACCCAGAAAAACGAAACTCATGGCGTAGAGCGATTATGAGAAACGAAAATGGAATCAATAAATTGTTGCCACCAAAAATGAAAAATGGTATTTTTTAAAAGCAACTAACTTCACACCTATTTACAAATGTCAAAATGTGAATGTTGGAAAAGTTTTAAGTTTAAATTTGATTTGCATTCGGTTCGATGAAATGTTTTTTCAATGCGATTACTTTCTTGAAAGCGAAGATGAATCTGAATCGGAAGGAGAAATGCGTGTAACAAGGACACTCTTAAGAGATTCATCCGACCCAATGAGCCTTTCAAGTTCCACGTAAGTAAATGAAAATCCTTTTGTTCATGCTGTATTTAAGTAGCTTCCTAAAATATTTTCAAGGTTCAAGCAACTTTTTCGTCTGAACAAGGAAGCGTTTAAATATGAATTGGATGAGATTGATCCACACCTTCCAAGATTTAATTCTACATATACACCAAGGGCCTTACCAATAAACAAATTTAGTGACGACTTAAATATTTAAGTGGACTCTAAATAATGAACCATACCAATAATCAATTTAATAGTCAGCTTAACGCTTAACGTCACTCTAAATTTTAAAGTATAGAAACGCTTGTTTAACTTCGAGATTAAGTGTAAACGTCAAGTGTGTGCTGTCATTCTGACAGTTGGTAGCAAAAGAATGTTTCTTTTATCTGTTGCATAAAAATTAACAAAACTAAAAAAAGGTAATTAAAATAAACAAATAGTTAATTTCTTTTTATTTAAATATATAAGTAACATTTGAATTTATTTCAGAGTAAATTGTTATTCCAATGGCAACAAAGCGAAGTCGGTCCGTTAACTGGACACCAGCAATGAAAGAGTTGCTGGTTGAAGCAGTGAAGTCGTTTTCTATGACAGTGGAGAGTAAACTCAACGATTAAAAAACGCTCAAATCTAAATTTGAAGCTTGGCAGAGCATTCAGGAAATGCCCAATGCCAATGGCTATTGCTTTACAGCCAAACAAATAAGAGAGCAATGAAATCGGCTAAAAACGCAAGCCAGGAGCAAAATAAGTGCGTTCAGTCGGTCTCAGAAGGACACTGTTGGAGTAACACCCCCCAAAGAACATCTGTCTGTTTGGCAACAAATGTAGTAGATAATGTAATAGAGCACAGTTTAGTTTAAGACGTGTTTAATTTAGTTATTGGTTAACACACAAATAAACTCGTCTCTAAAGTTTAATGAGGCGTTTATCTAAACGCTTGTTTAGTCAATAATTATTGGTTACGCCCCAAATGTATTCAAATTAGCTGCAACACTTCGGTTTCTGGGAGAGGGAGGATATCAAAGAGGAACCGGACAGGATTTCCTTGTTAGTATTGCACAACCAACTTTATAGGTCACTCTAGCAAAAATATTGCCAATAATGGAAAATATTCTGTGCCCAAAATTTATATCATTTGCAATGTTTGACACTTGATAGTAACCCGCCAAAATAAAAGCTGAACGCATGTATGGCAACACTGAACAAAAAAACACGGAAGAAATGTCAAGATCAACCATTTTTGCGTGTGTTGTATGTAAAATTGTGAATTTTGAAAATTAATTTAAAATAGAATAAATGTTATTATTAATTTGCACATATCTGTCAAATAAATAAAACCGCGAGTCAAAATTCGTGCTGCTGGTTATGGAAAGTTGAGCCAAAACTTATCGTTCTGATTTTTGACATTAAGCAGAAACGATATTTGAAGCTTTGAAGTATAAAGTCACTAACAAAGTGCAATCTTTTTAAAAAGTACTCATAGCAACCCTATCCGATGAATACCTTACCTTCGCCTAACCACATTTAAATGTAAATACGAAACGAAGCCCAAAATACACAAAAATAAAAACTCACCTGTGCGCATATAAATAATACATATCCAAAAAGCAGCGACAATATCGATTGTGTTCGATGTGTGCGTTGTATCCAAAAATTTATTATTGACATCTTATCCATTATTCAAAAGAAGTCGTCAGTTTTTTGGTGAGTAGATTTATAAAGATTGAAAAACGTGGGGAGGGTGGTCCGACGACGACGGTTCGAAGATTGTTACTTTTTACAACAAAAAAAGGTAAATATTCCACAGGAATTTAATTAAATAAGACACAAAAAAATTGATTTTCTTTTTTTCTTCTTCTTTTCTAAGTATGAGTGTTAAATTCACTCACACACTCAAAATATTTAACACGAAAAAGAACGGTAAACTTATAATCATACACTTAACACAATACACTCAAAATAATAGCACTCTGGTGAATTTTATTATATGCGATGTGTGATGACGATGACGATGACACACCACGATCAGTTGTTGTTGTTGCTGCTTTGCATTTGATGTTGCAGAAAATTAGAGAAACGATTAATCCAAAACTAGACAAGCAGGTGTGGTGAATATGATGCGATCGATGATGACAAAAACCTGTCTCGTTGACAGTGATTTTATATTTCGCCTACTGTGGTGAGTATTATGTTTGCCAAAGCGTACAAATATACAAACAACAACACAAATAAAAACGACGACAGCGACAGCAGCGCGATTGGAAAATAAATAAGACTTAGGTAAAACAAAAAGAAAAGAAAATGGGGACAAAAACTTGTAGATCGTGTTTTGATCTTCGTCGCGTAGAAAGAAGGATTTATTTTTTGTTTTAACTTGATTTTTCTTAATTTCTATTTAATTGCAACCAAACACTTCACCAATCTGAATTTGAACTGTCAAAGGTGGACTGCCAATTTGAAGGAAATTATTTGACAGAAGAAATGGTAATCCAAAGGGTTTGCGTTTATCCGAGGTTAGTTGGTACTTGGTAGTAGACATCTTTCTCGATTGTACATAATTTTAAACATCACCACGTTACATATTTCACTGAAGATTGAATTTCACTGTGTTTACATTTTTATTGCACTCAATTAATTTATATTATATTAACATTTTCACTTCCCCACTTCTCCACTTTGGTAGGTTTGACAGTTGTGACGAAACCGTCAACCAAAATTGGTGGATAGGTATAGGTACCGGAAACGAAGTTTTTCAACACTTTTTTTGACACTTGCGTTCCCGTTTTCTTCTTCTTTTTTATTTTCTTTTTGTTGGGCTGTTGTTTAACTTCGCCCAACAACAACAACAACACAAACACTAGGTATTGGAATTTTTCTTCTTCTTTCTACCTAGAAGCTATATTTTCAAGGTAAACAGAAGCACAAATCACAAGAATTCAACAGAACACCAAAATAAAAAACGAAAGCGGCAGATTGAAGAAATAAAAAAATGAGATATTTTCGTTTGGAGCGTGTCGTTTTATATTTTTCTAGGGAGGTATTCAGAGATACCTTCAAGCCTCAGCGTTTCTCTCTATTTGTTTTGGTATTTTTAATTTAAATTACAATCTAAAATTTTTCTCAACAAATTTTCTTCCGAACCGCAAACGAACGTGGACCAAACGCAACAATGGTCTCTACTCGAATGAATTGGATAAACAAAATCCATGCGGGATGAACTCTCAGAGTTGGATGTATGCGTGCGCATCGGAGAAATTCACCTCGTGCACACACACCACAATAGGTGTATGAAGTGCGGGGGAGGGGAGTATTGAAAAATCAACAGTTTTTTCGTATTGTTTAGTTGTGTGTGGGACTGGTTATGGTTGGATGGTTTGTTTACATTTAACAACCCTGTGTCTGCAAGGTGTTTTGTGCAGAATTCACTTAAACTATGCCAGAGGCCTCTGCTGGGGAGAATTTTAATTTAGTTGGGCCTCTATTCCATTGTGGTTCTTGTCCGGAATGAGGATGGTGTACATGATTTTGACAACTTGCGTAGTTCAATATGTTGCCATAGGTGGCAGAG
Source organism: Eupeodes corollae (assembly GCF_945859685.1). NCBI lineage: Eukaryota > Metazoa > Arthropoda > Insecta > Diptera > Syrphidae > Eupeodes > Eupeodes corollae. The sequence continues at coordinate 20,255,481 of NC_079148.1, read as the reverse complement.
CGGTCTCATTTAATACAACAACCCGAGCGATGGTTTTGGCGTGTTCTGTTAGATGGTGTCTTAAATAAAACGTTACATTTGAATTTTGAAATGTTGCTGTCCATTTCCACTTATATTTTTAACTTCCTATATATCAAAGATTTTTAGAGAGATGGCTGTGTGCACGTAGGTTTGTATTTCCGTACTTTCGAAATACCATTTCACGGCGTCCATAATTCGAAATCAGTAAATCTAACAATATCGATAATAATATCGAAAGATGCGGAATCGGCTTTTAAAAATATTGAATTATTGTTTTTGTACTATAGCAACTTTCTTTATCATGCTCTCATGAACGGAAACTTTTGGGGTGACCGCATTCCGCATAATTGGCGTTGGTGTCGCGAAGAAGAGAAATTCATGGGAACGAGAGGACAATATTGTTTTCAATCCCATAAACAGCGAGCATATTAAGGAAATGACGGTACACATTTCCTTTTGTCTATTTGATTCCAGTAATTTTCTAACAACAACCAACCAGGAGCGTCGAATGTTATTGAATTAGCTGAGCAACATCTCGAGAATGATTTGGAATTTTATCAAAGAGTAGCTTCGTCAATAAACAAATCGTTGCATCCCGAAAAAATTACGGGTTGGTGTGGCCGTACTTCTTCCCTGATGATAAAGACCGGCACTTTATTGTGAATGGGGGTCGCTACCGTTCAATGACAACCGAATATTTTTGATCCCAATTGGATGATAAGGACTTGGAGGAAACGTGGTTCCAACAGGACGGTGACACAAGCCACACAGCAAATGTCAAAATTAATTTATCGGAAACCAAGCTTAGAGAACGTTCTATCATATCATGAAATGGTCCAGCCGTTTGGTGTCGGTCGTGCGATTTGACGCCGCTGTTAGACTGTTTCCTGTGGAGCTACTTCAAGTCTATGGTCTATGCTAATAAGCCAGTGACGATTGATGAACTTTGTACGAATATCGAACGTGAAATTGCAGCATTATCGACCGACTTATGCTTGAGAACCGTCGAAAATTGGGTTCAATGTCTGGACTTCTGCAAGCGTTCCGGTGGTGGCCTTGCAAAAGAAATCGAGTTCCATACACAATAGCATCAAAAATACTTTCACAGAAACAAGGAATTTCGTTGATATCTAAGACCATTTTTGTTTTATTTTTGATCTTCAGTATATCACGTCACATTATAGCGGGTTATCCATTTTGCGCTTTTGGTATAGGGCTGCAATTCGATATCCGTCAAAATAAGTTATTAAACAAATTTTTATTCAGTCGAAAGTCTGATATTTACGAACATCGATCGCTTAGCTGTAGCACAACGCATACAAATTGTTAAAACCTACTTCAAAAATGGCGATTCTACCATAGCCACATATCGTGCTTTAAGGAGAGATTATGGTTTACATAATCGTCCAACTACGCAAGAAATCGGCAAAATTGTGAAGAAGAGTTTAAAGAGACTGGATTGGTTACAGATATTGTATAAGGCCTTGTAAACTCTGTGGATCATCGTTTCGCTCGTATTAATTATCGTTTCTGTAAGTGAAAGTGTTGCTCAATACCCGAATGTGTCGACTCTCCCACGTTGTTCTCAGTAATCAGGACTGTCATACGCTATTTTATGGCATATTTTTCATTTAGATCTATAACTTACTTACTTACTTAATGTGGCGCTACAGTCCTGTGTGAACTAGGGCCTCACCCAACAAACTTCTCCATCTAGCTCGGTCCCTAGCTAGATTTCTCCAGTTACACGCTCCAAGTTGGGTGAGGTCACCTTCCACTTGTGCGCGCCACCTGATCCGCGGTCTTCCTCTACTGCGCTGTCCTGTGGGTATGGATTCGAAGACTTTCCGAGCCGGAATGGATTCCATGTGGTCTACGTGACCCAGCCATCTTATTCTTTGAACTTTTACCCTTCTGACTAAGTCTACGTCGCTGTAGAGCCCGTACAGCTCGTCGTTCCATCTTTTCCTCCACTCCCCTTCGATGCATACGGGACCGTAGATCACACGAAGAACTTTTCTCTCGAAGCGACCCAAGGTGCTTTCATCCGCTTTTGTGATAGTCCATGCTTCTGCACCGTATAGCAGGACGGGGATGATAAGGGTCTTATATAGCAACTCTTTGGTCCCTCGAGAGAGGGCTTTACCACTCAATTGCTTTCTTTGTCCAAAGAAACAGCGGTTAGCAAGAGTTATTCTGCCTTTGATCTCAGCGCTGGTGTTGTTTTCTGCGTTTACAGCCGAGCCTAGGTAGACGAAGTCCTTGACTACCTCAAAGTTACGTCTGTCAATGGCGACGTTTTTACTAAGACGTCGGTGTTGTATGTCCTTACTTGACGACAGCATGTACTTTCTTTTGCCCTCATTAACCTTTAAACCCATTTTTGCGCCGCCTCTACCTCAATACTCACAAAAGCCCCATTGACATCACGCTGAGTTCTTCCGATTATGTCAATGTCATCAGAATATGCTAGTAATTGGACTGACTTTTGAAGATAGTGCCTCTGGAGTCGACGTGGGAGCTCTGCACTATTCTTTGAAGCACAATGTTAAAAAAATCTCATGACAGCCCATCACCTTGTCTAAAACCTTTTTTTACATCGAAAGGTTCTGTTAAGTTGTTTCCAACCTTTATGAAGCAGCGTGAATTCTTCATGGTCATCCTGCACAAACGGACGAGTTTGGCATGGATGCCAAAACTTGAAATGGCTCTATACAGCTCGCCCCTGTAGATGCTGTCATATGAAAAGATGGTTGGTGTCGATTTGGTGTTCTTGGGATTTTTTTTCCAGGATCTGCCGTACTGTGAATTTTTGATCAACTGTGGACTTTCCTGGTCTAAGACTATACTGATATGGAGCTATCAGGTTGTTGATGGGCTTTAGACGTTATACATATTACGACAGAGAAGATTTTATAGACGATGTTAAGTAGACTGATTGCTCTATAGTTGGTGCAGTTTAGAGGGTCTCCTTTTTTCAGGAACGGTCAAACAATACTGAGGTTCCATTCATGGGGCATGCTTTCTTCCGACCATATCTTACAGATAAGTTGGTGATTTAAAGAGCTCGACATTCAGCCATCTGCTGAAGCGGCTTTATTAGACATCAGCTTAGATATGGCAATCTTTACTTCGTTTAAGTCGGGAAGACGGGATTGTTGGCTTTCGTCGTCTATGTTGAATGGATCATTCCGCCTAACAGCGGAATCAGTTCGTCGTCGCCGTACCAGTCTGCAGAAGTGGTCCTTCCATATCCTCAGGTTTGACCCGGTTCCACTATGATGGTTCCACTTTCTTTTTTCCCTTCTAAGAAGTAGGCGTTCCTCTCGCCTCTTCTGCTCATAGAGCTCATGAGCAGCTCTCGTCCTTTTATGCGTGCCTGTTGTTTGGCTGCATTTGCCTGCCGACATTCCTCATCAAACTAGGGCTATCTTGCTGGTAGTTCTTTGAAACCCAGCACATCAGAGGCGGCTTCTCTGATTGCATCTTGGCAATGTTGCCACTGGTTTTCGATACATTGTGTTGGCTGCAGAGAACTTCGAGAGAGGTTACTTGTAACTCAGTCGGAAAAGGATTTGGCGATCTCTGGCGATTTTAGCCGTTCGTCTTCCCTCCTAGCTTGGCATTAAAATCGCCCAGGACTATTTTAATATCGTAGCTAGGACACTGCTCATATGTTTTGTCTGAGAGCTCGAAGAACATATCTTTGGTGTTGTCGTCTTTCTCTTCTGTGGGGAAGTGCGCGCATATCAGGCTAATGTTGCCTAATTTAGCCTTGATGCGTATGGTCATGAGGCGCTCACTGATGCACCTATAGCTCAAGACTTCTTGCCTAACTTTGGCTCCTTAATTCGTTTGCGTTGGTTGTCAACAGTAAATCCGTCCATATCCGAGGAATGTTGGTGCTTCCAGAAAGTCACCCCGACGGCACAACCCCCAACCTGAAGGGCCAGATCCTAAGTATAACTCCAAGGATGGGGAGCCGGATAAAACCGCTCCTTATAGGCCTGGGCTCCGAATAAGTCAAATAAGCCCTATAAGGTGTTCACTAAGTCGTTCAACCTTACTGGAACTGTAGACGCCACCGTTGATTCCATCTCGGGAATTCCTCCGCTGACGTCTGTATAAGAAGAGGTGCCTTAGTGGAAACACCTCTCCCCCCTCCCTCGTTTGCTCCCCCAACAACACAACAACAAGTCACTGATTGGTCCGGAAAAGTGATTGGACCTTACATCTTCGAGAACGACGAAGAAACTACTGTCACTGTCAATTCCGAGCGTTATGGTCATATGATAACCGACTTTTGTTTTTGCCTGCTATTGAAGAATATGACTTGGAGAATATTCCTGGTCACCAAAATTATGCGATTCGACACCATTGGACTTTTTTTTGTGGGGCTACGTAAGAGACCGTGCAGATAAACCTTTAACTCTTGAGCACTTGAAACCCAACATTCGTCAAGTTATAGCTGAGATACTGCTCAATATGTGTTGAAAAGTGATCAAAAATGACCTCAAAAGAATCGATGCTTGCAACAATTCGCGTGAAGTGTTTCACACATAATGTCAAATTGAAAACGTTTTATTTACGTTTACTTTTGAAACCATTAAATGGATAACCCTGTATTTGAATCGGAAGTCAATTTTATAAATATTTATTAATTCTTTTTTATTGGTTGTTAAAAAACTGTCATTTTGATTTTTTTTAAATGTACCAGATGAAATATAATTTATGTATATATGTTCATGAAATTTCCGAAAATGTCAAACTTAGTTCTTGAGATGAGATATTGCATGAAAAGTGTTTTTCCGGTGAAATGTACAGACTTACGAACGTACAAACAAAGTAACATGAAGTTTTGAAGCTCTAGAATTTCAATGGAACTAATTCTACACGCTATAAAACGTATTTCTAGTAACCTATTTAAGAACTTGACCTTGATATCGAAGAAAGATCAGAGCAAAAATCAATTAAATCCAGACGAAATGGATTTGACGCATTCGCACACATGACACATCGCAGCTCAGTGTCATAATTACTGTCATCATGTACATAATTCCAGGAAGTTCTTTTATTTCTGAAGAATTCTTAGTTGAATTCTTGCAAAACAATTACTTGCCAATAAACAAAGGTGTAGAAAGTTTCAATAATATTAGAAATACTTGAAATACTCTCACAATACTTAAGTTAATTCGTTGTGATGGAAAGACTTTGATTTGAGCATCAACCATGACCTAGCTAAGCTTTCGGTAGTTTCGACATAAATTGCAACATCTCAGAATTCAAGTGACCTATAAATCTTAACAAGACTCTTGACACTCCAGCTCAGTGAACATGATCAGCTAGCCTAATCACTTTGTCACCTCCAGCCTTCCCTCAACATCGTCCATTTTGAAGACAAAAGAAAATGTGCAGACTGGATAATGTACCTCTCTAACTTTCGTCGCGTACGTCAAATTCTGCAAGACTCACTTCACTATGTCAGTAGTTGTCAGTTCACACCTTTTGTTGCGGTGGACGATGTTTGTTGATGTTCTCTCAAAAATGTTGACGCAGGTATTGGCTTCTTGTGGTGTGCTCAATCTAAGTCCATTGAGAAAATATCTCTCCCCAGTCCCAGGGGTACATTCGATTTCAGCAATTACAACCAAATAGGTTAGGTTAGGTTAGGTTAGGTGAAGAAGGTATAACGCTGTTTTCTTCTCCAGCAGACCAGCAACAGAAGGCAACAAGAAGAAACTAATTAAAACGGTTCCAAGGTAACACATCAGCCACAGGTGGTGTGTCCAACAAAGTCAACAAGCAATGTATTCTAGGAAAGAATGACGCGAGTAAGACAAAAAGTTGTACTCCAGCACATTGTTGGATGTTGGAAGAAGAGAAGTCTTAGGCAGAGCAACAGGTTGGTGGTATTAGATCCTGACTGATCTAAAATAAAATTAAATCAAATAAGGTATTGCTTATTGAGGTTTTAATTTGTGTATGCCTGATCTATTTGAGCTATTTGACTGATAGCTGACAAAATATGTTAGAATTATCCAATGGGAAAATATTAACCGTGTAGAATTTAAGCTCAATGCTGTCTCCTGTCGTTTAATCTTCATTCGAATGCTGCTATTCATGAGCTGCACTTTCCTGGAGGATATCAATCATCTTTCAGTACTCTGCCGCTAGGTGCTAGGGATTTTCTGAGGGTGCAAGACATTAAACAAAGCTTTGATTGGTCAAAAATTTTGCTGATAGATGTATAATTCACATGTTGGTTCACTTTAATCTTATTCGTCAGTAGTAGTGCGCTAGGAAAAAAGGTGAGACAGGGATTTTATGGTGTGGATAGATTTTGACGCCCCGTGGCTTCCATTTTGTTTTGTTGACATCTGTCAAATCTTTTGTTAATTATTCAGTTGTTTGTGCCAGGTCATAATGGCAAGTTACAGAATTGATTGCAGCGTGCCCTAATGCAAACGTTGCGTTAAAACGGTAGACGTGGTGGCACTTTACAGTCGACTCTTCAACTTTTGGTGGTCAAATTTTAGACGACCGGTTCAGTAAACAATCAGCCAATACCTGTACGTTCAAGGAACGCAAGATCGGCTGAGAACATCGACGTGGTCCGTGAAAGTGGGCCTACATCCGAACAAGATCCAAACGACTCAGGAGCTCAAAGCTCATGATCATAGACAACGCCGTTTTTTCGCTGACTACGCTTCGAATAGTTTGGAAGAGGAGACGAAGGGCGCATTTTTGGAAGAATGGCTGTGTTAAGGAGCAAAATTGCCGTATATCCTCAAAAAGTTACCATTTGATGTGGATTTGGGGCCGCTGCGTAATTATTCCGTACTATTTTGGTAATGATGACCACAGTTGTCTTGCACGTTGTCAAGATGGAGACCAGCTAAGGTCAGGTTGAATTGCTGAAGTTTCCTCCTCCTTAATAGTAGCAAGCATTAGCAATGCAATTTGACCATAGATACGGGGTCCCTAATTTCAGTGGTGGTGTGAGCGTCTTACATAATCCGTGCCGAAGAATGAAAGGCTGGGGGGCAAACAAGTCGCTAACAAGCTCATTCAGATGCGTTGGCAGGGTCCGTCTTATCTTCTGCCTTACACCGGTATATCGGCTCTGCCGGGGCTAACCTCTTTTTTTCGACCTACTCATGGGACCAACATACAAGAACCTTAAACAAAATGGACGAAATAGACATTACGAACGTAGAACCCTCCACAGACTCTTGGCCTCCAGCCAGGAGACTTTGAAGGGGAGCATATTTAGCGCTGGTAGTTCCAGCACTTGTGAGCAACCCAAAACCAGATTAAGTATAGGCAGTGCTATTCATAGTACTACAAAACCGAAACGCTCGATTAGCAGTGCAACTCAAGGAACCAAAAAACCATTAGAAGGCGCTCTGCTCAGGAACCGCTTCAAAACGACCTCTCACATTCTTGCCAAGATTGCCAAAAATGAAGAGATCGGAGTGATTCATGACAGGGACGCCCAAGAAAAAATAAAGTTGATGAATACAACAATCTTCTTGTTGTTGTTGATGAATACAACAATCTTCTGGCCAGCCGAGAAAAGGCCGTTAAACGAAACAGATCTCAGGTAGAGATCTGCACGTCTCAGAAAAAGAGCAAGCTTAACGACCGGACAAAGCCAGTGAAAGCACCATATTCTGGAGCAGAGGAACGTAGTAGTTGTGGATAAGCTCTCCACAAACAGCAAAGGTCTGCTGAACGTGTGGAACTCTATCGAGAGCAAGCTCTCTGAGATGATGTTTTCATACACTATAACAAACAGTGAGGGCCCCTACCCTAGTTTTGACACTGGCCAGATGCTCAGGGGGCATAGGGTAATTAAGTGTGCGGACAGGTTTTCTAGACAGGATTCTAGATATCGAAGTGATCCCTTGTGAAGCTGCATAATTCTTTCCGTTCTTTATTTGTTAAAACAAGGCCAGATCTTTCTTGTAGTGCCTCAGGTGTCAAGAAGGTTCCACCTTTTATCGGCCTTGATAGTTATTCTTTTTCAGATTACCTGTTTTAAATAACAGGTAAGGGTGCTAACTAGCTGAGCTTGGCTTACGTCAAGCATTGACCCTAATCTTGCTTATTCATCGGCTTTCTCGTTGCCTAGCATATCGCTGTGGCCTGGGTCCCAGCAGAGTCTAATGTTGTGCTGTGCGCCAAGAACCTTAAGCTCTTCGCGGCCAGCATGAAACAAGCTTTGATTTTATCTCAGTTGCAGTAGTCGCTTTTATTGCCGCTTGGCTATCAATGTTAAAGGTGATATCAGCTCGTGGTATCGCCATCATTGATACCTTTTTAGCAGCGGTTGTCACTGCCAGGACTTCCACTTGGAAGACGCTACTGTAGTTTGGAAGCCTAAGCGATTCGGTTAACTTGAGAGCTTCACAATAGAAGCCTGCCCCTACACCAGTGTCCATTTTAGAGCCATCAGTATAGACAGCTATTGACGACTCATTGGAGTATCTATCTATTTCTTCCTGCTTCGGATGGCAGCCTGGAATGGTTTATGAAAATCAAGCTTTATAGTCTGTTGTAGTACTATGACCCATAACCTTATGAGGATTTGGGTATGTCCTATGGAACTGTTTATCCAGACTTTAGTTTGACTAAGTCTCAGGGCACTTTTAGCCGCCGATTCTTGAACATGATGGTCTAGAGGAATTATAGGTTGATCATAACTTCCAGTCCCGCAGTTGGAGTGGATCTCATTGCTCCCGTAATGGCAAACCTTACATAAAGAATGTGAGTAGTTTAAAAGGAGTTAAGGCCGCAAACTTTTTTTCTTCAAAAATATTATGTTTTTCAATACCATAATAAAACCTCTTATTGGAAAGCCCTATACAATTATGACTTATGAATAGAAACTTTAAATCCACATCCACGAACATTTTACGTTGATCACAATACTTGACCTCTTTTTTGTTAAAGAAAACAACAATAAAAAGAAGTCTCTTTTTAAAGGGCTTTCGTTTTGGAACTTCTATTCTTAAGCCAAACTAATTGTTTAAGACCAAATTTTGTAGGTCTTTTCAAATAAAGATGGCTCTGTAAGAGTAACTATATATTACTATATTGATGATGTTTTGATGAAGACTTGCTGCTTGTTATTTTATGATAGCAATTATAATGCCACCACAGGCATTCTCCAGACGCTACACATCTCAAGACTTCTGGAAGTGCAGTGATGTTTTTCGTTTTTTACTAACAATCTTGTGTGGTAGCTTTTAAAGTCTAAACACTGAATGGTGGAATGGTGTGGTGTGTGGTGTGGTGTGGTGAGGACAATAATTTTAATGTGTTTGCATTCTCAGAAATTAACAACAACAACAAGCGACCAACCAGCTGAGAAAGCATCATCATATTAATATGCAACTTATTCTGCAGGCAAAAGTTGTTATATCAGATAGTTAAACAAGAACTTAAGGATGTTGCAAAAGACGCAACCCTCTTTTCAAAAGTCGTTGTGATTTGCCTTGTGTTGCGATGTGCTGTGATGTATAAATTGGACGAATGGGTCGATGGAATTTCTGCTCTTTTAATTGTAAAACTGCAATTAAAAGATCTAATAGGAAGGCGGTTTTGTTGTTTTAATTTTGTTTTTATATTATATCTCCAGGGTTTAATCAACTTTCTGATGTCGCTTTGCGTCGCATAGCGTAGCTTGCGTCGTCCGGCAAAATGGACTAACTTGCCTGCCTGCATTTGGTGAATATTTTTCAAACTTATGCTCATGTTTACACACATTCGAACTCAGCTCATAGACTTTAAGTCCTATAAAATGAAGACAGAAAAATTGAAATAAAAAGGCGTATCAAGACATCAAAGTGAGAAATGAATAACTTACCAAATTGGATGATAAAACTTATTATGGATGTTTAATTAGCAAACAACATTCCGTCCGTTTGGTCGAATACAGATTGATGGTTGAGATAGACTTTGTTGATGAATCGTTGTTGTTGGTATTGTGAGGATAGAAAAGAGGCATCATTATAAAGTTTCCTGGAAGTAAATATTTTTCACTAAAGGTACTTACGAACAAAACCAAGTATAGGTACACATGTACTCGTATTTCGAAGTAACTGTATAACATTGTAAGAGCATACTTTGTAAACTTATCAGTATAAAGTATTTTTTAGAAGTAGAAATTAAAAAAAATCCTGAAAATGGAAGGTTTAAATCAAGGGAGGACTTGACAAATTAAAGCACAAACCAAATGAACGAGTAGAAGAACTATTTCTCCACATTAAGAGGTTCGAAATTTACTATTGTAATTGTTCGAATTTTGGTTTGGAATTATGGTTTTTGAAACTTGGTCTTACCACATACTAATAAAATGTTAGTCTAATATTCTAATAGCTCTTTTTTTATAACAAGCTCACACTCAAGGGGATAACACTACCCTTATTATGTAGACACAGTGTGAGCACTAGGAAAGGGAGAGAGGGGTTAAAAGGTGGTGTCGGTGCACATTGGTTTTGAATTTCTGAATATTGCAATGGCTGAGAAAGACAGAGTGTGGCGAGTGGCATTCCACATTCGCGTAGTACGGCTAAAGAAGGAATCTCTATACTTGACGGTACGACCGAAGTTGGGCTCGAGGGTATACTGATGAGCATTCCTAGAAGCGCGGGTATTTTGTTTGAACTGTTTAAGGGGATAGATGTAGCTGGCTATTTCACGAGAGCATAAACCGTTAAAATAACGATAAAAAAGGGTGAGACAAGAAATATTTCGACGCTGTTCAAGCGACGTAAATGATCTTATGATGATATTATCATCTATCAATTTAAATGCTCTACGTTCAACAGTTTTAAAGAGGCTTAAGTAAGTTGCAGGAGCACCATCCCAAATATTGGAATTGTACTCAAGCTTTGGACGTATAGATAACAGCCAGATTAGAGGGGAAGAAAACACTTCTTGCATCGCCTTAGAACACCAAAACATCTTGAGGCATTTTGGCGACATCGCGTATGTGATCGTTCCATAAAAGGTGGTTTGTGATACACATACCGAGAATATTGAGATGTTCAGTCTCCTCGATGCAAATGCCATCTATGGATAATAGCAAAGGGGGCATATCTCACTTAAACGACACAAGACAGCACGCGGTTTTTTATTCCTCCTTGAACAATGCTGTTTAAGTGGGAATTTAGTGAGCTAATCATATTTTGCCGTTGCAGTTCCACATCCGAAGAAGAGGGATGTAAGTCTAAAAACGAATATGAAAAGCTAAGAGTACTATCGTCAGCGAAACAATGTATTGGATTAGATGTTGCAGACAGGAGATCATTAAAAAAAAGGAGAAAGAGTGTTGGAGATAAAACAGAGCCCTGGGGCACACCAGCATTTATCTTATGGTTTTCAGACATGAATCCATCCAATACAACTTGAATTGAACGGTTCGAAAGATAATTACTAATCCAATGAAGAAGAGATTCATGAAAACCGAAAGCACGCATTTTCAAAATGGTTTTGAAATATCAAGTGTAATAATCTTACTTTCTCCAAAACGATGTGAAGATTTGCTCCACTATTCGGTAAGATGAACCATGAGATCACCAGTGGACCTATTGCTACGAAAGCCGTATTGTCGGTCATTAAGAAGATTTCGATCTTCGAGATATTTCTTCAGCTGATAATTAATCACCGTTTCCATGACCTTGGAAAGAAGGGATGTAAGTGCAATCGGTCGGTAATTAGAGGGTGAGGAGGATTCGCCTTTTTTGGGAATAAGCTGGACAAATGCTGATTTCCATCCGCTCGGAACGAGACCTGAGGAGTAGGACAGATGAAAAAGCTTACGCAGTAGTTTTGCCAGCGTTGAAGAACACCTCTTCAGAACAAAAGCAGGGATACCATCCGGACCAGCGGTTTTAAGTATGTTAAGATCTTTTAGGACTCTCGCCACAATACGAGTGCTAAAAAAGATTGGCCCCATAGAATAACTAACGGGCTCGATGACAGACGGAGCCATAACACTCACTGGCAGCGCTGAATTGGCGGCGAACTGCCTAGCAAAGAGATTAGCTTTCTCTAAAAAGCTAACAAATAGAGTGTCATTGAGAACGAGCGTAGAAAACGAGGAAGAGTTCCTAATATTTTTTTACAAATTACCAAACATTTTTACTGCCTTTGGGACATTGCAATATTTTAGGCCGTAATTTTTGGTCATTTAAAATTTGGTCCGTCGAATATGGCCGTTGCAGGCCTTCCTGGCTTGCTTGAACTTATTCCGGTTTGCCTCAGTTGGATTGGCTTTAAAACTACGAAACTTACCTTCTTAACCCTAATAACCTCTTTACAGCTCGTATCGTACCATGCTTTTTTCTTAGGTATGATGCTTTTAACACTATTCGGGATAAAAGTTCAACTATAACTTTAAATTAACATTAAACAGAAGTGACACTTAGTTGATTAAATATTTGTGTCAACTAAGCAAATTCAGAATTTAATAACAACTAAATTCCACAAGAATTGTTTAACAGCTTAATTTGTTAAATCTTGGATTAAAGACAAAGTTTTGTTTAGTTTAAATGTTGCCTATTAGTCATTTAAAATTGGAAATTCACTGCAAAAATATCCCGACAAACTTTAACTTTGGTCTATAATACTCTTTCAAAAGTACCAGAAATTAAAAGTAGAGCAGACGACTTTAAACTGGAATGAAATGAGTTGGATTTAAGTGTGAAATATAACATAGTTTAAATGATCTCAGCTGTTTCAATGGCTGGCTTGCATTCAAAAGGTTCAGTTTTCAATCATTTTTCTACATAAATTAGTCTGAATTTGACCAATCGCATTGATTATGTCTCTTAGAGCCGCGGTGGTTTGCGGCTAAGTCTGCGGTATCTACATAATCCAATATATAGTGATGGCCTGAGCAGCTTCTTTTTAAAGAAGTACGGTACGATGGAAAATGCAGCCCAAAATAATACGCCAAACAGTAATTCTCGTGGAATACTGCCGTCTCAAATCCGTTAATTTTGGTTATTCGCGTACTCATTCGTCCGAAAATTGGCCTCATCGCTAAAGATGATATTTCGACCAAAATTGGGATCAACTTCGAACACTGCGTATGAAAGTTTGGTTTCAGCTCCTGGATCAGTTGGAAATTGTATAAGAAAAGTCCAAATCACGTCGTATAATTTGCAATGTTGTGGTCTACGAACTGGATGACACGGTGTTGAGTGTTGTCTGATTGTTCACTGGGTCTATGGACTCAAATTTGGCCACCAAATTTTGAATAGTTGACTTGGACAATTTTCTTCATAAAATAGGACCAACGCCCGTACAGTTGCTATTAGAGAACACCCATTTTAATAGTAAACTTTTCCAAGTGTTGTTCGACGCAGTAACTTAAGGGCTTTGCACATGAGTGAGTGATTTTACACACTTTAAAAATTCACTTTCAAACAACAACAAAAAAAAACATTTAAATTATAAGAAACCAATTGACACTAATGTTAGGAAAAAAAATGTGCATTTTGTTCTTTAAAATCAAGAAAGTGTGGTTTCTACGAACTGTCAAACTCTGGCTTCGCGTTCCACATACCATCCACACTTCAACGAATAGATTGCTCGCGCGCAACTTAACCTCAAAATTATAACAATCTTGTTTTGTTTTTTGTCTTTTTACACATGGCTGAGGAAAATATGGAGAAAAGGGTAATTATAAATTGAAAATTCGTCGCTATCTGCGAATAGAAATAAAACTCATGTGAAAGAAAAGTGAAAATATGCGAACATCCTCAGTTCGCATGTGAAAGATGCTTCACCATGATGATCTGTCTTAAATGGCTGATTGAAAGAAATGTTGAAATACAAGTTCAACTTTTGAAACCATCATGAAGAGGCAAAAAGATGACGTTTAATCTTATTGACCTATTTTGGTTTTATCTACGATCGAACTCTGGCTATGTTATCTCAGTCTGTCAAGTCAATTGTTTTGACTTATCAATTACCGAAAAATAAACAGTGTTATTTCTTTTATTTTAAATTGTTTAATAAATAAACAATAAGGCCTTACACCAAACAGAAAGTAAAAGAAACAATATGGCTGCTACGGGCTGTCAAAATAAACTCGTCCCTATTGAAAAAAAAACATTTTTTTTTGGAAAAAATTGATTTATAGAAAATTGAATTTTAATAAAAAACTGTACCGAATTAAAAAAAAAACAATATTTTGTATCAGATTAAAGAAGTTTTGAATCTAATATCTTCAAATGTTGTCAAGATATTCGATTCGAAAATCAATTTTTAGCAAATTTTGTCTTTTCAATTTTTCTTAAAATTTTACCGAATGTCGAAAACGTCATTCTTTAATTCATGCAATTATTTTGGTGGTAAAATCAATTTTTCAATTTTTTCTTATCATTGAAGCCTAGATCGGTATTGATTTGTGATATTTTGGGGGTCAGTTTTTTATAGTAAGAAAACCATCAACAAAATTTTTTTAGAAAGTCCTTTCTGCATTGTTTGAGTTTATAATTTGTAACAAAAAGATGTTTGAAGTCGATTTCTTTGCCGATTCTTGAGATATGGTCGATGAAAAAGGGTATATCGTTCGTACGGACGTATACATTTACATACACACAGACAAATATTTAAAAACATATGATTTCAACTTTAGTGCCTTTTGAAACCCCTAGCAATGCCAGCATTTCTAATTCAACAAATGGATTACAATATTCTGAAAATACATAATCTTGAAAATTTCAAAATTAGCAACAATATTTTGTATATAATGATATAGTTTAATTTCGAAATCTATTTTTGTTAACGAGATTTTCAGTCGAAAACCAATTTTTACCAATTTTAGTAGCATTTCCTTAAAGTTTTTTGTCTAATATAAACAAATTCAAATTTGATGAACTTAATAAATTTGAAGTCAATATCTTCTAATGTTCAATAGATATCGAGAACTGAACATCAATTTGTACCAAATTTGTGTAAAATTTTTGGAGATTTATTTCTTTTTTATAAAAAACGGACTTTTGAATTGTTATACAAAATTTACTGAAAGTCGAAAACAAAATTTCCTGTGAGATAAAGTTTGAAGTAAATATTTTTAATTTTTGAAAAAAAATTTGAGTCGAAAAAAATTTATACCAACGCGTCCTACAGGGTCAAAAGTCGCAACCGAAAGGGCTATTTTTGAACTCTATTATTTCTCGATCTAGACCACCTAGAGGGCTGAAATTTCAGGATTGTGATATCGTCGCCCTAGAAAATTATTGACGTATGTAGCATTTTGTAATAATTGGGAAATCGCAATCAAAGTTTAAAAAATATTATCTTTGAAACGGCTAAACAGAATTGTTTGAAATTTGAACCATTTGTTCAGAACAAATTAAGTTTTATTTTTAAAGCAAAATATAAAGTATGCATCTACTATAACGAAAATTGAAGCCAAATTAGTAAAATATCATTTTGTCGTATGTTACATTTTTACTAAAAACGTTTGTCTTTCACACACACCATTCGACAAATATTTACCCACATAATGAAGTTTCAGCACGTAATAAAACGGACAAAAAAAATGATTTTAGTGGGTTTGAAACAAAAAACTTAAAAAAGAGCCTGGGATGCGACCCACACTGATAACTTCCCATCCCGTCTTTCGATTTGTCTAGCTTAAAAGTTTGTCTATATGTACTCGTATCAATTTTTACCAAATTTGCGTACTATTTTTTATGAAAAAACGGACTGTTGGATTTTTATATAAAAATTACTGAATATCGAAAACAATATTTTTTTGTTAAATAAAATAAGTTTAAAGCCAATATTTTTAATTTTTGAAAAGCTATTTAATCCGAAAATAAATTTTTATCAAGTTTTAGTATTGCTTTTTTTTTTAGTTTTATTTTTTGTAAAAAAAACTGTCAATTCGATTTTTTTCAAAATTTTATCGAATGTTGAAAACAATATTTCTTATAAGATAAAAGAAGTCAAAAGCCAATATCTACAATTTTTGAAAAGATATTTGACTCGAAAATCCATTTTTACCAACTTTTAGTACATTATTTTTAGGTTTTTAATTTTGTGTAAAAAAATTTTCAATTCGATTTTGCTCAACATTTTTCATAATGTTGAAAACAATATTTTTTATAACATAAAATAAGTTTGAAACCTAAGTTTCAAGTTTTTGAAAAGATATTTGAATCGATATGGAATATTTAGCAACTTTGATTAAAGTTTTTTTTAGATTTTAATTTTTTATAAAAAAAAACTGTCAATTCGATTTTTCTCAAAATTTTATCAGATGTCAAAAACATTATTCTTCGTTAAACAAAATTGTTTTGGAGATGAAATCATATTTTAGTCGTAAAATTTTGGAGGTGACAAATATTTTTTTCATTTTTTTTATTTGTAAAAAACCGTTAATTATTGTTTTTTTTTTCAAAATATACTTGTTTGGTATCACGTTACAATAAAAAATTTTAAATGAAATTCAAGTCCCTAGGGTTATTGGTTCGTGAGATATTTCAGGTATGAGATATTTTTGACCTGTTTTTTAAATTGCTATTTTAAAAAAAACCACACACGCAATTTTCTTGAGAACCCTTTCTGCATCTTGCTGCCTTATTATCTGTATAACAAAATTTATTTGAAGTCGATATCTCTTCTGGTTCTTGAGCTATGGACGACGAAAAAAACGTTGTTAACGTACAGACGAACGAACATACGTACGCATGCGCATACAGACATCTTTCTAAAAATCTTTTACTTCGACTCTAGGGACCTTGAAACGTCGAGAAATTTCAACATTTTCAATTCGACAAATTGGACCGATTACAATAACTTCCTATGGGAAGTTTACAATTATAGGCTACAGTGTACAATTGAATATCTTAAATCCGTCATATTTTTGATATTGATGCTTGATTGTCACCCAGATTTTATATAATTAAGGTGACTAAAGTTAATTAAAAATTTGTTCATGAAAGTTCCCAAAACCATGGTTATAAGTGTTTTAAATCGATCGATTTGATGATATCTTTGCTAATGGTAGCCATATGCATCCTTTAAAAGCTAACAATCTAACAACACTTTGTTTTTATACTTAAATTAAAGCTTAATTTCTTCTGCAAGGAATAAAAGAACAAGATATAAATTAATTAAAGTCCATCTTCTTGTAAATACGCATGACTTAGTTTTATGTTTACCCATGATTTGTGTCTTCCATCCGAGCACAAATTAGATATATTTCCAAATCCAGAAAAGTTACACAATCTCACCCCCTTTCCTCCCCACCTATTATCATAGTGAATGGCACGCATCAAGATCTTAATTAATTACTTCTTAGGTAAATTGTTTTGGTCAATTGAATTCAAAACAAATGGACGTATCTTTAACTTGACTTATGGCACGTGTCCTATTCAGCGAATGTCTGTCCATGTTCACTGTCCGTTAAGCTATCATACCTTTTTCAAAAACAAAACAAAGAAGAAAAAAATTCCTCCTTCTAAGGGCACATTATGAATGTACCTATACACATTCGGGAAGTCATCATATTAAGGTCTTCAAGAAGTTCATCGCACCAAATATATTATTACCAGGCATTCGGCAAATTACACATCATCACCAAACACTGACGATGATGATATGATTCTCGAAAGATTTCAAAGAAGTCAATTGACAACCTCCAATTGTAGACATCCTCAAGATAAGTATCAATCAGAGAAGGCTTTTTAGATTAGGTATTCCAGATCACTTCCAGTTCCAGTTCCAACGAGAGCTTCTCCTTTTCCTCAGCAATTCTATATGGGGTTTGTTTGTTTGTACATTTTATGTATGATTTCAAAGTCGATATTATTCTTCACTCTAATTACAGTAATTGACAGTGACAGTTGAAATTATTGCCCTTGCTACTAATGCCATTTATGTTGCTTGTTGCTGTGGCTGGAGGCACTTTGGTCATAGATACATCCATTCCATAGAACCTTACCTAACTTAACTTAACCAAACCAAAAGCCCGTGCTGGTGCATGTGCCCGTGCCCAGTCGTGTGTCGACTCCAAGTGTATGTTTTGTCATTCTTGGTAATGAATTGTCGCGGTTCATTATGGTAAGTCCAGAGACCAGCGACCAAAATAACAACAACAACAATTACGACTTCGTCTATGGCTATGACTATGCGACGATAATAACAACACCGACAAGGACGGAAATGTATAGTAATAGGAGTACAATGCCATGACTAAGGTATTACAGCTCTTGGGCTCGATTTATGTGGACAAATGACTTTAACACGGTTGGTCTTCGATATGTAGTGTATAGGTAACCAGACCAGCTGTAGGTACCACTACCTATAGATTCTAATTCCGAGACGACAAGGGATTCCGCGGGCAGTGGGCTTATAGAGCAAATTATAGTGCGGTATACAATTCTTAGTCGTTTTCGCCGTTGTCGTCGTAGCCGTCGCTGGTCGACCGCGTCTCGTTGCGTCGTTGTAGTTTCGAGCATAAAAGAGTTTGAATTTGTTTTGATTCACAATGTTTACATTTAGGGATTTGGACTTCAATCACCTATGGTGTTGTTATTGTTGCTATATTTTTATTGATTCCAGTTGATTAAGTCGTGTTAAATGTGCAAAAGGCCAATGGACGTTATGACTGTGGAGACTATTGTGGGCTTTGAGAGATTTTATAAACATTAAGATGTTTTGATGAATTGTACGAAGTATTAGAGTAAAGGTTTTAAAATAATCCAACTATGTTAGTCATATGATTGTGGAAAGAGGATTTAGAATACTTTATAAACTTCCCATAGAAAGTTATTGTAATCGGTCCGATTTGTCGAATTGAAAATTTTGACATATCTCGACGTTTCATGGTCCATAGAGTCGAAGCAAAAGATGTTTAGAATAATGTCTGTGCGTGCGTGTGTACGTACGTTCGTACGTCCGAACTTTCGCGACTTTTTTTGTCGTCCATAGCTCAAGAGCCGGAAGAGATATCAGAAAGGTCTCTCAAGAAAATTGTGTGGGCAGTTTTCTTTTACCATATCAGTTTTAAAAAAAAGATGAACATTTTGTTTAACCCTAAATATCTTACGAACCAAAAACGTAACATGATACCAAACAAATATATTTTTTTTTTTAAAAACCCAATTAACTTTTTTTTATAAATTAAAAAAACTGAAAAAAAAAATTTGTCACCTCGAAAATTTTGAAAATACAAACTGATTTTATCTCCAAAACAATTTTGTACAACGAAAAATAACGTTTTTGACATCTGATTAAATTTTGAGAAAAATCGAATTGACAGCTTTTTTTATACAAAACTAGCTGGTTTACCCGGCTTCACCCGGGAGGTATTCAACTATTTTATATAAAAAAATTAGGATGAAAAACTACTATTTTCTTATATTGTACCTTTTTTATTTAATAATTTTTATAAAGTATCTCTTTACATATTTCTATTATGGTTATAATATTTTTTTGTATAAGCATACAGATTTTTTGCCGAGCTGACACGGGAGCAAGCAACATAAAATTGTCCGTGGGTAAAGCAGGGATTTGTGATATAAATGCCTGCAACCCTCAGTGTCCGTGCCTTATTGATAGACATAGCCAAACAAAGCTTTATAGGGCATTCGTTAGTAATCATCAGTATCCTGGGAATGAAAACGCTTTGGCCTTGGGCTGAACAGGAAAGAATTTTAGCTTCAATCGCTTTCCCCTGCATAGTTACTATACGTAATCTAGTACCATTGCATAATTTCTGTGCATTTAATTCCTCATAATTATTATTGGAGCCGCAATTTTCAAGTCTAGTTTATGCGAAGGAAGTTCTAATGTATTCAAAGAATTCAAAAATTCGATTGGAATATCAATAGCATCATCTTGATCATTCAGATTATCAATAGAAAGATAAGTTAATTGATGGGCTTCAAACATTGAAAGAATTTTATGATTTATGCTTGGAACAGAATCGTTTTTAGGTTCTAAAATCACTCGTTCGCGTTACCAGTCATCCGTTTTTTCTGAAATTTGGGCGACGGGTAAACATTAGCTTTTAATAATGTTGGTTCTTTTAGTACTTCACCATCATTATTTAAAATATTTCCATTTCCTATATCCAAAAGAGTTCTTGAAAATTGTGCTGCATTACTATCACCAGCCAAATGTACGCGCATATTTGTGGTCAATCTTAAAAGTTTGACAGAAGTCCACAGAAACGACGATTTTATACCTTTTGACACACCTGCAAACAGTATCACAACATCTCTCATCGGACGTTACTCAGTTCTAAAATTCCTAAGTGTACGATCCAGAGCTTCAGGCTGGTCGCGGCATTATTAATTAAACTTCACTTCACTTTTAATTAAACTTCACTTCATTTCAATCCACTTCTTAATTATTTATTTAATAGAAATAGTTTTAATATTGATTTCTTCCAAATATCAAATTGTCATCCATACGTCATTACATACCTGTCATTTTACGTCAATTACATAGCTGTCATTTGCGTTTTGTTATTCCAAGTCTGATTCTTTTTTGTTATACCACGTTTTATAGTGACTGACGTTTCATGTCAAGTCACACGGGAACGCTGTCGAACGGGATAAAAAGTATCCTATGTCCGTCTCCTGGCTCTAAGTTACCTCCCTACCAATTTTCAGCCAAATCTGTTTTGCCGTTCTTGAGTTATAAGTGGTGTAACTAACACGACTTTCTTTTATATATATAGATAAAAACCTAAAAAAAACATTACCTTTAAACTACTTTTATCTTTTAAAAAATATTGATTTCAGCATTCAGTAGAAGTTGCAGAAAGGAGACCATTAATAAGAATTAGAAGGAGTGTTGGAGATAGAACAGAGCCCTGGGGCACGCCAGCATTTACTTTGTGGTTTTAAGACTTGAATAATCCATCCAATACAATTTGTATTGAACGGTTCGAAAGGTAATTACTAATCCAATGAAGAAGAGATTCATGAAAACCGAAAGCACTCATTTTCGATAAGATAGCCTGATACTAACCCTAGGTTTCGAGAGATCAAGTGAAATAATCTTACTTTCTCCAAAACGATGTAAAGATTTGCTCCACTGTTTAACGAAATGAACCATGAGATCACCAGTGGACCTATTGCTGCGAAAGCCGTATTACAGGTCATTAAGAAGCTTTCAATCTTCGAGATATTTCTTGAGCTGGTAATTAATCAGCGTTTCCATGACCTTGGAAAGAAGGGACGTAAGTGCAATCGGTCGGTAATTAGAGGGTGAGGAGGATTCGCCTTTTTTGGGAATAGGCCGGACAAATGCTGTTTTCTATCCGCTCGGAACGAGACCTGAAGAGTAGTTTTGCCAGCGTGGAAGAACACCTCTTCAGAATAATAGCGGGGATACCATCCGGACCAGTGGATTTAAGTATGTTGAGATCTTTTAGTTGAGATCTCGTCACAGTACGAGTGCGAAGAAAGATTGTTCTCATATAATCACTAACGCGCTCAATTATAGGCGGAGTCATTATACATTCACAGGCAGCGTTGAATTAGCGGCGAACTGCCTAGCAAAATAGCAAAAAGATTATCTTTCTCAAAACAGCTAACAAATGGAATATCATTAACAACTAGCGTGGGAACCGAGAAAAAGGATGAATATCTCATTTCTTTTTCGACTGACAAAATATTTGTCGGTAAAATTTTGAGAAAAATGGAATAAACAGATTTTTTTTGTAAAAATAGAAACCTTAACAAAATATTACTACAAGTTGGTAAAAAATAACTATTTCGTCGGCTCAAATATTAATTCAAAAACTTGAGATATTGTGTTAAATTAGTTTTATCTTTTAAAAATATTGTTGTCAACATTCAGTTATATTTTGAAAAATATCGTATTGATAGTTTTTTTCAAAAAATAAAAAACCTAAAAAAACAATACTAAAAGTTGGTAAAAAATTACTATTCGACTCAAATATTTTTTCAAAAAATTGAGAATATGGCTTCAAACTACTTTTGCCTCATAAAAAAATTGTTTTTAATATTCGACAAAATTTTGAGGAAAATCGAATTAATATTTTTTTACAAAAAATAAAAACCTAACTAAATATTAAACAAAGCTGGTAAAAATTGATTTTCGACTCAAATATTTTTTGAAACATTTAAAATATTGGCTTCAAACTAATTTTATCTTTTAGTGAATATTGTTGTCAACATTCATTAAAATTTTGAGAAAAATTGAATAGACAGTTTTCTTACAAACAAAAACCTGAAAAAATAACCTAAAAAATCTACATAGGTATACTAAAGGCTGGTTAAAAATCTACTTTCGACTCAAATGTCTTTTTAAAATTCAAAAATATTGGCTTAAAATTATTTTCTTTCTCACAGAAAATATTGTTTTCGACATTCAGTAAATTTTTTATAAAAATCTCACGGTCAGTTTTTTTATATAAAATAATTAATTTTTTAACACTATTTCTGTATATGTATATATTTTTGATATATTTTAAAAACTTGATGTGGTATTTTTTTGTAACAAAAACTATAATTACAAATATTTCTGTTTTAAACTTTTTTAGATAATTGTTCAGTGTTTCTTTATGATTTCCGTAAGACCGAAAATTCCATGAAATGCTCTAATATTTAAACTGAATATTAATGATATAAATTTAAGACTCGATTTTTTAAAGATTTTGGATTCTTTTATGAATTTAAGCT
The DNA here is from genome assembly GCF_945859685.1 of Eupeodes corollae. Classification (NCBI taxonomy): domain Eukaryota; kingdom Metazoa; phylum Arthropoda; class Insecta; order Diptera; family Syrphidae; genus Eupeodes; species Eupeodes corollae. The sequence goes on along the minus strand of NC_079148.1, from coordinate 20,232,769 downwards.
ATGAAAACCCATTGAATAAAATGTGTTTTATGTATTTGAAACGATAGATCATTGTACACTGAGTTTCTAGAAAAGAGACGAAGTGATACTTTATGATGTGTTGTTATTATTTTGATAATATACCGCTTAATTTTTTCAGAGATATTTGATGCTTCAAAACCTTCGATATCGTCACCAAACAGGGATTGAAGTGTCTCACAGAGTTTAATCAGTTACAGTTACCACTGTTAATGCTTAAACAGTGTGGCATTCGGCGGCGTTTGATGGAGGGTGTTATGGCCGCATACCAAGGCTCACGGTACAGCACGATTAAATTGAATTTCATAGTATAGTATAGGGTATAGTTTTCTTCACTGATAAGTCCAGGTTTTGTAAACGCTCACCAGATAGAGTTTCCGTGCACGGAATAACTGGGCTACGCATAGTGGAATAATTGATGAACTCTTTCTTGTTCCTATATTCAAGGCAGGTTCTAAAGATCTTATAGAAAATTATAGAGGAATCTGCAAGCTCTGAGCCATCCCCAAACTTTTCGAAAGTCTGGTTAAAGATAAAATAGAATTTATTATAAAGGAATGCTTATCTGAGTCACAACTTGGCTTTGTATCAGGTCGGTCTACTGTGACTAATTTGGCTTGTTTCTCTTCATATGTTCTAAATGCAATGGAGAATAAATGTCAAGTAGATGCTATTTACACCGACTTTATTAAAGCTTTTGATTCGGTAGATCATATTATTTTACTGAAACAGCTTCAATATTTTGGTTTTCATTCTGCGATGCTTCAATGGATCTCTTCGTATTTAGAAACCAGAACTCAACGAGTAATTATTGACCACAATGTTTCGAGAAGTATAAAATGTACCTCCGGCGTTCCGCAAGGGAGTCATCTTTGCCCTTTACTTTTCCTAATATATATTAATGATATAGTTGACATAATACAAAATTGTAATTATCTACTATATGCTGATGATTTAAAATTGTACTTTAAAATTAAAACCATTTATGATTGTGTAAGAGTTCAACAAGATTTGGACCATATTTCTACGTGGTGTTCTTTGAACAGTTTGAAACTTAATTTTGGAAAATGCAAAGCTATATCATTTTCTAAATCTGCATTAGCTCTTAATTTTCCATATAAAATCGAATCGAATCTTTTGACTAAAGTTAACAATATCAAAGATCTAGGCGTTATTTTTGATAATACTTTGTCTCAAAAAAAGCATATAGATTTAATTGTGGCTAAGGCGAATACCCTAGTTGGTTTCATTAAAAGAAATGGTAAGGATTTTACGGATCTTTATGTTTTACTAACCCTTTATACCTCACTAGTTAGGACAACAATCGAATATGCTGATGTAATTTGGAACCCATGCTATAGAGTTCATTCTGATAGAATTGAACAAATTTGTGTTCCGTAAAATGCGTTCGAATTTTGGTCCAGACTATAAAGCTAGGTGCCAATTGCTCCGGATAATATCCCTAAAATCTAAAAGAAAAATTCATGATGTAATGTTTGTGAGAGATATACTTTGCTCTCATATAAAAAGTCCGTTTTTGCTTTCTCAGATTTCCATTTATGTACCATCAAGACAGTTAAGAACAAGTTGTTTCCTTTTTGAAAAACTGCATAGAACAAATTATGGAAAAAATGAAACAATATCATGAGCAATTTCCTCGTTCAATGAAGCATGTGTTATTTTTGATTTTCATTTATCTCGAGATAAATTTAAAATTGAATTATTGTATAAGTTTATATTTTAAATAAATAAGTTCAAATTTTTATAATTGCATCTGTTAAGCAAATCGCTTGTAGATAAATAAATAAATAAAAAACTCCAATTATTACATCACCAACATTTTGGAAGAATATGTGGTTGATTTCGCACCATTTATTAGATGAAAAAATGTTGTTGGTGCAAGACAATGCGAGACGGACTACTTGGAAGAAATTGAAATCCCATCGAACATATTTGGGATCTGCTGGAAAAAATGATAAGGAAGTGCCTCGCTTCTCCCCACACAATAAGTGTACTGAGATCTGGTCAGATTGACGAGTGGAATAATTCGGACGACGTGATCGTTAGAAACCTTATTTAAGGCATGGTGAGGGGAATAAAATGTTGATAGATGTTAGAGAAGACAATACCCACTATTCTCAGTGAACAAAAACTCATTTATTTTAGGTTTTATTTAAAAGTTCTTGCCTTTTATTTATATTATACATAAATTAATAATATTAAATATTAAAAATAATAAACAATACTGAGAAAAATCTTTTTTACATATTTGAAATTATTGCTAAATTTCAAGGCCACTTTTTTCGTAACTTAGTGTACCTACTGTATAAAGATGTCAAAATAATTTTTATTTTTCTCTGTTACGTTAAAAACTAACTAATTACCAGAGTTGTTCAAAACATGTGTTTTTAACTTAACATAGGGAGTTATTGTAATGGGTCCGATTTGTCAAATTGACGTCCGTACGTCTTTACGTTCTCGACGTTTTTTTCGTCTTCCATAGCTCAAGAGCCAGAAGAGATATCAACTTCAAATAAGTTTTGTTATACAGATAATAAGGCAGAAAGGTGCAGAAAGGGCTCTCAAAAAAAATTGCGTGGGTGTTTTTTTACCATAGCAATTTGAAAAAAAGGTGAACATTTTTGTTATTCAAAATCAAATTTCTTTTCAAAAACTTAAAATTAAGGTTTTAAACTTATTTTATCTTATAAAAAATATTGATTTCAACATTCTGAAAAGTGTTGAGAAAAAAAAATCGACAGTTTTTTTTACAAAAAATAAAAACCTAAAAAAAGTTGGTAAAAATTGATTTTCGACTCAAATATCTTTTCAAAACTTTGAAATTCAGTATTTTTTATATAAAAATCCAACAATTTTAATTTACTTTTATCTTTCAAAAATGTATGTTGTCAGCATTCAGTAACATTTTGAAAAAAATCGAATGGACAGTTTTTTTTTACAAAAAATAAAAACCTAAAAAAAAATGTTTAAAAGTTGGTAAAAATTGATTTTCGACTTAGATATCTTTTCAAAAGTTGTCGGTATTGGTTTCAAACTAATTTTATCTTGAAAGAAATATTGTTGTCAACATTCAGTAAAATTTTGAAAAAATCGAATTGATAGTTTTTGTACAAAAATTTAAAAACCTAAAAACAAATAACAAAAGTTGTTAAAAATTGACTGTCGACTTAAATATCTTTTCAAAACTTAAAAATATTTCGATATTCAGTACTTTTTATATAAAAATCCAACAATCCGTTTTTTCATAAAATAATAAAATCTACAAAAAATAGTACGCAAATTTGGTAAAAATTGATACGAGTACATATAGACAAACTTTTAAGCAAGACCAATCGACAGACGGGATGGGAAGTTATCAGTGTGGGTCGCATCCCAGCCTCTTTTTAACTTCCCATAGGAAGTTATTGTAATGGGTCCGATTTGTCAAATTGAAAATTTTGACATTTCTCGACGTTTCAAGGTCCCTAGAGTCGAAATAAAAGATTTTTAGAAAGATGTCTGTGCGTGCGTGTGTACGTACGTTCGTACGTTCGCGACGTTTTTTTCGTCGTCCATAGCTCAAGAACCAGAAGAGATATCGACTTCAAATAAATTTTGTTATACAGATAATAAGGCAGAAAGATGCAGAAAGGGCTCTCAAGAAAATTGCGTGGGTGGTTTTTTTACCATAGCAGTTTAAAAAAAAGGTAAAAATTTTGGTTAAACCTAAATATCTTACGAACCAAAAACGCTTGAGACTTGAATTAAATTTTATAAAATAAACTGTAACGTGATCTCAAAGAAGTATATTTTTTGAAAAAAATCTATCTAACGGTTTTTTTTCTAAATCAAAAAAACTGAAGAAAAAAAATGTGTCACCTCCTAAACTTAACGACTAACATATGATTTCATCTCCAAAACAATTTGGAGCAACGGAAAATAATGTTTTTGAAATATGATAAAATTTTGAGAAAAATCGAATTGACAGTTTTTTTTATAAAAAATAAAAATCTAAAAAAAACATTACTCAAAGTTGGTAAAAATTAAATATCGATTCAAATATCTTTTCAAAAACTTAAAATTTAGGCTTCAAACTTATTTTATCTTATAAGAAATATTGTTTTAAGCATTCTGAAAGATTTTGAGAAAAATCGAATTGACAGTTTTTTTTTGTAAAAAATAAAAATCTAAAAAACATTACTCAAATTTGATAAAATTGAATATCGATCCAAATATCTTTTCAAAAACTTGAAATTAAGGCTTCAAATTTAATTTATCTTATAAGAAATATTATTTTCAACATTCTAAAAATGTGGAAAAAAATCGAATTGATAGTTTTTTTTACAAAAAATAAAAACCTAAAGAAAAATTAATAAAGTTGGTAAAAATTGATTTTCGACTTAAATATCTTTTCAAAACTTTGAGATATTGGATTTATTTTAATTTTATCTTTCAAAAAATCTTGTTGTCAACATTCAGTTAAAGTTTGAAAAAAATCGAATTGACAGTTTTAAAAAAAAAAATTAAAACCCGAAAAAATTAACAAAAGTTAGTAAAAAATGCTTTTCGACTCAAATATCTTTTCAAAAATTTGATATAATAACTTCTACCTTATTTTTACTTATAAGAGATATTGTTTTCAACATAAGGACAAATTTTGAGAAAAATCGAATTGACAGTTTTTGTACAAAAAATAAAAACCTAAAAAAATGTATAAAAGTTGGTAAAAATTGATTTTCGACTCAAATAGCTTTTCAAAAATTAAAATTATTGGCTTAAACTTATTTTACTTCACAGAAAATATTGTTTTCGATATTCAGTAATTTTTATATAAAAATCCAACAGTCCGTTTTTCATAAAAGATAAAATCTATATATATAGACAAACTTTTAAGCAAGACAAATCGACAAACGGGATGGGAAGTTATCAGTTTGGGTCGCATCCCAGCCTTTTTTTTTTCGTTACAAAAACTATACATTTACAAATATTTCTGTTTTAAACATTTTTAGATAAATGTTCAGTGTTTCTTTATGATTTTCGTAAGACGGAAAATTCGATGAAATACTCTAATATTTAAACTGAATATTGAAGATATAAATAATGGACTCGGAAAACTACCTCGAACTTTATAAAAGTTACCTGAAGCTATAGAGTGATTTTGAAAAAAAAAATGATCTGAATCAATAAATATTTAAGACCCAGAAAATTCGACACACATTTCAAAAACAAAATTAGACAAAGTCAATTTTTAATCCTCTTACTCCTGAAATATTTTGCCTCACTCGACGTTATAGAAAGTGTTCAGGAAGAATAAACAATGCTCTTCATTTAAGTTCAACTTTGTTAGAAATCTTCCAAGGAAGGTCATTTTTGAATACAATTTTTATGGACTATTTTTCATTAAAAATATAAATTCAGGTATTTAAGTCTCATCCGATTTTTTTTTTCTTTATTGTTGACTGAACTGATAATTTTTTTTAAACGGTCTTTCATTATATCTTTTTGCTGATAGAAGTTAAATCTACATTTCAATAAATCTGTTTTAAAAACAGTCTTTTGAACCCAGTATGAAGTTCTTTGATTTCTGCCGCCAGCAAGTGGCGCTAATAGTTTTGTTTTCTAAATTTATTTCATTCAAATTATTTTTTAACAACATTTAAATTCTAATTAAGTTCATTTGTGGTTAGCAATCTAATTTCAATAATCTTTCTTAAAATAGTTTGGTATTTCTTAAACTTTGTAGCTACTGAAATATAACATGGAATTATGATAATTTTATCGTAATGTCATCATAAATGTCTCAAAAATAAGCTTTCTTTATTATTCTCAAAAAAAAAAAAATAATAATAAGACACAAACATCTGGTTGGGTTCAGTAATCTCGCATAAGAATGAAGTTTTATGATCTGACAATAATTTTGCGCACACTCCAGCCATTATAGCCAATTATTATACTGCCTGACGTTTTTGTTTCTTTTATTTCTTGTTACTTTTGCTCATCAACATCAATTTAATCCTCTTACGCTAAATTAATTTAATGCGATAGAAAATATGGTATTGGATGTATCTGTGTTACCTTATTCGGTTTTAGCAGCCATCAGATGTCGCTTTTTGTATTCTGTATAAGACCGAATTATTTATTTGTAGACGATTTCTTAAGACGGGAAGATTAAGAACTTGAAATAGAAAGAATATAGTGATGATATAAATTCCCCTTAAATACCATTTATATCATTTTTGAAATTAAGGTAAGGTACATCTTTGCTAAACTTTGAATTAAGATACCTACTTCGTTTTTTGAGGGTTTGACAGATTCTTGAGAATATTTGAATTCCACATCGATTATCCAAATATTTCTGTCAACTCCAAAAACTATTTCAAGTTCAAGAATCAAGATCAGATTCAGATTTAGATCCAGAGATTCCATTATGTCAAACCCATGTTTATGTCATTAAATTCGAAGACAGAAAAAAAAGGAAAAACCTAACGACATCACGAACGGACTGATTTATGTTCATATGTACATAATTTTTACTGTCATATTCTGTCTACGACCTTGTTCTGAATAACGTATTTTTATGTAAGGTACCCTATCCTGACCCAAAAAATAAAAGTGAAACAAGATCACAATCTCAAAATAAAAGAGGAAGAGGTTTATGTAATATGTACAGTTGTGGTCATATAATTAGGCCAGTGCAATTGAAGCAATTATTTTTCTTCAAGAATTAAGTATTTATTAGAAAGTTAATATTTTTATTTCATTATTAGTTTCTAAAGGAATAGCTTCAGATTTCAATAAGGAACTTTTGAGATTGTATTCACTTTGCCTTAAATCAAATTTTACAATTAGAATGTTTCGTTAGAAATTATTTTAGTCCTATAATTTCTGCATATGTTTTTACTACATTACCGACAAACGCTGCAAATTGATGAGAAGTCATTATAATATATTCCTTATGGACTGTTCCTTAAAGGGAGTCTTTATTTCACTGTTGTTTATTTGTATTTTCTGTGGGGCATAGATGAGAAATTTGGACAGGTTACTTGGGCTATTATAAAGATGTTTTCTTCGAGCTTTCATTTCGCGTCTTATTAACTTTCCATAGGAAGTTATTGTAATGGGTAATGGGAGCACATCCACATAAAAACGGAATGCATCGGACCAGATTTTAAAATACCGCGAGGTGTAAGACAAGGAGATCCAATTTCACCAGCACTCTTTTCCGCAGCCTTAGAAGGAGTATTTAGAAAGCTAAACTGGGAAGGCAAAAGGATTGAAGAAATGTCTCTCAAACCTCCGATTTGCCGATAACATTATAATTATCGCAAACAGCAGTGAAGAACTTCAAACGATGCTGAACGAACTGTGCTCGGAATGCGGAAATATTGGGTTGTCAACAAATCAACAGAAAACTAAAATTATGACAAATGGTGCTTATGATCCAGTTAGTGTTAATAACAATATATTAGATTACGTTGAAGACTACACAAAGAAAAAAAGGATATAGAGCAGCGAATGACGAACGCTTGGAGGCAGATCTGGAACGTTAAGCATCTTCTTACATTGAATATTTCGAATAAAACAAGGAAATATGTGTTTGACTCAACAGTTCTTCCAGTCCTCACCTATGGGTGCCAAACTTGGCAAGTCACGAAAAACACTGAAATGAAACTTCGATCATGTCAGAGAGCAATGGAGAGAGCTATTTTGAACGTTCATATTGAACAGCAAATTAACCATCAGAATTTAAGAAGTCAAACTAATTTTGAAGACGTTAGACACAGGCTTAAGAAACTGAAATGGGAATGGGCAGGACATGTAATACGTACACCTGATAATCGATGGACAAAATTAGTAACCGAATGAATATCCTTAGAAACCAAAAGAAGGAAGGATGACATCCGAAAAATATGCCCACTTTATTGGAGAGAAGCACTAGATTGAAGAAGATGGAGAAGTCTGGGGGAGGCTTATGCTCAGATAACCTAAAATTATACCTCTCTTTTCAAATAATGTATATATTTCAATTATTTTTAAACCTTGATTAAATTATTTGTTTCTTGTAATTTAATTAATTTTACGTACACATACTTGTTTAAATGTAATGTAAATATATTCAATCAAATGGTAATTATAAAATTATTGTAAATTTTAAAGTATCAATGAGTGAATAAAGCTTTTATTAATAATAATTGTAATGGGTCCGTTTGTCAAATTGAAAATTTTGACATTTAGCGACGTTTTAAGGTCCCTAGAGTCGAAACAAAGGATTTTTAGAAAGATGTCTGTGCGTGCGTGTGTACGTACATTCGTACGTCTGTACGTTCACGACGTTTATTCCGTTGCCCAAAGCTCAAGAACCAGAAGCGATATCGACTTTAAAGTCAAAGTTTTGTTATACAGATAAAAAGGCAGAAAGATGTAGAAAGGGCCCTCAAGAAAATTTTTGGTTAACCCTAAATACATTACGAACCAAAAATTCTAGAGACTTGAATTAAATTTTTATTATACATTGGAACGTGATACCAAACAAATATATTTTTCGAAAAAAATCCAATGAACTATTTTTTTATAAATCAAAAAAATTGAAAAAAAAATTTGTCACCTTGAAAATTTTACGAATACAAAATGATTTTATCACCAAAAAAATTGTTTGCAACGAAAAATAAAGTTTTTAACATCTGGTAAAATCTTAAGAAAAATCGAATTGACAGTTTTTTTTATAAAACATAAAAACCTAAAAAAAATGTATAAAAGTTGGTTAAAATTGATTTCGATTGATTTAAAATATCTTTTCAAAAATTTAAGATGTTGGCTTTAAACTACTTTTATCTTTTAAAATATATTGTTTTCAACATTCAGTCAAATTTTGAAAAAAATCGATATACAGTTTTTGTACAAAATATAAAAAAAACAAAAAATAATAAAAGATGGTAAAAATTTACTTTCGACTCAAATATCTTTTCAATAATTAAAAATATTGTCTTCAAATTTGTTTTATTTCACAGAACATATTGTTTTCGATATTCAGTAGTTTTTTTTTTATAAATTCCAACAGTCCGTTTTTTTCATGAAAATTAAAATCTACAAAAATTAGTAACAAATTTGGTAAAAATTGAGGTTCGGTTCTTGAATGAATTTCATTCATCCAACTTGTGAAAATTTAAGAAATGCTACTAAAAATGGTAAAAAATTATTTTCGACTAAAAGTCTATTTAATAAAACTAGATTTTCGTACTAAAATATTTATTTATATAAAAAATATTGTTGGTAATTTTATAATTTGTAAGAATAATTCAACGGACAACTTTTTTATCAAAACACGAAAACCTACAAACTTTTGAGCAAGACAAATCGACAGACGGGATGAGAAGTTATCAGTGTGAGTTGCATCCCAGCCTCTTATCATTTAATTTGCGGCGCCCGCGGTGTTATTTCCATAATTTATTTTAGAACCAATTTGGTTAGCATAAAAAAGGAAGCCAAGTTTAGAAAGAAACATATATGCTGTGGCGTACTTTTTTTTTTAGAACTATTAAAGGGCAACAATTCTGTAACACATCGTTTTAACAAAACTTTGTCCGTTTCCGTAGCGCACGCATTTTAAGCTATTAAAAATTAAAAATCACCCGTTTGAAACATTCCTGAATAATGTTCCAATCTAAGCGTGATGTTGTCGGCAACGGCCTAGTCACTGATAAAAGCTTTACAGAACGGCCCGAAAGGTTGAGGTTATTAGAATTCTCTTGCAGCGTGATTTCGACAAGATTCAGCGATATTGCGACGACTGGAAACTGAAAATAAATGTCCAAAAGTCGGAGACAATTCTGTTCCGGACTCCGTTGGCTAGGGCCACGAGGGATACGTGCAAGAATTGGCGCAAGATGGTCATCGTTGATCTTCATGGGCAGCCATTGGCGAGCAAAAGTGTAGTGAAGTACCTCGGTATCTGGTTAGATCAGTATTTATATTTCGACAGACATATAAATGCTGCTCTGACCAGGGCCAGAGGAGCCTTCGCTCTGACGAAACGGCTGTTTTTTAGCAGTCGGCTTGACCCCAGAGTGAAGGTAATTTGCTACATGGCCCTCATACGGCCAATGATCGTTTATGGTTGTCCTGTGTGGTTCAACGTTGCCCCTTCCCAGATGGAGAAGTTTCGGGTGTTCGAGCGGCAGTGTTTACGACGCTGTACCGGCTTATATCGAACAGCCGAATCTTCTTATGTGCATTACTATTCCAACGAAGTCCTATACAACGGGGCTCGAATCAACAGAATTGACAATTTCGTGATAAAACTCGTTCGAGGTCACATTGCAAGAGCTATGTCTTCGACCAACAATTTAATTTTCGGGGCGTTCTATCCGAACGACGAGTATTTTGAGAGTGCACGCTTGAGCGGCTTCATTCCACCAGAGGCATTCCTCTTTTTAGACAAATGCGGTCTGATACAGGATAGATTGGCAGTCCCGTTAATCTACCACGTCAGACGAAGAACCGTGGATAGGCGACTCCTGTACAATTGGGACGTCATTTCACAAGGCGGAGCAGAGCTCCTTCGGTTCAGTAGGGCTGTGTCCGAACGGGACCGAACTGATAGGGTGAAGCAGGAGAACCAGTTTTGGTGGCTTCAATCGGCACTTGATAGTGGGTAGTCGGGATGGGGTTTTAAGCCTTGGCCGGCTTACATACTTGTTTTAGAGTTCAAGAGTTTAGTTTTAAGTAGAATAGGCATGGTGGCAAGAAAAGAAATAGAAAAAAAAAGTACAAAAAATACAAAAAAAAAAAAATAATAAAAAAAAAGAACAATAAAAAAAAACATGGATTAAAAAATAAAAAAAAAAAAAAAAAAAAAAAATAGACAACAAAGTATGAAAAACAAAAATGTTAGATAGTTAGATTTGCTGCTGTGGTTGTTCTAGTTTTAAGTAGTTTATAGGTAGAATAGGTAGTTTAAGTTAGTTTTTAAGTTTTATTTAAGGACCTTATTTTAAGTAGTTTGTAAGTAAAAATAAATAAAAAAAGGTTTTTGATATTAGTTTTTTCAAAATTTTCTAATAAAAACAAAACAAATAAAATTTAAATAGAAGTAAAATAGATCTTAAGGCCGAAAGGCATTAGTAATTAGTGTTATAGTTTAGCTTAGAGTGTCCGTATGGGACCATTAAGTTAGTTGTAAGTTATGGATAATTAAGCTAGTTTTATGAATTTTTGTCTAGCTTTAAGATAGGTTTAAGATTGAATAATAAAAATGAATTTGAAAAAAAAAAAAAAAAACTGATAAAAGCTTCGGTTCCCATCGATCACCGAAATCAAGCATCAGTGAGCGTGGTTAGTAGAAAGATGGGGGACCGTCTCGAAACCTACCGCGAGCTGTTGTCATGTGTTCTTTCTTTCTGTTGTTCTTTCTCTTCTGTCCTTCTGTCTTGTATTAAAGACTTGTGTTGTTATCACCTTACATAGCCTTAGTTGCTCAAGGTGCTGTGGTCTCTACTCTGCACATTTATGTGCATAGTAGTGTGAAATGGAATGGAATGGAATGGAATGGAATGGAAGCGTGATGTTTTATAGCATATAGCCTTCCTCAATAGATAAGCATCTTCAAACAAACACACTTTTCAGCTTTATAATATCAGAACAGAAAGCGTATAGTCACTCACGAAAAAAGAAAATTGAGAACAATGATTATAATAATTTCCATTTATTCACTCTTTTTTCTAACCTCAATTTGAGATTGAACGAGACGAAATTGATGTCCCGTACGATAAATGCAAAAGTTTCAATCTTTTTTAAGTTCAAGAAGCTTGTGTCCAAGCTGACCTTGAACTGGAAAGTTTCACTGGAAGGATTGCAGTGGATTCCCAAAGTTTTTATTGTATCTTCCTCCATGACGTCTATTTTCTGTTGGTTTATATTTGTTGAAGCAGTTTTCTGTTGTTAGCAGCCCATTTTCGAAGATGAAAGCCTGCTCCACTTAACATTTTATTTAGTTGCTCTTGAATTAATATCATTGACATAAAAGTCATGTTTTACTATTTCTGCAGCGATAGGGTACTTCTGTTGTTCGTCTTCAGCCAGTTGTTGAAGAGTCTAAATGGCAAGGTATGGAGCAGATGCCGTTCTATAAGTGACAGTAGTTAGTTTATATTCTTTAATGAGTCTATCATTCGAACTAGTTCACAAAATTCTCTGATAGCCTTGGTGGTCTTCGTGTAGTTTGATTTAGCGTTGACATTGATTTAATTGATTTGATGATTTCTCATTGAAATTGTTGTAATGTTGTCTTGTAGTTTTGGACCAACTAACATTAGTTGGTTTAGGCTCACTCCTGTGGTCGATTTTGACGACCTATCGAATACAACTCTTATTTTTGTTGTTGTGCTTGTAGGACATGATGAGGCATTTAGAAAATATTCTCTCGGTTCCGATCGTTAAAGTCAACTTCTTTCATGTGCCCCAGCTCTAGGAACTCATTTATTATTTGTATTGTGTATATTCAAGTTTAAGATTTTGGTTCATGTTCAATTGAGTTTTTAAATGATGGAATCTCGCTATTGCTCGATTTTTGGATTCGCCTAGTTGCATGGTTTGTATTGTTTCTTGGTTGAATGGAATTTTGACAACGTATCTTTCGATAATGTGTTTCCTTGTAAAATTCTTCACATTGTTGTAAAATTGTCTTCATTTTTCTGAATTTTCGTTTGGGAAACTTCTTCTAGCTCCCAAAATTTTTCAAGCTGTTCATATGTTCGTTCGCCCAGATATTAACCAAGCCAACTGTGACTTCTGTGCTATCAGCACCTATTATCATGTTAATCGGTCCAGGAACATTAAAGGTAGGATCAGCGAGTTTTAACTGATATAAATTATAGTTTTGGAAGGAAGTTGTCTCGTAAATTTGGAAAGTACAAGAGCTTCTAGTCCGAGACTAAATTCTGAGGTAAAGTGAGGCCTAATTTTGACATTGACCTTGTTTTTTGCGGTTCCTGCATTTGTTGCACCCAAGCCACTTACTTCAACAGAAAGATTCTGTCTTTTGAGTTTAAGTGTCTGTGGTATTGATTCAGTTATTAATGATGCTTGTGATCCAGGGCCAATCAGTGCACGTATTGTTATACTCCATGTGTAGAAACGAATGATGCTTTTTACTAGTGGTGTCATATTGGTTTTAATATTGAGGATGGGTGGTGTCACCTTTGTAAGATTATTTCTGGATTGTTTCTGTTGTTGTCACAACACTACCTCTAAGCGGTAGCTGTCCATGGTGACGTTCGTTTTGTCCAAGCAGTCATTGCCTAATATCTTGCTCTTTTTTTGACTTAAAAAATATCGGTGATGGATGGTCCAAACAGCTAAGCGATAGCTTAAGATTGTCACACTAAATGTATAAGAGGTATTTAAAAAGAGTAGATAGTTTTCTGGATCGGACAATAAAATCGAATCCTTGAACTCATTCGGTATGATTTTGGTTTCTACGTCACCTCGTCTTAAACCTTTTTTGACATCAAAAATATTGTTAAGATATTGTTAAAATCATCATTCAATTAATTGTTGAGAACTAACTTATGCCTTACATTTGCTTAAAACACCTATTACCTGAAATAATAGACAAGTTATAACTTAATCCGATACAAATATTTCCGATTGTCCACTTGCATTATGAGAGTAAAATGACTTTGTGACTTAATTATATGATCACAACTGTAAGTCTCTTTGAATGCGCAGAGGGGTGCCGATACTACTTGCAGTTTAGGTAAATATACCTTCAGTTTTTGACAGACAATTCAGCCTGAGTTTTGTTGCTGAAGAGAGTCTTAAAGACTATGTTTGCTTTTTAGTATGGAAGAATAATGGAAGACCTGTGTAAACAAACATAGCCAACGTATCGCAACGCCACCGCCCTGTTATGTCACAACTTTTATGTGGAAAATTGAAAACAAACAAACCAACGCCATTGTTATATATTTTGTGCAAAAGTATCTACTATCTACACACAGGTGTAAACATTATCAACATCATCTCCATTATCGTCAACATCATCATCGCCTTCTTCGCAGTCGTATGTCTTTGTTGTTGTTGTTTCTGTATTTTTGTCGTTGCATTGACCGTGGGAGCGCCAGATATAAAAAAGGTACGTTTCCAGCACCCGTGTATCATGTTTTGGTATCTTTTATTTAACCCAGAGGTAGACTTAACACTCCCGGTAGATTTACTCTAGTTTTGTGCCTTCTGCAGTCTTTGGAATCCAAATTCACACACAGAACATGATAGGAAAACAAAATAGAAAAGGTCCTCAAACAACATCAGATTTGACATCGTTTTTAAAATCGATATGAGACTCCTAAAAACGTGTAATTTTTAATGAGAATCAAAACATGGATGATGACACACCCATTTTTAAGGATCTTAACGACAAAAAAACGGTCATATTTTTAATAATTTTTTAAGAAGTGACAAACCGACTTTGAGACAAATTCAAATCACTTTCCAGTTAACATTACTTACAATGACCATTCTTTAAATATCTGTATAGGTTTTGAGACACATTTTTGAGAGCATTAAGCTAATGGCTGATTTTCTATGAATTTTCGCAAGCCAGATGTATTCATATCCCTGTTCAATGGAGTATAGTCCAAGGTATTATTTCCGTATTCCTCTGATAGTATTAAGATAGTATACAAAGCTGCACCCTTACAGCACAATTGGTAGTTTAAGGGCATTAGCAAGCAGCAGTTTCGTTTTGATCGGGATGAAATTTCGAGTGACTTGAAGAAGGCGGAGACTTCCATAGACTTTACCAATGGCTCTATTAAGGTGGTTATCCAAAGTGAGAGTGCGACTGAATATTACTAATAGATTTCTAGTAGTGCTAACATGTTCAACGGTTTCGTCGTCAAGTTTCAACAGGTTTAAACCCGATAGATCAAAGTTCTTGCGGTAAATGGGAAGGGATGTTGATTTGACAGGGTTATGGTGAAGATCGTTCTTTTTTGACCACTGTGAAATACGGAGCAGATCCTTGTTCATTAAAGCTACGGCATCATTTTTAGCCCCAACAGGTCGACTTATCAGGAGCTGCACATCATCATTTATGTAAAGTGAGAAGAGGATTGGTCCAAGGATAGATCCCTGTGGTACTCCACTCGAAACATTGAGAAATGTGGACGAGTACTCATTGGCCACCACGCATTGTTGCCTTCAGTTGAGATACGAAAGAACAAGTTTACAGGACTCTAAAGAAAACCCAAAGTTAATTCGCAGCTTTCTACAAAGAATTGAGTGGTTACCAGTATCAAAAGCCTTTGAATAATCTAACAGTGTTAGCAATGTTACATGATCACTGTCGTTTGCCATTCCTATTTCATCAGTTACAAAAAGTAAGCTGGATTTGCAGCTGCGCTTAGGTCGAAGACCAGACTGACAGGTACCTAACAGGTTGTCGATTATAGGATATTTTTGAATGTGCCCCAGAATAGTTTTTTCAAAAACATTCGAAAGAAACGGAAGAATGGCGATCGGCCAAAATTCTGTTGCAGTACCTGTTTGCTTTTTGGGTATGGGCATAATCTTAGCCTTCTTCCATTCTAAAGGAAACTCGGAAGTAGTCAATATGGTGTTAAATATGTTGGTTATATAGCGCAGTATATATGGAAGCAGAAGTCTCAAGGACTAAGGGTCCATTTGGCCCAGTTTAGTAGCATTAGATTTAATTAATTTTATGGTTAAAATTTTATTTACGAACTGCAACACATATTCTTGAGAAAAAAGATCAACCGCTACAAATCTTCTCACACTCTCAAATAAATGTACAAACTCTTTTGAACAAGGTTATAAAGTAGACCGTGTAAAGTGTACCTATACCCTTCCTTTCCTAAAGCTTTTGATCAACTTAGCCACGCAATTATAATGCTCAAACTGAAATCTCTCAGTTAGGAAACCTGTGAAGTACAAAGGGCTTCAAGCAGCCACCAACAAGGAACACCTGGTTTGATGAGGTATGACGGCAGGCAAAGGCTAATGGCTAATCCAGAAGAGGCTAGAGGGATAAGCGTGCAGGAATGAAGTTCGAAAAGTTTTATGAGCAGGTGAAACGAAATTCACAAGGACATATACCTTCAACCGAAGGCTGCAAGGATTAAAGTGGAAACATCATAGTTTAACCGCACTCAATGCTGAGGATCTGAAAGAACCACTTCTGCATACTGTATAACGGCGACAACGAACCGAATTCTTACGTCAGGCTAGATGATCCATTCAACATTGACGACAAAATCCAACAATACCATCTTCCGGTCTTAGACGAAGTAACAAATGACATATCTAAGCTGAAGTATGACGCTAGATAAGATGGCTTGAATTCCGAAATTTTTAAAGCAGCAGGAGATAATTTGGTTAGGCGTATGAACCTTCTTAATAATAAAATATGGTCGGAAGAAAACATGCCCGATGAATGGAACCTCAGTATTGTTTGCCCGATTCTGAAAAAATTAGACACTCTAAACTGCACCAACTATAGAGGCATCAGTCTATTTAACATCGCTTACAAAATCTTCTCTAATATGTGACCGTCTTAAGCCCATCGTCAACAACCAAAAGTCCTTATCAGTGTGGCCTTAGACCAGGAAAGTCCACGGTCGATACAATATTCACATTACGGCAGATTTTTGAAAAAAGCTCAAGAACATCAAATCAACACCCACCATATTTTCATCGATTTCAAAGACGCATATGACAGTATCTATAGGGACGAGCTGTATAGAGTCATTTCTAGGTTTGGCATCCCTTCCAAACTCGTCCGGAAGGCAAAATGGTTTAATGGTTAATGAACGTAAAACAAAGTACATGCTGTCATCAAGAAAGGACTTACAACACTGACGACGTCTCGGTCAAAACGTCAACGTCGACAGACATAACTTTGAGGTAGTTAGGGACTTGGTCTACTTAGGCTCCATTATGAACACAGAAAACAATACCAGCGCTGTGATGAAACGAAGAATAACTCTTGCTAACCGCTCTTTATTTGGCTAAGAAAGCAATTGAGTAGCAAAGCCCTCTCTCAAGGGACCAAAGTATCGCTTTATAAGACCTCATCATCCCTGTCCTGCTATACGGTGCAGGAGCGGAAGAAAGCACCTTGGGTCACGTAGAGCGCATGGAAACCAATGCTCCAGCCCGGAAAGTCTTCGGATTTATACCCACAGGACGGCGCAGTAGAGGAAGACCGCGGATCAGGTGACTCGCACAAGTGGAAAAAGACCTTACCCAACTTGGAGCGCGAATCTGGAGACATCTAGCTAGGGACCGAGCTAGTTGTGAAATTAGTTGGGTAAGGCTTTAGTTCATACAGGATTGTAGCGGCACCTTAAGTAAGTAGGTAATTCTTGCTATATAGTTCGTATACGTCAGAAGTAAACACCATCAAATAAATTTTTTAAAAGTCCTTTCTACATTTTTCAATGATCTTATCTGTAAAAAAAAATTTAATTGAACTCAAAAAAATTGGTATCAGACAGACATCTTTCTACAAATCTTTGATTTAGGTTCTAGGTACCTTAAACGTCGATAAATGTCAAAACTTTCAATTCGACAGTGCGAAAGTAGCGAAATGCAAGCAATAGGTTGCGTTTATTGACAAAACTTTCTCTCAACATATTTATGCTTATTTTTTTTTTACCAAAAAAGATATTTTCAAAATGAGTACACTACAATCGCTTCTTAACCTTCAAAGCTTATAAACTTTCAAAATCTAACTATATTCAAATGAGGAACTTAATGCAGACCATTGAAAGACCGGCCCTTCCATTTTTATTAATATTTGCTTGAAAACTAAATTCCTGCTTCTTTGAACACATCTTGCCAAAGTGTTTATTTTTTACTTCTAATGAAACATTTAATGAGACTTTGCACTCATAGCCTAGCCCAACAACTATGTACTTTCTTTAATGGTTTTTCTTCCATCCTGTCTCCTCAAACATTATAAGACCCCTTCAAAAACATCAACAACAACAAACCATCAAACAACAGATGCAGTATCTGCATCATGTCCAACTAATTATGCACGGACACATCCCATCACCTTTAAGGCCAATTCCTCAACAAAAAGGAAGTTCAAGTGATTTAGCCTCGTTCAAAGAAACATTTTTGCCACTTCCCACTGCCAATGTTTTCTTTTCCCCATCCAGCCTACGCATTCGTTCAAAGCTGATCTCAAAGTGCAGAAAAATATACCTACCGTATAAATCTATATATCTACATAAAAGTATAGATATTCATGACACTGACACTTTAATTGGCCACCACACCCAAACCCGCCACCATCATCTCAAGACATTTCTGTGCATATGGATTCATAGAATGGAATATTGTGTGCCTCTGCTACATGCGGGTGACGATCATGATCATGATCTTCATCATCATCATCTAACCAACCAACAGCAACTGCTTCAAGGTGTATACTCTTTACGTCATTTGCACGGCCATACTGCACTGCTGCGTGACGGCCTCCTCGAGCCTCAAGCGCATTGTTTTGGTCAGCAGAATTCACCTTGAGGCAGCTACTTGTATGGAACATTATTTGTACACTAATATGGTTGCCTCTTATATGTTGATTAGATTTTTCAAGAGACGCACTCAACTCAATAAACCTACATACCTTCTATAGTCAGAGTCATACTGGGCACGTCACTTCGTCGTCATGGTCGTTTTTGTTTCCAGGGTCTAGAGGGGGGTCATACCTTGAAGGATCGCCCCCAAACCATACACTAAAACAAGACTTAGTGGATAGAGCGTTGTAGTTGTGGTCGACAAAATAGTGACTTGTTGCCCTAGTGCTCTAGAGCACCATAGAGCTCTTGAAAACGGCAACAATAACCGTCATCAGCGCCATCAGCAGCCTACAACAAAGTGCAATTGGCCAGGGCTGAAATTGTGACTACGCCCAGCTTTTGGGCCCCCAAGGAATGAAAAATGTGTCTCTTAGATATGAAACGGAAACTAAGTTTTTGTGAAAACTTTGTTGAAGCAACTTTAAGAGGGTAAACCCAACGTCTTTGTTTTTTAATGCCTTCGGGACTAACATATAAGGGATAGTTTTTTTTCAATTAAGAGGACTGTACAATAAAAACCCTTTATTCTCATTTGAGATTGAAATTACGGAAAACCCTTTTAAAACAAAATCACATATGTAACATACCCTTTTAATACGAACCTTTGGCCAAATGCGACCCTGCTTGATTTATGTGCCCTGGCCTAACCTTGATAGTGTTCTATGCTCTGCACAAAGTCACAGCTACGTTACGTGTGCAAAAATTGCACTTCTATGGGGAGTTGGCAAGGAAGGAAGGGAATGCACGTACCCGAGCGGATCAGTTGCTTGACTGCCCTGACAAGATATGGTTTTTAGGTGTTTTATCTCAGCTTGATTTTTGTCTTTCGTTTTTATTTAGCAGTCTTCGCGCGCAGACGCCTAGACCTGACTCTCTGGCTGACTTGGATGACTGAATAATGCCTGAAATCACTGGGCGCTAACAGCAGCGTACCTATACATAGTGGATAATGCAGCCTTATGTGCTTCAACCATCAGCTAGCTTTACAAATTTTACCTTTTCGTTTCTTCTACTGATGCAGTATGTACTAGAAGCCTTGTGGGGTTTTTCTCGTGAGTCTATGTGCATTGTGCACATTTGGCGTGTTTGCCTGTCATTACACGTGAATTAATGCCAAGTCCAAGATTGCCATAGAAGGCTTTTATTTATTTTTCTTTTCTCGTTGTTGTTGTTTTTTGTCTGCACTAAACGAGCAGCCATCAGGAGTTTGAGTGCATTGACTCTTGTGTTGCGCATCGTTGTCGTATAATATGCTGGCTGATGGTGTGTTCGTACCTTTAAAGTGAGTGAATGGATGCCTGCATCTTAAGTAAGTTCTATTACTTCCATTAGTACTCAAAGTTGCACTGTGAAAAATTAAGTGAAATAAAGTTTATGATATGGGGATGGTGAATTCATTTAGGAAATCATTTTAATGGAGCATGTTTTTTTTTTTTTTTACATAACTTGTCAATTAATGGACTCATTTAAGACACGGAATTGAAGATAAGGTCAGCTTATAGACTGAAGGCATTAAGGGCACTGAGGAAAAACATTACATCATCATTAGAGGAGAGTTAATTTGTTATGATTTCAATGTTCAATTCTCTTAATGTCAAACAACCAATAAATTGACCTTACTGTCATACAACCAACAATTTGACCATACATAAATGTCAAAATTTTATGATTCGATGCTTAAAAGTGAAGTTGATGATTGAAATTTCAGAAGTGAAGAAATAAATAAACTTAATGGCACAACACTCTGTAGAGAACTAGAACCTAGTGACTTACAACTCTCAACCATCCCTGTCATTCCAGTAATGGAGAGGATTCCGAACAGATAATTTAAGAAAGCACTTTTCATGACAAGAATTACTCTTGAAGGATTTGTCAATTCTTCGCAAGCAGTACTCGGAAGAAAGCTTCAGGTTGAACGGGCTGGGATTGAACTAAAGAGCTCCAGCATGACAGCGATATGCTCTAACCATCACGCGACGGGTGCTACGGAAGATCAAAGGCTCAATTTTCATAAAGTTTTTTTATTTTGATCAAACTTACGAGCCTTAGGTCCTCAGTTATCCTTTTTTAGAATATCAGCTATTGTAGTAAAGCATTTAATAAGTTTAAGGTATCTGCACTAACATTATGACTGAAGTTGAACTCGAAGGTATGCTGAAGAACATTCTTGGAGGGGATAGTTTTACGGTTTCTTTGCTTGACAGGTTGGAGGTAAAGGTACTGAAATTTTTGAGTTGTTCAGTTTATTTGATTCAAATTCCATTCTGATCGATTTTTGATTCCCAATTTAACAACGCTGTAAGGTGAAAATTTAATGAGCCTCATCATATATTTCCGTTGAAGATCTGCATACGAAGTTGTAAACCATAAGTGGGTAAGAATTTTCATGCAAAAGATCATAAAACAAACTGAGAAAAAGTGTTGGAGACTAGACAGTGCCCTGGGGACACCAGTATTTATTTAGCAAACTTGTTGCCAACCATTTCAAATCGTATTGAATCGTCAGAATGGTAATTTGCAACCCAACAAAGAAGAGTTTCGTCAAAAGCGAAAGAAAGGATATTCGATAAGTTGTTTAGTTACTTAAGGTTGAGCTATAGTCCGGGACATGGTCATCAATCAACTTGCATCTCCAGCCAGCTTGGTCTCTAGCCAAGTTTTTGATGTCTTCTCCAACCTGCTAGTGCCACCTGAATAGCAGTTTTTCTCTTCTTTGGGTTGTCTCGGAATTGATTTGAAGCGTTCATGTCCATTCTCTCTACATAACTCAGCCATCTAAGTTGTTGAACTTTTATTCTTTTGAATTCTGACATTTTCACTGTACAGCCCGGACAGTTAGTCATTGTATGTCCTCCTTCACTCTTCATATATGCACCTGAGACCATAAATAACCCGAAGAATTATTCACTGAAAGCATATTAAGACGTTCTCTACTTGCCTTGACAAGGGCCACATATGAGAACCAGAATGATGAGTGTCTTATACAGGTTGGCTTTAGCTGCTCGAAAGACTACTTTACTATTCAATTATTTTCTAAGTCCAAAGATTCAGGGAGATGTTCAAATGGTGGACCTGTGCATTCAAGAGGACACAAGCGTCCACAGGTTTTTCTCAAAACCCACCTCTGTCTATCAACTCCTACTCTCACCTCCCCGCGGTGCACATCGGGTGCCTAGTACCTCAACTGGAGATTGGGTTCCAACCCCAGTGGAAAGTTGTTGGGGGCAGCAAACGAGAGGGGGGGAGAAGTGTTTCCACTAAGGCACCTCTCCTTATCCAGGCGGAAACGGCCTCGGATACGGACAGATTCACTGTTGACAACCGACGCAAACAAAATAAAGACAACGAACTTCGGATATGTACGTGGAATGTTAAGTCCCTTAACAGACCACGTGCAGCCGAACAATTAGCGGAAGCCCTAAACTTCTGCAAGGCAGAAATTACAGCCATCCAAGAAGTGCGATGGGATGGACCGGGCAAACGCAAACTAAAAGACTGCGATATCTACTACGGCGACTGCTACCGAAAACAAGGACAGCGTCTATTTGGGTGTGGATTTGTTGTTTTAACTAGGCTCAGGAAAAAATTCTTGAGTTTCAACAGTGTGAGCGAGCGCATCACGACAATCCGCATCGCCAACATAAGCCTTATATGCGCGCATGCCCCAAGAGAGGAGAAAGATGAAGACACCAAAGACATATTCTTCGAGCTCTTGGACAAGACATATGAGCTGAGCAGTGCCCTGGCTATGACATTAAAATTGTCTTAGGAAATTTTAATGCCAAGCTAGGAAGAGAAGACATCTTTGGTGGCACAATCGGTAGATACAGCCTGCACGACACTACCTTCGACAACGGATTCAGGCTGGTCGGTTTCGCTGCGGGGCGAGACGTTCTGGTAGCTAGTACGCAGTTCACGCATCTTAATATCCACAAGGGGACATGGAAATCTCCTGATCAATCAACCGTCAACCAGATTGACCACATTGCGATCGACGCACGACACTTCTCCAGTATCCAGGATATCCGAACATTCCGAGAGGCCAACATTGACTCGGACCACTACCTCGTTGTAGCCAAGGTACGGCTACGGATATCCCGATCTAAGCCAAAACAAGGAAGAACTGCAAGAAGTAAGAGACTGCCATGTTCTTTTCCGATTGAATCTCTAAAACCCTTTTAAGAAGTCCTATGCTGCCTGCATTAACCATTCAAAAGCTGTGGCAACATTGCTTTGCAACCATTAGAGATGCCGCCTCTGAAGTGCTAGGTTTCACACGGCCACCACAGCGAAACCCCTGGTTTGACTACGAATGCCGGCAAGTGCACGCAGCAAAACAAGAGGCATACAAAACGGCGCTGCACAGAAGGACCAGAGCTGCTCTCGCGCTCAAAACAGGTATGAGGTTTATAAATTTTACCAAAAGTTAAAAAAAAAACACTTCCCAAGGGTACCAGTCACGAACCGAAAATCTGTAAGGACGATCAGGAAAACATCGTAGTAGAACCGAAGTCTATTTTGAGAATATGGAAAGACCACTTCTCCTAATTATATAACGGCGATGACGAACCAAATTCCACTTTAAGGAAGATCAACAATTTCCCTCTAAACCCTCTAAACTGCGCCTACTACAGAGCCATCAGTCTTCTCAACATTGCATATAACATCCTCTCTGCTGTATTATGTGAACGTCTGAAGCCGTTCGTCAAAAACCTAATAGGGCCTTTACAGTGTGGCTTCAGACCAGGAAAGTCCACTATTGACCAAAAATTCACATTACGGCATATCTTGAAAAAACCCAGAAACTTCAAATCAATACCCACCCTCTCTTTATCGATGTTAACGCCACGTATGACACCCCACTCAAACTTATCCGTTTGAGCAGAATGACAATGGAGAATGCTCGCTGCTCTATCAAGGACGGAAAAGATCTCACCGATGCATCTGATGTCAAAAAAGGTTTTAGACAAGGCGATGCACTGTCATGCGACTTCTTCAACATCGTTCTGGAAAGAATTGTGCAAAACTCAACCGTCAACACTAGAGGCACAATCTTCCAAAGATCCATCCAATTACTCGGATACGCAGATGATATTGACATAATTGGAAGATCAAAGCGTGATGTCAGTGGAGCGTTTTTGAGCATTGCGACGGAAGCGAAGAAGATGGGTTTAGTGGTCAATGAGGGCAAGACCAGGTATATGCTGTCATCAAAAAAGGATGGACAGCTATAACTTTGAGGTAGAAAAGCACTTTGTCTACCTAGGCACCGCTATTAATGCAGACAACAACACCAGCGCTGAAATCAAACGAAGAATAACTCTTGCAAATCGCTGCTTCTTTGGACTTAGAAGCGATTGAGAAGTAAAGTCTTCTCTCGAGCATGCAAAATCAACATCTATAAGACACTCATCATCCCTGTTCTCATTTATGGCGCTGAGGCCTGGACCCTGTCAAAGAAAGATGAGAGCGTCTTAG
This sequence comes from Eupeodes corollae, assembly GCF_945859685.1. Classification (NCBI taxonomy): domain Eukaryota; kingdom Metazoa; phylum Arthropoda; class Insecta; order Diptera; family Syrphidae; genus Eupeodes; species Eupeodes corollae. Next base: position 20,208,668 of record NC_079148.1, on the reverse strand, counting down.
GATGCTTCGAGAGAAAAATTCTTCGGGTGATTTTTGGTCCCGTACGCATAGATGGAGAATGGAGGAGAAGATATAACGACGAACTGTACGGGCTGTACAGCGACACTGACCTAGTTAGCAGAATTAAAGTCCAACGGCATAGATGGCTCGGTCATGTAGAACGGATGGACATCAACTTTCCAGCCCGGAAGGCTTTCGAATCCAATCAACGGCGCAGTAGAGGAAGACCGCGACTGAGGTGGCGCACCCAGGTAGGAGAAGACCTCAACCAACTTGGCGTGCGAAACTTGAGACAGCTAGCTAGGGACCGAGCTGGCTGGAGACGCTTGTTGGTTGAGGCTCAGGTCCGCCCCGGACTGTAGCGCTACCTTAAGTAAGTAAAGATTCAGGGATTTTCACGACTTATTCTCCGCTTGATTTTAGCGCTGTTGTGGGCTATCTGATTGTTATATCTGTTATTGGCGACACGCTTCGTCCAAGACGTAGTCGTTCAATGTACTTTCTGTTCATTCATTCTGTCATTGCCATTGGAGTATCTATAATTGTACGGGCCTTTTGAGAATTGTCCCTCTAGTGCTGACGATTGAGTTGTGCAAAATTCTTTCCAGAACGTTGTTGAAGAAGTCGCATGTCGCAATGCGCCACCTTATCTAAAACATTTTTGATCGACTGTGGACTTTCCTGGTCTACAACCACACTGATAAGGAACTATTAAGTTATTTACGATGTCCTTTATACGTTCACATAATACTGCAGAGAAGATTTTGTAGGCGTTGTTAAGGACACTGATAGCTCTGTAGTTGAAACAGTTAGACATTCTTCTTTTTCAGTATCAGACAAACAATACTGAGGTTCCATTCATCGAACAGGCTTTGTTCCAACCCGAATTATCTCAAGCTGCTTTTCAAATCGAATTATCTCAAGCTGCTTTGAAAAGCTTAGCACTAAAGCCTTCTCCTAAGTGACTTTATTAGACTTCTGCTTAGGGCAGTTTTTACTTTGTTTAAGTCTGAAACACGAAATCGTTATTTTTTTGTCGTCGATATTGAATGGATCATCTTACATGACAGCAGAATTCGGTTCGTCGTCGCCGGGATACAGTTTGAAGAAGTGGTCCTTCCATATCCATATCCTCAACATGGACTGCAGTTCTAGTATCATGTTTCAACTTTTGTCTTTACAGCCTTCGGTTAGAAGTGTATGCAATTGTGAATGTTGTTTGACCTGCTCATAAAATTTTCGAACTTCATGGAATTTTAGATTTCTTTGAAATTTTTCTAAGTGTTTCAAAAGTACCTTCAACAACGTCAACAGTTAAATTACGTTCCGGTGTGCATCATGCTTTGATTGCAATATTTCCTCAACCTAAGTACACATATCAGACATTAGTTCCATAACCTAGAGACACATGAACAACCAACTATCTATAAGCATGTTATTATTTATACACCCAAAAGCCTATGAAGCTTGTTTCCTAACCAACTGAAGCGAAAGGTATGTGAATTCTGGATTTTCACCTTAAAACCACGAAGCTTAGGTTATTTTTGATCATCATCTTCATGATATTCAGATGATTAATTAATTGACAAAAGGATAATATTTGTCATGCAATCCCACAGCAGCACCACCAGCAGTTTCGGGCACACTCCAATATTATCTCAGGTCCTCTATAGTCTATGGTATTTCTTGTACGGAGATTAATGATGTCTGACTTTCATTCCAAAGGTAAACAACAGAAGCGCTTATTGCGTATATTCTAAGCTAAAGAATCAGGAAGTTTATAAAGTCATTTAAGTTTAGATGATGGTCAAAGGTCTTATATTAAAAATGTACGCACTTCTTTGAATACAAAACATTTAGATATAGACAAACGGTTTATACCGTCTTGAGGAAGTGCTACGCCAATTATTAACCCAACAACAATCACATCTTCTATGATACAAAACATACCTTTAGCTCTAGCTCAGGGAATTGAATAAACTTTATTTTATGATCATGGAATGGAATCGATCTGCATTATTTCTGTCTGGAAGCAAATGAGATTAAGATTCAAGAATTCCGCACCTTTTTTTTGCATCTTGCATAGGTATGAGATGTGTGACCGACCTGAACCGACCACACCGCACTTTTTAAGATACTTATGGCGTTTTTCTCTTGTTCTTATGGAAGCAAGTTGATAGTGTACGCGTACTCTATGGAGTCTGATCGATTGTGAACCGTTGACCGTTATTTAATAAGGAAATTCAATAATTTCGTCTAGAGATCGGGGAGCGAGGTCTGTTCTCTTGTCTACTGTATAGGGTGCGTATTATGCGAACCGTGTCTGACTTTTATTCTAACGTCTTTTTTTTCGTTTGCTGTTTTTCCTCATCATCAAAACTGAAATTGCAGTTTGACTTGTATAAAAATAATGCCGGCTAGGTTCTTTATTTATAAATGTATGGTCTAAGGTTGTTTATTGCATTTCTACACTACGAAATCGTTGATTGTGCCAGTTTGCTGTTGTTTTCTTAGATTGGGATTTAGAAGGGTTCTTGGGTTATAACTTTTTCAAGCACTAAAAATATAAAACCTTGGAGAATTAAAAAAAATCACAAAACGCTTAGTCTTAAAATGTGCAATTATCTAAACTCATAAAAATGTTTGGTTGATTGTTAAATTTCGATTTTTTGTCAACTATCAATTGATAGTTTTTGTATTTATTCAGCTTAATAGAAGCTATGAAGTACCCTTGGCATGATGTTTAGCGCGTTGGACTCTTACAGCCAGAGGTCTTGGGTTCGATCCCTACCTATGCCATCTAGAGTTTGTTTAAATAGTTCTGACTCTTGCGAGAAGTTAACAAATTCTCCAAGAGTAATTCTTGTCATGAAAAGTGCTTTCTTAAATTGGCCGTTTGGATTCGGCTTAAAACTGTAAGTCCCCTCCAACCCTGACAACAGTACTAGCACACAGGTATGGTTGAGAGTTGTAAGTCACTAGGCCCTTGTTCTCAACGGACTGTTACGCCATCCAATTTATTTTTATAACACAAGCTATAACTTGACTAAACTTAGAACTAGCTTACAAATTTTTTTGTTGATGGTTCTTGTTATCAGTTTTCAACATTAATTCATGTGGGCCCTCAGTCCACAGAATTCGAAATAACAGGGACGAGGAATGCGGATTCAAAAAGGGAAAAAGTAAATTGTAGGTTTCAGATGGGATTTGGAAATGTTAAAGTCGAAGACTAGCATAGCAGTGTTGCAGTGACGAAGAATTCTGGTCATTCAAAGTGCCCGTAATCAGTTCGGTGATGAGGTATATAAAAAAGAGAGACAGATCGAAGGTTCCGAAAGTTATTATAATGTTAGGATGAATTTCACTCAGGAGTGCCGGGGAATCTATATTGTCCATTAACAATTGGCGAGGAAATAATGTATCAGGACAATTTAAGACAGACATCGTTAGAAGATAAAGCGAAGAGTAGGGGGCCAAGGTGACTACCTTGTGGGACTCCAGAAGTGGCATGTATAGGACTGTAGAATGAGTTTTGGAAGAGGACTCTATTAGTTCTATTCGAAAGGTAGGAGCTTATCCAGCCCAAGGCCCTAAGTTTGATATAAATTATGTTATGAAATATTTTATCATAGGCTTTGCTGTAATCAGAGTTTACAACATCAGCTTTATAGCTATTCTCAAAGGCAAACAAAACATTGGATATAAATTCAATTAAGTTAGTCATAGTAGATCTTCCTTTAAAAAAACCATATTGAGTGGGGGAGTATGAGGGCTTGCAATGGAAATAAACGGAATCATAGACTAAGCTTCAAAAAGTTTTGGGATACATGAAAGTTTAGCAATAGGTCTATAATTGTTTATTTCAGTTCTATTGTCTTGAAATATAAATGCATCTTTCCATTTATTTTAAAACACGACTTGGAAAAGGGAGAGTTTAAAGAGTGCAGTTAGAGGCTTTGACAGAGAATGCATACATTTTTTTAGAACAACCGATATGACGCCATCAGGACCAGGGCTAAAGTTTTCTTTGATACTTACGATTTTAGCAAATGCCATTTCATCAGTTATTGTAAAAGATGAAAGAGAGGTTTGAGCTCAACTATCTAAATAACTAAAGTAGTTAGGATCAGGACCATGAAGATATTCAGATAATATTTGTTAAAGTTTTAAGCACATAGATTTGGTATAGTTGTTGGATCTGAGGAGATTATGTTGGAGAAACTCATTGCAGGTAGAAACCCATCAGATTTTCGTTTGACATTTATGAACTTGAAAAATGCCCTTCCATTTGGTTGAAGACTAAGTTATTGGTTGTAAAGGCATCCGATAGTTAGATAGTTGTTGTGGTCGGTATCAAATTTGGACTGCAGGAAATCTTCAAATTCGATGGGGAAGGAGAGAGTAAGGTAGGAGAAGGATGATAATGATCCAAGGTTGAGAGAAGGTGAGGGCTTGCGGAGACGACACAGTTATCGCAATAAGATGAGAAGATGAGACCAAGGTGTCTCCCCATAAGACTACTCCATCTAGTTGAAAAAGACCACAATTAGGCAGACGATCAATGAGCAGCGATTCAGATTCAGAGGAGATGTTAGTTGGAAAGAGAATGTCTGATCATCTGAGGTGGAACAATTGAGATGCAGCAGCTTAATAAGCTTTAATTTATTGGGCTGGTCGAATATAACAACAAAGGACAAAAAGACAAAACCTAGGGAGAGTAACCTTAGCTGGTACACCTTCAAATTCGATTGAAGTAGGAACATGGAGTAGTGAACTTTCAAAAATACTATTGATAGCTAAAAGCACACCACGGCCATGTGTATCACTCGTACATTCCACGACATCCATTTGAGAGATGGAATAGTCGTTTGTGAAGAGTTCAGTACTAAGGATATCGGGTGTGAGCTTGGTTTCGGTAAGGGCACAGATTTCATAACCCTCTTAACAATCTTAATATTCAGCTTTTTCGTGTCAGCTTTTGGTATGTTGTTTTCAAAGCTCCAAAACAAGTTAATGAATAATAGTGGTCATAATCAATGCACCTGGCGTGTATTTCAGTAGAGACCACGATGTACCTTCTGCAGTTTTCAATAATTTGTGCCATGAAATATGCAACTAATCAATGTCCTGCTGTGCGCGACTTGCACGATTAGCGGCATAAACAAGTTTATCTATATAAGTTCTGCCTTAACCAATAAGTAATCTATCAGGAGGTTTTAGGATTCATTCATAGGATTGTGCACTGTGCAGTGCACATATTAACAACTTACACACGAAGAAGGAGTTTCTCACAAGAGTTTATGCGTTTATCCAATATTAATTCACAGTGTTCCTGTTCGTTATATTTTTTTTATAAAAGAAACATGATGCGTCGATGCGTTAACTGCGTGGTAATTAAGAAGGTGCTTGTTAAACCAATTTAATCCATGCACGTTCTACTAAGCCAAACATCAATGCAAATGATGTCACTTTAATATGACATGCGTGTGAAATTTTATACTCTGTGAAGAGAACAGGTCTGTGGAATATAAAAAAGGAATTCTTGACTTTTCTTTGTGCTACTGGGTATTATTTAGATCTTTGTTAATTAGAAACCTTCAGTTAGAGTTAGAAATTTGCAAGGTTTTACGGATTGGGGCAATAGAAGTGGAAAGAAATTTTTATAGAAGACTTCTATCTTTAGCTAATTCATTCAAGTTTTCTTAAGGAAGGACAAGCTCACATGTCACATTTGGTATTTTCTATAACAACACCGAAACTGCAGTTAACATAATGCCAAATAATTTAAGGAAAAATAAAAATACATTGGTTTAAAGTTTTAAATATCAAAATAGTAGGGAAAGTACAGTAAGCTAATTCTTAATGTACGGCTGAAAAATATTATCTACTGGCTATAACGATCTTTCACACTTACGCTTAAGTTCTAAAGAATAAAGACTTTTTCAACAAGATAAGATAGATTAGGTTGGTTTTATTGAAACATACATTTTTAGCAATAATTTGGTAAATACAATCAACATGATGCATGGCATTGCCGTCTGCCCGATTGACAACTAAAAGTATAGCTTTTTTATAGATTAAAAAAAGAAAGTGCAGTTTAGATTAAAACGCTTCATTTAAAATCTGATGTCTATATTTAAGTGATGTTTTGCAAAATGCGTATAACTTTGTGATTTCTGTTTCCTGTGGAAGGCTTATGATTTCAGAATTTGAAGGAAAGTTACTGCCTAGGATAAGTCTTCTTATTTCTCTCAATATCGCACACATCGCACATTAGAGTTCACCTCTTAGCCGGATCATGCACGAAATTTGTTCGATGGTATATTTGTCCAAATAGTTTCTTTCCCGGATTTCGTAGTCTAGTGTACAGTAAATCGTAATGTGCAGTGAGTTTTTGGCTCGCTCCGTGTATTGTTCTCTTAAATCTCCATCCAGAAGAGATATTAAGCGATCTATTTCTATGAGGCAAAGTAACTATAACTATAATTCAGGTCAACATCCATCCATGCTCGGCTAGTTCTATCTAGTCTCACTTCGGGATTGGATTGAACTACTTTCTTTGTAAGACAATAACTTGGCATATGAAGAGCTTTGAGGATGTAATCGACCTGAAGCTTGAGTGTTTTTATGAATGAAGGCGAAGGACCCGTTTCCAACATGATTATGTAGTTAGACGTAATCGAAGAAGGTGAAAAATCGGTTTTATGTTAAATCTGAACAGTTTTTCCACTTATTCATATCTCCGACCTTGCCAAGCTTGCGCCGCATAAAACATAACTGATTCCGATACAGCTTCAAAGAGCCTGAATTTACTGGAATTTACTGGTATTCTTAATTTCCTTATTATTAAGGCATTGATTCCATGCTACGTTTATAGCAAGTTTCTAAGTGAGACGTTTTTCCATGCTCAAGTTCCTAGCAGACTCGAAGGTATTTGTATTCTTTTACCAACTGTATTCTTTCACCATTACAATGCCATTGTTTACTTGCACCCGATCTTCCTGCGCCATTCTTAAAAACCATCACTTTGGAGTTATTTAAATTTACCACTAGGTTCCACCTTTTGCAATATTCAGCAAGCTTATTTATAATTAGGACGAGCAGGACAATGTCGTCAGCGAAAAGAAGAGCTTTAATGTAAACATCTGCGTACTCGATTACTGCTGGTAATGCTTCGACTATATTTTCAATGAAAAGTGCAAACAAGCTTGGACTGAGTCCACAACCCAGTCTAAATTCTGATTTCATTTGGAACTACTGTGATAAGCATTGGCCATTACATACTGATGCTTTGGTAGTCTTGTAAAAATTTTGCAATACTTTACGGAACGTAAGCGACATTCCTATCTGAAAGTACTTGTAAAATAGAGCATTGCTATGCACGGTGTTGATAATCAGTAACAAATGCAAATAGTTTCTTATTTTCCGATAGAAACAATTCAGCAAACAAGCGAAATACAAAAATTTGATCGACAATATCCCGATCTAACCCCAGCTTGGAACTAAAATCGAACAAGAGGATTAATTTGGAGTAGCCCGCTATTTGGCCAGATATCCCTTTTAAATCTCTCAAATTTTGACATTTGACAAATTAAAGCATACCATTTCTAAAAAAAAACAATACACACTTCCAAAACGCACCGAAACTTGTCAAAACTTATTACAAGACTGGTGAACATTTTTTAACTAAAGCTCGAAAAAAAAACAAGTTTTAATAGTCGTGAAGTAGAAATAGTAAGAAATTGTAATATTAAACGGGTTGAGTTAGGAAGAAGCGACAAGAAATTTATATACAAATCTTGTTTGTAGCTTCTTGAGTTTTGCGTCTTATTGATCTATAACAACATGTATCAAGTTTTTTAAGACCATGAGCAAATACTGTGAAAAAAGGGGTAGGAATTTTGGATAAGCTAACGATCTTGGTTCTTAATATTGTTTATCAAAATTAAAAGGTTAGTTAAATCATTAAACATTCTTGTTGTGCGGCTAAAGAAAGCTTCTGCCTATTTGAGGAATAGAACTTGGAAGTAAATAGTTATGACATGTAAGCTTACATTTATTGAACTTCATGTTGATATTAATTTGAAAGCTGGAAAGCACGTACTAAATCATTTGCCCTTCTTCGAGCCCTGCGATCTACGAATAATGATTGTATAAAAAATTGGTACGTTGAAACTAATATATATTAGAAAAACTTGTGTTTTCAAAAAAAATCGAATTTGAAAATCAACAAGCCTTAACATTAGGTCTGTTGAAGACCTGGCAGCACATTTTAGACTTCTTCTCTCCAACGATGATAATTTGACGTTCTTCTATGCTGAACCACTAACTCTTAATGAAATTTAAGACGTTGTCAATTGATGAAATACAATCCGTGATATTTAATGCGAAAAATGGAAAGGCTCCCAGGGGAAGACGGTATCCCATACGAATTCTTCAAAAATGCAACACCTACATTTTGGAATAACCTTCAAATTCTCTTTAACAAAATCTTCTGTACAGCCGAAATACCCTCCTCATTCTAAAAATCTGTGATATTTCTCATACACAAAAAGGGCTCTTTTGACGTTGTGGAAAATTATAGAGGGTTTTCTTTCATGAATGTGATATCAAAAATATTTTGCGGTGTTTTGGTAAAAAGGCTGTATGCAGATGACCTAGTCTAGTTTTTGTACAATCCGGAAGAGTTCACACTGAAAGACAATGGAAGTATGATGGGCATCCTCTGGAATCAGTTAAAGATGTTAAATACTTGGGAGTTGAACTGAACTCATACTTAAATTTCAAACAAAATCTCACTGAAAAAGCCAAAAGCTCTCAAAGTTTGCTCAACTTTTCATGGAAAAATGTGTTTTCAATCAAAAGAATAAGTTTATCTGCGAAATATAAAATATTTGATTCAGTGGTTAAATCAACTCTTTGTTACACTTCAGAAATTTAGGGAGCGTATGAGTATGTAGAAATTGAAAAATTTAATAGGAACTTCATAAAAAAGCTTTTTAACCTGCCCCAAAATACACCTAGTTATGCTATTTACCTAGAAACCGGACGTTCATCAGAATGGCTCGTGAATCTGAAAGCAGGATACTATACAGCCAACTTAGTTTTAACTTGAACAAAAGAAACTACTTTAATGACTCACTAAACTATAGTGAAATATCATTGATATTTAAAGCAAGGTGTGAGGGTCTCTCTTTAAATGGCAACCCTAAAAATGGAAGCTTCAACCAATTTTGTTCCCTTTTTGAAAGTTCAAGAAGATTTAGAAAACATCGTCGCGGTCTGTGAATGTGTACAGCAAAACCCGAGCCAGTCTATTCTTTGCCGTGCACAAGAACTCTTTGGCAGACTTCAACTTGGCGAATTTTGAATCGGGGCTTGGGCCTGCACTCATGCAAGATCTAACTTACCCAGAAGCTCATGGACCATAGACAACGCCGTTTGTTCACTGACTTGGGCTTCGAAACGTTTTGGAAAAGCACCCAATTTTGGCCGAAAAATCATCTTTAGTCACAAGGAACATCTTTAGACGAATGGCTGTGTTACCAAGCAAAATTGCCATATATGGGATGATACCAAACCACGCCAGGTTCACCAGGTGATAATGCATCCTCAAAGATGTATGGTTTGGTGTTGATTTTGGGCCGGCGGCGGCGTAATTAGACCGTGCTTTTTTGGAAACGACGCTACATAACGATGATAACTAATTTCTTAGGCCCCAAGTTGCACTATATGGACCTAAACGACATGTGGTTCCAGCAGGACGGTGTTACGAACCATACAGCAAACGCCACGTTTGACAATTATTTAAAAACCATTTACATTATTTCATATTTAAATAAAGATTTAGGTGTTAACAACAAAATTTAAGCCGACTATGGTTAGATCTCTAAAATTCATCAAAACTATCGAGATTTTGATTGAAAAATCATTTAGAGTGATGAGCCCAAGTCTTACCTCAGAGGAACGTTGAAAAACAGAATTATCGTGTGGGAGTTGGAAGCATTAACGTACCACTGTTTGATGCGGGTTTTGGGTTGACAGTATGATTGGATCTTATACTTATTAACTTCTCGTAGAAAGTTATTAAAATCAGTCCGATTTGTCGAATTTAAAAATTCTCCAGAACCATAAGAAATATTGATTTCAAATAAATGTTGTTTTATTGGTAATGAAATCGAAAGATGCAGTAAGGACTTTCAAAAAATGTAATGGATGATTTTGAACTGTAACAATTTCCAAAAAAGTTAACATTTTTGTTGACTCCATCACCTTAAAAAAATTGTATTTGTAAAAATATCGTTTTATCATTTTGTATAATTCTTAGAAAAATTTCAGTATTTTTGGTAAGAAAAACTTATTCGATTATAAAATATTTCGAGAATAAATGAAGATATTAAATTGAAAATTATTTCATTCCTTGCAAAATCTTAAGACGTGAGATAATTATTATTCAGTCCTTTAAACATGGAATTTGTGACATACAGCCGCAACACACAGTTTTAGCATAACTTAAACTGTTTCTGCAGCAGAAGCTTTCAAAAGTTAAACAAATCAACGATTCAACATTCTTTATTGGTGCTTCTCTCGTACTACTCTTAGCGTGATGTTATATAGCTTTAATGAGAAGTCAACAGAAGACGACATCAGAGCTTCTAAAACTTCAAGTGGTGTTCACACGAGACATGTTTGATTCTAATGCTGTCTGCCATAAAAATAGTTTAATTAAAATTAGAAAAAATGAAAATGCTTTAGAATCTTTTAATTATACAATTCTTTCTTATAATGTTGCAGGATTAACCAATAAGACTTTGTTTGTAGATTTTTATGAATTTGATAATCAATTCGATTTTGTTTTTTTATATGAGATATTTATTATGGAAAATATTTTTACGAATTTTGAAAGTAAATTTAGGAATTTTGAATTTAAATTAGTACCAGGTGTTAGAACACAATCAAGGGGAAGAGCAAGTGGAGGTTGCTTCTTCGGATTAAAAAAAAATCTTAAAAATATGTGTTGCGAATTTAAAGTATATGAAGGCGTTATTTCTGTTGAACTGTTTTACAAAGAAAAATGTTTCCGAATCCTGCCGACTTATATCAACTGCAATCAATGGAATAACGATTTTGAAAAACTAGAAGGTGTAATAACTCGAGGTAAAACATCTAACTTGCTGGTGGTGGGTGATATGAATGCGAGGACAGGAAGACAAGCGGGAAATGAAAATGAGATCCTGGGAATTGAACGAAATTCGAAGGACATTATTGTTAATTAACTGAAGCTTATTGAACTATGCGATACATACGGTTTAAGAATTCAAAATGGAACTAGCTTATCGGATACGAACGGAGAATTTACTTTTGTTGGAGGACAAGGTAGCTCGGTGATTGATTTAAGTTTGGTAGGTAGTGAATGGAATGAACTCATTGTTGATTTGGAAATCCATAATGTACCGTACTCTGACCACTTTCCAATCGCCGTAAACTTCAAACTTATTACCAGAGAAGCACAGGAATCGAGAATTATGAATACCTTACCGAAAATAAAATGGAAATCAAAACACAAGTCAGAGTATCAATTGAGATTAAATAATGCACTGATATGCCAAAGAACTTACGATTTACCTCAGATAGAAGAGATAATCAAAGCCTCTTACTACACAGTAACACCAACACTCAGCGGAACTCTTGGCTGGTTAAGAGCGTATAGGACCTCAAATGAGGACTATTTCAGACACCAATATTTGATGGCTAATAAGGCGTACAAAGAAATATGTAAACAAAAAAAGGCTGTTTTCTAAGAAGCTGAATCGAGACGATGCGCTATGCAAAAACTCAAAAGATTTTTGGAACTTGGCAAGACAGCTGAATGGCAAACGGTTTTCAATCCAAACGAACTTGAGTCCAAACCTTCTGGCAGCTCACTTTGAGAAACTGTTGGATCCAGTACATGAGACACCTTCGGTGGAATACGCTATGCCAGCCTATGAATGTGGTGTTCTTGATGCTACAATTAGTTACCAAGAAGTAATATCAGCTGTAACGAAGCTTAAAAATGAAAAAGCTGCAGGTTCGAATGGCATATCAGCTGAATTTTATAAGTATTGGACACCAGAACTACTAACAAGGCTAACTTTCATATTTAACAATATCATGGAAACCGGGACTATACCACATGAATTCAAGAAATCGATTATTTTTCCGATTCACAAGAAAAGAAACATGGCCGAACCAGCTAATTACAGAGGTATATCGTTCCTAAATGCTTCATACAAGATATTTACACTAATACCACACAAACGATTCAACGAATGGATTGATAGCGACAAACTACTAAAGGAGTACCAGGCAGCATTTAGAAGTGGATATTCAACGATCGATCATATTTTTACCCTTAGATGTATGGCTGAAACATTCCTTCGCAAGAAAAAGAAGCTATATGCCTTCTTCGTGGATTTTAGAGCTGCTTTCGATATGATAAATAGAAAGGCTCTATTTTATAAGTTATATAGTAAAGGTATGTCATGGAAGTTTGGAAGAGTCTCACAGAATCTCTACGACGACACAACAAGTAAAGTATGAAATGGTTAAGCGCTATGGGAAGAATTCAAAACACAATCGGGAGTCAGGCAAGGTTGTACATTGAGCCCAAGCATGTTCACCATGTTCATTGATGATCTGGTTGACATTCTGCCATGTGGAGTAGAGTATACGCGGGGATGATAATAAAACTATTGATGTTTGCAAACGATATTGTTCTGTTGGCAGCCTCTTCTGAATCATTGCAGTTGATAATTAACCGATTATTCGAATACTGACGGGTTTGGAATGTGATAGTTAACCTTGACAAATCCAAGGTTTTAATATTCAAAAGTGGAAGAGACCGCAAATTTGCAAACGAAAAATGGCATTATAATGGAGAAAATATAGAGGTTGTAACGGAATTCAAATATCTAGGAGTTATTTTCACGAAAAATCTGAGTATGGAAAAACATCTGAAGGAAAAATTAATGAAGGCAAAATGCGCAATCAGTGCTACATGGAATAGATGCTTTCATAACAAAAGTATAGCACACAGCAGTAAATTCAAATTATTTGACGTGGGGTACAAGGCAGTACGATACGGTGGAAAAACTTCTACGATATTACTGCAAAAGAATCTTCCAGCTTCCGTGTAGCACACCTAACTACGTTATCATGTTAGAAACAGGAATCTCGCCATTGTTCATTCGAACATTAAAAATGCAAGTGGATTATGTCACGGAAGTCTTGAAGATGGATGATAATCGACTACCTAAAATGGTAGCTCTTGAAGTCATAAGGACAAAGACAAGTTGGTGCGCTGATTGGTTGGAACTTGCTTCAGAATGTGGGATAGTCTTAAACCTGTGCAGTGAAGAATTAGAAACTTCGCTTTATCAACTCATTGCTGCAGTAGACTTAAAACATAAATACGTGATAAATATTTGAATGATGCAACAGGATCTATCTACAGACAACTATATAGCCAATTGAATCATAATCTGGAGGAGAAAAATTATTTTAGGGATGACAATAGTACAGCCGAGATTTCAATGATGGTATAACTGCGGAGCGAAGTTATGCCACTAAACTACATACCTCATAGAGATGATTTACCCATTGTGTGCTTTTTGGGCATCTTAGGTGAAAGAGAAGATAATTTTCACTTTATGGGTAAATGTCTGATTTTAAGTGCATTCAGAAGGGATGTATTCGGAAGTGACATGTTGACACAAAGCCAAATTATACAACTGCTTAAAAATATGGATATACAAAAATTATACAAATACTGCATGCTTGCTCTTCTCTATAGAAACAAAATCATAAATGAAAGCTTTTAAGATAAACTAATCTTTTTTTTTATAAATATATATTGCAAAAATACATACGAATTATTGCTCAACAAAATTTTCATATTATGTGAAATTGTCATGTTTTGTCAACTGGGCAGACGGCAAAATGCCATGCTTTTTTTGTTTTTTTGTAAATTATGAATTTATTCATTGAGAAAATAATAAAACCAATCTAATCTAAATCTATAGCTTTAAACCTCTTCAATAAATAGGTGCATATGAAAGAATTTGTTAAATCTAACTCCAGTAGTTCCTGAGTCTCGCACGTTCAAACAAACAAACAAACAAGCAAACAATCAATGAAACGAACTCTTTAGCATTGTTATAAGCTTTTATATGTATTTTAAAGCCCATGACGTTGAAAATCCGAGTTTTTTCGTGAACTTTTCTGTTTAAAAACTTAAGTTAGGTAAAGGTATAATGAGCACAGCCATAGAAAAGTATGACTAGTAAGAGAAAACCAATTTACCTTCTTTAAGTTGATATTTGAAAAATGTGCATATCATCAGCCGTTCTTCGCAAGTTTTTCGTTCAGATAAAAATTTCAATAAAAAGCAAGTCTTATCCGCTGCATATAAATCACTTATCGAGAAAATTGCGACTGCAATAAGGCACTCAATTGCATACATGTGCCAAATATAATCACAACGTGTCTCTCTTGATCCTTTCCGAATAAGCCTTCATCTCTTATACCTTTTCCTATTTTCTGTTTCTCAGCGAGGCACTATGCTCACAGAGAACATCGCCATAAGGCAAAATTCCACTTTCGGATAAAAATCTAAATCCACCTGCGACCAACCTCAACGCAATAATGGTCAACTTTAAAAAAAATATATACCTGGATATAGGAACTGCACACATATGTCTGTCTATAGCTAAGCTTTGCAATGCCGTAAGCTTCCTGCAATTGCCCAGTAAGACAGTAAGATAGTAAGACAATGGGTCATTACTTCCTTTTGTGCGCATCGTCATGTTTCTTATTTTATTTTTTGCTGTTGTTGTTGTTTTTGCCTGAATCGCTTGCGTTTATGTTGTCAAGTCACGGCTAGAGGATGCGTCCATATCAGCTTAACTGAACTGAACTGAGCATAGGTATAGGTACCTATACCTTCTAAAATGCATGCGCGCAGCACGCAAGCATGACTGTAGTCGGCTCGTCGCCTGATCGTAATCAGAATCATCATCGTCATTACCCTTACCTCTATCCACAGGTACTCGTATTCGTGTCAAAGCTATCTTCCCCTCCAACTATGAAATTCTTTACTTGAAACAATCAGACCAACCTTTTTTGGCTACAGATTATTTTATTGAAACTTGAATAAAAAAAAATACCCGCGCTAATTTCATCGATGCCTAAAAGCAGTTATGTATATTTTATCATCAATTTTATTGAGTTCATCTTGAAGTCCAATATCAGTTCTTAGCCTTTGAGCATTTTTCGGTGAAATAAATTTTAGTTAAGGCCCATTATCGTTTTCACTGCATTGTAAGGCGACGCAATTCACCTGTAACTAAAACTGTATCAGTGGAAAAAATTAAAACAATTCGATCTTACCCATCATAAGACTAACCGTGACGGAAATTCACTGACTACGAAGAACCAAGAATGTTTAATGCGCTAGGCTCTTAAAAGCATCACTTGCGTTCATAAAATTCTGACACTAAACCGTTTTATTTATCACCTTCTCCGTATCAAACTGAAGGTATTCCATATTTCACATGGCTTAAAGTATCTCATATAATATCTAACTTGATGATATTGTAATCTTGGTTCTGACATTGATGTCTAAACTTAAGACAATTTGTTTATTAAAGTTAGGGTACTTAAAAAACATAACATGCGAGGCTTCTGAAGCTAGTTATGGGCTTTCATCGTAGTAATTTGTTTCTCTTATCTGAGTGAATTTTTAATATTCACAGGCTATTTGCATTTTCATTGCTGGAAAGTGCATTAAATGAGCTAATTGGGGGCCCTTTTAATTTGATCTAATAAACCTGGTGGTATATGAAAATGTATTATCGAGTGGCTCGTTGCTTCTGCCTTGAATTCTGTATAGCTAAGCAATTTATTCAGTAAACATTGTTTATTAATTAATTTCCATTGATAAGCGGCCTTTTTATTTTGTAATTAATTTAAATTTGAGTTGAATGCTTTCACTTCTACTTTGAACGTCAAACTTGTAGAGTTATAGAAGGTGAGTAAGGTCAATGATTCTCCACAATTTTCTCCAGATGAGTACTGAAACTTATATCTGTTCCTTCCAACCACCTCTTATTTTTATTGGGTTAGATCTAAGGTGTAAATCTCCCCCGAATTAACTAGCCTTATGTGTATAATGGGAATCTCTGTACAGATGGACTCCTCTTTCTTCGCAACTTGTGGGACCAAGTATGAATATAAACCAAAAAAGAAAAAAATGATGAGACCAGTATATTTCAAGACCTGCGCCAAAGCCTGTTGCCGTATCTCCTGTGGCCAGCACAGAGAAGGGAGTTAAGGCATTTCATGGACCCTTTTCTGCTGTTGGAAGCAACGAGAGTACGAAGGTAGCGATAACTAATTCCAGTAGTGGCACGATTGTGAAGAATGACCCTACCACTACAACTAAAAGCACATCCAGAAATGGAAGAGAGAAGCTCTCAAAAAGCCTCTATAAACAAAGGCGGGAAGCCGGGAGAATCCTGAAGGCTTCTGGTGAATCATTTAAGGCTGCAAGAATACCGCAGCAAACCGCTCACGTTAAATGGGCAAAGAGTGTTTTTGCTGCTGCAAGGACTGGGAAAGATTTCACGTCTAAAAGAGAAAGGTTTCTTGAGGGGGCCATACCGACACCAAACAGCCTCATGTGCACAGCACCAGCACTCTCCTCAATCCCATCAGAAAATATGAAGAAATACTATCGCTTCTAACCTTAATGTCTTAGCCTTTACTACCAAAGTGTAGGAGGGTTAAGGTCTAAAACGTCTGCAGTTCCTTATGAAATCTTTGCCCTAACTGAAACCAACCTCACACCCTTAGTACGGAACTCTTCACTAACGACTATTCCATCTATCAAATGGATGTCGTGAAATGTGCGAGTATTACACATGGCCGTGGTGTGCTTTTAGTTTTCAATTGTATTTTTGAAAGTTCATTACTCCATGTTCCTACTTCTATCGAATTTGAAAGTGTATCAGCTAAGGTTACACTCCCTAGGTTTTGTCTTTCTGTCCTTTGTTGTTATATTCGACCAGCTCAACAAATTAAAGCATACCAAGCTGCTGTTAATGCCATCGACTTTTTGCTTCAACAAGTGCAACCTAATGATTTGATCATCGTTCTTGTCGACTTCAATCTTCTCCATCTCAATTGGTCCAATTCAGATCGCCGGCAATACAACGCTGCCACTTAGTGTTATGACTCCGCCTGTACTTGAGCGAGTTAATGATTCTATTGGGCAAATCTTTTTTCGCACTCGTACTGTAGCGAGAGTCCTAAAAGATCTTAACATACATAGATCTGCTGGTCTGGATGGTATCCCCGCTATTATTCTGAATAGGTGTTCTTCATCGGTGGCAAAACCACTGCGTAAGCTTTTTCATCTGTCCTACTTCTTAGGTCTCGTTACGAGCTTATGGAAAATTGCATTTGTCCAGCCTATTCCCAAAAAAGGCGAATCTTCCTTACCGTCTAATTAGCAACGGATTGCACTTATGTCCCTTCTTTTCAAGGTCATGGAAACGCTGAAATCTTCTTAATGACAGACAATACGGCTTTGGTAGTAATAGTTCCACTGGTGATCTCATGGTTCATCTCACCAAACAGTGCACCAAATCTTTACATCGCTTTGGAGAAAGTAAAATTATTGCACTTGATATTTCAAAACCATTTTATAGGGTTTGTCATCATGCTTTCTTATCAAAAATGCGTACTTTCGGTTTTCACGAATCTCTTCTTCACTGGATAAGTAATTAATTTCCAAACCGTTCATAACAAGTTGTATTGGATGGATTCAAGTCTGAAAACCACAAAATAAATGTTGGTGTGCCTCAGGGCTCTGTTCTATCTCCATCACTCTTTCTCATTATTATTAATGATCTCCTGTCTGCAACTTCTAATCCACAACATTGTTTCATATTCCTTTTTAGATTCACATCCCTCTTCTTCGGACGTGGAACTGCAAGGACAAAATATGATAGGCTCATTAAATTCCGACTTAAACAGCATTCTACAATGGGGAGTAAGAAACCGCGTGTAATTTAATGATTCGAAAACGTAATGCTGCCTTGTATCGTTAAAGTGAAATATACCCCCCTTGCCATTATCCATAAATGGCACATGCATCAAGGAAACTGAACATCTCGATATTCTCGGTATGTGTATCACCAACCACCTTTTGTGGAACGATCACATACGCGATGTCGCCACAAATGCCGCATGATTTTTAGGTTTTCTAAGGCGATGCAAGAAGTTTTTCTCCCCATCTGACAAGACTTATATACGTCTAAAGCGCTCCTGCAACTTACTTAAGCTTCTTGGACAGTATTGAACGTAGGGAATTTAGATTGATTGATCATTTACGTAGCTTGAACATAGTCGAAATGTTTTTTGTCTCACCCTCTTTTGCCTTTATTTTAATGGTTTGGCTAGCTGCATTTCTCTCCTTAAACAGTTCAACCGTAATACTCTTGCTTCTAGGAATGCTCATCAATATACCCTCGAGCCCAACTTCGATCGCACTGTCAAGTACAGAGATTCGTTCTTTAGCCGTACTATGCGAATGTGGAATGCCTTGCCACACTCTGTCTTTCCCAGCTATTGCAATATTCAGGAATTTAAAATCAATGTGGAACTACATTTTCTTTCAACCCCTCTCTCCCTTTCCTAGTGTTCACACTGTGTCTACATAACAAGGGTAGTATATCCCTTTGATTGTGCGCTTATTATAAAAAAAAGTACCATTCTCCCGTAAACAAAAATTTCACCTCTGCTTCCAATTGGTACAACAGAGAGCTCCGTAGCCTCTCCAAGCTTTGGACGATGTTTTTACAGTCCAAATCAGATACCGACCACACCAACTATCTTCTCGCCTATAATTCTTTCTCTGAATTAAGGGAATCAATTTATAACCAATACCTTAACCATATGGAAAATAACCTTCTTTCTGACTTAATACTTTAGCAAATCGTATACTGAACATCTTCATTATCCTGATCCTCGCTACTTTAGTTATTCAGATGGTTGCACTCAAACCTCTCTTTCATCTTTTACACTAACTGAAGAAATGGTACTTGCCAAAATCGTAAGCCTCAAAAAACTTTAGCCCTGTTGCCGATGGCGTTCCATCAGGTGTTCTAAAAAATGTATGCATTCTCTGTCAAAGCCTCTAACTGTACTCTTTAATTCCTCCCTTTCCCAAGGCGTGTTTCCTCATAAATGGAAAGATTAATTTATATTTGAAGGCAATAAAACTGAGATTAACAATTATAGACCTATTGCTAAACTTTCATGTATCCCAAAACTTTTTTAAAGCTTAGTCTATGATTCCGTTTATTTCCATTGCAAGCCCTTATGCTCCCCCGCTCAATATTGTTTTCTTAAAGGAAGATCTACAACGACTAACTTAATTAAATTTATATCCATAGTTTTGTCAGCCTTTTAGTTATTAATTAATAGTTATTAAGTTCATGTTGTAAACACTGATTACAGCAAAGATTTTGATAAAATATCTCATAACATAATTTATCTCAAACTTAGAGCCCTAGGCTTTCCATCCATATTAGTTATCTGGATTAGCTCCTAACTTGCGAATAGAACCTATAAAGTCCTCTTCCGTAACTCAGTCTCCAGTCCCATACATGCCACTTCTGGAGTCCCACAAGGTAGTCACCTTGGCCCCATACTCTTCACTTTATCTTTTAACTATGTCTCTCTTAAATTTAAAAAAAATGTCAGATATTCTAATGTTTGCAGATGATAAGAAAATTTGTAAGATTAACTCAACTCCATGTGATTCCTTGCTTCTACAAAATGATCTTAATATCTCTTTTGTTTGGTGCACGCATAATTTAATTGTATTAAATGAAGGTAAAAGTAAAAAAATACTTTCTTAATGAGGCTGTCAACGTAGGCAATTCTTTTAGAGATCTTGGTATTATGTGTGACAAACACCTGAGTTTCCATTCCCATTTTGACCAATTATTATCAAAATAGATCTCTCTGTTTTATTAAGAGATGGTCAAAAGAATTTTCCAACCCCTATGTAGTCCGTCCTCATCTTGAATATGCATGCCAAGTATGGTCTCCCTTTTGTGAAAACAATTCACTCAGAATTGAAAATGTTCAAAGACGTTTCGTTCCACTTGCCTTAGGTGGCATCCCCTGGGATGATACATCCAACTTGCCTCCTTTCGCCGATGTACTAAAACTGATAGGTTTGCAACCCATATATATATTTAGACGCAAAAAAGCTGATATATTATTTGCTCACCAATTGTTAATGAGCAATATAATATATTCCCCGGCACTCCTGAGTGATATTCATCTTAACACCAACCCTCGAAATCTGCGATCTGTCTCCCTTTTTCATATCCCTCATCACCGCACTAATTACGGGCACTTTGAACTAATGTCCAGAATTCTTCGTCACTGCAACGCTGCTCTGAAGATACCCTTTTTGAGTCCGAATTTCTCGTCTTGTTGAAAAATGATAACAAGAACAAGAAAAAACAAAATTTTTAAGTTAGTGTTAAGTTAAGTTAAAGCTTGTATTAAGCTGAATAAATAAATGGAACTAACCAGTTTCAGCGACTTCACTAAAGGCAAAGTCGTGGTTGTGGTCATTGACAGGACCGATGATGATGGTACAATATCGGCTGATCGTTGGCAGCTGGTCAAGGTAAAGCTCTCGAGTGGGTTTTGTAGCATTTTGAGAGAGCTTCCAGGACCACTTCCTTTCATAACCGATGGGTGCTGGCATCAAGGTTATCTCAAACTCACGGTTTATGGTGATCAGAGGTCTTGTGACTTGTACAACCTTGCTGTCAGCCGGTTAGGTGAAGTTTGTCCAAATTCGAAAGTCGAGGTTTTGCTAAGGAAGACATTCCTAGCAAACCTAGAGCCCGCATTTGGATTCCAATCGAACCTGCTGGTATCGAGGACATTCTCGAAATGATCAAGGTTTTCAATCCATCCTTGCAGACGAATAATTGGAAGATCGCCAAGCTCGATGAGGTGAACGGTCTTTATAGGAGTCCCATTTTGGTACTTAATAAAGAATCTTTAGCTCCTCTAGCCCTGACCAATGCCAAAATAATAAATCTTCGCAAAAACGAAGATAATATATTTAAAAATAAAATGAAAATACTTCAGAAATTAATCAATAAATCAATATAAATAAACCAATATTTTAAATAACAACAAACAAACACTATCTTATCCACCTTCAACCCTGGATGAGGTATACACTTTCAGAAAAAAAAAATACATTTAAGATAAAAAATCCTCAGAAAAAATGTCCTTTCCCTTTTCAAATTATTTTGGCTGCAAGTGACCTCAATAAACTATGACACACTAAATCACTTTCTATTTCATTTTAATTTCGATGCCTATCTCTGAAATTGTCTCCATAACAAAGATAAGGTCATGATGGCACCACATAACCATTTTGAACATATTTTCACCCTGTCTGAATGCAGGAACGTGTGCCCAAGATTGTTCACTCTACACAAATGTTACGTTGCAAAATAATCTCCCATCTAAAAAGGACAAAGGATCACGGCATGACCACCATACAATGGTCACTCCACATCTACCTGTATGTTCATATAAAAGTACTGTATATGTTTTAATCCTATAAATTCATTACTCATCCATTGTCCGTGCAACATGATAACAATAATTATAATAATAGCCATCATCGTTCAGCACAGCACCCAAAAGATAAACGAATAAGTAAGGAAACACACAAATCTGAATCATAATAATCCCGATGTGAGGATTTCATTTTATGGAACAAAAAATTAACTCATGATGATGATGAAGGATAACCAAACAAGCAAACATACAAACACGACAAAAAAGGACTCTCCCTTTTCAAGTGCGGTGTTGAAATCCTCTTTATCCTTAACAAAAAATACAAACGAAAAAGTAAAGGAATAACTCGCTTATAACCTTCCTTTTCAGTTTTGTTTTATTTCCTTTATGAGATTTGTATTCAGGCTTTTTGCACAAAGGTCAGGTATAGAGTAATCAAGGACAACATCATCGTAACACACATAAAAAAAGGATATTCAACATTTCAAAAAAAGATAAAAGTGCGTATGGTATTTTTATATTTTTCGGTAATATACTTATTTTCTGTTTTTTGGTTGTTTGGTTGGAGAACCCCAATTCGCACACAGGATGTGCGTGCATTAAGAGGAGATATGATTTTCTATACAATATGCGTATACGAAGGATATTATAGGAATAAGGAGGAATTTGATATTCCGGAAGGGAACCTATTAAGTCTTTGTTTGAATTTTGATCCTTCATATTCTTCTTCTTCTTATCGTGGGAAACAGAATGAAAGTATTTTTTTTTGTTATGTTTATTTGAATTTTCGCAATAGAAATACAATTCAATCTAAATTACAGATAAAGATAAGAATTTTTCGAAATATTTTTTTTGAATGGATTTAAGGAAGAATCATATCGGAAGTAGATGTTTTTCTGCGTTTCCTTTTATGTAATAACTTGGTGAAAAATTTGGCAAAAAAAAGTTTGTAAAAATTTAGATATAGGTTAAAAATTTGAAGTCAATACCATTCTTTGTTCTCATAACACTTGTGTCGAAAACCATTTTTTAATAATGTTGTTTTTGTAGGTTTTCGAGTTTTGTAAAAATAGATTATAAGTCTAAAAAAATATTTATTAAATAAATTTGATTTGAATTCTGTTTTTTTTTCCCGACATTTTTCATCAAAATCCAAATTTTATCAATTTAAGCAGCGATTTTTGAAAGTTTTAGTTTCTTTTTGCCAAGATATTCAAATCCCAAGTAAATTTTTACCAACTTACGTAATGTTTTAAAAGTTTTCATTGTTTGTAAAAAAACTTTACTTCGATTTTTCTCAAATTCTCTCAAATTTTACTTACTACAGGGTTTTTCAAGAGGGGCTCTACAAAAGAAGAGCGACAGGGACATCAAACGACGCCATATTTCTTGACGCTCTTTTGACATCTTGATGGGAATATATACAAACCAACAACGAGTCGAAATTGTTAAAATTTATTACAGAAATTCGGAGTCAGTGACCATAAAAATAAGTGCACTGCGTCCAATTTATGGTCGTTATAATCGCCCTAGCAGATCAACAGTTTAGAGTCTAGTGGACAAATTTTAATCCATAGGCACAGTAAAAAATGTTACCGTGCCAATCGGACAAAGAAGTGCCCGTAGTTATGAGCATATAAAGATCTTGGCATACATCCTTAAAAGATTAAATTGACGCAACAACTGAAGCCGCTTGACAACAAGAAGCGTCGTATGTTCGCAACAACTTGAAAATGATTCGGATTTTCATCGAAAAATCATCATCAGCAATGATGCTCATTTCTGGCTGAATGGCTTCGCCAATAAACAAAATATGCGATATTGGCCAGGCAACAATCCACACGTACTCTATGATTCAGCATTATTTACTTACTTAAGGTGGCGCTACAGTCCTGTGTGTACCAGGGCCACACCCAACAAACTTCTCCATCTACCTCGGTCCCTAGCTAGATGTCTCCAGTTACGCGCTCCAAGTTGGGTGAGGTCAGCTACCACTTGTGCGCGCCACCTGATTCGCGGTCTTACTCTACTGCCCTGTGTTCTAAAACCACACTGATCAGGTTGCTGACCATGGGCTTTAGGCGTTCACATATTACGGCAGAGAAGATTTTATAGGCGATGTTAAGTAAACTGATTCCTCTATAGTTGATGCAGTTTAAAGAGCCTCTTTTTTTCAGGATCGGGCAAACAATACTGAGGTTCCATTCATCGGGCATGCTTTCTTCCGACCATATCTTACAGATAAGTTGGTGCATGCTCCCAACCAAATTATCTCCAGCTTCTTTAAAGAGCTCGGCTTTCAAGCCATCTGCTCCAGTGGCTTTGTTAGACTTCAGCTTAGATATGACAATCTTTACTTCGTCTAAGTCGGGAGGACGGGGTTGTTGGCTTTCGTCGTCTATGTTGAATGGATCATCCTGCCTAACAGCGGAATTCAGTTCGTCGTCGCCGTTATACAGTCTGCAAAAGTGGTCCTTCCATATCGTCATTGCACCCTTCGGTTCTAGGTTTATGTACCTGTGAACTTCGTTTCACCTGTTCATGAAACTTTCGAACTTCATTCCTGGTTTTAAACCTCTGAACATCTTCGACCGCACGCTTCTCACGCCCTTTCTTTTTCCCTCTGAGAAGTCGGCATTCCTCTCGCCTCTTCTGCTCATAGAGCTCATGAGCAGCTCTTGTCCTTTTATGCAGCGCCGCTTTGCGTGACTGTTGTTTGTCGGTATTTGCCTGCCGACATTCCTCATCAAACCAGGGGTTCCTTGTTGGTGGCTGTTTGAAACACAGCACATCAGAGGCGGCTTCTCTGATTGCATCTTGGCAATGTTGCCACTGGTTTCCGATACATTGTGTTGGCGGCAGAGAACTTCGAGAGAGGTTACTTGTAACTCAGTCGGAAAAGGATTTGGCGATATCTGCCGATTGTAGTAGTTCGACGTTGTACCTTCTTACAGCACCTCCCTGTTTTGCCTTGGTTCTGGACATCCAAAGTGCTACCTTGGCTACAACGAGGTAGTGGTCCGAGTCGATGTTAGCTCCTTGGAAAGTTCGTACATCCATGATGATGGAAGCGTGTCTGGCGTCGATCGCAAGATGGTCAATCTGGTTGACGCTAGATTGATCTGGAGGAGTCCAAGTTCCTTTGTGGATGGTGATGTGTGGAAAACGCGTACTGGCTATCATGACTTTTCGCCCGCAGAAAAATCTATGAGCCTGAATCCGTTGTCGGAAATGTTGTCGTGCAGGCTGTGCTTCCCGATTATTCCACCAAAGATGTCTTCCCTTCCTATCTTGGCATTAAAATCCCCCAGGACTGTTTTAATATCGTAGCTAGGATACTGCACCTATGTTTTGTCTAGGAGCTCGAAGAACATAATATCTTTGATGTTGTCGCAGGCTTATGTTGCTGAATTTAGTATTGATGCGTATGGTCATGAGGCGCTCATTGATGCACCTATAGCTCAAGACTTCTTGCCTAAATCTGGCTCTAATGACGAAGCCGCATCCAAATAAGCGCTGTTGTTTTTCGTGGTAGCACTCACCATAGTAAATATCGCAGTTTTTCATCGTCTCTTTGCCCGGGCCATCCCATCGTTTTTCCTAGATGGTCGTGATGTCTGCTTTATAGCAGTCTAGGGCCTTCGCTTATTCTTCTGCTGCATGTGGTCTGTTAATTGTCCTAACATTCCACGTGCATATCCGAAGTTCGTTGTCCTTAATTCGTTTGCGTTTTTCAACAGTAAATCCGTCCGTATCCGAGGCTTGTTGGTGCTTCGCAACTATAAAAGCTTTTACGTGGCCAAGAACTTGTTGGTTTCCATTTCAGGAATTCCTCCGCTGCTGCCTGGATAAGGAGATGTGCCGTAGTGGAAACACCTCTCTCCCCTTCTCTCATTTCCACTGGTGTTGGAACTCAATCTCCAGTTGAGGTTCTAGGCACCTGAAGTTGACTACGGTGAGGGGAAAGCAGGAGTTGATAGACAGAGGTGGGTTTTGAGGAAAACCTGTGGTCTCTTGTGTCCTCTTGAATGTACATGTCTTCCATTTGCATATCATGATTGAGCATTGTATGCCGAAAAAATTACGGTTTGGTGTGGTTTATAGGCCGGCTGCGTCATTAGCCCGTAATCCTTCTGTGATGATAAAGACTGGTGCTTTACTGTGAATGGGGTTCGCTACCGTTCAATGACAACCGAATTTTTTCTGAACCCAATTGGATGGTATGGTCTTGGAAAACATGCGGTTCCAACAGGACGGCGGCGCCACACTCCACTCAGCGAATGTCACAATTCTATCTCATGAAATGGTCCAGTCGCTTGGCAGCCTCAGTTGTGTTATTTGACACCGCCGTTATACTATTTCCTGTGGGACTTCATGAAGTCTATGGTCTATGCCAATAAGCCAGTGACGATGGATGAACTTCGTACGAATATCGAACGTGAAAGTGCAGCAGTATCAGCCGATGTATGCTTAAAAAACCGTTGAAAATTGATTTCAGTGTCTGAACTTCTGCAAACGTGCCCGCACTGGCCATGCAAAAGAAATCGAGTTCCATGTATAATAGCATCAAAAATACATTCAAAGAAATAAAGAATTTCATGGACATCCAAAAACCGTTTCTGTTTTATTTAAAAAAAAACTTTCGTAACGCTCTTAGTTAAAAAAATGATAGATGTTAAAAACGTTCTTTTTCGGAGCATACAATTATTATGGAGGTAATATTATTTTTTATTCCTAAAATATTGGAACTGACAAATATTTTTTTTGTAATTCGTAAGTATCACACGTCACATTGTAATGGGGTTTGCGGTTTCAAAAGTATAGAGCTGTAATTCGACATCATTAAAACTTATTCGTTAAGCCAATTTTTTTTAGCCGAAGTCTGCAGGAGATTATGGTTTCGTATCGGTATTTCGGTATCGTCCAACTACGCAAAAAATAGGAAAATTGGTGAAGAGATTGGATTGGCTACAGTATTGTAAGACTTTTGCTTCATTATTTCGCTCGTACCACTGAAAATATCACTGCTGTAAGTGAAAGTGTTGCCGAAGACCGCAATGTGTCGAATTCCTGTAATTCTCAGGAATTAGGACTGGTAGGACATTATGGCGTTTTGTGCACTTGGATCTACGCCTATATTCATATTAAGTCCAACCCAAACAACAACTGGAGCCAGTTGATCATTCACAACGTAGTAGATATGTACGTCGAGTGGATGCTTGAACAACAATCGGTTGATATCGATATTTCAAAAACGACAATGGAACGACTGTCACCGACAATTTGGAGCATTTTGGTCATATGATGACTGAATTGTATTACTTGCTATTGAAGAATACGACTTGCGGAATATGTTATTTCAACAAGACGGGGACCATGCCACACAACTCAAACGAATATGTCTTTATTGCAAGAGATATCTCCTGAGGTCGTAATTTCTAGTTTTGGCAATACCAACTGGCCACCAAGATCATACGATTTGACACCTCCGAACTAATTTTTGTCAGGCTACGCAATAAACCGTATTAACGCAGATAAACCATTAAATTTTGAGTACTTAAGAACCAACATTCGTCAAGTTATGGCTGAAATACCGCCGAATATGTGTCAAAAAGTGGTACAAATTACCTCCAAAGAATGGATGCTTGCAACAATTCGCTAGGTAGTCATTTAAATGATGTAGTCACACATAATGTCAACATTTAGACATTATGTTAAAAAAGAAATATTATGAAAAAAAATATTTTAAATGTGTTTTATTTACATTCACTTTTGAAACCGCAAAATGGATGACCCAGTATTTGGGGCCAACCAAATGTCCAAATGTTTAAAATTGTCAAAGTAAGAAACTATATACATATCTCTTCTGGTTCTTGAGATATGGACGACGATAAGTGGTAACCAGAATGTACGGACCTACGAAGGTCCATTGGCATTGGACCGATTACAATAACTTCCTTTTGAAACATCGGTGCCAGAGTAAGTTATGGTCAACGCAAACCGTTTAAGTTTGTTCTATTATAGCAACAAAATAATTTTCTAAGTTGCAGAACGTTTGACAAAAAAATAAAACGGGATACAAAATTTAAAAAACTAAAGTTAAAGACATCATCAGCACTTCAAAAATTTGTACTCAATATTTTGAAGTTTGAAATTTGCCAATATCATTGATAGTTTCTGAGTTCTGCAGAATTAAAAGAACAACAAGCTTCTAATGCAGCGATCTTCAGCCCTACTTAAAGTAATTTGTTTTCTAATAAGCTGAGTTTTTACAAACAAAAATATTTATAGACTCAAACAAATTGTTTAACCATTAATAATTCAATATTCACATTTACAAAGAAATCCAAATAAAGTTTACTACAAAATCTACTTCTTTAAAAATTCGTATTTTAAATATATATATATTCAAACGTGAAGGTACTTTTCTAGAATCATAAAAATGTATTCAAGCCTTCGAATAAATAACAACACTCTTAAGTCCCAAACCAAGAACAAGTGTAGCCCCATTTAGAAATACACAATTTTGCAATCGCGCATAAGTTTGTTTCTATTTAAGTTTCTTTTATTTGAAAATCCAACTCACGTTGCACAGAGAAGAGAGTTCAAGACAATTTGCTCTCGGTCATAGAATCACTCATCCATTCACCCACATTGATTGTCCCGAACATTTCCCCCTGGTGCCTTGTTATCCATCCAATTGAACGCCGAAGAAATAGGGAGTCGGGGACGTTTACTGTGATTGTCAGTGGTGTTGTGTTGAGTTCGGTTTTTGAAGCCAGGATAACCTCGCCACCTACTCCCAGAGGCTATAAGTATTGCATGCATAAAACCCACATCAACTGTTGGTGTCGCCGTTCGCCGCCACCGCCGGCCGTGCGTCGAAGTCGTCGTCGTCGTTGTCGTTGGTTGTCTATCGATCTTGGATTGTCGTCGCGACGTTGATCCCGCATCGACGAAATGTCCCTCTACTATACTCTAACGCTAATCCAAATGTTTTGGCATCAGGCAAATGCAAAAGCGACGTATGTCAGACCGCAGGTGACAGAGTGGTGCTTAAGAACATTCCAGGCAAACATGGGATTTCAATTGCAAATCGATCGTGTGCGCATTTCAAGTTACGCTACACCTCCTACCACCGCTCTCCCACCGCTTGTGGCAACTACCAACCCATATAATGTATAGTGGGGGAGGGATTATCATGCATCAAGCCTCAAAGAGACCCAGAGAAACCAATGAATGTTGTGTTTCTATCAAGCGATATATGTGATGATGTTTTGCATCAGGAATTAGGTCAGACTTAATGGCAGTTCTGTTCAAATATAAATAGGAAAATGAAAAGGGAAGGAGTGAAGAGGGGGGACAGTGAGTAGAGAATCCAAGAAATTATTGTGGACAGAACAAAATTTTCAATGACGATTCTTTTCGAAAATACGAAATAAACAAGAAAGAAAGAAAAACAGCTTGGATATAGAATTTATAAAAATAAACGGAAATCGCTTGTGAATTGAACCTGAATGAAGACTTTTGACAAGAAAGTTGGCACATTCACCAATTCAAAGAGTGTTGAATCAACACAAGAGACCACGTCTTCGTCTTTTAGGTAAGGTACATAGATGATACTTCCGTCGTCGTGTCGCATACAAAAATATATAAAGTTCCATCCATAAACAGATTCTATAATTTGTCTGAAGATTTGCAAATCACGTCATGTCGTGTTGAATGATTTTTTTCTAGAGAATTTGTTGACTTTCTCATAAGAATGTCACCAATATTTGCGATTAGAATGTTTTGGAGGTAAACACTTATGTTAAAGAAGCATCATTGAAGAATACACTTTCAAAAATACGTGTTCCTACAAGGACCAAGTTCATTTGGTACTTTCTAAAAAATTACATCGATATGAAAAAGAAACCTGATACTAATATTTTTCCAAAATAAAACTAAAACAGTCATGTCTTCCATCCTACCTGCTTTACAGGCTTGACAATGTCCCTTTCTTTCGTTCTAGTTCTCGGTTGAAAGTTGATATTTTGGGTTCAGACAGAAGCTGTTGCTTCTCTCCAAAAAGATGTTTCGTAACTTCCTGGCCTTTGAAGTTCAAGGCCTTTTTTCTATTTGCCATTCGACTGACCTTAGTTTTAGATGTAGAAGCAGTTTTTAAAATGTAGACTTTTTATTTGATTTTTTACGCTCCGCTTCCTCTACACTTAATCTACTGCTTGAAGCATTATAGCTAGTCCTGTAATTTTTGGCGCAGAATTTGAGCTTCCAATATTGAGAGTGCAGTATTGTCAGATTCATTATCCGAGTTGTAGGAGTCCGGTATAATGTTAGGCTTGTGCATTTGTTTTCTAGATGTGCTTGGAACACTGTTTTTCAAATTTGGCGGGCATTGTAACTTGAAGAGAGCTGATGGAGCGAATGCTATCTCTGGAATCGCTTCTGGATCAAAAGGATACAATCCTGCCGCTCTAAATCCTGAAGTAATGTTGTCATATGTCATGTATTTTGACCAAACACTTGACAATATAACATTGAAGCTTGTTTTATTAAGAGTAAGTAAGTAAACTTCAATACTTCTTGGTCCCAGTGATGCTCGAAAGATCGGTGCACGGCTTTATCTAGCGGTTAGAGCTTTGGTGTGGTGTTTGATGGAAGACAATAGAGCGTTATTTTATGTTTTTCTGCTTCCTCCACAATACTTTAATCCAAATGACAAGCAGCTTGTCAAAAACTAAAAGGCAGCTTTGAACTTGTTCAAATGAGTTACAAAATCCACAAAAGTTGAGTAGTTCATACAACCTTTTGTGATTATCTTCACTACAGACACGTGTAGAAGATTATACAAAAACTGCGGTTTTTGCCTAATGCATTGAAGATGACCATGGCATGGGTGGAATTATAGTTCCTATGGCATTAAAGCAACCTACAAAGGTGACACTTTCTACATTTTCGTCTGATATTAGGTGCACTCTTGTTGATCCCTTCAGAGCTAAGACGTTTTTTTGGTGATGCAAGTTTATTCTACAGCCTTCTTAATCAATGTTGTAGAGGCATTCGGGTCTGGGCTTTATGCTTAATCTATCTCGTAGGACCTCCAGTTTTGCCATGATTTACTTATTTAGTTTTTAGGCCATAGCGGGGTTCATGAATTGAGGCTTTTTTATTGACAAACTTTGGGTTTCGCTTCATAAACAAGTTCATCCACTTTCTTCCTGACAGATTTCCTGGCCTGCTGAAACTGTTGGCGATGTTTTCTTACCTCATAAAAAAAGCGACTTGATGCCTTACTACTTTTTGGGTAAGCGGCATACCAACTTTAGTCAATCTCACAACTCTGTTACACTAATCCTTTTCCTGTTCGGTGGGTTACCGACCCAATTTTTTTTAATGAACCGTTCTTTATGTGGTTCCTGAGAGTCCTTTTAGGAACATTAAAGCGCGCCGAGGACGAGATTGTATTGCATTTTCCATTCAGTTTCGCTGTGCCATTTTTTAGGAAAACAAGTACAAAAAATAGAATGAACATTTTCATAACCTTAATAAGGCCCATTCAAGACTGTCGTGGGCCGAATTATGTAAACGGAAGACTTTTGTTTAAATTTTAAATTTTCTTAGGCACTGATAAATCGATTTAAATAATTTTATTTATGAACAAGCTTGTTGTTCTTATATGAAATGATCTTATATGAAATATTCAGGAGGCTGATGCCTCTATAGTTGGCGCAGTTTAAAGGGTCTCCTTTCTTATTTATCGGGCAAACTATGCTAAAATTCCACTAATCGGGCATGATTTCTTCCGACCATATTTTGCAGATGAGTTGGTTCATGCTCCCTACCAAGTCATCGCCTGCTGCTTTGAATAGTTCAGCAGCAATGCCGTCAGCTCCAGCAGCTTTGTTTGACTTCAGTTCAGATATAGCTATCTTCACTTCGTCGAGGTCGGGTAGGCGGAATTGTTGATCTGCGTCGAATAGGTTGAGTTGTTCTATCTGTTTCACAGCGGAATTCAGTTCATCATCGCCGTTATATAATTTGGAGAAGAGGTCTTCCCATATTCTCAACATCAATTGCGGTTCTACTACGATGTTCCCCTGATCATCTTTACATGCTTCGGTTCGTGGCTGGTACCCTTGGGAGGTTTATTTTGTCTTATAGTAAAATTTACGAAGCTCATTCCTGTTGTGACATCTCTCTATCTCCTCGATCACTCGCTTCACGTGCTCTCCTTTTTTCCATCCGGTGTTCCTCTCTCCTCTTCTGCTCGTGGAGCTCGCGAGCAGCTATGGTCCTTCTGTACAGCGACGTTTTGTATGCCACTTGTTTCGCTGCGTGTGCTTGCCGGAATTCATCGTCAAACCAGGAGTTTCGCTGTTGTGGCCGTGTGAAACCTAGCACTTCAGAAGCGGCATCTCTTATGGCTGCAAGGCAATTTTGCGAATGGTTTTCAATGCTTATTGCAGGCAGCATAGGACTCCTTAAGAGGCTACTAAAGATTCGATAGGAAAAGGACATGGAAGTCTTTTACGATTGTAGCCGTCTAACTTCGAAACTTCTCACAGTATCCGTAGCCGTACCTTGGCTACAACGAGGTAGTGGTCCGAGTCAATGTTGGCCTCTCGGAATGTTCGGCTATCCTTTATACTGGAGAAGTGTCGTGCGTCGATCGCAATGTGGCCAATCTGGTTGACGGTTGATTGATTAGGAGATTTCCATGTCCCCTTGTGGATATTAAGATGTGTGAACTACGTACTAGCTACCAGAATGTCTCGCCCCACAGTGAAATCGATCAGCCTAAATCCATTGTCGGATGTGGTCTCATGCAGGCTTTATCTCCCGATTGTGCCACCAAAGATGTCTCCTCTTCCTAGCTGGGCGTTAAAATCTCTTATGACAATTTTAATGTCATAGCCAGCGGACTGCCCATATGTGTTGTCGAAGAGCTCGAAGAATATGTTGTAGTGAAATTTTCCACCGTATAACCGACCCGACGGACTGACTATAATTCCGATTGTTTTTAAACAATATTGGATTTCCGAATCCAATATTGTCGAAGATCGAACGCGAATTAAAAAAATGAAAAATGATTTAAAATTAAAAAAAGAAATTGCACACCGCCGATGTGCCGCGAGAGTTATTATGACACTTTACGTCAGTCGATATGACAAACAGGTGGAAGAATTCACCACAGGTAGCAATAAAAGTATTGCCAGCCCAGTAGTTCAGCTTAAGGGGGGGTTTCGATGGGGTGAATATTTTATTAATCAAGGTGATTAATAAAATTGAAATGAAATTGATATCAAAATGATATCGAAATACGACGAGGTGAATTTCTCCAAGTCGTATTGATTATAGTGGGCGCCAGGAAACTTTTTACTGGAAGTTTACCAAAAACCAGTAGCTGAAAAATTAGTCTTCAAACAAAGAATGAAATACAAGAAAGGTTTTGTTTTCCGGATGGGAAATTTAAGTTGTATTTATTTGCCTGGAAAACCTTGGCCGAAGCCGGGATTAAAAACCAGGATCTTTTAAAATAAAAAAAAAGGAAAAGATACAAATTGAAGGATGGAGATTGACAGAAGGTCAATTCTCAATAAATGTATTGCAAACAAGAGAAAGATTATTAATCTATAACCAAAATTGGAAAACAAAAAAAAGACAAACTAAGAAAAATCACTTCAAGAAAATTTTCGAAAACGGTTAAACACTTCCCGTAGTACCGGGAACAAAAAAAACGGATTTTTGACGCGAAGGTCAAAAGGACGAAAAAAAACAATATCTCTCAAAAAAAAACAAAGAAAACACTATACTTAACTTTTCCACTTCCACCACAGCTATCGTAGTCCTTCCTCAAAAAAACTTTTCCCGACAGTCCAACAAAATGTAGGTTTTTTTTTTTATACAAAATCCTTCACACGATTTTTCCTTTGTCTAATCACTTTGGGCGCAGTCCAAAAAGTGGCCATCATCATGGCGAGCATGACCCTTCCGGCTACCTGCCCTTAGGCAATCCTCTCGGATCTTTTGCGTGGTGATCGATCTGTCTCGGTCCCGCAACTGCCTCCATCCATAAGATTGGGGTGTGCGATCGAGAAGCCAGATATCTTTCATCGCACGCGATCTCTTTAAAAGGTGATGCGATCACCCAGTAGCTCAATGAGTGAGTTCAGCTCTTCACTTTCCAACCCATTCCAGCCAAGACTTTCTGGAAAAATCATGTGGAATTCCTCGCATTACCGAGTATTTACACGCGCTAGTTTTTAGTTGAGGAAAGACTACTTATGTGGTGTTAAAGGAAGTCGATAGCCAAGCCTATAATTAAAATAAAAGTTATTAAGATATTCTTGAAGTGATTTTTCTATCGTTAATAATTATGTACTTTATGGTGGGCCCTCGGCCATACTACGTTAAAGTTGGTGTGACTTTTCTACACACATTGTTGGGCATGGGTATCGTCTTCATGCCTTGACGATGTTGTTTATCCAATATGTGGGCCAACCATCGCACAGTTCGTTGGTGTGGAATCCTTTCGCACACTTTGGTAGGACCTGTTAAATTTGCTTTCCCAAAATGCTAGAAGAGCAGGTCACTGGCTGATGGTCCAGGTTTCTACTAAACTCTTCCAGTATTTTGCGGCCGCAGTAAGAAATCATCAAGGGTAGTTAGCAACAAGGGAAGTGAAACTTGTTGTGGTAAAATTTACCGCAACAATGTCTTTGGTGTATTCATCTTTCTCCTCTGTTGGGGCATGCGCGCATATTAGGCATATGTTGTCTCAGTAGCAGTCGCCGTAGTATACATCGCAGTCTTTTAGTTTGCGTTTGCCCATCGTACTTCTTGGATGGCGGTTATATCTGCCTAACAGCAGTTAAGGGCGTCCGCTAATTTTTCGACTACACAAGGTCTTTTAAGGGACCGAACATTCCAGGTACAGGTCCGAAGTTTGTTGGCCTTATTTCGAGGGCGTGGGTTGTCAACAGTGAATCCGTCCGTATCCGAGTCTTGTTGGTGCTTCGCAACTAAGGTATTTTGTACCTGGCCAGGAAGTCACCCCGACGGCACAACCCCCAACCTGGAAGGCCAAGTTCATTGTCCTCTTATGGTTTTCTTCATACCGGGTATAGGAGTTTGTATTTTGCTATGTGACACTGCATCAAAAGCAAATAGGAAATGTAAAAACAAATTATTAACTTCCCATAGGAAGTTATGACATTTCTCAATGTTTTGAGGTCCCTAGAATCAAAATAATTAAAATATTTTGTTTTTAGAAAGATGTGTGTGCGTGCGTGTGTACGTAGGTACGTTCGCGACGTTATGTTCGTCATCCATAGTTTAAGAACCGGTAGAGATTTCGACTCCAAATAAATGTTGTTATACAGATAATAATGCGAAAAGGGCTCTCAAGAAAATTGAGTAGGTGTTTTTTTACCTATTAGTTTAAAAAGTTTTGGTTAAACTAAAATATCTCGCGAACCACTAACGCTAGAGACTTAAATTAAATTGTATATTATGTATTTTAACGTGATACGAAACAAATATATTTTTGTAAAAAAATCCAATAAACGCTCTTTTTTATAAATCAAATAAACTAAAAAAAATTTGTCACCTCAAAATTTTACGAATACAAATTATTTCATCTCCAAAACAATTTTGTGCAACGAAAAATAACGTTTTAAGCATCTGGTAAAATTTTAAAATTTTTTTTACAGTTTTTTTATAAAAAATAAAAACATTACTTAAAGTTGGTAAGACACAAATATCCTTTCAAAAACTTGAGATTATGGCTTCCAACTAATTTTCAATTATAAGAAGTATTGTTTTCAACATTTGAAACAATTATGAGAAAAATCGAATTGACAGATTTCTTACGAAAAATAAAAACCTAAACAAAAAAATTAATAAAAATTGATTTGCGACTCAAATATTTTTTTTTAATTTTGAAATATTGGCCTTAAACTTCTTTTTTCTTTCAAAAATATTGTCGTCAATAAAACTTTGAGAAAAATCGAGTTTACAGTTTTTTAACAAAAAATAAAAATCTAAACAAAAAAATTAATACTCGTAAAATGTTGTAAAAGTTGATTTTCGGCTCAAATATCATTTCAAACCTTTGAGCTACTGGCTTTAAACTACTTTTATCTGTTAAAAAGTATGGTTGGTTGAGAAAAATCTAATTGACATTATTTACAAAAAATAAAACCTAAAAACAAACAAGTAGAAATTCACTTTCGACTCAAATAGCTTTTCAAAAATTGAAAATATTGTCTTTAAACTTTTTTTATTTCACAGAATGTATTGTTTTCGATATTCAGTATTTTTTTAATAAAAAAGCAACAGTTTTTTCATAAAAAATAAAATCTACAAAAATAGTACTCAAATTTGGTAAAAATTGATGTTCGGTTTTTGATATCTCTCAAATTAATTTCATTCATCCAATTTGTAAAAATTTAAAAAATGCTACTGAAATTGGTACAACATTTTTTTTTTCTACTAAAAATCTTTTTAACACAACGAGATTTTCAATCTAAACTATTTCTTTATATGAAAAATATTGTTGGTAATTTTAAAATGTTTACGAATAATTCAACTAACAACTTTTTTAACCCAACACTACAACCTACAAACTTTTAAGCAATACAAATCGACAGACGGAATGGGAAGTTATCAGTTTGGGTCGCATCCCAGGCTCTTTTTTTCTTTGATTTTACATTACTACTTTTTAATTTAATTTTAGAAACTTTTAGTTCATTGATCGTAGTAAAAACTAAAACTAATGGCTGATTTCTCTTCCAATTTGTTTTTTTAAATAAATAAATATGATATGAGAATGTTTTACTCCAAATCTGAAATCCATTTTTTTCTTATATTTTAAGTGACAGTTTAAACACACTAAATATCACAATTTATTTAAATTTACTACATCAAAGACATAAAGTCAATCTATTTACAAACCTGATAACCACATACTTAAAAATAATATTCATTCATTATTTATACACAAAAAAAACTTTTATACAAAAATAAAAATTAAAAATTCCCATAGCGGGTTTGACTTCGAGTTGGTACTTAAAAATAAATAATTTATTAGCCTACATGCCATTTGCATCATTACAGACTCGTTTTCCTACTGAATAGCCATGTTTTCCATCATCATACCTACACACAGAAGCTAGAAGATCCCCATATCCCAGCAATTAGCTGATTTTTTATTGATATAAGAATATTCATTTGAGTGAATTGACCATAATTCTATCCAATAATCATCAAGATTTGATAAGTCGTTCCAGTAGTCGGTAAACTTAAAGTGTGTGTTTGAGTTTAAGTATAAAGACTGTAAAGATCTTTGTGCAGATGTCAGAAACGTCAGAAAATCATCCGTCCTTAAGCTATAAACATAGTCGTATACTCTATACAGCATAGAAGAGCTTATGCCAAGGCTTGGTTAGGCTATCTATAAAATCCCAAATAAATGACTGTCGACGCATTAGAACGGTCCAGCGCAACATCCATCGGTTGTAGTGTGCCACTGTGTGCAGATATTTGCCATCATTCATGCGGCTTATAGCTCCTTGATCTGCATCGGTTGCTAGCTGATGCATCAGCTTAGGACCATAGCCGAAAGGTATAGAATTTATGGCATAATATTTATAATAATTACATTGGGCCACAATGCAATGCTCTCTGCCCATCTACCAACCGACGGCATCACCGCGCTGACTGCTCCTCCGACGGACTGCGCTGGTTGTTTATTAATTTTCACAATTTACCAACTTTATGGTGGCATCTAATCACTTGACCGTGACGATCAAAATGGCAAACACGTTGCAATGCGGCGCGGCGGCCGCGACGACGGACACGATGGCCCGGCTGTTATTTACAGAATTTTGTACAGGGTTGGATTTGGAAGGAATGGTTTAAAGGCTCTATTAAGCTTTTGAGACCTTTTCGTTACCAAATTTTTGTTGCACCTTATATATATAAGCATTGGATTAAAGATTTGTTTATAACTTGTGCACACTTAAAGGGTTTTGTATACCCTTGCATTGCATACACCACAGTTTGAGCATTAGTTTTAACTTCTTGAAAATTGTAATGACAGGGAAGGAAATCTCGTGGTAAGGCATTTCACATTCATGTTGTATGGCCTAAGAACGAATCTCTGAACTCGACAGAACTGAAGCTGAAGTTGCGTTCAAGAGTAAACTAATGGACATTCCCAGAAATAAGATTATTACGGTCAAAGTCCATTAAATCAAAACCATAAAAGTCAAAAAATCAAACCTTAAGTAACTAAAATATAGACCACTTTAAAAATGTTGTTGGTTACCGTAATTTCAGGAATCCGAAACTTCAAACTCCCCTTTCATTGCCAATTTAACAATTCCGGTCCCTGTGATTCCAACTACGGTCCAGGTGGATAGCGTGTAAGCCAAAGCAAATTGAGAATGTATCTCATTGAATAACTTCAAAACTGGGCGGTAAAATGTCCTCGCTTGATGACGACAACGATAATAATGATGACTATAATGATTATTATTTTTATTACGATGATGGTGATGGGTCTTCGTTCATTCGACAATGCTCGATGGTCGGTCATCATTTGATCAGCGAAACGCGTTCTTTTTCTGTGTAAGCTATCTCAGCATAAGTACCTATTGATAAATTTTATATAGTATACCTCACGGGATGTACGATTTATGGGTCTTTGGAGGTTGCGCTAGCTTTTGAAGTTCAAGTCACGACTAAGGTGAACTAAGTTTTCTTTCAATCCGGTCACACATAAACGTACATACATAGTATAAAAATAACAACTATTTCGATTAATATGCATTAAAATAAGCTACTGAAGATTCTTCTTTCAACAACAGTTTTGTTTGTTGTTTTGATACTTGATGGTTCTTCATCATCATCATCATCAGAATTATCGGCATCAGTAACAAAGTATAAACATCCCATTCAAGATCCACAAGTGCACAATTGGCCATCAAGGTGGTTTATATGCATATCTTTCAGATTCGATGGGAACAACAAAACTACTTCTCAAAAACGACAGATCTAACAGATACACATTGGGCGCATGTGGCTTGTGACAGCACAGGCTTGAGAGTGCATTTCGAATAAGGCAAAGGTAGACACCAGGGATGAGAATGCTAAGCACGAAAAGTGAAACATTTTGCCCAAAAAAACGAAGTAGATTTGTAAAATATGTAGCAGATAATGAAAAAAACACAAAATACACCACCTTGTCTTACTAAGACGTAAAATTGTATGTATTTGAAGGTTAAATGCTTCTTGAAATTCACAAAATTCAGTTTGTCGTTTAGAACTGTGAGCAAAATAAAAATAAACATCTTGTAAGTATGTCTCAATTTGAAATTCAATTTTCTTTATTGCCGCTGATGCACATAAATGCAGGGAATGACAGGCACAATAAATCAATTCAACACATCTTAAATGAAATTTTGTGCGTTAGACAAAATTTTTAAACGAAGCGGAAATAAGTTGCTACGTAGCAGATACATACAAATAAATTAATGAAGTAGATCTGCTACATATGAAGTAAATACTCATCTCTGGTAGACACTGCCCGAAGCTGGCATGCCATCGTCATCATCATCATTATCATCATCATCATTGCGAGCGGTGTGGACAAATTTGAAATTGCCTTAACAGGTGTTCGCCACAGGCGACATGCTTTGGCCCATAAATCAATGTGATTGTGATAATAAAGTGGAATGAATTTATCTAGCGTTGAGTTTGAGATTCGGATGTATCTTTTTTTTGATGCGAGAAATTTGCAATGATGGAAATTCTACACAATATTGCATCACGAGAAAAGCGAACGGTACGATGAGTGTTGATCCTTTTTGAAACTCGATATCAGATTGTACGGCATCAGGTTTTGGAAGCAAGTGTAAGTGGTATATGATTTAAGGGAGATATTTTGAGATTTTTGAATCACTTCAATGTTATCTATGGACTAATCCTGAAAATTCTGTCCGCTAGTCTAATTACTAGCAATATTTTTAGTTGCGAAAGCTGCAGGGTTGTCGACAAGAATCAATTAAATTCCACCCCAAAATCTATTTATTATGTCAGGTTTTTGAGATATTACTTTTTAAAGTTCATTCAAAATCAAATATACAATGATTTTAGTTTTCTACGTAAATTCAGTTTTCAGCCACTAGCCAAAAGTTGTCTCAATATGTCGTGATGCCAACAAATACAAATTTTGGAAAAAAAATTGAAAAGTCTTATGACTCCAAAAATCTACGTAGAATAAAAATTAATGTTTCGAACGAAAAAAATAATTTTTTAGTCAGATTATGTTAGAGTTTTTTTTATTAAGAACAATAAAGAACATTTAAACATAAAATCAAATTCAGAACAGCAAACATTTTGAAATATTTTTTTAGAATTAAAACAAGGCATTATTTTCCGAGAATCAATTCTTGTTTTTATACATCCATCACGTCTCATTAGGATACAAACAGCAGCTAAAGCTTCAATTACAATCTGTACGTACCGCTCCTTCGCTTGAGTGTGGCAAGGTTAACCCTTTATTTAAGGAAGAATAATGGCTAAAACACAAACCCGCTTGAGCTTCGGCTTCGCCTGACGTTTACGAGTTCAGCCATAGAAATTCAATGCATGCTTTCACAGTGAAGCTTCGACCTCAAGTTTCATTTGAAAATCGTAAGAAAAGGAACGTAATGTAACTCCAGACGGAAGCTCTAGATCAAATTTTCTGAACATTTGCTATATTTAACAGCTCAGCAGCTGTAAAAAAGTCAACAAACAAAATACATTTGCTTTTGGAGGGATTCCAATTGGTTATTATAGACTGCGTAATTTTTTCGGTTTCAAAACTCATGTTTTGTTTTTATTTTGAGAAAAAATAACAGCTGCTAATGACACAAGTGCCATTTTAGAAATGTCATTTTGGAAGTGTCATTCAATGCAACCTCGGAGCAGGCCCAACGTAACACAGACGAAGCCGAAGCTGAAACGAGTTGCAATCAATTTATGATCTTGAATACAATCACTAATAACTTCAAGATCACACCGAATATGAGGAAGCTTCACTCTGCTGCTTTAATTCTTTTTTAACTCTTCTCAAAGCTTAAACTCGTATTGCATCTCTTTCGTCTGGAATCATTGCAATTCAAATATTTTCCGGATGTCCAAAGTAGCCATTTCTCTGAATAACAGGGTTAACTAATAATTTTAGGTTTTCAGGCAAGTACCTTGTCCATTTTTTGTCTTTTGAAGGTGTCGAGCACCAGTAGAACACTGTGGTCAAATTTTCATTTCAAACCACATTGAGGAATAGATTTTTATAATGAATGCAGATTTTCTGAGGGAGTCAAACTCAAAAGATATAACCTTAAAACTCGATTTTGCTGTTGTTAGCCATCGTGAGTGAACGACTTTATCAGTATTTTTTTTTCTTCCAACTTTCATTACAAAAATCCTGAACTTATAGCTTGACATATTTCAAACAAGTACCATTGGTTATTGCTTATATTCTGATGGTTTCGATACAACTGGAAGGTTATATTCGATTGGCTGAAATAACACTATACTTGGAAGCTCCCAGTCTTTCAACTTATTTCCCAAAGTACCTGTAAAACTACGTGGTCCGGTCGTAGTTCCATCAAGGAACTCAAACAAGTTTCTCAATGTCAGTTCATTTGCATGTAATTGACATATGACATTTGCAATGGTTTTCCTAGCTCTAGTTCCAAGCGACGAATTGCATCTTTCTTGGAACTGATGTTTAAAGCCGAATCCGAAATTTGAGAAATTACTTTTTATGATAAGAATAACTCTCGGAGAATTTGTCTATTCCTGGCAAGAGGCAATTATCGTGAAAAAAACTTTAGATGCGACAGGCAGTCCAACGCACTAACCATCATGCTACGAGTACTTCATCATATAATTCTTTTAATTTTGTACTTATGGTTTCAGCTTTTCCACTTAGATGGGAGAGATGTATCAAGTATTCAGATCGAGGCTCTTTCACTAAACTCAAATGCTCTTCATAAACAACCGTCCTTCTATTATCTGTTATTATGAGAGTTTTATCTTTTTGTCCGTCGA
Organism: Eupeodes corollae; assembly: GCF_945859685.1. Taxonomy (NCBI): domain Eukaryota; kingdom Metazoa; phylum Arthropoda; class Insecta; order Diptera; family Syrphidae; genus Eupeodes; species Eupeodes corollae. The sequence continues at coordinate 20,166,893 of NC_079148.1, read as the reverse complement.
AATAAGTTCCCAATTTCAGCTCTTGGAAAGACATTCGACAAGAAAGATAGAGATTCCATTTTTTTTCGGAAGAACGTCTGATTTTGTGCCGATCTACAACATTGGTAAAATTGTTATTTGAAATCATTCCAACATCTTGAAGAATTGCCAAAATAATTGATGCTGCTGAGTGCTGACCTATATGAAATCCCAAATCTGTCAAGAGTTTTTGCAACTGCCAAAAAGTTATCAACTTTCTGGACAGATTTGAATTTCCGAATCTTATCTAGTTGTCAAAGAAAAGTTTGTAGTTTGATCTGGAAGCGGTAGCTTTTCAACGTCTTGAACTGCAGATGTTAATGACTATGTTGCGATTCTATTGACTTCGGTGACATGTTTTACTAGCGATGCCTCGTATCTTTTTTTTCTGAAGGCTTTCTGTAATCTGCTTTTTCACTTTGACTTGGACATTGCTTATAATCATTTTTCGCCAAGTTTGGTGGTCCATCGCAATTTGTCTCCATCTCACTGGTACTTGGGATTGTTTTTCAAATTGACATAAATTAAAATCATTACATTTGTAAATCGGAATATCAAATAGACATTGAGTTTTCTTAAAAATTTAAATACGATTCTTGTACGACCTTCTACAATTATGTCAATATCATCTGCAAAACCGAGTAATTGGATGGACCTTTGGAATATTGTGCCTCTAGTGTTGAAGGTTGAGTTTTGCACAATCTTTTCAGAACGATGATGAAGAAGTCGCATGACAATGGACCGCCTTATCTTAAACTTTTCTTGACATCAAATGCATCGGTGAGATCTTTTCTGACCTTGATAGAGCAGCGTGCATTCTCCATCGTCATTATCCACAACGGATAAGTTTGACAGGGATGCCAAAACTAGACATTGCTCTGTAGAGCTCTTCCCTATAGATGCTGTCATACGCGGCTTTAAAATCGATATTGAGATGGTGGGTATCGATTTAAAGCTCCCTGGTTGTTTCCAAGTCTTTTCTGGACTTTACTGGTCTGAAGCTCAGATTGTTGACGACGGGCTTCAGACGTTTACATAATACGGCAGAAAGTCTCTTATATGCAATGTTCAGAAGACTGATGCCTCTGTAGTTGGCTCAATTTGAGGGTCTCCTTTTTTATGTATTGTACAAATTATGCTGAGATTCCAGTCATCGGGCATGCTTTCTTCCGACCATATCTTGCAGATGAGTGGGTGCATATTCCCTACCAAGTCATCGCCTGCTGCTTTGAGTATTTCGGCAGCGATGCCGTCAGCGCCAGGAGCTTTGTTTGACTTAAGTTTAGATAGCTACCTTCACTTCGTCAAGGTCTGGTAGGCGGCATTGTTGATCTGCGTCGCCCAGGTTGAGTGGTTCTATCTCCCTTACAGCGGAATTTGGTTTGTCATCGCCGTTATAAAATTTGGAGAAGTGGTCTTTCCATATTTTACAGGCTTCAGTTCTTTTCTGGTACCCTTGGGAGATTTTTTACCTTTTGGTAAATTCCTGTTGTGACATCCCTCTATCTGGTGGACGCTTTTTTTCATCTAATAAGCCAGAGTTCCTCTTCTGCTCGTGGAGCTGGCGAGCAGCTCTGGTCCTTCTGTGCGGCGCTGTTTTGTATGCCTCTTGTTTCGCTGCGTGCGCTCTCCGGCATTCATCGTCAAATCGGGGGTTTCACTTTGGTGGCCGTGTGAAACCTAGCACTTCAGAGGTGGCATCTCTGATGGCTGCAAGGCCATGTTTCCACTGGTTGTTAATGCTCCATTCAGGCAGCATTGGACTCCTTAATAGGTTACTAGAGACTCGATCGGAAAAAGACATGTCAGTCTCTTGCTATTGTAGCCGTCTTACATCGAAAGTTCTCACAGTATCCGTTGCCGTACCTTGGCTACAACGAGGTAGTAGTATGAGTCAAAGTTGGCCCCATGGAAAGTTCGGATATCCTGTATACTGGAGAAGTGTCGTGCGTCGATCGCATTGTGGTCAATCTGGTTGACAGTTGATTGATCCGGAGATTTCCATGTACCCTTGGTGATATCAAGATGTGTTGACCACGTTCTAGCTACCAGAACGTCTCGAATCGCAGTGAAATCGATCAGCCTGAATCCATTGTCGGAGGTATTGTCGAGCGGGCTGTATCTATCGATTGTGCCACCAAAGATGTCTTCTCTTCCTAGCTTGGCATTAAAATCTCCTAAGACAATTTTAATGTCATAGCCAGGGCACTGCTCATATGTCTTGTCCAAGAGCTCGAAGAATATGTCTTTGGTGTCTTCATCTTTCTCCTCTGTTGGGGCATGCGCCCATATTAGGCTTACGTTGGCGAATTAAGCCTTGATGCGGATTGTCGTGATGCACGTTTTGCCTATGTCTAGTCCCAAAACCAAATCCACTCCCAAATAGATGCTGTCTTTGTTCTCGGTAACAGTCGCCGTAGTATACATCGCAGTCTTTCAGTTTGCGTTTGCCCGGTCCATCCCATCGCTCTTCATGAATGGCGGTTATATCTGCATTACAGTAGTTAAGGGCGTCCGCTAATTTTGCGACTACACGTGGTCTCTTAAGGGACCAACATTCAACGTACAGATCCGAAGTTCGTTGTCCTTATTTCATTGGCTTGGGTTGTCAACGATCCTTAAATCCGTCCGTATCCGAGGCTTGTTGATGCTTCGAAACTAAGGTATTTTTTAAGTGGTCAGGAAGTCACCCCGTCCGCACAACTCCCAACCTGGAGGGCCAGATCCTTAGTATTACTTGAAGGACGGGGAGCCGGATAAGTCATAGAAGAACTATAAAGTGTTCACTAAGTAGTTCAACCTTACTGGAACTGTAGACGCCACCTTTAATTCGATCTCGAGAATTCGTCGGCTGCAGTCTGGATAAGGAGAGGTGCCTTAGTTGAAACACTTCATTTTCTACAAATAAACCACATTTTTAATACTTTGTTTTTCGAAAATAGTTTCAAAAGTTTTTTGTTTTTTTATTGTTGTATTTTTTTGTTTTATTGTTCTCCACAAATATATATTTTATAATAAAAGGCTTCTTTTTGAATAGCCCGCTGTTTTGCAGCTGCCTATTTTGAAACTTGTTACTTTTGATATTTGACAAGTAAGAACAAATTTGTAGGTAAAAATAGAACGAAACACGCTCTAAGAGGGCAATGCAAAATTCACTACAAAAATAATGAATGTTTCACAGTCAAAGTTCACTGTTTGCAAGAAAAGATTTCTGATTTTCGAAAGGTATTGTGACAGTTGGTCACAGAGATCCTGTTTTTTTTTTAATTTTTAGACTATTTTCTTTCGAGCCTATCCTTAAGGATAGAATTCGTTAATTAATAAAAGTAGTTGAAAATTCATTAAAAAAGATAGGACCGTGATTTTTGTTTTATTGTTATTTCCGTACTCTTCTTTTTACATTGAAACACAAATCTACGAATTTCTCTTAAAATTGTTTTTTTTTTTTAAATTTAAAAATGAAACCTTTCTTTATAAAACTTTATATTTGAAAAAAGTTCAAGAAATAACTATATTTTAATTTTAAAAATAAAATATTTTACAACCCTTATTATTTATTTAATGGCCATCATCTCGAACTTGTGTCTAATCTAATCACCTTTAATGTTTATTTAACATTCAGAGTTTTGTATAAACCTACAAATCTTTTAAATTTGATTCTATAAATATTTGTATCTTTTCTTTATGGTTCCAATTCTTATGCCATTCTTTGTCGTAAACTTATTTTTAATCCTCAAATAAAACACACATTATTAGTGTCTAATGAACAACATTCTCTACCCTATGCCCCAAGGACACTAAATATTGATAAATTAACTTAAAATACAACAAATTTACCCATAAATTGAGACCAACATCTTTTTTAATGCTAAATACCTTTGACATCATAAGTTCTTAACGGTTGTATAAATACGACGCATATTATGCTTAATTATATTAAACAATATGTCTTCGCACAGATTAGTTATGTTATAAGACTCATAAATATAGCTTTGGAAGAAATAAACCATTAATATCCAATTAACAGGCTCATATTTTGTTTGTTGTTGCTAACATATTATTAACAATTTGGTTGTTTATTGTTCTTAATTTAAACAATAATTGATTAGAAATTCTTGGAATTATTTTGAGCGAATATTAAATTATGATACAAAAACGAATATTTATTTTATTTTATAATTTGGGGTCATTGGACATGGGCTGGGCTGAGCAGGGCATTGCTAAAAGGGTACAGTTACTTGTTTTTTTTTTTTTTTATTCCTTAGAGTATCAAACTAATAAAGATTCTGGCCCCATTGAAGTAGAAATATCACTATATTTCATAGAAATAGGGCAAATTTGTTCAAAAAATTCAAAAACAGCCTTAAATTTATTTTCTATTTTGAGAATCTTTTGGTAGAAAAATTTTTTAATTTAAAAAAGCAACGCGTAGGTTTTCTGACATTTAAAAGAAAATTACCACCCAAAAGTTGGTCCAAAGTTCTTATCTCGACTTAAACACATTACATTAAAAATTAAAATAAATTTAGATATCTATAAGTGTTCAAGCTTGTTTTCAAATCTTCGATTTAAAAATAAATAAATTACTCATCCATTTTCCTAGAGACTGTTCTTAAAGTCTCCCGTATTTTTGTTCTTCTTGTTGCAGAGCTAAAGGAAGAGTTTAAGTGGTTAAGCATCGAAGATAAGAAGATATAAGGGATTGATTTATTACTAATATAATAATGGTTGGAATAAATGAAACATTAAGTTATCTTTTCTTCTTTTTTTTTTAAATTTGAATTTATTGTTTATTGAATTGGCTTTAGGTTAAATGGAACAAAAAGAAAAAACAACGTATCTCTAGACGTTTTGTCCATATATCAATGGATATCCACATCATCATCATCATCCCAGGTCTGAGTTATAGTTTATTTGTTTTATTTGACCTGAAAATCATTCAATAAATTAAACATTAAGACAAATTATTTATGATAAAAAAATATACACACAATTAAAGGGTAGACATATAAATTTAGGAAAAGAAATCAAAAGTGCTGAAACGCTTGCGAGATTTCTTATTTTGTCTTAATATCTTTTGTTTTGTTTTAAGTTATTCATAAAAAAGCAACATATAACAAAAACATGAACCAAAATACATATTTATTTTTTTAACATTAGTTTACGGCATCAAAAAAATAAAATTAAAAAAAGAGGCTAGGATGCCACCCACACTAATAACTTCCCGTACCGTCTGTCGATTTGTCTTGGTTAAAAGTTGGGTTGGGTTAACGAAGTTGATAGTTAAAAAAATTGAAATTAACAACAATAACTTTCCTATAAAGAAATAGTTTAGTTTGAAAATCTAGTTTTGTTAAATAGATTTTTAGCCGAAAACAAATTTTTACCAATTTTAGTAGCATTTCTTAAATTTTTAAAAATTATAAGAATGAAATTAATTTGAGGGATATCAAGAACCGAACATCAATTTTTACCAATTTTGTGTCCTATTTTTTCTAGATTTTATTTTTTATAAACAAAAACGGACTGTTGGATTTTTATAAAAAAAAAATGCGGAATATCGAAAAAAATATTTTCTGTGAAATAAAAAAGTTTGAAGACAATATTTTTAATTTCTGAAAAGCTATTTGAGCCGAAAGTAAATTTTTACCAAGTTTTAGTATTGGTTTTTTTAGGTTTTTATTTTTTGTAAGAAAACTGTCAATTTTTTTTTTTTTGTAATAAAACTGTCTGTGGTGCTTCCACTAAGACACCTCTCTTTATCCAGACGGCAGCGGAGGAATTCCCGATATGAAATAAACGGTGGCGTCTACAGTCAGTTCCAGTAAGGTTGAACTACGTAGTGAACACCTTATAGGACTTCTTCGACTTATTCGGAGCCCAGGCCTATAACGAGCGGTTTTGCGGTTCCCCATCATTGGAGTTATACTTAAGGATCTGGCCCTTCAGGTTTGAGGTTGTGCCGTCGGGCTGACTTCCTGGCCACGTAAAAGTTTTCATAGATCCGAAGCACCAACAAGCCTTGGATTCGGACGGATTTACTATTGGCAACCAACGCAAACGAATTAGGGACAACGAACTTCGGATATGCACGTGGAATGTTAGGTCCCTTAACAGACCACATGAGGCAGAAGAATTAGCAAAGGCCCTAGACTGCTATGAGGCAGACATCACGACCATCCAGGAAATACGATGGGATGGGCCGGGCAAAAAGAGGATGAAAAACTGCGATATTTACTATGGCTACCGCGAAAACCAACAGCGCTTATTTGGATGCGGCTTCGACATTGGAGCCAGACTTAGGCAAGAAGTATTGAGCTATAGGTGCCTCAATGAGCGCCTCATGACCATACACATCCAAGCTAAATTCGGCAACATTAGCCTGATATGCGCGCACGCCCCACAGAAGAGAAAGACGACAACATCAAAGATATGTTCTTCGAGCTCCTAGACAAAACATGTAAGCAGTGTCCTAGCTACGATATTAAAATAGTCCTGGGCGATTTTAATGCCAAGCTAGGATGGGAAGACATCTTTGGTGGAATAACAGCCTGCACGACAATACTTCTGACAACGGATTCAGGCGCATAGATTTTGCTGCGGGGCGAAACGTCATGGTAGCTTCTACGTGTTTTCCACACCTCAACATCCACAAAGGAACTTGGAGTTCTCCAGACCAATCTAGCGTCAACTCGATTGACCATATTGCGATCGACGCCAGGCACGCTTCCAGCATCGTGGATGTCCGAACTTTCCTATCGGAGCTAATATCGACTCGGACCACACTACCTCGTTGTAAGGTAGCACTTCGGATTTCCAGACCCAAGGCCGAACAGGGAGGTGCTGCGAGAAGGTACAACGTCGAACGGCTACAATCGTCAGAGATCGCCAAATCCTTTTCGACTGAGTTACAAGTAACCTCTCTCGAAGTTCTCTGCCGCCAACACAATGTATCGAGAACCAGTGGCAACATTGCCAAGATGCAATCAGAGAAGCCGCTTCTCATGTGCTAAGTTTCAAGCAGCCACCAACAAGAAACCCCTGGTTTGATGAGGAATGTCGGCAGGCAAATGCAGCCAAACAACAGGCACGCAATGCGGCGCTGCATAAAAGGACAAGAGCTGCTCATGAGCTCTATGAGTAGAAGAGGCGAAAGGAACGCCGACTTTTCAGAAGGAAAAAGAGAGGGCATGAGAAGCGTGCGGTCGAAGATGTTGAGAGGTTTAAAAAGTTCAAGAAAGACGTGAAACGAAATTCAGGTACATAAACCTAGAACCGAAGGCTGCAAAGACTAAAGTGGAAACGTCATAGTGGAACAGCAGTCAATGCTGAGGATGTGGAAGGACCACTCCTGCAGACTCTATAACAGCGACGACGAACTGAATTCCGCTGTCAGGCAGGATGATCCATTCAACATAGTCGACGAAAGCCAACAATCACGTCCTCCCGACTTAGACGAAGTAAAGATTACCGTATCTAAGCTGAAGTCTAATAAAGCCGCTGGTGCGGATATCTTGAATGCCAAGCTCTTAAAAGCAGCTGGAGATTAGTTGGTTAGCAGCATGCAGTATTGTTTGCCCGATCCTGAAAAAAAAGTAGACTCTCTAAACTGCACCAACTATAGAGGAATCAGTCTACTTTACATCGGTTACAAAATCTTCTGTGCCCTAATAAGTGAATGTCTAAAGCCCATCGTCAACAACCTGAAAGGTCCTTATCAGTGTGATTTTAGACCACGAGAGTGCACAGGCGATCAAATATTCGCATTATGAAGTTCCTGCAAAAAATTCAAGAACATCAAATCGATACCCACCATCTTTTCATCGATTTCAAAGTCGCATATGACAGCATCTACAGGGACGAGCTGTATAGAGCTATGTCTGGTTTTGGCATCGCTACCAAACTCGTCCGTTTGTGCAGGATGCCCATAGAGAACTCAAACTGCTCCATAACGATTGGAAACAACTTAAGCTGAACTAAACGTTTCGGTGTCAAAAAGGGTTTTAGAGAAGGTGATTCCCTGTCATGCGATTTTTTGAACGTCGTACTTGAAAGAATAGTGCAGAGCTCCCACGTCAATTCTAGAGGCAATACCGTTCAAAAGTCTGTCCAATTACTAGCATTTGCTGATGACATTGACATTATCGTAAGAACTCAGCGTAATGTCAATGGGGCTTTTGTGAATATTGAGGCAGAGGCGGTGGCAAAAATGTTTTAAACGGTTAATGAGGGCAAGTACATGCTGTCGTCAAGAAAGGACTTACAACACCGACGTCACGAGACGTCTCGGTCAAAACATCACCGTCAAGGACTTCGTCTACCTAGGCTTCGCTTTTAACGCAGAAAACATCACCAGCACTGAGATCAATCGAAGGAAAACTCTTGCTAATCGCTATTTCTTTGGGCTAAGAAAGTAAATGAGTAGCAAAGCCCTCTCTCGAGGGACCAAAGTGTCGCTATATAAGACCCTCATAATCCCCATCCTGCTATACGGTACAGAAGCATGGACTGCGACAAAAGCGGATGAAAGCAACTAGGGTCGTTTCGAGAGAAAAGTTCTTCGTATGATCTACGGCTCCGTATTCAACGAAGAAGTGTGGAGGAGAAGATGGATCGACGATATGTACAGGGAGAACAGTGACGTATGCTTAGATGGCGGGTCACGTAGAGCGCATTTAAATCAATGCTCCGTCCTGGAAAGTCTTCGAATCCAAACCAACAGGACAACGCAGTAGAGGAAGACCAAGAAGACAGTAAAGCTGAAGACATCTAGCTAGGGACCGAACTAAATGGAGAAGTTTCTTGGGTGAGGACTGTAGCGCCGTCTTAAGTAAAGGTAAGTATTTAAAAGGAGAAATAGGGTCAGGATTGGATTCAAATAAAGTTATCATGCTGAGATTAAGGTTATGATCAGTACCCAGGAAGAATTCATAATACAGAAAGTAGAAAGAAACACAGGAGATATAAGCGTTAAGGAGGGAAGTAAGTTGGTGACATCAGCCGACTTGTATATAGTGCCTACGTGTGAGATTGTAAGGATTGTGGACGGATAGAGTATATGTGTTCTTTGGTTTCGGGACTCATCTGGAGAAAATTCTAAAGAATAATCAAGCATACCTATAGCTTCTACAAGTTCGACACTTACTTTGACACAAAAATTCGATTTGTCAACTTTAAACAGTGGTGTTGGGATTAAATTAAAGCACAGAGCACAATTTAAAAAATAAATTATCAATTGCTCTCAAGCCTTCATACTTTATACAAAATTCTGTTTTATCATCTTTTGAATCAATTTAAAAACCAACAAAGAACGCCGCTATTAACCTTATTCTCTGGTTAACTTTATTCTTATTTCCTATAAGTAAGAAACATTAATTTTATTCCATATGGGTTCATGTACAAGCCAAAAGCAAACAGAATCCTCATTTATCTTTTTGCATTCTTGGCTTTGAAAAAGTGTAGAAGGGTGGTACCAGTGCTGCCATGGTAAGTGAAAAAAACTATTGTGACCATGATTATAAATGTTTAAAGGAATGTCAATAATACTTTTTTTAATTAACTTTATTTAAAACTAATTTTACAACTGATCATAAAACTTATATTTACGATTGTTAAAATTTTATAATAAAAAAAATATTGAAAATGCAAAACAAATTTCAAAACCCAAACAAATATTTTTGTATTTCCGCATTTCGAATTCTACTTAAGCTTTGCTCAAAATACTTGAAACGGTCTTTGATTTTTTGTAACAACAGTATTTAAAAAAAGGTTTTAATAAGAATTCGTTTAACTTTAGCCAAAATATTATTTTAATACTTTTGTTGGTGTCTTGTGATATTCCAATTGTATCAACCGTAAATTGTCATTTATTAATTATTTATTTTTTTGTGTCTATGAGTTACAAATAATAACAACAAGATACTTAAACCTGATAAAAGAAATGTGGTAACACTAGATGATTTACTCTCAGCTTACGATTATTTTTATTTTCATCCTAAGACTAAAGCAAACTCAAGTAATCAAAATCAGAGAGGAAGAATAATTATAATAATAATTTTATTATAACCTATCTATGCATAAGAAATAAATATGCAGAAGAAAAAAAAAAACAATTGCACATTTGCTTATATTATGAGAACTTTGTAACTTCGTTCTGAAGTTCAAGTTGTCTTTTCGTTCTCACGGAAGTATAAAACAACTTTCATTGGTGTTATTGTTGTGTGATTGGTGAATGGACATCAATTTGTTTGTCCACTATAACAATATTATTGCTATTTGTTTCATTTGTTTTTTGTATTCTATTTAAAACGTTTTTATTGAAACGACACAATACAGCTAATTACAATATTTATTGACCTATAAAAAAAGAGGTAGAACAAGAAGGGAGTTTATAGTGACTCAGATCGTAATTACTTGTGAAGCTTGAATTTTATTGATTTATGAGATTCTACGAGATTCTTGTAAATGAATTGCAACACCTGTGAAAGAAATCACGATATAAGCCAAACAGAAGGTTTTCCGGTAGTAAGTTTCAGTTCGAAATACAAAATATTAAGTATTTCCTAAGAGAAATCATTTGATGTGTAGCAAATTAATCCAGATCCTTCTCATAAAACGTTCCCATGACCAATTTATACATTTGTAGCTGTATTTCCTCCTTCACGTAATTCATCTTAAATTTCTTAAATTGATTGGGGAGCCTTGGCAATGACCTTATCTTTTGGTATGAAACACTATCTAAGGTGTTAGTCCACTAAACCTCAGTGGCTTTTGTATTCATACAATAAGTTAATATGAAAGCTTCTGCATTTTGTTTTTTTATAATTTAGAGGCACTCAAGGGGTTATTAATACCCTACACATGTTTATATTTAAACACAGTGCGAACATTAGAAAATAGCGAAGGATTTAAGAGGAGTTACCGATGCACATTGGTCTTAAAGTTCTGAACATCAAAATATAAGGGGAAAACAGAATCGGCCATAGCATTCCACAAACTTGACAGTAACGCCCGAAATTTTGGTCAAGGGTAAACTGATGAGCATTCCTGGAAGTGCGTTTTAGGAGCACCTGCCCAGATATGTGAATTATATTCAAGCTTTGGACGGATGGAGGCTTTGTAAATTACAACCATATCAGAAGTGAAGTAAAGGGTGAAAAATTTCTTGCACCGTAGAAGAAAGTAAGTTCCACATCTGAAGGACAAGGATGTGAATCTTGAAACGAGTATGAAAAGCTGAGGGTACTGTCGTCAGAGAAACAGTTTAATGGATTAGAAGTGGCAGACAAAAGATCATTTATGAATATATGGAAGAGAGTCGGAGTCAAAACGGAGCCCTGCGGGACACCAGCATTTATTTTATGAATTTCAGATTTAAAAGCTTAAGAGATTCATCAATAACAAAAGCACCCATTTTCGATAAGAGAGCTTGGTGCCAAACTCTATCAAATACTTTTGAAATATCAAGTCCAATGATCTTACTTTCTCTAAAACGATGTAAAGATTTGTTCCACTGTTCGGTGAGATGAACCATGAGCTCACCAGTGGACCTATTGCTACGAAAAACATACTGTCGGTTATTAAGAAGCTTCCGTTCTTCGAGATATTTCTTGAGCTGATAATTAATCAGCGTTTCCATGACCTTGGAAAGAAGCTACGTGAGTGCTATTGGACGTTAGTTAGAGGGAGAAGAGAATTCGCCTTTTTTAGGGACAGGCTTGACGAATGCTATTTTCCATCCGCTCAGAAAGAGACCTGTAGAGTAGAAAAGATGGAAAAGTTTACGCAATGGTTTTGCCAGCGTTGAAGAACATCTCTTTAGAACAATTGCGGAGATACTATCCGAGCCAGCGGATCTGGGTATGTCAAGGTCTTTCAGTACTCTTGCAACTGCACGAGTGCGAAAGAAGTTTCATCACATAGAATTATCAACGCTCTCAAGAACAGGAGGACTCATGACACTTTCCGGTAGCGTCGAATTAACAGCAAACTGTGCTGCAAGCAAATTGCTTTATCAATCGATCTTACATAGGGAGTGTCATTGTGAACGAGCGTTGGAACAGAGGATGACGTGGTATTTCGTACGGTATTTACAAATGACTATAAATTTAGGTTGTCGTGTTGGGTTAAAAAACTTGTTAGTTGAATTATTCTAAAACATTTTAAAATTACCAACAATATTTTTCATACAAAGAAATAGTTTAGTTTAAAAATCTAGTTTTGTTAAATAGATTTTTAGTCGAAACCAAATTTTTACCAATTTATTAAATTAAATTTTTACAAATTTAATGAATGAAGTTAATTTGAGAGATAACAAGAACCGAACATCATTTTTACCAAATTTTCGTACTATTTCTTGTAGATTTATTTTTTTTCGATTTTTATAAAAAAAAAAACTACTGAATAACAAAAACAATATTTTGTGAAATAAAAAAAGTTTGAAGAAAATATTTTTAAGTTTTGAAAAGCTATTTAAGTATTGTTTTTTTGTTAGGTTTTTGTAAAAAAACCTGTTAAATAGATTTTACTCAAAATTTTACTGAATGTTGGCAACAAATTTGTTAAAAGATAAAAGTACTTTTAAGCCAATATCTCAAAGTTTTGAAAAGATATTTGAGTCGAAAAACAATTTTTACCAACTTTAATGAATTTTTTTGTTTAGGTTTTTATTTTTTGTAAGAAAAACTGTCAATACGTTAAAATTAGTTTAAAGCCATAATCTCAAACGTTTGAAAAGATGTTAGTTTCGAAAATCAATTTTGACGAACTTTTGTTGAATTTTCTTTAAAGTTTTTTTTGTATGAAAAACTATGTCCATTCAATTTTTCTCAAAATTTTACTAAACGTGAAAACAATACTTCTGATTAGAGAAAATAAGTTTGAAGCCATAATCTCAAGTAAAAAGATATTTAAATCAAAATTCAATTTTTACCATCTTTGAGTAATGTTTTTCTAGGTTTTTATTTTCTATAAAAAAACTGTCGATTTGACTTTTCTCAACGTTTTACCAGATGTTAAAAACGCCTTTCTTCGTTGCAAAAAATTGTTTTGGAGATGAAATTATTTTGTATTTGTAAAATTTTCGAGGTGACAAATTTTTCTTTCAGTTTTTTCGATTTATACAAAAACCGTTAATTGGAATTTTATTCCACGAAAATACTGGTTTGGTATCACATTACAATTTATTATATAAAATTTAATTCAAGTCTCTAGTGCCATTGGTTTGTGCGATATTTTAGCTTAACCAAAATTCTAACCTTTTTTTTAACTGCTATGGTAAAAAAACCGCTCACCCAATTTTCTTGAGAGCCCTTTTTGCATCTTTTCTCATTATTATCTGTATAACAAAATTTATTGGAACTCAATATCTCTTCTGGTTCTTGAGCTATGGACGACGAACAAAACGTCGCGAACGTACGGACGTACACACTCAAGCTTAGAGATCTCTCTAAAAATCTTTTATTTTGACTCTAGGTAGCTTGAAACTTGAAGAAATGTCAACATTTTCAATTTTACAAATTTGACCGATTACAATAACTTTCTATGGGAAGTTAAAAATGCCTTACGCAAAACCCCTTTAAACTTTAATTTTTTAGTTTGAACTTGAGGGGATCCAATTTTGTATGACTTCTCTACCATCGTTATGACATTTTTGTGTGTCACCTATCATTTTAAAATCTTTTTTTATAATACTATCCAAAACCATAAGTACATTTTTGAAACTCAAGCCCAGAGGCTTGTGCATGAATACATATATTTTGTTAATTTAAGCCAGAACAGAAGAAGAAAAACCTTTCTTGCATTGTTTCAGGAAACATCGTATGTTATCGTTGCACAAGAGGTGGTACATTTTTAGTTTTATTAATCCAAGTGCAACTTACGGATAAATTAAAGACACTTTTGGTACATACATATGTTCCAAGTTACATAAGTTTTCTTGTCAAATTCCAAAAAGTATGAAATCTTTAAATGTAACAGCTTCCCAAAATAGCAGGCTTTTTAAAATGAAACCTCGTATTAGAAAACCCTTAACCCTTAACAAAGCAAATGAGATTAATTTCTGGTAGAACAACAATTTATTGAGATGAAAATCTTTCAAGATGTACGTTGACAATAGGTTCGGTATGACACCAATACATTTAAAGTTGTTTTTGCAAAATTTCTACCCATTACAACCAATTTAACCACAAAGTTGAACGCACGCTTCACCTTCAAATTTGAAATTAGTGCGGCGTAAAATATTAAAAAATAAAATTTACCGCTAATTTTGACAGTCATATAAATTTTCAAAACTTCAAAAGAATTAACAAAAATTATATTAATAATTAAAATTATCAGGCAAGCAACCGCAAACATTGAAAATTTGTTAATGTAAACAAATAATAAATATATTCTAATGGTCTTCAATGTGACAAATATTGGCTTTAAGTTGCTCCGCCCCAAATGGTAGTCGGCCTTTCCCCTATCAGCATTTCTTTCAACAGCTTATATAAAACCTAAGCTTAGGTATATTTGTATATGGTCCTAAATTAAAACACCATACACGCCTCCTTTTTTTTAAATAATAGAATTCATTAATTCCATCTAATAGTCTTAAGTTTATAAGATGTAAATTTTCTTCCCATTTTGATGCTATAAACACACACCGATTTTTAATATATAAGCGATTTAACTAATTGAGTTGTTTATTGTGTGTTGATGGTCCCCACCATCAATTTTTGGATTAAAATATCAAAATATCATTGGAAGGGATTTATTATGTCTCTTTCTCAAAGCCTTAACTATTTACGACTATATTTTTTTTGTATGAAAAAGAAAGCCACCACCACCGTAACATCTTTGTTTTGTGGAGATGGAGCTTAGGTATTTATTTTGGTGTGAAACATTAATTTATACAAAAAGTTTGATATCTTTAAGTTAAACAAAAAAATATATTAATAATAAGATAGTTTAACATTAATCAAAAGAGAGAAATAAATTAATAACTGACACAAGTGGCAGCCAGCCAGCGTGCGATTGTATCTTTCTTAGAGTTAATCAAGTTGTTTGCCCCAGAACAAAGATAAACCAACAAGTTATAGAATGAGCAGTAGAAGACGACGAAGAAGCAGAAGATGTCCTATCGTCATAATTCATATGTTAATTTAAGGCAGCATCATTTTTTAAGATATAGATTATAAATTCTTTTTGAGATGGTTCTGATAGGTGTAACCTAGTTTTAGAAAAGGTGAAAAATTGTCAATTTTATGAAATATCACAAGAAAGATGTAGGAAAAGAAATATATAGACAGAATTTTAATCGATTTTAAAATGGAAAATTAACAAAAAGCTGTATCGGCAGAGCATTCCTAGAAGGGCGAGTATTACGATTGAACTGTTTAAAGGGAGGAATGCAACTGGCTATTTCTCTAGGGCAAAAACCGTTAAAATAACGGTAAAAAAGGGTGGAACAGAAACCTTACGACGATGGTCAAGCGAAGTAAATGAATTTATTGTGATATTTCCACCTATCAATGTAAATGCACTACGTTCAATACTATCCAAGAGGCCTAAGTAAGTTGCAGGAGCATCAGCCCAGAGATGGGAGTTATACTTAAACTTTGGACGTATATAAGTCTTGTAGATAACAGCCAGGTCACAAGGTGTGAAACATTCCTTGCATCGCCTAAGGAAGCCCAAAAACCTTGCGGCATTTTTGGCGACATTGCATATGTGATCGTTCCACAAGAGGTGGTTGGTGACAAACATACCGAGAATATCGAGATGTTTAGTATCATTGATGCAAGTGCCATCCATGGATAATAGCAATGTGGTTATATTTCGCTTTAACGATACAAGACAGCATTAGGTTTTCGAAGCATTAAATTTCACACGGTTTTTTATTCCCCATTGAACAATGCTGTTTAGGTCGGAATTTAATGAGCTTATCATGTTTTGTCGTTGCAGTTCTATATCCGAAGAAGAGGGGTGTGAATCTGAAAACAAATACGAAAAGCTAAGAGTACTATCGTCAGTGAAACAGTGTATTGGATTAGAAGTTGCAGACAGGAGATCATTAATAAAAATGAGAAAGAGTGTTGGAGATAGAACAGAGCCCTGAGGCACACCAGCATTTATTTTGTGGTTTTCAGACTTGAATCCATCCAATACAACTTGTATTGAACGATCCGAAAGGTTATTACAATGAATCAGGGACTGAGGATAACTGAAAGCACGTATTTTCGATAGAAGAGCTTGATGCCAAACCCTATCAAAGCTTTTGAAATATCAAGTGCAATAATCTTACTTTCTCCAAAACGATGTAAAAATTTGTTCCACTGTTCGGTGAGATCACCAGTGGACTTATTGCTTTGAAAGCCGTATTGACGGTCAGTAAGAAGCTTTCGATCTACAATATATTTCTTGAGCTGAAAAGAAGAGACGTAAGTGCAATCGGTAGACAATTAGAGGGTGAGGAATATTCGCCTTTTTTGGGAATGAGCTGGAAAAATGCTGTTTTTCATCCGCTCGGAACGAGACCTGAAAAGTAGGACAGATGAAAAAGCTTACGTGGTTATTTTTCCAGCGTTGAAGAACACATCTTCAGAACAATCGCGGCGATAGCATATGGACCAGCGGGTTTATGAATGTTGGGATCTTTAAGAAATCTTGCCACAGTACGAGTGCGAAAAAAGATTGGTCCCATAGAATCACTCATATCAGCGCTGGCGTCAACGCCACTAACGAGGAAGCATAGTGACCAGTTAAAGATCCTAAAATAATTATTGAGACCGTCCCAGTTGGTTTTCTCGTATTGCCAAACGGTTCTCTTAGGAGCTCTTTCTTTAACTGGAGAGGTTTTACACGAGAAATTTACTGATATTACAGAATGGTCAGATGTGCCTAGAGGAGTTAAAACACTAATAGTGTACTTGCCAGAGTCAGAGGTAAGAAACAAGTCAAGAGTGTTTTATGCTCGTTGACCAGCTGAGTTAGGTGTTTCAACTCAGCAAAGATCTCAGCACACACTCCTTTTGGTGTTGTCTGGCCCGAATGTTGAAGCCACGAAGAATTGTATACATTGAAATCGGCCATAATAACGATTTCAGTGCGAGGATAGGATGAAACAATTCTTTGGATGGAATCAGACAAAGCATCAAATTCACTAGAATTGGGGCTTCGACATTAAATTGTGGCAAAAACTGATAAGCGACACCATTCCTAATGTATATTACAAGACCATGAATTCAGTGGGATCGGAATCCTCACCTACTTGGGTTTCACTTAGAGCCAAAACAGCTGGCCTATTCAAAACAGTATATAAGTACGCTGAAAGAAAATTTGCTCTAAGCCCACGAATATTACATATTTTTTTGGTGTTGAAAAATTCAGATCTGTTTTTTCCGTCGTTCATCTGATTTTAAAAGAAACACAGATAACGAACCTTCTCAATTGTTTATGTGATAGGGTCAGGTCATACAATCTATAGCCTTTTGATTTTTCAGAATAGCATAGAATTTAAAAAACTCTTTATCTTTCGCAGCAAATTTGGAACGTTGTGGTTTGTGGAAATGTTTGACTTCTCACTTGGGTATCATTCAATTTCGAAAAATGATCATTATATTACGAATAAAAACAAAAATTATGCAGCCGGCCATTTCAACTTAGACTCGATTAGCTCTTTCTGCGACACCGTTTTGCTGCGGTAGGCTGATACCATTGCTACTGATGAGAGATTGCGATTGAGAGATATTGTCTTCCGTTATTGCTTTGCAGTACTTTTATTTTGCAACCTGTCTCTAACTCGACTTGGAAGCTTAAAGTTTTTAAAATATTAATGACTTTCTTCTTTGTCATAAGAAAATAAATGTTTGTTTGTCGAGACTTGTAATCAATAAATATTAAAAAATAATGAGCATGAGCAATCTCTGGGATTGCACTCTCATAAGTGCATAAGTTCGTAAGTTCAGGAACGATTTCTTAACTTTGGAGAAGCTTTGCCACTGAATGAAACAAAATACTTATTAGCTAACTGATGCATTTCAACTTCGTATTAATGTGTTCAATTTTTCAGATGAATGTTATAAATATTGATACTACAGGCTATAACTAGGATCAGGATATTGTTGACCTAAAAAAATAAAAAAAAGCATACAAGAAAACACTTAAAAAAGGCAAAGAAAAGGCATTTATTAAGAAATACTAGGAAAATGAACAAAAATACATTTAATTATAGTAGCATTGGATTACCAAGAGTTTTTTTTAAAGTTCCCAGGTAACAATCTTCTTCGGTTGTTCCTTAGTAGGGCTGTGAAGGAGCTTAATGATTTCTCAACTTCAGCTGAAACTAGTGGAAACCATCTAATACTTTCAGCATTATTCACTTTAATGTTTTCTGGAAGTTTGGAATCCAAGTAGCCGTTTCTTACAGAATGTATCTGTTCAATCGTTTTTAGCCTTGTTTTTCCATTGAAAACGGCAGTAAACTTATTCAAGACATCCTCTGCAATGGGAGCTTTTGTTTTCTTTAAATTTTCTTTAATGTCTTACAAAACAGGCAGCCTTTCGTCACTTTATGTTACTTGATGATAATGTTGTTAGCTTAAATTACAAGTAAGTACAGACTCTCAAATATACCAGTTTTTTGTAGGTCTTTGAAAATATATTTTTTTCGGATCGACTAAAAAGCCTAAATTTACTTTAATGTACGCCAGCTGCACTTGCAGTTCTTCATCTTCAATCAATTTTTGTTTGCAAATGCAACACAGCTTGCATCATCCTCGAGACCGCTGACGATTTTTTTTGATCCGAGTAAAGTACTCCGCATAATATGCTGTTCCCTGTAACCAAGTACCCCAACGAGTTAAAACCTAGTTCCAATGTAAATTCCATATCCTTAAAAAAAACAATCTGAGAGTGAAAGTTAGTAAAATCCTGTCCTTATAGAACAAATTAAGTCATGAATTATTGGCAAGGAATGGACTGTTGTTACGAAAGGAAGTATGAGGAATTCATTGGTTTCTGTTCCTTGATCATTCTATAGCTTAAAGCTCTGTGGGATTGATATCAATCAGAAGCTGTCTGGTATCTACATCAAGCCCTACATTTTTTTTTTAATCTGGTTATTTTAACGTTTGACATGACTCAGACCTTTGTAATTAATGGTTGGGTATTAGTTCCAATACCTTCAATTCCTTGGTACTTGACATTTGTATAGCTACCATGAAATCAATTCCTTTTCAAAATATTTTTTTTTGGTTAAGAACCAAAGTTCTTGAAGATTTTAATGGTTCAATCGGAACTGGCGGTCGGTACAGGGTATTGAAATTTTCAAGTACATGTCATTCATTTTGTAGTTAAACATTGCAATTGACAGGTGTTAAACTTATCTGTCATTTGAAGTGTCAAAATTTAAAGTTCGACTCTTTACCATTTATGATAATAAACTTCCTTCAAAAGTGTTGATCCAACCATTGCCTATTTTCTTTTTTCACAAAATGATTATGGGTGTCATAAAACGACCGATTGAAAGCATTGTTGAAATCGTAATGTCAAAGTAGACCGCAGAAGAATAAGTTGAAAATATTGCTGATGATTTGAAGTCATCTGTCACCATTTGAAGCACTTTGATGCGAGTTTATCTATGAAAGCTCACAGCAATTTAACTTGTCACAGATCCCTTTTTTGGGCAACAAGCAGCACAATGAGACTTATTACAACTTAACTCCGTAAAAAGTTTTATGTTTGCGTTATTTTAACATTTGGATTCGTCAATTGGTGACCAAAATCATACGAAAACGCAAAAGACTGTGGTTACATGAAAACACTTTCGAAATTTAGACTCATTTAAAACCCAAGTTTACTGAAGTTATGACCGAGATACCGTCGAAAATTAAGTTAATATTACCTCAAAAAAATAAAGAGTCCTTAAATAAAATCAAAATTTTCTTATATCAAGCTTCACTTTCGAAACATACAAAGATTCTTGAATCTGTACAAGTTCTTTATAAACCTATTTTTCTGATACTTGAAAATTTTCGATTGACTTGATTGAAAACTTGCTTCGAATTTCAAGTTTACGTTAAAAAATAAACGTATATTTGTTTAACATTTCAATCGGATCGAATCCTTATGAAAAGTCGTTAAGCAGGAAAGCCAATTTAACTGTAAGGAAAAGACAAACTAACAGCAAGCTTAAGCATTTCTCCCTGATTAAGCCATTTTAAAAACTCCGGTTAACTCTTAATTTCAATGTTATCTTAGACTGATCTCTGACAACTTGTTCATTTTCTTGTTAATTTTTGTCTTCTTCCAAAAAACTAGACATTGAAATACTTCACATTTAATTAAAAGAAAAACCTAACCCCCCGTTGGAAAAGTGTGTAATAAAAATCAAAGAAAATTATAACACACTCCGGAATACCAATTAGGAACGGTTATTTTTTTCTAATAAGTTTAATCAGCACTTTGTCAAATGCTCTCGTCCAAGCACTCTTCGCCATCACCATCTCCGTCTCAAGCTCCATCCAGCTCCTTGTCTTATTGCGGTGATGACTTGCAAACTCGATTCGTTTGTCATCAATCAATTATTTACCATAAACTATCTAACCATTAGTGTCTGTTTGTTGGTTGTTGGTATATGACAAATGCGGCAAAAAGGACAACAACCACTTTCCTTAGCGTTGCTTGGTTTTGGTTTTGGAATAAATTAATAACTAGTGTCGCCTTAGATATGGCAGCCAATAAATCAATCATTTTGCTGGCTGTGCCTCTTTTATATAAAATGACACCATCCATATAGAACAAACCGTCACGACTTCTTAATCGGGAATATTTAATGATCAGTATTTACTCGACTCGGAATTGTACTAACTGCCATGCCATCAGTCCTTGCCATAGTCCTCAAAGTTGGTATAGGCCAATGACCCTTCCTCGGAACCTATCCAATTCTAAATAAAAGGAAATCAGTGATGCATCAATGGCATTTTCCATTTCTTTGATTGTGTCCGTCTTTGTGGTTGTCGCTGCTGTCTTCGTCTTCCTCGTCGTTAAGTCGCGTCGCGTTCGCGTAGCGTCTCGATGAATTGTTTCCCTTGTGAGTTTAATCTGTCAACCTACGGTAAATCCATATAATCAGTACATATGTATATGAAGCTCTATACAACAACTTCCCAGCCCACATTCAGAATTCAGATATAGAATAAAAGCATAGGAACAGAGCATCACGTCGATCGGCCTAATCAGGGAGAACTGTGCTCCTCAAACCAAAACATGTGTTCCGATCAAAGCAGCAACCTTCTTGTTTGGCCCTCTCATCTCATGCAACGACTTGACATCGCATCGCTCCATTGACAGTGATTACGTTTTAATTCTACAACTGCTTCTTCTCTTCTTCGAAACAAAGCTACTTTTCATACAGAAACAGAAAGACATGGACTGGACATGGATGGCGCGTCTTAATTTGGTTTGGTTATGCGAGAGGACTTCTTGTATGTTACAGCAGCCGCAACAATGGCTTAACCAGCCATCAGCATCAGAATCTCCAGCAAAATGTTACCATTTAGTCAATAAAATAATCATCGAAAGGTATTTTGCTACAATTACGAAAACAACAACAGAACTCCTCGTTCGCATATAAATTGAAGACTGGGGACTAGTTTTATTCTGCCCACAGAAGTTCTACACTGCAATCTTCTGAGATCAGGGAAGTTTGCTTAAGATCATTCGGATGTTCTAAAACTAACATTGCCAGGGTTAAGATATAAATCTTATGTATGGAAATAATGTTTTTTGATTTTACAAAATGTAAGAAGGATACAATGAATGGTTGATAAAAAACATAGAAAACATAGAGTATGAAATTTCAGTACAAAATTTAAAATTCGAATTAACAAAAAATAAATTGGAAGTTACATAAAACTGATGACAAATTATTATTATTATTAATAATTATTATTATTAGAAATAAAAAGTGATTATAAAAAACATAGAAAACATAGAAACATAGAACACACAAATTCCCAGTATATATTGAAATTATTTAGAAAATTAAATAGAAAGACAAATTATTGACTTGTAACCCACTACTTATACATTATTTTTTTATGTTATCGTACTATAGAAAAACATCGAAAACGACGTTTTAAACTAATTACGTATAACTTATTTTAAAGACTTCTTGTCGCTTATTTAGTCAAAGTGTACAAACAAATTAAAAACATTGAAATAATAATATGAAAATTGTAATAAAAACATAGAAAACATCGAACAAACAATTAATTAATTACAAATGATTAAGAAATTAACCATTCAAAAAATTTAGTATTTGGGACGATCTTTTATCAATTTATGTTGAATTAACCAAGAGAAAAAAAACATAGAAATCATCGATTGAAAAAGTACACATTTTAACAATAATGTTGATGCATGTTTTGGGAGGTTCTTAGATAAAAAAAAATAAAATAAAAACAACTTATTGAAGGAAAATCATGTACTTAAGCACTTTTTTAGGTTAGTGGTTTAAATAAAAATAGAATTGGTATCTGGCAATCCTGTTTATATTTTCCAGCTACTATCCTACATTATCTTCTGTTTTATCCTCGTGGATGACATAACAAACACCATTTTATGGTCCCGATGGCATTGTTGGCTTTTAATCGTGTCCGAAGGAAGCAAAAACTTGTCTCTGGCCTGGTTGCAACTTGGAACTTGGAACTATTGTGTGCGGTTACAAGATAATGGTAGACGACGAGTTACAAATAAAATGAACAACCAAAATAACAACAACAACAAATAAAAAACACCAGTAGGTTTCTATATAAGTATATTTTTATATATTATAGAGGACATGATGAAAACATTGCAATCGTACTTATATTCAATTAAATTGGCGATAGTTAAAACAGTTCGTGGTCTTCGTCGAGAGGGGTTTTTTGGGGGAATACATCCCGAAGGGGGATGACAAAAAGAATCCAGTTCAAGATAAATTAAAGATACAAATCAATTTGTGCACATGTAGGCAGAAATATAGGCGCACTATATGTAGATACTCTTTTGTAGCTAGCAAGGTTTGTTCTATATATTTCCTAACGGAGCGGCGCGGGGGGCAGCACGGCACATTAAATTATGTACGAGAGGTTTTCATGTACTGAACTCTTAGGATGATACAATGAGGAAAAACTCGAATGAGTATCCGTTGTATGTTTTTGACTAATGATAACACCAATTCTTTTCTATAAGATCGCAGTGGGCAGATGAGAAATTTGAGATAAGCCCACATCTATAATGGTCATGCTAATTTTCACAAGCTTTAAGTTAGCTCTATGAAAAACTGTCTTTATATTTGTCTTAGATAGGGTGTGCTTTTAAAAATAAACAATCTCAAATATTTTCCGGAAAATTGGCGTTTCTTCATTAAAAAACATCATTATTAAAAAATCTGTCTTAATAAAATTGTTTCTATCTCAAATTGGCTTGTGAATCAGTTATTAATGAGGGATAGTAAATTAAAATAATTAATAGCTTTGTTTTAAATTTACAATTAATATAATTTATTAGGTTGCACAAAGTGAGATTTTTACATTTATCTTGTTAGGAAAGGAGGTCATTTTGAGTTCTCATAAATTGACTGGGTTAACACAGTACTTTGTATGAAATCCTTATATAGGGTTTTTAAATCGGCGAGGGTAAATTTGGCACCACCACGTGGCGGCAAACTTGTTTTAGTGACATCTGTCAAATCTTCTGTTTATCATTCAGTTGTTTATTAATTGCACCCTATTGAAGATCTTCCAAAATCAATAGTTGGAGCTCCCAAAACTGTTAGAGTTTAAGAGAGAAGGAAAGAGGGCTTACTTTAAATTTAACGAACTCGTTGAAAATGGAAAAGTTTGGATACGATCGAATGAAAGCTCACCACCAGAACAACCAAAGAACAAATAAATAAACAGTAATAAGACAAAATTTGTTTTAGTAGGATCAACCGAAATGAACCCCAATAAACAACCGACAAATCCAATAAGAAAATGTCTTACTACAAAAACCGCTAACGAATTTTTAGAAAAATACAATGATCCACAAATCTCTTAACAACAAAACAAAGCATATAACAATAACCAGACGAAATATGAAGACCATGCATCAACATTAAATATCTGACATAACCAAAACCAACATTTAACTATAATACAACAAAAATCCTTCCCAACCCGGTTGATCACCGTGGGAAGAGTAGATCAACACCCTTCATATAAGAACAATGAAACAGAATACTGTACCCACATGAACCAACACGGAACTCTAAAGATGTGTACTTTCAACGTCAGGACACTTTCCTCAGATTAGAAACAGAAAGAATTGAAACAAGCCCTGGAGAAAATTAAATTTGACATTATAGGATTATCAGAAACAAGATTACTAGGACAAAAAAATAATAAATAATGAACATGATATCTTTTGCTACGCAGGAGAAACAAAAGGCCTCTACGGTTTTGGATTCTATATTAAAAAAGAACTTAAAACAAAAATAAGTGACATCAAGCTACATAATGAAAGAATGTGCAGCATACAATTGATACGAAGAGATGCTAAGGTTCAACAACAACTTGTTTTTCAAGAAAAAGGACAACAGAAAATGGACGTGGATATTACCGAATGGTAAAATAAAAAATTAAATAGACCTGATTCTGACAAACAAAATTGAGACAGTCAAAGACATATCCGTACTCAACAACGTAAAGTTCGACAGTGACCACAGATAAGTAAGAACAGAAAACATTATAAGCCATAAGACACTGAACAGAAACCGACAAGTCCATTTCATCCCAAAATGATTCCCAACCAAAAAATAGTAGATTATAACCAAACATTTACAGCAAAGATAAATCAATTATCAACCTGAAATCGTGACATACAAAACACATATGACAAATTAGAAAAAATCATAAAAAACTCTGCAAAACTATCAATTATGGACGCCAAAACATCAAAAGATAAATTATCCAACAATACTCTACGAACTTAAGAAAAACTATCAAACTAGAAATAAACAAAAACATCAACAAGTTCAACGAAACAATATCTAGAAATATGATTAGACAAACAAAATCATTTCTTAACAGTCAACAGGAATGGATTATTAGCTTAAAAAGCCAAAATGCAAGCAACATATCAAATAGAAAAGAGTTAAACAAAAATGCTACTAAGTTCTTCGAAAAACTATTCTCCTCGACCAAGCATTTTACTGAAGAAGAAAATATTGAAAACATAGATATCAATCTCCTAACAACGCCAACTCCCATGTTTAGCAAATAAAATATTGAAAGGACCATAGATGATTTGAAAAAGGACAAACGCACTGGAAATGATGGAATCTCTGCAGAAATCTAAACATTTATGTTTAAAGAAATCATAAGAACTCAGCAAATCCCTAAGCAATGGAGAGAAACAACCATTACACTTATACATAAAAAAGAAAAAAAGACGTTTTGAACAACTACAGTCCTATAAGTAACATTTCGACAATTTATATGGTGTTTTCAAAAACAATCTACAGGAACATCAAACAAGATTTTAACAATAAATAACCAAGGGAACAAGCTGGATTCAGAGATGGTTTCTCAACAACAGACCATCTACAGACGATGAATCAACTAATAGAAAAGTGCAATGAATTTCAACAACCAATATACTTTTTATTCATAGACTTCAGTAAAGCATTATGGACATCTCTAGAAAATCAAAATATGGACCCAAACGTTATAAGGGCTATCAAAAACATTTACAAAAATAATGTGACACAAATAAAAATAGAGAGTACAGGACGTAAATTTAAAATAACAAGAGGCGTCAGACAAGGAGACCCGCTTTCACCACCACTATTTAGTGCAGTCTTAGAGGATATTTTTCAAAAGATGAACTGGAAGACAAAATAGGGTATAAGTATATGTGGACAGTTTTTAAACATCCTAAGATTTGCGGATGATATAGTACTTATATCTATAAAAGCAAGAACTATGGATTACAAATCAACAAATCAAAAACAAAAGTGATGACAAACCACATCAGAGAAGATATAATTCTGGACTATCATAAAATAGAATAAATAGAGGACTACATATACTTGGGACAACTAAAATCTTTTAAGGACCAAGAGAAAAAAGAAATCAACAGACGCATCCAAACAGCTAGAAACAATTCTGGAGCCTCAAACAGATTTTAGAACTGGACCAAAGTGCAGAAACACGAAAATATGTCTTCGACTCCTCTATTTTTCCAGTGCTTACTTATGGACTACACACCCTGAGCTCGACTACGATATCTCTTGACCAGCTAAGGATTTGTCAATCCAAAATACTCGAATAATTGACGTGATAGATAGAACCAAAAGACAAAAATGAAGTTGGGCAGGACATATTTCAAGACTACATGATTAAAGATGAACAAAGTTGGCAATAAAATGGAGACCGGAAAGCAAGAGACGAACAGGCTGACCAAACAAGAGATGGAGCGACGATCTTTGCCAAATAAACGAAAATTGGTACAGTGAGGAGAAAAATCGGGACCTATAGGCTACTTTGGGGGAGGCTTACGCCAAAAAATAATAATAAAAATTGAAAAAAAATAAATAACCAAACTTTTAAATATCAATTATCTTACTTTTCCATTATCTAATTAATAATTCTATATTTGTAATTTGTATCATTCTATCAAATAATTTGTAAAAATTCTAATTACAAAAATTAAAAATTGTATCTATAGATGTGTTTAAAATGAAAAGGCAATAAAAAGGTTATAATAATAATTTACGGTCGACGTGGTGGCCCTTCACAGTCGACTCTTCAACGTTTGGTGACCAAATTTGAGACAACCGGTTCAGTAAACAATTAGCCAACACCGTACGTTCAAGGAACGCAAGATCGGCCGAGAACATCGCCGTGGTCAGTAAAAGTGTAAAGCAGGACCCGATTCAGTCTATTCCTCGTCGTGTACAAGAATTTGGCCTTCCGCAGACTTCAACTTTGGCGTATTTTGCGTCGGGACTTGGGCCTACAAAATTCATGACAATAGACAACGCCATTTGTTCGCTGATTGAGCTTCGAATCTTTAGCGACAAGGCGCATTTTTGGATGAATGGCTGTGTTAAGAAGCAAAAGTTACCGTTTGGAGTAGTTTTTGGGCCGGCGGTGGCGGCCAATTAGGTCCATACTTTTTTGAAAACGACTTTGTGAGGCGATTACCGTCAATAGAAAACGCTACAGACTGATGATAGCCAATTTCTTATGGCTCAAATTGAACCTTATGAATCTAGACGACATGTGGTTTCAGTAGGACTGCGCCACGTGCCACACAGCAAACGCCCGCCCCTACATCTGCACACAACATAAACTCTTCCTTATTGAAGAATCCTATATATAAAATTGAACATTGATAACTTGAATTTTAAAATTTAAAATCTAATGTAAAGTGTACTTTAAAAAATTGCTTAAAAATTTTCTCACTGAAGATCACTTCAAGAAGAAGTTTATATGCTATTGCCACCAAGCATTAAAGAGGTCGAGAAGTCTGGAAAAAGGCTCAAACAAAATAAAGGCCCGGGAACTGATGGAATATTAGAAGAGCTATAAATCAAACAGCTCATGAAATTTTAGTGTACGCTAAAACTTTAATCGACCATTATCAGTGTGTCTTCATTCCAGACGAATAAACAACCCATCTTTAGATTTGTACCCCTAGCAGGCGTTAAAAAAATGTCTATTCCAACTTATCATCCGCTTATAGACTGGTCGCTTTGGAGAGCTGAGCCTGTGTGGAACTTTACAAAACCATGAGAGAAATCTACATCCTAAATAAATTGACATGACTATAGGTTGACCATGACCAATAAAACAAGCAAAGTAAAAATAAACATCTATAATGGGCTCCGAAAAGATGATGGTTTGGCCTGCTTAATTTTTGAACTAGCGTTGTAGAAAGCAAGAGAGACCATTGCCGTCAAGGCCAGTCAGATACTGGCTTACGCAGACGACATCGAAATAATAAAGCATAAGTTGATTCCTTTAACCAGATCGAGCAGACGACACGGCTCTAAATCTGAGGCTTCACATTGGGAAAGGAAAAAGAAAAAAAATGGTGACATCGACTGCAAAAAGAAGAGTTGATCAAACAATCGCATGAATTTGAGGTAGGGAAATCCTTCAAATACCTTGGATCAATAGTAGCAGCAGATAACAACGTAGTAAAAGAAATAGATGAATAACTGCTCAAAGTCAACAGAGCCTACTATAGTCTGTCAAATATTTTAAAATATAGAAACCTTAAAATAACTTCTATACAGGACTATGGTTCTGACAGTATTCAATATTTGATCCATGACCTGGGTGCTTAGTAAAATGTACTTCAATCTTTTAGGGACGTTCTTGAGGAAAATCTGATGAAGAATTATTGGCTCCTTATGTGAGGAAAGGCGATTCCGAAAACCCTACAATCATGAACTGTATGCAATGTACCTCGAAGCAGATATCGTTAAAAAAATTAAACTCGATTTAACTTCGGTGGACTGGACTCCTAACTCGCATGAGTGAAGAGGACCAGGCCCCGAAAACCTGTTGTACATTTTGTGTTGTACTTTATGGTAGGCGTCAGGTTGGAAGACCATGCACTCTCTGGACACATATCGTAAATCAAGACGAGTGAGGGATAAACTTACGGACTTATTGTTATTAATAATAATAATGTATTGGATGTATCGCAAAATAATTCTTGATCTGTTACTTCTTAACATTTTAAATTCTTTTATCTCAATACTAAATTTTTAGGTTAGCTGAATTCATAATACGATTTTGAATTTATCTTTGTAAATACACTTTTTTTTATTTTTATTTCATTTTTTCACTTGCAACGGATGTAGAACATTAAAAAGGACAAGTCATGAAAACGCTGAACAACCGCCATTTTTAAATAAATCGCTTGAGAAAAATTTCCCTAAGCAGTAACTTATTTGTAATCTTGATTTATTTTGCGGTATTTCTGAAAAAAATCCCAAAAAGAAACACTTTTTTTCAGCCTAAAGATTGGCAGAACACCTTAAGGTTTTTGTGAAATAGGTCCATTTCCAAGAAGCAGAGTTGTAAAAACTGCAGTCTTTTTGGGACTGCAGTTAAGTCACGAATAAGACTTTTTTTAATTAGTCTTTTAACTTACAAAAGTACTTTAACTGCAAAAAAACAGTCAGCAGTCAGTACTTACTTTCTGACTTGGCAGTTAAAAAAGCAGTTAATTGACTAAAAGTTAATTAACTGCAGTTCTTTTAACTGGTTTTAGTCTTTTTAGTCAGTACAAATTCTTTTGTACTGGGGTATTAGAATTTTTAGTCAGTAAGTCTTTTAACTGCAGTTAATTAACTTTAAGTCATATAACTTTTTTTAGTTTTTTGACTTCTTTTAGTCGTTTGAAAGTATATTGTAAATCGAAAAACAAAGTAAAGAGATAAATATAAAAGTAAAATATGTACATCTGTATTTCTGTTTTTTCAAAAAGTTTGAATACTGATGCGTTTTGAAAACGCCTCTAAAGTTGTGTTCAGATTTGTCATACATTCATGTATACATAGTATGTTTGATATATTGTTGGAATAATTAAACAATATTTTGGTTTTCCCAAATGATCTGATATCATTGTAATATGCTAATTCAGTCTTAGAAAGAAAAAAACATGAGCAGATGCTTCTATTTCTTGCTTGATTGATATGTTACAGGTGGTCGTTATAAGAAGTTCGTGTTTAATGGGCCTAAATTACCTCCAAATAAAGACATAATTCTTTGATTTTGTTTCAAAATTAAGTTGTAATCAAATAGTTTTTGAAAAATTGATTATCAAATATTTATTCTTTAAAAACTGCCCTTCCCACCAAAGATTGTAAATGGACCCCCTCTCAAAAGGTCTATTCCCAATCTGCATGTGTACCGAATTAGCCTTTATAATATAAAACATTTTTTTTAAATAAACGGCAACAGCGACTATATGAATCTTAAAACTTTTGTGAAAAACAAATAAGAACAATATTACGACACCCTAATGTACTTACAAGAGTCAGAGTTGTGAATTTAATTTAAAGTACAATATATGAGTTAAATAAATACTTATGTAATTAACCAATACATAAAAAAACAATTTAATCTGTAATGTTCAACATACAAGATTTGAACAATTTCACACACAAAAAGAATTACATTTTACATTTTCCTTATTATTTTGTTTCAACAGAATAAACTTAACTTAATTATTGAAAGTATTTATAAATATTTTTCACAATTTTTTTTAAAGAAACGATTAACTGGAAGACACCCAGTGTGCAGTGCATATTACTTATACCTTAGTTTATTGTCTTAAGATTCTCTCAAAAGCCAAATCAAGCTGTTCTATTTTTCTAAATTGTTTAAACATCATTATTAGTCGTGTATAAGAAGTGCAAGTTATTTGGTTGATTGTTTAAAGTAAAAAAAAGTTGTATACCCATTACCATGGATTTTTGTTTGGATGATTCAATGGCAGGTCCATCGTCTGCAAAAACAAACAAGAACGCCAAAAAACGTCATCTATCAAATACTTCTGGGATCGTGCAAAAAAAAAGACGACTGGATTCGATATCTTCGGAAAACATTTCAAAAACGGACACTTCACATTCCGCAGAGCCGTTAAGGTCTACTAGTTTGGAAAGCGAAAATGAGTCGAATGTTATTGTGGTTTGTAACCAAGATTTTAAAATTATTGAAAAGGTAAAAATATTTTCCATATAAAATAAACACTTGGTAGTTCGTTATATTACATTTAAGAATAACGGATTACATATTAATTCTGACACCGTATGTCAGAATTATAATGAATTTTTCACACTACTTAAAAATGTTTGGACTTATAAAGACTAAAAGAAGTCAAAAGACAAAAAAAAAGTTAATTGACTTAAAGTTAATTAACTGTAGTTAAAAGACTTACTGACTAAAAATTCTGATACCCCAGTACAAAAGAATTTGTACTGACTAAAAAGACTAAAACCAGTTAAAAGAACTGCAGTTAATTAACTTTTAGTCAATTAACTGCTTTTTTTAACTGCCAAGTCAGAAAGTAAGTACTGACTGCTGACTGTTTTTTTGCAGTTAAATTTCCCAGTCGCAATATTAACTTACATTCAAAAAATTAGTTAATTAACTGCGACTTGATTGAATGCATTACCCAAAAGACTGCAATCTTTACAACTCTGCCAAGAAGAACATTTTTTAAATAAAATGTCACAGTTTAAATTTTAGGGAATTCACCGAAAACCCCTTTGTAAGTTTTTTTAATATCACCAAGTTAATTTGAATTCGAGTTAACTTAACTCTTAGTAAATATTTGTTTCTTTTCAATTTCAAATTACTTTTTAAATTATGATAAATATGATTTTGTTTTAACAATAAAAAACTTTATTACTTACAATAAATTGATAACCATAGCCTAAAGATTAGCCTAATTAAACAACAATTTAGATATCGAATAATACAAAAATCGCAATTAATTTAACTTATTTTTCTTTTGAACTCTTTAAATACCACTTAATTAATTATTGAAATCCCAAAATATGCAAATAATAGAAATGAAATTTGAAAAATGTCTATTTTTGTAAAAAAAAAACAAAAACATGATATGTCGATGGTTCGATCGGTCAATGATCGAGACGACAGAAAGAATCATAAATATCTTCTCCCTCCCCTAATGGTATTTAATTCAAAATTTCTGACGTCTACCATTTATTACCATGGATATGAATTTTTGAAACAAAACAATTCCCGCGATTTGCCATTAAATCAACTGATACCAATAAATTTTTAAACAAGTTTGCATACACGCAGTGATTATAAGTTTATAATTTTTTGGTAATTTATGGGTTTTTATAGTTATTTTTATTGTTTAGAGATTACTAAAGCCATTTTGTTTGTTAAGAATCAGATATTTCTTTTTGAATTGACCTTGGCTATTGTATTCTGATCTATTGACGTGAAATTCTAACGGATAGTAATTAACTTTTGGCTAAAAACATTAATCACAACATTTTTATAGATTTCTTTTGTTTAGTGAAAAACGGTTCTTAAGTTCTAATGCGAATAGAGATCAATGTAACACCCTATAGGGAATATATTTGAACATAAACATAAACCTTAAATAGGACTAAATTTAAAATTTAACTGTTTTGAAATGAAGGTGTGGTTGTAAGAGGGAATGCCATTTGGTTTCGAATGTGAAAAACGTAAAGACATTTTGCAAATAATTGCTAGCCTTTTCTGAGCATGTATAAAAATCAAATAAAAAGTTGTAAGAGTTAAATATGTTAAAACAATTCTTGCAAGAACAATGCATTTATCAAACATTCTACATCATCAAGCATCTTCCTCTCTGATATTAGCTTCCTTGTTGAAAATCGTCACGCTTTTAAAATTATAATCTATGAATTTTTGCACTGACACACGTTTTTTGTTTAAACAAAAATTATAAAAAAAGAATTGTTATTCAACATGTTTCACAGATCCAACATCAGAGACTTGTCCAGAGCTCATTACCTTTTGACTCCCACACTCTTGTTAGCAACTACCTAGGCAGATACCTACTATAAAACAACATTTAACGATGATGTCATGTTTCATGCCTCTAAATCTCCTCTCGAACAACTTCACATGATTAGCTATTCGAATATCAAAAAATTTGCATTCACGAAAGAGCAGAAATATCAAAGTTCGAGCCCATCCCCTCTTCCAGCATCACAACCCTTTTGCGCTCTAGAAAAATGAAAAGACAGAAGGAATACAACAAATACACCAGCAAAAGAATTAAACGATTCATACTTCAGCGCTATTAATTCTCAACACCGACACACTCGCTGTAGATGCAACAAAAAAATATAAGCAAAAAACAACCAAGCTTGTAAGAAAACATCCATCTACCATGGCGAGGAATAAATAAAACAAACCAGCAACAAAAACAACAACAACTCAAACTCGAACAAAATCCAATCTAAGTCATGCCTAACATTCTAAGTCTCAATTAATTTTATGCATTACACGCTTCCATGACGCGGATGATGATGTTGATCATGCCCATATGATGGCGATGATGATGACGCTGTTCTGTTCATATTTATTCCATACCAACCCCCTTCATATTCTATAGTGAGTGGATCCGTTAGTTGCGCGACTTGAGCGGTATTCCTGTCTTGAATATATACCGAGCTCATACCTACCTATAAGACCTGTGAGATTAATTGATTTAATTAAAAGCATTAGAGTGGTTGTTCATTTTTATTATAGTTTCATAGAACACACCACACCACACACCACCTGCAAAAATCTATTCTACGACACAAAAATATGCAACGTGTTATAAAAGTGCTCCAATATTAACAAGCTAATTACAACACATCTCCGCTGGTGGTGGGGTATAACAGAAACTCCTTCGGGCTGCAAAAGTGTCAGACCAAAAGATAAACAATTTATAATTAAAAGAGATTACTTTTTTTTGTCGATCCCCAGAAGCACGAGCCTTCCGAAGATGAGATCTTGTAAAAGATCCAACCCAACCCAACAGAACATACTCCGAAGACTTGTGCTGCAGTTATAGTGCTGGAGTAGCTGATAATTTTGATGGCTTATAGAAATCCAACAGCCCAAAACGATGTTCGACAGTATCTCGACTAATTTAACATTATTCCCGGACGCATTGTGGCTGATTGTTAGTCTTATCACGAGATAGGAGTCATATAACATCAAAGGCTCATATCTCTGAAAAAATGAATTGAGTAGTTGACGGAGAGAGCCCTCATACCTATAGTAGTGCTATATAAGATGGTTTATCATTTGAAAAAGAACAGCTAAATCAACACACTTGCATAGCCCTTAGGAAAAATTATATATGTGATGATGGTGTAAGACGTTTTATATGTGAGCCAGAGTGTCAAAAGATTGATGATATAGTTGAAGATATTATACACTGAAGAAATTAATTAATCGTTTGTTTAAATATTTTTTGTATACAAACTGATAAAACAACTGTAAAAGACAACATAAAAACATGTGTTCTAGATCATTAACGTTCGTTTTAGTTTTACAAACGAAAGAGCTGTTCTTCGAACTTGATTTTAAATATTATCTTAAATCTTGATTATTTATTTGTATCAATTTAATCGCGTCATTACAAAAAGGAACAAATTGAGAATAGAAACAGATTCAACACAAAGAATAGAATAAAGAGAGATAGAAATCATAGAGACTTTTTGATTGACAGAAAAACAAAAACAAGGTTTTTAAAAGTAAAATCCTGTCGCGTACAAAAACATTTTTTTCTTACAGTGTAAAAAGATCTTGAAAAGCGTGTCAACTTGGATATACATACCTTTAAATGCCAAACACTCATCGAAAGGCAATTTACATTTCTATCTACTACACACAGCGTAACATAACTTAACGTATAGAGGTTTAAAATTAAAGAAGATACGAAATCCAAAGAGCGAGAATAATTGCAATCTTCACGGTGTCTATTTCAGATAGTTGCATTGCTGTACCACCAATAAACCCAATCACATCCGCCAGCTAAAGAAAAGAATAAACTAAACAGAACCCCACGTTTTTGCTATGTTCTTCTCACACGCCCCCTTCCCCCGGACTCCTCTTTTATATATTATGAGAAGAGCTCTTCATGGTGGTGTTTTCTTCTGATGGATCTTTTCGACGACAACGACAAATACGATGTCGACGACGGACGACGTAAAGTGCCACATTGATGATGATGATTACAAAATTGCCAACATTAGTTGAGCGGCAAGACTGTCATTATTGTCGCCACAATATAATAATAATAATGGAAAGACATTCACGGAATGTGTTTTGCTATTTGTTTAAGATTTTTTGATTTTGCACCGCGTTGCTTTGTGTGAAACATGACTGAGCATTAGCACATAGCACATTGTAGAGGCACGAGCGGCGGTCGGTGTTGGGGCTGCGACAGCGTGTGTTATGGTAGAGTGGTATACCATCAGGATCAGTCACGTGGGAAAGAAGTTCCACGAGAGATCTAAGGAAGCGAGGAAGTTACTTGAACAGAACAGAAGCTTTGTTCCATACTTCTAAAAATGAAGAGGAAGACAAGATGTATGTTTTGGAAAACCTGCACGATATGAGTCTCTGTCTACCTACGATCGACGATCGCTGATCACCACCATCAGAAGCGATGTCATTTGGTTTCGTCATTAGCATTAATGTCGTCGTGCGCCTTGGTCTTGAATTGGAAATTAACCTTAAGGCAAAATTGAAGATGATGCAATTTTTATTTACCATCCTCCATCACTGGATGAGCTTCCCTTCCTAATGCTTGTGGTCGTGGTGTTCTGATGAATGTTCTTTCTCTCCTGATGATGATGATGAAATCGATTGTACTCACTCTGTTCACAGGAGCAGCAGTAACTACTCACGGTAGTGGTTATTTCACGACATTAGCCAGCGTTTGGTCAGTCAGCAACAGTCACTATTTTGTTCCCATGATTAAATGAATGTTTGCATATATTGCGCAGAAAAAGAAGTGACTTTCTTTGAAAACTTTTCACATGAATCAGAACATTTTTGTAAAATTTAATGCAAATTCCGTTGATGCTTGAATGATTGTTAGGCATTTATCTTAACAGTTCGGTGGATGGATTTGTCTCAAAGAGTGTCACATGGAATTCTGTATGCACACATTTAATACTGAATAGTTGGCAAATTGTGAGAAACTACATCATTCCCATAATAAATGATTTTTATTACTTGAAAGTGCTTTTTATCAATTAAGTTTAAAATTTAAGAAGCATAGACCATGAGAAAGTTTTTAATTGCTCATATATGTAGTTTAGTTTAAATTGTGTCTTTTCTTTCTTTTTTAAGATGATAGAATTTTAAAAACGTAAAACGTTGAAATTCTTCAGTTTTTGTGGTTTTAAGTTAGGTTCAAGACTAAACGTTTTATTGCAGTATTTTAAACTGATTTATCAAAAGAAAAATTATTCCCATGGAATTATTTAGTTTCGGGAACCACTTTTATTTCCTTAGGACACCGGAAAAAGGCACCTATAGGCTAAATGACTGACACATAATGATGCTTATATTGAATAAACATTGAACAAGACTAAAGAATTGCCACCAAATATTTACATACATTAGTTATAAAGGATTAATAAGGTACCGTTGAACGTCCACAGTGCTTGATCATTCTTCTTCTAGCTAATCGAACTCATCAGCTTAGTACTAGTATATAGGTTAAAAAGTCTCTATGGTTGAATATAGACTCAAATAAGTTGAAATGTTAAATACTTAATAGTTTAAAATAAAAAAAACGGGAAAATTTCAGTAGTTTAATGGTTTATAAAAAAGATCAACATTTTTATTTTTATTTATTTATTGCAATGGGTCCGATTTGTCAAATTGAAAATTTTGACATTTCTTGACGTTTCGACGAGTCGAAAAAAATGCTTTTTAGAAGGATGTCTGTCCGATCGTGTGAACGTACTTTCGTGCGTCCGTATATTCGCGATGTTTTCATTAGCTCAAGAACCAGTAAAGATATTGACATCAAATAAAATTTATTATAAGAAAGGGCTTTAAAGAAAATCGCGTAAGTTTTTTTTTTACTATAGCAGTTTAGATCATTTTGGTTAACCCTAAATATGACTTGAATTGAATTTTATATAATATACTGTAACGTGATGCCCAACAAATATATTTTTTTTTTGAAAAAAGTACAATTAAAAATCCAAAAACTGAAACACCTCGAAAATTTTGCGAACAAAAATGATTTTATCTCCAAAAAATTTTGCGAAACGAAAAATAATGTTTTTAACATCTGGAAAAATTTTAAGAAAAATCGAATTGACAGTTTTTTTATAAAAAATAAAACCCTAAAAAACATTAGTCAAAGTTTTTAAAAATTGTATTTTGACTCAAATGTCTTTTAAGAAATTAGAGAATTTGGCTACCAATTTATTTTATCTTATAAGAAATATTGTTTTCAATATTCAGTAAAATTTTTTTACAAAAAATAAAAATCTAATAATAAAACTTGGTAAAAATTTACTTTCGACTCAAATAGCTTTTCAAAAATTAAAAATATCGTCTTCAAACTTCTTTTTATATCACAGAAAATATTGTTTTCAATATTCATTATTTTTTTTTCTTTTTTAAGTCCAACAGACCGTTTTTTCATAAAAAATAAAATCTACAAGAAATTGTACGCAAATGTTTTAAAAATTGATGTTCGTTTCTTGATATCCCTTAAAATAATTTCATTCATACAATTTATAAAAATTTAAGATATATTTACTTCTAAAATTGGTAAAAATTGTTTTCGACTGAAAATATATTTAACAAAACTAGATTTTCAAACTAAACTGTTTCTTGATATGAAAAATATTGTTGGTAATTTTAATATTCTTATATTATATTATTCTTAAGAAATATTCATCTGACAGCTTTTTTAACGCAACACTAAAACCTACAAACTCTTAAGCAAGACCAATTGATAGACCGGATGGAAAGTTATCAGTATAAGGGTCGCATCCCAGCCTCTTTTTTTTCTTTAAATATGACTTAACAATTTCGAGAGTTTTATTGGTATAGTCAAGCCAACTTGCCTACAAATGCATTTTTATAGGAAAATTCCCTGAAAATATTACTTGGAGACGTGAATCAAACTCTTATAATGTTTGAGTAAATACTCATACAGCAATATCCCACGGCAAACTTTGGTCTTTGAAAGTTAACAGAAAAATAATTACATGAGTCGAATGTTGTGGGAAATCTTATAACAAATAGGTGTCTTTCAGTTCCTGATGGCGGCGGTAGTAAATTTTTTGTGTTCACTTTAGTAAAATTTTAACTTTACGAATAAGCAATAGTAAATCAAAAGTTAGTATGTTTCAAAACTTTTCATTAAAAAAAATTATGGGTACACAAATATTCGTCGTCAAAATGATAGGAACATTTTTGAAAAAATCGCTCTTGTTTGGTTAAAAAAGTTACATTTTTTATTTTCTGCTCAATATGTCCGTCAGGCTGCGAGCTAAAAAGTCTATTAGATCAGTTTAATTTTTACAATAAATCTGCACATAGTACGTGATTGGTAGCTTGCTTTAAGATTTATCGACATAAGAAAATGTCGAAAAAGTAGTTGAGATGCATTAAGTCGCATAAAAGATGAGTTCAGTTAAAAGAACCTGTTCTGGCATTAAAATTGTAACCAAATTGATTGTGTAATAAATGTCTAGTTTATCGAACTGAATGACAAATTGAAATTGATAACTTTTTCGAAGGGGTCTTGACACAACACAATCCAACCCCCTCCCTCCCCGTTAAGATAGTTTGTTTGTTTTTTCGTAGGAATTCGCTTCAATTCAAAACAAATCGTATTGCGTTACTGGAGATGACAATGATTGAAACAACATTTTTATTTTACTTCCTCAAACTTTATTGTCTAAAGTACTACTTTTAACTAAAGACTGAACGAAAGACATAATATGAATCAGAAATTCAGCCCTATTGCAAAAACACAGCAAAAATTCATCAACTTTTGACCAATGGACGATAAAAAGGGGGGTGGGGGTAAGCATATGAGTCAAATAGCTTATACAGTTAAGTTAAATACGTAAGTTATATATCCAAAGATTTGTTAATAATTTAACGAAATTCACTAAAAAGTGGTTTGCTGTCAAAAACAAATTTTTGTTTTCACGAAATTTAGAATTTAGAAAAACTTTTAGTTAGCTTTAAATTATTTTCATAAAATTTGTTTCTTAGAAAAAGAAAAAATATTCAGGTTCTTAAGAAAAAAAACCTTGAATAAGAGATAATTTTATGTTAAGTTGCTTTTAGACGAATAAATCCATTTTTATACAGATGGTTCAAAAATAAAAGAAGGTGTTGGTGGAGGTTTGTAATCTGAACGACTAAAATTAAGTCTGTCATTCCACCTTCCCAATCATTGTAGCGTATTTCAGGCGGAACTTTTTGCGACAAAAGAAGTCTTGGCCTGGCTTATAGAAAACGTGATATCAACATCTGATATCCGTATTTTCTCAGATAGCCAGGCCGCTATCAAATCTATGGACTCTGTCTCTACAAACTCTTTCACAGTCCATAACTGCCCATAATTTCTAATGGTGATGGCACAACAGTTTAATACTCACCTTTTTTGGGTGCCGGCCATAGAGACATTCCAGGTATCTGTAAGGCAGATGAACTCGCCAGGAATGGTACAGTACAACCCATTCTACCAAGTTTGGCACTATTTCTTAAGATGCTATGAAGATTTAAGACGGCACTAGGTGCAACAACATCAGCACTTGTCAGGCCACAAAAAATCATCTGGCCAACACTAGATTTGAAGCGATCAAGGCGTTTGCTGTATCTTAGCAGAGCGCATATAAGCTCAATATTAGGTGTCATAACCGGGCACAGGCTAATAGGAAAGCACGCCTCACGGCTAGGCGTATTCCCAAATGACTTTTACAGAAGCTGTATTAACAAGGAAACACCTTCTCTGTATATGCTCTACCTCAAAAACTCAAGAATTACCTAGGAGAATTCTTCTATAACGATCTAAATGATCTAAATCATATAAGCATAATCAGCCTCTCACGTTTCGTAAGGGACTCAAACTGATTTCATTGAGCTTAGGAGGAAGCCTTAAGATTCATGTGGTATCATAATGGGCCATTAAACTGGCCTAAGTGTGTCCGTTTCCATCATGTACAGCCAATTTAACATAACCCTAACCTGCCATTAAATTAATAAAACTAGACTTCAATTCCGTCTTATTTTTTTTGACGCACATAAATAGTAAACATTGAAATGATTTTTACTTGCGACATATTCACATTATGGGACCTATGTGAAAAGGATTGCATGCGTACAAAATTTCGAACTTGAGCTTTTAATCAAACATGGCATTAAGATGATAGAAAATTCGAAAAAGTGAGTCCTTCGAACCCGTTCGTTTGTCCTGGCCTTTACAGCCCAAATTATATTGTGTCGATTGAAATTAAGCTTTTCAACCGATTAGCGTAAGGCGTTTTTATTTCATTTTTTAATACGAAAAAGAACAGAAGAATTTTTTTTGTTTAAAATCGAAAATTCGATTTTTTTCAAACTTTCTCTTAATTTTTTGTTCTCAGTTTGGCTTCTTTATACCAGAAAAAAATGGGGTATTGATCCAGATGGGTACACCTCACAAAAGCTTTATTTTTTTTTCTCAAAAATATACCGATTTCAATAATCTTCTCTTTCTGTGCAAGCTCTTGTCGATGATCAACTTAATGATGATTTTTGATGATCAAAAATATGCCTTTTTTTTATTTTGATTTTGGAAAAACGTTAATTTTATTTACAAAATTCGATATCTCAGAAAGGGGACAACTTTGTAAACGAAATTTGAACGAAAAAATGTGTATTTCTAAGCACTTTATTTAGTGTTTACCACAAATATTTTTAAAACAAAATTTAAAAATTAAAATGATTTTCCAAAAAAAAATAAATAAGTAATCTTGGTTTTTAGAGAAATAAAATTGCATTTAAATCATTAGGAAAGACTTAATTTTGTAGGTTTACTTTCAAATCTTAAAATATATAAGAAATATTTTTAAACAAACTTTTTGGAAGAAAATGAAACTTAGTCGTGCATTTATTTCTTTCAAAATTGATTTTCTGTTGAATACAAAAACTTTTAAGATCTTAAAAAATTACATAAATCTACTTTTTGAAGTGAATTTGTTTTGCTCTAGAATAATAAAAATGCCCCAAAAACAGCAAAAGTGACACTATTGTTAAAGTAATGACTAATTGAAAATATGATGAACATTTCATATCTATTGATATAAAGGCTTTGAATCTCTTTAGATTTGAAGTGAAAAGAGTTTCTTTAAAGTGTGTGAGAGCCCCATTGAAGTGTCTTCCCAACTTAATTGTTTGTTTTAATTAAATTTTTTGAGGAATTATGTATTTAAATGCTCCTATTTCCTTAAATTCAAGAACCAAACATTTTTCCTTCTACAATTTTTAAGTTTTGTTGACTCCTTTAAGCCGTCTGATGGCAATAGTAATAAGGGCTACCAGAAATTGAAATTTTATTGATAGAAATTGAAACCAGAAAATTATATTTTATTTTTGAAAAAAAAGCTACGATTAAAAACAATTTCTTACATTTTTGCGTGAAATCCACCAAAACTATTGTGTTTAAGCTCTTAAATGTGGCATATTACGGAAACTGCTGGAATCTTGCTGTTGGAAAAACATAGACCATACCTAGCTGGAAAACTGTATTCTAAATAAGCCTTTGAAATGTGAAATGCAAGGTTAATATATAAATTGTGCTATTTAAATTTTCTTAGCCTTCTTTACAAAACATTAAAGAACATTTTTAAGCGGTGAGTAAAAACTAGTCTTTATGGTAAAGTGTGTGACCTCCCAGTGATTAAAAGTCTGGATACGCCCTTGGTCTAGTCTCTGTCTTATCTAAATTAAAAAGAAGAGGCTGGGATGCGACCCACACTGACAACTTCCCATCCCGTCTGCCGACTTGTCTTGCTTAAAAGTTTGTAGGTTGTCGTGTTGGGTTAAAAAAGTTGTCACTTGAATTATTCTTTAAAATTTTAAATTACCAAGAATATTTTTCCTATCAAGAAATAGTTTACTTTGAAAATTTAGTTTTGTTAAATAAATTTTTAGTCGAAAACAAATTTTTACCAATTTTAGTAGCATTTCTAAATTTTTCCAAATTGGATAAATAAAATTGTATATAATATTATATCCGGAACTGCATTTTATTTTTTTTACAAAAAAGCGGGCTGTTGGATTTTTATTAAAATAATTATTGAATATCAAAAACAATATTTACTGTGAAATAAAAAAAGTTTGAAGACAATATTTTTAATTTTTGAAAAGCTATTTGAGTCAAAAGTAAATTTTTACTAAGTTTTAGTATTGTTTTTTTTTTTAGGTTTTTATTTTTTGTAAAAAAAACTGTCAACTCCATTTTGCTCATAATTTTACCAGATGTTAAAAACGTTATTTTTCGTTGCTTAAAATTAGTTTGGAGATAAAATCATTTTTATTCGTTATATTTTCGGGGTGAACTTTTTTGTTTGAGTTTTTTTGATTTATAAAAAAACCGTTAATCGGATCTTTTTTCAAAAATATACTGGTTTGGTATCACATTAGAATATATTATATAAAATTTATTTATGTAATTTATAATTCAAGACTCTAGCGTGTTTGGTTCGACAGATTTTAACCTTTTTTTAAACTGTTTTGGTAAAAAATCCACCTTGGGAATTTTCTTGAGAGTTTTTTCTGCATCTTTCTGTATTATTATCTGTATAACAAAATTTATTTGTAGTCGATATCTCTTCTGGTATAGACGTATAGATAGACGTATGACGACGTACGCACAGACATCTTTCTCAAACTTTTATTTCAACTCTAGGGACTTTTAAATGTCGAGAAATGTCAAAATTTTCAGTTCGACAAATCGGACCCATAACAATAACTTCCTATGAGTTAATAATTCAGCCTCGTCTCGTTGGATCGATGTCGTATACTGAGTCTCTCGGAAGCTTCAAAAGTAGTCTTGGTCTAAAATGACAACTGCTTAAAAAAAAAGAAAGAAAAATTTGTTTGAAATAAAAAGATTAACACGAATATTTGTATGCGAATAAATATCAATCAAATTTATAATTTTATTCCTCAATAAAAATTAGCTATTTAATACAAAAATAAATATGAAACATTAAATTTAATCTTTAATTTTTGTTTAATATAGTTTATCTATAACAAAAAAAGAATTGACCTTTCCATTCAGCATATTTTCATAGACTCTTTGGAGTCTTTATTCTCTTTGATCAGCCTTAATGACGTTCTTAAACATTATCATTAAGTAAATAGTTGATAAAATTACAGTTGTTTGGCTTTTGTCAATACTTCAACAAATGCTTCATTTGTCAAAAATAGCATTTAATTGAAATTCCAACTTTCAATTAAATCAGAGAAAATCTCGCTGGTTAACAATGCTATTCTATTTCGCTATTGACTTCAGCTCAATTAAAACAATCCAATGGCAATAGCAACGGGCCTGGCCAAACCTGTATATGTATATAAAACCATCAGAGATTGCTTACAACTTTTGCAACACGTGTACACTCTTATGTCGAATGTCCCCAATCTAAGATATGCAAAATCAAATGCCAATCACCATGTTAGGTTATCTTCTAACTTTATTTCCAGATTCCAGCTGCCTGGTGACTTTGAAATGCAATTTAACCACCCACAGTCACATCGATCTTTGCGTCCATAGAACAAAATTCCATGGCTTTTCCCAGCTTCAAATTCGAAC
This sequence comes from Eupeodes corollae, assembly GCF_945859685.1. NCBI lineage: Eukaryota > Metazoa > Arthropoda > Insecta > Diptera > Syrphidae > Eupeodes > Eupeodes corollae. Next base: position 20,123,468 of record NC_079148.1, on the reverse strand, counting down.
CAACAACAAAAACAACTTCGACTGACGCGATGACGAAGAAAAAAGAAGCATTCCCATAGCTTGACGAACGGCTAACGACGACGGACGTGACGGATGTGACGACGACGACGGACTGTTGTATGTTTGTTGTCTAATTCTCTATTCACATACAGCCAATCAGCCAAATAAATTGCAACTTAATTAAACTCGACTGACTGACTGTACGCCTTGAAAACTAGTCCCACATAGAGTGAAGTGCTGCTATTTGGTATCAGAACTCGCGCCAGCCAAGTGGAAGAGTGGAAGTGATGTGGCCTCAGGTGTGTGTGGCGTGGCGTGGCGCAGAGACCCGAACCCGATGCTCATGAAACTGATGCCGCTGTAGCACATTAATCTGTGACTGCGCGGCGTTGGCACAACTCATTTGACTCAATTTTGATGAATGACCAAAGTGCTAAGGTGATGATGACGACGGACGACAACAACAGCAAAATGCGGCGGCTGCCATTGCAAAAGCCACACACTTGGCCTTGACCGTTCGCTCATTTGGTTGAGGGCATTTCCATGTTAGTTGGACCTCAGCCTCACTCGCACGGTTCGGCATTACCATCACGGTAAAACATACACCATTTTCCATGTCAAGTTTGGCGAGGTGTTCATAAAGCTGGTCTCACTTCTTGCTTCTCGATTCTTGATTCTTGATTCTGGCTTTTTGCATCTGACAGCTGCCTTATGTTGCCACTTTGAAGGTTGTGTAATATGTTGAGCTATAGCTGAAAGCTTTAATTGCATGTCGTACATGAAATTCTAAGGCATTTCATTACTCGCAAACAACAACACCAACAACCAATAGAATCATGTATGAGTACAGCATTCTTGAGCCGTCAGCTTCAGCGTCAGCGTTAGCAGAGTCGTCGTCGGTCGCTCGTCGATAGAGTTCTGCACTGTAATCTGTCAATCACTGGCTTTTCAAAGGCATTTCGTGGTCGTGATGAAGAGTTGTATGCTGAAGCTGAAGGGAAATTATTATGGTACAGCGAATTCGACAAAGAGTGCTTCAACTTCCCCCTGGGTTTGGGTCTGGGTGATGCATCTTGGAAGGAAGAATGGAAGAGCGATTTGTTTGCACAGTGAATCTTGTGGCAATTGTGGTCTGATTGGCAGATTAATGACTGACAGTGCAGAACGGATGGGGCATTAAATAATTGCTACCGAACGTCTTCGGCAATTGATGGCGCAGGGCGATGCCTGTGCTGTTCCACCGCTGCTGATGTGCCTTTGCCTCAGAGTTGTCGGCCTGGTGTATATTGCTGTATGAATGGTGATCCGGTTTATTATTGGATGATTGTTGATGGGAATTGATGGGATTGGGGATGTTATGGTCCAGTCTTCGTCGTAGCTCGTATAGTACGCCAGCCGGAGTATAATACTCCGGCAGCACGTGCTATACAGAGTGGAAAATTGCTCCTTCAACTACCGTTTTTGTTTAAGCTGTGAGCTGGTTTTAAACGTTCGATGGTTGTTGCTGTTGTTAATACTCTCCAGAGTAAAAAAGAGTGTGATTTGTGGTTTATTGGTGTGGTTAACCAGGTTTAATAATAGTTTAGATGGCTCTTAGAATATAAAATATATGGAAGCATTGTGCAACAACAGGAAAAAATGTTTGACATTTACATTTTTGCAATACTTTGTTGGCATTTCATGTTTTACCAGATGATTATGGTATCATTGATATAATTAATATTGGCAAACTGTATTTTTTTGTTTTAAATTATCTTCTTATTTATTTAAGTGGTCACGACATGATATAGGTGAGTTCGGGAAATGCATTTTGTACGTGGTGTATTCGTAATAATGGACAAAATTAATCCAATTTCTTACGAAGATGTTAGCAGTATTCTCCAAGAAGATAAAACTTTTACTCGGTGTCTTATGAATATAATAATACACGAGGATATTAAGGTTTTGATTAGTACGAAAAGTTACATTTAAATCTTACATTTTTGATATTTTGGAACATGTCTAAAAAATAAAGGTTTTGTTTTGATTTCGTCAAACTTTCATGGTTTTAATGCAAGATTGGACGAGGATTTTCCAGTTTTATAAATTTAGGACAGATATCAACTCTGCTTCATTTATTATCGTTTTTTGAAAATATACAAATCTCAATTGCACGTTACACAAGTAGCGAAATGTCCTCCGGTCGTAAAAATAAGGTCTTTAGTTCAAATTGAGCTGCTCTCCTTATAAAAAGTATTTGAAATTTCGAAGAAGCTCAATTCATCGTTGAAATAATTAAATTCTTTGAAATTATACTCAAACTTTGTGAATCGACGCGATGACCCCTTGGTCTTCTCTTCTTTTCCACTTGTTAGAAATTTAAGTAAAATGAAAAAAAATTTAAAGGCTTAATTTGAAATTTGGAATGATCTTTATGGATTTCTTTTGGTTTTGGAACATTTAAGATGAATCTAAAAATTATAAAAATTCAATCGAATTTGGAAAAAAAGATTTTTGAAAATTACGATAGGAATAGTTGAGTTTTGATTCAACCTTTTTAGCAATAGAGGAGTTTTGAAAAGAAAGTAAACTTTTGTTATCGATTTTATTTTTTATTTAACAGAAAACTTAAAATCTTACAATCTTCACAATCTTGAAAACAAAAAAGTACATGTTTAAAAAAAAAAAACTTTTAATAACTTCACAGCTATGTTTATGAATTATTTAACAATAAAAAAAAACAAAAAAAAAAAAACAATTCAAAATGTTAAAAGTTTCAGTCTTGACCTATTACGGAAGTAATTAAGAAACATAAATGTTAAAAGCTAATAATGCATTTTATATACAGAATTCTTCTTTTCTTCTTGGTCATCACAAATGTGACTTGTGTAAGTTTCATCCATAAATAATGTAAAATAAAAGTCTTTCCAAAATGTAGTATTAGCAGCTTTGCGATATCCCTTTTCTTCATGTTTAATACAAACTCCCATTGGCAGAGTATCTATTTTCATATCAGATATTTTTTTCAGCTTTTAGCACATATTTTGGAGCTCCCACATCCGACTTATAAAAAACTTCACCCTGTATTTGCTACTAGACCCAATTTCATCTTGTGTAGTAAAAAACGCATCGGGCGCGATTTTGCTGGATCCTTTCCTTTTAGTAACTGATATAACTTCGGTTCCCATCGATCACCGAAATCAAGGATCAGTGAGCGTGGTTAGTAGACAGATGGGGGGCCGTCTCGAAACCTACCGCGTGCTGTTGTCATGTGTTCTTTCTGTCTGTTATTCTTTCTCTTCTGTCCTTCTGTCTTGTAATAACGTTTTGTGTTGTTATCACCTTACATAGTCAAGTCACTCAAGGTGCTGTGTTCTCTACTCTGTAAATTTATGTGCTGAGTAGTGTGAAATGTAATGTAATGTAAAAATCAATCTGTCAGTGAGTTTTTGATGATGCGGTTGGCAGAATGCCATTAAAAAGCTGTCCTGCTCGATTTTGGAAATGTTCTTATGAAACATCCGGAAAAAATTGTATGCGCCTGAACGGCCTAATTTGTTTTGGCAGTTAAACTATTTACGTTTACGGTTGCCATGTGGAATATGTGGAAGGTATTTTACCGAATATCTTTGTATAAAAATAGTTAGGGTCATTAATATTGAGATGCAGGATTTTAACGAATACTACTATTTCTTACTTTTTATTCCTTTATTCATCTTTTTTGGCTGAGAAAATGTGAACTTTCTTTCGACCTTTCCCAAACGCAACTTAGTTCACAAATTCAGATGGTTCCATGATCTATTAATACAATGTATTTAATTATGAAATACAAATCTACTTATAAAACATTATTTTATCTGCGAAGTTACCAAAGGTATTTTCTTAACAAGAATTATTGCAACACTAAATAGTTTAACCCATAAATACTCTCAAAACAACAAAGATTCCCGACATTTCAATGTTGTTGGAATACACGAGTTTGAAAGCAGCTACTTTGATTTGCAAAGGAAAAGAAGAGTTTTGGTTGCGGATTTAAATTTGTATGGGAATAAATGAGTTTTGAACTAAACGACTGAGTGGAATAGTGTAGTTTTGAAAAAAAACTTCACTTTTTGAGTACTCAAAAGTATAGAAAGTAACAAGATTTCATAGATTTTAGGTAAATACATAGACGAGGACTCTTCTAAAGAACACAGATTCCAGAGATACACAACAAAAATATATCCTCTTTCAATTTTTTAAACCAGCTGATATTTTTTTGCAAGAATCTTTGGTAGACGGTTGTCATTATATGAAAGAACTTTCATAACGTACTTGAAGTACATTCTTAAAGTAAAGAGATATAAAGGTGGCAGTCTGGTTTCCAGAAGAATCATATAATTGGAAGTTGTCAGTGGTAAGTAAAAAATTTTTTTTAAGGAAAAACAGTTGCAATCTGTCCACCAGATCATACTGTTGATATCCCTATACTTGAGAACCATAAGTCATTATTGACCTTAGAGCAGCTTCAAAAACTTTCAATTTAAAACTTTGTGCAAGTATTTCTGTTTTTTAAAGGAGGATTTCTAAGTTGAATTTTTAGCAGCCATTGATTGTTTAAATTTTAATTGGAAGTGCTTATTGAGGTTTAAATTGGGTGTGATTATCATTCGAAGGTTGTTATATTCATCAATAACTTCTTACTTTTCTCTATTTAAGACCCATCTCTCATTCCTACAATGCCTACCTCTAATTGGTTTGAAAATAATTACCTTAGACTTTCCGTATTTGTCTCCAAATTCCAGCTGTAGGCTTTCGGGTTTGTTAGCAATCAATAATAAGTCGTCGGCATATAACAAACATTTTATTGTTAGTCCTGCAACTCGAATCCCGTTGGCAAGTCATCAACTATATCATTTATGTGTAATGCAAAAAGCAAAGGAGACAATAAGGATCCTTGCTGAGCCCCAATTAAAGTTAAGAATCATCCTGACATTTTCTCGCCATCCCAAACTGCCGACAGAGTATTTTCACACAGATTCAACGAAATATTTAGAACTTTCAATGAAACTCCTAGCATACTTAATTTATAAAAAAGTGATCTCCTATCTATAATATCCAAAGCCGCTTTAAAATTTTGTTCAGTTTTTAAGATAAGAATCAACTATGTTTTAAGCAATAAAGAGGTGAGCATTGTTTAGTAATCTGTTTTCCTCTACCCAGACTCCAAGCCTGTGTAAGAGGATGCCGGAAAATATTTTAGCCTCTATTATTATCGACCCTGTTAATATCACTAATCTTATGTGTTGGAAAGACTACTAATTTTTTAAAACTTTAACTTTAATATGACTCTATAAAGGTATGAAGAGCATTTTTGAAAAACTCGTAAGGAACCCTATCATACCCTGGCCTTATTGTAATTTTTACTTACTTCCTTAAGGTGGCGCTACAGTCCTGTGTGAACTAAGGCCTCACCCAAAAAACGTCTCCATCTAGTTCGGTTTCTAGCTAAATGTTTCCAGTTTCGAACCGGTTCTTCACTGGTACTGCCTCTTGCGAGGAATTGACAATTTCTCCAAGAGTAACTCTTGTTATGAAAAGTGATTTCTTAAATAAGCCATTCGCATTCGGCACATAAACTGTAGGTCCCCTCCATCCCTGAAATTACTAGCACACTGAAATAGTTGGGTAAGTCAATAGGCCCTGGTTCTCTACGGACTGTTGGGCAACCTAATTTATTCTTGTTTTTTACTTTTCCAAAGTTCTTTGTAGTAACTATTGGCTCGAACATAAGATTTCCGGAATAAATCTCCGTTTCGGGTTTTTGTTTTGCAAGCTTTTATCATTTTAAAAGACTTTACTCCAGCAATTAAAATCCTCTGACAACACACATTTTATCAGTTGAGGTAACCGAATATTCAATAGCATTGGTGAAAAGATCAATTTTCTCATTAAGGCTAACTGAACTAAAATCGGTTTGTTGAATAATTTCATCCAGTCTAGGATGATAATTGAGCTTATTTCGTTCTTTTCATAAGAGTTTAAGAAGAAGAATTATTAATTATTTCATTTCCCAACTTTAAAGGGCTTTGCGATGTGCTTTTGATTTCAGAGGATTTAAGCAAAGACGGATCCTTTTTAATCATTGTATAGGACGAGGTATAAATCCATTGAAACTACAGCATTATTTTAGCAACAAACTGCTTTAAAATTGTTTTTCTTTTTTAAACATCTTTTAGAGAAACGAGAGAATGGCAATGGTAGGGAACGCTGTATCATGTTTAGTACAGGAATTAATATGATAATAAATATGTGAGTTATAAACCGAAGAAAATATGGTAGCAATGTTACTCGTCCTTTCTGCAGCAAGAACACTTTTAGCGCATTCAATGCTAGCGGTTTTCTGCGGGCATCCTTCTAGTGCTACACCAGAAGCCTTCAGGATTCTTGCAGATTGTTTGTAAAGGCTTTTTGAGAGTGTGCTTGAACTATCTATGGATTTTTGATAATACTGAAATAAGGTAACGCTACCTTCCTACTCCCGTTGCCTCCAACAATTACTCCCTTTTCTGTGTTAGCCGCAGGATATACGGCAACAGGCTTCAGCGCCAAACTGCCGCCTGCTTTTTCTTCATATTTGGTTCTAAGAGTTGCGAGGAAAGAAAGGTCCGTATGTATAGAGATTCGCATTTGGCTTAATAGCTATAATGGCTTCTACAATATCCTCCTCTTCAATCCTTACAAAGTTGAGAGAACTCTTCATTGATTTCACTTCATTATAGAAAATCGAAAACTTGGATTAAGTTGTGGTAGTAAACTATTTTGTTGAGAGCATTACCATTTATGTCGTCAGTTGATCTTTTACGATTTACATAGAAATTAATCAGAAGCTCTTTAAAATTTAACATGTTTTGAAAACTACCATCAGGTTAACTAAATAAAAGGGTCGAATAATACTTATTCCAATTATCAAAAATGTTGACATTGTTGTCATGTGTTTTTCAAATAGTAAATTTGAATAAAGCTTACATTTTATACCTCGATAGATTAAACTTAACTTATGACTACTATTAAGCTATTTTATCAACTATTTAGTTCCTTTGTTTTTGAGTTTTGATCTTATGCCATACTCATGTATCTTGACAAATTACTTAATTACACACTTAATATCATTGTGATGCATTTAGAATGCACTTTCAATTTTTATTTTTTAAAGGAAGTATCAATTACACCAGTCAACCTCTATGAACGTTCTACTCGCTCCTTTATAGTGACCGTCATATGTCATGAACTATTCTTGGATATCTGTTTAAACATTATAAAAACGAACAAACTTCATACTTCAGCTGCCATGCCAAATCATTCACGATTCATTGATTCATCAACAGATTAAATTCTCACCTATAAATAATAAAAAGTATCTAACATATTAAAACCTATAATTCTACTAACTAAAGTTGTGATTGCGGTACATGACAAGCAATTCAAAATATAACACAACATAAAGCCGACACAATACACAACACATTATATTATACATTACAGCAGCTTGATGGGGTTTTATAAAAATGCTCCCACCAAAGCTAAAGCTAAAGCTTGAAGTTGAAGTCGAAGGCATCACATCGAAAGAGTTAATTAAATTGCAAATTAAATTAATTAAAATAATTTTGCATAATAGCTGTGTAAACAGTTCACGATCAAAGTAATTTTCCACCCTCGTTCATCAAGATGAGGGAGACTTTGTCTTTGTTAGTTTTATACGTTTTTTGTTTGTAGTTGTTGCAAGGAGCGTTTCTATGGGAAGGTGACAGAAGAATAACCATGATTTTTCGTAAATTTTAAGAAAAAACAAATAAATATAAAGTGAAATCTAAGCTCCCTTTTAAGTTCCACATCTTCAATTTAAGGAAAAGTTTGGGGTACAAAGGCCCCAAAGGCTTTTCCATGACAACAGCAGATTTGTAAATTCCTCAAAGTAGTGTCTTAAACTAATGAAAAATTGTAATATAGGGGAGGAGTTTCCACCATACCGACAGTATTTTGCAATTGCCCCTCCCACAGAATATTAAAATCCTAGCTACGCTCCTGGTTGCACTTAAAATCACATCCACATACGACTACCACTAATTCAATCTCCTTCTGATTCAACTTGTTCAATTAAAAAACGATCTCTTTAGTAAAGGCGCTTGCCTAGTGGCAACAGGGGGTCTGCTCCATTATATCTTATGAACCATTCAACTGAATGGAAGCAAATCAAATCGCGTATCCAAGTCCCATTAATCATCTACAAAAGTCCAGATCTGTAGTACGTAGCTAAGGCAGACAGGTAGGTAAGGTACATTATCCAAGAAAGATATTTCTATTCAGCGCATTTGAGCGAGCGACTGACTAAGACAAATTCGCAAGCCAGTAGCAATCCTTTAAGAACGATTTGCTGCACATTTCAAATACTTGCTCTGCGAAGACAGAAGTCAGCATCTTAGGCATCAACATCAACATCAGCTTCAGTATCAGGTTCAGGTTCAACATAAGCATCAGCAACAAGATGGAAGCTATGGAATTTATTTGCAAGTGCGCTCTGGCTGTCACTCTCTGTCATTTAGGTTTTGTATGCTGTGTGAACGTTCACACAAATAGTGATCGACTAATGGCGCGTCATTAAAAGCGATCGTGATGGGCATGTTTATCCATATATTCATTCATTAGATGTCTTGTCAGCCCCAAGTCCGCGGGCGGGTAACTTAACGTATGGAGTAGTCTTTATAGGTGGATGTGTTTAGAGTGTAGGGAACATAGATTTTGCAGTGCACGACTTACAACTAATTAACCCAACCCAAAGCTCTTGTTTTTAATTTTGTTTGCTATTCTCATAGATTGAGTAAGAAAATTATAACAATGAATCCGAAATGTTTAAAGGGAGAAAAAAACAATAATAAATGAATTATTGATTTTTAACAAACAAAAACAAAACATATAGAAGATGCAAAATTCTTGGTTTGACTTGATCCGGTAATAGTTATTAATTTATTTATTTATTTATTTATTTATTTCGATATGGCTATACACATTAAGATATGATATCTTATAAACTAGTGACAACCTATTAAGTTTAAAAATAAAAGCAATAAAATTAAAAAGAGAAGCGAAAAGAAAAATAAAGTTGTAGGCAAAAATTAAAAAAATATTTCTAATAAATTTTAATGATTGTTTGGAAATAAAAGGTGAAAATGAGAGAAAGAAGATACAGGAAGAAAGCAGGAAGATGATTTTTCTGATGATTCTTGAAATGACGTTAAGCGTACTTTTGCATGCAAAGTTACAACTCGAAAAAACTTCGCAGCCATAGGCCAAAATTGGAAGAATTAAACTTTTTGCAAGCATTGCAAGGTGTATAAGCCTGGGAGACCCCAAGCATGCGTAATACTCATCAAATTACGAGTAAAAATGACTCCAAGATTCCGAGCAGAGTCCACATATTCAATAGTTGCATTGTTTAAAATAATTTGTGGGAAGTATGACAAATTCAAAACTCTTTTAGATATAACTAAACACTTATATTTAGATGGATTTCATGTCAGTCCATTAAACTGTGCCCAACCTGATAGTTGTTCAAGGTCCTCATCTAAGCTGTAAGCACCATCTTCAATAAGACCAAGATCGCAGCCGAGATACATCTGTACATCGTCAGCATACATATGTACTGTGCAGTTATAAATTACGGAGGGAATGTTGTTTTATATAAAGAAAAAAATAATGGACCCAAAATAGATCCCTGTGGAACTCCATTAGTGGTTGGAAGAAAGTCAGACAGCATTCTTCCAGATAAATAGGAAGAAATAAGTTTTACTGCATCAGAGGAGAAGTTATAATGCTGGCGAACTTTATTTGCGAGTTTGCTGTGAACCACAGTATCAAATGCCTTCGAAAAATCAAGGAGGGCTAAAAAATTAACTTTATCGCCATCCAATGCTTGACGGAAGTCCTCTATGACATCAAGTAGAGCCGTAACACAGCTATTCATCTCTCGAAAGCCACTCTGTCTTATAGTTAAAAATTGTTCTCCTTAAGGAACTCACCTATTTGATTTTTCAGGATCCTTTCAAAAACTTTTGAAAGAAAAGCTAAAATGGAAAGTGGCCTATATTCGCTACACTTAGCATTTTTGGGTATAGGCATACATTTTACCAATATCCAGCCAGAAGGAAACTCTCCAGTGGTAAGGATAGTATTGAAGATATGAGTGATATACGGTAAAACGACGGGAAGTATAATTTTTAAAAAGGAAGGGTGCATTTCATCGAGACCTGTGGCATTTGACTTTACTGATAGTAGACTTTCAACAACTTCAATACTGCTAACACCGGTGAAGCCAAAGTTGGAGGAAATATTTTGCGCTGATGAAATTTGAACTGGAAGCACAGAGGTAGATAGAGAAGTCGGCAGAGGAGTACAGACGAATTTTCTATTTAAAAAGTTACCGTCAACATTCTCGATATGACTTTGTTTGGATTTACCAAGCCCAACGTAGATTACTCCACAGCTCTCGGTTATTAAAGCCGGCGGTATTAAGTTTACCCGAATAAATCCTAGTCTTGGATGAAGGAATTTCCATCACAACTCTATTGCGAAGTGACTGATATATTTTTCTAAGTTCAGGTAAACGATACATTTTCCAAGAGTTGCACATACATTAAAACCATATTACAAATGTAAAAAAGAGGCTGGGATGCAACCCACACTGATAACTTCCCATCCCGTCTGTCGATTTGTTTTGCTTAAAAGGTTTGTAGATTTTCTTATTTTGTTAAAATACGAATTATTCTAAAAAAAAATTCAAATTGACAACAATATTCTGCATATAATGAAATAGTTTGATTTCAAAATCAATTTTTGTTAACGAGATTTTTATTTGTAAACCAATTTTTACCAAATTTAGAAGCACTTCTTAAAAGTTTAAAGTTTTTATAACAAATACAAATGGGATGAATAAAATAAATTAAAGTCAAAATATTGTTTCATGAGATATCAGAGTCCTAACATCAATTTTTACCAATTTTGCGTACTATTTTTTGTAGATTTTATTTCTTTTCTGAAAAAAAACGAGCTGTTGGGTTTTTATACAAATTTTTCCTGAATGTTGGAAACAATATTTTTTTCTGTGAGTCTATTCTTCTATTGAGTCGAACGTACATTTTTGCTAAGTTTTAGTATTGTTTTTTTTTTTTAGTTTTTATTTTTTTGTTAAAAAAACTGTCAATTCAATTTTCCCAAAATTTTACCGAATATAGAAAACAACATTTTTTATGAAAAAATTAGTTCAAAGTCACAACTTTAATTAGTATTGTTTTTTTTTAGGTTTTTATCTTTTCTCAAAAAAACACTATTTCTCGTTGCATAAAATAATTTTTTGTTTGTAAAATATTCAAGGTGACAAATTTTTTCGTTCAGTTTTTTTGATTTATAAAAAAAACGTTGTTGGCAACCCTGAAAAAAAGCAATTTGACAGGTAACAGTATAGGGTTATTAAAAATGGAGCGTTACACGATGGAACAACGTGTCTTCATTATTATTATATTTCAAAAATAGTGAAAGCTTGGCGGCTGCAGTTCGAAAATTTCATACAAAATATGGTCGGAATAGTGTTTTTACTTCGTCAATTGTGAAGAGATTAATTGAAAAATTCATGGAGACTGGATCCGTTGGAGACGCCAAACACACTGGTCGTCCAAAAACAAGCAGTTCAAATGTGAATGTCGAAGCAGTGCGTGAGAGTGTTGAGGAACCTCAATTCGACGTCGTGGACAAGAATTGCAAATTTCAATAACCTCTCTACAGCGTATACTCACCAAAGATCTGTGTCTTCATGCTTACAAAATTCAATTAACACAACAATTGAAGCCCAATGACCATGGACAGAGAAGAGAGTTCGTTGAATGGATTATTGAACATCAACAAATGGACCCTGATTTTTCGAGCAAAATCATCCTAAGCGATGAAGCACATTTTCATCTTGATGGCTTTGTCAATCGCCAAAATTGACGCATTTGGGGTTCGGAGAACCCACATGTGATTGTCGAAAAACAAATGCATCCACAACGCGTGACTGTATGGAGTGGATTTTGGGCTGGAGGCATAATTGGGCCATATTTTTTTTGAAAATGATGCTGGTCAAGCAGTGACTATTACTAGTGCTCGATATCGCGACATGATTACACAGTTCTTTTTGCCAAAATTGGATGATATTGATGTGTCCAATATGTGGTTTCAACAAGACGGTGCCACATGTCATACAGCCCGTGATCAAAATTGGCCTCCTAGATCGTGTGATTTAACACCATTAGACTTCTTTTTATGGGGTTATTTGAAATCACAAGTCTATGTCAACAAGCCCACAACCACCCTTAATGCACGGGTGGAGGAGATTCAACGCTGCATCAACGAAATTCAGCCACATTTATGCAGAATGGTCATGGAAAATTTCAACAAAAGAGTGCGCATCTGCATGCAAAGCCGTGGAGGCCATTTGTCCGATGTGTTATTCCATACATAACCCTATCCTATGTACTTTACGAGTCAATAAAAATATAACTACCAAAAGACTAAAAACGGCCTTTTCTATTTTGGGACACCCTTTATAATATAAAAATGTATTCAAGTCTCTAGCGTTATTGGGGTTAAACAAAATGTTCACTTTTTTTAAATTACTATGGTAAAAAACCGTCCACGCATTTTTGTGAGGGTCCTGCATCGTTCGATTGAAATCGATATCTTTACTGGTACTCAAGCTACGGACGACAAACAAAACTTTCCTAAAGTACGAAATATCTTTTATTTCGACTCTGGGGAGAAATGTCAACATTTTCAATTCGACAAATCGAACCAATACAATAAGTTAATAATAATTTCAAATAAATCTGTTTTAAAGATCATCTTAACAAAGTAGGTTTTTGAGATTTTATTAAAATGTGTAAACTAATATATTTTTAGTACATATTTATATAAAATTTATTGTAAAATGATTTTTTACTGTAAAAATGCCAAAACGGTTTTTCAAAACTTATGTAGAGTCAATTAAAGACTTATGACTTTAATGAGAATTAAATAAGATATTACTAGAAGTAAGGGGAGAGAGGGTTTGAAAAGAGGTTTTAGTGCACATTGGTTTTAAATTCCATTCCTGAATATTGCAATGACTAGGAGAGACAGAGTGTGGCGAAGCATTCCACATTCGCGTAGTACGGCTTAAGAACAAATCTCTGTTAAACCAAAGTTGGGCTCGAGTGTATACTGATGATGTTTTCTGTAGGCATGAGATTTAAGGTTAAATTGCTTAAGGGGAGACAAGAAACTTTACGACATTGTTCAAGTGACTTAAAAGATTCAACGATGATATCATCACCAATTAATTTAAACTATCAGCGTTTAAGTTGCAGGAGCACCAGCCCATGAGATGCGAGTTAAACTAAAGCTTTGGAAGCATATAAGTCTTATTTATAAATAACAAGTAGATCAGAGCGTGAGAAAAACTTCTTGCACAGAAGACCAATAACCTTACGAGATTTTTGGCGCTATCGAGGGTGTGATCCTTTCACAAGGGTTGGTTGGAGATAAACATGGTCCGGCAAAAAGATTTCCCATATTTAAAAAGATGGTTGTGCACCTTGAAACGAATATGAAGAACTTTTTCGTCAGCAAAATAGGCAAGAAGGAGATCATTAATAAAAATGAAAAAAGTGTTGGAGACAGAACGGAGCCCTGGGGCACACCAGCATTTATTTTGTGTTTCTGAGACTTGAATCTATACCTATACTACTACTACGAGTATACTATACTTCTATAGTTCTCATATTGAACGGTCCAAAGAAAACCTGATGCCAAACTCAAGGAACGTAGTTAAATTTCAACCACACCTAAACGTAAAGTTCTGTTCTGCATTTCTAAATTTAAGATTAATTCAATTTGAAAAATGAAAAGATATACAGGGTCTGGCAAAAAACCCTCCTGTATTTTTAAACGTTTATATTTAAAGCTATTAATAGATAAAATGGTATTCCGGGATTACTACTCATTTCGCATTCGATTTCAACTAAGACGACATGAGAGAAACAATTCAAGTTTGGTTATCATTTCCATTTTTCGGTTACTGTAAATAAATAAATCCGATACTGGGCACCAGAAAACCTGCAAGAAATTCATCAATGCTGTTGCTGAATTTGGTGTATTATTTCCTTATTTTTTCGGTGAAAATGGGCAAAAAGTTACAGTTAATGCGGATCGCTACTGTCACATGACTGAGACCTTCAATTGTTTATTTATTTGTCATTGCTTTTTAAAATATGGAAGATCTTTTTGCCGGACCCTGTACAATCAAGCAACGCTTCAAATTTATTCAAGCTTATTATGACAATGGGCGTTAGTGAATTTTTCGCACAATTGTTTCGTTTAAATATGCGTGTAATCGGAAAATCGTCCAAAAATTTGAACAAATCGGGTCATAGGAGATGTGAACACACTAGTGCAGGCTCCTACTGTACAAAATATTGCTGCTGTTCGCGAGAGTTTGACTGAAGAGCCGTCCACTTCAACTTGTCGTCGTGAACAACAATTGAACCTGTCACGCTTGTCTTTGAGAAACATTATGCTAAAAAGTTGCAATTGGCTCAAGAACAATAGCCTCTTGACCATTTCAAGACTCGTAAATGATCAGAATGGTGACAAGAAATGGAAAGAGTGGTTGATCATTTTTCGAAGTAAATCACAGTCAGTTATGAGGGACATTTTCACCTCGGTGGATAAGTTAATAAGCAGAACTGTTTTATTTGGGCAAATGACAATCCAAACCCCACAGAGAGTGACTGTCCGATGGAGCAGTTACTGTGAGTGGTGTTCGATATCCTGATAACGAATTTTTTAATGCCCGAATCAGAACATATGGATGCAGACAATATGTGGTTTAAACAAGACGGTTCTACTTTCCACACAGCTAACAAAACAATGGTTCTTTTGAGCGACAAATTCAATTGCCGTGTTTTCTCATGTGATGGCTTGTCAATTGGCCACAGAAATTTCGCATTCGTTTAGAAGTAATTAAACAATAGTTTAATCCTGAAGCCAATTACAGCACATAATTATTTCCAAAACATATACCAATTTTATTTAACAAAATTTCTCTTTTTCTAAACTTTCTTTAAATAAAGTCTCATTTTACAAAAAAAAATAGAAAACTTTCTTATCGAACAATAGACATTTAAATGCTATACAACACATTTACTTTCTAATGCACTAAGGACCGTTTTAATTAGAAATGCAACCTGCTCAAAACCAATGTTTGTATTTTTATCTCGAGGTACTTATCAAATTATTCAAACATTAATTTTCGAAAATAAAAATGCAACTTTCTTTATGCATCCAGAGACAATAATAATTATTGTTTCCGGTTCTTTGAATTCAAACTAAATAACTTTTTAAACTATTTTAACAGCATATTATAATTGTCCATGTGCAACCACACAAAGCTCAATAATCGTTCTTAAATTAAACTATTTATCAAAATTTAAAAAAGACTAACAAAACAAAATGACTTTCTTCTGCCTGATGTGCATTTACATAAATCAGATGAAGAATTTTTCCAACTAGCTTTTGATTTAGGTACTTCAACAACAAATTGTTGAATAAAATAAGTATAATTTCAGTCAAAACATTTATTTTAAAATTCTTAAAAGGTTTCCCTTTAACATAATTTTAGAGAGCAACACAAAAACAACAATAATGTTATATGATTGATTGTCGTTTTTCCAACAAAAAGTTGGATTCCATTAACCCCTCACGCTTACATGGAGTCATCTCTTGCAATGCTTAAGAACGCTGTGCCAAGCCAAGCCTCGGAAAATATATCTTTTAAAGTACATAGGCAACGCATTAGCCAAGAGAGTTATGGGCAAGTCGCTTAATTATTATTCAGATAGGGGGCTAAGAGACTTCTAGAAGTTCTAGCGACCAACAGACTATACGATGATGTCCAGTTTAGTGTCCAACCTTCAAAAGAAGGAACGCTATAGACTGACCTACTTTGAAGGTTCGACTTCTAGGGAGCGATCGATACGATGGTGTCTCAAAGAGGCGCATAGAAGAAATCTTAAATTCCATCAGGGCTCCAATCGGGGAGAATATTGAAAAGGAATAGGTAAGGTTTTATAGATCGACGAGTTACGACGAACGAAAATACTCATGGCTGTCGATAACATCGTGCGGTCATTAAAAAAATAGTTATTCGATTGTAACTACCGATTAAGATACAAAATATAGAAATATGTCGCACACAGTGGGGAAAGGAGAACATTTTTAAAGACAAATTTACATAAATAGAACTTTTATAGCAATTTAACAACATACAATCTTTTGATTAAGAAGATTACTGTAGCCGACACGACACGATGCGGCGGCGCTTACAGATATAATACTCGTATCTCTTGATGCCAAAAAGGAATACAAGAATATAGGGATTTTTACGACTTTAAAGGTTTCTATTAATTAAATTCTGTTTTTTTTTTTTCATTAAGCCTATTTTTAGGCCTGACATTAGTACATGAAAATCAGATTGACCTTATTAACCTCAGGAGTTCTTTCTTTTATGTCATTATGCGTTTGTCTTGAAATGACTTCATTAAGAAGCTAACTTTTATAATAAAAAGAAATTGTAAATTGGTACTTAAAACAACTTAATTCGGCTAAAGATGAGGCTTTTTTATTATTAAAGGCTTTTATGACAGTTTTATGTACAAAATCAAGCCTATTTTTATCGCCAAAAAGAGCTACCGAGCTTTAAGGGAAAACAGTTTAGTGAAAATTATAATTAGAATAATTTGTTCGATATTAATGTGTAGAAATGTATTTTAATAGCTGAAGTTAAGCGTTTCGACTAATTTAAAACAAAAAATCAGTTAACAGAGGTGAACAGAAGAAAAACCGATATCGAGTCGTTAGACTTAAAAGAATCTTATCAAAAGATTTTGTTTTATTTCATTGATTTAATCTACGGTGATTATGTAAAAGATTTTGTGAAATGAAAAGTTTATGAATTGTCGACATTTTTACTACCAACTTTTTTATCATTTTATTTTAATGACAAATTTGTTAAAAAGTTTTAAATGTACAAAGCTACTTACAGGTAGCTAAAGTTATAATATTATTTGATTAAGAATTAAGAGTCTTTAGTAATCTTCTTTAAAGATATAAAACTTATTTTATGGAAATATTTTTGTGTAAGCTTTAGTTTTTTAAATCAGCTCATGCAGTTCCTTAATTCGACAGCGCTGACAGTTATTTTTATAGTGATGAAAAGTTTCAATGGATTTGCTTTATATTAAAAAAAAAAAGAAATTAAATATTTTAATAAAACTTTTCTTGAAAGATTAACGGGTGTTACGAGTATCTGAATAGGCATGATACAATTTCGAGTACCAAAGATCTTAACTGTCATAACGGAATAGTGACCAATTTTTAAGAAATAGTATTCCAGCAGTTAGTTTAAGACTCTATCGGTCCATTTCTTGACAGAGATTTGCAATCATATTCGATTGTATGTAGAAATTTTGCAAAATTAAGGAAATAATTTGTATTTAGAATATTTTTTGCATATAATAAACAAAATTTTATTAACTAATAGAAATCTTTTCAAATTCACAAAAGTCAAATTTGATTCAAGTAAAAAGCTGTTTGCAAAGTATGTTAAGGAAAAAAAATAAAATATTACTAATAAGGGTAAAATCAATGTAGATACAATTATGTTCGATCCATACAGGAATTTGTATTGAAAAAAAAGTTATATATAAATCAAAGCTCTTGAAGTACTTGAAATCAAACAAAAAAAAAGGCTGGGATGTCTGTCGTTATGTCTTGCTTAAATTTTTTGTAGGTTTTTCGTGTTTTGTTACAAAAATTGTCAGTTAAATTTTTCTAAAAAATTTAAAAATTGCCAAAAATATTTTGTATATGATAAAACAGTTTGATTTCAAAATCTATTTTAGTTAACGTTTAGTTAGTTCAACCAATCAAATATCATTTAGCTACGCACAACCTTATTATCATGATAGTTTACTTGATGAGCAAATTACGAAAGGCAAAGTAGAAGACGGGATGAGGTCCTTAAAAGATGGAAAAGCGGCGGGCTCCAACGGTATACCGGCTGAGTTTTATAAATATAGTGCTGCATTTTTAAGTAGAAATTATCAGAAGCTCTGAATATAATTTTTAAATTTGGAACTTTACCAGATCATTTCTGTGAAACTTGGATACTACTAATTTTTAAGAAAGCAAATCATATTGCAATATCTTTCTTAACTGCAACTTTAAAAATTTATTCAAATATGTTAAAGCTCACAGGAAATTAAGTTAATTTCAATCAGGATTCAGGAAAGAGTACTCCACTATTCATAATTTATTTGTGCTCAGTTCGATTGCCCGAAATAAAAAACTGAAAAACCTTAAAACCCTCAACATCCACAAAGGAACTTGGAGTTCCACAGATCAATCTACCGTCAACCAGATTGACCATATTGCGATTGACGCCAGACACGCTTCCAGCATTATGGATGTACGAACTTTCCGAGGAGCTAACATCGACTCGGACCACTATCTCGTTCTAGCCAAAGTAGCACTTCGGATTTCCAGACCCAAGGTAAAGCAGGGAGGTGCTGGAAGAAGATACAAAGTCGAACGGCTACAATCGCCAGAGATCACCAAATTCTTTTTCCGACCGAGCTACAAGTAACCTCTCTCGAAGTTCTCTGCCGCCAACACAATGTATCGAAAACCAGTGGCAACATTGCCAAGATGCAATCAGAGAAGCCGCCTCTGATGTGCTGGGTTTCAAACAGCCACCAACAAGGAACCCCTGGTTTGATGAGGAATGTCGGCAGGCAAATGCAGCCAAACAACAGGCACGCAAAGCGGCGCTGCATAAAAGGACGAGAGCTGCTCGTGAGCTCTATGAGCAGAAGAGGCGAGAGGAACGCCGACTTCTCAGAAGGAAAAAGAGAGGGCATGAGAAGCGTGCGGTCGAAGATATTGAGAGGCATAAAAGAAGGAATGAGGTTCGAAAGTTTTATGAACAGGTGAAACGAAATTCACAGCTACATAAACCTAGAACCGAAGGCTGCAAAGACGAAAGTGGAAACATCATAGTGGAACCGCAGTCAATGCTGAGGATATGGAAGGACCACTTCTGCAGACTGTATAACGGCGACGAAGAACTGAATTCCGCTGTCAGGCAGGATGACCCATTCGATATAGACGACGAAAGCCAACAATCCCGTCCTCCCGACTTAGACGAAGTAAAGATTGCCATATCTAAGTTGAAGTCTAATAAAGCCGCTGGAGCAGATGGCTTGAATGCCGAGCTCTTTAAAGCAGCTGGAGATAAGTTGGTTAGGAGCATGCACCAACTTATCTGTAAGATATGGTCGGAAGAAAACATGCCCGATGAATGGAACCTCAGTATTGTTTGCCCGATCCTGAAAAAAGGAGACCCTCTAAACTGCACCAACTATAGAGGAATAAGTCTACTTAACATCGCCTATAAAATCTTCTCTGCCATAATATGTGAACGTCTAAAGCCCATCGTCAACAACGTGATAGGTCCTTATCAGTGTGGTTTTAGACCAGGAAAGTCCACAGTCGATCAAATATTCACATTACGGCAGATCCTGGAAAAAACTCAAGAGCACCAAATCGACACCCACCATCTTTTCATCGATTTCAAGGCCGCATATGACAGCATCTACAGGGACGAGCTGTATAGAGCCATGTCTAGTTTTGGCATCCCTGCCAAACTCGTCCGTTTGTGCAGGATGACCATGGAGAATTCACGCTGCTCCATAAAGGTTGGAAACAACTTAACAGAACCTTTTGATGTCAAAAAAGGTTTTAGACAAGGTGATGCGCTGTCATGCGATTTTTTTAACATCGTGCTTGAAAGAATAGTGCAGAGCTCACACGTCAACACTAGAGGCACTATCTTTCAAAAGTCTGTCCAATTACTGGCATATGCTGATGACATTGACATAATCGGAAGAACTCAGCGTGATGTCAATGGCTCTTTTGTGAGTATTGAGGCAGAGGCGGCAAAAATGGGTTTAACGGTTAATGAGGGCAAAACAAAGTACTAATGTCGTCTAGAAAGGACATACAACACCGACGTTTTGGTCAAAACGTCACAATCGACAGACGTACCTTTGAGGTAGTCAAGGACTTCGTCTACCTAGGCTCCGCTGTAAACGCAGAAAACAACACCAGCGCTGAGATCAAACGCAGAATAACTCTTGCTAACCGCTGTTTCTTTGGACTAAGAAAGCAATTGAGTAGTAATGTCCTCTCTCGAGGGACCTAAGTGTTGCTATATAAGACCCTTATCATCCCCGTCCTGCTATACGGTGCAGAAGCATGGACCATGACAAAAGCGGATGAAAGCACCTTGGGTCGCTTCGAGAGAAAAGTTCTTCGTGTGATCTACGGTCCCGTATGCATCGAAGGGGAGTGGAGGAGAAGATGGAACGACGAACTGTACGGGCTGTACAGCGACGTAGACTTAGCAAGAAGAGTAAAAGTCCAACGACTAAGATGGCTGGGTCACGTAGAGCGAATGGAAACCAATGCTCCGGCCCGGAAAGTCTTCGAATCCGCACCCACAGGACAGCGCAGTAGAGGAAGACCGCGGATCAGGTGGTGCGCACAAGTGGAAGGTGACCTCACCCAACTTGGAGCGCGAAACTGGAGACATCTAGCTAGGGACCGAGCTAGATGGAGAAGTTTGTTGGGTGAGGCCCTAGTTCACACAGGAATGTAGCGCCACCTTAAGTAAGTAAGTACATAACCTAGGAAACGTCATGGTAGCCAGTACCCGTTTTCCACACCTCAACATCCACAAAGGAACTTGGAGTTCCACAGATCAATCTACCATCAACCAGATTGACCATATTGCGATTAACGCCAGACACACTTCCAGCATTATGGATGTACGAACTTTCCGAGGAGCTGACTCGGACCACTATCTCGTTGTAGCCAAAGTAGCACTTCGGATTTCCAGACCCAAGGCAAAGCAGGGAGGTGCTGGAAGAAGGTACAAAGTCGAATGGCTACAATCGCCAGAGATCGCCAAATTCTTTTTCCGACCGAGTTACAAGTAACCTCTCTCGAAGTTCTCTGCCACCAACACAATGTATCGAATACCAGTGGTAACATTGCTAAGATGCAATCAGAGAAGCCACCTCTGATGTGCTGGGTTTCAAACAGCCACCAACAAGGAACCCCTGGTTTGATGAGGAATGTCGGCAGGCAAATGCAGCTAAAGAACCAAACAACAGGCACGCAAGGCGGCGCTGCATAAAAGAACGAGAGCTGCTCATGAGCTCTATGAGCAGAAGAGGCGAGATGAACGCCAACTTCTCAGAAGGAAAAAGAGAGTGCATAAGAAGCGTGCGATCAAAGATGTTGAGAGGTTTATAAGCAGGAATGTAGTTCAAAAGTTATATGAACAGGTGAAACGAATTTCACAGGTACATGAACCTAGAACCGAAGGCTGCAAAGACGAAAGTGGAAACAGCATTGTGGAACCGCAGTCAATGCTGAGCATATGGAGGGACTACTCCTGCAGACTGTATAACGGCGACCACGAACTGAATTCCGCTGTCAAGCAGGATGATCCATTCAACATAGATGACGAAAACCAACAATCCCGTCCTCCCGACTTAGACGAAGTAAAGATTGCCATATCTAAGCTGAAGTCTATTAAAGCCGCTGGAGCGGTTGGCTCGAATATCGGGCTCTTTAAAGCAACTGGAGATAAGTTGGTTAGGAGCATGTACAAACTTATCTGTAAGATATGGTCCGAAGGGAGCATGCCTGATTAATGAAACCTCAGTACTGTTTGCCCGATCCTGAAAAAAGGAGTCCCTCTAAACTGCACCAATTATAGAGGAATCAGTGTACTTAATATCGCCTCTAAAATCTTCTCTGCCCTAATATTTAAACGTCTTTAGCTCATCGTCAACAACGTGATAGGTCCTTATTAGTGTGGTTTTAGACCAGGAAAGTCCACAGTTGATCAAATATTCACATTACGGCAGATCCTGGATGAAACCCAAGAACACCAAATCGACACCCAACATCTTTTCATCGATTTCAAGGCCGCATATGACAGCATCTACAGGGACGAGCTGTATAGAGCCATGTCTAATTTTGGCATCCCTGCCAAATCCTTACGTTTGTGCAGGATTACCGTGGAGAATTCACGCTGCTCCATAAAAGATGGGTCCCGGTTAAAACATCACCATCGACAGACGTAACTTTGAGGTAGTCAAGAACTTTGCCTACCTAGGCTCCGCTGTAAACGCAGAAAACAACACCAGCGCTGAGATCAAACCGCAGAATAACTCTTGCTAACCGCTGTTTCTTTGGACTAAGAAAGCAATTGAGTGTTAAAGTCCTCTCTCGAGGGACCAAAGAGTTGCTATATAAGACCCTTATCATCCCCGTCCTGCTATACGGTGCGGAACCATGGACTATGACAAAAGCGGATGAAAGCACCTTGGGTCGGTTCGAGAGAAAAGTTCTTCGTGTGATCTACGGTCCCGTATGCACAGAAAGGGAGTGGATGAGAAAATCGATCAACGAGCTGTATGGGCTGTACAGCGACGTTTACTTAGCCAGAAAGGTAAAAGTCCAAAGAATAAGATGGCTGGGTCACGAAGAGCGCATGGAAACCCATCTCCGGCTCGGAAAGTCTTCGAATCCACACCCACAGGACAGCGCAGTAGAGGAAGACCGCGGATCAGGTGGCGCGCACAAGTGGAAGGTGACCTTACCCAACTTGGAGCACGAAACTGGTGACATCTACCTAGGGACCGAGCTAGATGGAGAAGTTTGTTGGGTAAGGCCCTAGTTTACACCAGAACTGTAGCGCCACCCTCAGTAAGTAAGTAAGTACATAACCTAGAAGTTTCAACCATTTTTACTCGAGTGATTCAAAAGCTGTATCAAAATACAGAAGCAGGAATTTGCAGGGGAAGTGATGTCTTAGATAAATTTCAGATGCTAAGAGGGGTCAGGCAGGGTTGTAACTTAGGCCCATTGCTGTTTGAACTGTTTCTCGACGATCTAACTGATTGGCTTACTTTCGGAATAAACATTGGAATTTATGATAAAAACAAATATGTATTCGGATGACATAGTAATTTTAGCTGAGTCCCCATCATCACTTTAACTGATGAATCGGGGAGAGTGGCATCTAATGAAAAATGGAAGTAAAACGAGAAAGATCTGGAAGTAGTAAATGGGGGTAATATTCAATTTGAATGTAGATTCGCATCTTAACACAAAATTGAACAAAGCGAAATCAGCGATTTGTGCAAATTGAAGAAGAATCTTAAGTAATAAACTTATATCTGACGACACTAAGAACCGAGTTTTTAATGCAACGGCAAAATCGGTCTTATTTTACGGAGCCCAGGTTTGGGGAATGCATAAATTTGAACCAGTGGAATATCTATTGAGATTTTTTCTTAGAAACATTTTTTATCTGCCAATAAGTACCCCAAAGTATATGTTCTACCTGGAAACAGGATTCCCAACGTTTTTCATTTCAACACGAAATTAAATGCAGATTATTTAAAAATGGAGGACACGAGGCTGCCCAAGCTTATTCTTCAGTATGCAGTTCTTAACAAAAAGCTATTTTGTAAGGATTGGATTAAGTAAGGAGACGATTAATTTCTTAAACATGAATCCTGACAACTGGAAACGGTATTGTACGAAGTAAAATCTCTAACAGACGAAGATGAGAGATACTCATTCACAGAAACGGCGAGATTGTCAACTGAGAGAAAATATATTTTGTAACAAAGAAACCACTAAATTCATAGTTGCTCAAAACTTCGTTAAACCTTAAATGAGGACTCATAACTGATGAGAAATTCCAGAAACTCAGTAAGATAATAAATTGATTTAAACGGAAAATTAAATGCTAAATTTAATTGATTAGGAGAGTTTGTGTGTTTAATTTGGACTCAAAAACACCTTTTTTTGGAATTCTTTTACATTTTCTGTTAAAGGTATAATTTACAACAAAAAAACCTATATATATACAAAAGTTATAAAAACAAGATTTCAATTCAAGACAGCTTAATCTTTACTTTGTTTGTGGCACAGGAAAAAGACTTAATTTTGTTTTTCAGTGATTTCAACAAGTTCACATCTTTAAAGGGTCCAGCTATTTTTAAAAATCAAACGATTTTTGTAACTGATAAAGGGTTTATGTCAGAGGTGTTTCAAAGACATAAACCCTCCACCGAAATTTCATCTTTTGCAATTTTTTTTAGATTGCATAGTATTGAGTGTTCCTAGACCAAAGAAACGATCAACAATTCAGTGGTTCGTCATCTCACTGTAGTGCGTACATTCAGTAGTTTTATTTTATGAGTCCCCAACTTCTAGCTATGCTTAATAAACCGCAAATAAAAATTAAAAACCTCAATTATGAACAATTCGTTTTTTCTTAATGTATCGTTTTTGTTTATACCTTTAATAATCAGGTGCACCTAACGACTTCCATTAGACAGATCTACAATTAAACTTAAATATAACCTGGTTTCTATCAATTATCTAAATGGCATAGCGGCTTTAAACCATATGGACAAGATCTCAAGACCATGTCGACGAAGGCTTTTATAGAAAAAAAATAAAATTTAGGCGTAAATATTTCACAGATGTCTTTTTGTACAAAACATAGCTTAACTGTGCTTAAAAATCTAGGTTATCAACTCGTTTGGACATCGACGAAGACGACGCACGATGAATGACGGCCGTTTGGAAAACCCATTAACTGAATTATGAGATGCCACTTCGTTAAAACATACATCCTGATGCAAGTTCATTAAATGAAAAAAAAAACAAGAATTAAAACAAAAACTTCAAAACCAAACTAAACTTGACGAGTTGAGGACATAATGCCATGATGAAGTTGATGATGATGGTGAGAGAGGCCACATGTCTTATGTCAACAATTGTGAGCCGACAACAGAAATTCCATCCCATCCCTAATGCCAGTGATTATGCAGTAAATCGTTCAACCTGTCCACTGTCCGTCCAATCCGCTCGGTCGGTCTTCCATTGCTGATCGAGCGCAGTTATAGCCGTTTAAACATTCATCAAAACATCGTCCAAGTCCGGGTCCGCCATCTGTTTGTATACAGTAGATAAAGCTTGTCTTCAGTGAGAGAGAGAGACAGAGGCAGCCCAATGTAAATCAGCCAGAGGACATAAAATTATTTAAAGCTCTATAGCATCATGCGGCCTCCAACTTGCCTCTCCAATTGCCCAAGGTTATCTGGTTAATTAAGCGTTAATTGGAGACAGGATCTCAGATGGTTTATAGATGGGGAACTTGCACTGCACCGCCCATCAGGAAGAGTAAACTCGCCGTACTGGTGTGTCTGTCTTCAGATCCGAGCCAAAAGAAAAGAAGATTCCCCCAATCATCGCCCATCGCATCGCATCACATCGCATCCCATCGAAACGGGACTCTGCGGATGAAGAATTCAATCATCGTTATCAAAAAATAATCTTGAAGGGGATGTAGGAGTCACGCATGCGTTGACTTCAAGATGGCTATCTCCCTGATGTCTGTCTATACCTCCTCATCAACCTCCTGAACAAGCTTCTTTAACCGATCTCGTGATCATCACGAGGAAGCGGTGTCACAAGAGACAGGGACTGCAGAAGTGCAGAACAGAGCAGAGCAGAGTGCCCAATGCAAAATGTTTTCCTTTTAATAAACTCTTGAAGTTTTAATAAGTCTCAAACTAGATTGGTGCTTTCCTCATTCTTGTGACTTTTACATGTGTCCAGTGTCCAAGTCCATGTCGCAGTCCACCAGTCTATGGATTGCTTAACAAGCTTCATCATATCACAGAGTCTTATGTCAGAGCAGTTGTTCCTACTTATGCTTGAAGCTATAGCGATACACTAAAGCCTAGGTGTATACAAAAAGACCGAAGTGCTTGAACAAGTGTTTAACGCCTCAGATCTCACAGTTGATGGTGAAGTTAGTTCTGAGATGATGATGATAAAGATGAAGAAGACGATGACTATGACGATCATGATGATGGTGTGGCAAAATTGTTGGCACGCGATGATTAATAATTTTTCTATATTATGGTCTTAATAATTACATAATTTTGTTAACCGTTGCGTTTTGTTACGTTGTTGCTATGGCTTTGCTACTATACCTTAAACTTATATGCCATTCTGTTTCTGATGTTCCTTTACCTTGTGCGATGTGCCGCTCCCGGGAAATGCATTTTTCTATAAAAATACTGGCGAACTGCTAACTGACGTGCGATAAAAACTCCATCGTCTTATTCTTTATAAAAACATATTATTTATGGAGTGGCTTTGATCGATGAATGCTCTATGGAATTTTGATTGGTAATATAAATGTACATATAGGAAGCTTGGAATAGAATGTGTGAGATGTCCATTTTAAAAGTTCATTATATGGTTCAGAATGTTTTGAGTTATATCCTTTTTTGTGCGACCTGCAAAGACGACGATGTAGGTTTTTTCGACCATGTATCACAGAGCATTTTCTCAAGACCATGAGAAGTGATTTGTTGACTTTTTTATAAAAGTGCAAAGTTCAAAAAAACATGATAAAGCTTAGGAGTTTTCGTTTGACGCTTGTTTTTTAAAAGAGCATTTTTAAAACGATTCAATTCCTTCTTTTCCATGGAAATTGTTTTAAGTATGAGATCCAGAATCATTAAAATAAAAACGTTTTAGTTTTTTTTCCCACACGCTAAACTGTTTTTTTATGAATTTAAGCTCTATCTCGAGATATATGTTACTTACAAATATTTTTGGTAAGATTTTCATTTTCATCAGAAGAAATTTATTTGGAGTCGATAATTGTATTTGATTTGAAGATATTGGAGTCTTAAATGAGGTTTTAACAATTTTTAGTAGTATTTTCATAGTTTTCTCATTTGGTAGTAAGAAATCTAAAAAATTTGGTTTGTCAAGAACTACACCAAATTAACAAATATCTTTTTCTACATTGTTCAAAACTATAGAATCCTTTTTATTTAGACTTTTGCCGATAAGAATTTTCTTTTCTTTTACAGGATCGAGCTATTTTGGAGTAAACTTTTTGAATTTTCACGTAGTGAATTTTTAAAAATACCCGGTTAGACTGAAAAAAAAAACACTTAAATGGACCAGAGATTTGTTTGACATTTAGTCACTTCTTTTTAGTGGTTTTAACAGTAACGAAAAGTTTGAAAGCCTATTTTTCTTATAGGTTCTACAACGATTTCCGAATCACATGTTTTAATACTTACTTAATTAAGACGGCGCGCGCTACAGTCCTGTGTGAACTAGGGCCTCAACTAACAAACTTCTCCATCTAGCTCGGTCCCAAATTAGATGTCTCCAGTTTTGAGCTCCAAGTTCCTGATCCGCGGTCTTAATCTACTGCGTTGTCATGTGAATAAGAATTCGACAACTTTCCGGGACGGAGCATTGGTTTTCATGCACTCTACTTAGCCCAGCCATCTTAGTCGTTGGACTTTTACCCTTTTGGTTTAGTAAACGTCGCTGTACAGCCCATTCAGCTTGTTCTTCTATTTTCTCCTCCAACTTCCCTTTTATGCATACGGGACCGTAGATCACACGAAACTCTCAAAACAACTCAAGGTGCTTTCATCCGCTTTTGTCCTAGTATATGCTTCTGCACCGTATAGCAGGACGAGGATAATGAGGGGCTTATATAGCGACACTTTTCTGAGTTCATAGCGGATTCTAAGTAGATGAAGTCCTTAACTACCTCAAAGTTACGTCTATCGATGTTTAGGTTTTGACCGAGACCTCGGTGTTGTAAGTCCATTCTTGACGACTGCATGTACTTTGTTTTGCCCTCTTTAATTGTTTAACCCAATTTTTCCGCCTCTGCCTCAGTACTCATAAAAGCCCCATCTTCCGATTATGTCAATCTCATCAGCATATGCTAGTAATCGGACAGACTTTTGAATGATAGTGCCTCTAGAGTTGACGTGGCAGCTCTGCACTATTCTTTCAAGTACGATCTTAAAAAAATCGCATGAAAGCGAATTGCCTTGTCTTAACCCCTTTTTGACATCAAAAGGTTCAGTTCAGGTTAAGTTTATTCCAACCTTTATGGAGCAGCGTGAATTCTCCATGGTCATGCTGCACAAACGGCCGAGTTTGGCAGGGATGCCAAAACTAGACATGGCTCTATAGAGCTCGTCCCTGTAGATGCTGTCATATGCGGCCTTGAAATCGATGAAAAGATGGTGGGTGTCGATTTGGGGTTCTTGGGTTTTTTTCCAGGATCTTACGTAATGTGAATATTTGATCAACTGTGGACCTTCCTAGTCTAAAACCACACTGATAAGGACCTATCAGGTTGTTGACGATGGGTTTTAGACGTTCACACATTACGGCAGAGAAGATTGTATAGGCTATGTTGAGTAGACTGATTCCTCTATAGTTGGTGCAGTTTAGAGGGTCTCCTTTTTTCAGGATCGGGCAAACAATACTGAGGTTCCATTCATCGGGCATGCTTTTTTCCAACCATATCTTACTCATAAGTTGGTGCTCCTAAGCGACTTATCTTCAGCTGCTTTAAAGAGCTAGGCATTCAAGCCATCCGCTCCAGCGGCTTTATTAGTCTTCAGCTTAGATATGGAAATATTTACCTCGTCTATGTCAGGAGGACGGGATTGTTGACTTTCGTCGAATTCGGTTCGTCGTCGCCGTTATTCAGTCTGCAGAAGTGGTCCTTCCATATCCTCCGCATTGACTGCCGTTTCACTATGATGTTTCCAATTTCGTCTTTGCAGACTTCGGTTCTAGGTTTATGTACCTCTGAATCTCGTTTTACCTGTTCAAAAAGGTTTCGAACCTCATTCCTAGTTTTAAACCTCTCAACATCTTCGACCGCACGCTTCTCATGCCCTCTCTTTTTTCTTCTGAGAAGTCGGTGTTCCTCTCGCCTCTTCTGCTCATAGAGCTCATGAGCAGCTCTCGTCCTTTTACTAAGTGCTGCTTTGCGTGCCTGTTGTTTGGTTGCATTTACCTGCCGACATTCCTCATAAAACAAGGGGTTCCTTGTTGGTGGCTGCTTGAAATCCAGCACATCAGAGGCGGCTTCTCTGATTGCATCTTAGCAATGTTGCTATTGGTTTTCAATACATTGTGTTGGCGGGAGAGAACTTCGAGAGAGGTTACTTGTAACTCATTCGGAAAAGGATTTGGCGATCTCTGGCGATTGTAGTCGTTCGACGTTGTACCTTCGTCCAGCACCTCCCTGCTTTGCCTTGGGTCTGGAAATCCGAAGTGCTACCTTGGCTACAACGAGGTAGTGGTCCGAGTCGATGTTAGCTCCTCGGAAATTGCGTACATCCATGATGCTGGAAGCGTGTCTTGCGTGGATCGCAATATGGTCAATCTAGTTGACGGTAGATTGATCTGGAGAAGTCAAAGTTCCTCTGTGGATGTTGAGGTGTGGAAAACGCGTACTGGCTACCATGACGTTTCGCCCCTCAGCAAAATCGACGAAGCCGCATCCAAATAAGAGTTGTTGGTTTTTGCGGCAGCAGTAAGCTGGTAAATGTCACAGTTTTTCATCCTATTTATTTCCTAGATGTTCGTGATGTCTGTTTTATAGCAGTCTAGGTCCTCCGCCAATTCTTTGGCCGCACGTGGTCTGTTAAGGGACCTAACATTCCACGTGCATATTCGAAGTTCGCTGTCGTTAATTCGTTAGCGTTGGTTGTCAACAGTAAATCCATCCGTATCCGAGGCTTGTTGGTGGTTCGCAACTATGAAAGCTTTTACGTGGCCAGGAGGTCACCCCGACGGCACAACCCCCAACTTGGAGGGCCAGATCCTAAGTATAACTCTAAGGATGGGGAGCCGGATAAAGCCCCCCTCCTTATAGGCCTGGGCTCCGAATAAGTCGAAGAAGACCTATAAGGTGTTTCTAAGTTGTTCAACCTTACTGGAACTGTAGACGCCACCGTTGATTCCATCTCGGGAATTCCTCCGCTGCCGTCTGGATAAGGAGAGGTGCGGTAGTGGAAACACCTCTCCCCACCTCTCTCCTCAGTAAGATGCATTTAAATATTCCAACTCAATCTTAAACTGTCTTGATATGTCGTTTACCATAGAAAATGAAACAAAACCCTTCGTCCATACAAATTAGGTTCGCTGCTCACAGGAGACTGCGTTGCAGGCCAAGCAATGCAGTGGAATCCGCTCACACAAGAATTAAAAAGAGCTGGGTGACCGATAAGCACATGGTGCAGGACAGTCGAGGAGGAATCAGCAAAAGTTGAGGGGTTCCCAGCGGACTCAACAGGTCTTAGAACATAAGCTAGTAATTTAATTCTTTAATCTTAGCCAAAAATGAGTTAATTCAAAAACTTGTCACACAGACTTATTGAACTGAAGACCTCAATATCAAAACAAATATGATTATTCTTTCTGTGTTAAGACTAAATTATTAAGATAATGAGCAGTTGAGCAGATGAGCAGGAAAGATTCCAAATCAAAAACCTGAAATCAATTTCCGGACAATACCTAACGTCAAAAAATTTGTCTGTTTTTATAACATGTGGGTCCAATAAATAACCATTAAACTTTTCTCTCAAACTTTGGATAAAAGGTTAAAGCGAGTACATTAATTTGGACTCAAAAAATTCTCATTCCTTTTAACATCAAAGTGAAACCTTTAATTGGAAAACCCTGCATAAACGAGTCAATTGCTATTTTTATGACTTTTAAATTAACTTAAATTGCAAATTTAAAGCTTCGTTCTGAAATGAGGGGGATTCAAAAAAGATTGGAGTTATTTGTTTTTTTTTGTATGTTCTCTTGGAAATTTTAAAATTTCACCTCAAGACACCAACCATTGGAATATCAAATTTAATTTTAAATTGAAGTTTGATATTATTCCTTAATTTCCACATGATAAATAAAAAAGACCGTCCTATAGTCACGTCCTTCGAATGAATAACTGTCATATAAAAACATTCCGTGTGAAAAATTCATAGCAAAAATTTAAGGTATATCCGGGAAATATAAGCAAAGAAATTGATTTATCGACATGTATGGCTGTGCAGTGCAGCTTCACAGTAAGGAAGATCCTTCTTGGGACATGTATTCCATCTATCGATTATGGATTAGCAAATATTAATTCCACCATCAGTTCAAATAATTTCTATCAAAATAATAGAAAAAAGATATTAAATTTCAAGGACCCTTGCGTTCATGAATCTAAACAACAGGCAACACCACCTGTGTAGGGTTCCCACGATGTGATTCGATGCGATGGTGGTGATGCTCAGTCTCAGTTGGTGCGGTTGGCGCACCCATAAGGTTCGAATAAAGGAACATAGGTGCAAGCAACGTGGCCAGGCCATATCGATCGAACCCCAATCAATCGTTGAGCTGTAGGGATTTCCTTTTGTGTTTTTTCTTCTCTTTTTCAATCCTCACGGAAATTTAAGGAAAAATCACGTTATCCTGTGAGTGTGGAAATTATAAATGGGTGACACTCCTTCTTTTATGTTTGATGACGACAATGACGCTGATGGCGATGGTGATGCTGAGTAGTTCTGTTAGTTTGTTTTTATTTGATGGTTATATCCTGTAACAGGTTTTTGATGAAACGTGGGAAATGCACTGAACTGCACTCTGTATACACTGCACACTGCACACGCACAGTGATGTGGTGAAAAGGGTTTTTCTTTTCTACTTTTTGCTGTTCAAATCGAATTGCATGTTTGTTGTGTTAGTGGAGTTGAATTTATGAACCTGTAAATGAGTGCCACCGCCCTTTTGTTGCATCCTTGATCTAAACATGTTTTTCGTTATTTATAATCAATTTGATCAATGGATAAGATGAAGATGAAGGTTTTATTGGATTTTTCTCATCGTTTTTGAGAGAAGAAAATTCGTAGGAAGGTGCAGTCGATAAAGGACTCCATTGTGATTGTTTATAGTTTTGATTCGCTGCGGTTTCCTTCCGGAACTACCTTTGTTTATATAGAAGGGTTAATTTAAACCAATATTTACTGTTATTCTATTTAGGGTTTTATTAAGAATTTTTTCGTGTGAAAATTTAAATTTTCTCATTAAGAGAAATAAATAATGATCGGAAGTGAGCTCAAACAGGGAAATAGTGGTAAAAATTCATTATTATTTTAAAAATATGTGCATAAAATCAAATCAAAAAGATTTATATTAATAAACTTATATTAGCCATGTTTTTTTGGTATTCCATATATAGTACACTGAGAAATTGCCAAAAACACGATCCGCAGTAGTACGGTTTTCATATTTGAAAGTTCATAGAAGTGAATATTGGCAGGAATAATTAATCAAAAAAATTCAAAAAAAAAATAGCGAAATGCAGACAAGGGGTGAAATCGTTCAAATCAAATAGTTGACTATCAAAATAAAGAAAATACGTCTGTGTAATGTGATAGTCGATTTCAAAGTTTTAACCAAACAATTTGACATAAAATAAAAATTTCAAGAAAGGGGTTTGTTCGTAGACATTACATTACATTAACATGTGGTGTTGTAGCGAGCTTGAAGCTTGCCTAAATTCTTTGTATACTTGAATCAAGTTGTGGTTATATGGTGCTGAACTAACCAATTCTATATTGTTTAACACAAAATAAACTATCGCTCTTGTACTTCATAAGAAACATCGAAACACCTAGAAAGTGCTGTCAAACTTAATCATTTTTAAATCTTCTTGTTCGATGGAAACCCCAAAAAGATTTATTTAATCTAAACTGAGATAAACCTTTGGTGGAAACAAAGCAAAATGTCATTATCTTTTCTATTGTTTTCCAGTCCATTTTCATTAACAAAACTGAAAGAATAATGTTGTAAATTACAATGTAAGACTCATTGTGCAGTCTATCCTGTCATCTGGCAATACCTTTTTTATCTATTGAAGTTCAAGTTATACGTCTCATATTCATATTCACCACATTAAGAAAAAAGAGGCAGTCCGATAGATAACTTAAGATAGTTGAATTATAACCCTATTGCTAAATAAAAGAGAACTTAAAGAAATAATAACACAAAACTAAATCAACAATAATAGATTTATTTTTTTCCCCAATGGAAAACACATGATTCCAAATGCACAACTACTCAACGAACACAGCCATCGAGATACGAATGCAATATCAATCGTTCTAACATTTGAGAACGAAATCACATAAGATCTATTCGAGACTCGTATAAATGTCAAAAGCCCATCCATAGTAAGATTCTACTCTAACTTTTATCAGTGCTATTCATATTATGGATATTGTTTTTGTTATTCGTGTAAAATCCTACTGTACTATGGATAGATTTTCCAAAAAAACACGGGTAGTTTTATATGTGACAGCTGACCAAGTATTTCACAAATTCCAACTAAAAACTCTTAATATATTTGATAAAAACAGGGTTATCCATTTTGCGGTTTCAAAAGTAAACGTAAATGAAACAAATAGAACACTTTTTTTTTGCTTCATATTTCTTTTTTATATTGAGTCCGCCATCTACCGTTTTTTTCCAACTTGTGCTTATTTCGTGAATGATAACGCTTAGCTCATGTCTGATATGACAGATAATTAATTTTATTTTTCCACCTAACGAATATGGTTGTTTATACCCTTGAAGAACGCTGGGAACAACGCTTAGAGAAGATGCCAATATTTCCAAAAAAAATTCATCTTTTCAGATGAAGCGCATTTCGATCTTGGCGGGTATGTAAGCAAGCAAAATTGCCCCATTTATGGCATAGAAAACCCGCAGGCATACTTTGAAAAGCAGATACACCAAAACGAGTCACTGTTTGGTGCGGATTTTGGTACAGAGGCTTAATGGGACCATTTTTCTTCGAAAATGAGCAAGGAGTGGCCGTTATAGCCAATGGCGATTGTTATCGGGCCTGTTGAACGTATTCTATAAATATTTTATATATTATACATATAAAGTCTGAACGTTGACATTAGGTAACCACTTTTTGACACAGTTTGGTTTGTATTTTAGTTGGTTTTTAACTGCTCAAGAGTTAAAGGTTTATATGCATAAACACGGTTTTTCGCGTAGCCCCACAAAAATAAGTCAAGCGGTGTCAAATCTCATGATCTTGTTGGCTAGTTAATATCCCCACGGGAAGAAATTATGTGGCCATCAAATGCCTTTTGCAATAAAGCCATATTCGCTAGTGTTGTGTTTCATGAGGTACCGTTTTGTTGAAACCACATATTTTACAAGCCGTATTAATGAATAGCAAGAGAAAAAAGTCGTTTATCGTGTGAGCATAAAGCTCCAAATTGACGATGACATTCGTTCCATAGTAGTTTTCAGAGAAGTAAGGTCCAATCACTCCTCCGGGCTAAAAACCGCACCAAACAGTGACTTTTTGTGGATATAATTGGATCTCTTTAGAAACTCAAATACGACAACTTTGTTTATTAACATACCCACCAAGTGAAAAATGTGCATCGTCTCTGAAGAATATTTTGTCAGCTGGCTTCAGTTGCTGTGTGATTTGGACTTAATATTGATGTGGGTGTAGAACTGTACTGCAAAATACGCCATAATGAGCCGCAAGACAGTCCTTATTCCTAAGAACGACGAGGAATCTACACATTCGGGTCTTCAGTTCAGAAACACTTCACTTACAGCAGCGATACTTTCAGTGGAACGAAGGAAACAATATCTGTAACCAATACAGTCTCTTTACAATTTTGCCAATTGCTTGAGTAGTTGGCTGATTATGTAAGCCATAAACTCCTCTTAAGGCACGATATGTGCAGAATTACCAATTTGTATGCATTATGCGAGAGTTAAGCGATTCCCTTTTGTAAATGTCTTAGTTTGTCAGATTTAGAATTCTAGCCTTTTCTTTTTGAAACTACGAAATTAATAACGTGTTACAATACATTAACAATACGAAACTCACATAAAAATCAACAGTCAATTATATCTGGTCAACAAAAACCATTCACACCATTTTAAGACAAACACAATATTACCAGAGTATTTTTTAACTTAAGATGACTTCAGACATTAATGGTTTTCTATTGGGGTGATATTTAATTTAATTAATATCGCGTGGTAATTAAACGTTTGTCCATTTGACTGGAGCTGTTGTTCCCTAATCGGCTGAAACTCAGGCGCGTTTGGGTTCACTGTCACTTGTAATGCCTTTGTATTGTTTTGTAATGTCTGAGCAGATGTAATAGCTACAGGCTGTTTTTGTTGTTTGTTAATCTGTTGTGCGATGTAGTGAAGTAAAGAATGATGCCTTTGTTGGCAAAAATATCATGAACTGATTGACAGACAAGATTGAACTAGGTGACCGTAGGATAGGCAATTTTCGCAGACCTAAAGCCTACGAACTGTGTCTTTTTATCCCAAGATGTCCATATTCAAAAACCGTTGGCATTTTCTGAGCGTGTGCTTACCTTGGTTGCACAACTTACATGACAGCTGCTCTGCGGGGTTGGATTTCGCTACTTGCCGATACAGCTGCTTAACAGTTTGCTTAGCGTGTAAGACCTTCGGTTTTGCTGCTGGACCACGTTGCCTTATGTTGAAGGATGGCTCATCTTTGGTCCGATACCCTACTTCAAGTTCCAGCTGATCTGCGACCTTGAGAGTCGGGAATCTAGTTTCCAAAAAGTCGGTAAATTTCTTAAAATTCGGTAAATCTTTCCTATTTCCTAGTTTCTCTTCCCACAGTTTTTGGCCCATATTCGACAGCTTCTAGAAAAGAAACCAAATCAACATCGTATCCCATTCAGAGACTGGTACGTCCATGTTTCAAGTGCAAGGAGACATTCTCTTCTTGTGTATAATAAATCTCGAAGCCCAGAAGCAGTTTCACGAGACAAGGAAGGTTGTCCAAAAAGAATCTGCATTTTGATATGAACAAGTATCCTTTTGTGATCGTATCCTTCCTTCAAAAGATCCCACGCTTTCTCGTAACTGGCAGCCTTAATTGCAAAATTTTGCAAAAATTAAGAAGCATCACCAACTAAGCATGATTACAAAAAATGCAAATCGAGGGCCTTGTTATGGTGAACGAGAGTTTGAAATCTGTCGTGAAAAGCTCGCCAGGTGGTGTATGAACCATCAAACTTCTGTTAATCGATTCGTGGAAGTCGGATTCCCGATGGTGCTGCGACAACAGAATGGGGTGGAACAGCCACGGTTGTTGGAGCCGCAATGATTGGCGCGGATTTCTCTATAGCATCAACCAACTCTGCCCGATATTCCAGGTAAAGTTTGTTAATTTAAACATACAACGCCACTAATTCCTATTGTTTCAGATTCTCTTCAAAGAAATCTGCCCCAATAATAGCTTCGTGATAAGATTTGGAAGTCAATGTCATCTTCTAACTTGCTCAGAAGTCCCGAAGCACATGATTTTCCCTTACGTACTTTTGGAGCTTTCTTAAAGTTGGTAAGATCTCTTATTAATTTGTTTAAAATACCCTTTTGGAGTTCTTCGTATTCGTAGCCTTTTGCTTCAGCCATAATAATTATTATATAATATACTTATTGTACGACAAAAGAACACAAGT
Organism: Eupeodes corollae; assembly: GCF_945859685.1. NCBI lineage: Eukaryota > Metazoa > Arthropoda > Insecta > Diptera > Syrphidae > Eupeodes > Eupeodes corollae. Next base: position 20,086,833 of record NC_079148.1, on the reverse strand, counting down.
TTACAACACGTAAATGAAGACTTACTGAGAAGCCTCCGCTGATGATTTAATTTTTAAGTTATTAATGTTTAAATTTACTAATTTATTTAGGTTAAATTTTAGTAATTTTAAGTTTATATTTTAAGTATTTGTTCAAATTAAAAAGAAACCACTTATTAAATGATAGAATTTTATGTAAATTCAAGTCTCGTGACTATATGTATATATATATACATATATATAAGATCAATTGTAATATCCATCTTTCTTTTTAAATGTTTAAAGTTCAGGCACTCACTGCACACACTTATTGTTTAAATTGTTTTTTAAAGCCGATTCGTAAAAAAGGCTAAAAGGAACAATGTTTCCATATGTAATTATTAAAAATTAATAATTAATTTTGTAAAAATAATAAAATACTTCAATATCGATCTATATGTAAATTAAAATTATTAAGACAAAGGAAAAAACACCACTTCTTTGTTCAATCGATTTCTTTATTATATATTAGAATAACAAGCAATTCTATGACTTTGTCTTGTGGATCGTGTGGAACGCATTTGTAACTCCAAGCTCGAAGGTTTGTTCGTATCTATTTTAGGTTCGCACCGCCGCCGCCGCCGCGCCGACTCCCTGTTTGGCAACCCTGTATGTTCGAACACCCTCTATATGACTTTAAACTTCTTTTTAAACATTTGTATTTGTAAAAACATTTAAGAAATATTCAATAAGCCCATACATAAGAAATTTAAAATACAAAATCTGTTTAAGGACTAAGTTAACGTGAGTGAAGATTTCAATTTTTGTTCGCCAACATGAAGATCAATTATTCGTTTGATCGAAATGTCAACAAGCAGTGTTTATAAGTAAGTACTCTAACTTCAAGTTTCTATGTTTAAATCATTTTTGATTTATTAAGGCTTTGAATCCAGCTGTAAGCTGTCAAATTCCATCTTTAAGAAATCAATTTGATGCAATGTCACGTTCTATTATCCCTGCAATGAACTCGATTTGCATTTCAAATTTTGACAGCTAGCAAGTTTTCTATTTGAAACTAATGATTGGATAGATTGATGTTAATGTTCATAACTTTTACATTACTTTCGCCATATAAATTGTTTATGTTGAAGATCAAGTTTGAACGAAAGTGCACAACTCTAGACTTTCTTACTTGTTAATGCATTCGTCACACATTGTAATTTGGTAATGATTTATCTATCCAATGTTAACAAAGGTTAAAAAAATTGTACCAATGTTTTGAAGGAATCCTTCTTAATTTTAAACTACTAAATTTCTTAGAATATATTTGAAAGAAAATAAAGATTTTGTTTTTATTGACATTTGGTTTTTAGGCCCATGAGTTTTAAATCGCGGTCAAGAAAAAATTGTATTGTGTTGGTCAAATAAAACGTCAATTATGATTTGTAGCTTTTATTTTCTAATTAATCGTAGTGTCACATAACTTAAAAAAAACATATGCCTAAATTTATCACCTGATAAAACTGTGCGTTTCTAATGAAGAGTTAAATTTTATTATTATTGTTAACACCTATAAATCATATTTTTTGAATATTTGTTTAAGAATTAAAAGTGTCAATCTTAACTCTGTGACGTTTCCAAAAAGTTAAGAAAAGGTTATAAAAAAGGCCATCCAAATAGCTGTTGATTATAATACCCTTTTGCTCTTTGAATATGAAACGAATATTTAACACCTGTCTTATATTTATTTATGAAGTGAAAATAAAATAGTATTCTTGTTTTTTAACATTTTGGATAAAATCGTTGAATATTGGTTAAGTTAGGCATATTTTTATATTAATTTTAATGAATATGCAAAAGGTAAATGATATTCCTACGAGTGTTATTATTGGAAACAGTAAAAGATGTAAATTACAAAAAGTATTCACATGGAAGAATATTGACTTCAAACTAATTTTATATTATAAAAACAATGTTTGTTACGTTTATTACAACTTTTAGAATAATCAAAGTCAATTCTTTTTTCTTTAATGCTGCTAAAATTGATAAAATACTGTTTTTGACTAAAGTTTTCGGGAACAAACACAGATATTCTCTAATAAAGTTCTAATAATAAACAATAGATTTAAGAGATTTCACCAAACAAAATGGCCGCCACGAAGCGTCAAAATCTACGAGCACCAGTTAAAAAACAATTTATAAATATATATGGAATGTGATTGAAAACACTAGCGTAATTGGAGATTATTGCGGTCAAATAAAATTTTCGAGATCTTTTCAATTGCTAAAGTAAAATTAAACACCAACTCAATTTTTTTAAAAGTCTTGTCTTCACGAACACAGAAACATTTTTCTAAACGTTTTTTTAGGAGCCTTGAAACGACATTTCTGCAATTCAGTACGAGCGTAAGGAAAAAGGGGTAGAATTTAAGAAGAGATTCCGGTGTAAATTCTTCTTAAGATTCTGAAAATCAAAACGAGAGGGTGAAACAGAATTACTTAAAGTACTTACCATTTCTGATGTGCGGTAAAAAAAAACCATCGCTTTCCTGCAAAGTAAGTCCAAAATTGATTTCAAAGATAAATTGATGGCCATTTTTATAGAAGTTCAAACAAATTTTTAGTTTTATATGGAACAATGAAAGACATACAAAATTGTGGTTGTTCTATTCAAGTTTTGAATGAATGCCGGCTTTGTAAATTACAGCTAGACTAGAATTGACAATACATTTCTTGCTTTGTTTTAAAAGTTTAAAACACTAAGCAGCAATTTCTGATCATGTAAAATACCTGATAATTCCATAAGAGGTGATCTTGGATAAACATACCGCATTCTAAAAATTTACTAATTTATTGTATGCCAACACCGATAATCAAAAGCGGAATTGGGGTAGGGTTGCGCTTACTACCTGTCAAACAACTGTCAGTCCCATTTATTTTTAATTTTACCAGATGTCAAAAACGTTATTTCTCTTTGCATAAATTATTGTTTTGGAGATAAAATCATTTTTTGTTTGTAAAATATTCAAGGCGTCAAATATTTTTTTCAGTTTTTTTGAAAAAAACTGTAAATTGGAATTTTTACAAAAATGTACTTGTTCGGTACTACGTTACAAATTATAATATAAAATTTAATTTAAGTCTCTATCGTTATTGGTTCGTGTTAAAGTTAAAAAAGTCAGAGTTTTGGTCATTCCATTCAATTAGTTTTTCTTAAAAAGCTCACATATTTTAAAACTATTGAGACACTTCAGTTCACAAAACGGTATTATTTTATTTAATACTCTTAGTACTCATATAAACTACTTCTTGGATCCTATTTGAAATGTGCATAACATTAAAAGCTGAAAGTGTGTTTCTATCTACATAGTCATTGAAATGATACGTTTTACATTATAGCATTATTTATGAGATTGTCTTCAAACTAGAATGTCAATTGCTTTTGGTGTCGGTTTTTCTTGACATTCTAATGAGATGAATTTGCCGTAAAGTAGTTTGAAAGAACGACATAAATATAAATCAGGGAATTATTTGAATACTCCGCATGATTATTAACGTTATACCTAATGAAGAAATATAAATCAATCAATCATTAAAAGTTGCCCTTAAGGCTCTCTTCACACTACCAACTTACCACCAACAGAAGCAGTGTTGTTATACAGTTAAGTTTTTAATTTTAATTTTAATTTTTATTTCTTTAATTGGTTTATTTTATTGTTTAAGATTGTATTGATGTACGGACGTTATTATGGGCAGCTGTCACTTTTGAAGCTGTCATTTTTTATGAGTATTTGATTTTTAACTCACAGAAACTACGCTTTAAAACGCTTGAAAAACGCAAATAAATGATTAAAACTCTGAACCAAACAGGTATCATTTCTCGAAGAGTTTGTAGTGATAAAACACTAAACATCTAATCTTTAGGGGAAGATAAGGTGTATTTCAATGTTTAAAAATTGATTCAAGATGTAGAAAGATCAAATTGTTGAAGTTGTCAAGCCGAAAACTAAAATCAAATATACTTCTATTGCTTTTACATAAAAATGCTCAATTTTTTAAATAAGTATAAAAGCAATCATCTTATGTATCTAGAATACTGACCACTCACAATAGTAACGGATTGTCCATTTTGCTGTTTCAAAAATAAAGGGCTAGAATTCGACAACATGTCAAACTAAGTTGCAAAACCAATTTTTTTTGTTCAGTTGAAACTATCACTCAAGGCATAAAAATTATTAAAACCTACTCCAAAATTAGTGATTCTGCTACAGCCACATAATCGTGCTTCAACATAAGATTATGGTTTACATAACCGTCCAACTGGGCAAACAATTGACAAAATTGTGGAGACTGCATTTTTACACATATTTTATCGTTTCAGTGGTACCAGTGAAAATATCGCTGCTGTAAGCGAAAGTGTTGCCGAAGACCTGAACGTGTCGATTCGTCGTCATTCTCAGGGATGAGTTAAGGACTGTGCCGTAAGCACATCATGCCGTATTTTGCACGTGGATCTACACCCATAAAAAGTCCATCTCGAAAAACAACTAAAACCAGCTGACCATTCACAACGTTGTTATTACGTCGAATGGGTGCTTGAACAACAGACGGCAAAATTTTCTTAACCGACGAAACACATTTCTCCAGGGGTGTGATTGGACCGTACTTCTTCCAAAACAATGATGGAACGACTGTCACAGTCAATTCGGAACGTTATGGTCATACGATAACCGGCTTTTTTGCCTGTTATGGAAGGCCACAACTTGGAAAATATGTGGTTTCAACAACACGGTGCCACATGCCACACAACTTAAGTTAATGTGAATTTTTTTGCAAGAGACACTTTTTGGAAGTGTAATTTCTTGTCCTGGCGATATCAACTTCCCACCAAAATCTTGCAATTTGAAACCGCTGTACGTTTATTGTGGGGCTACGCGAAAGACGGTATTTATGCAGATAAACCTTTAACTTTTGAGCATTGTCAAGTTATGTGTCAAAAAGCTGTCGAAAATTGCCCCATGAAAAAATATTTTAAATGTGTTTTATTTACGTTTATTTTTGAAACCACAAAATGGATTACCCTGTATTTTTGTCTTTTCAATATAAATATATAAAGAAGCATTGTTGGTGACTGACCTAATTAGTCAACCGTTACCTTGTTTCAAAAAATGTATAACAACACTGCAGGCACGTGTTCATTAATAAAGTAAACAAATAGCTCGATATGTCAGCAAAATCATGGCATGCAAATGTTAGGAGATAAGTTGATATTTATTTTCTAAAATTGTTGTGGTATATTTAAGTACGATTAAATATTTGTATCGCAATATTTATTTGTATAACTTTATTTTGTCTACAAGTTTATATTCATTTTTTTAACTTTTTCTAACTGTTAAATATTATTCATTTTTTTTTGTTTTCAAAACTTAAAAACAAAATTTAAAATAAACTAAGAATAATTTAAACAGTTCCCAATTTTTAAAAGAAACATCTTAATTTCTATGTCTTTATAAAACATTTGAATATTTCTATGACCTACAACTAAAACTAAAACACTTTGTTCATTAATAAGTCACAAGATAAAGAACTTTTAATCTATAATATATAATTTACCAAATAAACAAATTGTTATCATGTTTATATTTGTTTAAAAAATTGGGTCATAAAATTATGGACATCTGAACATCGCACATTTAAACAGATTTTTTTCATGGTAAGACGATAACCAATTTAAGTAATATCCAATATGTTTATTTCTTTGACGTTCAACTGCGGTCATTTCATTCTTCGTATTACTAAAACCAACAACAACAATTAGAAAAAAATATACAAAGATATAAATTGAAAAATCCCTGAAAAATTATTTATTAAATAAATATTTAGACGCACGACATGAGTGACATTACCATACCTACAGCTTCACTTTTTCGGAATATCTATGGACAGGTTAGATTATTATTATTTATTGATTCAAATGCCTTTACAATTCAAAGAAACTAAAAAACAAAAACATTACAGTGCGGTGTTCATAGATAGAAAATTTAATTGATTCTAATAATGAAATCCACACTTAAAATTCAAACCAAGAAACCTCTAATTACAAAAAAAGACATCAGTTAAAACCTAAAATCTTAAAACAAAAAAAAAAAGAATTCAAATCTACGAAGCCAATATTTATCAAATATCCTGAAAGCTCATAACATTGTAAGTCCCAAAAAATCAAAGTAATGAAATCCAATAATTGCATGAATACAAAAACAAAGAGGCACAAACCTTTACAATCGAAAAAAAACTTTAAATCTCTGAATTTTTCATTCCTACAAATATCCAAAATTCTTAAATCCAGAAAATTCGAAGTGTTTAAAAATCATAATTCCTCAAATCCCGAAACCCATAACCCTGAACGCATAACTTTCGGATATTCAAAATCCAAAAATATGGGAAGTTCCAAATAAATCTAAACTATTTTTTTTTCTCTAAAATGCTTTTTTATGGATAATATGTGGGTTATTGGGATTTACATATCTTGGGCTTTTAGTTTATCGAACTTGAAAATTTAGAAATTTTAAGTTAAGTAAAAATGGGTATGTGGGATATTCAAGCGAATAGTACGTTTTAGTCATTTCTGCTGTTGTTGAGTCTTATACGAGAGATCAAAGTACTAAAAACACCTGAAACTGTTTTATAACATGGGATTTACAATTAAAAAAAATCAATAAATATCTACGATACTTTTGTTCAAGTTTGTGGCGAATGGCCTGGACCCTGTCAAAAAAAGATGAGAACGTCCTAGGACTGTGTCAAAAAAAGATGAGAGCGTCTTAGGATACTTCGAGAGAAAAATTCTTCGGGTAATTTTTGGTCCCGTATGCATAGATGGAGGATGGATGCGAAGATATAACAAAGAACTGTACGCTCTGTATCTGTACACCGACACTGAACTAATTAACAGAATTAATGTCCAACGGCTTAGATGGCTAGGTCATGTAGAGCTAATGAACATCAACCCTCCAGTAATTTGGACATTTTTTTTAAAGAGGTTATTAATGCACTTATAAATTTTCAACTATTTGGAAAATAGGACTTACGAGTAGTTGTTCCTCAGCACCAATTTCCTACAAGCCAATTTGGTATTATTTTCCGAATATCCCACATATGGGGTTTTTACCTTTTTAAATGGGATTTAAACGATATTACAAATTACCCACAGCACTGTTCATCTCAAATGATCATAAGATTATCACGCTTCAGTGTGGGTTATGGAAAAAAGCTACAATCTTTGAGTTTAATAATAAATGTATGTTAATAGATGCGCCATCAATTAGCAAGATGGCAACCAGAAAATGATATTTGTTGGCATAAGATATGCGATGCTAAAGACGATGATGGTGTAACCAATTTAATGCTCAATGAGTACCATACCAATGGATAAGGTAAACATCATATACTCGTCTTACCTTACCTATACTGTGAACCTAACCTATGTAGACTTAAAGCATTGTATAGTTTTGGTGCAAATATTTCAACAACCAAAACATGGCGGAATATTGAAAAGGTCATGTTTGATATTTTGTTTAAACTTCAAATTAAAGGTAAGGTAAGGTATATTACAACATTTAACTTTGACTTAGAAAACAAAAAACTTAAAAGAATAGTTGAACTTAAATAGCTAAACGCTTCTACAAGTCTTTTTCTTTAAGAATCCCCAAAATTTGAAAATTAACCAAACGCAAGTTGGTAGCAAGAAATTAATGTTTTATCATTTCCAAGAATCTCAACTTTGGGATATGAGTGTGTTGAGTATTCTCTTAAATTACTTTTCCAACGAATGGTTCTGATTTGACTTAAATTCTAGTTTTTCCCTTGAGTAAGCTCAATTTGGAAGCAGAGCTCTTTACTTTTATCTTATGGTCTTTTAATAAGATTTTATTTTATAGAAGATTTCAATTACCTTGTGCCATTATCAAAGTAAACAGTTGGACAAAGTGTATTCAAAACTGAAACTTAAAATAATTTTATTTAAATTCTGCTTTTAAATGCTATTTAGGGAAAACATTAATGAGCACATACTCAAGGGGATTTTTAATACCCTCATCGTGTCAAAATTCAGTGTGAGCAATAGGAAAGGCGGGTAGGGCTTAAAATGAATTGTCGGTGCACATTGGTTTAAAATTTCTGAGTATTGCAATGTCTGAGAAATACAGAGTGTGGCAAAGCATTTCACATTCGAGTTGTACGGCTAAAGAACAAATCTCTGTACTTGACAGTAATGACCAACATTGGGATCGAGGGTATACTGATAAGTATTCCTAGAAGTGCGAGTATTGCGGTTGAACTGTTTAAGGGTTGGAATTCAACATGCATTTTCCATATGAGAGCATTAATCTTTCTCTAAACAGTGTAAAGATTTGTTTCACCGTTTGGTGAGATGAGATCACCATTGAATCTATTGCTGTGAAAACAGTTCTGCCTGTCATTAAGAAGATTGCGGTCTTCGAGGTTATCAGCATTTCCACGACGTTCAAAGTATAAAGCTTATGTCTTTGACGACGGACGTAAGACTTGGAGAAATGTCAGAGTCATATTCTGACATTTGCTCTATTCTAAAAAAAACTTTAGAGTCTTCTTCGAATTCTAGAATGGTTGGAAGCTTATGTTAAGTAATAAATAAACTAAAAATTAAAAAAAAAATCAATTTTTTGACTTTTGGTAATAAAAACTTAGGAATTTTTGTATATTTTTCTTTGGTATTGTTCCACTGTCATACAGCTGTGCGTTTGGTTCTGTTGGTTCCTTCGTAAATGATCTTCTACTTCTAGATATAAAACTTCTAGCTGGTATAATTGTTTTAAATTCTTATCTCATTGGGCTGAGCAAAACAATAGAACAAGTAATTAAAAAAAAACTTTTTTGTATCTATTTTCATGTTCATTCTTTTCCTGATCTTTTGTATTTTTGTTAAATGCGCACACGCAGATTTGCTACGGCTGCTGCTCCAACATGAAGCCGTAGCATCACGGTTGAAGTTAAGAATCTTTGTTCTATGTCTGTTGTTTCTGGTTTGTATCTCAAAGATACAACTTCAGTAGATACTCGTAGATACGTTTTTTTTTCTTTTGGTATAATTTAATGATTATAAAAAGCAACAAGAAAAATATAATTAAAATAATGGTAATTATTACTAAATCACTATTACGTCAATCTGATGATTTATGATTTCAGCAAAAATGCGATAAATATCTTTTTCCAAAGAAGAATGGTTAAAGAGCTTTTGTTTAGATTTGATGTCATTGCGCTCTTGTATTTCTGATTAAAGAATGGAATTAAAAGAGGGATTCTTATTTTGAATATCTTTTTCAATCCTCAAGATAACATTATTATATGTAAGCATTAAAATCTCAATATTTTCTTTATTGGTTCATCAGACTTTGATACGAGTTAAAATTTATTCGTAAAGAGCTCAAATAGTTCCAAACGAATGATTGCCTGTAATTCCCTGAAGGTAAATTAATAAAAGAAATGGTTTTCCAATAAGTCGTTAAACTATAGTTTTAAATACATTATTTTTACATTTCCAACTTCAACCCAGTAGAACATAATATAAAAACGCTTAAAAGATCGATATAGAGAAATTAATAGAGTCTAAACTTACTTATCATAGTCATAAGAGAAATAGAAGTAATACAATTCTATAAAAGTATCTATAAAACTCATATGAGTCAGAAACTTTTCTTTGCATTTTTAAACATGCATTATCAATGTTTTAACAGTCGATTAACAATTTCCTTTGATTTTGTTTAAAATTTTGACCATAGCTCAAGAGCTAGTAGAGATATCGACTTCAAATAAATTTTTTAATACAGGTAATAATGCAGAAAAGGCTCTCAAAAAATAATTGCGTGACTGTTTTTTTTAGAATAGCACTTTAAAAAAGGTGAACATAATAACGTTTTAACATCTGCTAAAATATTGAAAAAAAAAAAACAAATTGACACTTTTTTTTTATAAAAAAAAACCTACTCAAAGTTTGTAAAAATTAATTTTCGACTCAAATATCTTCGCAACAATTTGAGATTATGGTGTCTAATAATTTGTAATAACTAATTGTATCTTATGAGAAATATTGTTTTAAACATTTCTAAAAAATTTGAGAAGAATCTAATAGACAGTTTTTTCACAAAAAATTAAAAACCCAACAAATATTAAAAGAAGTTCGTAAAAATTGATTTTCCACTTAAATATCTTTTCGAAAATTTGAGAAATTGGCTTTAAATTAATTTAAATTTAAATTAATTTTTTTTTTTAGAAAATATTGTTTTTCATCATTCCGTTACATTTTAAGAAAAATCGAATTGACAATTTTTTAACAAAAAATTAAAAACGTAAACAAAAATTGACAGAAAATTGTAAAAATTGATTTTCGACTTAAATATCTTTTCAAAACTTTATGATATTGTCTTCCAACTAATTTGATTATTTAAAAAATACTGTTGTCAGGATTAAGTAAAATTTTGAAAAAAATCGAATTGATAGTTCTTTTACAAAAAATAAAACCTAAAAAAATGAATACAAGTTGGTAGAAATTGATTTTTAACTCAAATATCTTTTCAAAAATTAGAAACTTATTTTATCTCAAAAAATTACTGAATGTTAAAATAGAAATAGTACGCAAATGCTAAAAAACATTGGTACGAAAATAGGATTTTGAAATCAAACTTATTTTATCTCAAAAAATTACTGAATGTTAAAATAGAAATAGTACGCAAATGCTAAAAAACATTGGTACGAAAATAGGATTTTGAAATCAAACTTTTTCATCATATGCAAAACATTGCTATTATTTTTTAATTTCTTAGAATAATTTTACTGATAACTTTTTTAACAAAACAGGCAAACCCACAAACCTTGTAAACAAGACAAGTCGACAGACGGAATTAGAAGTAATTAGTGTGGGTCACATTCTAGCCTCTTTTTTTAGTCTTTATTAGTTTTAAAGTTGATAATTAAATAAAAATCGGGTTATTCAAAATGAAACCTCTTATTGGAAAACCAAGTTCAATAACTTTAAGTTAAGTTCAGGACAAGCTATTGGATTTAAAATCGAAATCTTTCTTTATTTGAAAATATGTTACACCTATAGTTTGGACTCAGATAATCGATTATGGAGTCCATTTAACATTCAAATATTCCGAAAAACATTTTTTGTTGAAAAGCAAAAAATTATTCAATGTTAAATCACTTTAAAATTTGTTCATCACCATTTTTCACAAGTGATAAAAAGTAAAATTTAGAATTTATTATCTCACCGACAGCATACGCAATCAATTTTTTATCGTCATTATGAATTCATATAAAGACTTCAACTACTGCGCAATACCTCAATGTTTTCGCATTAATTTACCGTTAGAATCACTTACTTTTATAACGAGAGAATAATAAATTCAAGCAGAAATATATCCACGGAAAAATATGGTAATCTCAGAAAAAAAATTAATGTGAATATGCAAATATCAATCAAAGAAACTGAAGGTATAAGAAACGCGCTTTACTTTCTTCTTAAAATGTTTGTCTTTACTTATTTTTATATTACTATTAATTTTCAATTGAATTGTAATACAATTAACAATAAAAATAAAACATGTTTAAAATAGTAGAATACGAAAAAATATATTCTTAATTATAAAAAGTCCAAACCTAGTTAAATGCGTTTCACAATTTACGCTTTTTGCAACTGAAAGATGAAATAGGGTGATTCATTTTTGAAAGTAAATCTAATAAATGAAAATAAAGGCCAAAAATCACGTCTTACCGACTTAGACGAAGTAAGGAATGCCATATCGGAGCCATATCTAATAAAGTCCCTTGAGCAGATGGCTTGAATGCCGAGCTCTTCAAAGCAGCTGGTAAGGAGCATGCATCACCAACTTATCTGTAAGATATGGTCGGAAGCCCCATGAATGGAACGTCAGTTTTTTTTTTGCCAGATTCTATAGATCCTTGTCAGTTTAGTTCTAGACCAAGAAAGTCCACAGTCGATCAAATATTTACAGTACGGCAGATATTGGAAAACAAAACAAGAACATCAAATCGACACCCACCATATTTTCATCGAATTCAAGGCTGCATATGACAGCATCTACAGGGACGAGCTATATAGAGATATTTACAGTTCTAGCATCCCTGCCAAACCCGTCCGTTTGTGCAGAATGACCACAAAAAATTCACGCTGCTTCATAAAGCTGGAAACAACTTAACAGAACCTTTCGATGCCAAAAAAGGTTTAAGACAAAGTAATGCGCTGTCATGCGATTTTCTTAACATCGTACTTGAAAGAATAAAGCAGAGCTCCCACGTCACGTCCCACGGACTTATAACGCCGAACGTCTATATCAAAACGTCATCATCGACAGACCTAAATTTTTGGCAGCTAACAACTTTGTCTACCTAGGCTCCACTATGGATGCAGAAAACAACACCAAAGCTAAGATAAAACGAAGGACAACTTTTGCTAAGCACAGCTCTCTCTCGAGGGACCAAAGTGTCGCTTTATAAGACCATCATCAATTCCGTCTTGCTATACGGTGCACAGAAGCATGGACTATGACAAAAGCGGATGAAAGCACCTTGGGTCGTTTCGAGAGAAAAGTTCTTCGTGTGATCTACGGTCCCGTATTCAAAGAAGGGGAGTGGAGGAGAATGTGGAACGAGGATCTGTACGGGGTGCACAGAAGGGTAAAAGTCCAACGAATAAGATGGCTGGGTCACGTTGAGCGCATGGAAACCAATGCTCCGGCCCGGAAAGCCTTCGAATTGACACCCATAGGACAGCGCAGTAGAGGCAGACTGCGAATCAGGTGACGCGTACAAGTGGAAGGGACCTCACCCAACTTGAAGCACGAAACTTCAGGAATCTAGATATAGGGACCGAGCTAGATTGAGAAGTTTGTTGGGCGAAAATCAAATTCTATTCTTGGCTGTCCGAATAATTGTGTGTCTAGATTTTGGAATCTTAACCTCTTATTTCAGTTTTGAAAATTATAGTATTATAGTGGCTGAAGATTGCTGCATTACTGTTTTTTGTTTTTAGTTGTAGACCTCGAAAACCTTCAATGAAATTTCAAGCATCAAAATGTTGTGCAAAAACTTTTACTTTTGTCTTCTATTATTTATATAGCTGCGGACCGTGAAAATGTACAGCAGAACCCGGGGCAGTCTAAAACCTTGTGAACGGGAAGTAATTCCACCGGCAGGGGTGATGTGAATTGGCCACCACGGTCATGTGATTTGACTCCACTAGACTTTTTCCTGTAGGGTTTCTTGAAATCGCAGATTCATGCAAATAAACCACAATGGACCGATACCCTTAAGGTTAACATAACACAGGCCATCGCTCAAATTCAGCCGTATCTATGCAGAAGAGTAATCGAAAATTGAACCACTCGGATCCGTGTCACCGTAGAAACCGAGCCGGGAGTTCAAATGTTTTCATTCCACACTCAATGGCATACAAAATAAAATTGCACCTTTCACTCACCAAATTATTATAATTCTGACAGAAAACCACCTCGAATATTTTACGAACAAATAATTTAACAATAAAGTAACGGTTTTTTCTACAAAGCCTACAAAACACTACTTTAAATTGTTAAAAACTGATGTTCCACTCAAATATTTCGAGAATAGATAAAGGCATTGACTTCAAAATTATTTCATTAAAAGCGAAATTTTGTTGTAACGGTAAGACAATATTTCTAGAAAAATCGTATTGGTATTATTTTTAAGAAATAAAAGCGTTCAAAAAATGCTGCTAAAATCGGTAGATTTATTTCATTTAAAAATGTGGGTAACAAAAACAAATATTGAAAACAAACTTGTTTTATCATATGCAAAATATTATTGGTAACTTTTTAGAAAAATTAAATTAACAAAAATAACAAGAACCTGATAAGAAATGATTTTCAAACCAAGTATTATGAGAGCAAAGAGAGATATTGGCTTCATGCTAATTTACCCCAGACAAAATATACGTACAAGTATTAATATTTTGTTGACATTTTAGAATCGATGGATGTAAAGTTATCAGAGTGCGTTTAATTGTTTATTTTAAATTCCCATCACTTCAAATTATATCCCTAAATAAATCATTTCAAAAAACTCTCTACTTTCATGCCCAACTGTTGCACTTAAATCACCACTTCAATTATTGTATTAGGTTATTCTTAACTCGTAATTTTATCTTAAAATAACTTCTAAAAATAAGGTAAGATTCCTCGAAATAATTCACTAACTGCTTGTAAACATAGGTCATATACAAACAAATTAATGCACCCGCCATGTTTCGAGCGGCGGCGTGGTACTGTATACAAATCGTTTGGTTAAAACTCGATACGTATCCAACTCAACATTTACTTTTATTTCTTCCAACTTAGAATCACTTGCCTTTCGTATCTTCGCGTAGTCGATTCGCTCGTCGCTTCGCATTGCCATATACAGAGCGAGAGGTTGCATCCTGCTAATTAGCCAGCAATGCTCGGGATCGCTGCCAGTGCACACACCACATAACTTCACCTTGCAACTAATTGAGCTCAAGCCTGAAGTATTCTTGTTCTCGTCCAGCCAGAACAAACATAGCTACTGCTTGGATGGGAATCTCCGCATTTAAGCATCAGTTCAGAAGTACCATCACCATCAGCACCATCAGCAATCCAGAAGAAAGGTAAAAAAAAGCACAAGCACCCAACCCAAAAGACTTAAAATTGGTCGTGTGCGTAACCAGGAAGCCATCATTGTGGCAAAGAACTGAAAAAGAACTCCCATATCGGTGATGGTGATGGTGCTGACCATCCACATCTAAAGCAGGTGCCATTTAGAGGAAACTCGGTGAGGTGGTGGTAGTTGGCGGTTGTATGTTCTTTTGCTTTGAACCACCAAACCAATCATCAACCATCATTGTCGCCATCCCGCCATCGCACGTATCCGTGAATGGGTTGCCAAAATAAAAACTCAATTATGAGGTGAATACGAATTAGAATTTTATCGAAATACAAAAGACCATCGATACCTCCGAACCGGCCACTGCCCCGCGCCGTGCGTCGTCTCGTCGTCACCATCATAATAGTTGTCTACCACATACACGAGCGACGACGACCGGAAGGATGCAAATTTAGGCCACCAAATTTCAGCAGATTTTGTTTTTCAATTTTATTTTTTGTTTTGATTATTTTGGAATTATTTTTAGTCAACTTCACTTCCACCACCTGTTGGCAGTGTTCGTGGTCTCACATGACAAATAAGGCTGACCTAACAAAAACAATGATGGTCTTTGATGATGATGATGATATCGGTTGGTGGTAACTGCGGTATGCCACATTAACTTATTCGAATTAAGCTTTTTTATGTGTTAATTTGTAACTCAAAACGTATACATTTTTCTATTTCCGTTCCCGGCCGCGGCTGGTCCTATTGTTTTTGGTCAAACCGGAAAGCTCATTTTTGAATTGATATCTAACGAGTTGGCTGATATGTAAATTTGTGTGAAGTAAGCATTTTTATAAAAATAGATAACAACTTTTAGACGAGGTGTGTTGGAAGTCAAAAAAAAAATTATAATATTTTTGATAATTATTGATGCGAAGACATATTTTTGCATGAATTACTAAAAAGATATTCATATGAAGATTTATGAAGTTAATGACCTCTCCAGAAATTCTGTCAGAAGTTTTAATACAAATGTAGGGTTTTGCAATAAGGTGTATAATTTTGGTATTTAAGAAGTCAACGAGTACTAGAAATCAGTAGTTGGATGAATAGTATAGAACGATATCAGCCAAAAAAGACCCCAATGGCTACAAGCGTCCGTATGTCGTCGATAACTTCACGAATTTCATCTTTAAGGTCTTGAATTGACTGATTAGCAGTGCCGTGATGAAGTTATTTATGTGTCACATAATGAACTTCTTTAAAAAATATTAACCGCTTTTTGAGCAACGAATTTTCGTACATATGACTCTTATGACAGACGTCTTGGGTTCAATCTCTGCCTGTGTCATCTAAAGTTGTTTCAAAAGTACTGCGTCTTGCGAGGAATTCACAAATTTTCTAAGAGTAATAACTATCATGAAAAGTTTTTTCTCAAATAAGTCGTTCGTATTCGTCTTAAAACTGTAGGTCCCTTCCATTTCTGACAACATTACTAGCACACAGAAGAATAAGGCTTAGAGTTGTAATTCAATAGGCCCTGGGTCTCAACGGACTGTTGCGGAAACTTATTTATTCATTTATTTTATTTTTGATCATCAACTATTAGTAAGACAATAGAGGGCCCACTTTTTTTGGCTTATCGTTAGGTTTTGCTTTATTAATACATCCAGTACAAACATTTTACGAATGCAATACTTGTTGAATAGGGTTTTTCAATAAGGGCGTGTTGATGTTGTGTGTAGATGTCGTGGAGTTTGTTGTGTGACACATAGCACCATCCTGCTGAAACCACATGCCGTCTTGGCCTATATGGTTCAATTTCGGTCATAAGAAATTAGTTGCCATCGTTATGTAGCGCTTGCTGTTGACAGTGCGTTGACCGCCTCAATAACGTCATTTTAAAAAAAGTAACCAACCAATTACGCCACCGGCCCAAAATCCACACCAAAAGGTAACTTTTTGATAATGAACCTAGCGTGAGTTGCAGCCGTCCCATATGCGGCAATTTTGCTTCTTAACACGGCCATTCATCCATAAATGCGCCTCGCCAATAAAGATGCTTTTTCGGCCAAAATGGGGGTTCTCTTCTTAAGAATTCGAAACTCAGTTAACGAACAAACAGCGTTGTCTATGGTCATGAACTTTGAGCTCCTGGGTCAGTTGGATCTTGTACGGGTGTAGGCCCATGTCCCGACGCAATTGAAGTCTGCGAAAGGCCAAGTTCTTGTGTACTGTGAGGAATAGACTGTCTCGTATTCTGCTGTACACTTTTACGGAACGCGGCGATGTTCTCGGCCGATATTGCATGCCTCGAACCAATGGAAATTCACTGATTGTTTACTGAAGCGGTTGTCTCAAATTTGGCCACCAAACGTTGAAGATTAGACTGTGAATGGCCACCATGTCTACCGTAAAATGGGCGCAATGCACGCAACGTTGGCGTTAACAAACACTCATTTTAATAATAAAGTTTTATCATTTGAACGTGCTGTTCAATCGTGTTACTTGCCATGATGATTTGACATAAGCAACTAAATAATAAACAAAAGATTTGACAGATGTCACGAAAACAAAATGGCCGCCACGTGGCGTCAAAATCTACCCGCGCCAAAAAAACCTCTATATTTAGTTCCTTAATGTCGCAAGTAAAAGCTTACTACCATAGACAAACCATATATATATGGTGTGTCTATGCTTACTACCTACTTACTCAGAATCTCAGACCTATAAAGTCCTCAACTAACCCTGTGAGCCATTGTGTACGGTTTCCAGCGATGTGATTGAGCCCTCCTTAGCTCTTCCCCTATCTCGATGATTTCTTCTCCTCTGTTATTATCCAAGTACTTCTCACTTGTCAGTCTACCGACTCTTCTGCCTTCTATACTGATGTATTTCACTGTATTCCCTGTCCAATAATTCGGGCATTTAATTTTATAAGCGTGTGTGCAATCCATGCCATTTGAGCTATCGTATAATATTGCAGATGGGTTCTTCACCCGTTATAGTTTATAGTTCTTCACTGTATATGCGAATGGGCTAGAAAATCCGCAAGCAATTTCGTAGTAACTTATTAATGAAGGTCTGCTATTTCGTGGTAATCGTTGCTTTTATTTTCCAAGTTTTGCACCTTTTAAACATTAAAGATACTGATTCAAAGTTTAAGCGAAACAGTTGTAGCTTTGTCTAAGCTAAGAGAGTCGTTCCTCCAAATAGTGGAAAACATCCCGTAAAGCCTTCCCGATATGGCTATAGCAACATCTTGTTCAGTAGGGACCATACTAGAAATTGAATACTCTACTTATTGTACTGTTTGTTGAGCAATGTTTACAACAGAGCGTGAGTAGGAGGTTCTGAGTCTTAACATCTTGATTTTTTTCCGTATTGATTTTTAACCCCAAGATTTCCACTTCTTTCTCCTTCTTGGTGACAGTATTCAGTCCTGCCTCACTTCACTTTGGACTTAAAACTGCTCTGATAACCTACTTAAAGACGTCATATTTAGAAACACAATAAGTCACCTTGATATAAATGATGCGCCTACCCGGGATACCTCTCCTTCGAAAGGCAAGCCAAATAAACTCTCTGTTCACGCTGTCAAAATTATTCTCAAAATTGATGAAGATCAGTTGAAGTGATGATCGATATCCAACGTTTTTCGATTCTTTGATACCGGTTCATATCTCTTCTTTACTGCATTGGTGTGCTACATATTTTGAAAATTGTATTATGAGTCAACTTAGAAGATGTCAGTTACAAGTTTTTGTCGAATACATGGTTCAAAATCAAAGCAAAATATTCTTTCAACTGATTTATTTGGTTATCAAGGGTCCTACTGTTTGCCGTAATTGTGCTTATGGCGTCTTATGATACGTTTCATTTTCATACGGAATTAGGATTCTTAAGCGACTGTTATTAAGGAAAGTTCTTATTAGAAAAGTCTATATAAAATATTAACTCAGAACATATTCGTGAAAATTTGTTTCATTGCGAAATTAACACTTCCATAAAAACAAAGAGTTGGACTTTACATAAAACATTATTTTAACAGAGGCCAAAGGTTCTTATAAATATTAAATCTTTTGCACACTTCTTACACAATATCAATATGCAATCATCCTATCAAAGTTTAAAAATTCCTATATTAAACATTTCCTTATAAATTGTCTTTGATACAATTCCCAGAAATCAATTTGTACAAATTTGTCGTTGATTAATCTTAGGCAACATCAAAAAGTAAAAACACCTAAGATTACAAAATCTACCTACGTATAACACTAAAATACTAATTTCGAAAAATTTTCACGAATTATGTTAATTTTATGTTTGAAACAATATTTTATCTTTAACGCACATTAACGTTCTCAAAAGATTGAAATGAATTCATAAGAAAAAAAAACAACAAATCGATGAAACTTAATTAATGAATGTGATGTGATGACAGGTGATTATCATTTAAAACTACCTAAATTCTATTTCAATAGGACAAAATAAAAGAAATGAAATTCATCGATAAATTTACAAAGTATTTTAAAATATGTAGGTGTTTGAAATCGAACCTCGTTGATGGAGGTTCTGGTGGAACATTACTGATTTATAATTATAATCGTTTTTTCTTTGAGTTGACAATCAAATTATATCTTCTTTTGTGTTTCAGATACCGCTACTTAAAACTGTAACTAAAGAAGTCATGTTTAATGAGATAAGTCTTAAGCTCAAGAGTTGATAAGGAGCATTGGAAGTATAGCAACGTTTTTAAGCCTTAATAGGGGAACTTATTTTACTAATTTATGTGATTACCTTAGGGATATAATATAATTCTACCAAAGCGACCGCAACATTTTGAAAAACATTGTAGACAGTGAAAGCGGTATTAATGTTTTAAAGCCTATATTCATCATAGTAGCACCCCCTCAGTCGAAAATATTGCCGCTGCGAGTCCAAGTGATAACGAACCTAACTTATGAAGCTAGTTATCAAGTCTAGCGCAACTCCTTTGTGACCAGCGATTAAAGATCATGACTTGAACTACATAATAAAGGGTGGTTAAATTTTGAAGATTAATGTTGATTTTAAATAAAACTCACATTTTTTAGGAAATATTTTACTATGAAAATATTGATATGGTTCAATTATGCATGGAACAGCATATCGGTCAAATGGCTGCTAGGAACTCGGCGCCACACCTTCATCCGATGGTATAAAGTTTCGATGACGTAAAGGCATAATTAAGGTTGGGTGCCGTTAATTTGCTGAAATATCTAATCATTTAGCACATTAATTGTTCACAGCTTATTGAAGTATAACTCCAAAGAAAGAAGTCCGACGATGTGAAATGACATGATCTTAACGGCCAATTTTAATTTTCACTGCGTGAGAAAACAAGGCCATTGAATTTGTCACGCAAAAGAGGCATTGTTTCGTTTGCTCCATCATCTCACGATAGTGAATGCCATTCACAGAAACTGACTGGCCGGTCACATTTCGGCAAAAATACCGCCCGATCTATAAAGTGCACTCTTTGTGGTTGAATTTGTTTTTTGACAATCGTTCTTGGATTATCCTTTGCCCAAATGAGGCAATTCTGCTTATTGACGAATCCACTGAAGTGTTAATCTGCCTCATCACTGAAGACGATTTTCTTCAAAAAATTATCATCCACTGTTGCTATTTCTTGCTATCATTCTGACCTTTGACGACGCTGAAATTGGTCAAGAAGCTAAACTTCTTGAATCAAATACGTGTCTTTATGCATAGTGTTCATCACCGACAAGTTCACGATGTCTCTTTACTGACACTATTGCGAACAGCATCCATTTTTTTGCAGTACGAGCTGTGCGAGCATAAGCTGGTTTATTCACATCTTCTACATTCCCGGTTTGATCAAATTTTTGCCCGGTTTTTTCGAATGTAGTCACATTTGGAACATTAAATTAAACAAACAAATCACGAAGGGGCATTTTGATTTAAACGCCCATTTTTATAAAAACTGAATAACTTCAAATCGTTGCTCGAATTTTTATCTTTCCATGATTCAAATTTAATGAATTTCAAACTGAGAAATTTTAAATGGAACACAGAAAAAAAACTTGACGTTTAGGCGTGGTTCAAATTCGAAATCAGCCCTTAAAATGTAACCACCCTTTACATGTGTTTGCAACAAGTCGGAGTAACAAGTCGTATCAATAAGCGTAACAAGCAATATGCACAAATACACGACCGATGGAAGCTCGTTCGCCAATTTGCAGGCTTTGGCGACATTAACCGTTAGAAACGATTGTAATATTATAAGAACTGAGACACAATTCATCCAAATTAATTGTGTATTTCATATTTTAGGGGGCCTTGAATTATCAAATGAGGTCTGGAGATTTAAAGATCGGTCTTTAAAAATCATGGGAGATCTTAAAATATCAAGGGAGGTTTGGAAATTTCAAAGGAGTTCTAGACAATTCAAGTGAGGTCCTGAAAAATCAAAGCAGATTTCCAAATACCAAGGTCTGGATATTTATTTGGCAGATCTTGAATTTTAAAAAATCATTCTTCATAAATCTAGATAGTGTTGAAATGTCTGGGGGCCTGTAAATTCTTATAAAGGTATATAATTCCGGAAAAATCAATGGGCTTTTGAAAAGGCAAGGCAGCTCTTAAAATTTTTAGAGAGGTCCTAAGATTTCAAAGGAGTTTTGGAGATTGAAGCGAGGTCCTTGAAAATTCAGATAAATTTATAAAATACGTATTTATAATTGACAACCGTTATAAGGACTAGAGATGTTGTGAATATTCGCATCCCCATCCGCAATTGCGGATTATTCGCAATAATTCCAACATCCGCAACCGCATAAACTTATGCGGAGTTTGTTGCGGATGCGGATGTTTTTTTAACGCTTTTTTTTCAAATTCGAAAAATAGCAACAGCACGGCATACTACATATATCATGTTCAATTAATACGACCCTTTCTCCCTCAGTAAAAATTTTAAATTAAAAAATCTCGGTCAACAACAAGTCATATGCAATGGTCAAAGATTGGAGGCTATTGCTAATTGGCCAGAGGAAATAAACAACTTTAGTTAGAGGAATCTTTGCAAAGGGGAAAAAATGGGATATTAGCAGCAGCAACTCATATAAAATTGACAAACTGATTGGAGAAATGATAGGGCTTCAGAATTTACCATTTAACTTTGTAGACGGACCTGGATTTAGCCATCTTATACAAGAACTAGCAACCAAATATAATTTTAGAGGACGAAACTTTTTGACTGATTTCATTTGCAATTGTGGATTGTGTGACTCACTGGAGTAGCACATACTACATGTTTGAGTGTTTTTCCAAGATAAAAGATTCGTCAAGTCTTTATGCCAATGACAACAATATTGAACCAATTTTTCCAGAAAAGTGGAAAATAATTGAAAGCTGCCTTGAACTACTCAAACCTGTTGAAGAAGCTAATCGTGAAATGAGCAGTTCTCAGGCACTTATATCATCTGTGATTTCTATGATTCAAATGCTTAAGAAAAAACTTGATGAACTTATCAAACCCATCGGACACTGCCATTCGGCTGGCAGCCTTAAATCTGAAAACTCATTTTTCAACAAAATTTGTATCTTTGCAAGACCTCGATTTGTATGCGATTTCAACATACTTAGACCCTCGCTATAAACATACATTTTTCAAACCCATCACAGAGGAAAGAATAAAAGATGTTATTCTAAAGATGATAAATGATCCAGTTCTTCTACATTGTTACCTAATGCAAACAACACAAAAAAGAAGAAAATGGATGAACCTTACATTCGTAACCAGGAAAGTCCGGTTTGAGTTACAAGGCTTGCTTCAGAAGCGATATGGCAATGGTGCTAGATTCATCAACTGAAGACGAAGGTGAAGGAGAATCTGATAACGCTAGTCCCGAAGCACTACTCCGAAGGGAGTTTTACCGAATTAAAAAAGACTAGAATTGGATAATAATCCACTTGATTGGTGGAAAGTCCATCAAACAGACTTTAAAAGGCTCTCCAAAGTTGCACTGAGGTATTTATTACCTCCACCGGCCTGTGTTCCCAGCGAACAACTATCTTTCAAAAAATATTGTTGTCAACATTCTGTAAAATTTTGAACAAAATCGAATTGACAGTTTTTTTTTTATAAGAAAATTAAAAACCGAACAAAAATTAACAAAAGTTGGTAAAAATTGAATATGGATTCAAATATCTTTTCAAAAACTTGAAAGTTAGACTTCAAACTTATTTTATCTTATAAGAAATATTGTTTTAAGCATTTTGAAAGATGTTGAGAAAAATCGAATTGACAGTTTTTTTACAAAAAATAAAAACCTTAAAAAAAATTTATAAAAGTTCGTAAAAATTGATTTCGACTCAAATATCTTTTCAAAAATTGTAGATATTGGCTTTTAACTACTTTTATCTTTCAAAAAATATTGTTGTTAACACTTAGTAAAATTTTGAAAAAAATCGAATTGATAGTTTTTGTACAAAAAATTAAATACCTACAAAAAAATTTAACAAAAGTTGGTAAAAATTGATTTTCGACTCAAATATCTTTTAAAAACTATAAAATATTGGCTTCAAACTAATTATATCTTATAGAAAATATTGTTTTCAACATTCGATAGAATTTTGAAGAAAATGGAATTGACGGTTTTTTTTACAAAAAATAAAACTCTAAAAAAAAACAATACTAAAACTTGGTAAAAATTTACTTTCGACTAAAAACTGTCAATTCGATTGTTTTCAAAATTTGTCTTAATGTTGAAAACAATATTTCTTATAAGAAAAAATTAGTAAGAAGGTATTGTCTCAAAGTTTTGAAAAGATCTTTTAGTCGAAAATCAATTTTTACCAACTTTTATTAATTTTTTTTAGGTTTTTATTTTTTGTAAGAAAACTGTCAATTCAATTCTTCTCAAAATTTTTTCAGATGTCAAAAACATTATTCTTCGTTGCGCAAAATTGTTTTGGAGATGAAATCATATTTAGTCGTACTATTTTGGAGGCGACAAATTTTTTTTATCAGTTTTTTTTTTATAAAAATACCGTTGGATGGAGTTTTTTTAAAAAAAAAATATTTCTTTGATATAACGTTACAATATATTAAATAAAATTTAATTCAAATCTCTAGCGTTTTTGGTTCGTAAGATATTTAGGGTTAAACAAAATTTTCTATGCTATGGTAAAAAAACCACCAACGCAATTTTCTTGAGAGCCCCTTCTGGATCTTTCTGCCTTATTATCTGTACAACAAAATTTATTTGAAATCGATATCTCTTCTGGTTCTTGAGCTATGGGCAACGAAAAAACGTCATGAACGTACGGACGTACGAACGTACATACGTACACACGCACGCTCAGACATCTTTCTAAAAATCTTTTATTTCTACTCTAGGGACCTTGTAACGTCGAGAAATGTCAAAATTTTCAATTTGACAAATCGGACCCATTACAATAACTTCTTATGGGAAGTTAATAACAATATTTTGCGTGTAATTAGTCTGATTTCAAAATCTATTTTTGTTCACGAGATTTTTATTCGTAAACAATTTTTACTAATTTTAGTAGTACTTCTTAAAAGATTTTTTTCTTATATAAACAAATACAAATTGGATAAATTTAATAAATTTATAGTCAATATCTTGTATTGTTCACGATATATCGATAACCGAGCATCAATTTTGCTTTTAATTTCGTATGAAAGAAACGAACTATTGGATTTTTATAAAAATAATTACTCAATTTCAAAAACACATTTTCTAATAGATAAAAATAGTTTGAAGCAAATATCAATTCATTTTTTCTTTAAATGTTACCGAATATTGAAAACAATATATCTCATAAAATAAAATTAGTTTAAAGGCAAAATCTCAAATTTTTGAAAAGACATTTGAGTCAAAAATCAATTTTTACCAACTTTTAATTTTTTGTGTTTAGCTTCTTTATTTTTTTGTAAAACAAACTGTCAATTTGATTTTTCTCAAAATTTTAGCAGATGTCAAAAACGTTATTTCTCGTTGCACAAAATAATTTTGTTTGTTCGTAAAATATTCAAGGTTACAAATATGACAAAGGTGACATTACAATAACTTCCTATGGGAACTTAAAAATATCTTAGTTATACAATCAATGCCATACTCCAAGCTTTATTTATTTTTATGAAACAAATTTCATAGTGTGTATTTCATTAAGCTTCACTTTTAAAATACAATTTAATAAAAGGCCCTCTATAGTATAGCAGAACCCTTGGCGTGATGGTTAGTGCGTAGGATTGTCATGCCAAAGGTCTTTGGTTCAATCCCTGCTGTGCCACGTAATGTTATTCCACGAGTAATGACCTTTGCAAGGAATTGACAAATCCTCCAAGAGTAATTCCTGTCATGAAAAGTGCTTTCTGAAATAAGCCGTTCGGATTTGGCATATAAATTGTTGGTCCCCTCAATCCCTAACACGACTAGCGCACTGAAATTTTCTATACGGACTGTTGCGCCACGTTATTGACATATTTATTAATATCAAAATAAGATCTTATTTATAATTATTCAACTTTAATCTGGAAGCTACATGTTAAGATCCCAAAATACCCGTTTTAAAATTATCACACTGTAACACAAATATAAATATAATATTTAATTGAATTTCATATTTAACTGTTCAAGTTCCAGTATTAATCATATTTTTATCTTAAATCTTTAATTTAAATAGATAAATCAAATGGACCATAGTATTTAATCATATAAGTAAACAGGAACTCTTTTAAATTCATCAACAGCAAAAAAGACTAAATCTTCTAACCTATAACAAGATTCTGCATAGACTCTTCCATTTTTTATATAATATAATTTAATTAATATAACAAGAAGGATCATAACTTTTGCCGAAGAACTTGAAGACAGTAAGAGAGATCCTCTTCCTGAAGATGATGAGCTCATATAATATAAGATTCTATCTTTACATACATTTTTATTTTGTATGCGCCAAACAACGCCCAAGCTTAACGCGGGCTGGCACTTTTTCATCTAAATGGAATCCCTCATAATTTAAATATTCATTAGACAGAAACCTGATTGCCTTCGAGACACACTTTTCTGGTGCTGATGAAAAGACAGGAAGCCTGTCATCCCGTATGTGGTTCTGGTGATGTCGTTCTTATCTTCTTTCTTCGGCTTCACGTCAATGTTTGCCAAAAACAAAGTATAAACAATTTATTTATTTAATATCTATTTTTATTAATAAATATGTAGATGTGGAGATATACGAGTATATATATTTATTTTTAATTAAAATTAAAAATCATTGAAGCATTCCCCTTCTTCCAAGAACATTTTAACGCACCATAGACGTCAAATTGTGTCACGCATGTCATTATTAAATATGCGCGACTTGTCCTAGTTCCACTGCTAGCGAGTTATAAGCCCCCGACCAACTGACGACGACGACGTCGACAACGCTGCTGAGGGACGACTCCGAAGACGACCGACCGACGACAGTGGTGATGTGCCAGCACCAACCACAACGATTACCGTAGTCGTCTTCGTCGTAGGTAGGAAGGTATAGGTATAGATAGGTTAGGTTGGTGTCTTCCCCGATTAGTATATTCGGTCAATGGTCGACTCAACCATAGTTGAGTCCCTCAATGCCAAGTCCAAGACCAAAGAACCAAAGTCTTAGTCTCCGGACTCCATAATATACGTGTCGGTGTGTCGGCTTCTTTAGGTTTTTTGTTCTTTTATTTTGAAAATGTATTTTTGGCCAATTTGTCAATGGACGAACCCCTTCCATATTTCCAGGAGAGGAGCCATCGATCGGATGTCTTGGCTGATGGTGACACTATTCATTTTCAAGCAACAGGTTGGTGTCGGTTTTATATTTAAAATACAAAGAGGGGAGTGTTTTTGTTCTTTTTGTTTTTCAAAGAGTTGAGGGAATTTTCGTAATTAATAATTGTCAGCAGTGTTATCGGGTGATTTTGTCTTCTTAATGGGAAGACTATATAAACTCCAGAGAAGGCAAAGAGCTATTAAGAGGCCACCATAGGCTTAATGAAGCTCAAAAGATACCTCATCGAGTCTTAGTCTGAGTCTTTGACTCCAAGTCAGTTAGCTTATAAATGATTTATTTAAAATACTTGTTATTTATTTTAAAATTAACATTACTTATGTGGAATCAGGTGGAAATTGGAAATATTTTTTAATGATGTGCATTTATAAGAAAATTAAAAAAAAACTTTCATTAAGAAAATTCCAAGATTCTAATGCCTTCTTTAGTTTTATAGATTTTTCATATATGTTAATTAATTCTATTTACCTGGAAAAATTCAATTCATGAATAAATAAAAATTGTATTTAGTTTTAAAAATAAATTATTATATAATTAGAAAACTAGCTTTTTGGAATGTTTTAAAAATGGAAAAACTTTTGAGAGTGGGTTGCGGAAAGTAATAATAATAATTTAAATCTAAAATTTTATGATGATTTCAATCTAATATTTGTACAAAAAGTGGTTCGACAAGGAGCAATAGATGATTTCCAAGGAGGGGTTATCGAACAAAAAGCAAAGAATCCCACTTAAGAAAAATATTCTTGGAACTCCTTGCTGGAAGTCTTTTTTAATTCTTAGTAATTCCCTAAGTTTCAGATTATATATAAGACTGAATAAGCGTTTGTTTTCGTTTAAACAAGTTGGAAGGCCAATTTAAAAATGTAAGCACCTCTTCAATCCCTGCTATACTAAAATTCACTTGTACCCTTGGATTTTTTTGCTGCGTAGGAAATGATTTTGACTTAGGCCTGTCACAATCCTCGGTTTCCTTAGGTAAGGTTAGGTTAAGGTGGCTGCGGATTTAGAATCCACACACTTAGGCCAAAAGAAAGGCCCATTGTGAATCTAGAGAATTACTTCTTACTAGTTAAACCATTTTGAGCTTTTTATAAAGCGAAGAGGATAATTGATATCCTTTTTAGCTAGTTCACTGGGATTATCAAAAGAGTAGTCTCCCAGATGAAATTTGCGCCTTAGTGAAAGAGCATTTGAGGCTACATCAAGTCGTATTGCGTGTCTGCCTATAAGACAGTGTCCCGTAAGGACACCTATTAGGGAGCTTATATGAGATAACAAGTCTTGAGAGCGCTTTAGGTCCAGTGAAGGCCATATAAGTTTTGTGGCTGCACATGTTGGTAAGTTGTGCCACCTTGAATTTGCTATCGCAAAAGCTGTTTCTTTTAGCATAAGTTTAAATGTAGCTATCGGTATGACGTTTCCATTTTTAGCGAGTTCATCGGCTCTACAATTACCTGTTATGTCTCTGTGGCCCGGCACCCAACAGAGGTGAATGTTAAATTGCTGCGCCATCTCCATAAGAGACGATCGACAATGGAGGGCCATTTGAGATTTGGTTGAGACACCGTCAAGAGATTTAATAGCAGCCTGACTGTCAGAGAAGATGCGGATATCAGAAGTTGATAACACGTTTTCTCTTAGCCAGGAGAGGACCTCTTTGATCGCTAAAATTTCCGCTTGGAAGACGCTACAATGATTAGGGAGGCGGAATGAGATGCTTAGATTAAGCTTTTCTGAGTACACACCAACACCAACTCCCTCATTTGTCTTCGATACATCTGTGTGAAAATGAATGCTTTTGCCATCCATGAGTTTTTTGTCTTCCCATTCACCTATGGATGGAATCTGCACCTGGAAGTTTTTACCAAATTGGGGTTTTGGAATACTGTAGCCTATGTGCTTTGGTAAAGAACCAAAGAGGTTCAAAATGATGGAGTGCCCCACATTGTTGTTGGTACAATGCTATACTCGCTGCCACTTGTTTACTGAAGATTTCGAGGGGTGTCAGATGGAGGAGAGTGTCTAACGCTGCTGAGGGTGTGGTTCTCAATGCCCCGCTTATGCAGAGACATGCAGTGCGTTGGACTCTACTGAGTTTATCGTAGTTTGTCACTTTCTAAAGTGCAGTTCAACCTGCAAAGGAAAAGAGCTGGTATAGCTTTTTTAACTCTTTCTTGTATATAGATTTCCAACTTATTTTTTGTCCAATATCAGAACTAGTGGTACACCTTTTATTGAAGGAGGTACAATTACTGGGATCTTGTATTTCCGTGTGAAAAGGACTAGGTCTGTTTTTTGAGGATTAATACTAAGTCCGCAGTGATCAGCCCATCTAGTGAGTATATTGAGTGTATTTTGGAGGAGGTCTCTCAGTGTATGAGGATGTTTCCTGTGACGGCGATAGCGACATCATCAGTATATGCAACCACTCTATGGCCTTCCCTCTCAACTGATATTAGTAGTTCGTTAACCACTTTATTTTACAGGAGAGAGGATAGAACACCACCTTGCGGAGTGCCTCTACTGACAGACCTTTTTGTGCAAAAAACCGCCAACTTAGAGTTGATGATCCTGCTTTTTAGCATTAGATTAATCAACTCACAGATTGAGTATTCGACGTTTAAGGTCGTCATAGCAGAAGTGATAGCGGATGTGTCAACTTTGTTCAAAGCACCCTCAATATCCAGTAAGGCCACCATAGTATATTAATTGTGCTCTAGGGAGTATTCGATAGGAAAGGCTGTTTCTACCGATTTCCCTTTGCAGTAAGCATGCTGAGGCATTGATAGTCTCTTATCAATGCAATTACGTGCATGGATATCAATCAATCGTTCCAGAGTTTTAAGAATGAATTATGATAAGCTAATAGGTCTTAGGTCTTAAGGGTTGACAATGAATGACAATGAAAACTACCTTTACATCTCATCGGTTTCCTTAGAATCAAAAAAGAAGTTGTGTGTGCAATTGAAGACAAATTATGTTGAAAATAGGGATCAGTCTCAAAATTTAATCCGATGAAAAACAAAATGCACGAAACTATTTTTTTCAACGGCCAGGTTACCAAAAGTTATTGGATGTGTTGGCGGAACCCATATAGAAATCGTTGCTCCAATTGAGTTGCGTCATCAATATATTAACAGAAAAGGATATTACAACTAAACCGCAATGATAGTAAGTTTTTTCCTTGAGAACAGCTTTTGGGTTTTAATGCAAGTTTATACAAATTTCTAACACTCACACGTTTATTCATTCAGCTCGCCAATGGTAATAGGCACATATATAAATCTTGCTGTCAGACAGGATGATCCGACAATCCTGCCTCCCCAAATAAGACGAAGTAAAGATTGCAATATCTAAGTTGAACTCCAACAAAGCCGCTGGAGCAGATGACTTAAGCTTTTCAAAACAGCTGGAGATAATTTGGTTAGGAGCATGCAGCTTATTTGTAAAATATGGTTCGAAGAAAGACTACCCAATGAATGGGGCCTCAATATTTTTTGCCCGATACGAAAAAAGGAGACCCTGCAATAATTATAGAGGGTTCAGTCTTCAAAAACCTGAAAGGTTCTTATCAGTGTGTTTTTAAACCAGGAAAGTCGATCAATAATCAAATCAACAACCAAGGCCGCCTATGGCTGCATATACAAAGACGAACTGTGTAGATCCATGTCACGTTTTGGAAATTATGCCGAACCCGACTGTTTGTGCAGGATGACCATGGAGAATTCACGCTGCTTCACGAAGGTTGGAAACAACTTAACAGAAATGTTCGATGTCAAAAAAGGCTTTCGACAAGGTGATGCACTGTCATGTGATTTTTTTAACATCGGACTTGAAAGAATAGCGACGATCGAAATTGTCAACCCTAGAAGAACTACCTTTCAAAAGTCTGTCCAATAACCAGCATATGCTGATGACATTGACATAATCGTATGCAGAAATCAACACCAGCGCTGATATCAAACGAACTACTCTTGCTAACCGCTGTTTCTTTGGGCTTAGTAAGCAATTGAGTAGCAAAGCCCTCTCTAAGGTGCAGAAGTATGGGCCATAACAAAAGCACCATGGGTCGTTTCGAGAGACAAGTTCTTCGCGTGATCTATAGTCCCGTATAGAGGTTGATTGGAGGAGACGATAGGACGACGAACTCTTCGGTCTGTACAGTGACTTAGACTTAGCGGGAAGGATAAAAGGCCAACGACTGAGGTGCTCCGACCCGGAAAGTTTTCGAATCCACGCCAACATTACAGCTTAGTAGTGGAAGACCGCGGATCAGATCACGCGCACAAACGGAAAGCGACCTCACCCAACTTGACTTGAAGTGCGTGGCTGGAGACATCTATCTAAAGACCGAACTAGATGGAGAAGTTTGTTGGGTGAGGCCCTAGTTTTCACAGAATTGTAGAACCTCCTTAAGTTACTTACTTACTTACTTTACGTCAGAAGCGGCTTCACTGATTGCCTCTTAACAATGATGCCACTATTTTTCGATACGTTGTGTTGGTGGCAGGGAACTTGGTAACCACTTTACTTATAACTCAGTCCAAGGAGGATTTCGCGATCTCTAGCGATTGAAACATGGAAACCCGAAGTTCTACTTTTGCTACAACGAGGTGGTGGGTGGTCCGTGTCGATGATAACTCCTTGGAAAGTTTAGACATCTATGATGTTAGAAGTGTGTCTAGCTCCGATCGGAAACTTGTTAATGTTGTTGACGATAGATTGATCTGGAGAACTTCAAGTTCCTTTGCGAATGTTGAAATGCGGAGTGTCTCTCATCAAATTTCGCCAATTGCTTCCGTAGTTGAACGATTATTTAAACCATAATCACTTCTCAAAGCACAATATGTGGCTGTGGAATAATCGCCATTTTGAAGTAGGTCTTAACAATTTTAATGCGTTTTGCTATAGTAAGCGATCCATTTTCGTAAATATCAGACTTTCAATAGAAAACAAAATTTGGTTTAACAACTTAGTTTGATAGATGTGGAAT
This sequence comes from Eupeodes corollae, assembly GCF_945859685.1. Classification (NCBI taxonomy): domain Eukaryota; kingdom Metazoa; phylum Arthropoda; class Insecta; order Diptera; family Syrphidae; genus Eupeodes; species Eupeodes corollae. The sequence goes on along the minus strand of NC_079148.1, from coordinate 20,055,335 downwards.
TCCCTTTATTTTTGAAACCGCAAAATCGGATAATTTTTTTTAATAAGAAATAAAAACTTTCAAAAAATTTAACTTAATTTGGTAAAAATTGGTTTTCGACTAAAGAATTCAGCAATTTTGTTTTTGCAAAACCAATTTTTAATCAATTTGTTAAAAATATGCAGTGGACAATTTTTTTAATACAAAACCAAAACCTACAAATACAGAGCTGATAAGAAATGGTTTTCGACTCAATTATCTTGAGAACAAAGAAAGAAATGGTCTTACATTTTTTTTTCTTCCACAAAATTTTGTTTTTATATTTTGTTGAGTCATGCCAGGCTTTTTTATTGTACTCAAAAATAGATGGTTTCAAATTGAAGTCCACAAAGTGTTGCCCACTCTTTAAAGAAAAGTTCTCTATAAAATAAGTTTTCTGCACAAAAGCTGCAAACTAAAATCTTATGAATATTTAAGGACACCCTTTATTTTTGTTCTCCTTGATTGTTCATTTTTTAACATCATAGGGCATTAAGTCTCATTCCAATGTGCCTCGGGCTGGGCCCTTTTCACGTCATCACATCAATTATATTTAGCTCCTGAAACAAGAATCAGAATAAACTGCAACATCAGTCATGCTAATCATTCACTGCAAAAGAATTGAAAAGATCATCATCTTTTTAAACAAAAAGTTATCTTTTGGTTGCAGAACAAAAACAATAAGAACTTTCATATTTTATAACCTGGGCGATTTTATTTAGCGAGCAATTAATTTTCTGGCTTTAATGTTCCCCAGCTGGTGTGGGGCAATTTGTCTGCTTGTCTGTCCGTCTGTCTGTTCCCGATTTTTAAGCCCATCAATCTTTTTTAATTAAGTGTTGTTGTTGTTGTTGTTGTTCTTGAGTTTTGTTTCTTCTTAGACAATATCTTCTACAAGATAGATTTTAAGCCCAAAAAAAATAATAAATGATAGGTATGTAGATATTTTTTGCACAAAAACCGTAAATCACCAATCTACCGCTGCAAACCAATTAATTCCGGCCTTATTAATTAATTTATGACTTTTCATATACAAAGATTGGTTAAAAAAACACTAGAGAAGTAGAGAGGTTATATCAATTGGTGGCAAAAACTATTAGGAGGGTATTAATTAGATGCTTATTGGATTTGTTTTTATATTTTTGTTCATCTATAAATTTAGATTTGAAAAATGTCTTCTTAATAAAAGGATACATTCATTTTTGGTAATACATTTATCTTTTAACCTTTTGGAAGGGGATGCTTAACTCAGAGCGAGATTAAGTGATCCAATGATTTATTTGAAGAGAAAACGATTTTGAAATAGTTTTTAATTTGAATTTTATTGTTTTCAATGTATTTTATTAATTGTGCCTACAAAAACTAGAAACTAGAATAAATTAGCCAAAAATAAAATATATATACAAAGATAGCATCAATCATAAATAAAATAAATCATAAAAACTTGAAATAGCTTTCTTATTCGATGGGAGCGGAGCCTTACTCAACACTTTTTTCAGGAAAGGAAGTTTTTTGTAATTTTTTTGACGAAAATGTATTTTTTAACGCTGTTTCTAAGAGTGAAGCGAGAGTGAGACAAGACTGAGACAAAAGTGAGATGATAGTGAGACAATATTGCTTTCAAAGTTTGCGTCATGATATTTGTTTGGGCAAACATTTGTCTTAAATCTGGGACTAGCATAGATCTTAAAAATTCTAATTTTTGCGGTGAATTTTTTTTGGATGCTCTAGAACTGAGATTTAAACACGAATTTCAAGAATATAAATGTTTCAAAAACAACAAAAGTGGCACTTTCGTTAAACTAATAGTTAATGATTTAATATAAAAGCTTTGAATTTCTCAGAAGCTGATGTGAAAAGTGATTCTATAACGCTTAATTTATGAGTGCCACACGAAAGTTTCTTTCCAACTTATTTATTTGCCCTTATTTATTTTTATTTACTTTTTAGACATATTATGTACTTAAATGCACCAATTTCCAACACTTCCAACCTCTGGTCCTAAAAAATATGCCACAAGTCTATTATCGCCTCTAAGCACATAAGACCATTGTGTCATATCAAATAGTTTCTGCCAAAAAACCCCAATTAAAGAGAAAAACCCTAAATATGAGAAAGCCAACTGGAACGGTCTTAATGACTTCTTTAGGAACTTTAACTTTTCACTATGCTTCCTCGATAGTGACGTGGATTCCAGCGCAGATATGGTTACAAACTTAATTCTTTTAGTAATGAGACAATTTTTCTTGAATAGAGTAACTTCTAACAAACCTTAAGAAAACTCATGGTTTGGTTCGAGCTGTAAAGAGGTTATTAGGGTCAAAGATGTAAGTTTCCGAATTTATAGAGCCAACCCCACCAATGAAAACATGGATGAGGAGCTAGAAAGACCTTCAACGTTCATATTGGACGAACTAAATTCTTACAAATCAAAAATGGCATGTGGCACCGTCTTGTTGAAATCATATGTCATGCAAACCAAGCTCTTGCATTTTGAGCAAAAAAAAGTTGGATATCATCTTACGGTAGCGCTTACCATTCACAGTTACGTTACGATTCGCATCATCTTTGAAGAAGTACGGTCCAATGATGCCACCAGCCCATAAACAGCAAAAAACTGTGACTTTATCTGGATGCATCGGTGACTCTTGTAATGCTTCTGGCTGATATTCACTCCAAAATCGACAGTTCTGCTTATTTTCGTACCCATTGAGACAAAAATGAGCTTTTCAGTAAAAAAAGTGGATCTTTGGCCAACTTTCCAAGAGCCCATTCCAAAATTTTACGTTGCACCAGCTAATACCTTCCGCAAAATTTTTCACGTTTTTGAGTAATAGAGACGAAATTGCTTCGAACGGCCACGAATCGATAATTGATGGTCATCATAATAATGGCCAGTATAGCTGCGATATTTTCTTCAGTTCGCATTCTACGCAATCGTGTAGCTGGTTTAATGTCCAAGAATGCAAATTTGGTGCGAAATTTGGTCACAATAAAAGTCAAAAGCGCGCGATAAACTTTCTTAACAGAGCACGCATTTTGATAATAAAATTTAATGATTTGCAGGCGTTGTTCGTTTTTTAAGACGATTCATCGTTAAATGAACAGTCAAACAAAACACAAAACGTGCGTCAGCTGTTTAAACCAGTGTTGCCAAAGAGATAATAGCTAAAAAATCACTCTTTACAAATTTCTGGTCATTTGTAAAGAATGTGCGCAACACTACGTCATCGTTAGTTCCTACGCTCGTTTCCAATGACACTCCTTTTGTAAGCTCGATTGATAAAGCCAATATGCTGCTGATTCGATGCTACCATTGAGTGACTTAACTCCTCCTGTACTTGAAAGCGTTAAGTATTCTATGAGACAAATGTTCTTTCGCACTCGGATAGTTGCTAGAATACTAAATGATTTTGACATTTACAAAGATGTTGGCCCAGATAGTATCCCCGCTGTTGTTCTGAAGAGGTGTTTTCAACGCTGGCAAACCCACTGCGTAAGCTTTTCCATCTGTCCTATTTCACTGGTCTCTTTCCGAGTGGATGGAACATTACATTTGTCCAGCCTGTAACTAAAAAAGACGAATCTTCCTCCCCCTCTAACTATCGTCCAATTGCACTTACTTCCCTTCTTTCCAAGGTCTTTGATTTATTATCAGCTTGAGAAATATCTTGGCTTACGTTGCAATCTCATGGTTTATCTCGCCAAAGAGTGGAACAAATCTTTACATCGTTTTGGAGAATGTAGGATTATTGCACTTGATATTTTGGAATCAAGCTCTTTAATCGAAAATGCTTGCTTTTGATATTAATGAATCGCTTCTTTGTTGGGTTATAAATTACTTTTGCGACCTTTCAATTCCAGTAGTATTGGACGGGTTCAAATCTGATATTCAAAAAATAAACGCTGGTGTACCCCAGGGCTCTGTTTTATCTCCGACTCTCTTCCTTAGTTTTATAAATGATGTTTAGTCTGAAACTTCTTACCTTTTACATTGTTTCGCTAACGATAATACCCTCAACTTTTTATATTCGTTTTAAGATTCTCATCCTTGTCCTTCGGATGTGGACTACCAACGACAGCGTATGATAAGCTCGTTGAATTCTGACCTTGACAACATTGTCCAATGGGAGAACAAAACCCGTGTAGAATTTAATGCTTCGAAAAATCAATGCTGTTGCAAAAACGTAACCCTCTCCCAATGCAACTATCAATAAGTGGTACTTATATCGAGGGGACTGAACAACGTTCAGTCCTAGTTATGTGCATTAATTACAAATCACTTGTTGTGGAATGATCAAATATTTGACATTGCCAAAATGCTGCTAAGTGCTTAGGTTTTTGCTGACGATGCAAGAAGCTTTTTACCCCTTCTGATCTGGCTATAATTTACAAAGCTTTTATTCGTCCAAAACTCGAGTATAACTCTCATAATTCGGCTGGTGCCCTAATAACGTACTTACGTCCGTCTTCTGCTTGAATTGAAAAAGAGCTCTAAAAATGATAGGGGATCGTTCTCTTACTAATACATTTGCTTTTATTAAACATCGCCGCAAGGTACCATGCCTGTCATTCTTTTATCGGTATTTTTATAAACAATGTTCTACTAAAATAGCAAATTACATTCCTCCACTTAAACAATTCAACCGTAATACCCGTTCTGCTAGGAATACCCATCAGTTTACCCTTGAGTCCGATTTGGACGTACGGTTAAGTACAGAGATTCTTTCTTTAGCCGCACTACGTGAATTTATAATGCTTAACCAGGATCAATATTTCCCACTTATTACAATGTGCAGACATTCAAAACCAATGTGCATCGGTTTTTCCTGTCTAACCCTATCAACCTTTCATACTTGTTCTCACTGTGTTTAATCATTATATGGGTATTTATAAGCCCTTTAGTGCGCCCACAATATAAAAAAAAAATCAGGGACCAAACATTTTTTTCTCTACCGTTTCTAAGTTTTGTTAAACCCCTTAAGATCAAAATATTTTCAAAAGGTTCACGTAAAACAGTAGTTTCTTAGAACTTGGCTTCTAGAACCATCTCCAATCTATGAAATACCGCGAAATGCAATAAGACCTTCTTTCAGTAATTTTTTAAAATTGTATGTTATAAATATACCTACCCTTATAATGATTAAATACAGTTCCAGCAGTCATGAAAGGAAAATAGTATTAAAAATGTCTGAAAATTGCAATGAGCCCTATTTATTGAGCAGCGTTAAGCATAACACATTCGTGAAGCACAGCAAAAAAAGAATCTCTGTGCTTAAAAGTATACCCATACGTCAAACATTCGTTCAAGGGTTAATTCATGAGTATTCGTAGATTAATGATTATTTCCAAAGTGAAGGTAGGACTCTGCATTTAAATTTACATTTAATCAATTCAATTTAAGACCTTTTGAATTTTGTACGAAATCTTACATTTGTATCTAACTTAATTAAGGACTATTTTCCTTATGTTCCTTTCTTCGGAAATATGTTCAAACGAAAAAATATCAAACAAGCCATAATAATCATCTACCTTCTTAATAAATCGCCCATTAAATTATCATTCTCATCCGCTAATAACAATTATGATTTATTTGAATAAATAACCATGGCTCAAACTCTCAGCTAACAGCTAACACTGCTAACTTCTCAAACCGATCCGAACGAATGAACCGCCAACGACCAAATCGCAGCGCAGTTACCATGAAGACTTCAGAGATCTGGTTGGTGCGGATCACTTCCTTTCCTGCTGCACTGGAGTCTGCATTTTTATTTCATATTTTTCTAAGGCAAGTCTTTGTGTTCCGCACACCATAAAGCCCACCAGCATCATCAGGCAAGCCAAGACAACCTTTTTTGCCAAAGTCTGATGCAAGTTCTTCTCTTCTCTGTGATTCTTCCTTTGCAAACGAAAAAAATAAGACCCTGCTTCATGGGGATTGATGTGAATTCAGGTTTTCCAAAGAATCCCCAAGAGCCCCAGCCCACCAAGATACCGAACAACGAACGACGACGACGCGACGAATTTGTCGATCAAAACGGAATCGCACAAACTTGCGACTTTGCGAGTTTGTATATAGTGAAAGGTCATTGCCATTGTCATTGGTTAGCAGCGGAGCGGAGCTAACATACGCTAAGACCTATACCTAAGACGAACGCGAAGCACTGGTGGTGAAGGTGATGGTGGGCATACAAAAATAGTGGAAGCGGTAAAGCCTGATGTGTATTGAAAAGGTACTGTTGAGTAACACGCTAACACACTCTTCTGTCTGTCTAACACTCTCTTTTTAAAAAAAAAAAAGGAATAACCTCAGAGACGAAAAATGAAAGACAAGAAAATGAGAAAAAAGACAAAAAGCTCAACAGGTGAATTACGGATTTGTATGGGTGTTTGCAGATTTTGCAGTGAGTGAAAATGAGAGAAAGAGAATAAATCGAGCTTTTCTTAGCCATATTAGCCATAACAGCCTCTAGAAGGCTTAAATAAAGTTAAGTCCAGGTTTATGTCTGCATCTGCACAAAACAAACACAAGAAAGTGCTTCTGCTTATATTTTTGTTTTGTGTTTTTATTTATGTGTGTGAGTGTGCAGTTTGCAGTGACGACGATGGAAACGGTTCTCTTAGTAGGATTCTTTCGCTTGGGCGAAATCGCAAGTAAATAACTTTTTATTTCGTGACCAGCATCAAGACTGGATTTCTATGGTCTTTCATTTTCAATTCTGATTCTGATGCGAGAACATGGGGCTGGGTTGGGATTGGGAATGGGAAGCGCTTTAGAATAGGGGTATGTGATTAGATAACAACTGAAGAAGAATTCCAAACCAAACAACTATGAAATGGAATGATGTAGGAATTAGAAAATCAGAATTTAATTTTGATTTGAAATCCATACTTTGAATATTATTAATAAAATTAAAAAAGTCTTATATTTATCAAGAATTTGACACTTTGTCTGTGGTATGCATTTTCGAAAATATTGTTCAAAATATCACCCTAGCTTTCAAAATTCCTTTAAAAACTTTTAAGGATTGTTGGTGGAATAATGTTTGATAGTGATTAAGATTTTCAATATTTTCCATATAAACTGTTTTGGAAACGGTTTAAACTTGAGTTAGTTATTTTTTTAAAAATATGGTGAATATGTTTTGAAAAGATCAGAAATGTTCACAGATTTTTTTTTGTTTAAATAAAACATTCTTTCAAAATTTGTATTTTTGTTGTTGTATATAAGCATTAAAGTAAAATTGAAAAATCATATATTTAAGTTAGAGGCTTCATTACATGAAAATGGTCCCTGAAGTACATTCTTGTTTGAAATTTTTGTATAATGCATTCAGTTTCATACAAAAATATGTGCAAATAATTTAGAAGCTGAGACGTAAAATTTAAATACATTTTATTTTAATATATTTTCTCTTTAGTAAGATTGTTTGTGGGAAACCAATTTTTACCAATTAATGTAGCATTTCTTGAAAGTTTTTTTTTCTTACACAAAAAATAATAATTAAATTTTTAATTTAAAAAAATAGCTTAAATTAACAACAATATTTTGCAACAATCGAAATAAATTTGGAGTAGGTATACAACTTTCCTAAGGTATCCGAATCGAGCATTAGTTTTAAAAAATTGTATGCAGTGTTTTTATTTATAAAAAAAACTGACGATAGGATTTTTATCTACAAAAAAACTTCCTAAATGTATATAAAATATTTCTTAGAAGATAAGCTACTTTGAAGGCTCAAGTGGAAATTCATTTTAGCAGCATTTTTCTTTTGTAAAAATATTGTCAGTTGGATTTTTCTAAAATTCTTACTTCGTCTCAAAAAAGTTATAATTTATTCATAAAATTATTTTGGAGGTAATATCACTTTTTTAGCAAAATATTTGAGGTGAGAAATATTTCATTTTCAACAGTTTTGATTTATAGGAAAACATTACCATTGAAAAGGACTCCGTCCACAGGTATTTCTCACATCCCCGTGGTGACCATCGGGTGTCTAGTACCTCAACTGGAGATTGGGTTCCAACCCCTGTGGAAAGTTGTTCTAGACAGCAAACGAGAGAGGTGGGGAGAGGTTTTTCCACTAAGGCACCTCTCCTTATCCAGACGGCAGCGGAGGAATTCCCGAGATGGAATCAACGGTGGCGTCTACAGTTCCAGTAAGGTTGAACTACTTAGTGAACACCTTATAGGGCTTCTTCGACTGATTCGGAGCCCAGGCATATAAGAAGCGGTTTTATCTGGCTCCCCATCATTTGGAGTTATACTTAGGATCTGGCCCTTCAGGTTAGGGGTTGTGACGTCGGGGTGACTTCCTGGCCACGTAAAAGCTTTCATAGTTGCGAAGCACCAACAAGCCTCGGATACGGACGGATTAACTGTTTGACAACCAAAGCAAACGAATTAAGGACAACGAACTTCGGATATGCACGTGGAATGTGGAATGGAGACCTTAGCCCGCTATAAAGCAGATATCATCGCCATCCAGGAAATACGATGGGATGGGCCGGGCAAAAAAAGGATGAAAAACTAAGATATTTACTATGGTGACTGCTACCACGAAAACCAACAACGCTTATTTGGATGCGTCTTCTTTATTGGAGCCAGACTTAGGGATGAAGCCTTGAGCTACAGCTGCATCAATGAGCGCCTCATGACCATACTCTACAGAAGAGAAAGACGACAACACCAAAGATATGTTCTTCGTGCTTCTAGACAAAACATATGAGCAGTGCCCTAGCTACGATATTAAAATAGTCCTGGGCGATTTTAATGCCAAGCTAGAAAGGGAAGACATCTTTGATGGAATAATCGGGAAGAACAGCCTGCACGACAACACTTCCTACATCGGATTCAGGCTCATAGATTTTGCTGCTTGGCGAAACGTCATAGTAGCCAGTACACGTTTTCTACACATCAACATCCACAAACGAACTTGGACTCCTCCAGATCAATCTACCGTCAAACAGATTGAATATATTGCGATCGACGCCAGACACGCTTCCAGCATTATGGATGTACGAACTTTCCGAGGAGCTAAAATCGACTCGGACCACTACCACTACCTCAGACCCAAGGCAAAACAGGGAAAAGCTGGGAGAAGGTACAACGTCGAACGGCTACAATCGCCAGAGATCGCCAAATTCTTTTTCCGACCGAGTTACAAGTAACCTCTCTCGAAGTTCTCTGCCGCCAACACAATGAATCGAAAACCAGTGGCAACATTGGCGAGATGCAATCAGAGAAGCCACCTCTGATGTGCTGGGTTTCAAACAGCCACCAACAAGGAACCTCTGGTTTGATAAGGAATGTTGGCGCAGCCAAACAACAGGCACGCAAAGCGGCGCTGCATAAAAGGACAAGGGCTGCTCATGATCTCTATGAGCAGAAGAGGCGAGAGGAACGCCGACTTCTTAGAAGGAAAAAGAGAGGGCATGAGAAGCGTGCGGTCGAAGATTTTGAAAGGTTTAAAAGCAGGAATGAAGTTCGAAAGTCTTATGAACAGGTGAAACAAAATTCACAGATACATAAACCTAGAACCGAAGGCTCCAAATACGAAAGTGGAAACTTCATAGTGGAACCGCAGTCAATGCTGAGGATATGGAAGGACTACTTCCAACCATCCCGTCCTCCCGACTTAGATGAAGTAAAGATTGGCATAGCTAAGCTGAAGTCTAATAAAGCCGCTGGAGCGCAAGATATGGTCGGAAGAAAGCATGCCCGATGAATGGAACCTCAGTATTGTTCGCCCGATCCTGACAAAAGAAGACCCTCTAAACTGCACCAACTATAGAGGAATCAGTCTATTTAACGTCGCCTATAAAATCTTCTCTGCCGTAATATGTTATCGTCTAACGCCCATCGTCAACAACCTGATAGGTCCTAATCAGTGTGGTTTTAGAACAGGAAAGTCCACAGTTGATCAAATATTCACATTACGGCAGATCCTGGAAAAAACCCAAGAACACCAAATCGACACCCAGCATCGTTTCATCGATTTCAAGGCCGCATATGAAAGCATCTACAGGGACGAGCTGTATAGAGCCATGTCTAGTTTTGGTATCCCTGCAAAACTCATCCGTTTGTGCAGGATGACCATTGAGAATTCACGCTGCTCCATAAAGGTTGGAAACCACTTAACAGAACCTTTCGATGTCAGAAAAGGTTTTAGACAAGGTGATGCGCTGTCATGTAATTTTTTTAACATCGTGCTTCAAAGAATAGTGCAGAGCTCACACGTCAACACTAGAGGCACTATCTTTCTGATGACATTACATAATCGGAAGAACTCAATGGGGCTTTTGTGAGTATTGAGGCAGAGGCGGCAAAAATGTTTTTAATGGTTAATGAGGGCAACACAAGTACATGCTGTCGTTGAGAAAGCACATACAACACCGACGTCTTGGTCAAAACATCACCATCGACAGACGTAACTTTGTGGTGGTCAAGGGCTTCGTCTACCTAGGCTCTGCTGTAAACGCAGAAAACAACACCAGCGCTGAGATCAAACGCAAAATAACTCTTGCTAACCGCTGTTTCTTTAGACTAAGAAAGCAATTGAGTGGTAAAGTCCTCTCTTGAGGGACCATTGTCGCTATATAAGATCCTTTTCGTCCCCGTCCTGCTATACGGCGCAGAAGCATGTACTTTGACAAAAGCGGATGAAAGCACCTTGGGTTGGTTTGAGAGAAAAGTATGATCTACGGTCCCGTATGCATCGAAGGGGAGTGGAGGAGAAGATGGAACGACGAGCTGTACGGGCTGTACAGCGACGTAGACCTAGCCAGAAGAGTAAAAGTCCAACGACGAAGATGGCTTAGTCACGAAGAGCGCATGGAAATTAGTACTCCGGCCCGGAAAGTATTCGAATCCACATCCACAGGACAGCGCAGTAGAGGAAGACCGCGGATCAGGTGGCGCGCACAAGTGGAAGGGGACCTTACCCAACTTGGAGCGCGAAACTGAAGACATCTAGCTATGGACCGAGCTAGATGGAGAAGTATGTTGGGTGAGGCCCTACTTCATACAGGATTGTAGCGCCACCTTTAGTAAGTAAGTAATATCAAAAAAGAGGCTGGGATGCAACCCACACTGATAACTTTAAATCCCGTCAGTCGATTTGTCCTGCTTAAATGTTTGTAGGTTTTCGAGTTGTGTTAAAAAAGTTGTCAATTGAATTATTCTTAAACATTATAAAATTACCAACAATATTTTTTAAATAAGAAAATTGTTTATTTTTTGTAGATTTTATTTTTTATGAAAAAACGGACTGTTGGATTTGTATAAAAAAAAAACTACCGAATATCGAAAATAATATTTTCTGTGACATAAAAAAAAAATTGAAGACAATATTTTTAATTTTTGAAAAGCTGTTTGAGTTGAAAGTAAATTTTTATCAAGTTTTAGTATTGTTATTTTTAGGTTTTAATTTTTTGTAAAAAAAACTGTGTATTAGATTTTTCTTAACATTTTACTGAATGTTGACAACAATATTTTTTTAAAAGATAAAAGTAATTTAAACAAAATATCTCAAAGTTTTGAAAAGATATTAGAGTCGAAAATTAATTTTTATTAATTTTATAAATTCGTTTTGTTAAGTTTTTGTTTTTTGTAAGAAAAACTGTTGATTGAATTTTCTTTTCAAAAATATACTGGTTTGATATCACTTTGCAGTGTATAATAAAACATTTAATTCAAGGTTCTAGCGTCATTGGTTCGTGAGATATTTAGGGTTAACCAAAATTTTCATCTTTCTTTTAAACTGCTGTGGTAAAAAAACCACCCATTTTCCTGAGAGCGATTTCTGCATCTTTCTGCCTTATTATCTGTAAAACAAAGGTTATTTGAAATCGATATCTCTACGAGCTCTTGAGCTATGGACGATAAAAAATGTAGCGAACGTACGTACACACGCACGCCCAGACATCTTCCTTAAATTTTTGTATTTCGATTCTTGGGACCTTGAAACGTAGAGAAATGTCAAAATTTTTCAATTCGACAAATCGTACCCATTACAATAACTTGTTATGGGAATTTAATAAAATGAAAAATAAAATAATACACATAATTCCTGATACTTGAGTATCAGTATAAAAATACTAAGACAGCAGTTCCTCGACTAAGATCATTTTTATGTCACTCCTTACATTTTGAACAAAAAACAAAGTGAATCAGAGATCATGCTCTTGAAAACAAAAACTATAACCTGTAAAAGATTCATCCATCATTAATCTTCATCCCTGGGCGCCAATGTAGTCAACTTAATTACTTCCCACGGAAAAAAGAATTAAACAAAAGAATCACAAAAAGCATATTACCATAGACTAACTAATAATAAAGACGGGACACTTCATAGAAAGAAAAAGAAACCAATTTCAGATTGCCTCCACCGAGATTGCCTCCACAGCATACATGTTTTGTTCGAAGAGCGATAATTTGTTTGTTGTTATGATTAAAAGTTGCAAGTTGCAATGAATGATCGAACCACACACAAGTCAAAATAAAAAGAACACAGCGCAGACGCAGATACGTACATATTCACTTTCACAGTTCGATCCGTCAACTTCACAACAACAAAAACACACGCAACGAGCTCTGTTTTCTGCATCTATTTCATTGTGCTATCACAGCGCAGACGCAGATACAGACATATTCACAGAGTGATGTACTCGTAGGTATCAACTTCACAACAAAAAAAACACACGCAGTTTTTTTTCAGTTTTAATTTTTGTTGTGTCTTTTTTTCAAGATTGCGATATGCCTTTTTATTTGTTTTATTATTCATTAGAAATTCGTTTTCAATTAATACAAAATAATTTTGTATTTTTTTTTTATTTATATAAGTGGTAAGAAACTACAAACATATCTGATAAACAATCTTAATTATTGTCAAGACATTGGGCTACGGGTCAGAAGTTTAACATGCGATCAAGGTTCGAATAATAGAAGGTGCTTTAATTTTCTAGATATAAGACTAGAAAAGCCGATCTTTTATCACAACTGTCAAGGAATTTTGAAGATGACTAACAAAATATCTTGTAAATTATGCCCAACTGATATGAAAAGATGTGGGGAATCTATTAAAATGAAAAAGTCTTCTGAAACATTTTTGTTCCACAAAAATTTCTTAAAAACATCAGATTTCGGTAGCATAACTGCTCCAACTGATCTTTTCTTTGAAATCTCTAAGGTTCATGTACAAGTTTTTTTAAAAAGTCATCAGCAGCACTCCACATATAAAAAAAATTAAATCCACAATTACAGAAATGTGTATTCTAGAAACTAATAGGATTCCAAAACGTTTGCAGCTCTCACCACATTTTAATTCTAGATTATATAATTCTTTGTATGCTTAAAAAGTTTAGTGTTTGGGAGAGTGCAAAGCCTACAACGTCTAAAAAGGAGCTGAAGCAACACCGGAAGCTAAAAATATTACAAGCATAAGAAGGCTGAAGGGATTTTCTTCAAATTTGGTATATAATGTTGTTTGTCTAATATGCCCAGGCGTTTTTTAATTTTTTTTAGGACCAAAAATAACGGTACCAGCCATACAATTTTGTTTCGCTAAAAACGAAAATGACATTTTTCTCAAAAACGGGTCCGAGGATTTTGTTAAAAAAAATTCAAATGAATTCAATAAAGAAATGCTACTTTTTAATTACGTTTTTATTTTCATGAACTTAAAACTTTGGGTACCTACACTCTACAGTACAACCCTGTTTTTTGAAAATTTTTTTGAAAATGACTTGGTCAATATTTTTAAAACTAGGTCTAAGATACAATTGAAAAAATTATGTTTCTTAATCCAAAAAGAACGGTACCTCCCATACAAATGTTGAAAACCGATAAAATAAAAAACTTATTTTTCTCAAAAATGCCTCCAAGAATTTTTATAAAAAGAAGTTTTTTTATTTTTAAAGTTCTTGTTAATACTTTTATAAAAAAAAATATCAATAACGATTACTACGGGACCTGTCATATAAACCGATTTTTTGGTTTTCAAATTTCTCGTCAACGGCTTAACTGATTTCAACCAAAAACCTTATGCGAGTTCTCCTTTACAATTTAAACAATTTTGCATATAAAAATTTTCAAAAAATTTTTGGATTTTTAAAAAATATTGAATTTTCTTTGTGAAAATTCAATTTCTTGGAAAGGGGCCAATGAATATTTTTTTGTATTGTATGTAAAATTGTATTCAACAATTTTTGAAATTATTTTTTCTTAAATTCATATTTATCAAACACATCAGATGGCTTTTTTTATTTTTAGCTCTAAGGTTTAAGCCATTAAAATAACTTAATCAATTTATCTAATTTTATTTCTTATTTTTTTTTTTAATAATGTCACAATATTTTTGAACAAATTAATATCATCATCAAATTCTAGCTGCGTTAAAGTTGTTAGCTATGAGAGCAAGTTTGTGCGATCCAGTCGTGCCCATTTTTTATTATTTTGAAGAGAACCTTTACAGCTAACGAATGGAATTTAAAATTCCCAAATTCGTTTTCTAATAAATTATTTAGTATTAATTGAAAACGAATTTCTAATGAATAATAAAACAAATAAAAAGGCATATCGCAATCTTGAAAAAAAGACACAACAAAAATTAAAACTGAAAAAAAACTGCGTGTGTTTTTTTTGTTGTGAAGTTGATACCTACGAGTACATCACTCTGTGAATATGTCTGTATCTGCGTCTGCGCTGTGATAGCACAATGAAATAGATGCAGAAAACAGAGCTCGTTGCGTGTGTTTTTGTTGTTGTGAAGTTGACGGATCGAACTGTGAAAGTGAATATGTACGTATCTGCGTCTGCGCTGTGTTCTTTTTATTTTGACTTGTGTGTGGTTCGATCATTCATTGCAACTTGCAACTTTTAATCATAACAACAAACAAATTATCGCTCTTCGAACAAAACATGTATGCTGTGGAGGCAATCTCGGTGGAGGCAATCTGAAATTGGTTTCTTTTTCTTTCTATGAAGTGTCCCGTCTTTATTATTAGTTAGTCTATGATATTACATATAATAAGTCATTAAAATAATTCACAAGTTCATTACCTGTCCACCAAGACTTCATACCGACTGTGTCGGTGTTTTAGTGTTTTATTATCTGCGAGGGGCAGTAAAAAGTAAAATATATTATGAAATAGTTTACTGACATTAAACCGTAAGCGTAATATCTTGATATGTACGAATGTGACACCCAAGTTCAGTTGAAAGTTATGCAAACCACAGTGCTAGAGCAATTAAGTCCGGTCTTCAGTACCTATAGATACCTACCTTCCCTACCTTACCTGGCTACTAGAACTCAACTCGGTCTCTGACTCACGGGTGATGATTGTTCCATAAGAATTCTTGGTTCACATTATCATTTTTTCCACTGCTGACAAAATAATAAGTTTAGATTTGTTTTTTTTCCGCCTTTTATTTCTTATATAATTCAGTGGGTTAAGAGTGAAGTACGTGATGTAATATTTGATTCCATGATGATTTTAGGATTAAGTTTTTTTCTTTTTGTAGGCTTTAGAAATACATTTTAAAAGCTATCACGTACGGGATTTGTTGAAAGGCGTAGATAATATACTTGAAATTGATAGAATTTATTGCTTTTTGGGTTTCGATATTAAAATTCAACACCAAACTTCAAATACCTATTATACCTTAGGAGGGTCTGAAATGAGAGGGAAGTAAGTACATATGAGTATGAAGGGAGAAGTTAATGAAAATTCAATGCTGTAGGGCTTTTTTCTATTTGGGCTGATATGCTTTTAAGTATCAAACATACCTATATAAAAAAAATCAATGAAACAACCGCGGAAGTGTTTAGCTTTTTATAGCAAAAAACTATGATTGTAAAAATACTTGAATTGTGGGTGATAAAGTCTACTGGACGGAAGGTTATTTCCTGTTAACCAAAAGTTTTCCTGGATATAAAATTAACAATACATGTTTTAAAATGAAGACTTAAAATAACTAAGGTAAGACTCAGATAAGTTTTATTGGCAATATAAAAATACTTTACAGTATTTCAAGAAGGTATATTTTTTTAAATTCTTATTCTTAATATAAGAAAAAGTCTAAAATGCTCCTGTTCCAAATTTTTGGAATGTTTCAGAAACGTAATTGGAAATTTTTTAGAACTCCAAGAATACAAATTTTTATTTCAAAATTCGTAACTTTCGTTTACACATTTTTTATTTTTTTTTAATTTTATTTTTAAAAAGTGACACTTACAAAATTCCTTAAAATATTGTCTTTACTTCAAAGCGTTCATTCATTACGAACAAAATTTTAAAACTCCTTTAAACTAAAATCTATTCAGAATTAAAGATTTAAATTATTTTTTTATAGAGTTCTTCAATGAGGGCGGGTAATTGTTGAAATGGAATAAAACAAAGCTGTGTTTGAGGTATTAACAACATTTTTTTTTATTTGAAAGACAGAATTTGACATCATTCAAATCGTATTGGACTGTATGGTTCAGTTTGGGCCATAAGAAATTAGTTATAATCGTTATGTAGCCCTCGCTGTTGATAGTGCGGTGACCGCCTCCATAACGTCATTTTCAAAAAACTACAGACCAATACACCGCCGCCGCCGTCGCCGGCTCAAAATCCACACCAAACGATAACTTTTTAAGGATGCATTATCACTTGGAGAACTTTGCGTGGGTAGGTGTCGTCACATCTATGGGTATTTTGCTTGTTAACACTGCCATTCATCCAAAAATGAGACTCGTCACTAAAGATGATTTATCGGCCAAATTAATATCCTCTTCCAAATGATTCGAAGCTCAGTCAGCGAACAAACAGCGTTGTCTATGGTCATGAATTTTGAGCTCCTGGGTCAGTTTGATCTTGGACTGGCGGGTGTAGGCTCAAGTCCCGATGGAAAATTTGACAAGTTGAAGTCTGCAAAAGGCCGAGTTCTTGTGCATGGCAAGGAATAGACTGTCTCAGGTTATGCTGTACACTTTCACGGACCGGCCGATCTTGCATTCCTTCAACGTACATTTGTTGGCTGATTGTTTACTGTACCGGTCGTCTCAAATTTGGCAAACAAACGTTGAAGAGTCCACTGTGCAGGCCCACCACTTCTACCCTTAAATGGACGCCAAAATGCGCTCAACGTTGGTGTTAACGAAAACTCACTCCACGGGGCGCCAAAATCTACTCGCACTAATTTAAAAACCTTATATTTTTAAAAATGAGTATATTTACACAATTTTTGACATTTTGTTAAGATTGGTACATATACTTTTAATTTGCTGAATACTTCAAACATTTATAAAATTGAAATTGCAATATTTATGTGAAGCTTAATTTTTTCCTTTACTTAAAAGACTTACTTACTTACTTAAGGTGGCGCTACAGTCCGGGGCGGACCTGGGCCTCAACCAACATGCTTCTCCAGCCAGCTCGGTCCCAAGCTAGCTGTCTCCAGTTTTGCACGCCAAGTTGGTTGAGGTCCTCTCCCACCTGGGTGCGCCACCTGAATCGTGGTCTTCCTCTACTACGCCGTCCATCGGGATTGGATTCGAGAACCTTCCGGGCAGGAGCGTTGATGTCCATCCGCTCTACATGACCTAGCCATCTAAGCCCTTGGACTTTAATTCTGCTAACTAGGACAGTGTCGCTGTACAGCCCGTACAGTTTGTCGTTATATCTTGTCCTCCATTCTCCATCTATGTGTATGGGACCAAAAATCCCCCAAAGAATTTTTCTCTCGAAGCATCATAAGACGCTCTAATCTTTCTTTGACAGGGTCTAGGCCTTAGCGCCATAAATGAGAACCGGGATGATGAGTGTCTTATAGATGGTGATTTTACATGCTCGAGAGAGGACTTTACTTCTCAATTGCCTTCTAAGTCCAAAGAAGCAGCGATTTGCAAGAGTTATTCTTCATTTGATTTCAGCGCTGGTGTCGTTGTCTGAGTTAATAGCGGTGCCTAGGTAGACAAAATCCTTAACTACCTCAAAGTTATAGCTGTCCATGGTGACGTTTTGTCCAAGACGTCGTCGTTCAGTGTCCTTTTTTGATGACAGCATATACTTGGTCTTGCCCTCATTGACCACTAAACCCATCTTCTTCGCTTCCGTCGCAATGCTCAAAAACGCTCCACTGGCATCACGCTTTGATCTTCCAATTATGTCAATATCATCTGCGTATCCGAGTAATTGGATGGATCTTTGGAAGATTGTGCCTCTAGTGTTGACGGCTGAGTTTTGCACAATTCTTTCCAGAACGATGTTGAAGAAGTCGCATGACAGTGCATCGCTTTGTCTAAAACCTTTTATGACATCAAATCCATCGGTAAGATCTTTTTCGACCTTGATAGAGCAGCGTGCATTCTCCATCGTCATTCTGCACAAATGGATAAGTTTGACAGGGATGCCAAAACTAGACATTGCTCGGTTGAGCTCTTCCCTATAGATGCTGTCATACGCGGCTTTAAAATCGATAAAGAGATGGTGGGTATCGATTTGAAGCTCCTGGGTTTTTTCCAAGATCTGCCGTAGTGTGAATATTTGGTCGATAGTGGACTTTCCTGGTCTAAGGCCACACTGATAAGGAACAATCAGGTTGTTGACGAATGGGTTTAGTCGTTCACATAATACGGCAGAGAGGATCTTATACGCAATGTTAAGGAGACTGATGTCTCTGTAGTTGGCGCAGTTTAGAAGGTCACCTTTTTTATGTATCGGGCACACTATGCTGAGATTCCCTTCATCGGGCATGCTTTCTTCCGACCATATTTTGCTGATGAGTTGGTGCATGCTCCGTACCAAGTCATCGCCTGCTGCTTTGAATAGTTCGGCAACGATGCCGTCAGCTCCAGCAGCTTTGTTTGACTTAAGTTTTGATATAGCTATCTTCACTTCGTCAAGGTCGGGTAGGCGGAATTGTTGATCTGCGTCGCCGAGGTTGAGTGGTTCTATCTCCCTTACAGCGGAATTCGGTTCGTCATCGCCGTTATATAATTTGGAGAAGTGATGTTTCTTCGTGGCTGGTACCCTTGGGAGGGTTTTTTTTTACCTTTTGGTAAAATTTACGAACCTCATTCCTGTTGTGACATCCCTCTATCTCCTCGATCGCGCGCTTCTCATGCTCTCCTTTTTTTCCATCTAAGAAGCCGGTGTTCCTCTCTCCTCTTCTGCTCGTAGAGCTCGCGAGCAGCTGAAGTCATTTTGTGCAGCGCCGTTTTGTACGCCTCTTGTTTCGCTGCGTGCGTTTGCCGGCATTTGTTGTCAAACCAGGGGTTTCGCTGTGGTGGACGTGTAAAACCAAGCACTTCAGAGGCGGCATCTCTGATGGCTGCAAGGCAATGTTGCCACTGGTTTTCAATGCTTAATGCAGGAAGCATAGGACTCCTTAAGAAGTTATTAGAGACTCGATCGGAAAAGGACATGGCAGTCTCTTGCGATTGTAGCCGTCTAACGTCGAATCTTCTCACAGTACTTCCTTGTTTTGGCTTGGATCGGGATATCCGTAGCCTTACCTTGGCTACAACGAGGTAGTGGTCCGAGTCAATGTTGGCCTCTCAGAATGTTCGGGTATCCTGAATACTGGAGAAGTGTCGTTCGTCGATCGCAATGTGGTTGACGGTAGATTGATCAGGAGATTTCCATGTCCCCTTGTGGATATTAAGATGCGTGAACTGCGTACTAGCTACCAGAACGTCTTGCCCCGCATCGAAATCGACCAGCCTGAATTCGTTGTCGGAGGTGGTGTCGTGTAGGCTGTATCTCCCGATTATGCCACCAAAGATGTCTTCTCTTCCTAGCTTGGCATTAAAATCTCCTAAGACAATTTTAATGTCATAGCCAGGGCACTGCCATTCATCCAAAAATGAACGGAACCTTTCGAGCTTTTTTCACCGAAAAATCGTTGATGATTTCGTTGTTATCCAGTTCTCGGAGTAAATCGCTTTCAATGCAAAGGAGAGAAAACTTCTATAGATGGTTTTGTCCCATGGTGGTTCGAAGCCTATTTTGTGTAATTTTAATTTTTAGAAATGAGCGCTCTCCAGTGCAATTTGTTACCATCAAAACCAAATACATTCTCAATGCTATTTTGAGGTTTGGGAATGTAGCTCTGAAATTTTGATTTGAGAAAATTTGGTAGTTAAATTGTTCCGACGATTGATCTGTTTCATAATCCTTTTCTTTATTGTATGAGGCAATCAAAGACACAAATTGAACCAACTCATTACAAATACTAGGCTCTCAATCATCCGGAAAAACTTTCACCAATGCCTCTGTTGCAGCGTACAAATTTTCAGCATCCATCTCCTCGATGTGATTCAGGAATCCAAATCTCGAACGTACAGCTCCATAGGCCTGGAATCTTTCAGTAAGAGAAACGGATAGCTGGTCAATCACTGGGAAGAAGGCGGATACTTTGTATTTTTCCTTCGGTGACAGATTTGTGTCTTGTGCTTTCCCGTAATCGAGGGGATTAAACCTCACATTTCTCGTTCTGGTGCGGGTGCGTGATTGAATATATTTATTAGTATGGGATATTTTGTTGGCTGCTTCCACGAATGATTTCAATGATTCTAGTGCACGCATTGCCGATTCAAGAATAATTTTCGGGTCTTGCAACATATTGTTTGTAGCGTTGAATCGCTCCAAGATATAGTTACAAAATGTTACAAACAAAACGGTTTTGAGACCACTCATCTTCTGTAGAAGGTGCGTTGCTTCATTCCTCAAGATGTCTTTTTGCTCTTTATTGGAAGACTAAGGCTTTCGTAGCTTCAGCTCGACAAGAATAAAGAGTGACGCTGAGCTTTTCCAAAAACTGGTCGCTTTTCTTCTCCGATAATTTCTCAGTCAGAATTCGATGCCGTTCTGTACTGGCTGTGAAAAACGTGTACAAATTCTGCACGAAATCAAAGAATTGAACAGCGGATGGGAAAATTACCAATTAGTCAGTAATCATTAATTTTTCCAAGAATTGAAGGACACCGATTCTTCATATACTCGTACAGCAATTTTATGTTCATATAGGAAAAAAAAATTCTGAGGCACGGAATCGAATACCCAACCTCCGAGATTGCTGGCAAGCACCACCCCACTCAGCCATTAAGCGATTGGGGTACTCCTTCAAGATGGGTAGTGAAGTGCTTCCATTTGAGATTTTTATATTTCACTGATTGCCGAATCGGAGTGAACAAATATAGATCAACGATTTCTGTTATTTAAGATTAATATAATTAAATAATCATGTATGTACAAAGTACTGCAGGCTGTAGTTAAGGCGAATGAGCAAACAAAAATATATCAAAGGGAAAGATGTTTACTAGTTTTTTTAGTTGGAATTTGAGTTTTCCAAGCCTCTATTGTGGGGCCCCCCGTTTGTGGAGGCCCCAAGGCTTTCACCGCGGTTGCCCTCCCCTAAACCCGGCTCTGCACCCCAGCCTCTTTTTTCAATACATATTCAATCTTAATATTCACAATCTAAGACTTACAATTGCAAAGTTGTATTTTAAATTGGTAAAACACTTTTACTTTTCATTTTTCAAATAAAGTCTGAAAATTGAAAAGTTACATAGTTAAAAGTGATTTGTGATACGCGGCCGTGGTCTGGAAAAATGTATTTGATATTTAAAACAATTTTATTCAGTGATCCAAAACTATCAGCCTTATCCATATTGTTGGTACATATTTATTTAGTCACTGATTCATTTTTTCTCATCAGTTTTTTTTCAAAAATCACATCGACAAAGTGTCTTAAATGAGGTCCATTATTATAGACATTGTCATTTTCTCAATCGACTTTTACTACGTCTTGGAAGAAGAATGGTGAGTATATTGTTTCGTATCTCACATAGTCCACATCCAACGAAATGAATTACAATAAAAAAAGAAAGAAATACAAATTTGTCTCAAACCCAAAAATCTAAAAAATTCCTGACGCTACTCATAATAATTATAAGACAACCTCAAAGAGGCGGAGACTAAGGCAACTCGTTCTTGAAATTAGTTATTGATTATCTTGGCGGGAGATTTTTTTAAATGAATACAGAATTAAAGGTCTATTGATAAAACAATTAGCTGCAAATTGTACGTGTCATTGGAATGTCTCTATTTGAATATACGCAACAGGTCAACGTGACCTGGATTTATCATTTTAAGTTTAAAACAGAATAAAAGATTTTTTGAATTAGAATCAAGATTGTGAGAAAGTGTACATGCACTCATTCACATCACAAACGCCTGGCAATGTTTTAAAGCATTTTTTTGTAATATAAAAATGTTAGCATTTTTGGTTAACTTAAAAAATAATGGCACAAAATGTTAACAACCTTTTGCTACGGTGTTACCCGTGGCGTGATCGCATAGAACTGTAAGTCCCCTAAATCCTAGATTTTAATTTTTTATATGACAAGAGCTTACTCAAGGCGTAGTAGTACCCGTGGCATGATGGTTAGTGTGATGGACAGATGGACGAAACAATAAAACGAACGATGGAACGGACAATCCCAAAGTACAAAGAACGGGACCAAATGGACGCTTACAGAAACGCGACAATTGACGCACTACGTAGGCACAAGAGCGGCTTACTGACAAGACTCAAAAACTTGCACAGACGACTTACAGACCCACGCGACTTGGAGGTTAGGACACTGAAGTCGTCAATAAAAAATGTCAATCTCTTGATTAAGGAGAACTACAGGCTATCAATTAACAAGTACTGGGACCGCAAGATCCGGTCAGTTAATTCGAGTGACCCTAGTATGTTCCCCAAAATCAACAAGATATTCAGGAAAAAAAACTATAATGACCTTCCGTGTCTTAAACTCCAAAGAACTGAAGAGAACAGAGACGTACTCAGGACAGCGCAAATAGATCCAGAGGAAGCCGTCTTTGACGATGGCTTTTACATAATTGAAGATCCGAAGGAAAAAGTGGAGGCGGTGGGAGCTGCTTTCCAGCAAGTGTACAAGGTGAATATTAGCATTCGCCCCAACCACGACCTGGAAAACAGAGCCCTACTTTATCACTTTTACCTCCGTAATGATATTACTCATTGGCGATCTGAGAACCGCTGTTTCATGCGGTTCAATGACGATTCCTTGGCAAATGCCATAATCGCCGAGCAAACAGGACCAAGTCCCTTGTTAGTGACGAAGGTTGAGCTTCAGCTTCAATTCAATAAAAAACAAAAAGTCGGCAGGTATCGATGGTATATCCAACGTTGTGCTAAGACATTTACCGACGGAAGCAATTGACATTTACACCACGCTCTTCAACAATGCACTGAATAATGCATATTATCCAGTGCATTGGAAGACCGCTGTGGTTCATCCTCTCCCGAAAAAGGGAAAGGACAACTCCAACCCGTCAAATCTTCGGTCGATAAGTCTTCTTCCGAGCATCAGCAAAGTTTTCGAAAAGATCATTAATAGGGCTCTGACTAAGTGGGCTGCGGACAACAAAATTATTCCGGATAAACAGTTCGGGTTCAAGGCGGGTCATGACACAATTCATGCTGCGTCTAAACTCGTTTCTGATATCCAATGGAATAAATCAAAACAACAATGCACAGGTGCTGTTCTGGTTGATTTGGAAAAGGCCTTTGACACCGTATGGTTAGAGGGTCTTTACCTAAAACTGAGCAGGCTTGGCATAAGCAAGCCATTGTTGTATATGCTTTATGATATGCTTAACGGTAGAAAGTTTGTTGTCAAAAGTGGCAATGTAACTTCTACCACAACATTCTTAATTAAAAATAGTCTTCAACAGGGAGCGGTGAATTCGCCGATTCTCTTTAGCATTCACACCAGCGATCTGATAGGTAGTCTTACAAAGGCAATTGCGTACGCCGACGATCTAATTGCGTACAGAACGGCCCGAAAGGTTGAGGTTATTAGAAATCTTTTGCATCGTGATTTGGACAAGATTCAACGATATTCCGACGACTGGAAACTGAAAATAAATGCACAGAAGTCGGAGCCAATTCTGTTCTGGACTCCGTTGGCTAGGGCCACTAGGGATATGTGCAAGAATTGGCGCAAGATGGTCATCGTTGATCTTCACGGGCAGCCATTAGCGAGCAAAAGTGTAGTGAAGTACCTCGGTATCTGGTTAGATCAGTATTTATATTTCGACAGACATATAAATGCTGCTCTGACCAGGGCCAGATGAGCCTTCGCTCTGACGAAACGGCTATTTTTTAGCAGTCGGCTTGACCCCAGAGTGAAGGTAATTTGCTGCATGGCCCTCATACGGCCGATGATCTTTTATGGTTGTCCTGTGTGGTTCAACGTTGCCCCTTCCCAGATGGAGAAGTTTCGGGTGTTCGAGCGGCAGTGTTTACGACGCTGTACCGGCTTATATCGAACAGCCGAATCTTCTTATGTGCATTACTTTTCCAACGATGTCCTATACAACGGAGCACGAATCAACAGAATTGACAATTTCGTGATAAAACTCGTTCGAGGTCACATTGCAAGAGCTATGTCTTCGACCAACAATTTAATTTTCGGGGCGTTCTATCCGAACGACGAGTATTTTGAAAGTGCACGCTTGAGCGGCTTCATTCCACCAGAGGCTATTAGTTTTTTTCAAAATTTTCTGATAAAAACAAAACAAATAAAATTTAGATTGAAGTAAAATAGATCTTAAGGCCGAAAGGCATTAGTAATTAGTGTTATAGCTTAGCTTAGAGTGTCCGTATGGGACCATTAAGTTAGTTGTAAGTTATGGATAACTAGGCTAGTTTTATGAATTTTTGTCTAGCTTTAAGATAGGTTTAAGAATGAATTAATAAAAATTAATTAAAACAAAAAAAAAAGTGTGATGGACTGTCATGCGAGAGGTCTTGGGTTCGATCCCTGCCTATGCCGCCTAAAGTTTTTTTTCACGGGTACTGCCTCTTGCGAGGAATTGACAAATTCTCCAAGAGTAATTCTTGTCATGAAAAGTGCTTTCTTAAATTTGCCGTTCGGATTCGGCTTAAAATTGAAGGTCCCTTCCATCCCTGAAAACAGTACTCGCACACAGGAATGGTTGAGAGTTGTCAGTCACCTAGTTCTCAAACGGACTGTTGCGCCACCCAATTTATTTATTTACTCAAGGCGTTATGAATACCTTTATATTGGTTAGACACAGTTTGAGCAATTAGGTAGGAAAGAGAGGATTAGAAAATCGATACACATTAATATGTTTCGGTATAAAATATTAAGCCTCTTAAAGTATTCCACATTCGTGTAGTGCGGCTAAAGAAATGTTGTACAAAACAGTACGTTTGAAATTAGGCTCAAGATTAAACTGTAAGCATTCCTAGAATCACGAGTATTACGGTTGAATTGAGTGAGCGGAGAAATGCACCTGGCTGTTTCAGTAAAGCATTGTTTATTAAAAGAGCGATAAAATTGAGTAGCAAAGGTTAAATAATCGAATGGGGTAAAAAACTTCTTGCACCGTCGGAAAAATCACACAAAATTAGCAGTATTTTTGGCGATGTCAAATATTTGACCACTCTAGAAGACATGATTGGTGACGCACATGCAAAAAACTAAAAGCTGATCAATCTCCTCGATTAAAATACCACCTATGGATAATGGCGGTTACACTTTTGCGCCTAGACACATTTAATTTTTTGAATCAAACAATTCTACACGGTTTTCGATTCCACATTTGATAATGCTGTTACAATCAGATTTTAGGGAGCTTACCCTACCCTGTCGTTGACAGTCCACATCCATAGAACAAAGATGAAAATATAAAAACGAATATAAAAAGCTTAGGATGCTTTCAACGAAGAAACTATTAAATGGTTTAAAAGTTTCAAAAAAAAAGATCATTCATAAAAATAAGGAAGAGTGTCGGAGACAAAACAGATCCCTGGGGCACACCAACTTTTCTATATCAGATTTGAACCTGCCAATACTGATTAAATTGAAAGATCCGAAACTTTATTTCTAACCCAACAAAGAAGAAATTCGTCAATATCAAATTGAGGCACTTTTGTTAAGAGAACTGGATGGTAAGCTCAATTAAAAGCACTTGAAATATCAAGTGCAATAACTTTACTTACTCCAAAAAGATCCATGAGGTCACTAATGAACCTATATGAAAGTCATTAAAAATATTTCGTTCATTAGGATATTTTCAAGTTTAAAATTTATCAGAGTGTTATTATATACGTAGATAGAAGAGGAGAAGGCTGGACAAATGCTGGTTTTCATCAACTCGGAAAGAGGCTTGTAGAATAAAACAGATGGAAAAGCTTATGCAGAGGTTTTGCCATGGTCAAATAACGCCTCATCAGAACAATATTGGAGATACTAGCTGGGCCAGAAAATGTGTACCAAAGAATAATTTACGCTCACAAGTAGAGAAGGGGTCATATCATTTATTGGCAGCATCGAATTAACAACAAACCTAGCTGCAAACAAATTGGGCTTATTAATCGAGCTTATACCCATGGCATAATGGTTAGTGTGTAGG
This sequence comes from Eupeodes corollae, assembly GCF_945859685.1. NCBI lineage: Eukaryota > Metazoa > Arthropoda > Insecta > Diptera > Syrphidae > Eupeodes > Eupeodes corollae. The sequence continues at coordinate 20,028,854 of NC_079148.1, read as the reverse complement.
ATTGTCATACAAGAGATCTTAGGTTCGATCTTTGCCTATTTCATTTAAAGTGTTTTTCGCGGTTACTGAATTTTTCAAGGAATTGAAATATCTTCCAAGAGTAATTCTTTGAGTTGTTCTGATTCGGACCGTTGCGCTACCAAAATTATTTATTTTTAACTGAGCTTACAAAAGTAGTGCCATTGCAGACGAGTGTCAGAACCGACGATGGCAAAGTCCAGAAATTTGTATTACCTTTAGAACTGTGAAGTATTGCAGTATTTCTAGCTGCTTGAAACTTATTTCGTTTTTTCTCAGTGGGTTGGACTTTTTTAATCCGTAAACTTACGTCTTCAAACCTCTTAACAGCTCAAAACAAGCATAACTCGCTCAAAAAAACAATTGAAAGTTGTAAGCCACTAGGCCCTTCTCTAATTTTATTTTGTTATTTATTAAGTTAAGTTTTTTGTTTAAATTTATGTTCTGATGCTTTTAAACTCTTGCCATCACCCTTTAGCACAAAATAGACAATTAACCATTCTTCTGCTCATCAGTGGAACTAACATCACACTTAAAAGAAATTGCTATCCATTAAAACCAAAACAATACAATCTTATGTTTTAAACATCAACTTATTTTCGACCATAAAATGTGTTAAATAGAACATTTTTTCGCATCTTCTAAAAACTTATTTAAGTGTTTTTTAAGTGATTTCTTAATTGAATCAATTACCATTCCAAATGATTTCTTTTATAAGTTTTAAATGCAAGAGCAACGATCGTGTTTAAAATTAAATTTAATTAATTTCTTCAAACATGACATCTTCTTCTACATAAGCTTAATGAAAATATTGTCCAATTTACATGCATAGTTATAATAAAATTACACTTTACTTTTATTTTTTGAATTACTTTAAATTAACTCAGGATAATCGTTTGTGAAAACACGTTTCGTTAAAAAAATACTCGTTCTATTAATAATTAATTAATATTATATTAATAATAAATTTATAAAATGATATAAATAAAAACAAAATACTACTAATATGGTCGATGTGACTTGAATATACTTTTGCACACCACACCTCGCAATGGACGATGGACTAGGACGATGGATACAAAACGTCTGGTGCATGCAGAAAATGTTAACATACAACATTCACCTTAAAAAAATTCATAGTTGGTTGTTAAAACCAGCAGGACGAGTTGCAAGGCGTTTAATTTATGCGTTTTCAATGCTAAAATTTTCACACCAATCTTCGAGTAGTTTTGTATTGGCCACGAAGAGTAAGTCTATAAGAATGTCGATTTAGCGTCATTAGATTAATAAAAAATATTTACCATTATAAGAAAAAGGAGAAACGGAATAAAGACATTTGTTGCTATAGATTACGAGTGCAAATTAACCTTCTTAAGTGCGTACGTTTAAAGATGTCATTTTAACAATGGGTCAATGAAAATATTAATAAATTTTACCTTATACCGTTAAAGTAAAAGTACAAAGGAGGGCCTCACAAGACGTCTGCCTGCGGCATGGCAGATCGAGTAGTTGGTCATTGTCTAAAACTTGGTTTAGGAAAGAAATGCAACTTTTTTTCCATGTCAAAGTTTATGCTTTACCCCCTCTCGGTGGCTCCCGGGCAATGATTTGTGTATCCCTATATACATAAGTTAGCTAAAATTGCAAGGTTGAAGTTTCTTGACTCTTCAGGATGGTCTACGGAGATAAGCACTCTTCGTAACTGATCTCCATCCCGCTATGGAAACTGAAATTACGCCTCGGAGAATAAGTGAAAATAGTTGACGCCTTTTGGTTATTGTACCCAGACAAAGATTGGTTTTTGAAATGTGAGGACGCTTCTTTACGCAGGAAGTCAAGGTTCGCGCAATGCTAGATTCCTCCAATTAGAGAGAGAACTTATGAGGATAGATATTTTAGGGTTAAGCGAAGTACGATGGTTGGGATCGGGCAAATACAAATCACCGACACGTAACACTATACTGCTCTGCTCGGGTCATGATCCAGAAAACTCTTTACAAAAACGGAAATTGGAAGCCTTATTTCGTGGAAGCCCTTGGAAAAGGCTTATCAAAGCTAGTTTTCAGAGTAGAGTATGACCCATCACCATTATACAGTGTTACGCGCCGACGGAGCTCGCATCTGATAAAGAGAAAGAATATTTTTACAATTGACTAGGATCCACCTACAACCACACTCCCCGCGGCGATATGTTTTTGGTATAGGAGACCTCAATTCTAAGGTTGGTAGTAAAAACAACGGGCTAAGGCATGTAATGGGATGAGAGGTTCATTGACTTCTGCAACGCCAATGGCCTTGTGATTAGTGGCACTTTCTTTGAACACAAACTATGTCATTAAATTAGCTAGGTCTTGACTGACATGCAACCGTCTTTCAACCAAAATGACCACTTCGCGATTAGTCGACGCTTTAGAAGCAGTCTCTTGAATGTACGAAACAGAAGAAGCGCCGACATGGACTTTCCCGTGACAACCACTTAATGATAGCTACCCTCAGATTGCGTACAGCTTCAGTTCGAAGATCCAACGGAATAACACGAGAATCCAAATTCAACATCGCCAGACAAAAGGATTTCAGGAACCGTCAAAAATTAAGGGACCATCTGTCTCACGAAGTGATAGCAATCAGCAACACCATTGGAATGCTGTGAAAAATATTTTCATTTCTGGTGCTGACAGAATAGTCGGTCGCAAAGAAGGAAGCAACAAGACTTGGCTTTCAGAAGAATCTTGGGAAAGGATCAACGAACGCCAACAGTTAAGGGCTGGAATAACTGTCGAATAAGGGGAAAAAAGAAATAAGCCGGAAACCTAGTACCACATGAAAAAGAGTGAGGTTCACCGCAGTGTGCGCCGTGACAAGCGTAATTACATCAACGCATTGGCGCAAGAAGCAAAAAATGCTGCAAACAGGTGTGACAGCAGGACCGTTTACAGAATAACCAAAGAGCTGACCTTTGCAAACAGCTCAAAGCAACACCTGGTGAAAGAAGTAGACGGTACTGTGATAAGTTCGGTTGATGAGCAAGTCAGAAGATGGAAATAACACTTTTTCTCGGTTTTAAACGTACAGCCGATGCCTTCTGAAGCACCTAAACAAACTAATCCGCACCGCATTTTCCAGTAAAGATGAGATTGTTGCCGCAATTAAAGCTCTTAGGAACAACAAAGCTGTAGGTCCTGATGGAATTTCCGTAGCTCCAACGTCATCAAACGAACTGCCTTATCCGCTCATAAATTAAGTCTAAACCTTCAAAGGCTTCCCCGATGAGTGAAAGAAGGGATTATCGTCAAGCTCCCAAAATAATTAGATCTAACAAAGTTCGAAAACTGGAAAGGAATTTGCGTTCTACCAGCCGTTACCAAAATAGTAGCAAATGTCATACTGAAACGCATCAGAGAACACCTTGAGGCCACACTCGATGCCGAACAAGTAGAATTCCCGCTGATTCCTCCTGTATTGATCATATCAATACCCTGCGGATAATAATTGAACAGTGCATTGAACATCGATTACCACTACACCTGCTGTTCATCGACTTCGAGAATTCCGTTGATAGCGTTAACAGGGAGTATATCTGGTTAGCTATACGAAGGAGAGGCATTCCAGAAAAACTAATTGCTATTATTGAAGCAGCATATGATGGATCCAAGTGTCACCTTCTGCACTATGGTAGGTTGTCAGATGATTTTGAAATATGTAGCGGAGTCAGACATGGCTGTATTCTGTCGCCAATATTGTTTTTGGTGGTGATAAGCGATTTACTGGCGCAGCTTTGTCAGGTAGCGAAGGGATCCAATGGACTTTGACATCCTATTCAAAACACTTGCATTACGCGGACGATGTTTACTTACTCTCTCATAGGATCATGGATCTCCATCAAATGACAACAAGTGTGAAGAGAGAAGCAGAAGTTGTGGAGCTGAAAATTAATTCCGGCAAAATAAAAATGATCAGCCTCGGAACCGGACTATCCTCTCTAAAAAATATTTTCTCGCAACCGGTAGAAAAAGTGGAGGGCTTTCAATACTTTGGAAGTTCGTCTCCATCGAGGGCGGAACCGAACAAGACACCATCCACCGCATTGGCAAAGAAAAAGAGACGTTCGCTATGCTGTCAAAAATTTGGAGGAATAACTCTATAAGCTTGAGAACAAAGCTACGACTGTTTCGCACAAATGTCAAATCTGTGCTTCTTTATGTGTGCAGAATTTGGAAGGTTACTTCAGCCATTACAAGTAAGCTGCAAACCTTCGTGAATAGATGCCGTCGTAACATCTAAAGGATTTTATGGCCAAACCGTATATCAAATGAGGTCCTTCATAGAAGGAAAGGCCAGGAACCTATTAGACTCTACAATACGAAGGCGTAAGTGGCAAAAGATTGTACATACGCTTCGAACTGCATTTCAGGCCGGGCAATGCAGTGGAATCCGCTCAGACAAGAAGGAAGAAGAGCTGGACGACCGAAAAGCACATGGTGCAGGACAGTCAAGGCGGAATCAGCGTCACTAGGCAAAAGTTGGAGGGAGCTGAAAAACATCTCCGGAAACCGTACACGATCGCGCGTAAGTGTAGTAGAGGCCCTCTGCCCTTTAAAGGGTTCCCAACGAACCTAACAGGTATGAGGACCTAAGTAAGTAAAGTACAAGACATCTGCAGTGCTGTGAATCGAATTTATTTTTAATTTTGTATTATAGAACAGGGTGGCGCAAATAATTTCTCATTAATGAAATCGCTTGAAGTTGAAAATTTTATTTTAATCAATAAACTAGAAGTATAAATTTTGCGCTTTTTTTAAACAAACAATTGCAAAATCGTCCTAGAGTAAAAAAAAGTGTACTGTTTCTAAATAAAATTTTTAAATTTAAGAGGCAAACCCTCAGTAAAGGTGAATATTAAACTATTATGCAATCTCCATTAGATATGATCGCCAGTTATAGATTTTGTAGAGATTTGATAGCTTCCTGTCTATCTGAGAAAATACGGATATCAGATGTTGATATCACGTTTTCTTTAAGCCAGGACAAGACTACTTTTATCGCCTGGAACAAGCTACAGTGATTTTAAAGGCGGGATGAGAGACTTAATTCCATTCGTTCAGAGTACACACCTCCACCAACCTTTTCAATCAGCAATCAGCTTATACATAGGCAAGTTGAATGTTGGACTTTATTTATTTTGTCGCGGTTTATAGATTTTTCTAAAGCAGTCCACTATACTCCCACACCGTATATCAAAAATCGGTCTGATTACCGATGTGTATATCCAATGCGTGATTGGGGGATGAAAGCCCCATTTATTAGCAATAGCTTTTTCTTAGCCTCGTCTGAGAACTTGAATTGGATTCCTTTAATATAGGGAGGGTTAACAAATAGAGTTTTGTATTTTCTCGAAAATAGGAATAATTCGAATTTAGAGGGGTTATTTAAAGTTACATTTCTTTTAAAGAGATTACGAGGAACGCGACATGTTGCTAATCCGTGTATTATAGGTCAATAGTATCATTTTTTCGGAATCACGTCTCGACGTAGGCGAAATAAAGATTGCCATATCTAAGCTGAAGTCTATCAAATCCGCTGTAGCAGAAGGTTTAAGTGCCAAGCTTTTAAGAGTAGCTTTAAATAATTTGGTTAGGAGCTTGCATAAAATTATCTGTAAAATATGGTTTGTAGAAAGCATACCTGATAAATAGAAATTCAATATTGTTCGTCCTATAGTGGAAAAATTAATATGTGCGGTAATATTTGAACGTCTAAAACCCATCATCAACCTGATAGGTCCTTATGAGTGTAGTTTCAGACCAGGAAAGTCGATGAAATATTCACATTATGGGAGATCTTGAAAACCCCAAAAACACCAAATTCACACCCACCACCTTCTTTTTGATTTCAAGGCCGAATATGATAGCCTCTACGTCTACATGGACGAACTATATAGAGCCATGTCTAACCCGTTCTTTTCTTCATGGATTAAAATTGATAATTCACCATTCCCTACAAAAGTTGAAAACATCATAGCCGAACCATTTGATTTCAATAAAGGCCTTATACAAAATGAGGCGCTGCGGTTATGTGATTTCCTTAACAACATCCTTGAAAGAATAGTGCAGAGCTATCACATCAAGTTATTTAACAGAAATATTATAACATCAGTTTCTTACTTCAATGCTTTGTTAAATCGCAAAATATTTGCAACGAACTAAAAAATGTATTAATAGTTTATAAATATTAATTCTTTTTAAACTATAGTAACTTTAATTGGAACCCTAATTTTTTTTATATTTATGTCCAATTCTACAACTTGCTCCGCTGTGCTGCATTGGATTATTGAAAATTCATCAGCCGAGATTTAATTTTCAATCTTTATGTATAGACCGATTTTGCCCCATGGGATCTGCCGATACCACCTAAACATTTTATATCTCCACCCAATGTTACAGCCCACTTCTTCCTAAAGAGTTCCCCAACAAACCCAACTTTTGATCAAACAATAATAAAATAATTATTTTTATTTGAAATATTTTCTCCATTATAGAATTTATGTTTATTAGAAAATTTATGATAGCATTCTTTTTTCTATTGTTTGATTATGTAAATAAAATCTTTACGATTTCAACGACGTCGTCAGTGGTGCGGTGCATTATGATTGATTATGGTTTGTTATTGAAATTTTAATTCTTCCTTTTTCTTTCATATATGTTTTGAAGAGATTGATTTTTTCTCAATACCAATATTGTATTATTGTATACCTAAGCAAACTGGATATACCTTAAACATTATAATATCTCATTTCAAATTTATAGCACTAATTAGAATTCCAAAATTTTCTGAATTGTCTCATGCTGAGGTGTTAAGTGTCCAAGAAAAAATTAGTTTTTTCTTTATCTTTATCATTGATGTTAACATAAAAATCTCAAAGACAACCAAATACAACAACAAAAATATAATTCCATTGGTTGCCAACAATGAAACTACTCATCAGGGAACCATCTTAAGAACTTTTGAGATTATTATCTAATAGAAAAAAAAAAATTAAAATATACGACTTAGAAAGTATCTTACAGACAGATATGGTCATCGATTTTAAAGATTTTATCTTCAAATGGAGTGTCTCAATTACCATCACTTGACAAAATTTATTTTAGAACTTATGTTGTGTTTTTTTTAAAAAGGAATTTATAAATTTTTCTGGTCTTTTATTCTCAGCTTTATCCATTGACGAGATACTGAAGACATTTTGCTTTCATTTAAGAGTTTTTTGTTTTAAGTAATTCTTAGGTAAACGATATCTTGTCCTCGAATAAGGACAAGTCGCCAGTGACTACAACAATAACAATTACAAATACAACTAAGGAAACAAGCAGTTGTATAAGTTAAGTCGATATTCCAAAATGCCTCATGAACTTTTCTGAATCTGAGGAAGGAGCTCGTGGAGTGGGTGAGGAAGTAATGTCATGGAATGAGGAGACTCTTTTTCTAGGAAATGACTATCGATCCTTCACCAGCTGTAATGGTTCTGACGTAGACGTCACCGTGGCTGACTCCAAGAGAGCCTGCAGCAGAATCCTGACATTGTCAGGATCCACGGTGACCTCTACTCCGAAAAGGACTGCTAAAGGCAAACCAACCAAAAACTACACCGATGAGGCAGAGTGCTCTGATTGTCTGTTAACACCATTTCCGAAGTTTGTATAGCCTATAGATGGGTCGATCCCGACCAAGGACAAAATGGTTCATCCAAATAAGAAGAATAAGGAAAGTCAACCGAATCCAGATCTTTGAAGGATCGATAATTCCAGCAGAACCATACGAAGGTATGGTAAGAATTTTGAAAAAGAGCTCAATTATCGGGAAAGGCAACGGTTGTTCGCAGCCCAGAAGGTGTTTAGCTGTCTAAACAACTCATAACAGCCTATGACCAAACCTTTATATAAAAGACAAAAAAAACGCTTCCACTTCCCAGACTACAAAATCCAACAACACACAAATGAAGTGGGTGAAGGACCCTATTCACTCAAGGATCGACAACGCTGGAGTGAGTTATTTCTAAGGTTGACACACTAATATACTCTCAACACCTTAATCGTGTTGCAACTTAGACAACAAGGAGATATAGAGATTTAAGCCCTTGACTTTATACTGCTTATTATATCAAAATAGAACTCCCCTTGAAAGCTATAGGCATCATCTCTAGATCAAAAATGGGAATATGTAGCCTAAATTATGTTCCTGATCGATCTAATTTATCAAACCTGTGAAATTTTTTTAAAAGATTCAAACGTGATGATGTTTGTTACTTTAATGTTGTGTTTTACCATTAAATTTAAAGACTCTACTTCCATTTAAGTAACCTCTCTTTAATATATTGAATTGATACACATTTTGAGCGGATCCCTAAACATTTGATGAACAAGCTCTTAGTTATCAAAAATTCAACATTTTTTAAAAATATGAATAAAGGCATTATATTAATTATTTTTCCAAATCAAAGTGTTTTAATTTTTGACATTTGAAAAGTTAAAACCACGTTGTTGCAGAATTTATTACAAAAATGGTGAATATTTTGCAGACACAGTTTGCAGAACTCATAAATTTGTAAGCTTTCTGCAATAAAATATATAATCATTAATTTCTTTTAAAAATAATTACTTTTTTAAATACCAGAATGAAACCACGTATTGAAAAACCCTGTTCAATAGAAACCTAGATGTCTATAAGTGAATCTGTCTAGTTCCATTTCATCAAAATATTTCTCTCAGTGTTACCTCGAGAAAACAAAATTAGTGGACAGTTCTTTTTTGTTAACTTTGCACAAAGGCCAAATAAATTCCTGGAAATGAACTGTATTTAAAAAGCGAAAACCGGTTGAACAACTTGAATCTCAAAACACAAGAAAACAATTCTCCTTTGCCAAAAATGTTAAATCTTCAGACACAAAAATGATAAAACACAAAAACCCTTTGATAAAAATACAAAAGCAACAACAAAAAATAACTAATCTTAAGCTTTTACGGTGATGTTTCTTTTTTCTTGAATCTTTATTTCCAAAAAAGTAGTATTCCCAAAAGATTAAATGAAGAGGAGAGAGAGAGGGCACAGCCCAACTTATAGCCTCTATACCTCCATTTATGGGACTTATATATGTATGTAAAATCAAAGTCACGAATAAATGGGGCCAAGATTTGGAACTTGCTTTTAAGTTTTGTTTTCTCGTTCATCTTGGTTTTATTTTGTATCTTTTTGGTTTTTGTCGTTTTTTTTTTTGTATATGGACAAGAAGATGAGATTTTCATGTAACGTGCCAAACTTGTATTTTGCAGACAATTGATGAGGGCCCTTCAAATTGGACACGATTTTGATTTCTTTTTTTTTTTTTGTTCTCTTTTCCTTATCTTTATAAGTCACTGTCTGATGTACTTTGGTGTCCTTTTTCCATCATATTCTTCTTTAAAGGGTGTTTGCAACAGACCATAAGTTGATCTTCTTAAGCCATCAGAGTCCAGACCTCTCTTGTTCCTTTTTCAATCGATGTTAATGATGGTGGTGATTGAGAGCTGTAGGGCATTCGGGCGAGTTTTTTTGTTAATTTTTTAAAGGTTTTGTGTACAGGACATTCTTAAGCTTGAACATAAATTCCTTACAGAAAGTGGAAGTGGACGATAATTTTTAAAAGTTGTTAGTCTTTTGAAAATTTTAGTTTTTCTTTTTGGTTGTCTTATTCGGGTAAAAGCGGGGTTTTTGTTGGTGTTTGATGTTTAAAGAAGAAGGGAGCAGGTTTTTTTTTAAGTCGTCTTAAGAGATGGTGGATATTATTTGGGTAATTGGATAACATGATCGAGCATTTATCCAAAGCAGGTACGTACCCAGCAGAAGGGGGCTTAAAAGTTATTTCAGGTCACAATCTAAAAATGAAATACTTTGTGAAGATGATTATTAATGTTTGTTTCTTTCAGCTGTGTCACATTGGTTTATGATCATCCAGGATAAAGATTTAGATAAATTATTTTTCTTTCAAACTATTCTTAAAGGAGAAAGGTAAGACTATACTTTGTTTTCGCTGATAAAAAGTAAATAAAAATTGGTTATTAAAGTTAACATTAGCGCTTAAAAAAAAGAAACCATTTAAAAATGCAATTTACTTAAAGCACTCATCTTAAATTATCGTTACCGCATTTTTCCTAATATTTACTTATTCAAACTCAACTTTGCTCATTCAAACTCATCTTTATTCTTCTTAACTCAAGAAAACGCATCCCTAACTCCTCCTAACTCAGTTTTACTCATCCTTACTCATCCTTACCAATCCTAACTCATCCTAACTCATCCTAACCAATCCTAACTCATCCTAACTCATCCTAACTCATCCTAAGGCATCCTTATTCATCCTAACTTATACAAACTTATCCTAACTCATTGTTACTCATCTTAACTCATTCAAACTTATCTTAGGTTATCTTAACTCATCCTTATTTATCCATATTCATACTTATTCATCCTTCATTTTTACTCATTTTTAATTATTTTAACTCATTCCAACTCATCCATACTCATCCTTGCTCATTTTTGCTCATCTTAACTTATTTAAACTCATCGTAGCTTATCTTACCTCATCCTTATTTAGCCATATTCATACTTATTCATCCTTCATTTTAACTCATTCCAACTGATTCCAATTCATCCATACTCATCCTTAATTATCCTAACTCATCTTAACTCATTATAACTCATCTTAACTCATCCTAACTCATCTTAACTCATCCTAATTCATCCAAACTCATTCTAACTCATCTCCACTCATCCCTACTCATCTTAACTCATCCTAACTCATCCTTACTCATTTTAATTCATCCAAACTCATCAAAACTCATCCAAACTCATCCTTACTCGTCCTTACTTATCCATACTCATCCTAATTCATCCAAACTCATTCTAACCCATCCTTTTCATCCTAACTCATCCTAGCTCATCCTAGCTCATCCTAACTCATCCTAACTCATTCTAACTCAACCTAACGCATCCTAACTCATCCTAACTCATCCTTACTCATCCTAACTCATCTTACCTCATCCTTATTCATCCAAACTCATCCTAAGGCATCCCAACTCATCCTCACTCATCCTCACTCATCCTAACTTATACAAACTCATCATAACTCATCCTAACTCATCCTAACTCATCCTAACTCATCCTAACTCATCCTAACTCATCCTAACTCATCCTAACTCATCCTAACTCATCCTTACTCATCCTAACTCATCCCAACTCATCCAAACTGATCTTAACTCATCCTAACTCATCGAAACTCATCCTAACTCATCCTTACTCATCCTAACTCATCCTCACTCATCTCCATTTGAGTGTTATTAGCTTAAGCTCTAATTTTACGAAACTCTGGCTACGTTCCTGATTTAAAGATACAAGAATTTTGTTTGGAAGGTATCGCAATCATTGTTAAGCGATTTTAAACTGCAGGTGATACCAGGCTAACAATTACAGAAAGATGGATCAACTAAAGAATGAACATCAAAATTTTGCCCAAAGGTTTTTCGAAATTAAACTTTTTTGTTTATCCGTAAATAAGTGAATGCTGATTTGTGTATCATTTTTGTATAGAGGGTGATTAAAACCAGCAATAATTTAAAAAATGTTTCTCAAAAAATGATATCAAAATTAAAAGAATGTTGAGGTATCTTTTGAGTTAATCTATGAATACTAATTGTAGGGAATCAGTTGCTTATAATTTCAAAAAGAATGCCCCAGGTACGGCTACAAATATAAAACATACTTATATAGGTTTTGAGGCACCCTTTCACATACTTTCAAATAATTTTCTCTTACGTACTTCACTGACATTTTTATTTACATTTATTTATATTTCAATATTAATTTAATTTTTCTCTTCTCTAATAAGTAAAAGAACATCACAGGAACTATTCTTTTACCTATTTAACAATTGCAACATTCTAATCTACCAATAATAATTTTATTCCCATTTATCAACTATGAACGTACTTTCAAAATAAAAATTAATGACAAAATCTCAATTTATTTCCTATTGTGTCATTACTTTCAAAAAAATTAAGTTCAATAAACTCTGTGATTCATAATAAAAATAGACTAAAAAAATAAAACTAAACTTGTTTCTATTTTTTAAATCATTTTAAAAACAATAAAAACCTATTGTGAATTGACAATTCTATTGGTTATTATATCGACGACTGCGACTAACTTTAATTAATTCAACTTTCTTAAACGGTTAATAATTAAAAGTGATGGCCAATAAAAAATATAGAGAGATATCAAAGCACATCATCATCTGTCACTATAAACATATATGTATATATGCATTCACTTATTTAAAGTTTTTTTTTTGAAATGAAACTCAATCCATAAATAATCGTTAATGAAAATTAGCCAAAGAGATTGTTTTATCAAAGCCTAATTAAAATACCACCAATTCGATGGATCAAAAGATAAATTATTGTCTATAAGATGACAGTGGCACACGTTGGATGGAATATCTACTTTATGATGCCACTATTATCACAAGCTCTTTGGAAACACCAAAGTGTTTTCTAGATTCTGATTTTTTGAATTGTATTGTAGAAGTTGATTTTTAGTTATATATTTTAATAAAATTTTGAATTTTTTTCACACATAACAACTTATTTTAATTTATGGCTTTGTGCTCATAAAAAAATGTTGTATGCAACTCATTTTGGTGATTTGAAGTTTCTTTGATCTTTGGCGCTATAAATAATTTATTAATTTATCAAACAACAATAATGTCTCTATTCTTGTTTTCTTGTTTCTTCGTATTTTATTAAAAAAAACATACATTTATGAAACGTTCTGAGTTAAATTTCTGGGGTTATAGACATTCCATCACAGAAACGTAATCAATTTGATGACAACTAGCACTCCTCACATTAAACTTAATAACCCGTAAAATATCAATCAAGCTTTTACATTTATTCGGCAAGTTAAATAGCGGCATGTGTAGTAAAAATTTCAATACATTTCAAAAGTAAATATTTGAATTTTTAAAATTCCTGACGATGTCTACACTTAAATTAAATAATGTTCCTCACTTTATTAAATTAACCAAACACATATTCATGTTTAGAAATCAATTAACTTCAATTCAAAAAGCTTTATCTCTGATTTTTGTATTTGTTTGTTTTGCTCCTTGTATATGCAAAAACACGAATAACGGTTTCATGAATAAACTATTCCCAAAATACAATATTGGAACATAATTTTGAACTTAAGAGTACCTTCTTTTAAATACTTTGGAATGTGTGAGTTAATTCAAGTTTTATGACATTTGAATATTAATTAAACGAAGAAAATTAATTAAAACAAACGAAAGAGCTGACATCAAAACTTTATAATTATATGAGTTCATTCTTAATTGTAATGAATGGATCATTTTGGTTATAAAAATTGATTTTTATTGCAACACAAATACAAAATCGGATGAATATCCAACATTAACTTTTAGTTAATTTTTAAAAAATAATCAATTATGTAGAAAAAATGTTAATACTTTGGGAGCAAGTAGATTCTTCCTTTTTAAGAAATTCTATTTCTTAATTTAAAATCGAATTTAAATTGGTTGCTTGTTTCGTATTATTATTTTAAAGTGGAAATGGATCATCTAATTCTGTCCGTGGGTTTCTGTGTACAGACTACAAGTATAACTGGTGAAAAAATTCCGAATCGGTTGAATATGGGAATTTTCTAATTGAAGGCAACTTGATTTTTCGTTAAAATTATATCTTCATTTTTTTTTTAAATCCATTAAAACATAATTGAATTATTTTTTAATTCAATATTTTATAAACATATAGAATATAGCTTAAAGTGTTGATACAGTCCGTAACGGGCCTGAGCCTCAACTAACATGTTCTCTAGCTAGCTGTCTCTCGGAAACCTTTCGGCCTGAAGTGTTTATGTCTATTCGCTCTACGTCCAGCCATCTAAATTCTTGCACTTCAATTTTTTTTCTTTATTTATTTATTTATTTATTTATTCATCTAAGGATTTTATATCTTACAGATTACTAACAATTCAATGGGTAATATAACTAAATATATATAAAATATAAATATTTACATAAATAAGTATATTTTGAAAAAATACCTTTCTTAAGCTAACGTACAATATTTTGTAAATTAAGTTTAAATTCAAAGCTGTTTGTTGAGAGATCAAGTTCATTACATAAAGAATTTAAAAGTTTAATACACCTAGAAAAGGATTCTTTGCAACCATAATTGTATCTATGTTTTGGATTATTAAGAAAATGACATAGCCGCAATGAATAGACCGTCTTTTTTCTAATGAAGTCCAAGTCCAATTAATGCACACCTAGATACATATGATGGAGTGTCAACTCTCCATTTTAACTGACGAACTACAAATCTAGTGAAAGCCTTTTGCACTCTTTCAATACGTGTTATCCTAAAAGAAGTAGAAGGAGACCATAAAATTGAACAATACTCAAGAATTGGACGAACTAAAGAGTTGTAAACTAATTTTAAAGCGTAAGGGTTAGAATTGCAGTTTCGTTTAACGAAACCAAGCATTGAATAAGACCTGGCTATAATATAGTCCACATGTAAAGAAAACAACAACTTTGAATCGAAAATGACTCCAAGATCACGAATCTCAGATTTGCGAGCAAGCATCTGATTAAAAATTTGGTAGTTCTTTATCATTGGAACCAAAGTTCGATGTGCTGTAAAAACATTACATTTTTGTATATTTAAAGGAAGATCATTTCTTTCACACCAAATGGATAAAATATTTAAGTCAGTTTGAAAATTTTAAAGATCATTTCTATTTTTAATGCAAAGATATACTTTAAGGTCATCAGCCTACTTTAAATATAAGGCATTTTGTAAAGAAATGGAATTTCATTAACGAAAATATTAAAAAGGTCCAAGGTGACTTCCTTGAGGAACTCCAGATGAAACTTTAATAATACTTGATAGAAAATTTCCCAATTTCACACATTGTGTTCTGACATTAAGGTAGCTAGATATCCATTTCAAAAGCAACCCATGAATACTGAAAACTTTTAGTTTAGCTATAAGAATTTTATGACAAATTTAGTCAAAAGCTTTGACAAAATCAGTATAGATAGTGTCAACCTGGTAGCCAGATTCAAAAGAATCGGTGACAGATCTACAATAAAGCATGAGATTTGTCGAAGTTGATTTACCTGGCATAAATCCATGCTGCTCATTACAAATATGTTCTTTTATTTTAAAAAACAAATGATCCTTTACTATGAGCTCGAATAATTTAGGGATTGCAGATATTTTAGAAATTGCACGATAATTTTCTTCTAAATTTTTTGCGCCGGATTTGTTAATAGGACTTACATTTGAAAATTTTATTTGATTCAGAAATAGGTCAGTAGAAAGGGATTTATTAAAAATTATGAGAAGTGGTAAAGCTAACGAAAATTGACATTGCTTTAAAACAAAAGATGGAATTCCATCAGGACCAGGATTCAAACTGAGTTTTAATTTTGAGATACAATTTAGGATAGCGGATTCAAAAAGTTTAAGTGTTAAAATATTAGCATTACTACTGGAATAGCTTTCCGTTTGATAAATACTAAATGAAGAATGGTCAACATGAACCGACTTAAAAAGTTGAGAAAAAAGTTCACACGAACTTCGTAAATCGTTTTATGTTTGAACATTAAACTCCATATTTTCTTGGAGAGCAACAGATCGTTTTTTATTATTAAAAAAAAGTCCAAAAAGCTTTCGGATCATTAGAAATGCTGGTTTGAATATTCATTACATAATGTTGGTGCAAGTATTTATTCATTTACCAAATTCGTGTCGCTGTACAACTTGTACACTTCGTCATTTATTTCACTCCCCATTTATGTAGGCGGGACCAAAGGCATCCAAAGAAATTTTCTCTCGAAGCATCCTAAGAAGTTCTCATCTTGTGTTGTAAAGGTGAAAGCCTCAAAACCATAAATAAGAACTGAATTGATGAGGACCTTTTAAAGGATATCTCCAGTTTATCGAGACAGGACTTTGCTCCTCAATTGGTTTTTAAGTCCAAGGAGGGAGGGATTTGTAAAAGATAATTGCCGTTTGCATTTGTTTTGTAACTAGACGTAGTGCAATAGCTACTTCAAAGTTATACCGGTCCAGGGTGACGTTTTGTCCAAGACGTCCACGGTGAAGTTTTGTCCTAAACGTTGACGTTATAGATGACGGCATATGCCTGGTCTTGCCTTATTGACCACCAAACCCATCTTCTACGACTCCATCGCACTTATAAACGTTACATATTGCAGTGACACTGGCTTGACTACATCATGCCAGGGTCTGCATAAAAGATAGATTTTTGTCTTAGGTAGGTAAACTTCTTGCTGGAGATAATTCTGTCCGTAGAACGGTTCCACCTGGCTTCTGCCAAAAACATGAAGAAAATGTTGTCCAAGTAAGCTATAAGAACCGATTATCTCCGTTTATTTCCATCATGGCTGAATTACAAACACGTTTCAGCTTCGGCTTCGTCTGCATTACGGTGGCCTTGCTGCGAGGTTGCTTTGAATAACATTTCTAATATTTCATCAATACAAAGAGTAAATACTTTGTTTGTTGACATTTTTTACAGCTGTTGAGCTGTCAGACAAAGCAAATGTTCAGATAATTGAACTAGAGCTCCCGTTTAGAGTCCCATTACTTTACATTACGTTCTTTTCCTTACGATTGTCAAACGAAACGTGAGGTCGAAGCTCCATTGTGATATCATGCATGGAATGCCTATGGCTGAACTCGTAAACGTCAGGCGAAGCCGAAGCTGAAGCCTGTTTGTGTTTCAGCCACCAATTCCACTATGACCTGGAACCCAATTAAGAGGCACACGGAGGTTGAGGTGTAGGCTGGATAGTTCATCCCAAAATAGATAGCCGCAATTCTTTTTTGGTTTGAGATCGATTTGAGTATTTTGTATAGTTCTTAACTAATAGTAACTTAAAATTCACTCGCAAAATCAGGTAGCCGAAAAGACTTAGAGACGTTTAAGAAATCAAAGAGTATTACCGATCCAACTACACAATCCATCTTTGACCTGTGAGTAAAGATCCTTTCTGGCAGAAAAGATGAATTTAAAAACCTTGCTGTCACACAGCCTCTTAACTGGGAAGCTAGAAGTGCATCCTTAAAGTAAGCGGATGGCTCAGGTTTGTCAGTGACGTACATGAAAGGAAAAAACAAAAATGAAAGACGCACGATTCGTCAGAGGGGATTACATGGCAAGAAAATAAAAGGAACCCCAAGCAAGCAAGGCATTCGAATGAGCTCGATAGTTAGTAAACCCCCATTTTCTCAATCTTGAACACGGTTTATAAAGACGCTAACAACACCACTGACAATGAGGGACCCCGTTTCTATGTCAGAACGCATTGTTTTAGGTTCAACAATTAGTAAAGGAACCCACAAAGTCTTGGCCTTAGCTGATCCATATCTTGACAAGTCACATGATGGCTGTTGTAATCATTTCCACCAGGCATCCTCTTAAAGGGTGTAATACGAGCTGTTGAAATTTTTGACCAGCTGTTTGTTTTACTTTTGCTGAAGCCTACAAAATACGTTTTGTATATTTATAGAGACCAAGTTAAGCAAAATAAATTTGGAGAAAATATCATAAAAACATAAAGGATCGTTTTTGGAGAAATGATAACTCATTTTTTAAGGCCGATTTCATTTAATACACATTTTATTAAAGATCTCAAAAATGTCATAGAAAATAATACAATCATTTAAGTTAATAAAGTTCTATCCTAACATTTTCAATAACTTTTCCTAGAATTTTATAGGAATATAAGTTAGCCAAGTCTTGGACCTTAATTCCTAGTGTTACAGTTGTACATACTTACCATTATGTGAAAGGCAGCAATATTCGTGAGACTTTTAGAATTAATGTACAACAACTTAAAAAAGGGGGAACGAAACTGTAATTCAAGATCATTAAAGACATACTCTTAAGTCAACGAACTCAAATAATCATTCATATAGGTTCTTAACCTATAACACAATAACTCTAACAAAAAAACCCTTTAGATCCGTCTTCATCTATTGTAAACAGTAAGACCCTTTAAAGTTCCCATAACCTTTTAATTGCAAATTTATACCTTTAATAGAAATAGTTTTATAAATAGAAACTTTAAAATATTTATAATATTTTTGTAAGGCTTTTGAAATTAATTTTAATACACACAAAAAATAGAACAATACAAATAATAACGAGGATTCATTATATTTTTTCGAATAAGGTAAACAAAATGCCATTGGGGTTTAAATGAAAATAGATATTAACAACAAGAAAAAATTAATTTCGTTACAGATTTAACGGTCCCTTAGGGTATGCTTATACTTATGCCAATTTTGAATAATGTCAACTTTAAATTGAAATATTAGAACTCAATTCTAAGAATAGAAAAACAAAACTTGAAAAGAAACATATTAATTAAGACTTTACAACCTTTACAAAGATAATGATTAAGCATCTAGAATTATTAATAAAGTTCACCTCTGGCGAAAATTTGAAATCTATGATGAAATTCCTTACGATAACACAATAGAAGATAATATCTTTGGCTTATTAATGTTTATATTTTGCTATTTTTATTAAATTAAAGTATTAAGTTTCAATTGTTTAAGAAAATATTAAGGTCAAGCCTGGTGATGATGATGATGATGCACAGTTGGAGACGTATAGAGAAAACTCATTGATGAACAACCATAATGGCAGATATTTTCCAATATTGTGAGTAAAAAATTAATTAATCAATTTAATTGAGCTATCGATTATGATCAGCAATGATTTCATAATGAACTGCATCCCTAAAGCAAGAAGCCAAAGAGGAATGTTTATGGTCTTTAGGACAAATTAAAAAAATAGCCTCACTTCTTTTGTTCCATTTGATTCTCAACTGAAAGAAATACAGATAGAAAACTTCAAAAATCCAATTCACTTTAAAATCTTCTTAGAAAGACTCCACTTTTTTTTGTGGATCAACAAAAATTAACATTTGTGATAAAACATCGAATACAACATTATAATTAAGATCACATTAAATCAATCAAAAAGGCGCACTGTATAGAAGCATCGCTTGTTCTAACACCCTTAATTCAAAAGATATGTATCTAATTTATCATAAGATAGATCATTTAAAAAAACACAACTAATTAATCGAAATTTATAATGTCCAAGTTCCATTTATCGGTTTCGATGTTCTTCTTCTGATGTTTGTTATTCTTCTTTGACAATTTTATTCTTTATTATTGTTTTACATATGTTTTCACTTAATTGTTTCAATAAATATTCAAATTGACATTTTAAATTGCTTCTATGTACTCATGTGGGTTTATTTTTTCAAAGAAATGAAATGGAATCGATTTCTTTATAATGATTTCAATTCATTGTTAACTTGGATGAATAAATCTGGATTTTTAATTAAAAATAAACAAAACAAACACACAGATTCTTGGAATTAGTTTTAATATTTGAGAAAGCTTAAGAAGTGTTTTTATTATTTTGTCTGTGATTGTAATTCAATTATTGTCATACACAAAAGGCTAACCGTTTATATGGGTGATTTAATCTATAATTATGTTGGCAACTTTAACAGATCTTGATCAATGTTTATTTATGA